>NC_133000.1:9325000-11825000 GCF_048564905.1 Vicugna pacos | reverse complement strand
GTGGGGAGGTGATGGCCCAGGGGTACAGAGTTTAGTTGCACAGGATAATTCTGTAGACCTAATGCACACCTTGGTGATTTTAGTTAGTAATACTGTACTGTATGCTTTTAATTTGCTAAGAGAGTAGAGCTTAAGTATTCTCACCACACACACACTCACACACACACACACACACGCGCGCGCGCGCGCGCGCGCGCGTGCACACACACAGGAATGTTAACTATGTGATGTAATGGAAATGTTAATTAGCTTGATTGTGGTAATCATTTCACAATATATACGTATACCAAAACATCACATTGTGTACCGTAAACATGCACAATTTTAATTTGTCAATTGTACCTCAATACAGCTGGGCATGAAAAAGAGACCAAATTCAATGCCTTGTGCATGAACCCCGGAGAAACTTCCTGCTCACACCGCTGGGCTCACAAAGCAGCTGCCTGCATTTTTGGTGTATTTCTCCCCATGCTTACTGTGCTTATGGCTGTATGTCTCTCTACCTCTTGAGATGACAGCTCCTGGGCAACGGGCCACATGTCTTTGGGTCCCCAGCACCTGTCTGGCACATGGTTAGATGTGATACATGTGTTCTCCACACACGAGCAAGGAACAGTCTCTATACAGTATAACACGTGGAAGAGAGAGCGATACTGCTGTCCGGCACACCTACATCCACACCAGCCCAGCCGTCCATGTCCCCTCTTCAGGCCATCTCTTCATTTGTAATAAAGGGTTACAGGCTTACGTGCTTATTAGGAGAATCCAATGAGATAATTTAAATAAAATGCCTAGTATTACCGCCGGTGCACACTGCACGTGACTGGTCGGGACCAGTTTGTGTGCAATTCCTACTTGAAAACCTGAGAAGAAATGGCGAAGTGGAGAAATAATGCTCTTAATCCAAACAGATAAATTATCCACTTTTGACCCAGTCCATCTTAATCATGTAAAGAGAACTAAATTCATTGTTTAAAATTTCCTTGGTGCAACGTGGTTATCCCACAAGTGGGCACATAGTAACCAGAGGAAGAGCTTTTATATATGAAAGAAGGATCTAAAAATAGACCCGTACGAACCGAAGCACACCAACACTTGTGAACAGTCTTAGTTTTCTTATTCCTTAGGATTTTCTTACCATTTTTCTTTCATTTCAAAAGCAATATCTATGCAAAGCAAGATACTGTCTTCTCTCAAGCCAGTTGCCAGCTAGGAGGTAGACGGGGCTCGTGTTTCCTAAACTTTAAAACTCTGATGATAATTAGCATTTTTAGAGACATTTCTATCTGCCTCAGAGACACCATATGCATTTATACAAAACAACTGAAAGGCTAGTCTTGTGACAAAATGTGAGAGCTGGACAGAGAGACCAATGAAAACCATCTCCAGAAGCTCACGAATCAGACTTTTTTAACTGAAGAAGATTCAGAATTGGTGGCTTTCAGCAGATATTAAACCCAGACCCTGATTTCATCAGACCTGTGCTGCGACGGGATCTCTCTGACTCGACAGCTACGCACCAAGTAAACATGACAGAAATTGTCGTTCCCCTTGTCAGTCAGAAGAGCCATCTGCTCCTGAGCTAAAGCCGTTTTCTATTAAATTCACCAGCATGCTAATTAAAGAATGACTGGAGGATGGCGAAGTTGCCAAATGCGATGGAGATAGATCACTGTCTTTTCCTATGGTTAGGCAAACGTTTAATTAAACCTGCAGCTGCTGGGTGTGCTCTACCCGCCAACACGGCTCCGTCTCATTCACCTGAGAAAATCATTTCGCGTTAGTGTCTTTCAAGAGGCAAAACAACTTCAAACAGACTTTGCTGACATATTTAATGCCTTTGTACCTGAATTAATTAAGTGCATTAGTAATTACATTAGGGCTACTTGATCCTGACCTTCCATGGGGCTCCTGTTGTGTTTCCTGGTAGCTAATCAAATGTCCCCTCATTGGTACCCTTATTTGGAGGAATAGAATGGTAGAGAGGCTATGCAGAGGGATAGATGCTCGGCCTGTCTCTATTACGTTTCACTTGGGCGTGTGAACTTTAATGCATTTAAAAGGCCTCTTTTGGAAGAAAATTAGAGAAGGTCAAGAGGAGATGGAAAGGAAATGTACTGCCGGGATTTGCTTGTTACGGAAATCTTGCTAACAACTAACAGTCGTCAGCCAGCACTGCGGGCTGGACTGACCACGCTTCAAGAAAAGTTACAGCCGTTTTCTTTTGGAATAGAGTTTTGTTTGAATTTTGGACTGAGGCACATCCTTCTCCTTTCTCATGTGAGCGAACTATTTTGATCACCGGTCGATTTCAGCTGGAAATTATGCTGCACAAAATTCAAAAACAAATCTTAACTCTTCATGGATGCTAACTTCGGGTCAAAATAAAGACCATTGGCTTAACTGAGGATCTTGAAGGCTGGATTCCATCTCTTCCACTGATGCATTTTTAGGTTATTGTCTTAAAGGATCACATACAGAGGGGGAATAAAAGTGTTTTAAAGCTCGAAGACTGCTGAGAGCTGAGCTGCAGCTGCAGCCAGCTCTGTCTGCTTGCTTGGCTGGTCCTCTAGGGCTGGAGCAGCAAAGTTGGTGAGATGGTTTGCCTGAAAGAAGTGGTAGGATGTGACAGCCAAAGAGAACCATCATCTGCCTGGATCTGCACTGCAAATTTAACCCAAAGAGTTTTGGATTCCATTGGCTCTCTCTTGCCAATATGCCTGGCATCCTAGCAGGTACTTGCTAAACACGACCAAACCATCCATTTCTTCAGGCTTTCCAACACAGACGCCGTTTCCCTCCCAGAGGAATCTGGGGAGAAATGCCTCAGTTACCATTTTGAAGGGTCAGATTCACGACGTGCTACAGCCGGGGGGGCACATCGAACTTTGTGGTTTTCTTTCTTGCTGAGGAGCCAGAAGGGACTTTGCTTAGAGAAAACCTGTGATATTGTTAGTTCGATGCAGTAAATCTTTTACCACTCTGGTAATGAGACAGCTGGTGCCTCACCACTAACCCCCAAGCCCCAAATAAAGAAGAGCTTCTGAAGGCAAGAGCTGAGAATGCCCAGGAAAGCAGTAGAGGAGTCACAGAGGGGAGGTACGATAGAGTGAGAGCGTAAGGGCGGGGTGCTGTTTTGTGAGCCTGCACCCTGGTATGAGTTTTGATCTGTTTCATCATAATAGCATCAGACTGTGTGGCTCTGAAATCAGCAGAATTAGCCTTTTCTATTTGAGTTTGTTGTTGTTATCTGCTTTTGTTTTTAAGGAGAACACTTACCATTCTAGAACCATGTCACAGCAATGCTTTGATAGCAGGGACCACAACCACTAATGTACTGTTCTCTTCTTTATTTTTCATTAAGGAATAAACCAGTGCAGAAACTAAGAAGGCAAGACACACAGAATTGGCATGGGATTCCCTTTAAGCAACTTGAAAGGGGAGTGTTAGGTAATCACTCCTTACGCGGTCTGTTTTAAGTCAGTCCTCAGGGTGTCCTCCTTTCTAAATATTAATTTGACTTTCCAAATTAAAAGAATCAGACAATCAGTTAGGAAGTTACAATTTGACTTGGGCCTTTCTGGTTTCAAACAATAATTTACTGCAACCTCTCCACTGGCAGCATTCCAAGAAAAGCTGTGCTGTGAATGCAGCTGCCCAGTGTCTTTTGTGAACATATGCTGGACTTCAAAATATCAAACCAAAAGCTCTAAATACAGATAGGTATGCCTCCTGTTGTTCTTCTGTGAGGATCCAGGTGAAATCTCTCTGGAAAGTAATTGAAAAGTAGAGGAAGGAAATATTCTTTCTAAAGACACACAAAGTAAACAGATTCGGATTCTTGAAAACCTAATTCATTATAAAAATTAAGTATCTGTGGTGACATAAATGAAGAGCTGTTCATTATCCTGTGAGTCAAGCAAAGAGGAAAAAAAAATTAGTTACCAATGTTAATAGTCAATTACAGGAAAGTAATTGAAAGAGTATCATAACAATATTTTGCTCTTAATTTATAAACATGGCACTTACAGACCCCTGCTTAGGAGGAAATGGGCTTCAGATTGATTTCCCAGCAGTAGGATTATTCAGATTCACTTTCCTGAGATGACTGGTTGTGGCTAAGAATGTAATTTGTGACTTTGTACTGTGACAGGCTGATTGATCTTGGCCTTATTAGTACCATATACTAACCAGTTGAAATGTACAGTCAAGACAAAGCAATAATTTGTAGAGAAAATGTTACGTGTATCTGCAGGGAGGTTCCCAGTCATGACTGTCAACAAAAGCCAGAGGTAGCTAGTTGTAGGCTGCCATAACAAAATACCATTGACTGGACGGCTTTGACAACAGAAATCTATTTTCCCACAGTTCTGGAGCCTGAGAAGATCAGGGTACCAGGATGGTCAGGTTCTGATGAGAGCTCTCTTCCTAGTATTCAGACAGCTGATTCTAGCTGTTTTCTCACATAGGAAAGAGAGAGAGAGACGTGGAGTGTTCTCTGGTGTCTTTTCTTATGAGGATACTAATTCCATCATGAGCCCCGCTACCTCATGATCTCATCTAAACCTGATTAAGTCCCAAAGGCCTCATCTCCTCATACCATCACACTGAAGGTGAGGGCTTCAGCATCTATTAGGGGAACATAATTCAGTCCACAGCAGTTAGCACAAAAGACATACGTACAGTCTCAACTCATTTGTGTTCTTATGCTTTTAGTAATTATTCTTGAACACTACTATGAGCATACAGAGAATGCAAAAATAATGAAGACACACATTTCCTGACCTTGAATAGCTCATAACCTGATGAGGAAGTGAGACATGAAAATCAAAAATTGCAATAGGATGTGAGAAGTGTTATAATAAATGTTTGCAAGAGGCAATATGGCAGGGCTCAGTGCGGTAGATTCATTCACTGTAAGTGTCTCTGAATTTATTGAGAATCAACTACTTGCTAGGCAATGAGCTCAGAGTATAAAAATAAATAAAGTCATAGAGTAGTAGCTCGGTCTGAGGGATCCCGGGGAGAGTTCCTAGAGACACGATGGGATCTGTGCAGCTCAGATGACGGGAAAGAATTATCCAGATTGTTGAGAGAGGGATGGGCAGCCTCAGCATGAGAAGAGAGTGTGCACGCAGTGGTGTGATGTCCTGGGCACAGCTCACTGGACGATGCAGGTGGACCACAAGACAGGTGTGAGAGCAGCCTGTGTTGAATCAAGGTGGTAAGGATGCGAAAGAGGTGATAAGAAATGGCCAGATTCTGGATATGTTTTGCAGATAGAGTTACCATTTGGATGTGTGAGAGCCGAGTCAAGGACAACCCAAAGATTTTTGTTCTGAGCAGCTAGTACAGTAGGCTTTTATTCATGTAAATAAAGATTTGTAGAAGGACGAGATATGTGCGAAGTGGTTGGCTGAGAATCAGGAGGAGATTCATTTACTCCACAAGTTCCCCCAAGTGGACTTGGAACTGAAGATGGATAGAGAGAGACTGAGCAGCTCTTTAGGAGGCAGAACTGACGAAACGTGTGGACTCAGTAGAGGTGGGAGGCGGGGAGAAGGAAGAGGGTGGGGTCTAGGATGACTTTCTGTGAATTAGAGAGTGAGGTTTTTCCACCATGACCAGGAGCCCCCCAGGGAAGGGAGCTTTTGTGAGGGGGATACCACGTTCACATTTTTCACATAAAGGGCCTGGGAGGCAATCCAAGTGAAGATGCTGTTAAGGTGTCTCTGCAGCTAAGGAGGAAAAGTGCCAGAAATCTGGGTATTACTCGTCAGTGGTGCAAACTGAAGCCACAGAGTGAGTGCGAGGGCGTGTAGAGATGGGAGAGAACGCAGAGAGAGACAGAAGGAGAGACTTTGTTGAGCAATATTTAAGGAGAAGAACCTAGAGTACCTCAATCCTGACTTATCTACACTTGCATGTTGACAAAAACCACATTTTATCTGTGCAGAATGGTCATTAGAGATCAAATCAGATTCGTATAATAATAATAAGACAAAGAACTAAGTCTCAGTGATCAAAAGCAAGGTCAATTAAGTTAATTATTCTATGCTGTGTATTTGAGAAATCTAGGGTATCTTAATTTGAGAAAACATTCTAAGACTTTTTATCAAAATATATTACAGAAAAGTATACACATCATGAAAGTAAAATCTGATCATTCTTCATAAACTGAACACAGTCATTTAACCAGAACCCAGAAAAAAGAAATTGTAAATTTACCGACACCTCAGAAGCCCCTCCTTCTGCTCCCACCCATTTACTACCCCCCAAGGTAACAATTACCCTGACTTCTAACAGCTCAGTTTATAGACTTTATAAAAAACATAGATTATCCACTTCTTTGTATCTGTCTTCTATGCTCAACTTTCTGTCTGAGAGATTCATCGACATGTGTGTAGATACGTCTATGTAACTATATATCATCCGTTTATCTTCGTATGGCATTCCATTGAGTGCATCATTCCATGATATGGTTATCAATTTTAGTGTCAGTGGGCATTTAAATGGGTAGCGTCCAGTTTGGAACTACATAACGCGGCTCTTAATATTCTAGGTCGGGCCTTTTGGTGACTATATATAGGAGCAGACTTGTTGGATCATGAGATATGCCTATACTTAGGTTTGCTTTTCCCAAGTGGTAGTGCCCGTTCACCCTCAAGCAGCAATGTGTGAGCACCAGTTGGATTGAAAGTTTTCAAACAGAAGAGAAACTCTTGCAAAGGAATTTCTTCATTGAGAATAAGATGCCCCAATCCCCAAGCTAGTTAACATAATACATTTTTTTCTCATTTTAATTTTCCTGGGCTAAAAGACTAGTGATGGAAATAGAAAGTATTCTAGTACTATGTATATAATTTTTATTAATTCAGTAGTAAGCTACAACACCCTTGTCTTAGATGACTATGACATTCTCAAAGTTACTGTTCTTCACAAAGTTTATCCTCTCAATTAGCAGTGATGTCATTCATTTGAACTCTTTTTCACTTTATGCTGTTTCTGTTCCAACTCGTATTTTGGCCATATTGTGTGTCTTGTTGCCTCTGATTTATTACTGGCTTGAGGGCAGAGGTTGTACTTTTAAAACAGCATTACTGTCTATTCCACATGGACTTTGGCTCATAAAGAGAGAGTTTCAGATATTTGTTCAGTGAATAAATAATTTTCACATTCATTGCGATGAGTCTCACTCAATTATTTACAGCATCACCGTGTGTCGGTATCTCTTTGCCTGAGAAAACAAATGACTAAAGACTTGATTTCATAGAATTTGAGTTTGAAGCTCATCTCCAGCTTGCCCCAGGGAGCAGGGTGGGGGAAGGAATGTAGAGGGAAGACAGAAAGTCAAGTGATTTTTATTGTTCAGAGGAATGCAGTGCAATATGCTCTCTTGGAGCTCTGGGATTTAAGTATCCGAGGGACGGCTGGCAGCTTGGGGCTGCACATGCAGCACTGTTTGGGAATGCTCATATGGTGTGTGATTGTGCTGTGCCTGGAACTGACAGTGCCATCTGTTCCTTGCTTTATTGAGCAATGAGACTTAGCCTCACTCTCCAAATGAGCACACTTGCATGTACACACACACACACACACACACACACGCGCGCAGAACCTCAATCTCCACCCCAACCTAAACAGAAAGCACTTAATTGACTTTCCACTTTAGGTTTTCATCTCAGCAGGAAATTCAGATGAGTCAGGTATCTGAATACAGCCAGGGTGAGATCCTCCTCTTTCCTGGAGAACTGTGAGGTCCAAGGGGGCTAGGAAACCAGTAATCACCACATGCAAAGCCACTCAGCATGGAAGATGAGTTATAATGACAGATGGCACCAATCAAAAAAAAAAAAAAAGAAACCTTCACAGAAATAAGCATGCTGGAAGGGTATCTGTGGTATCAGTATAGAAATCAGACATGGGCAATGTGATAAAACAGCAACAGGCAGTGATAGAAATTGTTGTTTAATGTTAAGAACTATTTTGTTAAGTATACTGTACACCCATTATTTAGAAATAGTAGTTATTTGCTCATATCATCATCATCATCTTCATCATCACCTTCTTCATCAAATACAGAAAAACAGTGGAGCTCAACGTCCCGCAGACGCAGCTGTGTTGTAGACCATGTGCTCAGAGCAGAAGCAGAGGGGCTGAGCAACATGATCACTGAGTCTTGGGTGCAGAGAACGTATATCCAGTGTCTTCTGTGATTGTCTCAATTTTATATCATTTTCTTCTTTCCAAAAAAATGATTAAATGTATAATAATTTTTGACATTTATTTAATTTTTATACAGTTTTAAGTCTTTTCACATAAAAAACTGTCACAAGCCAAGACGAGTCTTTTTTCAGGACAGAAATCTTTATTTTGGACTCAGAAAATATAGCCATTGTAACAATTGCCCTGAGAAAATAGGTGTGTATCCGTGTCAATGTACATGTGTGGGTGGAAGCAATGATCATGTTCAACAAGACGCTGGCATAATCTGAAAAAAAAAGCCCCATTACGAAATGCAGAGAAATACTGGGTAAAATATAAAAAGCATTCTTTCAAGTGTATGAACTGAGATTGAAAGACAGCAAGAAGCAGTGGGGCCAAAAGGAAACTGAAAGCCTGCAAGGTAAGCTTGTAAGCCAACCCAGTGGGAGGCCTCTGCTGGGAGGGAAAAAGAAGTTTCAATAACCTCCCGGGCCTCCACTGGATGCCCACAGAGGACTGGACCTTGAGTAGCTGGCTGCAAATTTTAAGTCAAATAGGATATTTGCAGTTTCAAAGTGTCACTCCCCCCACGTAGCACTTTGCAAAGGGAAAAATAATACATTTACAGAGGAGCTTCCTGGGAGACCCTGTCTTAGCCAAGTGGTCGTGGCTAACGTGGTAATACCTACATCCTGACATCAGGTACCCCCTGCTATGGTGCATTGAGAAAGGCACTTATTTTCTGTCGTATCCTTTCCAGTGATGCAGGACTTCAGCAAAATCATGAGTACCCATCGAACAAACCCAACACAAAATAACCAAGCACAGAAAGTGTCAAGGTCGTGAAAGACAAGGGAAGAAAGAGGCATTGTCACAGATTGGAGAAGACTAAGGAGACATAGCCACTAAATGTAACATGAGATCCTGGACTGGACCCTAGAACAGAAAAAAGACATTCATTGAAAACCTGGTAAAATCAGAGAGATTTCTAATTTTATTTATTTTGTTAACTTCAGTTGATAGTATTGTAATGAGGTGGTATTCTTTCTTTTGATAAATGTGCTCTGTGTTTACGGAAGACATTAACATAAGGCAAAAGCGTACATAGTTATGGAAGACGTTCACATAAGGGTGAGGATGTGTGAGAACGCTACACTGTTTTTGCAGTTCTTTGAAGCTAAAATTATCTTCATAGAATTAACTGTTAATAAAAGTGGGGGAAAAAAAAACAGGTACCAGTGACCCAATCATCTCCTCGTGGTTATAAAGGGGATCAGGAGACAAAAAGAAACACGGAAGATGAAACAGGGAGAAAAAAAGGTCGTAAGTCAACTAGAAGATTCATTAAATTCAACTCATTTGATGGGCTGGCAGGGCCTCATCTTCTCCTTCTTTGACTGTGACAGACTGCGTAAGAAGCTGTGGGGACACAGCGCCCGTTCCCTCCTTCCCACCTGCTGAAGTCACCCGTTAGGTGACAAGCCACTGCCACTGGAAGTGAAACCTCCAAAGAAAGAGACTCAGGGAAGCGGGTACCATCAAGTTCCAGGTGGCTTGAAATATCCCGGAAGCAGCTCCTGCCTCCTTTTACAAAACTCTGCCCTGGGCACTGAGACTTTAATGGAACCATAAAAGCAACAAGGTATTAAATGAGCCTCAGACTAAAAAAGGCTGGAAAAGTGGAAGTGGGGAGAAAATACTCAAATTAATCAAGTCCATCTAATGATACATTCAATCGATATAAATCAATTACTCCAGGTTTTATGTTCTTTAATGCCCTGAGGTTTTTCCCCTTATATTCCAAAAAGAAGACAAGAAAATATAAAGCAAAATTTGATAAAAATCCAAAGAAAAGGGACCAATTCACATGTCTCCCATTAATTACTATCTCAAGGAGATGAAAAATTTTTAAAGAAAATTCAAAGAATGCAGTTAGCAAGCTTTATTTAATGACAGCAGTTAGAGATTTCTCATTCTTTACAACCATAAATGGAGCTTAATAAAATTGACAATATACTTAGTTATAATTCATGTCTAAATACGGCAGATAGTCTGTAACAAGCACATTACTTTGTCTATTATGCAATTAAATTAGGAATCAAAACCACAAAGATAACTCAAACTTCTCATAATTATAAACTTAAAAACAGACTTCAAAGAGGAATCATTATGGAAGTAAAGTATTTGGAACTGAATTATAATTCAGATACTACCTATGAAAATTTGGATGGAAATTCATTCCATTATGCAATAAAAGAAGAATTTTTAAAGAATGAGCTAAGTGTACACTTAAGAAGTTAGAAAAACAGCAGAATAAACCCAAAGAGAATAGACAGAAAGAATAAGGGTCAAAATAGAAAAAGCAAGATAGTATAGAAAGAATCAACAAAGGCAGTCACTGGCTCTTTGGGAAGAAAAATGGATAGCTCTGGCCATATTGATTTTTTTTAAGAAGGAAACTGAAATAAGCAAAGTTAGGAATGAAAAGAGGACTGAGTTGGGGTACAGCAGATTTTATAGGAAGAACAAGAGAATGCATATTTAGGGATAGGTTTAATCATTTTTTAGATCAAGGAAAGCCCTATGCCTTATTTGCACTTGGCAATTGGTAGAAGTATTGAATGAGCCTGGATTCCTGATGGGAAAGTTGAAATCACAAGGTACTTTCTTCCTCAGTGGGTCATGTTGACTTAAAAGAAGGCAGGATTTCATACAATCATATTTTCATGAAAAAAAAAGCTTATTAATTTATACAAAAGGAAACTGAAAACCCCAGAGAAATGAATAGATGATTCAACGTCACATAGTGACACTCAACTTCATGTCACACTCCAAGCCCACCCTCTTTTCATCACACTCGAGATTGAATTACCATAAGTAATTGACTGGGTTTACACAAGTGTAGATCGTCACTGAATTGACCTGACTGATCTTTTCTGTTCCTTTTAAGGCGAAGGCTTCTATGAGACCGTGTTGCTGATTCCTACGCAGAGCTAATCCGTGGATGGACACAGTTGAAATGAATGTGTTTACTACTGTGTATCTGCAAACAGGCAGGCATCCCTCTGCATAGGACTTTTCTCATTTATGAGCTGTGCCTTGGGGGCATTTCCTGTGTGTAGGCTGGCAATGTATTGAACGTGCGTGGACATGATGAGGTCTAAATATACAGAGAAGGTGCAACTTCCAGGGAGGTAGATGACAGACCCAGTGGGACACAACATCTGGCAAGGATTTCCACCAATTCTTCACTTCACCCCTGCATCCCTGGCTAGTCATTCTACTAGATGGTGGCCTTTCAAGTTCTGGTGGTCCATGGGTGGCGGAAGAGAGAACACAGGTGGCCTGGGTAGCTCATGCCATTATCAGACTTCTCTGTCCTTTTCCACTCTTCTCCTGATGAGCAACGTTACGTCTCTTTATCTTTGTATGTTCACTCGGGAAAAGGTGAATCTGTTTAAGGCGTTGTCTCTGACTTAGCAACAGAGGACTCCTTCGGGCCCCAACAAGTGTCTGCTTGGGTTCCTTCTTTCTGTGCTTGCACCAGCCACTCGTGAGAGGCTTCCCCTTGATACAGCATTGCTGCTCGTGACCCAGCTCTGAAAAGATGAGAAATCCTGCCTTAAACGCTGTCCTTTTCTCCACCTTTGAAGGATCTTGGAATTGAGGTGTGATTGTATTGAGCGAACATTTATTATGTGCATTGCACTGAGGCATTTGAAAGAGCAAAATTTTATTCTCTATTACTTTGCAAGCTGATGGAGAATAAAGACATAATTAGGGGCAAAACTGAGAAATAAACAATAAATATGTTAAGAATTGACAAAGGGGAGAGGTTATTGCAAGAGGAGAATCTTCAAGTAAGTTTTCAAAAGCTGTTAAAAAATAACAGTATGGTCTTGACCGTTGGTGTCCTATCAAATGCTCCAGTAACACTTTTGTTTAAAACTTGCCTTTCCTATGCTCCAAAACAGGAAAAGTAGTGTTCACTTTTTTTGCTATATTAATTATAAGCTGTTGTTTCTACATAGATGGTTATCAGTCTGACATATCCAATTGGTGTAGTAATAAATTTTATGCGTATTTTTAAATTAATTTAAGGTTGACTTTAAATTTAATCTCCAGCCATTCCTTGAGGAGTCAGACACTTTACTGATGAGCTGAAATCTCTTTGTCTGCCTTTTCTCGGGTAAAACCATCCATCCTCAGACCTATGAAGGGCTGAGAGGCTGAAGATGCTCTAGTCCATTTTTTGTCTACAGTGAGACGTGTCTTCTACCTGTAGGAATAATACCCTAGAATATTCCCTGCATTACAGACTGTAACACCCAAACGGATTGGGAGACTGGACACAAAATAACTCTAAAAAATACATATATATGTTATTGAGAGCCATCAATTAAGGAGGATGTGACATTACTGTCAGAGCTACAAGTTGATAAGGCTGATGTCTATTGAGGTTATTCCCTCCAGAAGACAGGGACTTTTTCCACGTCTGTCCCTGCTAGAAGGGTTTTATGTTTTCAGCCTTAGCTGCCTGCCATTACTGTACTAATTTGGTAAGTTCATGTTGCATAATATGTCACCTGCCACGGAAAGTAATTTTTCTTCATCCAAATCATTCTTCCCTATCACCTCTCCTCTTTCCTGCATGCTCAACTCTTCTTCATTCTAACCAAGGTTTTCCATGCTTACCCCTTCCCACCCATTAAGTTTCCTGTTCCAACTGTTTCTCCAAGTCTGCATGGCTGTTCCTAACACCATACGTATCTCAGCAGCCATGTGTGCTCTGTAATCCTGAATCCTTAGTAATGCCTACTTGCTTTCTCGGCTGCAAATCATGGCTAAAGAAAGCAGAAGGAATCAGAACACTTGACGCATTCAATATTCCTGCTCTCTGATTTCAGTTGGCAGTGAATTCATCCATTTCGCGTTTCCCAGCATCTGCTATACAACAGCTGCCCAAATCATTTTACTTCCTTTCACCCCCAACCATTCTCTCTCACTCTCTAGATGCACTCATAGGTCAAGGTTATCGAGCAAGTAGCACAATACGTCTGAGATTAATCCACATCCATGGATGTGTCAGGAATGTCTTTTTCCTTTTTTTTCCCCCTCTTTTTCTTTGGAGGTACTGGGGATTGAACTCAGGATCAGTAACATTTCTAAGGAGAGTTTTGTGTGGACACATCCACAGCCATTCATTTACACACTGTTGCGGCTTTCACGCTGGAGGGGCAGAGCTGAGTAGTTGGGGCAGATTGTATGCCCAATAGTCCAAGATATTTACTAGCTGGCTTGTCACAGAAATTTGCCAGCTCCTGATCTAAATGGTCGAATTTTATGGTATAAAGTTCTTGCATTTATTATTCTTTCGATGTCTGGAGAAATAAAACTACTTTCTTTTCTGATATCAGTAATTTCCTTTTTCCCCTTGATCAGTATAGCTAGTCAAGGTTTGTCAATTTCATCGATCTTTTCCAATATTTAGCTTTTAGTTGCATTAATTTTGTGTTTTTCTACTTGATTTCCATGTATTTCTTTATTTTTTCCTCACTAATCCTTGGTTAAATGTGCACCTGTTTCTTTTTAAGGTGGAATCATAAACCATTGATTTTAGATTTTCTTCTTTCCTCACATATTTAAAACTATACATCTTTCTAACCACTGCTTTAAATGCATCTCACATATTTTGACTTACTGTATTTTCATTTTCATTTACTTCACCGTATTTTCCTACTCCTGTTGTGTTTTTTTTTTTTTTCTGGGTAGCCTAAGTTATTTACAAATGTAATATTTAGTTTCTAAATATTTAGGGATTTTTTTCCAGATCTTAAATGGGTTTTGATTTCTAATTTAATTCAAATGTAGTCAGAAAAATACATTCTGTATGATTCCAAATCTTCTAAATTTCTTGAGCCCATTCTGTGGCATCACTTGTGATCTAACTTAGTGACTGTTCCCTGTGCACTTAGAAAGGATGTGTATCCTGTGGTTATTGTACAGTGTTCTCTAAATATCCACTTGGTCAAAGTTGATGGCATTATTCAGATGACCTACATCTTTACCGATTTTGTATGTGTGCTAGTTGTTCTATTAGTTGTAGAGAGATGGGTGTTAAAATTTCCAGCTCTGATGGTGGATTTTTCTTTTACTGTCAAATTTTCCTTGGATGTATTTCTAAACTGCTATTAATCATAGCCATTTTGCTTTTTAGCTCTTTTTGATATATTGATCCTTTTATCATATAAACTTTCTCTCTTTATCCCTGGTAATATTTCTGGCTCCGAAATCTACTCTGACAGTAATATAGCTACT
Source organism: Vicugna pacos (assembly GCF_048564905.1). NCBI lineage: Eukaryota > Metazoa > Chordata > Mammalia > Artiodactyla > Camelidae > Vicugna > Vicugna pacos. The sequence continues at coordinate 11,810,477 of NC_133000.1, read as the reverse complement.
TCAGCTTTCTTATAATTACTGTTTGTAATGAAATATCTTTTTTCTTTCTCTCACTTTTAACTATCCCGTCTTCTTTTATTATTGAAGTATAGTTGATTTACAATGTTGTGTTAATTTCTGGTGTATGGCATAGTGATTCAGTTCTATACATATATATATGTATGTTTTTCATTATAGGTTATCACAAAATAGTGAACGTAGTTCCTTGTGTTATACATTAGAACCTTGTTGTTTATTTTATACATAGTAGCTTGCACCTGCTAATCCCAAACTCCTAATTTATCATTCCCCCCTTTTCCCTTTGGTAACCATAAGTTCATTTTCTATGTCTATGAGTCTCTATCTTGTAAATAAGTTTATTTGTATCATTAACTATCCTGTTTTATATATAAAGTTCATCTTTCATACCCATCTTTTTTATCCAGTCTGACAATCACTAAATTTTCACCACGTTATTTAAACGATTTACATATAATGTAACATTTAATACACTGGGTTTAAATGTACTGTCATGTTTTCTGTATGCCCTGTTTGTTCTTTGTCCCTTTTCCCTCTTTTCCAGGCTGCTTTTGGAATTGCCTATTTGTATAGCATTTTACCTTCTTTCATTGGTTTATTATCTATACATTTGTTTCATTTTCATTTACGTTAGAATTTATAATATTCCTCTTAAAGTTGGCAGCATCTACTTTCAAATGATATTATACCACTTCTCATATTCTGACAACAGTATGTTTTCATTTCCCCATCTTGCCCTTTGATATTTGTCATACTTTTTACTTCTACATGTTATATAAACATCAGTATACACTGTTACCAGTTTTGCTTTAAACAGTCATTTATTTTTAAAATAAATTTTTTAAAATGTCCTTTATATTTAGCCACAAATTTACCATTTCAGGTCCTTTTTTTTCCTTTATGTAGATCCAAGTTTCCAACTGGCATCCTTTTCTTTCAGACTAAAGATCCTCCTTTAATATTGCTTACATATTTGATGGCAAGAAATATTTTCAGCTTTTATTACTTTGAAATGTCTATTTTTCTTCACATTTCAAAGAAACATTTGCTGGATGTAGAATTCTAAATTGACCTTTTCCCCCAGCAATTTATAGGCATTCCATTGTCTTGTAATTTGCAGTCATTCTTATGTTTGTTCCCACTATATAATAAATATCCTATTTCCTCCAGTTTTCAAAAACACATTGCTCATCTCCTTCTGAGGCCTTACTAGCATCACCTTTAAAATTCAAATGTTTACAGACAGTCTGTTTACAATGCTGTGTATATTCTCTGTGATGTATGATCTAGGCTTTCCCACGGCGCTCTCTTACTCCCGGGCCCTCACCCGTTGTGCCTTTAATGCCGTACTTTTACCAACAGTCTATTTAAGACAATCTAAGTTTTTTTTTATTATCATGCTCTTCAAAATTTTTCCAGCCTCTGCCTATCATCCAATTGCAAAGATAATTTCACATTTTTAGGTATATATTATAGCATGACTCCACTTTCAAGAACCAAATCTGTATTAGTTTCCTGCAGCAGCTGTTAACAAATTATCACAAACTTAGTGGCTTAAAACCACAGAAATGTATTCTTTCATGATATTGGAGGCCAAAAATCCAAAATCAGTATCACTGGGCCAAAATCAAGGTCCAGGCAGGGCCACGCCCTGTCTGTAAGTGCCAGAAAAGAACCAGTCCTTGCCTCTTCCAGCCTCTGGTGGCTGCCACATTCCTTGGCTCGCTGTATCACTCCAATCATTGCCTTCAGGGTCACACTGACATCTTGTCTGTGTGTCAAATCTCCTTCTCCTCCCTCTTACAAGGACACACATGATTGTATTAGGGCCCAGCCAGATAATCCAGGATAATCTCCTCTCAAGATCCTAATGTAGTCCCATCTACAAAGTCTTTTTTCATATAAGGTCACATTCACAGGTTTTGGAAATCAGGATCTGGATATATTTGGGGTGGGAGGGAGACATTATTCAAACTACCCCAATCCTTCAAGTGAAATGGTTGCTATTTTCCCAGCATCACTGAATGTCAGCTGGACACACAAAATTCAGCCTTTGTAAGAAAATACCTTTCAAAAGCATATTTATGGGGAGACGCAGTATAAAAGCAAATTGGAGATGTCTGCGTAAAATATAATGTAGGATACAGAATAGTTTTGAAGTTTCTTGGACAATTCAAACAAAAGTACAAAGCAGAAGTACACACCACCACCTAATGTAATTTTGCCAAAAATATATATATATATATATAAAATCCTAATCTGATGAAGACTGTAGCACTAACTACCAATTTACAGGAATTATAGGAGACAGAGTAACATGTTTGCCAAATTCAGATAAAATCAACAAAATCCAGACTCTGGGAAACTATGAAACAGATGGCCAGATTAAATAAAAATTAAGAAATCAATATATGGAACTTATTTCAACCCCAGCAAACAATTTAAAAAATATACAAGATGAGGTAAAATTAGAACACTGACAATATTTAATAATATTCAGGAACTATAAAACTTGAAGTCAGTAGCATTGTTTAGAAAAATTATCATTTACACTTTGAAAAACATGCTATCTAAAGATGAAATAATATGATGCTAGAGACTGTAAAATAATCAGTGGGCAGGGAGTAAGTACGCAGGGGCGTCAACGGAATGACACTGTCTATGAGTTGATAACTGTTGAAATATTTCATAATATATCAGAAAACTGGAAGCAGTATTATTTGGAATAACTATTCTGTGGGGGCTTTTTGGGGGGAGATAATTAGGCTTATTTACTTATTTATTTTTAATGGAGGCACCGAGGGTTGACCCAGGACCCTGTGCGTGCTGGACATGCACTCTACCACTGAGCTCTACCCTCCCCCACCCCGGGAATAAATTTTATTATCTAGGCTTTAAAATACAAATAAAGATGAAAACCAATGTAATCATTAGCAAAGATGTAACAATTAAACCAGTATGAAGCTGCAATTGTATTTAACTGCCTTCTACCTTGACTTTTAGGATGTTTGAAACAATTATTGTAAGTACCTCTGTGGGTACATAACCTATGTGAAACAAGTTTGCATTGAAACCTGAGTTGTTTCATGTGAAAAATGATTTCTTCTCAGGGGGAAAAAACTAATAGAACAGGTATGTCCCCAGAGGTGAGCTGATAAAGTAAATATACACATACATAAATAACTTGAAAGCTTCTTGAGAACTATTTACTTAGCTCTTCACAGACTGGCTTCACTTCCGTTTGGAAAATACTTAACAGACGGTTCAGCAGTGAAATATTCCAATGTGAAGGCTAATTTTTCATCTTTGAGGTTAGTTTGAAATATTAACAACATTGCCCAAAACGTCACACTGGATAATCCACGAATTTAAGGGATTGACAGAGAATTCAAATTATGCCAATAAACAAGGAAACTGAGTGAAAACAAATTACTCGTCATTATTATGAAAACCTAGAATCACCTGCTGTGCTGACCAATACAGTAGCTCATGGCCACCTATGACAATTTAAAGTTAAATTAAAGATAAAGTTGAAAATTCAAGTTCTCATACACATAAGCTACCTTCTAGGGCTCAAAAGCCACAAGTGCTCAGGGCGGCCATGTTGGACGGCAGAAATACAGACCATGCCCACCACCACTTCTATTGGACAGTGCCAGTCTCCATCCAATCAGGAGTGTGTGCACCAAATACTAGTACTTCTTATTTATTGAATTACTGGCTTAAAGACCCTGTCCCCTTCTCACACCTTCCTTGATTTTTCATCATATAAAAATACGAAATTTTGTTACATTAAATTTTTGTTGAAGTATGTTATTTTTTTCACCTATAAAAATCCATGCAGTGAAAAATGGGAAAAAAGTTTTGTTCCCTAAAAGTGGAAATATTCTATTGTAAAGAAATTAAAATTCCTTTTAGAGATGGGTGAAACATAATGAACTGTATATAAATGAAACTCTACTGCCCTCTTTGTTTCAAGAATAAAAGTTCTAGGCAAGAAATGATGACCAAGTAAAGTTTTTTCCAATAATAAACATTAAAAAAAACTATAACTTTCATTAACCAACATGTTGTATACATCAGTGCCAAAAGCCATTTTATAAAATTAAGTAATTATTTTTAATAAGATTCCAAGAGATTAAAAAAACCTACTTAAATATGAAAATTACCAAGACTTAACAGCAAACATGTTAATTGGTGAAGTATCAACATTTCCATTAAAATCAGAAATAAGATAGGTTTTCCATATCACTGCTATTATTCAACATTGTTTTGAACAGTGTAGTTAATGTAATGAAATTTTTAAAATTAAGCAAACAATATAAATATTGAAAGATGTATAGTTCAGAATCATATACCAAGAGTATCTGTAATAGTTGATTAAATTAGTAAGAGTTTATTAAGGTGAAAAAATATGATATATATAAAAAGAATTGATACTTTTTCCCTATACCACCAAAAGCTAATTAGAAAAGGGGGAAAAAATCCTACTCTACTAGCTACAATTAATAAATGCATAGAATAAACTTGACACAGGAATCTAAATGTGTCTCAAAACAAATGCACAGGATCTAAATTAAAAAAAAAACTTATTAAATGACATAAGACATAAAAACAGAGACTTACTTACCTGGGTACAGAATGTTGAAGCCATAAAAAATATCCATCCTCCCCAAATTAATGTAGGTTAATTCAATATTGAATTTCTCGGGAATAATTTCATCTGCAAGAAAACAGCCAACTAATAGTGGCTTAAGTAAATAAAATATTTAATTATCTCACATAAAAAGAAGTCTGGAGAAAGGAACTACAAGTCCAGTTCAATAGCTTCTCCATCATAAAAACCCTGTCTCCTTCAGCCTTCCTTTAGAATATTGGTTTGTTGCTTTATGGTTCCAACAGGGCTGCCACAACTCCAGGCATCACATTCAAGTTCAAGTCAGGGAAGAAGGGAAAAGGTGGTGATGCTAAATATGCCTGCCCTCTTTTTTTTTTCCTTTTACAGGGGGGGAGGTCATCAGGTTTATTTATTTGGTTTTTCGATGGAGGTACTGGGGATTGCACCCAGGACCTCATGCATGCTAAGCACATGCTCTACCACTTGAGCTATATCCTCTCCCCTGCTTTTTTTTTTAATTAAAAAAAAATGATTTTTCTGGAAGCCCCAGAACTACAGTGGCCAGTACAGCATCACATGGTACCCCTAGAAGCTGGCAAGCCGAGGAAGCAAGTACCCAGCTCTACTGGTCTCTAAGGTGGTGGAAAGGAAGGGAGACAGTTGGAAAGGGGTGTTTACTTAGCCAACCAAGTGTTCATATAGACCACAAATTCTAATCAGAATCTCATTTTTCCATTCAAACTCCTCTGTCTCCCCAAGCAGAATATAAAGTCCTGAAAATTTACCTTGCTCACCATGGTGTTCCTGGGACCTAGCATGTAGTTTACCTGTTGGATGGATAAACAGCTTTAATGCAAACCAAAAAAAAAAAAAAAACTGGACTGGGACTGGGTGTGATGCTCTATATGCATGGGCTTGTTTGTATAATACTATGAGGAAAATACTATCACCTCCATTTCCCAAATGAGAAAAATGAAGCAGTCTTGGAACAATGCAGACAGTCAGTGGCAGGGCTCATGGATTCTATAGGTTAAGTGCCTTTTTGTAAATAATCCATTTTTCTTATTTGTAAAAAGAGTCAGCAACTACAAGACAAAATTGTTTAAGAAAAAAAAAACCTAGTAGAAAGAAAAGGAATAATTCTCTATCACAAACACATTTTCTACTTTATGAAATACACATTCAGGTTACAGTTTAAAAAGTTATTCACTTCTGGCTGTTAGTTTGAATTATTGAAAAGATTTAACCTTTTTTCCCCCTTAAACATCGGAATATCCAATGAAACAGTAAACATTTCCAACAATCCTTGGAAAACATATCACCTATAAATGAATTTCCTCAAGATGCGAGGAAAGTAAAGAAAAAGAAGGAAAGTTAAAGGTATGGTTACCTGGTTACCACTGTCTGTAGCCTTAGATTAAAAAAAAAATCAGAGTATAAAGGTCAACTGATGCTCCCATTAGATTTCAAGAAATGCTTACCATAAGCAGGACTCTGCTGCCCTCTTTTGTATCGAGAATGAAATACAACACAAGTGCCAAACGGCACCTCCCAGAAAGAGCTGAGAAGTAAGGGTGGTTGTGGCCTGTTTCCCCAACCAGGTCATGAACTGCTAAGGCACTTGCCTAAGTGTCTTCACACATTTATTGTCTCATATATTTTTGTTGAATAAACGGGATCTATTCTGACTTTTGAAAAAAAGACTTTGTTGATTCTAATTTATTTTGGTGAGTCAAAGGAGCAAAAATCTGAGTCTCCAGTTTTAATGCTGGCTATCCAATCTATCCTGCTTTAAACCCAGTAATGTTTAAACCCAACAAAAGCAGAACAAAGGTTAGACCTTGACTGCCTTTTGCCCAACAGCCATATTGCTTGAAGCTGTCTTCTAACCTGTTACGTGATCTGAGCACAAAGTATACAAGGCCTCCTTAGCTGAGCCGTCACACTGCACCCGTTTACCTTGACGGGCAAACGTTCCACTTCAAAGACCCAATGTTACAGTGGAGGTTAGGAAAGACACCCACAGCCTTTGGGTTTCTCAGTGACACACCCTACCTCTTCTCCCCCAGAACAGATCTAGAAAGTAGAGGCATAGAGAGATTCCATTTCTAACGCAAAAAATATAGAGCTAGCTAGTAATTAGTATCATTTGTACCCACCCATCATCTTAAAAGCCAAATTAAATCTTCCAAGCAAATGCTAGCTATATTCACAACACACTCCAGCCCTCACTTCACACGTGAATAAAGAGGACACATCCTCAGTATCACCCTGTGAGTCCATGACTGTTGAAATTCTTCCACGGAATAAGAAATCATAAACTGCTTTTTTAACAATACAATCAAACATTAATTGGAAAACCAGATAATACTGAGTTTTCTTTCAAAAATTTTAATTTGTATTTTTTAATAGAAAATACAACACATTTCTCATTCAATTTATTTAACCAATTAATCCAAAGGAAAAAAAAGTGGAAAACTGATTACAAGTATACTAACAAAATAAACACGTTTAGCAAGACACATGAAGACAATACTTGCAGCAAGTTTTATAAGAATCTAGTATAAAACAAAGTTAAATAGAACATTTTTGAAATGACAAAATCAATTTATGGACCTCGCATTCCTTCAAAGAGACCGTTTCTTGTCCTGGCTTAAAAACAAAACAAATGAAACCTCAAATGACTTCCTTTCATCCAAATCAATTTACTATAATGGCCAAACTGCATGAAGTTCATGAAGATGTGTTTTGATAAAAAGCAGTAAATGCAAAATTAAGGCAAAGCAGACAGCTGGAATCAGGTAAATGACACATTTAGAAGGACCTTTGCTAATAAAATGCCTTTAATGTATTTGGAGCTACCGACTCCAAAGGGCACACGTGCACATATCACATGTCTGGTCCTCACAGCACTTCCTGAAGGAGGAAAGGCAGGGATGTTCCTATTACACTGAAGAGAACACTAAGGTGACTCATTTAGGTCACATAGCTCCCTCAGTGGCACAAACACACTTCTCAATGGCCTTGAAACACAGGAGAGTTTCCTGTCGGTAGATTTACTTTCCTAACTGCATCGAGATGGGACTCAGCATCAAAACAAGTGTGAGTCCCTTGAGGTCTGGAAAACAGACTCCAGCCATAATGGCTGATGCGGAAAGTCAGCTCGAGATACGCAACACAGTGTCCAGTACAACCCTAGGATGAAGAGGGAGGCTGAGACAAGAAAGGGTGATGATCTGAAAGATCCTAACATGGCAAAATTCCTTCAAAACCTAGAATAAACCAGAACAAACTGAACCGACGGTCTCAACCGGGAGGCCAACCTTCATACCAAAAGGATAAAAAGAGATGTAGGGACAGAAAGGTAGGGAATTATTCATCTTAACAGCTCCAGGTGCTTGGCACATACCCTCATATAAATAATTCTAAAATTTCTTTGAGGTAGGCAAACGTTAGAATGAACGGAGTTCCTGTTTGGAAAAAAAAAAAAAAGATGGAGGCACTGAAGAGAGGGCTTACTTTTAACACTACTTTTAAAAAAACACCCCTGTGATTTGTAAAAATCCCTTTTGGTAAAGTGCTTACACGCTAGCCACTTATTCCTACATTTAAAACTGAGATTAAGTATTTTGCAGCTAAAGGACTAAAGCCAAGTTGGGCTTTTAAAAGAAAGTTTACCTACTTTCACAACAAGCGTGCAATTTTTCCTAACTTCTCGACCTGGACCACATTGTTTTCTCCTCCTCAGTTTTGCAAGTGGGAGCTCAAAATAGCTCCCCTGCGAAGTCTCCACCATTCAGGTGCTCCTCCTTCCAAAGTCCCAGGACACCCGTGCGCTGCTGTCACTGGGCTGTGTGGACTCTGAGCTACTCGAATGCACACGGACAAACCCGGCCTCTTCACCTCTGAACTCTCAGGACCTAGCACTCTGTGAGTACTTGTCAGTCAGGACCCCACGTGACCCCATCTCTCAAGTGGCTCCCTTCCTATAAAGGGAATAAAGCGAAGGTTTGTAGTTTTTATATGAAATTCTATAAATTATCCTGCAAACCCATTTTGATTCCTGTCTTTTCACCCCCAGGGAGAATCAGCCAACAAGGAAGATTACTAAGTTACAACAACCTTAGTCCCTCTTTTTCATCCTTTTTTCATTAGTTGCGTTTCTTTCATTAAAACATCCTTACACACTGACGAATAAAACTAAGTCACAAGAATGCCAAAAGACATGCTTCTTAATGATATTAAAAACAAACGTTTCTGACACAGGGTCAAGGTAAAATGAAGAAACAAACCCCTATGCCTGAACGTTACTGTAGAGTATTCAACCATGATTTTGAGAATCCCAACTTCCACGTGAAACATCTTCAGGAAGAGAAACGTATGAACCAAATGAAGAGAAAAAACTATTCATGGGGACATATTTTTGTACTTGTTTTGCTCCAATTTCTGCCACGTAGATGGCTCCAGTCTTGGCACTGACGTCTAAGAGATGGGGTGAAACCTGGTCTGCCAGCTGGATGGTGCTGATCACGGAGCAGCGGCCAATGCTCCCTATGGGGGGCGCGGCCGCCACGAGGAGCCGGCTGAGCCTCAGCTGGGCTGCGATCAGGTACTTCCCGTCAGGAGTAAATCTACGGGGAAAGACACCTGCAGAATCAGTCAGTGTAAGACTAACACGGAGGTTTATTTTTTCCACATTTGTATCCCAACAGCATGAAACAGCCTGTAAGCACCTGCTTACTGAAGGTGTTCTTTCAGGGAGAATTTAAAATTGATCTAATTCTGCTGATGAGGGAACGAGAGATTTGTGATGGGAGATTTAGCCAAAGGTTAGCTTAAATTAAAAAAAAAAAAACAATATCATAGTACACAAACATGAAACTAGTGGAGACTCAGTGTTAGTCTGGGTCCGACACTTTTTTTTTTGTTTTGCAAGGGGAAGTAATTAGGTTTACTCATTTATTTTTTTTTTCATGGAGGTACTGGGGATTGACCCCAGGACCTCGTGCACGCTAAGCATGCACTCTACCCTCCTCCTTCAAGATGTTTTATTTTCATTCTGTTTAAAAATAAATGATCTCGAGGGTGGAGGCTGGAGGAGGGTCGAGCACTGCGCGGCACGCTGCCCGGGATGTGAAATGGGATTACGTGTTCTCCGCATGCTTGTTTCCTTCCCTCCTTTCCCTGCTTAAAAGTTAACAGTAAACATTTCCAACTTGCAGCTAGCTCTTCAGAGAAATGAACATGACCCGAATCCAACAAGCATTTTAAAATAAAAAGAAAACAATTACCTGACTGAAGAAGGTCCCTCGTCTGTGAAGCAGCTATTCCACGCTCCTAACCACTCCCCAGAGTCTTTATCAAACACCTGAAGTCTTTTATTGCCTCGGTCAGCGACCCACACCTGAGAACCCAGAAAGACACTCACTGAAAAAGCCCCACATCAGAACGAGAAGAAAGAAAAGAGGAGGAGAGAATGAAGGTCTGCTTTCATTAGTTCCATAAACATGCTCACTCAGTACTTACAGGCACCCCCCCCCAAAGGAGAGGGTCCTCAAAAAGCCCCGCTGTCGGGAAACTAAAGAGCAGAAAGGGTAAAGCCTTTGTTCCCAGTGAGCTTACAGGAAGCGGGAGAGCCCCGTGTGGGCATCTGTCTTAACCCAGAGCCTCGGATGCTCTGACTACTACACTAGCCATCTGAATAAGGTGGGGTCCTCCACTATAATGCAGAGCATTAGCAGATACTGAGAACTGACAGCATTCATGCATTCATTCATTCACTCCCCTAACAAGCCTCCGCTGTCTCTGAGCGCTGCCAGCTTGCTGGCTGCTGGGCCAGCTGGTAAGACAAAGACACAGAAAAGCAGCCTTGCTCCTTAGGAGCTCAGGCTGGTGGGAAACCAGCTGTTCACTCGTACTGCACCCTTGAACCCCCACCTGCTATTTCCCAGGGTAGTCCAAAGCGCCAAACCACTTAAAGAGGACGCTTGGGAGATCTTAATACCACATGAAGAATGGTAACAGGCTGCCAGTAGGTTTAGTCTAGGTTTGCTGTAGGCTGCCGTGAGGTATTAAGGAAACTGCTGTTATAAAACAGGAAGGTAGACTGGCTCTAAGTGACGTTCTGTGTACTGTATACGATGCATGCGACCCGTGGCACACATAAGGTGAAGTGGAATGACACGTGCCTGGGGGTGCAGAAGCAAGTAAGAATGTACTGGAAGGGCGGGCCACCCACGCTGCCGCCACTCCTCTCACTGAGGACCCCTGGATTTCTTGGGTTTGTGGGTTTAGGCCTACTCCTTCAGGGCAGCCCTGACTAAGTCTTGGTCAGTGTGTGAGTTTCAACAGCCACTGAGCCCGTCTCCAATCAGAAACCAATGAAGACTCCCTGCATCGCTTTAGAAAGCTCCCTGATCCCTCAGCAAGGTGATTCCTCAAGATCTTTTCCTGCCCTATGATTCTTTACTAAGGGTGAGTTTCCCTAAGGATTTTGAGATTCCTGTCTTTGAGAAGTGACCAAGGAGGAAATAGAGTTTGGATCCTTGGAGTGAATGACACTATACATTGTTAGCCTTATTTTTCCTACTCAACAGATTCTGATCATGAGAAATCTTGTTTAAGAAGCAAGTCTAACTCTAGGACTAATAAGCTTTTCATACAGGGTTGAGGTGATGATTAAATGAGTGAATCATGTTAGATGCCTAGAATCGCACTGTTGTTGTTATAAAAACATGAGTGCCCAGAAATTAACACTCCTGTTCTCCTGCACTTGGTAATGACAGAGTCTCCCCATCACATGATCGCCAAGGACTCTCCAAAGACACTTCTCACTGCGGTGAACTGACCTGGGTCTGGGTCAGAAATTTCATCTTGTTTTTATCCCATGAGGGGAGCGTTCATCCAGGCTCAGGAGGGTAACACGTAAAACCCAAATTCCGACCTTCTAATTCCCAATCTACAAGGTTCACATGTTCAGTTATCTTCCTATCTATGATGGGAAATATTTGAAGATCTTCTGATCAAAACATTCTCATTCCATCAACATAGGAAGCTAAATCATAATCAGAAGGTCGCTTGCCAAACACAAAATCAGAAGTGGAAATGAATTAAAATTCTAATGGCATGAAGCCAAGACAGTCTGACAAGTTCACTGTGTACCAAGACATGTGGTCATTTAACAAATACGTAAGATGACAACTGTGTGCGAGGCACTGAGATACAAAGCATAAGGGGTTCAGTTCCCGCCCTCACACAGCCGACATGCATTACGGGGGACACTGAAATGATGAAATTACAGCGTGATAGTTACTACAGCGCAGAAGTACGAGGCACTATAGGAAAACAGGTGGAGAAACTAATATAAAACCTTTTGGCTGGGGGTTTGGTTATAGGAAGACAACCCTCCGAAAGAGCTATGTATGCTTAAAGGTGTGCAAAAGCAAAAGATGTGGCAGTGGGTAGGGGTGGGAGAAAAAGAACTGAAGTAAAACGTGTTGGTTAAAGCTTTCTGTTCTCCAGACAGAGTGGAGCTAGTGAGAGCAAGAGCGTGCCTAGGCCACTTCCTTTTTCAAGCTTCCAAGATTAACCTTTTCATCTCCCTCTTGATTAACACATTCTAGAATTAATTCAATTCAATTTTAGAATTTAAACGATATTTAAACACTGACAGTAGTTTTCCCAATAGGAAGGCAACTCTTTTTCAGGTAACGTCACTTACATTCGGTTCCATTACTTGCTTGTTCTACTCTTTTAAGAAACATAGATAATTTGTTTTGCTCTTTTTTAGATATTAGGGGAACTTCATTACAGGACTCAAACATTTACAAGAGAGGATGTGGGTATACTCAGCCCCACCCAGAGGAATTGCCCAGGAATACCCAGATACACGCATCCACTAACATAGACACACAGCCAGATGTCCAGACATGCACGTGTGCACCAAGATGCATATATACAAACCCCCGCCCCAAAACCACATTCAGAAATGGTCCAGACACAGTGGCAACATATATTTACCCGGCCAGCTGAATCAACTGTAACGCTGTGAGGTATGTTGAACTTAGCAGGCCCTGTCCCATTTTCCCCATGCAGCCAAAGGATCATGTAATCTATAAATGGTAAACAGATATGGTCTGAACAACATAGAGAATACCTTAACCCATTTGCAATGTTCTATTTTACGTCCTAAGTTACAAACTATTCAATTATACCCCCAGCTGATTATGTTTTCCTGGCTTTCTGTTTATACATTTGCTTGTCTAATTTCCATGCTAAAAAAAAAATTCTATGTTTCAAGCAATTAATCCACTTCTTTGACGACCGTCTCCACTTGAATTTTTCAGAACTTAAAATCATTGTTTATGGTTCATGTTAACCTCTTCCTCAAACTGGTTCTCCTTCATAACCAACCTGCTATTTGATATTACTATTCCTCTGAGTTTAAAAACTCACATTATGCTTTTATAGGGGGTCTTCTTTATTACCCCTGTAGTGGACTGAAGGTTCCCCCCACCCCTCAAAAACATGTCTGAGTCTCAATCTCCAGAGCTGTGAATGGACCTTATTAGAAATAGGGCCTTTACAGATACAATTAAGTTAGGGATCTTGAGATGAGATGATTCTGGATTCAGAGTGGACCCTGAATCCAACAACTAGTGTCCTTGTAAGAGAAAGGAGAGCGAGATCTGAGACAGAAATAGAGAAGAAAGAAATGTACAGACAGAGGCGGAGACTGGCGTTACGTCACACTACCATAAGCCGAGAACTGTCTGGAGCCACTGGAAGCTGGAAGACACAAGGAAGTGCGCTCCCTGGGCGCCTTTAGAGGGAGCGTGGTCTGCCCTATACAGTTCAGACTTCTGGATTCCAAAACCGTGAGATTACGTCTGTTTAAGCCACCGGAAACTAATACACTTATACTCCATTTGTCTCCTAAATTTGGTTGTTTCTTTCTTGCATAGAATTTTCTGGATTCTTGCTTTACCCCCACCTCAGCTCCCTTTAACTGTCACCGACCCAGTTCAGTCACTGGGTGATAAACTGACTACACAGCCTCCGAATGACAGCACTTACTGTAACAAGGTCCTGAGGTGCTATTTTGTCTTCTAAAAACTCTGCTTCTGTAACGTCACCTGCCACCTCAGACTTTTTATAGGCAAAATTATAGCTTCAAAATCCTTAGATACACTTTCAAGGACACCCCAAATCATATTTTGTACTATCCAAAGAGCATCCTAAGCTCCTTTCCTGAAAGACCTGCCAAGTCCCACCTGTAGACCTTGGGCGATTAAAGCCTTGTGAATACTCCTCCCATCCCTCTCTTCTCCCCTCACCATAATCAGTTCGTTCAAGAACTATTTCCTTCATAACTCTTGCCCTACCTCTCCAGCCAATAATAGTTTCTCCTTCTCCTAACTTTATTTTACTTTAACGATCAATAACATGCAGCAGCATTTAACCGTCTCTTCTATAACAGACCTGCATCCGGAATACTCTTGAGGACGTGGAGCAGGGAATACAATACAACACGTGCTGATCAGTCCACCTGCAGGATATCTTAGCTCCGTGATGCCAGGTTCCTAGCCTCCCCATTCTTAACTGGACAGGATAACCACTGATTTCTCGAGCCCACTCTTCTCACTCTGCCTCCAGTTCATTTCAAAGGGAACACCTAGCTTTTGGCGAAGAATAAGCAAACCTACTAGAATCGTTTATTACTGGCCATCCCACACATCTGTCCTGGTTTTCTCCTAGTAATACACTTGAGCCCTTTACACAAAGCTTTATATACAATGGTTACAATACACACCGAGTATCAGGCAAACTAAATCCAACTCACTAAGTAGTATTCTTACAGTACCATGCAAAATTAAGCCATGTTACCTTGGGATAATTTGATCAGTCTGTTATTCAGCCCTCCATCTCCATCCACGATGTAAATATCTCCTGTGTCATCTACGTATAATTCTGCAGGGTTATCAAACTGCAGGGGATTCAAACCAGTGCCTTTTTTGCCTGGGGTACCCAAAACTTGAACAAGATCACCAAAGGAATTGTATTTTTTAATAGTATGACCGTAGGATCCTATAAAGACAGACATGCACATTTCACAAACATAACCACTGTACAAACATTCACATTTCTCAAGTAAGCTGAGAGCAAAAATTGGACAGAGTTAAATAGCAATAAAAAGTTTAAAAGCTCAGATAAGTAAATGTTATATTTGACAAGCAACAGAGCTTCTTCTTAGTTACAACCAAATCTATTTATGAATTAAAATCTCAGGTACTCCAAAATAAGTAGGTTCTAAAACCAAGTAAATAAAACTAAAAAAAAATTAACTCACTAAACAAAAGGCTGATGATGTAAAATTGTTGGTATACCAGTTTCTTTTTTAATCTTATGACCCTGTATAAGCATTACTTGTAAAAGAAAATCAGGAAGGAACTGGAAAAGGAACAATTATTGAAAACTGTTTTTTCAGTCGTTCATGGGCAGAGCTCCAATTTCAGTAGCTCAATGAGAAACTTCTCTATAAAACAGACTTCTGTTTACTTGCTTATAAAGGGTATTTATATCTATCCTGGTGTTAATATTTTTTAAGTTTTTTAATTGAGGTAACACTAGCCTATAACAATATAGACTTTTTAAAACTACATTTTCCCCTACTGAAAACAAATACAAAATTCAACCCATTAGCTTTCCTTTCCTAAAAAAGGGACAAATCTTTCCAAATCATCAGTATCTTATCATCTCGTGTTAAAATTTACTTGAATTCAAAGTACCTTACAAGCAAAAGTACAAAGTGGAATATTAATAAATAGGGAAAAAATATAAAGCAGTTCACAGAAATCAATCTGAAGGCACACCACGACCAGCTAACTGGTCGGCATTCAAAGGGTAAACTAGGAACAATAAGCTCACTGGAAATAAAGTGAATCAGTTTGCATTACAATCCTATCTTGAAAATTGTATTTATTATTATACTTATTTTGGAGGCTTGAGCCAAAGTTTGTAACAATAATAAGAGAACAAAACACTAAAGCAAACTTCAAAGTTCCTAAAGAATTGGAAAAAGAAAGGGAATACTGTTAAATAATTTTTAAAAATGGCTGATATGCAGCCATGTTTTCCCTTAAGAGAATTTATTCTTTGAAAAATGGGAAGGAAGAGAAAAACTGTCTTCAGATCTGTGTGGAAAAATAAGCTGTAATGGAGAGAATGAAGAGGTCATGTGTGTTCTTATTTCTGGGAACCAGTGATGTCCATTATAAAAAGGATCACATGAATGGAATGAATTAAAAAGTAAAGGCTGCCTTTAACAGTAAATTCTGAAAAGGGGGGGGGGGAAGCAGCAGCAGCAAAATAATCAAATTTCATTAGAGTCCAACAATGAACTCAGAGGTTAACCTAGATTTTGGGGTTTCACCAGAATCTTACCATCCAAAATACAGCTGGAAATAAACGGATCACAGTCTGAGGCTCAGAAATCTTTTGGGTTCTGAGAACAGATATGGTAAGGACACTTCTCATAAAAACTGAGACCTCTTTAATTCCAAAATGATATCTGAATTAGCCAGAACTAGGGAAACAAGATGACCTTCAAGCCATGAATATAACTGGGCCAAGGATTACTAGAAATACTGTCTTTAAGATTCCACTCCTTCAAGGACCTACTGTATAGCACAGGAAACTATATCCAACTTCTTGTAATAACATATAAATGGAAAAGAATCTGAAAAGAAAAAATATACATGTATGCATATGTATAACTGAATTGCTGTACACCTGAAACTAACATTGTAAATCAATGACACTTCAATAAAAAATAAAATTTTTAAAAATCCCATTCCTTCCTGAGATCCTGAGATAATACCAAGCTATCGCTAAAGCTATCTGGTTTGAAGCCACAACACACACAAACTGCTATCTCTGAAAACTTATCGCACAGCTGTCAATTCAATTGTTTTGCAGTACATTCGACTAAAAATATTTGACGGAAGGAAGGTTTCAGACATGCTGCAGCCAGTGGGATTTCAGAAACATTATCACCAGCAGTTTTGCAAATCTTGCAAATGGCAAATGGGCAAGAAAGCAGTTCTGGTTTCTCAGCACAATCTCTTTTGAAAGAGAAGTCGTAAAAGAAAATGACAGCAAGGACTCCATTCATCAGCTTTTAGAAATTTCCATTTTATAGCATAAGGCTTTACAGCATATAGGATTCATAGAAGATGTTTAGAATTATTTAAACTGAGAAGAGCAGCTGATGCTTTAAAGAGGACAAGTCCCTTGATAAAGGAAAGATCATAATAATTTATAGCCTTCTTTTCTACAAAAGTATGTTTTAAAGATTTTTAGAAATAAATGATTTCATGAATCATTAAAGAAGTTACAGTTAGATTCGGCCACTCTGTTTTTAAAACGGACAAGCAAGAACATGGGCAAAGATGATTTCTAGCAAGACAGGTTAATAGATATTACTACACATACCACTTCCTACATCCGTGATCCAGACGGATTGTTCATGTAGTGTACTGGCTGCAAATATACCATGAGGTGTGTCAACTGTATAATTCCAGGCTCGTAGGAAATATCCATCCTCTGTGAACACTAATACCTTTGGGATGTTATCCCCTCTCTGAAGGTATACAAAAATAACCGCTTAGATAGGATCAGTTTTAAGAAAGCGATCTTTATTTTGGCAGAGAGAACAAAAATTAAAGTTAACCGAGAAATTTAGTAACGTTTAAAAAAACCCCAGCTTACCTAACAATATTAATATCACATTCAAAATCAAAATACTAACTTTAACTCAAAAAACAAATTCCACATTTGGCGTAATATAAACGTATAGTTACTTCGCACAGTAAAACAGAAAAGCTGTTTTCTTTGTGTTCATAACTTACTTTTTTTAATCCCATTTTTACTTACTTGGGCTACGTAAACCAATCCGTTTAAGGAGTCAACTGCAACACAAAACGTTGCTCCAGTAAAGTATTCTGAGTACATAGGCCAATCCACATCCAGCCGGTAAAGGATTTCCTCAGAGCGCCAGGAAATTTTAAAGGCAAAGTGAAGATGTGGAGGGAGCTGGGGAAGAAGACAAAATATGGAAAATGCCAGTGTATCACAATTACAAATGTTTTTAACTTAGGCAGTTCAGCCCGCTGCAGGTTTGAGCCGAGCTAGTGTGAGAGCCAGGACCCACCACCTCCTTCCCAAGACCGCCTTCCCAAAGTGCTACTCACACACCTGACGGCTATTTCACTTTCCAACTCACCCGAAAGCCACAAAAACGAGAATGTAAAACCAGAAATGCAAGAAAGAAGCCAGCGCCGGCCACGCAAGCCCAGAATCTCGCCATGACCAGACGGGAAGCCTGGCCAGG
Organism: Vicugna pacos; assembly: GCF_048564905.1. Lineage (NCBI taxonomy): Eukaryota > Metazoa > Chordata > Mammalia > Artiodactyla > Camelidae > Vicugna > Vicugna pacos. The sequence continues at coordinate 11,792,451 of NC_133000.1, read as the reverse complement.
CGGATCGGCAGGCGGCTGGTGGCGGCCAGACAGCCCCAGGTCCACGCGGCTCGTCGCTGCACTGAGCCCCTATCTCCAATCCCCCTTCCCTGGAAGCGCCAGAACCATTAGAGAGCACAGACCGGGAGGAAAGAAAATCAGAACTGGGGTTCCGGATTCCGAGCGCCTTCCCGGGCCCCGCCCCCACGTCACGTGCCTCGGGTTTACCCAGTGACCACCTTTCGGGCGGTCCACAATGTGGCTTTCCCAGCCCGCCAAAATCAGGGCGCCCTTAGATATGCCTTTACCACTCGGCGTTCATTCTTTTAAAACTGAGATCTTACTATCAAAACCTAGCACAATAAAACCAAAGAGATAAAGATGTGACCCTCCAGGAGTGAATGCCAGGCTCTGGGAAGGACTTCACCAGCATCCAATTCCGAGACATCCAGGCGTCCGCTATGGACATCTACATTCCCACACCAGGACCCCGCCATAGGCTCTCAAACAGAGTGGCCTAAGCTGGCGGCGCACAGTTAAGTTTACTCGGGCGCGACGGGCTCTGCCGAAGGCCCCCGTGAGCCGAGCTGGGGGAGCTGTAGGGATAACCAGGAAGGGCCCCTGGCGTTGTCGGTCGTGCGGTGCTCGGGAGTCCCCCTGGCAGGGTCCGTGCCCCCCTTCGCCCGGCTCCCGGTGTTCTCCAGCCGCCGGCCCGCTCCCGGAAGCCGAGGCAGCTGGTAACAAAGAGCCTGCCAGGCCGCCGCTGCCGGGGCCGCGGGACCCAGGAGTCCGGCGGAGCTGCTGGGAGTGGGAGCGAGCCGGGCCATGAGGCCAGGTTCGCGGCAGTGAAGGGCGGCAGCCGAGGCGCTGGTGCGGGCCGAGAGACCGGTACCTCCCTGCTCGCCATCCGTGGGACTCGGGGCGCGAGTGCCTCTGCTCTCCCGGCCACTCCACCTGGGAAGGCGGCTTCGCGACGTTCCCCGGCGGCGCCTGGCCTTCAGCTGCCAGGACCGACCCTCAGCCCCGGCTCGGAACCCCGGGTTTCTCTGCAGGACTCAGAGAAGACCCGGCTCTTAACACGCGGGGTCCTGAAGCTTTCTGCAAAGAAGCTGGGGAAGCCTGACGGGTTTTGTTTTTAATAAAAAGTTTTTATAAGTCTCCATTTTTAGAAATTTTTGCAGAGTTTGAAGTGCTCTACCTCTTCGCATCCTTTCTCCTGCTCCTTGGGTCTTTTTTCCTTCTCAGCTGTAAACATTTTTACTATCGGAGCAGACCAGGGATGAACGTTTTGTAGTTGAAAGTGTAACTCTTAAAACCTCGTGGAGATAGTAGTCAAGATGGACAAAAAGTCCTTTGAAACGGTGCTGGATGAAATTAGAAAGGTAATTGCACTTAATTCCTTTGATCAGTCTAAAAGCTAAGAATTCTCATGATTTACTCTCTCCGAGGGACTGCTTGCAGATTGTGTAAAGTAAGGGTTTTAAGATTGCAAAACTCGTTGGAATTTTAACGTATAGCGTGCAAGTTTATGTGTTGATCCATTTTATGATACAAAGAGAAATTACGTTAACGTTAAACTTCCTGAGAATCGGTGCGGTATTGCGGAAATTATATTCAGAGAGACCTCGGTTTCGAAACCCGCTCTGCAAATCTTTAGTAGCTCTTTACTTTCGGATAAATGATTTAACGTTTCTGAACCGATTTCTTCAAATTCTGCGTAACGTAAGAGTGACTGAAAACTAGAGATGTTACGTAGAAATTTTCTTTAATGGTACTTATTATTGTGACGGGTTTTTAAAGTCTGAGGATAAGCAGACTGCCTTTGTTGCCTGGGCCGGAAGAAATGAGTTTCCCAATGAGAAGTATGGCATTAAGTTTAAGTCACAGTCTTAGAAATGGGCTTCATTCAGTAACTTCAATTTCAATTTTTTTTTCCAAGTTTTTGCTTCTTTTTGAGGCGATTGTACGTAGCCTACTTCCCAGAATGAGCCAGTATTTCAAGCACAAAAAAAATAAGAGTTTACAAAATTAAAACTGGGAAGACTGACTGACCACGCTTATGTTAATGCAGGGTCCTCTGCTTGAAACTTCCGGGCAGTTCTCTCCCCGTTTTCATATCTTTTAAGACCTTTGATTGACGCGAAAAAGACTTGTTACTTTGGCCTGTGGTGATTATTATTTATTTCAGCTTATGAAATTATTAATACAATTGCCTATGGACATGCTGTTTTTCTTCATTCTCCATAAAGCAAACTTGTTTTCCTTCATCCTTTTTAAAGCTTTTTGCTTTTTCAAATTTGCCTGTTAAGCTAAATTTACATATATGAGGATATTGATTTTTTTTGGTAATGAAATTTTGCTTTTGCAAACCCCATTTGGCCAATGAAAATTTACAATAAAATCAATGTCAGCTTGCTAACTATATACTTAGAATTTGCCACAGTTTGTTCATAAGCTGATGATATTAAACTGTTGTTTATGAGAAAATAATTTGATCAGGTAGATGGGTAGATTTCTACTTTTGGAAGGTCTAAGGTGTCAGTTTGCATATTGTCTCGCTTCTGAATTGTAAAAAGATGACATAGTAAATACTAATGAGGGGAATAGGAAATTTTCCAGAGATGAAAATCAGATTCACAGGAGATAGCAACTTAAGTCCTTATTTCTGGTCTGGAATCAAAATATGTCTTTTGCTGTCTATGCCAAATAATTAGATGCATCAGCATTGTCTTAGGCTATTAAAATGGGATAAAAATATAGGCATATCTAAATATGAGAATTACTGTTGGCTTTTAGGAAATTGCTCTCAAACTTTGTACATGTAATTTGACTTAAACCAGGTAATCTTTTCCTGAGTGTCACCAGAGGCCTATAGGTAATATTGGCTGTCACTACTGTCATTTAGAACAAGGGCATGTAAGAAGTCACTAGGAAAAGAAATAGAAAGGGAGAAGAAAGGGGGGGTAAGCAATATTTAATTTGCTTTTTAAGAAGGTGGTAATAATAATAATAATAATAATAATAATAATAATAATAATAATAATGTATTAATAACTGAGCACTCAGTGTGCCTGTTCGGAGCACTTTGTCCAGGCGTTATTTGGTTTGATCCTCCTACCAACTCTGAGGTGTCGGTACTGCTATCCCTCTCATTTACCGATGGCAAACCTCGTCTCTGTGAGGTTAACTCGTCAGCTCAGAGTCACCCAGCTAGTGGGTCCAGTGTTCCAGGGCAGGCAGTCTGACTCCAGAGTGCACTGCTCTTGTGCCTGAGAGACAGCCGGGCCTCTCAGATGCTGATGAGAGAGTAACACCTAACTTGGCATCAAGACAATCAAGGATTTGGGCCAGAAACTTTTGATTGTGTCCTGTAACGTCAGTGATCATCAAACTCCCAAGAATACATTACCCAGAATGCCATTCCCTCCCCCTTTTCAGTGAAAATTCAACGATTTAGGCACCCTGGATGTGTTTCTCTGTTGACTGGTCGTAGTATTTTCTCCCAGCAGAATGATGCGTTTGGAAAGTACCAATATCGTTGTTCTGAAGTGAAGCAAAGGGATTAGTTGATTTTTTTTCTTTGTTGTGGGGGGGCGGATAACTGACCTACAACACCGTCCGTATTTCCATACGCTACAAAATCACCGCAATAAGTCTGGTTGGCATCTGTCGCCATACAAAGGGGATTCGGGAATTTTTAATGATTAGTTGTTGGTCAGGTGTTTCCATCTCTGAGCTTAGCAAGGAGCTGCAAGGAGAGAGCGTGTTATTTCAGTGCTGGGTCAAGGCCACGACTTCTCTGAACTTCCTGGTGCTGGAGGCCATCATTTGCTGCATACCTATTATGTGTCAGATCCACTCCTGACTGTTTTATCCTCCTGGTACCTGAGGCGGGGAGTGAATGGTGGCCCTTTTATGGGTGAGGAGGCTCTCAGGGCAATTGAAATGCCTCTCAAAGGCCACACTGCCAGTTAGTGTCAGAGCCCTCTTTGGCTCCTGGGTTCTCATATCTCTGGAGAAATACTGAGATCCTGGAGTAGACCTTGTCCTACTTGTATTTCTGTATCATTTAGCACATGTAGCTGCTCAATAAATAATTATCTGAGGAATGAATCATGTCTGATACCTTTAATCTTAAAAATGTCAGTTTGGTTGAATTGGGATGATTTAAAACTGCAATTACTTTTACAGGAATACTGTATTAAATTTCTATTACTGTCAAATCTTGTTTATTACAATTTATTCCCCTCCTTTATAGGAGTGAGTAGGAAGGCCCTGGGGAGGGGGGTTTCTGCTGCCTCAGTGTATCCCTTACAGCGTGGACCTGGGAGGGTAGAATGTCACATAACCACAGTGACTTCAGCTGCCTCTGTGTGCTGGGGCTGCAGAAGGTCTGGCACTTTGACTTGCTTAGGCAGTTTTTATATACATACATATACACATACACACACTGCTGTTCTGCTTACATATACTAATTTTGTTTTTCTGTATTTTTCAGGCTGTTTTGACAGAATACAAATTAAAAGCCATTGAATATGTGCATGGATATTTCTCTAGTGAACAGGTACTCCTTTATTTGTTTAAGCAAAAGTCTTTTTTTTTTTTTAACACCAATATTCTGATTAATGTCTGCCTGGTCAGGTTCAGAACTGCTTTAACTTTGTTGCTGTGTTTATTGAAGAACTTCAGAAGCTTTCGGTTTTAGCAGAAAACTTGACAGAATTTATAGGGGGGATATTTTATGGACATACCCACTTTCACCACAATATCATATGCTAACATGATTTTTTTTAAATGCAGTGTCTACAAAAAGCAGTTCAAAATGTTTATCCTTCTGGGCACAGTATCATACGTTTGTAAACTTCTAATGGTCAACATACGTAAATTTGAACAGTATTTATAAGTCAGTTATTGCAAAATTCACTGCATTTTATAAAACTTGAACAAATGGTGATGTATGTTCTTATATGAAGCCACTACATAAAACTTTTAGCAATAAGAAAAAAATAAAGTATCTACTAAGTAGTATCTATAACTGCCAAAAGGCTAATTTAATTTTAAGCATGGTGGTATAGTGGAAACTTTCACCTAGCTTTGGGGGGAGTGTAGTGATTTAAAAAAATAGGTTTGCATGTATATGTACACACACATATGCTGAGAAAGCTGCATTTCCAAGAGATACTTGGAAAACACTTGACAAAGAAATAGAACAGAAACAGAAATGTACATCTGGAGAACAGTTCTGGGAAAGGGTGGGAACGCACACAGGGGAGACAGTGGGTGAATCTAGAGAGTGAGTCAGTAAATGCTCCAGCTTTTCCTCTGTTTCTCAAGACTTTCAAAACTGGAGTAACTTTAAGCCTGTAATTCTTTCTGCCGAATTCCTAAAAGCTACTTTGTGATTTGCATGTGTGCTGCCTCTTTAATGAGTATTTTTCAGCTGTCCCATTACTTTTCAAAATTACCTTATACTTTTGTAGAATTTAAGTGTTTCAGAAAGATAGATAATTTCTCATAGCTGATAGATAGCTTTTATTTCCTTCTCTTGTGTTTCTGTGTGTATATGTGAAATTTTGTAGAAAATTTTCCATTGTGGAAACCTAATGACTGCTAAAAATGTAACGACTTTGCTAAAGTCTTTAAAAGTTTCGTTAAGCTACTTTCTAAGTGTGATCTTCGAATCCTATTTATTACATTGAAGATTTTCCTCTCTATTTCAGACATGATAGTTCGTGAAGTTGTGTGGTTGGTGGAGTCCCAGCTAGCATTTACTATGTATAGTAAAAACATTATGCCCTTAAAAGTAAGGACATGCACTCTTACCAAATTATACACAAAGTGCACACAAAACTTGTTTGCTGTTTGTGAGTCTTTCTGTAAGGAGCAAAAACTATTATTACTCTTCTTCACACACCACTCCTGTTTCTAGCATTAACCTTGCTTTGTGGAATAATTGAAACCTTAACACGTTTTTAGGAATTCACAGTAAAAAAAAAAAATCCATTAACCCAGATTTTATTACCTTCTCATCTTGAGTCTTTTTTTCTTTCCCTTCTGGGGCATCCTTGGAGGCAGTGAACAGGCTGGTGGTGACCGTGCAGCGACATCAGTGCTGGGATGGAGCCACCTGCTCCCCATCACTGGCTGCTGCGCGACGTCTCCCTCCCTTGTCTGGAGTGCACTGGCCATGCTGGGCGGGGGAGAGCCTGGCTCTCTGTGCTGTCAAAATGACTTACCATTTAGAACCTGCTGGAGGGATTCATGGTGAGAGTACATCTTTAGGGACCAGATCGGGTCTCAGTAAGGGTAGTATGTCCCCCAGATTCAGGTAAAGGAGCAAAACTTAGTAGACCTACACCAAACCACACCGCTGAACACCCTTGGTGATTGATTAAAACTGTCATTCTCCACTAAATTTTTTAAAGTTTTCCATTCATACTTTATGTTTACATTCCTAAGCGGACATTTTATCTCCATCTAGTACTTTTCCAGCTTCCCTTTTCTTTAGGCACTTTGTTTTTCCTGCACCCTATGCCTTCCTTTGCCGCTGGACCAGTGCTGACCAAGGCTGTCTGTGCTGGCGGGACGGTCGCTGCAGGCTGTGTATGCCCGTTGAGCCTTTCAGATGTGGCTTGTGCCAGTAAGGCGCTGAAGTTTTCCTTTGATTTGACTTCAGTTGGTCTAAATTTTAGTAGCTGCACAAGGCAGCTGACCTCTGGTGTCAGGCTGATGCCTCATCATCCGGGCACGGGAAGCACACTCTGAACACTAGTTGAAAGTGCAGAAATGAATCTTGTAGGAACGTTTGCAAACACATTGTCGTTTGAGCTGAATGAGTTCTTTGCTTCCAGGTGGTTGATTTACTGAGGTATTTCTCCTGGGCTGAGCCTCAGTTGAAGGCGATGAAAGCATTACAGCACGTAAGTAGTCTGTTCTTCCTTCGAATGCAGAATCTAAGGAGTTTGAGTTCTCCCCTAGTTTTCTAGAATGCATCTCAAGTTGTAATTTGTTTGCGTTAAAAAAAACTGACCCTAAATTTCATCGTACTTTGATTCTTCAAAATAACTGTGTTAAAAAATTCAGACTTCCCAAACTGTAAATTTAAATTGTACACACCGTACTATTAAATTGTACAGGATCCTAACTGGCACGTTGGAGTAGGAAATATCTGTAAACAAGCAGAACATCGGATTTGAATTCTTAAGTATTTTTATTTACTTCCTTATATTTTTGTATATCTTCACCCTCTTGTATTTAGTCTTGGAAGAATAGTCAGACCTGTATATACTTACATTTTTTAGACCAGCACTGTCCAAATGAACTTCCAGTGATGATGGATACATTTTACAGCTGCTCTGTCCAATATGAATAACCACTGGCTAGATGTGACTTTCGTGCACTTGAAAGGTGTCTAGTCTGTCAGAGGAAGGGCATGTTTGAGGAGTTATTTAACTTCCACGTGAGCAGGCGCACGTGTCCCATGGCTGCTGAATGGGACGTTCAGCCACGGAGCCCAGCTCTTCTGGGGTCTCCCCATCAGACGGGGTCCAGCTGTAGGAAGCTCCCTGGGAGTCTCGGGCATTGGGAGCCTGGAGGAAACGGCAGATTCTTGACTTCCTAAACGAATTTGCCTAAGAAAGTGTCTGGGTGTCAGTTCTTCCTTTTAATAGTTGCATTTTTTCTTTTTTACAACGACAACAAAAAAGAGGGTTATCTTACTCATCCACCATCAGCTGGGGGTGAAAATCTTTCTCCAAGGACCAAAGAGACAATAGTCTCTTGAAACGGGGAGCAAAGCAGAGAACTTTAGCGAGAAATAATGATGGGGACCTTGTCTTATCAGGACAACAAACTCATGGCAAAGCTCGGAGGTCTGCCTGCCTGTCCACCTTCCTTAGAATTAAAAATCAGAGGTGAGAAGGTGGCACAGGCACAACTTAGTGCACTTCTCTGAATTAAATTAAGTCCAGCCTTTTCTGACAGAGTAAGTCTGACTTAACTGTTTTCATACAGAAGACTGGACTTCAACAATTAGGTTACATATGGACATTTTCATAAATTAAGTGAGTTTGATCAGTAGTTCCAAGTTTTCCACAAATATATAATAAACTTACATACAAGGAAACCTATCTTTTACAAATATGCAATCTTCTGGTAAAAATTTTGGATGTCAGTTTAAAATCACACAAAGGGGCATATCGTTTTACCAATTCTTTTGGTGATATAGGAGTAAAAAGTGTTTGAAAACTACTCCAAATTCTAGGAATCTCTTGAGTGTTTGTTCTAATTGGTCTCCTTACCTTGACTTTGCTTTTGAATTTCCTCCACTGTTAACGTAAATCTATAAATTGACTTGCTTTTCAAAAATACAGGTACCCTGGTCAAATAAATTATGCAACATCCCACGCAGTCTTGGAGTGTCACAGTGCACGTTAACGAGACTCTTAAGAAAGCTCTGCAGTAAAGAAACCTGTTTAACCCATCTTTTCCCTGACACCGTGACTGGAGTAGCGCTGTTCAGCAGCAGGGCCTCTGCTAGTAGTGCTGGCTGTGGCCCCCCGGCCCTCTACCTGAACAGCGCAGTTTTCTCTAACTTCTCAAGCAGTGTGTCTCCCGTATTTGTAAACATCCCCTTTTTATATAGCCTTTCTGAGGAAAGTAGTACATGTACACTTTTTTTCTGTAGATGACCCTATTGAGAAAGGTGAATAAAAAAGAGCACACAGGAGAACTTAGGTCTTCAATTAGTTACGTTGAAAAAGCCTAATTTTAGTTCACATGGTCGTTAGGGTTTACTTTTGATTAAGCAGTTTTCACCTCAAATAGTTATATTAAGAATATTTAATTATACTTAGCCCAAAAGGTAATTTCTGTATGAAAATGTCTCATGATGAAAATAAAATTATTTTTGTATTAATAGAAAATGGTGGCTGTTCACCCAGCAGAAGTGGTCAATATACTCAACTGTTTCACCTTCAGTAAAGACAAACTAGTTGCTCTTGAACTGTTAGCTTCGTAAGTATTTCTTTTTCTTTTTATCTCATTGGAGAAAATTTGGAAGACTTAAAAAAGATCTTTTAACTCATCAGTGTGTATTAATGTGGTCAGAATCATATTAGTAAGTGGAACTCTGATAAAAGCTGTGAAAGCATGGAGCTGTACTGTTGTACCAAAGTAGCTAGGGGCTCACTGCACGTGGGTATAACTTACAAAGTAATGAGGCTTACTGAGATTATTTTGATTTGTCTACATTTCGGTGACTGGCTCTGCCTGCCCACTCTGAGTGGCCTGAAAGGCTCGGCGGGAAAGGGACTTCTGGTTGGATGAGTTTTTCCACATTCTGACAACATATTTCTGTGGCTTAATGTGTACTTACTCTTTCTGGACCTTATTTTCTTCAATTGTGAAAATAAGGATCTCACCCGCTTAATCAGGGCGTGAACTTGAAATACTGTTAAGATATGTGAAAGCAGCTGGCGTGGGATTTGAGGAGTGGGTGTGATGACTTGCATAGTGGAAGAGCCTGTAAGTTGCTGTTTATTTACAGCACATGCATTTTTAGGTCCTTTCTATACTTACAGATGACCAGAAAAATACAAAATTAAAAGAAACCATAAGGCAAAACTTCACTTTTAGGTCAGCTATGGCTTATATGCATTTAACACGTGGGTTTGTTTCATTGCCAATAGCTCTCCTGACACTCATGGAGAGGGTATATTTGCAAGAATCTCAAAATAGTGATTTTTAATAATAGTATTACTTTGTTACTTTCAGGTAGTCAGATGAATGTCAGTTCAGTTGTTACATTTACCATCTTTAGATACACATGGATAAACGTGTTACTTAATTCACCAATGAAAACTAAATAATCATAGTATTCCCATTATGTCTCAGGGAAAAGCTTACTCATATTTATGTGTTAAATACGTGTGTCCAGATTCTTAAATGAAAAGCTAAATTGTATTTCCTTGGTAGGAACATTGTTGATGCACAGAACTCGCGTCCCATTGAAGATTTGTTCAGGGTAAATATGTCTGAGAAGAAACGGTGCAAGAGAGTGCTCGAGCAGGTAATCTTCCCAGGGTTGCCGTCTGAACGGCCCGTTGGGTTTTCCGAATGTACCAGTCATGCTCCTGTGTTAACGTTGTTGAGTGACCCGACTGCCGCCACGTGCTGGGTGAGGAATGGTACCCTGCAGTCTAAGGAAGAGAAACAGAGCTGGTGACGGGGACACCAGAGGACGAAGAGATGGCTGGAGAGTGAGCAGCCAGCTGGCCCCTCGGCTTGAGCCCCTGAAGTGTTTGCTCTCCGTCCCTCGGTGGCTTTGCCGTGGCTCCAAGCATCCGTCTTTAATTGACGTATCAGGAGCATGGCTGTTTAAAGGCTCTGGTCGTCAGGCTAATTTTCATCTGACTCACAAGAGATGAATAATCAAGCAAAATTCTAGCTTGTTCATTAAAATCTGTAAGAGTGGAGAAGTGATACTTGTCCAAGCCTAGAAAACTAGATTTGTCCTCTAAGGCAGTAATTTCTCAGGACTGTGGTGGCTGGAAACTGAGGTGGTGATTAGAAGCCTGCTGTAGCAGGAGCAGCTGCAGCCCGGCCGGGCTCAGTCCTCGTGCCCTGCACCAAGTCAGGGAGAGGAGAGAACCTTGCCTTCGTCACGAGTTAGCAAAGCAAAGGCAAGATCTGAGCCCACGTTTCTTTACAGTAATAACTTCTTCACTGATTTTTTGGACTGAATTCTTTAAGACATCGTGTATTTACTGCTGGCCTTTTCTTCCTTATGAAGCTTTCCGACCGTGTCACTTCCCGTCTCAGAAGTGACCTGGGTCCGAGTATTCTGAAGAGTAGGCTTTTTAATCCATGTAAATTAGTACAACTTTTCTGAAAGGCAGACCTGAAGAGCCTTTAAAATATTCATACCTTTTGACCTCAAAATTCTATTTCTAGGAATTTATTCTAAGGAAATAAGTAGAAAAATACACATTCGTACATAAGGGCATTCATCCTGCTACATTTATGATGGCTAAAAATTGAGGTGATTTTTAGGGTTGGATGTTTAGTAGGGAGCTGGATTATATAGCTAATTGTGTTGTGAATGAATTCATAAAGTCAGTATACTTCTACAATGAAGCATAACATCATGCATACTTGTAAAATATGTATAGAGCACATATATATATACATTTATAACTTGGTATTCTTACACTAGAGTATAGATTTATTGGAATATATGTCACCTAATATAGTGTTTTTCACTTATTTCATACATAATGAGCACTAATTCAGTTTGTGTTGGGTACCATTGTAGAACCCGGGGATACAGTAATCAGTGAGCCAGGCCAAGATCCCATCCCTCAGTGTAGCTCATGATTATGTAACAATATATTGACCACCAGCACCCAGACCACTGTTTTAACTTTTTCAGCAGTAAGCTCCTTGGACACCCAGTGTCCCATGTTACTTGTCTGTGTTTTCCCCACTAAGTTATAAACTTCTTCAGAGCAGAGACCGTGTCTCTTTCACGTCTGTTCACACTGCCTTGCCTGTCGCATGAGCTTGGCGTCTGTAGAGTCGGACAGTATTACTTCTTGGTCATTGGAGAAATGAGATATTAAATAGTGAATGGATTTTTTTTTACACAGAATTTACAAAATCCGTTGTGAAGATACCTTTCTATAGGAGTCTGTTACTTATGACATTAAAGACATTATGATACCATTTAAATAATTCCACTTGAATGAAGTGGTTTTACTTACTAATGTTGGTCATATTCACCACTGGAAGTGCTGACTGATGTATGATCAGATTGACTGGGATGCTGTTCCTTAATTTATGTTCGTTTGTAGGGCTTCTCAATATACAGAATACTTAACTTTATGAGTTTATGTATTTATTTATTTTTTAACCACCCTCTTCTTTTTTTATTTTACAGGCTTTCAAGGGGGGCTGCAAAGCTCCTCATGCTATGATATCTTCTTGTGGAACGATCCCAGGAAATCCATATCCCAAAGGAAAACCTAGTCGCATAAATGGCATTTTTCCAGTAAGCATAGTTTTGTGGCTATGTATGAAACTTCTTGTGGCTGAATATGAAGTTGAGCAGAGTTGTGACATTTTTTAAAAATGCCAGTTGATGATACTTCTATAAAGGAAAGGAATTTTACTCTGTCAGCAACTTAATTCATAGATTCACCACTGAATGAAAGTTCATACTTAAGCAATGTTATAGTATTTGTGGAAAATGTACAGAAGAATAAGCCAAACAGAAAAGAGGATAATTTGTTTTGTTTTTCCAAGTGTCTTAGAAGCACTGATTTACATGTAGTAATTCCTCAGTTTCACAGTGAAGTCTGTTTGGGAAACTCCGCACGCAGTGTCTCCTCCCTGGAGCATCACATTGCATAATAAAGGCTCTGAAAAGTCCTGTAAGAAACATGTTTTTATTTCATCCAAGTTTCCTCTAACTTCTCTGTAGAATAACTTTTCCAAAGAATGGTGTATTTTTATTGCACTGTAACAAATAACTTTAAGACTTAGTGGATGGAAACAGTAAACACTTAATATCTCACGCAGTTTCTCTGAATCAGTAATCTAGGCGTGGCTCCGCCTGATTCTGGCTCCAGGTTTCTCATCCGAAAGCTTGATTGGCGCGCAAGCCCAGGCTTCCAAGGTGGTTCACTTACACACCTGGCAGATCAGTGTTGGTTGCTGGCAGGAGGTCCTTGTTCTCGGCTGGAAGGACTTTTCCATAGTGCTGCGTGAGGACCTCCTGACGTGGCAGCTGACTCCTGCCAGAGCAGATAGCCCCAGAGAAGGCCGGTGGAAGCTGTGTCGTCTCTTGTGGCTCAGCCTTGGGAGTCAAATGCCTTCATTTCTGGGATATCCTGTATACCACAGGGCTCAGTCCTGTTCATTCAGGGGGAGCTGCACAAGGGCATGTAGGAGGTGAGGATCACTGGGGCCATCTTGGAGGCCAGCTTCCATACTAGCAGGTACCATTTAGAACACACATTCCTAGGGAGACAGTCTAATAGTGGGCAGTGTATTCTGATCTGTTCATCATAGCAGTCTTGAATGAGGTCTGTAGAGCTGCACACTTAATGCTTATAAACACCATTTTTTGTCACCTATTTCCAACTGTGTACAAGGACTCTTGGATTCTTTGGGCATTATATCCTGTAGCCCTGGAGGTCTAGCTCTGGGTGCTCCCCTTGTGCAGGGAAAACTAGAACGTACTTTATCCTGCTTTTCTGTCATCCACGTGTGTCCCATGTTTCCTTCCACTTCTGTCCCTGTTCTGAGCGTTCCGTGCAGAGGAGGGTCAAGGACTGTATCAGGGTCACGCAGCCAGGGCAGGACTGGGTCTACAATCCAGGGCCTTAGACTCCTACCAAGTTACGTCCTTTTCTTCAGCATAGTGCAGTGAGGGTGTTTTTGTTTTATTTGTTTTTGCCTTTTATTTTTTTCAAGTCTCAGTTATCTTTCTTTTTTAAATAGGGAACCCCTTTGAAGAAAGACGGCGAAGAGTGTACCAGTGAAGGCAAAGGAATAGCTGCACGGATTCTCGGACCGTCCAAACCAGTATGTTTAGGAGCTAAATAATCAAACAAGGCTTAACTCTGACATTTAGTTTTCTGTCTGTTCAAAGCATACATTTCACTTTTGTGCTGTGAAGCTTAAAGTCTACCAGAAGCTCCAGGGAAGTGGATGAATGGTACAGGGAAACGTAGTATAGTTAGTTCCTCATGTTAAGGGCACTTTTGAGGTTTAATGTCTTATTGTAAAGTGAGACCAGTGGAACTGTTTTTGTTTTTTTCTCCCGCCACATTTGTCTGTTCGTTTGGAGAGTTCACGTTAACTGAGACCGTGGCTCGGTGGCTGAGTTAGTATTAGTATTAGTTTAATAAGAACAGAGCCAGAAAGTTGAGCGTATTTTCACGGGAGTGATTGGATTGACTGGGATAGAAACTGCACAGGAGAGACAGCCCCACGGGTTGCAGGAGTGTTGGAGCTGAAGTGCCAGAGGTCCCCACACAGCCGCCTCGCAGTCCTGCCGCCCACTGACCGGGACTCCCCTGCCAGGTGCTCAGAGCGAAATAGTCACGGATCATTATCCTTGCACAGGACCCACCACCTCATCCAGGACTGCCATTGTGAGAGCCGGGAAGAGTCTGCGTCCCTGCCCACTAGTGGGTCCTCTCTGCTCCTGGGGCGTGGGGCCGAGCTCCCTCATCCCTGCCCACCAGTGGTCCCTCTCTGCTCCCGGGGCGTGGGGCCGAGCTCCCCCGTCCCTGACCACCAGTGGTCCCTCTCTGCTCCCGGGGCGTGGGGCCGAGCTCCCCCGTCCCTGACCACCAGTAGGTCCTCTCTGCTCCCGGGGCATGGGGCCGAGCTCCCCCGTCCCTGACCACCAGTAGGTCCTCTCTGCTCCCGGGGCATGGGGCCGAGCTCCCCCATCCCTGCCCACCAGTGGTCCCTCTCTGTTCCCGGGGTGTGGGGCCGAGCTCCCCCGTCCCTGACCACCAGTGGTCCCTCTCTGCTCCCGGGGCGTGGGGCCGAGCTCCCCCGTCCCTGCCCACCAGTGGGTCTGCTCTGCCCCTGGGGCGTGGGGCCAGTTCCCTCGGGTGGGTGCACTTGCTTGCTCTCTCTCTCTGTAGCTAAGAGGACAGCGTTTGGCCTAGCTTTGGCACCTCTAGTTCTCTAGAGACCGACCCTCCGCATGTTCTTTGTTACTTATGTAAGTTCTATCAATATAAGATAAAGATTTGTGGATTTCCAAAGGCAAAGCGACCGAGCTACTGAATTCATACAATTCCGGTCTACATTCTAGAGCTGTCAGAATGCCAAATGCTAAAGGAATAAGTGCTCGTTTCTTCCAAGAGGAGAGAAGAGGGTAAGAATGAGGAGATGAGTTCCCAGGAGGATGTCGGAGGTGCCTGAGTAGCTGAGATTCCAAAACCTACTCGACTTCTTGCGTTACATTGGCGAGATAGGAAATCTTGGATTAACCTAGGTTGGGCCAGGGAGGAATTTCTGTTTAGGATAAGGTATGGCCTTTCATTGGAGATGATTACAACTGAAATAAAAGTCTTTGGCAGGATCTGTCTTTGGAATTTCACAGGCACCGCATTTATTAAAGCGAAGAAATTTCCCTCGTGTGCCACGTGCTAGTGCAGTAGCGGTTGCTCTGCTGGGGCGTTGTTGGCCTCTTAGGCCGAAATGTTTTGAAAGACAAATTGTGTTTTGTTTTGCCAGGAGACTGCTGACCTGACTTTTTCCTAACTGCCGTGCTTTCCCCCCTCACTAGCCTCCTTCAACCTATAATCCACACAAGCCTGTTCCTTATCCGATACCTCCGTGCCGGCCGCATGCAACTATCGCACCAAGTAAGGAGTTCCATCAGTTTTTACCTGATTTTCTTTTTGCTCTTTATTTACTAAATCAAAAGTAAGTGTTGGTCTACGTACTTTGGAAATCTGGAACTCTTATGAGATATGCGGTCATGAGCTTTATTTTGCCCACAGTCAGCCACTAGTGTCTTGGTCTACAGCAGTGCGCAGAGTTTATGGGGGACACTTCCTATTGATAAATTAATTGTAGATTATTTTTCATTATTAATTATTTTTATGGGTTTTTGCTTATGGGTGAATCGTCTCAAATCCCTTTTGGAGAGTTGGTATTTCAAAGGCATTCTTTAACTTTAAAAGGCCAACTGTGTATACTTTGACAGAAAAGGCAAATAATTGAAGTCTGGCAGGTTCTGCCCACCATACTCTTCCATGAACTTATGCCTGGAATGAGCCTGCAGTGGGAAACAGAGGCCTCTGTCTTGTTTGATCTACTCTTCACCTAAGCCTAGACCCAGCCTCCTTGTAAAGTGTACCCACTGTGTAACAGTTTTAGAAACAAATTAGATCGCGGTCCATACAGTTTGACTCAGAATGATGCTCAATTTTATGTATTTGTTTCTATTGTATTTCTACTTTAGGTGCTTATAACAATGCAGGGCTGGTACCATTAGCCAGTGTCATAGCTCCCGGCGTGCCCCCTCCGCCTCCGTATACTCCTAATCCAGTAGCAGCAGGTAAGTTCATGTGATGATGCATGCCAGACGTCCATAACCCTTGACACGGCTGTGTGACGTGGTGTTGTCCTAGCAGGGAGCACAGCCCAAGAGCCTGACGATGGATCTGAGCGTGACATACAGATCCCGCTAGAGCCGCCTTGGTCCCTGTGTGTGAACGTGAGCGCGTAGTAGAAACAAGAACCATTGCTCATGAGCAGGAAACTGCAGGATGTGGAAAAGCATCACTGACTCCATGAGTGTCAGCATGGGGGCGTCTTCCTTCTGCCCTGGGGAGGAAAGAAGGTGCTCAGAATGATGCTCAATTTTATTGTTTTAGAGTTTTACATTTTTGCAAAGACAGGAAGAAAGAAGGCGCTCAGAAGGGCTGAAGCCTCCCTAGCGTCTCCCCGTTCCCCCTTTTCCTTCGGGTCTGTTAAGAACTGGGATATGAAGTGGAAATATTTTTCTGTATCCTGCAAATTATTCTCCCAAAAGACTGCGCCCGTTCATACCTGCCAGTGAAGATATATGCGTACGTGGTTTCTTCACACCCTCAAAATGCGGTATTAACAGTTTGGGGGTTTTTCTGTTGTTTGTTTTTACTTTAGCCGATCTGATAGGGCTGGTTTAGCTGATGTTTTCTTCTGTGTGTCTTTGCAAAAGTTTAATTTTTATTTTGATTAGTTATTGCTTGACTCTTCTGAATTTTGTCTCGTTTAGGAAACCCTTTCCCATCCTGGCAGTGTAAAAATATCATCTGTATTCTCTAATTGCTTTTATAGTGATTCTTTTTAAATATATAGTTTTTAATCTACTTGCCATTTACTTTCGTATATGTGTAGGGTAGGGATGGAACTTAAGTTCTATATTAATTTAATTCTGCCCTTCCCAGAGACTCACAGTTACTTAACAGCATTTAATAAATTCTTTTTCTCTTTTTCTAGCCAGAGTGGCTCTGATGTTTGCAGCTGAGTACTCTGATTAAACTTGCAAGACATTTTTTCCAAAATTTGTCATTTTATTTGTTGCCCTTATTTATGGTAACTTTTGCCCGTAGAGTTGTACATTTTTGCAAAGACAGAAAGAAAGAAAGCTGGAACCATGTTATTATTTTGGGTCAGGTATTCTTAACCCTACGTGGTCCAGATAATCTACATCTTGTAAGACTCTTGGCCCATCTGGAATTTATTTTCATAAAGGGGTGAAAGAGCGGTTCACCTTCATTTTTTTCCCAGGTAGTAGCCAGTCCATTCATGTCCGCACCGGTTATTTTAACTAATCTGTTTTCCTTGCTGATTGGATTTCCACGTTTATCTTAAGCTTTCATATAGACACATGGCTCTAATTCTAGGGTCTCTATTTCTGCTCCAGTCTAGTTACTTTATGTTATGATGATGCCATGATACCATGTTGATTTGATTAGCAGATTTATGGTGTGTTGTGATACCTGATAAGGCTAGCTTTCTCTCATTATAGTTTCCTATTTTTCTTAACCATTTTTGGAAATTCATCCCTCCATCTGAACTTTAAGATCAGTTTATGCAATTAAAAAGAGTTGAGTTTATGTATTTATAGTTTTATACTAATTTGGGGAGATGACATTTTACAAGTTTGACCATTCGGTCATGTGTGTGTCTTTAAGTCTCGTCACATGGCACTGTGTTTTCCCCCGGGCTTACTTAACCTCTTTCGAGAAGTTTGTAATTTTCTTCATATAGGTCCTTTGCCTTAGGTTTATGCCTAGGGATTTTAGAGGTGTTTGTTTGTTACAATTATAAATGGAATATTTTGTTTCTAGGTGCTTATTACTAATTACCTATTCTAGTTTTTTTTTTCTTGGAAGGCTCTTGAATTTTCTGGGTATAAAATGTCAGCTGGGTTATACTTTAACTTTTCCCCCCTGGCCTTTGTAAGGATTGATATTGCCCTCACTCCTTTTTGTTTTATTTTACAAAAGTATTTTGCCTATATCTTTATCTTCAGGGTTTTTTAGGGTTTCGTTTATTCGATAAATTAGTTGGTTGATAAATTATATATAGTTGGATTCAGAATTTTAAACCAGTAAAGGAGAGATTTAATAGGAATTTCCTATAATCATAAAAATTATATATTTGTTTTTAGTCCTTCCATTTTATTTTTGTACTCATTATTCTGTTCCCCAGTTTTTCATTTTCTTTACTTTGGTTTACTTGGGCTAATCAAATTTTTTTTTATTTTTTAGCAACCCTTCTCTCCTTGCCCCTACCCAAACTCCGAATTTCTGTGTGTAGTGTCGCTAGTGATCGCCTTCGCACTCCTAGTGGTTGTCACGTAGAGAAGCTGCAAACAGCTGCCCTGCACTCCGCCACGTGGCTCCCACGCTCTGTCTCCTTTTTCATCAGTTTGTGCGTTCTGATCG
The DNA here is from genome assembly GCF_048564905.1 of Vicugna pacos. Classification (NCBI taxonomy): domain Eukaryota; kingdom Metazoa; phylum Chordata; class Mammalia; order Artiodactyla; family Camelidae; genus Vicugna; species Vicugna pacos. Next base: position 11,774,002 of record NC_133000.1, on the reverse strand, counting down.
GATACTACGCATTTTTCCTTCTGTGCCTCTGAACTTAGGGCTTCTTAACTGTTTATTCCTTGATGCCCTGTCCTGATATGCTCATTCTAATTTTCCTTTAGCAGAAAACTTCTCTAAGCAGCTTTTTCAAAAAGGGTACATGCGTAGAGTTGTAGAGGAGAAACCCAATTCCAGCTAATTTTCTTTTATTAGAACCTTGGTTTCCCCTATAAGCTTACAAAGCTTTCTAAAGAAAAATACTCCTTTCTTTAGAGTTCACAGATGTCTTTAATCCTGGAGTTCAGACATTTCACCAGGACGTCTGGTTGTGGACCTTATCATTCATCTTTCCTGGAGCCCTTTGAGTATGAAAACCCAAGTCTCTAAAGCTTGGGGGAATTTTGTTTTTATATTCCTTTAATTAATGCCTTTTTGTCTGTTCTTTTTTTCTCCTGATACTCTTATTTTGCACTGTTCTAAATTTTTTGGCTATTCATTTATGATACTTTTTTTTTGTATTTTTGCCATTTTAAATAGTATTTTTTTTATTGTTTCTTATTTCCAACTAAGTATTTTAGCTTTCAGCAATGTTATTTTTAATCTTCACCATTTTTGGCATTTATTAATTTGGAGTCACATTTTTATATCTGAAAATCTTCACCTTCTCTACTTATTTTCTTGCAGTATTTTATGTGTATGTGTTCTTATTTTGCATTACAGGATTTCAAAGTCCTTTTTTCTTTCTTTCATTGACTCTCCATTGATAGATACCCATTGTTTAGGTTGTTTATTTGTACCAAGTCCTTAAACAAGCTGTGACCTTTTTTTGCTGTTGGATTTCCTTTGAACCTTGTGTCCTTCACATTGTTGATTTCTCGGGCAGTTATTGTCAAGCCACGAGAGGTGATTTTCTCCCATTGCATCTTTGACTGACGGGGTGGTTAGGTCCTCCCCCTTGCAGGTGGAGAGGAGTGTGCTTTAGGTTGTTGGTCTCACAGGCTTCAAGTCAGCCTCGGCTAGCGTAGTCCTCCCTGATTGCTCCTGGCACGGGGCCTTTTCTAGAGCTGAGCGCTGCAAGTCGGCAGAGGCTCTTTGTAATTGCTTGGTGATCCCCATGGCTTGTGAGACTGGCCCCTGGGATGGCAGTGGGGTCTGCCCTCAGCATCCACCTCCCACCTTCAAGCCTTCCCACTGTAGTAAGCCGCAGTGCCCCAGAAGTGACTGCCCACTTAGCCAGTGACAGCGCCTCCTCTCTGCGCGCCTGCTGCGCTTTCTCCTAGATGGCACGCTTGGGACATCGTCTTTCCCGAAAGCTTTCTTAAACATAGCTGTAAAGTAACAATCTTTGTTTAAAACCTGATAAGTTAAAGAGAAATGATGGGGATCAAATGCTCAGAATCCTAGCAGTCTTCATATAGTTACTCCTGTGATTTTCATTTCCTTTTTCCATAGGCGTGCATTGCTTTTCCTACCATGGTATACATGTATATCTTGAGTGTTTCTTTTTTTAACCTCAGGCTCTGATTATTATGGTGGCAAGTAATTTGATTAAAGCTTGACATCAACATTTATTTATGTATGTATTTATTTATTTTTACATAGAAAATGAAGACCTTTCCAGCCAGTCAAAACCTACACAGAGTCAAAGTAAGTACCAAATTGGAACCAGAGAACTCTCCTGGTTGCCTGCTTTGTTACTCACTGAGGACAATTTGTGTTGAGTGCATTTGGAAACTTTAGGCTTCGGGGAAAGTTGCTGATTGAAAAATTTAATCAGTGCCTGCTAAAAGTGGCTTAGTATTGGTCCATTTTATACACACAACCTGACAGGCACATATTAACTGGATTTAAAAGTAACCGTATGCCTTTGTATCCTGTTGGCAAAACATTCAGTGCAGTCTAAGTGCTGTGTAGCAGTGTATCCTCATTCACTTTACATTAAGTGATATTGGAAGCCTTGTTTTTTTTTTTTAATATAAACACATTTCTTTTTTGATAAAAACCGTTTTTGACAAGCACTACGTCAGATGCATCTTTTAGATTTAATTATTTTAGTAAGTTTGGGGAGCATAACTTAAGGTAGAAGAGAGAAGAATACAGAGCGCCTGAGCAGAGTGGAGCTGGGACTGCAGGTGGGGGTGTGGCCTCCGTCACGCCTGCAGGTGGCAGCAGCACCGTGACCATGTGCTCTCCCGCTGGCTGAGGATGTGCGCGGTCAGGAAAGAGGCCTTCTGGTGGAGACACACCTGGGACCGTTTCCCGTGTAGCAAAGTAGCACATGAGTCTGATCATTAGGGTCACGGCTAGGAGTCTTAGTGGGAGAATTCCATCCCCTGAGATGTGCCAGCACCGGGCTTTTTAGCTGGTAGTTTCTAAGGTGGTCACATAGCGGGGTGGAAAGGGCACTGAGTGAGGTGTCAGGACATCCAGTTTTTGACCCCGGCTCTGGCACCACCCCGCTTTGTAACCGTGAGCAGCTCATTTAGCTTCTGTGAAAAGGAGATGAAGGGATCTTCAGCCTTTATACTCAGCCTCATGGATAGATCTGGTTTTGAAGAGGATAAACAGATCATGTCATCGTAAGTACCTTTGTTAGGAAAGGCATACTTTGTTTTCCTTTGCTATGTTATGTTAGCATGATTCAGATTTTTTTTTCCTTTTTGAACCATATTAAGAAACAATAAATACAAGCTAGTGTAGTGCTTAAGAATGTGGATCTGACAGACCTGGGATCATATCTTGGTTCCACCACTTCATGGCTGCATGACCCTTTTTTTTTTTTCTTGTGATCACATCTCACTTAATGAGATCTACCATCTTAACAAATGTTTAAGTACATAATAACAGTATTGTTAACTGTAGGCACAATGTTGTACAGCTGGTCTCTGCAGCTTACTCATCTTGCACAACTGAAACTTTCTACCCTTTGAACACCGCTAGATAGCAGCGTGGGCTTTTAACAAGTCGCCTAATCACATCAAGCCCACGATTACCCATCTATAAAATGGGAGTGTCAGTGCCTCGCTCAGGGGGTTATGTGAGGACAAATTAAATGATGTGTGGAAAGTACTTAGCACAGGATCTGACAGTGTTTTATGGTTAGCAACCAAATTAGATGACAGGAAAGTAATACTCATCCTGGTATATTTTGGGGGGTTTGTTTTTGTGTTCTTGCATTTTAACTGCGGGCAGTATGATTAATAGTGCATGGCTTTTGTGTTATTATAAGAAAAGATCTCCAACAGAGGCTGCTATAAAGAACACTGTGGGACAGCTTGGTTTTTACCTTGCCATCTGTTATTAACTGCATGGTCCTCAGCATGATGTTAAATAAGATAGTGAATTTTCACATGTTGCCCAACCAATATGAATCTAATAATTTTTGATACATTATTTACAAACACAAAACTGGTTATATATTCCTTGTGCTTCTAGTTCTTGTAAAATAGACTGACTACAAAGGTACAAATCCATTCTCATGTGTACTCTAAAATGATAGCTACTTTCTTGAAACTAAATTATTGCTTATGATATAAACATGGTGCCACCTACAAGTCTTTTGAATTTGAAGTTTATATACATCTATTATATATTACTGTTTGTCAATTCTCCTACCATATTCATTTTTTAGAATAGCTGTAAAGCTTGCTCAGAGCAGCGTGGTACCTTTGGCCATCACTAAGTACAGATGTGTGATGTAGACATGGTTTTCTTCTTTTCCTCTGGTCCCTTCTCCACCCGTGATTAACACAGTGCATTACTTCACTGACCATGTCTTCCCTAAGTCAAGAGTCTTTATTATGCCTAGATTTAAAAATGCAAGTCTTAGTCCATGAAAATGTCTTTCATGTGATTATCACTGCAAAAGGAATATTCTCTGTTTATGACTGAAACAGACAGGTGTGAGCACAGCAGTGGACAGTGGTTGTATTGACATTAGCTGCCTAATCTCACATTTCATTTGGCACGGACAGGATCATCAGAGTCAAATAGTTTCACTAAACTGATTCAGGGAGGGAACCCAGATCATCCCCAAAATGCTTGTATTATTTGTAGAGTTTATCATGATAAAAATATTATAGCAAACTCTAGAAGTCTTGAGAATAAGTCCTTGGGTGGGTTTGAGAACTGCAATTGAGGTAATCATGATGTGTGCAGTACAGCAAACATGTTAAATACAGAGGTGCTGTGTACTGGGCGAGGTGCCAAGACTCTGAAGATGAATTAGACATGGCTTTTGCCCCTGAAGGAGCTCCTAGGACAAACCAAGTAAAGTTAGAGGTTAAGCCATGTAGAAGAGTCAATATGAGAAAATGCTTGGGGGGTAAAACTATACAGATTGATAATCTGAAATATTAAGTTCAACTCACAGAGTGGCAGCTAAGACCCCTGGAGAGATGGTCTGAATCCTAGAAGGCCTTGTATGCCCCGAATAGGAAATTGATGTCCTGAAAGCTCTTAAGAGGGGAGGTGACTTGTATTATTACTCTAGACAAGTGGTTTGAGAGAATTGAAGGTAAAGTACACCCAATTTTTAAAAATTGGGAAACTATGAAAGGAAAGTGTATTTGCTCACTTCTCAAGGCTTCCCTACTGCGAATTGGAGGGCTGCTCTGAGCAGAGGCTAGAACTCAGCTGGATCTATGAGTCTCCGTGGTGAAAATCAGGGAAATGGAATCCTGCAATGTATATGTTGCAATAGCCTCTTACACCTGTCACTGATTTTCTGTGATGTTTGTTAAATATTACAAAAAATTTATGCATTTCTTTTGAGTTAAAAGTTGACATTTCAGTGTGATGATAAATTCTTGTCTCCCATCCCCCCCAGCGTTTTCTACCCCAGCAAGTCAGCTCTTCTCTCCTCATGGCTCCAATCCTTCGACACCTGCTGCAACTCCCGTGCCCACTGCTTCCCCGGTGAAGCCCGTGAATCACCTGTCAGCAGCCGCCACTGCCACCGTCTCCGGGATGAACCTGCCCAGTGCTGTCCTCCCTGTGTTCCCGGGGCAGGTCTCCTCAGCCATTCACACGCCTCAGCCGTCCACGCCCAACCCCAACCCGACGGTTATCAGAACCCCTTCCTTGCCGGCCGCACCTGTTACTTCCGGCCACAGCGCAACAGCGGCTCCTGTTCCTGCCGTTTTTTCTGGCTTCGTTCCGCTGCCAGGTCCTTCCGCTGCTCCTGCCCCAGCCCCTCAGGCCACGTCTGCGCCTCGGGCCACCCCTGCTTCCAGTGAGACGTTCGCTTCTACTTCTGCCCCTTTCACCGGCCTCCCCTTTTCTGCCTCCTCTACTGCTGCTTCTGCCAACAGCCTAAATTCTGCTTCGTTGTCATCGGTTTTTGCAGGTCTCCCCTTGACCTTAACACCGGCCTCCCAAGGGGTGTCCAACCCGCCTCCTTCTGTAATCACCGGTGGTTCTGCTCCCAGTGTCGCTTGTCCTCTTGCTGTGAATAATCCTCTTCTGTCTGCCTTGAAAGGCTTCCTGACATCAAATGATACCAGTCTAATCAACTCTGCCGCTTTACCCTCTGCCGTTACTAGCAGGCTGGCTTCGCTCTCGGCGCTCACTAATCAGAGCTCCGAGTCCCCGGCCTCGGCCCCTAACAAGTGCTACGGCCCGCCGGCCGTCCCCGCCCCGCAGAGGTCTTCCACCCCGGGCCTGGCCCTGTTCCCCGGCCTGCCCTCCCAGGCCACCAGCTGCACTTCCGCCCCCACCACTTTGCAGGTGCCGGCCCCTCTAGCCACGCCTGCGGCATGCGCGACCTCAGTGCCCGTTAGCTGTGGCTCCTCGGCCACCCTGCTGCACGGCGCCCACCCCAGTAACTCAGACCTGCGCGTGTCGTCCGCCCCCGCCCCCGCCGTCACAACCCTCCCCGTCATGATCAAAACCGAGCCCACGAGTCCCACTCCGTCAGCCTTCAAAGGCCCGTCTCACCCCGCGACCCCCTCGCACGGCACCCTCGGTCTGGCGGGGACCTTGGGCCGGGCGTACACGTCGGCCTCGGTGCCCATCAGTTTGCCTTCTTGCCTTAACCCTGCGCTGTCGGGCCTCTCCGGCCTGAGCGCGCCCCTGAATGTCTCCAACCCCCTGTCCTCCATCGCCCTGCCCCCACCCGGCTCCTCCGCCCCCATCACTCCCGTCTTCACCGCGCTTCCTCCTTTCACCTCTTTGACCAGTAACTTCCCTTTGGCTGGCAACCCGCCCCTCAACCCCGCCGTGTCCCTCCCCGGGGCGCTAATAGCCACCTCGACGGCCCCCGCCACCTCGGCACCCCTCCCGCACCCCAGCTCCACGGGGCCGGCCGCGCTCTCAGGACTCGCTGCCTCCGCGGCGCCGGCGTCTGCGGCGCCCTTCCCGCTCAACCTGTCCACCGCCGTCCCCTCCCTGTTCTCCGTGGCGCAGGGGCCCCTGCCCGCCTCCACGCCCTCCTACCCGGGCTTCTCCGTCTCCAACACCCCCAGCGCCGCCCCAGCCCTGCCCTCCTTCCCGGGGCTGCAGGCGCCCTCCACCGGGGCCGCCGTCCCGCCGCTGCCCGTGGCCGCCACCGCGCCGTCGCCGGCCCCCGTCCTCCCCGGATTCGCTTCCGCCTTTAGTTCCAACTTCAACTCCGCGCTTGTCGCCCAGGCCGGGTATGTGGGTACTTTGGAGATGAGGGGAGATCATTCTCTACGTAACCTGCAGTTTATAGGCTTATCTTTTTTTAAGTCCTTCAAATGAAAGAATCCAATTGATGGCGCAGAATTATATTTTTCTGGGTTGACATGTCAGTGCTCAAAAAATGTTTTATGGCGCTTTGACCATGTTAAGATAAAGAGATAAAAGTATTAATGCCTGCTCAGGTAATTGTAGGATTTGTATTTGTTAATTTAGCTTGATTGTAAAACGTGTTAGATGCAAAACATAGACTCACTGAATTCAGACTAATATACTTTATAATGGAAAGTAAGTTTTCTATCAGTGAGTGGCTGACTTTTATGGTTCCTTCCAACAGAAATTCTACGATTTTTTTTTAACATCTTGAGATAGTATTTGACAAATATAGAAGCAATAGCTTTTATGTCTCACCTGCATTTTGACTTGTTCTTCTGTCTATTGTTTTAGCTTATCATCTGGACTCCAAGCTGCAGGCAGTTCTGTCTTTCCAGGCCTTTTGTCCCTCCCGGGTATCCCGGGGTTTTCCCAGAACCCTTCACAGTCATCCTTGCAGGAGTTACAGCAAAACGCAGCCGCACAGTCAGCATTGTTACAGCAGGTAAGCAGGCAGCGTCAGGCCTGAATAAAACGGTAACGTGCGTATCCTGGCTTCTGTAGTGATGACCTCGTAATGCGGATAGTGATATTCCAACACTGGCAAAAATGGCCCTTAGCAGAATGTCCGGAGATTTGATGACTAATTCTCCGCAAATCGGCAAATGAATCTTGTCTTCCCTCAGAAGGATAACAGAGTGGTACAATACATTCATCTCTCTGAATTGTTTTTCCTGCTTATAGACTTTTGAATCTCAGTTTGGAGATTTTACAAATGGACTCTTTAGATATGACAGTTAAATTTTAGCTTGTCGTCTACAGTTTTACCTAAAATAATGGCCCATTAAAGCAAATTTTCTCTAGAAAACCTACTGCCTTTTTTGTTTTGTTTTAGGATATTAAATATTTTAAAGGCATTTTTATGCACCTCTACCATCTGAAGAAATTTGAGTGTTTCTTAAAAATTCCAGGAGACTGAGCAGAATTACTTGCCCCCGCAGTTTTCTCTTTCCTGTTCTAACTGCCTGTAGTGTGGCATGGTCAGAAGCCAGGAGGCCTGATTGGGTTTGGCGCTCTGCTAACCTGTGCGTTCTGCTCCTTGCCAGGTCCACTCAGCCTCAGCCCTGGAAAGCTATCCAGCTCAGCCGGACGGGTTTCCTAGTTATCCTTCAACGCCAGGAACACCGTTTTCTTTGCAGCCAGGCCTGTCCCAGAGTGGGTGGCAGTGAATATATTGTAATACAGATTCTCCTTTGGAGCAACATCGGATGCCCGAGGACTGCAGTGAACAATCTGACAAATGTGAAGTTGGCCAAAAGTCAGGAAATGAGGATGAGAATGAGCCTGGGGAAACTGGGATAAGGGTTTAAAAACATGGTTGCATTTTTTTAAATCATGTTTTTAGTATGAACACTCCTCTGTGTAAATATGCTGACAATAAATTGTATGAAGAATAGTATTAAGAAAGTGTTTAGGGACTTTTCCCCTCCCACCCTATGAGATTTTGAGTCATGTGTGTGATCTGTGTGGGGAGGATACTAAGGAGGAGGTTGAACCCTTCATAGCCGAATACAGCCTTAAATCTGCCTGTACAGCGTCCACTGACAGAAGTAGTAGTTGTGCCTCAGACTTACGGGTTGCATGTGGCCCTGGGGGACTTACTGCCCTTGGTATGCGTGAGTGGTTCCTGTTGGCATCGCTGGAACTCAGTATCCATACTCCATACGTATCCACAAAAGGGACCTGAGGCCCACAGTTACTTTTGACTTCTGACGTTAACGATCATATGTACACTGCTGAATTTAACTCAATGTATTTCAGGTAAGTGAAAATGGTGCTTAATACACTCTTCAGAATGACTTTCAGGTGTTTTCAACTACTACATGTATATATATGTCTTCAGAACTACTTTCTTACAGAAATACAAGTAAGGCTTGTGATAATTTGCCTTCAAAACTCGTTTCTTAATCTCAGCAGCATCCAAATGAGTGCGGAACATTGGACTGACCCTTGGGCCACCTCTGTTGCTCAGTGTACTCTGGAAGCTCTTGGTGAATGTTTACAATCACGGGATGTAGTGTTTCTATTTGTACTTAAAATCAGATGCTTACCTAAAATAATTATGTGACAACGGATAGAGAAGACTTGCCCTGTTAGTAAGTATGCGGTGTGTGCTCTGTTTAAGGATCTGTGGTAGTGTATAACACGATTGAATGTCATTGACTTAAGTATAATAACTGCCACATTTGGGGGGACAGGGGAGTAGGGAGAATGATTTCCAATCCTGTGATTAAAAATGCAAACTATAGAATCTACTGTAGTACATTTCAGCGTCTAGAAGTTTTACTTTTATAAAGACGGTGTCTGGAAGATGTTCTAATGTATTTTCCTTCAACCTGGGGAACAAACTTTTTTAAGTATATTAATAAATATTCCTGTATGGTTAGTTTTTAACAATTTTTTAAAATAAACTTTGTGGATACAATAGATAGTTTATATGTTTTATTTAATGCTTGGATAAGCGTTAATTTTGTGTGTGTCCTCGAGCTAATATGAAGAACATTTTGTATGAATTTAGTTGAAACTCAGTATCTACTACTGATTGCTCATTCCTTTAAATAATACCTCATGTGAAAGTTAGGACCAATACTTGAAACAGACTATTTCTGCCTTTAATTATCTTCAAATGTTACCTCATAGTTAATCTTATGCCTGTTCCTAGAAGGTGTTATTTGTCCATTTTTAGTCTATACTCATAAAACCTTTTAAAAATTATATTGTATCACTTATATATGTATATATGTTGTTGACCATTCCCTCAGAAGTAAGTTACCAAGTGGGGACTCTTTCCATAGCGCTGCTGCTGCGAGGCTCGCTTCCACTGCCCTGTGAGCCTCTTCTCATCATAGCGAAGGAACCGTATCCTCTTTGCCATCTAGGTGTATTCCTGGCGTCCTGCACAAAGGTTTATGTAAAAATGAAGAGAGCATTTTTGGAGCTCTTGCAGTAAGCACTGGGGAGTGGCTTTAGGGATCTCACAACCCTATCAGACAAGTGCTAGCAACTAACCAGGTGAAGAAGCCAAGATGTGAGCCACACAGTGAGTTAAATTTTAACCGAATGCTGACTAGCAATACCAGGCTGCTTGTACTACTGAGGCCATGACCGTGCACGGGAGGGAGGTGGGCACCTTCCTGCCTGAGGGAGTCCAGGAAGATTTCTCAGTGACATTCAAGTCTCACTCAGAATTAGCATCCTTTATAAAGGCACAGAGTGCGACAGGCTAGGGTAGTAATGTAAGCATACAGCTGGATGGAGCTGAATGAAGTTTATAGTTTGAGTGAATGTCAAAAGCAAGGGAGGGACCTGAAGTGAACGAGCTTGTGAACCATGCGGAAGAGCGCGGCGTTTCCTTTGTGGTCAGCAATTTGGAAAGTTACTAGAAAGCGCTTGGCTGAAGTCACTTAAGCTGCAGCATGTGGGTTGGATTAGAGATGGTAACCCGTGTGGTTATTGCAGAAATCCCAAAATGCAGGTGATGAAGACTGGCATTATGTGCAGGGAATGGAAGTGACCTCTCCAGTCTCTTTCCTTAATGGCCTGTGGTTTATATTATACAGGATTTGCAAACAGTCAATTCATACGATTGATGAAACTTCATTTTAAGCCTTACCACTCGATTTCCTAGATGGGTTTAGTCTGTGTATTTGTAAAATAAGTGTCACAGAATTTTAGAAAAGACTACACCAAATCAAATTTAACAAGCCTTTGTAGTTTTTAAAGGAGACACAGTAGTAGTAAACAATGTCTAATTTGGGTCAGTTAAAAGATTAAGTATTGGACAGTATTGAGAAGGATGATGTATTAACGTATCCCCAAGGCCCTTGTACTCAGGAAGTTCATTACAATAAGGACAAGTTTTTAACTTAAATTTTAACTTATGCCCAGTAAAATTGCATGGCAGAAGTTAAAAGTCATTAGTGTCTTTAACTCCTAATTAGTGAGGAGGGAAAATGGAATAAGGAGAATCATCCAGGATGTCATAGTGGCTTATGGTAAAAAAAGAACATGAGAACGAATGTATGTGACTGAAGCATTGTGCTGTACACCAGAAATTGACACAACATTGTAAACTGACTATACTTCGATAAAAAAAATTAATTAATTAATTAATTTAACTAAAGAAAAGTAAAATCATCCAGGAGAAGGCACGGAAAAGTGGAAGAAACAAGCACACAGGGAGATGTGAGCCCGACTTGTCTGTGTGTTCGTGTGAATGGAAAGGAAGCCACAGCCTCAGAAGGCTTTTCAGGCTGGTTCAACTGAACAAACTCTTCCAAGAAAACGGAGAAAGAAACACTCCTCAACTCATTCTTACAGGCCATTATAACCCTGATACCAAAACTCAGGCAAGAATAGTATGAGAAAAAAATTTGCAAGTCAACGTTATTCAAGAAAACAGTAAAACATCATTAAACAAAATATTAGCTACATATATAGTTTGTTCTTAAAAAGATGGTATACCATGATCAAGTTGGGCTTATGTGAGAAGTGTGAGGATAAAACACTAAGAAGTCTAAAAGTGCAATTCATCACATTAGCAAATGGAGAAAAAAACGTTTTCTTGGTCTCTGTATAAAAAACATTCGACCAAATTTAACCGCTATAATGTTTAAAACACACACTTAGTGAACTAGGAAAGCAAGGAAACTTGAAAGGAAATACATAAAAGTGTGGCACACCTTATTTTTAATTATGAAATTTAGAACTATCCCATAAAATCAGAGACTGATCAAATAAAATATATTTCAGCCTTGCACTAGCATCCTAGCTAGCGCAGTAAGACACAAAAAGTAAAAGGTGTAATATGTGATATTCTAGACACAGTGAAGAGATCAGTGGTTGCTCGAGACTGGGGCCTGGGCAGGGAAGGATGGGCGAGTAGAGCACAGAGGATCTTCAGAGCAGTGGAAATACCCTGTTTGATATATACTACATTGAGGGGTACATGGCATCACACACTTGTTCAAAACCACAGAATATGAAACACCGAGAGTGAACCCTAAGGTGAGCTGTGGACGCTGGGTGACCATGATGTGTCAGTGTCGGTTCGTCAGTTGTAGCAAATGCTCCATCTGGTGAAAGACGACAGTGGGGGAGCCTGTGCTTGTGTAGGGGCAGGGGGCCTCTGGGAACTCTCTGTGCCTTCCTCAGAACTGCTCTAAAAGAGTCTTCGAAAAAAGAGAGAGAAGAAAACAGTGATGTCACCCAGGAATAAATCCAATAAAATACAAGTAACAACTTCATAGAGAATTTGTTTTAACTTGATGAGAATAAGTAAAGAAAACCTATTTAAATGGAAGCTACATGGTTACAAATAATAGATAATTTAGGAGGCAGAGTTTCTCAATCTATGAATTCAATACAATTCCAATGAAAATCTCAACAGAGTTTTTAATAAGTTCTAAATCTTATTCTAAAATGTTATGTGAAAGAGCAAAGAATGACAAATAGCCAAAACATTTGTACTACCAAGACTTATAAAGCCATAGAAGGTAAGACAGTGTCGTACTGATGGAGGATAACCAAACTGATAACAGAGCATAATAGAGAACCCACGAACATCCCTTATATGAAAACAATTTATAACAGAGCTAGCCCGGCAGATCAGTTTGTTACATGTAAGATGCCATGATAACTGGTTATTTATGTGGAAGAAAATTAAAATGGACCCCTACCCAACACCATGCACAAAAAGCAGCTGTAGGTGGACTAACGACTTAATTCAAAGGGATAAAACTCTAAAAGCTTTCAAAGAAAATATCAGAGAGTATCTTTAAGACCATAGAAAGGGAAGAATTTTTAAATGAGGCACACCAAACACTAAACATTGACGCTTCATATATTTAATATCAAAGGCATCGTAGAAAAGGAGAAAAAATAAGCCACTACTGGGAGAATATATTTGCCACACGTGTAACTGTCAAGTCTATACAGATAAATACATAGATATGGATAAGTACATATAAAGACTACTCATAAATCAGTAAGAAAAAGATTTATAAAACAAAAGACATATGTGCGATTCACGGGGAAGAAAACACGTACTGTAAATAGCCATGTGAAAAGTATTCAGCTTCATTAAAATTCAGGGAAATCTAAATTCGGATTAAAATATATAAATTTAGATATCTAAAGTCAGAAATAATCAACACAATTATGGCTTGCGGTTATGGGGAGGTGGGGGTGAGATTTAGGGAAGAAAACTCAGAGCTTATGGTGTTGGTAATGTTTTAGTTGTGAGGTTGGGTGGTGTATTCATTGTCCATTTTATTCAATAAATACACACACATACACTATATATGTAATTGTACATATTATTGTAATAATAGTGTATGTGTCATTTCACATGTATCATCAAAATTTCCATAATAAAGATGTGCCTTCAATAGAATATTTTCTAACTGGCAGAGAATTTAGTTGGTGGGGTGGGCATTCAGGCAGAGACGTTTCGTCAAAAGGTAGTTGAAAATATGTGTTTGTAATTCTGGGTAGAGAGTTCTAGGCCAGAGTTTCAGTTTGGGGAGTTATCACTACAACCACCCTTACAGACCTGTGGGCAGAATTCATTGTTTAAAGTTGTGGACGTTCAAAAATTGGGTGAATGAGACTGAATAAGACAGAACGGACGATGTATACTAATGAAAAGTCAATGAAATCAGATCACCTCATCGTTTAAAGAAAAGGGAACATTTTCCTAAAGGAGAAGTGTCAAATGTCCTGTAACACATGTGTGCAGCTTAGCAAGAAATGATGGTGGGTGGCACCTGGCGAAAGAGTGTTCCTGAAACCAGAAGCTTAGGAAAGGAGAGAGGCCTGAGGCGAATGCGTTGTTCCAGGGTAGTGTTTGTGCTCTAAGACCAACAGTCAGGGAAGACTAAATACACATCTTTTGGGATAACATCCTGTCTGTCAAGAGAGGGAATAGAATTAGGGCTTTTACAAACACACCCGTCCTATACAGTAGAACACGGTTATTTTATCTGTTTTATATATAGTAGTGTGTATCTGCTAATCCCAAACTCCTAATTTATCCCTCCCTCTTACTATATTCAGTATCTTGTAATAACCTATAATGAAAGAGAATATGGAAAAGAATAGATATATATATATATATATATATGAATAACTGAATCAGTATGCTGTTCACCAGAAACTAACACAACGTTGTAAATCAACTATACATCAATTAAAAAACAAAAAAACAAAAACAAAAAAACCCCAAAGCTGCCCTCATTTCGGGACTTTCCCTAGTGGAGGAACTTGAAGTTTAGAAACACACAGAAAAACCTTCATCAGGAGTGCACACCGGCAATTCCCCGTCTGCTTTTTTCCCCTCTCCCTCGTGCCACCATGACGAGGGGGAGGAAATTCCGTTAATGTGGCCCACAGTGGTTTAAAGCAGAGGAGGAGGAGACATTTCACATGGGCTTCTGTCTCATTCGCCTCCGGAGGCTCCCGGTTAGGGACTCAGCTTGTCCTCGGTGTTCCTTGCTTGTTGAAATCACTCTTGCTCTCTAGGCTGAGATACTTGGAACATTTTGCAGGAAGAAGAAAAACAGTTGCATAGTCATCTTCCAAGGGGATGTATTTGTTGCAAGGGCCCTGGAGGCTCTTCCCAGAGGCCACCAGGGAACAATTATTGTTACTGTTGTTTTGAACCTTGCACCTCAGTGACTGGCGGTGCTGGCGTAAGCGGTGTTTGGCCGACGTTAAGGGGAAATGTATTTAGAAATTAGCTAAACCAGCACTGCCAAAACACTTTGTTTTTGTCTGATCTGGAAGGAAAGGGGCTTCCTGTTCCAGGCAAAGATTGTCTCTGAGTAGATGCAAGAAATGATGGAAGCAGGAAGCTTTTCTGTTGCTCATTCCCTGAGAGGTTAGTTCCAACATGAGATGACATGGTGGTCAAGTGGAGGCTGGGAGGAAACAGAATGGAATCTATGAATGATGGACAGTCCAGAACCAGGGAGGGACGTGCAAGTTTTCAAATTTGCAGCAAACTGGAGAAGCATTAGACAAGAGACAAAAAAGAATGTTTTGACATATCTAATTAATCACTGAGCAACCGTCTATTTGCTTGAAACAAACGGGAAAGATGATACTGGGAAAATTAACCCAACATTCCCACTTTAGAAAGAACTGCTGAGTCCTGAGGACTATAGCTCAGCTCCCATTCCTGGTAATAATCGTTACCATGTATCAGTGCTGGTCATTATGATACAGAAAAATGGGGCACAAGAGGGTGGTCATGTCCCAGGTCTCTGGCGAGTCCCTAGGATGCACCCCGCCAAGTGAGGGTCCTTGTCTTGTGCAGGAAAGAATTCAAGAGCGAGCCATAGCAGAGTGCAAGCAGATTTGTTCAGAGAGATGCACACGGCACAGACTGAGCGTAGCCATCTCAGAAGGCCAGGGTGGATGGAGTTCAGTTTTTATGGGCTCGGTAATTTCACAGGCTAACAAGTGGGAGGATTATTCCAAACGCTTTGGGGAAGGAGGGGGGATTCCCAGGAATTGGGCCACTGCCCACTTTTTGACCTTTTATGGCCAGCCTCAGAACTGTCACAGCGCCTGTGGGTGTGCCACTGAGCATGCCAGTACATTACAATGAGCAGATAATGGAGCCCCAGGTCTGCTGGAAGCCAACTCTCCCACCGTCTCGGGGCTCAAGGTCTGCGGGGAGTTGAATCTTCCACCATTTGGGGCCTAGTTGGGTTTCAACCAGTTTACGTCCCATCCTCAATTGCTATGACGTTCTTTTCATGGTTGTGCCCTGCCCTCATCCCTTCTGTCTCAGTTACGCTGAGTGTTTTACATGTACTATTTCGTACAATTCTCACACAGACAACTCTGGTAGAATCATTATCATGTCCATTTTACAGATGGAAAAAAAAAAGAGAAAGAAACATGAAGAGGTTAAGTTACCCAGTGTCACGCAGTGAGTTCACGGCAGAGCCAGGATTTCTTTAAGTCCAGACAACGTGAGCCCAGAGCCCGCTTTCTTACCCACTCTGCCTCTGACGTCATTTCCACATCAAGCCATCACCAAGGATGTATGGGAAGGATGCAGAGAAAAACATTCGAAAGCAGAAAGTCTCTGACTCTGCGTGTACATGTGTGTTTGTTTTCATCTATTTCTGGTCCCCGGCCTCCTTTCCCCAAGTTCTAATATTCCATATTAATTCTTATAATTACCAACGGTGGCTGACAGCCCTGCCTAGTTATTACTGTAATTTGAGTTTGTGGAAAAGGCAATTATGATGATCAAGTTGTTGGCAAAAGTAACCCACAATCAGGGAGGTTTTTGAAGATGAAATTGCTCAGAAGAAAGTAACTAGATGGTTGGGACTGGAAAAGATGAGATGACCTGGGAAATATCAGAGGTTGTTTTGTGGTGTTTTGTTTTCACACAAAGGAAAGCAAAATATGATCTGGAATATTGACCTGAGAAAGAGGAACATCAGGAAATTAGAAGACTGGTGCTTTCAGCGTTGGAATGAGTGCAAAGTTGCCCTCGTTTTCCAAGTGGTATGATGAGAGAAGGACTCCTGGGACGGGAACCTGGGGATCTGGATTCAGGAGAGAGCTTTACCATTTGTGAGCTGTTATCTTTGATAAATTACTTATTCATTCATTCAACCAGTGGCCTTTGGACAATAGCTATGTGCCTGCATTGTTCTAAATGTTGCAGGTGCCATGGTAAAAAGTAACAGACCTAGTCACTCCCCTCGTGAAAGTTACCATGTAGGACAAGATTCAGCAAATGTTTTCTGTAAAGGTCCCTTTATCTTAGGTTTTGCAGGACACAGGGTTTCTGCAGCACCTAGCCAACTAGCATAGGTACGTTGCAAAAATGGCCAAAGACAATACAAAAGCAGGTGTGACCGTGTTCTGATAATGCTTTGCTTACAAAAACCAGTAGTGGAGCAAACTTGGCTAGCAGGTTGTGCTTAGCCAATTTCTGATCTAGAGGAAGAAACCAACATTAACCAAATAATTATGCAAAGGTAATATGTGCAAAGGCCCTGTGGCACAGACGACTCACAAGAGTTTAGTGGGATTGATGGAAGGCCAATGGGGCTATTGCTAAGTGAGTAAGGGGGGTAACATGTAGTTGAGGCTGGAAAGGGAGGGAGAGAGAGTAGCAGATCTTTTAGGACACTTAGGATTTTAGTCTTTACCATGCTAACAATTAGCAGTCTTTGGATTATTTTAAGCAGGATAGTAATA
Organism: Vicugna pacos; assembly: GCF_048564905.1. Classification (NCBI taxonomy): domain Eukaryota; kingdom Metazoa; phylum Chordata; class Mammalia; order Artiodactyla; family Camelidae; genus Vicugna; species Vicugna pacos. The sequence goes on along the minus strand of NC_133000.1, from coordinate 11,756,983 downwards.
TGATCAGATTCAAGTTCCAAAAGATCACTCACTGCAGTGTGTAGAATGAGTTGGATGAAATTTCCTCATCTGAAACATAAGGATGGGTATACTTGCCCTGTGTATTGGACAGCTCATTATGATAAACAAATTGCACACGATACACAGAGTGTTTATAAATATAAATGACGTAGAAAACTACGTAGTGATATTTTACAAGAAGCAACATAATCAGAAGGTCACATATGTGCTTTTGAGTTTTCTCTATGAACAAAGGCAGCCAGAGCTCATGAAAGAGATTGTTTTGTTTATGTGAACAGGCTTCCTTCACCGGGGTAACTACTCCTTAGGGTGCTCAGGAAAGAAGAGGAACTTCACTCACTCTCTCATTCTGTCTTTCTCCTCTCCCTTCTCTCACCAAGCACACCTGGGTGCTGCCTGGAGCCCAGGTCTGGGTCCAAACCCGTGAAAATTTTCCAAGAATAAAAGCCTCTCAAGAATGCGATGGATCCTGGGGCGTCCTCCCCAGAGAAACAGGATAAAGAGAATTTAGTGGGTAAGTTCCTTTTTCCTGCCTTAGGTTTATTTTATGTATATTAAGAAAAGTGAGAATTGTGATGTTATAGAGAGTTAGAGAGTGAGCACGAGGTGGATTAATGCCTATTGAGATGGACTTCAGGTTCATTTTGCACCCAGGATTTTGGATTTGTTGCTTGTTGTGGTTTTATTTGCTTCTTAAAGAGCAGTCTATGATTTGCCCTTTTTCTTAGGTGTTAGATAGAATTTGTGTTTATCTTTGCATTCTTTTTTTTTTTTTGTCTTCGATAGCAAAGACATGTTGAACAGGCTAGCATTTACCCATTTTCAAATATCATCTGATGATACTATGATTAAATAATTGGTTTGAGCTACACTATGTTTGATACTTGGGGAGAAGTTGAAGAAGATAAAACTTAGCCCCTAAGCACCAATGACCACCTTGAATCCTGATGGCTATTCTGTATTGCAATGCATTCTCCTTGCATTATATTTTAAATCCTGTGATAATTCCGAGGTAAATTCTTTTATTATCTCATTTTATGATTGAGAAAACTGAGTCTTGGAGAGTTTAAAAACTGGCTGAAGGTCCAAAAAGTGATGATGATGATGATGATGATGAAGATATTACCTGTGTGTGTCCTAGCCTGTGCTCTATACTTTAGTACAAGTTAGACATAGAGGACACATTTGGCATTATCAGTTTGTAAAAGAAAGTATACATTTAGAGGTATCTACCTGAGTTGGAAAAAAGAATGTTCTCTTGAAGGAGGCCTAGGAACACGGAACCGCTGGAGACAGTGAACAGCATTTGGAAGCGCAAATGGGAGGTCTTTTCAAGGGTACAATCTTTTTAAACAAGAAATTTCATGAGACTTTTTTTCCTTTTTAAAAAAGAATTGTATGTATTTTTTGTTTCGGGGGGGAAGGGGAGATAATTAGGTTTACTTACTATTACTGTTTTTTAAATGGAGGTGCTGGAGGTTGAACCCAGGACTTCGTGCATGTGAAGTACGCACTCTGCCACTGAGCTGTTACCCTCCCCTTCATGAGACTTTTTAGCTTCCCTTCGGCAAAGGCTAAGACAGCAGCTGAGTAAATGGCATGACTGGAGCTGTGTCATGGGTGGAGTATTTAAATGTGATCGTGGGTGTCCTTGGTTTTGTTTTTTGACTATAATGAAAACCTGCACTATCGCAGAACAGACAGAAAGGGGGCCTGTATGTTACAGCTTCTGACTTCAGATGCTCTTGGTAATCTGTGAGCCGCAATACCAGTCCTTCTGTGAGGCTGGTGGGATACGCATGTCTTTGCCCGCCTCCTTCGTGGAAACGTTAGCAAGACAACGTCATTCAGGACTTCAAGCTGTACAGAAATTTCTACTCACAAATATTGAGAGAATGAAATGAGTAACTTGAGTCCTTGTCCTCACCCCCAGCAGGAGCCCTCTGCACAGGTGCCTCTGGCTTGTCCCAGCTTTGGAACGTCTCTTCCTGACTCCAAGTTCAGTGACATCACGAGGCTAGATCAGAAGCTACAGAATGCTCTCAGTTAGAGCTCCCCCCGGGGCCTCAGTGCTTCTACTACACTGCTGCGCGTTAGCCTTCAACACAGCATCCCACCCCTTTCTTTGTCTCTCTTTTCTTTTCCTCAAGAGTTAAAGTGAAGTTAATTGGAATTTGATCATGTCCATCTTAGACATTCCTCTCAACACTGAAGTGCAGAACAATCTTCCCAGGGAGCTTTTTAAACTCAGATTCCTGGTCCTCAGGTCTAGAAGTTCTCGTCTCTAGGTCTAGGATGGACTTGAGAGTTTGCCTCCAAATGAGTCCCCAAGCAGGTGACGTTGCCACACTGGGACCACACTTTCAGTCGCCCAGGATCTCTTTTTAGCAAATTCTGTATTTTTCTTTAAACATGTTCCTGACGCAAGCCGTATTTATATTTCAGAGGAAAAGGCAGAAGGGCTGATGATTTACAGGTGATGAAAAGAGAGTGTTTCCCCATGGGGCTTCACCTTAGAGTTTATGTTTGGTGCTTAAAGTCCTTGATCCACTAGAGAAAGAACCCGAGAGCTGCTGAGAATCCATTTCCTGACTGTGTCTCCACAGGACTGAAAGTGAACAGAAGAGGGGGAAGAATTTGTAACACTCCCTCCCCAGGCCCGGGGAAGGTGATGGTTCTTATTTCACACACCTTTTGTTTTTCCCCTAGGACGCATCTGGTTTTTCCTGCTCTAAAAACACAAAGGACATTTTTTTTTTAAATTTGACATGGTTAGTTTTGCTTTTAAAATGCTAAAGGTAGCAAAGAATAAGAAAACTGAACAGCAGGAGTCAGTCATGCTTCCATCACTCAGAATTAAGCACCGTTAATATTTTGGTTAATTTTCTTCCAATCTTTTTTCTATGCGTATAGTTTTACTGAGTGGGATCATACTGTCCATATAATTTTGGATCCTACTACTTTTATTCTTTCAACAATATACCATAGCAATGTTCTCATGTTTTTGTAACTTAAAAAAAATTTTTTTTGATGTGATATTGTGTAGACATGTCACAGTTTGCTGAGTCACCTTTCCATAGTACTTTCAGGGTGTTTTTGATCTCGCACTCTTATAAACAACACCATAGTGAGAACATTTGGGCATAAATCTTAGGGAAGAAGTAATTGTACTTGTTGTTATTGGTAGTTATTTCAGACAGAAAAGGCAGGGTGGGGAGAAAGGAGAATGATCAAAGTAAACATTTTCTCCTTATCTGCTTCCTAGAATGGTGTGCGTGTAGGGGTCAGGTGTGAGGCCATAAGACAGTTTATATGAAGGAGAAAATGCGAGGACATATGATTTCAGGTTAAATGACTCTCTGGAAAGCAAACAGAATCTCCTCTGATGGATCATTATTTCCAGACAAGAAACTTCAAACAGAGCAATCAATCAGCCTGTCATGTCGCTGAGCATCATTCTTGATCAGTCAAAGCATTAAGGGTACCATGCACTTCATTCATTCACTAAAAGAGAATGTGGGAGATGAATGTGGGTCTGGAGGACACAAAGGCCGGGCAAGGCAGGAAAATCCGTGAGGACTTGGTACTTTCTCTACTGCAGGGGATGTTTCTGTGCTGTTAGCATGTGGCCTAGTCACCGAGACCCAGAAGTGAGAGGCCAAAACACTGCCTCCTGAAAAGCTGAATTTTGGGTGGGCTAAGAGCCCGTGTGCCTAGCCTGGGCTCCGCATGGCAGGCTTGGGAGTTGCTGCTGCAGCTGCCTGGTGGGGACGGCGCCCCACGGGACTCACCAGGAGGCTGCAGGGCCAGCTGCCTCTGGCGGTGGGGGTGGGATTGTGAAGAGCGCCCCCCGAGGGGGCTTTGGCCGTGCTGGCAATGCTTACACTCTTAAGCAGAAAGGGGGAGTATAAGGTATAAAAAGTATTATTTTTATACTTTTTGGAACATTCTATTCTAAAACATATCTTAAATATTTCTTCAAAAGACCAAATGGTCAAAAAAAAAAGAAAAGGAAACAATGTGAATGTGTCATGAAGTTTATGTAACCGCTAAACTCAGATCATCCTTCTGTAGTTAAAATATAAATTTGACAGTTCAGAAAACTCTTGGGTTTATGGAATTTTGTAGTCATAGGACTAGCTCTGGTGATCACCGTCTTGTTCCAATTTGGTAGTTTTGCAGCAAATCTCTCTCTTTCTCTTTCTCTCTGTCTATCTGTCTGTCTGTCTGTCTCTTTAAGGTTTGATCTGAAAGAACTTTTTTTTAAGCCAGTGACCAGACTCACTTCAGCAGGTAGGAACCTGCAGGAGTTAGGGTTTTATTGTAGATTCTCCTTGAAAATGTGGTTCTTGCACCTAGAGAGGAGCTTTCATCGGCATGGACCAGATTATTTACAACAGACACTTAGAATTCTCTCTGGCAAAACAATAAATAAAAACAAAACAAAACAAAACAAAAATGTCCACTGTCAAAGCAAAAGGTAAACCAAACCAAGATAAACAGGCAAGAAAGAAAAACCTTAGTGAAGCCGATCGCCATAAAAGAGAGAAGTCAAAACTCAGAAGTGCTCTGAACCAACCCCGCTGAAAGCAAGGGGTGTGGGGAGCGTAAAGGCTGGAGACCACTGGCGGGAAGGTGCTGGAAGGCCTCAGGGGTTGGTGGTCATAGGCCCGCTGTGTTTGCTGAGAAGCTTCTCATGTCTTTACCACGGGGGCTGCTTTTACCACTTAGGGTGTGGGGGCTACTGGAGTTAGGCTCCTACCATCCCATGAGACAGGGGTGCTATCTCCTCAATGGTTACATTTCAGAAGAACGGCTCCCAGGCCCTTGAGCAGGGTAGCCCTGGATTGTACCACTGGCCGGAGGCTTTTTAAAAAGATCGACACCTCAAAGGGGCAGAGAAAGAATTTACAAAGAGAAGCGTTCTAAAGGAACGCTCTGAGAAAAGGGAAATGAGGGGGGCCCAGAGTCAAAGAGACTCTGTTTAACAGCTAGTCAAGCTGAAGGAAATGTTAGGACTGCCTTGACCGAAACACACCTCCAGGAAAATCCTAGGCAGCGGCCTGGCTGCCTCGAGGGCCTCCTGGTGTGGCTGATCACTCCTTTACATGGAATTTCTTCAGTCCTCACAACTAGTTATTACGGGCTTAACAGGAGGACACTAAGACCTCAGCAGGCTGAGTGACTGATGAAATGCCCTGGAGCTGACAAACAGGGGCGTCCCGATTAGGATTCAGGCCCCCGGACGCTCTCTGTCCCTGAGAGACACTGTCTCCGGTCCGTCCGCAGGCGGGCGGTGCGGGAGGCCTTCCGTCCTCTCTCTCCCCTCCTCCTTCTGAGGATGCAGAGCAAGTAGGGAGTGTCCTCTGGTCTGTGCCGAGTCATTTATCGAGGTCTGAGATACATACAATAACATGCACATCTCTTCAGCGCTGCGCTTGAGAGACTGAATATACTAACAGGCAATGGCTGGACCGTGTATAAAAATAGAACTCGGATCCCCACCCTGCAGCAACCGGCCCCGAAAACCAACCCTTCATCTACCATAACCAGCCCAGGAAGCCAGCCTGCTAGACATCAGATTTTTATCTCTAATAACAACCGGGGAAGCTAATCAGTAATCTCTCTAACACTCAGCCCTGAATGGCCAGGGCTCATTTAATAACGGACAGCTTTCCTGCTTTTGGTCCCAGATTCCAACTTGGGAGCAAGAAAAGAAAGCCAAACACGTACCCTCCAGCTAATCACATAGGATGCTCTGCTGCTGGTTCATCCACCGTTAGCTTCCCCAGGCCAATAGCCTCCAATCAGGACACCGGAAGCAGTCCACTTTCTCCACTAAGAAGCTTTCCCAGCCCCTCTGCCTGCCTTTGAGTCTCTGTCAAGAAGCAAGTGACAGAGGCTGACACTTTAGTGACAGCAAGCTCTGAATAAGTAGCCTTTGCTTTTCTCCTTCAGCGGGGCTTTGCATACTCAGTGTGTAAGTCTACGTAATTACCACCATCCAGATATGACACACTTCTGGCACCCTAAAAAGCACCCTCATCTCTTCCCAGGTAATGCCCAATGGCTAAAACTCCACTACCCAGAGACAGCATGACTCTGACTTCAAACATAATAGATTAGTTTTGCCTCATCTTGAAAGAAATGACAAAACATTAGTGAAATCAAACGGTATGTACTCTTGAACAAGGAATCAGAAAGTACATACTCTTGTGTCTGGCTTATTTTGCCTAATATTTTGTCTATGAGATTCATCCATACTTTGAATACGGTGGTAGTCTTGTCTTTTTTCTTTCTAAGTAGTATTCCTTTGTATGGACATACCACAATTTTATTTATTCATTCTTCTATCGATGGGCATGGGTGGCTCTTCATTTCTTGGATTTTATGACTAGAATTGCAATGAATATTCTTGAATATGTTTTCCACCGAAATCAGCACTCATTTCTCCAAGATATTACTTAGAAGTCAAATACCAAGTCATAAAGTGTGTGTTTAGCTTTAATGAATACTTCCAAACAGTTTTCCAAGATGATTGTATCAGTTTGCAGCAATGTGAGCTCCGATTGCTCCACAGTCTTGATAAAATGTGGCCTTGTCAGTGTTTTGATGTTTGCCATTCTAGAAACTGTGTATTATAATCTCATTATGAGTTTCATTTTAATTTCCCTGTAATGTGCATCATTCTGTGCTGGTGTTTTTAAATAATGTCCTGGTACATAAACGACTGTTTCTGCTTAGAGAGAAAATGACTATTTATAGTAACACAGATCTGTGGGCAAGGATCGCATGTGGTATCCATCCAATATTTAAATACTATCGACCAACCCAAATTTGGGAAATCAGCAACCAAATCACTTAGCCTGTTTTATGTTCTAAAATTCTTCTCCACTTCTAATGCTGCCTAAGCGGGGTTAGTGATCTAGAATATTCTTCCCTGCTTCCTAGCTGCACACGAGTCACAAATCTCGCCTTTGTGCTTACCCGCGTCCTAGAGGGTATTTAAGTCCCCTCTGGCGCCATGGGCTGCATCTCAGCTCTAGGAACGAGGCCCCAGGGGCATGTCTCTACAACTGAAGCTCTGTTCTGCCTCACTGCTTAAGTCGATAAAAGTAGACGCGAACTACCGTCAGTTTGTGAAACTTGTGGGTGCCACTTTATTTAAAGAGAGGTTCAGGTGATGGCGGCAACACTAACCAGAGAGTTTTCTGGCTGCGAAAGGAAGGGTTGACCTTAGTTATCTCTAAAGTCCTTCCAGGAGACATCCCAGCATCGGCAGCGCTGAGCCCCAGGTTCTGTGTCTTGGCTCTATTTTCCTTTTCGCACATTGAGGGAAAGCTGTTCCCCAGGCATTTCTGCTGCTCTTCGTCACAGGGGCGTGCAGGGGGGACCCCCGCTCACTTCACGAGCTGTACACATCCTAGAAGGACGTGCAGCAGAGCAGGGTCTTGTAATCACCCCCGTCCGTGAGGTCTCTTTCCCTGCCGGACATGAACTCTTGTTGGAAAGTTCCCCAGTCTCCTCTCCTTTGTATCCACGGCTCTTGCAGCACAGTGCCTGGCATGGAACTGGTAAAATAGGTGTTAAATAGATGAATGAGAAGCCGGGGCAATTTTCTGGGGGTGGCAAAGTCCAGTTCTCCCCCAGGAAGGAACGTGATGATGGCTTTATGGTGTGATGACAATTACCCATTGAGAAACACCCTTCCGTCTGTGGATTGGGATAAAGCAGGAGATGATCAGATGCGCTCTGGGCTTCATGGCTAACAGGGAGGTGGTGCGGCCCCTTCTTCCCCCATCATCCCCTCAAAGGGATGGCGGAGGGAAGCCTCTGGCAGGATCCTTGTGTGGGCTGAGGTAAAGGGGTACAGGAGATTTCTGAAGATCCTTTGTAATGCAATCCCAGTATTTCCTTTGAAGCAGAATTGCAATCCTCAAATGGGACCTCTCAGCGCAGCATTCTGGTTTTAACTGCAGGAGGGTTGGTGGGGGAGGGAGGAGGGGGAACAAAGCTTGACTGAAAAGACCTGATTTCCCCCAAGCTGCGGGAGAAGTGCTTTGTGCTCCCCCTGAGCCGCAGAGCCCTGCAGGGAAGCCCACAGCCCCACGTCAGCCGGCTGCTAGTGACACCCCCAGGCTCCGCCGGTCCTCCCAGTAACATCGGCCTCGGTCACTCAGATGCTCAAGTGTAAATCTTGGAAGAGTACTCGTGTCCTCAGCTCTGTCCTCTCTCGCACATTTAGTACTTAGCAGAGCCTCCCTGGCAGGTCGTGGTGCAAGGGCTACTAGGGGCTGCCGGAGCTCCTGTAGGTCAGGGCAGTCTTCTCTGCGACAGGCACTTGCTTATGCAGCTTCGTGTTAAGGCTGTAGCTAGTCTGGGGCTTGCCCAGGACGCAAAGTGGAGCTGATGTCCTTGCTGGAGGCCCAGCTGCCTGTGTGTGTGCAGCACTGGTGGTCACAGCCCCAACACCCCGAGACTCCTGAATCCCAAGCATGGCAGTGTCAGCGGGGAGGGAACACACCAAAGGGGGCAGGGAACACGCTGCCTTTTCCGTGGGTTCGTCAAGATGCCAGGGAAGTGCAAATTGTCCGGGAGAGGCGTGTACAGGCACAGTTATTGTTGCCTTGTTTGTAAAAGCAAAATTGCAAGTAACACTATCACCCATCTATGGGAGAATGGCTAAATAAACTGAGTTACAAATTTAGGCTAGAAGGCAGTAATTAAGAAGAATGAGATTACATCTGTAAAGACATGGAAATATCTCCAAAATAGATTCAATTTTTTTTTTAAAAAAGTAGAAACTTAGATATAGTGTGATGCCAATTCTCACAAAATCTACAAATCTAAACCAAGTGTTTTCTTGTTCTTTTTTTTTAAAATTGAAGTACAGTCATTTACAACGTGTCAATCTCTGGTGTGCAGCACAATGTCCCAGTCATGCATATACATGCATATGTTCATTTTCATATTTTTTCCGTTAAAGGTTATTCCAAGATATTTAAGTTATTTAAGCCAGAAAGAGAAAGAATAAACCAAGTGTTTTGTAACTGCAGATGCATGTATGTAAATATATAGGAACGGGTCTATAAGGACATATACCAAATGGATAACTATGGAAACTTTCTAGATAAAAGTGGACTGAAAAGAGGATGGTCAGGGGGCTTTTAGTTTTGTCTGTATTGCTTGGAGCTTTTTAAACAATGAGCTGTGTCATCATTAATAATTTTTAAAAGAGCTAATAAATAAAATACAACAAAGCTTCGATGAGAAGACACAAAATGTCTTTTTACCCTGCCTAGAGATAGTCTGATCCACCTCAATGTGGTCCAAGGTTTTGCAAAGTGATATTTTGGAAATGAAAACTTTGGCATATGAATTACTGTTATTGAGTATCTTCATGTGTATTTAAAGCCTGTAAAAGGATATTTGCACTCAAAAGTTTTTAATATGAAACATGTCTCTAAAACTTAGATGCCTTTCGCCTGCGAGAATGTCCCAATTGTGAAGACTGAAAAGATCCAGTGAGGACAGGGCACGTGGGAACAGGCAGAGCATCACGGTGCACTGTTGACGAGAGTAAACGTTGGTTCAAACTCTTTGAGGGGCACTTACCATCAACCAAAATTGTAAATATTAATCCCTTAGACCTAACACTTCCACTGCCAGGAATTCGTCCTACGCAAGGGCACAAAAACACTCATTAAAAAGGACTCATCACAGCATTACCTGTAAGAGCAAAACCTTAGAACCTTTGCAAATATTCCTAAGTTGGTGTTTGCCAACAAGCCAGCAGCAGTAAAATGAATAGATGAGGATGAATCCGAGGTGGTATCAGCGAGGCTCAGTGACTTCTGTAGTTGGAGAGGGAAGAGGCAATGGTGGCCCTGCCCCTCCAGGCTGGACCACAGTGTGCCTGGCTAAGGCGTTAGCTGAGACAGAGATGGCGTGGGGTGTTTGTGGCATTACCTGAGCGGAGACACCCAGCCAATGTGATTAGTTCCCGTGCTTGTGTAGAGAACGTGGAATCGACTGGAGGAAGTCAAGGGGTGAGGATGGGACTGGTTACCAAGAAGAGGAGAACAAGAAGGAGCAAGGATTAAAAAGAAGGTGAAACAGTAAATGTAAAGAATTCTAAGGTGCAAGGATCAGCTAGACCAGGATGCTTTACAAACAAGAATTCTAAGACTTGAGAAGCTATGTAATGGATGTGATTCAAGCTGCAAAGATTGGGATGGTTGAAGTGTGATTTGAACTTAGTCTCACCTTTTTCCAGGCAATATTTGTGAAGCCCAAACACCCCTGTTATGGTAATATGTGATTAGCAAAAAGACAGCTAATGTAGTGAGCTGATGTGACAAAATTCCATGAGAAGTCAGAAATGTCAAATATCAGTGTCTGACAAGTCCCTGTAATAGCCATCAATCTGTAACATGGGATAGGTGTAGTAATACACACTTACTAAGGTGGATAGTAATGTGTGGGTCGGGTACCACGTGTAAATCATCTCGTTTACTCTTCATCAGATCCTTCAAGGTAGGTAATTTCTATCCCCATCCTACAGATGAAGAAACGGACGCTCAGAAAGATTGAGTGTCTTCCCTGAGGCCACAGCATTGGTTAGAGAGAGCTCATAGAAACTCGTTCGGAGGGCCCTTCAAAATGTTGTTTACTTTTGCCACATGCTCTCCTTTGGGGATAATAGGACCTACCCATCTGCCCCAGAGGTTGCCTGGACTGCACCTGGAGAATTCTGGCGGTCCAGGAATCTGTCTTTTAAAGTGGCTCCTTGATGATTCTGACGTGGGTAGTTTTATGTGTTTTGAGAATCGTAAGCCGTGGCAACCCTGCGTAAATGTGACGGTAATTGTTACTGACGGCTATGAGGCTTTTCTTGGCAGGGACAGGTCAGTTTTCATCTAAAAACCTGAGTGCATGTTGTCCGTGTGTGTGTGGATGCAGGTGGCTTCCCCAGCCCGGTCCAGGTGTGGCCAGCCCCCTGGGCGGTGTCACCGTCCACGCAGCCGCGTGGCTTTTCTAAGAACCACGTCGGTTACAGGCTCGCCTCCCTTCTATTTTCTAGGCATCAAGAGTAAACGGCTCGGGGTGTGTGGCTGGGTCCTGTTTTCCCTTTCTTTGCTGCTGCTGATCATTACCTTCCCTGTCTCCATATGGATATGCTTGAAGGTAACACCCCGGGAGACAGATTGGGCTCGTTACCTGAGCTGATGGACCATTAAGACTAAATGCTCTCCCTTAATCTCTTAGGTCATTAAGGAGTACGAACGGGCTGTCGTATTCCGACTGGGACGCATCCAAGCTGACAAGGCCAAGGGGCCAGGTATGCCACTGCGGCTGCTTCTGACGAGGGTCATGGGCACCTATCACTGCTACCAAAAATTTCCCTGGATGTGTCTGATGAGCAGAAATAAAATCACAGGAAGCTGGGCCCTTGCCTTTCTGCACAATTGAAGGATGTCGTCCTCCTGTGCAAGTTAACGGGAGTGACCACTAGACCACTAGCTTGGGAGTCTGGAAATCTGGACCTGTTTTCTAACACTCCTGAGAGCTTCTGTAAACATGAGCAGAGAGCAGCTCTGGTTATGACGACTGGACGTCACGTATTTCCAGGGCCACAGGGAGAATGAAGGAAGGTGGGGAGGAGGGGACAAGTGGCCGAGGGACAGTTACGTTACTCAGGGAGGGTATTCCTGGAGCTGGTTTTTCATTCTCACTCTCCGAAAGAACTAACAGTGAAGTGAAAGACAATTCCCTCTCTTGGCAAGTAGATGAATAGAAACAGAACTGGAAGGCACTGTACAAGCCTTTTGTCACATGTGGTCTTTATGTCCATCCTTTCTCTACAACCTTAGAATAAAAAAAAATCCCAAACTCTTCATGTTAAAAAAGGATGAGATTTTCTTTTGTGGGGTGTTGAGGGGGGAGAGGTATTCGTACTAAAACTCCCCAGAAGTAAGATATTGATTTAATACTGATAATTTCTCTTGATATGTATTTAGTTGAACCTTAAGAAATAGTTAGTGTCTGGTTGTTTTTTTTAAAGAATGATTTCTTTTTTTAAGTAAAATTTTTTTTATTTTGCAGGGAGGTAATTAGATTTGTTTGTTTGTTTGTTTGTTTACTTATTTAAGGAGGTACTGGGGATTGAACCTAGGACCTTGTGCATGCTAAGCACACGCTCTACCACTGAGCTCTACCTCCCCCTGCTAATGTCTGTTTTCGACTCACCAAAATGGGAATTTCATATGATAGATTCTAAGATTCTTGAAAGGAGAGGTTATCAAAATAACATCTTGGAAGGAACATGGAAATGAATAGTTAATTCCTATACTTCTCTGATAACATTTGCTTTCTGTCTCCTAATATGATATATTTAAGTAAAATCATTCTTCTGGACTGTAGGATCTCTGGGGACAGGAACTTCCGTATTCCCTCCGTGTGCTCTGCGTTTGGCCATGCGGCATGCAGGCACTCAGGTATCTGTTACATAAAAAAATATATGAGAAACTGCAAAAGGAGAAGCCTATTACAGAGACTTAGCCATTTCAAGTAGTATAATCCTACTGTCTAATAAGGAACCGAAGAGAAAGAGCAAGCATTGCTTACTCTGGATATTTTTATGAGTTTGTCAAAGTACAAGCGTTAGAATTCTCCATCCGAGGAATAACAAAACAAAGTTAACCCCTTCCTCATCATGTTTCATTTGGTGGGGCCAAGATTATAAGTTAGCATAAAACTGGATTTGAGCTAGACACAAAAGCCACAACTTGAAGGACTCTAGAGAAAAGTCTCTTTTAAATGCATTTCCCCAGAAGGTTTCACCACTAAATGTCCCAGGATAGCTACTCTCGTCATATGTGTCTCTGGGGCTGATGAGTCACCTCAGAATGTCATGAGGGCCAGAAGGAAACAGGCCAAGTGACTAAGGGAAAACCTCTCCACTTCTGTAAGTAGAAATTATTCTCTAATGATAAAACTATTCGTAATAAGAACTGCTCCTTCTTGAACACTTAAAACATGCCTGGCACTGTGTTTTAGTGTTTTATTTCATTGTCTTGTTGACTCATGCTTAATCTGCACTACTGTCTTATGGATATTAGGTAACTGATGCTCAGAAAAATTAGATGAATGTTCCCCAGTCACACGATAGTAACTGGTAGGGCTGGGTGTTAATTCTCTCTAGTTCTCAGGGACATGATCTTAGCCAGTGACTTAGGACCAACAACATGAAGTCATACTCACTACAAGTCTCAGAAAGATTTAGAGACCAACGGAGAGAAAGCACCTTAGCAGCATGTTCTGTTGATGGTACCAGCCCTTGGCACGGTACTCAACCTAAAGAGTTGTTTCTTCTTTGAAAATAAAACCGAAGAGCATACAACCTTTCTGGTAAATGGAAATGGATTAGTGCCCCCATCTTTCTGGCATGCCTTGTGGTTCTCATCTTTGTAACTCTTGCTGTAGAGAACACTCACCAGGGTAAGTTAAGGAGTCATAGGATCCTCAGTGAGTTTCCTTAGCCCTTCCTTCACCCAGGCCAATATTTCACAACTTGGAGAGAAGTAAAATGTTTATGATTGAGGAATGCCATTGTATACAAACCAGAAAACAGCCACAGAGAGATGACAAATTTTGTAATACATTGATTTTAAGGACACTAAAATCCTGGGAAGATTTTAATTCTAACATTCCTTCAGTACTAATGCAGATCAATGAGAATGTTGACAGTCACTGATACTGAAGGTCAAAAGTCTATTGCTTGAATCTTTTATACACATACATTTAACATGGGAAGCCAATTTCCAAAATATCCTTTAAATAAATGTCAAAGTCAACACCTGGATATAAGTAGGTTGAATGTTTTACAGAAGAAAATCTAAAAATTAAATGTCAAGAATCTTTAGCTTCTTTTCAAAAGATTTTAATTCCTAGGGAACCACTTTTTTTTTAAGTCATTGACTGGTGGGAGGAAATAATTTCCCCAAAGTGTACATACTGAAGGCCATCTGAAAAGTATTTATAGTCCCATGAAAATAATGTATTGTACAGCCAGGAGACAATGTGTTGAAGTCACTTTCAATAGGGTGAAATTTTAAACCATATTTTCTTTTTCGTAGGTTTGATTCTGATCCTGCCCTGCATAGACGTGTTTGTCAAGGTTGATCTCCGGACTGTTACTTGCAACATCCCTCCACAGGAGGTAACGCTGATCAAAGATGTGTTTCTGGAAGTAAACCAACATCTTCCCTATTATATGGACAATTGAGATTTTATAGTAGGTTTTTAAACCATAAAGGGAAGGAGGAACTGAATTCTTAAAGATCCGCTTAAGGGATCCTAGGTGGCTCCTGAAATTGCTGGGCTTTGGTTTCACCAAATGGGAATGAAGCCAAGGGCAAGGGCTGAATTGCTGGAAGATTTGGAGTATCTGGGTGGGAGAAAGTCTGAGAGAAGAGAGAGAAGGGATACAGATGGCAGAGAAGCTGGGACGCAGAATGACAGAGCAGATGCTTGGAAGTCTGATAAATCACTGTACGAAGGGGCTGAAATTAATTTGGTGTTTGTCAGTGGCTGGTGATGTTATTATCTACTCCATCACCTTCTCAGAAAATTTCTTAGTAATATCAGTATCCCTTGCCTCTCTGCTTTACAATCTTTTGTGTGTTTGGATGCAACTAAGTTGGGGCTGGTGTGGGGAAAGAGCAGACGTTGCACAGAGCCCACCTGCAATTGGATTTCAAGTAATTATTTTCAATTCCTAAAGTATTTCAACTGAATGATGCAAACCAGTAACTGGGTAATAGGAAAGAGAAACAGACTTACTAATAATCATGCCACTTTCTGATAAACAAAATGATCCAGGAAGAGGAAAGAAAATGTGTGGGAGGGCAAAGAGGATGAGAAGTGGGAAAATCAACATTTACGAGTAAATGTTAATTTTTTCTCTCGGGTCCAGAAAACTCAGTCAATACCCCACAATGATGTTTTCTTCTCGTGGGAATGGCAGAGTCCAACTTTAGAATTCAGCCCTAATCCTAAGAAAACATGGGATGCTTAGGGACTATCATGTTTACTATTGCTCCACGGTAAACAGTTCCAGGTGGGAGAAGGCGGTTCTAGGTTCTCCTTCCGTGGTACCGCCAGAAATCTCATTTGCTCCAAAGTACGTCCTCATGTTAATGAAAAGCCTCTATAAAGCTAAACTGATTTTTCTTTATTGGAACATAGAACATGGTCTCTGGTGCCATCTATGTTTTTTAAGAAGCACTGCTATTCATCAAGCTTGATGAAACAGAACCAAAAAGTTTTCAGGTATCAGGGAAACAGGTGGTTCTTCCTCTATTTAGAAGGTAGAATTCTGGCACGAACTCTACTATTGCATTTTAAAAATGGAAATAACCATTCTCGCCTCTGACTATGGGAAGTAAGACTTCCCAGAGATGAAGTTACAGAGGTAGGTACAGAGCATACCTGTGTAGGAATTTTGTTATCAACTAGGATGACAGTATATTGAAGCCAGGACAGATTTGGGGTGATGCTGGCATAAGTTGCCATTAATGCTCTCCTCTGGTGGACAGGGCTCTGGGGCTGGCCAACCCTTTGTTGAGTATCGTGAAAGTCATAAGCATGTGATTGTCCACGTTCTTGCTCTCCAGATCCTCACCAGAGACTCTGTGACCACTCAAGTGGATGGCGTGGTCTATTACAGAATCTACAGCGCTGTTTCGGCAGTGGCAAATGTCAACGATGTCCACCAAGCCACATTTCTGCTGGCTCAGACCACTCTGAGAAATGTCTTAGGGACACAGACTTTGTCCCAAATCTTAGCTGGCCGAGAAGAGATCGCCCATAGCATCCAGGTAAAGACACCAAGAACCTTCATCTTCAATCTGCTCATTTTGATTATCAGTGATAATCAAATATTGGCAGTTCAAGGCACCCCCTCATGGGCGCACACACATACACGACTGCCCTAAACAGATGGGTCTCCGATTGGGTTTTCACTTCTTTATAATCATGAGGTCCAGATTTAAATATCTGCGTGGATGGCGGGAGCTGTTGGAATTGCGCTCCGTATCCATTTTCTTTGGAATTCAAAGTTATGAATTAGCATACACCTTAGCCTTTTCCAAAAAGGTTAGAGACCAGATTTCTTTTTAGTTTAGATCACTCTAGAGGAAGGGTTGCCGTTTCTCAGGCAGCCCGTGTATTCCTGCGTTTCAGTGGACTGTGAAAGTTAGAAGAGGATTTGATTGAGACAGCACGGGACTGTCATCCCTGGGAAATCTGACTTCTTGCAACTAATATCAATAATGATATTAATAGTAATCATAATTATAATGCTGATGAGGATGTAGCAGGGCCATCTCACTTCCTGTAGACCCTGGATTACAGACAATCACATTTCTGCATTTTCCTAAATCAATTACATTTTCATTCTGAGCCTGCCCTCGGTAAGTTACAAGGGAAATTCAACTTTGGTTCTTCTTGGCATCTCCCCCAGTCCCTACGGTAGTGCCAAGTCCCCAGGTTTTACACGATAATATCAGTTCTGCATGGTAACTCTCCATGTCATTTTAAGAACCCCACAAGTTTGACGACTCAGGTGTTTCCCCATCGCAGTCAGGTCACTGATTTCTTGTGGTGTCCCCCCGTCTCCTGGGGCTCTGCAGGGATCATGGAAAGGCCAGGGCCCTCTTGCTATATGGCATCACAGAGATCTCTGCTCTATCCCCTTTGAGGGAACTACCCACCGGATCTCACTGTTTCTCAGGGCATCCTTTCTTATCCCTCCCGCTCCAGGATAACCAGCAAGGTATCTTCAATGGTCTTAAGCTTGCAAAAAGGATAAGGGTATCTTGATTTTAGGCTTCTTCTGCTCTAAAAAATATGCCTTGCTCCCTGTTTAAAACTGGCCACAGGGCAGAGGTTAAACAGAGCAAGACAGATAATATCTTCAAAAGCACCCAGTGCTAATATGTACGGAGTCATTGCTAGGTACTGATAGATAACTTACATGTATTATCTCCAATCCTCATGACAATCCTGAAGGAAAACCTCTTACAGATATGAAACCTGAGAATCAGAAAGGTGAAGTAACTGACCCAGTGATTCACAGCAGTAAATGGACAAAAGTCATTGCTGTCTGCTTGATGACAGTGACAAGAAAATTTCGCATATTTGCACGAAGCTAGACAGACACTTCAGTAGGAACAGTTTGGGGTGGACCCGCTGAGTGACCACCCATTAAAAGACCTATCAAGTTTTGTTTCTGAATCCTTCCTGAGATTTACTTCAGTTCCAGGAAGTGAGCAGTGAGTCCTAGTCCCTTCCCACACGTCTCGCTCCAAATGCTGACCACACAAAAGGAGAAAAAAAAGAGGATTTCCCTGCATATGTAAAATGTATTAGGAACCTAGATCACTGCACCTGTTGTCTGATCAGTGTCCTTTCTTTTGATTTGGAAACAGACCTTACTGGACGATGCCACCGAGCTGTGGGGGATCCGGGTGGCCCGAGTGGAAATCAAAGACGTCAGGATCCCCATCCAGCTGCAGAGGTCCATGGCGGCCGAGGCCGAGGCCACCCGGGAAGCCAGGGCCAGGGTAAGGGCGTGTCCGTCTGCACTGGAGGGCGGGCCGCCCAGCCTTGGAGCAGACAAGGGTGGAGCTTGCGAGGAAACTCAGGCTCTCTCAATTATTTGGATAAGAAGAGGGTTCTTTTTCACAGTTTTTACTGAGAATCTCCCCCTGAATTAAAAGGTGTTGGGGAGCTTACTGTACCTCGAGGAATCTTGACAATAGGTCTCGGGCCAAGGGCGCTCGGCCACACATCCAGTGGCTTAGCAAGGTGGGTCCCCACCTCCGGCCGCACGGCAGAGTCCTCTAGAGAGAAATGAGCAAAGCAGACACCAGTTCCCAGGCCTCACCCCTGACTCAGTGAAGCAGAGTCCCCGGTGGGCCCAGGAACCTGCATTTCTATAAAGCTGGCGATTCTGGTGTAGGCACTCGGTGCCTGTCTTTTGAGCATCCTCCTTCTAGTGCGTTAAGTGAACTGGATTTAAAGGAGAAGGGGGGATGGCTGCAACCCAGGTTGGAATTACAAAATGTGAGCACAGCTTGGCCTCGAGTGTTCTTGACTCTGTTGGATCCACAGCCTTCGTGTCTGTGTGGAAGGGTTTCCTGAAGTATCCCGAACCAACCAAGATTAGAAACCTTGGTGCACACCTTTGGAATCTTACTTGGGAGTCGGGGAAGGTTTTCTTCTGCTTATCCCTCTGGTTTGTTTGCTGAGCCCCAGCAGCTTCTGAGTTGTGGACCGAGGAGGTGCTTTTGCACACGGGCAGCGCGTGCCCACGGACGGGACAGCCGAGATCCAAGTCATTCTCGGGCACCCTGAGCACCACAAGAGAGCAAGGAACTTAAGAGATTTCCAGTGAGGGTTTGCAGACTGGTCCTTGCTGCTGCTTGTAATCAAGAGTGGGGAGAACCTGAAACAATTCTTAAGAATGAGACAAAGTTAACAGAATAAAATTAAAATATCTATGATAAGTAAAAACGACAGGAAATCACCAGCTGGAGGCCTTGCATTTCAGACTTTTCCAAAAACGAAGGCAGCAAATGGCGAGGCTCCAGGTGATTCAAGAGCATCGCTAGTGTGGATGGACCCGTACCTGCTGGGGTTAAAGGCGATGCTTTGATTTTGTTTGAAAATGACACCTAGGGACTCGCAGTTTGTAAGCTGTCTCCCTGCTTCCTGCAGCCTCCTCCAATGTCTCTAATCACATTAGGATGTGAAACTCTCATCCTTGCCAAAGAATTAAGGAGATGAAACACGTGTGGCCAAGCAGGGACTGGGAGAGAGTTACCGGGAGAGATCCCGAAAAAGAAAGCGCAGGTCACAGTTGTAAACTTTATTTCTGAAGGCTTTTATTTCTGTCGTTTTAGGTCCTGGCAGCAGAAGGGGAAATGAATGCATCTAAATCTCTGAAGTCAGCCTCCATGGTGCTGGCCGAGTCCCCCATAGCGCTCCAGCTGCGTTACCTGCAGACCTTGACCACCGTCGCCACCGAGAAGAACTCCACCATTGTGTTCCCTCTGCCCATGAATATACTCGAGGGCATTGGTGGCATCAGCTATGACAACCACAAGAAGGTCCCTAACAGAGCCTGAGGTCCTCCCGCTGCAGCCAGCCGTTGCGTACACGTTCCTATGGAGAACCCAGTAGTTAGAAGTGTCGAGAATTTCAACACTACTCAGAGTATAACCCCACAGCTGGAATAGCATTAGCAGGGAAACGCTGTAGACGCTCTAGAAAAAGAAAAAGGGGAAAAAAAGCGTTGTGTACTACTTTTATTTTTAAGAACATAAAAAAACTGCATTCTTCTTATTCTAGTCAATGAGTAGGTGTCCCTGACTTACAGCAGGAACCTTCTTGCAGTAGGGGGAGGAAATCTTTGGGTGGCTGTGACTAAGATTTCAGAATTACTTTTTGATGGGTTTAAGAAGCACTCCAGATAATCTGCAAAGTAACCCGGGCCTCATATGCAGACTGGCTATTTGCTTTATCATTCCAAAGTAATTATTTGTTAAATTTACAATAGTTGGAGCAAAACCCCACAGTGCTTAAAATTATGATTGATTTTGATGGTAAAGACTAAACAGGCACTGAGGCTTCCAGCTGCAATCTTATCACCACCACCCCCTCCCCAGGCAGACTGCACTCGGCTCTACCTGGGAGTGGTGGCCCATCCCAGCCTCCAGGCACCCTTGTCAGGGGGACAGACAAGGCATAACGAGGCTGCAAGCTCCAGTCAGTTTATCTGCTCACAAGTGAGAACGCTTGTAGAAGGTCTTATTGGTTGAACTCACTGGGGAACCTTCGCCTGTGGACCTCATGTGTTCACTCTGTCGTGGATCCCAAGAGCCACAAGTAATCAAGAATTGTTTGTAAATTCTATTCTCCCCCCTCCAAACCCCCAAAATCATCAACAACAAAAAACTTATTAAAAATAAAGAAGCCATAGAAAGTGAACGTATTTATTTTGTTGCCACGGTGCAGTTTTCTTTGGGGCTCCATTCTGAGCAATGGGCTAGAACTTTTTTAAGTTTCCATTGGTTGACTGTCTGCTGCGTGCTACACTGTGCTCAGCCCCTTATAAATACTAAGAAGTGTCCTTTTTCACAGATGATGTCGAGAAGTGATGTCGAGAGGTTGAATAGCTTGTCCACGGTCCTTCAGCTAGTGAGTGCTGGGTTAGGATTTAAAACCAGGTCTAACTCCAGAGATCTTGCTCTTAACCATCCTTGAGTTTTACTGGGAGGAGGCGGGTGGGAGAGGCAGTCAGAGCCATTCTATTTGCTTTTTTTGCCTTTAATGCCAGTCTTTTAGGTTCTAGAAAACTCTGGTTTTCCACTGTGTCTAGGACTGTGAGATCATGCACACGTGTGTGTACACCAACTTCCCACACACCTCACACTGCTTTTCAGGCTCCACACACACTCCCCATGCAACCCCCCCACCCTCAGTTCCTCCGCCTTGCTATCCCCGCATCCCTGCTCCATCCCTCACACTCATTCTGTCCACATCCTGGTGTCACTTCTCAGTCCCTGGACAGAAAGATGCAGTAGTTACCCTGGGAGGCTCAGTAACAAACAAATTTCAGTGGCTCCACACAAAATAAGTTCATTTCTTTCTCATCAACGGTCCTGTCGTGAGGGGCTCAGGCAGGTGGCTGTCCTGCACAGGACCTTTCAGGGACCCACATCAGTGCACAAAAGCCTCCCACACCTCCATGCTCTTTCCCCAGACTGGGATTTCCATGCCAGGACTTATCTTGGGAGTCAACGTCTTCCTTTCCTTCCATCCTTTCTGTTACTTCCTCTGAAGCATTTCCATGATTTCAGTATCTTCCATGTGTACCATCCCTTATTTCCTAGGTCTCTTAAACTCAGATAAACATTTCCCACCTTTAATAGTTTGACTTTGTAACTTCCTGCAAACCAGCTCATTCACTGCCCTGAGTGGGGCATGGTTACAGCTACTAGGTATTTATTTTACTGACTAAGATATGGGACATGTCACATCTATTTCTGCACTAGTCAGAGTGATGATGCAAACTCGTGCAAAAGTAAAAAGCGCAACAGTAAGGTTGTCTCAGTGACTTCACACTGGAAGGCTTGTTTCTCACTCCCGCGACGTTTGCTTTGGGCCAGGCGACCCCTCACGCTCTTGTGACAGCTCTATCTGGAACAAGCAGCCTGAAAGGCTGCTGTGTTCGGAGGGGAGGGGTCGGAAGCGCACATGTCACTTCAATTCACAGTCCGTGACCCAGAACCGGTCACGTGGCTCCGACAGGGGAGGCTGAGGAATGGAGGGGGAGGGCATGAAATATTCAGTGAGTGTCAACCTCATACCATACTTAGTGCTCTAAATCAGATTAAATTTGCTCTGAGCCCCACTTGTCTGTCTGCTGGGAAACCACCTCAGCCATTATTGGGGATCACCTCCCTTTCTTCCAGAGGATTATTCAAGAATTCCGAGCCTCTGGTGCTAAAACGTGAGATTCCATGTTCCTGCTTGTCACAGTTGTGACCCTCCTCTGGCAATTCCACGTTGTTGTTGAGCACTGGTCCCCAGGATGTGACTATCGGGCTGGGCTGCTCCTGGTGGGCCCTGAGCCCTCACAGAAGCCCTCCCTGTGGGCTGCTGACTCAATATCACGCATTCCTCCATCCCTCCCTCCAAGGCTGTGAAGGCAAGTGGGACCCTGGTCTCTGCTGTTCTGCCCCATATAGTCTCATTATTAAGGGAACGCTCAACGTTGCAGTCAGTTTCAGCATTTCTGCTGCCCTAATACACCATGCTGCTCCACCCCTTCCCTTGCTGGGGTCCCTAAGATTGATCACTGAGAAGAGAGCCTGGTGGGGTAAGAAAAAGAGATGTTAATAACAGTGAGTGTCATTCCTATTAACTCACTCAACCCCCAGGCTTACGGTGGCATCACTCAGCACGTCACCGAAGCTTGACTTGGTATATCACCTTTGACGTTTGCCTTTCTCTAGGCTTCCCTTCCTAACGTCCCTTCCTGCCTTGACCTCCAAAAGGTCTAGCATTAGTCCTACTTTTCTGTTGTCATCTGACCTTTGTTACCTCATATGCAAATGGGCATCTAACTGATTTTTCCCTTTTCCAAACTGTCTTCTACGTTGTTTTAGTTCATCAAAATACTATTTTTCTGTTTTTCTTTTTGTAAAAATATTTAAATACACCTAAAAGTAGAGAGAATATTATAATGAACTCTCATGGACCCATCACCGAGCTTCAACAGTTACCAAATTTTGCCTATCTTCTTTGATTTACAAAAATCTTCACCCATTTCCCACCCCCCTGGAGCATTTAAAAGAGCTTTTCAGGCAGCATATCATTTAAACCAATATGCAATTGAAATCAGCAAGAACTCTGTGTTGTATAATCTTATCTAATACTCAGTTCATGTTAAAATCTCCCCAATTGTCTCAAAAATATCTTTTTACCTGTGCCTTGCTTGAGTAAGAATCCAGAGTTCTCACAGAGACGGCATTTCTTTCATTGGCCTCTTAAATATCACTTAATCTACAACATGCTCACACTTCCCGTCGCTCTCTATGCCATTTGTTTGTTGGAGAAACTAGGTCATTTGTCCTCTAGAATTTCCTCTTTCTGAATTTCGTTGATGTTGTTTAACATGTTTCTCCAACCCCCGCATTTCCCGTAAACTGGTTAATTAGATCTGGAAGCTTGATTTCATTCAGGGTCAGTTTTTGGCATGAGCCTGCATAGCTGAGCACTTGCTCTCGCATACCGGCAGGGCACGCTCACTGTCTGACCACCTCACACTAAGTGGAGTTGATGGAGTCACCAGCGGCAGGGTTTCCCATCAATATTTCTCGTAATATTTTTAGCATCTATTCTGTCCAGATACATTATTCTCATCGAGTTACAAATGGTATTTTTCTTTCTTCTTTTTTAAATTTAGAATTTTTTAAACAGTTCTTTAGAGACGTATAAAATCATTTGAAAGTAATTCCATTTCTGGGTGATTATGTCACAGTTTGATATATGGTTAAATTCCAGGCATTGTTTATTTTACTTTATTTTATTTTCTGTTGAAGTGTAGTTGATTTACAATGCTAGTTTCAGGTGTACAGCAAAGCGATTCAGTTATGCATATACGTACATATACAAATGGTATTTTTTCTAATTCAACTTTTCTCAGATTTTTCTCCTGAAAATCTCTTATAAAGAAGAACTTTCATTAACTATTTGGTTATTCAACAAAAACTTGAGAATCTACCATATGCTTGATCACTACTAAGCTCAGAAAATAATTTTTTATATTGACCTTATTCCTTAGTCTCCTCCTATGACCTCAAAGCTGTTCACTGTCCAGCCACAAACTCCCTATCTGTGTCATTCCTCATCTCTAATTATACGTCTAATTGATAAGTTGCTCAAAACTGATCAGCTTATAAATTAAGCCTGCCTTCTGGGTTCTCTTTGTCCAAACCCATCCCATCCTTTAATCTTCATTCTTCTCTGAATCCTTGCTGGGCACACCTGCAGGCCCCTTCCCTGTCTCTCATGGTGCACACGTGCTCTGGTTATTTACTGACGTCTCACACACATGTATTTAACTGATGCTCATCCCTGGAGATCTTCTGGAGTTTTTCATATGCTAAGTTCTGCTCCCTCAGTTGGATGCTGAGCTCCTGGAGGCCTCTTAGTGGACTCAGTCTTATGCATTTAGCAATAACATACCCCTCCCTGATATGTAAAATTTAAATGACATGAATCTTCTAAATTTGGTATAGAATCAATCTGGTAGGTTGCCAACAAGTGGAATCCAAATGGTGCTGATAAATAACATGAAATTTCAGAAAGATAATGCGGTCCTAGGAGGGAGAACAATGAAAGGAATGCCCCAAACTTCTTTTCTTTTTAATGAGAGGTGCAGTTTGTAGTAACAGGAAGAAATGCAGTTGCGTAGAGAGAATGTAATGTTTCATCTGGAGAATTTTTGTGAAAAAATATTTCTTTGAATTCAGCCTAATCTAGGGCCTGGGTTTTACGAAGTCAAGAAAATACTGTAAATTTCTATAGGTCAGAATGAAATGAAACACAAATTTTCTTTCTGAAGTTAGCTCACAAAATAATTGAACCAACCTGGTGGCTTTTTGTTGTTGTTGTTTTGTCTTTTTGTTGAGTTGCTGAAGGAAATAGTAAAGAAATAGATCTCTAGACAGATCTCCTCTTCAATAAAAGTCAGGACTGCTTGACTGATACTGGGAAACATGGAATCTGGGAAAGCATGAGATAAGATTCCAGATGCTCCCATTACTGGTGTTACAGAGGACCGCAAACTTGCCCTCATCTTGCAGGGGTGGGGCCCTACCTCAGCCTTCATCTCTGAACCCACTGGCTTGCCAAATCATCCCGGGAACGCCATGGCACTCACGATCCAGGCTCTTCTAGTCCAGGAGACAGAATTCAAGCATAAAATACTTCCAGAAGTTGTTCTATTTTTTTTAAATCAACTAAGACAAAAATTTTAAATCTATTTTTATATATAGTGGCTAACATTTCCAAATCCCAAACTCCCAGATTTATCCCTTCCCACGCCCTTTCCCCTGCTAACCGTCAGACTGTTTACTATGTCTGTGAGTCTATTTATGTTTCGTAGATGAGTTCATTAGTGTCCTTTTTAAAAAAATTTTTTTGGGTTCCATAGATGAGTGATATCATATGATATTTTTCTTTCTCTTTCTGGATTATTTCACTTAGAATGATGATCTCCAGGTCCATCCATGTTGCTGCAAATGGCATTATTTTATTCTTCTATTATGTGTTCTAATGCAGCCTATGTGTGTATGACTCATAGTCTTCTGAGTGGTTTCAACTCTGAGGAAGGTCTGGGGAAAGTTTTGGACCTCTTTTTGCACAGACTCACCTCCAGATACTCTTCCCCTGTTAAGGACCCTGCATGCGTCTCTGACCTGCCCCAGCTTCCTCCGGATATAATCTTACTCTGTCCAATCACCTTCTCTACCACCTTTGCCACTTCGCAATTAGTCACATTTACACATCCCAGGTGAGATCTTAGCGCCTTGGAATGTGTTGTGGGCTCTTGGGGACAGGATTTTCAAAGAGCACTATCGAATTTCCTTCGGGGCTGTTACCTGGCTTGGCTGGCCGGTAGGGAGGAATCAGCGCAGTGTAGGGCCCCACTCTCCTCCTGATGTCTTTTTCCCCTGTCAGGTCCACTCTGACTAACTCTGGTTTGGGGGCTTTTCCCTTAAATTGGGCGCCTCTTGGGTAGTTGTGGCTCTGGCAGGGAGATCGTGCAGCTCACTGTCAGTATCCCCGTGGGGCTGGACCGTGACTCTTCCCTTCCCTGGCTCCCTTCCCCAGCTTCCTGAAGGCCAGGCTTTCTCCCCAGGAGCGTGCAAATCCCCTACCCTATACAGACCTTCTCCTTTCTCTTCTGTGGTTGCTCCACACATTTCCGTTGCTGATTACAACCTTTTTGCTAAAACGCCGCCATTTCTCCCCCGAGTCTTGGAAGTGCCAGAAGCTTGGACACAAGAATTCTTTTTCCCCAACTCCATCTTCATTTGTGTATTTTGCCCTTTGCTTGGATTATTCTTCAATAGCCATAAGGAGCTGTCTTTTCATTTCTTTCTGGTATTGAATAGTGGGAGCCACAAATTAAAATAAATCAAATGATTATGATTATGTCAAGTAAACTTTGCATACAAGTGACTAGTCTCCTTGGCAGGAGAGACACCCCACCCCCAGCCCAGCAATAAATCAGATCAGTTGGTTCATCCTCACCACTGCAGTTTTGGGACAGTTTTCATGGCTTCGCAGGATCTAGTCAACCTGTTCCCTGGGATAAAGGGTCAGTCCCCTAAAGATGCTGTTACCCCCCGGCAGGCCTCTGGCTGTGCCTGTACCTGTTACATCTGCAGGCGGGCACTAGGACCCTGCAGGTAAGTTCTGCTGGGGAGCAGCAGCATTTTACCAGCAGCATCAAGGATGGTAGTGAGAGCACGGGTCTCAGGCTGGAAGCCTGCAGAAGCTCAAGGCTCCGCCAGCAGAATGGAAATAACTGGCCCTCACTGCAAACTACGGGGACTCTGTGATTTTTGAGTGAACAAAAGTTAAAGGCTACACTACAATAACTTGGCCATTTTTATACTTTTATATTTATATGGGCTTTATTTATACTCAACATGTGATGTATTTTGAAGGAAAACAGATGCAGTTATGAAACACAAGCGGTAACAAAAATTACTTTAGACGTAGATTTAAGACGGGATGGCTCCAAATTATTTGCATAATTAAATTCCCAGGGATAAACTTCAATATCCAGCAGATATGCAGTGTCCTAGTAAATATGTGGGGGGAAGAAAAGCTTAGACCCTGTTTGTTTTGGAAGAATTCCCATGAGAAAATCACAAAGGCTATTCAGTTCTGTAAATAATTCTATTACACAAAGTCATGCTACTCAGTGGCTAGATAAGTATAAATTTACTGAGTGTTTTAGAGGGCACTTGGTACAGAAGTAGGCACTTAAAATAATTATAAGACATACAACTCCTTGTCCAGGACAAAGTGTTTTTGTATAGACAAACGGGCTTAAAGAATATCTTGCCAAAAACTTCAATTCCTGAAACCATGGAGAAGGTCCCTGCTTTCTAATTCCTTTTTGTAATGTGCTTAATCTGGGCACATACAGAAATTTTCTGTTAGTCTTACTAATAATTGCCTTTCTATGCTGTAAGTGATTTTTATGATAATGGTCTTTATTTTTAACGTCAGCTTTTAAAATTTTACATTTCTCTTTTCTTTCTTCTTTTTTCAAGTACACCACTGATGTTTCCAATGTCACAGATTGCCCAAACATCAAAAAGAAGAAATATCTGTAGTTGAAATTCACTAGGAGTGTATAAGTATCATGTGATCCGTGGAGGCCACATCGTGGTAGCAGTTTAAGAGTCTTGTGCATTTGATGCTTATATTTTTAAACACTTTAATGTTGCTAACAGTTTAATAATTTTCTTGCCGTTTATTTCATTGCAAAGTATTCAATCACCAAAACAACTTCATCTTGTGATCTTTGGCCTTTTATTGTTGCTCAGTTAAATTCTTAAAAGGGTTTTTTTTTTACATCTTAAATGTCAATGTTGAACTTCCACTGAGAAAATCAAGGCACAGATTGTCTTCACATTATTCAATAGGATGCCTTTGATCTTTTGCAGGAAGTTTTTTTCTTTCTTCCCCTTCATCCACAAGGCTTAACATTCTCTGAACAAAAGGGATATTGCACAAATGCTGTGCTCACTTGCCAGCTTTTGGATGAATGAAAATGCTAATGATGTAGTGAAAATGGTAACAGTTTCAAAACTAAAAGGCGAGCATTACTAGCAGAACGGCCAATCTCAGATTTGTCAGAGAGGAAAAAAACAAAAGTCCATGAAAAAAAGAAGGAAAAAAAATGAAGAAAGGAAGTAAAGAGGAAAGAAAACAAAGTAAAAGGGGATGTTGTTAGAAGAGCAGTTGTTTTGTATGCTGTTGTATTTGCTCTTTAGCAAAACACAATACTGAAAAAAACGTGAACAGCAAATGTCAGGGAAGAGGAAATAAATGCACTTAAAAGACAGGGAAGAAAGCAAAACTCTTTAAAAGTTCGTACATTCAATATTCTGATTTTTCTCCCAACAAAATCAATCAAAAGAGTCTCACATTAGTATATGTTGGTTTATCAAGTTCAGTTCTAAAGAAAGAAATCAGCTTTCTTTCCTTGTTTAAAAGTTTTCTGTGTAATGTTTCTAGGAAAAATTGTAGGAAAATACCATGCACTTCTGTTTTAAAATCTCTTACTGAAATCAAAATAATTACCAAAAGCTCAAGGTTTTTTATTCTTAACTTCAAAGGATATAGAAACAAAGAGAAATAAACAGTGAGGAATATTTTGAACTTATGGATAATATTTTCTAAAAATTCTTATGTCATTACCACATAATACTGGAATCAATTCTAGGAAAAAATCTTAAGGAAACATATTAACCTTTGAATTAATGTCAAAGAAACTCCCAGGGTAGTATGCTTCACAAATGACCATGTGTTGACCTTGAAAAATCTTTGTATGAGTGACTTCAGTTAGATAGGTTTTTCATTTCTTTCTAGAAATGAGATGTTTGGTTTTTTAATATGTGTGTGTGTGTGTAATTATAGTTTCTGGCCAAATTACACATTTCTGGACTGACTGAATATTTGAATTCCATTCATTTGCCATATGGTTAGTGAAAGTACCTGAAGATACCTTACCTTCATTCTTTTATTATTGCTATCATGGCTAGAAAATAATGAAAGTTTCAAAGAACCATAATACACCTGTTTTCAAGTTAATACAATTATGTAAATTCTAAACATGTAAGATATTTGCATCTTTAAAATATCTTTTTCTTTTTCTATTAAAGGACTAAATTGGTTTCTAAGTCAATACTAAATAGATATTTTCAAAATAGTAGCTTAAAATCAAATTCCCAGCTTCTGAAATCTGAATGTCACTACATCTCACTCTGTTACTGTTACAATCGGACATACCTTGATTTGGGGCTGTTTCAACCCTTAGCACTGATTTGTATGAAGAAAGGCTCTCGGTGGATTTTACACAGTTCTGCTTTCATTTTTAAAACTAACCTTGGTGTTGGTACCTTGGAAAAGAATTAGAGGTGCAGTGACTTGATAAAGAGGCTCTTTTGTTGCTTACAGAACCACATCCCTTCGTGTTGGGTCTACAGTTGGTCCTCATCACAAATGCCTTGCAGCAGCAGCAGGGCAGCAGAATTCGAGTGACCTTCTCCCCTATTGTTCAGTGTGTGAGAGGGCGGACTTCAGGAGGCGCTGGTGGTGTTAAGGACCAGAAGAAGAGTGTAAGTGTTATCGCCTATTCTTGGAATGAAGTGGGCCTGTCTGCCATTAAGAGGAAAGGACTACGCAGGGCCACCGACATCTCTGCAAGGTACTTTCTCTGTGTGTGGGTTTGATTGTTAGATCTGTGTTCAGAATGACCCATACCGTGCGGAGGTCTTTAGATGGGGAGGAGTGGGCTCCACAGCTGATGCTGCAGAGCTTTCCAGCCGTGGCTCACAGACAGAGAAGCTCATGCAAATCTCCATCCCTTTAGTCCAGAGCAAGAGCCACATTTGATCATGACCTGCCTGAAGGCAGGGCGGGCAGCTTGGTTTTCATCCCTCCACGTGGCTAACCCTAGGGGAGCATTCCATAAACATTAATGGGGGAATTAACTGAAATAAATAAAACCATCATGAAAACACATTGATGTATTTTCATGCTTCATGCTCATATGCTAAGAGAGCCACTAATGCTTAATACTTAGTTGTGTGTTTTGTGTTTACCATGCAATGTCAACAAGACCTTGTTTTCACTGGAGTCAGAAGCTGCTGGGTACCTAAGGGGCTTTATCGCTCACCTCCTATCTTCTGTAGGAAGTTATTTTAGGTATTTATTCTGATAGTACCAGAATAATTCTCTGACAACAAAATATTAAAACTAAGGCTCTATTTTGCTGAAAAACACAGCATTGTGTCTGAATTTTTATTCCACAAAAAAGTTTTTAAAGATTAAATGTCTTTTAAACCACATAGTAAGTAAATAGATATTAAGAAAATGATGCAGAAGTCTAAGTAATTAATACTTGAGAACGCTGTATCTGCCTACTTCCCACAGGCTCTCTTTTTTCATGGGGAGGAAGGAAGAAAGAAGAGAAGGGGGGAGAAAGAGAGAAGGAGGTGGGCAGAGGAGAGATTGTCCGTCATTAGGAAAGGACATGCTTTGTATGGTGTAAGCTCTCCAACTCATCCAAAGTGGTCTCTTTAGAACAAATCATTGTAGAGAGAAATTTGGTATGAAGCCAACCTGGCCCAAAGACTCAAAACAGACCTCCTGTGATGATGGGTCACTGATGACAATACCAAGTGACAGAGATCCCCATGGGTGTGGGACGGGCTCTGAAGCATCTTGACCACTTACGTACTATAAAGCTGATTGCGAGTCCCTGCTCTTACAGTCTGGAGAAACTGAATCCAGTGCTCAGTAGTAAAAAAGTCCACACACTATTTGAAGCTGCTCAAGTCACACTCATTCCTATACATGTTATGAGGTAGCCAGCAAAGTAGCTGAGCAAAGCTAAAGAAAAAGGGATCATTAAGAGAGTGTTAACATTTATTTGATAAACAAACTCCAGGGCTGTACAGCATAGTTATATAAACCCTTTGGGGAAACTTCTGAATTGTAGGTAATACTTGTAAATTCCGCAGTGGATGGAGACCACAGTCTACCCTATTATCTAAAAGACTTTGGGAAGTGTAGAGCTGCCCCAAAGAAGAAAGACAAAGGTTGGACACTTTTGCCTCTCTCCCAGCACCAGTATAGCTTCCTTTTTTAAGTCAAGAGATGGTTCGTGCTCACAGACACCAGACTGGAAGACTGTTAGCGCCTGCGTGACCTGAGGAGAGGCTGGTCTTCTAAACATCTCCGTTCTACCAGGACGTCCAGCTTGGCCAGGTTGTAACTAGACATGAAAGGGGATCCCAGGTAGCACTGGAGGCTGAGTATTCAGGTATGGTTCGTTTTCTCCTGACCTGATTTTTGTTTGAAATACATTTACTTGCTTTTGGAAGGTTGGTCACTAAACTACTGACATTTCCCCTTTCTGACCCCAAATTCTGCTTTTTGATGAAATCACATTTCCCAGAAAGACCTTCCTGAGCAAGACCACTCACGTTCCTTGGTTTCTAACACTGAAAGCAGTTTTACAAATTGTATTTTTAGATACTGAGACGGACCACACTGCATCAGTTCACTGAACTGGAGACACCAGGGAGTGATGCTTTTTTCTTTGACCAGAGAATATGATCAGTGATGCTGGCCACCTCCAGGATCATCTCTGCAATGACAGTTGCAGGGATTCCTGCTGTTTGAACCAGATGGTGATTAGAAAGCTAATAAAATATCCTCTGGCCAATTTAAGCTTTGGACCTTGTTGTGTGACTATGCACTCTGAGGGTTAACCTCACGTGTCATTGTCAGAATGTTCTTTGAGTCTATAAAGTATGTGTAAGAGGCACTTTGGTGAAACACAGTATATTAATAAATACCACTTTCTCCCTTCACCATCTGAATGATATTTCTCCTGAT
Source organism: Vicugna pacos (assembly GCF_048564905.1). Classification (NCBI taxonomy): domain Eukaryota; kingdom Metazoa; phylum Chordata; class Mammalia; order Artiodactyla; family Camelidae; genus Vicugna; species Vicugna pacos. The sequence goes on along the minus strand of NC_133000.1, from coordinate 11,725,675 downwards.
CATTTATGGATTCAATACTGCAAAACATCTAGGCTCAGTTCTTAGAGAACATTGTCTTGCAAATGTGAATCTAACGCTACGGCATTTATCACCAAAATGTCACCAACCCTCTCATTTCCCACAAATGGGCACCAATAAAGTATATTATCATGCAAGAACTCTACTGTTTCTCACTGTGTACCGAAACAGAGCAGCCTCTCTTCAACAATCCTTTCCAGGCTTAACACATTCTTTGGCTTAATTTAAAATTAAACAAGCAAGTAAAACAAGAAGGGTCTGACAAAGATGAGGAACAACCCAAATCCAAGTTAGTGAGTTCCCTTCCCTTGGTTTTTCCTTCCACTCCCTCTCAAGGAGGAGGAAAGGCCATCTGTGGGTCGAGCCAGCCTTGGTCATAATTCAATGCTGTCTTCACCTGTTAGAAAACTTGTCAATAAACAATGTGTTTATCATTTTTTCCAAGCTACACGTTAAAATCTTTTTAGTAATAAACTGTTATACAATGAATAAACAATGTGATAATTGCACCTTCAAGATTCATACTAACATAGCAACTATAGACTCCTCTGAAGCTTCTCAAAGAGCCTGTTAGCACCGCTGAATAGGGTGGTTTCCACGTGGAAGAGAAAAGGCCTCGGATGTGAAGTGCATTCCTCCCCGCGGCCCATCTATGGCTTCGCCGACCTGTGGCTGCATAGGCGATGCCTTCTTGGCAAGAGGAAAGATGTGGTCTGCGGACCGGGTTTGTCCTTTGACGCATGAACGAGTTAGACAGAACTCGAAGTTCACGAGCACAGTCAGACCCTCCGAGCAGCTTTGTCACCGAAGTCCCCAGTTCTCCGAAGCAGTCGGGTGCCTAGGTCTTCTCCCGGGCCCCCGAAGAAAAGGCCGAGTCCCGCCTGCGCTCGTCAGACCTCAGAGCTGTCGCTGGGGCGGCCCCGCGCGCGCATCATGGGCTCGCTGCCGCCCGCGCCCGCGGGCTTCCTCCGGGCGCGCCGCCTGCGCCTGGACATCAGCACCGCCGCCGCGGCCGTGACCCCCACGGCCAGCAGTCCCACCGCGACGCCGCCCGCCGCCGCGAGCAGGCGCGCCGCCGAGCCGGGGCTGCCGGGCTCCCGGGGGAGGACGCCGCCGGGGGGCACCCTCCCCGGGGCGGCCTGCCTCCTGCCGGTGCGGTCCAGGGCGATGTGCTGGAGGTTCGTCCCGCGGTTGTTCCCGGCGCCGATTTCCCACGCCAGCGGCGGCGCGCTCCCGAGCTGCCTCCTCTTCCTGCTCCGGGCGGCTGCCTGGGGCGTCCCTCTGCTCCCCAGAGAGTGGTGTCGGCGCTCGGCGCTCCGCTTGCCGAGGCCCCGGTCGGCGTTGTCTTTGGATCTTACCGTGTAGATGGTGTGTACGTACCATTCTCGGCCCAGCGCCACCTAGAACACACCGCTCCGTTCATCAGAACATTGCATACTGTGCCAACCTGAAACCTCGCGACTCTTTGCAAGAGAAACGAATGGCAGAGATAATAAACGATAATTTAATTTGGTCTGCAGAATTCATCCACCTGAGATGTTTACGTGTGTAGATGTGCAAGGCTTTGCGTAAAGCACTCTAGAATGTTCTGTGCAGCTCTTAAGGGACCATGTGCTGGTAAGTAATCGGTAAGCTATGACTTGTCAGAGCTGTAGGGAACTCTAAATCACACAGGCTAACGTACTCACTTAAAAAATTAGTAAATGACACGGTTACAGAGAACAAACTAGTGGTTACCAGTGGCGGGGGGCATGGGGATGGGGACGTCCGAGGGGCAAACTACTGGGTGTAAGACGGGCTACAAGGATGTACTGTACGACACTGGGAATACAGTCAACATTTTGTAATAACGGTACATGGAGTGTAACCTTTAAAAATCGTATAAAAATTTTAAAAAATGAGTAAATGAGAACACGTAGCATGGAGTGAATTTCCAATGTCCCTGAACTAGTTAGTCTCAGCGGCAGGACAAGAGCTCAGACCTTCCGCAGCTCAGGACTCTCTCCCAGTATGGCTGGCTGCATATTTACACAGAAGGCCATGGAAAGGTCAGTTTTTCTGCTTTTCCAGGGTCTGTGAAAAGAAGGCATTTTCTGACGGCTCCTTGAAGCCTTCAGGATTTAGGAGAGGTCAAATGCTTTGAGAGTTAACAGTAAAAACAAAAACAAAATTTAAAAAAAATCATACTTCAACTTCTTGCTTGGAAAAGATTCAGAATAATAGACGTGCTTCCTCAAGCTTCCCTCTTTTGGCAGAATAAGGATAACATATTTCTCCAGCCCATCTGGTCTGGACAATTTTTAGTAAATATCCTAAAAGATGCACTTGCTCCCCCAAGGATCCACATCCTTGTGAATACATCTCCAAATCTGTCTCATTTGTCTGCTCGCTGTTGTGGTCTCCTGGGTCTCCTTCTGCCTTCTCTCTCTAGCTTTGGGCTCTCTATCTTGGTCTATGAAGTCTTTAAGAATGGACAATTCTGGGCTGTGCACAATTGTTTTTCTTAGTCCAGCAGTTCACACGTGATCACTCCAAGAACAGTGGTCATGAAAAGTCAACTGAAAGGAGGTTCTGAGTAAGAAGGGCAGGGTTCCCAATAATCATCAGATTTAGATTTCGATTCTGGGCTGAATAAGCGTCTTCATGACATATAGGCTTAACATAATATTAATATCTGAATAAACATAATAATAGCTAACATTTATAGAATGTTCACATTAACTCCGTGCATTATTACGACCACTGCCTTCTACATATGAGATGGCTGAGCCTTCAGATGTGAAGCGACTTGCATGTGGTTACCTAGCTGTTGTAGTGAATGTGTCATTGGCTCACCTGAAAGAGTGGCGTTGAGTCAACTTTAAATCCATCAGATCCAGGCTGATTCACTAAGAGAACAGCTTCCGGGTCATCCACGGCCAGTTTGGCATTAAACAGGACATTTCCAAAACTGGTGGCTTGTGTTTCTGGCTGAGCTTTGTCCTTTAGACAATAAGCAAATGAGGATTGCTGCAGCTAATTACTGCCAACTTTTGCAAGCGCTGAAGGTTTTCCTACTAGTTTTGTGCAAGTGACCATTACCATAAAATGTCATTTGGTTTCATTCGAAAAGATGCTCTTGTTTTAAAAGTCTAAGACAAAACTGCTTAACTTTGAGTATCTACCTAGTTCATTGTTTGGGTCAAAGCACTTACCACAATTTTAAATCTGTACAAAAGTGAAGGAGAATCTGCCAGGCAGCCATATTCTGCATTCGTTGGACTATACTTGGGAACATAGCCGTCCGCTCCGGTGCACAGGAACACCTTCTCAATGCTGCAGTAAAAGGAATCACCCAGATTCTGGACAGGATCCACCATGACCCGACCATAAATGGTATCACCTGAAACAGAGATGTGGGGAGGCTATTTCTGTTAAGTGACAAGGTGCGTCTATGTGGCACTGCGAACAGTTTGTGACAAAAACGACACTAGAGAGTACTTCCTTCTCTTCCTGATCTGGCATCGAATGTTGAAGACCTTTTTGTGTTAGTTTCACGATCTGGTCCCTTCCCAGGCCTCAGAGGAGACCGCTCTGAGACGACCACAAGTACTGAAGATTTAAGGACCCCCATGCTCAGCTGGTAGTGGGAAGAACCTCAAGGCAATGCCTCTAATTTAACATTCATAACATCTCATTGTAGTTAAAGTCCAGTTTATATAAATAAATTAGCTGGCGAGATGTAGCCAAATTAGTATAGAATGACACTAAAAAAAGAAAACATCAGTAAAAAGCTGAGTTAGCTTTGCCTGAGTCAGACAGAGGGTTTAAGGAAAAGCCCTGGTATTTAATCACCTATCTCACAGCTATTACCCAACTCCTACCATGTGTGCTAGGCTCTGGGAATATACCACTGAGCAAGACAGGTACAACTGTTGCCCACGAGCTCCATTCTCAGGTAGCTGCAGTACTTGAGGGCACACAAATTGAAAAAAAATCCAAGGAAAAAATCCAGACTTGTTCCAAAACTCACTTAGAAATAGAGGTTAACTTCCCCAGCATAAAAACCATCCTGTAACATATATCCAACTTCAGTGACCCCCTCCCCCATCCCTGCCAAAATGATAAAGCCAGAGTTATATTCTCAAACCCACAAACAGGTTGTAATGTTCCCCCTCAAACACGAACCCAAGAAAGCAAAGGACAACAGATACAATGGCAAACAGATGGAGCAGGCCTCTCATTCGTAAAGTGATACCTTCTGCAAAAGCAACATCGCTCTCTTGCCCAAATCCCATGGATCCATCAGACAACCAGAGACTTTTCTTGGAGAGAAGGTACATTTGGGTGTTCAAGCTAAACTCAGCAGCCACTGGATCACTGACCTAAAACCAAGTGTAAAAGCCCCTTTTATGTGTTGTTGATGGTTCCGGTGGTGCACACATACATTATCCACAGATACACACACGCATTGTACACTGACAGGCAGAACACTGAACACTGCGATTTTCATGTCCAACCAAACCAAACCAACCCAGGGAATTGTGTTACTAGTTTTGTATCTTCTTAAGAAGGCAAAACTGTCATGGTTAGACCATTTTTGAATGGGACTAACCTGCATTGCTTGAGCTCATTTCCACTGGTTTAAGGGGATGTGTAAGGGGCTGTGAATATCACAGTCAGTTGATAAATACCAACATTTAGTATAAGTTCTTGGGCAAAAGGCGCCCTCACATTTCTTTTAATACACAATGGCAATTAGGTAATTTGAAGCGGCATAAACTACAGGATATTTATTCTCCCTTGATGATCAAGAACAAGACGAAGAAATGCAGAACTCTGGGGAAAATTCTCAAATCTCCAAGGCAGCAAACTCCAGGAGGAGACCAGATCACATAAGAAAAAAACAGTAATAATAACCCTTGTGTACTCTTAAACTGTGGGTTTTATATTCTGAGCCAACAACTGATAAAGGGCAATTCTTTCCTCCTTCCTTCCTCCCTTGCTCCTTTCCTATCTGACTTCTTTTTTTTCTCAGCCTGCAAGAATGGAAGCCGTTGGGTGAGTTTTTTTTTAACTGATTCAAGTCAACCATGGCTTTAACAAAGTAGGCTTCTCCACAGAAAAAGAATTCTATGAGACACACCTGTTGGAATCGGATGTCAAGGTCAAAAGTGACAGGATCTCTGGGGTTGCAGGAGACAGGCAGCCGGTACTCCTGATGTGCTGGAGTGGTGCAGGGCAACAGTTTTACAGTGTAGGTCCCCGAGTAGTCACGTACCTTTAAGAAGAGAGGACATGTGGGTTTTTCATTTTAAAAGAATCTGCGGTGCAATCAAAAGCAGCAGAAAAAGAAAATTCAGTGAGAGCCTTAGTCACTTACTGCAAAGTCAGAGACAAAGCTCCATTGCTGGATTGGCTGGTTATAGGTTGGTTCACTCCTTATGAGGCGCAGGGAAAATGTAAGACCTGGATGATCAGCTGATATGATCATGGAGCTTGTGAAGGATGCTAGAAAAGCACCAATAACAATAATGAGATAGTGGCTAAAAGGGCGCATGATAGCTTAGAGTTTTCAAAGTGCCTTATGATATCTTATTTGCATCTATTCTTATAATAAGCCTGCAAAGTAGCAGGGTTGGTGTAATTATCCTCATTTCGCTGATAAAGAAATTGGGCTGAGAGTGACTGTGTGACTCTCCCAAGATCACACAGCCAGGATGTCTGCCTTCTGATTCCTAACTCAGTGCTTTTCCACTCCATAATTCTGTCAAAAGAGAATTGTACAGAAATGCTCAAATAGTTCAGGGCTACTTTCCAGGGAGGCAGAGCAGTTCAATAAAGGCGGATGTGAATGCATTTATTGTGCACTGAAACTATGAGCTGAAATTCAGTCTATTAGCATCCACAGAGCAGGGCAAACCCAACTTATAAATGGCATCTATTTTTAATTAGATTGACTCAATTGTGGCTAAACAAAGATTCAGTTTATTAGAAAGGTAGACATGTGGAAGGGAACTTTAAAGACCAGGAAATCCTCATTTTCCAGAATGGTCAATTACAATAAAGCAAAATGATTCTTTTTGATTCTGTATTTTGGAGCTCAGTCTCATAAAAATACAGCAAACCTTCTTTCTCTTCCTGAACTGTCAGCCATTGTGTAGCGCTCCCACCCGGAAAAAGGAAAGACACAGAAGACAGTGCATGAACTGTTTTCCCTTCCAATCTGACAGGAGTTGGCACACGGGTAAAATGTGCAAACCAGTTTAGTAATGAGAAGAATCAAATAAAAAATCATTTCTAATGAAGTGTCCTTTGTATTAAAAGAAAAGCTTAGACATGGGACTTCAGTGACTGCCACGTTGCTGATATTCACAGCACAGTCCATCAAATCAGTGAGATTTCACAGGTGATACTTAAGATAATTAGTTAACATGCCTGACACTTAAGTATAATAGTGAAGTGGCACTTCTGACTCCATTGTAAAGGTTTACAGTATCTAGAAAAGAGCTGTGCTTGCCGAATGAATGACCTAAAATTCAAATTTTGGGACAACACATTTGAAGCAGGGGATGGGAATGGTGTGGCTCAGCTCTCCGAGGAAGTAAAACTTCACTTTAAATCCACTGAATAGAGTTTTCTTTTATGTGTACTTGAACCGTTCTGTATTTTTGTATTTTGTAGCTTCTAGGACGTAGCTGAACAATTGTCAAGCCCTCCTGTAGGCATCTGTGCAGACGCAACTCATTTGAAATTAAGGGCTTCCAAACCCATAGGGAAGCATGCTGAAATATGTGTAATGTGGGAAAACGGTATCCTGGTTGTGTGGGGAGTGGCTTTTACTGGGCAACGGGGCTTACCAGGATGTGACAGGACAAACAAGCCATGGAATTGAGCCTCCGTCTTGAAGTTCACGACCAGGCGCCCCTCTTCTCCGATGCGCATGCTGGTTGGATAGAGAGAACCTAGGGTGGGGTGGCACACAAGAGTGGACATATTGGTGACCAGGGACTCCTCATGTACGGGGTTTCTTCCAAAAACAAATTCAGATTCATCTTGTCTTTAAGCATGCTAGCCAAAGGGTATTATCAGAAAAATTCTGAGTGGTCAGAGAGGCAGAAATATTTTTGTTTTCTTTCTTTTTTTTTTTTTTCCCCTAACAAGAAAGTGGTGCCTGGAAGGCAGGCAAAATAGAATTAGGTCACATGAATGAGGTCCATGTGAAATATACAGATTGAACACAGCAGGCCAAGATAGGTTTTAAAGCTCTAGGCCACAGGAATGAAGCTGTAAATGGGGAGGCAGGATGAACTCGTCACATTTTGAAGATTTGGACACATAGGTGGAAATGGGTTTGTGTTCTCCAGAATAATTCCAAATGTTATAGGCTGAATGAAAACTCTGAAGCCTTCCCAAGAAATGTAGAAAATTGACCAAAGTTGGCTCCAGACACGAGAAGGAAACACAAGATCTTTATGTAGAAGCTGAGAACCAAGAGATGGGTCTGCAGTAAGATTCACTTAAACATACATTTTCTAAGACAACATACAGGATGAAAACATCTGAAATGATCGAGAATGATTATTCAGGGTGATTGTAATATTTTCCACATAGCTTTAAGGGAATTTTAATCTGTTTAAGAGAACCGATTTTGAGATGCCCTCTGAGTATTTCCCTCTGGCTCATAAAAAGTGATGCAGGCGTGATGGTCAGACATACACGGAACCAGAAGAGCAGTGCACGTCTGGAAAGGAACAGCACTCATTCTACTAGGGGGTTAAGTCGTTTTACGCTTGTGGATTTTGAATTATGATTCTGACATTGAGATTGAGACAAAGTTTTGCAGGTGCTTATGTGCAGCCCAATACTTAGTGGCATTCACCACCACTGTCGTAAGACATCCAGCCTAAGTATTACAGAACAACAGAATTTTTAAAATATTTAAAGAGTATTAGAAGTCTGGTCCATCTTTCATAACAAACTGAGTGCTGAAGGTTAAGAACATGTTTGAGATCACACAGCTAGTTCGCTGTAGACCCAGAACTAGAATTCAGGACACACATTTATCGTGGGCTTTAAAATGCATCTCTCAGCTTCAGAAATAAACATGCGCAACTTTTTCTCTTGGGTTCATTCCTTACTTTCAACTGGAACTTCCTCTACCCATTTTCCAAACTCTAGAGATGTGTATAGGTTGTACTGAGTAACACATCAGTGATTTATCACCTTTCAGGTAATTACATTTACCAGTCACCTATTATGCAGAAATTGAGGTATTGATATGCTTCAGTTAAAATAGTTTTTCTGTGACAAAAATGAATTTTTTTTTCATTTTTATTAGGTAGATTGTTACAATTTGACAGCACATATACAATATATTACATGTAAATACATACACACAATATACTGCACACATTTTAAAAATTTACATATACGTACTGTTCACTGTTTCTAAGAACGTTTAGAGCTTTAGCTTTTTTAACTTACATAGTTATCACAGGAAAAAAGCCAACCACAAAATAAGAACTAATTCAAAAAGATACATATACCCCGCTACTAACAGCAATATTATTTATAATTGCCAAGCTGTGGAAGCATCCTAAGTGTGCATCAATAGATGAATGGATAAAGAAGATGCTACATATATATGTAATGGAGTACAACTCACCCACAACAAAGAACAATAGTTTGCCATTTGTGGCCCTTCATTCACTTTTTCTTTTCTTTTTTTTCACTTCAAAAACCAGAATTTTATAATGGGCATAAACAAAAAATGAAATTATTTAAAAATAATAAAAATGATACTGAAAGTTGCTCCTATTTTTTTTACCCACAGTAAAAAAAATTCTCTTAAATAATTCAAATAGGTGAGAAAGCTAGGCTTCCAAGATCCTATTCACTCACCTTGGAGTTCGCCTTCTGGGGGGCTGCCAATGCCATCGGTCCACAAGATGGCAGTGTCGTACACGAAAGTTAGACGAAGCTCTGACTTCAGGTCAAAATGCTGCCAGCCTCCCACCCCGACGGGGGAATGGAACACGTAGGAGACATACAGAGGGACTCGAAGAGTCACGTAGGACTGCACTAGGTTTAGGACCTAAAACAATAAAATGATATCTGTCAGCGCGATTCAGTGTTGCTAATTAAACGAGGCTAATTTTCTACAAGCCATTTTCTCCTTTCACTTAACTGAAGATTTGGAGTAATCACTGAGGAAATCATGACAGCATTCATAACACCACTGTCCTCTCCCCTCATTTTAGAGCAATTCAATACTTGTTACTACACTTTCCTTCCTTTGCAACAAAAGATAGGCAGCCGAAATCCTTAAGACAAATTCCATAATTCTCAGCCTACTATACTTAAAGTCCTTTTTGCTTCACATACCATCTAACTTACCTACTTAAAGTGGACAAATCAATGGTATTGAATATATTCAGGGAGTTGTGCAATTTTCATCACAATCAACTTCAGGACATTTTCATCACTTCCATTAGCAGTCACCCCCTTATTCCGTCCTCCTGCCCCAGTTGCTGGCAAACACCAGCCTACTTTCTGTCTCTCCGTCCTTGTATATTTTGTACATTTCACATAAATGGAATCATACAATACATGGTCTTTTGAGATAGGCTTCCTTCACTCAGCATACTGTTTTCCAGGTTCATGCACACTGTGGCGTGTTTCAGTACTTTCATTGCTGAAGAGCATCGTGTTGTAGGCATTTACCACATTTATTTATCCATTCATCCGCTGATGAATAAACATTTGGGTTATTTCCAGTTTTGGGCTATTATGAATAACTCTGTTATAAGGTACTTTTAAATTATTATACAGAGGAAGGGGAAATAAAGCAGGAAAGATCTGGAAGCAAGCATGTTTATTAGAGATACGTAATGTTTAAGATGACATGTAATAGTTAAGATGTCTTAGAAATAATTAGTTAAAATGAAATGTCTTGCTTAAAATTTACACTCTCCTCTTTTGTATTTTGGCTTAAGCAGAAATAGTCTTACTATCAGCTAATGCTAGTTGCAGTCAAACTGCAGAAAACTTAGTAACCCTTCATATGTTGTTCACAGACAACTATCTTGGATGTTTCAGGTGATCCCTGCAGTTTGGCAACTCTCCCTTGTAAGTTAAATCATCTGCCAGTAGGAGGTTAGGGAAGGCGGAGACCTTTCCGAGTCTGTTAGAAAGAGCTTTGTAATCACAAAGGAAAATGCAAGGACCTGGCAATATTTCAAGGCGGTAGAGTTCTCTCCTGAGAACACTGAAGGAAAAACTCCCCTCCTTCTTCATGCCGTTCCTGGCAGAAGCAATTGTTTGCAGAGTGATTTCCTTGCTGAGGTGGCACGTCTAGAAAAGCGCTAGCAGAGGGAACGGGATGTCCGCTGGCGCTTGGCCGGGGCTGTGCGGACCTGGCAGAGAACAAGGAGACCTGGGGCTGGTTCTGCTCTTTTACCGAGAACAGAGGAAGAAGCTTATTTGCCTCTCCTGCAGTTTCACCTGTGACCATAACCGTTCCTCACATTCACCCAATTAAATGACATTTAATGAAATGTCCAGATAAGTGTCATGATGTGGTTAAGAGAACAGGCTGACAAGCGAATTGACTTTTCGGGCAAGTTCTTTGAATTCTCTTTGCTTCAACTTTCCCATCACCAAAAAGGGGGACAAAATTCATACTTGTCTCAGTGTTGCTGTGAGGACAGACTTAGTGGAAATATGTAAGGTACTGATCCGTTATGACAGGCATAGAGTAAACATTAAATACATGTTAGCTGTTACTATTATCATCATTGCTACTGTTTTCGTTACTACTTTAGATATTTTTTCTTCTTCTCTAGAACCTAAAACTAATGAGGAAAATTAAGAAAATATCTCAAAAGTTGTATCTACTTTAATATATATTTTCTTCTCTCTAACCTATATTTAAATATCACCTATATTTAAGTATCAGTAGTTGGAGATGTTGAAGTTCAAACTCAAGAAAGTTGGAGGAAACAGGATAGCCTTCCCTGAGCTTCACTCTGAGAGAGTAAGCAACATGTTTTATTAGGTTGTATTGCCACTTCGTTTAGACTGAGGCTTTTAGAATTTTATCAGAAGATCCTGAAATTTCAGTGATTTGCACCAAATCTGGTCACCCCTATTATGTTGATCATCATGATTATGTTATTAAATTTATTTGCAACAATGCAAAAGCAGAAAAATCCTTTCAGGAGAAACTCAAACCACAAGCTGGCCATCTTCCCCCAGAAGGCAATACAAACCTGGTAAGAACTGGGTGGTTCAATAATTCTTAGATCTCACCCTCTCTTATCTCTGAGTCTCATGTGACACAAACCTTGCAGGCAGGTGAAACTTCACTGAAAGCTACAATTGCCAGTTTTCACTTAGGGTAGCAACAGTTAAATAGCTCAGCTACAGAAGCAGGGCAGTAACTTCTCTGGTTAGGAATGGTACTGGCAAGGAAAAAACAAAACAAAACACTAAACTTAAAGAATTAAATAGAACTGTGATTGAAAAACTCCAGCCAAGTGTAGTCAGTTTAGCTAAGTGTTTTATCGCGAGAGTTGGTGGAGGAGACAACACATTGAAGGGCAGGATTTGCATTCAGAATGCCCTTGCTACACGGGGGAAGTGGGCAGATATAAGAGGATAAAGCAGGCTGCATGCAAGGTTTTCACTGGAGAAGTTGCATGTATAAAAGACGGAAAAGTACTGCTATTTGCAGAGAAGATAGAAAACATTCTTAAGGGTGAAAACAGACTATAGATGGCATGAGACTCACAGAGAAGCTCCGTGGTCCAAAGTGATTTTTAACAAAGAAGGATCAGAACTCCACTGCAATCCTATTATTATGTCCCGTTTTGTTTATAGAGCCTGTGACTTCAGCAAGATCCTAAAAAAAGAGCGTCCAGAAAGAAAAGAGGAGTGATTTCATAATGGATTGAAAACAAGCTCTGTGGTGAGCAGCTGAAGGAACGCACGTGGTTGACCTTTCAAGGAGAAGGCTGAGGTAGGTGTGTTAATAGGAGTATTTTTATTCTGGGGGCAGGACTTCTTTCTTCCATGTTTCTTTCAGGCAGCAAAGACAGGCTGGGGAGGAGGCACTTGGAAGAATGAACACTTAGGAGGGTTTAAGTCACCTGCCCAGGCACACTTCACTGGAAAACACCGGAGCCAAACTGACGTCTGCATTTGCTTGATTCCAACATCCAGGCTTTTTCTGCTGTTCCCCTCTGTCTTCCTGTTGCTGTTTTTATCTGCGATTTTTACTAACCCATGCAAGTTTCTGGATATTTTGCTGCTTTTAGAGGAGGTGGAAATAAAGTCTCACTCCCTTGGAGTATAATAGTTCCCAGACATAACAAATGGCTGCCCACTTGACAGCAGCAGAATTTATCAAGATTGACAGCTTTGCTCTGGGATTAAACTGATAGTTATCAATGACTTTTCTCTTGTTACTACTTGTTTTATATTTCAACACCACAGGAATATAGCACAGAAAAAAATCCAGCCTCACCTTGACTAAATCTTGAAAGACAAGATACATTCTGGGTACCATTCAACATTTTAATTTATAAGCCTACTTATATAAACTCTCTGTTTTAATCCAGGTAGGACAAAACATGGCTTTGAATTAAAACACTCATTACAAATCTAAGCTATACCCTGCACATTTTAGATTCTTTATTGTAACTGCTAATGGAGACCCTGCTTCCTTATCAGTTTATTTTTTTATTATTATTTTTTAAATAGAGGTACTGGGGGTTGAACCTAGGACCTCCTGCATGCTGAGCACACACTCTACCACTGAGCTATACTCACCCACTTCCCTACTATTTTAACAATAATTTTGTTGATGCTGATGGTGGTGACCAAGTAGGGGATTGTGTGTGTGTGTGTGTGTGTGTGTGTATGTTTTATGTGTAAATGTCTGTCTGTGTAGTATGAAGAGGAATTAGTAAACTGTAGAGTAGAAATAATAATACTTAAACAAAAATACTTTTGCCTATGTTAGAAATGAAGCAACCAGATAAGGAGGAAAAGAAGAGAAAACTAGAAAGAAAAGGGAGAGAAATGAGGATAGAAGGAGAGAAACATAGAAGGTGGCGGAAGAAGAAAGACAACGAGAAGGGAGAAAAACTAGACTGACCCTGAGGACTGTAAGTCAATCTTCATTTTTAGACGGTTCATAATATGTCATAGGATCCATGTAAAACATAAGAAATGAAAGTGTTTACTTTGAAGAGAAACCAGTATTTGGATTTTGTAGTATCCAAGTAGATTTGGGGCTTACAGCATGATGATCTGCTTTTTCTTGTTGCCTAATAACCTATATCACCAAGAAGGAAGACGAGAATTGGGATTTATTCCAAGTCCATGCAACTGAACAAAACCAACTGGTTTACCCAGTGAGCAAAGCTGAGATGCTAGAAGAAACCCGTACCTGCCCATCTGTTCCAATGGTGCCTCCGCAGTCCGTGAGCAGTTCTGACATGTCATAGTAGCTAACAAACTCCCATAAGCAGGCCTCCAGGTTCAGGTTTCGGTAGAAGCGTAAGGTATTGGAACCCCTGATAGATGAGCTGTACTGGTAAGGATACGCCTCTCCAATTATTTCCGGATTTTTTGTAGCATCCGTCAAGAAACCGTGGTGGGTCTTCACTTCCGTATAGTCCAGGAGGTTGGAGCACTTGTGGTTTCCAACCCGAGTGCCGTCGGGGCTGAGGGTGAGCTCGAAGTTGGAAAGCTCCTTGGTGGAGATCACAGGGAGCATGCCTACAAGGAATTTTTGTAATCACCGTGACCAGTCTCACCAACAGCAGCAGGCTTAGGGCACTTCATAATCGCTTTATCTCTTGAGAAGACAAGCGCTATAAAATACTGCAGAACAGGGATTATTAAAGTGGTATCTTAGGCCCCCGAGGGTCCCGAGAACGTTTCAGGAGATCTGTAACATTAAAGCTGTTTTCTCGACTCTCAGCTATTATTTGACTTTTCCAGGCTTATTTTCTCAGTAGCGCACGGTGGAATTTTCCAGAGGCTACAAAATATTATGTATTACAATAGATTGAATGCAGAAGCAGATAGAAGAATGCAGCTGTCAATTACTAGACCTAAAATACACAAACAGTAAGTTCTATTGTATAGCACAAATTTACAATTTGGCTTTTTACAGAAGAAGTTTGCCAACCCTTAAACGCTACTCTGTAGTGATCGTTTTCAAACTTTTCGGTCTTAGGACACTCTCAAAGCTATTTATCTAATTTATAAAAAGGCTAAAATTGCAGATTTTGAAAAAAAAAAAAAACCTGGGCAGAAGGAAAACAGAAATACTTGACAGAAGCAGGGCTTGAAAGCTTAAATTATAAATTGAGCGCTTACTGTATGTTTGGTTATTCAGAGTACAAGCATACCTCGGTTTTATTGTGGGTTTTTTTCCCTAGGCCAACACAATAAAGCAGATATTGCAATAAAGCAAGTCACAAGAATTCTCTGGTTTCCCAGTATATATAAAAGTTACGTTTAAACTCTACTGTAGTCTGTTAAGTGTGTAATAACATTATGTCTAAAAATGTATGTACTAAAAGTGCTAAAAGTGCTAACCATCACCTTTGCCTTCTGTGAGTCATAATCTTTTTGCTGGTGGAGGGTTTGAAATAGTGCAAGAATTACCAAAACACAATACAGAGGCACAAAGTGAGCAGATGCTGTTGGAAAAACGATGCTGATAGACTTGCTCAGAGCAGAGTTGCCACAAAACTTCAATTTCTAAACAACACAGTATCTGTAAAGCACAATAAAATGAGGGCTGCTCATATTCAGTAAAACCAACCAGGTAGCGAACGAGCAGCAGAGAAGCCCAACCACCCCCATGGACTTGCTTACCCGAGTCACCTACCGTCTATGTGCGGCATCGTGACCGTGAGCTTGATCAGGTTTGTGTACTCGGAGTCCTCGGGGCCCGTGTAGCGCAGTTTTGCTGAGAAGGGCTCTGCTCCCACTACGCCCGGCACCCGGGGCTGGCAAAGACCTCAAGACAAAATGAAGAGATGCACGCTAAAAGAAGAGAAGAGTCCCCACCTACAGAATATCTTAAACATAGGTACTCTTTATCTATGTACTTTAAAACTTTCCGTGGACTAAAGCATTGCTGAGAGTGGATAGTATGAGAAAGCAGAAGACCATAATTGGAGAAGTCATCACAGCAGACAGTTCAGTGGCTACTTCTTAACATTTTGGGTATTCTATACAGTTTGAGAAAAAATAGTTATTGTTCATTGTGGGTTTTTTCTTCTTTTTTTCTTTTTCTTTTGCTTTTTAGTGTTCACTGTGATTTAGTATGTGCTGGGCATCCTTCGTTACGATCATATTCAAGAAATCATTCGAATAGAGAATGTGAACAGACATAGTGAAAAATAATTGACAGACAAGGGAAGAAAGTAATTGTAGTTTCAGTAAATTGGATGTTTACCCTAGAATAATATAGTTATGACCGGTTATAAAATACACATTATTTATAATCAAATAAAACTAAAAATGCGCTCATTTTAAAAATAAAAACTAGTCTCCTTAGAGAGCAAAATGTATATGGTAGAGTTTTCTCTATGTATGTAATTTTTTAGAGTATATGGATTATAAATTATAACTCATTTTATATCTACCTATCTCCCCCAAGAGAGCTGACATGAACATTTTCCTCCAACATTTGCTTTAAGAGAATTGTGGTATTTTCCTTTTAGTATCATGGAAGAGATTCCCACAATGCTGGATTACAATTTTGAGAAAACTAGGCAATACATAAATTCTTTTCTGTTTCTAGAAAACGTAGGAAAAATATACAGATTTTTCAGAATAGCAATAAAAATCAGAATCAGGCCCTGGCATCTGGGATGTCTGTTTCATTCATTGGAGGGGGCTCATTTTAAAGCATTGTTTAATTTTTTTTTTGGTACAAACACAATAGTTTGGTTTTATGAGAAATTTAAAAACCGTATATTTTAATCCTAATAAAAGAACATGTTTACTGTACGTGATATCAATAAATATTGATCCTGAATACATGAGGTTGGGAGATGGTTATATAACCTTTCCCAATGCAATAAATATATTTCTGAAGCATTTTATACAAATGGAATTCTTAGAAATAGAATCTTATAAAAAGATACTTATTTTTAAAATCTGATTTAAAAATTCTTCCGCAGAGTAAAGAATTGGTTTATAAAGTGGATTTCCTGTCTTTTCAGTGTTGTCTCCAGCCACATCTATTTCCCACCTCCTCTGTGTCCGGGCTCCAACCCTGAACTCAACCTCCCTTGTAGTAACAAGGTATGGGCATTTGTGCGTAGCTCTCTACCTGGACTGTCCTCCCCTCCTGTCCCCAGCAAACTCCTGCTCATCCAACATTACCAGTGGGGGTGCCGTGGCATCACATGTGAGCCCCCCTGTCCAGATCTGACCCTTGGGACCATCTGCTGCATCTCCTGATCCCCCTTCTTCTCCCTCACACGCTGCTGACTTCTCTGCTTGGAGTTCCCAGAGTATTCCACGCTTTTTCATGTTCCTACGAGTCATGGCTCATGCTTCTCCTCTCTGCTGTTTTCAAGATCCAGCTTAAGCGTCTCCTCTTTGATGGAGCCTTTCCTGATCTGTGCAGGTTACACCTAATCACTGCTACTTTTATATTTCTGTGCTGCCCTATCCAGACTTAAACAACGGGAGTATGAACTCCTGGAGGGCAGGAATCCTGCCTTATTTTTCATTTGACAGCAAAAAGCATGACATATGAGCAGTGATCGAAAAATGCAAAATGATTAAATATTTGTTTTCTCATGAATATTTTTGTGAAAATGGCTTATTTTAAAGCACTTATAGAGGATTATGGAATACATGGGGCACTGGGAGGAATGAACAACCAGAAATTAGACACTGATAACATCCCATGGCGTTCCCGCGACCTTCCTGGCATCACAGCCGTGCACTAGCTACCTTCTTCTCTGCCGATGGTTACAATAGGGCTCATCAGCTCCAGGCCTTCATCGCCCTCGGCGTTCACAGCGCGGGCCGCACACTGCACCCGGGAGCCAGGCTGGAAGTATATGGAGTCTAAAGTGATCATCTTGGACGACGTGAAAAAGGTGTCAAAGTCCACTTCTCTCATGGGGCTGGTCACGCCGTCAGGACCCGCGGGTGCGCTGCTCAGCCATCGGTACCGGCTCAGAGTGTCATTGATGTTCTCACTCGCGCAAATCGAGCCTGTTTTATCATAGTCTGGATATTTGGGGTTGCAAGCCTATGGGGGAAAACTGTGTCAGCGCCAGAGTGCCGAACAAAGTGGACATTATTCCTCTCAAGTTCTACCTTACTCTTTCTTTCCTCCAGTTCTATATGCCATTCATGCAACTTTCAAATTCCTTTTCCCAGCCATGCTAGCTAGATTTGATGAACTCTAAGCCTGCATTTCAAAAACGCATTGGGCTTTTCTACATCTAACTTGATACCAGTAAAAGTGATACTCATTTCATCATCTCTTGAATCTTCAGAGGCGCGACTGCTGTTGCCACGGTAACACTCCAGTACCACCCTCCTCTCATGACCTTCTTCTGCGCAAGAGCTGCTGGCTCCCCAACAAATGAAGTCCACACTCCTTAATATGACACTTCAAGGCCTCTGTAACTTGCATCCCATTACTATTTCTGCTTTGTTAATTCAATAAACATTGACTGTATACCTACGACATATAGGTCATTATACCAGGACTGCTGTGATATAAAAATAAATGCTTCCCAGTCTTTGCTCACAAGGGGCTTATAATTTACAGCCAAGAGAAGGCAACTTAAAAAGTAATGATAATATGACATCTTTATGCTCTTCCTCTAGGTGCAGCCTGTGCAGGAACCACTTCTGCCTGGGGTGACTCTTCCTTATGTGACTCAAACTACTGACAGTGCACCTGACCATCGCAAGCCTTCCTTCGCAGGGGGAGCTGCCACTCTGTCTCCTGGTCTGTATCATTTTCATGCTGATGATCACATTGCGCCCTATAACAGAGTGACTCATTCTAATATATATTTCTCTTATTTTTAAATTCTTTGCACGCAGAGTTTGTATCTTATTTACTTTTCTCTCAGTGATAGACCCTGAGACAGTATGAGACAACACACTATATGCACAGCAGTTCGTGAGCCTTTGTTGAATGAAGAAAAGTGGCAGCTCTACTGGATTAATGTTCTATTTTCCCTTCCAAAGTTCGAAGATTAAATCCTGCAGTATTTTTCCACTTTTGTTTTATCACGATGAAGCCCCTACTATATTGGTTAATGTTTACAATATATTCATTTTAAGTAATTATTTTATGCCTTTCCTCAACTTCCTACTCACTGTGATGCAGACGACAGGATAACCAGCCACGGGTCCAGCACTATCCTTGGCTGTGGAGGTGTCATCATACATCAGTAAGGACACAATTTGAGGGACCGAAGGAAAAGTGACATCTGCCATGCTGTTCATTTCTTCTATATACACAATGGCTTTGGTCATCTGGAAGGAAAAGGTAACGATCCGTGATGACTGAAATATTAGACTCTCGGTGCTTCAATTGTGCAGCCAGTACTCACAATGCTTGGCAAGTCCATGGCATCGTTATAATAAAAATGGTCACACCCAGAGCCCCCGTGTCGTGACAGGCCCTACGTGCTTGGCTCCCTGTGACCCCGGCACCTGGGTCATATCTCATGGTACAGGGGACGGTACCTGAGCCCAGGGCATCCTGGGTTGGCCAGTGGCCCACAAGGTATTTGGGCTTTAATTTTTCCCTCCAAATTGTGATGAAAGGTGCTAAATCTGTCTTGGGTAAAGTGGAGGGTCCCTGGAAAAGTCAATTAGTTAATGGTGGGAAGAAAGCCGGAAGACACTGCGAGAAGGCAGATCCTAGAGTTCGTGGGATCACATGGAGCCTGCGGAAGTGGATTCAGTGAAAAGCGAAGCTGTAGATGAGCAGGGGCCAGAGGCACAGGGAGATGGAGGAGCTGAGTCACCGGGAGAGGGAGGAGCTGAGTCACAGGCAGAGGAGGAACCTACGAGCATCTATTGCTGGTAAGGTGACAAGAACACCTTGCTGATACATTTGCCTTAGCTCCTGAATAATCTTCCAATATCCGATGACACATCACAGTTTCCAAGCCTGTATTTATGTGTGTCTTCTCAAAGGAAGCTTTGATCACTTGAAGTGATTTGCATGAATCTGTGTATTTCTTACTCGAAAGAGTTTAATACAGTGCACCGTATAAATAAAAGACTCATTTCTTATATGATCAGGACCTAAAACTACATTTGAAAAAGATTTTCTGCCCCTACTTCTTGAATTTTTTTTTCTTTTTTTTTACATTTTTTATTTATTCATAATCATTTTACAGTGTTGTGTCAAATTCCAGTGTTCAGCACAATTTTTCAGTCATTCATGGACATATACACACTCATTGTCACACTTTTTTCTCTGTGATTTATCATAACATTTTGTGTATATTTCCCTGTGCTATACAGTGTAATCTTGTTTATCTATTCTACAATTTTGAAATCCCAGTCTATCTCCTTCCTACTTCTTGAATTTTAAATAGGACTTGGAAAAAAAATTCAAGGCACTCCAAGTACCATCAAGTAGTAAAGATTACAAAGTAATAAAATGACCTGTACTTAAGGGAAAAAAAATCTGCCCAGTTTGATCTCCTACTAATAGTGGAACAAATAATAAAAGAAATAGAGTCAATGTGAGCACAGATATTATAAACATTGGTCTGTCCCTTGAATTATTTAGTTTTAAAAATTAGGTTTAAGGGTCAAAATTCTGCGGAAATTATGTTTATCTTGAAGAAAGTCTGGTTGAGGATACAAAAAAGATTAAATGAACACAGAAAATAGCACTGTAACATTTGGATCACTGAAGCCCTGGATATCAATTTAACAAAGCTACAATGAGCAGGTGGAAATTTTGAGGGTTGGCAAAATGTTTTATGGGTTAAAATATCTGTTTTAATGAGATGTGGCACTGAATTAATAGTCTCATCTTTGTGCTGAGATGATGGAGGTTAATTCCAGATTTGGTCGTTACTGACTGAAATGGGAAGGGTGAGTGGGCTGATGTGGGACTCAGAGACTCTCCTCCTTAAGTTTCACAAGCACGATTTTTCAAGAGAGAGACAAGAATTTTTTGATTCTTGTTTCCTAGTGGAAACAAACTTTCTTTACAAGATGAGAAGGGATATGGGCACCTCCTTTTCATAACGCTTGTATAAAGTCAATCGATTACATTATGTGATGCTTATATGCATTTTCCCTGATAAAAAGCTGGCCACAAATTCATATTCACATTTTATTACTTACCTGTGTCTCTGCAATCATATTTTCATCGGGTTTTAGGTGCACAGTGAAGGCCTCTCTCATCTCTCTCACCCCATCGGAGATTATTTCAATTTCAACAATGTGCTGGGTGTCCCCCTCCTTAAACTCAATTTCTACAAAAGCAAGATCACAGATTGAAATCTTTCACACACGAATATGAGAAGTTTTTATTAAGCTTCTTTGACAGTGACCAACAATGGGAAATACATTGTACACTGTGACCCAGTATATTTATGTGTATGTGTGTGCATGTGGGTGTGAATAGAATAGAATAAAAAGTTTTAAAAACATTCCTACTCTTCCTATATGCATTGCACACCAATATTTTCTATTCCATTCCATTTTATCCAGCGGAAAATTCTAATCAAAGCTACTGAATTGATTTGATCCGCAGTTTGAAAAAATACTGGGTTATGGAATGGACAATCAACAGTTTTAATACTGGACATAACCAAACATCCTCACCGAGAATTTCTAAACCAATAAGACGTAAGTCAAATGAATACGATCACAGGTATTACTGAGTGTGAATAGTATTTACACCATATATATATACCTAGATAAGCTAGGTATAAAATAGCTGACATTTTTAATATCATGTCAAATTACGTTTTAAAAAGACTTCTTTTTGTTGCTGCTGTTAACCTTGGAAATTAACAAAAAAATTTTTTAGAAAAATGTTAGTGATTTTTTTCTCTCACTCCTGTCCCTCCTCACTAAAAATAATTCTTACATTGTCATAAAAATTAAACCCAATAATGAGAACCCTTTTTAACCATTCATTTTAAAATTCTTAAAACATTAAAAATTATTCGATTTTATTGAACTCAGGAATAAGCACCTGGTCATACTTGGATAAACAATTTTGCTGGTTTTACAATGCCTTTTGAGAAGCTGGCGCAGAAAAGAAAATAAGGAATATAATGCATGATCATTCTAATTGGAGAAGATAACACATGATGCTTTCGGATGTAACGGCAGTTCAGTCACTATAATTCTAAGTTAATAATCCTTTAAAACGTAGCACAAAAAAAGTGTCTCCAATGTATTTTTCTTTTTCTACTTCTATTTTTTGGCAATTACGGAAATGAATTTTTTTCTTTAAAATTGAGTCAGTAAGCCCGACTCATCTTTAAAATCCATTCTGCCTCTGGGTATAGCCATTTCCACATTAGCCTTAGCCCGTTGGGTTTATAAGTCTTAGATTGCTCTCTCCCCAAGAGCGCTTATGGTTCTGGTTCCAGAGGATGAAAATAGCTGATTACCTCTGGGTCACCAATTCGTTTGGTTTGACCTGTGTGATGCTGTAATGAAGAGTTGGTTTCTAACACTTAAACATCAGGGAACTTCACAGGAACATACAGGTTTTTTTTAGTTTTTTTGCACTTTTCTCCCTGGCATAGTTAGCTGGTTATGATGGTGCAAGCCTGTCTCGGCAGGGAATGGACTTTCTGGCTGAAGAACATTTTCCACCCCTCCATCTCTGTCTCACACTGCCCTCGCTTCACTCATTTTCATGGCTTATCTTAGCCCTGTATGCATCTGAGTTTTGTAACCCTCTGAATTATACAAACCCAATTTCTAAGAAGTTGAAAACTGAAGTATTTAAGTGCTTCAATTATTGTTTTCTTACAGGATACACGCTAGTTGTTTTCTGAATCACTTTATAGCCTTTATCTGCCACTTCAGACATTCTTAACACAAAAATGTTTCAACTTTTAATCTATATTCAATTTTTTTTATTGTAAAGGACTGGCCTCAATCTGGACTATAAAAGGAGAAATTAAAATACATTTCAGAAAAGACAACTGCATTTTTATTATAAACATTTATAAATGACATGTTGACATTTGTAGGATAAAGGAGATGCAGGTTGAGATAATATTATCTAACTGTTTTTCTGACTTCATTTGTCAGTTTACTATATGCATATACTTTTGTTTCTGTCTTAGCAAAAAGAATTGTTTTATTTCTAAAACAACATTTTCTGTTTAAGGTCATATCATCCATATTTAGAAGGTGTTTCCCTCATGTAAAACATGCTCATTATAGAAATACTTATTTTAGAATTTATAATTTAGTCACTGATCAGTATTTTCCTCTCCTTTTGGGTTATAGCAGTTTATCAAACTTTTACCATATATGCGAAGAAAACGCAAGCTCCTTTGTAGAAGATGTTATTTTTCTATTGTTGCATTACATATGACGGATTCAGTAATCACTGTCAGTCACTTTCTAAACTTTGTTCTCAAGTTATTAGCAGGTGAAGATGAATGCCTGGAGCTCTATGATCATCGAAACCTAAGACCTTCAGCAGTGAGAGGTGGAAACCAGAAACAAAGTGGATGAGCAGAATTCCATATAGGGCATAGAGTTAATTCGGACATCAGTTTATATCTATTCTGCCAGTAAATAATTCAGAGAGAGTGAGGAATGAGAGAGAACTGATTTGCTTTATATTCATAAAAGGAAAGGGTGAAATGATCCAAAAGTCTGAAGGAGAGGGACGGGTGAAATGTATTCACAACGAGCTTCTAAGGCCCAGAGAATTCGAGGCCTCTGTGGTTGACAATTTGTACCTCTTTTACTGCCCTCCAGAAGCACAAAGTTTTCTAGCTTCAAGCTTTGGATTGTTGGTGTTCTATAAACTAAAATAGACTATCATCTTGGCTATCATGTAGTGTAATAGATTATTCTCGGAAAATTATTATTTAATGTCAGATTGCCATCATGAAGGTAAAAGCCATTGAAAATGAAAGCAGAATCAAAACAGAAGGCCATCCAGCACATTCACTCAAAATTTCCCTAAGCCCTAATACATACACCCTACAAAAAAGGGAAAATCCTGGAAATGAATTCCCTTGACATTTTTTTCTTCTGAAGGAGCTTAATTTAATGGAGTATGTGTATTCGTATTTCAATTGGATGGATATTTCTCTCCTTTCTCTCGAGAGCTTGGGGCACGCACATAGTAAGAGCACGGCCCCTCGGGACACAGGCCCTGGGGCCCCATACCTTCCGACACGGGGTGATAATCTTCTCCAGAGGTGGCTGAGCCGTCCTTGGTGTGAACTCTCACGATGGAAACCTTCGAAGTGTCTCCTTGGCGAATCACTGGAATCCTTATGATCGCCGACTGTCCTGGTTCTTTGGGTTCCCTGACACTAAATTTGGTTTCTCCAAATTTAATTATGGTCTCTAAAATAGTGGGAAACACAGATAAATTAAATAGTAAGGAGAATGCTTTTTCTCCTTTTCTAGTTTTTTTTTCCCCCTCCATATGGGAGGAGCTTAATTATATTATACTCCTGGCTTCCCCCGTCCCCTCAATATTACTGGTGAGTGAGTTACGAGAAAGTGAGCATGCGTGGCCCAGGTCCTTCCTTGGGAATTAACCAGCCCCCGGAAATCACATGCTCTGGGCTGTCTGTATGTGCCAAACATTGTACAGGAGCGGGCCACTGAAAGAGGGAGGGGACAGAGGAAATTATTGACCCAGGACTATCCGCACCCAAAGGTACGTGAGGAAGAGTGGGGAGGTAGGAATGTTTGGGATTTAGGTATAAACCGTATTCTTCAACATTAACTCTCAGTTTAAATGGTTTGTTTCATTCTCCATTTATCTTAGTCTTTTTCCTATTTCTCAATCATTTTAAAAGCCTAGTCAGAAAGAGGGGGTTATTTTTGGAGCCACCTAAAACTTTTTAACACCGATGGATTTCAGTTCCCAAATTACAGCTGAGCACAAGGAATGCCTTCTTACTATCAGCCTCATCTCGGATCCTTATCAGGGTTTCATTTTGTTCACCAACTGCAGCGCCAAAAGGAGAGTTGCTCTGCGGGGTGCCAAGAACCAGACGGAGCTCCTCTACTTCCTCATACAGCACGTCGTCCATCAGCTCCAGGATACAAGGCTTTTCAGTCTCACCTGGAACAGTGATAATGACAGAGGGTCGATCACGTCCCCTGGGCCATCAGGATGCACCTACAACCAGGTGGCAAGCACCACGAGGGCAGGAACATCGCTCTTCTGCCCCTGCTGTATCAACAGTGCAAAGAACAGTGCCTGGCACGTAATAAGCCTTCCATTAACATTTGCTGAATGAATGACAAAGTGCGAACATATGGAATGAGAGGCCCCCATTTGTACGGGGAATTTCTTTAACGTCTGTCCTTAAGTTCTGTCACTCACCTTAGAAAACAAGGGAAAAATAGCAAAATCTGATTTTGTTCACACATTTCTAACCTTATGATCAGGAAGCAAATTTAGCAGCCTTGTACTGGTTGGTCATTGTTATGTTGACTACAGTACATGGTTCTTGTACAATTATTGTATCAAGTGACCAAGTATTTCAAGACATTGGATACATATGGAAAATGTGGTATCTATGTCCTTTCATTTCTGCCTATTGAACATTAAGTATGTCCCAGTGTTGTGAAATCTATACGTTTGATAGGCCGTCACCTGCTAAATACGTTTTGAGTAACATAGCACTTCACTAGAAACTAATCAATAAGTTGATACAGGAACCAAAAGGACATTCATTCAACCTGTTAAAATCTGCCTCACCTTATTATCATTTAGTGCACATAAAACCATTTTGTAAGCTTGTAAAAATCAAGAACTTGTATTTTCTTGATAGATATTTCACACACAAAACGTGGCTTCTGCAAATTCCAAATAAAAATTATAAGCTGTAACTTACCAGGTAGGAAAGTGATGGAGGAGATGTCAGTGTTCGGGCGTTCTTCAAAGTCCATCATCACTTGTGCAGACCCCTGTCGTGTATAGCATCTCACTGAAGACCTGTACTGGGTATCTCCACTCCTGTGGATCATTGCGACTATCTGGCCATCATTTTCATTGCCAGTATATACTCGTTCTTTGAATTGCATCTTAGGCACTGCAAAAAATAAAATAAACATATGGATCTGACCATTTGCCAGTGGTTTGGCCTTGAGCAAATCACTTAACTCAGTGTTTTGATTTCCTTTTCTTTGAAAGTTTGCTCTGCCTCTTTTGTGGAGTAGGGAGAGGCAATGAAATGCTAAAAAGCAGATGAAACCAGAGACTTTAAGATGTCTGTATCTATGTATGTTGCTTAATCATGAGTTTTTCAGAATTTCTTGATATGAATAATACTAAATATTCGGAACATAATTATAAGCATAGTTTATCCAGACCACACTGGAAAAGTTGACAATGGCTGCAATATTATATATAATATATAGGTGACACTTATGCTAAGTCAATTAACTATCGGTCTCATTGACAATAGGTTAGATTCCGTCAAGCGATGTGAAGATCATCATGGTAGAAGGTGACTCAGAATTCCCTTGTGATGATGAGCCGGAGAGCCTTGCCGTGCACCCAACAGCTGGTTGTCTCAGAACAGTGCTTTTGGCACATCATTAGGGGGATTTCAGGAGTGTCTGGGTGCAAGGAGAGGACAGAAAGTGTCTTGTGTTGAGAGTGGGAAAAGATCATACATACTTAAGAGTTTGTGCAGCCTTATGTGGTTCAATATCTTTACACACAGATATTGGTAACAAACTCACTTTTTTTTTTAATTTGAGAGGAAGACTAAAAGCTTTCTTCTGAAGCTGTGTAACTATCAGAATAATCAGGATGAGAAAGGAAGACATGGTTAGCTAAGGTATT
This sequence comes from Vicugna pacos, assembly GCF_048564905.1. Lineage (NCBI taxonomy): Eukaryota > Metazoa > Chordata > Mammalia > Artiodactyla > Camelidae > Vicugna > Vicugna pacos. Next base: position 11,699,610 of record NC_133000.1, on the reverse strand, counting down.
ATTATGGGTTGAACCGTGTCCCCCTGAATTTCATAAGTTGAAGTCCTAACCCCCAGTACCTGAGAATGTGACTCTACAAGAAGATAGGGTATTTACAGAGGTAATCAAGTAAAAATGAGGTCATTAGGGTGGGCCCTACTTCAGTATGACTGGCATCCTTTTTATAAAAGGGAAATTTGGACACGGAGACACACACAGGGAAAAGACGGCCATCGACAAGCCGAGAGAGAGAGAGGTGCAACAGGTCCTCCCCTCACATCCCTTAGAAGGATGCACTCCTGCTGACACCTGGACCTTGGACTCCTAGCCTCCAGAACTGGGGGACCAGAAACTTTTCAATCTGTAGTACCTTGTTATGGTGGTCCCCACAAACTAGTACAAAAATATAAACCCTAGTGTATCCTTTTACTTAACATGTATATGAACTCCAGCTTATCATTTTACTTATCACCGTAAATTAATAAGCACTCACAATCTGAGACAGAGTCATTTATGGACACTGTGGTTTTGCTGGGATCCCCCAGGGTGGCATTCACAGGCATTCGAAGCACCAGTTCAAATTTCTCAATTCCTTCCAGCACTGGTTGTCCAAGATCATCCAGGATGATAACACGAACGCTCTGCATGTTGACCCCAGGTGCAAAATCTAAATTACGGCTGATTCCCACGTAGTCTGTTCCAGCTATGACAGTAACAGAAGAACTTTTCAGCTGGGGACTGATTAAATTTAAACAAAATTATGAGAAGCAAATTATGTAGGTATATTTATAATTCTTTTAAAAAAATATAGACGAGCAAATCACTACAGAAAAGTATGTGGAATGAAATGCAAAAGATTAGTATCTGCATTTGGTTATTGAGACGGTAGATCAAAGATCAGATGCTGAACTGTTTTATCTACGGCTAATGAGTTATTTTAGCTTTTTATCTTAGCTTTCTTTCTTCCAGGTTCTCCATCTTTATCTTGGAATTCACAAATAGAGCTCAAATCATCAGCACACCAATCAAATATTTGATTATCGTAAATTATATATGAAATACATATATTTAAGTTTTGTTGTTATTGGTTAAATATATTTATTTTTAGAAGCTACTACAGAACATCTTATTTAGGTGTGTGATTGCCTCCTGGTTAAAGCAATGCATTTCGGACGTAAGCTTTTATCCCACATGTTCATTGCCCCAGGCAAATTGAGCAATCCTTGGTTCTCAAAGACATATTTGGTTTTTTGACTTATTATTTTTTCAGGCTGTGGGGTGCAAACCAGTGGTGACAGCTCCATTTATGCCTAAAGAAGTTAAGAAACAAAACTTAATCTGTAGGCAATACATCCATAAAGACTGGGGGTAGGGGGGGGAGTTCAATATCACTCCTTCTTTGTTTTCATATTTTCTGCTTTTCAACTCTTATATTTATTTACTTCAGAATATGCAACCATATTTGAGTATACGTCTTTAATTCATTTTTTAAAATCTCTGAATCTCATTGTGGCTCTTTTTGCATTTTTCTTTTCCTCTGCTTCTTCACCTTTATTTTCATCTCTTTCTTTGATTTGAATTTTCTCTAAAGAAATGACCAATTTGGCTAAACAAATGTTTATTGGACACCGACTACATGATATTAAACTTAAGGGTGACTTTTAAGATGGGGTGGCCCCTGTTTGCTTTGTGTGGTGAATGTGTGATGTGCGTATGATGTTCATGTGTGTGTGCACCTGTGTGTGTGTACATGAGAAAGAGACAGTTTGTATTTTTGGTCATTTAGATGGGGGAAAAAGGGGAAATTTCTAATCCTATGCTGTCCTAAACTTTACAATCAACCTTTTACCTTTGTAGATTCCAAAATAAAAGGCAAGCATATGCCAGAGACGATAGATTGTACAACAAAGTGTAGAAAAATTATTTGATTCGGAAGCATGTGTGAGGACATTTGTTTAAAATGAGGAAGGAGCCAAACTGGAGAAGCATAGTACTGAGAGGTACTTCAGTGTCACTAGATTGTGTGCGGGTGGCCAGTGATTACTCTTGTTATGCATATGATGTCATAACAGTCCACGATGTTACATTTCCCAAGTGTAGAGAGTCAATTCATGCAAATGTAGGCATTAGAATTTAGAGTCTTTGACTTACATGTTTATAACTTAGCTGCCGATTCGTGATCCTTAGATGTATTCTCTCACAGTGGTAAATAGAGCCTAGATTTACCTTCTATATAGTAATAATTTCAGAAAAAAATATATTCAATCACTGTTTGAATAGAAGTGAAGTGTTTTGGCTTTAAGGTATTTATCACGGTAAGTTGAAAATTGTAGAATAATCAAAAGAATTGTTGTAGGAAACCGCTCACCATCGGCAGAAGGCAGATCTGTTTTCCGAGATCTCACGGTGACACTAGAAGCCTTGGACAGGTCAGTGCCCGCTCTCCACACCTGCACTTCCACATAGCCCGCACCTTCATCCACGGAATACTGCACTTCGCCGAAGTAGAAGATGGGTTCTGTTAAGAAGGAAAGAGGAAGCATTTGTTACTTTTAATTTGTCACATCAAACCCTTAGGACGTGATTCCAAAGAAGCGTTAGCTTCATCTTATCGATTTCCCTGTATCATCATCTTTTTTTCCTTTCAGCAAGACGACGTCTCTTTAGGCTCTAGATTTATAGTTTTCAGATCAAAATGCCTCTGCTGCAAAACAAAAATACCTATGGTGAAGTGTCTAATGGAACATTCTTATCTAAGGCATATGAGTTACTCCGTCCCTTGTATGTGGGATTATAAATGGCTTCTAAATGTACTTCCTAAAAGTTTAGCAGGAAAACCAGCACCAAAATGAAATAAAACGCTAGGGCTGAAGTTTTATGCTCATTTTATTGTCTTCTACCGAGCCATCACTCTGAAGACTACATGATGACATCTTCTAGTCCATCAGTCCAGTGGATTTGGGTCTGTTATAGCCCCTAGAGAGTTAGTGCCTATTGGCATAACTAGACTGAACACATATGATTATGTGTAGTGAAGAATTTAGGGAGACCAGGACATGATTTATAGTTACCTCTGCAGTTTTGGGGGTGCCCTTTACCAACTGACGTTCCACTAGAGAAATCATCTCCTACCCAAGGGTTTACATGTGTCTTAAACATGTATGAAAATCATGCAACTCAGGTCATTAAAGTAGGACACATGCTTTGGAGACCTTGTATTATTATTCTTCAGTGCTGGTGATGAACTGATCTAACCATCATTCCCTGCCTGGTGCCACTCGTGACCAACAGTTCACCTTGCGAGACAGCTGCCAGGAGTCTGAGAGATAGCAGTTAGCTGACTAATGAAGAAAACCAAGAAATAATTTGTGAGCTTACTTAAAAAAAAATCTCAAATTTATTCTGGAATGTTTTTAGGCTCACAGAAAGTTACAGAAACAGTATATAGGGTATATATTTTGCCCATCATGAGCTTATGTTATAAGCAACCATTAACAACAACATAATGCCATTTGCAGTGACATGGATGCTCCTGGAGAATGTCATTCTAGGTGAAGTAAGTCAGAAAGAGAAAGACACTCATTCCACTCATACAAACAAACAAACAAAGCATAAATACAAAACAGAAATAGACTCATAGACATAGAACACAAAGTAGTGGTTGCCAAGGGGGCGGGGGGTGGGAAGGGACAGACTGGGATTTCAAGATGTAGAATAGATAAACAAGATTATACTGTAAAGCACAGGGAATTACACACAAGATCTTATGGTAGCTCACAGAGAAAAAAATGTGACACTCAATATATATATGTTCATGTATGACTGAAAAATTGTGCTCTACACTGGAATTTGACACTCCATTGTAAAATGATTATAAATCAATAAAAAATGTTAAAAAAAATAAAGTGACACAGTAAAAAACAATTAATTAATTAATTAATTGAGTATATTCACATAATAAGGCAAATAGCCCCTTGATGGAAGTCATTTCAGTTGCCTGTGTCTGGTTTTAGGAGACTCCAAAGGACTGAATCTAAAAGGCCGTGCAACTCACATGGACAATGTTCCTTCAAACACAAGGCCACGCAAGAGATGACTATCACGTGTCAGAGCAGCTAATTGAATTAGCAAACACAAAGATCAAACAAAACCCTACAACCATGGCTTCCAACCAGAGGAAACCCTTTCTGTGCACTGCTCAAGTTGAGTAAGGACTCTTGATTTTCCTGCCCCCCCAATAAATTACCTTCGTCAAAACCAGAAAATTGTGTTTTCTCTGTTTCTTCATAGGGTGAGCGTGATAAAAAGCATGTAACTCCCTGAAGTCTTGAGTGATGCAAAACCAACCTTGGAAGTTTTGCCTGCATATTTCGGTTCAGGGGGTAATAAATCTGCCTACAACATGCTTTTACCTCCTTCTCGCCCTTTCAGCTCAGACAGCGCTCAGGCGTGCGGGTGTCCGTGTACAGATGAAGGTGTTATCATATTCACCTCGGCCAAGGTGGGCCTCAGATACAAGCCAATACATTCCTTACATTTCTCACACCTGAGTAGGGGGCAAAGGTGAAGATGGAACCCTGAAGCTACTTGTTTTGACCAGACGGCCATACCAAGCACATCTGCATGGCTTTTAAAAGGTGCTTATAGTGATTACAGGGGCCTGACCATCTGCACCCAGCAAGTGATCTGAGTCTCTGCACATTCCTGGCAAACCACGTCATGCACAGATTAGATGTGAGTTACGGGGGAGACCCGTGAAATGCAGGAAGGGGGCCTCCTACTTAATAATGACGCTTCCCACCTTCCCATCTCCCTGCTCCTCCCAGATACACACTAGAGGTGGTGCAGAATAAAGCCATGTGAGTCAGCACAACCGCTAAACACCAGATGGGCTACACAGAGACAACACTTTGTTCTGCATGTGTTTGTTCAGACTCATTCTGTCAACTATAGATTGGGTTTTCATGTTATAGCTTAATGTGCAGTTCATATAAGGAAAAAAAAGAGTCCTGTGTAGTATTCTGAAAATTTTTATCCCAGTTGTCATTAAGAGTGAAGAGTGATGATACTAGTGACCACATGGAGGACATTTATTATGTGTCTGTCATATGTGTTTTGTGCGTGTGTGTGTGTGTGTGTGTCAGAGAAAGAGAGAGAGAAGGGGAGAGAGAAAGGTGAAAGGTCATGGCACATGTGACAATGCAATACATAATAAGATTTCTGTGAATAAGGCAAACATATTGCCATCATGTAGTACCTTTTTATCTCCAGTAGAAAGAAAGAGGGGGGATAGAAAAAGGGGTTCAACCCTAACTCTCTCAATTTTTCTACTGCACCTAATAGAAGGCATTGGAAAAGATGTTTATTTCCTTAAAATTGCTTTTTGAATATCAGTAGATTTAAGTCATCAATGTAATTTCTTTCCCTCTCTGTCCTCTATTCGTGATGACAGGCAAATTAGTCTATTAACCAACTGCAGTCCTTGCAGTGAAAGTATTAAGTGATTAATGATGATGAAATTAAAAAATAGTTCAGTAGTTTTTATAAGAAAAATAATTCTTGTTAACTGCCTAGTTTCTTACGCCATGAATACAAAGAAATGGCAAGGCATTAACACTTCTGTATCTCTTCAGGGTGGCTTTATGAGAATAACTATTGTTATTTCAATTTCTCAACGCCCTGTCATAGTCTCTAATACTTGAGATTTATTTATAATTGTTACCATTTGGACAGAATCTTATGTAATATGAATGACTTGCAAAATCTCACAAAGCAGTGAGTTGATTTATAGATAATCACCTAAGATAATTGGCAAGAGGTTCCTGGACCATTTTAATGTGTGAGAGGGAGAAAAGGGTAAATGAATGGGAACTGTCAACAACCGAAAGTGTGAAATCCAGAAGAATTGATTGTTCTGGAAACTTATTATCATTTATGAGTAAGTTTTTAGCTCACCTCTCTTTGGTAAGATGGTTATTTGTTTTTGTCTAGGAGATTGGTTTCTCCTAAGAGTTAAGTAAACTGTAGATCTTTGTTTAACAGTTTTGTAAATATCCACATTACAACTTAAATCAGAAAAAAACCCTATTTTGTAATCAGATCTTAAATACACGCTACGCCTTGTTAAGTTCACAGTCTTAATAGAGAAAAGAGTCAGTGGCTGATGTTACTTTGTGGAATGGAGAGAGTGTTCAAATAAAGCCACGTATCCGACAGCCTACACCCACAAAATACCATAAAACAGCCATTTGTCATGACTCCACCATCCACATATGACACTGCAAAATGTTTATTCCCTCTGCAGAGAAAAGGTAAGTTGTATCCAAGTCGTGTGTGAGCAGGGCAAGGGAGGTTTTAAGTTGGCAAGTGAAATAGTGTGAAATTACTAAGGGAAGCCAAACTCTACTGTCTGTATCCTTTGTGGTATTAACGCTTTTAAGTCAAGGGCACAGCTCAAGGCATTGACTATAGAAGAGTCTCTTTTGGTTCATTAAATACTAATACGCTTTTCAAGGTTGGGGATACTTTCACTACCAACAGCACAGATAGGATCACGCCAGTTTCTTACACATAGAAAAAGCAAGAAAAAGAAAAAAGAAGCTTAGAGGGCCATGCAACGTGCACACCTGCCATGAAGACAAAGGGAAAATATTTTAAGTTCTTCCCCGCAGGGAAAAAGTGAACTTTCTTTTTTTTTTCTTTTTTGCTGAGTCTGTGGTGTCTAGATTGATGTTTACAATTACTTTGGTGTCTCACGAGATGAAAGGAAGAGGTGCCAGTGGTAATTGCTATCTGGAGCCAAATCTTATTTACTCACGTGTACCTGGCCCATCAGACAAGGAAGCTTTGTAGCCCTCACTAAGATGTTTGCTTAGAACTGCATGAAATAAAGGAAAAAAAAAAAAACTTGTATGCTGTCTTTTGGTTCGGTGCTGAAAGTAAGACCAAGGAAACTCCCTAGATGATTTCCAACCCAGAGCTCTCTTCTGAGCTTTGGACCTTGATGACTGGCTGCCTACACAGCCCTGTGTCATGGGCACCTCAAGGTAAACTCCCAAACAGAGGCGGTGAGCCAGCACCACTTCCCACCCCCTGATTTCCATCTCATTGCCACCGTCCTAGGTGCAGATGCGGCCGCCATCACCTGACACTGAATTCTCCCAACAGCCACTTAGCCGCCCCCAGGCTCTTGACCCAAGAGGCCATCTCCCAAAGCAAATCCCATCAGGGTTATTTGCTGAAAACCCTGCAGTGTTTCAGTGTTCTTAGGTTTGCTCACAGAATTCTTAAAATGGTTCGTAAGACGTGCAAAATCTGGTCTCAGTTTGCCCTCCTTTTGGCCTCCTTTCTACCCAATAACCCAGTGCCTTGAAAGTCTGCAATGTGGTGCTCAGAGCCTTTGTCGTACCACTGCCGGTGCTTTGAACACTCCCTCCCTCCTCCTCACGGGGTTAACTCCTGCTCCTTTCAGGTTGCAGTCTAGAAGTCACTTGAGCTGAGGAGCACCCTGCCTTCCCCATCAGAGCCCTCACTCCCCGCGCAGTCACCCCAGGCTTGTATCCCCACCGTCTGGGAACCTCTAAGGGAAGGAGTTCAGCCCCCTTTCCTCACTGACATTCTTCCAACACTTAGCGTCATCAACGCCTGGCCGTAGGTGCTCAATTAAGGTTTGTGGACTGAGTGAACATCGTGTAAAATAGGATTACTGGTTTGTCAGAGCAAAAGAATAATGTGTTTTTGTGGGGGGTGAGCCAGAAGACAACAGTCCTCAGCAGCAGGCGGGGTAAGTGCTTGTCTGTGCAGAAAAACGGCTGGGTAGGGCTGCCCTTGGAAACCGGAGGAAGTCCACGGGGCGAGGGAGCCAGCCACAAGGAACTCACACACAAGGGGCCTTTTTCTTTCACTTTTAAAATCCTTTGCCTCCAGGAAGTGCATTAGAATCATCCAAGGAGAGTTAAAGATAGAGATGCTCTGTTTTACCTCCAATTTACTGAATCAGAATTTCCAGTGGGTGCCCCTAGACACCAGTGTTTTCTCTTTTCCTTTCTTATTTTTTAATAGACTGTATTTTTTTAGAGTACTTCTCAGTTCACAGCAAGATTGGGCAGAAGGTACAGAGATTTCCCGTAGAGCCCTTGGCCTCCGCCATGAATCAGCACCAGGTCTCAACAATCTGCAGGTCACTGTAGCTCATTTCAATGTCTTAAGCAACTGAGTAGATACCACACTAATTGTTTTGAATTCAGCGTTTCACTTGGTCCTCACATCCACCCTATGAAATGTGCATTATATTAGTCCTGTTTTCGCAGATGAGGAAACTAAGAATTAGGGAGATTAAGAGATTTGTCCAAAGTCACACATCAGGGAAATGATGGATCACGATTTATCCCTAGATAAAGCCTGTGCCCTTAACTCAGCTAACTAACCTTAATTAAAGGGTCATAATTAAAAGGCTGTCACAAGATTTTAACAAAGATAATTTTTTTTACCCTGCAATTCAATACGTAGGGATTATCATATAGAAATACTAGCAAGTGTACAAAAATTCACACACAAGTATGTTTATTGTAATTCATTTGTACTGGGGCGCAACTGGAAACAAGCCCAAAATCCATCAGAAGGGAACTGGTTGAATTACTGTTCATTCATAAAATGAAACCAAGCTACAAAGTCGATTTTTTTATCTTTCTCTTTTTTTTTTTTAAGGTAAAAAATCTAGTGGAGACACTGATGTTAGTTAAAGACAACTTTCTGATTTACACTCTCTCCTGGGCTTCATTAACAGCAATGAGATTAAGAATTAAAGATATGTCATTTCTTTTTGGTAGCTCTGAAGATTTCCCCTTTATCATTGTTGATAAAAAAAAAAAAGGAGAACTAAGCTCAAAACAAGATTAGCATCTCTGTGAACTAAAAATGTAACAGAACAACAGAACATCACAGTGGTGAGTGGAGGAAAAAGTGAACAGTTCTGCTGGCCTCTCAAGTTTGGAGACAGGCTATGAACCAACACTGGAGTCATGGAAACCAAACGAAAACATAATTCAAGAGTGAGAACAAAATATAGATATTTTCAGCCATCAAAGATGAAGAGGCTTTACTCACCTATAGATGCACACTGCGAAATTGCTAAAAGCGCAGAAAAAAAGTGAAGTCAAAGGCAAGAACTGTGGAAGCAAGAAACTTTGTTGAGCGATCAGCAAAATCTGCTGGTAAACACAACTGCTGCTTGCACGCTTAATACTTATAACTGATATTTTCAACTTAATGCTGAAATTAAAACTTGAGACAACAGAAAGGAAGTTACCCACAGTGTTGGGTTATATCTAAACTACTCAATGTCTTTGTCTTTTTCAAGACAGTAAACTTTGTTAGGCAGATAGTAGAGAACTAAAATTATGAGTCGGCGCCAAAAGAACAGAAACCAGCAGAGAATAAAAGTAACAGAGGATAAAGAAAACCTTCTTGACATAATGAGAAGCTGTGGAGAAAAAAAAAAAGGAAAGGAAAAATACATAAGCAGAACCCCCAAAGAAAAAGCCCCAATATATTGCCATAATTAGAATAATGTAAACTTTAACTTTTCTTTTTTAAAACAAATTGGGTTAAAAAAAACCCCAAAATACATAAAAAAAAGCTGTAAACAAAATTTGAGGAAAATATGAAAAAAATATAAGGACATAAGAAGTATGTATGATGCCAAACAGGAAAAAAGCAAGGTGGTGTAGCAATATTAACAAAAGTTCAAATACAATTTGAAGCATAATCATTAATACAGAAGAACTCTACGTAACACCAAAGAACTACCCACCAAGATTATCTGACAATCTCGCATCTGTGTTAAAACATATGCGGCAAAAACTGTAAGATTACAGGAAAATATTGATTAATCTACAATTATAGTGGGTTTTTAAAATCTTACAGTGCTCAGAAAGTGATAAGTGAGGCAAAACAATTTAGTAGGAGTATTAAAAAAAATCACAACATAACTTTTGTCTAATGTATGTATCCCTGCCCTGCAAACAAGAGGTTAGTATTCAAAATAAAAACTACCATAAACCTGCAACAAAAATTCTAACAGCAAATGGGAAAATTGAAAAATTATGCAAATATTTAAGTCTCAGAAGAGAAAAACTTTTTGTTATATGTAAATATCTTAACATGAGACATTATTTAATACTTAAAAGATGAACAAAACCCAAACAGTTCAACAATATGGGGAGAAAACAGACATTCTTAGACACTGCTGGTAGGAAGGCAAATGGACTCAATCACTTTGGAGAGATTTTGCAATACCTGGTAGAACTGAGACTGTACACCAGCATGACCCATCAATTCAACCTTAAGGTATATACCCTAGAGAAGTTTTGTACATGCATACTCGGAAACACTTACAAATATGTTTAATGCAACATTATTTACACTTACAATGTCAGCAGGGAAATGGACAATTAATATCCATCTAAATGCAGAAAATAATCAGATCTTGAAAACAATGCTGACTTGAAAAAAAAAAGAAAGCAAGCAAGTTGAAAGAGATAGTTATCCAATTTATGATCATTGCTACTTAGGAGGACTATGGCAACTGAATGGTGCCAGAGGGGACTTGATGTTTTATATATAGTGTTTGATTTCTTTAATCAACCTGAGGCCACCATGAAAAATGGTACATTGGTTAATTTTAGATAGAGCATATTATGCTGTATTATTTTTGTATGTTTCTGTAAAAAATTAATTTTTTATTTAAAGTTTTTAAATTTTTTACTAAAGTGTGATTGATTTACAATGTTAGTTTCAGGTGTACAGCAATGAGATTCAGTTACACACATACATACATACATACATATATATATTCTTTTCAGATTCTTTTCCATTATATATTATTATAAGAAATTGAATACCGTTCCCTGTGATAAACAACAAGGAGATCCTTGATGTTTATCTAAGAAAAAAATTTTTACAGGAGGAATTTTTACCTCCTTTGCTACACATTTCTTACACACATTAATCTGTTATATATTTTATTTTTTTAAAATAAGTAGCATTGATTACTTTTGTAAATAGGAAAAACAAGGAAGGAAAAAAAAAACTAGAAGAATTCCTGCTATAAATAGTTTAAAATCATTTTTACTGGGCCTCTTTCTACTTTTCTTTCAAGAAATACTTTAAGTAGATAAACATACATTCTTAAGAATGACCACATATTTAGTCTTTAAAAAGCATTTTCAAAATTCTTGTTGAAAAATAAAGTTCAACTATATAAGTTTAAGAGTATGTATCAGTTTAGAGGCATATTTTGACATTTCTTTTTCTTGCCAACTGTAATTTTCTCAGAAAGAATAAAGAAAAGTCAGTACATGTCTAAACTGCTTATAAAGACTGAATCTTCCCAAGATTTCAGCTGAGGATACATGATAAGCCTTCCTCCAAAAAGGATAATATTATCAGAGATTTCACTATCCATCTACTTTCACTTCAAAACTCTGGCTTTTGTCTTTTTCACGGTCAATACAAGCTTAACATGAAATTTAAATGTCACAATCATCAGTTTTCCACCACCCAGTAATATTTGAAGAAGGCTTGCTGAATATTCTCTATTTAACACATATTGTTGAGAACGCGCCTCTAGGAGAGTGCTTTTAAAACTGTTTTAATTTTTGTTTCTATCCTGTACGACGTCATATTACATAAACAAGGGAGGGGAAGGAAAAACTGGTCATGAGTCACTAACTGATTTCTCAACTCAATGGATTAAAATTTATGATTTCCTAAATAGTATTCTTTATGGCATCTGAAATTGAATATATATGGCAAGTACCAGGGAAATAAATGATACCTTGTGTAGGTGAAAAATGATATTTACTACCCCATGCGTGTCATAGAAAAAGATCTGAAAACACCCTAAATACTCTTCAATAAGGGATTGTTAAATATGTTACAGCCACACTGAATACTACGTAGCCCTTAAAAAGAGTTAGTTTATACATACTGACACAAAAAGTTCTTCATGATATATTGTTATGATAACATGCATAATTCGATCAAGTGGTGTAACAAATATTTATTGAGCATTTTCAGTGTGCCTGAACTGCTCTAAGCACTAATAACCCTTTGAGGTAGGTACTGTTGTCATCTCCAGTTTGCAGATGAGGACGCCGAAGTCCAGGAGTTCAAGGATAACCAATAGGTGGAAAGGAAGTCAGACTGTCTGCCTCAAGCATGAGCACATGTAACAAGAATGACTTCTAACCAAAGTAAAGAGGAAATGTATACATGTAACTGTGTGTGTAGAAAAGCCACACTGGACTTCCGTGACCTCAAGGGAGAGGCGGTGGGTTTGGTGAGGAAGATAAGCCTACTGCCATTTGGTTGATGTACTTCTGTTTGGTACTTATGTAATAGTTTCGTAATAAACTATTATTGCTAAGCAAGAATTAATCTGTGCAACATACCTCCATTAAACATAACCTCAAAATATTAGATTTAAGAAAAGTCTTAATTACAGAGCAGAAAGTGTCTCCCCCCTCCCTCCCTTGTTAAAATCTTTGAAATATTTCTTACTATTAACAGAGTCTGGCCTCTTTACCAACTGGCTGCAGTATTTCTCAGTGTTGTGGGGGGGGTCTGCTCTCCAGGGAGCAATAAGCGCCTTCCAAAAATTCATTATCTGAGAGTTCCAAGGTCCTGCAAAGTTTGTGTCTTTCCATTTTCACATATAACCTCCCCCTGGTTGGCAGCTGTCAAGCAAGTCCTGCCTTTCCATGCTTCTCACATTGTACTTTCACGCTGTGTCCAAATGCCTCATTCACTCCATCACCCTCCTCATTAGACAGAGGCCTCCCCAAAGGCAGAAATCAAGTATTGTTCATCCACAAACTCCAACGAGAAGCGTGGTGCCTGACATATGGGAGGTCATGAAAAATGTGTGGAGACATAAGACTAAGCCTGATACTGCTTCCAGGGTTTCTAATCCAAAGCAATCATTATGCCTGTAAAGCTCATCTTGTGAGAACACACCAACTGACATTAAAGTTAATGCAGGAATAATATTACGATGGGATAGTTACTTTCATTGAGTGTCTGCCTCTGCAGGTCACATCGAATCTGTCTCTAGCATCTTTGTTCTATTGCCTACAGTGCTCCCAACAGCCTTGCAAGGTCGTTAGTTTTATCTGCAGTTTATAAACAAAATTAAATTGAACGTTAGGAGATTAATTGTCCCAAGGTCACAAAGCTCATATGCAGTAGAAGCAGGGTTCAAATGTAAGCCTCTAAGACTGTAAAATCTGTGCATGTTCCATCATGTAGTACTCTTCCTGCAAATGATTAACTACCTGGAAAGGTGAACATTTTTAGGGTATTTTCTTTAATGATGTATAGTAAGATTCTGCAAAGAGAGAGACACGTAAGAAATATTTAGACTATGTTATAGATCAGTATCCTTCAGTTGCAATGATAAATTTCTTCATTAAAAAAACAAGATCAAACCAGAAAAGAAAACAAGATGTCACCCTATGCTTAAACTCTCCATTCATTTAAAATTGTTACTGCGCCAAAACCCGTCGATCAGAAGATACACATGTACATTTTCAATCCTGCTGACTAAAGCGAACTTCATAAGCAAGATTTCAGGATTCGTGGAGACTTTGACATCAGGGTGATTCATGTGGGAATCCCAACAGCTGAATTAAGAAAGATCACGGCCAACATGATGACAAACACGGTCTGTGTGAGGTCTCAGGAAAAAAGCATGTGGTTGACACTCGAAAAATAAATAATCTTGACCACAGACCGTTCGACAATTGACACTTGAAACATGCCGGCAGGCGGCAAAGGAAGGGACTCCAGGATAAACAGCTGAAGCTGTTGCATTTCATGCTGAGAGGAGGTGCTCCTTTTTGGTAAGAATTCGACTTCTTTCTCCTTGTGAGTGGGACTCAGTAGCAGCTGCTGACTCTGCTCCGTTGCTTCCTAGTGGAGGACCTGAAAAGGGTCCTGGGAATCTTCCATCCTCCTGTGATGTGGTGGGAAATCAATCCAGGGAACTGTTCTAAGAGCCATGAGTGCTGGTCCTCCTTCAGCCACCTCTGAATGCCGGACTTTGGAGAAGTCAGCCTCTTTGGTTCTTGGCTTTCTGGTCTTCAGTGTGGAGACCACCCAGCCCAGCCGTGCGAAGACCGATCACTCATGGACTTGCAGGTCTAGGCACGTTCCTCCTGCCCCTCTCGGACCGCTGCTCCTCTTGCCCGTGATGATCCGAGTTGGCTGCTATTTCTCTCACTCAACTTCCCCGCAACCTGTTTATGCCGACTGTCTCCTTCCTTACTGGAAAGAAACAGTTGCTTCCCCTCCAGGAAAAACAGGAGTTCGAAAACCATTCTTTCTCACAAATGGTTTGCAAACTAAGGAGAAACTGCAAACCCAGATAGGAAAAATGGAGGCATGATGGTTTTCACATGACTTCCCATATCCAGATAAATCTATGGGTCCTAAGATAACATTGTGTTTCATCCTTTAAATTTGTGTTTTGTTTCAATTTATAGTGCACAAAAGGCTGTTTAATATTTTTAAAAAGATAAATTAAAAATAAAAAAAGCATAGCACCTCCGGGGGTGGAAGCAGCAGCCCTGGGTTAGGGCTGAGCTGTGTGAGCCAGGTGGTTAAGACGGAGCTCGGGGAGGAGGTTGGTGATGGACTTGGACAGCTAAATAAATGGCTTTTATGGGGAAAGTTAAAAGCCAATTCAAGGCTATTAGTGTTCAGATAAATAAAATGCCACTAAGAAGCTGTTTAGCATCTATATTCTTTTTTTTAAAACATTTTTATTGATTTATAATCATTTTACAATGTTGTGTCAAATTCCAGTGTACAGCACAATTTTTCAGTTATATATGAACATATACATATTCATTGTCACATTTTTTTCTCTGTGAGCTACCATAAGATCTTGTGTATATTTCCCTGTGCTATACAGTATAATCTTGTTTATCTATTCTACAATTTTAAAATCCCGTCTATCCCTTCCCACCCTCGACCCCCTTGGCAACCACAAGTTTGTATTCTATGTCTATGAGTCTATTTCTGTCTTGTATTTATGCTTTGTTTTTTAGATTCCACATATGAGCGATCTCATATGGTATTTTTCTTTCTCTTTCTGGCTTACTTCACTTAGAATGACATTCTCCAGGAGCATCCATGTTGCTGCAAATGGTGTCATGTTGTTGGTTTTTATGGCTGAGTAGTATTCCATTGTATAAATACACCACCTCTTCTTTATCCAGTCATCCGTTGATGGACATTTAGGCTGTCTCCATGTCTTGGCTATTGTAAATAGTGCTGCTATGAACATTGGGGTGCAGGTGTCATTTTGAAGTAGAGTTCCTTCTGGATATATGCCCAGGAGTGGGATTCCTGGGTCATACGGTAAGTCTATTCCTAGTCTTTTGAGGAATCTCCATACTGTTTCCCACAGTGGCTGCACCAAACTGCATTCCCACCAGCAGTGTAGGAGGGTTCCCCTTTCTCCACAGCCTCTCCAGAATTTGTCTAGCATCTATATTCTAACAGCTGAACATAAGCTCGAGCAGACAGAGCTTTCTAGAGCAACAGCAATGACTCTCTGCAGCCTTCAGGTGAGAGATTAGCCATCGGTTTTCAGAGGAGGACCTAGGGAAATTCAAATGAACTAAAAGGCACATATTTCATTCTTAGAAGTCTTGGCATTTTATAAACACACTCCCTGTATATATATATTTTTTGATAAATAAAGCTTTATACTTTCAGTCTGAATTTTTAAAAATACTATAAAAATAGCAATAGTAGGAGTGTTGAGAAAGGTAGCCTTGGCCAACCTGCCTGCTTTCATGCATTCATCCATCCAGGTGGTGCATGGTCACTGAACACCTATCGTGGGCCAGGCAATGGGCTCTGTGCTGAAGATGCTGATAAAGATGCAGCCCTCGTCTTGGAAGAGTGCCTGGTCCAGTAGTTGAAATAGAAGTGAACACGCCCTTGTACTCATCTTGACAATACTAATCACGGTAGCTAAACACACTGGTGTTCTAAGTGCTTCACTTGTATTAATTTATTTATTCTTCGTAACGGTCCTGTGAGGTAAGTGCTGTTATGAGGTACTAAAAGGTTAAGTAACTGTCCCAAGATGATTTATCTTATAAGGGGGAGCCAGGGTTAGCCACCAGACAACACGGCTTCCTAAGACTAGCCTGTGTCTCCACGCATGGTGTGATTCTAAGTGCTTGGCTTGGACTGCTGATTTTATTACGTTACCTGTGTTATCAATCTTTATCTACCTTCTCACTTTTTCTTTTCAGCTTAAAATCATCACAAAGAATCTTTCCCTCGATGTTATCACCCTTTAGTCCATGGCCACAAGCACCACTATCGGATCTTAAACTTGAAAGACTATCCATTACCTTCACTTTTCCAGCTCCCATTAACTTTGAAACTTGCTGATATAAGCTTCAACCTCCAAAACACTCCAGAAATACTCTCTCCAAGTTGACTGGCACCCTTCTCTTCTCAGCATTCAACCCCATGTTGCAAATCTTTGCCCTTTTTATTTTTTAAATCTCTGCAGAATTTAACACTGTGGACCACCCCTGTCTTCCTGAATCTTCATCCTCTTCTCTTTATGATTATCACTCTCCTCTGCGTCTTCCCTCATTCCTCTTAGTTCTCCCCTGACCTTTATTGTGGGTGTTTTCTTTTAAAGGACTAAATAAGAAGGCCATAAAACACTTAGCACATTACCTGCACATAGTAAGTGCTCAGCTGGGCTGAGTTATTATTATTATTAGCAGTCAGATATCTGAGGCTAATTCATATCCAGGTGAGGTATGAGACAACGGAGTGGGCGGACTTTCCAAGCAGTACTAGAGCAGAGGGTGAGTGGACAGCCGCAAGTGCTTGGGACTGCAGAGAATTTGGCGCGGCTGGTGTGCTATGCGGGGCGAGGTGATGGGGGCTGGGAGAAAACCGAAGGTAATAGCCAGATCACGGGTGCTAAGCTAAGGGGCGGGAACCTTGTCCTAGAATTTATCACATGAGAGGGAGGCTCAGTTTTAAGAACAGGAAGGATGTGATTCAAACATCACTGAAGGGTCTAGAGGATGGATACACTGTGGTGGGGGGTGGGCGGTGAGCACTAGCGACAGAGAGATTAGTGAGCAACTGCAGGATCTAGGCCAGATAGGAAGCTGGCTCGGACAAGGTGGTGGCAGTTCAGATGGGCAAAGATAGTGAGGATGCAACATTCAGAGATACAAAGGAGACAGAATCAAGGATGTGGGGTGGGGAGCGGGAGGTAGGAATCTAGTCATGGCAGAACTACTCACCAAGGTTAGGAATACAGGAGGAAAACCAGGTTAGAGCAAAGACTAACTGCTCTCATTTTTTTTTTCTTGATCTGCTTTGATTTCTTTCAGAAACTAAGGAACTAGGGCCATGGTGACTCACATACCTTTGTATTACTTTCACTGTTTCAAAAGAAAAAGAAGAAACAGACACCATACATAACTAAATTACTGGGTCTCCCATCATTACAACACAAGAGTTTAATGGCATCTCCCACTTCACAGAAATGTCAAGGGATGTCATGTTTTGAACAAGGTAACGAAGCTCTCCTCAGAGAATTAATCAAACAGCTCCTGCTAATAGTTTATTTGTCCTCTGAGTATACTGAACTAGATCCAGTCCTGTGCTAGTAAGATGTACTGACATTTCAAAGAATTTCCAAACATGCACTCTGGACCACTGTCAGTTAAGACATGCAAGCTAGATTCGCTGGAAGGGTAACGATCCCCTGGAAAGCGGGCGTGAATCTCTGCGCCTCTTTCAAGCCTTTTATGTCGTGTAGGTAGCATTTCACCAGCTTACTGAGCTGGAGGTCGCACACCGCCGATGCACAAAGTGTAAAAGCAGTTCCTATACTATTAAAAAAAATTGTTTTAAATTACTGAAGTCTAGTCAGTTTACACTGCTGTGTGTCTCTGGTGCACGGCGTCACGTTTCAGTCATACGTACACATACATATATTCCTTTTCATGTTCTTTTTCATTATAGATTGCTACAAGATACTGAATATAGCTGCCTGTGCTGTACAGTATAAACTTGCTGTTAACCTATTTTATGTATAGTAGTTAGTATCTGCAAATCTCGAACTCCTAATTTATCCCTTCCTACGCCTTTTCCCCCCTGGTAACCGTAAGCTTGTTCTTTGTCTGTGAGTCTGTTTCTGTTTTGTAAATAAGTTCAGTTGTGTCATTTTTTTAGATTCCACATAAGAGTGATCTCATATGGCATTTTTTCTTTCTCTATCTGGCTTTCTTCACTTACAATGATGATCTCCAGGTCCATCCATGCTGCTGCAAACGGCATCAATACTATTTATAACTTGATCTTGGACTCACAGGATTACCTCGCAGCACTGAGATTGTAAAGGGCTTTATGGCTTTGGCTTTTTAAAGCTTTCCCTGGCAGTGAGTGCCATCCTGAAAATTACCCCCTCTGAATAAGTGTGAGTCTTGATCAACAAAAAAACAAGAAGAATGAGCATCTTGTTGGCATTTTGAAGCACAGAGTTTTAGCTTTGCAGCGTCCTTCCGGGGACTGTGAAGCAGACTGTCATTGAAACAGCCTTAGGGAAATTGAAGCTGAGATGTATTTCAGCCCTACGCAGCGTAAAAGGAAAGCTATTTTTCTCTCACAATGTCAATATCCCAACTCTTCTGACTTATTTTTTTTAAGTCCTGCCTATTGAAGCTCTACCAACCAACTTATTTCTTGTCACAGGACTGTGTTTAACTCAGTGACTGCTGACCTGTGCGGTGATTTGGGTCATCTGGACAGTGCAGTTGTCTTCACAGTTAAGAGACTGTCCCAGCCTGGGGGCACATGTGACAATACACATCAGTGGCTCAGCCTTCTTGCTTCTTTGTGTGGCTTTTCTGGACCCTCGGGTCGCACTGGGTGCCCCTTTGAAAGCACCCGTTGCACACAGAGCCTGGTTTTTTCAGTTGCCATTTTGTATCTGTTTGCCTGTTTCCCTGTTGGAATCCTCTGTAGGTTGGGCCAGCCTTGCTCACCATGGTGTCTTTGGTGCCGTGGGGAGTGGCCACGACTCAGGGGGGTGCTACGAAGTGGTACACTGTGCTGATGTGAATATATACGGAGTGAGGGCAGGACAAATCCGCGGTCACAACATCTGGTGCATTAGAGATGCTCAGCAAATGCTTTAAATACATAAATCTCTGAATATATATTATATCCATTGTCTGTTTCACTCTGGCAGAATGAAGACCTGTTTCTTAGAGCAAGGATGAAGAGAATGCTTTATTTCTCCAGAAGTATGAAGGGAAAGTTTTAGCCATAAGTTTTAAGTGCTTCAAACCGTTACTAAAGAAAAGAGGATAGTGTTTTCAGTTTTAGCTACATTTTACACGCCTCACACAGATTATTAATGGGATTATTTGTAGCATGATGTCGTCTGCTGGTTTTATCCAACGATACCTACTACCCATACAATTTACCAGGTAATCTTGTATCTCTCAAGGTCAGTAGCAAGTGTCTCCACATCATTTAAAGGAAGATTTAAGGCCAATGACAAAAAACATATGTTTATGATTTATAAACTAGGAATGAAGGGAGGAAAAAAAGAGATTCCAGTGTCTGCCTCTGTAGGGCAGAATGGAGACCTGCTTCCTCAGGAAATCACGAAACCTCTCTCACTCCTGTGAAAGGTTACATCTATCTGTGAAGAGAAAGGAAGGTACAGGGAACCTGGTGGCTCCGTTGGGACCACTAACTCAAGAACTACTTCCGGTTGGTGGCAAGTTTCTTCAGGAAGCAAACTAGCAGGTTTCACATTTCCACAGTGACCAACTGATATATCGACAGGGTCAGAAAATAGTATATATATATTCCAAAATGTTTTTCTTAATTTTTCATTCTAATACAATAAAAGGAGAAGCTATGTCTGTTTAGTAATGGATTTTATGAAGTATATGTTCTCAGCAACAGGCCATTGGTACACAGCGCACTGTCTGGACTTAAAAAAGACTCAGACGTCTGTGATTTCACAGTAGTATTTCATAGCCTCTGGCTTCTGTTTACATCAAGGAACTTGCAGGTCAAGACTTCAAACCTTTCGCTTTCAGCCAAGTTGCAGCTTTGGTTTACTGGCATTCTCTTTGCACTTCATGATTTCAACAAAAGAATACTGGTTGCTGGTGAATAATTTGGAATTTCTGATGCAAACACTAACAATTAGAGATCTTTTCTAATTATTCAACCTCATATATTTTATTGTTTTTCATTGTAATATCTCTTTTAATGATTTTAAGTGTACAAACTCTGGAGTCTAGTGTCTGAGAAGTTGCTTCTCAGATTGATGTGTTCTTTAGCACTAAAATGGAATTCCTCTATGACTGAGATATTGAGGTTCCTATAAATATTTAGTGATCAGGGTTTGAGTGATAATAAATGAGCAATATTTATCCTTTGACATTTACAAGATGGTCTTACATGGTCAGCATTTACTCTCCTATGTGGAAAAGACGGGAGTCAGGCAGATAGCGTTACCAGGAAAAAGACAAAACAAACACAAGACGGCATTTCTCCATAAGGACTTGACAAGACAGCCCAAACCCAGTCCTTCAGAAGGGCAACCCCTTCCACTGGGCAATTTGCTAAATGATGTGGGAAAACAATGCTTTTCCTTGTGCAACTGAAGTGCCAGACTCCACTAATATACTCCCCTAATGATCCTGGTGGAATTATAATTGATAAAAGGTGAGCCAAAATGGTTCCCGTACAAGTCAGCCTCGTATCTGTAACTACTAACATTTTAAGTCTCCTAGGATGCTCTGGGGCTGCAGGCACAGGAGCGTATGCAGCTTGTTTCATCCTGTAAAGTTCTCGGTCAGGATGCCTCGTGCTGCTTTTCAGCATCACAGTGTAGAATACATAAGCAATATGCACGCTGCCCGTCCACCGCGAGGTGGCCAGCCCAGCGGCCGGTGCCGCGGACTCTGCTCAGCCTGGCTAGATGCCTCTCAGCTCTCTGACCTGGAGCAGGTTGCCTAACTGCTCACGGATAACAACTGAGGCACAGCGTGACCATGCTCATAGTTTGTGTGTCTGTGTTAGACGAAATCATGGACGTAAAAGGCTTAGCACACCTACGCTATTATTACATATAATAGTTGCCTGTGACTATATATTATAGTCATTATTACATGACATACAGGATATCTGTGGAGCCCTGAGGAATAGAGACGTGAGTTCGTTTAGTGCCGTGAACACTATGATCCTATTCAATTCACTGCAGCCGTAAGGTCTGAGGACCGCCCTAGCAGGGGCCGCACCTGCAAGTTCACACTCCATGGATTTGAAAGCTGGTTTCTGGGCGAACTGGCCCTCTGTCCTGGCACAGTTCCCCTGTGCTCACTTTCTTGTGAGCCGTCAGGTCATTCTTCAGTGTGAATTATACAAAATGGTTAGCGTTCTCGCACAGCAGGCTGGAGCCTTCGCCTTTTCTGGTAACAGCGGTGACTGTTTTCCTGCGACTGGCAGGAGAGGTCCAGGTGGCTGCTTGCCAGGCTGGCGTGTGCGAAGAGGAACAAAGCTCTTAACGCCTCTCCTGCGGGGAGCAGTACACTGTATCAGCAGTTTCAAAGAGACCAGGGGAGTTTGCAACAGCAGAGCAGCACGGTCCTTTCGAGTCCGCGACACTATCAGGTTGAGTCAAATGTAGCCCCACTGCTAATGAACCCACTCCTGTCGCCTCAGACCCTTGCTCACTTGCCTTTATTTTAATATGTGTCCCTGCATCCCAGCCCCGTGTGGCGCTGCTCCTGGTTTACGGCTGGCCTGCTGGGCTCTGAGTCCAGCCAGGTCCAGCATTACGTAGGGAACACTGGGGTCCTCCAAGTCCCAGCCTGGGAAGTCTCCCTCCTCTGGACCCTCCTACTCACATTTAGTGAATGACACGCTCTTTTGCATTCACAAATGTTCTTTCTTCTTACCTTCTCCTGCTCATGAGTCTGTTAAAAATGAATTAATCCCATAATTTCAAAACCCCTCTCTGAAACCAGTGCAGTAAAAAAATAAGTGATGAGAAGTGATTCTTTATCACAGAATTGTTTATGTTTGACCGGAAGGAGGTACAAACCAAGGGAACTAAACTACACTACTGTAGTTTTTACTTCTTTTAAAAAGAAGCAACATTTAAAATCAGTTTGTTTTATAGGCCAAGAGGTATACTTACTGTCAACTCCAATAATGTACTCGATTTTCTACATTTCCACAATTTTCTTGTTATATAACGATATTTAATTACTATTTGCAACTAACAGCCAAAACAACCTGCATATTAACGTTTAGTAGAAATATATTCTAATAACCTTTCATTATTCCACTTTATTTTTCAGATTTATCTTAAATATACGTGAAGCCCGCTGCATAGTAACTTGCACTTTTCACCCTCTCTTTCTTCTTAAGTTCTCGTGTATCCTCTTTGTTTAAAAAAATTGAAGATTCACAATGCTGTATTGGTTTCTGGCATACAGCATAGTGATTCAGTTATACGTATAAATATTCTTTTTCATTATAGATTATTATAAACTATTGAATGTAGTTCTCTGCTATACACTAGGACCTTGCTGTTTATCTATTTTGTATATAGTAGTGTGTATCTGCTAATCCTAAACTCCCAATTTATCCCTCCCCACTCATTTCCCCTTTAGTAACTATAAGTTTGTTTTCTATGTCTGTGAGTTTTTGTTTTGTAAATAAGTCCATTTGTGTCATTCTTTTAGATTCCACATATAAGTGATATCATATGGTATTTGTCTTTCTCTGTCTGACTTCCTTCACTTAGTATGATAATCTCTAGGTCCATCTATGTTGCTGCAAATGGCATTATTTCATTCTTTTTTTTGGCTGAGTAGTATTCCATTATATATACATATACATACATACAATGGATCTATATAGATACCATATCTTCTTTATCCAATCATCTGTCGATGGACATTTAGGCTGCTTCCACGTCTTGGCTGTTGTAAACAGTGCTGCTATGAACAATAGGGTGTATATATCTTTTTGAATTGGAGTTTTCTCCAGATGTATGCCCAGGAATGGGACTGCTAGATCATATGGTAACTTGATTTTTAGTTTTCTAAGGAATCTCCACAATGTTCTCCACAGTGGCTGCACCAAAGTGCCTTCCCACCAACAGTGTAGGAGGGCTTCCTTTTCTCCACACCCTCTCCAGCATTGGTTGTTTGTGGACTTTTTCATGATGTCCATTCTGACCAGTGCGAGATGATACTTCATTGTAGATTTGACTTACATGTCTCTGATGATTAGCGATATTATCTGTATGTCTTCATTGGAGAAATGTCTGTCTGGGTCCTCTGCTCATTTTTGACTGATCTTGTTGTTGTTGTTGTCATTGAGTTGCATGAGCTGTGTGTACATCCTTGTCAGTCACATAGTTTGCAAGTATTTCCTCCCAGTCTATAGGCTGTCTTTGTGTTTTGCTTATGGTTTCTTTTGCTGTGCAATAGCTTGTAAGTTTAATCAGGCCTCATTTGTTTCTTTTTGTTTTCATTTCTATTGCCTGGGTAGCCTGCCCTAGGAGAACACTGTTGTGATTTATGTCAGAGAATGTGCTGCACGTGTTCTCTTCCATGTATCCTCTTGATTTCAGCCGTCACCATCAGATGCGAGGCTTACAAATCTCTAACTCCAGCTCTGTCAGTTCCATATTTATCAAGGCTTGTTGCCCTGGTAACCTGAACTTGGCATGTTTAAACAGAGTTTCTTATCTTCTCCCAACTTCCTTTCTCTAGACTGGTTCCCTCTCTTAACTTCCTATAATAAATGGGTTCTCCATTCTTTGAACTCGTCAAGCACAAATGTTTTTAGATACATATTTTTAAAATTTCCCTCCTCCTTCTTCCTTACATGAGGTCCAACTCATAGCAGGGTTTTTCCTAGACAGTGGCTTGTTGCCTTTCCAGTTCCAAAGTCCTCACCCTACTCATCCATTTCCCGTTTTGGTTCCTTTCCTGTTCACTTATACTGCTAGCTAATTAATAACCTCCAAACACCACTCTGACTATTGCACCCTTTTGTCCGGAAGCTTTCAGGTGCTCCCACCGAACAAACTCAGAACCTCTTATTTTATTCAAGGGCATCCACAGTGAGCTTCCAACCTATTTTTTCAGAGTCAGCTGTCGATGACTCCCAACTTTTCTTCTGTTTAGCTAGTTTTTAAAGTGCTGTCATACACATGCTACTTGGTTCTCATGAAAATTCTGTATATTAAGAAACTCAGGTGATAATATGCTCAAATGAGGAGAACAGGTACAAGAAGACAAGTGGATTGGCGAAGATTCCTTGACTAGAAAGCAGCAAAAGTGCACCCATAGCCTCGATTTCCCAACCCCTAACCCTAGAAGCTGGGCACTGAACCGTCCTCAGAAAAGGCAACCCGACCGGATTGGATTGCCCACTGTTCCCAAGTCTTCCTCTCCCTCTTGCTTTCATGCGTACAATCTTGGAATCTTTTGCCTTCTTCTCCAATCATTCTAAATCCATCCCATCTATTAAAGCCTTCATCTGTTCCTCCTCTGGCTCATAGAGTGATCATGCACTTGCTTTCAATCACACTCTGTCTTCTTCTGTCTCCTTTGTCCTGTTTCAAATTATGATTGAAATAAATTATTCTCCTTTAATCTTTTATGGGCTTAGCTTTTCCCCCCAAACAGATTTTAAGCATTGTGAGATCCTGGCTTATGTCTTAAATGACTTTATCGTCCCCATCTGTGACACTGAGTAAAAAAAATGCATGACATATTTGCTGTGTGTGTGGCATGTGAGATTAATTTTTTTTAAATGTAAGACATTTCATATATGTTCTCTTTTATCTTATTTTGGTTTTCAAAGGATATGTTATCTATATCATTAAACTAGCATCCTTCTTATGTGGAAAAACTGGTATGATCATTACTATTCAGTGCATTCTTGCAATGCCTCTCACAGACTAGGAACCCATTAAACACCCATTGGCTTTCACTAAATCCTTAGCTCTACCAACTACATTAAACAGTCTGTTAATGGCTGCAGTGCATTGATATTCTGAGCAGTTAGAAACTCATTTTTCCATTTCTTGACTTTAAGTATTGTTCTGGCTCAAGCATACTAAATACAGAACGTAACTTTGTTTCATCAAGTTGTTAGTTTACTCAAATACAAATAATAGTATCCAGGAATAAAAAGGATGGTGACCAAGTCTTTCAGCCCTGTACCAATGAATAAAATGGATTTGACCCACACATCATACCACGATGTATTTTTCTAGCACTAGAAATGTTTTCTTCTCTATGGTCCTCCTGCTGTTGAGAAAGCTTTTCTGATGTCAGTAAGCTTTTGAATGGCACTGAATTACCACCGGCCTCACCATGCTGCCTTTTATATGCCCTTGGTTTATATCTACCAGCATGGTAATTTTTCCAGGGTGGTCGACGAAGCCAGCCACTTTAGCTAAAACCCCTGCGGGTTGGCAAACAAAAGCGGAAAATGGATTTAGCTTAAACGTTCTTTAATTAACTTCCAAAGACTGACAGCAAAGATTAGTGAAATATTGTTAGCACTGACTTAACACTCATCCTAATGAACAAAGGCTGAGGTATTAAATCGTAACCTTCACTGAAGTACTAAGGACTGAACACAATCATGTTTAGGAGATCTGCACAAAATGAGAGCACTGTTCTTATGTCAGCATGTTGCTCATGTGTAAGTCTCTTCCAAACACAATGAAGATTTTAGCTGTTTCTTCAAGATGTAGCACAGAGTCAATCAGGACACTATTTCTGTCCTCTGAGCCCCTGTTCTACAATTAAGAGCTAGTACAGAGAAAACCTACGGTCCCAGCTGAGATTTTCAAACATTTGCACCTAAGAAAAGTCACTTTTGGTCCAGGTCTTGGTCCTCCACTTTGGCAAGCAGAGAAATAGCATCCTTTAACTTCACTGAGGAATAATCTAGCTTTGGAGAATCAATTCCTTTTTTAAAATCCGGATTGCTCCGAGTTACAAAGTTACAAAGGATTTGTTTCATTTCAGTCAGGGGACACTTAGTTGGTTGATAAGTCATGTGGTACACCCACTGCCACAGAGATGGATGCAGCAATGAGGGCAGAAAGCGTTGGAAAACCCTTCCCTGGTGGGTTATTTTCAACTTTCTGAGTTTTCAGATTATTTGGTATTAAAGTCTTTTAAATTTCCTCCAGCTTCTCTCTGAACCAAAAGATTCAGTTTGTTCCTCTTTCATCTACTAGGAGAAATTCAAGAAGGCAGGAAAAATATTCAAGTACTGGGGGGTCCCGTCTCTCAGTTTACCGCTCTCACTTCCCCCACTAGATTCCCCATGATCTTTCCTCTTGCTCTCTCTTTTCTCACAAGAAAGCACAAACTGTCTCAAAGACCCTTTTGCTCCTTTTTCTGTTCAGAAAAAGAGATTATTTTATGGTAATTAGGTTTCCATCAGGAAGAATTGTCTAGGATACACCATCTCCTTCTGGGGGCAGACAGCTAGCTTCCTGTTGGACTTAATTTTCCATATAATTGTTACCTTTCTAGATCTTCATTTAAGCCTTGTCTGATGGGTTTCTTTGTTAATCGAGTTCAAACACAAAGATCCAAGTTACAAAAGATAAGCTTTTACAGTCAAAGCAAAACCAGTAAAACCATAAGTTGTTAATTAAAATTGCTTCAATTCTTCACCATGTAATTTAAAAAAATTAATCACCTAAGGGTAAATGGCATCGTACAAGAAACTGTACAGAGGGAAGAACACACGGGGGCGTGACTTTGCCCTTTCAAAACACTAAATCAAGAAAGACAAATTGATTGACGCAGCCAAGGTAGAAACTTAATCACACTATAAAATCCAGTATAAAATAAACATGCACGTTAAAATTCATTCACACTCTCATCTTTCTGTTTAGAAGGTTGTGCCTGACGTTGGCCTGCCTGGGAGGAGGAATAATTGCCAGGTGACTCGGTACTTACCATCGTCTTTGTCGGGGACGATCGTCACCTGAGCCCCTGGGAACTCTGGTCCGATTCTGCCCCCCATGGGCATGCTCAGGAGAACGTGGAACGTTTCCTCCTCTTCATACAAGGAGTCGTCGATGATGACAACCCGACACATTTTCTCCCGCTCGTCTTTGTCAAAGCGAATAACGCTGGTGTGGTCCTCGGGCCGGGATATGTAGTCAGAATAGGACAACACGGATGTCGGCACAGTTCCTCTTGCCGTTCCTGGGGGCAGAGAGAACCCAAAGGGGTTTCTACAGAACATATTACAAAGGTATTTCCGGAAACAATTATTTTCACCTGCAGCGTCTGAATGGTCCATCATATCTATGAACACCCCTGGAAATTGCAACAGCTCTTACCTCCTGTTCTGGCATCACGAGTCGCCTTCATTAGGGTCTCCAACATACGATGGCTATTACAGTTCAAGTGTTTTCTCCTCTACTACCTGCCAGTGGTCTTTCGGAACAACACAATAATACAGAATAATAGCTCCTGCTGTTCAAATGCTTACTGTGGCAGGCAAAGTGCCAAGCGCTTTACATGCGTTGCCTCCTTAATCCTCTTAACCACTCTATTCGGTTTTACACGTTTGGCACCTGAGGTTTACGGAAGTCAAACCACTTGCTCTGGGACCCAGAGCTCAAGGCTGATCCTCAAATTTGCATTTTGACCACCATTCTTTACCGCCTTCGAACTCATTTACAGTAATGACAATTTTAACGAAAGTTTGCTCAGGTATCAACTGCATCTATGATCTTTTCTTTTAAATTCTTAGAAAAGTCTACTTGCTTCTTAGAACGGTGCTTAGTATATTAATATTAAGTATTAATTTTAGTTTTGTATTATATAAAATCACCTTTCAGAGGATTCTTACTCCATGAGCAAAACAAGCATTTTGAAATTTGGTTGAAATAAGTTTCAAATTAGTTTCTTGTCCTTGGGAATGCATTTCTTTGCCTCTTTTTCCTTGTTGTTCTTTTTAATAACAACCTCCTTCTATGGAGCAGGTTTGGGTGAGGGAAGGGGACTTCGATATCCTGCAGTCGTCAAAGCCTGAGTATTAGAGAGAGTAACCAAGCAAATCAGAAACATTTTCACTAAGCATTGGAGCCCTTCCAGGTCCTCAGAGACGTAACAGTGAAAGAAGACTCCTGCATAAAAGCTTTTTTTTCTTTATGAAAATTGTACTAATAAAGTGTAACTTTCATGGCATAGTTTCATGACTCCAGCATGTTAAAGAGGCTTATTTATACATCTGCGGGGACATTTTAGGTCATTTGCGAATCGAGCTACCTTGTCGTGTGTAGCAGATCACCATCAGCTCCCGGCTCACGTCGCCACTTCTCCTGACGGGAATGAACAGTTCGCCAATGTCCTCTTCGATGGAGTACTCAGACTGGGGGATGAATACAGTCGATTCTAAGGAGAAAACACAGTTAATTTTGCTCAGCCTTTCATTAAATAGAATAGTCCCGTGCAAATTAAAATTGCTCCAATGATCGATCATTTCCCTTTGCATATTCGTTTAGAGTAGCCATTGTGAGGGGCAGGATGGAGAAGTGGGGAGAAGCACACATAAACGTGTAGGCTCTGGACCAGTGAATTCCTAATCTAGACATAAAACCCAACATTGCTTTTATCTCCAGTAATTGCTTTTTTCCTCAATTAATAGGTGCTGTTGACACACTTCCCTTAAATTCAGCTTTGTTCTCTTGGCTCAGGTCACCACACCTTCCAACGGAGTAGTTGGCTTTTAGAGGTAGAAGAAATCTCAGAAGTCATCTTGTCTCATGTCTTACTTGATGAGGAAACTTGGAACCATAGAGTTGAAATTATTTGTCAACGACTTTTACTGGTCAAGTTAGAATTAACACTCAGATCATGTAATGTCTACTCTATTATTATTTTTCTTTTACCCCAAATGTGTTCCTTTTGAATTAATGATTAAAAGTATAATAATGTGTTGTTTGACCCTTGGTGTTTTTGTTTGTTGTTTTTTAAATAGCGATCCCTTTAGAATTGACAAACCTATGTTATCAGCTGTAAGGAACCCATTTGTGGTTTCCCTCCTCCTCTAGAGGAATAGCCATGACACAAGAGTATACAACCTCATATTTATATAACAGTGTAAGTCTCAGTGATTCATTTTTCAGGTAGCAGAAAGGTACACCAAATACTAACAATGACATAAAATTGTTGAAAGATACAGTTCAATGTAAAATTACATTTAGTTCAATAAAACATTTAGTTCAATAGTTTGACATGATAACCCTCAAACAGTTGCTTTGATATTAGCCTGGGGGTCTGTTTCACTGAAAGTCTCATGTGCACACAGAAAATGCCTCATGGTTATTTTTAAAACAATAAACCACACTGATCTGGAGGATTATAAAAGACGCTGGAACAGCAGACACCGGTCCTCAGGGTCCACGTCCCATCCCTCTCCACTCTGCCCTGTGCCCCAGGAGCTGCCTACTATGAACCACATCAAAGGTTTCCCGTGCGCTCTGGCTTCCCGTTGGGTCAGCCAAACAGGGAGCATGGGGAGGACGTGGAGGGTGAGAGCAGAGTGAGGTCGCACTTGCTCTCCTGGCTCCCCTCAGGGTTCCAGACCTGGCTGTGCCCCACCAAGTGAGGGTCACAGTGCCTACCGGCTGCCCTGGCTCACCCCCTGGATCAGCGAACTTCTTCCCTTTCCCGAGGTCTAGGGGTGGTGATGGTGCCCCTCTTACTAGCCGTGGGGCACTTGACTACATCCACTGGTTTCCCAATTCCCGAATAGTCGTGTTATTAAATTCTAGTTTAAAATGACTATTTCTGAATGTGCCACTCGTTTGCTCCTGTGACTGATATACTGATTAAAAAATATAATATGTAGAAAATACATATTAATAATTTATAGAAGCATTACATAAAATATATATGCATAATATACATAATATGTCCATGAATATAATAGCTATATGACATAATAGAAAAACATATAATATGTCAAATTCCATTAGCGCATGAAATGGAAACCACAGCAGCCTCCGGGAAGGTGTTTACCAAGACACAAAGCAAAGGTGATGCTGTAGAAATAGCCAACTTTCTACTAAGTAAGTAGAGACACAGAAAAACATGCCTGCAGGGACGTCCTCTCAAATGTTAACAGTGGTTATTTTCATGTGGTGGGGCTACAGTGACTTTTATTTCTTTAAATCTCTGAATTTTTGCCATGAACGTGTGTTACTTTTATCTTTTCAGATTGGTTTTATCATTTTTTTCTTTTGAAAAATAAAGCTGAAAGTGAACACACTATTAGTCAATGTGACCACACTGTAAGGAGTGCTTTGATTTGCAGCTGCTGTTTTTATTTTTTGGTTTTGACTGTGCTGTGACTTGGGCAAAAAATGACATCTATTCTCAGAAATAAGATAGTTGTAGCTACACTGGAAAGATGCCCCTCTTCTCAATTATACTAAACAGATTAAAAAAAAGACTCTGCTAAAAATATGATAGAAAAATAGATCTCCTGAAAACCTTTGCTGTAATAGAACAAAGAAGGGGAAGAAAATGCAGTGCATGGATGAAGGCACTGAGTGTTCGTCTTTAGACAGTCTGGCACACTCAGAACCAACTCAAAAGATATTCTGGCGCATCTCCAGGCAACCATGGTGCCCTCAGACTGGCCAGCAAGTGGTACAGAATACGGAGCCTGTCACTGATACGTTTGAACATGGATGGACTGCTCTCTTACATTTCAATGGTTTATTATTGTTTTTACTATGAAACAGACATAGTAATATGGGCTAATTTCACAGGAATTGAAAAAACAATGAGAATAATGAAAATACATCTGAGTCACATGATAGTAAGTGTTTACGAGTTCACATCAGGAAGCCACAATGTCCAAAAATTATTCTTTGGCAGCATGCAAACATGTTGGTTAAACTGGATCTTTAGGTAATCTTTGTTCATCTCATTAAATGTTTTTGTTTTGTGAATGTAGAAACTTTCAGAAAGTTTTCCATCACTAAAATCGTTTCATTTTGCATCACCTTTTTTCTTAACCATCTTTTGGTGACCGACATGTCCAGACGTGTGCTGTCCTTTGAACAAGTGCTTATAATTTTTTCTTTCTCTTAAGACACTGACCCATGCTTCACGGCAACAGAGTTCAAAAACCAGAAGGTCTGACACTCATTGAAGTTGAAGCTCTCGTGCGCTTTATCATTTCAGTGTCACTGGCCGCAGCTAACTATCACTTCCTTAAATCTGGACCTTTCATTCTGGCTCACGCATGTCAAAATATCAGCTAGGCAGCGATCTCCTTATGTCCACATGTTCAGCGGTACAGAAAATAATAAAATAATAATGGTTGGGCTTCATATATTAATCAGCCTATATCATCTGAGTTCCACCTCATGAAACAGGGTGGTTCACTCAGCAAACAAAAGTTTGCCTTTTCTGTGTATCCAATAAGATTAGGGTTCTTGAGATGTAAGTTCTAGTTTCTTTAGAATGGTACGTTTACACTCTGCTATGTTTAATAGTAGAGTTTAATAGGTTCATATTATGATACTATATATCATGTAGTATTTATATATATATCATATACATCATATAGTATTAACCTAATCTGGTCCCACTAAAAATGATTGCAGAGATCAAATATTTTAATCCACTCGCTCACGGCTGTACTTGGGTCTCGTGAAGATGTTAGACAGTCCATTGCAATCAGAAATTTTCAGATACAATCACATAGAATTGAAAAGGGATCTTTATAGAAAATAAGATTTAGTTCTTACATATTTTCTTCTTAACAGAAATGAAAATGTTTAATATTCAGTAATATTTATACGCTTCTAAGAGTGAGGAAAAGTAGCGTAATTTCTGACAGTTAGGGGAAGTTACCTTTACCCTAGGTCAGAGACTTCTGTGGATGCTGACTGCTCCTCCTGTCGTCATACATAGCAGTCTGCATTGTTAAATGTAACAATTTAGTGGCATGTAATCACCTAATGATATGATGCTTCAGGGTCAGTGTGCCTTCCTCACTCTGGCACCTGGGGATGCTCCGTAAATATCTGTTGAACACGCAGACACATCACACAAGGGCTAAAGTGGTCTTGATGGTTTTCCTAGAACACTTGCTTTTATTTACCTATAGGTATGCATTTGAGGCTTGATAGAGAAATGTAAAAAATAATAGAATAAACATAGAAAAAATTACTTTTTCTTTTTTCATATATGTGAGAATAGGTGAAACAATGTTGCTACGGTAAAGTTTACTGTTTAATTGTGATCTTGGTTATTATTTCTTTCATTATTTCTTCATGCGAAATGACAGGTGACTGTATAACTCAGAGGAAATGGAAGAGCTTTGGAGGAAATACATATATGTATATTCAAACACTGGCTGGGGGACTTCGAGAAAATGAATTCTTTGAGCCTCAGATATTTCATCTGGAAATTGACATATAAAGCCCAGAGTTGTAAGCATAAAGTTTAAATGAATAAGATTGTAAAGGTCCTAATACAGTGTCTGGCTTACAGTGGGCACTCAAATACGGCCACCTACTCTCTTGCCCTTGGCCCGTGGAACAGTTCTTTTGGACTTCCCTGGGTTAGATTAGAAAACAGGACAAGAGGAATGACAGTGACCTGACATTTTCTTGAAGCCCTTCTAGTCTCACGGAAATCTGCTGTCTGCTTTTGATCACAGTCCAGCCCAGCTGCAGAGAATCTTGTAACGGAAGACAATTGCTACCATCCAATGGAATTTCACAGGGGAGCGTCCATCCCCTGAGATGCAGTGTCATTTCACCCATCTCTGCCAATGCTAAAAGAAAGTCAAATAAAACAGCTTCCAAGTGGCTGGCTTAGGCAGGGACTAAAGGATGGCTCAGTTTCTTGGGTTCCTCATCCAGAAAATGAGTTTAACATTTCATGCAGGGTAAAGCTCCTCCCACTTGAAACTTTCTATGTGCACAGGCAAAGGATGGAGATTGTGGAATCAAAGTGAAACGAGGGAGGGTAGCAAAGTGGTAGAGAAGGCAGAAGGAGAGAAGTAGAAGTCATGACAACAAAGAGCAGGTTTTCCGCAGGTGGGCACCCTGGGGCGGCAGACATCTGCAGGCATGGGAGGCAGGACACAGAGAGGTTCCCGTCCCCGCTCAGAGCTCTGTTCTCTGCTTATTCTAGCTCTCCTCTTTGTACCACAGGCTTCAATGGATGAGGAAATTGAATTTATTGATTTACTTAATCAATGACTAAACCCATTTGTCTAGGAAGTTATTGACAGCCATGACCGTGGCAGAATGGTGTATTTGCTCTTTGTTCTCCCACGGCATTTGGTTGAGAAGTACAAAAAGCCCCTTTTCAGCCCTCCATTTTAATGCAACAAAATAAGTCCTGTTCTGGACAAAAATGTGCGCTTCTGAAGCCCCATCTGATAGTTGAACTGAGCTCTGTGGCCCCTCTGTGATGGGCAGGGGCAGGTCCTAGCATGGCTGTGAGAACTGCACATGGCCACTTGGGAGCTTTGGCTCCGTTCTCCCCGCGGGCACTCCAGGGCTGTCAGGGGTGAGGATGGGGTGCATCTGCACCAGGCTTCCACTGCCCTTCGAGGCGGGCTGCATTCTGCACAGATGATGCAGAAAACATACTGACTGCACCCACTCTTCCGAGAGGGGTCAGACGAGCCATGGTTCCCAGCCAGAGAGTCGCAAACATCTGGAGGCACAAGAGGCAAGACAGAGCATCCATGTGGGGACTGAGTAATGACTTAGGTCAAGTAAATCAGCACCTAAGTGTGTGTATTGCTTCTGCAGTGGCTGTAGATATTCATTTAATGGATAAAGTACATAGTCACTTAAAAACTTTCTTAAGTCATGACTATGTAATTTAAAAAATATAAATGGAGGGAGAGTATTATAAGAGTATAATTACAAACATGTGAGAATCCGGGATGTATGCATGTACATGTTTGTGTGTGTGTATGTAGAGTTTATGATAACACATTTTTTGTCATACAATTTGGGAGCCAATATTCTAAAACGTGTTGCATGTGAATTTGAGAGCATCTTATAAACATCAAGTAAAGCACCTAAAGTGGTACGTATGCCTGAAAGGTAGTAAAGGACTGAATGAAAGAATGTCTACGCTGTGTTAATGACACTGTCAGGCACAAAGCAAAGCTCGATGAGTTTCAGTTATTATCACCACCAGCACCCGTTGTGGGTGAGCAAGGTACTGGCAAAAGAGTGTACCTGTCTGTGTTTATAGAACCTGGCTCGTAAGTAAAAGCAGCTCCCAGCCTAAGGTAAAGCAGAGCTGGTTACTCCCTCTTCTTGCTCCCATAATGCTTTGTTCAGTCTTTGCTACCCCACATTCTGCTGCCATCACTTATTCACAGGGCTCTCTTTCCCATTGGGTCATATGCTCTTTGATAGAAGGGATTGCATCCTATTGTCTTTGCATCACCAAGGCACAGTGCTGCGCTCAGCACAAGCCTGTGCTGGATACATTTTTAATACGTGCAAAGAGATCTCATAACAAATCTAGAATTATTATGCAGAAAGAGAGCTTATAACAGTTCCTAGAGCTAGTGAATTCATAAGTGAAGAGCTACAAGAGCGTAGAAAGAATCAAATTTTTGAAATGGTTGGGAAAGTGATCCTTTGTGGAAAGAAGAAAGACTGTTTAATCTCCTGTTATGAAATCTAACATTGTAATTTATGACACTAGAAATAACAATAATATTTGTGTTCTGCTGTATGTTTTATGAAACTTTCGTAAGAATGCTGCAACATGAGAGTAATTAATTTTTCTTATTTTGTGCATTAGGAAACTAAAACTTAACAAAAGCTGTTTGATTTGATTAAGGTCATACAAGCAGAAATGGTAGAGATGGGAATCGAACCTAAGGCTTGTAATTTCAAGGCCACTGGTCTTCAACAAGATATGGGACACTCCAGGCATCTGTCATTCCAGAGCGCTTGTCAGTCATCATAGTGATGATGGTGGCCTGGAATGAACGGGGCTGAACTTCCTCTAGAAAACGCCAAGACAACTTAGATCATCATTCCATAAAATCACATTACGGCAAATTTTTACTTGGTAGTTTTCAAGAACACAGATTATATAAGGGGTGTGTGTGTGTGTGTGTGTGTGTGTGTGTGTGTGCATATGACTATTGTGTGTATTTTGCTTCTAAAATCCCACTTCTCACACTTACTATGGGTGTAGAGTAGTGTGTGTGTGTCACCCTGGGCTTGTAAGTAGGAAGGCACAAATGAGTTTGAGTGTCTTATCCCTAAAGGTAAAGTAGGGTGATTATACCAATGGGCAAATAAAATATCAAGGAATGGCTTCAAACAAACTCTTAACTAATGGGTCCGTTTATACGTGTTAAAGCTGTCATGGGCTTATTCCAGAGAGAGAAGCTTTATCACGCTAGCACTTACTCAAAAGACCAGAAGAAAATTTACTTGCTTATTCTTAGATATTGCAGATAAAATTAAATGTAATTAAATGCTAACTGTTCTTTAATGGAAATCATAAACATAACTAACCTTCATATTTAAAGGCAGAGACGTTAGTTAAGCAAACAGGGCTGGAACTCCAGTTTCTTACCCTCTCCTTTTAATTATGCTCCATCTTGAAACCCTGAGATGTCCACATACATCTCTATTTCATGTACTGAATAGATGGTATCTTTACAGAACATTTAAGAGTTCTCTGACGGACAAAATAAAGTAGGCTGGCAGTTTCAAAGAAAGTCATGTCTGTCTTCTGACAGCATTTCAGCTTTAGAGGAGTCTCTCCAAGCTTTGTCTACATGCCAGCCCTCAAAAAGCCAGCTCAACTTTTTCTTTTCTTTTTTTTTTCCTGGCTGCATTGAGACAAGTCAGGACTGTAGAAATATAGCAGGGGGAGGGGAAAGGTCAAATTACACTCAAAAGCAGTGAGATTCACTTTAAACAACACCAGCCAAGGGTGTGCACTGACAAGAAAATGTAATCTAACAGAAAGTAAGAGCAATGATTCCCAACATTTTTTACCAAGGAGTGGGGGTGGGGTGGGTGGGCATTATGTAATAAATGTGCAAACATATGGCAGAATGAAAAGTTTTGGCTGGCGAATATAGGAAGAAGCTTGAATAATTAAGTGTTACATGGAGAACAAATTAATCCCCAAATGGTCTAGTTTCTAAAGCATTTGTTTAAAGACATTTTCAAAAGATATTTAAAAGACTTTAAAAAGTCATGAAATAATGCTAAAACAGCAAGGCGAGTGATGTCAGTTCAAAGGATAGAATTATAACAAGAGAAGGAACATGTTGATAATCCTGTGCCTACTTGTAGCTTATTTACTTGAAAAAATACAGCTTCCCTTCATTAATTTTTGGGTTCCCTCTGCCAACAGCATATCTGAGAATACTGAACCGTTCCTCTAGAAAGCTCTCTCTATAGAAAATCCAAACATTGGGTTTAAAACTTCCTTCATAAGGAGTTTTGTCCTGAAAACCCAACAGCAACAGCACAGGCGAGTTGGCGGTAGCTCTCACCGTCTCCTGGGTCCACGATCTCCACCGTGGTCACCGTGGGGAATTCCAGGGTGGCCAGCACGGGCTCCGAGAGGACCACCTGGAAGGTCTCGGACTGCTCGTGCTCGCCGTCACTCATGATCCGCACCCTCCACGCGGCCCTGGTCTGGCCTGGGTTGAACTGCACTTGTTTCTGTGCTTTGGCCTTGAAGTCTTTGTCTTTCTTTGCCGTCCCGTCTCTCGTGCCAATACCTTCACGGAAACACAACGTCATCTTTTTAGGTTTCTCTTCAGTTGGGTTATTAAGGTTTTCCCTGTTGTGAACTTTTTGTGGGTCATTTCATCCTGCAGTGCAAGGCTAACGCTGCCTTGATTCCGTGAAATGGATAATGGGGTATGGGTCCCCAACAGAAGTGTTCTGCTGAGATGCTCAACAGTACATGACTCTGTTCAACTCTTGCACCGTTACGGTCTTGCTATATGTTCTTTGCACTAGGTTGGTGTTAGCACCTCTTGTAAAACAAGACTGAGTAAATTGATATTCACGTTCTGAAACAGTCTTACACCTACATATTCATATGCTCTGAATCTCTTCATATTTATTTATTTTTTGCATATGTTGTATTGCATGGATCATATTTTAAAAACTTAAGAAAAATTCTCTAACTGGAAAATATAATAAGAGACTCTGTGAGTCAAATAATTCTCTGATAATCTAAGTTGTGAATGGCCAAGCATAATAACAAAAAATTATAATATTCTCTAAGCATTTCATGGAACTAGGGCCCTTAAAAGAATGTAAATCAGTGTTTGTCAACATGAGCATTGCTAGGTTTTCTTTGAGGAACAGTCCAGAATTCCATGAAACCATGTGGACAGAAATAAAGAGCTAAATGTATATGGTTACTATGTGTCTGACTGACTCTGGTGGTTCATTAGGTCAATTTAAGTTAGCCGGGAAGGTTGAAGGAGCTCTGAGTCTCCGAGTACACTACAGGAGGATCTTTCTTTACAATTATCATGCCACATACTCAAATCATAACACATACTCATCTATTAAGCACAAAGAATCAACAAATTCAACATCATAGAAAAATCGTAAAATTGGAGTGAGTACTTGCTCTAGCCTATCTTCAAGTACTGAATCAGAACCTCTCCATGAGTCAGGTTAATAGAACAATTTCCATTTTCAAATATGTTCCTTTACACACTGGCAATTTTCAGAGAAGTTGGTAGGAAAGACAGACTTTAAAAAGGAAAAACAAAATCTTGTGACCATTGGAATTAAAAACTCTGAAAATACTTTGTAACATTTCTCATTTAACTGAAAAAATTATCTTATCCTTAGAAAATGTCCTTTTGTTCTTCAAACTAGAAATGACGCTGGACCAAGTAAGATCCATTCAACCACAGATGTTCACTGAATGCCTGCTATGTGCCAGGCTTTAAGTGCTGGGGCTGAAACAGATAACAGAACAGATCAAATCTCTGCCCTCGCGGTGTTTATGAAAGATTAATTTGAATATTTATTTCTTCATCTCAGTATATCACTGACTGTTGGTTTCATCTTAAAATGAAGATGAAAATAAATATTTCTTCTAGATCTCAGAAAAATAACTGAGATATAAATATTGCATTTGTTTTAATAGAAAGTAAAGCATGATTCATTTAATGGCAAGAGGGAAAAGAGCACAGAACTAGGAATTCCAGCACTATATATCTTTTTTTGGGGGGCTATTTCCTCCCCAGACAACTCCATCCCAACGAAAAGTCATTTCTTTACGTCATATTCTTTTTTTTTTTAAATTGAAATATAGTCAGTTACAATGTGTCAATTTCTGGTGTACAGCACAATGTCTCAGTCATGCACATATATACATATATTCATTTTCATATTCTTTTTCATTAAAGGTTATTACAAGATATTGAATATAGTTACCTACGCTACATAGAAGAAATTTGTTTTGTAATCTATTTTTACATATATCGGTTAACCTTTGCAAATCTCAAACTCCTGAATTTACCCCTTCCCACCCCCTTTCCCCCAGTAACCATAAAACTGTTCACCACGTCTGCGAGCCTGTTTCTGTTTTGTAGATGAGTTCATTAGCCAGCACGACATATCTTGGTGAACGTTGCTGACTTCCTGTCAGCTCTCTGGCTCCTAATGCACACAGAGTGCTTGTCAACACCTCTCGGCTCCACCGCAATTCACTGCCAAGGTGATGATGGAAGGACTCAGTCTCGCTGAGGTTCCAGCACACATGCAGCTCATTGACCCGTCTATTCCCAGCTGTATGGCCAGCAAAAGAATCTTTTATTTGGTCCCTGACAGCTACTGCCTACTTTCCTGTTTTGTTTTGTTTCATCAACAAGGCATTATTTTTCTAGGGATTCAAAAGGCAGTGAAAAACAAAAAGGACTCAGTTTAATACAAAGAATGTCCACTGGTTCCAACTAAGTCATTCTTCTAAGTGATAATCAGGTCATCCAATCTAATAAAATACTAAGTTGCAACACCAAATCGCAGTTGTTACTGCTAAAAGCACTGATAATTTTTTCAGTAGATTTTACACGAGATTCTCAACTGGATGTGAAGTATAAACAGACAATATCTTTGTTTCGTCAAGCAAAGAGGAATGGACTTCTATTTAGTGAAAAAAGACTGTCGTCTTCAACTGTTTGATATGCTGCTCAAACGTGAGATAAACAGCGAAGGGCATGTCATCTTTTTTAAAAGGTACAATGAGACCCAGATGGAGTACTAAATTTGCTTGGGGTCAAAAATAAAAATTCCCCTCTTCTAATTAACACATGGTACTTACTCTAAGTGCAGGACTAGCCCACCTTGTTGCTTAAAGTGTGGTCCATGGGCCAGCAGCACAAGGAGATCTGCGAACTTGTTAGAAATTCAGAATTTCAAGCCCTACCCCAAACCTAATGAATCAGAATGAACATTTCAGCAAGATCCGCATGTAAGTCTTGCGTGCGTTAAAGTCTGAGGGTCGACAGACGGTTACTAAACACTTGCCACCTCCATGAGTTCCTTTTACACAGGGGCCCCGTTTTTAATAAGGGATTAAGAAATGGCGTGTAGACTTGGGAGGAGGCAGGTTAGTCCACACTCATGCAATGTGGTAGAGGAGACAGTCACACACTCAATGTCCAGAAATTGCTCGCCCTTGAAGATACAAAGAAATATTCAGCTGGCAAACCACACATACTGTAAAAAATACTATTAGGTGGGGCAAAAAGAAATCTGGAAATTAAAAAGCTTACAAACTGGGCTTCGATTTATGCTTCTTTTTTTTTCAAAAGGATAATTTAGTAAACAAACCGTATTACTTTGATTTACTCAGTGACTGCAATCCCATCTTTTGCTGTGGGCACGGAAAAATGGCATGGAGGTTAGTCAAGGAACTTTCGGAAAGAGAAATTAGATTTTAATCCTGCCTTGGCCACCTAGCAACTATGGAATCAAAGGCGAGTTATTAACTTCCTCCGTTATAGAGGATTTAAGAAGCATTATGGTGTAGTAGTTAAGAGAGTCAGTCCTGGAACCAAATCTCACCTCTGTCTATTAGTAGCGGTGTGACTTTGGGGATGTGACAACCTGTCTGTCTTCTTACCTGTGTAATAGGGGATACAGCGACCCTCTTCTCCTGGGGCTATGTTAGGTACTGAGGGCCGGGCCTGGCCCACAATCAGAACTCAATAACTGTTAGCTGTCAGTATTATCACTTCATAGTCCATTACCTGACACAGCGTCTGGCACTTAACAACTGGTATCAAGAAAATACTAGTGGAGTCAGTGAATAAAGGATTGTAAAGAGTAAAAGAGATGAATAAAGTAATTAATGTGCTTAGCGGAATATCTTGCATTTAGTAAATGTTCAGTAACTGGGAGTAGTAAGATCTTTGAAATTCAAACCCTTTTGTGAGCTGCTAATACAGATTTAATTTATTAATGGATTATACTGGCTACAGATTGAATGATCATCTTTGAGATAATGTATATACAAAATTCATGATTTATTTAAAAGGGTCAAAGAGCAGAAAATGGCTAGTAGTTAACACCTTACTGTTAGTTTCCAAGAAAAGTCACAACATATATCTTTATGTAGTGCTTTTACATAATGCTGGGGTTCTTGAAACTTTCAGTAACCTACCAGAACATTCGAACACAACAGAGAGTAAATTACACTTCAAAGCTTAATAGGCCACTGAATAATTTTTTGTTTACTTATTGTTAGAGTAGGCTTCATAAATTGATATTTCAGCAGAATTTTATCTTATAGATAAATTATAGATTTGCCTAAGCCTAGCCTAAGATCTAGTGACATTTAAATTTTTTTAGCTTATGAGTGATCACTACCATTTTGTAAAATTATTTTATATCAGAGAAAAATCACATGTAGGTAGAGGGTTTGAAGAGACATATATTTTGGTTACATATTTCTTATTTTTCCAGCTTTTTTCTCTACAATGTAGCCTCAATGCAAAACTTTTTGGCATGTTTCTTTAGCAGTTAAACTTTCATTGTCAATTTCTCCCTAAGCTTTAAAACTAGAGCTTTAAACATATTTTAATCATTGCAGAACTGTGAACTTTTGCTAGAAAAATGTGATTTTGAGACAGAAGTGTAAATTAAACTTACTTATAAATGAAGTCTCTCCCAAGTAACCTCTACGTTTAAGAACGACATCTAGAAATTTGGAGTCCTCATTGATCAAGTAATATTCTTTTTCGAAAGAGATCCAAGCCCAATTCAGACGAAAGTGCTGCTTGGTTAACTTGTTTCCACCTGAAAAATAAAAATGGAAAGCCCCAAATTAGTGCTTTCCGGAATGAATGACCTTAGCAATTCCAAAGATGACTTTAATGATGGAACATTAAGAATTCCTAGAGCTACTTGGTTTGATACAAAACCTAGGACACGTACATGGAGACACAGCTTATGGTCCAGCGACTGTTATACAGAAATACAACAGCTGACAAAATTCTTCGCAAAAATCCCGCCATCTTAGCAGGGAAAGTGGGTCGGGGGAAGGACCACGGAAGTACCAGAAGCAGTTTTGTTTAATCATAAAAGCAAGTTTCCACGTTGCAGGATGACGCACTTCCCACAAGGTGCCGCTGGAGAGCAAGTTTTTCTATAAAGCGAGCTGCGAGGCTCTTTTGTGATGTTAAACACACACTCACAACTTCACAAATACCTTTTTCTGGTTCACTGAGCAACCGGGTGGAAGGCTTTAATTATAACCACTTAAGGAAAAACAAATATCCCGTCTCCGCCTCCCTTCCCCACCATATTCCACTCCATTCCTCAGAGCAAACAGACAGACAGGTCTTTTCATTGATTCCATTCTAGTTCGAAGATAAGCCTTTCTCCTCCTACTTTCCCACCAAAATGGAGCTGGCTGCCTCTCGGGAGAAAATAAACCTTGTGTGTGATCTCTCTAATGTGAAGGCTGCTCTGCGAGGCAAATGAAAACAGAAGTTGTTATCAGCTGATCACCCTGCGTGTCCCCCTCCACTTTCTTTGATCTAACCCAGTTACTTCAGAGTAAGGTGGGGTTCACGAACAAAGGTATCAATAATTTCTTTTAAGTCTTTCTGTAAAACAGTGGGAAAAAAGCCCAAATAATAAACACAGCTAGAGGCGCAATTTCAATTCCAGTTTCTTCTCTTCTGAGTTCACACCAAGCTCCTTAGAGAAAAAGAGACGAGACAGGAAAACGTTGAGGTTTTCATAGACTGAGGGCAAAAAAATCTACACAGGGGAAAACATAGTGAGTGAACAGACACATGAAAACATGTGTATCTTGGCTAGAAATTTTTTAAAAATTGCAGCGACTTTGAGTTATGAGTTGACATGTACTGAAGATTAAATACTCAGTACAGCCAAGTTTATGTAAGGAAATTGGTTTTCTTGTTTACTGCTGTTTGAATTGTAAATTAGCACGAGCCATTTAGACTGGTACATGGCAATGTGTGCAAGACACAAAAAGATGTCCATGCCATTGGATCTTGTAAGTCCTTCTGAGATTTTTGCTTCAAGAAAAGAAAAAAACATATTTGTAAGGAACTATTCATTGCAATATTTTCTACATTAGCCCCCAAACCAAAAATCTTAGCATTTACTATATTGTGATACATCAAATCAGTGAAATAGTATTCGATCATTAAATAACAAATATGCAAATTTGGTTGAAATATTTGAAACACTTAAAATACAGAAAAAAATGGTATTGATGCTGTGAATGTAGCTATGAAAAATAAGACATTACAAATATGGAGCTGCTTCCTGTGTTTTAAACTGATAGGATTACAGACCTTTAGTTTTTAGCAAAATTTTTTAATATAGAATATAAATAATTTGGAAAACACGAGTTCATTCCTCATTTTGTCTTTAAGAACTTATTAAGTCAACATGTCCTGGGCACTGGGTACTGATCTGGGGACGTGGGGTCAGGGGCTGGGGGCGCCTCAGACTGGAGTCCACAGCCCACTTCACAACGTATCTGCTGTCTGACTTTGAGCAGGTGTCTTCCCTAGACCTCTGTTTCCTCACTCGGAGAGTCAAACGAGGGTAAAATTAATTGATGCCTGCGTCTGCTGTGAAGATCAAGTGAGATACCCGTACATTCACGCAGTAGAGTGCAGGACATGGATAGCATCCTTCAACAAATGTTAGCTCGCGCCCCTCACCACACCACGCATGCTCAAATCCATCCTGCATGCCCACGGCCAGACTAGTCATCTGCCTAAATCCACCTGTACTCAGTTCTCCTTTGCCCCATCTCCCTACAGCAGGTTCACACATCAGGTCAGGCCATCCTTGGCAGACTCCTGGTTTCACCTGCCCTGCCCTGTCTCATTCCCCTTGCCTCTGATCTGAACACTGAGGTCCAGCCAAGGGTCCTACTGCCCTGTGGGTTTGCCACCCCGACTCTTCCTGTCACTTCTGTCCTCTGGCCTGAAATGATGACCCCATCACTCCTCTGCTTGCACCTTCTACTCCTCCAAGGCTCTCTGTACTGCCTCCTTCATGAAGCCTCCTGCAGTGACTCCAGCCCTCTCATCTCTTTGTGGTTCTGCAGCTGTTCACCTACCAACTATTTTGTGCAGCTTTGCACATTAGCGGATATCCTCTCATATTGTTTAATGGCGCACATTTACTAATTGTACTAATTTTTTGTCAGAGATTGAGAGTGGCCATTCATTCTTTTTCCATTGCCAGCACTTGGTCTTACTGTCTTTAAAAATACTTCTTTTTACATTATTGTGTTTATGTTCTATTACTTGGAACATTTCTTCTAGAAAGTAATAAACAAGAATAGAATAGCATTTAATCAATTAAATTAATACATAAAACGTTTCTGATTTCTCAACTAATTATTACTCGAAA
Source organism: Vicugna pacos (assembly GCF_048564905.1). NCBI lineage: Eukaryota > Metazoa > Chordata > Mammalia > Artiodactyla > Camelidae > Vicugna > Vicugna pacos. Next base: position 11,655,560 of record NC_133000.1, on the reverse strand, counting down.
ATAACGTTATGCCACACTTCTATCTCACTGAGATTGTGGCTCTACCAAGTCCCAGATTTTATTCCCATTCCTTGTCCGTCTGAACACCTTCAGCTTCGCAGCCCATCAGGTCTCCATGGAGAGAAATACCCGTTCACATCCAAGTTCTCACTGTTTTCTGAATGTGGTGGGTGCTTTTACGTGTGGGAAATCTTCTACCCAAAATATCTTTGCTTTCTTACTCCTCCTAGCAATCTGTTTGGGTCCAACTCACCTGCCTACAGCCAGGAAGCCTGGCTTCACATGCTGTGTGTACCCCTTCTGTATCTGCAACCCGAGTAATCCTAGCTCTTTATCTTCATGGATATACTGCCATTAACTGCCTTCCTGAGCATCCCAGGACGGGAACTGGTCAAATTCATCCTTCTAGTCTCCAGATCCAGTGCAGCGCCTAAAACGTGAGGTCTAAAGACTTATTCCTTGATGAGAAAACTTATGGTATAAGTATGATTTTTAGTAATAAATTGGCTACTATGTGACTCCTGTTTGATTCTTTGTTTCATAACAGTTCTCAGTTTATACAAACAAAGCACATATTACAGTTTTACCTAACTTGTGATGAATAACCTCTGACCTATTCACTAACTCTTGCGATTAGCAAGTGAATTTGATTATAGTTCTGTGTACTTTCTTCCTGACTCTTTCTTACCCCATATCCAAGAACAAAATCACTAAGCATGCAGTTCCTCTATTTCTCTGAGTTTTGAGTTTTTAGCTATTTTAAAGATCTAATTTTAACCCTTTCCTAAAATGTTCCAGAAAATAGTAGTCTTTTTCTAAACAGTACATGTTTTAAGAATATTGACTCAATGAGGTCTTCCCTCACACAGCCCCAGCATTCTCCAGCTCCTTTATTCTGGGTAATTTTTCCCTTCAGTGCTTTCCAAATCCTCACACCCTGTTTATGTTATCTTTTTTGTTTGTTCACTCTGTCTCCTCCCATTGTAACGCATGATCCAGGGAGGCAGGGAGTTCATTTCACTTACTGTTAGAAAAATGCCGATTTAATGAATTAGACACTCTAATGTCTTGGTTAAAAGTAGTGCTTCACTTATCAGGCCATATAAATGTCCTCCATAAAGGTACCATATCTCTTTTAAGTCTTTTTTTTTTTTAAGCCTGAAATTGTTTTTTTTGTTTGTTTGTTTTTTGTTTGTTTGATATTTTTTTCCCCGCTGATTCCACCAAGCCCGTTCCCTTGGCTGTGGTTTCGCTGGATAGTAGGTAGGGACAGTGGGAATCTCGTTCATCCATTCATGCGTGTCACTAATTAGATGACGAGGCATTTGGCTACCTTAAGAGAGTCATAGTTACTCCCGCCGTTTACCCGCGCTTCATTGAATTTCTTCACTCTGAAATTGTTTTTAATGATACTCTTTCTAAAATGTCTTGCAAACTTCTATTCCACGAACACTGTGTAAAGATTTTGTGATCACCTATGAATGGGAATTATTGGAATTTGTGTTTATCTAAATGTTTATTGATGCCTAAATGCCTGTTCAACCCTTCTGTTCCATTTTGAAGTTGCATGGATGGTCTCAGGGATAGCTAATATCATCTCTATTCCAGATTTATAAAACTTATTTTCCGATTGGCGCTCATGTTCTGGAACAATGAGGGTGCTAGGTTACTGATTAATCAGGGGTTTTAAGTGACACACAGTACAAGTTTGCCAAGGATTTTATATGTCCACCACTTTCAGATTTTTATTTGACATAAAATTCATAAACAACACAGAGAAACTTTGCTTCACAAGACAGTGACGCACTCCAGGTAACTGTCTTCAGTGCTCAGTTTTCACTTTACATCAGGGATTTTAAAGTAGATATTTTACTAGAGAATATGAAGTTAAATGTATAAAGCTTAACCCTGAGTAGAATTAAATACTATGTAATGATCTGATTTCTACAAATATAACTCCTGCTGCATTTCAGAATGTGTAAAATCTTAGAAACTACTTAACTATGCAGTAGTGATACAAAGATCTGAGGAAGTAGGCTGAAGTTTATTGTAACTCTCATGACTAAAACTGGCCTCGCACAATGGAAGTCTGCATTTTACCTAAAGAACGGAAGGACACATTATTTATTCACTTATTACCTATCGTGCAAATTCCTCTAAAACCTCAAAATATGGGAATAATCAATGTTGACACGTTTAATCAACTATAGCAACAGCTTACTGAGTGTGAAATTTTCGATGAAGTCAAACAACTTAAAAAACCAACAAATTTTTAATTCAGTGTGATTCTTTGCTTTTCTAAAATAGATTCTGTCACTATGATGCACGAGGAGCTAGTCTCAGTGTTTCACTGGAAACAAGCTGAAGTCTGTTAACGTGTGTTGGAAATCCACACAACAGGTGCCTGACAGCTGATAACTACACTCCCAAATGCTTTGTCCCCAAACCCTGACACTCCAGCCATTAAGGTTTTGATGAAAAGACCTCTTTTGAACTTTTCCAGCTGGCCTTTAGCCGTCTTCATCTTTTTTCTCAATGGGAATACAACAGTTTTTTGTTTTTGTTTTTTTTTAGAATAACAAAGACCTACAACCTTCAATTAGCCCTCCCTAGAAACATAGGGGGCTGCCTGGTTTCTGTAAAGACAAAGCATGCTTTTTCAATAGGAAACTCATGCTTAACTAAAGGGTAATTTCTGGCTGTATTTAGCTTTGACAATTTTTTCAAAAATTTTTGACAATTTTTTCTTTCTTGGAGGAAGGTTGGTTACCAGTAGAACATAACGGTATTAGTCATATTTTGCCAGCCTGCTCAGACCTTCTAGTTTGGTGCTATTCCATTTGCCCAGCATAGAGTTCAGCCTGGAAACTGACCTGGAAATCACATATACAGCTACTTTAAAAAGTTGGATATCAACGTTAAAATCAGCAATAGAAATTGATATTTATAGTAGAAAAGATTAAGATAATATTATCTAATTTATTGGGAAAATTCGATAATTTGATTTTTCAGCCGTCTTGCTCTCTTCAAAATTAAGAACAGTGATTAACAACCACGCAAATACCATCAGCATCAATATTATTAATTATTGTGAGATTCAAAAACTAAAGTTAAAATAAGAGATTTATTTCATTGCCTTTTCTCTACTAGGATGATCTTCTAAATTTTGCTTGGCCTTAGAATCTTCCATGAGAGAGTCCCTGAGAGCTCCTGCGATCCTGTATTCTGGCTCTTAGAGTAAGGTAGAGTTTACTGTTTACTGAAAAACACCAGGTGTAAAGCTGAAGCCAACTGGCTCTTAACACGCCACCCTCCCCAGGAGTTGACATTCAACTATGGGAGGCGACACAAGTACGTAGATCATGTGTATGAGCTAGAGGTTGACAAGGGCTAGGAGAGAGGCACTGAGAAGGAATTGGGGGAGTTCACCTGAGCGGATCAAAGACAAGTTCATGGAAGAGATAGTGTTTTAATGGAGACTTAAGTACAGGTATTTGGATACTCAGAGGGAGGGTGGGGGAAAGTGTTCCTGGAAGATTAAGTATAAGATCAGAGATAAGAAATCTAGTAAAAAGGGAACTGCAAAGATTTTGATAGGAGCTCAGGACATTTACTCAATACTTACTTCCTTCTCCTCTTCCTATTGGAGTATTTGGATATTAAAGGCAAAGAGGGAGTGGTCAAGATGCATCCAAAATCTGCCCTGGAAGGGAGGGTGGTGGTGCTAATCCTGACCCCAGACACCCAGAGATGAACAGCCTTGACCTGAAAGCCAACGGGGACCCTCCATGACTGAAGAGCTGAGAGACAGACCCAGAAAAGTCAACAGGCTTTATAATTTTGCAGACTACTTAATAACTCCAGTGATTTAGCCCAATAATCTTTTCCAAAATTGCTGTAATGCAACTTCTGATAATTGGTGTATTGTTTTCTTCCTCCATTCTGTACACACCCACACCCATTTCCACCAATATACATTCTGAAAAAGAGACAGCACAGCCCAAGGGGTCAGATCCACAAAGACATATGAAGAATATACACAGAAACGTACAGAAGGAGAAGTGACAGGACAAAGACCCAGAGGTGGAGAGAAGTAGGCACAGAACACGTTGACCTCTAGGGATATACACACTCACGTAGTGGTCTTTGAGGCCATTCTCAGGCACTCATAAGACATCTTTCCTAAGGAAAAAGCACACACGGAGCTGTGATATCTTGGTAATTGTCACACAAGTCACATGGAATTGAGCTCAAGTATGGATCAGTTCACACTCTACCCTCTATTCTCCCGTAGGCTCTAAAGATAAGAAGTTGCCAAGTGATGGAGGTGGGGATGGGACTGATGAATATACCAACATTCACCTCGAAGCAGGAGTGTCACCATACGTGTAGTTTTGTTCTTTAGGGACACGATGTGATCACACACATACGCATAGTGAGTATACAGTGAGTACTCACACATGAGGTTCCAAAGACTTGAATTCCTATTCATCTACCGCATCCGAGGTTAACATCCAGACTGCTAGGATTGTTTTTTTATTTTTTAATTTTATTATTTTTTATTATTTTTAATTTTTTAACTTTTTTTATTGATTTACAATCATTTTGCAATGTTTTTTTAAAACTTTTTTTATTGATTTATAATCACTGCTAGGATTGTTTTTATACTTCTGCGTAATCAGATTACCTCCTTTAGGTCAGTATTCTAGTTACAGGCAAGTCCAGCTTAACTTCAATTTGCTTTAACTTAATTTACAAACGAGTGCTATTGAATAGAAGCAAAAATGATGATGTGAGCACTTTTCCCTCTACTGCCAGCGAGCCCCCTCGTGTTAATGCATAGCATGGCTGACAGATGGTCAGAATTAAGCAGGAGAAATAAGAGTATGAAGGTCAGTTTTAAAATATTTGAGACTGAATCATAGAGAAATTAACACAAGTTAAGGGTACGACCCTCTTGTTTTGTGGATGCACTGGGGGCCGTAGCCAAACTCAGGGAATGCTGGGAGGGGAACGCTGCTTCCAGGCTGAATGATGGCTCCATCAGGACCACAGCTGGGCCGGAGTGGGCAAGCCGGAGCCTGCAGGGATCCTCCACCGTTCTCCAAGCAGGGCCCCCTCCCCCACCTCCATCCCTAAACAAAAAAGGAATGTGCTGATTTTCAGCCCCTGTAACAAAATGAAGACAAAAAAAAAAAAAAAAAAAAAAAAAAAGGAGGCGGGGGGGGGGGGGGAACCATGTGTTTCTATCTCCTAACCTAGGGATTAAAAATATTTCCTTAATCAAACCTGATTGAATTGTGCAATACTTTGCTTTCTTAATTAGGAGTTTAAACCCAGTGGAATGAATGTCTTCACTGTTGGGTTGCATGCCCAGGACATGGAATTCAGATGTACCTCTCCAGAGGACAAAGGACAAAGCAAACGTATAATTTCAAGGTGAACTCTCATTTACAACATGCCTATTACTAGCCGATCACGTGCAGCCTAAATTAAAAGCTAGCACAGTCGTTTTAATGCAGTAATCTGAGTAACTAAGGAAACTATTTTTTGAAAATGAAAGTCGGATTCTGTCTTCTGAAAAAAAAAACACAAACTAACTCAGGAAATAATGATGTGGTTGAAAAACACAAATAAAAACTCCAAGTATTTTAGGGCAAGAATGAACCCTAGACTGAATCTTTTCTCTCTGCCCCATTTTCTCAAGATCCAGAAAAGTTGAGATTTGAATAAGATTACAAGGCAGGTATTTGCAAAAGAGGAATAAATTCCCAGGGGTTTTTCACTCCTTGTCTGGTGATTTTTCCATTTAACAGAGTGCAATCTCAAATACTGTACTTAAGCATAAGATCATAAACATTGTGTGTCTAAAATGATATGAAATTATAAAGTGTGTATATATATGTATATGTATATGTGTGTGTGTGTGTGTGTATATATATATTTTATATATATATATATAATTTGGGGGGGAGGAATTTACTTATCTCTTTTTAATGCAGCCCAGAAATAATTTTCTATCATTTTCTCCCATTTACAAATAGGAGAAAAAAAAAACTTGTCATACGTTTAAAGAAACAATAACTACGTTATCAAAAGCTGAGTTAAGTTTGTCAAGAAGATCCACACCCTCTCCTGTCTCCCAGGAAAGGAAAAAATACAAAACAAAACACCTGGTGCAGCGTGATTTCATGCATGCACTGCCTGAGGCAAGGTATAAATTTATTAGATCTCTGGCAACACATTCTTAAAATAAACTTAATAGCCTTCAGGTTTGTGTTCAAACCAGAGCCTAATTCCTTTTGTGGCGCCAGACGTCTCCCCACCCCCGACCCCAAGGAGACGCTGCAGGGAAATGAAAGCAAACTTCTTCCCCCTGCACCTCTCAGAGTAACCGGTTTAGCACCATTTAGTTAATGCCCTGTGAAGTGAGGCTGGGTCCTAAATCCTATTTGGAGAGCAGCACCGTGCACGTTACTGTAAGACACAGCCATTACAGTGGACAAGGATTAGAGTTTGAGCTCTACTTTGGATTAACTTTTGAATGTGTGCTACCTTGAGACAAAAATATAAAAAGGGGAGAAAAAGTTTTCAGCCATAAAATCAAGATTTGGAAATTTTAGATGTCTAGGTTTAAAATTGAAGAGAAATATATGGAATCATCTCACATCTTGTTACCTGGCCATTGCTCCTGTGACAAACTAAGACATCATTGTCACTGATGTCTGTCAAGGAAAGAAGGAGAGAGGGAAGGAGGGAAGGAGAGAGAGAATGGAGAATACCATCAATGTCATGTGTTTGTTTTCACAGTTTCTTTGCATTTATTTCAGATTAATTTTTCAAAGCGAGCTTTTGTGCTTAACTTGTGTCTTATTTAATTAGTTGAACTTTTTGGTGACTGCTCTGATCCCCTTAAAATTATGCCAGAGCTACAAATACACCCCTCCTTGGTGATTTCACCATCTCTAATTAATATAAAAGCCATTTATTTACATACATAGCTGCCAAGAGACAAAAAAAAAAAAAAAACAGTAAGTATAAAGACAAGTTGGTATGGTCTTCGAGCACCAGACCTTGTAGGGAAATAATTTAGGCAACACACGGCAGTGTGTCTGAACAGAGCTCTGTGCGAACACACGTGTTACGAGGTTTTGGGATGGCTCATGTTTAATCCCCTTCTGTAAGACTTAGACTCTAGTAAGGAGGGTAAACCAAAGCCCATATATGAATTATAATCTAAAATGTAAGGTGAAACGGTGAGTATACAGCACCTGGGGCTCAGGGGTGGACGATGGAAACTTGGGGTAGAGAAAGACAGAATCTGAATTCTGCTTTAAGAAATACTAATTTGGTAGAATTATTCAAGGACTCAATAAAAAGATGGACTAGGAACCAAATATATTACTCACAAATTAGGTTTTTGCCAGTGGCCGATATGATACACGTGAGCCTCTAAGAACCGCCATGAGAAAAATAAAAGTTTTGTCCACAATAAAATAAAGATTTTTAGAATATTAAAATTTACCCAAGAACAAATAAAATGGCTAGCCAAAATGCCCACCGTAAGCAGCCAATATCATGAATCCTTGAACTGGCAGATTGGACACAGACTTCTGCCAAACTGCCACATCGAAGAACTTCTTTTTATTAAAATTCTTTTGGCAACTAACTTTGTATGGATGGAAGTCAAGAAAGAAGAAAGACTCTATCTTCCACTGAATTTTAGCAAGCATTCTTACAGTCTACATTTGTTATTCTTCAATTTTCTTTCTTTTTTTCTTTTTTAAAAATTGAAGTGTAGTCCACTTACATCATTATATTAGTTTCAGGTGTACAACGTAGTGATTCAATATTTTTATAGATTATACTCCATTTAAAGGAATTACAAAATATTGGCTATAGCCCCTGTTCTGTACAGTATATCCTTATAGCTTTATTTTGTACATAGTAGTTTGTGCCTCTCAGTCCACTCTCTCTGTCTTGCCTCTCCCGCTTCCCTCTCCACACTGGTGATCACTAGTTTGTTCTCTGTATCTGTGAGTCTGTTTCTACTTTGTTACATTCATTCGTTTAATTTTTTTGATTCCACATGTAAGTGATAACATACAGTATTTGTCTTTCTCTGAATTATTTCACTAAGCACAGTACCCTCCAGGTCCATCCATGCTGTTGCCAATGGCAACATTTCATTCTCTTTTATGGCTGAGTAATATTCTGCTGTATATCTATATCTATAGAATATTACTATATATATATTACTATATATATATATACACATATACACACACCACATCTTCTTTATCCAGTCATCTGCTGATGGACACTTAGGTTGCTTCTGTATCTTGGTATTATAAATAGTGCTGCTATGAACACTGGGGTGTATGTATCTTTGTGAATTAATGTTTTCATTTTCTTCTGATTTATACCCAGGAGTGGAATTGCTGGATCATCAGGTAGGTCTATTTTCAGGTTTTTGAGGAGCAGCCTGCACTTTTTAACAAGTGTATTTTAGAAAGGCACTGATGTCTTTTTAAAACTTGGAAAAACCTACTGTTCTGTTTGAAAAATAATTTACAACTTGGACACTCTTGTTTTCAAACTAAACATATCTTTCTGGTTAGAAAAAGTTTATGTGTTTAATTCACTACTTCTGTCTGTTTAAACAAAATTACTTGTTTGCTGGGGGGAAAATATATTATTAGCAGTTATTATAGTATTATTAGTTATTATTAGTAATCAGAAGCCATTAATAATAGCAATGAAGAGGTATTCCAGTAATCCTTCAATGGGCTTCTAGGCTAAAAAATTTAAATAGATATTATCAGCAAGCTTTAGGAATAATTACCATACTAAGTATTATATATAATAAATCAGGGTAAGAAACGAAGACCTTTTATGAAGATCCAAAATGTAGGCATTCTATGTACTCAGGGCTTTGAAAATCAGGCCTTATTTAAAGGTACATAAATTCTGAAATTCTAACAGTTTTTGTTTTTAGTTCTTAAGAAAATTGTGTACAAGAAGATACTCTAAGAGTATATTTATTTTGAGGAATGAAAAGAAGCAATACCTGGATTTCTTGGAGGAATTTTGGACCTACACGCCTATTTGGTAAAAATCCAAATGCATAGGACAGGTAAAGGTTGCTCTCTCTCTCTCTCAACTTAGAAAAAATGAGAATCAGTACAACATTCTCTTTTAGGCCAAGATAAACCACATTTTTTTCACTTGGTTAATATACAATGCTGATGGCATTTTTGTAATATTCTGAGGATTTGAGACAATGATTACTGCAGAGAATTCATGGGTTGCAGAGAAGCCTTCAGAGGCATATGTTGACTTTACAACTCCTAATATAGTCTAAACCAACAGTTCTCTTTGGGGGCCGGGGGTTAATGATTTTGTCCTCGTGGGGACACTTGGCAATGTTGGGAGACATTTTTGATTGTCACAATAGAGGAGAGGGAGGGATGTTACTGGTGTCTAGTGGGGAGAGGTCAGGGACCCTGAAATGTATGGGAAAGGCAGAATTAGACTGGATTAGAATTAATTGGCCCCAAAGAATTAGAATTACTTGGCCCCAAGTCTCCATCCTGTCAAACATTATATTCTGACACATCAACATATATAACCTAATATAAACGTGTTATCTGACTTTTCTCCATATATTCCATGTTTTCTAATGAATTGATGCAACGTGTTGTCAGATAATAAACCTGCCTTCTCCTTTTACATAAATATATAGAAATTTTCAAACCCATCATCGATGCGGGAAGTTTCTGGTACAAAGAGTTTACTCTCTTGTTGCAGGAAGTGGTTTTGCCAGTAGTTTTCCTACTCAGTCGAAGTTCATGGCTGATCCTCTGGGAAGTTAGGAGTGAAGGAAGTTAGGAGAGAGATGCACAAACTATGTCAAAGTGCCAGGGTATGCAGGACTTAGATTTTAGTATGAAATCAAATACTTGGGCAACGATTTCCCTTCCAGAGCTTTTCAGCAGACTAGGCTTCACGGGAACAGCTGAGGTCATTTTAGGAAGGCGAAGCTGGGCACTGAGCATAGGTCATCCAGCTTTCCATGCTTTTTTGTAGTTGAAGGGAGAAACCCTACTCATTCAAACGCATGCGCACGCACGCGCGCGCACACACACACATAACTTTCTTTTGCTTTTACAAAGAATGAAAATACTGCCCCAAGTTCTCTCCAAAAATATAAAATACACAGCCCTTTACATGGTCTTCCACTGAACAATTTAGAGAACCGTTTTCCTGAATATGTTTTTTGAAACCTTATTTTTCCCCCCATTTTTTAAAATTCAAGTATAGTTGATTTACAATGTTGTACTAATTTCTGGTGTACAGCATAGTGATTCAGTTCTATACGTATATATATATTCACACACACACACACACACATATTCTTTTTCATATTCTTTTCCATTACAGGTTACTCCAAGCCATTGAATATAGTTCACTGTGCTGTATGGTAGGATTTTGTTGTTTATCTATTCAGTACATAGCAGTTTGCATCTACCAATTCCAAACTCCCATTAACTGTAAATTGAGGATAGGTATTCTGTTTTAAAGAAATCACTGAGTCAATTGGAGGAGAAATATACTGGGATTAAGCTACGTAAACAGGATTCTTTATGGCTGCAATTCTTAGGGCCTTTACTATGGGACTGTGCGCTGGGCATGTGCAAGGAAGGGACAGAGCACGCAGTGTTTCTCAATCTCACTTCACCAGGGAACCCATTCCTGAAGCCATCAAGCGAGACTCCGTTCTACACGATGAACTTTGGGATAAGTTGGCATCAATATAAACCATTTAAAATCCAGATATGAGCCGAGAGGCTTGTGCAGTACCAATCACATCCAGGTAACGTAGTTTTTAATCATTCGTATTGAACACCAAAAGTTAGAATCATACTTCATAATCTTGAGGAGCAAAAATCAATTAAATGAAGGGATTTTCTTCTATCAGCTACGTAAACTCTGGTTCAAGGCACTTCCATTTCCTAATCCAAGGAAAAATAAATATGTTTGTTGTAGAATGCCAAGAAAAGGAAATCAAATTCAAGCAAATACAGCTGATCACTGGTGCACATGTTCCTAAGGACCACATTTATTGCTGGAGACACATGCTTGGCTATTTTCGTGGCTTAGCGCTACAGTGCCCCAGCTCTGTTTTTTAATTAGTCAAATGTGGGATCAGATGTCAAAAGAGGCAGAGATTAGGATTTTGGCCAGTTCCAAAAAAACACGGCTAAAATCACCAACAATGTACAACGAGCCATGTCAGCCTCCCGTTTTCAGTTAGACCTTACTCCCCACGGACATTTGAACCCTATGATCTGCCTAACTCTGATAAGGGGTTTAAAGGCTTGCTAAGAAGAATGCTTCTGAAGCTATTAAAACAACCAGCACGGGAAGGACAGACTTAGCTGGGTTTTGGAAAGAGGATCACGCTGAAACCAAAACTTTAAGGCCAATAAACAGATATAAAAAAAAGAAAACTCTGAAAGCACATTGTTCCCCCGTCTGTACTTCCTCCTCACCCCGATCAGTAACTGCTTCCCATGAGACTATCAGTAAATGCAACAGCTCTGTACTCATCAATTTCAGAAGGAAGCAGAAAAACGTCTTTGAGTCACTGATTCCCATCTCGACTGATGGCTGTGATGATATTAGCCAGCTCTGCTGGAAAATATCTTTTATCCACTGGAGAATCAAATACAAGCGAAAATTATGAACTAACTTCACTACTGGGTTCTATAGGTATATATACATACATCAAGGCATATATACATATATTCAAGAAATGAAACTGAAAATCTTTACAAGATTTAAGAAAATGCACACAAACAAAATACCAGACCATGAGCACTTTTTAAAGAATAATAGGAAAACTATCTTTTAGGACTAGAGAGGATTCTCAGAATGCTTTCTTAAAAATCTTATAAATGTCCTTTAGTACCTTACTGATAGCAGAGGGAATGAAACAATGGGGAGCATGGATACTTCTTCTGTTTTTGGCTCTCCTGTCTCTCTTTTTCTCAATATGGAATGGTCAGCAGAGGTGGGGGGTGGGAACTGCAACAAGGCAACACCTGATAGAAATGATAGAAGCTGGACTAAATGAATTTGAACAAGGGGAGCTGGACTGAACTGCCCAAGCTTGGGGTCAAGTCTGAATTAAGATATCTGGACTAGTTTGAAAGGCTACACCCGGCCCCATGCTTGGAACCCGTCTCTGGCTTCCTTCCACTGAGGACGCAGGCAATGCTGCCAGGTAGGCAGGGCTTGTCTCTGGGCATCCTGTGTCCTGGTAAACTCCTCCTCTACACCTTTGTTCTCCGGAGGAGTCAATCACCTTTGGTTATTCAAAGCTCTCACTCCTTTCATGCCAGCCCTCCAGCCTGCAATTTCGCTTATTTTTTCCCTCAATTTTAATCCCCTTTACCTGAAAACCATCAGGGTTAAATAATTTCTCTTAATTAATTGAGCCTAAAATATACGTAATCTTTCTTTTTTCAAGATTTTTTTTTATAAGTGAGGGGCTTCTTGACATCAAATATTTTTCTCATAATAGAGATATTTTAAAGCATGTATTCCAACAATTGCTGCCTACTTTGGACCATTATTTTTAGCTCTACTCAAGAGTAAATTCATAAAATCACATGGTTGTTTTCCCTTCATCCTCCTGACACCACCCACTGGCCATCCTTCGTTTCCATCCCTTCTAGGGGGAGGGTTTTGGTTAGAAAAGTGACCTGGGTATTGAAAAAATAAATGTGAGCATTTGTATGTGTTATGGCAAAGTCAGGATCAGAACCTTACCACTCTTTATGCTCAATACATCTAAACAGCATTGCGGATCTTCCAGTGGGAACAGTTTGAAGACGTCTATAATGTACAGGTTTCTCTTCTTACAAACTTGTTTGTGGACCTTATCAAAAAGTTAAATAGGCTTGGGATTTTGTCATGAAGGAAAATAAAAGTACATAAGTTACTGGGCCTATGTTTAAGGTTTCTAGTTAGCATAAGTGGTTGAAAGGCTCAGGACAGATGAGCAGAGATGAATGCAACTGTAAGTGTTCTACAAAAAATACGCTTGTTCATCTAATAATGAGCATTTCAGCTGTACTCAGTGAAGCATGATTTCCTGATCCGTGTGGTACAGGGATCATGAGAGTGAGAAATGGGACCAGATTCTTCATTTAGAGGAATTACGAGGACGACAGTACCAGAATGTGACTTGGGCACAGGGACCAAAACAGCAGCTATCCGTGAGGAGTCAGGACAGGAAAATGGGGAAATGAGGGAGGTAAACACATGCAAATTTTCCTAATTTCGCTCCCAAATTTCTTTTAAGAATATGGCTGATATCCCAGCCATGACCTAGTCAGCATCCTGGCTTCAATCTGCAGCCATGATATGCTGGAGAAAAAAAGTCATTGGGTCAGCTTTCCAACTTAGACTTCTTAGGCCAATAAAGGAAAAGAAGGGAGCAAACTATGAGAAATATTTTAAAATTTAAAATTTTGTTTCTTCATAAAATATTTTTAAGAAGGGACAAGATATGTGAAAAGCGCACAGGAAAGACAGAAGTGAGCCTGGTGTTTTCAGGGAGGTGATTAACCATCTCTTGACTTTTAGAAGCAATGACACTCAGAATGAAAAATAAACAGTAATGTTATGAACTAAATAGCAGGGAATATACTCATATCTTTTAATAAGTATGAGACGTAAATTCAAATGACTTTTTTTTCTTAAATGAGGTGTGTTTCAGGATTGCTTTTGCAGCCCAGATTGGGACTTCTTTTTAGTAAGAATGTATTGCAAAATGTGAATGGCACGCTCAGCAAAGTTCTTCTTTTTATTACTTGTAAAATACTAAAACTATTAAACTATGAAAATATTTTATTAGCTTATACTAAAATATTAAAACTATTAAAAACATACTTCAACAGAATTTAAAATAATTGAATCAGATTAAAGCCTGCTTAATGTATGAATATTTACCCCTCAAATCATTCAGATTCTCTATACTATTTATGTGCTTCTCAATTTCTATTTTCTAAAACAGTTCTATTTTCCAAGCAGGCATTACCTTTGCAGTTGAGGATTATTGGAACCATTCATCCTAATTAGTATTTTAATGGCTGTGAAGCTGTTTGCCTTAGAGAAAAACAATATATAATCCAAATGTATACAGTCTGACTTCTAGTGAGAAACAGATGATTCAGCGAACTTCAATGTCATGTTAGTTTACATAAAATTAAATAAATAATGACTGTGATTATTTGTTATCACATGGCCTCTGGGAGTAAAAAGTACTGTTGAAAATCTGCTTAATCACCTGGGTAAAGAAGGTGGCATTCCTTTTTAATTGAAGAGTTGGCTTCTTTTGTATAGAATTATTTGGGATTATTTTAAATTCAGTAAGTAGCTAGGGTCATTCAAAGAAAAACTGGGGTTTGCCACTAATCTGTAAACTGGAGCTACAACAACAAAATATTTTAGATGCTTTTCTTCTGACTTCACTGATGGTAGTAGTTTATATTCTTAGCTGACACTCTTTAAGTCCAAGAACACCTTTCTGTTTACTCTTTTCACTTTATCTTTTTCCCACCTCTCCCTTTCCATATCTACAAGAATTAGGGGAATTTGTCTCTGTATGTTTTGCTTCAGAAGTATTTCACTGGTCTTCAGCAATATTTGCCTCTAATTGTTTCTATCAAAAATGTATACACACTGCTAACCGTTTTGTTAAGCCATTTATTGTACAAGTAGCTACATGGACTAGACACTGTGCTAGGTGCGGGGCTATGTCCGTAAAAAGCCAGGTCATGGTGTAGTAAGGGAAAAGACAGAGAGAGAAATCTTTACTGCTCTGTTTGGTAAGGACTGTGATATAAGAGAGTAAAGGATGCTATGGTGGTTTAGAGGAGGGACACACACAGGCGTGAAGACTCCAGAACACAGTTATGAACAGCTGTTACTGCACGACTCTGCGATAATGCAATGCGGCCCGGCTTACCGAGCCCAAGACTTTCTATACTTACACTAAACAGCCTGCATTGTGCCCTTTGAGTTTCTGGGCTTTTTTTAAAATAGAGTTTTCTCTGTCTTCCACGATTATAAATTGTTCACCGTCACTCATGTTATTAATGCTCCCCCCTGGTGGTTGACCCTCTGCACCCATCCGAATGTTATCCTTGAAACCCGCCGGGGGCCTGGAATAACCAGACACCTGAACCCCACAGGCTCTGGGTGAACCAAAGATGAGAAACCTTGCCACACGAAGTGTTCTGGGCGAAATAGTGTAATGATGAAGAATCGATTATCCAGAGCGGGAAAAACCCAGGCGGGAAACTGACTCAAGTATGCCAGGTAGAAAGTGAGCGGAGGCCTCCCTGGATTGTACGTCTTAACTGGAGACTTGAACAACCGGAGACCCCCCTCCCCCAGCATGGGGACGTATGGGAGGGAGGTGGGTGGGATGGGGCGTGTACTTAGTGGCATCCATTTCGCTCATCAGAAGTTTGTTTTGCTTACTTGCTCCTTTTCATCTGTGCTCCGTATAGCTAAGTTTGCCAAGGACGTCGAGTATTAGAACGTGAAAAGTTACAGTATTTGCGGTCCCAGCTAAATGTCTAAGTTATCCTAGAAAATCTAGTTCAGATTTTGTGACTGGGCCATTTCCACCAACAGTATGATTGCCACGGCCCTGGCGATGATTTAACAGTTGCAGTAATTCACAAGTGTTTGTTTTTGCCGGTATAGAAGGTGGAGACCAAGCTGAATCCTCATTTAAGTCCTAAACTCCAAATTCATTGGAAGAACTATTGTCATCCAGTAAAGAGTAAGGTTTGAGGTTCGTGGTTGGAAGATTACGCGTAGAACACACACAGACCCTTCCACCCTCTTTGGAAGTCCCACAAAAATTATCATCCTGTGAATATTAAAATGGCATCATCTCCCAAGAACAAAGAGAACAGGAAAGAATGCAAAGCGATAACATTTGAGATCTGGAAAGCAGGTGGACAAGTGTGGCAAACTTAGAAGATCAGAGAACGTGAGAAATCAAATCAGCATCAGGAAAAGGCTGGGGACCTAACTTGTGTTTAAAAAACAGCCTCAGACTTGGGTGGAACCAGGTAGCTCCCCAGAGCTGGTCTCTGTTTTGTCGCCTGGGCCAAGTTCACATTCTGACACACTTTCTAGTCCAGATGATTTCTGCACATGAGGAATCTGATCCCTTTCTTCACTTTCATGGTCTCTGTTCCATATAAATTAGGGAACCGCGCCTCATGGAGCGCGGCAGAAACACTCGTTATTAGATGTGCCAGTGCGTAGCTTTGCAGAACTCTTATGGCTACATCCATCTCTATTCTTCCATCCCTAATGGGTCTTTAAAACACTTACACTGAGTAGGAACTCTAAGCGCAGGCTCTGTGACTGCGAGAGATACCTGAAACCTGAACAGTTGAGAACACTGTAAGGAAGGAAAGTTGACCAATAGGAAAATGACTGCCTAATGGTTATTGTAAATAAAAGGCCTCCTTTGCCTTATTTTAGGTCAATAGTTCAAAGAGCTAAAGCTCTAATCTGTTCTTAGAAACAATAATTAGTGCATATATGTAAACAAAAAAATGTGCAGTACACTGTATATATGTATATACATGCACTATAATGTGTATGTGCAGCCAAACTGTAATCATTCTACCTAATAAAACTGAAAAAGGAGAAAAAATATAATAAAAAATTTAAAAAAAACATTTTTATTCATAGTGTATTTCCAGCTTCTGATCAACATGCATTTTTTCTTTGATCAATATTTATTAGACGAACAACAGAAAAACGAATCAGAAAATCTTCAGTGCCTCCTCTACCTCTGGACGAGCAGATAAGACTTTGGCCCCAGATTTACGCACTTCGGCTTTGGAAATTTTTCCACTGGTATTTTGATTAAATGATTCCCATTTTCACATCTTCAGAAAAATGCCTGAGAGAGCAGTGCCTGCATAACCTTCCGTGTGGATAATTACCCTCCGTGACCGATGAAGACAGCTGCTTCAACTCAAATAAGGGAATGAAAACAAGCCTTCCTGAAGGTTAAGAGTCAGGGAGCCCATTAAGTGAAGTGCTATTAAGGTAACAGCTATCTCAGGTTTGTGATGTTTCCTAGGAAAAACTAAAAGCCAGTGTCCTCAGTGCCTTCATTCACTTCTGATGATGACTTGCTGGGGATAACGGAGGTCCATGCTTTTAGCTGTTTGCCACGTGCTGCATTTTACATACTCAAGAGCTGATTTCAATTGTCCTTGTATACGGATTTTTCAGAAAAATTTACCGAGCTCCAAACTGGTGGTAATTTACAGACTCATTTCAGGGCATAAAAGAAGATCTTTGTTGGGGAGAAATTCTGCTTGTTTGTAACTTGGTATTCATAATATTTCTTCTATATTTTAAGACGTGTTAAAAGGGAGCAAAATACTTTTATCACTTACGCATCTTTATATTTCTTTTTTATTTTATTTTCTGTATTTTTTAATTAAAGTGTAGTCAGTTTATAATGTTGTGTCAATTTCTGGCGTACAGCACAATGCTTCAGTCATACATGAACATACATATATTTGTTCTCATACTCTTTTTCACTGTAAGCTACTACAAGATATCAAATATAGTTCCCTGAGCTGTACAGTATAAACCTGTTCATCTATTTTTATACCATCTTTGTATTTCTTAATGTCTAGCAGTGCTTCGCCCACTGGCCCCCTCCCAGTGCTGCCCCAGGCACGAGTCTTGCTTATGTCTTTTGTGGCCATACTGCTTTCTTTTAGGAGAGTGTGGTTTAATGGGAGAAACATGTTTTGGAGTTGGACAGCTAGGGTTTGAATCCCAGTTCTGCCAGTTACTCTCTGTGACTTCAGATAGCTTATTCAATCTCTCTGTGCCTCAGTTTCCTAACTTGTAACAGGATTTGGAGTCAGTGAGAATAAAATAAAAGTATGTATTTTTAAATAATATTATGGAAGTTTTTTTTTTTTTTTTTGTATGTGTTGGTGACCTCTATGTATGTAAGAGGGTTGTGTTGCTGAACGGTAAAACTTTATTTCAGGCAGTGGTTCTTGACTTGGAGTAATTTTGCCCATCGGCAGACATTTGGCAATGTCTGGAGGCATTTTTTATTGTCATGACATAGGGGAAGGGCATGCTACTGGCATCTCAAGATTAGAGGACACGAATACCTCCAAACACTCTAAAATTAACAAGATTAGTTCCCAACACAACAGAAGGTGCATTTCAGCAGATACTTCCTTCCTGGGTGCTCTGTGCATCTGGGACATTCAGTAGCACCCCTGGCTTCTACGCACTGGGTACCAGTAGCATCCTTCCTTCTCCAATCACGACAAAAACTTTCTCAGAACTTTCAAGTGTCCCCAGAAACTAGCAAACTTGTGGGTTCTGTCTTATATCTGCAAAGTGAACAAAAATTTTTAATGGATAAGCTTTTTTCCTAAACATTAAACTATAATTGTATCTACATTAAGATAGCAGCAGAGACGGAACCAGGAAAAAAAAAAAAAAAGAGTTGCAAGTCCAGTCCTCATTTCCAGCTTCTAACACCAACCACTAATAATGGGGCAAGGTTCCAAATGAATGCCTTGCATAAAAGTTTCCTAAAACCTTAACATACAAGAACTCAATTTTTAAGCTGATCATATACAACTGTGTTTCTATTTGCAATTAAAATTTTAATTATCATCAATGTCTACCGATACCCACAGGGCCAATGACACTACTAAATTTTTCATCACGACAGGTGTTGTAATGAAATCGGAGAACCAAATACAGAATGATCCATTTGTTTCTTTATGAGGAAGAATGTTTGCAAATAGGATAGTATGACTTTCTTTGCTTCTTTTGTAAAGAATAAAGCACAGAGAGCAATGTGGTCATTAGATTCACCTATTGGCTCCAATTAATCATATCAACAATTCAAGTATTTTCACGTTCATCTGAGAAGCAAGAGCTCCTAATAACGCACATTTTGGCTAAGCCCCATTTCCAACTGTGCATGATTAAAATCTCGGCTTACTTGCACTCTCATTTTTCACTTTGCTGCAATTCTTAACTGTTTATTAATCAAAATAATGTATGTCTATAATGTGAAACTGCATTATGTAATGAAAATGTCATTTTAAAATCGTTTTTTTCTCTAAAGCTTATTAAGTATTTGAACAAACTTACTCTTAAACTACTTAAACTACTTGTTTATTTATACAAAACATATTAATTAAGGACCTATTAAAATAGAGTATTATAACTCACAACTAAAAGTTTCCTTAGAGTTTATAAGAACACAATTACAAGTTTTGGTAAAAGGACGGATTTTGTTTGGCTTTGAATTGCCATAAGGAATCATCAGTGACTAAAGCAGAGCACGAGGAGTCCTGCCCACTTCCCTCATTTACCCACGTCCACATCTAAGCCGCCACCAAGTCCTCACTGTCTCTGGAATTCAACCCCCGCCCCCCCTTTTCATTTGCCAGGGCGACTTCTTATTTCAGTCCCACATAATCTTTCTGCAATGGGTTTCTCCCTGGTATAGCTGCTTCCCATGTCACACTCTGCTACCCCGCCCCCATCCGCCACTCAGCTCCCAACCATCTCCACAAAACGCTAGCCTGTATTGCATCATTTCCAAGTGAAAATCCTTCCCCAGCTCCCTGGTGACTTGAGGACAAAAGCCAAAATCTTAAAATGACATTATGCCAGACAATCTCTGGCAACCTGCATTTCGCCATAAATATTTGAAAGAAATGTGAACATTGTTTTACTTTTTCCTTCAGATTTGTCTTGGGCACTGTTTTGAATTAAAAAAAAAATCTAAATGGTAAAAACATGTACATTCACCAGGTAGCAGTAGAATAACAACTGTTTAGGGAACTTCTTGGATTCCTCATTGTTCAAAAGCTAAAGGTAACATTATTTATTCATTCAACAAACCTTGAAAATGTGAGATGTGCAAGGGGCTGTTTTAGGGATGGACGATACAAAGATGAAGGAGACATGGCCCCTGAGGAAAGATAGACAGGAGTACCAACTACGGAAATGCTCACGCATTATACACACACACACACAGGGGTCTCGTGGGGAGGGAAGCACAAAGAGATTGCTTCACGTTAGTCACTAACAGTTTCCAAGAGGAGACCTTGCTGCAGCTGAATCTGCCAAGACAAAGGGGACTTAGTTTAAATACAGAAGCGAGAGAGCCTACTAAATGCAGAGGCCACTGAAAGTAAGCTGTAAAACAGAAAACAAATAAAAAGCAATTATAGACACAGGAACAAAAATAAACAGTTTATATGTGAATTACCTATCTGTGTATCTTCTGTTAAAAGTTAACGCTACCTCTTGGTTAATGGAATTTCCATCAAAAGGAAATGTGTTGGTTTTTAGCATCAGTATAAATTTCTTCCCATGACTGGTTGTGTGTGTGTGTGTGTGTGTGTGTGTGTGTGTGTGTGTGTGTGTTTACATTTAGTGAACTACAGAGAAAGTAAGAGAAAAATAACACAATAATTTCATGATGCTTTTTCAGTATTTATTTAAACTAGGAATATCCACTTATTATTTGCTTTGTCTTCCTAATGGTTGTTGAGGTTTAACCACGAATCTACTTTTACCACTAGCCACATGCTTAAAACAGTCTTGATATATAATATTCTGTTGCATACCTAACGATGGATAGAGAGAACATATTGTCATACATAATTATTTTGGGAGGAGAGTGTAAAAATTGGAAATATTTCAGTGCAAACCTTCAAAAAGTTTCCACATGATGCAATAAAGTAAAAATAACAATAAATTATAAGTACCATTTCTTTAGCGTTTCAAAAACAATGTCTGCTCCCTGGTCACAGAAAGCAGTTTTGATGATGTACAAGTTAATAAAATCATGATATTTCTAAATAAATTCCCTTCACAGATCAATCTCTCAATCCCTAGTTCTGTTGTCTGAGGCTCATTTGTTTCCTTTTGAAACAATTTTGTAGCACCCTAAGGCCAGAAAACATAAACCAGTTAGAACCACTTGCTAAAAAAAAAAAAAAATCATTCTTTCAAATAGGTTACTTTCTAGTTAAAAATTATCTTTCAAGGTTTGAGATATCTTGTATCATTAAGTGAACCTCTGAGGCAAAGAAAAGCTTGCCTGAGTAAACAGTGCAATCTAGTCTAGTTCTGAGTGCTTGCAACTGGGGGAGTCGGAACACACTGAAGTGGTTTCAGGCAGCCAGAGGGAACCGTATTCTGTACCCTCCATGCTGCTATTGACTGCTCTTCTCTGCTCCCTGGAGAAATGGGGACTCCAATTTGTACACCAACAGCATCTCTGTGACTCTGGGGTGGTGGTGGTGGTGGGATCAGGTGAACTAAATCCTACTGTCCTGTCCTCATCACCTGGAAAGATGGGTGGAGACTGCTGCTCCAATGGGGAGGCAGAGAGAATCAGTCAGTGTTCCCCGAGCGCGCAGGTGCTCACAGCTCCCGCCCATGCTCACTTGCCTGGAGCAATGTTTCCAACAGCAGAAACTCAGCTTCTGGGTCTACTCTAAAAGCCACTCCGTTCCTTCTCTGACTAATCAAAACATTTTTGGACTGTTCACTATTGTGTGTTAAGCTGTTCAGCAACAACTATTTAAGTTGTCCTAAGCAGTTCCTGAGTCAGCAGTTTCAAAAGCTCTTGCTCTGGTTTCCTGCTGTGGTGACACGTAATTACTATTTTGATAAATGGAGGTTTTTTTGTTTTTGTTTTTGTTTTTTTAACCAAGCATAAATACTGAAAATAGGATGATGAAGGAGTGGTTATCTTTTTCACAGATACAATCAGAGAAAGCCATCAAAGAGGGCAGATAATTTCTTCCTTTAATGAACTTCATTTTTCAACAGAGCCATTACTGGATATATATGTGGCTGTCACAGACCTCGGCTTATCAGAATTTGACCACGTAATTTCTAAACTAAGGGGCATAATTATGATTTGGACTATGGGAATTATTTTACATTGGAATGATTTTAACATCTAATACATAAGGGTGAGTCTCAATTTCTAATAATTTATATTTAGTATGAAGATACTGGAACTCTCCATGAAAGGAAAAGTAGTGAGGCTGAATTTTCCAAATATACTTCAACAAAAATGATGTATCACTGTAGACTGAATGCAGAATCAGACATGAAAACCAGACTTTTTATTAAGCCAAATATTAAAGAGATTTTTATAATGTATAGCAATGCCACTCTTAGTAAGATTTTTATTTAGGAATATATAGTCATTATTAATAAAAATGTTTTAAAACATATAGGTTTATTATTATATTTAAATGAATTAACAAATGAATACTTCATTTTCTTGGTTTAAATTACAGACTAGATTAATAGATTTATCTCCCCCCAAAGCCCTTTGAGGTCCTCAAGAATTCTTAAAGGGTGAAAAGAATTTCTAGTTTCAAAAAAAAATCTGAGAATGGCTGCTACACAATATACATAAACAATTTAATCACAAAGGCTTAACAAGGATTAAGGAAAAGTCTTTAAACTGTACAGATAAAATACTTCATCGCTGCAAAAGAAAGAAATACGCTGTGTCCTACAGATTGATCTGAGCTTCTCTTTTCTCCTATTGCCCTGTACCTCCTGCCAGGCTCAAAAATATATACTGAGCATAAGAAGTTCAGAAAACATGTAGTTATTGAAAAAAAATACGACAACACGTTTTATTTCTTACAAAATCAAAACTGTTTACTTGGTTTTTATAAGAACATTAAACAGGTAACCATAAAGTCTAGTTTCTAAAGTAAATGTTGCTTTTCTTGGATTAACTTATACAACCTGTTTATTAGGCTTTCTAAACATTTGTTTAGATGAGATTTTTTTTTTCTGGCTTGAGACTAGATTTATTTTTATTATTAATTGGGTAGTAAAAACAGTTCTCTAAAAGCTATTTTGTCAAAAGCAGGCAGCTTACGTTTCCATAAGATAAATATTAGAGGTATTTTGACCAATAATTTTTTAAAACAGTAAAACAAAAGGAAGAGATTTGAACTGAAGAATGACACTCTGCCTCTGTTTCAAAATCACATGCCATTAATCCACATACGGATTAAAGATTCTTGAAAACTTTTTAACAATATTACAAGATAAATCTTCTACTGTAATGGCTTCCTAACACATTTCATCAGTGGTTAGGGCAATCATTTTAGTGGGTAGGTTGCAACCAGTGTTTTAGCAAAAGTAGACGAGAAACTGTCCGTTTCCTGTAGATAGAAAGGCTAAGTAGGGTTTCTGGAAAACCGCAGTGCCCTTTGTACGCCCATTCTATTAGAGGCAAATATTTCTGTACACTTGAGGTTATCTATCATCTTCCACTGTTCTGCCTTCATTGAATCTGCCCATCCTCAGGAAAACCATGGCCCCTAAGGTTCTCTCTAACAGAGGCTGCTCTGTTCCTACTACCCACACAACTCATGAAACAAGGAGGAGGTACTGGTCTATTCCTTACTCCTCAGTGTCTTTTAGAAACTGGTGGGTTCTACTGCCATTCCTTGAAAACCAGTTCCCTCCTTGGATCCCATATTTCAGCCCAGACGCTTCGAGATGTTCTTCCTCTTTACTTGACGATTCTAGCAGCTGCCTGACAGTTGCCCTCTCTCCATCATCCGTTGCCATCCTCCATCCAGGTAACTCAAATACTCCATAATGAAGCCTGCCCTGTATCGTCCTTGTCAGAGCTCCTCTTCTGGCGTCACTTCCCTCCCTAATAGTTCTCTAACCATTGTCAATTACTGAAAAACTATCCCAGTAATACAGAAATATTTCTCACAATTCACCAAACCAGTGCGGCCACCCCCCTTCCCCAGGATTCTAAGCTCTTCTGGAGGGTCCCCAAACCACGTTTGACAATGTTCTCTACAGATTCACTGTCAAGTCCATACTGAATCTTCACTGAGATTTGGCAATTTTTTTATTAGTTTCTTGTTAACTCCTTTAAATGAATAAATCCAAAAAGAAAATTGTGGATCTTTTAGTT
Organism: Vicugna pacos; assembly: GCF_048564905.1. Taxonomy (NCBI): domain Eukaryota; kingdom Metazoa; phylum Chordata; class Mammalia; order Artiodactyla; family Camelidae; genus Vicugna; species Vicugna pacos. The sequence continues at coordinate 11,631,460 of NC_133000.1, read as the reverse complement.
TAGACAATATTCATAACAGATGAGGACTCTGAAGAAGAAAAACTTGGAGAAAATTAAGTTGCATAAGAATAATTTTATAGGCATTTTGGTGGACTTGGCTAGGTTTTACACTTTAAAAACCCAGAGGAGAATAGTGTCTTTGATCCTTCCCTCCTTTAATATACAAACAATAATATTTCTGGCTATTTTTCTCATCTTATCTGCACCTATAAGATAAAGGCAAGGAGCCTTATCTAGATGACAAATCACAGGTCAATAAAAGTGCTTTAGACTTGTAAGAATAAGCTGTGAACACATCTCACATCACATAGGTGCAAATAATAGGTTTGAGGAGGGTGGGGAGTGAGGGTGAGCTGCCTGAGGAATAGATCAAACATAATTCTTTTACTTTGTTCTTGCAACTCTTTCCAAGAAAGTGCCAAGTCTTAATGAGACTCTCCAGCTACGCAGCATTCCTTTCTCCCAGAATGGGATACTGATTCACACTGATGGAGAAGCAAAAGCTCTTAGAAATCCCTGTATCAAGCACGTAAATGCCCTTATTAATTGCCAAGGTGCCAAGTTCACCTTCCCCGTATATATTCCATATGTGAAGTCCTTAGATTCTGTTTGCATTTTTACTACTGAATAATGGTTGAGAGGATCACTTTATAAACAAAAAGAAAAATTATTCATAAAGAAGTTAAATGTATAACAATCCACCTCCCTTCCCCTTTATTCATTAAACAAATGCACCGTAAGCATACTGGGACCGGCCAACAGAAAATAAGATTGCAGTTCTAGCAAAGAGCGTCACCCCGCACCTAGACCCAGGGCTACCATGAGAGGTACGTGACCATGGACTCTTGGTTTATTGAACATGAAGCAAAGGCAGTGCTCTAACACTGCTTCTAACTTCTTGGCCATCAGGGTTCACATCCCTCGTCTCTCCTAAACAACTGTGCTAATAATGGTACAAGAAAAGAGAGTGTTTTTGCTCTCTTATCTACTTCATAGGCTTGTAGCTTTGGTCTGACAGTGGTCTCTGTTTTATCATTTAACAAATCTGGATGAAACCATAGTTAGCCAACATATGATACTTTATGTTTACTGCCAGGCCACAGATAATATTACTGTTTCTCCTGATGTTACTAATTCAGTATGTGAAACAAAATTTTAAATATTCTATAATTATGTATGTTTGAAAGAAACATACTGGCCATGGTTTGACCACAAACATTGAACTACTGTGTATGATAAAGCCCACATTTAACACTTGTACAAAGGTCTACAGCGAGGTCAGTCCATGTAACCCAATACTATATTCATCCCAACGCATCCCCGCAAATGACTACAGGATCTTTAAAGAAGTATTCATGGGTAACAAAAGTTGAGTGAGAATTAAATCCAAGTCCTTTAGTAAGACTGAAGATGCCAGAAATAAAAGTAGCTCAATTTCCTAGTTTGGTCAAGAATTTAGTGATAATTATTAAAATAAAAACTTAAAAAACTAAAATCCAGGTGATGTTGCAATGATGGAAATTACATGCTAAGTTGTTCCTAAGGCTGCGACAAAATTACAGTATCTTTTTGGCCAGTTTTGTAGCAATACACTTCAAGAAGAACATACATGTTCTTATCTCGATATTGTCTTAAAAGTAAAATAATCCAGAAGGGAAATTTCACATGCACCAAAAATTCATCATTCTCTCCCACAGCGTGCCTACGTGGAAGACAAATCCTATGGCACACTAATTGGTGTTACTTGCAAAAGAAAATGTCTGTGATCAAGACAGAGTATGGGAAGTGCTGAGTTAAAGGTTTCTTTTGTTCAGAACTCTCAAACTATAGTGACTCTCTACACAGTAGTTCCCAAACATAGAATTTACTATGAAGCTTCATGGAACATCTCATGAGCTTAGTGTCTTGTAAACCATATTCATGGAAATGATAGGGTGGGAAGTCTTTGTGAATATTCCATCTCAAACACAAAGCCTTTGTTATGTGATCTTCTAAATAACCTAAGTGGAGGCCACGAAAGCTCACACTCAGTGAATATTCACTCCTGAAGCATTCATCTTGTTTGGTGAAAACTGGTTAACACTGGCAGTCCTGACAATGACAACATGTTGCCTGGTCCTTATCAGAGACTCAGAAAACCACCAGGTAGAAAAGTATAAAGAAAGAAAAAGAATATACAATGCTCTGCATTATCTATAATATCATGTGTTCACCAGAGTTAAGCTCATCTGAGTCTTCTAGTCTTGAATGTGCCATTAACTATCTGTGTGAATCTAAGTATATCCTAAACCTCTACTTGCCTAATTTTCTTTGTCCAAGATATGGGCCAACCTCACGTCCAGTATGTATTTATAAGGTTAAACTGACTTGGCGAAAACTTTTGGCAATGTTACCGGTGTGTAGCTGGCTGCACATACGCCATGCTCATGTAACAAGCTTGGATTAACTGATAATTATAATTAAAGTGGAATATAATTAATTGTATAGTTGTGAATGGTTCCACTTTTTCCATCACTAAAATTACATAATAAAATTATGAAATATTATTGGCAGAAGCAAAACAGGTCTGAAGAAAGAAAGATACTGCAAGACCATGGAGCTCAGGAAGCATGAGGACGTAGCCACACTCATCACACGGACGATAACTGCTGCCATTGCGATGAACTCGGCGTCCGTGCACTCATTTAGTCACTAGATTTTATTGACAGGTTGCTGTGTGCCCAGGGCGATGCTAGGTGCTAGATAAAATGGTGAATGAATGTGCTCGCTGCCTGGAATATTTTATCTATAAAAGAAAATTTTTCAAATGCATTTGAAGAGTAGAGCATTGATCTGTATTCCTTCCTTCCTTCCTTCCTTCCTTCCTTCCTTCCTTCCTTTCTCTTTCTTTCTCTCTCTCTTTCTCTTTCTTTCTTTCTTTCTTTCTTTCTTTCTTTCTTTCTTTCTTTCTTTCTTTCTTTCTTTCTTTCTTTCTTCTGCGTCTTAAATAAATGAATAGAACAATACCTGACACAGAGTGGTTTTTTTTAAATTACTTATATCCATGATATGGTAAAGCTTTCTATCCTTTAGACTTGAATCTAAAATCTGAACACCTAGGATTTAGAGGTGTTTTGGTGCAGCAGATGAAAATTTCTGGGTGAGTACAGCTGAAATTGTACCTAAAGCATAAAAACTGCCTCCAGTAAGCTTTGGGGAGTTAAAACAATACTTTCTTTGCGCCTTAATTAAAGTCAGGAAAGAACCTTATTTTCTCAGGCTTGACAATCATCACCTTTCATTTCAACCATTTTAATTAAAATACCTAGCAACTTGGCAGAAGTCTTAACCGATTAACTGAACTACCACTTAGCTCTTTTAGAAACATCTATCGGATTCCAGATTAAGGTGCAGCAACAGCTGGAAGTTCATTATATGCATAATGGGTAAATATTTTTATTTCTTCCTCCCACAATCACACGTCTATGCTAAAACATCACATAAAAACAGTTTGGGCAACAGGGTAGGGTGAGGAAAGAAGCTGTAATTTCTCTGTCTAGGTTTCCCATGGCCATAATCTTTACAAGTGCAGGGGAAAAAAACAATAAAGAAAGAATGTTTTCTCACCTCTCTTTTTTTGGGGGAGGGGGTAGTGGTAATTAGGCTTATTTATTTAATTCTTTATTTAATGGAGGTACTGGGGATTGAACCCAGGACCTTGTGCATGCTAGGCATGTGCTCTACCACTGAGCTATACCTTATCCCACCTTCCCCTCTCTTTTGGATGCACTCTTCAGTGTTTCTCAGGGTTATCTGGGATCGTGAGCCACTCTCAACCTTTATTTACCAACTCCTTCCCCATGCACCCACGGTAGGAGCCATTTACAAATTCATGCCTCCAATCCTATATTAACTATATTTTCTTATTTTCTGTATTCTTGATGTTCTGGAGTCTGGGGCTTTGCTCCCAGCAACGTGCTTTTCATATGCAAACCAGCCAGTCCACAGCATGCACTCTGCGCCAACTCCTCCACAGGGTCCTTACACTCCAGGGGGCAATATTCCTCTGCCCTAATCATCCCAGTCATCCAGGCACCAGGCAGCTAGAGATGGTCTCTGTACCCCAGAGATTGCTGAAAATTTTGAAACCAGCCAGTCCTAAGCCTGCTCACCCTACTTTGCCTTGCTCGTGGGAACAAGAGTCAAGTCTCCTCCCCTTGCTCCCTGTGACTCCTGACCAACCCCGGTGGTTCCCTGTGTGGCCCCATGTGGCGTGGTGTACGCCTCCTCTTGGGGACTGTCAGGAACAAGCTATCTTTCTAGTGGGCAGTGGCATCCTAGTCTGTTGGCCTCACCAGATCTGAATAATTATAAAACCTACATTCAAAACAGGCCCAGACTTCAGTGAGTTCCATATGAAATTTCACACCTGCTGCCTCATCTCATCCAGAGACATCTCCATCCTGACGCGTTGAAAGCAGAACTTTTCATTTTCCCCAAGTCACTTCCCCCACGCGGGCAAAAAGCCTTGCCATTTATCCAATTACTTGAGCTTGGAAAAAAAAGAAACAACCCAAATCAGTTCTCTAGAGATCGGCAGAAGTAAATTAGATTAATTCTTTTAGTTGCTTAGAAACCTTCCATGATCCCCACTGTATTTCAGATGGAGTTCCCGGTTCCTAAGACGGTTAACAGCTCTGATGACTTGGCTTCCGCCCACCTTCCCTCTCCTTCCCCTGACTTCAGCTGCCTCGGTCTTCTGTTAGTTCTGAAGAAGTGAGGCTCTTTTCGACCTCAGGCTTTTGCAGAAATGGCCTGCATTGTTCCTTCTGAGTGGCTCCTTTTCTTCCAAGTCTTCCCCGGGGCTAAATCCTTCTCACCTATTAGGGCTCAGCTTGACTGCAACTTAACAAGGGCCTTCCCTGGCCTTGGCTGGGAGAGTCAACAGACCTCCTACACTGGCCCATCTTCCCATTATTCTCCACCTCGCCCACTGTTTGTTTCTTTCTATTTTTAGATCGCTCTTCACAATCTATAACCATTTAAAAATTTTACCTGTTTGCCTGTCCATTGTTTGTTTTTCCATGAAAGCAATGATTCTTTACATTTAACTCATTGCTCTAAACCCCACAGCTGGTATTGTACTGGACACAAAATTGTCAGATGGAAACAGTTAATGAATAAAAAAATGACCAATAAATGAGTGTATGTGTCTGCATTTCCATTTATACACCCCAATTACTGGCTGTGGCTAATATAACACATGCTGGGGGTTATGTACAATTCCCCCCAAATCCTAGTTGCAACTTCATCTCTTTCTTTTCTTCCCTAAAAAGCATATTTCAAAACAAGTATAACTTACACTGAAAACCTATCTATTCCAAGACTCTTTTTCCCCAGCAACATCCATGGCTACAGACGTGGAGCCGGTCACCCAGGTCTGTCCACTAAAGCGCTTTCTGGTTCATGGGTAGAGCATATGGCCTTAGCTGGTACCATTAAGGTAAATCTCTGATTTTCATGAGAACTGCTGCTACAAAAAGCTTGCTCATCCCATTGGACTTGACTGTGGTTGGTGTGACATGGGAGTGCTGCAGCCATCTTGTCACCATGTGGCCTTGGGGGATGAAGCCACCTAGCAAAGGTGAGCCAAGCCAAACTGAGAAACCGAAAGACCTCAGGCCCTCATGATGTTAGGTCTAAAATCACCCCTGAAGTCAGCCTCTCCTGGCTTTTAATTACATAAGCAAAAACATTTATTTTTGACTTAAACTTCAGTTGTTTTGTTCAATCACTTTCAACAGAAAGAACCCTGGCAGGCACCAGTGAGTGATGATGCTACTATTATGGGAATAATTTGTATTTTACATTAAAAATTGTTTTAAAAATCTTGAGTTCTTGAAATGACAACTCTGATCAGCACCCACTTCCCCCAGTTTGAAGCGCTACCTCAGTGTGGATTCTGTCATATGCTGGCTGAGGGATCTTGGCTAAGTTACTTTACTTTTCTGAGTCGCCGTGTCTTTAAACCATAAAATATTTTCTCTTAGAATGTTCCAGTGGGCACGAAGTGTGACACTGCATAAGGCTCATAGCAGATTTCAAGCCAAGGTTCGTTCCCTTCCACAGGCAGAGCCGACTTCCCATTCCTTCTTGCTGTGCCTCCCACTGCCATCCCCAGCTAGTCAGAGATACAATTTTAACACACAGGATGGAAGGCAAAGACTTCTGAGGGGCAAGTCTGAAGCATAGATGTACTGGGTCATCCGACTCAGCAAGTGAGAAAATGGAAAAGAAACACACGCCTAACACCAGAAACATTAGAACCGTAATGAAGACAGTGTAGCAGAGCGAATCAGAACAAGGTGCTAGCATCAGACTGCGCTAGGCTTGTAACCTGCCTCTGCTACTTATGATCTGATCTGGGCAAATTAGTTAATTGTACCTCGGTCTCTTACCTTGTGAAAATGGAAGCAAATAATGGGGTCTCCTCACAGGATGGTTGTGAGAAGTAAATCGGCTATTAGCTACAAAGGGCTTGGAGCAATTCCTAGATTCCAGCCCTACAGATAATGATCGGAATAATTATTTTCCCAATTCTGTCAGGGTGGTACATAGCTCGTGCCACGCTAGACGCGTGCTAAGGAAGTCAATTCTTGTCATACAATAGATGCTTTCAGGCACTGGGGATTAATTCTTTCATGAGACCTTGGTTGAGAAGGAATAGACATAGAAAGAGTTCAATAGATATTAGCTATCATGGAAATTTTCTTCAGGAGATCATGAAGGGGCGATTATGTCACACCACACACAGAGCAAGGATCCTAAAAACCCTTTCCACATCTTTTCAACCAAAAGATCTTTCTCCCCGTCCCTCACCTCAAGTCACAAAATGCTAACGAAGGAAATTTTCTCTATATAAGTAGTTTTGTCAAAAATTTCTTCTTATGTTTGACAAAATGAAAAACGTATGCATGTGTTAACAAGCTCTGCTTGCTTACTATGTGCCAGACACAGATATTAACAGATTTAAGATGAATAAACACGCTGACTGCAGCACACCCCCACAGGCATCTCCAGCTGGGTTTTAAATACTTCAAAGCTTAAATTTTCAACATTCAGCAAAACTTTTTTTTTTTTTTTTGCAGACCTCTTCAACAGACTGTCAGAAATGAGTAACATTAAATTTTTGAAATCTCATGTTTGATACTAATTCTGGGTCATAGATTGAATCTCCAAGGTCAAACAGACAAGCAGTAGGCTGGAAAAATATTACCATATGTAAACCCTGCTCGATTATCTTTGCATCATCTTTTCAAAACAGAGGTTCTCAAAAAGTGCTTCCAATGTCAGTAGCCCTGGCATTGCCTGAGCCCCACCCCAGATCTCCTGAATCAGATACCCTGGAGGTGGGGCCTTTTAATTTGTGTTTTAGCAAGTCCTACAGGTTATTTTGATACATGCTAAAATTTGAGAACTGCTTCTCAAGCAATATAGACTCAGCTTAGTCAGTTAAATCAGTGTTAAAAAAAAAAAAGAGGTCAGAATTCCAGGCAGGATTTAGAACTTATTTTCTCTAAGTCAGTGTTTCTCAATCTTGGCTGCATATTAAAATTACTTGAGGAGTTTAAAAAAAAAAAAAAACAGCCAAATGTTTGTGTCCCAGTTCCAGAGATTCAAATTTCTGGGGCTGGCTTGGGCTTCAGGACTTTTAAAAACTCCCCGGGCGATTCTGATTCCTGGCTGGGGCTGAGAACTTATTCTAAGTCACAGGTGGTATTCAAGAAGGATGGAAACTGTCATCGTCTTCAAACTTGGTATTTTCAGGGCTTTATTTTCTGGCACTGGTATTTTTTTAGTACCTCAAGAAGATAATGAGCCTGTATTTATTCCACTAAAATGCAAAGGTAAATACTACTTAGTTTATTATTACTTAGAATAAAATCTGGCAAATGACTGGATTCATCAGTGCTAAAATGGTATCCAGAGTTAGACTCATCTCAGAAACGAGTTATTACAAAGTTAATACTTTTTTCCTCCACGGCTTCAGAATCTGTTGATATTTTATTGCTTGAATATGCATAGGTTGGCCAATTACTCTTTCTCATAAAATCTGTTGTTAACCTGCCTTTTGGATCAGCACCAGCTGCTGTCATCTGTAATTCACCCATCCTTGGTCTGGCACGGGGAATGGGGCTGTTCTACATAAAGGATCAGCTTGCAGTGGTCCCACAACAAATGCCCCCGCTGACGATCCCGCTGTGTGGCTCATGCCACTTCCCTACCCCAGGGGGCGACCTCGGCCACCCCTGCTCTCCTTCTGGTCCACTGTCTTCATCCAGGGCTGCTCCTGTCCTGCTGGTTGCTCTCTGTCACCTTCCCGGTCCCCTATCTGGGCTCCCTTCCCTCTGATGTCTTAGTTTGTCTCACTTTCCTCAAGTTCTGGACTTTAACTTCAATGCACTGCCAGCCAATATGAGTTTTTTTTTTTTTCTTCTGGACCTACCAAACACACAATTATTTTATAGTCATAGTGTCTTTTTTCATCAAATTCATGAACAGAAATATCTGTTTACTTCCACATTTTAGGATACCCTGAGTTAATACCAGATCCATGTTGAGGCGAGTAATAATACATCTTAGAAATAGGACTCCTCCTTTTGGACCCCAACCCTCTGGGCACCCTAACATCTCCCCCCGCATCCTAGGGAAGTCAAAGGGCCCCATGATGTCTAGACTCAGTCTTTCTCTCTCCCTTTTGAACCAGATTGCTCAATTCTGGTTTCTTTAGTGTCTGTCATTTGCCTCATAAAGTATTTGCAAAACACTGTGCAGAATCTTCAATTCAATCTAATTCATTTGTACTGAAGACTTAAGCTTTTTGCCCCTTAGGCTGTGAGCTGCAGATCTACCTTTACTCTGGTCCAAAGCAGCCTCAGAAGTCCTGCCTGGGTACATGGGACACTCCAGATATCTAAGTTTATAGGATGTGATTCAGACAACTTTCTTCAATTCATGTGGAATTAAAGCTTTTGTATGTCAGCGTCTACCCAGAATAGAGGTGCAATTAGTATCTGCTCGAGCACATGTATGTCCTACATGTTTAAGCCCCGTGGCTTGCACATACCGAGAATTCAACAAAATTTTTCCAATTAAATTGACTACATTCAGTGTCAATCTCTCTAGACAAATCCGTCTCCATTCTAGTTGACAGCGGGCCAATTGATTTTTCTTTGGAGTTGAATTGTCAAGTATCAACAGGATAGTAGTAAATAAGGATTAAGAAAATAGAAAATACATCAAAGAAAAATTACAACGCTGTTTGTACATGCCTCGTATCGCTAAGTAAGGGGGAAATCCTGCCACTGAGACTAGCTCTGGGCCAAATGATACAACGGGCTGGGGAGAAAACTGGCCTCGTTATGCTTCCCCTTTTAATGACCTTCTTTGCTATGCTTTTCCCTTCCTTCCTGCCCCTGAAATACTCATTGTATTCAGTAAACTGCTGACAAATCTTCTCCTGAGGACTTGTGATGTCTGAATTTTACTTGGGGGATTCTTGATGACTTTTACATATGAACCTCGAAGAAACTGAGTCTAATGATGGATTTCAGGTATTATGGCAGGCAGTGGGTGAGACATTTTTGCATAGAAGGACCTGTCTTGAGTCTCTTGAATTCTACCAACATGTGGACAAACCTGGACTTGACTCATCACTTGGTTTATTCCCTATAAAGAGGATTACTTTGATAGGCAGAATAATGGCCCCTCAAAGATGTCCTCATCCTAAACCCTGGGGAATCCGTGAATATTTTCCTTTACACGGCAAATGGGGAATTGAGATTGCATACTGATTAAGATTGCTAATGAGTTGACTGTGAGATAGAAAGATTATCCTAGATTATCTGGATGAGCACAGTATAATCACAAGGGTCCTCTTAAGTGAAAGTGTGAAGCAGAAGGTCAGCATTAGAGAGATTTTTGAAGACGCTACACGGCTAGCTTTGAAGAGGGAAGACAGGGCCACAAGCCAAGGCATGCAGGCAGGCTCTAAGAACTGGAAACACAGCTCTGCCAATGCCTTGATTTTAACCTAGTCAGATCCATATTAAAACTCTGATCTCCACACCATAAAATAATAAATTTTGTGTTGTTTTAAGTCACTAAGTTTCTGATAATTTGTTATCCAGCAATAAGAAGTGAATACAGTAACTCTGAGAAATTCATTTCAATTCTTTGAGTCTCACTCTCTTCATAAGTAAAATGGGGATAATAAAAATCACTGATTGCTCTTTGGATAATCCAGTATGCTAGCTAGGGGTAAATTGCTGGTTATGTACAAAGTGTAACAGTTCCCCATCTCTTCTATCTGCAAGCCTGCTACCAACCTGCCACTATAAATTTTGCAATGATGGCTACATTCAAAATTGAGGTTATGTAATTAACAGATAATTGTCTATTAGATGTAATAGACTTATCTCTTAAATGTATTAGTGTAAATTTTTATAGTGAAGGAAAGAGAGACTGGTAAAATAAGAGATATCAGCAAATACTAAAGAAACTCTGTTACGTACAGCTTATCAATGTAAAATGACTTCTGAGCTAGCAGATGCTCTGAAGAAGAATGCCAGGAATTCAAAGTTCAAAAGATCATTATAAACCATACTTTCTTTCCATTAATACTAAAAAGGGAAAAGGAATGCTAAGGGGGGTCTTGGTCTCATCAGCTCTTAAAAACAGCAAGACTGCAGCTTGATTCCACCTGTTAGCCTGGAAGAGAGAACGCAGATGGGTCCAAAAATGTTTTAAAGATGTTTAGATGATTGAAGGGCTAGACCTACCAGTAAAAGAAATGAGGATGACAGAGACATTGCATCTGATATAGACACCTCACTGCTGTGAGAATTAAATGCCAAATCAAATTACCATTCAGGAGTAATTCAGAAGGTAATGAAGTATCTTCAGCCTCTTTTCATAGTATTGCTTAAGAGGCCAATTTTGGAACTGGTAGCAGGAAAATGTTATTAACTTACTAAGGTGTAAAACTGGTTACCAAATAGTGACATCCTAGGGTCCCACAGGAGAAGTCTGTGTGTGTGAGCATGTGTGTGAGCGTGTGTGTGTGTGTCTCAAAGTAACTGATGGGCTAAAAATAGAAATATATATAAAATGCTTTCTGAATTCTACTTAATAAAGATACTAAATCATCATTAAAATACTAGAAGGGGTCTATCTGTGTATATTATCCCTAAGGAAGAAATAAGGATATGGAAGAACCTGTATTAAGTGGTCTTGGTAGATTCTATGCTCTTTTTAATCCATGTTTTTATAATTGTGAATGGACTCAATTCATTTCAGTCTTTTCATGGAAAATTGCTTTCAAATTTGAAAATTATTTTTAATTTTTAAATAAGTCATAAGACTGAAAAACTGTGTCTACATGAGTGTAATAAACTGGTGACTTGATCAACACATTAAAAAATTGACTCTTCTATTTAAAAGACAATCCTTTCTCTGAAATCTCAAAATCAAATGCTGTATTGTTTCTACAATTTGAAAGGCCCTGTAAACAAGGTCTTCACCACAATCACTGTATAAATTCATATAGTGAATATTTAATCAAGCAGGTAAAACAGAGACTCATTTATTTCTAGCCACCTTTATCACATCACTTAGCAACAACATTTATTTAGAAGAATCTCTGCTGTAAAATGTTTTGCTAATCTACTTTATCCTTTACAGTCCTACTTTTTGCCCAAATTAAATGAAACAGATGTCGGGTATCACTGAATTGACTTTGTACATTTTCTTATGGATATTGACTTTCCCCACGTACATACTTGAGGTAGAGATGGGAATAGGGAGGGGAAATGGTGAGTTTTCTTGGCTCTGTCAAAATGATGTAGGAAAACGGGAGTGAAGTGAGTCTATTAAGAGTATAAGTTCATCCAATTCTCAGTGTTGTCTAGACCATAAATCAGTAAGATTCAGCATGCTTTTTATAATAACTAAGTCAAAGAAATTACAGCATCTATAAAACTGAAATGTCTAAAAGCTAAACTTCTAACCTAGAAACATTCAGGCATATACACATAAGAAGAGGAAACCCATCTTATAACAAGGAAGACAAAGAGTTTGATGTCACCATGAAAGCCGACGCAAAGAATATTGGGAAAGTATATGTTCATATGCACCTGTGTGTGTTTGAAAGCTAGCTAGAAGAGACAAGCTCTTATTTTCCATTCTTTCCAACTGGTAAGACTATTCTATTTTCCCTTAGATTCTTCTCCTGGCTTCCAAAGATACTCCACATACAACCTTAAGAGAAAATCGAAACCAGTAAGTATTTACCGTCGATATTTATTCACAACTTCATCCCATAAATATTTGCTGACCTCCTACAAAGTGCCATGTGGAGACTAAGTCCTGGACAAGGAGACAGGAATATACATAAACAACACCACTGATGCTGAGAGCTATTTTCTAACAATTAAGGACACAAATCATTGAATAATGACCAATCTGAGGGCAAAGTCATCGGAAGGGGTTGTTCCTGTGTCAAATCATGGCCCGGGGAAGGTATCCTTTAGTTTGTGAAAGCTGTGTTAAATAAAAGATGACATCAAAACAAAAGATTTTAAATTAGTGATCTGCTGAGTAATGTGTACTATAACATTATATTGTAAGCACTTCTTATCTTTATATAAAATATTTATTTATATAATAATATAAATATTTATATACTATGTTATACTGCATAGTATATTAACAACCTTCTTATACTATGCTGTTATTAATTGTGCTGTCACTTACATCACTTGGTAAGTAATTATATTCATGAATATATATATTCACATTCATAATTATGTATATATATAATTTTACAATTGACAATGATGTAAATTATTATATAGATCACTTTATGGATATATAAATCAGTATTTTGAGTATTGTCCCTGGATACAAATGTAAGTAGTTACGGGAACACGGAGGAAGTGATGTCTGACCTTAATTAACAACAGGGGTAGAAGTCAGGGAGAAAACATACTATTGGGCTAAATCCCTTGCAGGAGCAGTGGAAGGATGCCTGGGAGGGAAGGAAAGGCACACAGCATGTGCGGGAATCCTGAAAAGGCTGTGTGACTGGATGGATTAGACTCGGCCAACTGGTACATCAAGAAGAGTCTGAATTTTATTCTGTGCCAAGCAAGAGACCATTGAGAATTGGAAAGTAAAGATGATATCAGAGGATTTGCATTTTAGAAAATTAACTGTGGGAGCAGAGGGAAGAACAGAAGTTTTTTTAAAAAAAGATAATTAGTATTTTTAGGTAACTATGGAAACAGTGTATATCTGAATCAGAGGAGAAAATGACAAGAGATGAAGAGCTCCATTAGGAGCATCACATTAGAAAAAAGGCGTTCATTCACTCAACAAACGTTTATGGATCAACTATATGCTCTAGGCACTGAGGATGCATCAGAGAAAAACAAAGGTGGAAAACAGAGATAGTTCAAAACCCAGAGAGGGTTCTCATGGGTATCACACTATGTTCTAGCTGGGGGAAATAGCTAACACGCATGCCACTCATTATTTTAAGCAGTTTACATTTATTAAATCATTTGAGATAAACCTCAGTGTGATTCTAATGGAAGCAAGAGCCATAAAGTTAGTGAAGGCATCTGATTCAACATAAATTGAGGAAGCAGGTAAAATGGACAGATTTAGTAACTGGATGGACATGCATGGTGAAATAAAATGGTCCTTGAGGTTTAGGGAGCAAGAATAGGGTTTTTTTTTTTTCCAATAGTTAATGACAACTTCTTAAGTGGTTAAATATAACCTCTCTTTCTTAATTCTATAGCAATGACGCAGCGCATTTAATTGTGGGACATTTCCACGTGAAGTAATGCAAGAGAAGGATTATGGGGGCACAAAATGGTTCTTTCCTGCCTCTTGGATTTCTGAAGTCTACTGACCAGTTTTACCACTTTGTTTTCAAGTTCTAAAGTGGCTCTCTTGAGCTATGCTTGGAAACACTGTTTTCAGTGTTCTCAACTCCTGCCTCTCCCAGCTGTGGAAGTGGCGTTCAAGGCAACAGGTAGGGCTTTAGCGAGATGGAATGAATAGACCTTCCTGGGCAGGGAAAAGCAGTGGAGAAATGGAGGGAGCTGGCCCTTCTGCTCTCTGTCTGGAGGGAAGCGGCCAGAGAGCTCTCTTGAAACAAAAAGAGGAGAAATGTCCTCACTTCCTTCATCAGAAGGTACCACGAGGGTGCTGTTCTCCAAGCTTACTTCAAATGAACGAAAAGAATACAAAGTAGTTCTCAACTGAAAACTAAACATAGCTAATGGAATTATTTTTCCCTTAATCTTTTCCTTTTAATTTCTTAGTACGAAGAATACTAATAGCCTTAGCAAAACGCGAATCTTATGCGAAATGGCATTTAGCCATAATTGAATAACTTATTCTGGAACCTTCTACCATAACAATATAAGAATTCTAACTATAAACCATTTCAAGCCACACTGTTTTCGTATCCTGATATTTATTTTCTCAAGAAAAAAATTGCTTATGTGTCACGATTTGGCAATTGATTTTTGATTCTTAGGGACAGAAATGGATAATAAATGGATGATTTTAGTAAATTTACACTAACGGTTTAAAACAAAATGTTAAGGACTATTTTTACCCCCTCATTTACACAAACATTATTGCTCCTAGGAAATGTACATTATGAAATCAATTTACATTTGTGAAGAAACAAAAGCATCTATATTATTTGTGTGCATGGTTCACACATTCATCGCTTTATCACAATAGATGTCAGTTTTCCTTACTTTTAATCAGGATTGAGTATGACATTTGTCCCTTTGACTTCAGTGGAATATTTCAGAAAGACCCGTGGCTTTAATTCTTATCAGGTAGAAACAAGTAAATAAAGCTGTTAAATAAAATCTACATACAACCCAATCATTATTCGTAAGAACCTTGGAGGGACAAGATTTTAAAAAGCAGACAGTTTTCTCATAATACCACAGGAAAATAAGATTTTACATTTTTACTACATGGAATCAAGAAGTATGTGTTTACTACAAATCATTTGTACAAGCAATATTCAGCAGTTAAGGAACAAATTAGGAGCTACATATATAAACACACATTATATATAATATATTATATATATATACACACACACGACACTTATTTTCCAATGACCTAGATGGAGAATTTCAAAATGCATGCTTTTATTACTTAAATTCACTAATTTCCTTAAAGATGGATTTATTTAATTGCTTTTTCTTTATAATACTGACTACCTGGAGCATCTGTCAGCTGTGTGAGTGCAGCGTTCTATACTAAATGTATTTAGGTGATTCCAAGACCTGAACAAACATGATATCTTATCACTATCTTCAGCTGGTACTACACTTGAAATCAAAACCGTCCTTTGAGCCTCACAACTGCTAAATCCAGATGTTTACTCAAAGCAGGTTACTATATTTAACTTTCAAGTTTATACAACTTTTACCTCCAGTGAGAGAAGTAAAACCTGAGCAGTGGGCTGGAGAGGCGCAGTGCTCGCCTTTCCATGATTTGACCCAAGGGAAAACTCATTATTATTAGATTAATGAAAATCTTAGCTTAGCTACTTACTAATGGTCAAATAACTTTGGAAGCATTCTTAGCCTTTAAACTCAGCATTGAAGAAGTATTCATTATTTTTCGGCTTTCATCCCTGTATCCCCCAGCTCTCCACCAAGAACAGACAGTCAAGCTGTATACAAAACTACTGTGAGAAAGGAAAAAAAAAAAAAAAGGAAGAAAGGAAGAAAGAAAAGGGCAGAAGGAGAAGGGAGGGAGGGAAAATAAGCAAGAAAAAAAAAAAAAGAAGGTAAAACAGAAAAGCTCCGGAAACTCTCGTCGTGAGCAGCAGCAAACCGTACAGTTTTTACTACGCGGCAGGAACTGTGCGGCAGGAATGGTCTCATTTCCACGAATCATCTTACTTAAATCTTCAAAAGAACCTATTAGCTAAGTACTGTCATTGTCCCACTTTACACACGACACCGAGGCGAAGAAGTGCTCGGTCACTTGGTTCAGGGTCACATCACCCATCATTGCAAGGGGCAGGACCAATATTTGGTCCAGTTCTAACCACAAAGGCTGTGCCCCTCACTTCGATGGAGAGGCAGATAAGCAGGGTCAGGCGGTCAGCCTTCCTGTGTACACATTTCAAGGAAGTAAGACATCTCATCATGAATATGTTTGAAATGACCTTAACTTCCTCCCTGAAACTTCTTCCATGCCTCTCTAGTTTTTTTCACCTCGATGAATGGCAACACCACGCTCCGCTGGCCAGGAAACCCAGAATCATGCTTACATTCTCTTTTTTCCTTATCCCCTAATCCAGTCCACCAATAAGTCCTACAGATGGAGATGTGAAATCACCCAAGCCTGTTCTCTCCACAGCACAACTGTCTTCCTGCATCAGCCTCCCCTCAGTGTCCCTGTTTTCTCCTTGATGCCTCCTCTTGACTCTACAGCTACAAGAGTCATCATCTGAAGACATAAATTGGAACATGTCGCTTCCTTGCTTTAAAGCAAGTTGCGGGGCGGTGGGGGGAGGGTATAACTCAGCGATAGAGTATGTGCTCAGCATGCGTGACGTCCTGGGTTCAATCCCCAGTACCTCCCTTTAAATAAATAAGTAAATAAGTAGCCTAACTACCTGCCCCCACCAAAAAATAAAACACTTTGCAGGGGTTAGGGGCTTCTCCTTCCCTTACAACAAGAGTTACACTGCTGCCCTGGGTTTATAAGGCTCTGCACCATCTGGCCGCAGTCTAGCTCTCCAGCATCGGTTTGTCCCACTCTCGGGTTTGCTAGTTGAGCTCCGGGCCTGTTGGTGCCCTTCCGGTCACTTGGACACACAAAGCTCGATGCCTTCGCACATGCTTTTCCCTCTGCCCGGAACATTCCTTCCTCCCTTCTTCCTGCGGCAGCTTTATCTCGTCCTAAGTTTAAGCTGAAATATCACCTTTCAGAGGCCTTTCCTGACAGCTGCATCTCTACCTTGGCTCTAATTATAATCTCCACAATATTTTAAACAACGTATAAATGTTTTATGTGTCTGCTGTTTTATCATCCATACCTATCGGAGCCTCAGGGCAAAGATCACGGCTGGTATGTTCATCATTGTTTCCCCAGATCCCAGTAGATACCTGAAACGTAGTGGGCGCTCCAAAAATACTTGTTGAACAAGTCAATAAGTAAATGAATAGGGAAACTCTTTTTACCAAGTAAGTGTTGCCATAGAAACCCTGAACCTTCTCTTCATTGCACTCTGGTTCTCTGTTGTATTCTTAGAGGTTCTAGCAAATATAGGAACATACTCATTACAACTGTGTACCAGACCACTGAGCAGCACCTTGCATTCCTGCCAGCCACCCAGGGCAAACTTAAAGAGACAGATGGGATGTTTTCCAGTTATGTAATATATACGACAAGTAAATATTTGATTTGAGATTACGGTATTTTAATCACTTACGAAAGATTTGCTTAGTTTTCAAAAGGTGATTATCATTTGTTTTGAGAGTAAACACAGAATCGTGCTAACCCTCTAAAAACATATCTAATAAGGATTCATATTCATGGGAAGATTTAATGATTTAAGAAAAGTTTCCTCTGAACTAAAGCAGATAAAAGCAGTACCTTCAAATGACATATAATTTTGGAATGAACTGAAAGAATAATAAAATTTAGTTTACACTTCTCTATTTAAAAGGCACGGTTTCTTCCATGGACACAGCACAGGTATTTTATAGACTCATTTTTTTTTTTTAAAGGTAAGGATCTGGCATAGAAAGACCTGGATGACTTGAACTGTTCTGATTGCTCAATGAAAGAAGAAAGTCTCACAAACGTTATGCCACTGTGGCCAACACCTCTTCCCAGGGTCTGCATTCTAGTCGATCCGTGCTCTCATACAGATTAAAAATACTTGTCTCAGTGCCTGCCATTACTTCACCCTCTTATTATAACTCCCTAAGGCACTGGTATCTTTCCCCTGGTTCTCATGTCACTAGCAATTAATTTTATTGCCAAGAATGCTTGCTTTTTTCTCTAAGCTGAATATGTCTGTATAATCTTCTAATGTTTGTACTCAGACCTCGTTTTCCGACTTACTGCACTTATTTATATTTTTCCAGTGCTTGCTTTAAATTCAAGCTAATTATCAAGAATGACTTTGCCTTAAACCCTGACGTTACTTGTCACCTTCCAGCAAAAACGTGTGCTCCTTCTAGCTACCGTGAAGAGCTTCCAGTCTCCTTGGGTCTGAGTATTCAATCGTCAAGTACGGAGTAAAAATTTGAAAGCTTTGTCCTTAACTGACATTTCATACACAGAAATGACTCTGCAGCTTCTTCTACTATGTCAAGAAGCTATTTATATCTTTCAATAGCATGTGAATTAAGGATGTTGGCAGATGGAAAACTGGGCACCCCGAGGCACAATCAAAGACAGTGGCAACACATGTCTGGCTATGGACCATACACAACGTCATGGCCCAACACGTATGTCATGTCTGACATCCCAGTTTCAGTGCCAAAACCCGGAAACAGACTACCTAAGACGGCATGCCCAGGTCATGTGGGAGCTCAGGTGAGGAAGCAGCAAGCCAGTGTTCACAATGGAGAAAAAAGGAGAGCACCTCCTGCGTGGTGCTCCAAGGCAGATGATCACATAGCCTAGTTCTTCCTTCTGCCCATCAAGAAGGAGCTTGAATCTGCTGCTGAGGCTTTAGACTTGAGTCAAGCAAACAAACAAGAGACATACAAATGTATATAATGCCTTTGAATTTCAGTGATTTATAGAAAACGTCTATTTCTCTTTAAGTTTTAAAATTGTGTAATAATTTATATATTATGCTGGTAACTTTTTTTTTTCCCCTGAAAAGAATTCTTTAAGAATAACGTGAGCTCTGAGCTGGTGGTTCCTGTGAATCATTTCGATCTTAAGTGTATTTCACGGAAGGTTTCAAAGGCATTTTCAGAGCAGTTTGTTTCATGTGTTAAAAAATGTGAAAGCTTTACTAAAAAAAATCTTTCTTGGTGCCACAGGGATTTAAATTAATGCTAGGATAAGAGAATGCTCTAAAGGAATGCAGAGGGTCCCTTGGAAATTGTTTATAGGAGCTTTTCTTAAAATACTATTTAACTGATCCTTATATTAGAGCTTCTTTTTCCCATTTGTCTGTTCACTTACTTTAATATTTGTTAAGTATTTACTGTGCGTTCACCTCCTGGCCGACACTGTGGTAGAAAGATCAGTGACACATTTTTGATTTGAAAAAGTTCCTTCTCTGCTAATGAAGCTCTTCACATTAGCAAACAGTCAGACTACAACAGTCTTACTGTTAATAAAGGTAGGGACAGAAGCACAAAAAAGGGCGGGACTAACTCTGTCATCAAGATGTTGGGAGCAGCTCCGGAGAGGGGATGACATTTGAGGGGAATGTTGAAGGGTTATTAACAGTCTTTAGGGTGGGACATACCTGGAATAGTTACTTGAGATAAGCTTTTACATCACAGTGAAGAGCTGGAGGGGCCCCTGGGAGAGAAAACAAAGAAGGGACGGGAGCGCTGGCACCTACGCTCACAGGAAAGTGATGGCGCATTAAGTGCTGAGGAGGAATCAGATAAAAAATGCTCTGCTATGAAGGGGGTAAAAGAATGCGTGCTTTTTGCTCCCCACAAAACTCCAGGGTACTAGTTCTGGAATTTGAATTAGAAGAGGCAATTATCAAAGGAGGATATATTTCCCTAGTCTGTATTATCATCATCATCATCATCATCATCATCATCATCACTATATGGAGTTGCCCTTGAGAAGACATAAAGGGTGAAAATAAAAGAAATGGAGGCTGCTTTAGCTAAATCCATGGGTGACAGATGTTCATATACAAAAGCTCCTTCCATGAAGCCACAGGTAACAGGAGCACGTCCCCTAAGTCCGATTTTGACTTTATAGGTTGTGACTTTATAGGTTGTGAGTCTGCATGTGTTGACTGGCCCTAGAATTCCTGGATGGATGACCTATCTTGACATAACCTTCTCATGTTTGTCACTAATGTTCCAAAAAACATATTTCATCACTAAATGATCACGTTAAGAATTACCCTATGGCAGACGTTTTAATTATGAATTTAAGGGCTACATAACATTTTGTCATGTTGCCGTCATTACTAAAAAGCTTTTTCTATTTTTACTGACATTTAGAATAATTTTCAGATTGCTATTTTTAACATGATGAACATGTGTGCCTGTAACTTTTTGCTTCTTTTGAGCCATGTCTCAAGACATGGAACGTTACAGCCTTCATGACTGCAACTACGTATTCACAGATGGTTTTCCAACTTCACTTTCTCAGTATACAAGGTCAAAAGTAGTTTAGAAGCATACCTGTTTCATCATAATCCCCTGAAGTGATGTTTTTAAACAAGTTTCTTTGTAATTTAATTGATAAAATAAGTATAAAATGGTACCTGAAGGCTGATTGAACTTACGTTTAACTTAAGAAAGAATAAATATTTTTCCTCATGTAGTTAGGAAAACTACAGGATGATATCAGGAAAGAATGCTATAAATGCTGGGATACAGGGACCTTTAACGTATTCTAAAAGAAAAATGTACACTTCAGAGAATGCAGAACTTTGCATTCATCAGCTGATCCTGCTCTGACCTCATTCTCATCTATTAAACATTCCTGAAAATTCCGTCCAGAGACCTCAGAAAAATTCAAGTCTTCCTCCCTCCTATGCCTATCTTGAATAAGTATCAAAGTTACTGTTTGGGGAAAAAAGTCTGGGATTCACATTTGCCTCTAGCTGCCTGGTTGTGCAACTTGAGGGAGATCAGTTATCGGTATCTGTGATGCTGTTTTTTCACCAAATAAAAATAATAATTTTTTTATCATGCTCATGGGGAACGATGAGGGCAAAACTGCATAAAGGAAAACAAATAATAAATCATATATAGGTTTAAGACTGAATTGAAAGAATCCTGCTATATAAGGATCTGTGTGCATGAAGTGTGTGTGTGTGTGTGTGTGTATACATGTGCTATATTAACCAACATTCATTGAGCCCCAACACAGTGGCTATCCAGGTTCTTAGGATAATATAAAGAAATCTAGAAGAAAAGATGTTAGTTTTCTGTTCCCCTCAATCTCCTCTCCCCGTCTTGAGCGCTGAAGTTAAAAGCTATATCTTATTTTTAAGGTGATCTGAGGATTATATTTGCTCCAGTCGTTTTCCTTAGATAGTCACTATCCTAAAATCGATCGGGTTGGCTTGAAGAAAGTGAATTTAGTGGACTGGAAGGAGAGTTGGTAGTAGCGAGTTCTTGGTTTTATGCCGCAGTGTCTTGACTTGCTTCCCAGACGTGACATGCTAGAAGCATTTTGTATGTTTCATGGGAATGGTTCATGGATAGGCTGACTATAATCGTATAAAGATAATAAATCACCACAGTTGAACTCAGTAACCAAACCCTCCCCTCCAAAAAGCCTTTCATCACTTAGATGGGAAGAGTAAGTACCAGTGAGGGAGCTCTGTTACTTCCTGGATGGATGGGCATGTCTGGGGAAGTTACCTGGCTGCTCTGAGACCTAGATTCTGCCAACTGAGAAACAAGGGTGATTTTTGTTCTTAAGATTCAAGGACCTGCCGTAATTCCTGAGACATACATATCTTTGAGAAATGTCAAATGATACCATAAATGTGTCTTCACAAACATGTTTTCTAGTTCATGAAATTTACATTGGTAAGTTTGGAGATTTTGAAAAAAAGTGTTCATATTAGTCTATAAAGTAGATCTTCTCTAGAGTATATTTTGCTAAAATTATTGACTGTGCTACTAGAAGATATAATAGGTCAGAAAAAATTCAAAATTCTTAGTATAATATTATTTTTATAGAAAGGAAGAGTATCTTTATTTTTTTCTTTTATCACAAATATTGCAATTTTTTCTTTGTTTGTTTCTGTTTGGCAAAATACCTCACATCTCCCAGAGAGGACATTCACTCAAGATACTCTGTAAGTTTAAATAGCGCTGCACTTCTCATTTAAATATTAAAATATGTTACAAGACAATGCAAAAATCTTTTAAAAGGTATCAGATTAAAACTATTTTGAAGTATATATGTGACGTTTTGTTTTTTAATTTTGCAGATCTCTGTGCTCACTCTGTCACAGGGACGTGTTCTAGCATCAGGGGAATTAAGGTAAATTCTGTCCCACGGTTTGTTTGCCAGCATCTCCCCGAGCCCTGTAAGTAATGCCACGTCAGCTAGGAGAAGCGTAAAGGACAATCTCTCTGGAATTTTTCTCTCTCACATGAAATTCTAGCTCTGAAAAAGCTCTTGAAGTGATTTAGTTCCTATTTCCATAAACACAGTCTTCAGAGGCTCAGCCACATTTTCAGTAAATCCCAAAATAAACCCAGTCTCCTCAGCTAGTCATTCTTCACTTAATATTTTGAAATACGATACAGCATAACGTTTTCCAAAGTTTGAATACAGACCAGAATTTTAAAGTGAATGCTACCGTTCCATTCAACTAAGGAAAGAAATGTGCAGAATAATAGGATGTATAAGAAAGCAAGCAAGAGAGAAAAAGCAAAAGATAAAAAGGGTAGAGGCTACAATGTCTTGGAATTGTAGTCATTGGATTTCAAACTTTTTTGGGTAATTTTGAAGAAAATCATACTTTTGCTACTGAGGTTCATTCAGTCATTCTCACAGGTATATGTGGTAGTTTGAGCCAATAACTTAGTCCTTAACCAATAATTTAAGTCCTTAATAAGGATTTGAATTATTTCAGAGTCTCACTCTGAAGTTTACTTCCAGTAGAATTTCCCATTTGGGCAGCAACATTCAACAAGCAGATTATGTTTTCCTTCTCAGAACTTGGTTTTATACTAAGATTCATTGAACAATATGTAGAATACAAAAGTATGATTTGGTTACTAAAAAGTAAAGGCACGAAACATATTAAATTTATGGTAGAAATCTTATAGCTGAACCCACTTTAACACACTTCTTTTGGCCTCTCTAGCACACACTAGCAGATGTCGTCTTTCAGAGATGTGATCCTGTTACATCCAACAATATTTTAAACAAGTGCTATTTGATGCTTCAAAAACTAGGAAGAGGAAGCATATAACTTTTTGAGGTCGATGAGAGAATAATGTGCTGTTTTTATAAACCATCCTAAGGAAAGCAGATGACTGGGTCCTGTTCACACAGCACACATTCTCGCTGAGGTTCTTCGGCTTCTCCTGAGAGCGTTTGAGAACACAACATCTTTACGCTCAATCTAGAAGCGGCCAGCTTTTCTCCTCGTCTGCAGGGTTAGGGAAAGAACTGAGGACTGTGAGAGGCAGGCAGGGCTCTGGGGGAGCAATGACGATAAATTACTGGGGAGACTTAGGTCACAGGTCGTATTCTAGTCTCTGCAGTATTCAGACGTCACCAAGGAAAAGTTTTGTTAGACTAAGTCACAAAATCCCCCAAACGAAGATAATCATTAGACACACTGAGCTTGGTGAGGTGAACCATCCATTTCTTTAGCACAGATTTCTCAGTGAATGCAATGAATTATCCATCAGCACGAGTCCACATAGCACCCAAGCAAATTAGAAAAAGGCACCCTCTTTGGGCAGATGCACCGAAGTAGGCAATGTGGCTTACAAGTGGAGCTGGGCTGGTTCCAACACCCTCTTGTCACCTCAAGCAGGCAGCTTTACACAGAGCATCATATGAACAACTGGACATGGGGATCCTATTTATATAGAGCTTTCCCTTCAGTGCTTTACAAATCGTAAGGCAAGAATACCGTAACTAGAACATGTATTCCCCATAACTGCAGAGTATATTGTGTCAGATTGAGAATGTAAGATTGTCT
This sequence comes from Vicugna pacos, assembly GCF_048564905.1. Lineage (NCBI taxonomy): Eukaryota > Metazoa > Chordata > Mammalia > Artiodactyla > Camelidae > Vicugna > Vicugna pacos. The sequence goes on along the minus strand of NC_133000.1, from coordinate 11,607,513 downwards.
ATAGCAAACACCAAGTTCACTCAGTATAAATTCAGGTGAGCATAAAATATTTGATACCAACTCCTTGTACTAAAGTTGCCAAAGAGCAATGAGTAAAAGTCACTCTCCCTGTTTATGCCAACAGGAGAGTGGACACTTACCACCATCTTCAACTGTAAAATGGAATACGTCACTTGTGGCATTAGCCCCTTCTCTTAAAACATAGCATATTTTCATATCGTCAATGTCAGCTAGAAAATAACCAAAGAACAAGATGATTAATTACTAGGGCAAAACAGGTGACTCATTATGTATGGTAAATCCTATTGGCTATTGCTTTTCTGAACCATGTTTAGATCTCCTTCATCTCCTAAGGGAAACAGTGCTATCTCATTTCTCATATCTCTAAGCCCCTTGATTTCAGCTGTCCCTTGGAAATCAGATCCCTTACACAGATAGAGTGTAAGAGTTAGGTTATAATAATAGCAAGGTGTTGTCCCTCCCAGTGGTATTTGCATGTTCATGCACCAAAGGAGTGACTATCTAAATACGGAATACCAGGCTGCATGACAGGTGGTAAGGGAGATATTTTGAGGCATGGCAAATTTCCTGGCACTACTTAAGTCACACCCCTTTGCCTCCCTGTAGGACTAGCCCTAAGAGGAAAGAGGCGCCTCTGCTCTACCTCAGGCTAAATTTCCTTATCTCTTGTGGTATAGAAGACTGTAAGCTCTCCAAATTTTTAAGAGGAAAATGAAGGAATTTTTTTTTTAATCTCACAGATTGAAATTACTACCATGACCTAATGCCAAAAAAAAAAAAAAAACTTAGAACAGAAAACATCAAATAAAAGCCAAAACCTTTCTTCAGAATGGAAATTTGTTCTGCCTCAGAAATGCCTTTTCTCTTGTTTTCTGTTCCAGCTATCGAATTCACTGGCATAGTTTGTTTTCAGTGTTGACTACAACACAGTTTAAGAAACTGATTCATCTGTTTTATGTTTCTCTCCTTCATGATGCCACACAGACAATATAATAAAACAAATATCATTCTGTTCCGTGATACTCACAATGGACTGCCATTTGATCTGGGCCAGTCAGTGAGTGGTTATTTCCAAGGCTACCTAAAATCAAGATCATAGCTAAAAATTGCTTCAAACAATGGAATGTAATATTTGTCTCATGCGTGCTCTTTGTCTCCTAAGACAGTTCTCATAAGCTCAAGCTACGGGGCTGAAAGGCATTATATATAAGACAATGATTTCATGAGAACAGTCCCAAGAGATGCAAGGCATTAGAATCAACAAACTGCTCCATGAATTTCCATAGCTCCACTTCATAGATGTGAAACGTACGCTGTCCCTTGGCTCCCACAGTTTTGAAAGATGACTTGCACTTGCTCATCACCAGACATTTGAGGAGGGGAAAATCAGATTTAAGAGCTGACAGTATCTTCTTGCTGACAGAGATATCCAAAGGGGAAGCAAGTTCAAGATATTTTGTTCTTTTTTAGCATTTCATTTCCAACTCTACTATAATAATTTCCTCAATTTCTGCTTCTTTCTGCATGGCAACATTTTGTAGAAGATTGAAACTTTCTGGGTTTTTTTCTCCCCCCTTCTTACCTTCCCATAGTCCTTTGCTCAGGGTCTAATATTCAGTAAAGGCTCAGATATTTCTTAATCTAAAAAGAAAGAGCCCAGAGGTCTGGAGGCCCACACCAGCATCTCTCTGACTGCACAGATTGTGTTTCTGCAGGGGTAGGGAGTGAAGCCCCTGAACAGCTCTTTACCTGTTTACTCTCACAGCGCTTAACTTTTCCAACCTTTGATTTACCAGTTAAGGAATGACATGAACTCTGCTCTGACTAGAGGTCCTTAGCATAAAGATACCATCTTCTGGTCACGGGGGCAAGATCTTTGCCCAATGTTCCCATTCCTTCTTTAATGTTTAAGAAAAATCTAAAGGCTCTCCTCCAAGAAAGGAAAAACCGCCAATCTCTGTATCAACATTTTCTTGTATTTAGGAGCTAGTTTCATTGAAATAAATTACTACTTCAAGACTGACTTTTAAGAACTTTTCTTTTTTAAAGTAACAAGAACATGAATTCAGTTATAAGACACTCAAGTGTCAGTTTTTCTCTCCAGGTTAGATCTGAGCTATTGATTAGATGAAACAAAAACTAAAACCCTTTTCACAATTCTGTTAATCATGCATGATTGCAAAGGGGGGCTTTTTAAAATCTCAAGTAAGGAAAGACTTTGATCATAACGCTGTTATACTACAGGTATCTCTAAAAATAAAATAAACGTATCATAAAAAGATACATAAACACTCTCTTCTTAAGGCACAGAAGTGCTAGGAAGAGTAAAAACCAGGTAGTCAAAATGTTATCTTCTTGAAGTAAACATTTAACAGTTAACTAGTTCACCTTCTCAATGTTATACATGCATCAAATTTATTTCAATTTATCTACACAATCATTTCCTTTTTTTTTTTTTAAGTCTAAATTCATTGACACTCCCGGTACCCACTGCCTGGTTATCTATGGAGAAATTTCTTAGAGTGATAATTCTGAAATTAGCTCCCACAAGATATTATTATGTATTTATTGTAGGGAAAAAGAGTCCAGGTACTGGAGACAAGCGATTTAGACCTGGGGTAGAGGAGGTTCGGTGAGGGGCATCTTGACAAAGAGGCAAAGTCTGAAATAACTAAATAATTTCCTTAACTTGTCTAATTCTATCTTGTTAACTTTTTCTGATAGTGAAATTTAATAAGTTTTAGAAATAATCTTTTTTTTTTCCCTCCTAGGGACTGTTCAGTCAATCTGTTTGGCAATAACTTCCCCAGCCATATGTGCTAAGTTGACTTAATTCAGTGCATTGAAAATCCATCAAAATATAACTAAGCTCATCCTTTCATGACAAAACAAAAACAACTAAAAAGACAGGACAGTCTTCACTTTAGACACGGCTTTTACTTGCGCTACAGCAAGAGCAGCCATGGGTGGCTCTATGATGGAACTTTCTCCATTTGTATTCACTTATCTAATGTCCATAAATTACTGCTCTGAACCAAACTCCAGCCTCAACATGTTAAAATGGGTCCCATGTGATTAAACACCAACAATTTTCCCAGTCAATATTTGGGTTCTGATTGGAATGTGATAATCTCTTAAAAAGGTAATCTTAAAAAATGTATCTTCAATTTTTATAAGAAACTTACAACTACTCTATATTTACAAGTGACTATAAAAAGTAATCACAGTGACTCCAAGTCAGTGAGAGACAGAGCAACAGCCTGTAATGAAATAGCATGATTTTTATGGCTCAATATTTAGGAAATAATATTCCAATATTTTCAGCTCTCGGACTTGGTCCACAGAATTTAAATTAAATCATTTACTTATTGTCATCCAAAAATTCCTTTTTGAAAAAAAAAGTCTCTAAAATGAGATTTATTTTTTCTGGTCAGAGGAGTGGTTTGCAGTAACATTTTCAGTCCTCTAATATATTCCTTTCATCCTCTTGACTTTCCATGAAAATAAACCAGTCTAAGATTGCACGCATCTCTATCCTAGGAAAGCTTTCACACACAAGTTTCCTGCTGGTCTGGCATGACACTTGGCACTCTGAGGTTTTCCTGTCCCTGCAGGCCCTAGGATATATTCAGGCTTTCAGCCAAGAATCAGGAGGTTGGAGTGTGGGGCTATTTGCCAGCATCCAAAACAGAGAAGCAGTTTAGTTTCACACTACACTTTGTGACATCCACGTTTATTAAAGCATTTGTTATCTAAGAGCGCAACACTGTTGCAGGAAAGGAACACCCCCAATGGGATGCCCTGGGGTTTAACTCCATCTCCATCCACAGAGCCCGCATAGGACAGATCTGGTTTCCATTCTGACAAGGGTGAGACTTTCATGAAAGCCACCCAAAGCTCTTTGTAATAAAAGTCGCACGTTCTAGAAAGCAGAGCCCTAACTCCCAAGCCAGCAGGTTGAATGGGCTTCCCCCTTCAGTCACTGAGTAACTCTGCCCAGGTCACCTGCCCTTCCTGTCTCAGACTATGTCCACACACAAAGAAAACTGAGGTTAGAAAAAAATGCTTTAGCCTCAAGAATGCAGATGGCTGAGGCAATGGTGTTTGTTATTGTGTTTGAAACAGGGCAGAGGGAGGTTTGAGATGAGAAAATAATTTCCTCCTGTTACTACTAATCCTGTTAACATATCTTCCGATTCTTAACAATGAAATGGATGTGCATTTTGATAACAGACTTATTGTCTTCTAGTACATCATTAAGTATACTTTCTTCTTTGTGTGTATGGATCATAGTAACACTCCTTATAAATCCAGATAGGTGTTTACCCCTTATGCCTTTGGACAGGTGTTAGCCTAAGGAATGAAATCCTATAAATATGATAAAATCTACAAAGTAAATATAAATACATCTTTTTGTTTTTGTTACGAAGTCCCTAACAACTGTAACAGTTTTAGAACAATCTTCTTAAAAAACAATCAAAGTAATATACATTTGAAGGCTCTAATTGAACGGTGGGGTGATGATAATAATAATAATGTGGATACACGGAATTAAGAGCACACACCTTTCTCTAAGATGCTAAGCTACTTCATGAACTGTCTGCAGCATACAAAACAGACTGCTCAGAGGACAGAGGAGAGCCAGGAAGTCTGCTTCAAATTTAATTCACCTACGTCTAGCTCCTCCTTTGGCAGCCTACCTTGTCATTTTTAAAATACAATTTTCTTTCTAATGAAGGTCATTGCAGTGGGACATATAGCAAGAAGGGAAATGTCTTCCCAGGAAAGAGAGTCCCTGTATTTTCCCCACCCCTTTAGTTTCCTTTCTTTCCGTTCCCTTGGACTGCAATCTGATGCTCTACTTACGAAGTTCTCAGTGACAACCATATCTCAAGATATAAGACAGGAATGCCCTTTGATTATAAGGAAAGAAAAGTGAAGCATACCTTGTGTAAACTGAGCCACACTGTGGTTGCCTTTGCCCAGGTTGAGGAGATACCCATGTCGAGGGGCCTCTGTCACAATGAACCTAAGAGAAAAACGTAAGCTGTCTCGGTCCTCTGCTTTCAACACTTTGCTTGTGATCATGAACCCCAAGTGGCCCGTGGCCAGAGTGCGAAGTGTGGAGGCCCCTTTGTTTACTGCAATTTGGGGGACACTGTTGTCAACTGCTAAAATCTGGATCTTCATCACTTGGGGTCTCCTTGTTTCAAATATTGTATCAGGAAAAACATAGAACTCTGTATGGGAACCGTCAGTCACGGTGAAGGAGAAGCTGTCTTCACTTGACTCGGTGCCATCATGTCTGTAGCTGATTAAGTTTTCATTCAAGTCTTGCTTGGTAAATATCATGATGGGTCTCGTATTGTTGAACAGGAGTTGACCATGGACAGGCACCTGGGTAATAGTGAATTTCAGGAGTTTGTCTGGAGTATCTCTGTCTTCCACAGTGAGCTCAAAGGGAGTAATCAGCTTGTTTTCACCTTCGCTGACAACCAGGCTATGGATGGTGACCACTGGCTTTTTGTTGTCCACATCACTGATGGAGATACGGAATGTCCGGAAGACGGGGTTATGGCCGTCAGTGACTTGAAACTCAAAGCTGTCCATCCTCACCTCATCATCAGCTGTGTGGATGTAGTAGATTTTGTTGCCAGCCAGTTGGAGCTGAGTGAAAGATGTGATGGACACTCCAGGTTGGTCTGTGCATTCTAAGTGACCTCTCATGGGAGCCCTGGTGATGGTAAAAACTAAGTTTTCATCTGGACTGTTCAAGTCACTAGTGCTTAGCAGGTCTGTTGTGAGGGTGGCCTTACCACCTTCTTTCAAGGACACCCCCTTACTTATCACATCAGGGAAGACAATATCAAGGCTCCCAACAGACACATAAAAGTAGCGATCTATGAGGGCATTTATTCCATCCGTCACATCAAATTTAATTAGATCCCGAATGCCCTCTTGCCCAAAATGGATGTACTGAATTAAATTCCTGTCCACCTCATCCTGGGTAAAATTCATGCCCAGCGTGATATTTTCAAAGACACCTGTAGGTTTTTGTCTCTGCAGTAAGCCATGTCCTGGCCCATAACGAATAATATAAACCAAGGATTTGTCATCAGAATCTAAATCAGTTGCCATCAATATTTTGTTGTTGATAATTTTGGTTTCTCCAATTTCCACTTCCAGGCCATTGTTGATGGCCATTCTGGGGGTCTCGTCATCAACAGGGATAACCAGAATCAGGACTGTCTTCTCCACAGAGTGCTTCCCATCCGTCAGTTTAATCACAAAACTGTCTTCCTGGGTTTCAGAGTCGTCGTGCTCATAAATAATGCTGGAACTCTCTATGATCTGGTCCAAGGTGAAGCTTTCAACCAAAACCGTGCCATTTATCAGCTGGCTCATGATGTGACCGTGGGCAGGAAACCTGGTAATAGTGAAAGTTAAGTCATCCGGGGGAATGTCAGCATCAGCAGCATTGAGGATGGGCGTATCGACCACCAGACTCATGCCTTCCATCACCATAAATTCTCTCAGAAACATTTCTGGCTGTTCATCGTTGGTGGGAATGATTACAATGGGGAAGAAATGTCTCTCTGAAAAGTTAATGCCATCAGAACAACGAAATACAAACCGGTCTTCCACAGGTTCTATGCCTCTGTGGACGCTCTGGACATAGTTTATATGACCTTGTTTGAGATCTTTCAGCGTGAAAGCACTTATGGCAACTCCTGCTCTTGATTTTTCAGAGCCTGGGGCTGGAGAGATGTTTTCAGCATAACCGGAGGTAGGCTGAATGACGATGGTGCACAAGATGTCATCGTTGAGGGAGTCAACGTCTTCAGCACTTATGTGCATGGAGGTTATCACACTTTTATCACCTTCCATTACTATAAACCGTTCACCTATAGAAATTTCTGGGGCCTGGCTGTCAACCGGGAGGATGGTCACCCACACGGTAACTCCCTGGATTGTATTACTGCCTATTCTCCATTCCTGAGACATATCTGACAGGCTCAGGTTAAAAGAGTCCCCTTTGGGCATTAGGCCTATCTCACCACTAGTGTGGGCGTAGATAACAGAGCCCTCCAGGATGTCCTTTTGGGTGAACTGCTCTGCTGGAACTCCATTGACCAGGATTTCTCCATATAAGGGAGGATCTTCCAAGAGGAAAGTCAACATCAAATCATCAGTGTCCTCATCAGTCCCCTTGATAACATTGGCAGTGATTTCAGTAGCCCCATTTTCTAAAACATCTAAATAAGACCCCAGAGTGCCTGCAGGAAGGCTCATTATGGGTACCTCATCATCCACTGGCCGCACATTCACTCTGAGAGTGATGGGCACCACATGGTGTCTGTCGCTGACCTCCAAGGAGCAGCTATCAGTCAGAGATTCATCCCCATCATGGGCATAGGAAATCCGACCCTGTTTTATGTCCTCCAAGTGGAAAATCCCACCCACATGCAAGATCTGTCCAGACACCCTCATACGGCCATGTTTGGGCGCCTGTGTGAGATTGAAGGTGATGTAGGCTACATCAGTGTCTACATCATTCACACCCAGCTCAGTCTCACTCAGGATGTGGTGGCCCTTCTCCTGAACAGTGAAGCCAGTATTGAGGATCTCAGGTGGCTGGTTGTCCACTGGCTGCAAATAAAGGGTGAAGGTGCCTGGAGCCACATTCCCTGCTCGGTCCTCCACCTGGAATTGAAACTGGGCCACTCGGGCAGCCACCCCCAGTTCTTGATCTGGAGGTTTGTAAGCAATTTTATGGTGATTGATCTGGGCTTGTGTAAAATGGGCCACCACCACTGAAGGGTTGTCTGTCAAGACCAAGGTGCCCAGTGGAGCTGGTGAGTGGTTTTCATCCATGTCCATTGGGGGTTGTGTCACTGTGTAATGGAGTTCTCGGTCATCTGTGTCCAGGTCAGTGTAGCGCAGCCACTTTTTCCTCAGTGGTGTGAGCTGGGATTCCTGTACCACCATCCGAAGGGGACAGCCGCTGCCCAACTCTGGAGGGAGGCGATCCACAGGATGAATGCGTATCATAAATCTCTGTAGCCCAGACTGATTTGGGGGGTCATGGTTATCCTGGACTCGAAACATGAGCTGGTCCATTACTGGTCCAGGACTGTGGGGCCCAGAGTGCCGGTAGAACAGCCTCCCCTCCGTTATGTCCTGCTGCCGCCACTCTGTGACTGTTTTCTCATAGAACGCTCCCTGCTTCCTCCAAGGGCCCCTGATAAGCTCCTCTTCCTCCTGTGGAGGATGGGCTTGGCGGAGAAGCAGATGACCAGTAGTTGAGGAGGGTGACTCCAGCACAAAGAGCAGCAGGGAGTCATCTGAGTCCATGTCAGTTGCACTTAGAGCTTGGGGCAGGATGGGCACGGTTTCACCCTCTGCCAGTGTCAGCCCCGTGTTGGCATTGACGACTGGCGGCTGGTCATCCACAGGCACTAAGGTGATAGGGAACAGGAATTGCACCTGGTGTCTGCGTCCTCCATCCACCATTCGAAGCACCAGGTTGTCACTCAGTGAGCCGTCTTTGTCATCGTGATGGTAGACCACTTGGCCAGCGGCTAGCTCAGCTACTGTAAAGGTCTTACGTGAGGAGTTGCCCCTGGAGGCACCCAGAAGGACAAGGTGGCCATGCCGGAGCCCAGCCACCACCTCCAGCTGAACTGCCTCTAGGTCATCCTCATCGCTGATGACCAAGTTTTGTGGTCCACTGCCCACGGGGCCAGTGAGGGGCCGAGACTGGCCCTCATAAAGAATGAGACCAGTGTTCCGGGTGACCACTGGTGCCAGAGTGTTCATGGGCTTCACCACTACCATGAAGGCAAAAGGATCCGAGGCTGCTCCTTCTGGGTCCACTACCTCCAGCTCCAGTTCAAAGAGACGTTCCTGGTCAGAGTCCTCCGAGGGGGGCTGGTAGGCAATCTTCAGGAGGTGCAAATCCCTCTGAGTGAAGGAAGAGAGGGGCAGGCTGCGATCATCAGTACTCACCAGGCAGCCCTGGCCAGGCTGGAACGGAGAGGTGAGGTTGAAGATCAGCAAGTCAGGGCTGGACTCAGCATCCTCAGCCGCCAGCATGTCCGGCGTCAGGGCGGTCAGCACAAACTGGTCCACCTCCACCATCATCATGGCCACAAAACTGGGCTTGGGTGCAGTGTTCTCAGCGCCTCCTCGGATTCTCACCAGCACTTGGAAGTGCTCGCGCTTCAAAGCAGGGCTGCCCACAGGAGATCCCCGCGGGCGCAGCTCCACCACCATGGGCACCCAGTCCCTGTTCGGAGAGCGGCTGGGGGCTGTGTGGCGGTAGCGCACGCCTAGCTCCTGGAACGCTCTGCAGTCCATCAGGAGAGGCTCCTGGGTGTCCCCCTCGAGGGCACGTCCCGGGAACTGCGGGTAACGGAGGAGTTCCCCATAGCGAGGCAGCGCACCCAGGCCGGACAGGATGCCCACGCGACACTCCTCAGTCTCGGGCTGGTAGGAGAACTCCAGGGTCCGGGAGTCCAGGGCATTGCTGGTCCCCAGCAGCTCCTCCACGACCAGAGGCAAGTTCCGAGTCACAACCTCCAGCTGGGTGAAGACCACCTCCACCTCCAGTACCAAAGGCAGCACTGCCGCCCCTCCTGGGGCGTCATAGCGCAACTGCAGCCGGATGCGATCCCGCGAAGGGCTGCGCGCGCCCAGATGAGAGTAGCGCACCTCTCCAGCACCGAAGTCGCACGGGAAGCGCTTGGGACTCAGGCGGCCGGGCCGCTGGGCCAGCGCATCGCTGTCTAGCACGGTCACTGAGCAGCGATCCCCCGGCTGCACCTGCAGCACCAGGTCCTGCAACGGGTCCAGCCAGACCTCACGGCCGAAGGGCGCCCGCAGCCCCCGGTTCGCCAGCACTATGGCCTCTTGGGCGGGGACCCCTGCTACCCCCGCCAGATCCGGGGACAGCAACGCCCGGCCGGGGGCAGCGGGCTGTGCCGAGACGTGGCTTACCAGTGACAGGAGCAGCAGCAGGAGCAGCAGCAGCCGGGGCGGCGGCGGAGGCATTGGCTGAAAGCTGGTGGGGTTGGCTGCGTGGAGCACGCAGGCGGTGATCCCGGGGGTCCGGGCCCCGCGCATAGTCCGGGTGTTAGGGCTCGGACGGCTCAGCCTGAGAGCGCAGTCAGTCCGGGGCAAGGAGCAAGAGAGCCGTCCGCAAAGTGCCCGCGGGGTCCTGCTGCAGCCAAGGCTGGACCAGAAGGATGAGAAAGTGGCTCAGCGCCGTCCCGGCTGGAGCAGCAGCGGAGGCTGGGCTGTCCCGGCGCGTCCAGCTCAGCGGCTCGCGGCTCCGTCCCGCGGAGAACTGAGCCCCTCCACTTCTTCCCAGGTCCCGGGACCCTGAGCTTTGAGGGAAATCCCTCCCCTCGTACCCCCTTACTCCAGTCCTCCCAGGAGGCCAATCGTCGGTCCCGAGAGGAGGCCCCCAGTCAAGGGTTGGGTAGCGGCTTCTGCCAATCAGCTCCCACCGGCCGAGGCGGGGAAACCGCGCGGAGGGGAGGAGACACAAGGCGCAACAGGTTGTCCGGGAAGAGAGGGGACTGGCCCCGCTTGGGGCTGCCGGGGCTGGGGCTCCGGCAGCGGAGCCAGAACACGCCGCCCGGCTGGATTCACTTTTTCAGCTGCTTGCGATCCAGGAATACCCCATTTTAGCTCCCATCCCCCAAATTCCACGGGATCCCGAGCAGGGAATGGTTATTTCTCACTGAAACTTGCAAACCCGAGAGGAAAGTTAGACGCAATGTCGCCTGAGTTTGAATCAAACCCAGAGATGTTTAGGGAGACACTCTGGGGGCCTATTTGCATAAGAAGGAAAGCAGGAATTCAAAGCCGGTCTAGAGGAGGTTGCGCCCCCTCCTCGCCCTGCCCCCGCCCGCTGCTGACTCCTCGTAAATTACAATTAAGTCCAGGCCTCGGATTGGTGAGATTTTAACAAGCCCCTCCTTTGCAACCAAATTTCACAGTAAAGGGGAGAAAAGGGCACTTGGAATGTGTGAGAGATGCAGTCTGATAAGGATCGCGAGAGTCGCACCAAAGGGTAGGTTCCAGGGAATGTGGCCCCAGGCGCCTCCAAAGCCGCCGCTGCTGGGGTAGCTGTCACTAGAGACGTTTCTGTCCCTTCGCAGTAATTAGACCAAGCACAAACTAAACCCGCTCGGCAGCATCACATTTCTTGGCATGCCGAGAGAATTGATAAAATACCCGGAGAGCGAACTAAAATAGGCTAGCTCCCTTCAGTCAGCCGGCTCTGAGGTCAGAACTCGAGCTCCGCCTGCCCCCTTGCGTTTGTCTGGTTTCAGAAGTGCGCAGAGCGGTCTGAAAGGTTTTCTAACTGCGCCCCCATGCCCCCAAAACAACCCCTCACGATGAAAATCTAACCATTTTCCAAATTAGTTCCTTGAACAGTCTTGCTTACCCCGAGCAAAATGTTTTACTGTGGGACATGTTCTTTCCTTTCTAATAATACAAATCAGATAATTCATTGGAATATAAGATTGAAATCACGGCCATCCTGCCTTTTTCTGCTTAAAGGTATTTTTGATTTGGGGGGAAAATGAATGTAAGACACTGTTAGGCCTTTTTACATTTCAGTCCAAACTGAAGGTATAAGATGCATATGAGGATACACTTCAGTAAGAAGCATTAATTCCTTTAACCCTTTTGTGTCTTTATCCTGCACTCCTCCAGTGCAGGGTTTTGACCCCTGCCTGATGCATTGAGAGCTATTCTTCAGGCCACAGTACAAACTCTGTACAGAAGTATTGCTGAGAAATGTCAGAGTCGGCTCCAGGAAGCTATGAAAAAATTAAGTTAAATTATATTTTATTCCAGTGTCTGTCCCTGGGAGTCAAGAGGGAGACAGAGTAATTTCAATGAGCCACTTATCCAAACAAATCACATTTAGTTAATTGAATGTTATTTCAGTTTACTCTGTATATTTTGTACTTTTAGGGAACTTTGAACTCCCACTTACAATTGATGCATAAATTTCACAATTTAGTACAAAAATGAACATTCAGGAACTTACAAGGGATGTGACCAATTTTTTAAACATATAAAAAATCCCTATCCAGCTTTTCATCAATTTCCAATCTGCTTTGACATTATTATTTTATAACTTAGTAAGCTTATTTATTATTGCATACAGAATTCAAATTGTAGTGACAAGGAAAAAATCGATTATGTCCCGTTCACAAATAACACAAGTGGGAAGATGCCAAGTGAAGTAAGACATCAAGTTCAGAATATGGTCCTTTATATATTGTATTTCAAATTCTGATTATGTGTTTTGATTGAAAAATGTCAACTGGAAGTAAAGTGGTCCTTAGCTGACATAGGCATTGTGACTCTGGGTATGTTCTGACCAGAGCCAGACGATCAGCCTGACCCCTGATGCTTCCCACTGGCTCCAGGGGTTTCCTTTCTTCCTTTTAAAGTCCAGTGCTGTTTGACTTGCAAGCAATGATAAGATCAGCATTTGAGGTATGGCAGTACGCCTGAAGGGCAGAGTTCAATATTTTGTTTCATCGTAAGAAGAATAGAGGTCCACGTGTGTGTGTTCAAGTAGCCTAAGGGAATCAATAAATTACGATCTTTTTTGACTTTTTAATTTAGCCTGCCCTGATTGAAGTGATGGAATAATTCTTTGGAATTATTATCATTATTTGGTAAATGTCTTAGTTACTTGTTTTTTTTTTCCAGTTACATAGAAGGTAACACATACTGTCATTTGCTTAAATGTATTTTGTACTGATGATCATTGAAAAATAGTAAAATATGAAATTCTCATCTGAAAGCAAATATTATGGATGGTGATGGTCTCTCATTAGGATATAAAGCTCCATGTTAAGAGATTTTTATACTTAAGTTAGCAAGGAAATATTTTATGGCCAACATCCTCAATATGATAAGACAAAAAATAAGCTGACAAACTTGTAACTTTTTAAAATCTGAGCTTAATTCTTCAGTTCTTGCTTTCTTAAGCGTTTTAAACTTGCTGTATATATTCTGGGGAAAATATTCTTTACAATAAATTCTTAAATTTGTTTATGAAAAACACACCAAAATGTCTCTTCAAATCAACCTAAAGCTAAATTTATTGACTGTTAAAACTCAAATGATGTCTGACCTAATGTTAAGCACCAGGGAACTTGTCTCCAAAATTAAAAGAAGCAACATGATGAATTTAAGATGCAGACAAGATATTCAGGTAGAAATTGAACAGCAGGTCTGGGACTCTAAAGTCAGACTATAGCTAAAGATATACCTGGTTACATTTTACCTTCCTACACTGTTGGTGGGAATGAAGATTGGAGTAGCCACTATGGAAAACAGTATGGAAGTTCCTTAAAAAATAAAACTAGAATTACCATATGACCCAGCAATCCCACTCCCAAGTGTATATTTGGAAAATATGAAAACTAATTTGAAAAGATACATGCACCCCGATGTTCACAGCATCACTACTTACAACAGCCAAGACATGGAAGCAACCTAAATGTCCATTAGCAGATGAATAGGTAAAGAAGATGTGGTATATATATCCAGTGGAACATTACTCAGCCATGAAAAGAATGAAAGAATGCCATTTGCAGCAACATGGATGGACTTCAAGATTATCACACTAAGTGAAGTAAATCAGACAGAGAATCAGACCAATATGTGATACCACTTAAATGTGGGATCTAAAAAAAGATACAAACGAACTTATTTACAAAACAGAAACAGACTCACAGGCGTAGAAAACACACCTATGGCTACCAAAAGGGAAAAGTGGGGCAAGGGGTAAATTAGGAATTTGCAATTAACAGATACACACTACTATATAAAATAGATAAATAACAAGGATCTACTGTATAGTACAGGGAACTAAATGCAATATACTGTAAAGCCTATAGTGGAAAAGAATCTGAAAAAGAATATGTATATTTATGTATAACTAAATCTTTGCTGCACGCTTGAAACATTGTAAATAAACTATACTTCAAAAGAAAATTTTTTTTTAAAGATATACCTGGTTACATTGTCAATGTTACAGTTTCAGGGTTTGTTTCACTTTTCTTATGTTCCTTACTGGCTTAAAATACCCCAGTGGAGGAGATTGCCTCATAAGTGCCTTCAAAGTACTTACAGATGAGTGAAGCTTTATGTTAACTATTCTCTAATAGTTCTCAATGGAATTTTATTCCTTGATAGCTTTAAAAACCATGGCTTCCTATAAATACCAAACTGAACTGATTTCAGAGCAGTGCTGAAGGGATAAACAACCTGGACTGACTGACCCAGAGCTGGGGTGCAGCCTTGGCTCTGACATCCATCATGTGACTTGCAGCAACTCCGTTTGTTCTGCAACTATGGTCGCCTCAACTGTAAACCAAGGGATTCAGTCTTCGTGGACAAATTCCCCTTTGGTAACCCTTTGGGTTTTGATGTTTGGGGCCATAAGACCTGTGTCACACAGTATGGCCTGTGTGATGTCAAATGTTCCCTTTCCCATGGAATCTTCATTCAGCTACTTAACTTGGCACAAGCTACGCATCTTTGACTCTCTTTTGCCACCCTCTTCTCTCTGCCTCATGTGCCTTTGCTTGTGTTTCTCATGTGAGACAACTCTTAACTATCTGTTGTGATATTGTCATTGTGTTCCTGCGCCCATCACTAATTTGAAAGCATCTCGAGCATGCAGCCTGAATCTTGCTCACCCTTCACCTCCGTAAAGACATTAATGACTATTCCTTCCATGAAATGAGATCACATTTTATTCTTTCCAAAACAATCTCACTTGAAACAACCCCACCAGATTTCACAACAGCTCTGGGAGGTAACTAGGTGAATTATTTGATTTTCTTAGTAGAAGGCAAGAGAAATTGACTGGCTGAATGAAGCAAAAAGGAAATGAAAAGGTATTTGATTGTTGTTATAATTTCTCAGAAGGTGAAAGCATAAGGCTCAGAAAAGTGTACATGAACCAAAAAACCTGGACTACCAGAAGCAAGGCTGTGTTTTGCAGTGGTCTCGTAGGGGAGGCACTGCAGCCACCGCTGGACAATGGACCCTGCAGGTGACACCCCCACTACAGCCAACACTGGGTGTGAGGCAGCCGCTCCGGAAACATTGCTGCTGCTGCTCTGGGACTCAAGATGTCACCACAGCCTCTGACCAAGTGAATTCTCTCTCTGTCACTGTAAATTCAAACATCCCAGCGGGACTGGATTATCCCAGCTTAAGTCATGGGCCCACCCCCTGTCTGCCAAGGGCACGGGGCACATGTGATTCTGGCCTTTCTGGCCGCCTGGTGTTGAGTGGCTCTCCTAACTGCTAAGAGTCACACTGCAGGAATTTCTCACTTAGAAGAAAGTTGCACTTTCCAGGAAGCCAAACACAACACTGCTCATCGTAGCAGATTAAGTGTCAATATTACCATTTGATGGTTGAGAAACCTGAGACACAGCAGAGTTCACTGGTTTTTTTTTTTCCCCCAAGTTCATGCAATTAATGACAAAATTAGAGTTAAATAAATTCAATAAAATGAAAAAAAAATGAATTGCAATTCAGGTCATCTGACTACTGCTAATTTATTCTCTCTTTTACATTCTGAAACATGCCACTTTTAACCTTTTAAGCATCTTAGGCAAGACCTTCCTACTGCTTTTACTCATCAAAAGGGTTACTGAGCACTGCAGATGGGAAGCGGTTCACAATAGCTTTTCCTTCCGACAGACTTTCTAATGGGGGCAACTGGACATACACACTTGAAAACCTACTCAATCCATGCAATTGTGAAAATCCTTCTTGTTGAGGAAGTCATCAGTGGGGGAGGAAGAGGAGAGAGGCCAGGTCCCTGTGGCTGGCAGGGCCCTGAGCTGAGTCAGCAGTAAGAACCCAGTGTGGCTTGAGGTCCAGCATAAAAGCCTTGACTGGACACCCTTTAAAATAGTTAGTTTTCCCCAAAATTTGGCTGCATCATGTTAAAATCTTTTTTTAAGCCAATGATCCTGGGGCATGAATAGCTGTGGATTTTCCACCCCCAAGTTTCCAAGCAAAACTCAGGATGAAGTAGAATTTAAACACAGTTTAAACAAGACCACCACTCAGATGAACCCAAAAGAACTAAACTAAAGAACAAATAAGGGAAAAAGCTCTTCTCTTACTGAGGTTTAAATATTTTTTAAAAAATTTTGTGAGATGACTTCTGTAGGTTTCTTTCAAAAAATCCTATTTTTGACTTTTATTAATAGGCCTCCATTGAAGGAATATACAATGTGAGATTTCACAAAAGCCGCTCTGTAATGGGGTGCTTTCTCCTGTCTAACTTCTCCCATGAATTAAGTTCTGTAAAACAGAGTAAACTAAGAGGTGAATTTAAAGAAATAAAAAGAAATCCATTTAATTTTAATATGAGAAGATAAATGCACACACTTCGAGAGGGAAAAAAAAACCCCCCACTTACTTGAATAACTTCAAAACAGAATTATAAAGTTGTAACAGAGAAACAATTACTGATTTGTTTTCAGAAATTAGTATTTAAGATGATTCAGTTCTTGAGAATGATTTCATTAGCAGGTCACAAACATTTCCAGAAAATATTTCCTTTTCTCTCCTTTTCCATTTATGAGATAAGCTCTAGACCCCGTTTTGCAGCCATTCTCTAGCGCTGACCTAGAAAGATGGCAGCCTTGCTCCTGCCAGCACCCTCCTTGGCTCCCAAGCAGTATTCCCAAGTTGCTCTCTCCAGGCTCAGCCCTGCGGTCTTTTGGCAAGTACCCCAAACTCCGTTCCCCACCCCGTGCCTTCCTGTGCAGGCTTCAGCATTTAACTCTCCCCATCTGGGATAAAGATGGTCATTTG
Organism: Vicugna pacos; assembly: GCF_048564905.1. Taxonomy (NCBI): domain Eukaryota; kingdom Metazoa; phylum Chordata; class Mammalia; order Artiodactyla; family Camelidae; genus Vicugna; species Vicugna pacos. Next base: position 11,590,602 of record NC_133000.1, on the reverse strand, counting down.
GCTGCAGCTGGAAATCATCCAATGACAGAAAGCTTGCTACTCAGGTGACAGTCTGGTTTATCCCTGAAAGCTGTAATTATTAGAAAGTCCATCCGTCCATACAGCTGGACGCTGCCTCCTTGTGATGTCCATCTCTTCCCTCCTCTGGCGTGAAATGGATTCTATCTACTCCTTCTTCCACATGACAGGTCTCCAGGTATTTGAGGTCAGCAATCACATCCCCACCGTGTTATCTTTTCTCCTGACTAAATATCGCTGCTTCGCTCAACTGGTTTTTTTTGGGTTTTTTTTTTTTTCGGTACGTTTCTCAGACCCTTTGCCACTTTGTGTGCTCTGTTTATCAGTGTCTCTTTTAAAAGGTGGCACCAAGACCTAAGCACAACAGTCTGCTTGGGATTGCATAACTGATAAGCGACTAAGCTGGGCTTTGAACCCAAGTAATGTAGATCCGGTGACTGGATTCTTCAATTCCAGATAACTTTGTCTGCCAACACAGTGCCTCCATTATTTGTGGTTCAAGGATATTTCAAAGTAAAATAAGCTACATTATCCTGCGGAACATAATTTAAAACAGCGGAAGGAAATTAACTGGAAAGCTTCCCAGCTCCATTTTTACCTCTGACATTCTCAGAGAGGCAAGGCAACAGCAACAGAAATTAAAAAGGAAAAGAAAAAAAAAAAGGAATGTTAAGTTATGGAGAATGTATATACTGTTACCACCCTTTTTGGAAAGGAGTTAGTTTATTGCTGGTGTGTTAGTTAGTTGCCAATGAGGAGATGATATTTTTTTGAAATAGTTACTGCAATTTCAAGAACTTATCCTATTTTTCTTTCTCTTTCTGGCTTACTTCACTTAGAATGAAGAAACATACCATATGAGATCGCTCATAGGTGGAATCTAAAAAACAAAAACAAACAAACAAACAAAAACAAAGCATAAATACAGGACAGAAATAGACTCATGGACAGAGAATACAGACTTGTGGTTACCAGGGGGGTAGAGGGTGGGAAGGGATAGACTGGGATTTCAAAATTGTAGAATAGATAAACAAGATTACACTGTATAGCACAGGGAAATATACACAAAATGTTATGATAAATCACAGAGAAAAAAATGTGACAATGAGTGTGTATATGTCCATGAATGACTGAAAAATTGTGCTGAACACTGGAATTTGACACAACATTGTAAAATGATTATAAATCAATAAAAAATGTTAAAAAAAAAAAGAACTTATCCTAGGAACTAATTCAAAGTCGATCTGAGTGGGTAGACTTAATGGACCCAAAGAACTGGAACTCAGCATGACCTAAGCAAGAGAATTTTGCCCCAGTTTTTTCCAAAAGAGCATGCAGTTACATACATGTGTGTGTGTACACACCCACCTCTACCATGCTGTCATCAAAGGGAAGAGGGTTGTCATTTTACATGCAAGGCTGTTATGTTTCTTTCCTTGAGTCCTGGTATAAAACTGTGATGCTCAAAGATTTTCATAATGAGCTCTGGTCATGGAGAGCTGCTGTAATGCCTCAAGCTCCAGTGAGCATTTTTCTTCCAGCTCTTTGCACTATTATTTTAGACTTTGAAATAATATAATTACAATATTTTTAAATGCATAATTTTGGCACTTAAATTCTAGAAGTTGTCTTTTTCTTTTAATTATGTAGGCAAACGAATAGTTTTTGGCACATGCATACTCACTCTTCCTAATGCCTCAGGATTCCTGCATGTTGATATCTGTCTGTGTAGTTGAGGACAGCTTTCCAGTGCAGGGTGGGTGGTTTTTAAAAGAATACACAGTTAAGCTAGATAAGTCTTAACTCAGAAATGAGTGTGTGTGTGTGTGTGTGTGTGTATCTTTGGGTTCTGTGTTTTATCTAGAAACATGTTCTTTTATAAGCATCCTGATGAAGATATGATATTACAGATGATCTTTTTTCACCTGAGGCCATGATGAAATATCCGACTGTAACTACTTACTGCTTCTGTTCCCCAGAGAATGCAATTCACAATGCTCATAATTCTATGATTTTACAGACAAGCTACTGTGCGCTCAGAAATAATACCTTAGTCACTGATTCTGCTGTGCTGGCTCCTGACTGTAGGAGAGCTATTAAAGGAATAATAGAAATACATTCATGTATAAGATAAAAACATATGTATCATAGAAATATAAAAAGCTTGTAAAAGATTCCTTACTTTGAGATAATATCACAATGATGTCATCTGGGAGTTTTTGTGACTGAAAATGCCAGTGTATTACAGCTATAATTATCAACGTATTTCACAAGTGTTCTGGATAATATTAGGTAGGGGAAGACCAAGCTATTAAAAGAATGAATGAATGCCTCCAAATGAAAGTAGATTCTAAATATGGTTTCTTTTTTGGAGTATGTTGCATGTTTCCAATGCTGGTGATATGACTGGAGGAGACCAGTTGTTGGATATCAGAATCCACAGGACTCTTCCAATAAAATACAATTTATTCCTTTTCCAATATTTTTGAAATGACATATTCAAATTTGAATAATATTAGGAAAAATTCAACCATTTTATGACTCTGATTTATATATCTCCTAAAGTAGCAATTAAAATCAGGCAATCCAGGAGAGGTGTATCAGACAGGCTATTCCACTTTGCTGGGGGCAGGCATCACCAGCAGTCATGCATTCCGTGGAGGATGCTAGTCACACGGGGCAAAGGTTCTGAGTTCTGTACTTGTCTCTCCCTAGCCCGGCCGCAGTGTTTCACACTGAGTTAGAAGCATTTAACTACGCATCCAAAACAATTAATAGGTGCATCCTTCTGTACATGGAAAGAGCAAAAGTGTTGAGATAATTTTTACTGGAGAGTCAATTCTGAGTTCTTTCTCTTTGTACCTTTTTTCTTTACCTCACAATTTAGAATAATCATCCAAAAAACACCTAATGAGTGACTCTCTGTGTCACACACTGTTCTACCCAAAATGATAAAGTTACTTAATTAAACCTCACCTTTGCTTCTTACGAGAGCTCAGACATTCTCAACCCAGGGTGAGTTTTGCCCCCAGGGGACATCTGGCAGTGTTGGGAGACATTTTTGGCTTTCACAACTTGGGGAATGGGTGTGGTGCTTTTTCATATCTAGTGGGCAGAGGCCAGGGATATTGCCAAGCATCCTACAGTGCACAAGATTTCCCTTGGACAACAAATAATTTTCTGGCCCAAGTGACAAGAATACCATCCTTGGGGAGCCCTGCTTTACCCTTGTACATGGGATGCTGTTGGTGCCCCGCACAGGGCACCAGGGTGCACCTCCCTCCCAGCTGCTTTGAGCGTGGGCTGATAACACTCATGCCTTCTCCCTACTCTGAGAGTTGCCCTCAGCCAAATAGGAACCACCTCGTTGGACAAGTTAAGACTCCCCTCTACCCAGTCACTACCAGGCCAAGGTCAGTGACAGCACCCACTTGCCTCCAGTTGGGACCGACTCTGTGGAGTAATTCACTCTTTAGAGCTCTCCCGAGGCATCGCACTGAAGCTAGTTTGTAGTTGAGACTACATTCTTGCTTAGATTTCCAACCCTGCGCTGCCCTGTTTCCGTCACTCCCCATCTCATGAGAGTTCTTCCTCAACAAATCACTTGAATAAGAAGTGTCTGTCTCAGGCTCTGCTCCCAGGGTACCCAACCCAAGACAATGTGATTTGGATAAAATCAGATGCTATGGTATGGGTTCCAAACTTTCAGCCCTCTAAGTGGCTTGGTGACGACTTGACTCAGCAACCCGAGTTTCTTTCGCTTTCACCTGATGATGGGTCAGCGTTAGATCATATGTTCACTGAAACACTGTTGTCTCTGAATCACTTCCTCTCGCTCATGGACCCATTCTCCTGTCCTGGAAAACCAGAAGCGGTTGTTAAATTTAAGTAAAATTTACCCCCAGCTCTCTTGAGAGTCTCTTTCAGTGTCCCACATATAATCACAATCTCTTTGTGAAGGACCTTTTCACTCCCTTTGCTCCTGCTGCCCTCTGTGACATCAGATTTTTTTTTTTTTACCCAGAGGTCCCCATCCCAGAACCTCCCAGGTGACAATATAATTCTGTCTTTCTACCTCCCATGCATCCACCCACCCACCCATCCCTGCACGCATCCACATGTTTATTCAACAAATGCCGCGGGTATATTTTCTTGCCAGACAAGGGAGTACACGTATCACAAGCACAGATCCACCCTTTGCTCAAAAGATAGTGTCCAGATAAGAAAACAGACCATTGCCACAGAGGCTATCAAAACTATGAGGCTACCGCTCAGCAGAAGAAACAGAAAAGCACAGAGCTGAGTGCACTGATTCTGCAGCAAGGGGAACCACATTGGTCGGGCACAGTCTCTGGGAGCAAGACTCTTGATCTTATACCTGGTTTAGGAAAAGACGTGTTCAGAGTTTGGCAGAATCTCAGGCGTGTGAATGACTTGATGTCCTCCGTGGAAATGTATTTAGATCAGACTGCCGTGGATTGATTGGTTCTCAGAGGAGAGTATGGAAGACTGAGTCTGAGTTGATTTCCGGTTGGTGGGGAGCTGTTACTAATTGACTGGCTTATGAAAGTATGTTCCCTGAGGCGGGTTGTCATAGATTAAACAAGTTTTAAAGTTCTGGTAGTTACTTATTACCATGGCTATAAAACAATTAGTCTTTTTCTAGGAATATAGAATTTTTAAAAAATTCTCAAATGAAATTCACCTCCAGATGAGGTCTATAAAACATCTGATGTCTCACCTACTTCGGATTTGTAGGGGTTCAGGAAACTTTCCAGAGGAGGCAACACTCAAAACAGAAGGAGAAATAGGAGTATTTATGTATTATGTAAGGAAATAAATCCCTCTCTCCCATTTCCTCCTTAGGCTATTTTGAGTCGACTTTCTATTAATTACATCTGAAAGTCTTACTAATTGAGGATAAAAATTAACTCTCATTAAATAGTACCATTGAATGAAAATGCATTTATTACCTAATCCAGCTGATGGGAAATACGTGTTCTGTGCTAGGTAGAGATGGAAAACCTTCTAGAATTATTGGAGATAATCTTCCATCAGAATATGTTCTAACTCAACCCTTATGTATTTTTTGCCTTTATTTTTATATTTACACTTGTAATCCTTGCTAAAATTTGTTTCAGTCTTCAGTATATTTGTGAGTTAAGTGTTTGAGGTAAAAAAGATGAGGACCGAGGCCTTTGTTTTTCGATTTTCTGTATCTTGGTTACCACATAAAGTTGAATTAGCATCAAACGTTGGGAACAGGATTTACTTCTGATTGCTTAGCTCTAAAATCTCTTTCAATGATCAGCCTGGGAAGACAGTTGTTAGACTAGAGTCAACAGTTTTTAGCACAAGGATGTAACAGTCTGAAAATCCTAGGTTTTAGATGGATCATAGATGAGTATCTTTTCTAAAATTGGGCATTTCTTAAGGTATTATACCCATCATTGAGTATTAACTATTGCTATTCAGGATGGAAAGTGAGATGGGTAACAGAAACTCAACTGTATCAGTAAGCGAGTCACATCACGTACCGCTAGACGCACAGCCAGGAGACAGAGAGATACATAAATAAATAGTTTTTGAGAGAAAAAGATTCCAGAAACGATTGGAAGTAAAGTTTTTACTTCAATAAAACCAAAAAGCTGGAGACAGAAGGGAAGGGAGAGACACCAGCAGTCGGCGGGCGTCAGACCATCCATCACTACTGGGGAGAGAGGACTCACTCTGAATCGTAACAAGCAAGGGCCAGAGTCCAGGGCTCCTGCAGGTTTGGGATGGTGACCCTTTCTGGGGAGAAGAGGTTACTGTTACTGTAGTTCTATTTTACCCTCCTAGGCTAGCATAGCAGTAGCACAATTTACAGTCTTACGTTTCTCATCAGCAACATTTTAAGCTAAAGCTCTCCTTGTATTTCTAAACAAGACGGTTTTTTGATTTCTGATTTGGACTTGTGTGGCCCTTGGTATTTCTTCTTTATGGCAGTAATTGTCTCATTTTTGCACAGCATTCACCCTTATGGCAATTTTATCAAGGTTATTTACTTGCCTATAAAAATGCATATCTGCTCATTCACTCAAAAGTTTCTCTGTGGGGAGCTCATGGATAGGGACTTCCCACTCCCCAGGTTCATCCATGGGGTCCAGGAGTTCGTGGATCTTAGAGTTAAAACCCCTGCTCTAGAGGAATGAAACGAAGAAGGCAAACAGAAGGCTAAAGACTAAAGTTTCAACACAGGGATTAAAATGGAATAGAGCCTGGAAACCCAAAGGAGTGATACAGAGAGCCGGTAACAGAATCTTTTCAGATTTAACCCCTCTGCTGAATCATAAAATGCACCCCACATCATCCTGGCTTCCTCTGATTCTCCCTCCTTCCTTTCCTTCCCAAGTTTTGAATTTTAAACTAAGTTTGATGATGTCAGAACATTCCTAGTAAATAACCTTTGATTCTTTGTAAGTGTATTCAACTCAAAATCTGTTTGCCCTGTCAGTCAGCTTCAGTGTGACTAATGTAAACATTCAAACAGAAAGGAAAAGTAGGAAGATCCTGTGTGGCAATAACATGAGCTTCTCCAACAGGGAGAAAGTTGCCTTTTGTTACCCAGCTTGTGTTAACCTTGGTGTTTCCATTCATTTACTTCATGACTGTGGGCAAGTTACTTAACTTCAGGTCTGTTGCCTTTCACACAAAATGGGAAAACCTTCATTTTACATCACCTGGTGGCTGGCACTACATGTCTGTCTTTGATTTTCTTCTCAAAGTTTTGAAGACTAAGATTTCTGGGGGTAATACTGCAGGCAAAATACCATTCGTACATATTTGACATAATTCGCTCTTGGGCAGATTTTATTATGCAAACAGCAGAATGGCACACCATCAAGTCTGAACACGTAGAGCACAGTAATTTTCTCTCCAGCCCTGCATGTGTCTTTCTACTTCAGGCTGACGAAAAGCAATGCTGACACTTTGAAAAGTAGATACATGTTTCTAGAGACAGACAAAATGCAGATTGCCACGTGCAAACTGCATAGGACGCAGTAAATGCTTGCTGATTAACTGAGTTTGCAGACTGTCAGTTACCTGGGTTGCAAAGCCACTCCTTGGGTTCCGGGCACCGGTCTTGACTTTGTGTTGTTCATTGACTCAGGCATGCAAGGCTCTGAGCTTATTTTGTTGAATTAAATTAAACCAAATCGAACTAAACGAAGCAAAGCAAATGTAAGGAGACCTTACAACTTAGCACAAATGGATGGTAAACAAGCAAATGGCAAGTTTTACCAGCATTATGCAAGAGTGCAAGATACCCCTAGGAGCACGATGTTTATGACTTTACTAAAAATTCCCCCACTTATCAGGGTCTTCTTTTTCTTTTTCTTTTATATCCCATATATGAGTGATCTCACATGGTACTTTTCTTTCTCTTTCTGGCTTACTTCACTTAGAATGACGATCTCCAGGTCCATCTAAACAGAGTCGCAGATGTAGTAAACAATCTTATGGTTACTGGGGGAAAGGGATAAATTTGGGAGTTTGTGATTTGCAAATATTAACTACTATATATAAAACTAGATTTAAAAATATCCTCTGTATAGCACAGGGAGCTATATTTAATATTTTGTAATAACCTTTAATGAAAAAGTATATGAAATTGAATCTATGTATATATACATATGTTTGGGACACTATGCTGCACACCAGAAATTGACACAATGTGACTGACTATACTCCAATTAAAAAATAAAAAATAAAAAAATTCTCCCACTTACCTTGTGGAAATGCAGTGACATCTAGGGATTTAACGACACATTCCATAATTCAAATACAAAGAAATAACAAATTTTGCACATTGTAAAGTTAGGACTGTTTTTGCTCCTGTTTTGGGATCTAACACTGTAGAAGGAGTGGGGTGGCCACAGACAGCAGCTGGTCTGACACTGGTGGCAGTGGTGGGGGGGGTGCAGGCACTAGAGGGTTCAGCGAGGAGATTTCAGTATTTCAGGGGAGATATTGCAAGTGAGTCAAGGAAGGGTAGAAAGGATCAAAAGACTTCAGGAAAAGGCATTTATGTAAAAAAAAAAAGATTTGAGAGTAATAAGGCCACTGAGTTATCATGCAGTTTAAAGAATTGAGAAAATTTAGCCAACACTCTAAGTTTTTCCCTGGGTCTTTGGGGACATGGCGATACTACTTTCAGTGACAGAATGACAGGAACATGACAACAGAGAGTGGCCAGGAAGGGAAGACACTCCCATTTACTGAGCACCATTCATTTAATTTTCCTATGATGTTCCCGACGCTGTTCCAAAGGTCACATGTCAAAGGCCATTCAAACCATGCCCATTTCAAACCATGTTCCTTCGTAGGAGACGTTTGGAAGTTGTGGATATAGGAGAACTTTGGTTGTACCACTGAACTTTGTAATCTCTTAAATTCCCAATTTCCTCATAATACTGATCTTGAAGTTGGTTGGGAGAATTAAGTAAGTCACGAGTATCACACCTGACATGGGATGTTGACGAGGTAAACATCATTTGTCTTTCCCACTTTCTTGCTAAAGTCCTCTCTAAGGTAGTATTTAGTCAACATAAGACTCACACTACTCAACCTGGCATTATATATAGGGGGGTGTGTATGTGTGTGTGTGTGTGTGTGTGTCCACTGAATATATTTCATAGATTTAAACTGAGAGAGTTTAAAGAGAAGAGAAGATTCTTGTCTGTGCCAGGAAAGTGCCTGGCACATAATAGATGCTCAATAAATATGCACTGATTAAAGAATTAGGTCTAGTTTTGTTAATTCTTGTATTGACTTTATAGTGTTTTGAATTAATGGAAAACAAAACAGAACCTTATTGATACTGCTTATAATTCCATCACACCCTAATATTTGGGGAGGCTAGCCAGCATCCAGAACAGAACAGGGCCCACGTAGAAGCTGTTCCTACTTATGTCTTCTGGGTGTTACACAGATTGTAAGGAATTTCCACATTTCTTTCAGAGAGAGATGGAATATAAGAAAAGAAGAAATAAATATACGCATGGGTGGCGCCTAAGGGGGAATAAGATGCATTAGAAAGGCAGCCGCAGCCGAGGGCGTGGGGCAAGCCTGGGATGCAGAGACGAGTTCGAGCCCACTCCTCCATCCCATCTTCAGACTCCACACGCGCCTCAGCAGAAGGGCAATGGTGTCTCAGAAATATATTCCATTTTGGCAAATGGAAAGGCTCTTCATCTTTTCAAAAGCTAAACAGAAGCTGACCCACCTCCTCCCACCCTCCACACAAATTTAGGGCTGGAACACCTCTGTTGTCAACAATGCTGACTTTGTCCTAGTGCCCTGTGAGAAAAGGTACGTTCTAGACTTCTTTGCAGGAAGGAAGGAAGAAATCTTCTGAGTAAGGAAAGTGACCCCCCCGGGCTCACAGCATGGGAACTAAGCTTTGGAACAGAGAAAGATGTGGTGAAAGTCCCATTTTCACAAGGGAAAAAGAATGTTTCTCTTGACCCTCTTGTTCATCTTTCTGTTCCTAGAACCTGCAATATGTCAGACACACAGTGTTCAGAACTTTTGTGAGTGAATACGTCTCACCTTGTGGTCCCCGCCCCCTTGAGTGAGTATGGGGGAGCAGTTAAAGCATCTCATTTCAAGTTTCTTGTATAAAATCTCTATCAAATGAAGAAGAGCACTATGGAGTGCTGGAAAGCCCTCCAGAAAGGCAAGCTGCATGTGAATGTGAGGATTTAAAGCTAGAGTTAACACTTGCAGTGAAAAAAAAAATTATGTTTTCTATTTGAACTTTTTGGGAGAGGAACTTCCCACCCAGCTTTCATGTGAAGACCAAATTCGTTCAGTGATTACTGCCAGAGAGGGAAAGGTTACATTTGCTTCCGTCGAAGTTTTTCTGCATCAGTTTTCTTTTCATCTCAACTGTGAGAGTTACTGCCCGTAAACAGCTGGGGTCTTGCCCAGGCCTTCAGTTCAGTGATTCATACAGCTTCTCACTGTGAGAAGAAGGTTTGGATCCGATTTTGTAATCAGCCCCCTTTCTTTGCTAAGCATGGTTGGCAGATAAATCAGAGCCCTTCGAAGAAAAGGCAGTGGAAACTTCGGCCCCCTGCTCTCTTCTTCCAGAGAGAGTAAGAAGGGAGATACTACACGCCTGTTTGTTTAAAGCATATTTTCAGAGCCCTTATAGAAGAGGTCAGAACCCATGAGGCTGTTTTATTTTTAAGTTTTCTTTCTCTAATCTATTCATTGATAAAGAGCAGAGCTCAGGATAAGCTATCAAGAGTTTCCAGATGGAAAAGTCTAGATGAATCAAGATTTAAAAGAGGGTAATGAATACAGATGTTTTGTTAATCTGCTTGTTAATACAGATGTTTTCCCTTCTCCACCCCCAACCTCACCTGTTTTTCAAGAAGCTAATAAAACATGATAAAACTTCAATCTTGTTGTCAATCTGTAGCGTTGCAGACAGATTTTTGGGAAAGGGAGAGCCTGGATCTTTGAATAATGCCTTCGTTTTCAGGGTTTATGCCATATATACAAAGTGAACTTTCAATCTCAAGTTTCAGTTTAAATTCTAGGTTCTGAGTGAGGGTTCCCAGGAGCTAAAGAATGAGTATATAAAGAGAATGAGTTAAGGTGTTTTATGCTAATATATATTGCCTTTCTGGTTTCTAACATAATCAATTTTCACACATTCCTATCTTTTTCTGTATTCTTCATTTTACTATAGTAATCCATGTATGTGAAAATATAGTATTACGGTAATTTCTTTAAAATCTTACAAACACCAAAAATTACTTAAAATATTCAATTTTCAAAAATAAGTAGTCTTTTTTTTTAAGCCTCTCTTCTATCTCTAGTTCATCCAGTCTTTCAAAGGCCCCTGGATAAAACCAATCATAGCATAATGCCATGACCACGGAGGCTCAGCCCTCAGACACGCTGCAACTTCAACAGCAGCTGCCAGTGAAGGGAGGCATTTAACAATGAGCAGGTCTAGAGGCACTAGAAATACATATATTATAGGTCTCTCTCCAGTATTTTAACTAAATTAAATCTCCCAAAAGGGTATGGAGGTTTCAGATTCAAATTTAACAGGAACTAAATTGGATATGTGCGTTTAAATGTAGTAGGTTACATCTCAGCCCAAGGCGTCAACTCCAGAGTGGCAAGTGGACCTACAGTTAAGCATAAGCCGAAGCACATGGACTGGGCACATGTGGAAGGCATGTATGTGTGCATGGCGGGGGCGGGAGGAAGCGGTGCAGGGATGTGATTGGAGAAGAGGGTGACAAGTGAGGCATATGCATAGACTTAGGGCAGCAAGATGAATTATTCTCTGCTCCTGCATGTTGATGCGTCTAAGCCCAGACTCCCATGATGAAGACTGGCTAAGGGTTCAAGCTGAGCAAAGTCTGAAAGTTCAAAAAAGTGAACGCCTACAGATGAGAGGAACTGGAGAAATTAGGCACTGATTCATCCATCTTGGAAGCAACCCAGGTCAGAACAAATGTCCAGGTTGGGTGTGTCTCTGGGTGCGTATGAGAATGCCCTCCCTCCACACATCCTTGGTTTTTAATGTCCTTCAACCCACTCCACACAATCAAGTCATATATAAATGTAGATATTGTGACTGTCTCAAGTGTGCCAGAACAGAAAACATAACAGTGCATGAAATAGACAACCCTATATTTTGTACCTTTTGTTTTATGACAACATAACATTTTCACCAAAATAGGAACTAAAAGTCATGATACCCCACAAGTGTCATCTTATAGAGATGTTTACTGTTATTGCATTAGCCTACATTCTGTTAATTATGAAGATTCCCCTTTCAGTTGGAGTTTGAGTGGAGGATGCTACCGACCAGACCCAAAGAAAGCAGAATCTCTACTCGATGGCAGACTCCTGATGGTCACAAATTCCATTTTTCCCTTATTGGTCAGGTATAAAAAACACATTTTGCAGCTTTCCTTGAAATTACGTTGCTGCTGTGTGACTGAGTTTGACCACAAGTTGTGGGCAGAGGTAAGGCACTTAATTTCCAACCCTGGTGATGAAACCCCGTGTGAGGCCCCCCTCACTTTCTCCCAAGTGGGGATGTGAAAAGATGAAAGTAGTGATCACTTTGCTGATTCATTGCTTGGACCACGTCTAACTACGGGTGATCAAAAAATACAGTTACAGGAAAGGGGCAGCTATACGTTATTCTTCCGGGTGGACTGGCAAACAAGAGATCTGAATCTTAAAACCAAATGCAAATAACCATATATTACCCAGGAAATTAGTTATTTATTGCTGCATTACACACTACCCCACACTTAGTGGTTAAAAACAACAAACATTTGCTACCTTCAGTTACTGTGGTTCAGGAATCTGGGAGTGGCTTAGCTGGGTAGTTCCAGCTCAGGGTCTCAGATGAGATTACATTAAAAATGACAGTCAGGACTGTAGTCCTCTAAAGTCACTGAGGCTGGAGGGTCAAATTCCACAAAAGGCTGTCTCACATGGCTGTTGGCTAGAGGTCTGAGTTTCTCGCCATGGGACTCTTGCTAGGACTGTTTACAACATGGCAACCATTTTTCACAGATCAAGGCATCCCAGAGAGAGAGAGAGACAGACAGAAAAGCCATGATGTCTTTTATAACCCACTCTTAGAAGGGATATACCACATGCAATACAATTCTGACTCTAACTTCCTTGAGTTTGGTTAAATTTCACAAGTTCAGGGCACAGTCTGCTACACGGCTGCTCTCAACTTCAGACGTCAGGTCGTCTACACTTCTGATCAATCGGCTACAACTCTGTGGGTTCCTACTATCCTCTCAGTTCAATAATTCACTAGGAAGATTCACAGAGCTTAGGAAAGCACTACATCATTTTATAATATTCCAATTATGTTTATAGTTTACGTAGATACATGTAATTATAATGTATAATTATATTTATACATTTATATTATGAAAATCATATGTTTTATTATAGAGGATATGAATCATAGCTAGCCAAATGCAGAGATGTAAGAAGCAAGATCAGGGAGGTTAGGAAAATGTTTTATTACACAGCACCTCACTTCTACCATATTCTACTTTCATGTGGACCAACCCGGATACAATTTGGGAGGAGGTTACACAAGAGCATAAGCCCATCTTAGAAGCTGCCCATTGCACCTAATATATCAAATTAAAAGTATCCATACATTCTACTTGCATTTATTGCAGAGCACCACTGGAGGTATTAAAGCACTCTCATGTAGTAGACAGTTCATAAATTTTGGGGGGTACAAATTGGAATATAGCAAATAATAATGCCATTTTTTTTTCTTCTGGAAAAATAAATTATGTTTAATTTAAAATTAGTTTAAACACTTAGTTTGCAGATGCCAGTACTTAAGAAAAAAATAACAAGACACATGAATTTCTCTGGATGGGGTAAATTTTTTCCTAATAACATTATATTGAATATAAACCAAGAAAAGAAATGCTCAGTACAAAAGCTTCATAATCTATCCCAAGTCAAATAAAGGACGGAGAAATTTCAAATTTTTTTAAAAAGTAGGATCTTTTCTTTTACTTGGTCCTCATTTTTAGATCAATATGTCTGAGTTAGGGGAAAATTTTCTGCTTGGTACAATCAGTTTTCCTTCCTCCCTAGTATGACATAGAAATTAACTTTAGGCATAATCTTTTCCCACTTAATTTCAAAGTTAAAAGATTTAAAGAAAGCTTAAGAACAACCGGAATTAATCTTTAACCAAGGTGAAATAGCAACTCAGTCATGTGATTCAATAATTAATGAACACAGCCCATTTAAATAAATATGGTATCTTTCTTTCTTTATTCATGAATTTAAACCAAATGACTGTGGATGCTATCATATCAGATATTTAGAAAATTTAACTATGTCCCATCTGAAGATTAAATTCAGCTTATTTTGTTCCCTATTTATATAATTTTGTGGTCCTCTGAAATGAACCTTTTCCTCACTGGAGCTTAATGGCAAAAACCTTTGTTTAAGTCTGTTGACTCTTCTTTTGATAAGTGGTCTTTAAAAATGGCCTAAAGGACCAGAAGACAGTATGTTGTTTTATAGAAGTTATTTCTTATCTTTACCTTTATTGATGACTAGCAGGATTATTTTAAAGTCATAATCAGATTCTTTGCCCTTTTTCCTTTGTGCAGTAAAGTGGATGATGCAATAAAAGTTTCTCAAGAAATACAACTTTAGGATTGAGAGTTGCCTTTTTAGGGAGTTATCTAAAAACATAAACCAGCTTGTTTTTAAATCATCTTGGATCAAATCTCAGCAACTGTCTGGCAGCAAAGATGAAACATGGATAGAAGACATTAGGAGGCCAGCAGGGCATGTAAGAATTATTTTATTTAGATTCATAAGAAGACAAAGATCAAGGGTATTTAAAAATAAATCGAGCAGGCAGTGGGAGAACCAGACAATTATGACCTGATGACAAAAGAGGTATTTTCTTGCCTGGATATTCAGATAACAGATTATTAGGTCCCATGAAGACAGAATTCACGTATCAAATTTCTCAATTTAATTGTAGTCATTGAGCTGTTTAGATTTAGTAGATTCTGAGCTATATCGCTATCCATCTCTCCAAGATTTCATTGCTACCGATTTAAAGAAATTCAAGTCTAGTCCAAGACTTTAACAACTTATGGAAAATCTCTATCTTTCATCAGTTTTCATTCTGATGAAATCTCAGAGTCTGCCCAGGAGATAGATCAGTCTACAAGTGTGTGATAGCATGAATTGCAGTAGCATTGATAGAAAAGATAGTCGAAAAACTACTTTAAAATACAACCCAACTCTGGACAGGAGAACTATTCTCACAAGGGAAGATTAAGTGATGATATCTGGATGATGACTCAGACTGTTTAAAAAATCACTAAGATAAACAATCTCTTGATCGCTTACTATATATAAGGTTCTCTACTTTGCTTAATGAAGAAACAGAGACATAAAAAATATTTTTGTGTCTTTGAAGGTATTTAAACAGTGTGTAAAAAGACACATCATGAGTGAAAATAATTGGAAGTGAAGTGAATGATACTGGAAATGTCCCTAATATACGGAAGGTTACTGTTTGAGTAAGTTTAAAGGTAGAGTAATCACTGAAGTAAGAGAGGACAGTCCTCTGAATGAAGGGAGGAAAGAGCTGATATTTACACCAGTTCAGTTGAAGCAGAGGAAACCTGAAGGTAAGTCGGGCCAAAAGCCCGCAAAAGTAGGTGTGGAGCAAATTTAACGTGATTAATGAAGTGAAGAAATTTAGTCTATTTACTTAAGATAAATGAGCTAAGTTCTCAAAGATGAGTATTTCAGAAGACTAATAAATTGCAACCTTCAGAACGAGGTGTAGGTATAGAAATGGAAGCACGGAAAACAGGAGGCTACTGGAGTGGTTTGAGATGAAAAGCACTTAACTTGTGTGCTGGTGAAGAATTAGTAACATTAATATCTGAACAAAATATGTGTAGGTGGCTTGGAAAAAAGATGCTACCACAAACAGAAATAAGAAAATTAGGGAAGGAAAGCCAAGCAGTATACTTTTTCGGTGAAGGCTGGGAGAATGAATGGTGTCTCTGAGGAAGGGAAGGTGGGTGAGAAAAGAATAAGATCAAAGATCTAGGCTTAAAAGTGAGGGGGCTGACGGAGAAGGAGTGCTCAGAAGTAGAAGGGGAAGTGGACTGATTCAGTGGGATCACACACGATGTGAAATGAACACCAGTCATTGGATTTGATGATTAAAAGATAATCACAATCTTTGGGGAAGCTAACTTAGTAGTGGGATGAGGATAAAGCCAGACTGTTTAGGAAAAAGGAGCTCATGGATGAAGGTGGTGGTAGCCTTCTATGAACAAGGGGACAGTACCAGCCTATCAGTCTAGCTGGTCAATAGTAGCAAAATCCATGGCACTCCATGACTTCCATGCCCCACCTCGGCTGTCAGGCCCGAAGTTCACATCCAGGTGCAGAAGCCTGTGGAGGGAGTTGGAGAGGCTGCCAGGGCCCTTGGATAAGGAGCGGAGATAACCTGACAGAAGCTGGCACACCACCTCTAGCCTGGAAGGAATTCTGCCCTGTTCCTGGCTTTTATGTAGCCAAAACAACGGAATTTTAGTCAAATGCCATCCAAAGCAATAATCATAACTCAGTAAATGAACTTACTAATTCCAATGTATATAATTTCCTCATAAGACATTCTCACATTTTTGGTTATGTGATTGTTACTTCTATTCCTATCATGTACATATATAGATGTATATACATATGTGTATGTGTATATATAGTTCTATGGTTCGGGTTGCTGAAAACTCTTTGGAGAAGGTTTTAGTATAGGAGGGTCTACATCAGCACCATGTGGAAATCACAGGTAAAACTTATCCCAATCTGGAGAGTATGAAGATAATAAGAAAATTAATTAGATCACATTCACATTGCCCTATTCAACTGAATATTGAATCCTGATTTCAATTCCCTGAAATGTTTTAGGGGCTCCTATGTAAAGACTATTTTCACAAATCATTTTTTCCCTAATATTTATAACTTTAGTATTGAAACTAAACTTTTCATTTAGACTCAAATCAAACTTTAGTACTGCATAAACATAGCGGAGCATTAACAGAAATTTTCTCCTGGTAGCCATTGCACAGAAGTAGGACCCTACAGATTTTTGCTCTTCTGTGTGTAATACCCACTGGGAGGCCCAAGAACTAGAAGACTGTGGGATCTGCCTCCTGAGTCACAGGGACCTCGTCTGTCAGGGAGATGTCTCAGGACAAGCCTGGGCCAGAGCCAGCAGAGGTGGGTGGGAGACAGAGGGCATTCTCAGTGCTTATAATAACTGCATTTTTCTAAAATAGGCTTATTTGATTTTTTTTTAACTTTTTGATGGATTTAGAAAGTAAGACACGAAGAAGATAGATTTAACATTTTCTTAGCGTAAAATGAGAGAGTTGAGAATAGGATATGACATTTTACCATGAATAATATCATTAGAGCTTACTGTTGTGAAGAAAAATGTACAGGGTTCAGACATGGGTAACACAATTGTCTTTGGTTTTTGAAGAGTTTATAATCTAAGGGCCCAGCCAGGGCAAATCAGTATAAACAAAAGCCATGGAAATCATGGTGAGGAAAAACGCAATTTCAAATAAACTAACAAAAAAGGAACAGGTTTCTTTTGTCTTTCAGTAGGGGAATAGGTGGGTCACTAATCATAACTGTGCCATTCGTTCAACAGAATCTACTCAGTGCCTCCTGGATACCAGTGCTCCAGGCAGTGGAAATGCATTAATGGAAAAACCTCTGCCCTGGTGGAATATAACGTATACACCTCTGTTGTTCCTTCTGTGTGCCAGGGACCAGGAACACGGAAGTGGGTGTTTCTGAGTCTTAACATCACGGTGCCGGAGGCAGATGGACTTATAAACACTCAAGTAGGTGCCATCATTACTCAGGTGATGTCATTGGAAGAGACATTTTCTGGATGCTCAGAAAATACATATGGTGCAGGACTCTGACGTAACTTGTTTGTTTCAGTTTTGAGGTTGGCAAGTAGCCCAGTGGCCTAAAGAAGTTGTTAGAACATCTGTGCGGGACTTCTGTTTATGTTTCCCAGTGGGTAGTGTCGGTTTAGCCACTGGGAATCAAGTCATTCTTTTATTTGCCCTGTGTTTGAAAGTGCCCTCTAGGAATAACAAATGGGGAAGTTAGTTTTATGAACCCCATTTGATTATTGCAAGAATTTCAGATCCTTTGGTATGTGCGTACTGAGTAAAAAGCTCCTTTTAACAATCATGTCATAACAAAGATGTGTTTGGTTGGTTGTTTTGTGCACAAGAAAGATGCTGATTACTACCAGAACAAAGGCTGTTTAATTCCACCACAATCTACAGCTCATCACCAGGTCACACTCTTTTGGTCACATAACCATCACCAATCTTTTTAGCTAGACATACATGTCTGCCAGATTTTTATCCAGTCTGTTATCAAAGAGAAGAACTAAGCATCATAAAATGGCTCATTCCAACCTTTTTTTTCAATGGACTTCAAACAATTCCTTTAGACAGTGTTTGATCTCTTTTTTTTTTTGGTACAGTTCCACAAACCAAATAAAAATACAACTATTCTAATTTTACATAAGGCATTCGTAGCTATTGCTTAGTTCTTACAATTATTTTGGAAAACAAATCGTGTGTCTTGGTTACAAGAAACAGCTGCCACCTGAAAAGGAGAAGATTGCTGCTGCTTTTTGCTCTTGGCATTAGATCAAGGTTTCCATTCTTTTCCCAATAACTTTCTCATGGATTAAAATGACATGATGAAAACCACTCCATAATAAATAATGATTTCTTCCATGACTGTTTTATTGGTGTCCTGGTAGAAACAAAACCTTCATTTGGTCAGTGTTGTGTTTGTTTTTTTTCTTTTTTAAGTGATTGGGATTTAAATATCAGAGGTCTCTTGGCCTTTGCACTGAATGGGCAAATGTGATGACAGGCAAAAGTCTTGGTACCTTAGCGCATATCAACACAGTGCACCACAATTATGCAAGTGGTCATTGTATTCTTCACCATCAGTGCACGCAGAACTAAGAATGCTATTAATGCAAAAGTAGACACACAATCCAGCTGTCTTTTATTATGCTATACATTGAAAGATTTGCCAGAAATGTAAAATAATGCCAATTTCCTTGGGGTTTTTTTGTTTTAGAAAATGTAATCATTTTTAATGAAAATATGTTTACTTATGTTACCATCTCATGGGTTTATCATTGTATCTTAAAGTAATACACTCAGATAAAAATTTCTCAGATTTAAT
Organism: Vicugna pacos; assembly: GCF_048564905.1. Classification (NCBI taxonomy): domain Eukaryota; kingdom Metazoa; phylum Chordata; class Mammalia; order Artiodactyla; family Camelidae; genus Vicugna; species Vicugna pacos. Next base: position 11,571,723 of record NC_133000.1, on the reverse strand, counting down.
TTTCGATATGGTAAATATAAAAAAGATAGAACCTACACAAACAAGAGGTCTTTGAGAGCCTCAATAAATTTTAAGAGCATTTTTAAAAATTGAAGTATGGTTAATTTACGTGTTAGTTTCTGATGTACAGCATAGTGATTCAGTTACACTTACATATACTTTTTCACATTCTTTTAAATTATGGGTTATTACAAAATATTGAATGTAGTTCCCTGTGCTATTTAAGAGCATTTTTTAAGAGCATAAAGGGGCCATGAGGCTCAAAAAGTACAGAATTGCTTTTCTACAGTGTTACGCAGTAAAAACCAGGAAAAAGATTTTTTTAAAGGTTGAGAAAATCTGGAGGTATCATTGTCTAGAATTGTGTCAGATCTGTGTAAGCAACTGGAACATTGGTTAGGATGGCACTCTGGCCTTTGTACTGGGAGTTCCTGACATCTCGCTAAGGCATAATTCAGATAGTAGAGATATTCATGTACAATTCAGGAAAATAATTTAAGTGAGCCAATGCCACGTAGTGTGAACTTGTAGAAGCTGGAGTCAGAATGCCTGAATTCGAATCCTCCCTTCGTCCTAAACTACTTGTGAAATCACTGGACAAATTATTTTATTTCTACATGTCTAGGTTCCTTCATTTGTAAAGCAGAAATAAAAATATTGTTTGAATGATCACTTAGCTGAATGGTTACGGGGATTGGATGACATAAAGGTAATTAGAGGTGTGACTACATCATCGTGACCATTCATTCAGTGTTACCCATTATTTTGCTTCTTCCTGTCCTTTCCCATTTAATAGGTTCCTCTGCCTGCTCTCGGTAGCTAATATTTTAGTTGATCACTTAATTGACAAAAATAATTTTTTTTAATTGCTGAAACATTTCTTCTCTAATGTACTCCAAATGTGCATGCCAGTACACTTACAGGAAGTTTTTAGGATGTCAGTAACCAGTACTTCAGATAAACAAATCTGGAAATTTCCAACATGTTAATTCCAGTAAAACAACATTATGTAAACCAGGCTTCAGGGAGTAACACACATGCACACCAACTTAATAAGCAGAGAAACACTGCTTAATATGTAAATCCTTAATTGTTTAATGCTCATAAATCTTTATAAGTAGGTTAGGGCCTTGAGACATTTTTGTTGAGTCAGGGAGTTTTTGGAAACCATCCAGGATTTATAATACCAGAAGGGGAAAATTCTTTCGACAGTGGCAAGGACGAAAAGATTAACATAGCAAGTAGGGATTTTGTAAAGAAGGTTTTTCATGTTAGGATTTACATTAAACAAACTAGCCATGTGTTTACCATTTTCTGTCTTTACTCCCAGAGTTCTTTTTACTCCTTGCACTTCTGTCCGAGTGTCGTCACTTTGGCAGAATTGAATGTCTTGATTGTAAGAATTAAATACTTTTCCTTACTTTACACCAGAGGAGATATGTCAGGAAAGAACACAACCCGAGGAAATGATCTTTATATAATTGACCTTTAAACATGAGTCTTTCAATTTGTCTTGCTTCATAGAATCTGCCCACAACCAAACTTTCAGGCATAAAAACTTCTGCCACTCTACCGGAATGAGAGAAGAATGAGATTTTGTGCATCATGGGGGAACAGATCTGACTTCAGAGATTTGTGGTTAGGTCTGTCAAGGTTCATTCTACAGGTAGGTCAACCCCATGAAGACAAAAGGGGTCCTTAATAGAGCAGGCCAGATGCACGGATGTTGTGGGCTTGATGTACAGCTAGACAGACTTATATTATTTTATGCTACTAATATATTAGAAACCGAAAGCGTTCTGTGCCTCAATCCATCTTTCTCTCAAGTGAACTTAGACCTTAGACGACTACCAGATTTCTAAGGAGAAAAATAAGAGTGTATTGTCATCTCCATTGGTGTTATAAATTTGAATTCGGAAGAAGTAACAACAGTTAAGTCCGTCTTCCTATTGTCTAGTTGATGGAATTTGTCTGGGATTTATTATATAAAGTATTTTCTAAGGATCCTAAAATATTTTATTATTAGTTGATTATTCCACAAAAATGTGGCTTTTAAAATTCCCTTTGCTTGAACCTTATTCCTTACTTTTATTTCCTGATGTTTAGATGTTCAATTTACATCTGTCATCTGTTTTTTTTACTCCTTTCTTTGTGTATTTCTTTTTCTTTGATCTTTTCTCTACTATCCCTTCATATTCACTTATTTATATTCCTTCTAATTTTGCCATCTATTTTTATACCCTAAGTGCTGGCCAAGTTTCTTCTTTCTTTTCCTCTAATCTAGCCATTAAGAAAGTATTTAGTGATAATTAGTTTAGATACAGAATTGTATTACAGAGGCAATTTTAAATGTTTTCCTCTGAATTAGAAAAAAGAGAGGCATGGTTTGAGACTGGGAAAATATTGGAAATAGTTTCATTTGTGTGTCAATGGAAGAAAATTTCTTTCAGAATATGAATAAAGGTGACTCTAATTTTCTAACATTTCTCAATAGTGTTAAGTATTTGCATCCTGACACTCATTTTGTATTTGAGAGTTTAATAAGCAAATAATCAAAACTTAGTCATAAAGAATTTATACTCGTAGTAACTAATGAGTATTCAATAAATGTTTGAACTGAACTGAATTGTTTGTTGAAGTAAGAAAAGAAATTCCATGTGGGCAGTCTTCAAGTATACTACTCTCCCGGAGCTCCAGGTCGAGGTTCAAATGCAAATACTTGAGCTCAAATGGAGTGATTAATGGCTCTCATTGCATAAACAAATAAGCTAGGAATCCTGCTAACTACTACTTTATGTACTTGCCTTAAAGCCTGTGAAAGTTATGCCCTAAAAGACTCTACTGCAATTTTCTTACTTAGTTATTGTTTATTTGTTACAGCAAATGAATTTTTTTAAAGAGCATTTTCTTGGTTATGACTGTCTGATTACAAAATATTAAGATGTTTTGTGTAAAAGATTTGTATGTATAGTTATTAAGCTCGATTAATACAAAGCTCTCTGAAAGGATTTTAAGTAAACAAATTTTTTAAAAATGTCCATGATCTCAGGGCATTTCTTCTCTAGGATGCAATTATAGCAAATTCTTTGTCACTAAAATGAGGGGCTGAGATAGACGTTTTATAGAACAGTATTAATATTGTCATTTGGTATGCATGCCTGGTATCAAAAAGGGTTCAGTCAGAGAAGTTGAAGCAGTAGGAGATATATATTGTATTGCATGCAATATATATATTGTATTGCAAGGAATTGGTTTATGTAGTCACGGGGATGGTAGGCAAGTCGCCCATGGATAAGGCAGGTTGTCAGGACAGTCAGGCTGGAACTCTGGAGCCGAAGCTGCTATCCATAGGTAGAGTTTCTTCTTTATGCAAGCTTCAGCTCTGCTCTCGAGGCCTGTCAACTGATTGAATCAGTCCCACCCAGATTATTTACTCAAAGTCAACTGATTATGAACTTTAATCACATCTACAAAATACTTTCAGGGCAACTAGATTAATGTTTGTTTGAATAATTGGGCATTGTAGCTTAGCCCAGTAGACATCAAAAGGCCATTACATCCAGAAACACTTCAGTTTTTACATTAAATTACCTGCCCCTAATCCTTATATATTGCCTTTAGTGTGGGGTTTTGTTTTGTTTTTTGTCCTTTTGTCTTTTTATAGTTCTATATTGTACTGATTTAAAACACAAGATTTTTTTCAAAAGTCCTTATTTCTCCCAATTAAGAACAGTTGTTAAAAGCCTGCTCACTCTGCTCATAATACTGCATCCCGGCTATACAGCACGCTCATTAACTCAGAACACATTAACACATTATTAAGTCTCTACTGAAGCCTTATGTCCCATTAGTTACTTGATAAATAAAACTAAATATAGGGTCAGTCACTGCTTTCTAGAGATTTATAATAAAAAATTGTAAATACATACCTAAACTTAATAAATACAATTTCTCATATTTTTATAAAAAAGTCTTATGCATATACTTAAAGAGTAATGAAGAAAGACTTGTATCCACTGTGTGTTTCTAGGAAGCATGTGAAGTTTGTATTATATGTGGCCATCAAAAATCATTCAGTCCTTAACATTTATTGAATGTTTACAGTGTAGAGAAGTGGGCTCAAGCTATTAGGGAATTTACAGACTAACTGGGGAGACAGATCATATTCATTTGAAAGATAAATAAAAATGAATTCAAAGACACAGGCAAAAAAGTCCAAGTACAAATTTCTCAGGTCACTATGAAGTTATAATTGCAGTTGTGGCAAGAATTTAATAGCATAACAGTAAGTGATGCAAACACTTAGAGGTTTTTTGTTTCTTTGTTGTCATCTTTGAGACATGCCATCTTCTTAGCATCTTGAAGGGCATTTGTAATAAATGTTATTGTATCTATTAATAGTGAGAATCATCCAAGGGCAGAAGGTCAAAATAGTTACCCCCAATCAACTGTCAGCTAATCATATTACAAAGATTAGGACAAAAATCTTGTACATCAATAGCATTTGTACCACAGTTCACATGAGATCTGTGTGTCTCAGGAATTTACTTAGAAATTCAAGACATTTTTACACAGCAGTTACTCGATGAATTCTCTGATCTTTTTTAACTCATGGAAGCACTGTTTTTATTAATCAATTATTAATGCCCCATGTTTCACAAATTACACTCTGTTCCATCTTCAACTTGCCCCCAACACACACACACATCACCCATAAGCGTTCTTCCTTCATGGCTTCTACATGACTTCTTGATATTCTCTATATTTTCCTCCTTGTATAATACTCTGCTGAAATCTCATTTCTTCCATAAAGTATTTACTCTAAGGTCTATGTACAGCATGGCTATTATGTGGGTTTTATATTTGGTATTAATCTTATTTTGGTTTGGTGACTTACTCATATAAATATAGTTATGTCTATTCTTTCTCTGATAAAAATACTTACTAGGTGTTTTTAGTGATGATGATGTTTTGGTATCTATGTCATGCTAAAATTACTGCTGTATTTACAGAATTTAAATTATTAGCTTATGCTTGCATATGTATTTAAACGTCATTCCCTTTGGGCAGAGACTGGATTTCCTGTGTACTTGACATTGCAGGTTATAAAAGTAATGTATAAGGATAAAGACACCAAAAATGATTAATATAAATTTCTATACATGGAGAGAAGAGGGAACTTTCTGGGTGACAGAAATATTTGATTTGTTTAGAGTGTGGGTTACATGGATTTTATATTTGTCAAAACTCATCAACAATTACATTTAGACTTTCAAATTTCACTACATGCAAAGTACACCTTAGTAAAAATTTGTACTTGTAAAAGAGTGGGATGCTAGAATTGTTAAAGCGAAAGGGAGAGAAATCTTATCCAAATGTGTATTATTGAGCTGTTCCAAACCATGCAATTTGGAGAAACACTGGAAAGGAATTTTTAGATTGAAACGGTCTGGCTTCTCAGTCTCCCATTCTGGTTTTGTTTTACTCTAAATGTTAATTTGCTTTTGTCAACAGCAATATTAAGAGAGGCTTTCTGAGTAGAGGAAACACATCCAGGATATGTTGGAGGAATGAAAATTAGGTCCACTGGTTTTGATGTTTGGAATATGTTTATTTCATAAGTAACATTTTTCAAAAGTATGGTATCTAGTTGGCTGCATATAAAAATCTAGTAAAATAGACATTTGTAATGAGCATACATGTTTATAAAAATATCACTTTCTTAAATTTAAAAATATTTTAATTAACGTACAAAACTAGGGCAGAGAAATGTTTGCCAGGAACATTTAAAGCTAGAAGACATCGTTTATCTTTATCCCTCTGCTTAGAACACTTTCCTCTTAGTTTTCTTTCTGGCAAGTCCTTAATCATTCTTTAAAGACAAAGAAAATATTACTTTCTGTTAAGTACCTTAGATTTTCCCTGGGGTAACCACATCTCTGCTCCCCCTAAATTCCCTTATTTTTATCAGAGAGCACATGTCATATTTGTATGTAATTATGTTGGATCACCTTTGTTTCCCAATTAAGAAGGTAGACTGTATCCTGTTTACCTCTTGTGTTTCCATAGGCCTGTATATTTTGCTTGGGACAGAGCAGATACTTCAAAATATCTTGAATTAATAAAAATTTTTCATTGAAAAACATATTAAGGATGATTGTTACATTCTTTCTAACCAGCATTGACCAACCAGCATTGACTAAAATAGAATGCCTTAAATGATAAATTTTGTGTGTGTGTGTGAAAAAGCTTGACATAAAAGGAGAAAGTGGATGTTTGGTTCTTGAGTCAGATTATAAAAGAGTTCTTGATTGATAATTCAGTTCAGATATATTTCTCACAGTAAAAAATACGCTCTTTAAAAACACGTCATCTTGTTCCCTTTCCACTCTCCCCCCTGAACTCTGTGCTGTAAATCACCAGACCGAACCCAGCAGGCTCTCATTTTTCCCTATGCTTGGCATTCTCTTCTTTGCTTAGGACGCATACACTCATCTTCAAAACTATTGTCCAGTATCTTCTCCTCCCTGGAATACTTATCTGTGTCTTCCTCTAATATCCAGTGGTACTTGAGCATATTTCTATTAGAGCCTTGTCACTTTGTGTTTATTTAATTACTCATTACTACTATCAGATGGTGAGTATCTTAAAGATCAACAAATACTTGTTATAATTTGAAGAGTCAGTGGGCACTGATGTCTACCCTCAATATGCAAACTAAATAACTAGGAGATAAAATTCACAACAAGGTGAATTCCCTCTCAATCTACATGAGCCTAAAAAAAAGCAAGAGGTGAAACTTGAATATAATTATATAAACTAACCTTGATTGCTCTTTGGATTATAAAACCTTATCAATTTATTGTTGTATCACTAAGGTCAAGCACGTTGCTTGACATATAGCACAAATCAATAAATAGTTACTGAGTCTTACGGTTATGGGGGAAAGGCGGGTAGGAAGGAATAAGTTTGGGAATTTGAGATTTGCAAATGTTAGCCACTATATATAAAAATGAATTAAAAAAAAACCAAGTTTCTTCTGCATAGCACAGGGAACTATATTCAATATCTTGTAATAATAACCTTTAATGAAAAAGAATAGGAAAACCAATACATGTATGTCTATATATGGCTGGGACGTTGTGCTGCACATCAGAAATTGACACATTGTAACTGACTGTACATCAGTAAAAATAAATAAATAAATAAACAGTTACTGAATTAGCAGACACATATGCCAGGTTATATCTGAGATTCTTACAGTTGATTTGTGTCATAATCTTGCTTAACATATTCCCATGGCATGTAAATGCACCCATAATGTCTACGTGCCTGTCAGTTCTACCACTAGCTTGAAAATTTCACCAGGGGAGGGGCCATGCTTAGCTAACTGTTGGTTCTCCTGACTTACTGATTTTTAACTATTTTTTGAATATTGTTACATGCTGAAGCCCTAGGCATTTACAGAATAGGGTTTTACTTTGATATAAAAGAAAAAATTTCTACTTACATCTTTTATTCTAGTGAAAAAGATTTTCTTTTTAATGATTGGATTAATTAATAATTGAATTAATGAACCCATTAAGTGGTTTACTTGACATATTGAGACAGGGAAAACAATATTTTCAATCAAATATCTTGATACTCACATAATAAGATAAAACATGATATTTATACACATTATCTCTAAGCAGATGTTTAAATATTTTAGAAGCTGGGAGTTAATTTAATTCATCCAGAAAAATGTTTTCGTAGAGCCCAATATAGCATTTAATATTCTTATGATTGAGTTGAAGAAAATAATTTACTCAGTGGCAAAATTTACATTCAGAGTTACAAAAAATAACCCCCAAACCAAAATCAGAAATATGATCTTTATCTTGAATGTTTTGAATTTTCCTCTAATACAGATAAAGTCACGAATAAGTGTTATCTACACCTATTATTGGCTATGCATCCTTAAAATTGTTTTCTCTTGTCGATGTTTTTGATGAACTTCATTGGAAAATAAGAGTTTCTATTTTGATTTTTCTCATCTAAGGAAGAAAGGAGAAGATCATATGGTTCATATGATTGCATCTTGTTAAGCTCAGAAAGCAGAAATATGTTGAAGATAATTTAAAATATTTGTACCACATAGCCTGGGATCTGTTGGAGTAAAGAAATCTTTCAAATTTAAATAAATAAATTCATCTAAAAAAGTGAATTTTCACTCTTTTATGAAAAGGGAAGAAGAGCCAGGTGTTTGCTTCTGTGCGTCTTGAATGCTGACAGTAGAAAGTAGAGCCATGGAATGGCTTTGGATCGAAAACGTGGACATCTGACATCATTTTCCCAGCTCCCTACTTTTTCCTTCCATCTGATTGATCTACATGAAGCTTTCTGAGGTGTTTCTGGAATATGCTTCTCCTTATAGAATGTCTCTGAGGGTTCCTAATTGACTTAAAAACAAAATTCTACTTAATGAGCTCAAGCAGTATAATCCATGCTTCTGGATGCTTAGGCTCCTTGTCATTAAAAAAACAAAAAGAGAGAAAAACAAGATTATTAGTTGCAATAACCTAGGGGAAAGATTGTGGCCTCAGAATCCACTTCTCCCCTCTTTCATCTATTCCTTACAGTTTTTAGGGTTAACTGCAATGAACTTTTGTAATTCTGTCACTTAAGTTGTATTCAGAACCATCAGATAGCTAACCAAAACGTAAATTTATTTTCAATAGATTTAAAACTTTAATTTTGTTCAATTAAATTTGCATTTAAGAAATCAGACTGGCAGAATAAATTATTTTCACTGACTGTTTTTTAATAAATTAAATAGAAATAAAACAGTTTTATTGATGACTGTATCTGAGTTAACTCAAATTTGGTTAAAATTTTACATGATAAGATATTTTATATTTTTTAGAGACTAATAAATTCATATCAAATATAAATACCTATCTGTAGTTTTGATGATGATTTAATAGCAACATGTGGATTAATTAATTAATGTGGATTAAAGACTTCCCTGTCTCCTCGATAGGGACATGTAGTGTATTCAGATTAGCAAAGTATGTTAAAAATAAGTGGTATTTTTATTGTATATAGGTTTTGCCTCATTTGGAATTACACTTAGAGTTTTCTATAAAAAAGATAATCAATGTTTGTCTCATATGTCTTATCACTCAACTGTGTTAGAGCAGACACAAACGTTATTTACCAAATACCTGCTGGTAACTATTCTGAAAATGCATTTCCTGTATTACACTACCCTCAGTGTTCTCAGCCACCAAAGTCTCGTAATGTGGAGTTAAAGTTTAATAGGTCTGTGTTGATAACATGCATTGATGGAGAGTGGCCTGACCTGCTCAACTTGTTCTTAATGACAAACCGTTCGGAGTAGACGACCAGCCAGACATCGGTAGTCTCCCAAAGAGCTGGACGCACATTGGCATGTCTTTGTGTTCACTAGCCACCTGCGCTTTAAATGGGCAATCCCTTTGAACACTGTTGAAATTCCTTTAAGTAAAGTCTATGTTGATATGTGTGCGGTTTAAATTTATTACAAATCTCAAAGATTACAAAAAAGGTAATCCTTATTTAGCCTGGGCTTTTGGATGTTATATGATTCACAGAGCTTTATTTCAGCAATTGCACTTGAGAGAAACAGATTAGCTTTGCCGGACTATCATTTATCTCTCTGATAAATATTTATTTAATCAGCCTTGTACCAGTAGAAAAAAAAAATCCTGACTAGTAAATGTTGAGAAAACAGCAATGACAATGACAACCACAATAGGGCATATTATTATAGAACAAATATATATTAATTAGAAGGTTTTGGCTCTAGTCCATCATAAATTGTTTCTTGCTCTGAATACATTCTAAAGTGGTTTTTAATCAAAGTTTTCTAAACATGGAACTATTGATCATTTTTTCTCATTATTAATTTCTATACAAGATTATGTTTAAATTTAAAATAGAATCAACTTAATTTACATAATTTTAAAAATTCTGTGGGACATGCCCAAAATTCCTCCTGGCAATGATTCTCTGAGAATAATCCTGAGATGTCTCAGAGATTTGCTTCACGTCAGAACATGTGCCTATCAGCAAATCAATGATAAGGTTTCCACTTTGTACCAAGTAACGGAGGTCTCTAAGGGGAACCAGCAAATGGCTCCTTCCCCTAAAAGGTTCTGCACAAATTAAGATGCAGCCATAAAAGAAGTGTAGAACTGGCCTCATCACCGGGGACCAGCTTGCTTCTAGATTTGCTCCCAGGGAGAAGAGATAGGGCATGCTTGATTTATTCTTACCAAACTCATCACTCTGATCAAGTCATTCCCCTTGGGATGGGCAGAGTAATGGGGTGGAGCAAGTCCAGATGTTCCCAGGTAAATGCCCTAAGAATTCTCATGGAAAATACTTTTTCCCTACCAGCAAAGGATTGTGGGTGCCAGGCTTTGCCCCGCCCACCTTAATGATTTATAATTAGAATCCACCACATGCTTGTTTTTTCTTTCCCTTTCCTTTCTATTTCTTCCTTTCTAGGGGACCAGTAAAGAGTCATCAACTTAGTATTTCTAAAAGCTTTGCCTCACATATAAGAGTTTGACAATATTCTATTTCTGTGTTGAAGGGTAAAGGTGCCAAGCTGTCCTGTGATACTCTAAGTCAGCAGTCTTTCCCATTCACTGCAGGAAATTTTAACAGTCTTCAGAGGATCCAACCTTCATCAGATGCTTCATCAGATCTTCGAAGGGGCATGCGATAGCAGAAGGTTAGAAACCAGTATCCTCTAGGGAAGGCTGTATCTTGCTGACACCTTGCTTATAGGAAACATCACTATTCTCTTTCCCCAAGGACAGACTGTCCTGGGAGAGTAAAGCTCTATTCTAGTCCCCAGTTGATTTGCTGCTGTCATGTCACATGAGTGTCTTGGAATTATCTCAATCCTACTCACATCACCAAATTGCCCTATAGCTGTCTGCACGGAAAATTGATAAATCTGCTTCATCCTTGTTGAACCTTGTCTGAGACTGATCTGTTCCCTGGTGGGGGTAGGAGATATACATGGAGGGGTTTCTCCAAGTTTCTACCAAATCCTCCTTTTATGGGGCTGTCTCTCTGACTCTAAGCAGGTTCAACATTTTTGGATTCTTCAATCTAATGAGATTGAGAATGGGGCTGGGGATGTGGGGAAAGGATGACTTATAGATGAGGTACTGTTGCATGTTTTCTTTCATTGTTATTCAACAAACACTTCTTGGCCATTTGGTATGTGCCAAGCACTGTCCTGGGCTCTAGGAATGTTAAGACAAATAAGACATGAAGCTCATATTCAGTTTGGGAAATGGGTGGATTATAAACATCATCTAATTTTTTATGTTCCCTTGTTGGGCCAAAGTCAAGTTCATGATATATTTCCAGTGAGTACAAAACCCAACCGAAAGGATAAGAAATGGAAAATTGGAACTTTTCAACACTTAAATAATATTATTTATGAGGACAAGGATAAAAATCTTTCAAACTAGAATCAACAGGTGGAAAGAAATATCCTTGCAATACACTTCATTGTTGTAAAGTCTTTATATTTTCTGTGTGAGGATAAAACATGACAGGTTTCCTGTTTTAACATTCTGGTTATTTTCCTCATATAAAAAAATTATAACAATCTAAAAAATGAATAATAATGAGGGAATTACCAGACACTTGAGGTTCCAGGGACAATGGCATCCCACATGTGGGTAGCTTGAGCCAAAGATTTAACATTTTTGGGTGCAAGTTAGGAAGTAAATAAAATTTTTCTAACATGGGAGAATGAACAGGTGCAGTGTGTCTCACAAATAAATTCCCATCTCAAGCTTTGCTCTTTTCTTGTTTTTTTACATAAAGGCCACCAAAAGTCATCACATTCCCACACGCTAGTTTATTTCTGCCTTAAATTTCTGTTTTTCATTTTGTCATTTGTCCCCCAATATTTGCAGAGCTTGGGGCAGAGCACAACTAAAGAGCCACAGCTGACACAGAAGTTCTGCTGATGGTCCAATGAGGTTTAGATGAATAACGAAAAGACATTCATAATTTATAATTATTATTTATTCTACAAGATTTATTGTTGATGTCATTTTAGCAAAAACACTAATTGTGGCGTTGTAATCTATATTTTCATGTAAATTATGTTCTATTGTCAGTAATGATCTCAGGGAGTAAAGAAACAAAATAATTAGACAGCATTACATCCTAGAAGCAAAGTCAATATTCAAAAAAAAATCTGAATGAAGTCCAAGTCTTCAGGAATGTTGCTAATGTGGTCTACCTGGAATTTTGCCTAAAATCTGTATTTCATCTCTATCATTCTCGTCTGACTATTACTGCCTTCTTGCAAAGCTGCATTGCTCCAGACTTATCTTCTCAAGTGTAATCCACTGACAAGTGAGACTTAATTTAAAAAAAAAAAAAGACTAAACTTTCTGTGAAATCAAAGACAAAAAAGTGATCACAATTAGTTTAAAGGAAAGAATATGTGTCTGAAATTACTATTAATATAGTATCTGTGAGATCACTCATGTATTCATCGTATGTGTATTACCTTCCAATGTGATTTCTCCTATTAAGTGAAAAAAAGTTTTATATTTGATCCAAAATATTTTCTGTGAGCAAAATAACTCCAAGTTAAAAAAAAATACAGTGGTGAATGAATAGGAAATCTGAAGAGAGATGCCAGTTGGACCAGCTCCATTGTTCATTAAGTTTGGTACAACATTCATTACAGTATTAACTCTTGGAGTCAAATATATTTGTTATGATTTAGATTACCATGCATCTGTGTTACAACAGGGTGACTTGGGCCATCTCTGATAATTGCAGAATTCAGACAGTGCCCATGAAACCTACAAGGAGAGTCTGGGAGTGGGTCAGGGAAATTGTCATTTGTGCAACTTCCATTAGAAGCTGGATATGTATTAGACTTGCTAACATAAGCTGTCTCACTTCATTTAACAGTAATCAATGGAACCCATAGATTTAACAGTCAGAACACTTATGGGTGGTCATTTTGGTTGCAAGGATCAGCAAATCTCTATGTCTAGGAAAAGTCTAGTAGTTCCTGGGAATTTGAGAAAAAAATACTGTATAAAACCTTTAGCAACGATTTCTATATCACCTCTCTACTCTGCCTTGACGAAGACTCAGCCTTCTTAGGCTCCGCCTTTCCTGGATCTCTTGTCACTTCCCTGTCAGTTATCAGAGCAAACAAATCATTCTCTACTTTGTTTATATTTTCTCTATCTAAAGCTTCTACTTATTTATTCAACTCATCCATAATCATTATATGACATACTTTTTTTCTTTATAATCTTTTAGTTTTTTTTCCAGTTACTAAATTCTTTTTGCATGTCTCTTTTCAACTTTCCAAGAAGCAGCAATCTCATTGACTTAGTTTTTTCTTATTGGGCAGAATTTTTTGAACTTAGGTTACCTCATTACCACTGGCAAGCCTATGGATCAGTTATCTTCAGGTCAGATGCCCAACACTGGTACTATCGGCAAGGACCACGAGAGGGTGCCAAAACAATTCAATGGGACAAAATTCGTCTCCTCAAAAAAATGGTGCTGAGAGAACTAGAGATCCACATTCAAAAGAATGACATTAGACCCTTTCCTCACACCATATACAAAGATTAACTCAAAATGGATAAAAGGCCTAAATGTAAGAGGTAAAGCTATAAAACTTTTGAAAGAAAATATAGGTATAAAATTTGTAAGCTTTGAGTAGGCAATGGTTTCCTAGATGTGAAAACCCAAACTACAAGCCAGAAAAAATAAAGTGGCCATCATCAGGATTAAAATCTTTTGTACTTCAAAGGGCATCACTAAGAAAGTGAAAAAACAACCTACAGAGTGGGAGAACATATTTGCAAATCACATAATCTTATAAGGGGCTTGTATCTAGAATATATAAAGAACTCTTATAGCCGATTAATAAAAAGAAAGATAACCCAACTGAAAAATGGGCGAAAGTTATGAAGAGACATTTCTCCAAAGAAGATAATACAAATAGCCAGAAAGCACGAGAAAAATGTTCAATGTTGTTCGCCAGCAGGGAAACCCAAATCAAGTTCAAAATGAGATGCCACTTCACACCCACTAGGATGGCTATAATAAAAAAGGAAGTAATGAGTGCTGATGAGGAAGTGGAGGTATTGGAGTCTTCATACACGGCTGGTAGGAGTGCAATATGATGCAACCATTTAAAAACACTGTTTGGCAGTTCTACAAAAGATTAAACATAACGTTACAATGTGATCCAGTAATACTCCTCTAGGCATATATCCAAGAGAATTGAAAGCACACATCCACATAAAAACTTCTATGTTGGTGTCATAGCAGCATTAATCATGATAGCCGAAAGGTGGAAGCAATCCAAATGCCCATCAACTGATGAATAGATACATAAAGGTGGTATATCTATATAGTAACACATCTTCAGTAATAAAAAGAAATGATGGACTGATACATGCTACAACTTGGATGAACCTTGAAAACAGTATGCTAAATGAAAGAAGCCAGTCACCAAGGATCACATATGTAGTTGATTATGTAACTCCATTTATATTAAGTGTCCTAAATAGAGAAATCTGCAGATACAGAAAGTAGGTTAATGGTTGCCTAGGTCTAGGGGAGGTGGGGAGGGGTAATAAGGATGACAACCGGAGTGTATGGTGTTTCTTTTTGGGATAATGAAAAAGCTCTAAATTTGATGGTGGTGGTGGTTGCACAACTCTGAACATGATGAAAGCCACTGAATTACACATTTTAAATAAGTGAATGGTCTGCTATGTGCATTGTAACTCAATAAAGCTGATTTTTATAAATCACCGTCTTTAATATATTCTTTAAAGATTATGTTTAAATCCATTTCTCCTCCAGTTGCCATCATAAAGGCAGCCACCCGAACTAGAAACTTGAAGTGCATCTTAAATTCTTTCTTCTTTCTCATCCTTTAGTCTACTTAGACCACTTTCATTCATTTTCTAAGTCTTTTAGATTCAACCTCTTTAACGTCTCTAAATCCTTCCTTTCCACTCCATTTTTATTCCCATTGCTTGAATTCAAGCTGTAATCATTTATTCCCTGCATTACTATCTCCTTCTTCTGTCTTTTTTTTTTTTTCATTTTTCTCTAATCTGGCTTCTTCGATGCTACTGTGATGATGATCTTTCTACATCAGTGTGATTATGTCCGTAGTAACTGCTTAATATGGCATCAATGGCTCCCTAGAGCTTTCAGGATAAAGTTCAAAATCGCTTTGCTGAACATGCATGGCTCTTCATAAACTGACAATCCTCATCTCTCTACTTCCCCAAGCTAACCCATCTCTCTAGCCAAGTGAAACCACTTGCAACATCTTGAACTTGCCATTTGGTTTTAAATCTGCAGGTCCTAGCACATTTACAAGGTCAGTATATCTTTGTTGAATAAATAAGTAAAAAAATTGAGAATTCATTACAGATATAAGTAGTACTATATTCACACATTAGAAATTCTCCTCTTATAAGTAATAGTTTAATAGCTAGAGTCTTTAGACTCTAGGCCCCGCTAAGTCAAGCGTCATGTGTGTTGAGTAATCTTTTTCTTTATACATTACTAGATGACGCACTTGAACAACTGTCTTTCTTTTCAATGGGAGTGCCTTCCAGTGCCTCTAGAAAGAATTGCCCTGAGACCCTGAGACTCTATAACTAGGACTGAAAAGTCAACAGCAAATATCATGTAATCTCTGTTCTTATCACAACGGAGTGAGGCCCTTTGAAAAACATTCCCAAATGCTTATGTTACCCTTGTGCTCTCAGCGTGAAAATACGCACAGTTACGCACACACTCAGACTCTTTCTGACACACATAGCTTGTGCCCACACACACGCACACACAACATTTTTGGTATGAAGTAGCTTTTCTCAAAGCCATAGTTCAAAAAGCTACCTCATTCTTCTCTAGATATCTGGGAAAAGTTCTGAGAAACTATGGCATCAACCAATAACCTTGACCTTGTTTAGCCCTTTAGAGAAAGTAAACTTAAAAAAAAAAGTTACAATGGTTCATTTAATTATCATTGTTTGGATCTACCGAGCACATTTGAATGAGCTGAATGTGAAACTGCAGAAAATGAGTATGAAATTAACCAATTTTTTAGAATTTAAAAATTAAATTGAAAATTCAGAATATTATCATTCTTAGACACTTACACCTTTTAAATGTTTTTTTTACACATGGAAATAATTAGCTTGAGACAGTGCTTATTCTCACAGCAGGGAATCTGGAGAAAATAAAATCTTAAAAAAGCGGTCAGTCCAACTTAAAAAAGGGGACTGTTCTAATACTATGTGAAACTGGTACTTCCAGATTCCAGCTACATAGATGAGTTGCAAAGCAATGAACCAACTGATTTAAAAATTGTCTGATTCAGTTCCAAGACAGAAATTTGTTCTACTCACAAAATTTTCAGTTTACATTCATATTTTGCCCTTTTTTACTTTGATGCTTGCTTAAAAAAATGGACCTTTAAATATCAATAATTTTTAATCTTCTCATTTATTTTTCTCACAAGTTTCATAATTCTGAAATGGGTGCACATTTTCCTAACACTTCAGAATGCTCACATAATTATGATCTCTGTGTGCCTCTTCCTAATAGAGAAATCAAACGACTAGCAACATGTATTATCCACCCAGTCCACCACCCTCCTGCTGTCCATCCAGCACTGATCATGTGTCATGCACTGCTGTGCACTGGGGATAAAAAAAAAATATGAAATAGGACCTTTCTGGAGGTCTGATGCAAACGCAGTTTCACATAATGCCCTTTGTAGATGGTAAGAGATTTGCGGATAAATTATTATGCAGCACAACCAAACGAATAAATGCCTCTACCCTCATGAAACTGGCATTTTAGTTGGAAGAGGCAGATAATAATCAAAGATGGGTTTAAGTGTATGAAAAAAATAAAAATGGGCATTCATAGGGGTGTGGTGAGCCTGTGTGTGTGTGTGTGTGTGTGTGTGTGTGTTACATTTCAAATTATGTAGTCAGGACAGACTTCTCTGACAAGGTGGCATTTGACCCGAGTGAAATGATGGAGTGACCCACGTGGATACCTGGGGGAAGAGGGCTCAAGAAGAAAGAACAGTGTGTGTAAAGTCCCGAGGCGAGCCTCGTGCTTAGAATGTTCTAAAAGCAGGTGCAGCAGAGTAAACGAGGAGCTGAGTTGCCGACAGCAGGCGACAAGGAAACCAGGGATCACAGAGAAGGAAAGACAAAAGACAAGGACCCAGCAGGGAGAGTCCCTGCCGTCCCTAGTCCAGTCATGCCTGAAGCCAGGGCTCCCCTACGGGCGGTAAAAGGCCACTGCACCTTTAAGCTGGTTTGAATTGGATGCCTTTGCATGTAAAGGGCTGCTGCTCTATCTCTAAATATTTGAAATCCAGCGATTCCCAAACATGCATATAAACTGCTTGATGGCTGACATTTCTAGATAACTCTGAAGCTCCAAGACACAGGCATGAACTCCAAGTCTCATTTCTCTGCCTCAATTTCTCTCTCCTTCCAGCCCTAAAATGCAGCTATCTTATTTTTGTAACACAAACAGGATCTGGAAAAGAAGTGTAAATGACTGCGCCTACAGCAGGGCATTTATCAGTAGATGGGTGGAAAGAATGAACAAATGAATGAATTCTTATGCTAATTTTTAAGAGTACTATCCATTCAAAAAGAAAGCAGTATTATTATTCTTTCTCTTAGGAAACCATTCATGAACTTACTATAAATCTGTGTTAACACAGAAGACACTACTTAATGCTTACGGGGTATCCATATTTCTTGCTAATATACGGTTGCCCTGGTCCACTGCAGGTCCTCCATGATAGTAACAGGACCAGGAGGGTGATGGATTTTATGGGTGAAGGAACTCTCCCATAAAATGCATTTTCCTCTCACAATAATTTATTTTTAAAATGGTGGTAAAATATGCATATTATAAGTTTTGCCATTTTCAGTGTACAATTCAGTGACATTAAGTATATTCACACTATTGTGGAACCATCATCACTGTCCAGCTTCAGAACTGTTTTTACTTCACGTAATGTGGTATCCTCAGGGTTCATCCATATTATAGCAGGTGTCAGAATTTCCTTTCTTTTTAAGGCTGAATAATATTCCCTTGTATGTATAGACCACAGTTTCTTTATCCATCCACCACCTGCGGACACTTGGCTTGTTTTCCCCTTTTGGCTATTGTGAACAATTCAGTTTTAAATTTTTTCTCATAATCATTTTTATACCCTTTTCATTTTTTTGGTATTTGTATTTTTCTTTTTAACTCACTGGCATTAAACTCCGAATCGAATGAAACAATGCCTCATTTATTTTAAGGGAATGATTTTAGGAAGTAAATATCAAAAATAATTCCTGTTGGCAATTAGCAAATCTGTTGCAAAGTATACATAATCCACTTGTTTCATTCAAACAACCCATTAGAGCTAGTCATGGAAACAAAACTTCATCCTGCTAAGAATCTCTGAATATGATGTAACTAGTCTTGGAATCTTGAACTGAAAAAAAAAAATCAGACCACCCAAGATAAATTAAATAACATTTAATTATTGAAAGGGATTTTAATGAATCATTTTTTTGAGGGAGGGCTATTTGTTATTGCCAGACTGGTTTTCAGCAGAAAACACAGTTTCTTCTGAGTCTAGAGCATGATTGGTTAGCACAAATCTTTCTTTGGGCTCAAGCACATATAAACAAGTGATAACAGTAATTGTTATAAATGCAAGCTACAACTGTTTGTTACCTACCGCGTGCCAGTTACCACGTTACCATACAAAACACACTCGATCTGCAAAGCTGCTGCTTACAATCGTCATTGTGTCTGAATCTGCTGCTGTCCACCGATGCTCTTTACAATTAAGTAGCAGCACTCCCGAGTTTTAGGGGGACATATGACTACCAGTCAGACTCCACTCACAAGCCCCCTCACAGCCCCACTGGAATGTATACATACACAGACACGGCCCCTCCTGCCTGTCCTGTATCAGGAGTTCACGCCTTTTGATCACAGACTTGTATTCGGTTGTGGAGTTTGTTTATGCATTCTCCTATTGACAGATAACAGGGCTTTCTGTTTTTTTGGATATTATGAAAAAAACTGCTGCCACAATTTGTGTGTTTTGCGACTGTGTTTTCCTTTGTGTTTGAAATGATGGAGACTATTGTGGTGGGACTACTGGGGGGCAAAGGCTGCTCATCCCACAGCTCATGGCGCCTCTGCTGGTACCCAAGGATCACCCCCATAGCAGGCCAGGAACTGCGTCCCTAGTCCTGTTCTGTCAGTCTCCTGCCCCAGGATTGGGAGTCATGTACCCCCATTCCATATTGTTCCCATCTGCAATACAACTTCCGTCTGCTAGAACCAGAAAATTCACTCCTCACACTTCAGGCTGTGGTCTCCCTGCTTCTCTAGGCTGCGTATTGACTTATGGCCAGAATCAGCCTCAGGAATCGTCTCATCCGTGTGGTACTTGGTTTAGAAGTTAGTCTTGTCTTCTCTTCTGTCCCTCACCGCCAGCCTGACAACTGGTGGACCACATGCCATAATGTATGAAAACTCCTTCTGGATGCCCAAGTGCAGTGTCAGAAATCCCGACCCCAGAGTTTCTAATAGGTAGAATCTCTATCATTCAAACAAGTCAAGAGAAAGTTCAAAGAGCAAAGCAAAAGTAAGTGGGAGCCATTAGAATAGTGTGCACACAAGATGTCCTTATCCCAGGTTTATTTACGTAACATATGTGAACGTAAAACAGAATGAGCTTTACTTGTTTGGATAGAGTCGGTCAGGATACCATTTCCATTTCCTGTGTTTACGTCAACGGCACTTACGATGATGCTTTGTGTATGTCAGATATTTGACGGATGTCCATTGAACATATTAATACATGAATGAATGTTAAGTGGGTCTTCCCCCAAAGGCACATGTTAAGACAGAGCAAACATTTTTCTCTGTTATTTGACAGTGGGTGTAAGCTGCAGCTGGTCAGACTGCGAAAGACGCGTATCAAATATCTGAGCGTGTTTGGCGGCAGGCCGTTTCCTATGTCACGTATCAGGTGTGAGTGGATTAGAGACCCTGTCTATAGCAGCTTAAAAATGATAAATTCTTCTCATAGTCCTATAAACAGCAGTAAATTTTATTTTCATGAAATTGAAGCTATAACTGTATATGATAAAAAAAAAAGTCATTTGTGGCTAATTCTTTCAAGTGATTTAGTAAGTGAACACCACACAAATGCAGAAAAAGATTATTCTTTTTGAAGCTCATAAAACAATAAATATGTTGTGAGTTAAAAACTGAAAAAAGCTCAATTACCAGCCCTAAATTTGTTCATTTCATTCCAGGCTGAAGACTCAAACAGGGGATGAGAGAGCCAGTCATTCATTGAAATGCAAATAGGGGAGGAGAACGGGCAGAGGGGGAGGGGTGGGGGAGAAGGAAGAGAATTCCAAACTTGCCCTCAGCAAAAAAGAAAGAAAATTTAGATAAAGTGCGATAAGAGTTTTTAAACTCCTGAGGCATGCATCCAATCAGAATCAGTGTGCCCCTGGTCCTGATCAGGACGAGATTACATACACCTTTCCTGTATCCAGCCCTTTCGGGGCCTGTCAGGAATGCCTCTGTGGCTGTAAATCAAAAGGCAATGTTCCCAAATAGGTACCTAAGTAGAGAGAAGTGGTCATGATGTATATTAACTGGCACGCTTAAAAGCATTAATGCTGATCACAAAGAGCATAAAAATTCAAGTCTTCATCAAATATACATAGACCAAAGTAGTTCAAAACTAATTTCTATAAAATTTTCCTACATTTCTATAAATATTTCTATATGTAATCATATATATACTTACGTTCAGCTAAACATGAGTTCTTACTGATGTCTCCAAAATGGATCTGTTATCATGTGGATTGTTCTGGCCTTTCCCCTTGTCTAATAAAATAACCTACACATAATAGATTTTTAAATCCAAAGCTTTAACTTGAAGGACTTCGAGCACCTTAGAATGAACCCTGAGCTTATGTCTGCGAGATAAATAGCTACATTCAGTCATTTGCCTGAGTGATGCCCTTCTACTGACTAGGAAGATTAGCCTACTATTTAATTCAGGCTCTGCTTCACTGGTTATTATATATTATTATATATATATATATTATATAATAACGAGTTATTATATCATGGAGCAGTTCTTCCTCACTTCCTGTTCCCACACACTCAACCCACAAGCACAGAGCTATCTCTTCAGAAAGCATCTCCTGAGTTCTCTTTTGCTCCTTTCTCAGCCGTGAATAACTGCAAGTATGATCTGTCTGGAGACACAATGCATCTAAACTCAAGCCTCATATAGATTTCTTATCCTAAGCCATATTCGTCACCCAGTTTACCAGGACTTTACCTTTGGAAATACTGGGAATTCACGCCACTGCCCACAAGTCTCTGACTTGTGGAATAGCAGTGTAAGCTGTATTTCTACAGTATATGCTCAGTTTTATTCTCTAAATAAGCATATGGCTTTTAGCTAGATTGCGTTTAGTGAAATTTACCGAATCTGCCCTTTCTATTTTTTTCTGAGAATTCTCTGGACACGGCGTTTGGGTGATGATTGCCTCCTGTCTATAGGACGCATACGGCAAGCTCCGTCTGACGGGAACGCACATGTAAAGCCCAGTTGAATGTTGAAGTTATATCCTTCAAAAGTTAAAGGTTATATAGTACAAAGTAACGAGGCTGTAGCCCGTAAATCATTTTTTGGATAATGCTGCTGCAAAATCTGATTACTTTTGACAACATATTGAGCTAAATGTTTGAGACGAGACTTGTAGAAAAAACAGTTAAAAATATTTTACTAAAGGGAGTCATAATTAGGCAGAGTTTTGGGCTGGCACCAGACAGCTGGAGTTTCTAGTTTTCATTTGGCCATTACCTTGGGCAGCTTGAGGCAACGCGCCACGGTCAGTTTCCTCTTCCATAAAGAGGGAGAAGGGGACGAGTTAGGGACACTATTGATCTCTGATTACTGTTTCACTTAGAAGGGTGACAAAGTAGGCTTTTATGAGATGAAAGCCTCAAGCCTTTTACCATTTTTGGAATGTTTAACTGCTCAATGTTATCTCTGTGTGAGGGAAGGGGATTTATGGGGGAACGTCTCTGTACATCATTGTAGTATTTCATTAATTTCTGTGTTTTCTTGTTGCTTTCATGAAGTTTTGTGAATAAACTTTATATTTTTAAAGGTTACTGAGGACAAGTTTGTCTTAGAATCTTTTGAAATGAGCCAAGTGTTTCTTTTTTTTTCTCATTTTTTTTTTTCTTAAAAGGAGAGGTGATTTTAGGTTTATTTATTTATTTTTTTAAACAGAGGTGCTGGGAATTGAACCCAGGACCTTGTGCATGCTAGGCATGCACTCCACCACTGAGCTACACTCTTCCCCCTGAACCAAATGTTCCTTGAATTGCTGACTTATCTGGAAATACCTGGAAGTGTATTTGGATTTATAGCACAGTACTCCTTACACCTTATCAGACTATAGTGCTCATGGTGAAGATGAACAATGACTGTGGCAGCTGGCCCCCTCACTGTTTCCTCTTTAAGGAAAGAAGGTGGTTGGTGGTTTCGCTCCCCACCATCTAGTCTAATAAACTGTTTAGAACAAAGACAACAGAAATAGTTTATTTTTTTTTAAACAGACTTTATATCTTAGAGCAGTTTTAGGTTCACACACACAAAAATGAACTGAAGGTGCAGAGATTTCCCATGTTTACCTGGCCCTGCACCTGCATAGTGTCCCTCATTATCAACATTCTCAGCCAGAGCTGTTCACGTGTCACAGCTGATGAACCTACAATGACACAGCATAATCACCCAAATCCATAGTTTACATTAGGTTCACCCTTGGTGTTGTACATTCATGGATTTGGATAAATGTGTGATGATATGTATCCACTATTATAGAGCCATACAGAGTCATTTCACTGATCTAAAATCCTCTGCCTGTTCATCCCTCACTCCCCCCCAAATCCCTGGAAGATACTGCTCTTTTTACCCTCTCCATAGTTTTGCTTTATTCAGAGTGTCATAATTTTTTTTTATTTAAGTATAGTCAGTTTACAATGTTGTGTCAATTTCTTATGTACAGCATAATAATTGTCATACATATGCATACATATATTTATTTTCATATTCTCTTTCATTATAGGTTACTAAAAGTTTGTGAATATTGTTCCCCATGCTAGACAGTGTAAACTTGTTGTTTATCTATTTTATGTATAGTAGTTAGTATCTACAAATTTCGAACTCCCAATTTATCCCTTCCCACCCTCTTCCCCCCTGGTAACCATAAGTTTGTTTTCTATGTCTTGTGAGTCTGTTTCTGTTTTGTAAATAAGTTCATTTGTCTTTTTTTTTTTTAGATTCTACATATAAGTGATATCATATAGTATTTTTCTTTCTCTTTCTGGCTTACTTCTCTTAGAATGACATTCTCCAGGAACATCCATGTTGTTGCACATGGCATTATGTTGTCATTTTATGGCTGAATAGTATTCCATTGTATAAATATACCACAATGTCATATAGTTTTAATCACACAGCATGTTGCATTTTCAGATTGGCTTCTTTCACTTAGTAATACGCATTTAAGTTTCCTCCATGTCTTTTCATAGCATTGAAAGCTTCTGATCAAGTCTTGAAATTTTCTTCTTGAATTTCTTTGTATTAAGCTGAATTTTCTTTTAAGGTAACAAAGATCATAATCTTAAATTGTTAGCATCAATGGTCTAATTTAATTCTTGTGATGGATAGATATGTGATTGAAACAAATGTAAATTATGTTTAAAAAAATGCTTACCATAGCAAAATGACTTAAACAGTCAGACATGATCCTCACCTCTGAGATGTATAGTTTTTTTACTTATCTATTTTATTTGTTAGATGATTTAGTCTCTACATACGTTTCCAGATATCAATTAGGTATAATTATAAAGAATTTCGTAATCCAAGAATTGCATTTTGAAACATTGTATTTATTTTCTTTCTTGAAGTGCTAAATAATGTAAAGTATATAAGAAAAAATAAACATGTTTAAAAACTGTCTCCCCTATTTCTCCCATCACAGTCCAGGGCAGAGAGACACAGGCTCTCCTCCTTGTCTTCATCCGGGAACTCAGGCTGTCTCCCACTGTGACTGGGCACTCTAGGCTCTCAAAATCCTATCTCATCATCTGGGTAGGAAAACAGTGTTGAGCTCTCATCAAGGTTTTAGAGCCAGGTTATCTTCATCTCTGTATTCCCAGAAATCTAATCATGTGATTCATACTCTCTCAGGTTTGAGAACCATAGTCCTTACTTTGTGTTACGGACTGAATTTCATCCCCTCCAAAATTCACGGGTTGAGGGATAGGACCATAAGGAGGTAATTAAGGTCAACCGAGGTTGTAAAGGGGATGTGCACAGACAAATGTACAAGCCAAGGAGAGAGGCTGCAGGAGAAACCAAACCTGCCGACACTTTGATCTTGGACTTCCAGCCTCTAGAACTGGGAGAAATTTCTATTGTCTAAGCCACCCAGTGTGTTATTTGATTTTGGTATGTCAGCCCTGACAGACTCATATGCTTTGTTATATCCATCACTCAGAAACTTGTGTCTCATCCTATTAAAATTCTTTGGACTCCTCTTTATTTCATAAATTCATATCATTCCTTCAGCCCCCTCTACTGCTATGTTATTTATGGTCCTTATTACATATTTCTCTTATATATAACCTGACACTCTGCCAATCAATGCGAGGTTGCCAGAAGATTCTTTTAAACATGTATATAATCATGCCACTTTATAGCCTAAAATCCTCTAATGGCTACTCAGTGTTTTGGATAAAATCCAAATAATCAAGGGTAAATATTGTGACCTCATGATACCTGCTTACCCGCCTAATGTTATCTTCTGTCATCTCCACAAATGGCACGTGTGACAGCCCCATAAAACTGCGTGACGTTCCCTGAACATGATCACACCACTATTTTTGGCTTTCCAGCTGCTACTTCACTAGAGAAAACTCTCTCCACTTCTACACTTGATTAGTTCCTACCGGTCCTAAGGCTCAGCTTAGGTCAAATCCCCTGGAACATCATGTCTGAGTGGCATTTCTCCTCCCAAAGTTCTGATTTAGATCTCCCTTCTTTAGAGTTTGGTAGTAAATTCTAACACCATATTTTGTTGGCGGCTTTAGCTACCTTTCTCACTAGACTAAGGTCCACATAAGGGCAGGTATCTGATCTTTCAGAGTAAATAGTGAATAAATCTCTTTTGCAGGCATGCCCAAATAAATGCAAGACGCTTTGTGTGCGTGTCCATGGATTGCAATTAAATGGCAAAAGTTTATTACAAAAACGGAAATAAAGCTCCATCACATTATAGGGATAAATCCAGTCAAATGTCCAGCACTTTTACTCAGGTTATCTTTAGTTTGGATTTTGAAACCACACAAAGAAACTCATCACCACCTGCTTTCCTTGGAGCATAACAATTCATGTTTATGTTGGAAGTTGCTGTATCATTTCCTTTGAAGAAGCCAAAATTCATTTATCCATCTCATTAGGCAACTCCATGAATAGGAAAGGAGGACTGTGTGGTCTATGTGATTTCTTTAAAGAAAGTGGTGTGTTTTGTTAAACATCATATCCATTACCACCCACTAGGGTTAACCACAATTCTACAGTGATGAAGATTTCCAGACCACCTGCGTTTAGTAGTTATGTTCAACTCTTTTAGACTAGGCAGACTTGAAAAGGAGAAATCAGCGAACCAAATGCATGGAATTATATCAAAGGAACAAATATTAGAAACAGGTGTGAGATACTACCAAGGGAAAATAAAGCATTAATTCATTCTAACTGGCAGTGAACCATGCTATATTTCCTGAAGAATTAGCTGCCTTAAAACATTTTGACACAGGAGTTAATTATAATTTTTTTTTATTTCAAGCCAAATTTTCCAAACCATAAAAAATGCATTAAAAACTTTTAGGCAATTATGGAGCTGCAAAAATGTTTTATTCTCTATGTCCCAGTTAAATTATATTCTCTGAGCCTAAGCATATAAAAAGCTAATTTTTATTATATGGAAAACTTATAGTCTAATTTTTATATTGTCCTATGAAGCAAATTCTATAGCAAAATGTATCACATTTTTAGATACACAGTATCTAATGTTTAGTTTTATGAATTTTTTATGCGCTGCCTCATTCCTGAAAGGATTTGAGGTTGTGGCGTTGAGTAAATTTTTGGTTGAATACCTTAGTTTTCATTGCATCACATAAGATTTAAATATTTATTATATGGAAGAAATGCACTTCCTTTTCAAAATATTTCAAAGTAATTATTGATTAAATAATTACTTATTTGATAAGAACATATCAGTTATAATCTCGTAATGTCAGTAAAACATTAATCAGTGTAACTATTTGCATCAGAACAGCTATCTCTGTGGCTCTTCTCACAGTACCTCCAAGTGATCTATTAGCAAATGTTTGCTTCCCTTCATTGCAACCTTGACTTTTCTGGTTTAAAAGTCTAAGTTCCCAAGGAAGGAGTACTTCCACCAGGAGATACAGAAATAGTTTCATAAAACTGAAGGCTGAGATTTCCACCTATCGACTTTGTGCTTTTCATGAGATTGAACCAAATACTTTACAAACTAGATTTCTTGACTGGCTGCGGTGATTTGGACTAGCCATTGGAAATTGAGTTGCTGCTACGGAACAGTCTGAATAAGAGAGCAGCATGTAAAAAGTCTGAACGGTACAAAGCTTGGCGTGCCAGACTGAAATTTCGCACCTTAATCCAGTAAGCTTTGAGGGTTTATAAAACAATTTTATCACTACAGCCAGAATAACTTCAAGTTGCTCAATGATTAATCTTTATAGAACGTTACTGGAGATTACAGCAAGAGAGTGTTTATTTAGGACGTGGTAGATCACCACTGAATATCATTAGAACTCGATTAATTTGGGATTTTGCCAAAAAACAAGAAGAGAACAATTTGTCTTTTTCCATTCTACACATATTCCATTTAAATGCTCTGGTCTGAATTAAACGAAAAAGCTTCTGTATGTCAAAGGAAACCATCAACAAAATGAAGAGGCCACCTAACAAATGAGAGAAAGTATTTACAAATCATATATCTGATAACGGGGTTAATATCCAAAATATATGACGAACTCATACAACTCAACAGGAAAAATAAAACAATCTGATTTAAAAATGGGCAGAGGATCTGAATAGACACTTTTCCAAAAAAGACATACAAATGGCTAACAGGTACAAGGAACGTGCTCAACATCACTAGTCATCAGGGAGACGCGAATCAAAACCACAATGAGATTATCACCTCACACCTGTCACAATGGCTATTTGCTAAAAAGACAAGAAATAACGAGTGTTGGTGAGAGTGTGGAGAAAAGGGAATCCTTGGGCACAGTCGGTGGAAATGTAAATTGGTGCAGCCACTATGGAAAACAGTATGGAGATGCTGCAAAAAATTAAAAATAGAATGACCGTATGATTCAGCGATCCCACTTCTGTGTATTTATCCAAAGGAAATAAAATCACTACCTCAAAAAGATATTGGTTACCCCTATATTTACTGCAAGGTTATTTACAATAGCCAATATATAATATAATATGATATAATATAATATAATAGTATATAATAGCCTATATATATATATACAATTTAAAATATAAATATAATTTAGCCATAAAGAAGAAGGAAATCTTGACATTTATGACCACATAGATGGGCATTATGCTAAGTGAAATAAGTCAGACAGAGAGAGAGAAATACTGTATGATCTCATTTACATGTGGAATATAAAACAAAACAAAAGCAAGCCCGCCCAAACCAGAACCACCAAAACTGAGCTCTCAGATGCAGAGAAGAGACTGTTCTCTTGGGTGGTACTTGGGTGGTCTCTCGTCTCTCCAGCTGACTAAACGTTTTCTCTGTGTGAGTTAATTTTTCCAACTACTGATAGAATAAAGGAAGTTTTCTTAAAAAAGAAATATCTGTACCTAGAACTAGATCTTTATTTATCCCAGACTGATATATCAGAATTCCTACTTAACATGTCTACTCAGGTATTTAATAAACATCTAAACATCGTATGTCTGAAGCTAAATTATTTCCCTGGCCTTTCCCTCCTGCTCCCTCCACTGAAGCCACATTGGCCTCCTCGATGTCTCCTGGACCTGCCAAACATCTTACTTCAAAGTCTGCTGTTTCTTCTTCCTGGAACATTCTCCAGTGTGTTCGCCAGGGTTCAACGAGAGGCAGCACAAGTAGGGGAGAAAGATTTTATTATAAGGAATTGGCAGCTGTGGGGGCTGGCTGAGCAGGTCTGAGCGCCATCGGGCAGGTGGGCAGGAAAGGAAGGGTGGGGTTTCACAGGAATGGGCTGAGCTGTTGTTCGCAGGCAGAATTTCATCTTGTTCTCACTGCTCTTAAGGCCTTCCAGCTGTGTAAGTCAGGCCCACCCAAATCATAGGACAATCTCCCTTATTAAAGTCAGTTGACTATGGACTTTCATTACATGTGCAAAATGACTTCACAGCATCACTTACATTGGTGTTTGACTGAATAACTGGGAACCGTAGCCTTGCCATGTGGACGTATCAAAAAAACCATCATACTCAGATATCCTTACGGCACTTTCCCTCATTTCCTTCAAATTTTTGCTCCTATATCAGAGGAATCTTCCTGACTGTGTTGTTTGTTTGTTTTTCTCCAAAGCACTTACCCTACCTTCCATTTTATATGCTTTATTTTTTTTCTCTCCATATACACTGCAAACACTGTGAGAATACTTTTTCTGTTTTATTTTATTGCTCTATCCTCTGTGCTCAAAAAGTAGGGCAGAGGAGATTTTTGATAAAAATTTGTCAAATAAACTAATGAGTGATATGGAAAACTAATTTAAAAGTACAATTTTGGTAGCTCACAGTGAGAAAGAATGTGACAATGAATATATGTATGTTCATGTATGACTGAAAAATTGTGCTCTACAGTGGAAATTGAGACAACATTGTAAAATGACTATAACTCAATAAAAAAAGTAAAAAAAAAAAAAAAAGAAAGGCAAAAAAAAAAGTACAAGCTTGAAGATGGTGATTGCTTCCTCCAAATTTACCATATTTTTGAAATCAAAATGTTCAAAATACAACACTAACAAAAATAATTTTCTAGTAATGCCTGTGTATAATCCAACTACACACACACACACACACACAGAGTTTTTTGTTGATGCCCCAAATGACCTAGATGAAGAATGTTATGGAGATACTGTTTTATCCAGATTCTCTGTGACACTGAACTGGACACTGGTTTGCCCTCCAACACACACGCTGGACTGTGACAGAACTAGTTGTCAAGTCTGCTCATCATAAATGAGGAAACAATGTCAACCCAGTAGCCTTTCTCTTCATTTTTGACCTTTTGCCCAAAGACACATTTTTTTGGTGGATCTCTGTAGGGGAAGGAGATGCTTGCATTCCAGCTGCCTGGAAATCGCAGAGGTTTCCTACAGTCGACTCCATTCCACTAGCCAGACATCGAAACACCACGCATGCAATGTTTGCTTGTAGATCGCTTGTCTGCATCCCTATCTCCCAAATTATATATGCATCTTCTCAGGTTTTGAGAGGGAGAAATAAATCAGAGCTTCTTTTTCTTACTGCTAACCTCTGCTCCCCTCTTCTCCTCTCTGCTCTTTCTCTTACTTCCTGAGAGCATCCTTTGACAGCCTCTTCCTACAAGTGCTCTTTCAGCTGCTTCTACCGCTAAGTGGCGTGAATGCCGCTGTGAACTTAGGACCCAGCCATCAAAGGCAGTCATGAATGGAATCAATGTAGTTCTGATCATTTGCTTCATCGTTCTTGCTTAGCAGAACCCGATGCTTCCTGGAGACCAGCACCTACGTCTGTACAGCTAAGGTGGGGTCAGGATTCTCACTGTATTCATAACGACGGTTTTTTAGATGCTACCTCGGAGCATTCTTTGTACACCCTGCTGTGTACACATGCTTTGCTGTGCTGTTTCCTGGGAGGAGAGGAAGGGTCTACTTTTGATGTAGGCGGACAAGAGGAGCGGAGTAGGAAAATGGTAATAGGGAGTCTCTGCCTGTGACCATGGACACAAATGTGTCTCCATAGAACCATTCGTTTATTTACACCACCCAAAACATGACACAATTTAAGGAAAGTCTGGGAAATGCAGACAAATATTTCCAAACAGTTTGTGTTTTCAAATGTCAGAATGGTATCTCTCACATAAGAGAGCATAAATAGAACAAAAACTGGTCAGACAACCTGCCTCTGTCAGCTTTCAAAAATATGTGAAATGACTTATTTGCTGATGAAATTTTTATTTTCTTTTCACATGTGGTTTGACATTCCTCAAGAGGCTCTGAGAATATTCCCTTAATAATAGGAAATACAAATTACCTGCTTTGTATCCATAAATCAGCTTTATTATATCTGAGCCTTATTCACCTTTGGGGCAAATGTAAAGTAAGACACTAATCTCTCAATTATTGTAGATACTAAACTTTGTTTAGCAGAATATGACTTTTCTTATTTCTTTCAGTTACATAAGTATTTTATTACATGATATATTTTATATTTTACATTTTAATATTTTATTGTACACTTTATATTTTAATATTTTATTATACATTTTATATTTTATTGCAACTCTCTCTATACATTCTAAAATGGAATATGGTGAATTGACTTAACTGACTGCTCAGGTCTCAATGATTTAGGGACCAGTTAATATTTCTTAATTCTGAATATTCTCAGTCACCATATTTCAAGATTATTTTAGTATGAAAGGAAGGGCAAAACTCTATTAGAAAGAAAACTCCCCTCTTTTTCTGAGGAAAGTGATCATGAAATCTGCAGAGGCCATGGCTTAGGGAATGCTTAGATCTTGAATGCCATACAAATGGGCAAATTCAGCCTTGAAATAGTCTGGAGTGTCTGTAAGAAAATTAGATTACCTTACAGTTAAAGTCAGTCCAAGCAAAAGGAAGAGTCATAAAAGTGCAAGAGCCCTCATTAACACATGACGTTACCTGTTAGGTCGTCAACAACAGCTCTACCTACAGCTGCGAGAGTTGGAGCGGGTCAGCACGCAGCTGCGGGGCACCCACTGCGGTGAGTGGAAGACACGCTCTCCTTCTGTGACCTCTCGTTTCAAATACAAGTTTGGGCAAAGCTTGTTTTTGACAGTATGTTCTGAGACATGGTGTGCCTAAGGAGAACCATAAATCTGTCATCTGGATCCTTAAGACTAAATAACATAAAACTGGCCTGCAACCTAAACTACAGTGGTAATTAGCAAATATAAAAGCCAACGTTCTGGAAACAGAGAAGGAAGGAGTGGGCATTTTTTAAGAGTCCATGAAAGGATTTAGTAATTAAAAGAGTGATAGAGGAGGAGTCATGCAATTACAATTAATCTAACTTTTCCCCTTGTGCCATATCTTCTTTAAAACTTGCACTTACATCCCTACCTCATCCAGAAAATATTTTTGGGTAACCCCAGCTAATTTTAACCCTGCCTTTACATAGGATTCCTCAACATTTACGTGCATAGTTTTTACTATTCTATGGTGAACCCTACTCTGTTAATATGTTGCTTGGTAAATCAGTCACTTAATTATTTCATGGGTGTATTTCTTGCCTTTTCTTTTTGGTTCTAAGCATCATGAAGAAAGAAATATTGACTTACTTCCTTTATTTGTTATTCCTTTGATATGTATTTAAATCTGATAGACATTTAATGCAGATACAATCCAAAATAAACCATATTTAAGGTAGGAATATATTTTGAGAACTTCTGTAATGAAATTCATTCAGATTTATTGAGTACCAAAGGATTAGTCCCCTATTAGCTTTGCTTTAATAATTATTTTAAATATAACTTTAAAAACTAATACCAGATTATTGGGAACAAATTTCAAATATTATGAAAAAGTAAAAAAGTTAAAATTTCTTCTTTAAAACCAATTCTTTCTTAGTAGTTTCATGTATGTTCAGACTTCCTTATTCCTTCCTTTCTTCCTTCTTTCCAAAATTGTAGTAAAATTTTCCATCTTAACCATTTTTAAGTGTACATTTCAGTGGCATTAATTACATTCACAATGTGGTACGACCACCACTGCACTGTGTCCAAAAACTTTTCTCATTCTTTAAGTACTATTCATGCTGCCCTGCCCCTTGCTTTTTCACTTGCTCTGTAAAGTCTCATTGGATGAAGTCTTTATCTCCAGGTACTCGTTTTTAGTTCAGTTTCATAGAGAGTTGACAAAACTGGGAATAAATATTTTATCTCTAACCATTTGCCCACTTAACATGTTCCTTGAAAAATCAGTTGGAATTTTTTTTTTCAGAGGATGAAAGAGGAAATGTTGTATCATTGGAGTAATAACTTTTACTTATTCCCATGCTAGGAATGCATTATTTATTTATTTAATTTATTATTTTTTTAAATTGAAGTACAGTCAGTTACACATCAATTTCTGGTATACAGCACAATGTCTCAGTCATGCATATATATGCATATATTTGTTTTCATATTCTTTCTCATTAAAGGTTATTGCAAGATACTGAATATAGTTCCCTGTGCTATTTTTTTAATGTTTTTATATATAGTGGTTAACATCTGTGAGCTTGAGGAATGCATTATTTAGAAGCTCTTTGTCACTCCCCTAAAACCTCTGTTTTCATAGACTTAGAATAAGAGCATCACAGAATCTAGTTGCAAATGACCCCAGTTGTCATCTGGTCCACTCACCCAGTGTCAGAATCCGTTTTACAGAATCAGTCACCAGGTCACTGTTAACCCTCTCTGAACATCTGTAGTGACAGGGACTAAGTTACTATATTACCTTCCAAGGAAGCCCTTCCTATTTCAGAGGCATCCAAAGATTCTTTTATTTTTCCTACCTGAAACTTCTACCCGTTTGGTTTATTTTAAACCTTAGCATCTTATTAGGCAAATACAGTTCTTCTTTTCAAGTAATACTTGAACATAACCACATCTCCCTCCTGAATATTCAGTTTTTCCAAGACTAAACCCCCAATTACTTCAACCATTCTTGATACCGTGTGGTCTCACGTTCCTTCACCAACCTGGTGATTTATTCTGAGTTATTTTTCCATTGAACTATTTTCTCCTTCAAGTACAATGCTTGGAACTGAGGATAATAGTTCAGATACATTCTAAATGCTTTCAAGTAGAGCAAAAATTTCTTTTGTATGTTTTACTTCAAACTCCTAATTTGTTACAGGATAATTTTATGGCAGAGATTTCAGATTTAGATTAAACTCATGACTAACATTTTGTGGGTACCTCCTTTAATCATTTATTTCAGACTTTGTGACAATGGAGTTTTTCTAGTTTAGAAAGAACTGAAAATCCAGGTAAGGTGAACACACTGAGATATAGTTAGAGTAGAAACACATACCTTCCAATTTTGCTTTCTTAGGTAGAACCACCAGCTTTTCTTACAACATCAAAGGAGACTCAGAAATGTGAGGCACAGACATGAAGCTGTCAAATGTTTTGATGCATTGCTTGTCATTTCTTTAACTTCACTGGAAGAAGTAATGCAGGAGTGTGAGAATTCTTACTCCAAAGCTAGTCTTTTAGCAACATATTGCAGGAGGGGAGAGGAGGACTGGCTCTGAAAATGTAAGTGAGAATTCTCGTGTTAATGCCTTTCTCTTACATATCCTGAGATATCACTTCTTTCAACGTGAAGGTAATAAAATAGCATGTGTAGTGATTGGGCCAAAGTCATTAGGGACTAAAGAGATAAATAAAACCTCAGATATGAAATTTATTACTGTAAGCTTCAGAGTCTTTTATTATTCACGTCAGACTTGGATTGTGGACATTGGTCTCTCCTTCCACTTTGAGTAATATGTAGGTAAATATTCAGGATTCACTATGTCAAAACTGTGATTAATATTGAGGACTTAAAAATTATTTTCTAGAAGAAATATTAACAAATCTCATGTATGGTATTTTGAATCCTCCTTCAACCTAATTTCATCACTGTAATTTCCAAGTTAACTACATTAAAAAATGTCACTTCAGTTAATGGTCTTTTACTGCGGCTGAAGTAAAGTTCTTGGAAGGGCCACATGTTTTCCCTGCTTGGGAGAATAAACGCAAAAGATGAATCAATTCAGAGTTAACAGAGAAATTCCAGAGCTAGAGAAAATCTGAAGACACAAGGAAGGATAGACATGGAAGAAGCTCTAGCAGGTTCAACAACTGGAAAAGCGGAGGCTGATCACAGGGGCCTAAGAGGAGATGAGATGCAGCAAATGAGGTCGGCACCCAGGAAGGCCTGCGAGCTGGTAGCTGGGCCCAGGCTCAGGGCTGGCTTTCAGGGACAAGCAGATTCACTGACCTTTCTAAACCTCTGTTTCCCATCTAAACACGTGTGTGTGTGTTGGATGTGTCTGGGTGTCTGTGAAACTTTACTGATCTCTTGTGAAGCCTCGATGAATTTGCCCCAGATCATAGAACTAATGAAGAATGGAGTCTGTTTAATTCCAAAACACAGTTCTTTCACTTGAGATGCAAGGTCTGAGGTAGGCAGGTCTGATTCAATGCTGATTATTGACCTGTATCTCCTTAATTCATTCAAGGGAATGAAGTGACCTCAGCTAAGGAGAGAGGTGGATATGGAGAAGGAATTCCAGCAGGGCCTTCATTAACTCAGTAAGTTGGCCTTGAGGTTTACTATATTCCAGACACTAAGCAATGCTCTGTCTCCTGCCCTCAGGGACCCCGAGTCAACTAGGGGTAACAGGACCAGAATAATAATCCAAAATACACATTCCACGTTTAAGTATGAGAAAAATTTGCTGGAGAGCTAGTGGACAGTGAGACCTGGGCATGACATGTAAATTCTCTGAACTTGCTCCCTCATCCGGTCTCCCACACTCACATCATGGCTGTGAGTATTAGATGTTTGTGAAAGTGATTTACACGTTGTATCATAGCATTATGCAAATAAAATACACTGTGTAGCCCATATGTCATGATCAAAAGGCAGAATCAAAAGGCTATAAATATTCAAAAGAAGACATAATTATGACCAGGGACACTGGGAAAGGCTAAAGAGGAGTTAAACTTGAAGCATTAAATACAACTATGAAGGAGAATGAGGTAGAGGAAAGGTAAGCCATGAATAGTGAACTCCCTGACCAAAGACACAAGGGCGTGGAAGTACAGGGCATATTCCAGAAAAGTGAACAGTCCTGTGACTGGCTTCTTGGGTGTGTAGGAGATTGGGGGACATAGAAGAGCAAGCTGGGAGTGGAGGTTGGAATCTGATAAAAAGAGTAGTGAATCATACATCATTTTGTAACAAACAAGGGGCTATTTCTGAGTTAAGGTGGTGACGGCATCAGGTCTGTGTTTTGGTGACATGTAGGTTTTGAGTAGGACACTGGTGAGATCCCGTATGGGGAGAGAGCGATCTATTATAATAAAATATTAACAAATAGCTAAACTCAGAATGAGGCAATGTGACCAGTAACGAGAGAGGTAGAACTGATGGCGTTTGGAGTCCAGCTAAATATAAAGGAGGAGGAGTCAAAGGTGATTTTGAGGTTCTCGGTGTGATGGAAGGGAGACGTGGAGGTGCCGTTGAGTGAGACAGGACACACTGTAGGGGAAGAGATTCGAGGAGCTAGGCTGAAAGTTCCTTGAGTCAGGGAATGAATTTTATGCATTGTTCTGTCATCAACGTAACCCAGTGCCTGGTGTAGATTTAGTACTTTGCCTTTTTTTTTGTTTTTGTTGTTTTGAAGAAAGCAGAGAGTAAACGCATGAAGGGGGAAAGTAAGTGTACAATTTGGAACATGATGAGTTTGAGCTTTTATCCATGTACAACCATCTCTGCTCTTGATTTCCCCACACTCCCATAGCACATTTTTAGTATCTTCCTAAGCATTCACCTTAATTATCTCAGCTCTACAGCTGTTTACGAATAGGTCTAATTTCTTTTACAAGACTATACATACCTGGAGTCAGAGTCCATATCTGACTTAAAACTATGCATACCATAGTGTTTCATAAATAAATATCTAGAAAATAGTTGAAAGATGGAGGCTGAAGCTTAGTGAGAGATATGTCCTGCCTCTTATTCTCCGTATGTTCCTTAACCTAGCAGTGTTTTAATAATAGTTGATGATTTATCTGTAGTGGTTCACACTGACCTTACTAATACATTTAGCAAACAGCCTTGTGCTTTTTTGGTTAATATGTAGTGAACTAGTGACTCATTAGAGACATAATCTGCTAAATACTTTGAGTTCATAATAACAATTAACACCCTGTATGCTCTCCTGAAATCTCTGAGGTTATATGTGGAGTTCCTTGAACAAGGATGTTTTTGAAAGCATGTCTTTTTAAAGCTATGCTCCCAATTTAGGAGACTTCAGAAAGATGACCAGTACAAAACAAATTAATTTTGTTCAAGTTCCATGTCATTATCTGTGGAGCTGACCTCATCCTGACACCTTCAGAGAAGCTGGTGGTGCTGGATTCTGTAAAACAAGGTGACTTTGATAAAGGCCATGCCTCTCTTCAAGCCCTAAAAGTTGGCCTGGGGAAAGAAATCATCCAGAAATGTGATGACAGAAAGCTTAGCTCATAAATATCCAACAGGCATCTCGTTACGAATGCGAAGTCCATACTGGTGACTACGATCCTCAAACTCTGACATTAAAGAGGGTCCTTCATTCAGAGGTTAAATGCATTATAATCTGCAAAGTATATGGTGATGCCAGTGTGAAATTAGATATCTGTTTCTTACTGTGTACAATTTAGATTTCTCAAACAATTTTTAAATTAGAGACTTTCACAACTCAGATCGCTGTAGCAGTAAGTCAACAGACACCTATTATGTAAGCACAGCAAAGACACAGTAATGATGTGGAGCGATGTTTCAGGGTCATCTCGCTGGTCATCCTCTGAGATGAGCCCTTATCCTGCCCCTATTTGAGGGGGAGGAGTCTGGGTCATGCAGGTTAAACACATTGGCTACGTTGAAATCGCAACTGTGCTGAGGTTTGGAACTACAAGTTCTTAGGCTTTGAGTCTATCTTATCACAGAATCAAATGTCTGAGAAAGTGAAGGTTTTCATACAAATATTGAAAATATACAAATCAACGTGCTTTTCTTTAGCATTCCAAAAATTACTATCTGTTTTTCAAACATGTAGAATTTATTTTTGACTTAGATTTTATGGTAGTTCTCTTCAGCAAGGAGTGTGACAATTAAAATAGAAATAAAAGTTAGGAAAGAATCAATATAGTATGAAATATACCAAAAAGCATTCGGTTTTACAGACGCGGTCTTACCCAAATCAGAGTGATGATTGCACAGAAACATCAAATCAAAACTGCTAAACTCTTTGGACCCTTCTTACCGTGGTTAAGGTGCCTTCACTTCGTTTCTTATGCTATCTCGTCTCAGGTTGTCTTTTCACTACCAACTTTTGTTACGAAAGTTTTCAAATATGCAAAAAAGCTGAAAAATTTTTATAACATACACATATATTCTCTCTATGTAAATTAACATTTTTCATATTTGATCTATCGGTGTATCATCTCTCTGTACTATATATGATACACCATATAAAAGCAAGTTTTAAAAGGAAAACATCATAACACTTCACTCTAAAATACTTGACCATGACTGTTCTGAGAATAAGGACATTCTCTTGTATAATCACAATATCATTTTTAGAAAATTCAACAATAATTCTATAATATCAAATATACCATCTTTATTCAGATTTCTCCCATTGTCCCAAGAATGTCTTTAGTATTTTATTTGATCTAAGATCCGGCTGAAATTCAGGAATTGGTAGTTATGACTAAATCTAAAAGTGGCCATCACTCTCTCTCTCTCTCTCTTTTACTCTCTGTCTCTCTCTCCTCTCTCTCTTTCTGTCTTGCCTTCTAATTTTACCTTTTGGAAGGATCTGAGCCTGTTTCCTTAGAGCATCTTACATTCTGGAGTTGTTTTATTATTTCCTCATGAATTATTTAACTTCTTTCTGATCCTGTTAGGTCTAGAACTTGTTTAGATTCAGGTTAAATTTGGGGGCAAAGGATATTTCACAGGCGATGTTGTATATTTTGCTTTATTTGTATCCCAGAGGAAGGCTCCACTGCTGAGTTGCCCTATTTTAAGTGATGCTTCTTTTGATCAGTTAATATGATGACCACCATGTCTCTTCATTGTGAAGGTACATATTTCTGTAGATACTTAGTAACTGTAAGTGATATTTTACCTGTTGCCAATCCTTCACCTGTTGGTTTTAGCATCCACTGGTGATCTCTACCTTCATCAGTTATTGCATTGGAAGTTGCAATATGACAATTTTGAAAAAATCTATTTCTTCTCTATATACTAGATTGTAAATAAAATCTTTCCTTTTTCTTCTTCGTTCTCTCTTAAAGAATCATCTTATAAAATCTTGGATTTTAATTTATTTGTATGTTAAATAAATTACGCTTAAAATTCCCTTTGATGCAATGTACATTTTCCCCAAATTTGGCCAGGGGTATCCCCTTCAGGATAGTGCTGGAAACCCTTTATACATAATTGCCTTAGTCTTTGAGTATTTCCTTATTTTTTTATACCAAATATCTCAGGCTGCTTTCGACCTTTCCTGACCAGATCTGGAACTGGTCACTTGACCACAGCATCCAAAGCTTCCTTTTAGTGGGAAATGGTATAACGGCCGTGGCAATGTACCAATCAGACCCCTTGCTGTGGGAAACACAACTGACTGACAGTATCAGCTGCTGCTCATCTAGACCCATCACCAAATCCACGCAGAGGCCACGCTTCCCATGGCTGCCTCCAGCCAAGGACGGAGCATAGCAAGGCCACAAACACAGGCTCCTTCTGGCAAGATGCAGAATTTCTCCAACGGGTGACTTTTGCATAAAGACTCTCAATTGGCCTGGCTGATCTTTTCTCAGAGATGTGCAGCTGTCCAAGACTCTTCCTTTCTGATCTCTTTCCTTCCCTTCCTCTCTCCTTCAGAATGTGTCATGCCTGCATCCTGGTCTGGAGACTCTTTCTGCCTTCTTCCGCTTCCTCTCCTAATAAACCTCTTGTACATGTCATTCTGTTTTGGTGTCTGCTTCTCAGGGGATCTGACTTAAAGTG
Source organism: Vicugna pacos (assembly GCF_048564905.1). Classification (NCBI taxonomy): domain Eukaryota; kingdom Metazoa; phylum Chordata; class Mammalia; order Artiodactyla; family Camelidae; genus Vicugna; species Vicugna pacos. The sequence continues at coordinate 11,532,366 of NC_133000.1, read as the reverse complement.
AATGATCCAGAGACAAAAATCTGGACGCTGAGGCTGCTTATTGCTACTGGTGAGTCATTGCTCCCAGGCTTTTTCTGTGACTGGTGCTAGGAAATCTACTTTTCAAAAATATGAGCTTATATTGCTACTTCCAATTCAGATTTAACAATATAACTTTAAAATTTCTTTTAGTCTCTTTTCTCTTATATTGAAAAATCAAGATTGCTAATAACATTATTTACTTGTTTGCTTTATCCTACAGCACAACTGAAATCTTCAAAATTACATTGCCAATGTCAATACTCACTACTCAGTTACAATACTACTACACTAAGCAGAGAGCCAAGTTTAAAATTCTTGCCATTGTTTTTGTCCTCAGAGCATATCATACTAGGAATCTACAGAGTGCCACATTCAAAAGTTGCTTATAATAATTCTTTTCCATGTTGCTGGTGTTAACAATGTTGTATACATGTAGGTTCTTTTTTTTCTTCAGTTTGTGTTCAATTTTAGAGTTTGTTTTCCCTTTTTGGTTATATATATACACACACACATGTAAATTAAAATTTATATATATGTACATATAAATTTCAATTCTCCTTTCAGCATTACATAAAAGGAAGTATACTAAATACAGTTAATAATGCATCCTTGAAAACACTTTATTTTCTTTCATTGACACCATCCCTCTTCTTCCATATGACTGAATAGAACTTCACTGCTGGATATACCATCATGTTTTCAACCCCCTCTGCTCTTACAATAATCCTGTAATAAATAACATTGTCCATGAGCTGTTTCATGTTTGTGGAGTTCAGTTAGATTCTTAGAAATGAGATTACTGTGTCAAAGGGTTTATGTGCATGTAATTTTATTAACTATTAGGAAATTCTCCCCCATAAGGTTTGTACAATTTTGTACTTCTATAAGCATGTATTTGAGTGTTTGTAATTCTAAAGCTTCACCATGCAGTGCATTGTCAAGTTTCTCAACCTTTTTTAATCTAATAGGTGAGACATGATATCATAGTATAGCTTTAGTATGCATTTTTCTACTACAAAAGAGGCTAATAATTTCTTCTGTATGTCCATTTTACTTTTATTTTTCTATGAACTGTTTGTTTATATCCTTTGTCCATTTTTTTATTGTGATTTTATCTCCTTTTCTATTTTTAAGAGTTACTTTTATCTCAGGGAGATCTGTTTTTTTTTTATTTTCCTAATGCAAACTGCAAAAACAGTCTCTTGTCATTTGAATTTTGACATTTTATAATGAAGTCAAATTGATTAATCTTTTATGTTTTCTTATTTGGGGGTATATGTATGATCTAATTTTTTTTACATTTAGATCTCTAAGCTAAGGACTTTATTCTAGTGAATGGTGTGAGATATATATAAAATTTATATTTTTCCAAATCGCTGTCTTGCTGACTCAACACCATTTATTAGGAAATCCAGCCTTTCTCAGTGATTTGAGATGTCACCTTTATACACACTAAATGTCTGAGATGAGCAGACTAATGGCCTCCCAAAGATGACATGTGCTAACCCCAGAAACCTGTTAATATGTTGCTTTATATTCAAAGGGAATCAACGTATAAAATTAAGGGTAAAGACACTGAGATGTGGAAATTAATCTAAATTATCCTAAATTATTCATATCCAGTCAATCTACTCAGATGAATCCTTAAAAGAAGATACCTTTTTTTCTGTTGTCTGAGAACGAGATGTGATGACAATAAGGCTCCGAGAGATGCTGTTACAGGTCTTAAAGGTGAAGAAGAGGCGCACGAGCCAGGCAGCTTCTAGAAGGTGGGAAGGACAAGGAAATGAATCTCCTCCCTAAAGTCTCTCAAAAGGGACAGAGCCCTGCCAGCACCTTGATTTAGTCAAGTGAGACCGGAGTTGGACTTCTGACCCACAGAGCTGTAAGATAGTAACTCTGTCCTGGCTTAAGTCACTAAGCTTGTGGTCATCTGTCACAGCAGCAATAGAAAACGAATACAATGTCCATTTGTACTTTGTGGAGTTTCTTTGCCCTCCCATTGATGTCTGTCTCTTTATGTTTGACACCATACATTTTGTGGTATGCTGTACGATGTGACTAAATTTTTTTTTAATTGAGAGGACATTTTAATTAAACTGGAATTTATTATGGCAATAGTAAACTCTACAGTAGATTGACTTCCTACTATTGACTCATAATGTTCTGACCAACTAAATGATTTTGAATGTTAATAATGTGCACGTTCAAAGCTCTGTGTCTACGAGAGCAATAGTTTAATGCCTGAGCTCGCGTCTTTGAGAAATCTGATGGGTGAGTAAAGTGTTAAGGGAAGTAGAGTGAAGTACATGAAAAAAGATACAACTGCCCAGAATTAATAAATTAAGTACATTTAAAATCACTGGGCACCTATGTGCCAGGGCCTATGCTAAAGATAAAACAATGTAGTCCCCATAACTTGAGCTTTCAAGAAGCTCACAGTCCAGTGGGGAGAGAGGCGATTTTGAATGCAGTGTGATTAGTGTTATGGCAGGATGGGGAAGGGTCTCAGAGAAGGTGGTACCTATCAGTGGGTGGGCATTGCCAGACAAAATTGAAAAGGGAAGGCGTTGGGGATTGAAATAATGAACTTACAATGAAAAAGAATATGAAAAGGAATATATACGTATGACTGAATCACTATGCTGTGCAACAGAAATTAACGCAACTTTGCTAACCAACTATACTTCAATTAAAAATACATATAACAAGAAAAAGGAATTGCCCAGCAAATTATGAACATTTGTAGCTTATCTTTAATCTATAATCCAAAAGTCTAAAAATTTAAATCTTGGTACATGTCAGGAGATAAATAATCTCCTATAACTGGCGTAAAATTAGAAAACAGTTCCAGAAATTTAGGGCCTTTTCACAAATTTGTTCTCTAGCTGCTATTGCTCATTGATCTGAAGAATTAGAATTAGGGAAAAACAACCTCTGAAAGTCGAGTGAAATATTTGTTTTCTGCAAAAAGTCAGGGTGAAATAGCTTTATTTGGAGACAAAGTGAAGTGTTAGTGCATTACACACGGATAGGAGCAAAGTGTGACAAGGAGATGCATTTGTACACTTTGCCAATGGTGAGAGCATCTTCCCAATGAAGCAACTGTTCACAGACCCTAGTGTGTTCTCTGTTTCCTGTTTTTGAGTCCATTCTGAAACACGGTTGATTTTCTTATGTTTGGAAATGGTTCCTAGCACAAGGAAATGTGCACTTACCAAACAATAAGAACCCTGAATTCACCTCTACCTGGTGGAGAGTTTTGAAGGTTATGGACAAAATCTTGGGAAGCATGCAGTGAAGTTGGTTCATTTTCCTAAGGTTTTAGAAACCATAAGGGAAGGAGATGAGAAGAAGAATAAAGACTGGTTAAGACAGGGAAAAGGGGATTTATAAGATTCAGAAATATTGCAGCCAGGAGTAAAAGAGAGATGTGTTTGCCACAGCAGGAAGGAAATTAGATTCCTGAGTTCAAATCTTAGCTGCGACACCTCCTACCCCTGAGAGCTTGACAAAGTTATATAACTTCTCTGAGCCTCAGTTTCCTCATTCTGTGAAGTGGGCATCATAACACTAAGAGAATAGGGCTGTGGTGAAGATAAAAGCAAGTGCCTTTAGGTAAAGGGGCAAGTGCAGAGCCTGACGCATTGGCAGTGCTCAGGAGGGATGTTTTAAGTTCCCTCTAGGAATGTTTTATGTTCATTGAAAGACTACTAACTTTTCACTGGCAACTAGGTAGCTGGTATTTTTAAACCGTGTCTGTTTTTTGTTAAACTTGATCAATTCTCTGTTACGAAAGACTATTGATAATTATGGCAGCAGGTCCAGCAGCCCAAGACCGGCGACCTCCTACTTTTGGCGACCGTATATATAGCATCTTCAGCCCCCGTCAGCCCCAGCAGGGCCGCGGTCCTGATAAGGAGGAACCCAACGCCGGCCACAGCGCTCTGCTTTCTCATTCCACCACCACCTTGATCAGTCAGTGCACATTCCTGCCCAATCTCGTTGGAGATTTGAATTACACATTGTTTGCTAAACCTGACACTTGGCCAAAGAGGTACTTAGTGGCACTTATGAAAGAACTAACGATCGAATGACACAACCTTGCCAAAGCATCATTATCTTTCTGTTGAGTGATATTTTAAGCCTCGCTGTGCTTCTGATTCCTTTAAAGAGCGCAATCTCCACAGAAGGGCTTGCTTAAGATGACCCTGTTTGAAGACGGTGAATAATGGCTGGAAAGTGTGAGGCTGCTCCACGCCGCGACCTTCCACCAGCAGGGGCAGGGGGCTTACTTTGAAGTTGGCGTAAGTGCTAGTCCGTGATAGCAAACCTCTGCACGTGGAGCGCTCCGGGAGAAGCCTGCCTCAGCTTGCATTTCTCCAAATGTCACTGAATCACTTAAACTTTCATAATTTGTCATAGTCATCTATATGGAGAAAAATTGAAGTTACATATTTTTGAAACCTCACAGAGAGGAAAAATAATTAGATATTTGCTATCATTTGTATTTCTCCATTTAGGCTTTTTAAAACGTTGTAATGCATGTAGGAGGAAATTGAACTTTAATGATGTTGATGAAGTAAGCAATTCATTAGCTTCAAAATGAATAAAAATTTTTAAAATGTGGATCCAACGGTTTGTGCTGAATTTAAGGCCACTTGTTTATAGGAAATATTTTCATGTCAGAAATGATAAATAACCCTTCCTAGTTCACATCTTAGAATCTTTTCTTCCCCTTGACTTAAATTTTGCAAAAATTTAATGTGTCTACCATGTTCCGAACGCTGTGATAAGTACATCGAGTAAAAAATTAATAGGCAATAATCTCTGATCCCCAAGCTGATATTCTGATGGAAGAATAAATAAATGCAGGAACAAGTTAAAATTCCAGAAGAAATATATTTGAGTTAGGTACATAGTATTAAAGAGGGTCATAAGGAAAGAGTCTTAATTTCACCTGAGGGAATCAAGGAAGTCATCCTGGAGGAGGTGAAAGATGAAGTAAAATGTTAAGAAGATATGAGTCAGATGAACATGTGGTGGTGGGCAGTGGATAGAGGGTGACATTCTGGGTAGAAGGGGAAAAGAAAATCCAGAGTGGATGTGGTTTTAAAAATATCAAGTAGTTAAAAAGGCTGTAGTGAAAATTGTGACTGAGAAATGGAAGGTGAGTATGAATATAAAGAAAAGCTTAAGCAATCATTTTCTAAATTCTTAAATTGTCAATGGCTGGTCACTTATGGTGACCAGCAGAGGGGCTTCTCTGAGTGCACAGGTGTCCAGGGGAGACTCCTTGGTCAAAAGAAACATGTGCTCTTTCTGTGGTAGACACAGGGCAGCCTCCCCATCACATTACTTCAGGAGAAATTGATACAAAGGTTGCAATACTTCAAATCCTTATAAACTCTTTTGTGCTTTCATTTTAATTTTTTTAGCAATGAATTAGGACATTTTCAAGGTGAAGAACTAGTTCCCCACTGCATTTTTCTATTTTCCCTCTGTCTTTAAGATACATCCCAGCCTCATCGTTTTTCAGAAGACTTTCATGTGTAATATCCAGAGTTCTTTCATTGTGGCCACCTAAATATGCAGTCCACAACACTGATGTGGCCTTTATGACATTTTATTTTAATGATTATGTTAATTATCTTCCCCATTAGACTGGCATAATTGAAGGCCTCATTTATCTATGTTTTCAGTATTTTTATAAGGTATAGCAAATAATAGACATTCATAAATATTTATTTCATGTATAAATAGAGTGAATTTCCTTTGCTCTCATTCAGTCTCAAGTAATAAACACTAGAATCTCTCAGTTTCCTTGAGAAATTGTCCCTCAGATGGCTAAACAGTGTGCAAACATCAGGGAGCCATCTGTCTGGCCCCCTCCCCTCCACGCGCTCTCCCCCTCCTCACTCTGCTCCAGCCGCGCTTGCCTGTTTCTTGAACAAGCCACGCCCCTTTCTCAGCCCTTTCTGGAACCTTTCTCAGTCCTTGCTCTTTGTCGTGCCCTGGATGTCCTCACAGCCCACTCTTACATTTGATCCTATTATTGCCTAAAATGTCACGTTATAAGCTAGGAGAACCACCTCCCCACCCTTCCTCTATCCAGCACTCCCAGGAGTCCCGCCCTGCTTAATTTTTTCCTCTGAAGCATCTAATATATCATTTAAAATATCTGTTTATAGTCCACGTCCTTCCACCAGAATGTAAGTTCCACCATGTCAAGGGTGTTCTGGCTTAGAACAGTGCCTCACAAGCCGTTAAAAGAACAGGTGGATGAAAAACAAAGGCATGAATGAAAGAAGGTGTGGAGAGTAAGATCAGACAGTTCTTCCCACGTGAGATACCCCCACGACAGTATGGTCTGAAGTAGCCCTGCAGCAGATCTTTAACTCTTCCCTTAGGACCTTGTCCCCCCAACAAACTGACCTTTGAGGGTTAAGAAATGACACTTAATCTCTGATTCTCTGCCTTTGTCTGTTCCTCAGCGTCCTTCTGTGATCAGTGGGGACAGTGTGTTTTGTATTTCTCCTCTACATTTTTTTCTCCCACCAGATGGCACTATGCCTTCAATATTGAAAGCTCTAGGTGTGTTTAGATTAGTTTTCTTTGTTCTTTTCTGTACTATGTGAACCTTCATATTTAATGAATGGGTTTCAGTTCCAAGATCCACAAATGTTAATGACATGTGCTGAACTAAAAGCCCTAAATGCTTCTCCTCTAAAATGAAAAAGCAGCTGAGCGATAATTATATTTTATGAAATATTTATAACAGCCAAATGCACAAGCAGTAAGTACATTGATTCACACACCACCAAAGAAACTTGATTTCTGTGAAGTTTTAAGTATGAAATGCTACATCCTCACACGGAAAAACTAAGGAGATGAAGATGGTAAATAAATCAAAACTGATGTGAAATGAACGTATGCACACTCACAACACGCTGTAAAGTGTATATGATATAATATCCTAGCTAAATTTGCCAGAGAGCTGCTAAAGTCAGGTTTGACGAAAATGACTCCCAAAACGTACACTGTGGGGCAGCCTGAGCCCTGGAACATTTCATGGAAGTTCTATATCCATGGAAGAGAAATTTGTCATTATTGCTCTTACATAAAGAGAGGGGTGGATTATGTGTGGTCTTGTGCTGTTTAGCTCTGTTCATACAGACGTACAGAAGAAACACAGAAATCCACATCGTTCTCCCCTAACTTACATAGAATTGTCAATAGTGTGGGTAACGCACTTTCCAAATCTTTAATTTGCTTTAAACAAATTAAAGTCGTTGGAATAGCTTACAGGTTTCACTAAAATAATATATTCCACAGAGAGCAATTTAAAAATTTTTGAGAGGACTTCAAAGTGTCTGTCATAGACTCACCTCATTAGGTAGATTTTAAAAACTTTTTGAAGAACCTCCATATTGTTGTCCATAACGGCTCACCAATTTACATTCCTGTTGACAGTGCACAGGAACTTCCTTCTCTTCACACCTTCTCCAGCACTTGTCATCGCTTGTATTTTTCTAATAGCCGTTCCAACAGGTGTGAGGTGAAATGCCACTGTGGATTTGCATTTCCCCAGTGATTAACGATGTTGAGCATCTTTTCATGTACTTCTTGGCCATTGATGTGTCTTCTTTGGAGAAACATCTCTTCCAGTCTTCTGCTCATTTTTAAATCAGACTGCGTTTTTGCTAATGAGTTGTATGAGTTTCTTATATATTTTGGATATTAACGCCATATGAGACAGATGGTTTACAAATATTTTCTCCCATCAGTAGGCTACCTTTCATTTTCTTGACTGTTTCCCTTGCTGTATAGAAGCTTTTTAATTTGATGGGGTCTCATTTATTTTTGCTTTTGTGGCTTATGCTTTTGGTGTCAGCCAAAAACAATCGTTGCCAAAATCAATATCAAGGAGATTTTTTTCCCTAGGTTTTCTTCTAAGGATTTTGGAATTTCAGGTCTAACTTAGTGGCCATTGTATAATTATGTTTGGTGAACTCAGCTGAATTGTATAAACGAACATACTACACTAGAGTTAGAATGGGGATGACTTTTTGGTTTATTATAGTGACTACCCTTGGATAATGTTTCAGGGGAAATAATTAATTGGTATAAAAGATTTGGAGATGAATCTTGTATATTGGTCTCAAAAAGATACATAGAAGACAGAGAAGGCCGTGACAAAGTTGTCAGTGGCACGTTTCTGATATTTTATTTCTTTGATCTCCCTTGAGCAGAACAGTCACATTCCTAGTTGACCATATGTACACAAAACACCCGGGGGAATGTTGCTTTCTGGGAAGAAAATCCTAGAAGTCTTCTACCTCTCAAGTCAACCTCCATTTTTTTTCTTGTGTGCCTTATTTTGCTGGGAAGATGAAAGCATGCTCATCCAGATTTTACAAAGGCTGTGATATATTATCTAAGAGTTAAATCTACAAATACACCTGTACTGATTTAGTACATTAATTAATTAATTAGTCAATTAATGTATTCATATGTCTGGTGCTTTTGGATGTGCTTTTGTAAATCAAACGGACTATAGTTTAGACTTTGAGCTGTGAATAGGCAAAGGAGGTCATTTCTCCAGCTTCGGTTTGAGTTTCTCTAGAACAGCGTTGCACAAGGATTCTCCCAGGATGCCTTTCTGCACTTCGGCTCTTTCCCTTGTTAGGCTGCTCAACCTTTGCATGACTGAGTAACTGCTACACACAGTTTTTCTGACTGTTCAAACATATTGTTACATGCTTGCTCAGCAATTTAGAATAGTTTTACTTGAGGCAGTTTTCATGGTATTTAATATTTAATATGTCCTTACTTAATATCAAAAGTGTAGCTGAAAGAATGAATATTTACCAAAGACTGAAGAACAACCAGGCCATCAATTCCTCTACAATAGCTTTGTGAAAAAATTTTTATTTTATTGAGTTATAGTCAGTTTACAATGTTGTGTCAGTGTAGAGCACAATTTTTCAGTCATACATGAACATATATATTCATTTTCACATTTTTTTTGGCTGTGAGCTACCACAAGATCTTGTATATATTTCCCTGTGCCATACAGTATAATCTTGCTAATCTATTCTTCTACAATAAGCTTTTAAAAAAACTTGCTATCATTTAAAAAAATTGAAGTATAGTCATTTTTTAATAGTAAAAATTTGTTTTCAAACAAACTCTCATGAAGGACTCTAAGAATTTAAATGAATTGCTCCTTACCTGGAACCCGAGGCCTTCCACTGGAACCCCTTTTGAAAACCATTGCTACAGTGATGCTAAAGTCTTTGGTTGAATTGCCCAGAATAACAGACTCCTGCAGAGCCTGACACAATTCTTCTGGCCGCCTGCTAAACAGCTTTAATTGGACTACACATGGCCAAGATTATACTGGCTTATGTTGAGACATAAGGAGCAGCCGTGTATTTGTTGTTTTAATACTGTTGAAATTGCTCTGCATTATATTGCATGGCTTGTTGTGTGTAAGGACCTGAGATTTGAGTTTCTTTCCAGTCTTACTATAGGGGATAGTTTGTTTATATCTGATGGATTCTGTGGGTATGATAACTGATTCCTATAGAACCATCTTTCTGTTTCTTCTGCAAAAAATGTCACTGGGGCTTGAGGGCTTGTAGTAAACTGACTTCTGCCTGTAACATGTCTTTCTTGTTTCTCTTTTCTCTTTGTAGATTTTCAAATATTTGGTGAGCTGCTTTTCTGTGTATCATTTTTTTTTAATGGGTTGGATTATGTTTCTGATACTTTCAGCCACACCACTCTGAGTCATGATATGACCGTGTGTGATATATGCATACACACACATGTAAACAGTATGCACACATTAAATATATACACAAACATGCATGGTACGTCCACTTATATAAATATATGCATATATTCATATACAAAGAAAAATGCAAAATATTAATCGTCTAGAGCTCTTGTGACATTATAGTGACCTTGATATAGTTTTTTTATTTTAAAAATTGCCTTCAGTGAAATTTTATTTTAAATCATAAAAAGTGACGATTACAGAAGTTTATAGACAAGGTTAAAGACACAATGTATAAGAAATGGTAGTTCTTTAGAGATACAGTGGGAGGTAGCACAGAAGTAGTTCTTAGTGTCTTTGGGTCCTGAGTTTAACTCACATCATCATCCTTAAGAAGGACAGGCAGCAAGGCTGGGATCCAGAAGCCATGGTTGTCTCATTGATCTCAGCTCTTGGAGGGCAACCTAACTTGACTCCCCAATAGACGGTAAGAATGTGGCTACTGCTAGGTCCTAGTTAGCTGAGGATTGTTGCGGGAACTGGTGTGTGATTGAACCTGCATGTAAAGGTGCCCAGCCCTCACTTTCTTCACTGCCTGACGGATGCTGTGCCGCGGGCTCTCTTCAGAAGGCTTCCTGTGTGCAAATGTCCGTCTCAGGATCCGGTCCCCTGGAAACCTGAACTACAGCAGTTGGTTCCAGGAATACACCAACCATGAAGGAAGAACCTGGGATGGGAATTTAGAACTGAATAACCACTGGCCTGATGACAGCATGGCACCATCTCTGGTAATAGATGGAGTGTGGGCAGCACTGGAGGTACAGTAACTGAAACTCTTCAGTGGTGAGCTAGGATGGGCCACTGCAGTACTTCTCAGTGGTGTAATATTATCCGCCCCACGCCTTTCCCACCTGGGACACCTTCCCCTTCTAAACATCCTGTGCTACACAGGACGGCTCCCGCACAAGGCATTGTCCTGCCCCAAATGCTAATAGTGTAGAGGTTGAAAGCCCCCTGAGCTATCGATAGAAAAGAATCCTCTTGCTGGCGCAGTATTTCAGGTGTTGAAGAGGTTGGGGGAAATTAGAATTTATTTATTCTTGAGAATAATAGAATGAGACGGTTCTTACTGTGAAGATTTGAGGGCGACTAATCAAAGACAAATCATACTTGGAGGCAAAGTGAAAGTGAAACATCCCTTGTTAGCATATATAGAGTCTCAAATCTCCTACGGTAAACCCTTGGCATCAGGCCTGGTGATTAATTACAAGGGTAACTGAACTCTGGGGAAGTTTGAATTCTCAACCTAAACAAGTCTGCTCTGCCAAGATGGGAGCTGTGACCCAGAGCAGTGGGACCTCAGACTTGGGATGTGGCATTTGGGTGGACTCACTTGAAAGCCTGGCAATCCAGCTCATCCCCGCTCTCTTGGCGAGCGGACCTCTCACCGCAGCGCCACCTGCCCTCCACCAGTGAAGACGATGTTGAAGGCTCTGCCTTGGAAGACGTCCCGTGCTCCCCTTAAGCTCTGCTCCTACCTCCCTGACAATCAGACCAATGACTCGGTTTATGCAACAACAAAATCTAGGCAGTAAAGTCCCGGACTTGCTAAAGGAGAAAAGGGACAAAGTATAGAAGTGGTTGTGAGACCCAGGAAACATGTACAGGACTGTATACCTGGGACTTGATCCCAATCGTGCTGGATCCAAGGAGACAGAATATATCGTTGGATAAGTGTTTGCTGATATAAAAGTACTCTCTTGTAACACAGGATACAGGACCTTTGGGAAATGGTGCTAATCTGCTAGGCTGATTCTCAGAAGCTTGGAAAACAAAGGCTCACACTAAGTGAAGCAGAAATGCCACTGAAGATGGTGATGAACGGATCAGTCACTCAAAGAGGTGGGAAGGCTGGAGTGGATGTGCTCTAGGAGACTTCTGTTACTGCGGGAGTCTACGCCCCAGAGCATCGGGGAGCCCAGGTCTGCAGTGACGCGTGTTATCATCAGCCCTGGCCTGGAGGAGGCAGCCCCACCCAGAGCTCCCCTCCAATGCTGCTGCTGCTTCACCATTATTGCTTCATCAACAGTGTCTTCCAGGCTGATGGACTTAGGTGTGTTAGATCCAAAGCTGTGTTTGTCACTCTACATCTAACCACTTCTTAAATAACAATAACAACAACAAAATAAAAGATGAACACACGAAGTGCAGGGGATCTTTAGGGCACTGAGGTTATTTCATAAGACCCTGTAATGGTGGATATGTGCTATTGTGTATTTGCCAAAGCCCAGAGAACTGCAGCACACAAAGAGCACATTTTAATGCAAACTGTGAGCTTCAGTTAATAATAATGTATCAAAAGTGACTCAGTTGTAACAGATGTGCCAGAATTGTGCAAGATCTTAATAACAGGAAAAACTGCATGTGGGGTACGGATGCTTATGAAAACTCGGCAGTATCTGATTTTTTTTTTAGTAAATCTAAAACCATTAAGAGTACAGTATATTAATTAAAAAATACAAAATAAATGGAATTTAACAGTATGAAAATTTCATTGATAGATTTTTATCCCACAAAAACAAAAATTTTTAAATAAATTTTAAGAAACTAATGTTTGTTAAGTTTTGCTGTAGTGCCAAAGAAGAATATCCACCATTATCTGAAAAGGCTGTTAAATACTCTATCATTTTGCAGCGACACATCTGTGTCAGGCCACATGTTCTTCATGTAGTTCAACCTAAGCCGCATGTCACACTGGAGTGAATGTAGAAGCAGATATGAGAATCCAGCTGTCTTCCAGTAATCCCAATATTAATAAGATTTACCCCAAAATTAAGGAATGCCACTCTGCTCACTAATTTTTGAAAAAATATTTTAATAAAAATGCTGTTTATATCAACATGCACTTCTTATTTTAATTTTTAAATAAATCATAAGGGCTTTTAAAAAAAATAGGTAGGGAGCTACTTTGAGACTAGGTAAATACTTTGTTTCTTTCAAACCACCACTCTTTTTTTTCATAACTTCCACTGATTATTCTTTTCCTGAATCAGTTTTTACTGTGGTGGCTGTTGGAAGGTGATATTCTAAATTCATCATTCTTTCTACATTTAATGGTTGGCATTTTACTGTAACGTAGAGTAATCCTTTCTTTCCCTTACGCATCACTCATTCATTTACGTTTTAGGTCAGCCTGGACCCATGATGCTTATTTTACTCAATAGGTTATGATTAATTGTTATCATTATTTATTTTGCTGCTCAAATTGCCCCACATTTGGACATTAAGGCCCTTTTAAGGTGATTCCTTTGCTCCTTGGCCATGTCTAAATAGTCTTCAATCTCCTCTTTCTGGTACCATACAGTATTCCAGTTCCACCTTATACTTTCATTGCTCTGGAATCATCCATTTTCCCAGAGTCCTGTTTCTATTTAGTGAAGAATAGTATTTAGAAACAAAGATCAGGATGCTAGGATTTCTGATTGCTACTGGGCTTCCAGAACTTCTCAGCAGGCAGAACTAGGAATATATATGATGTGCCCACTTAGATCTGTCTCTCTTTCTATAGCCATCCATCTATTTATATGTTAAAAACCATGAGTTCACAATTCCAGTCCAACACTTCAGGATTTATTCTCACCTTCCCCATTTCTATATTTGTATTTTCTCAAGCAATGAGAAATCTGGCTTCCATAATGCTCAGTCTATTCACTTGGTTTTTAGATGCTGTATATAACTCATTTTTTTTTTAACCACATGAGTCATCTCCTTTGCTTCAACACCTCTGTGCATGGAGGTTCCTTCAGGCCAACTGAGGCCACATCCCCAGCAGCCGTTCTGACAATATGTTGAAGTCTTCCTTTCCCATCATCCTCTTTCACATTAGAGGGAACAGTGTAGTACGTTATTCTCCCTCTGTTCAGTACGACATCCAATAGGTGTTATGTAGCTACTCAGGGTCAGGTACATAATTTGCAGCCCCAGTACAAAATGAAAATCCAGGATCCCAGCAGGGGCAGGGAAGTAAATCTTCCTCTCCTACTTGGCAACCATCATAACTGTGGTTAAGTAAGCCAGAGAGAGAAAGAAAAATACCATATGATATCACTCATAAGTAGAATCTAAATAAAAAAAAGAAAAAATGAACTTATTTTCAAAACAGAAATAGATTCACAGACATAGAAAACAAACTTATGGTTACCAGAGGGGAAGGGGGTGGGAAAGGATAAATTGGGAGTTCAAGATTTGCAGATACTGACTGGTATATATAAAATAGATAAACAAGTTTACACTGTATAGCACAGGGAACTATATTTGATATCTTATAGTAGCTTACAGTGAAAAAGAATATGAAAACGAATATATATATATATATTCAAGCATGACTGAAACATTGTGCTGTATACCAGAAATTGATACAACATTGTAAACTGACTATACTTTAACTTAAAAAAATACAAAAAAATAAATAAATACTTAAAAAAAAAAACTTGATTGATTGGGTGACCCCCCCGCCCCAAGGGATTGCATCCTCCAAGTTGATACACGCTTGGTACCTGGATCAAGTGTTGCAAGAGAGGCTCACCCATCAAACATGTTGTGACACTGCCTGCCCAGGGACGAGATAACCATCATCATACACCTTCTCTAGACATTGCAGGGTACACACAAGTGACCCTGACCTTCCCCGTGACCCCTGCCCAGGCCCCCATGGCAGTGAAGGGCAACAAGAGGAAGGTAAGCCCCTCCCCAGCAGCATGGCTCTGTTGCTGCCCTGGCTGGAAAGTGGCAGAGGTCAGGGAGTGGAGGCCATAGCGGGAGGCAGGGCAGGACCCAGGGTATCAGAGGGTGGAGGGTGGCTGTTCAGAACTTTTCCCATGGAGTCCAGGAGGTGGAGAGAGTGTGGTGGTGGGGAGGGGTGATGTGTGGGCTCAGGTTCCAAGTTCTGATGCATTACGCATTGTCCCATTGGACTTTTATTTCAAACACAAATTTAAAGATAAATTTATTGAAAATTTATAGATGGTGAACACAGAGTACTAATCCCCAGGTGCTGGGCCCTTTTGAGAGTAGAACCCTGTGCAATTGTACTGGTGACACATGGGTGAAGCTGGCTCTGTACCTGTCACAGAGTGAAGGGTAGAGGCTCATCTTTGCCCTGGCTCCTCAAGACCGAATGGCAGGGGCAACATAGTCCCTGGGGACCTTAAGAGGGAGTTAGTGGAGACAGTAGAAAGTGGAGCCATATGTCATGGAGCCGGGTCGGGGAGTGGAGGCACACGTGGTGGGATGGATGAACAGCAAGAAGAGAGGCTCTGAGGTCCTGCTGGCACATGGTGGTATTCAGTGCCCCAGGATTTGTAGGGTTAGTGTTAACATGACCGCAATTGTATTCGAAGGAAGTTCAAGCTGGAACTTTGGTGTATTTGCACCTCAGTTTTTCCCGTCAGTCTAGTGGCTTATCAGCAATTGAGATCATCAAAGCTTTTCCTTTGTTTCTGAAATCTTTGATATGTTATTATCACATAAAAGGTGCTCAAAACATGTCAGATGAATGAATCAATGACTGAAGAATAGAAGTAAGCCTCCACGTATGTCCAAACATCACATTCAAGATAATTCCATCAAGTTAATATTATACTTGGTTTATTTCCTAGTACAATGAAAATATTGTATTTCCTTTTTTTCCCTTGCTGAATTATGGATGGATCCCAGTAAGATTTTGCAGGTTAGTCTAGTAAAAGAATCTTTATTTTCATTTTTTTAGGAAGTAATTCCACTGAGAATCAAGAAAACAATATGCAAGTCAAATTTTGGAACATCCATTGGGGTTTGGAGTCTGCGTGCACGTGCCAGTGAAACAAAATAACCAGGCATCAAATCCAACCGTTACTTAATATCATATCAGGTAATCATTTGCTTTAATTTATCCAGGTCTTCCTGGACAATTTGTTCAGTAACCTTGATGAAATAAGAGAGGAGTAAACTTTGAATATGAGCACCTCTGCTGGAAGCGTGGGTCGTTGGAAGTTGCACACGGTCTCAGAAGCCCATGTCACAGAAGAACTCATGGTACTCATTTCTATCTCTAACCCACTTCTCTGTTGGGAGAGATTAAGGTGGAGATGCTAAGACAGAATGTTGGGAGAAGAATGTCCACTCCCTCCTTTTCTTTTGCACCTGCTGGGACTCAATGTTTGAGATTAATGGCAGTGACAACGAATGCACCTGTCAGACATTTCTCCCCTCAGATAAAGCTGCTCCCAGGAAAAGTTCTGAACCTGGCGTTGTGTCCTGTCGGTGATCTCAGTCTCCACTTCCTCTGTTTATCCTGATTTGGATACTCAGTGTTTAATGGCTTTTCTACTATACTTGATCAAAGTGTGTTTACAAGGTGTGATGAATAAAGCAGTTAACTAGAGTTAAGAGATCTGAGTTCAAGGTCAGGTTCTGGAGCTTACTGATTACTTAACCTTGAGAACCTGGGCTCTCTCCGAGTCTCCATTTCATCATGTGGGAAATCACTATACTGACCCTGTCTTGTGTCTATGTATAAAGTAACATTACAATCTGTTCAAATACAAACACTTTAAACATACATCGTGAGTGAGAAGCTTGGTGGGTCAGCTTTTCCATGCTTATATTAAATTTAACAACAAATTATTATCTTTGCCCTTTGGCCAAATACGTAAAAGTATCATGGTTGAGTTCAGCAAGTAAAGTGTGTTCATGTGGTTGTGCCCATTGGATAAGAGGAGTTGGGGAGGGCGACACTGAAGAGCGTGTGTAGCAGTCTGCTATTCTCATTTCCGTTTCGAACTGGGTTGACTCAGCGATCGTGTTTAGGTGAGAGGAAAAGGATTTTGAGCAGTTGGGACAGGAGTAAATGACAGGAGTGGGAAATTCAAAAATGGATGGAAGACGAACATTCTTGTCATCCCTAGAGATGGCCTAACTGATCATTATAGGGCTTTGCTGTCATGGGCCTTAAAATCAAAACTCATTCTTTGATACCTATGTGAACATTAACATATGGATGAAGACTCAAAATATGGTAGTATCAGTATATAATTTTGCTTTTGTTCAAAAGATGGTGTAATAAGTAAATATCATGTTTCAAACTCGAAAGAAAGTGAGAGATATGACTATTTGAAATATTTATAATTAGGGCATAACACTCAATCAAAAGCATACAATGAGGAAATTTCATAGTTCCCTGACTGAGGGTCTATAAACATTGCCTGAGTGTGTTTCTCTTGACGTAATAACTTACCGAATTGTGAAACACTTTTCTACTCTCATAAAGAAAATATTAAACTTTGAATATTAAATTATCATTGTCTACCAGCCTTACCTAATCCAGTGGAATTGCCTGTTATCTCTGAACCTAAAAAAACATTTAAATTGCTTTAAAGACATTTTAATTTCTTTGGTAGCTAAAGGAAGAGATTGAAAATTTAACACTGGAAATGCACTTATGTTCTCCATGTATTTGTCAGCAGAAAAGATGGCACCCTCAAATGGGGTCATTAAGTGAATATTAATAAAGGAACTGTTTGCAAACCTGCGGGCTGGGCCAAAGAAAACCAGCAAGGGATGACGTACTTCGGGACTAGCAATAGCCGGAAGTTCTTAGCATCCTAGACTTGAAGTGAATGCATTTTGAAATCCATGAAAAAATGTCACTGTTGCTCCCCAGTGTGGCTCTGGTTATAGGAGAGGGATGCTGAACAGGTGTGCTGGCCTTTGGTAATGCGACAGAACCATTGCCAACCTGCAGCCTGGCAAAGGGGAGCTGGAGTATACATACTAGAGTCTCACGCTCCTTCCACGTGCAGATCTGCTAATACGTTCCAGGGGCCAAATCTGATTGGAAGCAGAGGGAGCCTGTGTATGCAATTCATGGAGCTCATCCTCCCAGGGCAGAGGGCACGATGGATGAAAATAGAGTGTGGGCAAGTGAGGGAAAATAGAACATCTCTTGCATGTTCAACATGCATTTTGTTAAAAATACTTCTCCTTACAACAAATTTAAACCCCACCCACCCAAGTATATTTCCTTTTGTTCATCTCTAGGAGAAATACACTAAGTTATGCTTGAAGACACAGAACTTCTGTTTCTCATGCTGAATTTTTCGACGACACTTCAGCCTTTCCTCTGTCTCTGATTACACACATGTTAATCTTTTTCTGTGTAAGTCAAAGATACTACTGAACTTGCTCAAACGTCTCTAAAAGAAGTTATCACCTATTGAAACAGGAATGATCAAGACACGTTTTCAGCGTCACAAACTGTAGGCACGCCATGCTAGCTAACCATGAGTCTGCGTGAGGTTCGTTTTCTATTATTATTTTTTCCCCAAAAGCTGTATTCACTAGCTCATACATGTAACAGATTAAGGTTTGGGTTATTTTTACAGAGATGCTCTGTCTTGTCAGAATGATAGGTGGAAATACAGTCACCAGCACACTGAACTCTGTACTTGTTTTAAGGAGTTTAATTACCTTTGAGGGCTTGTAGTCGTCAATGTTGTGCTGCGTTGTTGAAAACAGTCCGTGGATACACTGCTTCCATTTTAAGGATATGTTAAGATGATCTGAACAGAAAAACGTAACTACTCACTAAACAGATCTGCAGGTGGAAAATATCTTAATTGGATTTTCTAAAAGTTAGCTAATAGAAGTTATAAATTGCTTGAACTTGAAAAGAGAAAATACCCTTCTGGCACCCCTGTTTCTTCTCTCTGACCCCGTAGTGTTTTTAGATTGCTTTGTAACGAATGCATAGCAGGGACAAAGAAGAACCACATTTTGCCTTTTCATCCACATCTAAAATCACTTGCATTTTGTCCTTGGCCCTTGAGGAATGACTAAGAGCAGTAATTATTTTCTTTTCTTGCCCTCTGCAAATGTGTTTCTCTTTTCCTTTAAACTTTGATATGGAAATCACTGCTTCTGTGCAATTGGGAACTCCAGCTAGAAATATAATTTGACAAAATGCTGAACTGAAAATTAACCTGAAAATAGCAGATGAATTCATTTTTACTAAGTCTAAGTTTGGTGAGAATGGAAAATGAAATAGCGGATTTTGTGGATTTCAAATACTTCATCCATCTTAAGTCCAGGATGGAGGCCACCATTCTGCTTTAAATGGGATGAACTTTGAAGTTTGAGGCACACATCAATTCCTTAAAAATAATTTTAATGGATGTCTTCTGTGTCTAAAAGGCCATAAAGCAATCTCACCATCATCTTAAAACCCAATAAACTATTAGATGTAAAGTGATACAAATAATTTTTGTAAGATAAAGAATTAGTATTCTGTAGTTCGAAAAAAGAAAATGATATGGTTATGGCAGAAAATTGCATATATTTATATATTTTTGTGGGCTTTTAAAGTCATGGTTTAGGATATATTCCCAATTAAATCCACCATTAATCAGTCAATCAATCATGAACTAACCATTAAACTTCTCTTTTGTGCAGAACACTATACCTCCCTACCCTGGAATGATATAACAAGTGGATAATTTGATGTATTTTACAATGTATAGAAAAAATGTTAACAATGAAAAATGTAAGGTTTGATTAGAATAAAATGAGAATAAAAGACCACATGATTATAATCAGTAATTATAATTATTTGTTAATAATTACTATTTACTTTAAACTTAAATTCTGTGTATAATTTAAAGGCTATTAATATTAGAATCAATGAAACATGGATTTACATTCAGGCTTCAACATTTATCACCTGTGAAGCACTGGGTTATCTCAGTTTTCTGGGTCCCTTTTCTTATCTGTAGCAGGCTGTAAATAAAAAATACTTCATGTGGTTTTTGTGAAGATTAAATGACACAATAATTCCAAGAGTGCCTTGAACAAAGTATAAATCCAATAAATTTTAGTTCGATCTTTTCTGCCTGGCTTTTTGCTTTCTTTAAATTCAGAAGCCATAGAAAAGTGTAAGAGCAAATTAGATTTTCACAAAAACTACTAAAAAAGGACAGCTATTATGAAAATGCTGGAACAGGAGGAATCTTACTTTAAAATTTACATTTGCTTGTTTATTTAATGAATACTTCACTATGTGCCAGACACCCATGTAAGTACTTTACAAATGTTCATTCATTTAATCCACGTAACAGCTCTGTGAGGTAGGGACAATGAGTATTTCCCATTTTATAAGTGAGAAAACTGAAGCACAGAGAGGTTAGACAATGTGCCCAAGTTCACGTAGCTACAAGGTGTCAGATTAAAATAAATAAGCAAAAACATCCTGTTCTCAGAGCTCATGATTTTAGCTCACGGTTTATGCTGCGGACTTAGGCGAAGATGATGGTAATGGCCAGTAATAGCTAGCATTTACATTTTACTTAGCAGTGCACGTCCTAAGCCCCTTGTAGTACCAGCTTAGGAGGTAGTTATAACTATTATTCTGCCTTACAGACGAGGAACGTAAAAGTACAGGGATGTTAGGCCACTATACTTGCTTAGAGTAGAAGGTTTAAGGGGTGCAATTTCACATAAAACCTGTTTCACTACCAGATTTGATTAGATGAGCTAGTGTTTATATTCATGTCCTAACCATGTTTATGATATCCACTTGATGATCACTTTTATGTTAAAAAAAAACCAAGAACCAGTTGGTCCAGGATGTTAATACATTTTCAGGCTTCTGAAAACCTCTGCTGGTCACCAGTGGAGACGATGGGACTCATTTGCCCTTGACATGATGCTGTTGCTATAGCAACCTGCTACTCAGAGAAGCCTCTGCCATTCTCTCCTTATAGTAACCCAGAGAGCTCCGTTTTCACCCTTAGCAAACATGTCTGGGATGGCACTACTGATAGGTCATTTTATATGTACCTGTTGATTCAATTTGTCCCCAAACAAGTCCCATTCAACCCTTAGAGTGCTCTTCAATCTGTTTCTTCTATTTCTTGTACAATCTGTTCCTGCCCTAACCATTTATTTTGTGAGTGGTCCCTCTTCCTTTAAATCTCTCCCCTTGCCCTCTGATTCATCTTTCTACTGCTACCAGCATTATATTCCTAAAACGTAGGTTGTGATCTTTTTGGTTTCTCTCTGTTTTCAAGTATCTACTATGGGATGATGTCCAAATCTCTTGATAAGGCAAAATAGTCTAAAATAAATTAGAGGTGCAGAGATGATATGCCAGTAAGTAAACAAGGATGCCTAGTGTATTAATGTTGAATTATAACGTGATTTATTTGACATTATAGAGATGACTAAGCCAAGAGGCTAAAATGATGACCTTGAAATAAACTGTTTATCTGGGGTAGAAAATAATAAGTAACCGGGAGTTAACTGTTAATTATTTTCATGGATTATTCCTACCTCAAGTGTTTACACGATGTGGTTAGTTTCGTAAATGTTTATCTTGAAGTAAAAATAGACTGTCAAACTTCATGGCTAAACTTTTTTTTTTTTTGGTAAAATAACCATCAGCAAGTAATACACTATAAATAATGAGTTGATAATAGATAGATTTGCATTAGTCAGAAAAGTAGTTTGGGCAATGGATGTTTTTCAGGTATTCTCGTTAGGAAATGTAATTAGCCAGCAGGGAGGAGTTTTCATGTCTTTGGAAAAGTGCTTCTGCAACTTTCTACAACCCACACTCCAACTCTGACTGTGAAATTGTTGCTCAGTTTGAATTCTCAATCCATAGAACGAGTCATTATGAAAAAATGGAAAAAAAAAAAAAAAGGAACCCTTACCCCATCATGTTCTTAGCAAAACCACATAGCATGCACTCAGGCTACAGGGTTCCAAATAGTCCAAGCTATTTCAGAACAACAGTGTCTATTTTTCGTTTTGAATTACTGCAATTTCAGGAACAGCTGTTGCACAGAAAATTATAATGGTCAACATTTAATCAGCGCAATGCTTTCTTCCCCCCCTTCATCAATCAATCATTTGCTTCAGTTACCATAAAAATCTCAAACTTTAGTTAGCGGTTAGTAACTTTAAAAGCCTCATTAGAATCTGGCCCGACCTGCTGATCTGCCATGATTTCCCACGGCTTCCTAACATGCAATCTGGGCTCGGTTTCAGCAGTTCCCAAACACACCAGCCTCCCTTTGCTTTTCCTTACTTCGCACATCTCGAAAACCATCTGTTTTCCCCCGATGCTGTACAAACACTGTCTTTTTTGACATCAAATGCTAGTCTCACCTCCTCAAGAAAGTTATCTTTGCTTATGCTAATTTAGCTTTATGATTTATATGGTTTCCCCATCTCCAGACTTCTGTAAACCTCCAAATTTCATCTTGAACAGTATTTACTGTTCTTGTCTCCCTAACTTGATTGTAAATTTAGAGAAGCAAGAGTCATCTCATGTTTTTCTAGCTCCTTTGCAGTATGTGACAGTGTTTCTGCACAAGAAATACCTTGGAATGTCATTACGTGTTAATAGAGCATTCTCTTCTCTTTCTTCTGAGATTCTGTAATACTTGACATGAACTTAGCATTTTATTCTGAGGGTCTAGATCTTGCGTACTAAAGTTATCTGTATGTCTCAGCCTTACGTAAGGAGGTTAAGTTTATTCAATCATTACAATCATTCTTTGAGCACTTGCTCTATAGCGGGCAGTGTGCTAGGCACCAGAGAAAAAAAAATGAGCAAACAGCTGCCATCAAAGAGCTTAACAGTCCAGTGACCTTCTGGGGATGAAAGACAATCACACGAGGTAGGATAAGGGATGCAGCGAGCTTGCGGAAAGCGCTGGGGGATCTCAGAGTAGAGAACTGCTGACCTTCTTCAGTACGGGAAGGACATATGGTTGAGCTCGGTATTAAAACAAGAGCAAGACTTCATAGTTAGATGAAGAATATTTAGGTAAGAACAACAGCTCATGCAAACTCCCAGATGTGGGAAACAAGCATGGTGTGTTGAAGGAACAGCAAGAAGTTGATGTGAAGAGAGAGGAGGTTGAAATGCTGGACTGGAATCAGAATATTGCCCACGGATCATGTGCTGCTTGATTCTTAGGGAATTTAAAAATCACTTATAAATCTAGGGTCACAACTCAGACCTGGTGATCAGAATCATCAGGCGTGAAGTGAAAGTAACCAGTGCAGTAATATCATAACAGTTTTTAAGAAATTGACTGGGATCTCCGTCACTCTCTTCTCCTTAGTATTTTGGCCTTGAACAATTCCAATTTCCAATGGACCTACCCCACTCTCTTCTTACATGTCATTTTTTATGCATATACTTACACACACACCTTTATTAACATAAAATATGTGATGATGGTACATATTTTTTGAGGGCTTGATGCATGCAAGGCTTCTACTTCTATTCCTGGTTTTCGTATGTCACCCTTATAATCACACCCAAAGATGCAAATAGTTTACTGAGCACCGAGAGGTTAATTAACCTGCCCAGGTTTACACAGCTGCTACGTGGCGCAGCTAGGATTTGGAGCCAATCCACCTGACGCCAGAGCCCTTGCTCCAAGTCACAGTTGCATTCAGCCAAGTACAGAGCAGCCTTCGTCACCATGTCAAGCTGCAGACAAGCCTTCCTGGCTGTAACCACCAGGTGGGGTCTTCATCAGAGGCTTACCTAAGCCTGGGAGGTGACCTGAAATACCACAGTGGGAAGAGGGACACAGAGCAAACACACACACAAAAAAGGTTTTTCCCTCTAACTACCTTTACACTTGGGCAAACAGCTCCTAATAATATCTTTGTGCTAAATGACAATCTGATTTGCAGCTGAGAGTAAATCTCTTTTGCCCTTGAAAGAGAAGTCTCTGACCTCAGACTGAGAATCCCCAAGTTAGGTGTTAGTAGGTGACCCCAGAATTCAGCTGCAAGACTCTCTGAGCAAGTTTCAAAGGAAGGTTTGCCAATAAAATATTTTCGGATTCAATCTGTATGTGAGCAATTCGTGTTTTGTATCACCACATCTTCCACTTATACCTAAAAATTTCTTTCTCTGTGTTAATGTGTCACTTTATGGAACAGCCAGATACAGCAATTCCAGAAAGATCAGTAAGTACATAATATACTTCTGTTTCTTACAGTTTCTCTTTGTGCCATTGTTCGTCTGTCTGTTTTAACTAACAAATATTATACCATGTATGTGTGTGTGTATATATATATATATATATTTGTTGATGTTGGCAAAAAATGTAAAACTTATTATTTGTGAAACAGAAGATTTGACTTATTACCAATATTTGAGGTTCAGCATGAAGGATAAGTCAACATTTTTTTGTTTGGTTATTAATTTAAAGATATGTATGAAATGCTTATAAAAACTGAGAAAGAATCATGCTTTATTAAATAAATATTTTAAAATTATTTTAAAATTCTGGTCAGGTATACAAATAGAATGAAGAAAATAATTTTTCTTTGCAATATTCTGAAATTAACATTCACATGTGCTATTTCAGATAAATTACTGAAAGAAATGGAAAGTATAATAATTTAATTTTCAACATTGTTCAAGTAAAATTATGAATAGTAAGAAAGAAAATGTCACTCCTAACTTAAATTTAATATTTTTACAGCAAAATTTACCTAAAATGCTCAATGTAGTTAACAAATCAGTGGTAGAAAAGTAGTAACATTATTTATACAAGCATTACACTTTAATTTAGAGAAATAATATTTTAACAAAAATGGCCAATATATTGATTTTATTTGCTTATATTTCCCCTTTTAATTTATTATATTAAAATAAAATTGAGTTTTTTTGGAAAGAACAGGATATACTGAATGGTCTTTGAAAAACATATTTAGTCTATGAATTTGAATATTTAAAAAGATAGAAGGCATAGATCAGCAAAGAAATTTTCTAGTTTGACAAACTCAAAATTAAGAGAGAAAAAGTTTTTAAATATGTAAACAGAATAATCAGGCACTATTTCTTATGGTCAATATTGCCACATTATTCTCAAGCCACTCTGCATTTTTTCTCTTCTTTCATAGAAAATAAGATGTTCAGCTGGGCAACGTGGCTATCAGAATGAAGACTACATTTCCCAACCTCCCTTGCAGGAAAGTATGACCATGTGACCAAGATCTGGCCAATGGGGTGTGAACAGAACCATAGTACAGCTTTTCCTTTCATCTTATTTCACTCATATAATGTAGTGGCTTAGAACTGGGATGGGATGCTGAAGTTGTATCTCATATTATGAACAGAAAGGCCACAGCCTAGCATTCATGGTATAGGAAGCTGGAGGAAGCCTGGGTCCCTGAGAAAATGAGCAATACTGTCACGTCCTTTCTGAGTTGCCTGCATCCAAAATATCTTTTTGAATGTGAGAAAAACAAACTTCTATACTTTTTAACCCACTGTTATTTGCTTTTTTAAAAAATGTTATTTGAAGCAGAACTTAATCCTAATTAAAACAGATTAAGGACTAACTTCCAGAAGATATAAAGAATTTTATTGTACCACGAGAAATATAAAATAATTTACACTGTCATTATCAAAGACAGATATTTAAGCTAACAAAGGACATATAGGATGCCAAAATATGTTCATTTAGTGATTTTATTTTATTTTTATTTTTTCATTTCATTCAATGATTTTTAAATCATTTTAATCTTAATTTTTTATTGTGAATATGTCACACCTAGCACACATGTACAGTTTAAAGAAGTAAAACAAAAGGAACACTTACAAGGCACATTGCTGAAATGAATACATAACACAAGCAGTATCAGTATTTTTGAAGCCTCTGTGTGCTTGCCCCTGATACGTCATGCTCCCTCTCTCTCCACCCCAGAGATAACTTCCTCCCTGACTTTGAGGTAATCAGTAAATTGCGTCTCCTGCAATATATGTTCTCCCCAAATAATGTTGGAAAAGATCATTTAGATTTGTTTTTAGCCTGACTTAAATAAAATCATACCAGTTCTTTACCGTTAACAGTGGAAGAGAAGAGAAGACGGGTGATGGACTAGTTCAAGTCTGACATTCCCACTCGATGTGTGGACATCATGGAGTCACTAGGAGTTTTCCCCACGGTTGGATGAGTCTTAAGAATTTTCCAGTTTCCAAATTTTTCAAGTAATAGTTGCTGATTAGTATGAGCAACTCCTGATGTGCACTTTGTACAGTATTAAGTGATTTTGATTTGAACCATTTAGATTTAACGTAGAGATACAATGTAGAACATGAGAGTTTGTTCTTAAGACATTTCATCGCCATAGCTTATACGTCATTCTTTCTTTTGTTCAGAATTTAAGGCAAAAATATATAACTATAACATAGTTATCTTTAAATTCATAATTATTTCTTTCTCCATCATTATGGAAATACTGGCTTGACACATCTATTAATGCCTTTAGGAGACAAAAGATATTGCAAAATGAAATTACTGCTGTTTGGTCAATCTTAATCCTCCAAGATAACATATATCTTTTTTCTGGTGTTTTTCCCCTATTTGTACCTTACCATGTGTCCCTAATTAAAGAGCGTGACACTGGTTTTATAGATCAGATTATTACTGAGGTACCTTATGTACACAATACTGTAAATATGCACATGCTTGAATCCCTGATTTGTGTCAAGTCATAGTTATTTTGGTTCTATTAAAAAAAGCATGACAACTGCTTAGGAAACAGCTTGCTTTTATTAAAACTGGCTTATTTGCCATTAAATTAAGCATCTCTTTTGCAATTTATTTTATAAAGTTAACAATTTCATTATTCTGACGCTGGAGTATTTTTTTTTCCATATTTAACATTTGGAACTGTTGTGTGAGCAACTGACTCGTGAAATTTAATCCAAACCCTCAATGTGCCTGCAATCTCATGGAAGACTGAAGAGAAGTAAACAAATTAAATGAATATAAGACCCAAATGAATAGGCACACAAATCAATAATAAATAGAATTTATTAGTAAGAATATTGAAGGACTAAAGTATCTTATTCTATGTTGATGCTCAATTAGAGTTTGTTCCACTTACGGCAATTACTGAAATACCCTCTCTTCTTTTTAGAAACAAATTATCAATTATTTTGTTTCTATGTGCATATATATATATTGTATACCCTATATGTCTGAGGAGGCAAGGAACTCTTATAAAATGTATTGTATGTGGTTAACACTGAAGGAAGAAATACTGTGACTGTCATAGGCTACGATGTATCCGTTGGTCATCACTGCAGTGTTGACCTGACGTATTATTAGAGAATCACTTGAATGGCTATGAGTTACATGTCTATTGGTTTGTGTTATCATGACTAGTCCTCAGCCAGAGACAACCAGATGCCCTATCTCGGTCTAGACCACTGGTTTGCCGTGTGAGCTTTCAATACTTGTTTAAGCACTTTGTGCCTCAGTCTCTTCATCTCTTGCAAGTGGGAAAAAATAGTCACATCTGATAAGACTGTTGTGAGAATTAAATGAGCTAACATAGCCCTCAGAGAAGAACTTCACATATAATAAGCATAAAAAAAATCAGCATTATTTTCATCCCAAGTTACACTTATAATTTATAGGTAAGCAAATGAGTCTGGAAATGTTTTACTTGAGATATCACAGTAAATTCCGGGCAGATACGGCCAGATGTAGTAAGTTCCCAGAGTCTGTGGTCTGAATAATATACTCTTCTCTATCTAATTTTAAGAATAAAACATTAAATTCCTCATTAGGAATTATGGCACTGGACCTTTAAAAATTCAGCTATACCTTTATTTTGCTTACTTAGTATCAGAAGTACTTCATAAACTTTGCAACCCTGCCAATTCTTCAGGGTGCCAGGGCAGGGATGTCTTAGCCATCCTCGCTTCCACGTGGTTAGCCTTTCTTACAGAGAGTAGGTACTCAAACACTGTAGAATGAGTTATAGTCAGGTCCTGTATCCTCAGGTTCTGCATCCTGGGATTCAACCAACCTTGGATCAAAAATATTCAGAAAAAAAATTTTCAGAAAGTTCCAAAAAGCAAAACTTAAATTCACCCAGTGCTGGCAACTATTGACATAGCATTTACATTGGATTTACAACTGTTTATATAGCGTTTACATGGTGTTAGGTATTATACATAATCTAGAGATGATTTAGAGTACACTGGATGTAAGTAGCTGATATGCAAATACTGTGGGAAGGGACTTGAGCATCTACTTATTTTGGTATCCGTGGGGATACTGGAACCAATGCACTGCAGATCCCAAAGGACGACTGTAATTTCCTAGTCCTGGTCTACCTGCTTAGCATGATAAGCAATGATCTGAAAGCATTTCTCATTTCCTCATGCCATGTGTCCTGCGGGTGTTCTACCCGTATATGTGTATAAATGGCTTTAATTGTTACATTATCCTCACCAATACCAAATTCTGGATTTCTCCCCGAAAATCATGCAATTTCAGTATATTCTATAAAGTACAAAAAGAATACCTTGTCATTAAGATGAACAGCAGAATGTAATGGCATCAAAGCCTTGATTTGGAGACCACATTCATTATCCTAAGTGTCCAATAGAGTGTGCTGGTGCACTATACACAACAGGACAATTTGGAGCAGTAGTAGTGTATCAGATTTATTTCAACTGTTTGGTTTGCTGGAAATAATTGAAGTAAAAAAATGAGATTATGTTCTTAATGAAAACAAAATAAAAGTTCAGCAACTTTAATGCTATATAATGCACAGGCATGTGCAATGTGAATATAAAAAAAGAGAAAAATGGAAATTGTGAATTTTCCTTTTTATATGGGTTTACTATACAGCATCCTACCCTACGCATATAAAATTAAATCTCTTACTAACTTATATATACTGAAACTCTGTACTCTTGCTCAATTACAGTTAACATTTTAGGTTTCCATACTAAAAATATGTATGCGTTGTCATATTTTTCATAGGCTAGAACTTCACAAACTCATTATGAGTTTTTGATTTTATTTCAACAACAACCCCCTCCCCCTGGTGATCTGATTGAAGAATATATTCAGTGCATTCAATCCCGTATCTATTTGTCAAAATCAGGACGGAAAGCATTAAACACTGTCATCAGTAAGCAAAAAAAAAAAAAAAAGTAAGACAGAGAAAAATCATACCTGAAATACCCCAAATGGTTAATTTCTAGTCGTCTTTCGTTTTCCATGAAATTGTCCAGCATTTAGACAAATTAACTCCAGAACTGCAGTTTAGGAGCAAATATCTTTCTGATTTTATTTGCTCTGTGTTTGTGTGTGTGTGTGTGTGTGTGTCCTATGGGTATTGGCCCTTAAACATTGACAGGTAAGAATACATGCTTCAGAGACTTGGTAAACTGATAGCTTCTCAGCATATATGATTCTGCCCAATATGCCAACAATTTTCAACTCAGGGGTTGCAGGAGACATTTGTCATTCTTTCTGATTGCCTAGTATCTGAATTCTCTGCCTAAATTCGGGATAATATTATGAGATCTTATGAGTCTTAGAGGGAGCAGAATCAGCCTTCTCTTATGGAAGCTGAAACTATCAGCATCTCCCCCTTTGCATCTGGCAGAGATGCTCTGCCCCTCACAAGCCTCTGTCCTAGAGTTGGACTCTGTAGCCCTTTGGGTCCAAAGAAGCAGAAAAGCCATGAGTGTGCACTGTAGTGTAGAGCACCAGGGCTCACAGCACGAAACGTGTTCCTCAGGGCTCTGCATGGAAATCCGTTTCCTCATTAGATCCGTTGTGTATGATGTGGACTATTGTTTCTGGCTATGTAACACTAAGCCTGGTTCTCCAGCCCCCCTGTTGCTTCTGTGAAATGCCTATTTTTTCCCCACTCACATCCATCACAGTCAAATTCTATTGCTATTCAATAGCACATAATGATGAGATACTTGTCATTTTGAAGTTGTTCTTCTCAGCAAAAGTAATTTATAGCTCCTTCCCTCCATTATTGGAGGACATAGAATTTTAATGGATTGCATAAATCGAAGTGGAACAGCTTGAACTCTCAGATTGGCCAGAAGAGATACGCTTCAGGCAGCCAGTGAGCACAGCCCAGTGGTGATTACAGCAGGTGGCTAAGGCTGGATGGCATTAGAGGACGCCGACCTCCACAGCTTCTCTTAAAGTGAAGCTTGAGCAAGTCCACGAGCAGAGTCTGGGAGAAAAATCCCTACAAACAGAAAGCAAATGCCGGTAGAGAGAGCTTGGGACGAGACTAACACACATGTAGAATGATCAGGGGAACTAAAAGTGTAAGGGAAGGAGAACTAGGGACTAACAAAGCATTTTCTTGTTGCTTGTCCTTTGATGAGGAAATATGAACGTTTCTATCAATGGCCCACAAAAATGATGTGTGATTTTACTGGATGTATTTTAAGTGTAAAGTGCAGATTGTTGTCATTAGTTTATATAGATTCTCCTCACTAATCTTCAACACAGAGTTTTCTAAAAAAACAATAAATAAATTAAGAGAGAGAGGAAAAGAAAGAGAAAGAAGAGGAAGGAAGGAAGGGAGGAAGGAAGAGAGGGAGGGAGGGAGGGAGGAAGGAAGGAAGAAGGAACTTACTTCTCTGCAAGGTAAGTATTCTAATTGGTTCACCCAGAAGCACATTTCTTATACACTTCATCTTATTCTGAATTGTACTTCTGTTTATTGGATCTGATTTCACAACAGGCATCCTTCCAGCTGGACTATCATGGTCCTTTGCCAAGAAATTAAACCTACTTTCCAGGGTGGTGTTTGGACTCCTTGTTACCCACTGATTTCACTCACTGTAGATGCTTTGTCTGACCAGTTAAGTAACAGTGAAACTTGCCAGTCGTTCCTCCCCTCACAGCTATCTGTAAATATGGAATAGCTAGGTGGGTATTCCTTGTCCTTCATTTAGTTCTATGTGTGAACACAAAGGCGTCTGTGCAGTCAGGCGATGGAATAAACAGGACTTGCTGAACAATTAGAAAGAGTGAAGAAGGGTGGGAAATCTTGGATGATTCTTGGTTGAGACAATACTCCCTAAGATGAACAGCATAGGAAATAAAAAGAACAGGCTTTATTGGGAAAGGGGATGCATTCAGTTTTGGATAAGTTGAGATGGAGATCCCTGTGCGATATCAAGATGACAAGGCTAATAGTTACTTGGATGTGCAATAATACATGGTGGGAAAAATATGAATTTAAAAATCAAACACACTGATAGTCATTCTTGACTCTGCCACAGGTGGCCGCAGGGTCCTGACTGCATAACTTAATACATGAGATTTGCTTCTCCCTTGAAATAGGGACAATCATGCTTGCAGGTAAATACCCACTTTTTTCCCCTTGTTTCTTCTAAATTCCTCCCTTGGTGGCTGAAGACTAGTTATATAGACAATGGATGTCTCACTTTTGTGATAAAAAATAGCAGGACCTTTTGTGGCCCTCCAGGCTATGTCCAAAAGTTCCTTCCCTGGACAAACAGAAAAAAATGAGATAGGATGATACTTCCTTGGGAACATCCAATAAATGTGGCTTTTTTATTTTCTGAGAACTGATTTCTTCTTACTCTGGAGCTCTCATTTCCTTTGACGGCAGGAGAAAATCTTCAGATGTACCAGGAAATGTTAACTACCTCCCCTGATTTTAAACTGTCTCCTTGCTAGTGACTATTAAGGGCTACAGATTTTAAAATTGAAATTTCCTTTTACAGCTTCCTCTTTTTTTTTTTAGCCTTGTTGAAATGTCATTGACAAATAAAATTGTAAGATATTTAAAGTGTGCAACGTGATGGTTTGATATATGTATACATGAAAGGATTCCCCCATCAAGTTAATTAACATATCCATCCTCCCATCTGGGGTGCTTCCTGCAAAACGCTTTGCCTTCCCATCCAGCTTCCTAAAAGGGCATCTGGGTCCAGAAGAATGTGGTATCCTCGGCAAGGAGTCTAGGATCAAGGTGGGGAGGGGTAAGACGAGATAAGTGGGGAGTTCGAGATTTGTGGATACTAACTACTATATATAAAATAGATAAACAACAAGGTCCTGCTGTATAGCACAGGGAACTATATTCAACATCTTGTAGTAACCTGTAATGAAAAAGAATATGAAAACAAACATATGTATCTACATATATGGCTGAACTACTATGCTGTACCCTGGAAATTGACAGAACATTGTAAACTGACTATGCTTCAGTTAAGAAAAAAAAAGACGAGGGCTCTGGAACTTGTGCTCCCCTCGCTGTCTTTGCTCCCAGCTACAGTAGGTGGTATGTGATGGTCAGAGCCGGCAACAGGAGTAAACAGTCTCACCTCGTCATCCACTGAACTGGCATCCGCTGCTGAAACTGGGGTTTGCAGCTCTTCGCCTTACATGTGGATACCGAGCTGAGGCTCTGCTGCCTAGAACCCTGACTTCTGGGGTTCATAGACGCTTACCACCCTTGTGTCTGACTTCCCTGATGTGAACCTGTTTGCTGACTCATTCTTTACTGAGAATAACCCAGAGGCTATGCTCCAGGAGGGAGATAACAGGCTGCTAATCTCAGAAGAATCCACCGACCCTCTGGCATTCCTCCTGAAGATTCACTGAGGTTAAGAGGAAGGTGGCACTGTGTGAAACGCCCTGATGGTTATCACCTTTTCTGCTCCATCCAGTTTATCTGTAAAAGCTCAAGACCCCACCCCAAGAAGGGCGCACAGTCTTTAAGGCATGAGCCCCGGTGACTCCCTTTGCCGGGCAAAGCAATAAATCTGCTCTTTTCTTTGCTCCCAAAGCTCTGCCTCAGAGTTTGAATTCGCTTTTCGGGGTGCAGAGGCCAATTTTTCAGTAATAGCTCATCTCTAGGACACATGAGGCATGCCATCTGTAGATTGTGGGAGGGAGTGTCTGGCTGGGGCACAGACTCACGTTCAACCATCTAGTCTTTTTATCACACAGTCTTTGCAGTCATATGTAGCATGCTGAAAACATGAAGGAATTAGACCCCCAGCCCAGGAGTCCATGGGTTCTCCTCTAATTTATTTATTTTTTTCTCTTTTTCTTCCTCTTTTCTTTCCTCTCTGCTTCTCTCTGTCTCTCTCTCTCCCTGTCTCTCTCTTCCTCTTTCTCAAACAACCCTTCTCCCTCCATCCACACCCTCCATCCTCTTCATCTTTGACCAAGTTTAGTAATAGAGTAATTAGATTTTTCTCATGGACTCAGATAGCATCTCTGCCCCAGTAAGTATTCCTACAAATCTCCCTTCTCTATAATAGGATAATTTCTCCCTTTGCCACATGTCCTCCTGCCTGGAACCTTCCTTATATCCTTTACCCCCTCCTATTCAATGGGTTTTGTTCATTCTAGAATTTTACCCGCCCCAACCTTCTCTGGGGAAATAAGTTCCATGGATTTGCCTTAATGGTGGAAAGATGGAAGGGAAGGGGAAAAAACGGACTGCCAAAAGGGAAATTACACTGGGGAATCTGTAAAAACATATCATTCCCATTAGAAAAAGCTAGATGAGGTATATACAGGATGCAGATACACGGGAGGCATTGCAAAGAGGTTTCAGGCTGCATGCCTGCTTATGATCCATTTCCTGAATTTCTGGGTTCAGAAGTCTTTGAAGATCACATCCGGACTTGGCAGAAAACAGTCACAATTGATTAGCAAGGTCCATCATGGGAGAGGGTGGGGATGGGTGACAGCATGGATTGTATATAACTGCCATCACTTATAGTGAAAAGATCTTGAAATTTGGAGTCACATAGATTTGGCTTAAATTCCAGCTTTTTAAGCTTGTTTTCTGTTAAATGGTTTTATATTCTTAGAAAATAATTTTTAGATATAATCGAATCCATTTTATTTTATATTTTATATGTAAACCAATTCTAGAAATCTTTTATAATTTTACAGGCTGACTTATATCTGGAAGCTTCAGATGAGATATATTTCTTTTAAAAACAAAACAGATTTTGACATCTTAATAATTCAAAGATATTTCATCTAGTATCCATTTGGAGTTAATTTTTTTCAGCAAGCTGTTCCTATTTCATATAAGATTTTTGGATTTTGTGTCCAATAAAATTCAACCTATTAACAAAATAAAAAGTGACATTTTGTGCGCCTACAGTAAAAATTTGGTTTCTGTTTTATAGTGTCCTGGAAAAAAATCCTATCAGCACAAATTTTGAGATAAAAAACCAATTAATTTATCCAAAATGTGATTTATTTTGCTGCCTTAATAAATGTTTGTTATTTACTTACATGTTATGTATGTGTATACTTCATGTATACTATTATTTGTGTTAAATACTATGGAGATAGCTTGTATATATAAGATGGAGATGAGGAGTTGGCTAAGGTACTTTCACACTGCCCTGGGGTTACCAACTGGGACAGGGACTATGACCATGGGTAACCAAAACAGATGTTTTGTTTGTTTGTTTGTTTTTCTTTACCAGTTTGTCTTTACCAAGATTAATTAGAGCCTCTTCTTCTTTTTTTATTTTTTAATGCACACAGGATTGAGGATCTCTACTCAGATTCTTACGGGCACTAGCAATAAAGCTAATCACTCAAATATTTTCCACCTCTTCCCTCCAACTGCAAAGCTAGTTTTGATAGCATGGTCTGCACGTAGCCGACATTCGAAGACGTAAATCAATATTTCTGGTCACTGAATGTCACGGTATCTTTCCTAAAAAGTCGGTAAGAGGAACTATCTATAATTCTCACCTTAAAAATTATAATGATCTTTGTTTCTAAAAGGATACAGATAGGCCATGCTGTGTATATTGTATTCATAATACAAAAGTTTCATCTAAAAATCGGTGTATGCAGGAGCTAAAAGCTCTTACAACCACCAACTCATTAAACCTAGGCCATCCTTTAGGGAGATCTGGCCCCTTTCTTTTGGTTTCTTGTTTACAAACATAATGAAGATTCTGAAATACTGCTCTGGGCTTGAGCGTGGAGACCCATGGGATGGCTATTTTGACAAATCCTTTTACTCAGTGGTGCTCTGGAGACTGAGATCTGAAGCCTTCTTTTTTCTCTCTCACAGATTCTCTTATGGGTGAAAGGAGTTATTTTTCTCTGGTATAACCCATTGCTTCCGGACACAAGCCAGACTGAATTAAAAGGAGCAATTAAATGCAGTTGAATTTTGCATCCAAACTCCACTCTCCCCTTTTTCTTGTCAAGTATAAAGCAAAGGGAATAATAAAGTGTACTGAATTTTCAGAGTGCAAAGGAAAGAAATGAACTTTTAAAAAATATCTTAATTTTCACTCCCCCTTTCTTATTCATCAATTACCTCAGTTGTGATTTGAAATAAATTCTGTAGATGTCTAAATTCGATCAGGATGCTAAGCCTTTCTGCTATGAGATTCCTTAAAGAAAAAAAATCTCTTCTAAATACTAATTATAATTCTATATATTATTGATGAAAGGTAACATTCATTTAGCATCTACTACATGTTGTGTGCATACATCATCTCTGTTAATTCTCATTACAATCCTCCAGTACCATTATTATTCCACATCTTTGCCTTGAATAAGATGAAGTTTCCACTCCCCATTCAGCTGCTTTGAAACAGCCCGCTCGGTAGAAATCTAGAACTCAACAAACGAATCATGGTGTCTTTGGTTTGGGAGCCAAATAGAGCAGGTTCTGAAGGTACCTGCTTAAGTCCCAAGCTGTAATTTGAAAACAAACACCAACAAACAAATAGAACCTCTGTGTCAGCACAGTTGCTTACCAGCTGGAGAACTGTTAGAACCATGGATGCACCATGGTAGCTGACGGGTAGGTGAGTCGGCTATTGATTGTCTTGCCTTTGGTAACAGCAGCTCAGGTAGAAACGTCAGCTCATGGACACATGGGAAAAGCACATTGACAGAACACTTAACTTCCTTTTACTCTTGAGGATCTCAGTTAGTTGAAAATTTCTTATTCAGTTTTTTTTAATGCATTTTTCTGTTATTGACCAGGAGAAGACGTACTGTAGGTGCCAAGACCTTGGTGAGTATTTCAGGATCTGCACAGTTTGGCAGCCTCTTGGATGAGACCATGTTTAGTTGTAAATTTTTCAACAAATAGGAATACTAATTATGTATTTTCCTTGAATGTTTGCTATGTTCAGGGATTGTTTGAAGCAGTGGTGTGCTGACGCTGGCTGGTCCTGTCTCCCAAGAGCTGCTGGCACATGTCTGCACCCCCACGTGCAGTGATGTCATATTGGCAGCTTGAAATTGGCCAGAGGGGGAGAATTTACATGATGGATGTTGGTAAACTGTCGTCTAATTGGGGGATTTATATTTCCTAAATGCCAGTTATTAAAATTTTCACCAACATCTTCTGGTTCTAAGCATTCTACGTGCATTATTTCATGAGGTCCACACTGCAAACTTAATGCTATTATCCACATTCTGAAAAGAAAGGGAGACACAGAGAAGTCTGAGAAAGCCAACCACAGTCACACAGTTGTGAAGCCGCAGAGCCAGGACACCAGCCCAGGCATTCTAACTTTAGAGATCACACTACACTTCGCTGTCTCCACAAATGTCAGCAAGATTTGGGATGAGAGAAGTTTCACTTCCTGTATGTCCTCAACATATTGCTTCATGTTACATTGAACAAAGGAGGCGTCTATAGCCATCCAGATTGCCTTGGGCGTCTGAATTTGAAAGAATTGTCCCCATTCTGAAAAATCAAGCAGCTCTCTATTTGCAACCAACCCTTCATCATACCAGTTTATAACTATCCCAGGGTAGGAATGCCTCATTATCCTGATTAAGGTGGAATCCAGGGTCGACAAAAATATTCAAACACAACTGTCATTACCCTTATTTGGAACATTAATGGAAAAATCCCCCCAGATCTAATTATAAGAGTACCGGTGTAAATAACCATGAAAGCATCATTCTTTAAAAATGACTTTTGGCAGGGACTCATCAGTGACTACTTGCTACTGTTCATTGAAAAATACACAGCCTAAATCTGAGCAAGTGTAGAAGTTCTTAAAGAGTTGGAGCTATAGTTTATCATACATCTGCTTCCTGAAAGAGCAGAAAATGATCACACAGAGAGACTAAGCACATCTCAAGCCCCATGTCATAATTTTCTCCAGAAAATTATATTGAATCACTCAACAAGTGTTAAGTAAGAGAAGAAATGGATGGATGAATTTCAAACCATAAGAATTCAAAATGTAAATTTTTTCCTCACAGATAACATGTATCAATTTTGTACCCTAATTCTGAAATCCTATCAAAGTCAGGTCCCAAGGATGCTTTGATCAAATCCAGTTCATCTGCTATGCATGATGCCACTCAGTTAATATTAGTAGTAAAATGGATGTAAGGCAGAAGGGATTTTCAGGTAAATGTTTCATCATGATTATGACATTTTCCCACATCCAGTTGTTCAATTACATAGTTTATTTTTCCTATCACTGTAAGTTTGCTAAAGTTAAATATTTATTGTGTTTACACAATTTCAATGCAACCTTTGATAATATTGTGAGTTCATTACAGGAAAATATCCTCATTAACTTCCAGAATCCTTTCCTTGGTTCCCTGGTCAAGAATAAAGGGCTAACATATGCGAAGCCATTGGAAGCCTCCCTCGACTTTTACAAGACCCCCTGTGATGATTAATTTTGTGCTCCAACTTGGCTGGACTACAGTTCCCAGTTGTTTGGTCTAACACCAGTCTAGCTGTTGCTGTGAAGGAATTTTTTTGAATGTGATTAACATGCAAATTAGTAGACTCTGAGTAAAGCAGATGACCCTCCGTAATGTGTGTGGGCCACATTCAATTAACTGAAGACCTAAAGAGCAAAGACAGAGAGTCCCCAAAGAGAGAGGAATTCTGCCTTCCAGACGGCTTTTGGACTCAAGACTGCATTAACTCTTGCCAAAATTTCCAGCCTGCCAGCCTGCTTTACAGATTTTGGATTTGCCAGTATCCCCTAATTATTGAACTGATTCCTTAAAAAAAAAATCTCTGATTCTGTTTCTCTGGAGAACCCTAATATACCCCCACTCTTACAAAGTAGAAATGACAAGCAGTTTGGCGTCACTTCCTTTTCTCCTACTTCTTGTGATTCTGAAGTCCTGTCACTTGCACCTCCAGCCCCTCTGACCACAGGTGCGGGGCTCTGCCGACGTGTGGCAGACGGGCTTGCTTTCCCGGGAACCTGAATCCTGACCTTCAGGACTGAAGCAGGGGAGACCGTCATTTTCCAATAGCAGCTACCCCGCAAAACCTGAGATCTTTCAGCTGGGATTCTGGAAACTGCTTTCTGTCTTCTTCTTGAGGTCTTTTTTTTTTTTTTTAACTTTCCTTTTTTTTTTTTTTTTCCATGGGAGGTATTCAGTATTTCAACATGAAATCTTTTTACTTCTATTTCGTTTAGCCAGAAGTCAGTTTCTATAGATTACAAACAAAAAAAACCCTTAATTTATATTGGAATTGATATGAAGATGTTTGAAAGCAAGACCATCACAACCAGACTGCCCTGTGTTTCCTTCTCATTCACTTCACAGCCACAGGACTTCATGCACTGTTTTTTAATTCTTGTGCTCCATAACAAATTATCACAAATTTAGTGGCTTAAAACAACACCCATTTCTAACTTCACAGTTTCCAGATGTCGTTTTTCCAGGTACAGGTTAGCTTAATCCTCTTCCTAAGGCCTCCTAGGGTGACATCAAGGTGCCCTCCAGGGTTACGACTCCCCTCTGAGACTCCAGGCCCTCTTCTGAGTTCGCTAGTCATGCACAGAATTCACTCCCATGCAGCTGGATGACTGAGGTCCCTGGTGCCCTGTCAGCTGCCGGCAGGAAGTGCTCCCATTTCCTAGAGGCTTCCCTCAGGTCCTTGCCACATGGCCCCTCCATAGGCTCTGTCACACTTACAATCTCTCCACCTTCAGGAAGTGGTCAGATACATGAAAACCCTCCCCTAATTAGATCAAGCAACCCAGAGAATAATCCTTGTGAACAACTCAAAATCAACTAGTTGGTAACCTAATCAGAGAAGTGACTTACCAGCCATGTTCACAGGTCCGTCTATATTTAAGAGGGGGATTGTGTGCACGAGAGACAAAAAGTGTGCACATAACAGGGCAGAATTCTTAGAGGTCACATTAGAATTCTGCTCACCATAAAGTCATCTGTTTTCCTTTGTGGCATGAGAAAAACAAGGGCTACTTCTACTGGTGGTGTAAATATCAAATAAAATAATGTATACAAATTGATTAGGAAGAGCTTGGTTCATGGTAAGCACCCAGTGAATTATTATTATTAATCAAAAGTGTTCATTGAATTGAAATACATGTTTATATTATATATCAAAATCCCCTTCCATTGAAAGTTCAAATGGGTTTTGAGGAAATGCATGAACATTTTTGATATATCATGGTCTTTAGTGAAAATTCCTTCCTAGTGTATTAAAATTTCAGGTAATCTATAAAATGTGTTTCCTTTTATGATTAGTTCATCAGTATTGCATTTAAAAAGCATTTAAGTATGATCTATTCCTTTATTCTCATTCCTTAATACGTTGGCTGTTAGATTGTTATAGTTTCCAATATAATGAAAGCCAGTGGAACATTTTCTTCTATAAAGGAAATTTTCTTTCTGCAGATTTTTGTTTTGCCACAAATATCATACTCCTCTCCATGATGGATTTATGCTCAAAATCTTTTCAAACTTAAAGTATTCTGCAGCTCTCCACTAGACATATCAACTTCTCTCCTGCTGATTTTTTCAAGTTACACGATTTCTCCCCATTCATTGTCATTGTCAAACTCATCATATTTCGATCTGTTTTATTCCCCTGTTGCTAAGAAACAAAGTTGCCTCATTATGTAGGTTCCTCATGTACCAGCTTTGCTAATCAGTTAGAAATACATTTTCCCAGGGGACTATTTTCTGGATGATAACATTTACTCCTTATGCTGGCTGACCATTGATGCGTTAACAGTATTTTTGTTACTGCCATTAAACTGCAATATAATGAGCTATAAATTTACCAGATGTTAGCTTTAGCAAAGAAAACCAGTGACTTCACTTGCTCCATTAAGACCCAATCATTTGCATAGGATTTATGCTTTTAAAAATTTCCACATAATGATTATTTTAATAAATTCATTCATCCAAGAATTTAATTTGATTCAACACACACACACAAAAATGAAATAAGGCCTGCTTTTTCATGGGGATATGAATGTCGTCCTAGGGGTATTCGCTTTCCTCTGAAAATGTTTCTTCTTCTCAGGCAATACAAAGGTTCTCTGACAATACAGAATTAAGTGGCCAGCATTGTCCCCAGAGGCAGCGGTGTTATTCAGTCCACCCATGGTAGTGAGGTCCAGTCGAACTGAGATGTGGAATCTGGGGACAATTTCTGATTCTATGTGATATTAAGCAAGTCGCTTCACCTCCAGGACTACTGGTTTTCCTGAAACACTAAATGAAAATGACAACAATGACCTACCTGATTTATATGAAATAATCTATTTGGAATCTCTCTGCAAGTAGATGACCCAGGAAAATATTAATGATGTAGACATAATTTTGATAGTATCCTTTGGGCCAGAGAAGGAAATAATTCCAAGATTCTCCTGAGTTCTCCTTTCCGAGGAAAATAACCAAATACATATCTTGATGGAAAGTGAGCAGGTAGAGATTTACACTGCTAGATAAATACTTCTGTGACTCCAATCGGTGCCGGAAGATGCTGAGAAATTAGAAGTGCATCTCCTAAAAGTTGTCCTGTGAGAGTTTTGCTTTGACATATGCTGTGGCCTCTAGAGTTTCTTTAAAGGGTGATCATCTGGCCTCAGTTCTGTCACTGGGATTGTAAATTCTCCTGTGTCTCAAGATCCAACATTTTCCAGCATTTCTGGTTTTCCTAAGAATGGCAGAACTGAGAACACGCAGCTTATGGGATTAGGTGTCTTAAGGTGCTCATGTTTACAATGTATGGAGCTTTTGGTATGAGAGGTGTTTCGTGCTCCATGCTTCATTGTCCTTTTCTACTTCTACTGCTGACTGGGGGGGGGGGTCACCACTCAAATCAAATAACTGCAGTCACCTCTTTGTCTCAGGTTCTATTCTGTTCAATTTTCTTATCATCCCAAACTGCTACTTTTTCTTCGCTCAGTTGAATTCCAACTCATTAATCTATTATGTAATTTGTTGTTTTATTCAATAAGCATCGAGTCACCTGCCATGTACAAGAAATTCTTGTGACCCTTAATATTCTTTTAAAGATGCCATTTTCACACATAATTTCTATCTTTAATAAAGATTCATGAAATAATTGCTTAAAAGCCAATTTCAATCGAATAAGTAATTCTTGCTTGTTTTAAAGGAGCCAGCATCCCTGAAAGCCAGCCAAGCCAGCTAAGCCTGTGACAGCTGGCATGATCCATGAGGGTTTGAGACTATAAGGTTTTTCTTTTTTAATTGAAGTACAGTCAGTTACAATGTGTCAGTTTCTGGCGTACAGCACAGTGTCCCATTCATGCATATACATGCGTATACTCATTTTCATATCCTTTTTCATTAAAGATTGATACCTGCTCACCCACTGAATGGTTACCTTTCACCCCGCCAGCTAAGGGCTTAGGAAAATAAGGGAGTCAACTACATAATGCTCATTTTAGATGAAGAAAACACCAAAAAGAAAGCCACCAATACCTGGATTGAACGGATTTCATATTGTATTTATACATTCTCTGATATTTCTCCACAGACCCGTAAAATGTGAGCCCTTCACACTACCCACAAAATACCAGTATTTTCCAATGTTAATAAATATACTAAAAGAAAATAAAGAGACTGACTTGAAATTCAATGAGTTTTCTTTCTATAAATTTGAAATGTAATCAAATCAAATATTGATTTTCATTTATTAAACTGTTTGTTTATAAAGACTTTTCAAAAATAAAGTTTCTGCATATGCTTTAAAAATCTGAACTATTTTTTAAAACAGGATAGGTTTTATGTCATCCTGCATTTATTAAATGATTTTTTGATGTATTACCATGGCAACATTGTGTTTTCTCATATAGAAACATTTCCTCTGAGCAAACAAAATATACCAAGTGCTTCCTTCTTAAGCAATGGGAATATCTTCTCTATTGCCTTGGGAAATTCTGACAGAATTTAGAAACCATACTATTCACCCATTTCCTATGTTTTAGGAGAGAGAAGATTTATAAGTGTGGAATAAAATTAATTGTTACTTTAAAAAACTATAAACACATTTCCATATATAATCTATATTCATATTCATTTTAGTTAATACACCTTAAAATAATTTCTTAAAATAGCAAGTCAAAGTCAGAAATCATGCACTTTCTCAGTTTTACATAAGAGGTATAGTAAGTTATTTGCTCGTACTTCTAATTGCAGTATTTTAGAATATTATCTAGCAAATATTTGTCAAAATTCAAAGTACTTGAAGGACAATTTCCTCAGTTTTCATGAATGATGCATATAATTCCTCTTTGTTTTTTCTCCTCTAGAAATTTGGATTTATCTCTGCTATGCATTGAAAGTTTTCCAATTAGGAACATGTAGAACTTCTCATAAAGGAGTTTAAAATGAACGACATGTTTGATGCTCAATAATGTTTTTCCATTAAACAATTCCATCTTTCATGTGATTTTTCACTTAAGCTAAATTAAAAAGAGTACCAGTGTTTCATACAAAAATAAAAAACAAATGCCAGTATTTCATACAATACTACTAAAAGTTGTTATGGGTCATAAAAACTTTAAGAAAGCACACATAAAGCATATATGAACAATGTTCTTATACAAACGACTGGGATTAAAAACAATATCCCCATTATAACTGCGTAGCTACCTCAATGCTCTCCATTAACTAAGTAAAATGTATTATCTGGTGCTGCTTTGAAAGGATTAGTGGGCAGAATCTTTTATTTTTCTTTTCTTTTTCAAAACTTTAGAGCAAGTAGCACAAAGGATATATACTGAGTCACTTAAAAGAGAAAAAAAGATTTGCTGATGCAACCAGCATGAAGGCACAGTATGAGTACCTGGTGAACAGCAGCTTGTCAGCGGTTGAAGGTGGTGTTTAGTGTTGATTGGATTATTTATAGACTCCAAAGTCCATTTATATTCTATGAAAAGTACAGGTGTAGAGACGAAGAATTCCTAAGGTGCCTTTAAGGGCCAAGCAAAAGAAAATTATAAGCTTGTGATTCATCCAGGTGGATGTAATTGGTGATGGAAAGGATGAGCTGGATGAGAAAATAAACAGGAACGATCCTGTGGACAACGTGCTGACTGAGTAGGAGGCTAAGTCGTGGGGGAGCTTCTGCTCTTCCAAAGTCTGCACCATCAGTCAAGTTCACAGCGAGAGCCCATCGGCCAAGTCAGAGGTCTTCGCTGTGGCTTTCTATTGTCAAGGCTAACTTTTTAAACTAAAGAACCTCACTTCAAAAGACCTTCTTCTTCTTCTCTTTTTTTAACTTGGGAATAAGAGACTAAAGAAAATCAGGGTTCAGGAATTCCTCTCTCACTGTAAGCCTTAGCACCTGGATTGAAGCAAAGTACTTGCTAATATTTACCGACTTCGGAGTCAACATTCACTAAAATGTCAAGAGTTGAAAGGATAAAAGTAAATCCATTTGGATAAAGTGCAAATAAATTGGCCTCGGTGAATTATACAAAGGATCCAAATTCAGATTAGAAATATAAGGAGTTAAAAACACACTGAATGATAATCATTACTAGAATTATGTGTTCTTCTTGTGCGCTTATGTTGGAATGATTAAGGCAGCCAAACTTTGGGTAATAAAATCAGAAATACAGCCCTTTACCAGTCCTGTAAGTCACTAAGCTGAAAGGCTCCTCAAAGAATCCATCAGATACTGTCTAACTTACTTCCTTTTTGATAAGCTTTCATTTAAATTCAAGCTAGAAAGATGAATGTTCCTTTTTTTTAGGTATTACAAGTAAATAGATTTTATAATATTTATTTCTCGTATTTCATCAGAACCAATGACTGAGCATCAATTGCAACATGTTTGTTTAATGATATATTTATAGTTTAAAATATCTTAAAAGAAAGATTTGCAATTGGACTGAATTTTGTAATGTGACTGGTTAATTTTCTGTGTCAACTTCACTGAACTAAGGGAAGACCAGAGAGAGGGCAAAAACATTCTTTCTGAGTGTGTCTATAAGGGTGTTTCTGGAAAAGATTATCATTTGAATCAGTCACTGATGTGGGTGGGCGTGATTCAATCCACTGAGGGCCAAGATAGAACAAAAAGACAGGGAAAGGATTAATTCTGCCTTTTCTTGAGCTGGGACATTCACCTCCTTCTACCCTTGAAGGGTTTGGAACTAACACTTGCAGCCCTCCTGGGTCCCAGGCTTTCTACACTGCTGGCTTTCCTGGTTCTCCAGCTTGCAGTTAGCATTTGTGGTACATCTTGGCTTCCATGTTGCATGAGTCATTCTCCATAATGAATCTCCTCTTATATCTTATACGCTATTGGTCTGTTTCTCTGGAGAACCCTGACTAATACACCCAACATTTTGTAACACTTCTTCTTTGGACCTAAAATATGGATACTTATGGACATGATAACTGTTAATGTGATCTTCTGTTTTTTGAAATGAGAGAAAAACTTTCATTAGAAATACTTTTTCACTCATCAG
The DNA here is from genome assembly GCF_048564905.1 of Vicugna pacos. Taxonomy (NCBI): domain Eukaryota; kingdom Metazoa; phylum Chordata; class Mammalia; order Artiodactyla; family Camelidae; genus Vicugna; species Vicugna pacos. The sequence continues at coordinate 11,487,961 of NC_133000.1, read as the reverse complement.
TAACTGTAAGGAGTACAAAACCAAGTTCTAAGTGACTAATACAATAAAACTGGTTTGTATACCAAATCCAGAGGCAGAGAAAGTTGACGACAGCAGAAAGAGGAGGAAGAGTATCTGACAGCATCATTTGCTGGAAAGCAAGCAAATACTCCAGTTTCTGCAAATCCCAAGTTCAAGAAAGAGGAAAGATCATATTATTATATGGTAGCTCTTTTACTTCTCCCTTTTCAACATTTCTTGGATTGAAACAGCTAAAGTGTGAAAGGAAAATTTGTAGAACTAAATACTTATAGTAGAAAAGAGGAAAGCCTCAAATCATGTACAAAGCTTTTTGGGGGCAAAGTTTTGAAAAAACTACTAAATACACTTTATAATACTAGAATCTCAAGCTACATAATTGTGAACTAGGTAGGAAGGAAATGATAAGGTATTTGACATTTTCTTCAAAAAAATTCAATAAAAATTTCAAAGAATAAAATAAATAAAATTGTAGTAAAATTTTGATAATTATCAAATCAGGATTATGAGTGTATGGGAGTTCATCACACAATGCTTTCTGCTTCTGAGCATTTATGAGAATTTTCACACAAAACATGCTAAGTTGTGAAATATCAAGGATTTAGCTCACTTCAGATTCCTGGGAATTATGTAACTGTGCGTCTATGTATAAGTTAGGATCTTTAATGTCAAAGCCATTTTTGTGCTACATGTCTCAAACCATATTTGGATGTTGTATGGGTGTGGTGTTCATAACAATGTTGTTTATATTTTTGGAATTTAATGGAGGAGGAGAGAGATGTAGAGCTCAAGATATATGCTTCTTTCTTTTATGTGTTCAGCTCATTAAAATTGAAAAGTTGATAAATAAAAGTTTAAGTGGGGAGATATTAAAACTCATGATCTTTTAATTACTATTATGTTTTGATAATATATTGATGACATTAAATTCATGTCTTAATCACGAGTAATGCCATGTAAGCAGTAAAGGGCGTTCTAGAAAGAGCGCTGCCTGCTACTTCCATTTCTAAATATTCATTTCATTCCTGCTTTCCCCTGATTTCCTGCTGATTTACAACAGCTGCCAACCAAGGATTTTCAGTGCCATATGAATGTTGAAATATGTTAAACTATTCAATCTGTTCTTTAATTTAATTAGATGAAATTCTAGCTACAATAGAACGATGAGTTTAATTTTCTCCCTTCTGGCGTCTAAAAGAGAATCCTGTCTCGGGACTCTGCAAACAGAGCCCACACTGGCATTCTGCTTTGTAATTACTATGTGCTCTGGGGACAAGCTGCGCTGTATGTGAAAGTGCACGTTTGATCAGCTGTCTGCAATCAGATTTACAGCATTTTGTTGAACATCATGGGGCCACCAGAGCATTCTTATTAGTAGCAATTATGTATTATCTGGAACTTGAGCTCCAGGTAGAGATTCCAGCTCCTTGATCTTGCTTCCAGACATTTCTTCCTGCACCTCACCTCAGCACAATAATCACATCGCACCCAGAATTACAGGGTTTAACCATTCCGCTCTCAGATCAGTAATTTTTCATCTTCCTAGCTCTTGAACTAGACTAAGTCCTCCTAACCCTACATTTAAACAATCTGTCATCTTTCAGGATCTCCAGTCTGATTATCCTATTACTGTTCATTGTCTTTCACCCCTCCCCAGACAGGGGTTCTTTGCTGGCTAAGAATCGCCATGAAACTCATCTCATTTCCCTCTCTCCAGCCTGTTTTAATCACTTTGAAGCTTCTACCTTCATTGAACAGAGCTCTTTGTACATTCTGCTCCTCTAACAGTGTATCCCAATGCCGCTGGAGAAAAGAGAGCCACACTGCATGGACTCACATCAAATTATCACAAATCTCAGCTCCTTGCCTTCTCTTGCAATTTGAAACTTCCCCAAGATACTGTCCAACTTGACAGAACATCACTTCCTAAATTCTCGCTGCTCAAATCTCCAGCATGGCTTTCTCCCTCCCTTCTCTCAAGGCATAACCTTTGTCCAATCAAGAAAATTTTGAGGTATATTTTGAGGCTCAGCACTGTCCTAAACCCTTGGAACACATAGGTGAACCAAACAGGCATATTCCTTCTTCAAATATCTTGTACTGAAGAAAGAAAATAAGCAATAAACATGATTAATTGTATAGTAACTTAAAGGCATGATCAGGGAGGGGGCTATTTTTTCCCCTCGATCCTTGTTGAATTCTTGTGGCTGTACTAATAATAAAATTGACACAAGACAGATAAACAGGAGAAAAAGAAACAAACGTTAATTCATGCACGTGGAGGGCTCATAGAAATGAGACCTAAGATGTGGTCAAAGCAGGCAGTTTTTATACTTTCTAGACAAAAAAAAAAATAACAAATTTGTGAGGAATTGACAGGACAAAAAACATAGGCTTTGGGTGCTCAATTAGTGAAGAATCTAACCAGAGTTTGACCTTGGGGTAGCAAATCAATCAAATAACACACTTTGTTTTTATGGACTTTGCAGCCAAATTCTCTATCTCTGGTGATATGGGTAACTTTCTATCTCCAGATTCTGGGACTGTACCTTTCACATGAGAGATTTGTTTTCTGCTTTCAAGGAGACAGACAGGAGGGTCAGAATGTCCTTTGTGCATTGTCCATTTCTTAAGTAACTTAATTTCAAAATAATTAATATGCCATTGGACATATTTGGGGGTGGCCCATCCTGAGTCCCAACAGTATATTTATCTAGGTCCATGGTTTTAAATAGTATCTATATGCCAATGGCACCTAAATTTATATCTGCAATTCAAATTTCTCCCTTAAGCTCCAAATTCTTATATATATAACTTCATCCCTAACGTCACCACTTCGATATCCAAAAGATGTCTTAAATTTAACTTGCACAAAACATATATTTTTTTTGCTAATAAGATATTCATAGCACAATCAGGATATAGCATAACTTTCCACATATTTAGAAAAAAGATCAATGTGAAATGTATTCTTCGCATGGCCTATATTTCCTTAACAGCCAATCATCGATAAACAAAGTATAGATTGAGGGCCTGTGGGGTTGGTCCACCATACAAGCCTCCTCAGAGCCTCTTGACTTAATGTGTTTGCAAGAACCTCAGGCTCTCAGCCCACTCCAGCTGTTGCCCTGGTAGATTCACGCTCTGTGGGCCCAGAAGGTGCTGCCCCTCCCACGGCCCTTGGCTGCTCCATTTTATTCTGACTTGGATGAACTGCCACATCACAGGTGCAGGATTTGGCTTCCTGAGCAGCTTGTGAAGGACTGGATGATGGAAACTCAGAAGTCCAGGGTAATTATCTTCCCTTAGAGCCAACTTTAACAAATGGCAGAAAGGAATTCGAAGGGGACCGTTAAATCCCTTCTCCTTCTTCCTTGCAATGGTTTGCTTTGAGGCAGACCTTGTAGAGACGCCCCACATCCCTGAGCTCTTAGCTAAGAGCTAAGAGCAGGTGCCCCTGCTGGTTGCATGGCTGTGTCTTTCTACAGCTCCTTGTGAGGCAGCAACAAGCACAGGACCACGTCATAGTACCACCTGGTATTACTTCCTAGACCCGTTTCCTTTTTCTCCCTCTGCTCCTTGGGGTTGCACTTCCTTAATCACTCCCTCCCCCATTTTTGAAATATTGAATGCTATGTTTACTTGGTTAGCAAACATATCACATAATTAAAATTTGGAACTGTGTGCTAAAGATTAAACACCTCCTTTAACAAATGAACAAATCAAGACCCAAAGAAACTGTGTGATTGACCCAAAGTCGGAGAGTTTTGTTTCTGGCAAATGGGGGCTTTATTTCTTGCTCCTGTAGGGAAAAAAAAAATCACTTCACTAGAGCATGAACTTGGAGAATTCTGGAGATGCATAAAGTGTTTGATTGGTATAGCTTTGCTGTTCTGCACAATACTATCAGAAAATATCCGTGGCCATCCATCACCAGATAACAACAAGATCATCCCATGTTTAGATTTTTGTGCATTGAGACCCAGATCTTGATTCAAAGAAATTAGTTATTTCAAACCAAAAGCAAAATTTTCAGTACTTGGCCAAGTAAACATGTGTACACAGAAATTAACTCATCTTTTGACATAAAAGGTTGCTTTTGAAAATGTTCAGTGCTCGGCTATTTCTTTTCTCTGAATTCAAAATTGTTGAGGGAAAAAGAATAAACACAATAGACTCTTCCTCATCTGTATTTATTAAACCAAACACCCATTTATAGGCATGTTATGTATAATTTGCTATCTGGGCTTTTCAAGTTCTGTTTTAAAATAAAATACGTGTGTGTAACCAGCATTCTTATACTCCAAATCACTGTTTTTCTTAGATCATATATATTAAGTCAAAGGGACAACAAAGAGCCTATGCCAACATATAGATATTGATTCTCTAACATTATATCCTATAGAAAGAATAAAATGCAAACATCAATTTCTAAATAAGTGGGCTCATAAGGGCCAAGGAATGCAGTTTCATTACAAATATAAATATGATAATGAGCTCCTTATCTAGAACCACTGAATATGCCTTTGTCACATATCCTTCTCCCTTCTACCTCAATCTTTTGCTGAGCCACATGCAGAGGGATGCAAATATCTTCCGGCCAAAATGGTATCAGGAAATGGTTTAAACCAGGGGCACCACTTTGAGAGCAGTGACGCTTACAAAGTAGGCTAAAGATTTTAAATTTAAAGATGCTCTTTAGGGAAAAGTTGAGATGCTCAAAAATCCAAGAACGGTGATTAATACCAGTGTTATAACAAGGTTTTCCTAAGATAGAATGGGTAGATTTATAACTTTGAGAGCTCTCTTTACTAGAAGTGAACTGGATAGTTAATTGGCATTGATGTTGCAGAGAAGATTTAAACACTGATCAATGGATTTGACTGATATTTTTTTCCAGTCTTGATTTTTGCTTTCACCTAGATATGCATTTTTTTCACCTAGAGATGTATCATTGTATATTCAGTCATCATAATCAACAAATGGCAACCAACAGTAAAATGATAGGAAATCTGAGTGTTTGTAGTGCGTTTTAACTACATTTCTTTTTCACAGTGATTTATGGTCAGTTTGTTATGTTTGTTGATGTTTAGCACCAAGGTTTTCAAGCATTTATAATTTTAAAGCAGAATTTGAATTGTAATATTAAAATGTTGGAGTAAAGGCATCTCTAAATCATTTTATTTTGAACATCTTCCAAAACAGTAAGGATAATGGGAAAAATAAATATATTTTATTACTGAAAACCTATGAGATAACTGTTTCTCCAAACTACTAAAGTGTGAATATCAAACAGGAGTACAGAAAATGCTTAGAGAGTATGTCTGCAGAGACAAATGTAAGAGCAAACAAGGAAAACATTCTTATTTAAAGTTTGTAGAAAATCAATAACTACTTACTTGGAACAAAGAGAAAAGAATGCACAGACTGATTGTATGTGTTTCCTAGAACCATTTTTGGAACCAACCATGTAACAAGGAAGGCAGGATTGAATGAGGACAATCAGATATGCCATCTGGCAGAAATCAATTGTTTGATAAGGCAGAGCAGAGAAGTGGGACTCTGAAATGCGAGCAGTTGTCAGTTTCGGTTAGCTGGGAAGAAACAAAGGTTACAAGAACTCACACACATACACAGCTCTGCATCCAAACACTCTTCAGTGGTTGGGAGAAATTCTTACCAAGCCCTTTTTCATATGAAGCTCCTATAAACACCAGAAATGAGTGGTATCATTTTAAAATTATGTGTGTACATGACATACAGAATAATGCCCTGCAAAAAGGAAGAATGGAAACACAGAACAGAAACATACATGGCGGAAGCAGGGCACCTGACTAGGAACACGTTTTTTACTGAGCAGATAAAAATAATGATCAACTATTTTTATATTTTATTTTATATTTTGTTGTGTTTCAGTAGTTCCATGAATTCAAAGAAATGTTTTTTCAAAAGATACAAAAGCTCATGGATGATAGAGTGCAACAAAAGAAGGAGATAAAATACAATATGCTAGCAGAGTTTGAGAGAAACAGAAATTAATAAGAAAAATTAAAGCCTTATCTGAAGCAGCACATATGAGAACAGAAATTGTGAAAAAGTATGATGAGGAACATGGATGAGAGAATAATATTGATACATAAGCAATGATTTTTTAAAAAATAAAATATAGTTAGATATGAAATATTAAAAAAGGGAACATACTCACAACTGATGACCCTGAAAGAAAGTAGCAAAAATCATAGAAAATTAATATGTACATATGTAATTGCAGACAGTATTGCAGTAATAAGGACTTCGCTGCACTTACCAAAATATCATTCTAAAACTTCCACTCTGGTTGTGATGGGGTAACAAGACCCTGGTTTATTCTTCCTTCTTAAATGTGCATAAAAAATATGCAAAGTATCGGAAACTGTGGGTAGCACAAGAGTGGGACCATGATCAAAGAGTAACAACTGATGTGAGCCTGTCACTGAGCTTGAAGTATCAAGAGGAGAGAGTCAAACAGAACTCAGGTGTCCCTCCAAGTTAAGGGCACAGAGAGTCACAGTTTACAGAGAGTGAGCTGCTAGACCTTGGGTGGACAATGAGGTAAGAGAGAGATGAACAGAGAGGGCAGGGAGCCCTCGAAAGATCTGCACTGAGGCCCCAGAGTCTTCGGCTGAGGATTCAGATAAACAAATGTTAGAAGAAACTGCACAAGACAAGGGGAAGAATCATTAGGAAGAAGAAGCTAGAGCTTAACAGAACTGAGGATTGACTGTGTTCTCATCAGTTTGGTTCACCTGAGGCCCAGGACAGACTCCTGTGAAAGGTAGCTCCTTAGTCGTTAGGTAAAATCAGCTTTAGACTAAAGGCTTCTCTAGATCTACTGAAGGAAGCTTTAATGAAATTTGAAAGGGTCCGACTGATTCCAAGAAACTTAAGAGAGTGCCAGAACAAAGTCAAGCAGTGTTTAAGTAAATACAACAAATCCAGTGACCAAAACCCCAAAATTCATCATCTCTGGCATCCAGCAAAAAAATTATGAACCACGTAAATACGTAGGAAAGTATGACTTTCAATCAAGAGAAAAATCAATCAATCAAAATTGCTCCAGCAATAAAAGAGATAGATAATAGAAGCAGCAGAATGTCAAAGTGATTATTAAATCTATGGCCATTATTCTTCAAGAAAGTAGAGAAAAAACATGAGCACAATAAGGAGAGAAAGGGAAAGTAAAAATGCTCCCAAGTGGAATATTTAGGGATGGAAAATACAGAGGCAAAGAAAAATCTGAAAAGAAAAATACAGAGGCAAAAGGCATTTAGACATTGCAGAAGTAAGGATCATTTAACGTGAACAGAAAGCAGTAGAAATGGGGGAAGAGGCAAGATGGCGGAGTAGAAGGACGCCTGTAAGTCACCCTCTCCCACAAATACACCAAGATCCACATCTACAGACCCACTCAGCCAACCAGAGCACCTGTGGAACTCCGACATAACATCGCCCTCTTCCAAAGATAAAGACGCCAAAAATCTGCCCACCAGCGGAGTGCGGCCAGGGCGGAGCGCGCAGCCGCACAGAGCAGCGGAGCTACCGGGGCGCAGGCAGAGGGAGAGCGGCCCCCCGCCTGTCGGGCAGGAACACAGCCCCTGACCGAGGTGCTGGGAGGGGGCACGACCCGCCCTCCTGCCTGGCCAGTCTGCAACATCTGACTGCGGCATCCGGAGGGGCAGTGACCGGCCCGCCCGCAGCAGAGGAGAGCTGCATCTGACCCCGTGTTAGGAGGAGGCGCGATCTGCTTGCCGACGGGTGCTGGGAGCAGCACAGAAGAGGGCGCCAACGGAGGGCCTATGAAAACAAGCTGAGCTTCCAAAACAGGACGAAGACAGAAGGACATCACATTAAAAGCACACAGACTCCAGGAGAACACCGACAACCCCCCCCTTTTTTTTTTAAATCTGTTTTTACCTGTTCTATTTTCAATTACTCTCTTAATTTTTACTTCTTAATTCATTTCTATTTCTCTTGGGTTTTGATGTCCTGTTATTGATTAGACACAGGCTTCAAATACATCTATTCATCTCCCCACCCCTTTTTTTCTTTTCTTTTTAAAGGTTTTAAAAGGACGTCTCAACCCGATTAATACTCTGCTTCAACTCGCTCTTCTATTATTCATTATACACTGTTTTCAAACCCTCTTTCTCCCTTCTTTTAAAAATCTTTCTCTCTCTCTCTTATTCTTTCTTTCTTTTTTTTTTTTCCTAAATTCTATTCATAAACAGGCATTAGATAGATAAAATCCTTAAGATCCAAAATAGACAACTGATACTCCATAAACCACAGTGCCAGAGAGGTATGAGCAAGATGAAGAGGCAGAGAAACCTTTCCCAATTAAAAGAACAAGAGGAATCCCCTGAAAGAAAGATCAATGAAATAGACATCGATAGCCTACTAGATCGAGATTTCAAAAAAGGAGTGATCAAATTGCTGAAGGAATTAAAAGAGATAGTGCTTAGAGAAATAAAATATGTCAAAAATGAAATTGAAGCTATAAAGAAGAGCCAAGCAGAATGGGTAAATTCATTGACAGAGATGAGGAATGATCTAATAGCTGTGCAAAGCCAACTAGTTAATGCAGAGGAACAAATTAGTGATCTAGAAGACAGGGCAATAGAAAGCACACATTCAGAAGAACTACAAGATAAGCAAATAAAAAATAATGATAATAGCATTAGGGACCTATGGGATAATATAAAGCGTCCCAATCTTCGCATAATAGGGGTCCCAGAAGGGGAAGAAGGATCAAAGGGGATTGAAAAGGTTTTTGAAGAAATCATGACTGAAAACTTCCCAAACTTAAAGAAGGAATCAGATATCCAAGTACAGGAAGCTCAGAGGGTCCCAAACAGGAAGAATCCAAATAGACCCACACCAAGACATATCATAATCAAGATGGCCAGAGTCAAGGATAAAGAAATGATTCTAAAGGCAGCAAGAGAAAAGCAAAGAGTGAATTACAATGGAACCCCCATAAGGCTCTCAGCTGATTTCTCTACGCAAACACTACAGGCCAGAAGGGAGTGGCAAGATATATTCAAAGCCCTGAATGAAAAAAAGATGCAGCCTAGGATACTTTATCCAGCAAGGCTATCCTTTAGGATAGAAGGAGAAATAAAGAGTTTCACAGACAAAAAAAAAGCTGCAGGAGTTTGGCAACACTAAACCCATGCTAAAAGAAATATTGAAAGGGCTATTCTAAATAGAAAAGCAGCAGGATGCTACAGAAATGAGAAACTCACAACTGGAAAGGTGATAACTCATGAATTACAAATAAAGAAAACACGAAATTATAAAAGAAGAAATGCAAATCACTGAGAGTGGGAGAGGGAGGCAGGGAAATATAGAATTTTTTTTTCTTTCTTTTTTAAATTTTTTTAACAGTAGGATGGGTTTGAGATCATGTTATTATCAGTTTAATAAAAACAGGTATAGGTTAATAGATTTACAAAAAAGAGTAACCACAGGTCAAAAATTTACAAGGGAGTCACAAAAATTAAATAAAATCAATGATAATACAAAGGAAAATTACCAAACCACAAAAGGAAGAAGAAAGGAACAAAGAGGATACACCAATTCAACTGCAAAGATAAGTTCAAAATGGCAATAAACACACATCTATCATTAATTACTGTAAATGTTAATGGACTAAATGCTCCAGTCAAAAGACATAGGGTGGCAGACTGGATAATAAAGCAAGAACCTTCAATATGCTGCATACAAGAGAGCCACTTTAGGGAGAAGGACACATATAGATTGAGAGTGAAAGGATGGAAAAGGATATTCCATGCAAATGGAAAAGCCAAAAAAGCAGGTGTTGCAGTACTGATTTCAGACAAAATAGACTTTAAAACAAAGGCCATAAAGAAAGATAAAGAGGGACATTTTATAATGATTAAAGGAGTGATACAAGATGAAGACATTACACTTGTTAATATATATGCACCCAATATAGGAGCACCTAAGTACATACAAGAATTACTAACAGAGATAAAGGGGGATATTGATGGGAATACAATCACAGTTGGAGATTTTAACACTGCATTAACATCACTAGACAGATCTTCCAGACAGAAAATAAACAAGGCAACAGTGAAATTAAATACTACAATAGAAAAACTAGACTTGGTGGATATTTTCATAGCATTACACCCCCCAAAAAATAGAATATACATTTTTTTCAAGTGCACATGGAACATTTTCCAGGATCGATCATGTACTTGCGCACAAAAGAAACCTCAACAAATTTAAGAAGACAGAAATTATCTCAAGCATCTTTACTGACCACAATGCCATGAAACTGGAAATCAACAACAGAGAAACAAAGGAGAAAAAAAAGGAAAGCATGGAGATTAAACAATATGTTATTGAAAAAACAATGGATCAATGAGGAAATCAAAGCTGAAATTAAAAAATACCTTGAGACAAATGATAATGAAAGCACAACCACTCAAAACCTATGGGACACAGCAAAGGCAGTGCTAAGAGGGAAGTTTATAGCGATACAGGCCTTCCTCAAAAAAGAAGAACAATCTCAAATAAACAAGTTAACCCACCACCTGAATCAATTAGAAAAAGAAGAACAAAAAGCCCCAAAAAGCAGCAGAAGGAAGGAAATAATAAAGATCAGAGAGGAATTAAATACAATAGAGATTAACAAGACCATAGGAAAAATCAACCAAACCAAAAGCTGGTTTTTTGAAAAAGTAAATAAAATCGACAAACCTCTGGCCAAACTCACAAAGAAGAAAAAAGAGAGAGCACAAGTTAGCAAAATAAGAAAAGAAAATGGAGAAATTACAACAAACAAAATAGAAATACAGAATATCATACGAGAATATTATGAAAAACTATATGGAACCAAACTGGATAACCTAGAGGAGGTGGACAAGTTTCTGGAAACATACTGTGCACCAAAACTGAATCAAGAAGAAACTGAACACTTGAACAATCCAATCACTAGAAAGGAAATAGAAATAGCAATTAAAAACCTCCCTACAAATAAAAGTCCAGGACCGGATGGCTTCACTAGGGAATTCTACCAAACATACAAAGAAGAACTCATACCAGTCCTTCTCAAACTCTTCCAGATTGAAAAGGAGGGAATACTCCCAAACTCATTCTATGAAGCCACCATCACCCTGATACCAAAACCAGGCAAAGACACTACAAAAAAAGAGAATTATAGGCCAATATCACTGATGAACATAGACGCCAAAATCCTCACCAAAATTTTAGCAAATAGAATCCAACAACACATAAAAAAGATTATACATCATGACCAAGTGGGGTTCATCCCAGGGACACAAGGCTGGTTCAACATACGCAAATCAATCAATGTAATACATCACATCAACAAGAGAAAGGACAAAAACCACATGATCATCTCAATTGATGCAGAAAAAGCATTTGATAAAATTCAACACCCATTTATGATAAAAACTCTCGCCAAAGTGGGTATAGAGGGAACATATATCAACATAATAAAAGCTATATATGACAAACCTACAGCCAGCATAGTTCTCAACCGTGAAAAACTCAAAAGCTTCCCACTAAAATCTGGGACAAGACAAGGATGCCCACTATCACCACTCCTATTCAACATAGTCCTGGAAGTTCTAGCCACAGCAATCAGGCAAGAGAAAGAAATAAAAGGGATCCAAATTGGAAAAGAAGAGGTAAAAGTGTCATTATATGCTGATGACATGTTACTATATATAGAAAACCCTAAAAGGTCCACACAAAAGCTACTAGAGCTGATTGAAGAATTCAGCAAGGTAGCAGGTTACAAAATTAATGTTCAAAAATCAGTTGCATTTCTTTACACTAACGATAAATCAACAGAAAAAGAAAGTAAAGAAACAACCCCCTTTAAAATAGCACCCAAAGTAATAAAATATCTGGGAATAAATCTAACCAAGGAGGTGAAAGAATTATACACAGAAAACTATAAACCATTGATGAAGGAAATTAAAGAAGACTTTAAAAAATGGAAAGATATTCCATGCTCTTGGATTGGAAGAATCAATATTGTTAAAATGGTCACACTGCCCAAGGCAATCTACAGATTTAATGCAATCCCTATCCAATTACCCAGGACATATTTCACAGAACTAGAACAAATCATAATAAAATTTATATGGAACCATCAAAGACCTAGAATTGCTAAAGCATTACTGAAGAGAAAGAAAGAGGCTGGAGGAATAACTCTCCCAGACTTCAGACAATACTATAGAGCTACAGTCATCAAGACAGCATGGTATTGGTACCAAAACAGACATATGGACCAATGGAACAGAATAGAGAGCCCAGAAATGAACCCACAAACCTTTGGTCAACTAATCTTCGACAAAGGAGGCAAGAATATACAATGGAATAAAGACAGTCTCTTCAGCAAATGGTGTTGGGAAAACTGGACAGCAGCATGTAAAACAATGAAGCTAGAACACACCCTTACACCATATACAAAAATCAACTCAAAATGGATTAAAGACTTAAACATAAGACAAGATACAATAAACCTCCTAGAGGAAAACATAGGCAAAACATTATCTGACATACATTTCAAAAATTTTCTCCTAGAAGAAATAAAAGCAAGAATAAACAAATGGGACCTAATGAAACTTACAAGCTTCTGCAGAGCAAAGGAAACCAGAAATAAAACAAGAAGAAAACCTACGGAATGGGAGAAAATTTTTGCAAGTGAAACCGACAAAGGCTTGATCTCCAAAATATATAAGCAGCTCATATGACTCAATAAGAAAAAAATAAACAACCCAATCCAAAAATGGGCAGAAGACCTAAACAAGCAACTCTCCAAGGAAGACATACAAATGATCAAAAAGCACATGAAAAAATGTTCAATATCACTAATTATCAGAGAAATGCAAATCAAAACTACAATGAGGTATCACCTCACACCAGTCAGAATGGCCGTCATTCAAAAATCCAAAAATGACAAATGCTGGAGAGGCTGTGGAGAAAGGGGAACCCTCCTCCACTGCTGGTGGGAATGCAGTTTGGTGCAGCCACTATGGAAAACAGTGTGGAGATTCCTCAAAAGACTAGGAATAGACTTACCATATGACCCAGGAATCCCACTCCTGGGCTTGTATCCAGAAGGAAATCTACTTCAGGATGACACCTGCACCCCAATGTTCATAGCAGCACTATTTACAATAGCCAAAACATGGAAACAGCATAAATGTCCATCAACAGGTGACTGAATAAAGAAGAGATGGTATATTTATACAATGGAATACTACTCAGCCATAAAAACTGACAACATAACGCCATTTGCAGCAACATGGATGCTCCTAGAGAATGTCATTCTAAGTGAAGTAAGCCAGAAAGAGAAAGAAAAATACCATATGAGATCGCTCATATGTGGAATCTAAAGACTTAAGGACAGAGAATACAGACTTGTGGTTACCAGGGGGGTAGAGGGTGGGAAGGGATAGACTGGGATTTCAAAATTGTAGAATAGATAAACAAGATTACACTGTATAGCACAGGAAAATATACACAAAATGTTATGATAAATCACAGAGAAAAAAATGTGACAATGAGTGTGTATATGTCCATGAATGACTGAAAAATTGTGCTGAACACTGGAATCTGACACAACATTGTAAAATGATTATAAATCAATAAAAAATGTTAAAAAAAAGAAAGCAGTAGAAATTATCCAAAATGCAGTGCAGTAAGAAAATACACTTAAAAAAAATGAATAGAGTATCAAGACTAAGGCTGCAATATTAAGCAGTCTAACATAAATGGTACTGGAGGCTCAGAGGAGAAGAGAGAAGTGATACCGAAAAATGTATTTTAAGAAATAATAGCTGAAAGTTTCCCAAATTTGATGAAAAATATAAATCCACAGTTCAAAAGAGCTTAAGGAATAAACCTATAATGGAAATCATGTCCAGGGACATCAAAATCACATCACTGTAAACTAGTAATAAAGAGATATTCTCAAAGCAGTCATAGGAAAAGGGTGAATTATTTGTAAACGGACAAAGGAAAGAACGAAAAGCGATTTCTCATCAGAGACTATGCAAGCTGGGAGATTAGCCATGCAGCATTTCACAAGGATAAAAGAAAACATAATCTATCAACCTTCAATTTTATTACCAACAAAAATCTCCTTCAAAGTGAAAGCAGATAAAGACAATGTAAGTTGAGAGAATTTATTGCCAGCAGAATGTGCCATAAAGAATGCTAAAGAAAAACCTTTTGGCTAAGAAAGATAAAAAAGATAAGTGAGGTCAAAAAGATAAAAATTTATGTGTGATTTTTTTCACACCTATATGCTATTCCTCCAGTGATGAAAATAACTCAGTATTGATGGGAAAATGCACATACAGATTAACGAGACACAGTAGAGAGTTCAGAAATAATTCCACACACACATGGTCACAATTGTGGTGGGAGAATTCCATGGGTAAAGGAAAGTGTCTTCAGCAATTGGTGCTGGAACAATTAGACGTCTGTGTGGAAAAAAATAAACATCAACTTTCACCTCAACCCATGCACAAAAATTCACAATAAATGGATGATAAACTTAAATGCAAAAGCTAAAACTATGAAAGATCTAGAAAGAAAAAATATAAAAGCAAATCACTGAGACTTTCAGGTAGTCAATGTAATAGATAGAAACCCCAAAGCAGAAAAAATTAAACATCGATAAATTAGAATTTGTAAAAAATTTTAAATGTTAGCTCTTTGAAAGACACAGTTAAGAAAATAGAAGGGCAGACTGTACATTGGAAGAAACTCCTTGCAAATTATGTATCACATGAAGGACTTGTATTCAAGATATTTAAATAACTCATTTATATAACTCTTAAATCTCAATATTAATAACAAACAACCTAGTGCAGAAGTGGATAATAAAAGACTTGAACAGATATTTCACAAAATAATACACAGATGGCAAAAATATACACATGAAAAGATGATCAATGTCTCAGGGAAGTGTAAACTATATCCACACACCTATTTGAAATTCTAAAATAAAAAAGACTGAGGCTAATCAGAGTTGGTAAAAATATTGAGCAGCAGTTGTACCGGACTGGTGCAACTTCTTTGGGAAATTGGCAGTTTCCTAAATATTTAAATATACACCTCTAATATGAATCAGCTATTCCACTCACAGGTAATTACTCAAGAGATGGGGAAACACGTGTCTACACGAAGGCTTGTATATGAAAGCTCAGATAGATTTATTTGTAATTAACAAAACTTGGGTAAAACTATCAACTGATAGATAGATAGACAAAATATGGCATATCCATACAGTGGATACTACCAAGCAATAAAAAGGAATGATCTACTTACACATGCAGAAAAATTAACCTCAAAAGCATTATGCTGAGTGAAAGAAATTAGACACAAAAGTGTATATATTGTATAGTTCCATTTGTACAAAACATAAAAGTCTAAAGAGGAGAACTAATGTATAATGTCAGAAAACAGATCTGTGATCACCTGGAACCAGGAGTGAAGGGAGTAATGAATTATGAAGAGGTGTGGGAAAATGGTTCAATGTGATGTAAATTTTATATCCTGACTGTGATGATGGTATTCACAGGTGCGTACGTCTTCCAAAATACATCGAGTTGTTTATTTTAAATATGTGCAGTTTCTTGTATGTGAATTTTACTTCAATAAAGTTATTAACAAAAAGAATACTATCCCATGGCCAAGTAAAGTACATACCAAGAATGAAGAAAATGTTTCAATATTTTGAAATGTACTTTTATCATTTTACATAATGCTATATTTAAAAGGAAATCATTTCCATATGTTGGAAAGTAACTTAATATGATGCAGTGTTCAGTCTCAGTTTTCAACTTTTATAATATAAAGGAATAGATGCATACCTAATACTGCTATATAAACTCATTCATACATACGCACATAAGGACATATATGAGAGAAAGAGAAAAAGGGAGGGAGAGAGAGAAATAGAGATATTATTGAGAGAACTCCTAAAGTCAGCATCGTGCCTAAAATGAAAAGCAAAAGCATTCCCATTAAAGTCAGATACAGGACAAAGAATCTTTTTTCACTATAATTTAACACTCTCCGAAAGTATTAACCAAGAGAAAAAAAATTACAAGTATAAATATTGAAGGGAGGAAATAAAATTATCTTTAAGTTGATATTATACAACCAAAAAATTCTAGAGAATTATTTTATAAAAGTCATGAAGAGCAGCAGAATCCAGCAGGTTGTCTGAGTAATTATTTATACAAACTTAATAGTTTTCTTATGTAAGCATCAATTTTTTTTTTTTTAAGTTGGGAGTTGTGTTTTATTTGGTGGACATTTCTGAGGACTTGAACCTCTTCAAGGCCGGGATGACAGCCTCTCAGATTGCTCTGAGGGACTGCTCCTAAGCACCAATGTTTTAAAAAGGAGATTAGAAGGAAAAAAAAGCATTATCAGAAATTCTTCCATATATATATAAATTTAAAAAAAGGTACAGAACACTATCAGATGCTAGTCTTTGTGTTTCAAACTTTATAAATATTTTTTTCCAGGAATAATTTATCTCTGGAAAAACATACAGAAACTTTGTAATAGAGATATTATGGGACTTGTAATGTCTTCCCAAGATATGTATATCTTTTTAAAAAACATTTCTAATGAAGTATAGTCAGTTTCCAATGCTGTGTCAATTTCTGGTGTATAGCATAATGTTTCGGTCATACATATACATACACATATTTCTTTTCATATTCTTTTTCATTGTAGGTTACTATAAGGTATCAAATATAGTTCCCTGTTCTAGTAGAAATTTGTTGTTTATTTGATATATAATAGTGTGTATCTGCAAATCCTGAACTCCCAGTTTATCCCTTCCCACCCTCCTTTCCCCTCTTGTAACCATAAGTTTGTATGTATGTCTTACCATAAAAGGGAAGTTCTTGGATCATTGATCCTTTAAGTCCTTGCTACCTGCCAAGTTGGCATCACCTGTGAACTTGTTAGAAATGCAGACTCTCGGGCCTTGCCTCAGACATATTGAATCAGAATCTTTACCTTAATAATTACTTGGTTACTGCCATGAACATTAACACTTTTGAAGCACTGCTCTAAGTAATCAGTTTATACTTACTTAGTTGAGAGTCTTGAAAAACTTTTTTAAAAAAGCCAGAAAGAAGACAACCCCTTTTTGGAGTTCATATAAACCAAAGAACACCCAAAGTCATTAGCAGAGAGTGTTAAAAAAAAAAAAAGGATGAAAAAAGGAAAATAGGAAGAACCAAGCTCCCTCTTTGATTGTGTATTTCAAAGAATTACTATATTTTCTTCCCTGTCAACAGCTATTCCATCTTTCATGTTGATGTTTTGAAACAGAATAGACCATTTTTAAACAATCGCTTTATTTATTTACTTTTAGACAAGTCTTTTCCAGAGAGACCATTTTGCCTCCAATTAATTGAACCAACATAAAGTAAAAACACAGTGTGTGTTCTATTTTCCATTCTTTTGAAATATCCAGAATCATGAATTTCAATGATCTATTTGCATAGTAAAGGGTAAATTATTGTTTTCAGCTGTATTAGTAATCTATAAATATTTGGAGATGATAAATAATTATCATGCTAAGCAAAGGAAGTAAAGTTATTTTCATTATATGGGTAAGAATGTCCTAGGTCTCCCCAGTTATAAACAGTATTTCCATTTCCTCTAGAAATAATTTTAAATCCAATAGATATACCTTTAAAATCTGACATTTTTCAGAGTTAGCCAATATGAGAAATAGATAAAAGAATCATGTAGTACCCGATTTTTTAGAACATGAAACTAGGCTTAACAAATCACTGACTAGTTAAATACAAACTACAGGAAAATAATAAAGGGCATAAGGAACTGATCTGGAGTATCTTTGAAGAGAACTTGGGCTCTTAAAAAGCGTAGCATGTCTGGCAGTCATGTTTTCTGTTTGATAAAGTAAGAGCCTAGTGGGGAAAAATCAGGTATGAAAGATATTTAATATAAGGATTAAGGGATAGATCAGTTATCTAAAAATCAATCTTGATTACTTGGAAACTAATGTAAATCCTGCAGGGCTAACTCATTGTATTTTCTGTTAAAGACAGGCATTGAACTGGATACTCTGGTCAAATAAACCTTAGGAAGTACCAACCGCCTTTTACTGAATAACAGTTATTCAAATACCGTATCAGTTGCATACAAAATTAATTTAAGTTGTTTGGCGAAAGTAATAGGGAAATGCAAGGGACCTAGAACAGCCAAAACAATCTTGAAAAAGAGAGCCGATTTGGAGGACTCACATATCCAGATTCAACACTTACTGCAAACCTTCAGTAATCAAGATACGGCAGCAGTGTGGAATAAGGATAAATGTCTAGATGGGTGGATTAGCATGAAGATCCCAGAAACAGCCCTTTACAGTACAGTTTATTGATTTTTACAAGGGGACCAAAACAATTCAATGGAGAAAGAAGAGTCTTTTCATCTAACATTGCTGAGATAGCTGGATTTCCACATGCAAAAGAATGAAGTTCATCTCCTCCCTCACATCTTACAAAAAAATTAACCCAAAATGCGCTATGGACCTAAAAGTAAGACATAAAACTATAAGACTCATACAAGAAAATATAGAAGTAAGTCTTTGTGACCTTGGGTTAGTCAAAGTCTTCCTAGCTATGACACCAACAACATAAGCAACAGAGAAAAAAATGGATGAATTGGATTTGATTAAAAGCTTTTGTGCTTCAAACAACACAATCAAGAAAACAAAAAGACAACACACAGAATGGAAGAAAATATTTGAAAATCATCTATCTGACTTGTACCTGGAACTGTACCTAAAATATGTAAAAAAAAAAAAAACTCCTATAACTTCATAATAAAACAAATCACTTGAAAAATGGGTGAATGATCTGAATACATATTTCTCCAAAGAAGTTATACAACTGACCAATAAACACATGAAAAGATGCTCAACATTAATCATTAAGTAAAGGCAGATCAAAATCACAGGATGCTACTTCACACAGACAAGGATGGTTCTAAACAAAAAGACAGCCAATAACAAGTGTTGGCAAAGATGTGGATAAATTGGAACTCTGCTATATTGCTAGTGGGAATG
This sequence comes from Vicugna pacos, assembly GCF_048564905.1. NCBI lineage: Eukaryota > Metazoa > Chordata > Mammalia > Artiodactyla > Camelidae > Vicugna > Vicugna pacos. The sequence goes on along the minus strand of NC_133000.1, from coordinate 11,468,772 downwards.
TGAAATAGTGTAGCCACTTTGGGAAACAGTATGGCAGGCAGTTCCCTAAAATGTTAAATATAGAGTTATGATATGGCCCAGCAATTCCACTCCTAGGCAATATACCCAAGAGAATGGAAACAAAACAAACACACAAAAATTTTTGCAGAAACATTTACAGCAGCATTTTTCATAATAGCCAAAATACAAATACAACCCAAGTGTTCATCAACTGAGGCACAGGTCAACCAAATGTGGAGCATCCATATAATAGATGTTATTCCACTGTAAAAATGAATGAAGTACTGATTATGTAAGAACATTGATGTACCTTGAAAATACTATGCTAGTGAAAGAAGACAGTCATAAAAGACTACATATTATATAGTCCCATTTGTGTGAGATATTCAGATAGGCAAATATAAAGAGCAAACAGATTAATTGTTGTCTAGGGCTGGAGGCATTGAAGGCAAATAAGGGATAACTGCTAATGTGTTCCAGGCTTTCTTTCTGGGGTAATGAAAATATTCTAAGACATTTAGTGATGGTTTTACAACTCTATGAATATACTAAAAACCAATAAGGTGTACACTTTAAATGGGTAAATTGTATGGTGTGTGTGAATTATACCACAATAAATCTGTTAAAAATATTTTGGGAAGCTTATGTTAAATCGTTTATGCTTGTTTTATAGAAAATTTAAGAAAAAGAGGATTTTTTTAAGACAAAGGAGAAAATAGTATGAGTTTCTAAACTTAAAACTGCCAAGAATTTAAAATCTATGCTACAAATGTAAAATATGATCAGTGCAGTCACTGTGACAATATCTTCACCCTGCATAATTTAATTTTCAAATATTTACACATTCGTTAAAATGCAGGAGTGTTGAATCAATATATGGAGATACTTTAAACTCTTTAGAGAATTGCCATCGTATAAATCTTCCACAACATTCAGTCTCAAGTAACTGCTTCAGAAAATAATCTTTGAAAAGTGTTTCTGTTTTGATGATTTCTAGTAGAATGTGAATTTCCATTCCATTGAGTTTATGGTGTTTATGTAATTAACATACTGCCGATTGCCCTGAGAGACTATTACATTTCTGAGGTTTGAGGAAAAATAAGAAACAGTAAGATATTGTAATACATTCCCATTTTTAAATGGGTACCAAGGGAAAATACATTAATATTTTTTAGCCAGAATTGTGTTCAGTACACACAGATGTTGTAGTGTCCAAAGGAAGAATTTGACTCCTAACCAAAAGGAATTCACATTTGAGAGAGAGAATTTCAGCTGAAGTTGAAAAGTTGAAAAGGAATGGGTATACTGTGAAGTCAGATGACTGCCAATCATTTACAAGATCACTGCCAGGTTCAGGGCTTGGTACCTGGGCCTGGGTGGTTATTGCCTGAGGTTTCCAGATGGTCGTTGAACCCAGTTCTCTTCAACTCAGACTCAGAGACGGGGAATGATGGAGGAAGACCATTGGAGGCTTTAGCTCTTCACTGGGGAGCTGGGTGTGTATTCAACATTTGGAGAAACACTGATGAGCACTGTGCACCAGGCACTGTGCAGAGTTCTGGCAATACAGAGTCGTCATGACTTTTAGGAGCTCTTAGACTATGTCAAAGAGAGATCAGAGGAGTAGCAGGACCAAATTAGGTAGGTCTTTGTAGGCTCCTGTAAGGATCTGCTTGGAGGGAAATGAGGCATCCTTGCAGGGTTGTAAGCAGAGAAGAACATTAACTGTCTTTCACGTGCAAAGGAGAGCAGGCAGCTTGACTGGGAACACATTGTAGAGGAGCAGGGGCAGAGCAAGGAGATGACTACCATGATCTAAGTGGGAGATGGTGTGGACTTGACTAAGGGAATAGCCAGAGAGGTGGCTTACAGACATATGGATTTATATATTGTGGATCGTGATGTATCTGCAGTTTGATTCCTGTGGATTATGGCTATGAAGGAGATGGGAAGGCCATTGCCAGGCAGAGAAGAGGGTCAGGGAGTCACTTCATTCCCACAGCTCAATTTCAGAATCCACTGTCAGGAAGTGAGCCGAGAGACAGCAAGGACAGGTGGCACGGCTGAAGTGTGCTGGGGTGCCAGTAACAGCTTCCAGATGTACAGAGGCCCCAAGATGAGACAGGGCAATGGAGAAAGTAATGGGCCAAGAAATGGTACAGGCCCCTGACATCTAGTTTCCATGGGAACATTTAGTCACTGATTCACCAAGTCTGGGAAAACAAGAGTGCTCGTGGCTCATAAAGACCAAGAGGAGTTGATGGCCTCTCCTGGGAATAATGCCTAACTCCCGCCGCAAGCCCCTCCCGACACACACAGCTTCCTTTCCAGGAACCACAGGAAACTGGGTTGACAGAGACTATCATTCCAAGGAACCTGCTGTGTCACTGAGGTATAGAAGAACAGATTTATTCTTTTTCTGCTTTCTAACTCTTCCTCAGGCTTTTGTATTTTTAATGAAGAACCTCAAAGCCTTACATTTTGAAATCACATCTCTAAGTGCTCAACAGTCCAGGTTATATTGTCCATTTATCTATGCAGAACACATTTTTGAGTATAATATATGCCTGACATTATGTTGTGCGTAGAGGATGAAAAAAATAATCGCAAAACTCAGACTTGCCCTTGAGAAACTCAGAGTTAAGCTATGAAGAAATATTAAATGGTATATATTGGACATGGAAAATAAGTTTACCAGTCTATGTCTGGGCAAAAGTCATCCTTGGTTTGGTATTTGATGTATATAAGATTGGCAGTAGGAGAGGAGGGCGGCCAAAAAAAAGTAATTTGTAACAATTTTTGAAATCAAGAAAGCATAGGAGGGAAATAATCACCGCTTAAAGGAAAGGATGGTAAATGTTTTCCTGAACTTCAAAAAATGTTTTATAAATGAAGGAAGGAGTTGGGAAAAGAATCTAAAAAAATTAAAAGAAGGAAAAGGCTTAAGACATTAACATCTTTAAAAGATCACCTAAATTTAGCTATCTCAGTCACAGATTTTAGGGATCATGACTAGTATCTTGAAGCAAAAGACATGGAGGGCTGAACAACCACGCCTAGTTATTACAGGGAGATTTGTCCCAAAAGTGCATTTTTGATACCATGTCTCTGGTAGGCAGAAAAATGGCTGCCCAAAGATACCCACCTTCTAATCTCTGGAACCTGCAAACACGTTATGCTATATGGCAAGAGCTACTAAAGCTGCAGATGGAATTAAGGTTGTTATTTAGCCTACCTTAAAGCAGACAAAGTATCATGGCTTATCCAGGTGGGCCAAATGGAAATCACAGGGTCCTTGAAAGATGGAAGGCAGAGGTATGTACAAGAGTCATGCAATGTTCTGGCTATAAATGTGAACAGCTTCTAGAAGCTGCTTAATGAGGCTGCCCTGCTCACACCTTGATTTTAGCTCAGTGAGACCCATCTGGGACTTCGACCGAACAGTTAGAGAATCAATTTGTGTTGTTCTAAGCCACTAAGTTGTGGCCATTTGTTGCAGCCGCGATCAGAAATTAACACGGATAGCAGTGAAACTGCCTGTTCTACATCCTCCACTTTCACTCCTTGTACCCCACCCTGAATGCATAGGTCTTTCCGATCAAAACTTAGCCCCAGCTTTGTATCTTCAGCATCCATCATGGTGCCGAGTACACAGTAGGCACTTGGAAAATATTTGTTGAATCAGTAAATGAACTAGAGGCTATTTCAGCTTTACCTTTACTGTTTATTCTCAGTTTATTTTTTTTCCACTACATAATTTTTTTTATGACCTCATACTCTGGAATCAACCGTGCTCCCACTGAGAGACAAAACAGAACAGCTAATTTGGAAGCTTCATACCAGTAATCAGATATTTAAGTGGATATCCATTAGAAGTTCAGTTCCTGGCTGTCTTGCTTTTCTTATTCGTCCATATGAGAAAAAAATACAGCTCTTTTAAGTCACTCCAGTTGCCTTTTTAAAAGACTCTAACAGAATGAATGGGTCCTGGGACATAAGCCCTAAAGATATTCTGAAACAAGAGCCCGGGAAAACCTGGGGCAGGCCTGAGGGGCTTGAATTTGGAGTCACAAATCTTGACATTTTCTTTTTCCTTTTCCTACCAAACTGTTCAGCTCCAACTTAATGGTTTTCAGTTATTGCTACTTATAATCATATATCTGCAGGGCCCCGTGCCTCCTACAGTCACATTGAAACACCTTGTCTCACAGGCAGTGGGACTATGAAAATTGGTCTTGCATTCATTTTAGCTGCTTTTCATCTAAAATGATTCAGACACTGAAAAAAGCTCACTCTGTTTACTAATCACAGCCCTGGAATTATTCATAATACAAATAATTCTGAGTACTCTGAACATTTAACACCTTATTCAAAGCATTTCACACACTTAAAAATATTTTTCATTAGAAAATAGAGAAAAACCTCAGAAAAAGAATCTCATTATGCCTCCATATATTTTAAGTTATGTAAGTAACCGATTTTTAAATTTTTGATGCTCATCCTTTCAGACTTTCTTCCCATTTCAAGATTTTAGCCAATTATCTTCAAAGTGTGCCTCGAGGTTGGCGTGGAATTTGAAGTTATTGTGTTAAGTTAGCTACTGAAAACACTTTAAAGAAAAAACTTTAAGGGATGAAAGTCACAACCGAAAGAATAAATACCAGATTCATGTTAAAAAAACAAAAAACAAAAAACAAAAGTTGTCCTGGGCAGCCAGGGACTTGCCAGGCACTGTCGGCCATGCCCTGGTGTTGTAAGGGGCTGGCCTGGCACCTTTAGCTGGTCCCTGACATTCTCCTGTTAAATATCAACAATTTTCAAAGCACCAACATCAGAGGAGGCCACTCCATGACCATATTGGATGAAGACAAAAATAAGACTACTCTGTAATTATGTCTGAACACATAAGAAAAAAAAATGTTCCAAGCCACAAAAATTCCTCCATCTTGCCTATATTGCTAAATGTAGCTTCTTTTTTAAACAAAGCTTTAGCTTCCTCCTCTAGTTCACTCTCATTCGAGATAAGATTTATTGAAACATTTTGTGATAGAACTGTCCCTGCTTCCTGACAATGCCTGATCCAGAGGGGAGCCCTGCCTCCTTAAATCCTCCATAAAGCCACTGAACCAAAGCCCAGCTCCTCCACTGTGTAAGCCCTTAATACCCTCTTACCGTGACGTCTTGTGTTTTGCCCGTGGTATGTCTCCTCTCTGTCGCTGCAGTTAACAGTAAATTTGACTCACTCAACTACATGTGCATTTCCGGTGGCCTCTGGTCAGAGAGAAGAACTTCCAATAGACCATAGCACCTGTTTGTTCAAATTGTGTGCACTGTTTATATATTCTGAAATTTTTTGAGCATCTACAGTGTCTGGCTTAATGCTAGCTGGCAAGGATTCTGCAGGGAAAATGAAAAACTTCTAGTTCTTATGGTCTTTACATGATACAGTACTGGGTTTAACAGTCATGTTTTAAAGAGATCAAATGTTTCCTCAAAATATGGAGGAAGAATTCATTGAATCTCTGTAACAAGTTGTTTCTTCTGGATACTTGTTGTGTGTAATTTTTCCACGTAGCTCTGTCCCTAGGCTTTCTTAATAAAGAAATGTACACTAGGAAAAAATTGCCCTACAACGTACACAGAGTCGTATAGAGCAGGTGTAAGCCAGATGTGCATTAAAGAAAGTGTCTATATACATCCTGTACATGGCAATGCACTAATGTGCTTGTTATATTTATATATTATATATTTATCTGTAGCACTGTATCACTGCTTTTTCTGTTCAGAAAGAGATTTTCTTGTAAATTCTCTAAGGTTCTCATCATCCAGGCATCTATGTATCAAAATGTTGGTAATTTGCTCATCTTCAGTATCCAGACTCTGCAGCCTTTTAGACATAGGTTGATTTTTTAAATGTTTACTGTTCTTTAATGTAATTTTTATTGTAGGCCCTGCAAGTTACAGACATCTTAGGAGTATAAACTAGGTCCATTGCTTTACATACTGAATAGGATTTAGTGGGTTGTCGCCTCTCAAATATTCCATGTTAGACAAGCCATCTCCTTTGCCACGGTTACTTCTCAATTGCATGGTGCAGGCCTACATTCTCTATATAATTTTATCTAAGGATAAATATCGTGCTATAAAATATGGAACAATAGTTATCTGTCATTTCAGAAGAGTGGTCTTTAACCGAAATCAATTAGTGGGAAAAAATATAACTGAAACCCCAAATCCTCTCCACCTGCCCCCTAATATCTAGTAAATAGACTACTTTCTGGAGGAATTTGCTACTTTATTTCCGAGCCATACCTCCAGCTGATATTCAGGTCATAGCAGTGTCACTGGGATCGAGTGTTCCTGAATTTACAGAGCGGGGCCGACCAGATGGATGCTCTGCTGAACATCTTTTACCATGTAATCCATTCATTTTGTCAGTCCACCAACGTTTTACTTTGTGGTTCCGCAGCACATAAAGGAACGTGCCTTGGTTAGGGAGGTGGAGTCTGTCATACAGAAAACTAGCAGCCGGAGGGCAACACACTTTCCTTTTCCACAAAAGAGCTTTGGTCTGACTCAGAAACAAACAGGATTTTCAAACCATTTTCATTTAAACATTCTATTTAGAATTTGGGGCTCTGCTAAGTAATCTGGTATTAGTTTTTCACTTACCAATGATAAAAACAGTGAACAAATTAATTGCTGACGTGAAGGTGCCATAATCCCTCATAATTATACTGATGTTAAAAGTCCACGTGGGTGGACTGTTATTAAGTATTGGCACAATTTGTTCCTGAGTAGGTGGCAGTGAGGTGCCTGATGTGTCAGGAAATGAGACTAGATCCAAACTAATGCAAGAAGCATTTTTTAAAAGTCAAAATGTATTGAAACATTTAGGAAGATGAGCTGCAGTGTCCGACTTGCTTTAGGAGAGAAGTCGAACTCCCCAGCCTGTGCAGGAATAAAGACGTTCACGAGCTCTCATTTGTCTGCCTCCCTGCCTCTCAGTTTTCACACGATTGCTCTAGCCTTAGTCACTGATCACATCCCAAGGCTTCCTGATTTTTCATAGTTTTCTTCTCAGCCAAGACAACTTCCTCCCTGATTCTCCAAAGCTCTCAAGAGATGATCCTACTTCTGTTTCCAGATTCTGTTCCAGTATCATCTTAGGAAGCCTGAATTTCCTGAATCTCTTAAGGGCCTTGCTCTGTGTTCTCATAGTGCCCTGAGGGTAGTACCATTTTAATAATCATTTAGTTGTTTGGAGTACTCACTTCCTTGCCTGCCTCCCCAATTAGATTGTAAGAAATTCGTATTTATATCCTTGCCCTCTCAATCATTTGAATGATTGATTTAATTAGTAAATCCAAATGAAGGAACTCATCCTTATTAATAAATGATTTAATTAATTAATCCCAATAATACAGCCAGAAACTAGTTTTAAATAAAAGAGCAGAACAGCATCTGCCTAATTTTAATGGATCTAAACACATATATTTGTTTTCAGCTGAAACTAGGATGGGAGCAGATTTCCACATCCACTCTCCTGGCAGCTTTACTCACAATAGCCGAGAGGTAGAAACAACCCCAATCTCCTTTGACAGATGACAAGACAAACTAAATGTCATCTGTACAGACAATGGAATACGATCCAGCCTTTAAAAAGAATGAAATTCTTCTATATGTGCTATAATATGGATAAAGCTTAAAGACGTTATGTAAGAGAAATAAGCCAGACACAAAAGCACAAACACTGTATGATTCTCTTGTATCTGGAGCAGTCAATTCACAGAGACAGAAGGTGGAATAGTGGTTACCAGGGGCAGGGGGGAGGGAAGACTGGGGAGTTATCCTTCACTGGGGACAGAGTTTCAGTTTGGGATGATGAAAAAGCTCTGAAGGTGGATGGTGATGATGGTTGCACAACGATATGAATATAGTTAACATCACCAAACTGTACTTAAAAATAGTTAAAATGGTAAATTTTATATTTATGTGTATTTATCATAAGTAAAGAATTGCATTACAATGTATTGCACACAGTCTCCAGACGACAGAGTTGTACATGCATTAGAACATTGTGGGCTGGATAAAGTTAGAAGGGAGGCTAGAAACATCACCCTCCTGGAGGGCCTCCTTCCATTGCAGGAAAACTTGCCTCTTATTGGCCACAGAAAGCTTGAGACTGAGACAGAAGTCCTGGGACACTCCTTAATTTACGTGGAGCTCAAGGAGCTCATGAGGAAAAAAACAAAAATTTGTTTGTAGCCTATAATTGGGATATAGACTTATTTTTAACTAGGAATAAGATGCAGAAAGACAATGGAGCTCTTGGCCCAAAAGAAGCCTGACAGGACAGGTAAGACTGAAAACAGGGATCAATGTGACAGAAGCAACACCTGCAGGTACAACGCACTGCAGACTATACCTGGCGATCTCTGTTTCCTTCCCAAAGTATCTCAGTGACCCAAGCAGTAGAAGGCTGTGGTATAGAGGGAACAAAGAAAATGTCCCAGTGGGGTCAACAACTCTCTGAGAATCAACCTAAATGAACCGGTCAGGAAACGTGAGAGGAGCTCTCCTACCAAAAGGAAATGGAGATGAGCAGAGGTCAATGGCCTGATGGCATGAAGTCGGTTCATGTTGGACCGTGGCAGTGGCCGGAGGCATTAGGGATAGAAACCAGCCCAGCCAGCAATATATAGGTTCCCTTATGATATTATTGGGTCCATTCAGGCTTAGAGATTACTAGCTCAGCAACTCCTGAATGCTGTTTTGAACTTGTGCATAGTAAAGATTAGACAGGTGAGTTAGGCCCAAAGGGACTGATCAAGAGGGAGATTTCTACAGCTTGCAGGCCCTGCTAGTCTGAGCTGTAGCTTGGCTTCTGGTTCTCGATGCACTCTTCTGTTCTAGCATATCAGCCTCCATGACTCTAGGGGAGCAGAGTTACGATGATCAAGAATGTCAAGGGTAATGGATTCCATGATGCAGGACTGGAGAGCAGCTGGCTACAACTAAGATCATGTACAAGAATCAAAAAAATCCCGGTCATCTTTTAATCAAGTGTAGAGGGTCAGAGCATTGCGCTCAAATGTGAGCTATCTGACCTCACCAGTGTGTAAAATCAGACTTCATGAGGGTTTTAAATAATATGAATATATTTGAAATATTAAGGGTAGAGCTTTAGTTTTCATAAACTGTGATTTCATAGAAATGCTAATGGCATTTTCTTTTATTCACTGATTAATGCTCAAAGCATTAATTATTTCAACCTGCCACCTCTAACCTCAAAGCCTAAGAACCTCACAAGGAGCCCTAGGAGTTAAAGACTATGCAACACTTACAGAAACCCTCTCTCTTATATTCAACTGTGGAAATTAAAACATCTATTTGAATTACCATCTTCATCTCTTTTGCAACTAATTTTGCTTTGAATTAAATGTGTATGTCAGTATAAATCCAGCAAAGACTAAGAATTAAGAAGAAGGCTTTCTTCTGCATAACAGACTTTAGGTCAGCCCTCCGGAGGAGGTATTGCATTCTACCCCAGGATTGAAAAGGCGTGGAAATCCAGAGATTCTTGCAAAAAACAATCCTGTAAATATCATCGCCAAATATATTCCACTGGAACCCCGCACAAGAGAGAGAGTAAGTAACATTTTCTATCCCCAAGAAGAAGAAACAGTAAACCATTTTTGCTCAGGATAAAGATGTTTCACTCAGGGCAATGCCTGGGTTGTTCAAAGGCAGGAAGAGAGAAGAAAAAAGACAAAACATACAGTCGCAGCAGGGAGAAAGAATTTAGAGCTGAAAACATGTATGGGAAGATAGTAAATACCTCTCAGGGTGGCTATTCAATAATTTCGTATTCTCCTGCAATTGTGCTTTATGATTGATCAGTCTGGAGACAGACAACTGGTCTAACGTGGATCAAACAGATGTTTTCTTCCCAGACTGAAACATGGACCAGAGAATGACAACTATTAGTCATCGAGGCCAAGCCTAGTGAATGGTCATGTTCAAGGACAGAATGTCCGCTCTTCCTGTGATTATGTCCCCACAGCAGTACCAATTCTTTCCCTTCCCAAGTCTTTGTTATTCAGCCTTTTCTGTTTCTTTGAGAGACGTCAGTATCTTTCAAATAAATTCCTTCCCTCCTCCTTTTCCTCCCCCTCCTCACTTACGATGGCGTGAATGGGTTTCTGTAGTTCTAAGGTTCCAAAAGAACCTCAACAAATATGGTAGTCATGGCATTGAAACCCCGGGAATGTGGAGGAAATCAGGAAATCTTCTCAGTTAGCACTGACAGGGATAGAACTTCTGCAGAAGACATTGGTCTAAGGGTCAAGAAGAGTATGACTATGAAGACGAATGTAGGCACGTGTGTGGATGACTGAGACATGATGCTGTGCCCCAGAAATTGACACAACACTGTAAACTGACTAGACTTCAATAATTCTTTTTAAAAGAGGCTAATATGCTAGGACAGAAGAGTGCACCGAGAACCAGAAGCCAAGCTAGAGCTCAGATTAGCAGGGCCTGCAAGCTGTAGAAATCTCCCTCTTGATCAGTCTCTTTGTGCCTAATTCACTTGTCTAACCTTTACTAGACACAAGTTCAAAACAGCATTGAGATGCTGCTGAGCTAGTAATCTCTAAGCCTGAATGGACCCAGTCACTGTCATAATGGTCACACAATTCTTCTGGTTCTTTTTTTTTTTAAGTGTAGAGAAGATGCTTTACTAGTGACCCTTCTGATTAAATCAGCTGACATTCAAACTGGTTACAGAAGTAGAACCAGAAATAAATAATTCTTTCTCAAACATAAAAAAGCTATGAAATTGAGCTATAACATCTTTGGCGTTAAGGAATAGTCAAGAGCAATTACTGCTGAATTAAATCTGCACAACCAATGACAGTAGCTTACACTCACACAATTACTACTCATTACATTAAAAGGGATAGGAGCTACAAGACACAATAGACTGTCCCCCTGGAACTGGGAAACTGTCTAGAAATACCATCTACCAAAAATGAAACCAGAAATGAGGAAATTTCAAATTTGTTGGAAATACATAGTATTCACATAAATTTCATGAAAGGTTCCCCACGCCCCTCCCGCTATTTTATAAATAAAGAGGCCCTCAGAGACATTAAGTAACTTACCCAGGGAAACAAGGCAGGTAAGTGATGGGGTGGGATTTGACCAGATCTGTTCCAGTCTAACTGCCATGCTGTTCACATGGGCTGCAAGAGTTTAGTCATCATCAGCATAGTAACTGAAGCTAAATGTTGACTCGTACATATTTAGATGATGAGACTAAAATACTTACCATGTGTCTATTTTGGAAGTAAGTCACATCCTCAGAAATACGGGACTGGAATGCAAATGAGATTTTTTAAAAGCTATAATATAAATACATCATGTTTTTTTTTTGATACAGTATCATAAAGAAGTACTTTAAAAGAAAGATTGGGAGAAAAAATCTCTATTTAGGATGAAGCCTGCATTTCTGATTCTAGGGTTAAAACTTTGTACCTTCTCTGCATGCTTCAGACTTCCTAATGGCTGGCAGTCAACAATAAACGTTTGTTAAGTGAATGCAAGTGGACTTCTAATCATTATTTTAATTGTATCTTCAACAATATAAAGTCTTCAAGATGTAGCAATAACTTTTATCTTGGGATAAACTCAGGCTGAATGTTGAGTTATTCCATCTACAACGTAGGGCTCTGTTTCAAAAGCAGCATACAGTCATCATGGATTCTCAACCTGGAAATTTTTCCGAAAGCCAGGGGCAAAAAGTAAAAATGTTCTTGCCTGAGAAGTGCTTTATTAGATTTTTCAGGTTATTCTAGTGACTGATCTATATTGAGAGAGCACTTTTGATTGATTATACAGAAAAGCAACAGGACTGGATGAAGATTATTTTCAAGTCAGTTCAGGGTTTTTATATGAATCAATGTTGTGGTAACAAAGTCATTTTCATTTAAGTTTTTATTAAATTGAAGTATAGATGACTTACAGTTTTGTGTTGGTTTCAGTTGTACAGCGGAGGGATTCAGTCATATATAAACATTATCTATTCTTTTTCAGATTCTTTTCCATTATAGGCTATTACAAGATATTGAGTATAGTTCCCTGTGCTATATAGAAGGTCCTTGTTGGTTATTTATTTTATATATAGTAGTGTGTATATGTTAATCCCAAGCTCCTAATTTATCCCTCCCCCCTTCCCCCCTTGGTAGCCATAAGTTTGTGTTTTATGTCTGAGTCTATGTTTGTTTTGTAAATAAGTTCATCAGTATCTTTTTTTTAAGATTCTACATATAAACGATATGATGTTTGTCTTTCTCTGTCTGATTGACTTAGTGTGATAATCTTTAGGTCCGTCTATGTTGCTACAAATGGTATTATTTCATTCTTTTATGGCTGAGTAATATTCCATTGTATACATACCACATCTTTTTTTATCTATTCATCTGTTGATAGATATTTAGGGTGCTTCCATGTCTTGGTTATTGTAAATAGTGTTGTTATGAACATTGGGGTGCATGTATCTTTTCAAATTATAGTTTTGTCTGAATATATGCCCAGTAATGGGATTGCTGGATCATATGGTAAGTTTATTCTTAGTTTATAAGGAAACTCTCCATAGTGGCTGCACCAATTTACATTCCCACCAACAGTATAGGAGGGTTCCTTTTTCTCCAAACCTTCTCCAGCATTTATTATTTCTGGGCTTTTTGATGATCCTTTAAGGTTTTAAAACCACATTTCCACTTTGTTGTGAACTGAAAAAAAACTTATATTTCATAATTTAAATGTCACTAAATAAAAACAGAATGTTTGTTCATACATTTATTTTTAAGTAATGCATAAAACTGTACACTAGTGTATAGTTGAAAGTGCAATATTTTGATAAAATATAGCTGTACACATGTTTGTTTAAAATTTAAAAAAAATCTGTTTACACTAAATTAATTCTTCACCCCAATGCCAGATCATTGAAATAAAAGCACTTCCCCAGTGTAACACATTGGTCTTGCAACAAGTACAAAAATTATTCAAATTGCCTAGCAGCGTTGAACATATAATTGAGTAGTCACATTCATGAAGTCCATTCATAAAAAGGACTTCTCCTGTGATAGTCATAGATCTCTGGGACTCTGTGAAAAAAGAAACTGCTTCTTCTGCCCACTCTTGTAACACATTAAGTACTCCCGATTTTTATACAAGTAGTGCTGTATTACCCACACCCTAACACATGCTTGCTTTCTTTGATCTTTATTTTCCTGGTAATAACCCACTGTTTTCAAATCTTTAGCATTTTACACCAAAAATACACGTTCATGACAAACTTTGTGAAATGGGAAAAAGCAGAGAGGAAAAACAAAATGTGTCAACCAAAATTGCATCATCTAGACATAAGCAGTGGACAGTTACTTCCCTGCAGCAATTCTGTGCCATAGAAGTGGGGCAGGCATCTCCCTTAGACAGCTGTCTCTGCCCTAATTGTCAACCTTTAATCTTATACCTAGCTAAAGTAACATTAAAGAATGAGGGGACAATAAAGAATTTTTCAGGCAAACCAAAACTTGAGTTTATCCTTAAACCATACTGGAGGGACTTGTGTAAAATGTACCTCTGTAGGAAAGAAAATTATTTCAGATGGAAGATCTAAGGTGCAAAAGGGAGTGAACAAGAATAAATTTAATACATGTTTGGGAAAAATCTAATCATATACTGATTGTATATACAGCTCTAATAATAGCTACTTTTCCATGGGAAAAAACTGAGGTGAAATAAAAATGTTGCTTCTCATCTATAAACAAACAAACAAAAATAACAAGGATGAATTTCTAAAGCATTATGTTTTGTGAAAGAAGGCAAACACAAAAGGTTATGTTCATCCATTTTAAAAAATCCAAACTTGTAATGGCAGAAAGTGGATCAGTGGTTTCTAGTGGCCAGGATTGGCAGAAGGAGATTGACTACAAAGAGATGCAAGGAAACCTGGGATGATGGAAATAGTCTGCATCTTGACAGGAGTAGTTTGCATGCCTGTATCGTGAAATACTGATTCACTGATCCTTCTCATTATGCAATGTTGCCTTACACCTTAACGCTACACTTTGTTTATAAGGTGGGCTGTTCCTGGTGTGACAGAAATGCACGGTACTCATGAGGAAGATTAGGTAATCTTGCCTGTAATTTCTACTGATGAATGTTTGAGGCTACTCTTTCAGACTTGCAAATTGACACAACATTGCAAACTGCCTATAACTCAATAAAAATGTTAAATAAAGTTGATAACACAAATGATAGTTTCAACACATGTAAACCTGGGACCTAGATAACAATACATATGATGGGTCTCTGATTTTAGCTTTAGGAAGCAAAGCACAGCTATGACTACATTGTTTTTCATTTCAAGTTTGCAGTTTTCCAGGGTCATAGAAAGAATAGCATGATTCCAGATTCTTACTAAGTAAACAAATGTTCAAATATCGTAATAGAGAATACTAGCCAAAGGATACTCCAGAAAGGCTCAAGTAATAAGATTTAAGTGAGTGAGATTTTAATGACAGTTTATTTTTATTTGATTGCCTTAATAAATCACTCAAACCATTAGTAAATAGTTGACAATGATTACTTGATTTTACTGCCCAGAAATAATATGTAGCCCTTTTTACGTCTAAAAAAGTCTTACATTCATTTTTGGAGACAATCAGGGATCTGTTAGGCACTACTTCTATAAGCGGTAAAAGAAAAAAAAATCTCTATTCGGGTTCTCTGGCTGTTTTAACCATAGAATTTCTCATAACCAGGGTGACGGATGCTGTTTCAAACAGGAAATTGTGTGGGAAAAATAGAATATGTTGAAGTGGCCTCTTAGTCACCATCAAAAGAGTGACTTCGCCACTCTAAAGTCAGAGAAAAAAAAAAAAAACTTCTAGATTGAAAAAAAAAAAGAGCTCAGAAAATCTAGTATAGTGCAATACTATGAAATATTGCCATGAGCCCCCCTCCAAAAATATGTGCAATAAGAAAAGATGACTAAAAGAAGACATTACCTTCCTCAAACATTTGTCTTTTTTCCATCTTTCATTTTTTTAAAAAAATTCATTAATTTTTTTATTGAGGTATAGTTGATTTACATTATATCAGTTTCAGGTTCATAACACAGTGATTCAACATTTTTATAGATTATACACCATTTAAAGTTATTATGATATATTGGCTGTATTCCCTGTGCTGTATAATATGTCCTTGTAGCTTATTTATTTTATGCCTGGTAGTCTGTACGTCTTCTTCCTCAGGTATTTTGTATTCCAGCACAGAGCATACTATATGAAAAAGAGGAATGCACACACTCTATCAAAATATTTGTTCTGTCAATTATTTATTTTACACTTTTCCATGTTACAAGAAGAAGATCCTGACCAGGCTGAGATTAGGGGAAGATTATCTAAGCAGAAATAAACAAAAATTTTCAGTTTTATTTTAATATAAAGTCTCAAACCATTTAAAATTTTAGTTCAATTCTGTTATTGTTCACTGAAGACTAGTAAAGAATGGAAAGGTAATTTATGATTAAGAATTAAACCAGTTTTAGAGTTCATGGCATTGCTATATATCTAGTTGACTCATTGCTGAGTTTGCTACGATGTTTGTTCATTTCCTCTGCTTGATGCATTTGCTCATTTGCTGCCCCTTCTCAATGAGGAAAAAGGTTTTTAAAAGAATCACTTAATTGCTGAGAACCTTCTGAGATGAAAAAACAAATGGTAACTTCAGGAAAGGAAGTACTAAGTAAAAATCATCATGTATGTTTGCAATTTAAATCATCCTTATGAAATTGGACAAAATTTATTCAGGGAGAGATGGCATGGATCTGTATTATATACCCTACCAAAAGTTCTAAAGCCAAAGACTCTCCCCACAAGGAGTTTATCACACATAATCATTTATGTTCATTGCATATTTAATATGTGCCAGTCGACATGCTAAGGACTCTATAAGCATTATCTCATTTGATTCTCTCAGTAATCATAGGACAATTTCCCCAGAATTACCGTTTAATATGATAGAAAGAAAATAAAGGCATTTAAGTCATCTGTATGCAAACCACATACACAGGCTAAAAATTAGGGTGAGGAGATTAAAAGATGGAACAGAGTAAAATTAGAGGGATTGTTATTAAGTACAGAAGATGAGAACTGAAGTTTGTTACATGTGGAAGGAAAAGCACACCATTTCTCAGAGTCCATCATTTACAGACTATCTCATTCCCAGGCATCAGATGCAAGACTTAAAAATGTTAGCCTCATTGGCACGGACGGAATTTCACTTCTGAGGTGTTGTGACCTGCTAATCAGGATACCAAGACCTCTCAACTCATCAGCAGGTGAATTGATGGACTGCTTTCACTTCATAATATAAAATCCACTCAATGAGCACAAATTAGTGGGCAGTTTTATGATGAGATAAAACTCTCATTTCAGTTGGCGTAAGCCAAAGAACTTTCTCTGTCTTTACGAAAAAGAATAGATGGTAAGATCAGTCTCAGTTTAAATAAATTTACTAGAATCAGGGAGATTGCTCCAGCCCCGGGAAGACCAGTAAATTCTTTCTTCATTTTCTTTAGTGAAACATGTCAAGCGCTGTATATCCAGTGCTGACAATGCCCCTGGGCAGAACAACCAGAGAATCTTAGGGAAAAAAAGCCTAAATAAAAATCCCTTTTCTCCCTGATGGCCATATTGTTTTGGTTCATCATTATTCGAAACTCCACCTTTGGATAAATTATATCTTTTGAAATCTGTGTGTCAGAGTACCTACTTTCCCTTGAATAATGAAAAAAGGTAAATGGAAATTTCCCCTAATCTCTAGCTAATGGTATTTCATACAACATAATTTTAGATGAAAGATTATAGAATTATTTTTATTAAATTGGATCACAGAGTGAATACCTAATGATGGATTCAAACCCTTTAATGAGCTGCAGACTTGGCCAGGCAAAACTGGTAATATGGGAAGATTCATTTAAGATCTAAGAGGGAAAATAAATCTTTTTTATTTTTAAAATTAGAGTCAATTAGCAGAATGGAGGCAGAATTTCTGCCTCTAAGCTCCCCAGTAGGGGTAAATTGAAGCTGTGTCTCTTGAATCTCCGAGAAATTGGTGTGGATGCTGCAGGTCCCCAGCTGTGAAGCACAGCTTGGAGAGAGGGACTGTGTGCTGGCCTTGTCCACGTTTCCTACTGGAATGATGACAGATCTTCATGGGGTGAAGACAGGGTTGATAAAAATTCAAGACTTATAGTTGGTAGATTGCTCGGAGGGTAACTGTGAATCACACGTCTAGGCTCAAACTTATATGTCGCACAACAGTGTGGTGATGCCTGCACACTCAGTCTACACTGCTGTTTTCCAGACATTTGTTTCAAAACAGCTTTCATTTATTCAGCCAAGCCTTTAATGTTATGTTCTTTACTTACATTACCTCATTTAATCTTTCCACAACCACAGAGTATAATACCTAAGAGCAAGGTCAATTTCTAGAAATTGACATGTGACGGTGTAGACAGTGAACCTCACAGCTTAACGACTCCATCAGTTGAGAGCTGTGTTGTAAATATCTTGCTGTTAGTTACAATTGTAATGCCGGTTTGCATATCATTAATACTTATTGATTTATAATTTGTATGTATTTAAATGTACCCATTTTAAGTATAGAGTTCAATGGATTTTCATAAAAATATATACCTGGGTAACCCAAACTATTATTTATATACATAAAATATATTACATATATATAATTTTTAAAATATTTTACATAATTTATAAGATTATATATATTCATACATGTATATATAATATGTGTATAATATATATATATATATAATTTCCATCATCACAGGAAGTTCCTGAGTAGCTTTGTGGAACTGAACTCCTTACCCTCAGCCTAAAAGCAGTATCTCTTCTAATTTATAATATTATAGCTTAGTTTTGCCTGTTTTGGAATTTCATATAAATGGAATCACATATCCTCTCTTATGACTAGCTTCTTTTATTCAAGATTATATTTTTTGATATTCATTTCATGCTGAATGTTTTTGTATGAATATACCAAAATTTGTTCATTCTCTTGTTGATGGAAATTTGGATCGTTTCCAGTCTGGGTTCATTATGAAGGTATGTGTGTAATTCTTTGGTGACATGTATCTTTAGTTTAACTTAGGTAAGTGTCCAGGAGTTGAATTGCTAGATCATAGGGTAGTTAGGTCCTAGTTTAGTTATATAAGCCACTGCCAAACTGTTTCCTAAAGTGTATCATTTCGCAGTCCCATCAGCAATGTGGGAGAATTCCATTTCCTCTGTATCCATGCCAACACCTGGTCTCAGACTTTTTCAGTTTAGTCCTCTGTGGTGTATGTGACATAGCATTTCATGCTAATTTTAATTCCTCTGATAACTAATGGTGTTGAGGATTTTTTCTTGTATTTATTGGTCACTACAATGTCTTTTTCATTTGAAGATTCTATTCACAGCTTGCTTACAGTCTGTGTAAGAAGATATCGCTCCTTAAACCAGGGTCACATACATAGTCTCTATTTTTCCCATAAGCTTTGCATTTAGCTTTACGTCTAGGTTTGTGATGTGCATCAAGTTACTTTTTGTGAGGTGGTGTTGAGACTCAGCTTTACTCATGATTCTCCAGTCGTTCTAGCATCATTTGTTGAAAAGACAATTCATTACACATTGAATTACTTTGGTACCTTTGCTGAAAATCAGTTTACTACATATGTGTGGTTCTGTTTTCAGATTCCATTGACATCTTTGTCTGTCTTTGGGTCAAGACCACATCGTCCTGATTGTAATAACTTTATTATAAGTCTTGAAATCAGGTAGTGAAAGCCTTCCCAACTTAGTTTTATTTTTTTAAGATTGCTTTGGCTATTTTAGATCCTTTGCACCATTAGTATTCAGACAAATACTGAAATGTCCAGCCAACATGAGCAGCCCAGTTCCCTTCCGTAACTGTTTTTCTCATCTGCAAATGTACCCCTGTCAACCACCCTCGCCAGCTGGCTTTTCCTCAACCTACAGACAAATCTGTTTCACAAGTCCTGGCTCAGTTGTGGACTGAGATTTGTACTCACTTCATGGATTTCACACGCAATCAGTTATCTTGGGCATTTCCAGAAATCGTAGGACTTCTGGTTACTCACTAACTTGGGACTCAGCACACTGAGATTTGGGGCATTACTGTTAGTAGTAAACGTGGCCACCACTGTACTTATGATCCAATGGTTCCTTGGATATCTAACTTACATCTTTCCAGGACCGCTGCATGCTTTAGTCATCTCCAATCCCACATCTTATACATAGTCAATCACTGATTCTCATAATTCAGGGTTTATTTCACTACATTCTGGAACAGTTTGGTATCTGGCACAGAAAAACTTGCCCATTTTCTTCCTTTTCTCTGAATGAGTGTTCTTTTAAATGAACTAAGCTAGATTTAAGGTCAGTTCTTAACAGTATTGCCTTTGAAGTTTTTCTTCTCATCAGCATAATGCTTTTACCTCAAAGATGCTTTTAAAGGTAATAGTTCCTATCCATTTGTGACACTACCTTGGGAACTGTCTTTGAAGCACCACAATATCAGCCTTCTATGTGAGAAATAATCAGAAGTTTTAAAATTAAATGATTTAATCCCAAAAGTACAATGCAAAAAGATGTTGTTGTTTATCAATATGAAAATAAATTAACGTGGATCCTTTGTTTGTGCGTGTGTGCATGTGTGCGTGCATGCTGGTGTGGGAATGGTGTGTGTGTGCATTTCACTTGATTTTGACTTTAAATAAGCCACCTGTCAAATTTCAAGCAAAACACAGTGGACTGAATAAATCCATTCCTCATACTTAAATTCTGTTGTTTCCAATACCACTTGAAAAATATGTGCCGTTCACACAAACTAGAATTTTTATATTTTCCTATCAGGTAAAAGACTAGATAGAGACTGGATAGATGCATATAAAATTAATATGACTGTTTAGATATGCTTTATATTAGCTTTATATTAATTGATCTGACTATGTATACACACATATTTAAAACATTTCTTCTGTCTTATTTTATCAAGCTTTCTTAGTACAGCTTGAGTAGTGAAAGCATCATTTCAAATGTGACTGTTAGATGAATTAGTCAGTTAGATATACTGGATGTTCTGCAGTTTTATCCAAGCAAAGTGCGGCTGTATTGTGCATACTTATAGGGTTCCCTCTTTCAAAGGGTTGTAACATTGATGGAATCATTACAGGGTTAAGTGGCTTCATGGATTTCTCACTGTGAGAATTTAAACCACTAGAGTGTAGTGAGATGACAAATGGAATAATACCTCGTGGATGGACCACCTTCAAAGACACAGAGGGGCACTGGGGATCTAGGTGGCATAGCCATTATATGTTGGGAAAAAAAGCAGTAGATAGACCTGTGGGATGGGGGATGACTTCATAATCTGACAGTTGCTCTAAGGGCAAGATCAAGTCTATATGACCCCAAAATATCAGATAAGAATAATAAAAAAAAAATCAAATATCCAGATGTTTAATTTACTGGAAACTGCAATTTCTGAATGTTTGTCCTTACAGAGAGTTACAGACTAAACATCTGGAAAAATTGTGCACTGTTTGTCTTTTTTATATATGTAATTTGGTGTCATGCCAGAGACGTAGGAGCGCCGTCAACATCATCTTTCTCCCAGATGGTGAACAATCACAACACATCTCTCTTGTTTCCTTTTCAGATAAGCTAGAATATGCACTCTCTGGTCACAGTCGGTAGTGACTCTCACTCGAATATCGTGTTAATTGGGAATGAAAACATGTACCAACTTTGCCAGCAGAGGCAGCTCATTTTCTTGAGAACTGAAAACACTACATAGAATTTTATTCTATTCTTACATGCAATTTCAGTTGTTTCCCTGAACAATTATTCTGTATTGTAGTGTCTTCAAGTGCTATCCTTGGACCAGTAGCATCTACATTACTTAGGAACTTGTTAAGAAATTCGAATTCCAAGCCTCACTCCAGATCTACTGAATTAGAAACTCTGAGATTGGGAACCAGTCATCTGTGTTTTAATAGGCCCTCAGGTGACTCCAATGCACCCTAGAATATGAAGACCGTTGCTGCAATAAAAAAGTCTGCACTCCCAGAGCTGCTTCTCATCTTCACATTAATTACACTTGTAGCTCTTTGAACCAAGAAAAATCATTTATTTCTTTATTACCTCTTTTATGCCTCCAGACATAGGCTGTCAGGCGTTTTACCCAATTTAAACTTTTATGCCTGGCTAACAGCCACATAATAAGACAATTTTTTTCCCCTTTTCATTCATCAAGCGTTTCACTTCCTTCCACAATTTTTGTTTTGTTTTCTCACATCTTTTGGACATTTGGGGAGTCTGAGCTTGAAAGTATAATTCCAAATGTAGGCTCTTGCTATAAGAAAGTGCTGAAATTCTGTCAAATATACTTCTATTTTCAGCCAATCACTGAATAAACTTTTAAACCAATTTTAATGTCAATATTTTATCTATCTCACTGTAAAAATGTTCAAGAAATCATCTTTCTCAGAGAAGAAGTTGAGAATTCTCATGCTGAATTTTGAGCCCCATTCTTGGCTAAATTATTCATAATTTCTAGAGTTGGTCTCAAAAAGATGGCCACACCAACTACAAGACATAAATTCTTCTATCCTTCTAGAATTGTAGACTTACTCATCCTTGGTGGTCCCCCCAGATAGTATTTATTCAATCATTGAAAATAAATTAATCTTGATCTAAAATCTTGCCCTGGATAGAAGATATGTGTATTTAATACCTGAGTAATGATGTACTTAGTGCTTTCTTAATAAGAAGACAATTAAAAACACTGTAAGACTTCTGGTAGCACTCAGGAAACTAGTTTCGGATTTTACCTCCATAGACAGAATATTCACAATAGGAGAACTATTATTAGTGCTTCTTCCAAGATTATATTTAAACGAATCTGGCAAAATGAGGGCAAGTAGGCATAGTCTAGTGGTAGACACCATTGCAGCTCTACATGATGAAAAGCAAGGCTATGTCTCATCCCCTTTTGCTGTTACTGATATGACAACACACTGCAGATTGACCGTGAGATAAGAAGCAAGACAGCCTGAGTTCCAGTCCCCAGCTTCTGACTTACTTGTTATGAGGTGTTACATGTATCAGAGACCAGAAGTTGATCCTTGATAGAGATTCATTCTTGTTTTCATAGTAACAGAATCATTTTTGGCTAGATACACTGAGCCCAGAATGGGAAGATTTCTCAGCCCCTTTTCAGCCAGGTGTGGACATGTGTGATCCTATCAGCTGAAGTAGTACATGATTTCCCCAAACTACTCTTCCCTTTATTTTTCCTTCCAATTTTAAAATGTGATCATAATTGCTGGACCTCCAGCAGCTCTCTTTAACCATGAGGTAACCTTGAGACTGAAAGCCTTATATCATAGGGTAATAAGATACAAGGCTCTGGGATCCATCACCTGTAAAGCTCCATAGCAGCCTTGGAATTGAGAAAAACATAACAATAAAGGCTTCAGAAAGAAAGGCATTTTATCTTGTTTAAGTCAAAGCATTTTGAGTTTCTCTTTCAGTCAATCCTAATCTCAACTAATAAACTGGGCATAGTATTTAATCACCTTGAGCCCCACAGTCTTACTTGTGAAATGCAAATAATACCTTATTCACAGAGTGATTTGGGGATTTATCAAGATAACGTATGTAAAAGCACTTCAAAGCAATACACAAATATACTTATAGTAGCAATCTGATGGTAGTAGAAATTCAAAGCACTGATACTTTTTTTTAATGTTGATAATCTTTTTACCTAAGTAGAAATATATGCAAGAAGATTCTTGGCCAATAATTGTTAAGAGTGGTTTAACACAAAATACATTAGAATTACAGTCTTTTCATTTAATTCATGTTTTCCAACATTTCAGTGGACAGTTTTCATCAACTATTATCTGAAGGTAGGTTCTAAACCTTTTATGAGATTAATTTTTTTAGATAACTTATCTGGGGATACTACAGATGCAATTCAAATCGTCTTTAGTGGCCCTGCTGATTTTTTTTTATGTTGAGGCTGTTAACTGATAACAAATGTTCTTAAAAACATTTGGGGGCAAAAATATTTTATGCCATGATAACAGAACTTTGGGGTTTTGATTACACATTGCTCAAAGTGCTTGAGAAGAATCAAAGTCCATATGGGAGAAAAACTCTGTATTTAATCAGAGGCACTCCTATGACCTACCCCTACCGAAACAATGCTTCTGTGGTTGGACTCCAGTTTTCATGAAACAGAATTTCATGACCTACAAAGCTGCTTATGAAGCAGAGGAAGCTCTTAGTAATCAATAATGTAGCACACAGGCACTTATGGTATTCATCACAGAAATCATCTTTGATTTGATTGCGAAAATTTCTGACTCATTAAGTATACAAAATGCCCAGATTCATATCCTGTGACTTGCATTGCTGCATTCAGTGAGATCATAAGAGCGTGTAGGAAGAGGAAGAAGAATTTCATTGAGTTATGATCCAAGATTACAGTCTCTTTTTTTATGGGGGGAAACTTTTTTTTTGACATTTGTGCTCTGTTTTGGTTACATCGTTTTAAAAGATATTGCTCATTGTTTTATCAAGAATCCATGAGATAAATTTCTTATTACATTAACTGCTATAAAAGCATTTTTTCCTCAAGATAAGGATAGATGTATGTACCGATTTTATAATAAATATTGATTAAATACATATTTTAGTTATAAAAAAAGGGAATTCAGCTTATTCAATATCTTTTCTTTATTCTTAGATGCCAGGAAACTCAGAAGTTAAGGTTTAATACTAAACTGACAAATAACTCATTTCAGTTTCTAAATAACATCTAATTTGTTGTTCCTTTAAATTAAATTTGCTTTCTTTTATAATGACGGTATAGTCTTATAACTTAATTAATTTTACCTATAATTTAAATGTCCTCTATAGACAGAATATGGATTAAAAATTATTTGTGACTGAAGTAGACTGAATAAAGATGTCATGCAGATTATTGACCTTGAAAAAAACATATTGATAAGAAAAGGGCAGAGATCATTGGGATTTAGTTTCATCTGAAATTGAAAGAAATATAAATCTTAAAAAAAAACCAGATTTTAAGTTCCTAATATAGAAACATATAAAATTGCTTTGGTTTTACAAAGATAAAAATTTAAATGAAATATAAAATTCTTACCTAGGAGGAAAAAAAAGGAACTGACAAATCCTGACGTATTTTCAACTAACTGTGTGACCCTGGGGATGCCAGCTAAGCTCTCAGTTTCCTCAACTCCAAAATGAAGGGTTTGTACTAAATGATTTCTGATGATTTCTCTACCACCAAAATTCTCTAACTCCATTAGATTATGTATTTCTGTAAGTCTGTGATAGAACAAACGTCTCTAATTCCATGACACAACAAAATTCTATAACTCATGATACAACAAACTAGAACTCCATGATACATACAGTACACTTCCATAATAGCATAATTCAACAAACTCCTCTAACTGCATGATACAAAACAATTCTAACACTCCATGCAAAAATTGCACTTACACAGGGATCCAACCAGATCAAGTGTTAATGTTTCTTTCCTGTAGAGATCTAAGTTTCTCCTAATGAAATGTACACAGTAAGTTGCTTCCCTACTCACCAGTATTATGGTTAACTGCTGTTCATTGCCTTTGCTCATGTAACGATGAAAAAGAATTTTTCATGCAGGGAAAATAAGATACAGTTATTTTCTAGTTTGAGCATTACTTGGAAATAATAGCTAATTAATCAGATTGTCCAAGATTAAACACTAGGAACAATGATTAGTCAGCCTGGATTAATTTAATTTTCTGTTTTTACTTCTGAAAGGTTGCACCTGTCATCATTTTACAACAGTTGCCTAAAAATCCTCTTTCTCTAGATGGTGGAAAATGCATTCTTATATGTAATTCACTTATTTTTTACAGGGCAGAAAGATGAAAAGGGATCAAATAAGCACACAAACCAAAAAAAAAAAATACTGTCTATAATAGAATTACTTTCAAATATTTAAGTTGAACTTTTAAATGGAGATTGAGAGCCTCACATTTAAGTTAATCTCTTTATTGTATTTTCTACAGTTGCTCCACCTCATACCCTTTTCTCTTTTGTTTAATGTTTGTTTCCCTTAAAATATGATCCACAGTGTTCAGCCTCCAATTACTCTCCAAGTGAATCACAGGGGTGGTTCTGATACCCCTGCTTGCTTTATTTATTTATTTATTTATTTATTTATTTATTTATTTATTTATTTATCATTTATCGTGTACTGATTTAACAAACAATTACTGAGAATTTGATAGGACTTCAGAATATATGTGATAACAATGTATATTTTCCACGCTCACAAGTTCATAATTGTGTAGGCTTTGTATCTTAGAAAATATTCAGTTACTGTAAGCAGCTTTTATTTTTAATACAAAAACAAGAATACACATATATTATAGTGTCACAAAATGACTTAGCAAATAAGTCTTGCATATTAGTAAGGACTGCTAGTTAGTAGAATGATGAATACATTATATAATAACTTAGAAGAATTGTTCATCAGTGAGTTTCAGATGTAAATTAATCACTTAAATGCAAAATATAGTATAGTGTTATATATATTTAATTAGAAGTTTACTTGCCAAACTTCCCTCCAGCAGTTCTATATATAATGTAATCAGAAGTGAAGTTGGAGCCCTGGTTCTTAGATGTCTTTCTTGTTCCTCTATACCCCAGTTAACACATTTTTAAAAAGCTTCATTGTTGCAAACAGACATTTCTTGTGGACGTTGGGTTCACCTCAGTACAGTTCCCAGGTGGCGGAATCTCTGAGATCAAGCACACTTGCTTTGACCAGCAGCCTCTGCCCACCACACTCTGCTTCTCCTTCCAATACACCCTCCTCCAGGGCTCCAAGACTTAGCCTCAGAAGACAGTTCCCTCATACAGAAGCCTAGAATTTAGTTGAAACATCTGAACAGGCAGAAATCAGAAAGCCTCATGCAAGTCCTGGTTTCCCCACTCAATTATTTTATGGATCTGGGTCCTGATTTACTCATTTGTGAAACAGAAATAGTTGTAGGGCTGTTTTGAAGATCATGTGAAATAAGGTGTATAAAGACACTTTGAAAGACTATGAAGAACCCAGTGAAACTTCAGACAGGTGCTGCTATTCAACCATCAGCTCCTAAGAGCCAGGGTCTACATTTTGTTCCATTTTCCTTTTATCTTCACAGCCTCAAGCACAAGGCCTGGCCCAATATAAATGATTAGTAAGAGCTTCCTGAGGGAATGAATGACCTCCCCAAATAGAATGGATTTCTCCAACTGGAGCTTCAGTCAAGAGAGATAAGGTCTTGCTGTGATGTGATATGATCCCAAAACTCTTAATAGTTAAGCTAATGTGAGTCTATTTCTTTCTCTTGTAGAGCTTTCTGCTCATTGAGTGACTCAAAGATCGCTTTCCTCTGCTTGAGTGGCCTAGAAACCTATGCTGTTTATAGCTTGTGATTCCTCCATCTAACAAAGGCCTCCTCCTGAGAAAGAATGGCAATCAAAGGGGCTTTTTCTGTGCCTCAGTTTGGAAGTGACAGTAACACATACCACTTCCACATGTACACCACTAGACTGTAACTAAGTCACGTGGACCCGCGTAACAGGATGGGGGTATAATGTCCTATATACCAAAGCAGAGAGGACTCACAGTGGTGAATAATTAGAAATGTCTGGCCACTAAGAATGATGTTCATGACAATTTTCTAGGAGTCTTTGGAAGAAAACACATGGAGTTATGAAGAGGCCTTGCTCCAATCAACCCTAGTTTCCTGGAATGATTGTTTTGTAGCTAAACATATTTCCACCATAACTGATGGTACGTAGTTTCTTGGCTCCTGAGAATAGGGCACAGCATTTAAAAAAATCAAATAGGAGAAATAAAAAGGGATAAAGTATTCATCTCCTTAGCCAGGGAAATGAAAAAATAGCATCCCAGAAAATTTAATGTGATGCAAAGTTTTTATGGGAGTGCAGACAGCAAAGGAATGAAAGCTGTTTATATGTTTTGAAATGAGAATATAAATGTCCAATTCTCTTCTGTTTTTACGAGACAATAAAAATGTGATCCTCGTTCATTTCATGGGGAAGAAGATGGGGCAAGGAGAGACAATGTTAGGACAAAAATGCAAGTTAACTTTTACTGAGCACCTTTCCAGCTACTTCCACAAGTGCTGGTTTTTGCTTGGTGACATCATTTTTCATTTTATTTTCCTTCAGAAGAAACAAAAATAATCTAGGATTTGAACCCAAATCTGTCTTTCAATTACGCAACATTCTTTCTCCATAGAGGGTCTAGGATGACATCTCCTGCCTGGAAAGCGACACTGATCTGGTAACAAGAATTGTCCTCCAAGTTTCGGAGACAGCTGAGTCATACATAGTTGGCCAAAAATCAAGGATATAATTCAAAGTAAAGACACCTTGGATCAATTGTACTCAGTAAAATTATAAAGGATAAATCCATATTTGGAATGAAGACTGATTTTTACAAAAGAAATTTGATTTTTATTTCTATATAAAATGCATGTGCAAATAATGTACAATCAAGGTAAAAAAAAATTCACAAAAATACACAAAGCTGATAAATGCTCTGACAATCCCCCTTCAGTAAAAAGATAAAGCCATCCCAATCTGTCAATAAATCTGTAAGAGAAAGAAAGGATTCACAGTAGGGTCAAATGTTAACTGCTTCTGTCAAGTACATCTTAATAAACATACGCCTTACTTCAAAAGCTAAGGCAACCAGATGTTCTCACCTTCTATTATAAATCACCAGACAGACAGGACAACCCGGGCTCATTTTAACATTTCACTTTTCTAACTACATGCTGATTAGTTCCAGGATATGGATTTTAATGTGAAGAATTTATTTGGGAATTCAATATACAAAGAGAATACAGAGCTGAAACTATTCAAAGACTGCCAGCATCTCTGTAGGCCCTCATGTATTCCTGATGCGTATGTGTCGTATACACATGTATGAATATCTGATAAAATTTCCGGATCATGAACTTAGTGGTACTCAATGCTGTCTCCTGTTTGAAATACTAAATCCCATTTTTGGTAGTATGAGCCCGTTTCAAAAGTCAAAGATACAGGACTCAATTCTTCACTTAACACTAGGAAAAAAGTTCCCTAAAGACAGTCTTTCTAACACCATCCATTCCCAACCAATTTTCTTGATCTTTGGCCCAGACCAAAGTGAAGTCTTATCTTTGTTGTCATTCTTTGAGTAACTAGCATAAGAAATATTTTCCTTAAAAATTACACGGGAGAGTCCCATCTGTAGGGCCATAGCTAGAGATGGAGCATGAACTTCAGAATCATCAGTCTAATAGATACGCTTCTGGTAGCCTTTAAAAACATTAGCAGGATTATTTCCACACCAGACAAAGATGGGTTCCCATCCCAGCCCAGAGGAAGGAACGGGTGACAGTGATCCTTGCACTGAATGATCTTGCCAGATGACTAAGTCAGGACGGCAAACCATTGGCCGGCCAGCAAACCATTAAATTGCCTCTCTAGGAAGATTTTAGACCAAGAATTAGAGAGCAGAGAGGGCAGGGTATCATAGTGGCAAAGAACAGAAGCTCTGTTGTCAGAGTTTCTGGGTGCAAACCTTGACTCATGATTAGCGTGCGGTGAGACCTTTAGCAGGTTGTTTAGTTAACTTTCTGTTCCTTAACTTCTTCATCTGTAAACCATGGATAAACATAATATGTAGTGTGTCAAATGGTGAAGAGTTTGATAGTCAAATGGTGAATTTCAACCAATACCAGTTTTACTAATAAGGTAAAAGACAGAGGCGATAGAGAGCAAGCATGCGTTCTCTCCAGGGAGATGTCTAGGATGGTTAGTGTCGAGTCCCAAGTATCTTCTCTCTCCCATACATTTCAGATTTGTCATAGGAGTCACCACTGATTCATCTCGTTTTCTCAACAGATTCTGCTGGGGCTACATTTAACATATTTAGAATAAGATCACTTCTCATCACCTTCATTTCTAATCCAAGTGACATCGTTTTGCCTGCACTGACGCAAGAGCCTCCCAGCTGGGACTCTTCCCTCCTTATGCTCTTCCTCCTCTACAGTCTAATCTCCACACGGCAACAAACACATTCTTTAAAAGTGCAAGTCAGATCACATCACTCTCCTACTAAATCCTCCAGTGCCTTCCTATAACACTGAAATGGAATCCAAAGAACTCAGGAAGCCCTCCCTGCCCTGGGTACCCAGTTCTGACCTCACTTTGTCCTGCTTTCATCCCTGTGCCCTCTCCTACAGTACCCTGGCCCTTCTGTGGTCTGCCAGCAGGCCACGTTTGTTTCTGCCTCATGGTCTTCGGACCTGTTTTTCATTCTGCCTGGCATGCTTGGCTCTCCATCATGAATGTGTATTTCCTTCATCTCATTCTTGTTTATGCTCATATGACACCTCCTCCAGGAAGCTATCCCTGACTACCTTAAGTAATACCGTCCTTCCCTTCACGTATTCTCCTGTCTTTCTGTATTGTTTGTTCCTAGCATTTACAACTCCCAAATATTATTTTATGTACTTTAAATTTTTTTTTTCTTTGTTACTCCACTAAAACAGAAAGTCTCTAAGGCTCAGGGATATACTTATTGCCAATGTCTTCTCAGTGCCTAGAGCAGGACTGAAAATATAGAGGTATTCAAAAAATATTTGTTAAAAAACAATTGTCAGTTTTTTGCAAAAACATAGAAAATTTTGAAAATAAACATAAAACACTGCTAGCAAAATGACTTGCAATGAGTTCATAGGAAATTTATACTTTGTTCTTTACACATCTCAATATTTTTAAAAATTTATTTGAGCTTGTATTAGTTGATAATAAAGAATAATTCCTTGGTTAAAGGCCAAAAAAGAGGGAAAAAAAAAAAGATCAAGTGGGATTTATCCCAGGAATGCAAGAATGGTTCAGCACCTGCAAATCAACGTGATTCACCACGTTAACAAAAAGGATACAAATCATATGATCATTTCAGTAGATGCAGGAAAAGCATTTGACAGAATTTAATATCCACTCATGATAAAAACTCCCAACAAACTGGGTTTAGAGGGAACGTACCACAACCTATAAAGGCCAGATATGACACACCCACAGCTAACATCATACTCAATAGTGAGAAACTGAAAGCTTTTCCTCTAAAATCAGGAACAAGATAAGGATGCCCACTTGTACCATTTTTATTCTACATAGTACTGGAAGTCCTAGCCAGAGCAATTAGCCAAGAAAGAGAAATAAAGTCAATGGAATCAGGAAAAAAGAAATAAAAGGCTTATTTGCAGATGACAGAATGTTATATACAGAAAATCCTAAAAACTCCACCCAAAACTGTTAAAGTTAATAATGAATCAGTAGTTACAGGATGCAAAATCAATCCAAAAATCAGCTGCATTTCTACACAGTAATAACACACCATCAGAAAGAGTAATTAAGAAAACAATCCCATTTGTATTAAACAGAATAAAAATGCCTAAGAACTGAAAAAAAAAAACCCAAAATGCATCTAGAAGTAGCTTTCGCCATAATGAAAAATACTAGCTGATTGGATACTCAGCAAACAACTGAAGCATTAGGGAGCGTGCAAGAAAGGGAAGAAAATAGAGAACCTCTGATATTTTCCTCCTGAATAAATATGTATTAAAAATAACATTTCCCCCTGCCTAACAGTTACTCCTGGAACTCGTGCTAAGGGGAGAATCAGTGGCTCCAAAACAATTGCCAGAATTTGGGCTGATTTGATCACAAGTAATTCAGCAAATTTTGATCTCTTCCTGGATGCCAGCCGCCACCCTGGGTACGGAGTGAGAACACATGGACCCTGAGCTCCAGTCAGACTCAATGCACAGGGGGACGCAGGTGCATAAACAGCTATGAAATCCTGCTAAGGCTTCAGACATTCACCTCCTGGGTGGCTTCCCTGAGGAAGTGAGGGGACCCTTCCAATCCTTATTTTGCTCTGAAGATAGACATACACACTGTGCAGACATCACATAGACACCCATCACACAGACACCCGTCACACAGACACACACCACACACATACCCACTCCTTACTGTTTACAGAAAAGGCAGCGTGGCAGGCGAAGATGGGAAGAGAGAACAGGATGGGTCTGTTAGAGTCATTATTTCCCTCATTAATTCCCCTTTGGAATTCACGTTGCTGAGACACTGTTCGTGCAAATACGATTCTTTGCTTCCCAAGTTCTCTCTGGCCTCCTGCCACGCTAATCACACAGGAACACAGGCCAGGCTCAGCTGTGAGCTAATCATTCCACGTCCCACTGACTTCCATGGAATTTCCAAAGAAGTGAACCAAGGGTACAGCTTGGCTAGTTGGCAGATGAAAAAATAATAACCATAAAGCTTGTTTCAGATGAAATGATGAAATGGAGGTATCTTTGGCAAAATAAAAAATGACATTTAAATGCTTCCTAGAATTAAGATAACCATCTAGTGTTCAGAAGATAAGCAACATTTCTCCCTGGAAAAGGTGGAGGCGCCTTCTTTTCTGACGTGCTCTGGCCTTTGCAAGTTACCCTCATTTATGCAGAAAATAGAACACACTCAGAGAGGCTACATGGCACAGGTAATTAAAGCAACACTGGAACTGAACCCAGATTTTAGGATCCTAAGGCTAGCGCTCACGTCCTGCACATGCTGCCTCCCCACTTCAGTATATGATGTACAGCTTTGATCTGCAGTCCACTTACCCAAGAAAAGGCATATGGGCCATACGGGGGTGTATTAGGTGGATGCTGGAAGCTGAGTGAGAGGCAGGGACTTCAGCGAGGTCTGGAGGGGAGAGTCCACAACAGTGATGTCCTGGTTCAGACAGGCCTCTGTCATCAGCATCATCGTCATCATCGTCATCATCGTCATCGTCATCATCGTCATCATCATCTACACACACTGCCACAGCCTCTGTCACTTTTGTAACCTTATTCTCCTCAGATCATCCACCCACAGGTGTGAAAGTGATACCTGTAGAACTCTTATTTGACCGGGTGACCCCTTGTTTAAAACCCACAACCTACAAGATTAAGTTGAAGCTAACTGACAGGGCTCCTCCGCGGTCGGCCCCTGCTTGCTCTCCAGCCCCTCTTTCTGCTGCCGCTTGTCTTGAACTTGATGCTGTAGGTTTAGTTCACCTTTGGAGGAGGCCTCCCTTATCCCCTTTGCTGTGGGACACGATGCAGAGGGCCGGTGACTCGGGGTGGTAAGATAATTTACCAGAGACCGAGAGAGGTTCAGGAAGGTTTAATCGGTGCGCTGCTCTAGGCCACAGCGGACCACACAGAGGAGAGGTGCCGGCGTGAGCCCCGAGGGTGGGCGTGCAGGGCCTTTTATTGGGAGGAGGGGCGGTGCACACCAGGAGCAGAGGGCGCACGAGCAATTCCCGCACAGGCGCCTGGCTGGCTGTGAGATCCGCCAGGGCCCTCTCCGAGTACTAGGATTTACAGTGCCGGTAAGGGCAGGGCGGGAGGCCTGTCGGCCTGGGGTGCTGTGAGACAATCTGTCTCCTAGGACGGTGAGCCCTTCCAGGGTAGACACACATCAAGAGATTATTTTTATCTTGCAGAAATGCAGGTGTGCGAAGTGGTCCCATAGTGGGGAGTGGGGTTAAGGTGCCAACGGCTCCAGGCACACAGAGAGCCCAGAGGTGGGGGTCTTAAGAACTTCAGAGTGGCTTCAGAGTGCCAGCGGGCTCCACATCCCCAAAGTTTACAGTAAGTGGTTACAACATGTTAGGAACAGCTACTGAATCTGGCAGTTAAGAGCATCAGACTCTGAAGCCAGACTCCCCAGGTTTGAATTACAGTCCTGAGACCCATTAACTGTGTGACTACTGTGCAAGTTTCTTAACCTCTCCATTCCTCAGTTTTTGTATGAAATAGTAATATTCTATAGTGTTTTAGGGAGGGTTAAGTGAGTTAAATGACTGTGTTGGCTGTCAACCTGGAAATCTCATGGGTTGGAACAGACTGTTCATCTTTCTTGCTATAGATCACACTGGTTAGTGTCAAAATATCTTTGGATATTATTTTATAATACATACATACATACACACAGCACTTAAAAGAAGAGTGGCTGCAAAATCTGTGTTATATAAGCTATAGAGATATTTGTGATTGTGACTATAATTAAAGGAACATATAACATGTATCTGACCTCAAGGAGCATTAAAAGAACTACTAAATAGCCAAAAAATATGTGTAATGAGAAAGGATAATAATTGAATTCAAAACACGATAGCACTAAACGTACAGACTAATAGATAAGAAGTCTTTCTGCATTCCCGAAAAGGGGCAGACCGTTTCAGATCCAAGGGTGCAAGACATCAAAAAGTTCCTGGAGGTGATGGGGCTGGAGGGATGAGCGAGATTCAGGGTCTGTGCTCTCGATGGGGCGCTATGGGCATTTGGCACAGAGCAGTCCTCTGTCCTCCGCTGGGTAGAGCTAGCCATACATCATGGCATTGCAGACTGGGAGCAGTCCCAGCTCCCGGGCACTTGCTGCCAGTAGCACCCTAACTGTGACAACCATAAATGCTGTGCACATTTCCAAACACCCCCTAGCAGAGTGGCATTGCACCTGGTTAAGCCTTGTACCTGGAGAATAAAAGAAATGAGCAATCCAGGCAAGAACAGCATGACCAAACGGACGAACATAAGAGGGTCTGCAAAGGGTTACAGATCAGGGGATAGCAGAGGTATACTCTGATGAAGACAGCAGGGACCAGGATGTGATTGTGGGTTGGGAAGTTAGCTTGGCGCGCTCCGCACATTCTCTCCCTGTCTCTCAGCGGCTGGAACTGAGTGGGAGGAATAGAAGCTTTAGAGTCAAACCACCAGAGGCTTGAATCCTACTTCTACTGTTTTCTTGGTGTGTAAGTCATTTCATCTCTCTCATCCGTAAAATCAATGCATAAATGGATCAGCGTGAAGAATTAAGAGGTACATGAGTTAAAGCTCTTAGCAAGGTGACTGGAACGTATGATGTGCACCAAAAATGTGAGTTTGCTTTCTGAAGTTCCCCTTGTTCACCATCACTCCAGGTTAATAACTTGCACCTGGATAACTTTCCTCTTCATTTTATTTTTACCTCTAACTACACACACCTAATTATCAAGTTTCGAGATGGGGAAAGGATGCATTTTGCTCAGAGTGTCTGCAACAAATTATAGTTTCAAGTCTGAATGGTAGATTCCTAGGGGGTGCTGCTCTTAAGGGGGCCACTTGAGAGCGGTTTATTTAGAACACTCATAACAAAGCATCACGGAGAGGCAATTATCCCGCGCCTTGAGTCTGCTAAGAGGAAGAAAACGATTACTTTGGCAGGCTCTTTTTTATATATGGCCTATCATAAATTTTTTTTCTTCAATTTCACTGAAAAGAAAATCTTGAGAGGCAGATTTTTAAAACCTTCTATTTTGAGGTCTTCTCAACAAGTAGAAATGTACCTATAATTGGCTGTGCAGCTTCCACCCCTCACTTAATGCGAAGCCTCCACCTCAAGTGCGTCTCCCTGCTCTTAGTGTGTTCTTTTAGAGGATGCTTTGGGCGCCCACACTTTTCTTTGTATCAAAGGGGAGTTGAATGATGGGTACAGCTTGTTGAATTCTGTAAGCAGTGGAGGCAATGGAAAGCAACCTGGCTGCTGAAAAGAAAAACAGAAAACAGCTCTTTATTTATGTGAGGGATGCAGTTGTATCCAAGCAAAACGTCCAAGGCTAAGAAGTCTCATAACATAACCTTTCTGTCACTGTTGGAAACTCGAGCTGATGATTGTGCGGGAACTAATATTTCAGGTTTCTGAGTAAGTGGCTGGAACTTCTGTGCCTTTCAGCTGCCTGCCTGTAGGGTATCACTCTGCTCTGTGTTTCTAGAAAAGAGAAACTCAGTGTCATTTGCTACTGAGCAGCACTGGGTAATGGGTTATTGGGAGAAGCTGAAGTGGAACTTGGGGATTAATAATGCCTTTCATTTTCCCTTCTGTTTAATCCAATTCATTCAACTGACTTATTTAAAATTATGGAGCTTTGTTCATAAATTTCTGATTGGATTTGTGAATTGTATTCACACATGCAAAGCTTATTTCTAGGATACATTCTGTGATTCACATATTTCATCTATAGCCTTATCTGGAAAGCCACAACTCATTAATAGCAGCAAGTGTGCTGTTTTGGGTTGAATTGTTTCCCCTGCAAAAACTAAGATATGTTGGAACCCTAACCTCTAGAACCTCAGAAGGTGAACTGATTCAGGAATTGGGTCACTGATATAATTAGTTAAGATGAACTTTTTAGGGTGGGTCATAATCCAACATGACTGGTATCTTTATAAAAAGGGAACATCTGAACAGAGAGACACACAGAGAACAGAAGGTGTAAAGAGATACAGGGTTATCACCATCTCTAAGCCAAGGAAAGAGCACTGGGATGGATCCTACCTTCGTAGTCATCGCAAGGAACCAACCCAGCTGACACCTTGCTTTCCAGGCTCCAGAACCATGAAACAATGGGCTTCTGTTGTGTAAGCCACTCAGTTTCCGGTACAGCAGCCTTAGGAAATGAATGCATAGGCTTATACTTTCAAACGGCTGTTTCTTTCTTTAGAAACCATATTGTATCATTGATATTGACTTTGTCACTATAGATACTTATTACAAGAACAGCTTCAGTTGAAAAATCAGAAGACACCATTATTCTACTGATAGCTTAATTTCAGTAGGTTTTAAAAGCAAAATTATTTGCCAGCATCTGTATCTGTTCTTACTGACCCTACACTGTACCACATTCAACCTGTTTAAGCATCTTCTAATGTGGTTCTTTAGTTTCCACCAGGAGGCACTGACTTCAGATTTCCTTCTGCTTCTTGGCTGGGACAGTAGTTGTGCCAAATTAGATTTCAGATTTCTGAGCACCCCTGAGATGCATCTGTACCAATGTGCCCACCTCTCTTGCCAAATCTGACCCCAAAATACCCACCATGCCTTGACTTTTCTGTTACCCATGAGATTCCTGACCAGTCTTCCAATTTAGGATTTTGAATTCCATCTTAATTCCTGAAATCTAAGCTCTACCTATTTGTCCCTCTCCTTTAGGTCTACTTGCTTCTCCTTGCTTTTGCTTTACACACAGCTGATTTTATCTCCAGATTCACCAGTCTTGGCCTCAGGGATCCTCTCCTCTAGAGTAGGTACCATACAAATGATCCAAGTAGGCTAAAGTTTGTGAGTAGGAAGCAGTAATGGGGCTTTGTCAGGCATTAAACAAGGGATGAGTATTTCCAGTGAGACCTACAAAAGATGGTGGAAGGAGGTAGGTACTGGCCAACACACCCTGCTTCCCATGCCTCAGAGCATGGAACTTAACTATGAAGGGCAGAAAGCAGGTCTAATTCATCTCTGTACCCTTAGTA
Source organism: Vicugna pacos (assembly GCF_048564905.1). NCBI lineage: Eukaryota > Metazoa > Chordata > Mammalia > Artiodactyla > Camelidae > Vicugna > Vicugna pacos. The sequence goes on along the minus strand of NC_133000.1, from coordinate 11,432,108 downwards.
GGTCAATGCCTGAATAAAGGATGGACGAATCTCAGATACACAGATATGAAGCAGAATGAAGAAACAGAGAGGAAACTGTAGACTCTTCCATTCCTGTCATCCTCCTTTCTTACTGGGTTTAAGATCTACGCAGGGTGAGACAAAGGTCATGATGAATATGGAAGTGGAGAGAGGCCAGAGAAAGTGGCACAGTGGGAGGTACCAGCTTTTTGGGTCTTGAACTAGACTAACTTCCCAGGGCCCCAGTCGGCTGTGTAGTGCTTCCTGGGACTTCCTAAGTATGGTTTGAAATACATACACCTTTGCTGCTTACTATTTGTGTAACCTCCAAAAACTCACCAAATCTCTTTGAAAGTTTCAGCTTCTTAATCTAAAATCTGATGGAAAAATAGTCTTGCCTTCCTAGACTATAATGAGGGCTAAATAAAAATGTAAAACATAAAACATAGCGCCTGATACAAAGTAAAATCTCAATAAATGACCTGATGTCCATGTGCACTTTTTCAGGAACAAAGAAGTTAACAGGGTTCATTCCTTTACAAGACTTTAGGTTTAAGGCTCAAAGTGCCAGCTGAATCCCTCCCAAATATCAAAAGAAACAATAAATTATTTACTTGTTCAATAAATATTTTTTTAAGCTGCTTCTAACAGTATGCCAAAACTGAGAACGTTGAATAAAACAGTCTGGCAGGTAATATGGATTTCTTGCAGTGGTCACAAAGGATTAAGACCTCTGCAATTCACTCATTTGTTTAGTCATGATCTCTTATGTGTCATTCCTCCATAACGTGCACAGCTAAGGATAACTTAGAGCCCTAATCTGTCCATACACTTATCTAGAAAGTCACAGAAGTTAGCATCTCCACTTAAAACACCAAAATGTTTGTGGCGCTGACATCAGCTTTTTTTTTTTTTCTCAAACAGCTCATCAGTTGTAAATTGTGCATTTAAGAATTTATTAAATCCAGGGTTACTCAGCCAGACAAATACTAACATGACGTAGCATCATCATATGCACTTAATAACAGCTTTACAATGCTAACAAGTTCTGCCAGAAAATCAGATTTATGCCAAAGGACTGCTCTCTGCATTTGTCTGCCAACCTTGGCCAGTGTTCTGCATCCAGACAGAATTATAACACCCGTCTATATAGCAAAGTTGGTAATAGGGCCATAAATCTGCTTTTCAAATGTTCACGATTCTCTTTGTAGTTCTAAGTACATATATTTACTAAAAGAGTCTGTAAGTGTGCTTATGTAGTTTATTTTTTATTTAATGTTCAGTTCTTCAAAGTGAGATTACAGAAATGTTCAACAGCAAGCCAGGAGACCCTTTCCAGAGATATCTTTTTTTCTTTTTGGAAAAATATCCCAATATAATTCTAGGGAAAATGGTGGCCAACATGCAATGACTTGGTGTGGATTCCAGTCACCTAGATCTAGGAGCCAATCTCACTGTAACTCTGGACACATTAACTTAAATCTTGCCCCCACCCTAAACGGTATAAAGAGAAAAAATGAACATGGCAGTTTATGAAGACTAAGGATTAAGTGAGATAATGTATGCAAGTTTCCTAGCGCCACGCTCAACACTGAAGTTTTGACACGCATTTCACTTCCATGTAATTACGTCAGTTGGTAGATTTTGCTGTTTTTGAAATGTATAAATTTTAGAGCCCAAGGAAAAGAAATGACTCAATCACACCTCATCTCCAGTATTTACCATTATCCATAATATAGCTAAAGATTAATACGTATTTGTTAAAAAATTGGGATAATGTTTTACACCTATGAAAGTGATTAATTCATTTCTGAGCCAGGGCAAATTCCCTGCTATAGGTGTGGTGAGGAATACGGGCATACTGGCTCACCCAACATGCTGGCTGAAGAAGTTACCAGGTACGAGACACAGAGCTGAAATTGTCGAAGTTTTCGTTCTTTTACAGTCTTTCAATTATACTTACTATCTGTCACAGGCAAGGCAATCTGGAAGCCCAGTTTCAGTCATGATCTTATGCTTTTATAAAATTTACAGTTTAAATCAGAAATGTGCTTCTGTGCTTAATAACTGCTCTAATGTACAAAATGCTTAGACAGCTGAACACCTAACTCTGCCTGGGAGGGGTGAGGAGAGGCTCAAAGGCTTTTACACTTGAAGGAACCTGAGGTTTTGCAGGCAGAGAAACAGAAAGCGAAGACAAGGAGGCATAAGAACATGGTGCCTCTGAAAATGGACTGGCATTTGGAAATACATTCTCATTTCTAAGAGCTATAGCCATTAACCATCTTTGCCCTTTGCTGCTTTGTTTTTTGCTACATTTGTTATACACTCGCTCAACAGATGTGCTAATTAAGTGCTTTAATAATGAGTAGACAATAGGATTTATGGTAAAAGAAAATGTATTTTCATAAGATATTAATTATGTATCAATAAAACATTTAAACTGAATACTTCAAAACGTTCTGCACAAAGTTACAGATCACATTTATTTAATAACAAAATGTCTAGTTCTTTAAGGAAACGTTTTTAAGAACTTACCGCAATAAAATTTTCAAGCCAAAGAACAAAAGCATTAAACAAATTATGGTACAGGACATCATAAAACTTATCCATATAACACAGTGGGACAGGATTTTGTGCTAGAAACAGAATGGAGGGAAATCTAAATAAAGCATACAATTCAAGGAATGGATATTCATAAATTTCTGGTTAACTGAGTTTAATGTTGTGAAGGACCAGGGATCTTTAAGCATCAGATCTTGTATATAAAATTAAAAAGTTCCCCAAGCATTAGCAGTATACTTTTCTTCCTCAGCACATTTTTTTTTTGCTTACAATTCAGAACCCTGCTGTTCATCTGTCAAATATATGAACAATTCTAGTTAGTTTCTTAAACTTAACCATCACCCTCAGATACTGATTCTGCTGCGTAATATTTTTTCCCAATGAACCAAGGGCCTATGCATGCTTAGATAAAAACTGATCTTAGAGATACTTTACTCATGAATAATTCAACAAGAATTTATCGAAAGCCTACATTAGCAGGCCTAGGAAGAGCCAGACAGACACAGGCCTGCCACCACAGCTCACCATCTCGAATATGGCAAGTCAAGCACTGGTTCTGAATCACTGTGAGATGTCTGATTCACCTTTCAAGATTTGCAAAGATGCTGATGTCTTCTCTACGGGCACAATCTTCCCTTATGCATATCATTCTTTGGGTTCTCCTAAGGGGAGTTTTGAAATCTGTCTGTTGACAAGGCTTACGCTTCGCTTTCTCTCAGTGCCTTCTGCTCCTTATAACAACATCAAGAACTTTGCTGTCCCTCAGTTCTTCCGAAAGCAGCCCTTGCAGTTTTGTCTGCAGTCTGGCCTTTTCTGACACTGTTACAGCTTTCGGCTCCCCTTCACTTTTGGGTTTTTTCTTTCCTTCCTACTAGAAGACTGGGCAGCTGGGCTTCCCCATCTTCCCTTCTGGCTTCTCATTCCTCCAGTAACTAATCTTAACGCCTCCTTAAATGTTGGGTCTGCACTAAGTGTGTTTAGTTAGCACTTCAATTAGCGTTGCCTTGAGCTCTGCTGTGAACTTCAGATCCTCCTACAACACCTCCTCCCTGAAAGTTATTTAGAAATATTATCCTCAAAGAGATGAAGGTTTCTTGAGGATTCCCGTTTTCAAGATTGTATTAAAAGAGATCGATAAAGGAATGCGTAATTCAGCAACCGATGCTTCTACTTTACTTTCCATTCTCACCTTCACAAGCACTGGATTCTGCAAGATCACAGCTAAAGCTCTTCGGTGTGGGATATCAATTCTACACATATCGGCCAGATCAAACACTCAATTCTTGGCTCTTAGATATGAAATTAGAATTTATATGAACACATGACATTTGAAACTTAAAAACAAGATAAATGATAAAAACTTCACATCGTTAAGTATTCACTGACACAATCCTTTATCATCAACGATATATAATGAAGAATCAACTATTTTTGTGTAAGTCAGATGCTCTCAAGCAAAATGCCCTGTGCAGATCCATAATCTTTTCACATTTTTAACTCAAAGACAAATAGAATAATATTCAGTAAATTTTAATTTTCAAATTTTCCCCCAAACAATTTATCAGATGCATCCTCCAGTTATGAAACACAGCTGGATAACCCACTTCCCCCCAGCGAACCACCTGCGTGTGCTGTGAGGCAGCAACGAAAGCCCATGAAAGCCCATGCTCTCCTGTGGCGATGACACCTCGCTGCCGGCTTGTCTCCTCTTCACGCAAGGAGTGTGAATCACAGGAAGGGACGGAGAGTCACCCTGCATTCCTGTATCTACTACCAGTGTTTCCACAGTGCTTTAAATCCTGATTCCAATTTTACAATGATAATAACACCAATATTTATTTGGAAAGGTAACCGTATATTCCAAGCAGCAGATATTAACAACTTCCAACACGATCCCTAGGAATTATTCGCAGTTCTGAACCATGCTTTAGAAAAACATTTCCTATACAAACAAACGAAACAAAAAGTTAGGTATTTAAAAAGTGACATGTTATCTTAACATTCCAACAATTATTATACAAAGGAAACAAAGCAGTGTAAAGTAGGTACAAAGCTTAAATATCATTAAAACCCAATTGCAGGCTTCTTAAGTCTTGTTCCTATTTCTCTCACATAGTCAACAAGCCAACAAATGTCTGAAAATTTTAAATAAGAACACTACCCAAGGAAATACTAACAAATACAATCATCAAATGGCAACATAAATTACTTTAACCATCAGTCCTTGTTTTCATACACAATGAAACATTCAAGGACAGAAAAAATAATAAATCTAAATTACCACAAGTGACAACAGTTGAGAAACCCTGAGCTATTTTGGGTTTGGATTCTTCATACCCCATGATGCACACAATTCCATTTTCAAGGGTAATACAACAGGCATCATGTTAAAGTCAGCAGTAATTCAAATTAATACAGACTTCCGAACCCTTCTAGAATAAGAAAAGGCAAGACCTATGAAGCTAAGTTTAAAGACATCTATACAACAAAATGGCTCATAATTTTCAAAAAATAGCCCTTTGGATTTAATAAAATTATATATTTTAAAACCACCAATCAATGTGAAAAAAAATTATTATCTGAAATCCCTCTTTATTTGCTCTGTGGCTAACTTTCAATCTCAGGACCTAAGAGGACAATATAACTTTGTAGAAGTATTTTAAAATATAGTAACTTAAAAATAACTACTTCTCAAGATTGAGGTAACGTAATATTAAATCATGCTTACTTTCAAAATATTATAATCGGATTATAAGCTACGGAAGTACATCTAAAGGAAATACACAACTAGCTGTTAAAAAGGTTAAGACTGCTTTCCCCCTTCCCGCTTGTTAGCACTGTATCACGTTAACAGTTTGAAAGGCTGAGTATAGACTAAGCCCCTTGAAGTTTAAATGACTGTGCTGCTTTAAAATACTGATAGCTAGCACTTAGTGAATGCTGACTGTGAGAAATGCCAACTCTGAAACACTTCTCAGTCCTACCTCACAACTACCTTACGAGGGAGGTCAAAATCATTCCCATAAGAGCACACTCTTACCTTCAGACTTTTTGTTACACGTACTAATTAAATACCTTGAATGTGTATTAGTTAGGTTTTCTCTCTCTTGTAGCCAAAAGCATACATAACTGATACATACAATGAAACAAATTATTCAAACACATTTGTAAACACTGCTATGTAATGTCTCAAACTCGGCTGTTATCCTGGCAAAATCCTACCAAGTCTAATAAGGATGAATTAAATATTTAGTATTAATTGACATACAACCTCACCCACACCTTCCATGGGTTTCAGACACTCACCGGCAGTCTGTGCAGGATTTATTCCTATTCCATCTAGAAAATATGTTGTAAAATCATCTAAGTTATTTCTGAAGCTAAAGTGCTTTAATAGTAACAAGAAATGGGCCAAAATAGTGATACAAGCTAAACGATTCAACTGAGAACATAAATGACAATCTTTCAGGTAAGTTATGCTGAAACCTCTATTGCACATTTACACACATTGCTGAATTAGACAAGGACATCTGTCAACACAATGATCTTGACAGAAGATAGTTTTTTATTCTATTAGGCCACCCCAGTGAAAAATGAAGCCAAAACACCTTAGGTATGTCATTAATCATTTAAATATTGTTTTGAAGCATTGAATCTTATAGCTGGAGAGCCCACAAAGTCATTAACTTTCACTGACACTTGATACAGATTTACAAAGCACTTTCCCAACAACTATCCGTTTGTAAATCTAAAACTTTCCAGAAAAGTAGGCTAGCTCTCTTCCAAATACAGACACACTTCAGTGTGACAGCTAGCACGCAGAATGTCGGAGAATTCCGAGACACTCTCATACGTCTAAACAAACCCACACTACTGCACATTTAAGGCCGTCTTCTTTCCTTAGTCCATCTTAACTGAACATGAACCACTCACCAGGACCTGTGAATAGTCCTTTGTATTCTTGAACGACAGTTAAGCCCTCCCTGCAATCTTTATTCCTTGTCTTACTTCAGTATTTTCTCACAGGGCTAGTACCATCACACCTAAGTAGTAGTAATATCATAAGATATTCAAAATTTAATGTATAAAATACTCACTATTGCAAGCCTATAAGAAATTGTTTTCTATCAGGAAAGCAGTAAGACAAGGTACAGCAAAGGTACATTCCTGCTTATCTGCCTGTATTCTAAAAGCATTTACCAATATAATTTATTAAAAAACAAAACAAAACCCCTGTTACATAAAAGTTGTTATTTTCAGTAATAATTTGGCATGAAGTTGTAAGGACACAAGATATTATAAAGTGCTGTACTATATACCAAAAGCCCCCACCTCCCCAAAAAACAACAAAACTGAAAGAGACAATTATGGACAATAACCCTGCCTTAGTGTTTACAATTGTGAGTAACATTCATGATGAAATAAATTTTGGCCTTTTTGTATTTAGATCAGTTTTAACTGATTTGCTTTCTTTGAAACAATTTCTGTAACTCGAAGGTAATAAACAGTTTTAAAATGAATTCTTACCATTGGTAATAATTGCACTTGTTGCTGCAGGAACTTTAAACTAGAGTAAAAGAAAAAAATATATACAATAATGCTAATTACAAAAGGTGGTCAGCAAGGATAGGGCACATATAATCAATTCTCTAATTCTAAAGGTGATTAATCTTTTAGGATAAGTAGCATCATCAAAGAAAGTACTATTAATTTGCTTTATTTTAAAAAAACATTGTTCTCTAAATATGGCATTTCATTGCATCTCGGACACCACAGACTATAAAATGGACTTATTTTATGTACTGCAAAAAGAGAAAAATGGTCAATAAATCTCTGACTCAATTTTACTCTTTCACACTTAAGACATGATTTACTTTTGTCGTATATAACACTCAGGCATAAGCAAAAATAAAAGCAAAAAGCTGCTTAGAATATTCCTAACATTTCTTTGTAGAAATAGTACTGTTCAAACAAATGTTCTCTCGTGTTTAATAAGAGGCCAACCGAGGCTCATACTCCTTCCTCAAATTCTCAAATGGTATGTTGACTTAAATCTCGTGGGATTGTAACAGTCCAATTATGCCACCAGGAAATAACTCTAAGTACAAGTGGGCGCAGGTGATGTCAACCAGACAGTTATGTGACGGCCACAGTGCCAGTCCTGATGGGCAGCCCATCTGCTTTCAGAGGTGTAAAAAGCAGTGCTTTGTGAATCAACGAAACGTGGTATGGGACTTATTGGAAGCTAAAAGGTGGAATTCTCTTAATGCTCTAGCAACTGGCATTTGTTGAAGTGTGTTCATGTCCTCATTAGTTCATTCAGTTACTTGTTGCAGGCTCAGGTACCTAAAACACAAATAATTCTACTGTCCATACAACTACATTCTTAACTGTAAGTGTCTTCTTACAGTTTTAAAAATTTTAAATAAACCTAAAGTAACTTCAAAATGTACTTCAATAAATAAATTTGAAAATACTTCAAAGATCTTATAGAGGTTGTAATACTTATGAAAACTTTGATTAAACACCTAAATTAATTATAGGAAATCTCAGATTTCTAAAATTTCATCATTACAAAGTTTCTAGTTGTTACTCTTAGTTATGTCCATTTTACGATAAACTGTGCATTTTCTTATTGGCAACGTATCTTATGACATTAAAAATCAAAAGCAACTGTAGACAACTTTTTCTTTAACCAGCAGGGAGAATCAATGGTTAAACTCAAGTGTGGGGAAGCATCACTAGTGATGTCCATGCAGTAACAGCACTTCTGTCCTACGTCCAGTACTGACAAACTTGCTCCTGGACGCAAGTATATTGGGTGCTCCTCAGTTTTCATTTATTTCTACCTCAAATCCCATGTGTCTTACAATTTAGGAGATTAAGAGGCTCTTCTCAGGCTTTGACAACTCATTATTGACATAAATGCCTAGTCATGTTTTGGAGAATTTTATTTTACTTTTTATTCAGAGAATTTTATTGGGGATTTATAGCCAAGGACTTCTTTTCTCGTCAACTCCTGTTCTTACTAGAAGATTCTACATTGTCATCTTTGAAAAGCCTTCTCACTGTGGCCTTAAAGTCAGAACCTTTCTAAGTTTGTTAACACTCGTGACTTATAATTAATAAGGTGCGTTAAAATCTTAATCGATACATGTGGTTGTATGAAATTCGTTCATTTTCCATTGCACGTCTGTTAGGATTTTCATAGGTTTTTATTAGAAGAACAAGATCACAATGCTTTTGCCTTATAAAGGACACACTACAAAATCATTACAAAATTTAATAATAAATATTAATTATAGCATAAATGGATCTACTTCTTCAATTAGAATCTGTGCGATCTGCTGGGCCCCAAACCAGGGTATTTCAACCAAGTGATCCCTGTAGCGAAAAGTAATGATGATGCTGGAAAGAGATTTGTTCCCCATCTCTTTTTACTTATTCTTTCTGCATGAAGGATACATCAAAACTGACAATAAAGCAAATGATACCACTTTTCAGTTTAATCCTGAATGAGTGATGAATGATGTCAGTGGTCCCTGACAATAGTTTACAAGGAGATATGAACACTGGCTGGCTATTTTTCCATTAATCCCTTCAATACAGAGCAGGATTCTTGGGTAAGCTGGTTTCTTCTGTATTTAATTACATCTTTTCTATGACTATAAACTTTTCTGAATATTTCAAACGAAAATATTTGGAGTTGGGTTACTCTGCACTGTATTGTGCTTTTAACTCCACAGCATTTTACTAAATGTTTATATATTTTTACTCAAAATCACTTAATCATACAGGAAGGGTAGGCATTAACCATTTCCATTTTAAAGATTAAGAAATTTAAGGAAGAGAGAAATTGAGGGGCTTGCCCATGTCACACAGATAATTATGACAGTTAAAAGAGGTACCCCAAGTCCAAAGTCACAGTTTTGGTGCCATTTCCACCAGACCAAGCTTCTCTTCTAATTGTCATGTCCAAAGAGTTACTTTATAGATGTCTCTGATGAAAATTTTAGACAGAAAAATTTTATTTCTTAAAAACAAAAACCCAAATATATTTTTAAAAACACTTTTAAAAACAATGGATTTTACTGACTGTCCATATGCTTATGGAGAAAAAAATGAAAAATTATAAATATATAGTAAATTCTAGAATCAAAGCTAGTAAAAATATAAGCATACAGAATACAGTGTGATATAATGTTGTTTTTGAAAAACTTTGTGTATTACCACCTTCTCATTTTCAATAAAAATTCCCCTTATAGTTTTTAATGGTTACAATAAATTCATGTGTCAACTTGTTTAATTCACGCTTATCTCTGTGAGCCTCAACTTACTTTTATCTATAAAGTAAGGCTTAATTTTTTGACAGTGTTCATCTAGTAATGAGCCCACTTGGAAGTGGTGGGTCAGGATGCATGCAGATTTCTGAGATATACTGCCAGAGTGCATTCTCTACAGGTTGTTCCAATTTCTATACTTACTTCTTCTGCTGCAAACTTTAAGACTGCTGTGAAAGGTGTACTTTCGGGAACACTGAGTCTGCAAGAATTAAAAAGAATTTTTCAAAAGGCTGATATACTACAAAGTCTTTTGTTACTTATTTCAGCTATTGTAGCAGACCTTGCCAAAGCGGTCTTTTGAGTCTGAGGTTGGCTATTTTGATTGCACACTATGTTCATTACCTCTTAAAAAAATAAATAAGCAATCAGCCTTATAGCCGAGAAGGTGCCCACAACTCCACCTGAAAATGAATAACCTACACACCTGTGGATTTGCACAAGTTTAACACTTTGATACAAATAGGTCTAGTGTGTAGGTTGCTACTTGTTTTCAGAGATGGCTTTTATTGCAGCCTTCAGTGCACTCTGCCACCTCCAGTTCCAATGCCTTTTCATCCCATGAGGAATGTGACCGTTTTCATTAGAAGAGGCTACCTGGGGAAGCATCATTGAATCATAAGCCTCTTCATGAAGTTGTGTACAGTAGTCCAAGTTGATGTAACATTTCCCTTTGAAACTTTCCTGTCATCACTGTATATTCTTTAATGATTTAATACCAACCACTACTGTGTAACATCTACTACTAGGTACCACCTCTTCACTTAAGTCTAAAAATTGATTACTGAATGTAAAAAGCATTATATCTGACAGCACATTACAAGGGCTTTCAGTAAGAAAAGTGTGACTACATTTCTTGGCTACCCTACTCCACTCCCCCAAAATATTGTTAAAGAATAAAAATGGACGCCATTTTTTCCCTTTCCTTTTTCATAAGAATAAAAAGAGAGAAACAAAATTCTAAAGGATAGCCATTTGTTTAAAAATTATCTAATAAACTCACAACATGAAAGTTTACAAAGCAGGGAATAGTACTTTGCAAGTATTTCTGCAGTTTATTTAGTTTAGAACCTGAGAGTCATTGCCCTAAAACCTGCATCTAAAGGGGATCTTTGAAAACCATGGGGTTTCAATTCACTTTTGGACTAGAGGTCAGAAATGTCCTTGTATCATATAATTAAATGTCATCTTGATATTCATAAACATTGTTATCTACCTATTAAATTTGTGACTGTCCAAAGAAAATCCAATAGAACATAAAATAAAAACATATAGTGCATGTTCTAATTGGCAGAAAGTTTCAGAGGGACTGGGAGTTACTGCAACATCAGAGGCCTTATCTAGATTTGAAATTCTTGTGTTACCAGTCGTATCATTTTGTAAAACTAGCACTTACATATTGGTGTTTTGAAAAAATGGGAACTAGCCTGTATAACAAAGTGATTAAAGTAGATAACTGGCAAAATTTTTTAAAGAAATATTTCACATAAATGGAACTATGGCATAACTTGACAAGTGTTATAAAGAAGAAAAACGTTTCTGTAAGACAGGAGAGAAGGGTGAGATGAAATTCCTGGACCAGCACAGAAATCTTCAGAGTTGAAATTCTGGTTATTAAAGGATGCTGTCAAGAAGTGGAAGTCACAAAACTGTATTCCAAGCACAAAACAGAACGTGTGCTAGAGCTGGGAGGATTTAAAAGCCTCGCTTGTTGATCTGGGGAAAGGATGGGTGAAACCTGAATTAATTGATGGTGGTAGTAAGGAAAGGGGGAGGAGAACAAGTGGGAAGCGAGGAAGATGAGAATCAGACTGAAAGAATCACAGGTCTTTTTAATGTTTTCGGTATATAAAAGAAATTGTTTGATTTCACCATTTCTATAACCAAAGAGCAATAGCGACAAACAACAAAACAAAAACAAGAACATCCTCCAGAATCAACCTAGAACTGAAATATACTTTCTAGAGTTTAACTATTAGTAGCTTCAGGGAAGTTTCTCTATCAAAGTACATGTTTACCTGCCTTACAAGTGAAAAGTGGCCTCGAAATGTTGAAGCAGGCTTTCCCACAAATCTCAGCTGCTTTTACCGGTACCCAAGGACTGGTTACCATTACTTAGAACAGGAAACATAATTATCCTTACACGAACACAAACATATGCTTTGCATATTTTATATACACAAACCCATATAGAGATTATACGTACACGGAACCACACACACACTGAACCACAGGTGTGGCTACTAAATTCAGTCACTACAAACGAAGTGAACTGAAAGAAGGCCCCAGGCACTCTTAGAGCCGCCGGCGCTCTTCCCCTTTCTCCCTCCCTCCTTCTCAGTCTTTCTTTCTAGAGGCAGTTGACACATTGATGGGAATAATCCAGTGTAAAGGAAGAAGTCAGAGATGAAAAGACGGGGATAATCTCTTCACTTTGAGAAGCCAAACTATCGCGTGAATCACACTCAACGAGAATCAGGTGTCCGACGGTAACAAGCGTTCTAGTAATGACGGAACCTGGGCTGGAACGATTACCTTCCTTCCTCTAACAGCTGGTCCAAATGGTGAAAGGCTTTTCTCGTCACGAACAGATACAGACTGTTTCAAGCACCCCAGCAAACCACCAGAGCCCGGTCCCACGTCCTCCCGCTCCATCACCCCCCAAATGAGCTCCGACGGGAGAGCAGCAGCAACGTTCCCGTCACACACCCCCGCACACCCCGCGCCCGGGTCAGCTGACACTCAGAGGATCTGTCAGATCGGGTGGGATCGGGGACAGGCTCCGGGGAGACAGGAAAGGAATGCGGGCCGCAGAGGTGGACGCTGTTTGGAAGGCTCGGCCCGCTCAGCCCATAGGAAGCCCCCGCGGCCGAGCTACTTACACTTTGTACGGCAGCCGCGGGTCCGACGTCAGTGTGATCTTAAAGGAAACCTTCGACCTGGCGAAGAGAACGAGAGAGTTAAGGTCGGGCTGCGGGCCCGGGACGCGGGCGGGTGGAAAGCAAACACTTACATGATGGACCAGGTCCGGACCGAGACCGCACGCCAAGGCAGCCCAGCCACCCCACTTCCTCCGCGGCGCTCTGCGCGTCTGCGCTCCACGTCTCCCTCCGCAAGGGGGGCCCTCCCAGGTTGCTGTTGTCCAAGGTACTGCCTGAAAATCGGGCCCAGATGCGCACGCTAGGCGGAGCCTGCAAGTTACAAATAGCTACTGCTTTTGCACTTATATCTCTAAAATAAAATTACAGATAGTATGGTAAGAATAGTTTTCTAATTGCAGTTATTTTCTTCCGTATTTTTAGTCAGGCAGCACAAGGGCAGGCATAGATAGTAGGGTGCCAGGTCCCAGCTGGCAGCTTGAGGCGGAAGTAAGGGCCCCGGGAGGCGGGAGAAGAGCGAAGCGGAAGTGGGCGGGGCGATGAGCGGGGCTGGAGGAGGGCGCTCTCCTAACTCGCTGAGGAAACCTGCGCGCGAAGCTTGATTGACGCTCAAGAAGTTGGAATCTTCGCTGAGCTTTAGCGTCAGTATTTTCTGCCTGTCCAGCAAAGTAATTCTGTTATTTCTCGTACTTTTTTCTTTCACATTTTAAATTTCGACAGATAGGACACTTACCAAGTTGGTGAGAAAGACAAGATCCCAGCACTTGAGGATCTTGGCATCCAGTTGAGAAGTGGAATCCGTGGACAGATTTCAGCAGTTTGGTAAGTGGTGTAATAGGATTAAACCATGGAACTAGGTTGCCGATTATGGGCCACATCTATTCAGTTTAATAACAAACTTTGTGTCAGGCACTAAAGCCTGGTGTGCCGGGATGAGGAAGACAGGTAGGTGCCAACCCTCTAGGATCTAACAGTCCGAAGTTCTAGTGCGGGAAGAAGACTGTATGTCCTCTAAATTTTATTACAAGTCTAAGCACCTGCGTTTGGAGAATAAACATCCTCTTATGTTTATTAAGGTCTGTCATGCCGTTTTTAAGAAACAGTGCAGGGCATAGACAAAATGGAAAACAGGTAGGCCCTAAAATAGGGAGGAATGGTTAATATTTGGAATAGTCTGTTTATTACGGAGAGATACCTAGAAAGGGAATAGGGAAGCAGCTGTAGTGGGAGTGCTGAATACCAGTTTCATCTTTGCCATAATTTTGTGGCAGACTCCTCTTCTATGGTGACATCTCCACGCAGGTAGAGAGTGATGATTCTGACTGTAGGAAAGTAAGGCCTCAAAGTTCTCATAACAGTCGTCGTCTTACTCAATTTAAAAAATGTAGGTCTTGCCAAATACAGAGAGAGGTAAAGGTCAGGGGTTGGTAGTTTTGGGGATGGAGTTATAGTAATAGCTGGAACTGTGGGATTTGTTGGTATCACTAAGAATTTCGAGGCTAGCAATAAGGAGAAAACTACTGATGGGCCTGGGGGTGAGCCAGAGGACTGCGCTCAACTTTGAAGTCAATAGAGAGCCCCTGAAGTAATTGTCTGTTGTTGTCTTGTTTAGCAACTCTTAAGAGAGAACCTGGTGTCAGCTAGCCAAACAATAGATTTAGAGTGTAAGCCTACAGTCTCTATTTCTAAGAATATATATTATGTGTTTTTAAACAATATTTGCATCTTGATATTTATAGTTTTTTTCTGTTTATGTATGAAAACTTGTGGCAAAATCCTGAAAAGAAAAACATGTTTTGATTAACATTTTTATGGTATGTATAAAAAGTGATGAAGACAGAAGTCAACCCCAGGCAGTAGAACTTCAGTACTCACATAATGCTGCCTCTCAGAAAATATATTGATATAATATATTATATCAAAAGAACGCTAGGAAAACATTGTGTTCCCAAAAGATACTGAACATCTATTCCTAAATGTTTAGAATTTGTTCTCACCTCTCTCCTCTCACTCTTCCCCATCAGTTAGCCTCCCAAGAGTCATGGTAAAATTTGTTTGTTTTTTTTTTAATTGAAGTATAGTCTGTTTACAATGTTGTGTCAATTTCTGGTGTACAGCATAATGTTTCAATCATACATATACATACACATATTTGTTTTCATGTTCTTTTTCATTATAGGTTACTGCAAGATATTGAATTTAGTTCCCTGTACTCTACAGTAGGACCTTGTTGTTTATCTATTTTATACATAGTAGTTAGTATTTGCAAATCTCTAACTCCAAATTTATCCCTTTCCACCCACTTCCCCCCAGCCTGGTAACCGTAAGATTGCTTTCTGTGTCTGTGAGCCTGTTTCTGTTTTGTAAATAAGTTCATTTGTATCTTCTTTTTTTTTAGATTCCACGTATGAGTGATATCATATGTTGTTTTTCTTTCTCTTTCTGCCTTACTTGTTAGAGTGCCATTCTCCAGGTCCATGCATGTTGCTTCAAATGGCATTATTTTACTATTTTTTATTACGGAGTAGTAGTCCATTATATAAATATACTACAGCTTCTTTATCCAGTCATCTGTTGATGGACATTTAGGTTGTTTCCATGTTGCCTATTAAATAGTGCTGGTATAAACATTGGGTGCATGCATCTTTTTTGAATTAAAGTTCCCTCCAGATAGATGCCCAGGAGTGGGATTGCTGATCATATGGTAAGTGTATTTTTAGTTTTTTTTGAGGAATCTCCATACTGTTTTCCATAATGGCTGCACCAACCTACATTCCCACCAAAAGTGTAGGAGGGTTCCCTTTTCTCCACAGCCTCTCCAGCATTTATGGTTTGTGGACTTTTTGATGATAGCCATTCTGACTGGTATGAGTTGATACCTCATTGTAGTTTTGATTTGCATTTTTTTGATAATGATATTGAACTTTTTTTTATGTGCCTAATGGCCATTTTTATGTCTTCATTGGAGAATTGCTTGTTTAGATCTTCTGCCTACTTCTCCTTATTTTTGGATTGGGTGTTTGTTTTTTTGTTATTAAGTTGTATGAGTTGTTTATATATTCTGGAAATTAACTCCTTATCAGTTGCATCATTTGCAAATATTTTCTCCCATTCTGCAGGTTGTCATTTTGTTTCACTTATGGTTTCCTTTGCTGTGCAAAAGCTTATAAGTTTAATTAGGTCCCATTTGTTTATTTTTGCTTTTATTTCTATTGCTTGGATAGACTGCCCTAGGAGAACATTGGTAAGGTTTATGTCAGAGAATGTTTTGCCTGTGTTTTCTTCTGGATGCTTTATAGTGTCTTGTCTTATACTTAAGTCCTTAAGCCACTTTGAGTTGATTTCTGTGTATGGTGTGAGGGAGTATTCTAACTTGATTGATTTACATGCTGCTGTCCAGTTTTCCCAACACCACTTGCTGAAGAGACTGTCTTTTCTCCATTGTATATTCTTGCCTCCTTTATTGAAGATTAATTTACTGTAGGTCTGTGGGTTTATATCTGGGCTCTCTACTCTGCTTCATTGATCCATATGTCTGTTTTTATGTCAATACCATGCTGCTTTGATTACTGTAGCTCTGTAGTAACTGTCTGAAGTCTGGGATGGTTATTCCTCCAGCTTCTTTCTTTTTCTTCTGTATTGCTTTGGCAATTCTGGGTCTTTGGTGATTCCATATAAATTTTAGGATTATTTATTCTAGTTCTGTAAAAAATGTCCTGGGTAGTTTGATAAGGGTCACATTAAATCTGTAAATTGTTTTGGGTAGTATGGCCATTTTAACAATATTAATTCTTCCAATCCAAGAGCATGGAATATCTTTCCATTTCTTTAAGTCATCTTTAATTTCGTTAATCAATGTTTTGTAGTTCTCTGCATGTAAGTCTTTCACCTCCTTGGTCAGATTTATTCCTAAGTGCTTTATTTTTTTGGATTTAATTTTAAAAGGAATTGTTTCTTTGCTATTTTTCCCCTGATATTTCATTGTTAGTATAAAAAAGATGCAGTCACCGAGATAAGGAAACGACATAAGTATTTGTCAGTGGATGAATGGATAAAGAAATTGTGAAATGTATGAATGGGTATGAATATATCTCACAACTATATATGTAACTATATATAGTTGTATATTTATAACATAACATAAATAAAAACTATGTGATATGTTAATTAGCTTGACTGTACTAATCATTTTACTGTGTATATGTATATCAAATCATCATGTTGCTCACCTCATATATTCAATTTTTATTAAATTAAAAAAAATTAATCACCCAGAGTGCTTATGAAATCTCCTGACTCCTAAAAGCCCACACCAGACCAATTAAATTAAATCTCTGTGGACACAGCTCAGGTTGAAATAAAATAATTGCATCCTAACTTGCCATATTATGAGTACATTACTCAATTACCATTAAAATGTTAATTATTTTCAATTTGATATTGTTGGTATTCGATATGTATAAAAATTATTAATAGCTCTCCATCATGCCTAACCAAAGCAAGAAATTGTCAATGTTAGTATCTCTTATATTTTTATAGCATTTTGTTTTTTTTAAAGTGTTTTACATTCACTGTCTTATTTGATGTCTAAAATAAAACATACAAAGCACTCAGGATGTGTATTATTATCCTTGTAAAAAGTGAGAAAATGCACAAAATAGATTTTGAATATTGTCAAAACATAGTTATTGATCTTTATTTGCAAAATTTACCTAATTTGATCCTATACAAAATTTACTTTTAGTATTTACTGTTTAAAATGCAAATAATTGAGTGATAAATTAATTTGTTGAGCATCACAGGGAGTTCTTACTCAGGTTTTATTTCCCAGCATCTAGAACACTGCCTGGCCTGTAGCAGGTACTTAGTCAAAATTTGTTGAATGAATTAATGTTACTTTAAAAATGTTAGAGATTGGTAATGCTTCCAAATTGCAGTACTGTTTTTACATTCTGTTAACTGCAGTCTTAAGTGTTCTTAATGCAGTAGATTATACACTTTGATTCTTGCTTTGTTCTTGTTTTAAGGCTTATCTACTCAAAGGACAGACTGCTCACTCAATTTACTGCTGCTAGTGAAAGCAGAGGTTAGAAAGGCTAATTAAAGATTCTTATCAAATTTTATTAAATAAAGAAGCCATTTAAATAAAAAATGATGTGATGCTCCTCACATTATTTCTGTCACATGTTTATTCTGAATCAGAGACCCTGCAGTAGAAATCTCATTAGCGATTTTTCTAAAATTATTTAATTCTTAGGGATGAGGAATTGCTCGTTGATACTAACTCTTCTTGGATGATGATGGTATGTAAAGCAGACATTGTGAACTGGTGACACGTGGCCCTGGGGAGTTGGGGTTCGTTCTGTAAGGTGCAGCTAAGTGACTGTTACATTTGGTGTAGATACAAATGGCTCAGCACCTGTTGTCCTAATCACACGTTTGTGTTTTCCATTGATCCCCTGCAGTCATTTGAGCTTATGAGCCTTTGTGTAAATGCTATGATTTAGGGAAAGCAACCCAGATGCCAGGCAAGCAGAGACCACCCCTGTAGCCCAAAGCGCACCAGAATTATTGAAAGTAGCCAGTTTGGTGGTATGCTGTTTCCCCGGTACTGCCTTGCCTTTCCCGCAGGAATCCCAGTAAAGGCTCTGGCCTGTGCTTTCTCCCTCACTCCTCCTCCTGCCTCTTGACCAAAACCTGGTGCTTTCCACTTGGCTCTGTGTGGTCTGTGTGCCCCCTTCTAGTGAGAAATGTATGTAATAAAAATCTTCCAATGGCATTAGCCTCTTCATGTCATCACTCAGTCATCTCTATAAATTGAAATCCCATGGATACAATACTTACATTATTTGGTAAATAGATGAATTTACATTGTCTTTAGTAAAGGAATAACATAATTGATTACCTGGTAAAATTACCAAAATGGCTTTCTGGGTTAAGAAGGCATAATGCCAATAATCTCTTAAGGCAGCCTCTCTAAATTTCCTTTGAAAACACTGATGAAGTCATTAATCAAAGCATGAACAATGGCTGCACAGTGGTAGGAATAAGCAAACTTAGCTTCCCAAGAATCTGAAGAATTAGATTAAACAAAAATGTCATTTTAGCCCTGAAAAGAAGATAATGCATTATGAAAAGGGGAAATTTTGAAAAAGAAAAATGATAAATTCTGAAAATAAAAATATAATGATTAAATTGAAATTCTAAAGGGCATGAAAAATAGAAATAGAAGCAGTTGGAATCATAATTAGTAAGCTAGAACTTCTGAGCATAACGGAACAACAGAAACCAGATCTACTCCCCTGCATTCCATGACTAGAAAACTAGATAAAATGTATGAGACAACTATTTTCAGGTATTGAAAAAAGGAGAAACTGAGAAAAGAAAAACAAATGAGATGAGCTCTATGAGAGCCACACCTTGCTTCTCCTGGGCCAGAGCACATGGAGAGGAACTCAGGCAGAACCCAGTGACTTCACTGGGCTCAGGAGACCAGAGATCAGAATTGAAGGAGTCACAGAGGAATAGAACTTTCAGGGCAGAAATCAGAGAGGGGAGAGCTGCAAAGAGAAAGTCTCTGAGATAGTCAGAGTCTTTCATTGAGTTTGATATGCACACGCGTGAGAGGAAATTCCTGAAGGCTAGGGATAGAGGCAGAAGGGGTTGGAGCTGAAAAACAGTAAAACCTGACAACCGCCAATGCACACGAAGAGCTGGAAATAATCTGTGTTTCCACCCACCAAGTGGGAAGCCCTTCATACACAGGCCACCAGTTAGAATCTTCTAAAGTATTTATGCCTTAGTAGTAGTTCTATATTAACTACAGACTAGCTAGTGTACTTTATCTACACCAACAAGCCTGAAAAGCAGGCCTTAAAACTTTCAACCTGATTCCAAGTAATTTAATTATGTGTCATAATGTCACCCCTTATTATCTAAAGGAGCACAACAAAATCTAGCACCCAGAAGGTTCAGCATCCAATAAAAAACTAACAGGCATTCAAAGAAGCAGAAGAAAAAATCAGTCATTAAAAACAGAACAAAATGACAGACATAATGGATTTGGCAGATGGTGATCTTAAACAGTTTTTATAATTATCTCTGTAAGTACAAGAGGATGGAGGAAAATATGAACATGATGGGAAGAGAAATGGAATATATAAAAAAGACCCAGAGGGAACATCTGGATGGAAATGATAATATCTAAAATGAAAATCTTACCAGTAATAATTAACTGATTAGACACTGCAGAAAATTTAGCAATAAAAACTCCCAAATGAAACACAGAAAAAAAATGAATAAAACTCCAATGACCTCAGGAAAAATGTTGAATATATTTCATATATTAGAGAGAGGAGGATATCCAGAAGGTGATGGACACAAATATGTATTTGAAGAAATCATGACTGAAAAATGTTTCAAATTTGATGGCAAATTTAAGTACAGAAATTCAAGAGGTTTAATCAACCCAAGTAGAAGAAACATTAAAAAAAATTCAACAAGGTACATAAAAATCAAATTGCTGAAAACCACTAATAAAGAAAAAAAATCATAAAAGTAATCAGAGGGGAGGAAAGGCACATTATATTCCGAGGAACAAGGACAAGACAGACAGCCCACTTCTTATCTGAAAGTCTGCAAGCCAGAAACTAGTAGAATGACATTTTTAATGTACTGGAAGAAAAAATCTGTCAGCCTAGAATTCTATAACTATAAACAGTATCTTTCAAAAATGAAGATGAAGTAAAGATTTTTCGCAAATAAACAAAAGAGCCTTTGTGGCCGACAGTCCTGAATTAGAAGAAATACTAAAGTTCTTAACGGGCCGAAGTGAAAACATCCAGATACCAGAATGAAATTTGCATCTACACAAAGGAATGAAAGTGCCAGCAGTGGTGATTATGCCGATAAATACACAAGAGAGTTCATCTAATTTTTTAAAAGCTCTTTAAAACATAATTATTCAAAGCAAAAATAATAAAAATGTCTTGTGGTGCTAAAACATATACAGAAACAAGGTGTATAATATCGCTAGGACAATGATCATGAAGTTGGTGGGGAGCAGAAATGTTAATTGTAAGTCTTTTTCAATATAAGTAAATGATACAATATTAGTTGAAAGTAGACTATATGTAAAACATAAATATTGCAAACTCTAGAGTAGCCACTGAAACATAAAATAACTTTAATGATAAACCAATAATGGATATAAATAAAATTAAAATTCAATTAGTCCCAAAGGAGGCAGGAAAAGAGGGGGGAAAAAATACAGGACAGAAGTGACAAATGAAAAACAAGCAGTAAGATGGTAGATTCACCCATTTTACCATGTTAATAATTACACTGACTGTAAATGTTCTAAACACATCAATAACCATGCAGAGATTAAGATAACCCTTCAGTGAGCGTAAAATGCAAAATTTTGAGCTAACTATACAGAAACCTGCTTAAGAGAATATATATTTCTTCATGTAAAGGAATTGCTAAATTCTTGTGTAAGACTATACAGCCCCAAGACATGCCATTTAGCTCATGCATATGGGTTAAGCTTTTCTTTGGGAGGAATTTACGCAAATGTTAGAGAGTAAGAAATCTGAAAATTTGGAAGGAGTGAAGTTGTTATTTTGTTTTGTTATGATTTTCAGGATCATAATCTGTTAAGAATTGGGCGGTAATCATTTTTACAATTTTAGATTTTGCCTGTCGCTAAGCAGGAGGGAAAAGAAATAGTTCATCTGTTCCACTGTTGGGATACTTTCCAGATACGTCGAATTCCCAAGGCAAGGCTGTTGACTGAGAATAGCTTCTAAAATTGAAGTTTTTTGGACTATTGAGCATTTCTTGACCAGCTGCTTGGCAGCTAATGGGTGATAAATTCAAAGATTTGAGGATTTTTCTAAAGGACTTTTTTTGTAGCAAAGTAAACAGATTTAAACATTTGGCTTAATAGTATAATTTAGACTAAATATATATGACACAAAATGAATTTTAATTGATTTTATATTCCACAGGCTTTGGAAGTGTGGTCTAGCAGTCTGAGATTAGAAATGCAAGCCAAAATTATTGAAATTCTTTGGCTATAAACATTAATTGCTTTGCCTTCTAACACTTTCTTATTTTCTTTCAAAAAATTTTTATCTTTCCTGAATATTACAGAATTTAATTTCTTAGTAGTTTATCTGCCCTGAAAATAGTCACCATTCATAAAACACATGCATGGTTGTTTTCTCTCATATTGTAAGTGATATCCTCAGTGTAATTCTTATTTGATTTTTTTGTTCTTCTGGAAAACATAAGAAGTTAGAATACTTTAAATATTTTAGATGTCTTCTGTGATTTCTTCTCTCTCTCTCTTTTAGAGATTTAAATATCAGTGTTTCTGATAAGTTCAGCTTAAAGAAGGTAAAAAGGAAACAGAAGGACAGGAAGCCATCATTAAACATACAAAATACAAATAGATTTAAATGAGTGGCGACTAACATAATTATTTGCTAACTTTTCCCCCTAACTGCTAACAAGGCATAATGGCTAGTGAGTGTCTTCCAAAAACACTCTTACTATTTCTTAGTACATGAGGAATTCTGGCTTGAAGTTTCTGACTTCTGTTTAATGTCTAGTTATGGCTGAATTAAAGAATAAAGTTGCTAAATTTCTCTTCCATGCTGTACTGAATATGACTGCAGCCTTTGGAGCCAGACAACTAATTTTCAAGTCCTATCTCCAGTGCAGGAGTTTTCAAAATGTACTAGCAGTCACATGAAACCTATCTAAGAATAATGCTGTAAGAAAAACGTTGAAGACATTTAGATACAGGCAAGGTAAAGTTAATTTTATTTACTTTGTTGATTCATAATTTACATGTGAAATGCATAGATTTTAAGTGTACAATTCAATTAGTTTTGGTAAATATATACATGAAACTAGCACTCATATAGGGATATAGAAAATTTCCATCACTCCAGAAACTTCCTTTGTTTTCCTTTTCAGCCAATTGATCTCACCCAGAAGCAAACATTAACATTTTGAGATCATCAGCATAGCTTAGCCTTTGTTGTTGTAAAATTCATATAATTGGAAATATAATAAGTTATCTTTTGTATCTGGTTTCTTTTGTTCTGTGTAATGATTAATCCATGTTATCAGCGTATTGCTGAGTAGTATTCCATTGTTTGGATATACATGATTTGTTTATTTTTTTGTTCATTTGGGTTGCTTCCATTTTTTTGACTATTATAAGTAAGGCTGCTATAAACATTTTTTTACAAGTCACTTTGGTTGTATATATTCTATATATCCTGAATTGGAATTGCTGGATAGCTGTATGTTTAGGCTTAAAATAAATTGCCTAAGAGAATTCCAGAGTGATATTATGTTTTACAATTCCATTAGCAACATATGAAGTTCCAACTGTTTCTTCCCCTCCTAAATATGTGGCATTGTCATTGAAAAGAAACTAGCCATTCTAGTGGTTGCATAGTGGTAATTTACAGTGTTTTTAATTTGTATTTTCAGGATGACTTATGGTGCTTAGCATTTTTTCATGTGCTTATTTTCAGTTACATATCCACATTAGTGAAATGTCTTTTCAGATCTTTTGCCTATTACTTTGTTGGGTTATTCAAGTCCATTTTTTCCTTATTTTAGCACTTTTTAACCTGGTATAAGAAATCATTGCCTAATCCAAAGTCATGAAGATGTTCTCTTGTATTTCCTTAGAAGCCTAATAATTTTAGCTTTTACATTTAGGACCATAATCAGTCTCAAAGCAATTTTTGTAAGTGGCTTAAGGCCAAAGTCTAGGTTAGATGTTTTTGCATAGAGATATCAAATTGTTCTAGCAAGATTTGCTGAAAACAAAACAAATGAAAAAAAAAAAAAAGCCAGCCTTTCCCCATTGTACTACCTTGGCAACATGGTTGAAGATCAGTTGAGTACTTGTGGAGGTCTCCTTGAGGTCTCTCTAGCCTGTTCATTTGCTTTTGTATCTGTCCTGATGCCAGAGCCACACGGTCTTGATTACTATAGCTTTAGTCCCAAAATCAGGTGATGTAAGTATTCTAGTTTTCTTTTTTTCTTTTTTCAAAATTGTGTTGTCTATTCTAAATACTTCGGATGTAAATTTTTGAATTAGCTTGGATATTTCAACAAATTTTCGCTGGGGTTGTGTAGTTGTTAGAAGAATGAAGGAAGGCTTGCGTCTTAATAATATTGAGTCTTCCAGTCCATGAACATGGTATAGTTCTCCATTTGTCCGTATTTACAATTTCTCTGAGAATTATTTTGTAGTTTTCAGTATAGAGAGCTTTCACATTTTTGTTAATTTATTTCTAGATGTTTTGTTTTGCTGTTATTTTATATTTTATTAGTTTAATTTAATTTCTGGGTGTTTTTTGCTAGCAAATAAAAATACAATTGTTCTTTGTATACTGTGACTTTGCTAAAGTTGCCTGTTAGTTCTAGTAGTGTTTGGTTTTTTGTTTTTTGGTTTTTTTTTTGATAGGTTCCTTGTGATTATTTTTATAAACACCAAGTTCTTTTGTGAATAAATATAGTTTTACTTATCTTATGATTTTTATGCCTTTTTTTTTCTTTTTGAAAAATTTTATTGGCTAGGACCTTCCATAACATGGTAAATAAAAATACTAATGGTGGGCTTTCTCACCTTGTTCTCAATCTTAGGGGGGAAAAGTCAGTATTTCACCGTGAACTTTAATATCAGCTATAAGCATTTTACAGATATATATATAAAATATATTTTTTTTTACCTAAAGCAGCTTTATGTTTTTAACCTAAAGATTGGGCATACAGAAAGCATTTATTCCCATTTAAAAAATAACCCAATTGATGACATTTCCCCTTCTGTTCCTATGTGAGGAAATTTTTTTTCCTGAATAGGTGTTGCTTTTTCTGCCTCCATTGAGATAGCTCAATGATTTTTCTTTTGTTCTATTAAGCTGCTGAATTATATTAATTTTCTAATGTTGAATCTGTTTCTCATTCCTAAGAAAACCTCTACTTGGTTATGAGGTAGCACTCATTTTATTATAGTTTGATTCAGCTTGCTCACATTTTGTTAAGCATAACTGCGTTCTTGTTCATAAAGTAAATTGGTTAGTAATTTTCTCTTCTTATAATGTTCTTGTTAGGTTTGGTGTCAGAGCTTTTCTGGCACTCACAAAACGAGTTAAGAAGTGAGAGTGCGCATTAAACATTGAGGTAGTGGTAAAAAGCCACACATATGTCTTATTGGACATCCAATTCATTTTGGTTTTGTATTTTGATGATTATGTGTTTTGAAAATCCAAAATTTCATTTTGAAAATCCAAAATTTCAAAGATACATTAAGTAAACTCTTTATATTGTGCAATGTAATCCAAACACTTTTTTCTCTAGTATAAACAAATATCTTTTTTTTTTTTAACTGTTAGGAAGTTAGGTGTTGTTTAAGAAAACAAATACATTAGAACACTGTCTGAAATATGATGACATCTGAAAACATACCTTGGACTGCTGTTTAATATGTAAATCTTAATCTGTGAGTTTTCTGAATATAGTAATATTAGATTGATAGGAACTAGGCAGCGAGAGGATTTATGAGAGAGCAGATTCACGGACTCTGCATTCATTTCAATGTGTGTTCCATCCTGGCACCTCTCCTGACCAACTGGATTGAGAGCTAGCATTTTAAGTACTCTAATTCATATAGTCCTGGAGTAAATAGATACCTGCACCTCTCTTCATCCAAAATGGCAGTCTGGGAATCTGAAGATAAATACAGAATGTCGGTAATAAGGATGAATATGGCAGATGTAAAACAGATACAAAATATATATATGTGTGTGTGTGTGTGTATATATGTATGTATATGTATATATATATACACACACACACATAGAAGTGTAGACATTATAGAAGCAAGCCAATTTGAAGTTTTAAATAGAAGCAGTTAACATAGTGAGATTCTATATTGCTTAATGATGGAAAATGCCTAGTTTTTCTTCAGTATACTCTGAATAAGCCATACATAGTTTATAAAAAAGAACCAGAATTTGAAGTTTTCAATATCCAGGGAAAAGCAAATGAGAGAACTGACTGTGTGACTTAATCATTCATATTCAATCACATTATTCCTTTGTTTTTCTCATTCAAACAATAAATAGTATGTGAACACTTGCTATGCTCATTTTCTGGGCCGCAATTAGTAAAACACACAAACACACAAATAGAAACAACACAAACTTCTCTTTATTTTAGGTTCCTATCAAGGAAGTTCTTGAGCAAACTCACTACTTGGCTTCCTATACATTTGGAATAAGATTTTATAAAAGAGTTTTATATGAGAAGAGGGTGGAGAGAACAGAAAAGTTCTGATTGAGAAAGAAACTTATGTCCAGAAGCTTTGATTTTTCATCATTGCACTGAATGTAGGAGTATTATTAATTCTTCACCTGTTAATATAATTGTATTGGATAGAGTATATATACTGTTACAGTATAGTTTTTTCTAGTCTTTCAGATCATGGACCCTAAAAAGAATGTTAAAACTATGTATTACACATCTGTTTGTAGCATGATTCTCAAATGAAAATCAGAATGTTTTAGGTAAGGTTCCTGGCCTTAAAAAATTACTACTAGTTGAAGATTCAAAACATACACCTTAAATGTAGAATAGAACATGGCTTTTAAAATGATGAGCTAGTTATCATAGTTTGACATTAGAGTATCTCCCTCACCTTTTCCCACTTCCTGAATTGCATTTTTTCCCTTTCTGTTCACATTTACTTGTGAAATTGTTTCCATCAATCAAATTGAGAAAGGTGACTGTCACTCTGAAAACGGTTCTAGTGCCTTCTATCAGAAGTTGCTGCCTCCAAAAAAGCCTTTCTTGACAATATAAATGTAAGTGCATCCATCTCCCTTTCTTTTCTGCACCTTCAGTCTCATTTTTTTCCAGTCCCTATCCTCAGTCTGCAAGTGTTCTCAGATCTCTTTTGTTCTTAAAATTTTTTTGTTCCTAAGAAAAAAATTTGTTCTTGAAAAAACTCCCAGAACATGCTGTTTGCTTGCTTTCTCCTTACAATTTCTCCCACTTATTGCCCAGAGTCTTTAAAGAGTGCCATATTCTTGCTAGTTCCATTTTCTCTCTCTTTGTTAATTATTCAGCAAGTGTGTGAATTTCATTCTAGCCACTGTGTTGAAACTCTTCTCTTGAAGTACAATGATCTATTTTACTTACGACTTCTGCAGTTACAAGTGACAGAAGCTATATTCACTCATTACAAATAAAAAGTATGTTTACCTTAAAAAACAAATAAAGCAAACAAACAGACAAATTTAAAAAAAAACAACCTACAAAGCTGAAGTTACCATCAGAGTTAAAATGTGTCCCTCTCAGAAAATCTTTCTGCTGTGGCAGGGGGACCCCTGCCATCTCACAATTTACAAGGCTTTTTGCGATTTTCAAGTCCCAGAGAATGAAGAAGTCTCATTCCTGATAGCTACTGCTATCATGTACAAGGGAGAATCCCATTGGTTCAACTCAGATTGTGTGTGTTTCTGAATAAATTGCTGGGACCAGTGGCATGCTTTTAGGGTTGAAGTGAGAGATGGAGTAACTCCTACTTAGAACCACATGGATCGATCAGAATCACTGTCATGCGGGTCACTGAAGAAAGCGATATGTGGTAGGGGTGGGGAATTTATGTCTCGTATTCCTACTGAGAGCCCAGGTCTCAGCGTCACCTTTAATCTCTGTCCAGCACTCAAACCATTGACCACATTTACCTTCTTAGAAACATTCTCCATTTGTTTCTATGACAAGAAGATTTTTGGTTTTCTTCCTCTTTAACACATAGAAAATATCTGAGGGTTTATTTGTACATTCTATATTTTCTTTTTGTCTCTGTCTAAAGTTATCTACACCACATTTCTATTATCAACTCAATGTAATTAACTGCCAGATTTGAACAATTCTGTGTTTGCCAAAAGCTAGAAAGTCTCCTAGGCTCTTCAAACCCAGAGTTATCAAAACAAAATTCAGAATCTCTTCTAATGTTTGCCTCTTTTCTATATTTTCTTATCTTATTGAGAAGAGTTTCCAAACATTCAGTAAGAAATTTTCAAGCAGTCTTAGGAATACTCCTCCTTTACTTTGAAGTCATTAACCTTACACATCTGTGCCTAGCAATGTTACATGAGCTTTTTTTTTAATAGAAGGATAAGTATTTTTTAAAACATATAAAAGTGATTTGTGACAAGAAGTGGAGGATGTTCTAGGCAAACTAATCAGCACGAATAAAGATACTGAATTATTCATTATGCTCAGAGAATTACAATTACTCCATATGACAATCATGGGCTGCTTGTGGTTGAGGCCAAAAAGATAGGCATGGAGCTAAACTGATGATCTGTGCCTGTTACACTAATGAGGCTGAGGTTTATTCTGCAGGCAGTACAGGATGAATGTGATAAGAAAGTGTTATTAGATTTCATCTCTTAGGATACCTTATAACAGCCTTATAACAGAGTATGACTCCCGATTACTCCCTCCCATCCTGTGGAGCATTGATGTCATTCATTTCACCTCTCCATATTCCATAATTACCTAATACATTGTTATTTTTCACTGTTACTTTACACAGTTATTTTTAGATCAGTGAAGAATAAAAAGATGTTATTTTTGCCTTTTCCGGTATGCTTCCGTTCTTTATAAAGATCCAAGTTTTTGACCAAGTTTTCCTTCTGCCTGAAGAATTTCTTTGCAGATTTCTTGTGGAGCAGGTTTTGAGTAATGAATTTCCAAGAAAGTCTTTATTGTCCTTCATTTTGGGAAAAATAATTTCCATGAGTATAGAATTCTAGGCTATTGATTTTTTTCTTTAATGCTTCAAATGTTTCATTTATTTTCTTCTTGTTGGCATGGCTTCTGCTAAGAAATTGGCTGTAATTTTTGATCCTTGTTTTTATTTACATAAAGTATTTTTCTTCTCTGGTTTCTTTCAATATTTTCCCTTGCCTTTGATTTTCTGATATTTGATTATGATATGTTTAGGTGTTTAAAATTTTTTGTTTGTTTATTTTGTATTTGTCTTGCTTGATGTTTTCTGAATTTCTTAGATCTGTGGTTTGGTGTCTGTCATTGAGTTTTGGAAAGTTCTCAGCCATTATTGCTTCAACTCTTTCTTTCACTCTGTGCTCTCTTTCTTCTCCTGGTATTCTGGTATTCTAGTTACATCTGTGGTATGTATATCTTTTGAAATTATAAATCTTGAATCTTGGATGGTCTGTTCTGTTTTCATTATTTTCTTTTTGCGTTGATCTGTCTTCAAGCTCACTGGTTTTTTTTCCTCTGGTGAATCTACTGCTAAACCCATAAAAAGCATTCTGCACTTCTGTTACAATGTTTTAATTTTGAGTATTTTCTTTGATTTTTCTCTTAGAGTTACCATTTCTGTTTACTTTACCCATATGTTCTTGCACATTGTACTTTTGTGTTTGTGATCTAAATTTGGAAGTCAATATGAATAGTGTGAAAGTCAAGGAGGTAGATAAGTTTTGTTAGGACAAGAGTGAAGACAGAGAGAAGAGGACTTAGAACAAAGCAATGCAACCTATCACATTTAGAGATCAGACAGAAGAGAAGCTGCCTGAAGGTACTGAGCAGAGATATTTAGAGAGGTAGTGGGAGAATGACTCAAGCTGGGTGCCACAAAAGTCAAGCTAAAGGCAGGAAAATATTGACAAATATGTCAGATGTTGCTAAGAAGCTCAGAAGAGATTTGTGAGTGCTTCACTGAATGGCAGCTTGAAGACCATTGGTGAGGCTAACAAGAGATGTTCCAGTGGAACGGTGGGATCAAAACTCACATCGGAGAAGACTGAAGAGCAAATGAGATGTGAGAAAAGGAAGGAAAAACAGTAACTGTGCAGCCAACTCCAAAAGTTCTCCTTTGGAGGGGAGTAGAAAGATAAGAAAATAGCGAGGAATGTATTTGGGCTCATGAATTTTGTTTAAAGAGGGAAGTGTTATAGAATTTCTGAATCGTGGAAGGGATCGAGTAAAGAAGAAGAATTTAAAAAGCAAGACAAAAATATGTGGGCTCTTGAGAGAGAATGAGATTATGGAACCAAGGATGGCAGGTGGAGAGATTTTCTTTTGATGGAAAGAATACTAATAAAAACATCATAATGAATGGAACAAAATTGATTACAGTTTGCAGGGTTCAGTATACTCTAAAAATAGTTCATATTCCTTAAGGAAGGAGGTTGGATGGGGGCTAGCTTGTTGTAAGGAAGCCAGTCATAGTTAAAGAGCTGAGATAGATGTGCTCCTGAACTAGAAATCGAGAAATTTGGAAATTTAATATTTATTATGACATCAGGATTTCAGTGTTCGATGTTTCTACTTCATCTCAACACCGGGAGTTCTTTAGTATTTTTTGAGCATCTGCTGTATGCCCCATCTTGGATGATAGCTAGATACTTATTTTGGCCTGCTTACAGCTTACAGCGCCAGAAAGCAGAGCTATTGATCACTTTATTTTATGGAAGAACGAAATATGGTAGAGAGACAATAAGTTACCTAAGGTCGTCGGGTTAAAAGGAGGCCAAGAGGATCTAAAAATGAATGTGTGCATGATTTCAGCTCCCCTTCTGGATTGCAGGAGTGTTGAAAAACAGAAATATATCATAATCAGTCAAGTGCTTTGTACTCTTTACTGAATAAAGTCCCATTATGTGTTTAGGATGATTTTTTTAAAATATGATAATAGTGGAGCTATCATATATATCTTGAAAATTTATGTAACTGGAAACAGGAGTAAAAAAAATTTATCCGCAAATATTCAGTATTTCTCACAGAATTTGCATGGATCCAACTTTATTTTCCAGAGCCATCCCTCCTCCTGTTCACAGCCATCTGGTTTCCTTCTACATGCTGCTATCTCAGTAAAGCTAAAGGAACACACTGAGCTGCTGGGAGCAAATCAATGTCTCATTATCCTTAATGTGTGAAGACGAGACTACTGACAGCGATCGCATTCTTTGTCTGCTGAGAGGGTTGAAAACTCATGTTTACATAACAGAAAATGTTTTCATGTAGAAGAGAAGCGATGGGCATACATGGCTGTGGATGCTGTGTCTTAAGATGGGGACTACACTTCCTCTCAACATGTAAACTTAGCATTTCTGTATATAGAGGCTGGGGGTCTGTTGCTGAGAATACGGGGGGATTTGAAAGAGGTGTGTATTTATCAAATTCTTCAGAGTGTTTGATAGAATCTGGGGGAATTTATAGATAGGAAAATAAAAGCAAGGAGGGAAAGGTGCACAGAGTAAAAGTCCCACTTTTCCTTCCTCCCTTCCTTCCTCCCTTCCTTCCTTCCTTCCTTCCTTCCTTCCTTCCTTCCTTCCTTCGTTCTATCAGTACCCACTATGCCAGGCACTGTTGAAGATACCATTGCTAGACCAGTGGAAAAAAGAGATAAGGTTCCTGTTCTCATAGAATATACATTCTAGTGGAGGAAGACATAATAAATAAATTTTAAAAAATGAGAAGATGCCGGTGGTAAGTACCATCCGGAGAGGTAAAGTAAGTCACTGTGATTGAATATGACTGGGTGACTGTGCTCTTTTGATGGTTAAGAAAGACTTCTCTGAGGAGGTGACATTTAAGTAAAGAATGCACTTACAGGAATACCTCAGCTATGCACAAATTAGGTAGAAGAGTGTTTCAGGCAGAGAAAAGCACCAGTGCAAAATTCTGAACAAATTTTGGAGCTGGGAAGGATAGAGAAGATAAGTGAAGATGCCCATAGCTTGTAGATACTGGCTAGATGTGATGAGATGAAGTTAGAAACGTTGGCAGGGACCAGATCTCATGGGGCTCTACAGGACAGAGTAAGATGTCTGCTTTTTTTTTTCTCTATGTGCATAACAAACCTATTGGACAGTTATAAGTAGACAAAGAAGGTAATCTGATTAACTCTGGGAGATATATGTAGAATGAGTTCTTAGGAAGCAGGAATAAAAGCAAAAAGAACCTAGGAAAGTCTCACACACTTACCTCTCATATAGTGGAACTGTATGTAAATTTTTACAGAAAATTTTTTGAAAAGATTATTCTGCTAAAGATAAAACATGGTCACAAAAAATCACAATTCTGATCTATATCAACAGTATATAAGATTATTAAAACATTGATCAGGCCACCCAAATATGTCCTGCTTTGCATTCCCATGGGTGTCTAAGTAGTTCTAAGGATCAGATACATGAATATTTGCTAAGTTGGTCCACAGTATTCACACTGTTATCATAAAATCTCCAGTTCTCTGTATTTCTTAGATGCATCATAAATTTCCATTTGTTCCCTTGCCTGAGGCTGTTAATATTTTAGTGACATGATTTTAAGAATGTCGGTGTGCAGGACACACTGTATGGCCTGGAAATTGTGCCCAGCTGTAAAAAGGTGTAGGCTATTACATTTTTGTAATTCATAGTGAGACTCTTCTATTTTATAAGAATGCCTACCGAGAAATGTCTTTGTTTAAGACACATGGACACCTGGAGTCTGAAAAAACATAACAAATCTGGAAACTGGAGCCAGAAAAAAATATGTTTTGGATATTGTTAGAATTATATAATAATTGTAAGAGACAAAAAATATTTTTAGGCTTTTCTTTTATGTTTATCCTTGACAATCAGCAAACATTTAATCATTGCCAACTATAATAATAAGCAAACATTTACTGAATATTCACTATGTACCAGACGCTGGTTTTGTAGTCATTATCCTAATTGATTTTCCTAACATTGTGCTTCTAACCACTATTCTAATCCCGGTGTGCCAGTCATGTGCTGTATGCTCTAAGATGTCAAGAATAAATGAAGTTGTCAACCTTACTGAGCTCATACTCCGTAAAACAGATGATAATTACATTGCATTTTGCAAATACTCTAATAGCTCTCTATAGCAAGGATCTGGGTTTGAGTTTAGTATATTCCATGGCTGGTTCATGAATGTTTGAAAAATCTGGGAAAATAGAACAAATCTGACAGAAGTTACTATGCATGGGAGATTTGGGATTTTTAGCCTAGGAAGGACAGAAGCATGTGTGCGTGGATGCTTGTAGGAAAGAACAGGGCAGTAGAGTGGGATAGTCTAGTGTGTGTTCAACATCCAACATCATGAGTTAGAGATGAGCTTTGTGGAGAGACATGCCATAGGCAGAGGGAAAAATCTACATTAACAAGAAGCTTAATGAGAGCCAGAAACGAAGAAGGGAAGCTTTTGAGTCGAATGACAAAGATAGTTGAATACACAAAGGCGGTTGGTAGACCCCGTGCTCAAGGCTGCTGCTGAGAATTAGAAGAGAGAACTCTTGAAGGACTTAGATGCACTAGAACTATCCCTGTTCAACTTTCTTCCCATCCTTGATCACATAATTAGGGAAGGCAGGAAGGGAACCTTGTGAATCACGTATCGGCTTTCTGGGAAAGCAGTGTTTGCTGTTAGAAATGGTCACTAACTTTCTCTTTTCTCCTTGTGGGAAGGGAGGAAGAAAGGGATACTTTTTTCCATCTTAGCAATTCCACACCCTCCTCCCAAGCCAAGCACAGGACGCTTCTAGTTAATCATTCACAGATTTGGGGAGTTTGTGTGAAAATCTGCAGGTCCATTCTGGAAGAGAGGGTACTTATGGGAATGACAGCTAATCCAGGCAGAGGATAGAGGTGAAAGAAGGGAATTTGGTAAGGTTTCATGGATAATATGATGCCTAAACTCCTCTTGAAACGCGAGTTTAAGGTGTCCAGGTGATGAACAGAGAGGGCATATCCAGCAGGGAGAATGGTTTGGCTACAGCAGTGAAATTACCAGGCAGTTAATCTCCAGGAACTTAATGTAGATCAAAAGAGAAGAAATGATGGGTGGCAAATCAGAGACTGAAGGATGAGGGGTGTTCACATCATGACAGACCTTACATGCTGCACCAAAGGTTTTGAATTTTCTCATACAGAATAGGGTCACAACAGATTTCCTTCTTTGTAATTATTTTGGCAGAAGTTTTGAGACTAGGTTAGTGTAGGAACCATTAACCCAGGGTCCAGGAACTGCTAGGAGGATTAAGAATGGGATTCATGGATATATGATTATTTTTAAATCATAGGCAAATTGTCCTGTGTAAGAGCATATGTACATTTTTGTAGACCGAGTAAATGTTCCTATGCTCATCAGAGAAAAAGACTCACTGGATTAAGGGGAATGCTTTGAGAGTCAAGGAGACACTTTAGGTGGCTGTTACCATAATAGAAGAAATAAATGATCAGGGTCTAAACTAAACAAATGAAAATATGGAGTGCCTTTTTGGGGGAGAGAGACTTGACAAGGTAACAGGTGAAGGATGCCAGTTTTGACACACTGAATTTGAAATTCCTGGTGAGGTCTGCTATTAGAATATTCAGTTAGCACTTGGATTTATCCCTTGGAGTCATTTACAGGGAGATCTAGATCGGGAAAATATATTTTGGATTTATGAGAATATCCAAAAAGTTGGGCATGCGAAAAATAAGTGATACAAATGATCTGATATTATATCCGAGGTGCTTTGTTAGGCAAACGTATTGTTTTCTTCTGCTTCCCTCTTAAGAGCTGGTCGTATTCCGGGCCGTATTTTGTCCCTTCCTCTCCTTCCCCACCCTGCAGATTTTTACTTTTAAGTCTCAACTTAAGACTTATTTCCTTTATTGATGTTCCTTTCTCTCAAAGTAGATGAAACCTGAAGAAAATAAATTTTATTTTCCAGAGTACCTTGGGATTTATTTATTAACTTCTTACTTTGACAATAGCATTGAAGTTCTCACTTGCTTTTGCAGCTGACATGTGAAACTGAGCATGAACATCTCCAAATACCCCTCTTTAGAGATGTGAGAGAGAGTCCAGACTCCCCCAGGGAGCTCATCTGCAGAAAATTGTTTACCACCTCTGTGAATAAGTTTTGTGAGCACACATAATACAGATTTATTATTATTTTTGTTCATTATTGCACAAGGATAAATTTCTTAAAAGGGCGTGAAAGAAGAAAACATGTGCATATTTCTTTAGAATTTTGCAACAAGAATTTTCAAGAGAAAATAAATATAAATGATTGAGTAATTTGACAGCAATGACTAAGAAAATATTTTAAAAATTAAAACATAGATATATACCTGATTTTTAGTACCCCTTCATGTCTTGACAGTAAAATTGAGTGGTATATAAAATATTTGGTTAGGATCATAACTTGAAGCATCAGTTTTTAGATCTCGCTTTGCCCCCTGCCTTGGGACCATTTCTTACCGGATCACACAGGGCAGAGACACTAGATTACCAAGACAAGGGTGATTGGAGATCTTCCTAAGGGTGATGAAACTTGTGTTGGAAGATCTATATGGTCTCTTTCTACCCACGAGTCAGTACAAAAAGTCACTTGTCCTTTTCTTCTTATTTCTTATTTGTCCTTTTATCCATATTTTTTATATTTATATAGATGAGGGAGATTCAATATGTTTCCCCATGATAGAGAATCCCCAATATAATCCATAATAAAGATGAAAGATGAGTGTTATCTTCCCTTCTCATTTCAATCGTGCTGAGTGGCAGAACTGAGAAATACATTTGAAATTGCTATGTGTTGTGAACAACTGAAGAGATATGACAACACAGCACAGGAAATCAGGAAAGGCTATGAATTATCTTCTTGTTTTATTTAATATTTGGGATTTTTGGTTTCTTCTGTTCTTACTCATAACTATAAATGGAATATAACCTTTAAAAATTGTGAATCACTGTATTGTACACCTGTAACATATTTTACAACTCTCAATAAAAAAGAAAAATAAATTAAAAATAGAAAGTGATATTTTCAGTATATCTTTGTCATTAAAATATTTACTTTTATCTCATGGTTCAAATGCATTTTTAATAGACCCTCAGAGCTACAGACATGTCTTATTTTATTTATAGAAAATATCTACCATATAATCCAAGCAGGCAAATACTTATTTTCTGAAATAAAAATATAATTGCATTTACCATCACAAATAAACATGTTCATACAATTTCAATAAATACTATAAAAACACTAAAAACTAAACTATGATATAAGTCTTTTGTAGGAGAGATTACCAAAAGCAGTTGGGATTAAAATTTTACAAATCTAATCTAATCTATTACCCATTTTGTAAGTTATAAAAGGTAAATTCATATGACTTTTTCTCATTATTTAATTTTTAAAACCATATAGTATGTATCTAAAAATAGTAGTTAATAAAGCTGATAGCATGATAAAAGGCATATTAACTTCATTAAGCAAGTATGAGTGTGTGTGTGTGTGTGTGTGTGTGTATGTGTGTATGTGTATGAAAGTATGTGTTCTGCATTTGAGAAAAATGGAAACAATTATGTATTAAAATTAGGAATAACTATAATATTTTGTTAAATATGATAAAATTTCCCTGTGTTTAATGAAATATATATGTTTACACATATGCACATATAATATACATATATTGCATATGGATATATTGTTACTAAATCTAATTGATCCATAAGCTATAATGTGACTTTTATTTTGTTACAAATTTACAGAAAATATTGAACGTTTTATAAGAAATGAGATTAAAATATGACTACAGTTGGAATTAATACTTCATAATATGATTTACTAAAAACAGGTTTTAACTGTCTCATTGAGTAATGCACATCAAATAAGAGCAGTAGTCAAAATAGCTGAAAATAATTGCATATATTTAAATGTGTTTTAAAAATCAAGTTTTAATGTTTGATGGTTTTACCCATGCTTTCTTTGTTTTGCACTCTTGGGGCTTTTTTTTCCTTCAATATTGGTACACAATCTGATCAGGCAGTTGAATAGGCTATGTCATTAAGTCCATCCTTTCATTTGACATTTTCCCATCTTCCCACTCTCCACTCTGAATTCACAACATACCAACAATAGTCAAAATTTGCTATCTCGTGATAAGTTTCCATCTTTAACAGAATATTTATTAGAATGATTTATTTTATGGCTCGTATTCAGTCTGTTCAACATGACTCATCTTCTCATGACCTCAACCAACATGTGGAGAATGCATTAAAAACACAAATGCTAGAAATAAATTCCTTGAACTCCTCCCCTTCAATTACTATGACCTCCTTCACACCACCTCAACCATTCATCCCCATAGCAATGTACTTGCATAGACCCTGTCATGACCGGTAAGTGCGACTGCATCATAATCTAAAAGGGTCATTCATTGATCTCATTATCTTTTCACTCCTTCTCACTTCTTTGATATTTTCTTTGCCTTCCTATCTGACTCAAATCCCACTGTCCATCATAATAGTGATTTCATTGAGTTACTGCTCAGTTTCCTTGATGTCTTTCCCTTCATTAGACTTGCTTGTCAAAATCACAACCCTAGTTAAACCCTATTTTGCATTTGCACCCAAACAACTGAATGTGACTGGAGAAAAGCACACAACCACAATGACCTTTCTCTGCTCAAATCCATCACTATAGACATCTAATGGGATCTTTATGTCCCAGACAATTATTCTAAGTTTCCTAGTCCATTGACTCTCCATTTTTCTTAAAGAAATATTTCAAAACCAATCTTCACATGTCATTTACAACACCATCGCCCCAGTCCTCACTCAGCTGATGATCTTTCTTCTTACTTTACCCAGAAAATACAAGCAATCAGAAGACAACACTGATCTATGAACATTTGCACATATATTCTCTGTCTTCCTGCCTACTTCAACTAGAGGTGAAAAGATTCATCGTTCTATTCAAAATCAATTCTCACATTTTGCACTGCGCTCTAATACCGTACTGCATTCAAGAACATTAGTCCAGCAATCCTCCCGTTTTTCTCCTAATATTAACTCTCTCGTGTTGGATTAGTCCATTAGTATAAAAATATGCTGTTATCTCTCCGTGTTAAATAGAACCTTCTCTTGACCTCACTTCTCATACCAGCTGTTGCCTCATGTGCTCCAGCCACACAGGTTTTCTGTTCCTCAAACAAAACACGCCAATCTTTAAATTAGGGCTTTGGCACTAACTGTTCTCTCTACCTTGCATTCTCTTCCCCTACAGTTTACAATGTTTGACTCTTTCTAATCATTTAGATATGCATTCATTTTAAAGGTTATGTCAGTAGAGAGGCCAGTCATAACCTTCCTAATTTAAAGCACCCTCTCTGTTAATCTATTAAAACTCTATTTATACACCCTTTTTAATTTGGGACATTTTCCACTATCTTATGTTGCTTGTAGAGTCGTGTATTGGTCTGTCTTCTCTCTCTACAACATCTACTGAAGTAGGTATTTTATCTGGCTGTTCTCTACTGTGTGTCTAGTATAGTGTTTCCCAA
The DNA here is from genome assembly GCF_048564905.1 of Vicugna pacos. NCBI lineage: Eukaryota > Metazoa > Chordata > Mammalia > Artiodactyla > Camelidae > Vicugna > Vicugna pacos. Next base: position 11,393,909 of record NC_133000.1, on the reverse strand, counting down.
CTTTTAAAAAATTACACTCCATGTAGAGTCTTTAAAGATATTTTTCCTTAGTCGTCTACACCCTGTGAATTTTTAATATTACAATGTATTATGGCCCTTTGGAGGTTTACAAACTGCATAACACCCATTTGCCCCCCTCCTTTGGACCAAGTTTGTCTCCTTGGGGGCAATATTGCCTTCCTTGAGCATGTATGATCTAGAAGAATGTCTGATATGTGCTTTGGTGTATATGGTATATACACACACAGACACACAATGTATTTTACAAAATCCATTTTAATTAATTTTTAAAAACATTCCCTTGAAAGAAGGGAACTCATTTCAAAAGCAAATAAAGGATAATGCATTAAAGCATTATTGAACAATTATAACGGATATAGTACTGAGGAGTAGGAGCAGGAATGCAAACAGTAAGGCAGAAATTTTGTGGGAGAGAAGTGTGCACAAGCAACTGAGTGCAATACAGGGTAGGATAAAATCAATGCACAATAGAGGCTGAAACACGGTTCTGAGAGACCACTGGGGAAGAAGTGATTGACTTAGAAGGATAGGGAAATACCCACTGGAGGGAAGGATTTCAGCAGACAAGAAAATGGACTTTGCCTAGACAAGAAAAAGAATCCTGAGGTCCTTAGATTTTGGCTTGAGAAACTGCACCAGCAAATGATCCTGGAAAAGAGAATGGAGGATTTAGTGATGGCAAGGATCTTTTTTTGAATGTTATTCTGTTCACATTAGTAAGTCTTTGAAAGTTAAACTACACAAAGATTCAAAAAATAAAAGGAGAAATTATCACTCTAGTTTTTCTAGCTTCTTTTAGAAGGAGAAAATCTGTTGCTGTTTAGCATTTCATATTTAGGTTTCCACGTTGCCACCAGATTAATTTACCTAAAATGCACATCCAACTATGGCGGTTCTCTATTTAAAAGGATTCAGTGACTTCACAGCACATGCCAGATAAAGCGTTAGTTACTGAGTTGAGAAGAGGTTCTTGATCTCCATAATCAAGTTGAATCTTATCTCTTATCATTTCCTGCCTCAAATGCTATTCACCAGGAAACACTAATTTCTTGTTGTTTGCAACATTGGAGCTTGCTGATTTCCATCTAATTTTCCAGGAATGACAGCTCTGGTAAGATCTATTTAATATGGAAAATCAGTATTTCCTTCTGGCCAAATCTTCAATACAATCCTTCTCCAAATAGTAACTTTGGTAACAAGAAGACATTTTATAACTGTATCAGAGAATTGGAATAAAGATTAATACCTGTTCTCTGATTCGCACTGGAATAGCTTTCAAAGACATTCAAATTTTTCTTTCATATGCTACTAAGATGTAATTTTTGCTTTGAAAATGTATAAAGTATGACTGCTTTTGTAGAAGATTGTTCACTTTCTTAACATTGTTTTTAACAGTGAAATATACCATACTTGTGAAAGAGTAAACAGTATTCGAACACTTTAAAGAACAATTTGAATGCTACTAAAACCACCACCGAGGTTGGTAATTAACATCATATTAGCACTTTGGGCACACTGAGTCTCCCTCCTTAACCGTCTTGGATGTTATAATATTTCATTTAATTTTCTTAAGATTTTGGTTTCAGTGTGTGAACATGTAAATACATACTGTTTAGTTTTGCTGGATCTTGCAGTGCATATTTGCAGTCACATAATAAGTACTCCCTTGTGTTGGGTTCCTCTTGTTCAATATTATGTTTATGACACTCATCCTGTTACATGTTCATGCTGTTTCATGTAACTGCGTCCATTCATTCTCAGTGCCCTGCAGTATTCTGTTGTGTGAATATACCATAATTTACTTATGTATATTACTGTGGATGAATTTTCGTGTTATTTCTAGTCTTTGGCTATTGTAAATAGTGCTGTAATGACATTTGCCTATGCTTTTGTAGGGAAATATAAATAAGCATTTTTCCTTGATACTGACATTGGAGTGAAATTTTCTGGATCATGGGGCATGCCTTAGTAGGTGCTGTCAAACAACTTCCCAGAGCTGTTGAACCAATTCCAGTACTCCACATGGTCAAAATTAGGTACTATTGCCTGCATTTTTTATTTCAGTTATTCTTATCAGTATGTGGTTACATCACATTGTGGTTTTAATTGAATTTCACTCGACTAAAAAAGTTGAGAAACTATTTATATTTATGGGCTATTTAGATATCCTTTTTGAAGTTCCAGTTCAAGCCTTTTGTTATTTTTTCATATTGAGTGTATGTCTTATTTTCTCTATTGTATGCTTGTTATTTTTATTAATTTGCTTTGCCATTCTCTACTATTTCCTGTTTTTATTTATTTATTTTTTTGAGTTGAAATTGCTATACTTTGACTGTGCTTTTTACAATGGAAGCTTCTATCACTGATTTTCAGTATTTCTTCTTTATAATATATCCTTTTATTTTTGAGTACTCCTTTAGATACATTCCACAGTATTTCCTTTGCTATATTCTTATTATAATGCAATCACAATATTTTCTTTTATCTATTGAGATAACTCTTTGTGACCTATTAGTTATTTAGAAACGTGTTATTTGACATACAAATATTTAGGGATTTCCTAATTGTCTTTCTATTCTTTACTTCTAGATCAATTCTAATGTTTTCAGAAATTTCAGTTGTTTGAAATACATTGTCTTGCTTTATTGCCCAGCTTGTGGTCTATTTTGGTCTATGCTTCATGTACACTTGAGATTGTTGCTTCTTTAGAGGTGAAGTGTCTTTTTTTCTGTTTGTAAATAAGATTTTCTCTTTATCTTTGTTGTTAAGTGGTTTGCTATGATGAAATTTATTGTCATGTTTAGATTTATTGAGATTTTTGAACCTGTTTATTGGTGTATTTAATCAATTTTGAGAAATTATTGCCCAATATGTAATCAATATCGCTCATGCACCATTCTGTCTTGTCTTTCCTTCTGGGATTTCAGTTACACATATATTAGACTTTTTGACTGTATCTTACAAATCTCTTAGGCTATATTCTGTCTTCTTTATATTTTTCTTTATCTTTCAGTTTTTATATTTTCTCTTAACTAGTATCTGATTTCACTTCTGTTTTTTGCTGTGTTCAATCTGCTGTTTTTAACTCTAAGTATTGTTTATAGTTTCAGATTGCCAATTTGATGCTATTTTGGAGATTCTTACCTTCTGTTTAGTCTCATTTTATTTATTAATTTCATCCATCTCTTTCTCTATTTACTTTAATGTATTAATCATATTTATTTTAAAAATCCTATTCTTCTAACACAACATTTGATACTCTGTGGGTCTGTTTCTGTTTTCTCTTCTTTTTTCTTTTTCCTGTCCCTTCAACCTGACCTGTTAAATATATATATTTAACACATGCCACACATATTGTTTAAGGAATTATAGAGACAGTAGTCAATGTTATTTTGCCCTAGAGATAGTTCACAGCTTCCTCTGTTAAGCAGATATAATATTGTGATTACATCAGTACCATTATAATTGAACTGAGTCAGGGCTAGGTGGTGGCTTTGGTTAGACTCAGATGATACCTGTCTTTATTTGCCTCAGGTCCCTCCATCTGGCAAGAATTTGTCTCCTAAGAAGTGCAAGATTGTGAGAAATTTTATTCTGTTTTTCCTGCCCAGCCCCAGCTTGGTCATGGCCCTCATGGGCTTCATAGAAAAAACAGAAGTTCCTGCCTCTTCCACCATGAAACTTGTGATCTTTGGCTATTTTAAGTTAACTTTTAATACAGTCACACAGTGACTGTATTTAATACAGTGAATTCAAAATGGGACAAATATCTTGATGGAGAGAACTCTCATGTATTTGTTGCATTTCATGCTGGCATAACTGTCTCAGTAGCATGCTCAGACTGTGCCAGAGGACTTCTTTTTTGGCTGTAATACCTGTAATATTTCATGCTGTTAGAGAGATCTATGGCATATAAAGAAAAAGTAGTGAATCTCTGGAAATACTCAGAAGACAATTGCAGCACAGACACTTAGAATCCTGCTGAAAGGTTATGCCTCATGACTGTGAGAAATTTGGTCTTCTCTTTTAGGCTCAAATTCCCAGTCTCCTGTGATGCCCTGGATTCAGCAAATGTCCTAGTTGATAAAACAGGCAATGTATTTGAGCATCCACCAGATTTCAGTACAAATGACCATTGAAATTTCTCCTGGTTTGTTTTCTTTTTAGAGCTTTTCTCTGTCTACAAAAAGCTTGATTAAAGCTCGTGTCCAGGAATGGCAAATCTGCTCAGGAAATAATAGGGCCAGCAGTTACCTGCTCATATAGGGAAACGTTTTCCCTGTTTGGTATTTGGAATCATCTAGTGCTTTGTGACTTCACAGCTCTATGATGGCTTTAAAAATAATATTAATTAATTAATTATGTTTTTAACTGTATGCAAATCTGTACAAGTTTGTTGTTACTCATGGAAAGGCTGCCACCATCAAGTATATTTTACCAAGAAAGTGAAATTCTAGGCCATTTAAAGTTTTAAGCTTTTAATTTAAAATAATTTTACACTTACAAATAGCTGGAGATGGTGTGCATAGTTGTCTTACCTTTTACCCATGTTTCTCTAACAGTAACGTCTTACATGACTACAGTAAAATGATCTAAACCAGGGAATTAACATTAATCGGTGTATTAATAACTACTCTATAGTCTTCAGATTTTGTCAGTTGTCCTACAAATGCATTTTCTTGTCCAGCATCCAGAACTTGAAAGGCAGTTGTAAGATCTCCTAGTCTCCTCAAGTCTGTGACAGTTCTTGAGAGTTACTCTGACATTCATGGTCTTGATATTTTGAGGAGTTATTTTGTAGTAGGCCCCTCAACTTGTCATTATGTTTTCTCATGATTAGATTAAGGTAACACACTTGGGAAGAAAGCTACAGATGTGACGTACTCTTTTCAGAGCATCATACCCAGAAGTACATTCTCTTAAAATGAAATTTTTTCTTTGTTTAGTCAGATTTATAGAAGTATAATTTACACAAAGTAGAATTCACCCTCTTTAGTAGCGTACAGTTCTCTGACCTTTGACAAATGTATACCATTGGGCAGCCAGCACCACTTTCCAGATTTAGAACAATTTTACCATCTCCCAAAACTTCTCTGTCCCTCTATCGCCAAATACTTGACCTCACCCCATGTTCCCTAGCAACCATTGATATGTTTTCTGATCCCATGTCTTGCCTTTTCTATGATGTAATATAAATGGAATCATAAAGCATGTAGCATTTGGGTTTTGCTGCTTTCATTTTGCATATTGTCTTGTAGATTCATCTATGTTGTGTGTATCACTAGTTTGTTCCTTTTTATGGGTGAATGCTATTCCATTATGTTGCTGTACCACAGTGTATTTATTTGTTGACTAGTTTTTGACTAGTTGAAAACCTTTCAGTTGTTCCAGTTTTTGTTGATTATGAATAAAGCTGCTGTAAACCTTTGTATATATCAGATTTAAATTTAAAATATAAACGTTCATATTTTTTAACTTTGAATGATTCTACTGAAGTTACTTGTAATTTCTACAAAGGACATTTTCTCTAGCAGACTTAGAGATCTAATTCATGAGTGCATAACAGATGACATCTCTTATACAGATCTGTGCAGTCATGCAATTGAAGTCAACTTAGAGTTATGTTAATCATATCCATAACTTGTAACAAAATACCTATTAAATGATTTCACTGGGATACAAGACATACAAAGCAAATTTTTCATGATAATATTGCTTTTAGGGACCCCATTGAATAATCTGAGAACCACTTTCAGAGAAAGAAATGTGAAAAAATAGTACTAAAGTTGATAAACTGAAAAATCAATGATTTAAAGAGCTATATATTGGTTCTCTGGAATTAGACTGATATCCAGAAGGTGACATTTAAATTGTTTTGTGACTGTTCTAGTTAAGAAAATATATCTCTGTTCTTTTGTAAAATGGATAAGTACTTCATCTTAAATTAAGAAAAATGCATTCTTTGGATAATTTACATTCGTAAAACATTTATAAGTGAAGAACAGAAACTAGAATTACGGATGAAAATAAATAACACATTGTATCAAATCTCTGAAATAGACATTGTATTTGAGATTTTATCAAAACTTGATAAAATCAAATAAAAGGCATCAGATGAGTAGCAGGGTACTTATCCCTGTGATGCTCAAGTTATACTTGGAAGTTTGTCACCATTAAAGCCATTTTACCAATTTTAAGCAGTGATTTCACATTTTTCTAAATATAAGCCAGTATTTATGATAGATCATCAAAACTGTTCTTTTAAAAATATTGCTTATGGAATGAAATCTTTTTCCTTTGTTTGTTAAAAACAAAAACGTGACTTCGTAGATTCTTGACCTAATCAGCTCATTTACCTGCCCTCTATTTCATTTCACCCTCCAATTTGATTACAATAACATATTTATTACCATATGAAGGTGTTTCACATGTAGGATATCAGTCTCCACCCACAAGATCTTCAGATTTTTCGCTTTCCAATTTCTTCTTTCTCCTCTTGCTGTCTTCTGACTTCTTAGGTTGGCTTGGTCATTCTCTCTGCCCAGTTGGCAGTTTTTGAAATTTCAACTGATTTCAAATGTAGCATTTGATATAATAAGTATTAATAGGCAGTGAGTATAGTTCAGTTTGACATTTACTAAAATCTAAGAATACCTTATTCCCTGAAGTTATAATGTGCTACACCTGGATTATCTGTCATCTGCTTTGTCTGCTTTGCTAAACCCAGTCCTGAAGTCAGAAGGAGTACTTTGCCTGTGAGAGTCATCCCATGCTATCAGACCTAAGGTAAACTCTTAGTGAACTTCAGTAATCCTTAAAATCACATATTATTATTCATCCATCTCTTTATTGAAGTTATTCCAAATCTCCCACTGTTCTTACACCCTCAGTTCCACCTGTGACCTCTGTTTCTCTTGGTCCATGACTCCACATACTGCTGATAAGAACTTTTTCAATTTACCTTTAACTAAAGCAACAACTTAGGTCCTACTCACAGCAGAGATACATCTTGTTACGTAAGATATAATACAAGAAAATGGGCATTTGTAATCAGACCAATCTGATCCGAATGTGATCGTACACTCTGATCCTTACTTCCTAAATACTTTGTCAAGTTGCTTAATCAATAGCAATTATGATATATTTCAGTAACAAATCAAAATTTAATCAATAAAGATATTCTGTATTTGGTAACTAGAGGGAAACTCAAATTGCACTATCCTTACTGGTGAAAATAATTATCAAATGGACAAAATATATTTTAAAAAACAACTGTTTGAAGACAATGAGGAGCAAGAAACACAAGTAGGATTTGAGTGATTAGAGTCCTTGATTGAAGGACAGTGTACCATGTCATTTCCATATCTATCTAAGTTTTTTCCCTTAGGGAAATTTCTGGTTTACCCACTGGGAGAAGAAATGTACCAAGCAGCAATCAAGAGCCCTACTTGGCTGGGAGGAAAGAGATTGGAGTTTGAGGCTTTCAGACTGGCTGAAAGTAAAGCAACAGAATTCTGGAGAGAAGGGGGCTGCAGAGAAATAAATGCCAAAATCTGTATAGAATTGTTCTTAAGTCTAAGGTTGATCCTCAGTTGTGCATCCATAGTGAAAGACCCTAGGAAACTCAGCAAAGAAAAACAGCTGGACAGCTGTAAGAGTTGGACTGAGATTTTAGCAGCTGTATGGTCCATCTTTGACTTTAGACATCAGGCAAAACTTGAAGTAAGTGCCATGGTCTAAAAGTATGACAGCCTGGAAGTAAATATAAACCTAAAGTATGTATCAGCTACTACAAAGCTCAGATTGATGCCGATTCATTGTTTATCTGCCTACCAAAAGAAAAATTTAAGCTTTTTGGAAGTAGTTAACATCAGCCAGAATTTCTGTGGTATTATACACAGAATGCTCATCTTATCCAAAATTACAAATCACAATAAAGCACAACAAGCAAACATACAGGATCACTGACTGAAAATGAAGAAAAAACAGATAAAAGAAACTGACTGACTCGTGGTTGAGATTTTGAGTTACCAACAGGGATATTAAAATAATTTTGATTAATATGTACAAGATCATAGAGAAAATTATGGAGGATTTCAGTAAAGATCCCAAAATTCACACACACACAAAAGAATAAAATGGTAGAAGTCAAAAAAATAATAATAATTGAAGTTAAGAATTCAATAGCAGTAATGAAAGGTTAAAAACATCAGAAGACAGAATCAGTGATCTGTTAGCTATATCAATGAAAAAGTATCAGTATGATGCTGAGAGAGAGAAACGAGATCTACCAAAGAACATAAGAGACATGCAGATCATTGTAAAAAGTTTTAACAATGAGCAATGAGTTCCAGAAGAAGAAGAGAAAATTGAGTAGAAACCATATTTGAAAATATATTGGGTGAGAATTTCCATAAATGAATGAACACTATCAACATATATTTAAGAAGCTTTATGATTGCATATTTAGAAACTCCAAAAGAATTTACAAATAAATTATTAGCATTATTAAGTGAATTAAATAGAGTTATTGGACACAAGTCAATATACAGAAATCTACTCAATGTATTTCTCGATGTTATTTTAAGGAATAGAATTTATATTGAAGTGATTTTCCTAAAGCCCTATTTAACTTTTCCCCTTTTTTAACACCTACTGTCCTCTGATCCCTATTCTTACTCTTTTCCTCCTTTTTCTTTCCCTCCGTATCTGTCTTTTTCTTTCTTTTTTCCCTTTTCTTTCTTTCTTCCTCCCTTTGTTCATTTGAAATTGACTGAAAATGTTAAAGTTCTACTTAGACATTTATTTAGTCTTATAACATGTCTTGATTAGATAATTGCTAACCTATTATCTTAATTGAACTCTGATTGTCACCCGTAACCTTACAGATTATTTTTAACCTATTTAATTCTTACAATGGATAATTGAAAGATTCTTATATAGCCTTAAATGCATTTTACTTATAACAGTTTATTGTTTAGTAATCCATAAGAATATTAGAGATATGATTCTTCTACTGTTCTTCAATAAGGTGAATTCTGGGACTCAAAAATATAGATAAACTGGATGGCACCAGAGGAAGGTCTGGTTATATCCCAAACCACTTTGTTTTTTTTAATTTTATTTTTACTTTTATTTTTTGTTCTCAAACCACTTTCTTAAGCACTATGTTTGGAAATAAAAAATCAAATATGAGTTAAATTGTCAGTTACTAAGAATTTGAAGAGAAAACACTGTCCAATTTTTTTGTTTTGTTTTGTTTTAAAAAAATAACACTCAGCCTTTCTCAGCCATTAAGGAACATTGCTTGTTTTCACAGTACGGTTAAATTATACTTTTTCTCTTTTGATCTTTCCTTTTCAATTCTCATAGTTCTTCCTGTGCCACAAAATTTCAAAGCATCCATAGATTGCTAACCACTTCGTATATATAAATGTTCTGCATACATTGCTACTAGGAGAACTGTAGAAAGTCTGAACAACAATGGATGTGGTAAAATGCTGCCATATCAGAATCTCACTTTTGCAAATGTTAATGCCTTGCCATTAAAAATTACTGGGAGTGCTAGTCTTGAGTTCCATATGTTGTTAGAAGTTTTCCAGATGTCTGGTAAATATAATACCATTCATTTGAATCTCTCTATAGTTAAGCCATCTGGTACAGTTAAGTACCAGAAGCTTTACAATTATTCACAGTTCTGTTACATAGAATGCCATTTTTGCTATTGGAGAGTAAACAGATACCACAGATATGCTATTAGTAAGTCTGAAAACGTTCCCCCATAATGGAGATAGCTGTTTTTCTTCCCATTAAACTGTTGCATTAGTCATTACTGTCCACATTCATCAACACAGAGGTGTGATAAATGGGATGATACTTTAAACATCCATGATTTCACTGAAATCTGAATTACATAAATTTTGTAATATGGTCATCATATTGTACTAGGGCTTGTAAATTCATATCCTTTTATAAATATCAAGGATTTACATATAACCTGTTGTGTTATTACCAGAAGATTCAGGAGTTGAGAGGGTCTTCAGAAACTTTCATGAGTTGTTCGTTTTAATGGCTTCAGCAACTTGGAAGGTACAGATCATCAGAAATTCAGGAGAGGTGGAATAAAATATTGAAATATAGCCTCTCTATTTTCTAGCCCGTCTTCACTGGCAAGGGAATACCTTATATTTGGTGCTGATTTTTCTTCACCTCTGAAATTGTAATGGTCAGAGTAGGATTTAAAATCCACTTAGTAAATCTTTATTGAGCACATACAGTATGCCAAGAACTCTTTTAGTTCTGGTGAGAGTTATAAAGTCGAAGTATAATTCCATTTTAAGGAGCTTGCTTCAATCTCACTATTGTTACTGATCACTTCATTTGTTGGCTCTGTGGACTTCTGTTTGCTTAAAGCGTGACAGATGCTTCTGAGAGAATAAATACCCAAAATCAGGTGGTAGAAGTTTCAAACTTCCATATGTTCTTAAAATACACATTTGATAAACATTCATGGCACACTTTTAATGTGAAATTTCCCCAACATTAAAAATCAAACAAAAAACAAAAGGGGAAAAATATCTTAACAATTTGTTGGGCTAGTGACAATTATGGAAATGTAAATAAACTATATAATAAAATGCTAGTAAGTTTTATAACAGAGAAAGGTAACGTGTTTGGGGAGCATATTGGAAGAAACAACTAATTATGAAATGATTTGAAGATGATTTTTCAGAGAAAGAAATATTTGAGCCTGTTCTTGAAAAGTGACCTCATACCTGTTTTCAGCTGAGATAAGAATCATTTCTGTGTATCCAGAAAAACAGAACCTTCTCAGAAAGGTGTTATATATTCTGAACTGTGTGATCATTTTGGTGATGTAAGAACTACAGTAAGCTTTGAATTTTTGAAACAAAGTGGAAGATAGTTGGCTCTATCCCCAAGAATGTTACTAGAATTTGCCTAAAACCTCATAATGAGTTTTAAAATGTTTTTAGCAAACATGATCACATTTGGAAGAATCTGAGTTACCATATGTTATATCCTTGTGTTGACACTTGATAAGGGTGCAGTTCAGAACCTTGATCTGCATTTTAAAAGTTACGACTTTTATCTTGGTGACCCCCTCAATCCCATGGCTTCTCAGCTATTCAGTACCCCCCTCCGTATCTCTATTACATACAAATAATCAAATACCAGTAGGCTTTTTATCTACATATAATTTAGATTCCTTGAACCAAATTGTAAAGTAGTTGTCATAATCATTCACAAACTTCTACTGCGAACCATTTATAAATAAGGCTATGTGCTATGGATTGAGAATGCCAAGAGGGTAAGGTTAGAGTCCCCATTCCTGAGGGATTTAGAATGTAGTTGGGCAGGTAGTATATTTACACTGAGAAGAGAAACCTACGTTTAAAAAAGCAAACCCACGGTTCACTCTATGACAAATGAAGAATAGATTATCAGTGCCGTAGAATTTCAGGGAAGTATTAATCCATGAAATCTGAGGAAATAAGATAAGATCTTCTTGCAGAGCTAGAAAGATAGGATTTAGAAAGAAAAAGGAAGAGTCCAAGCTTACTTGGCAAGGAAACTATTTTGATGAGTAGAGGTAGAAATGGATGTTGATGTATGTGTATTCAAGGAATTGTGAGTAGACATGTTTGACACTAGTGAAGACTTCGTTAAAAGTGCAGTGACGTTGAAAAGATTGGTACAGACCATGCTGTGGAAGACTCTGAATTTTAACTTACCTGTGATATAGACAAACAAGCTTCAGAGCAGAGTGATGACATACGAAGTATGTGGGGTTAATTGAAGGGGAGGGGCTGGATGTAGGAACCTATCAAGAAAGTGATATAAATGGCATAGTATGTTGATATATGTGTCAGGTAGGAGGTATTAAGACCCAACTAAGGTGTAGTTGAGAGAACAGGAAAGAAGTCCGTGGCAGAGATAGTAGAGAGACACGGCAGTATCCCGAGCCTGGGCCTTCCCTCCTCTACTTCATCATCATCCAGAATGCATAGGGCCTTCCAGCTGTCTACTCAGGACCGGCTCTCTGCTCTTTGCCAGTATATTATGGTGATATGCAATCAGTAAACTTCTTTCAGGGCAAAATGATTGCCTTTTAATAAGAGTTTACAGAAGAGGATTTTTTTTTTTAAATCCAAAGGAGTCATACTAACAGTAGAAATACAAGCTTTGTGGCAAGTCTGGGAGCTGATTTTGAATTTAGATCATGTCTGTTTGCTTTTAGAAATAGACTCACAGACATAGAATATAAACTTGTGGTTGCCAAGGGGGCAGGGGGTGGGAAGAGATAGACTGGGATTTCAAAATTGTAGAATAGATAAACAAGATTATACTGTATAGCACAGGGAAATATATACACGATCTTATGGTAGCTCACAGAGAAAAAAAATGTGACAATGAATATACACATGTTCATGTGTAATTGAAAAATTGTGCTCTACACTGGAATTTGACACAACGTTGTAAAATGATTATAAATCAATAAAAAATGTTTAAAAAAATGATGTCTGTTTGCTTTTAAGTAGACTCTGGTGTCGGAATTGTTTCACATGAAGGAATAGTATGACGTAAAGAAAGAGCACAGTAAATCTCAGAAAGATGACAAATAATACAGGAAAATACTAATAAATACAAACAATGCATAACAAGTTTTTGTATCTTTCTCTTTTTCTTTGCTTTGACAAAACTAAAATATTGAGAAGAATATATTTTAATTAAATGAAAAAAGTTACAAAAGACTAAATAAAAGTGCCATGAACGAGGTGATGACAGAAGAAAGGAAAAAAAGCAAATATACAAAATAATTTTTCATTTTGTTTCAGAATGAATAAGGTGGAAAATAAAAATGCATGGCCCTATCCAAATAGAAATGTAAAGCTTTGATTAAGCTAAACACAAGATGTTTAATGACTGTCTCATGCTTGAACACTGCCATGCACCCTCCGGAGGCCTGATAAATATTGTTTGACATTCTCATCATAAGAAAAGAGTTTTTTGTAACTATGTATTTTGATGAATGTTAATTAGACTTACTGTGGCGAGCATTTTGCAATATATACAAAGACTGAATCATGATGTTGTACACCTGAAACTAATATAGTGTTATATGTCAATTTTACCTCAAGTTGAAGTACTCATTTATGCATGAATATATATGTAAAAATGTAAATATATATTTATGTGGTTGGAAGAAGACTCTATAGAGATCACATAGCCTGATACCTTCATTTTATATGTGAAAAAATGGAGACCCTGAACATTACAGTGACTTAACTGAAATCACAAAAAGTAGTTAGTGAATGATACAGTAGCCATGGCTGCACACATGGGCCACTCTAAATAATCTCTCAGTCTCTCACCATATCTCGTCTGAATGTTTCCTCAGATTATAATGTTCTGACCCAAACTCGAACACTCAGTGTCAAAGTCTACATACCACTTTCTTCAAGAAAGCCTTCCCTGAATCTAATAGGCAAGATAATGGACTCCAAGGATGTTCATGTCAAAATCTCCAGGACCTGTGAATACATTACTTGACCCGACAGAAGATACTCTGAAGATGTGATCTAGTTAAGAATCTTGAGATAAAGAGATTATCCTGGATTACCTGGGTGGACCTCAAGGAATCACGTGAGTCCTTTAAACGTGGAAGAGAGAGGCAGGAGTGTAGAATGATGTAGCATGAGAAAGACTTGACCAGCTATTGCTGCCTTTGAAGATGGAAGGGTCGTGCACCAGGAATAGGAGCCTGTAGAAGCTGGAAGAGGGAAGGACATGGATTGTCCTCGAGACCTACAGAAGGAACCCAGTCCTACCAACACCTTGATTTTACTTCATGGACTCATTTTGGACTTCTGACTTCCAGAATTGTAAGATAATAAAATTGTGTTATTTTAAGACACCAAGTTATGGTAATTTGTTGCAACAGCGGTGGGAAACTACTACAATGACTATTCTAGTGCCCTGGTCATCTAATCAGACATAAGCTTTTCACTGTCTGTCACTAGTTTTTAATTCGAGTGTCTTTCTACAAATAGGTAATAGGTTCTTTTAAGCTGATGCCCTGTCACAGAGACTTGGACACTCATATTAATTCTAAAATTAATGATATGTGCCCTTGGGCAAGTTACAAAACCTTTTGCAGTTTTAATTTTCTAACTGCAACAATGATTACAAAACCTAATCTTGGGGAATTTTGTGAGGATTAGCAATAAATTCATTCTAGGCAAAATTTTGTGACTAGCAGAATGAAAGTATTTATTTAAACACATCCATTAATATCAAATCAGTTGTACTATTGTGTAATCCAATAAATAAGTAATATTTTAATAAGTTAAAAATCATACTATTTATGAAACATATAAAATCTTAAAAAAACTAAATAATATAATATTAATTCTTCAGTATAACCATAATCATTCTTCTATTTATGGCCTGTAAATGTGATTATCATTTTATAGTATGGCCTCATCCCTGAGGTTGGAGAGCTTGTGGGGACAGAGTTTGAAATTAAATGGGATTATAGGAATAAGAAAAAGTGTGTTACATATATTTTAACATTTATAGAGCTACATACTGGCAGTTATTTTCTGTAGCACTATTCCCTAGCTCCTAACAATAGCTACCTTATATTGCTGCTCATCATTACATGTGAATATTCTGTGTCTGCTAGTAGATGTAATATATGTGTGGATGCTATGCTATGTAGGCTAATAGATATGGCAAGAGCTTTAGGTTGACAAAACTGAGTTTGAATTCTGACTCTTACTAGGTAAACTCAGGTCACTTAATTAACACATAAATTACAATGAGAGCACTTACTGAATATGCAAAATAAGTAAGAAACTTTATGTGAAAGCGTCTCTAACTCAGAATGTTCCCATAAACATTGCTTTATTTTCTCTTTGAGGATTGAGCATTATGCTTTTGATTCCTCACTGTCCCTTCTTGGGATAAACCCCTAAGAAACTCTTAAGTACAAATTTGTTGCAGTTGAGAATTATGAAATGTCTAATTAAGATAATAAAATAAATCAAAGAAATCCACCATGGACTATATTTTGACACTACGAAAGAGTTAGTGGAAAGTCTATATTTTGTCAACTTTCAATTATTATATATTCAGGGTCAGAAATATTTTGAAATTCTCATATATCATACTTTTTCTCAAAATGTATTTCAAGACAAGGAATTTACATATGGCCTAGAAATACAGTGTTTAGAAAGTCTGCTTTTTCATTTAACCTTTAAAAGAAATTGCTTAGAATAAATATTTAATAAAATGTAGCTTTCAACGAAGAAGCAGAGATATTAAGGCATTTAATTTCAAAAGGTAATTCAAGGTAGCCTTATAATTGGTTTCTATCTATCTAGATGCTCCCCAGTGTAAACTACCTCACTGGATTAAAACTATCTTTTCTGTTAACTTCACTTTCATGCTAAAATATCCCTAATGACTTCCCATTACCTGTAGAGTTAAAACCAAACCTCTCGGCTTGCCACTCAGCATCCTCCACATTTAGACCCCCAGTTAATCTTTCTAGTGATATTTACTCCTCTTCTACTATGAAATGTACACACTGTAACATGTGCTCTATGCAGCAGCCACATGACCGCTTTTCTTCGCCTGATGCAGAAACGTTCTGTCTCAGTGGCACTGGCAATGTAGCTCTCGCCTGTTGAAGTATTTACCTCTTTTCTTCCTCAGAATCAATATGTTCGTAAAAAATTACAAGTTCCATTTTCTTCCCTGAAGTCTTTCCTGATTGCTTTGAGACGAAATTTATACCTCATCTGTAGTTCCTTAAAATCTATACATCTATCTTGTAGATGTTACAGTCTTCCCTATGTTATAGGTTGTTCGTGGTTTTATCTCACCACCCCCACTCCAGTGGGCATTCACCGGAAATGATATAACACCTTGCTCATAGTTACAGTCCAATAATTCATTTAAAGATGTAATAAATATTTCTGAGTGTTCACTATATAATAAATTAAAAAGTAAATTTATGAAAGTTTTTGCTGCTCTGGCCAGATCTCCTTCATCAGGCCAGAACATTCATCCTCCATTGCTTAGTGATGGCTGCTAAGGACTTACAGCTCCTCTCTCCTCTTGAGACTTGCCCCGAGTTGAACAAGAGTGCCCAGCCTTGTGCAGCTCACAGGGAATGGCAGACTGACCTGGATGCCAGTGGCTCAAAGTGAGACCAATTTTGTGCTGCAGGTTCTGCTCCAGAGCCCTCTGTGGGATCAGCTGGCAGGAGGACGCCAGGCTCAGAGGACATCCTTAACTTAGCTCTTTCCTCTGTCCTGTCCTGCTTCCTTCACATCCTTTCTTCTGAGTGTTTCCTTAATAAATCAGGAGCATCTGACTTCCTTCTCAGGCTCTCAGATGATCCAAACTAAAAGTTGCACTAGCATTATTCACAATGGCCAAAACATAGAAACAACCTAAATGTATGTCAACCAAAGAATGGATAAAGAAGATGCATACAGGGTCATGTGTGTGTGTGTGTGTGTGTGTGTGTGTGTGTGTGTAGGCATCATCATAATACAGTACTACAATGTGATTGGAACAAACAAATACAATTACATTCATGGTACAGAAAGTGATTAGCTCTTATTCAAACCCCAAAATACCACTTCAATGATCTATTATGGTACCTGAAATCATTCCATCAGTGACTACTTGCTTTGAAAGCTTTCTGAATTTTTAGGGTGCCCTTTTCATAAAAAAAATAAAAGTTTTAACCATATTCAGCTAAATTTATTGAGGATGAATTGACCCCTGCATGAAAGCAAGTTTTTTAGTTTGTTTGTTTAATAACTGAAGGACTCCGGGATAGATACTGCAGAACAAGAGGGAATAGGAATAAGGAAAGAGAAATTTTTTTTTAAAGGGGGAGGATGTACAAAATTCCCTTTGCCATCAGACCTCCTGTTGTACTTTTGGGCTGTGGCACCTCTCAGCTGTACCGCATCCTCACAGCAGCTCCAGATTTCCATTAAGTAAGATTGGGGATGAGTTGTATTTAAAGGATCCTCAGTCACCTTGAAGTGTTTACTCTAAATCTGGGTAGTATCGTGTTCTGTACAATTTTGAATGGGAAGGTGAAGGTGCAGAAGGGCAGCTTCTTAAGAACATTGCTTTATTTTGAACAAATTTTCTCTTCCTGTTTGGAAGCATTCTCTAGAAACACTGAGAGTAGTCTGATCCTAAATCTATCACATAATGAATGCAGATCAAACTGAAGCCCCCACCTCATCTAAGATCCACACTCATAAGAAGAACTCTGGGGTGTCACAAAACAGTCTGTGGTCTGAAATGTAGTAAGAAATCCTAATATCCCGCAGTGGCCAATACAACCCAGTATCACCCTCTGCCCTTAGGGCACAGAACTTGTTTCTAAATTTGACTTCGAGCTTGAAGCATTCAGCATGCTGAACACATGCAGAACTCTTAGAAATTAAGGCAGGGGAATGATGAAAAAATTGAAAGGGGGACACTTGCTTTCCCCTTTTCTCACTAGCTGACAGAATTCTGTTAATTTCATAGGCTCTCATCACAAATCAACACCTCCCATGAAGCTTTCCTAATCCTTCACACAGGTAGGATTAACCATTCCCTTATTTGCATTCTCTAGCTTTAAGTCAGGGTTTATGGCTCTGTAGTAGGATGTCCCTCGATGTACTGTAACCGTTTGGGTCTGTAGCACTGTTTATGAACCTATTTGTGCATGTTCTTGATGTTTATGGCTCTATTGCAATGATTTGTATATGTACTGGTCTCTTCCATCAGATTGTGCTTTGCTGAAGGGCAAGACATAAGCAATGTAGCATTACTCATTTGGGCATGTCTGTGCTCAAAACCGGCAGACAGTAAACATCTCTAAATAGACGAATATGCATTTCATTTTTAATACTATTTATTTACTGAAAAAAATGATGGATGCTCAGACTTTCTCCAGAATAAAATTTGGTATTCAAGGCATTCAAAACATCCATTCATTCTAGAGTTGCAGGTATGGTTCTGTAAGTCTCAATTACCATTTTAGAAACAATATGACCTTACAAAGACACTTTCCCCAAAGTAAACACCATGTTCTATCAAGACAAGCATTCTCTGGTCCTTAAATGGAACAGCTCTGCACTCAACTTCTAACATCAGCCATTGTCCCAGGTACAATGGCTTCATCATCTCCTAGTCACGTTCTGTAGAACTTATTAATCAAAGCACATTTTGATTATCACAGTTGTGATTATATCTTCCCATAGATGATAAATTTCTGCTTTGTGAATAACTTATATTCCAGTATTAACTCCTTCAGACTAAATGTGACAGAAGAGTAATTACTTAAGATAATATGTTGAATGGGAACAAATGAGATATTTGGTATTAAATTAAATCACAACTCATCTTCTTAATAGATCTATGCATAACAATAAGCAAGTTACTTAATCTAAGACACAACTTTCTTCTCTGTAAAATGATTATAACAACACAAACCTTGTGGAATAGAGGATAAGACATGTAATAAGACCACACTTAGTTGGTACTGAAGAAATGCTAAATATTATTACTGTCATTACACGTTTGTTATAGTCAGTATCTTCTTTGATCTTTAAGAACATAGAAATCGCATGTAAGGTTTTTAGAGGAAAAACAAATAGCAAATTCAAGACTCAGAAGAAAACATTTCCTCTAAAAGTAATTTTCTGCAAAATAAAAATTTAGAAAAAAATTTATTATTCTTTTTGAAATAATCAAAATCTACAAGGAGAGACTTAGTTGATATAAGAAGGCAATTGGAAAGATAAGATAGTAAGGATACCAAAACTTCAGTAGCAGAATTGAAATTAACATTGCAGGGAGTGAAAAGCAGAAATGACACCAATACTAATCAAATCACTGAATCAGAAATTCAGTGCAAAGTAAGATCCAATTTCAAGTGAAAAAAAAGAAAAGGAAACAATAATCATAAAACATATGCAGGAACTTATGAAAATACACATTTTATAAATACACATTTTTTGAAAATTTTGAAAAAGTGAAATGTTAGATTCCTAAATAAGGTGTTTTTCCTTGACTAGAAGAGATTCCCAAATCGACAAAGAATAAACCTCTGAAAACAGTGAAGGTGAAACTTTTAGGAAATTACTCGGGAGAGAGTTTTGTAAGTGCACTTGCAAGATAAATGGAAAAAATGATGATCATAATAGAAAAATAATTACCAAAATGAAATGATGAGGCAATTTCCAAAATGAGATATTTGATAAACATTTATAAAAATAGCCAAACTTGCTGTTTAACTTATTTAAAATGTTTTTTTCTTTTCAAATCGGTTCATATTAAAAATAATGATAATACTTAGTGTTGGTGGGGGGGTACAACAGACATTCTGGTAAATGTAATGGTAGGAGAGAATATTAACAAAAATTTTTTGAAGTACTACTTAGAAATTTATCAGAAGATCCTAATATGTAGCTTCCCTTCAACTAAAGAATTTTTTCTCCAGTCTTATCCTAAGAAAATATTTAATTGTGCAATCATCTTTTATAAAGATAATCATCACAGCATGACCGACAGTAATGAAAAATTGGGAACAAATGTTAACAAATAGAGATTAGCTTATTAAATTGTCAAAATGATGAAAATGAGCAAATATGATGAAAGGCTTACTATATATAGAGCCTTTCTAAGTTTTATACATGTATTATAAGATTTAATTTTCATGATATAGCAATATATCCTGTTACAATTTTATCTTATCTGTCATTTTATAGATACAGTTTTATAAAAAACTAACCCATGACACGTCAGCAGTAATGAGACAGTTCAGGCATTTGGACATCAGAAGTGACATTCTGTTTATTTTATATTGTCTTTCCACATCCACATTCCTTGTATTGGAATATTATGCAAATGTTAAGTATGGTAGTTTGGATTATGTACATTTATTGATATGGATATGAGATTATAAAATACCATGCATATATCCATGTATCTATACATCTACCTATATTGTATTTGTCCAGTCAGTCTGCTATAACAAAAATACCATAAACTGAGTGACTTATAAATGACAAAATTTTATTCCTCACAGCTCTGGAGGCTGGGAAGCACACAATCAAGGTGCTGGCAGATTCTGTGTCTGGTGAGGACCTGCTTCCTCATTCACAGACAGCTGTCTTCTCACTGCATCCGCGTGTGATGAAAGGAGTGAGGATGCTCTCTGGAGCCTCTTTTACAAGGGTGCTAGTGGTCTCACTCATCAAGGCTCCGTTCCAGTAAACGTTCAAAGTCTCCACCTCCAAATACCATCACAGTGGGAATTAGTAACAACCTATGAATTTTGAGGGAAGCACAAAATCCATGGTATAATATATGCCTCTATCTGCACATCTGTATTTATACACACAGATATATACATATTTATATCTCAAAGGAGAAGGAGTAACTATAATCCAGAATATTAGTGTGTCTCTACATGGTGGGATTCGTCATGATTTTTAATTTTTTCTTTTTGCGTATTTTCATTACCTGATTTTGGTGTGATGAAAATTAATTCTTGTGTAATAAAGTTATTAAAATAGTTCTGTTAAAAAGAGAACTGAAATTTTTGAAATGCAAAAAAATTATATTTTATTGAACTATGTCAAAATATTATCAGCAGTAGAAATTGGGTTAATTTCATATTTATGTTTATCTTTTGTGTTGATATCTCTATATAGTATGAAATATGATAGTGTGATGTAATGAAAAATACCTTTGAAATTAGCACATGCTCCTAGAAATATAGCATTTACTCAACATCATTAAAAATATATACATAGCCAAAGAATTAAAGGAAACATGGCAAGATGTTGAAGGAACTCTGCTGTGAATTTTGGATAATTTCTCTCTTCTTAATATGTGTTTTTGAAGCATTCTAAGAATTGTTAGATATTATTGTGATAAAAATGAGTATTTTTCAAACACAATGAATTAATATTGACTTAAGTAGTATCACTCTTCTATTATTTGCATTTTGTTTTTCCTATGATATGATAAATGGTAGTGTAAACTTGTTTTTTAGATATTTACATTATATAAACATTTTGATTTAAACCCTCCACCAACCCCTGCATTATCTGTACAGTTGTATCAGTGAGGGTATTCTGGCTTTAGCTAATGCCTTTCAAGTGTTCAATAGCTGGGGTCTATCTATTCCTTTGAATACTTAATGCTCTTAACATTTACTAAAATCATAAAATTCATTTTTCATGAACCATTTCATAACACAAAGTTTTGGAGACTTTTGGCATCGCACTTCTAAAACGTAGGTATTCAAAGAGCAGTAGAACAGTGAACTCATTAATTTCTCCCGGAGGCCTGGGAGGTAGATGGCAAGTCTGACGTGGGAGATGGATTAGTGAGCATTTGCATTAAGTCCGTGGCAGACACTTAGGGAGGTGGCCAGCACTTAGCCAGATGGAATTAAAAATTAAAGGACACTTTACAGAAGTGACTAGAATGGAATTTTAGAGAGATTACTTCTGTGCAGTAAGAAGCATAAATGTGTACTAAAAATTGGGGACAAAAAACAAAATGAGAATTGGAAATTATAAGTGAAAGACAAAAAAGAAAAATCCAGACACACTTTAGTTTTTTTAAATAAACAGACTAAATAAACAGACAGATATCAGATTTTCATGAGGCAAAACTTAGCTTCCACAATATATTTAGTATTTGATACATTCCACCTGAAAGGCATTTTCTAGTTTTTCTCCAACCTGAGAGAAACCAGGAAAAGTTCAAATACAGAAAAAGAAGAGTTTCTGATAGAAGAAAAAGATTGAAATACAGGATGTTTTATAGGAGGTTAAAACACTTTGTGCTGATTTTGGGTGGGAGAGAAAAGTCGATATTTGTAGTACATTTTAAATATGAGAAAGTTTCTAAAAAGATGGAGACTATAATTTCATCTTCTACAAAGGTCAAACAAATGTAAGTAACTTTAAAGGGCAACCTTAGTTATTTAAGACAGAAGGGAGAGCTTTTAAATATTACTAAGTGAGTGATGCCAGAAAGGCTCAGAAGAGCTGGGGGGACAGGCCTGTTTGTATTTTTTCTCTATTCTTGTAATATATACGTAACAAAATTTACCATTTTAACCATTTTTAAGGGAACAATTCTGTAGCATTAACTATATTCACAGTGTTGTTTAATCATCACCACTATATCCAAACTTTCTTACTACTTTAGCAGAAACTCTGTACCCATTGAGCAGTAATTCCCCCTGCCCCTCCCTTATGTCCCACGTAACCTCTAATCTACATTCTGTTTCTATGAATCTGCTCATTCTAGGTAACCATATAAGCAGCATCATACAATATTCATCTCTTACATCTGAATTATTTCACCTAGCACAATGTTTTTAAGGTTCTTTCATGTGATAGCACGTATCAGAACTTCCCTTCTCTTTACGGCTGGATAATGGCCCATTATTTGCATATACCATACACTGTTTATCCATTGCTCATGGACACTTGGGGTGTTTCCACCTTTTGGCTATTGTGAATAAGGGTGCTATGAACACTGGCATACACGTGTCTGAGACCTTGTTTTCAATTCCTTTGTCTATACAGCTAGCAGCAGAATCGCTGGATCATACGGTAATTCTTTGTTTAGCCTTTAGAGGAACTGCCAAACCGTTTTCCATAGCAGCAAACCATTTTAAATTCCCCCAGCACATGCAATTTCACAGATCCTCGCCCACATTTGGGTATAGTGTGCCCTTTAACATAGATTAAAAATAATTGTTTGACACATTTGCCTTTTAAATAACGTAGGAAATAAAAAGTGAAGTTACAAACTAAAAATGTTATAACACTGGATTTTATACCAGCTTACCTCGTTTAACTGTGCTTTAATATATGGTGCTTCATGGATATTGTGTTTTTCACAAATTGAAGATTTGTGGCAACCCTGCATTGAGTGACTCTATCAGTGCCATTTCTCCAACAGCATTTTCTCACTTCATGTCTCTGTGTCACATTTTGATAATCACCTCAATATTTCATACATTTTATTATTGTTTTTTACAGTGATCTGTGGTCAGTGATCTTTGAGTTGCTACTGTTACTCACTGAAGGCTCAGATGATGATTAGCATTTGTTACCAAAAAAGAATTCTCTAATTAAGGTATGTACACTGTATTTTTTTAGACACAATGCTTTTGCACACTTAATAGACTACTGCTGAATGCTACTAGTGAATTTTCAAGTATTGCATTTCTCAGTTCCCAGAATTGCTACTTGGTTCTTGTTAATATTTAATATTTCTGTATCTCTACTGACAATATCTACTTGGTGAGACACCATTGTTATATTTTCCTCTAATTTTTTTAGATGTGGTTTCTTTTATCTCTTTAATAGCTTATTTAAAGTCTTTATCTTGTAAATCTGGGCCCCCTCAGGGATCGTTTCTTTTGACTGCTTTTATTTTCTTGAGCGTGAGCAACGCTTTCTTTTCCTTTTTCTTTGCCTGTCTCATATTTCTGTTGTTGTTGAAAACTGGACTTTTTAGTGTGGAAGTTCCAGAAATCAGATTTCCCTTCATCCCCAGAGTTTGTTGTTGCTGATGTTTTTGTTGTCATGGTTGTTGCTACTTTTTATTTGTTTAGTGACTTTCCAAGAATAGTTATAAAATCTTGCGTTCCTTGTAGACTGTGGGTGCTGATGTCTTCACGGAGTTTAGTGATCATCTACTGATCTGTCAGAGACTTCATTTAATTCCTTGAGATGTTACAGACGTCTTACACCATTTGTTAAGGGACTCTGTACTCTGGGCTTCTGTTCTTAGGCAGTTAAAAACTCTGGTGTAGTCTTTTCTTCCTGTTTATGCAGGATCTCGGGGTTAGCTAGCAGTGGTAGACTCAGATCTTCTATTCCTGGCCTGTGTATCGTCCCACACATGTGTCCTGTCCTCTGGATCACCAGGAACATGTCAAGGCTTTTCAGAACTCCCTATGGACATCTCGTTTCACAGAGCTTCCTTTTATGTTTTGGCCAACCTCTTATTTGTTCCAACTCATATTGACAGCCTTGGAGAGTTGCATTGTAAACTATTGCCTTTGATATTTTTCAAGCAATTTCCTGGAGATGGGATTTTCTCATGGAGCAAGCTCCAAAATTAGGTCAAATAACAAAAACATCCTGCAAAGAGAGCTTTTCCAAGGAGTTGTGAGACTGGTCAAATACTGACAATGTTCTGGGAATAGCTTCCAAATTCATCTGCTCCTTCAGGTGCCTGCAACACCACTGGTTTACACAGCTTAGTGGTTGCAAGGCTACCAATTTTCAAGGCAGCTGTAAGTTGGGGAGTTGGAGACAGGAATGGTCAAATTCAAATGACATAAACTGCCATTCTCACCTACGTTCAACAGTTTTTCTTGAATAAATGCTCCTGAGATTGTTGCAAGGCATTGGTTAATATTCAGAATTCCAAAGAGTTGATTTCAACAATTTTTTTGTCAGTAGTTTTGCTGCTTTTAGGTAAGGACTCATTTGCAGAGGTCCCCAGTCTACCTTTTCTGAAAATAAATAATGTATTTTTTTTTTGTTGTTGGTTTTTTTTTTACCCTAGAAAACACTCAACTTTATTTACTTTATTATATATTTAACAGTTCTAAAGTATTTGCTTCTTGCTTTGACAAAAAATGAAAAATATAGGAGTACTGACTCCTTTTTAGGAGAAAAGGGTTGTATGTACAGCTATGGAGAGTTGTAATTCCTCCTTTAAATACAAGAAAAAATATTAATAAAAAAGTGCTTTATTGATCAAAAAAGGGCTAAGAGCTTCAAGCATGTGTTTAAATAATGTGTTTAATGGGCCTTTTGAGGTCCATTAAAACTCAGTAAACTATTAACATATATCCCCATGGCTTGCAGAAGAAAGAATCACATAAAGTTCTTTCAGCTAGAAAGTATAGTTGCAGAATTAGTTTTGCTACAAATTGGATCTCCTTATCAGTTTAGCACATTTTGAAGTATTACAACAACTGACTCTTTTTTAGTAATTAAAGAAAAGAGAAGTCCATTTGAGGTCCCAGGAAACATAACTCCTTGAATATGTGAAAGGCAGCATTTATAGTTGTCAAGAACCCAGATTCTGGATTTCAATTGGTTAGATTCAAACCTTGACTCTGTCACTCGCTAGCTGTGTGACTTCAGCTAATGTGCTTGATTTCTCTGTATCTGAGTGTTTTTATATGTAAAGTTCAGATAATAAGCATATTTGTATTATAGTCTTTTTAGAAGTTTTAAATAAATGGATGTTTTAGAAGAATTAAATAATAGGATATTGCCTGGCATATATAAAAAGTACGTAAGCATCTTTTACCTAAAACTTAAAGTGGAATAATGCTATGCAGAATTCATAACTCTGCACATGAATCTTTCTATAGTTTTCTAGGATCAGAAAGAAGTCTTTGGTCTACTTTCCATTCTTTTAATTCCAGTGACAATAAAAATGTGACCTCACACTTTCCCAACCATTCCAGCCTCCTTAGTGGCTTAAACTAAATGAAAAGTTAGGAGTAGAATTATTTATCTCTTCACTGTGGGACAGAAAGAAGTGACTGCATTCCCTGTGTTGTTTGGCATGATCCTGGAGTCTGAGTTTCTGTGCTTCGGGCCGAAACTATACAAGAACTATTCAGCAACTTCACATAAGCGGGGATCATGCTGTCTTCTTCATTGCTATATGTCAGCACCTAAAATAGTACATGAAGGATATATTTTTGCCAATGAAAACATATTTCAAATGAATGAACAAATTAGTGATTCATTAAATCAATTGGTTAAAATAGTTCCATTTGGCAGTTCAGTGGTTAGAGACCTGGGGTTGTCTGATTTTAGCCATGTTTAACTCATCCAGCCAACAGAGAAATGAAGAAGTTAATTACACAATCAAGTTTATGATAAACAATATGAGAAACCAAAAATCATCGAAGACAGAATAAAAATCAATTATTCAAAGTTTGATTCCAAAATTTTGTAACTTTGATTTCAAGAAAGTACAATCCATATACAGTCTTCTGTTATAGTCAAATTTAAAGCCTAGAAAATTTAGTGACGTGTACAGAATCCTTGAATAGCTTCCACTATGTTTACTTCCTTCCTTTTTAATGATAGGAATTTTGCAGATGTTAAGCCAGATGGGTCTTATGTTTTAAGAAAATGGTATTTTAGAAAAATATATAATTAGTTTGTGAGCAGTGTTTTCTCTCAATTACTCTTTTCAGTTCCAGAGCAAAAACTGGGGTTACATTTATAGTTTTACTGCGTCATGTAAGCTCTGTTTTGGGAGAAAGACTTACTTTCTTTCTTACAGACAACTCCTTATATTCTCCATTATTTTTAATAATGAACAGATCAATTTGTCAAAAATATATTACTATACTATATCTTGGACAAGTTTATATTATCTATTATTTTAAGAATAAAAATTGTTCTTAAACGATTTAAACACACTAGAAACTTTGCATATGTAATTTACTGTGTAATAATACCAAAATTGTAATTCTAATAAGAATTTTTGAGATACCTTATTGTAACTGTGGTAATTAATTTTTGATGCTTCATGTGAAGTTTTAAAGGAAAATTTAAAACAGAATTAGTAAAAAATTCCGAACAACTTAATGGTTTGCAACCAAGATCTGTGGAAGTTAAGGAATCCTCTGCCACTGTTGGTAGCTTTTTAAACATTTCAGTATTTTCAAAGTTAACTTGAATTATTTTTGCCCTGATTATTTCTTTTCATTTCTCTATTTTTTTCGTTTAGAATTGAAGGTTAACAATAAGTATCAGTTTTATAGATGATCAATAGAATAACTTTAACTTTGATTGCTCTTTTTTTCTGGAGACTGGAGAGAAATCTGTTTAAAAATATAATTAGATGAAAAAAGAAAGATAAAGTTGATTCACATCAGTACTGCATAAGCTTGTGGCATTAATAAAAGGGTTACACTGTCTTTATTTTCCACCATGATGTAGTCAATATTCCTTTATTATCTGTGCTTTTAAAATTTGAATCAAGAAAACCTTCTCACTGTCTCATATTTTTTTCCCTAAAGATGTAAAAGATTTAACTTTTAAACCTAACAGCTTTATGTATTGGAATGGACTTTTGTTAGTAATGTAATCTAAGATATCTATTTTATATCAATAACAATTTTCTGTACTTTATTAATAAACAGATAACCCCCACCGATTTGTACATCTGTCACATATAACATTCAAATATATTTTGGAGTAAGGTCTCTTTCTAAACAGCTTTTTTTGTTTAGGTTTTTTTTTTCCCCTCTTGTTTCCATAGCACTCTGGTCTTAAGATTTATTACTAAATTTCTCACAAGTTTGTTACAATTGTAAATGTTATCTTTTAAAAATTCTATTTTCTCTAGGTGCCTCGTTAGCGCAGTAGGTAGCGCGTCAGTCTCATAAAAATTCTATTTTCTCATTGATTACTATTGATGTAAAGGAACACTGTTGATTTCTGTAAGAAGGCTTTATTGTCTGGCAATCTTATACCTAGCAAACCTGTATCCTAAAATCTGTTATAATTTCTAAGAATTTTTTTCAAGCCTTTTGAATTTTCTTTGTGGAGAGTCATACTATCTTGAAATAAGAACAGTTTATTCTTTTCCTCCTCACAATTTAAACTTTTTCATTCCTTTTTATTTCACTTAGTATATTAGCCAGGGATTTCTGAACAAGTTGAAAGTGAGGCTGTCATATCTTAGGTTTTTTGCAGTTTTTTTGTAAGTATCAAACAAGGAGTTTCTTTCATATTTCCAATTTGCTCAGAGTCATTTTTAAACCATAAATGAGTGATGGTTGTTATCAAATGATTTATATGCATCTATTTACAAGATTATATGTTTTTTCTCACTAATCTTATAATGTGCTCAGTTAGAATAATTTTGTCATTAAAATGTTAAAAAAAAATCTTGATGACTATGGCCAAATAAGAAAATTGGCAAATTCTCTTCCCCCAAAATAGGCGTAAGTTTCCATTTCAGAACCCTGGAATTAGACAAAAAGAATACGCCAATCTAAAAAGCATTTTTCTTGAAAAGTGGCTGAAGTTCAGGAAAGAGCAATGAGAATCTGAGGTATTCTCTCCTGAGGCTGTTTCTCTTTCCCCTGGCTTGGTCTACGTGGAATACATGGCAGAATGGGGCAGGCCATGAGGTCCATTAGTTTCACTGTCGCAGTTGAAGAAGAATTACTTATTTTGGAGTATTGGTGACCAGTGGCCAGAAACAAGGTTAAAGTCATGATCTCAGGTATGGTTGAGCAAGGAAGGCCAACACCTCTTTTATTCTGAGTTGTGATTGAGGCAAAGGAGTTCCTGGCAGGTTTTACATGTATGTGCACAGGGCACCAGCACAAACTAAAAGTAAAACCTAGGGTCTGAAAATGGTCTGGATGTTTAATTTTTAACCAATCCACAGATCTGTTAACAGAAGAAGGAAATCTTATTGGCTTGACTTGCTTAAACATAACCTCAGTCTAACAACTGGACGACAACTGAGACACACAGACACAGCAGTGGCCCCTAAGAAGCGAGACCTAAAAATAAAAACTAGATTATATGTTTTAAAACATAACCTGAGCAGAAATAATATTAGTGGTTTCACAGTACAGCAGAAACGGATTTCACAGATTTAGCCCAGGCATACAAACCAAGGAACCATACAAACCAAAGGAAGCATACAAACCAAGAAGCAAAGAAAACAAAACAAAAACAGTAATAAAATCCCAACAAGAACAGCAACTTATAAGAGAAAAGATAAGAAACTAGAATTGCAGCATTACATAATATGTCCCGTTTTCAACAAAAACAAAAAGATATCACACACACACAA
Organism: Vicugna pacos; assembly: GCF_048564905.1. Taxonomy (NCBI): domain Eukaryota; kingdom Metazoa; phylum Chordata; class Mammalia; order Artiodactyla; family Camelidae; genus Vicugna; species Vicugna pacos. The sequence goes on along the minus strand of NC_133000.1, from coordinate 11,364,941 downwards.
AACCAGAAAAGTGTAACCAATATTAAAAGGAAAAAGTCATTGGAATTATATTTTAGTATCCTCAGCTGTTGAGTTTTACAGAAAAACATCCTATAGTTACTTTAAACACGTTTAAAAATTTTTAAACGTGTTTAAAGAATTAAAGGAAATGAAGTAACAATAAATAGAGATTCTCAAGTAAGAGATAAACGTTATACAAAAGAAAAAAATGAACATGATAGATTTGAAAATCACAATAATTAAAATAAAAAATTCACTAAAGGGGTTCACTGGTAGATTTGGTTTGGGAGAAGAAAGAAGGAATGAAATTATCCAGTGTGAAGAACTGAAAGAAAAGCTACTGAAGAAAAGTGAAGGCTCAGAGATCTGTGGTATAATGTTAAGCTTGACAACATTATATAATGGGAGATCCAAAAAGAGAAAGTGAAATAATATTTGAAGAATAATAGACTAAGACTTTCTGAAGTTGATAAAAATTAGTATACAGATGCACAAAGCTCAATAAAGTAGGATAAACAAGGATATGTACAACTAGACACATTGCAATTACGTTGTTGAAACCCAAGAACCAGGAGAAAATCTTGAGAGCAGTAAATGAAAAAAGTGATTGATTATAAATAGGATAGCATCTCAGTGACTAATGCCTAACTTCTCATGAGAAACAATGAGTAAAAGATAGTGGGTTGACATATTCAAAGTGCTGAAAGAAAATAAATCTGTACTTTGATGTCCATGTCCTTGTCCTTGAAATCTTGTATGTTGTATTACATTGAAAAATAGAACTAAGGTTGCAGACAGAATTGAATGTCCTAATTAGCTAACTTTAAATCGGGAGATTATTCTTGACGTAATCCAATGAGTTTATATATAATCACAAAGGTTCTTAAAAGTGGAAGAGGAAAATAGAAGAGAAGGTCAGAATGAGGTGATCTGAAAAGAAGTCAACCAACATTTCTGGCTTGAAACAAGAAGAAAGAGGACCACCAGCCCACAGCAAGCTCTAAAGGATGAAATAGGCAAGGAAATAGGTTTTCCTCTGGAGCCTACAGAAGCAACTCAGGCCAGCAACTTTATTTCTGGGCATGTTTACCCAGGAGAAATGAAAATATACATCCACATAAAAATTTGTATATTAATATTCTTAGCAACCTTGTTCACGTTGGCCAGAGATTGTAAATCACCTGGGTGTCCACTGACATACTGATTGATGGACAAACCCTACTGCATCTCTGCAGTAGAATGATGTTTAGTGTTGGGGAGTGGGGCTGATTGCTGCTGTGTGTGTAACATAGATGAACCTCCCCAGCATTGTGTGGGTGAAGGAGGTCAGACACAGAACATTTGTTGTATGATTCTATTTTTTGAATCATTCAGAGGGAGGAATTTTATAAACATGGAAAGTATAGTGTTTGCCTGGAGTAGAGGGGTCAGGTGATTAATGGGCATAAGAGATCTTATTGGCGGGATGAAAATGTTCAGAAATTGTTTTGTGATAACAGTTGCACAACTTAGATTTATTTTTAAAACTTTGAATCGGGTACTTGAAGGGATTGAGTTATAAAATATGTAAAATATGCCTTAATAAAAAAAAAATTTAATGAAGGCAAATAAAGATATTCCCAGGAAAAACAGAGCCTGAGGGTATCTGTTGCTAGGGTCGTGCTTCCCAAGATATACTAAGGGGAAGTGTTCAGGCTGATGGGGAACAATTCCAGTCAGTGACTAAAATACATAGAGAAGAAATACGTACAACTGAATGGGAAACTTGGGTGTAAACATAAAAGACTGTATAGACTTATTTTCTGTTTTCTGTTTTAACTACTTTAAAAGCATGTAAGATTGCATAAAACAATAATTATGGCATAATATAAATTCTGAAGTTATAGATGCATGTAATACATATGACAATAGTATCATTTAAAAAGAGAGGAGGGAATGAGACCATATTGGAGCAAAATTTGTATATTTTGGTAGGATTAGCATTAATCTGAAGTAGATTATGATAAATGAAAATGCAGATTGGACTCAGTGCAGCCATTGAGAAGTTAATGTAAAACTGTGTAGTTAGAAATGATCAAAAAAGAGGAAAGGGACTAATCAACACTATAAAATACACATTTCACACAAAACAAGGCAGTTAAGGAGGAACAAAGGAACAAAAGACATTATAATTAGTCCTCCCCTAAACATATTCAAATGAAACACCATTAGGGTGGCATGCCACCAACCAAAGGCATCTTCAGGTGTAACCCAGTTTAGTAAAAGCTGAGATTAGGATCCTAACTCCATCACTTTCTAGTGGCATCGCCTTAGGCAAACGACTAATTTTCCAGTGTTCCATTTGTTGAATAGGGATAATAATACTTACTTTATGGAGCCAATGGGATGATTAAATATAATTAAAATTTAAAGAGAATGTAAAGTGTTAACACGCTGCCTCACATTTCAGAGGTACTTATTAAATAGACGCTACAGTGAGCATGTTAATTGTGATGATGAATACTGCTGCGGCTGCGGCTGGTCATTTAGTTGTTATTGTCCTGTTATTTTAGAGTCCTCGTCCTGATTTAAATTCCCCAAGGCATCATCCCAACAAAAAGGAAGGTGAAAGATTCACCTTCTCTCACCTGCTCTCCTTGATTCTGTGTTGGTATGAATAAGATCCATAGTTCTTCATGCTCTGAATATTTCTCACCTTACTGCATCAGTTTAGAGAATGAAAAATTAATATTTTGTGTGCAGTGAGAGTTGCTTTGTGTAGGAGCTTGGTGACATTAATAATTTTTTGCATTGTAACTCTGATCCCCCACTAACTATGTGTGGCTCTAGGATGTATTATAATTATAATTATAATTCTCTTCTTCCGTGAGAATTTGAAAGGGTTATCAACTGTTCTACAAGGAGCACCAGTGCATAAAGGCCCTCATGATAACTTTTATATTCATGAACCATCAAAGAAATAGGTGGGATTTTATAACCTACAGTCCTCCAGAAGGCACAAACTCAATTATAGTAAGTAACTAACCAAGTAAATAAGTAAAGTTACCCATTTAATGAACACTTGTTTAATATAAACAATAACAAATGCATGTAGATGCAAAGATGTGTGTTTATAGAACAGATTTATTCATTTAGCTGAATTGCTAACTGGGGGAAAACTGCACCTAAGTGTCATTTAGCAAATATCCTTATTATCTAAATTTTGATCAGAAGGACCTTAAGGAGGTTTCTGACAAAACCTTGTAGCTGAATTGTTGGGGACACTAAAAGGGAAAATGTATACAGGTCACAGAAGGGATCGTATCACAGCGACCAGACTGAAGACTTGATAACTGCTCACTCTGATCTGCAGATGTGAGATAGGTCTTCTGGGCCCTGGACGTCTCTGGCAAACCAGCATGCATGGTGGGTGGCTTGTCCCGGGCACACGTCCTCACAGACAACCAAGCTACTCTACGTGACTACTGAAATACCTTCTAAGTGCAGCAGACCCTCCCCTGGAGATGGTGGTGATTAGCTAGAAGAACGTGATTATTAATTAAATGGTTCGCTCTTTGATTCTCAGTTTGGTAAAAAAAAAAGAAATTTTTTTTCACTCTTTAAAATAATTGTTGTGACCATTTGCCATTACCCTTTTGTTGACTGGCTAATTCAACTGTAAGGCATTGCCAAAATTCACTTTCATTAAGGTCCTTTTTAGGGACATTCAGATGCATTGCTACAAAATGCAGCTGATATCTAGAATCATTTGTGCAGCTTTTGAAAATACCAAATCCTGGGCACCGCTCCAGAAACTGAACCAATCTAGAGAGGCTCTCAGGAAAAGGCACTGTAATTGTGATGATCAATAGGATTTGTCAGTGTGAGCTACAATGAAGAGCCCCCCAGGCCTCTGCAGTATTGACTGTTTTGTTTCATTGATACTTGAAGGAAAATTTCATTGCCTGAGATTTTAACTCTTATCTGACTCCTAACAATATGCCCTTTTGGAATAATTCAGAGGTGAATAGGGGGAAAATCAAACCTTAAAAAATTAAATTTGGGCCTCCTACTTGTACGGACTACATTTGAGAAATGTTAACTCTGTAATGATTATTGGGCCCCAATGTCAATTTTATTTGAGACCAGTGTCCCTTTTATAAAAGGGGACAAACTTACACTTCTTGTCTGTTAAAGCAAGAATTTTCAAGCTCTCTTCTGTGTAAATGGCTCAGAACCATAGCTAATACTGAGAAAGGTGCCACATAGGACACTAAGCTACTAACTACCATTTAAATCAAAGTCAATCTGTTCTTACCAGATTTTATGTTTGGGAATTATTTTAAAGAGTTATTTGGAAACAATGTTCAAGAGTTGGCTTGGCCTCCAGAGGCTTTCAAATCAGACTCCCAACATGCAAACATTCTTACCCGATTTAGAAATGTTAGAAAGAGCTAGAATTCTATCTCTAATTCATTCAATTTCTCTAGCTACACTTTTTCTCTGGGTATCTTAACCAGTCTCTGGCCTAAATCTTATTATCTAGACAGTTTCTCTATGCTGATGACTTTCAAATTCATATGAATAGTTCAGGCCACTTCACTGAGTATCAGGTTATCCAACTACTCAACATCTTCTCTCGGATTAATGTGTCTCACAGTATTTTCAGTTCTCCATGTCATCCAGCACACATCCAAAAAAGGCTTCTCTTCTCCAGAGAGCAGCCAGAGTGATATTTCAAAAGGAAATCAAATTGTATGATTGTCTTACTAAAACCTTCAAAGATCATAACCCCTAGAATGAGTTCAAACTCTACTTGTGAGCCATAGGCAGATAACGTCTGCACGCTATCCTTCTTGCAGGACTGGTTAATAAACTATAGTCTCTTGACTCCAAACCTACTCTTCTATATTCTGGCTTACTAATTACTTTACACTGAGGATGGGACTCTGCAAATTACATGTCCCTTTTGCAGGCTAGACTGGAGTACAGTGGGATAGTCATCTAAAAATTCCATTACGACAGAAGTTGGGGAGCATTTTGAAGCAGTGATGTCCTGTCATGGAATGCAGCTTATAAACCTCCTAGAGCCACAGTTTTCAAACTGCTGTCTGAGGATGCCTTTGTTGCTACCCAGGTACCCCAGTAGCTACAACAGTGGTAAAGAGGGTGCCCAATAGATGGGGCTTTAAGTCCACAGAGCAGATTTGTTCTTACTTTAAAAGTGACCAATTTATTCCTTCAAACAGCCAGAACACGTAGATCTGGAAACCAAGAGAGGGGAGCGAGAGAGCTTTCGCTTATTCATTCACCTAATTACTCATTCACAGAATTGATGCTTTCCGTTTTTCACAATATTGAGCTCTGCTGATTCGGGGGTCCTCATTGCCAAGGGAGGGATGATTCTGCCAACAGGCCAAACAATAGTTGAGTTAGAAGCTGATTTGGAAGCTGATACTGCCACCTGGCCATTGTGTTTTCCTCATGACCCTGAACCAAAATGTAAAGAAAGAGGGTGGCTCTCACTGGTTGGGGTGATGTATTTTAATTATCAGTGATTAAATGGCCTGTTGGTGAGCATGACGAATAGAGGTCCTAAGTATTCTCTGAGGTGGTACCTTTTATTACTTTCATGTCCTCTGGCAATCATAAAAGTTCTGTAGAGTCAGAGCACAGCACCACTCATAACCCTTACACTCTGTTTTGTGAAGCGGGGGTTAGAAAACCGTATTTTTTCTTTTGCCAGATGGCTCCCAGTTGGTTTCTAATGAAAAAAAGGCAGGAGAGGGAGACTGAAGGAAGAACTTGATCCTTTTTATTTTGTTTGCTCTTTCTTTCAGTATCACACGGCTACACTGCTCCAGCAGTACGAGTTAGATCCCGGAACAGTTGGAACTAAGGTCCATTTGTCCCAGACTCCTTGAAACAGCATCTTTGCATAATACTAACACCAGCAGCTGGGAATTACCCTCTCCTCAAAAGTCTGAGTCTCAGAACTGAGTTCTTGAGTGGAAATACTAATGGGGGTCGACTTCTGCTCATGATGGAGGAACAGGAGATGGATTTACACTCCCATCTTAAGAAAATCAAAATAAAAAACTGAACAGAGAATTCAAAACAATGTTTTCCAGACAGTGAAAAACAGGCCACACAAAAATAGTGATTTCTGATAGTGAGGAATTAGATGAATTCTATGAAAGCTCCCACTTGCTCTCTGGGAAGAGTTTACAGAGCCTGTGCAAGGTGGACACTGGGACAAGCAGAGCTGGTGGCCTCCCTGATTAAGGAAACTGAACAGAGAATTTCATATAAACCTTAGAATCAGTTTCTTAATATAAACACGATAACTTGATGGAATTTTAATCAGGATTGCACTGACTCTATATCAGATTGGGAATAACTAACATTGTGACAATATTGAGTCTTCATATCCCTGAAATACGCAGTATCTCTTCATTTATTTGGATCTTCTTGTCATTTTACTCATTGAGTTTTGTAGGATTTTTTAGATAGAACTTATACATATTTTACTAAATGTATGCCCAAGTAATCCTTTTTGGGGTACTAATATAAATAGTATTGTGTTTTTAATTTCAAATTCCACTTTCATTGTTAGTATATAGGACAACAATTGACTTTTGTATATTAACTTTGTACCCTGCGGCTTTGCTATGATCACTTACTAGTTCCAAGATTTTTTCATGTGTGAATTCTTTCAGATTTTCTACAGAGACATAATATCATCTGTGAACAGAGTTTTATGTCTTTCTTCTCAAGCTGTATGCATTTTATTTCCTTTTATTGGTTGCGTTAGCAAGGATTTCTAGTACAATGTTGAAAAAGAGTGGTGAGAGGGGACATCCTTGCCTTGTACATGTTCTTAGTGGGCCAGTTTGAGTTTCTCACCATTAAGTATGATGTTAGCTATAGGTTCTTCATAGATAGTCTTTATCAAGTTGAAAGTTCCCTCTATTCCTAGGATTGGATTTTGTTAAATACTTTCTCTGAAGCTATTGATATGATCATGTGACTTCTTTTTGTCTGTTGATGTGATGGCTGACAATTGCAATGTTAAGCCAGCCTTTCACATCTGGGATAAATCCCACTTGGCTGTGTTGTATAATTCTTTTTCTACACTGTTGGATTTAATTTCATAATTTGGGGAGGGGTGATTTTTGCCTCTATAGTCATGAGAGAACATTGGTCTCTAGTTTTTTTTTTTTTCTCATAACATCTTTGTCCAGTTTTGTTATGAGAGTAATGCAGCCTCATATAATAAGTTAGGGAGTATATTCTTTGATTGTATCCTCTGAAAGAGATAGGGAAGAATGAGTATAATTTCTTCCTTAAATATTTGGTAGAATTCACCAGAAAACCCATCTAGGCCTGGTGCTTTCTGTTTTGGAAGGTTATTAATTATCAATATAATTTTACTAATAGATATAGACCTATTCAGATTATCTAATTTTTTGTGTGAGTCTTGGCAGATTATGTCTTTCAAGGAATTGGTCCATTTCAACTAGGTTATGAGATTTGTGGGCATAGAGCTGTTCATAGGATTTATTATCCTTTTAATGTTCATAGAATCTGTAGTGATGTCCCTCTGTTATTTCTGATATTAGTAATTTGTGTTCTTTCTTTCTTAACCTGGCTAAAGGCTTATCAGTTTTATTGATCTTTTCAAAGAATCAGCTTTTGGTTTTATCTTCTCTATTGATTTCCTGTTTTCAATTTTACTGATTTGTCTAATTACTATTATTTTTTTCTTCTGGTTACTTTGAAATTAATATGCTCTTCTTTTTCTCTTTCCTAAGGTTGAAATTTATATTATTGATTTTAGAGCTTCTTCTTTTCTAGTGTATTTATTCAATGCTATAAATTTCCCTCTAAGCACTGGTTTTGCTGCTTCCCTCAAATTTTGATGAGTTGTATTTTTATTTTCATTTAGTTCAAAATATTTTTGAATTTATCCTGAGATATCTTCTTTGACCCATGTGTTATTTAGAAATGTGTTGATTAGTCTCCACATTTGGGGGGATTTTTTTCATCTATCTTTCTGTTATTGATTTCTAGTTTAATTTTGATATAAACTTAGAGAATACACTTTGATTTCTATTATTTTAAATTTATTAAGGTGTGTCTATGGTTTGGAACATTTAGGAATATTTCATGTGAGCTTGAGAAAAACATGTATTCTGCTGTTACTGGATGAAGCATTCTATAGAGTCCATTACATCCAGTTAACTGAGGGTGTTGTTGAGTTCAACTATGTCCTTGTTAATTTTCTGCTTTCTGGATTTGTCTATTTCTGAGACAGGGGTGTTTAAGTCTATAAATATGATAGTAGATTCAACTATTTCTCCTTATCGTCCTATTAGCATTTGCCTCATGTAGTTTAATGCTCCATCGTTAGGCACATATGTGTCAAGGATTTTTATGTCTTCTTGGAGAATTAGCCCCTTTATCATTATGTAGTGCTCTTTTTTGTCCTTGGTAAGTTTCTTACTTTGAAGTCTGCTCTGTCTGAATGTAATATAGCTACTCCTCTTTTCTGTTGATTAATGTTAACGACATATTTTTAGCATCCATTTACTTTTAACCTATATGTGTCTTTGTATTTAAAGTGGATTTCTTTTAGACAGTATACAGTTGGGTCATAATTTTTGATTCATCCTGACAACCTGTCTTTTAATTGGTATATATAGACAATTGACATTCAAGTGGTCACTATTAATATAATATCTAATATATTTATTACTATTTTCTGTTTGTTGTCCCTGCTCTTGTTTCCTATTTTTGTCTTCCACTGTTTATCTACCTTTTGCGATTATAATCGAGTATTTTATATGATCCCATTGTTCTTCTTTCTTAGCATATTAGTTACATTTCTTTTTTATTTTCTTTTTTTAGTGGTTGTCCTAGGCTTTGCAATGTACATCTTCAAATAATTTAAGTCCACTTTCAAATAATACTATACACTTTATGGGTATATATACCTAAGGTATATACTTATGCATGCATATTGGAATATATTGTTGCTGTTGTCATTTTGAACAAACTACTATCTGATCAATTAAGAATAAGAAATATAAAAAGTTTCCATTTTACCTTCATGTATTCAACCTTCAATGTTTTCCCTTTCTTTATATAGATCCAAGTTTCTGACCTATATTATTTATACAACCAACAGATTATGGCAAAGGTAATGGGCTATACTTGATTATGTGTATGCAGACACAGTGGAGTGTTTATCTTGCTAAAGCCTCTGTGTGCATGTCTATGTGTGTCTGCCTCCCTATCCAGTTCTGAAGATGCAAGCTCCCAGAAATCCAATAGCCACCAAGAAATAAATTCACAGGGAACTATACTCAATACCTTGTAGTAACCAATAATGAAAAAGAATATGGAAATGAATATATGTATGTATACGTATGATTGAACTATTATGCTATACACTAGAAATTGACATAACATTGTAAACTGACTATACTTAAATTTTAAAAAAATTTAAAAAGAAAGAGAAATTCTGCCAACAACCTGAGGCAGTTTGGAGGTAGCTCTTTCCCTAGTCCAGCCTATGATAAAATCCCAGCCTGGTTGACACATTGATTGCAGCCTTATTAAATTGTAATCAGTGACTGAACTTTTGACCCACAAAAACTGTGAGATAATAAACACGAGTGGTGTTAATCCACTAAGTTTGTGGCAATTTGTTACTCAGCATAGAAAATAAATACAAGCGCATCTCTCCAGAATCCACCTCAATGGAAAGCATTATGTAGGTAATCTCAGTAGGTCAATACTAATAACTTCCTGGAAGCTAATAAGTCCTTGGGAATTTAAAGATAATGACTCTGGTAACTGAGGTTTAGATAAGGGCTTTTTGCAATAAGGATAAACCTAGAGAAATCACAACTCTCCCTTCACAGGTGACTCTACGCTTGAGTTTTGCTAGTACAAATATCAATAAAAAGTCAAATTTTTAGACAGTCTCACGGGTGAAGACTATAATTATCATGCAAGATATTTGAATGATAACAACTGACTTTTTAAAAAAACAAAACTACCTCAGATGATGACTAGATATTACATTGAGTGTTTTGACAGCATCCTTTTGTTTTGCACAGGGAATCAATTTTCTTTGCTACCAGGACATAAACGGGCAAGAGAACTGTGCAGCTCAGGCCTTATTAAGTGTATTGTCATTAAAGATTCATCTTAGTCAGTCAGGCGTAAGTGCCTGCTCTCACGGAGCAGGTGTCCTTACAGATGTGGAAAGAGGGACGATTATGGTCTGTTAGTGACACAGTAATTATAGCATCGCTTGGAAGGAGTAAAAAATATCACTTTCTGGGGTACATTTTGTGGAACTTAGAGGATGAGGTACCCTCACACTATTGTTAGTGCAGACGAAACCTTAAAGACACACCTTTCCTGTTCTTTCTGGTCTTCAGATTTTGATGCATTAATAAAGAGTGGCAAAATAACTTTTTGAAATGTTGGAATACTCTGTATTCCTTTAACTTATCTCCAGTTAGTAGTAAACATTGCTGTTTTAGTATTTGCCAGCACATACAGGCATGAGATGTGTTAACCATACAATGAGTGAGTTTGAATGTATTTATTAACATTTTGCGATAGGCCTAAGTAAATATATCATAAAATACATAAGAAGTGCCCAATTTCAGAGAGTCACAAAAATAGCTGTCATTTAACGATATTTGACTTAATATTTTATATGGAAGATTTCCCCAGAATTGGAGACTTAGTTATAAGAAATAAAATCATTGAATATTTAAATCTTGCATTCAATCCTGGTTGCTATTGTATTGTATAAATAAACCTGGAGTCTAAATTTCACTGCCTATAGTAAACTTAGTAAGCATTTTACTGAGCAACACAGTCTATGTTTTTCTTAATATAAAATTTTATAATGAAAATGATCAAAAGTAGGGAATGGAAGGAAAAAAAAAACTGTTACATGTTTGAGAACATTCTGGTAGCTTCTGGAGAGGTGTCTCTGCTTCACTGAGCTTTTTTGTGATAAATGCCTTTATTAACTGACCTTCCTTTGTCATATTTGGCACCTCTGGGCTAATTGGCTGCTTAATAAGCTAGACGCTTGGTTTGGTTCTTTTGATTAACATCCAAATTCAACATGCTTATCAGGTACTTCTCAACTGTGCTGCTCATCATTTCTGATTCCTTTCATCTCTGTATGCTAGAGATTATTAGGGAGGTGTTTTGGTTATTTTGAATTTTTTACTGGAGAGGGAGATCTTAAATTGAAAGGGATTACCAAATTTTATGAAAAAATGCACAGACACCTGGGCATAACTGGGCTAATATTTTCCTTTCAAGGAGAAAAAAAAAACTCTTGGAAATATTTAGATGGAAAAATATAGACACCCAACACGTAAACAAAATCTGAGTTTTTCTTTGTAAACTTAAAGTAAGAGAATTTAATAAACTAGTAGAATTTTCTGAAGGGAAAATACTGTGACTGTAAGACTTACCATCTAGGCAAGCACCTCATTCATGCTGAAATTCAATGAAAAGTTATCAGTTTTTCAGCAGTTCTTTCACATACATATTTTGTTGAAAAACCATTACTTAAAGAAGTATTTAGCCAAGCAAAGAGTTGAAATAACTCAGTATGGAAAGGAAATATATTTTTTTTAAATGGAAGTGAAAAACCAAGAAAACGTAGCATCAAGTCTAAATTACTATTACTAATATGATTGTTAAGTACTAAAATTTATAACAATCCTTAACAAAATATGACAAACTAGGCATTGTTAATATGCTACAAACAAAGCAATTGTTAATATCCTACAAATATTATGCATATTATCTCTGACAATTTAATAAATACTCTTGGAACAAATGTCTCATAATAAAGGCAGATATATTTTTCATGTTTCTAAAGGATTTTTCCAGAGGAAATCTGCTCATTTTCTTAAGGAAGTCTTGGGTTGTGGTTACAGACACCAACCACGATTTTTGGTACTTTAATAAATTACTCGTTATTATCAGGTTGGGATTAGAATTAGACAGAGATGACACATTCTAGTTTTGCTTCACTACTTTGTAAAACTCTAGAACATTCTTGAGACAGCTTTCACACTTTAGTGAAAAGAGAATCTGAAAATAGAGAAACATGGAATGTTGTTTCTTATGTATTTATCCAAAGTTTTTACATCTTTTATATTTTCACTTATGTGAGTAAAAGAGACTAGAGAAATCCAAGGAAAGCATGCCATAAATTTAATCTCTGGTGATGTTCACCTCTGTTTCCTTTGCCTTCCTTGAAATGGCTTCATGGAATCTCCTCCATGGAGTCATTTTTCTTTTACATTTTGCAACAATTCGTTATTTTCATTACCAAGGGTGGAAGTTTCTAGGAAGATACTAATATAAATGAAAACACTAAAGACTCTCCTTTCCCATTATCCCCTTCTACAAATCTAGTAAGTGCCCAAGAAGGACAGTGGGGTTGGAACCGGCAAGAATGCCTCCTGACTCTAAAGGGAAGATTCATGCAAATTTTAGAAAAATGTAGAAATTTAAAAATTTTTCTCACCCATGCTACGGTATGTAAACCAGATTTAAGGCACAATTAAAGAGTCTTTGTCTAAACTGAAATGTCCTCTTTGTGACACAGGTAATTGAGGGCCAAACCTGGGGAAAGGCTCACATACAGCCTTCAAAAACCAATAAATTCCCATAAATAGGTCAGCAAAGACTAGGATGCCTAAAGTTATTGAATATAGAGTAATGTAAAGTTTTTCTTTTAATTCTGTGCTTCTGATAGTTTTAGAATTTTAGGGGCAGGAAAAATCAAGTCTTCTCTCAGTTCATGTGATGTATATTGGTGTTATGAAGACTATAACCCCATCAACTATTAGGACATTCTCCTGTTGATCTCTGTACGCTTTCTCCACGAAATACAGATTTAGTGACAATTTTAAATGGGACGTTAAATATAATGAAATTTGGCAAATGTTAGATTTCAATCTAAAATAAGACTTAATTTGTGCATACAACTGGTCTATTTTTAGACTCCTGGAGATCGGGGGGGGGGGAGTTAAAGAGACATAACAAGGTACATAATTGATGATAATCGACTGTTTATTAAACAGCTTCAATGGAATGATTTTCTGAAAATACAAAAACTGTCAACTTGTCAAAAGTAGCAGAAAGTCTGTGTATACTCATACTTAGGAGGCACATTTAGAAAGTTTATAAATAATTAGCACATATAAAGCTCAAAACATAGTTATAATTTGACAAAAAATATTTTAGGGGGAGAAAAATGACACGTTCCCCAATGTAATTAATATTGTACTTGAATCACTAGAAGAGACAGGTAATAGTTATTTCTTCTCAACCAGAGTCTCTCTGTACTAAAGCTTTATTTTTCTTACATTCTATCTTTGTGATGCTTTGCACTGTTGGTGATTATTTTTTACCAATAGCTGATTTCATGTCCTTTGACAGTTATGTTATATTTGGAACTGTTATATATATATTTCCTCTATAAAATAGGGAAGCATATGGCCCCTGCCTCATATCTTCCTAAAGCAACACTCATGAGATCTAACCCATCCTGTATTGATGATGATCTTTAAAATATATTCAAGAGAACGTTTAACACCAACATTGCATTTAATCTACGACGGTAAAAGCTGAAGAAAACTAAAACTTATTTTATGTATAACTGGTCTGAAATAGTAAATAAAACATGAGTGAGAAAAATACATCAAGATGTCAAATTAGGAAAAAAAAGATCATTTGAACTAAAGAATTAATTTAAGCTTTATTCTCATTCTAGATGTACAGATTCTTCTGGGACCTTCAGAGCAGCAGAGTAACAGGTTATTGTTTTTAACTAAAGCCCTTAGACTTTGTAGTCCTTTTGAGGCATCCTAGAAAATGCTGAGGCATTTGAAATAATACTACAGTCTTTCCTTTTAAAGTACCATTTAGATTTTATTATTTATTCCTGAATCAGTTACTTCTCGATGTATTGTAAACACTGAAAACCACCTAGAAACGTTAGACGGATAATTGTGAAACGTTAACCGGTAGTTCTCAGTGCAGGAATCCATCCCACCCACCTTTCCAGGGCTGTTGAGATTGGGAGGTCAGAAAATGTCTACTACTGGAAAACCAAGAACCAGCAATGAAAATGAGTTTAATAAAGATGTGGAAGTAAATGTCAAAAGAGTAAGTTAGAGAGTGTCAAGTGGTTGCTTTGGGGAGGAACATGAAAGAAATGGAAGACAAGGAACTTCTCTTTATTCTCCATTTGACCCCCATCCATTCTCTGTCCTCCTCACCCATCTGGGAGACTGACCTCTGGTCTACAAGACCCAGACCACTTTCCATATCAGAGGGCAGGGACAGTGGGAGTGTCTACCTCTAAACTTCCTGCCTTCTGGCTCTGTCTGGCTCCTAACTAGTGTCCCCAATTCAAGGCTTGACCTCTCACCAAAGTGGATTCAATGGATAATTTCAAATTTAGATAGAATTTGTAAGTTACAGAACATGTTTCCTTTTCATTTTAAATACTGTAAAACTGACTTTTAGGGCAGCTGACACTTAAGGTCTATTTAAAACAATTGCATGCATTGTTGCCTAATGGAATATATGCAAGTTTGAATATTTGTCCAGGAGAGCTAATAGAACTGGACTATTCCTAGAAATTAATTTGTAGAGTTGCCTCTGTGCTCTGGTGCTGTAGGTAGAAATGAGCATAGCTGAGGACTTCGGTCAAGATTCCTAAAATTGGACACTGCTTGCACCCAAGCACACATGTCTGCACACGCACTTGTGTGCACACACACACACACACACACATACACACACAGCTGGGGTAAAATGAGAACCCACCTGGGTCGGAAAGAAGCCTCAAGACATGTACAGCAAAAGGAAGAGGGGAAAGATACTGATAATGTTACAAACTGTATTGTTTAACATTAAAGAAAGCCTGAGGCTCTGTACAACATTCTTGAAGGATTATCGCTCATGCGCGTGAGCTGCTACGTTAGACTTCTTATGAAACTTACCTTTAGCTGTTCTCGGTTGGTGATGCTAGTGCTGAGCTGTCCACACATACTGGCACCTCTAGGTAATCAGACGAAATGTAGATTAGAATTACCGTTATGAGGGCTGCTGGGAAATACAGCTAAAAGAAGCTGCCATAAGAATCTCTGAAAATCATAGTTCACAAGAACCAGACAGGATGAGGTCAGGGAAGGAGGGTGGTGGCCATGATTATAGTTGACAAGTACTCTGGCACTGTCTTGATTTCACATATTGCATTGTGCACATTTCATTTACCCTGAGGAGTGATCTTTCACTTGCTGGATGATTCCTTTTTCCAATCAGCAATCCAAGAATACACCTGCAACTAATTTACATGTTCCTGTTTGGAAAATGTCCATATTATTAATGGATTGATTCCTCTTCATTTCCCTCCCAAGTCAATTTGCTTTAAGTTCCAGATCCTCTTCTATTATCAGGCATAAAGAGATAATTACTTTTAAAAGTATTTTCTGCACCGTGCATGTCTCATTAGATGCTGAATAATAAAACCGGATTCATTTTCATATTTCACATCTTCTTGCCTCATTATGGTTAATAGTTAGGAAAATCTATAAGTTGAGGGAACACTCAACTTAGGAAGCACACTATGTCTTAGTAGAGCTGTGAGATAACTGTGGCATCGCCTTTTTTCTTTTTCTGCCCTCTATGCTCACTTTTTTAAGAGCTCAGACTGCCTGACTTTGTGCTGCCCTGTGATCTCATGCAGGGCATATTCATTGAGCACTTAGTATTTCCAAGATGCAATGCTAAGGAACTCTCACTAAGCTGGGAGTTGGGTCCATGTCATCTGACCTCAACTCTGGTACTTAACCAACCACCATAGTCACCTTCGTTCTAACGGAGGTGTGATTAGTTGTCCAAGACATTTCATTATCCTGAACCTGTGTTCTGAACAAGGCTGTTGCGAAACAAACAAAACATGCTTGTCTTCTTACACACACACATGAAGTTATGTCTTCTCCTTGGTGAGGAACGGGTTTGAAGGTGTTTCTTGGGATTCTGAATTTGTACGATTTTTTGTAGACTGCTTTGTACTCTCTTTTCCACTTCCCATCCAGTAACATAGCACGTTTACTTACAACTCCTTTGCAATTTTGCAAATTTGTTGTGAGACTTAAATGAACACATATAAAAGTTTGAGACATCTAGCCCAGGGCCTGGCATTTGTGGGCACCTCACAGAAAACTACAGATGGGTAACTAGCTAGCTAGTTAGTTAGCCAGACGACACAGCCATAATGGATGGAAATGTCTAAATACATAATAGCAAGAGACAGTAGTATATACTTCTTTTAATTTCTTATACGTACACTAGTTTCCAGGGGGACACAGGAGGTGCAACAACTCAAAAAATCTATTTCTCTCTGTCCGTGTTTTCAGCACTACAGGAACCAACTGTAGCCAGATGTTAAGTAAAAACTGCCAAGAGTTAAATAGAAAACAAAGTAGGTAATTTTTTTAAAAGGTGAAAAGGAGTTAGAGCAATTAGTATATATGTATTATATTATTATAGATAACATACTATAATATATGGCATGTATAGTATATATAATGTATGTGATTATTTTATATATACATAAATGTATAAACAAACATATACACACGTGTGTATATATGTATATACATGTATGTATATATATATGCTAATCTCTTTTGAGATGTTAGATTCTAGTCTTTCCCATTAGGTGTAAACAACTCCTTCCAGACAATTAAGACATATGCTTGATAAACTTTTTTGCACTAATGTAATTTTATAAAGTCCATAGAGCCTTCAATTTTTCTATGAGAAGAAGGAATCTGATCTTGTTCTCCTGTATCATCAGTATCCATAAAAGGAGAAAAGCACAAAGACCAGGTTGTGATACTATCTGATTTACGCACTAATTACGCAAAGTACCTCCTGGAGCATGAATGGAAGCATTAGTGGTAGAATAACAACAACAAAAAAGCTCTGGGGGAAGAATTAGCAGGCAGGAGGGGAGGGCAGGAAAGAATCCATCGAGGTTGGTCCAGGCTGAATGCGTAAACACCACGTAGACCACCTGTGAGGATGTCAGGCCTGATCTCTGTTGCAGGTAATTCATTTAAGCCAAAATATTAGGAAGACATTTTTTTTAAAACAATCCATCATGTTTAAAGAAATTTTAGTGTATAAAATTTTCTTGATTGTTTTAGTAACATGGGACTTTTATATGTCATTTACGGGATTTAGTGACATAATTACCCTCAGGAAGAGTGATTTTAAAAGACAAAAATATATACATTGTTACAAGTCCAAAAAACATTGCCTAATTTTCCATCCAAAATGATAATATTAATATTATATATAAACATTTTTCTTCTCTATTTTTGATATTGTATGTGCTCTTTATACTACTGACTTTATCATTTTTGGAATTTTAAAGAGAACTTCTGTATTCTATTAGCATTTCGTTTGAGATAACCCTAAATACAACACTTCTTTATTTAAAATAGAATTTCCTTTTACAGAATCAATACTCTAATTTCTGAAAACATCATGGCACAGAATATCCTTGCCACTGTAATGATAATATCTTATATATCAATAAAATTTAGCAGCTTTTCAAAATGTGGTTTGCCTCAACTCTACAGAATTGATTATCTCCTTTTCGAAGAGCTATTTCAGGCAGCGCACATGTGGTTCATAAGTGGTAAAACCAGGTCTAAAGCACCACCTTGTTGGATAATTGTGTATCTTATCTAATACTTCATGTTCCTGTTTATTCAGCATAGCATCCTTGTTTTAGGAATTTTAGGTTCTGAAATCTTAACTACCTGATACGTGAGAATTCTATAGTAAGAGGTCAGAACATGTAAGAGTCACAAGATTACTTCATAGCTCTCAGGATTGGGGGCAGAAAATCATTGAGATGCAAGAAAACAGGAATTATCCAACTCAACTTATTAACCCTTTCTTGTACTTACATGTTTCTTAGTACAAGAGAATCTTGTACGAGCTATTTTGCTAATGTACAGACAGGCACACACATATGCACACACATAATTGTGTACAAACTTGGGTAACAGATGAACACCCTCAGTATTAACCATCATCATTATGCCATTAACCACAGAGTTAACTGTCATTTTTCACTTGTTCATACGTGTCACGTTCATTAAGTTTTAAGTCTTTAGAAGAGACAACTATGTTGCAGAATCTGAGAAGCTAGTTTTTCACACTGTAATTATGCCTGTGTGTGGTTTTTTTTTATATTTAAAAAATGTTTTAAAATAGTTTTAGGTTTACCAAAAGTAAAGATAGTAGAGAAAGTTCCTGTATAATCTGCATTGTTTCCCCGATTGTTAACATGCTACGTTACAATGGTACACCTGTCCAACTAAAAAGCAATATTGACTCATCATTATTAACTAAATGCCACACTTTATTAAGGTTTCGTTATTTTCCCTAATGTCCTTTTTCTGTTCCAGGATCCTATCCAAGTTACACATTACATTTAGTTCTACACAGCCCTAGGCTACCCTGGTCTCTGACAGAGCCTGGGGTTTTGGATTTTCGAGGAGTAAGTATCACAAAAGCAAAGTATCATTTTCAAGGGTACATGCTGTCAACATGACTTCATGACTTAACACAGTTGAGGTTAAATTTGATCACCAGGTTCTACAAAGTAAAGTTATTCAGCTCCTTCTTTCCACACTGTATTCTTTGGAAGCAGTTCCCATAAGGGAAATTATGCTCTGCCACCTCAGTGGGAAAATTATCTACATAACCATTTGGAATTCTTTTGTGCAAAAGAGTTATCTATTCTCTGTTGTTTTTAACTTATTCAATCATTTGTATCAGTATGGACTCATGGATACCTGCTTTATACTCTGGATTATAATCCAATAGTTTATTTATTTTGTTCCTCAATTTTTCCAGCTATTGGCCGTCACGAGCCCTTTCAGTTGGATCCCGTGTCCCTTGGGCATACCCCTCCCTTTATTTTTTGAATAGTTCCTTCTTTTCTAACACTACAAATGCTCTAGTTGACTTTGTTTATTTCTTGCTTCTGTCCTGGAATCAGCCATCTCTCTAAGGAGCCCCGATTCTTTTTACTGAAGAATGTGATTAGAAACCACGGTCTGGGCACAGCATACTCATTCCTGTTGGGCTATCATTGCGCCAGGCAGTCTTAGCAGACAGAGCTAGGAAATACATGTATGCATAAAACCCATGTGCACCTGCATGTCTGTTTTTTTCTCTGTCTATCCAACAGTATCTGTATTAATGAGTTCACTCTGATGTCTCCAGCTCTAATCCAGTCCCATGTGGTTCCTTCTAACGTCTCTCACCCCATTCATCTCTAACGTCCCACTCCAGCAGTGAGAATCTGTCTCCTCCACTCACCATCCATTTCCTTTTTCATCCAATTTCTATATACATACAGCTTCAGAATAATTAACTCTTACCCTTGCTAGCAACAGTATTACCAACTAAAGTGTTAATGTCCATTTTTTTTATCTCTAGTTTTGTAGCTTCCAATCATTTCCAAAGTTACTTAGATCAATACCTCTTTCCTCACCCACTTCAGCGAGATTATGTCATATGTTTATAATATAAGTAGATTATTTTGTCACAATCTACTATTCTATTTTATTCTTATTCTTGACTTTTTGAATAGGTACAAGATAAGTTTTATTCTTTGTGACTTAGAATAGTTTGACTTTTTGACACATGGAGAAAGTAAGATTTTTAAGCTCTGTGTTAAATCTGGGAATAAAAGCATGTAAAGCTACCATGAGATAGGATAAAACTGAAATTCTGCAAGGGAAAAGATCCTCCCTCTTCGCCTTTGGAGTTCTGCACCTAACACATTTCCTGGTTTATAGTAAATGCTACTATAAGAGATATTTGACGTATATGTATTTCTTTTTCTTTAACTGAAGTATAGTCAATTTACAATGCTGTGTTAATTTCTGGTGTACAGCATAGTGATTCATTTATAATATATATATTCCTTTTCATGTTATTTTTCTTTAGAGGCCATTACAAGATATTGAACATAGTTTCCTGTGCTCTGCCAGCACATTTTTGTATCAGTATTTCTTCATATCACACTTCCTCATCCAGATAATTTGAGATTGTACAGACAGAGCTATTGTACACACATTGATAAGCACACCTCCTTTCCTTAATCGTATTGTGTGTTGGGAATTTCAAGTTATTTTATGGTTTGCCTTTGCAAAGTGTACCCTACAAGTTAGCATGTCCTTTAGTTTTCCCAAATTAAGTGCTTAGGTGTTTCTGTTTCCAACCTGGCAAGTGCCATTATTTCTTTAAATGTTTTTACAAAATTTTCCCATTTGATTTAGAATGAGGTTCCACTAGTCGCTTATTCTGTTCTTGGAGAGAATAAACTATTACCACAGGAGTCAAAACCACTCTTAGCTGAAAAATTTACTAGCGGGAACCCAGGGCAACTTTATCTTGCCTCTGGGTCTACTATAATTTTCACCCTACTCTTATTATAATAAAACCAATGTTGCAGTACATTATTCTTCATAATTTACAAAGCACAGTACAATTTCATTTCATTATCATCATGAATCTAGAAATAAGTCTAAAATTCATTTTGTAGTTGAGTTTTAAAAGGTGAAAGAATTTGTTCATGATCATAATGCTAGTTAGTCATGATCTAAAATATGAACAGTTTTCCTATCTCTAAATTTTGTGCTCTATTTTATTTCTTTTATGTTGACATAATTTGAGACAGAGAAATTGTAGCAATAATTTTAAAAAATCCAATATGTCCATATGTATGTTTCTGTCTGCAAAAATGCAGATTCGTTTCCTTAACGGTTTCAGAATAGGTTGTAGACATGTTGCCCCTTTACCACTACATACCTCAGTGTGTATTTCCCCCAAACAAGTGCATTCTCTTACATAATTGCAGTACCAAATCAAGGAATTAACACTGATATAATATTATCTTTTAATCTACGGACTTACTGTCAGATTTTGCAACAGTTCTTCTGCTCTTTTGGTGACACCATTTCATTTATCTGGCTCAGGAGTGTATTTCTGTGAGCCATCTTCTGTTTCCCTTTAGAGTTAAGTCTTCTCCACTGTCTCTCTAGGCTGATTTCACTCTTAAGTTTATTGTTTTCCTACACATCTCTGTTTCTTGATCAAGAACTCAGTTCTCTTCCTTGTCCTTTTTCTGTGCATTAGCCTCTCTTCCACATATACACTGTTCCACTAATACACAATCTAAACTCATCTAAATGTGTTGATTTCTAGAGGATAATGTGACCAGAGCTGTGATGGACTCTCCAGTCTGTGTGTGATCCCTTCTCTTCCTCTAAGTATGTGAGTATCTAAAATTGAAGTTGCCTGTCTGTACTCAGTATAAGGGGATACTGTTTTCTTGTGTGAATCCCTAACCATCTCCTCCACTTTTTCTTGCCATGTTAAACGTACTATTTGCATATAGACGAGACTCCTGTGTTTACCCTGAGTGTTTTTTTCCATCTGTCTACAAATTCCGTTTAAAGCCCTCATTATCAAGCCATCTATCTCTGGAATAATACTTTTCCCATACAAATGATGTAAAATTATTGGCAAGGGATAAAGTGTATCAATCTGGTATCTTGAGTCATAATTTGGAAATGCACATTTTAAAAATTCCATTTTCATACCCAATGTTTTTATTCTCATGATTTCTTTCTCTTCCGAAGTTCCAACTGTCAGTGGGAACAATGACTAAAACACCAACTGTGAATACTTAACTTGTCTTTGTTAATTGCTAAAGAGTTCATAATCTCTAAGCAAATTCTTTCACTTTATTTTTTTAATAAAATCGTAAGGATGGCCAGCAACTGATGGACTATAAATATCTCATAAAGGATTCTTTCTCAAATCTATACACCTATTTAAACAATGTATCTATGGATTGACTATTCAGGGTCTTCACTCATTCATTCACTTATCCATGTGTTCAAGAAATATTTGAATTCTTAAATCCGTGTATCTGTCTGACACTTTGAAATGTGCATTACAGGGGTAATTAAGTCAAGTGATTGGTCTCATTGAGCTTATATTACAATCAGAGTTTCAGACAAGAAAGATGAAAACAAATAAATAATAAGTAGAAACACTGACATATGTACCTATTGAAATAAACACTGTGACAAGATAGAAAGTGACCTGTGGGGAAGAGTTTAGGTAGAGTGAGCTGAGTAGCCTTTTCTGAGCTGATGGAAAATACAAGCAAATATCTGGAGAAGAAAGTCAGGTAGAGAGGATTTAAAAGCATGTTTGGTGTTTTCAAATATGAGATCGTATCCATGTGTAGGTATTGTGATTTGATCAGATAAAGGAATGCCTATCTCTTAATAGCAGTGTGAAGATGGCGGTGAATGTATTATGGATAGACTGAGAAGCTGCTCATTCCTACTGGTGACTGGATAGACAGAGATGTGAGACTTAGGGACTTATTCTGATGACAAATTCTTAAGTAAGATTAGTCTAATATTCTTTTTTTTAAATAGATTTTATTTTTTATTTTTTTATGGAGGTACTGGGGATTGAACCCAGGACCCTGTGCATGCTAACCATGCGCTCTACCGCTGAGCTACATCCACCCCTCACCCGCTATTCTGAAGTTCTGGAATTATTTGCTCAATGACACAGGGTTTCTGAATATTTTCTCCCTTTCCATGGTAAAGTGGTGCTGTGAGGGGGTTGCTCTGCTATTTGTTCTACCAAAAGGGATTGACTATCAAAAGTGAATTGCCTGCTGTAAACACGTGGCTTCTCCTCCAAATTGCCTAAGGGGTTTCCTTACTGTCCTTCTCATCTAAACAAGACTGGCATTTCCTTAAGTGGAGTCTAGTCTTCGCATTCCACAAGTCTCCAATCATGAGTGTCTTCTTTCTTCCTCTTGTTTCTGGCTTGTATTCTCCTCCACCACTAATGTCTGTGTAACTATGGGGAAGCTATTCAACTTTTCTATGCTTACGGTCCCCCAGTTGTAACAATGCTATAATAATACTACCTACCATTTGGGCTATTGTCCGGGGTCAAGAATATTTGTAGAGCAATTAATGCAATCCTATGAACTAAGAAATTCTTGAAATGCATTAGCTATTATTTTTATTATGAGACTCTTGTACTATTTGGATTTCTTTTTTTCCCCCCGACATTTGCTATATTATCATTTCATATTATTGGCTTTGATATCCTAGAAAATTGAGTGGTTTTATTAAGTCTCTTCAATTCTTCATCTTTTTATTAATCATGTTTTAACTGCGTATTGAAGTATTCATTCAAAGAGTGCACACGTTTTGAGTCAAGTCACGTACAAAGTCAGATACACATCACTTACATCAGGAAATAGAATATTAACAGCATCTCAGAAGTCCCATTTTTGGCTCTCCTCAGTCACTACTTCTCACAAAGGTAGCCACTATTACCAACTTTATAACCATAGGTGAATTTTGCCCATTCTTGATTTTTGTATAAATGAAATTTGGCAATATGTACTCTATTGCTTCTGGTCTTTTGCTCAATATTGTATTTACAAGGTTCTTCTATAGTCTTGCATGGAGTGGTAGGTGGTTAATTCTCAGTGCTGGTCAAAATGGAAGTTGGCCCAACTTTAAGGGGAAAGAACTTAAAAATGCACATTCCTATTTTTTGACAACTCACTGTCTTTATTCCCAGAATTCCCACATTAAGTGAATTTCCTAGGGAAATAAATAAGCATTTATATAGAAAATTTATACAAATATATGCATTAAATCTATATCTATAATAGAAAAATATTAATAAACAAAAAGGAAATAATCTGAAAGTCTATCAGTAGGGATTGGTTAAATCAAGTATTGTGTAGGCATCTCTTGGAAAATTATACAGTAATGAAAGAACTTTTTAAAAGTTAAATATAATACCATGTGTAAGCATTATTACTACATGATAAATGGAGAATATAAAACTAAACTGATAGTATGAACTAAAATTTTTCAGTAAAAAGTTGGATTGATCAATTGCCAACTATTTTTACATATCCACACCATTCACAAATCCATACACACTTATGTAAATAGTGTATATCTCTGGATGGTGAAATGATGTACAATCTTATTTTTCTCAATATTTTGTAATTTCCAAATATTTAAATTTTATACGTTGAAAATATATGATTTTATCCATCAGATAAAACAAAGTAAACAAAATGCTATGAGAAGAAATAGGTTCTAATCATAAATTTATGTTGGTGTTTGCATTAATTACAATAAAAGCTGTCAGTTTTGTGTTTAATTTTTCAACAAATCCTAGGTTTGATAGTCAAAAGCCGTTGCGTTAGTTTGCAAAACAGTATCCAGATTGTTAAGTAAATTGAACAGAAACTGACTGCTCTTCTTTGCCAAAAAGTAAAACTCTTGCAAGTGGCGACTCGTGACACTAAGTTACTTGGTGAGCAGCTATCTTTTTCAAATAACTCACCAAATGGGTCCAGAGCTTTGCTTCTGGGGTTTATGACAAATTAAATGTCACCACTGGTTTTTGTAGGCGATCCATATTGCAAAATGTTCTTTTCTCAGAGTTGGTCACTAGACTCTTGTTCTGTGGTTGTATATCAACCCAACGGGCAAAGACTGAAATAGTAGGGAGTCCACTTTTCCAGCTTTGGCAGATTCATAGATTTCTCAGCAGGAGGGAGGTAGTGCCTTCTGCAATAGCCGTGGAGAATCCACGCTCTGGAAACAGTGTTCACAGTTCTCTAACCCGGTCCCTCCTTCATTCCTTGGATGTTTTTGCTTTTATTTCACCCGTTGCTACTTAAAAGGGCCCTAGATGGTAGACAATCGGCACACCTGTCACAATTACATTTGCAATGTTTTATACATATAGCCATATGTATTTAAGATGACTATTTAATATACATGCCTAGGAAAATCCTTTGGGGGAAATACAAAATTAAAATCTTAGACATAGAAGGCATGAAAAGTCATCAGATACACATGTAACCTATGTGTGTACGCACATATACACATTTAGAGGGAATTATTTAAAGCTAGAAAATTGTTAGGAGATTTTAATCAGTGACAAATGCCATGAAAATTTCATTATCATCTTACAACCAATTAATAATAAGAAGTGTGTGCACAATAAAGACCAGCTGGTATCCTTTTGTCCTCGTCAAAGGCTAACACGTGCCTGCCAGTTCTGTGGCCATGTTAATGGAAGGTGACTGGCTCTTTCTGTTATTATCTGTCTGTCTGTCTGTCTATCTACCTGCAGAAGGGTGTACTTCAGCATGTCTCAAATTATTTTGGTGGCAAATTTTTCAGGATTTATTTTGCTCCTCAGACAGTTGTCCTATAAATGATAGTGCAATCTGCTGTAGTGTAATCTGTATTATTGGCAGAATTATTCATGTTTATGCATTAAGTATCACTAAAAATACATTGCACGTTTTCACATTGGAAAAAAAAAATTAACCTTTGAATCTCTTAGGATATAATTTATAAATATGAACGGAATTTTTTGAAAAATACTCAGAAGTTTTAAATACAGACAAAAATGGAGTCATTAATAGTTCAAAACAATGAGCATTAGATGAGATCAGGTTTATAGAATTACAGTCATATGCCCTATTATTTAGTCTTTGTGATGTGAAAATTGTTTGCTACGTGATAAAATTATTATAAAGGTAACATATATTCTGTCATGGGAACTATCAGTTTTGCCTTAACAAGCTTCTTTTTCATGTTTTGACCCACTTTGCCATTGCTTTAACTTAACTTTTCATGAGTAACCCAGTGTCTAAACCCATTTTAATCATAGCTGCCAATACCTTTTTAGTCTTGAATAACAAAAAATATACATTGAATCCAGTTTTATTGTTTTGGCTATTGATTTTATAAATTACAGAAAAAAGCACAGATGTCATACATTTCAAAATTAAAATATAAAATTATCAGTGAATTTTAGCAAATAAGGGTCCAATAAATAAGCACTTTATTTTAGTTGTATTGTCTAAAACTTTAAAGCAAGAATGGAAATTATTCCAAATGAGAGATTCCAGTAGTTACATACATCCTATTCAAGACTGATTACTTCACCATTTTTGTCTTGTTTTTTTAACTAACAAGAATGAATGTTTCTACCTACCCTGTGTAGGCAAATCCAAAACAGTTAGTCTAAATCTTTCACCCTAATGTTCAATTGCATGTGTGCCTATAAGCCATTCTTCTGATCAGTTAGTCTATTCTGTCTTTGAAAGATTGTGAACCAGATTTACAATGGGATGTCCAAGAAAATGTTAATGTTTCCCTAGGCCAGTCATTTTCAAATTTCTCCTCAGAGTTGGCAGAGTTATAAAAGATGTTTCAAGGGCTGCAGTGGTGGGGAATTGGGTGGGAAGGTGACAGAGAGAGGAGCCCCTAAGGCCTTGCTTGTGTTTACTATGTCAGCAAAGAATCTGCTGCTCTGTTCATGAGGTAGATTGGGAGATACCATTACTTAAGACCCCTGACTTCAGGTGCTCCACACCCCATCTGCATGACCTCTGTTAAAGGCAACAGTGCGTTTTGCATGTTACCATGACAGTGGACTCTATTTGGAAGGGGATTGCCACAGTGCCTTGGAAGATGGAGATTTAGAGCTGGAAAGAAGCCTTGAGATCCTCTGATCCAGTGTTTATATTTTATAGGAGACGAATCCAAGACAAAGAAAGAGTAAATTACTTACTCAAAGCCTCACAGATTGCATCAATCAATATTCAGTCATTAAAACATGTATTGAGTGACTACAGTGTGTCAGACATTGGCTCTGTGCTGAGCATTGATGGGGTGTTGATTAAGATGGACACAGTCACTGCTCCAGGGAGCTCTCACATTCTAGAGGGAGAGACAGACAATAAACATGTACAAGACAAATGACAAAGTTCCAGATGCTGATAAGGGCTGTGAGGGAAAGACAGTGTGGTAAGGAGGCAGAAAGTTCAAGGCTGTGGTGAGGATGGAATGGAAGTGGGAGGGAGAGCACTGTAATAAGATGGTATAGGAAGACCTCTATAGGAAGGTAATATTTAATTATGAATTAAATAATGGAGTGAGAAGATGATCTTAAGAAAGAGATGCTACACACAAGGAATACTCTGAGACAGGAAGGAGCATCGTCAAAACTCTTATGTTGAAATGCTAATCCCTACAACTGCAGAATAGAACAGTATTTTGAGACAAGGTCTTTAAGAGGCAATATGTTAAAATTATGTAATTAGAGTGAATCCTTAACCCAGTATGACTGGTGTCCTTATAATAAGAGATGATCAGGACACAGAAAAATACACAGAGAAGACTACATGAAGGAAAATGAAAAAGTAGACTCTCTCCAAGCCAAAAGAGAGGTTTTAGAAGAAATAAACCCTGCTGACAATTTGATTTTGGACCTCTAGCTTCTAGGACCGTGGGAAAATAAACTTCTGTCGTTTAAGCAACTTAGTTTGTGGAACTTTTGTTATGGCAGCCTGAGCAGGCTAAAACATTGGGTTTTGGATTTTAGCCATTGCAGTAAGTGTGTGGTGGTATCTCATTACTTACAGTTCCAATTCCCTAATGACATGTGATGTTAAATATCTCTTCATATGTTAATTTGCGATCAGTATATGGCAAGTTTCCCTTCCTTCAGAGTTTACAGCCATGTATGATCTTTTTCAATGTCAGGAAACTTTTTTCATGTATTTTTGTCCATATTTCTTGATGGATCCCATGTTATCTTTCATGGGTGGTAATGGAAGTCTTGTCTGTTTCTTTTGAGACACTCTCAGTGCTAATTCAGTTTGCAGATAGTCATTCAACCTTTTATTTTGACTTTACTTCATGTACATTTTAAAATATAGATGTCACGTGTAAAACAAATTAAATAGCATTGACTCATATTTATCCAGCAACAAACAAAAAAATTCAGAAACAAACGAAAAAAGAATGAACTCCCACTTTCTTCTCCCAGACTTTCACATGATTATAAACCTGAAAATATTCTGTGTTTCACACAGAAGCTCAAGATAGAATATTTTAGAGTGACGGACTTTGCCATGCTGGTACATTAAAAGCCAAGTATTCATTACATGGTCAAAAAGTAGGCCAAAACATTTTTTAAAGACTAAAATGGCAAGATTACTGTTATCTAAACATGACATAGAACATACAATAAATTCTAAAAGGAAATATTTACTAACTGCAATATTTGTAAACAATGAATGAAAATATTAGGGAGATTGAATCTATTAATGGCCATTTCCTCCACTTAAATTCTGAACCAATTAGTAAATATGAGTAAAATATAAGGTGCATGGAGAAACAGTGTCATTTTCATTATTAAAAAAGTGCCAATTGTGACTATTTCCTTTATTGGAAGGCAAGTGGACTTCCTAATATTGAATTCTCAAAAGTAAACAGATTTTTTTTTCCAGATTATTGGTTGTATTGGATGACCAAAGGCCCCGCTATGTGAAGACCTGTCTTTGCAAACATACAGCTTAAAGGGAAGGAGCTACGAGTGTGTGCCTGGTCATACACCCAGGATCCCCCGAGCAATCAGAGTAAAAGGAGATTGGCCTGCTATGTATAGTTTCTCCTCCCTTTCTCACTCTACCTCTGAAGGCAGGAGAAAGGCTTGGGAGAGGCCACTGTGCTAGATTCATGATACAAATGGTGTCACTCAAACTAACGGAAGTTGGAGAGGTGTTTCTGTTCGGTGCTCCATCCTTCCAGTCTACAGCATGGACTTGTTTTTCCTTACTGCCTGTATCAGCAGATACAGAGGGCTAACTGTATTCTACATTACCCATAAGGAGGGCCTGAAGGTGTATTTGGGAGACCTATAACTCACTGCGTAATTACAGCGGACTTCTTCCGTGCAAACTTCAGTAAGATTGCCTGTCCTAAACCACATCACCCATTCACAGACAGGTCAAA
Source organism: Vicugna pacos (assembly GCF_048564905.1). Lineage (NCBI taxonomy): Eukaryota > Metazoa > Chordata > Mammalia > Artiodactyla > Camelidae > Vicugna > Vicugna pacos. The sequence goes on along the minus strand of NC_133000.1, from coordinate 11,335,905 downwards.
GTTCAAATCCTAGCCACAGAACTCACTCAGCTCTCTCTGTTTGCCATGAGTGGGGAAGAATCTTATATTCCCCTGTCCTGTACTACCTATTAGTTCCTTTTATAACTTTTTTGTTTTATATAATTCTGAACAATACCTACAATGTTAATATTTAATCCTGAAAGTAATGTGGTATATATCATGTCATTGACAACAATGCCATGGCTCTAGTAGAGGGTACTTTGAACAATTATGGTGAAAAACAAGACTTAATATCACTATACCATTTTTTGTTTAAAAATATATTAAAATATAATGCATTTCATTTGTTAGGATATGCCATAGACCCAAACTCACAGGGACCTGTGCTTAAGTCTCAATGAGAAATTTGTTAGTTACTGTCAGAGAAAGGAAGAAACAATCACGAAATCATAAACCAACAGCACAATTTCTTGCTTTAAAAAGGAAATATCACATCACTAGTTTCAAAGGCAAGGAGAGATGGGAGGTATATTTATGAAAATCTTCCTCTCTTAATCATAATTTACCCCAATTCTGACTGGCCATAGCCATTAAAGTACCAACCAGAGTTTTGTTTTCTTTTGTTTTGCTTTAATTTTAGGAAAAAATATATAACCTTAAAGAAAGATAAATGATGGGGAGTTTCATGGCTAAAGCCTGAAAAAGAAAAAAGTCTAAAGAAGAAAACGCAAGAGCTTTCTTTTCTAAAGAAAGCTCTGTGACTTTGGAGGATTCTTTGGGGATTGTACACTTAGAAAGAAGCGAAGCAGAGGAGAAGGTGCTTGAACCTAAATATAAATGTAACAGTTGCATGAAACTGTAAGAGGAAGGCTAATAAACAAAAATCTGAGCCTTGCAGAATATGTGCAGACAATGAAAAAGAACACTTTTGCTAGGCTCATAACAGACAGAGAAACAAGGAAGAGAGAGTTCCATCCCTTGGAACAGATGGTATAATGTTAACAGAACAACTTAACTGCTGTTCTGCTCTTGTCCTATTCAGAATGGGAATTTGCCTCACTGAAACTGTTGGGGGAGGGTAAGATGCTGCTTACATCCCAGGGTAGCTGAGCAGGTAGTGAGACAGCACACAGCTCCAGCACCTCCACATCAGAGCATCTCCAGCCGGAACAATTTCCATAGAACAGAAAGGAATTTCCAGAACCAGGATCAGCAATTATGGCCAACCATGGAGAATGAGATACACGACTCAGGGAAATAATTCCATTTTTCAAAAAGAGGTAACTGAACTGACATGAGTGAGACCTTGATGTCAATGATTTAGGTTGTTAGGACTACTGTATATGGACAAGAGTGAATCCAATACTAAGTTCCAGTATGAATCCATTAAGAACAAACCATGGTATGGAGCATAATTTCCTTTTTCTGTTAGTAAAATCGAAGAATGCCGTCACTTTGGTATACACTAAATTTTGTGAATGACTTCTTTTACTCACTATAATGTTTATGAGATTTATCTTTGTTTTTGCATATATCAGTAGCTCATTCCGTTTTACTCCTGAGTGGTATTCCACTGTATGAATACTTCACAATTTATTTATTCATTCCTCTATTGATAGAAACTTGGACAGTTTCTAGTTTTTTATTACAAAAATGATATTCTCATTAAAAACATTTTTTAAAATAGTCTTTCAATTTTCTTGGATAAATACCTAGGCATGCAACTCCTTGGTCATAGTGGAGATACATGATATGTATCATTTTATTTCTATGTGTATGTTAAAATATGATTGATTGATTGATTTATCAGACCCCTTTTCCCAAAGTGAAAGGTAATTACTGTGTTACATTCCTACTCATAGTTTGAGATTTCCTGAGCACATCCTTGCCAGGGTTTGATTTTACTACTCTTTTTTGTTTTAGCCAATCATGTGTGTGTGAGGTATTGATTTTAAAAAGCACTTTTAAAGTCTAAAAACATCATTGATAGTGATAGAATAATCTGGCGAATTACAGATGGTTGAATAATCGTATTTTAGGAATGATATTCAAAGGGTCACCTTTGATTCCTTCAATCCACCTGCTAACGGCATGACCTTGGGCAAGGTACTCGTGTCTCTGTTTCTTTTTTTCTGTGAAATGGCCTCATAAGGAATCCACCTCAGAGGTCTGTGATACACATTAAATGAAATTATCCATAAGAGACTTAAAAGGGTGCTTGTCACACATCACTCTCTCAATACATCTTAAATAAAACTATTACCATTTTCCACATGTACTTTTGGGGCCAACGGCTCTGAGTGGACTGAGAGGTCAAGACACATAAGAGGACCAGTCCTAAGAACAAGAAATTCAGAGTCCGTCTAGAAGGGGAAATGAAGATGCTATTTGATGGAGATACTTTCAGTACGTAGATAAGAAGCAGAAACCTCAGAAGATGAAGAGGTGAGCAGAGCAGGGTCGACCAGGTGAACCACACACTATAACCAGGGCAGAAGCGAAACAGACGTGTATTCAAAGAACAGCTAGCAAACAAAGAGGGCCTTGATGTAATAGGGGATATGACGGAAGTGGAAATGTGTGTGAAGTGATTCCACCTTTGATGAATACTTCAGTCTTGAGTGGAGTCTTGGAGACCCCTGTGGTAGATATTTTTCCAAATTGGAGCAGTTTCCTCAGCAGTGGACAGTTAGAAAGCATTTCCCTGGCGATATTTACTGTACGCTACAATAGAACTCTAGAAAACCCTGTTCTTGACCTCGTACTGATCAGCAGTTTTATTGTTGCCTGGATGAAAACAGAAGCAATGCTAATCAAATCTCTCAGTCTGAGAGGAGAGTTAAAATATTTGGGGTCAGAATTTAGATTCAAAGTATTTGAACAAATTGAAACATGTACCATAATCTAATAGACATTCTTTTTTTTTAAAGCAAGCAGACAAAAATCTACTGCATTTATATGGCCTTTCTACATTTAAAAAATAGAGGAGGAGAAAAAAATTTGTTGAGTATAGTAGTATGACCCTAACTACCAAAAAAGTAATAATATAATAGTTTCAGCTGTGTTATAGAATTATATTCACATCCTAACATAGTATTGTGTTTACTTTAGATAATTATATTTTAAGGTAGATTTTGAAACAGAAAGTATATTAAAAAGAGAATAAATAAGATACAGACTTCTTTTTTTTTTTTTAATGGAGGTACTGGGGATTGAACTCAGGACCTCATGCATGCTAAGCACATGCTCTACCACTGAGCTACACCCTCCCCCTCAAACAGTTGATGAGATTTAGTAGGAGATGGTGGCATTGGTGTATCCAGTTAGGCCAGAAGAGAAACAAACAAACAGACAAACAACAGCAAGAACACAGTTTAAGAACTTGTCACGTAGAAGAGATATTGAATAGAAACATATGAATAGATTTTATGTATGTGCATCTTGGAGAAGGTAATTTGGCTAAAAGTGGCAGAACCTGAACACCTTTTTCCTTCTCCATCCCATCTCTACTTCCTTCATAGCTCTTGTCAGATTCTGTTCTGATGTGTCTGTCTGTCTTCCTGCGTGAGCTCCTTGAGGAAAGAGATGATGTCTTGTGGTCTTGTCCTGGTACATATCCTTGAAAGATGTGTGTTAAATGAAGTGCAATAGATTATGTAATAAATAAAGACATCCAAAGGCCTGACTAGAAGCATTTGCAGGTAGAACATTGCCAGTCCCTGGCAATCATCACACAACTGGGGAGGCGAATGATATTCATAGTTGAGAGAGAATTTCTTTTTGGGTGTATTGAGAGTTAGTACTTGAAGCTCCCTGTGCCAAGTCTGTATATCAATTTCATGAACAATCAATGAATTGGCTGTGATAAGGCTGTTTCATTATGAATTTTTCACAGGTGGATAAATCTTCATGGAGTCACAAGAACTAAAAAATTATGACACTAACATTGAAAACCTGGGAATATCTCTAGTGCCTCCTACAGCAAGGCCAGAATCTATGACTAATGGGGCACATGAAGCATTTAATATCCTGGAAGTGATATTAGATTTTGCTGGGGGGTGAATCACTCATTTTGTTTTTCTAGAATGTCAGTTTCTGCTTTTTTTTTTTTTCAAACTGTATGTCATTATCAAAAAGCATCATACCTCAAGTTTAAAGCTCTTTTAGTACTGAATATGATTCACTATTTTTAACATTTTTAAATGATTTAAACCATAATCATTCATCTCCATTACTTAGAAACATTTTTTTGTGACTACAGATAGAGATATTAAATGAGACTCATCAAGATCCCCTTTCGTTCTGGCAGAAGTAAAGTTTTCGCGATGACGTTTTGTAGATAAAATGAGGAGAGTGTGGTGTTTCAGAGACAAAAAGGATTCCTAGCTTTTTCACTTTAATTATAAGTTTCATCTGTTATCCATTATTGTTTTCTAACATCATTTTTATGAAATACTGTATTTTGAAATCCACGCATTAGTTTTCACTGGCATACAGATGACCTGTATGTTACTTCTACTTATTTTTCACAAATGCAGTCTCCTTTTTGTTTCTGTTTTTGGTTTTTGCTGTTCACTTTTTCCCTTAGCGTTTTGGGTCATTGCCTTAAATATTTAAGATTTTCAGCAAGAGCATCATATAAACAAATTATCAAGTAGTTGAAACCCTAATATCCATTTTTCACATCTGTACTAAGAATAAAAACTTCTAAATGAAACAATTCCCCAAATATACTTATCAAAATACAAGCATTCATTATGGGAGCTACGACATTGAGTTTGTTGAATCACAGACAATTATTGTGTTGCTTTAAAAAGCTGATTTACAAGTAGTTTTTAAATCATAGAATATTAAGGGAAAGTAGATGGAAGCAAACAAAGTCGCTTTAAGTTCAAAAAATAAAAATGTAAAAAAAGAGAAAACAAACTGGTCTCTAATACCAAAAGTAGAGATTAGATCATTAAAATGGAATATGATCATATCTTACAAGTATTTCAGGAGCAAGAAGATTCCAGAGTCCAGAATGTCTAGCTAGCAGCAGATGGGAAATTTACACCCACTTCAACTGGGGCATCACTTCTTCTCTACTGTGCATTTTGCAAAATATAAACTTCTACCCACTAGCTCAAGGGCCTTTCCTCAGATTGCTTATTACACATTTCAAGTTCTTTCTCTTTTGGGACAATGTTGGTATGATATTCAGGGGCATTCATGGTGCTCAGTTTCTGAGAATGTATTGTCCTGAACTGTAGAGTGCATAAAAGGTCGTTGTAACTCAGAGCTGGGGAGAACCTGTGTCCAAGATTTGTAGGGGAAAAATTTCCTGTTTATGCCTTATGACCGAGCACAATTATTAATAACAGCTCTGTTTCACTCCCAAATGTGTCCCAGTTGAGTGAAAAATTCATGGTCACTCTACTTACAGATTACCAGTTGAATTCTGGTTAATCCAGTAACACATGGTTTGGGGCCCTGTTCCTCAAATTCTGGTTAATCCAGTAACACGTGGTTTGGGGCCCTTAGACTAACAGCACGGAGCACAATCCCTTGTAAGAAGCTCAGGCCTCGTCCCAGATCACTGAGTCAGAATCTGCATTTGTAACAAGACCCCCAGGTGATGCATGTGTATAATAAAATTTAAGAAGCATAAATTACCCTAGAAAAATTGGCTGTAGAACAGTTAGTTCAGTTAAATATTATAAATGCCTATACACAAAATACCAAGCAAAACAGAAAGTTGACTCAAAGGAAAAATGTCAGTCTTTTTTCCCACCTCTACTTTGCAATTAGATTGTTAATTAACATAGCATTAACAACTTCTCTCTATATCCTTAGAATTCTACTTTTTTTATTTTAATTGCTTAATATACTGTGTCAAAAATGTGACTGTCATACTTCTATTTATATAAAATTTTATTAGACAATTATGAACCTAAAATCTGTTACCTACTCATAGTAAGAAAGGACACAATTAGCATCCATGATGTCCCCCAGATTCTTCTCACATTTCTCTTAGAGCTGTTTGCTGAGTTTGTAAAAATGAACTTCTTGCTTTTCTTTATAGTTTTAACAAGTATGTATGGATTCCTAAGTTTTATAATTTAATTTGCCTGGTTTTAAACTTCATATGAATGGAATCACACTGCTATATATAAGCTTTTTGTCTTTCCTTCATTCAACTTTGAGTTTGTGAGATTAATACCTGGTACTATAGGTGATTATGATGTGTTTATTTCATCCCATGTAATTTTCTATTGTATATGTATGCAACAGTTTATAAATTCATTCTGTTATTTATGGATTTTGTGGTTTGGTTTTGTCAGTTTTTGTGTACTAAAAACAATGCTGCCGAAAGCATTTTTATAAATGTATCAAGATTTGCAAATATAAAAAAGACTATCTCTAAGAGTATATACGAGGAATTAAATTGTTGGTTTATAAGATATATGTATCTTTACTAAATAATGACAATTTATTCTTCAAGTTCTTTATATATAATTATACTCCCTCTATGGGGGCATTTGCGTTATTTTGTTCATTCTCATGCTTGCCAAATTTGTTTATTTTCAGGCTTTTAACTTTTTGCCCATCTATCACATGTGTTTTTAATTCTTTTATCCATGAATAATTCAACATGGTCGAGCATGTTTTCTTGTGGGTTCAGAGCATTTGGATATTTTTCTTTGTAAACTGAATAGTCATTCCTCTTGTCTTGTTACTCCCTTTATGGTATGTGTTAATGACAAGAAATCCTTCATTTTTATGTATTTGAATTTATCAGTTTTTTCTCTAACATTAGCATTTTCCCATATTGTTCAAATATTCTTTCATATTTTGAAATTGTGATCTATTTACTTCCATTTAATTTTGATAAAACAATTATAGTTTTTACTTCTGCACTTAAGTCTTCAAACAACTGGAGTTATTTTTCATGTGATATCCAACATGGATCTTCAATTTTCTTAACTTCATTTGTTTGGTGTATTAATTTAGTTTTTCATATACAGGTATCCAAATATAAGTAGATCTGTTTTAGAGCATGCTATTCCATTCCTTTGGGTATTTGCCTATCCTATTGGCCAGGCTAAGCTGTCTTAATTGCTACCTTGAATTGGGATGCTACTACTGGGGAAAAAAGTAAAACACATAGGATTTGTTACAGCCAACATATAAGATAAAATATATACTATTAGTTACATGGAGGTGGCAAGTAAAAAGATATATCAGAACAGATGGCTGGATATTCATGTTATGTTGTTGCAAAATATTTAATAAAATGCTCACCTGCTATAGCTTGGAATGCAAATAATGTGCCTGCTCTGTAGCTCTATAGAAAAGTTTTGGAAAATAGTACCATAAATAGTGTATAATGCTTATTGTTAGCTGCTTTTGTCAAGGTACTGAAAGAAAGAGGAAATGAGCTTGGTGAAAATTAGCTGATTTGGAATCAGAACTGAAAGGCAATGGAAAAGGTCCAGAAATTCAGGGCCTTGCATATTTTGAAAGAGATTACTTTGTCCACAAAAAGTAAAAAAGTGAGATTTAAAAAGACCTTGAATGTCCAGGGCTAATGAAACTTCTCCCTTGTATGAAGTAATTCAGAGTAAATATTAGACCAAGGTGGTGGCTCCCCAGCCGTTGTTCCAGATCACCTCAAAATAGTCACCCTTAAGTTTAAAAAGTGATCCATGGGCTGGGAAGCTTAGAAATAAGCCAGGTACGGTGTACTGATTATTTAATTGGATGATTGATTGTCACCCTGCTTAGTCCAGTAGTAAGTTCCCATCTGTTAGCACATAGAACTAGTGTTCCTCTCCATTTTCTGGTTCTAATGCCTGTGGATATTTATCAGTTCCTTCAACTGACACTAATTACAGAATTAGCTCATGACACTAATTACAGAATCATGGCAACTCGCAGGATCTCAGGGTGGGCAGTGACTTAGACAATAAACTTCAAAAGACTACATGCTCTATTGTGAATCAGATTGACCCTTGATTCATCCTCCATCCTTTTCTCTCTCCATCTAGAACAAATTTAATAAACTGAAGCATCTCCACTGATCAATTCCAGGCGAGACATCATTACCTCTTGGTAGAGTGGAATTTTCCCCACGTCTCCAGGTCTGATTCTTGCTCATGGGCTAGAGTTCACACTGTTCTATAAAACCTATGAGCCTGTTTTTTGGCCTTTCTGCTCCTATATGTTGTTTGTTTGTTTTTGTTTGTATACTCCATCTCCATAATCCTAACACAACTATGTACATTCTCATCCTGACACTTGCTTATTATTTCTCATTATCACATACCCTACTACAAATTTTGTGAGCTTACTCTATAGCAGGCGCCTAAGAAGGAGACAGTGGGTTCATTCTCTATAGAATTGGACCCAGAGCAACCCGTTTCTCTGGAGCACACAGTAAAACTGAGGGCGAGACTGAATGGCCAAATACTGGAGAGATACATGAGAGTGTGCAGGCTGAATGGTGAGATACTCCCTTCACCACCACAGTCTCTGCCTCAAATCACGTTTTAGACAGGTGGCGGATTCCCTCAGCCAGACTACTAGAGGATTCTTCCCTAGAAACAGACCAAAGACAGAAAAAATAGCAGATAAACACTGACAGAAGGCATATAGTATAAGTGAGTTCCTGTTTGACTACCTTTGGTGAAATCCACTCATAGTCCACAGTTGCATATGGAATTCCGGAATTCTAGACAGATTTTCAGTCCTCAGTCTTAATTATTAATGGGTGGCCAAGAAATCAAAGGTATTTGTAGATTCCAACATGAAATATAGAAAGCAAATCAGGTAAACGACAAAGTGGAGGGGAGGTTCCAAGGAAATAAAGCAAAGCAGGAAGTTGATGAAGAAAATAGAACTAAAATTCATGAAGAAAAAAAACACATCAGGCAAAATTGACAACCAGAGAAAAAGAAAGATATTTTGAAAATATTAGGTCTGAAATTAAAAACAAAAGAACAGGTTTAATTGATAATACTAAGCAAATTCCCAGAAAGCAAATCCAAATGACTAAGAGACAGAAAATAAGACAGATGTGAAAAATCAGAGGTTCAGTCTAATACGTTCACCATCAGAAAAACGTCAGTACTAGGAAGACATCGAGTTTCAAATGGTGAAATAATATTGGGAGGGAAGGGAGAGGATTACGTGGAGGAGAATGAGTAGTGTAAAAGTGCTAAATCTTGATCTCAAAAATAAGAAATAAGTGAATAATATTTAATATAGAAAACTGGGAAAGAGGATTTTACGGGAATTATTTAGACGAATGGAGGTAACTTCAGGGGAAAAATGGAAATATTAGAAAAGAACTTTATGGGGGGAAATCAGAAGTAGAGTTCGGAACAGTTGATATTTATTATAATACACATACAATTTGATTTTTAAACTCTGTACTTTATTTTAAAAACAAATAATAAGTAAATAAATCAAATAACAAATGCAGTGGAAGTATTTTGCACATCCATAGGATTTCAAAGAGTTTCATGAGAATGGGTTATGGTGGATCAGTTTTGACATGAGAAAGAATGTGAGTTTGGAATGTGTCTCAGAGAGCTTGGTGTACTATTCCATGTTTTGATTTTATCTTGAGGAAGACTGGAAATTAATGAAGGATTTCCATTTAGACATGATTAAATTTGCATTTTTAAAAAGGTCACTGTGTCATCTCATGGAAGGTACTTTGGTCACTTTCTCAATCTAGTCCTTTAATAATCTTGCTTTGAGAGCTGTGCGGACCATGGCTCCTAGTCCAGACCTACTTGCTTTTGCCTCATTCTGATGCAGCTTCTCTTCATATATTCTAGTCACACTGACGCCTTGCTAACTTGTCACACCCACTGGGAAAACCTTGAGTCTGTCTAAATTCAGAGACTTGCCAAAACATATTCAGTAAAAGGCCAGACAGTAAATATTTAGGGATTTGAGAGCCACATGTGGTTATTGTCACATACTCTTGCAACGGGGGGAGCAAATCTGACTCCATATTAGATCTGTTCCTTTAGCTCTAACCCTGTGCTCTGCTTTCTGGGCTTAGTCATGCTGGCTCTGCACCTTTTGTAAAAGAATGTTGCCTCGAGCCTAGAATATACAGGAGAGCCCATTCTCAGGGTTTTGACCTTTAAGGGTATAACACTTTTCCATTCACATAGAGATTAAAAACTTGCAGAACAGAAAGTAACATTTGTCTTGTAGGAGGTATACAGAAACATCCTGACCTGACTTACGTGGACAGCTGCAAGAAAAAAGGGTTTTGACACCAAGAAATTTGCATCACCCAACCACATTCCTTCCCCTTTATAGCGTAAAAGGAGTCAGTTCCCCTTAATAGCGTAAAAGGAGTCTGAATTCTGACCCTGCTAAGATGGTTCTCCAGGACATTCTTGGTCTGCTGGCTTTCCAAAAAAAAGTCATTATTCCTTACCCCAACACCTCATCTCCCAATTTATTGGCCTGCCATGTAATGAGCAGAATGAGTTTGGACTCGGTAATGCCAACCGTACCACCCCCAAACATAATTCTTTAAAAATCATTCTTAGCTCACTGGCCATACAAAAACAAGGCACAGATAACATTCAGTCCTTGGGGTGGAGTTTGCTGACTGACCCCTGATCTAATACATACATCACCATTTATAAATAAGCAGATTTAACAGTTATTTAGTTCGTGCTGTTGACACATACAGCTTACATTCTAATGTTTTCACATCACATTGCCTTTTGGGGATTTTCATTGCCGTTCAGGGATTGGATCTCCTGGTCATTCATCCAGATAAAGTATAGATTCCTTACTGGAGGCATCAAAGCCCTTTATAAACGAGTTTCCTTGCTCCACTATTGATTTCTTGCTATGTCTCCCCAGTGGTTCCCAAAGCAGCCCCATATGCCATAAGCTACTTGCAAAGAGTCATCTGAAGTGCTTACCACAGTGTAGATTCCTGGACCCAGCTAAACACATGGAAGCATTTTCAGGCCGAGGAATGATTATTTTTCTCTCATCAAATGACTCTAATATACTTTTGTTTTGAAAGCACTGTATCCTATCAATGCATTTACCTAATACCAACCTCTGAAGTATAACACTGTCCCCTGCATGCATTCCTGTGATGACAGCTGCCATGCCTGGAACAGCTTCTCTTGGCTTTCACAACAAGTCTTCCTAACAAATTTTGTCCCCATTAGCATGGAGCAAGTTATAAATGTGCTAAATTGTATCTCATCTCACCATCTGACTCCCTTTTGCATGTGTATATTATTGTATGTGTGTGTGTGGAGGGGGTTATGTAAAGAGAGTTTCAGGCCCATGTGCAGAAATAAGCATCATTGCAAATTATTCTGTGATTAGGGATGATGGCGTCTACCCAAGATAGAAGAAAACCTGCTTTAAAATAGCATTGTAAAAATAAATCTGTCTGATTCTGGCAAAATGGTAGACCAGGCTGGCCAGAATCCTTCCCTGTATAGATAACAAAAGATTCTGGGGGAAAATAAATGCATCCTTTTCAATAATTGTCTAGGCTTACAATAGAAGAAAACAAATGTGTAGGGGCCAGAGAAGAAGAGGAAACTCAACCACACTGGTCGGAGCAAACTATGATGGTCATGGCGGATCATGAGGTCACCGCGAGAGGACGGTGGGGTGGACGAAGAGTGGCATCACATGGCTGAGAATTAAAGGCTGCAACCCCCACGAGAGGGGACGTATATCCTCCATCCTCTTGTTCAGAGAGATAACAATTAACACGCCTCCCCCAGCCCTAGGGGAGAATTTTTTTTTCCCTATGAAGTAACTCTTAATCAACTTTAGGCCAGAATTTACACTAATTGTACAATACAGGAAAATTCAAACTGAAAAACGAACCTAAATTGGTCAAGGGCCAGAGCCCCTGACGGAAGTGAAGGAAAGAAAAACTACATGGAAAGGAACTTCAACAACTCGTGCTGCACAGAAATTTTATAAGAAACGAAAGAACGTATTGCAGACCTAAGATGCAGTCATTTGAAAATATTACAAATAAGAGAGGAAACAGTCCATTGTAAACAAGAGCAGGAGTGACTGCAATGGAAAATGTGTTCCCCACAAGCTTGAGATTTTAAAACTCCAACCTCAGGGAGTCTAAAATGACTGGAGAAATACAAGGTAAGAATCCCCTAAGTAACTAACAAATCAATGTGAAAATAAAACAAAGAGACAGATAAGAAACCTGGAGAACATTTAGAAATAATTTTGAGAACATTTAGAAATAACTTGGAGAACATTTAGAAATTTAAAAATAATAATTGGGCAGCCATTGAAAAATTATCCAAAATTCAGCTCAGAGAGTTAAGGAGACGGGAAAGGAAACACAAAGTATAGAAGGACAGTGTACAACTCATCTATAAAAGGTGTTTCAGAGAGAAAATAATAGAAACAATGGGAGAGAGGCAGTATTTGAAAATATTTTCAGAACTGAGGGAATGTTACCGAGTCCAAGCTTGTACTGCTTACCAACAGGACGGGCCAATCAATCAAGAGACAAGTTGTTGGGGCAAGAAATAGCAACATTTATTCAGAAAGCCAGCAGACCAGGAAGATAGTGGACTCCTGTTCCGAAAAACCATATTGCCCAGGTTTGGATGCTAGTGTCCTTTATAGAACGAAGCAGGCGGGCGGGAGGTGAGGAAGGAAAGTCAAAAAGGTAAGTTGTTGCAAATATTTCCTGGTTCCTGCCAGACTCCGGAGGGCAAGTGCTCATCTCTCCTTGACTGCAGCCATTCATAGGTGGGCTTGTTCAGGATATCTCCTGTGAGCTAAACAAAGGAATTTTAGCTTAATGCTTAAGACATGGGAGTCAGGGTTCTTGGAGATGGACCATTATGTATATTTTAAGCTATAAGCAACACCCCTTTAGTGATTAACTTGTAGCCAAAGCAATAGAATACAAAATTTAAAGTAAGAGAAACAGATCCAATATAGACTCAGATTTGTTCTTCCCTATTACAGGAAGACATCGATACTAAAATTTAAAAACACTTCAAATTATGAACAGAATCTTAAAAATGCCATAATTGACCCCAGTGTAGTAAAACTGTAGAATATTAAAGCCAAATAAATAAGCCCTGAAAACACTCAGAAAGAAATGAGAGATTACCTACCAAAATACAGCTAGATTAATGGACGTCTTCTTCAGCAACAGGAAAGGCCAGAAAAACACAGAATGCTATTTTTAATGTTGTGGGAAAAGTAATTATACTATCATTGAAAAGTGAGAGTGAAATGCATACAATTTTGAGGAGTGAAGCAGAGATTAAAAAAATAAATAAAATTATATGATTTCCATGAAAGAGTTATCACTTCAGGAAGAAGGAAGTTGAACCCAGAAAGGAGTAAGATGTAAGAAACTATACACACACACACACACACACACACATATATATATACATACATACATAATATATGTATGTGTATGTGTGTGTGTACATAGATATGCTCGAGGGTGGATTTCAGAAGTCAGTAAGGCAAATAACACTGGTTAATTCAAAGAGTCTTTAACACTGGTCAACACTAGAAAGTCATAATTTAATGAATAGTAAGGCAATTTTAGCCATAAATGCTGGTACGATAGTGAAACTATTTAATAATTAGTTTAAAATTTTAAACTAATTTAAAACCAGCAAATAAGTTAAATCTTAAAATATGTATTACTTTCATTCCCTAACTCTGTATTATTCAAATTCAGTTACCAAGTGATATAATTTACAGGACAACCATTCATTAATAATTCTACCAACTTCCAAATCACTTGCTGATTTTTAAAAATTGTTAACATGCTATTTTGTATGAAGAAACTTTTTCTTGTGAAGGTCGCTTCCATTTCTGCCATGATTTCATTTAAGGAACAACACTGACTTTTTCAAAGACTCCCCCCCCAACCAATTAAATTGATAATTATTACATGATCAATAGTTTCAAGAAAAAATTCTCTGAAAATCAGTCACATTGTTGATGCCGTTCCTTCCTCTCTCTGCTTTTGCTGAACTACAAATTCATTAAATGTAAATAAAGAAGTCCTGAAAGCACCTGGCAAGAAGTAGGAGATTACTTACAAAACAACAGGTAGACCGATGGAAGACTTACAGCACTGCCTGAGATCTTTATATTATCACTATCTCCATTTTTGACCAAGTCTTGAGAACCATGGATTAGACTCTCATTTACTTCTTCAGGCCAGATGCCACGCGGCATAGGAGGGCAATTGAGAATATGGCTCTTTGCGGGGCTGCCAATTAACAGCTCTACTACCCAAGTAAGAAATGACTTAGAGTTTCAGTATCTTCACCTTCCAAATGGAGATGATGATGAAAATGATATCCTTCTAACAAGTCAGCATGCATTTAGAATTACGCAGCAGGGCCAGTGCTGCATTCTACGTGTATTCATAGGAAGAGGGTTAATAGCCGTGACAGGTGAGTATTTGAGGGTTTTTCCTAACGCGGTGCAATTAAATGAAGATGAAATTCACAATGACCCCAAATCCTTCAGGTTCATGGCCCAAAACTACACCAAAGTCTCCTTCAGTGCCCGTGGTCTTCCTCCTGTTGCTGGAGTGCTCACTACGTCAGTGGACACCACGGTGCCTGGCCAAAGCCAGCAGGGACCCTTCATCACCAGCCATGGGCTTCTCTGGCCCCTCCTAGAATCTTTCAAAACCAAATTGAGGAGGGGAAACCAGATTGGTATTTGGCCCCCAGGGCTCCAAGCTCTTCTACCAGGGATGCCAGACGGTTCTGAAGATTGCAGACTTCTGAAGGTTGTGATCAGTGGGCAAGACCACCAGTGAGATAGTCGATGCTCCTGTGATGCCCACCTGTGGCTTCTTGAGGGCATGTATTTAAAGTGCTTGAAGAATGCAAATGCCAGTGTCTCAGAAGTAAGAAGTTGGGAGTGCTGACTGCCAGGGACTGGACAATCAAATGGAAGTAGGCAGGTCTGAAGGCAGTGCTGTGCTGGGCCAGAAGGAAGACAGCCCCTATATGTGCTTATCAAAACATCCTCCCATTTTTCAAACCAAATGGAAAAACGAGAATAGAAAGCTCTACAAGAAAGCAAAAACCAAACAAATAAAAAACGTGACTATATAGAAAGCCCTGTGTTGCTCAGTCTGCCTGCTCACCGTCGTCAGCTCTCACAGACGTGCCCCGCTGGTAACTGTGTTCTTGGAACTACGGCCCAACTGGAAGTGACCGTTCCCGTCGCAGGGTCTTGAAGGAGGTGAGCAACAATCCGCATTTTTAATCTAAAATTTTGATATTTTCTTCACCATGGATTTTTTAGCATCCATTTTGATTTTTTAAATAGCATATGAACTATTATTTATCTTAGTTACTGAGTTGTTTCGTTTTGTTTTGTTTTGTTTTGAGTCCTCTTAAATATTGTCCCCTAGGCAAGTATGTGACTTGCCTCACTCTACTTCCAGCCTCGTCTGGTGGAGGTAGAAGGTCCAGGAAAGAATTCTGTTGAGATTTGTAGGAGCACTGAGGGCAGTGGCTCTGGATAGTGGCTTTCAATATATCCAAATAGAAATGTTTAAATATTTTGACAACTGCTATGGACTCCTATGGACTAGAAAAAGCCACTTTTACTTAAATGCATGTATTAGAAAAGCTTTCCAACTCAAAACCTTAGAAAAAGCCTAGCTATGCCCAAAGTACAAGAATAGTAGTTAATACACAAATTAAATAGGTTACAAAAAAACAGACACAGGAATCTAACAAAATTCTAATTCAGTCCTTTAGAAAAATGTAAAACAGACAAATCCAAGATTCAATGAACATAGCTTCAATTTTGTTTGCATAAGTACTAGTTGCTAAGACAGCATACCTTAAAAGTTCTCATCACAAGAAAAAAATTGTAACTATGTGTGATGATAGATGTTAACTAGCTTATTGTCATGATCATTTCTCAATATATACAAATGTCAAGTCGCTATGTGTTACCCCTTAAACTAAAATAATGTTATATGTCAGTTATATCTCAATAAAAACTAGTAAGTTGACCAGTAAAAAAGATGTGGTTTTTATGATACATTCTGACCACATATGATTTTCCCCAGAAATACAAAAAAAAAAAAACCCCACAAAATGACCTGACTTTTTAAATAATGTAATTAAGCAAATATGTGTTAGAAATAATTTGTATTATAAATAGTATTCATATGTATCACAAATAACAAATATGTATCTTAAATTGTGAAAATGATGAATATGTTCTAAATATTTGGATGTACTTGCTTCCAGAGCCAAATATTTCAACAATTTTTATACTTTTATAAAAGCACAGAATTACATAGCTGTATCATGTATGACAATAAAGTACTGATGGGAGGGGGTAATGAATCAAGAATGTAATGTTAAAAATTGCATGTGGCCAGGATTTTATGAGTTGGGAAGAGCAGAATAAAAGACATAAGCTGATTGTGAAATTAATGCCAGGGGAATCAGGAAGGAAAAAGAAAGGGACTGTGTAAGCATCTGGTAGATTTTGTGCTAACAAGAGAAGAAAATATACTTTGCAAATTATTTCTATCTGCCTGAGCATTTTCATTATGCTCAGAGCTACACAATTATAAAATGTAGAATATTAATCTCAGTTGTCTGTGTGTTGCTTATTTAATTTTTAATGACCTAAATGATAAATGGTAGGGTCAGATAGTGAGGGCTTTGACACTTCTTTGGGTTACAAGCCTATACAAAAATAGCTGGCTGCTTAGATGGTTCAAACAAGGGGAATCTCAAAACTCTTATAAATTAAAAAGCCAAAAAATAAAACAGTTGATAATACACTAGAGAAAATCCTTGACACTTAATATTCACAGTGCAATACATGAGAGAGTGGATTTCATTAAGTGTTTCTTCAACATTGAAAGGTGAGAACAAGTTACAGAGACAGTGGCAGAACCTTGCTTTCAACATCTTGATTTCCACAAAAAGTGAAAATGCCACTGACAGAATGGCTATCTTGTATAGATTTTCACCTTTGGATTTTACTTACAGTATCTTCTCTTGCTGTTGCAATGGTCCATTTTTTAAACATGGAAATCCATTCAGTAACATTTTAAGCAGAGATGATCCCAAATCCTTGTGTGCTCTGGGTTGGAGGAGACTGATAGCTCAAAGGAACCATGCTACTCTAACCAGTCTACCTCTCATAGTTTTTATTTTTATCTATGTTAGCCACTCAAAAATCCCAATAGTAAAAAGTTTTTTAAAAGTTACGTGATCAGATTTGATTGAATGAGCAACACAATTATGGTCCCAGTAACACTTGATTTGTACTAATTTTTGAAATATATATCTGAAAACTATACTCTTTGATAAGGATAACACTGCTGATTGATTAGCTGGTCACCTACATTATGTGAATAACCTTTTGCTAGCCCGATACTGACTATCAGAGTTACTTAAATACAGTCCTCATTTATATGCACTTGAGAATATTGAAATGATACAGGCTGAAGAATTCGATTCTTGGTCCCCTATGATGTTTTATTTATGATTCTATTATTGTTCTTCTTATTATAATATAGTTTTATCAGTTTACAGATATTTAAAATACAAAAATATAAATAATGAAATATAAAAAATAAAATAGGAAAAATTATAGACTAGTTACAGTATGAATGAATGAACTTCTATAGAAGAGATAAAAATCTCATTACCAGTTTTGACACTTCAGCTTAAATATTAGCTATTCATGGATTAAAACCATGGAGACATAGGTAGTGCAGTGTGATTGAGGAGAGGAAAGGGTGAAATAATGTTCTTGATTCTGTAGGCTGTCAGTACAGGGCATCCTCCCTTAGTGCTAGGATTACAACCAAAAGAATAGAGAAATGGAATTGCAAGTTGCTAGGAAAAAAATATCTCACTGTCACACTGTTAACTAGAGCCTTTTGGTTTATGGGGAAGAAAATATTGAAGTTTCCTTTTGCCTTCATGGAGTTAATCTCAAAGGAAAGATACTAATTAATATGTACTACATCTAATATCAGTGAATCATTCAGTATTAATCATATCCCCAGAAAAATCTGTTGTGTCTGAGGGGACTGTCACATTCATTTGATAGCCAGCAATGGTTAGTCATACGAAGGTAGCATTAAATATGAGAAATGACAAGTAAGTGAAATTGGAAGAAAATTAAGCATAACAAAAAGCGGTGACTCAATAGTGAGTTATAACCAGTGCAAAGGAAGATTGGGTGTTTTCATTTTCTAAAATAAATCTGGTAAAATAATCCTACTGTATGTGAACTCTTCCTGGATTTTCCCCATTTTATAGTGAGATTTAGCTTAGAAGACACCAAGCAAGCACCAAATGTTCTCTGAGACCTGAGATATTCTGACAGAGTGCTTCTGAATGACTTTGTCATTATTCTTTACCACACACAAGAATATCTCCCTGCCTATCAAACTTGTCTCAAGCTCTTCTCTGTTATGAAATCTTCCATCATTGACTCCATGCTCTTGTTTTTTTTTTAATAGGGTAACACTATTATCTCTTTAGCAGTAAATTATGCACTTTTATCTCACTCAGTCATTTTGTACATATGTATAGGTTTCCCTGTCTGATTTCCCATCGAATGATAGGAATTAAAACGTATGTTTATTTCAAACTCAAGATGCTTTTTAAAAAGCACAATAATTATCAATATCTTTACATCCTCAACCAACTACCATTACCATCCTCCCATTCTGTGTCTCATCATATCAACATGGGAGGGCCCTTCATTCATTACCTTGTTTAACTTGAACATACTGACCTGCTGTTAGACAGTTGTAGTTTTGTTCCCAGAGAATTGGTTCTTGTCTCATGCAGGAAAGAATTCAAGAGCAAGCGCTAATATAGTGAAAGGAAGTTTATTTAAGGAGATACACACTCCATAAACCGAGAGCTGGCCATCTCAGAAGGCAAGAGAGGTGGCTCCGAGATGTGCAGGTGGTTAGTTTTTATGGGCTGGGTAATTTCTTATGCTAAGGAGTGGGAGGATTATTCCAACTATTTGGGGGGAGGGGTGGGGATTTCCAGTAATTGGGTCTCCCCTTTTATGATCAGCCTGGGAACTGTCATGGTGCCTATGAGTGTGTCATTTGGCTTGCTAATGTATTACAATGAACCTATAATGAGGCTTAAGGTCTACCAGAAGTCAGATCTTCTGCCATCTTGGGCTGAGTTGGTTCTAACCAGTTAACCTATCCTCAATTGCTGTGTCAGTCTTTTAACAGTTGTGCCCTGCCCCCTTCCCTCCTGTCTTAATTTTTACAATATGAATTTAACAGATGCATAAAAGCAGAAGCAATGAAAATATAAAATTTCTAGAATCTTCAAGTCTATATCCCATGAGGTTAGAGTGAGTGCAGAATTGAAAGAAAAGAAGTAAAACATGGAAGGAAACAGCATAGACTAAGAATTTTATATGTCAGTTTCCATCATAGGTGCTGTACACATAGGACATCACAAATCAACGCAACAATCAAACTAAGGAAGAATTATTTTCATCTTATGCCTGAGGACATTGCAAATTCAAACAGCCAAGTGCTTTGGGCAGAGTCTCTCAGCTAATACCTAGTAGAGCCAGAATTTGCACCCATTATGGAGCAGGTAGACCGAGAGGCTCGTCCATTCAGAGCACTTGTGTACCTCACAAAGAGAAATACTTTAATTTGTATCACCACTGAGAGAATATAATTGAGACTTTGGAGGGAGAAAGAATTAAAAATTAAGGTTTTGTTTTTGTTTTTAGTTATAAATATCACTTACAGTTTTTTTTTGCCATGAATTTCCCAGCCAAAGGTTTTAGAAATTATAACGATTATTTACTTTACCAAACACACATCCCATCTTTTTTAGGCTTGTTCTTTGTTTACATTTTAATGGAAATTTACTTCATTCAAAAACAAATACTGTTGTAAATCTGAATTATAATTAATCACTAATTTTCTTTACAGCCTGTCATAATTTTAGAATTTGGCTTGATTTAGCTGTTTGGTGTAATTTTTTTTTTTGCACATTACTAAGGGAAAATATAGAAAATGTAATTGAATCAACATTGCTTTCATATCTGCCACCTAAACCACCCTACAACTCTTTGAAAAGAGCTCGGCACCAAGATAACACAAGGGATAAACACCCAGCATTCCATACTGAAGACAGATCTCAGAGCCAACATACAACATTTGTTCCTTCCATAAATACTTATATTTATCTGAATTTTAGAAAGAAAAATGCAAATTAATGCTATAACTCTGGTCCCTTAGGAAGATATTTTCAAATGTGTTGTTACACCATAATTTATTCAGTGCCATAAATAAACTTTAGTGCCAGCAAGCATAAATTAGATCAAGTTCTTTGACCCAGGATCTAGCAGTCAAGTAAAATTGTAACAAATCATAAAATGCAATCACATGTAAACACTTAATTGTTTGAAACATTCGGTGTGGAGTAAATGAAGAACAATTGTGATTCATGTTTTTATTAGATAGAACACTGGGATAATTCGAGACAAACTTTTAGATAATTTTTAATAGATCGTTAGAATTTCACAATTGAAAAGAAATCAGTGCCTTCTTTTAAAC
Source organism: Vicugna pacos (assembly GCF_048564905.1). NCBI lineage: Eukaryota > Metazoa > Chordata > Mammalia > Artiodactyla > Camelidae > Vicugna > Vicugna pacos. The sequence continues at coordinate 11,315,315 of NC_133000.1, read as the reverse complement.
GTCCAACATCCTTGTTCCTTTGTGGCTATTGTTTTTGTAGATGAGCAAAGTGATGTCTGGAGAGGTTTTAATTTGCCTGAGGTTACATAGATTTTTCTGGCAAGGCTGGGACTGTAACAGAAGTCAAACTTCTTTCCTTCTCATATGTATTTATTAAGTATATTACAGAAAATAAATGTATATTTATTGTTTGTAGTTAAACTATTTTATAACCTTTTGATTCCTCAGGTTTTAAATGGTGAGGAAAAATAAGAATAAAATGAAAGTCATAATTATTCTGCACTTTGATGCTGAGCTATTCTTCAGTTGCAAGGCTAGATCATCAGTGAAGTTGGGAATCAATGGGACCAAATTTACCAAAGAACATTACCTCGAATATTTAGCATATTTATAAACTAAGGGAAAGGAATACAGTACCAAAAAAAGGAAACCAAATTGAGTAGTGACTGACATTTGCAAAAAAGTGGAGAAAGTGGCATAAGTTTGACTCTGTGCTAGACCAGGCTGTCGTGAATACAGACATCAAAAATAGAAAATTAAAACGCTGGACATCCTTGGATTCATGAGTCAGGGATCTCTACTCTAGACCCTGAAAAATCAGACCTTGATCAGCACTGACTCGGGTAACAGTGTAGCACACAAGACAGGATTAGCACTGAGAATATTCCCGTAGGGCTCCTGCCTGAGGTTCATTACCAGTGCCCCGGCAAGGAGGAATTAAAGGCTGATACAACAGACCATAGTTAACTTTGAATAATGTGTTTTATCACTGGATGCAAATCTCGCTTCAGAATTTGGACTTCATGAATTCTAAAAAGTTGATTCTGAAATATGGAATTCCTCTCTGCTTGATTCCATTTTAATGGGAACATGTACAAATCTCAGTTAAGAGCCTATATGTCACCCTATCTTTACTTGCAAAGATCTGTTCAAGATGATATCAATTTTTTATATAATCTTAAATATGAAGAACCTCTCATTGTAGATTCTGAAAGATAAGACTATCATATGCAAAGTCTGGTCAGCAAAAAATCTTGAAAAAAAATCTATGTTCACAGAGCGTAGGCTGAAGGAACAACTTCCGCAGAACTTTGAAACGCTGCTCCAAAACACATTTTATTCTAAGTGAAGTATGTCATGTGATAACTTTATGTGAAAAGTCTCTCTCGTGGGTGGTTTAAGAAGGAATAAACACATTCATGCTCTCTCTCCCTTTGAAAGCTTTGGGAACATTTATTGAGACTACTGGGTTCACTTTCCAGGGTTTTCTCACATCATTGTTAAAATTTGCCAAACCCCGTTACAGGAAAAAACAGGAATTTGCTAATGATTGGAGGCAACATTTACTGTTATCCTGAATGGCCCACCATACACTTCGAATCTTTAATTCAGGATTATCTGGCACGATATCTCCGTGCTACTGAGATCATTCACGGGACCTCTGCAGGCCATCATTTTCATTTTTGTGTCTTTGAAGGACTTCGGGTGATCAGGAGACAGAAATTCACATCAAATGTGGGGAACTAGTTTATCATTCAATAAGAAGATTCAGAGCAAACCTAGATACTTGTCGCTAGCAGACTAAGGGAAAGGCTGAGGTTTGCTTTCCTCCAAAATACAGATAAATATTACAGCAACTACTGCTACAACTGAGCAGAGGGCTGGGACCAATATTACCTCATTGCCCGGCTCTGAACTTGGAGCTTCCCCGAAGAGCCCTCATTTTGCCCCTGCAGAGTTCTGAACATATTTTTGACTCTGGCTGCCTCTATTCCTTTTTCCTAAGAACTGACAATAGGGTATTTTTTTTTTCCCCAAGTAAATAAATTTAATGGAAAGACCTGTTGATTATGAAGTAAAAAATAGGCAGTCATAGTAAACACAAAGAACTATTTTAGTTTAAAAAAAGGTAACTATAGAGCAATGATAAGGATGAGCAAAGGAGAAAGATGCTGAAGTGTTGTTTTTTGATATTTTTAAAATTTTATATCATTTTAAAAGGTTATACTCCATTTACAGTTATTACAAAATATCGGCCACATCCCCCACATCTTTGTGGCCTATCTTACAGCCCATAAGTTGTACCTCCCGCTCCACCACCCCTGTATTGTCCCTCCCCGCCGTGATAGGTAATTTTTGTTTTTCAGTACATTCTGTGGGGAAGTGGTAAAACAGGCGAAGTCGGGATTAAGAGGTACAAACTAGAAGGTAAAAATAAATAAGTTACAAGGAGGTAATGTTCAGCACTGGGAGTAGAGTTATATTTTGTAGTAACTGTGTGGAGTTTAATCTATAAAAATATTGCATGACTTTGCTTTACACCTGAAACTAATGTAACACTGTAAGTCAACTATACCTCAATTTAAAAAAAAAAATCTGTTCCTTGATTTCCCTTTGCTTTTATTCTGTCTCTTCCCATTTTTAAAATAACATTTCTTTTCAATAGATTTGAGGTGTTGCAGAGCATCGCTCCTCTGAGCAATCACACTTTGCTGGAACCTGTGGGCAGAAACGACTGTGCAAACGTAAGTCCTTGGAACCTTTGGGCATTTGTGTACTTTCCCCGGGAGTAGAGCTGCGGGTTCTGACAGCTTATCCCTGTCACGTGGGTGAAGCAGATTCCCAGGAGATTTTTTTTTTTTTTGCTCTGAAAATAAATAGTGTAGATGTCCAAGGAGTGATACCAACAACAGAAGAGATTGAAAAGGGTGAAGAAAATTGGAGGATTAGGGCAAGAAGCCAGTTAAATTGTTACTGATTCGGTCAATGGCAAGAAGACAATAAAGTTTGGATAAAATAGTAAGTAAACAACATTCACAGCGTTTCTGATTTAGTTGAACTACGAGGCCACCTTCAAAATGACAAGAAATAGTGTCCCCAAGACTATTTGATAATATAGTATTACATGGCTGTCACCCAGTCATTAAAACATGAAGTCAGTAAATGAGACTATTGACTGTCTATAATAACTGGTAAATTCATAAGTTAGAGTCTTGCTCCTCTGTCTGTTATAAAGACAAAGGGAAGTCGTGTATGTCACATACCAGCATTTTCGTCTTGATTAAGGTTATTAGTGTCTATAGTCTAAAAAGCACTTGAACATCTGGAGATATATCTTAATTAATCACATTTTGTAGTTCTCAATCTGACTTTCATGACTGAGATAAACTATTACTCAAGCTCTCAAATGAACTAAGTTCTGAATTTAGCAATTATGATAGTTTGTTATGTGTCCTATCCAGTCCCTGAGGTAGGAATTTGCTATTTTTGGTAATTGATGGGTTACTAGTCTCAACCTAGACACTTTAATTTATCATTGTGTCGAATCATAGCTGATTTACTATCTATGTCTTGCCCATAGTGTCCCATTTAGATTCCATCAGTGGGAGTTCTACGAATTTTGGAAGGCAGACAAAAAAAAAAAAAAAAACCAAACAAAAAAAACAAACAAAAAACCCTTACAGTCGTGTACCTGGGCTGTGGTGAGGTGAGGATTTGCTGGTAGCTTCCAAGCATGATTCTTTGATCTGCAGCTGAGATGATTGACATTTGTCTTCTCTTCTCTCTTGCCTTCTTAAAGCCAGCAGAGGCTTTTCCTGGTAATTCCTCCCTTATTCCTTTCAATGAAAATGTAGTCTGCTAATTTCCTGTTTTTATATTGTCTACGGTAATTTCTTCTCCTGATCAAACCCAAACTGATGCAGTCCTCTTACACTGGCCCTAGCCATTCAATTCATCCTCTCCCTATTTACGTCATCAGTTAAGCATCATTTTACCCAATCTTGCATTCCTTTGCAAATGGCTTAAAGAAATAACTCTTTCTTCTAGGGAACTATTCCAAATTCTTGCTGGTTTCAATTCCTCATACTTACACAAAATAGAATTTTCTTCCTCCCTTCAAGGCCTAATTCTTGATCATTTCCTTTTTTCCCCAACCTCAGCGAAACAATTAGCACAAAAAGTATATTTTCTATGATCAAATATCTCCTGCAAGACAATTAATTGTACTAATAAAGAAACTCTTCACAAAGAGCTCATGATCTTAACTTGTTAAATGATCAGTGATAAATCCATTTTCTTCTGGATTTAAATTAAAATGACGATAGTGTTACTAACCATTTTAAAACAGGTTGGAATGGCATTTGAATCAACTTTTTGTAAAACAAAACAGGTTTGTAATACAGCAGAAAGGCATGGGGTTTTGCATTGCTTAATGAACTGTTGCTCTTCCTAATTAGCTGATTACGTGCTTATGCTGAGGTCAGAATAATTAAGTTTATATCTACCTACCAAACTGTGACAGTGTGCCTTTTGCAATAATTGATTCCATACATTCAAAGAATTGTAAAGGATGACTGGGAAAAAATTACCCCTTTTTAAGATAGAAAATGTTCTAAAATATATGATGCAAACTTAGTTTTTGAAAAAAATAAGTAAACATTATTTAGAAGAAAGTGTAACTATTGAATTCCTTTGGGCCTGGTTAGACTTAATAATCTCTCCCTCCCTTAGATGTTCACCATCTTCTTCTGTTCTTCTTATATAATTACTTAGTATCTGAAAACAAACAAGCAAAAATCATGTAAATTCATGCACATTACAAAAAATAATGGAAGAAAACACAAATTTTAAATAGATTAACTTTTGTCTCCAATAGATTTTCTTTGGTAAATGTGAGGGCTTCCAAAAACTTATTTTCTTATTTTTTTTAAATAAAGTTCTTTTTTAGTTTCATTGATGTGATATTTCCTCTGACTCTTCTGTGGGTATTGATGCCTGGAAGGATAAGAGTCTGTTGGCTTCCTGGGAGCTGCCTGGAGGCAGAGGACTAGGAGCCCCAGAATTTAGTGCAGGGTCCTGCTCATCACTCCACCTGGTGGTCGAGCTGGGGAAGAGCAGCCTGCATAATTGTGTACAGGATACTGGCAACTAGAGAGCTCACTCCTGTCAGTCATTTTTTAAATATTTATATTAATTTTAGGCCCAAATTTACCTCCAGTGTTGGATGATTCTGAAACTGTTGTTTCCTAAGACTTTGAGGATTCCCTGACCAATTTGGTGTGGTTTTCATTCTAGCTTAGGCTAGAGGGCATGAATACATCAGCCTCCGCTCCTGTTACCAGAATTTTATTACTGTTGTCTGCTCTTCTCTTATCCCCCTTCTTTTAAGCTTTATCTTTAAAAGCATTTTCTTTACTGTAATTTTACAGTGGAGCGGAGACAGTTTAGCTCTGGGGTAGAGTGCATGCTTAGCATCCTGGGTTCAATTCCCAGTATCTCCATTAAAAAGTAAATAAATAAATAAACCTAATTACCTACCCTACCAAAAAAAAAAAAAAAGCAATTTTACAGTGGAGACTGAAGTTAGATATCTATGTTTAAAATCCTAACATGAAAAATTGTAAGTGCCTCGAATTTTTTTAAGTGTATAGGAATGAAGAATTTCTAATCTGTTTATCTCTGTGAAATATGTTTTCATGGTTGATAATAGATAAGATAGAAATTAATGGGCTCTATTAAGACGAATTTTTTTAATTCAGGAAAAGCTTAACAAATTCTAAACATATGCTATTTATCAGCAGATTCTTAGCAAGAACTCTGCTTCTCTTTGTTTTGCAGTGCCTTTAAGAACCTAATAAATATTATGCCAACCTCAGCTTATCAGGCGATCAGTTTCTTCACAGGGCTGTCAATTCCACTAATAGAATTGTTTCCAGAATAAAATGCTCAGTTGCTACAACATCATAAAAGGATCACTGGTCAAGTGAAAAGAAAATAGCAGGTTTTCCTTAGATTAAGAATATTGTATATATTGAATTTTACTAGTCTCCAGTATTCCTGAATCTGGATCATTGTAGCTCTGGATACTCTCTCTGATACCCTGGATGAAAAAGAAATCGAAGAGCATATTTCTGCAATTTGAGGACTGCTGATATGCTAAGAAAACTGTTGTGAGAAATATAGTGTAATAATAATAATATAATTATAATAATAATACCCTCAACACAAGATGGGAAAATTCATCTTGTCGAGAACTATAAAGTGACTGAGATTTTTAATGTCCTTGGAAACTAACAAATTAGCCTGCCACCGTTACATCGGTGCTGGCAAAATAAAACAAAACTTGTTTAGAGACAAAGCACTTTACTGCTCACAGCAGTAGCAGTGGCCAGAGTATTCATAGAGTTTCCTTGTACGAGTTTGCCCAGCCCAGTTCTCACAAGGCAGCACAGAGTGAACACCTGCATATACAGTGGGTTATATTACAGGAGAGGAATTGCGACCCTAAATATTTTTTAATGAGCACCGAAAAAGACCCGACCTTTCCTCCAAAAGGAGTTATTACCTTTATTATATTGGGCAGTAAGTATACCCGCTCTTTGCTCCAGAGGGGGAAACTATTTCTAACTATAAGGCTGTAAACAAACCTGCCCTTTGTTCTGAAGCAAGGTATCATTTCTTTCTTCCAGGATTATTTGCTATACAAATAATCTTGAAATGGGAAACAGAGTAGCTACTTGCCCTGCTCACCAGTTGTGCAGAAATGTAAGAGAAACTGATGGAGAATTTTCCTCCAATGTGCCTCGCCATGCTTTTCAAGGGCCAATCCCATTCTCTCTCTCTTCTTCTCTCCTGGACTTAATCTTAAATCATCAGATTTAGTTGTCATTCTTAAGCAAATTTAAAGGGAAAGCTTCTGCCGTATATTTTTATAATACGTTAGCATGTTACTATGGATCTGGAGAGGATGATTTTATAAGAGAATGAACTTAAACATCATGTTATATTTTTAAAGCTCATAATCCCTTTTGGGTTAGTGTATTTTGGGTATATTCCGGAATTTATTCCATGAAGAAGATTAATGGTACCTTCCTGTGCTCCTCTCTTACACTGCAATTTAGAATTACTTCCTAAAGCTATTATATGGAAATGAATTACATTGTCGTAACAAGGTATATTGTATTCATTGAATAAACAGAGCAATATTTCTGCTATAATATACAAGATCTTGTTTCACCAAATTTCTGTGCTCATAAAAAAACTTCTATGAATTACAATTTTGTTCTCCAAGGTTAAGTATTTTGGAAAGTCAGGTTGAAAAATATCTACATTACAAACACAGTTATTCTTAGGCAAAGATTTTAAAATTGCTCTTCAAACTTAGCAACTCATGAAAGTAATATTTCTGTAATTGTCACTATATCTACCTAATTTACCCTTAACATCCACATGCTAATCTTACAGTGAAAATGTCAAAACTGACAAAAATGTATGACAAAATTCATATTAGCCAAATTCACCCTTGAAAGTCATTGTATTTCCAACCCATCAGCTCTGCAAAACTTCTTCTGCATTGAATATGCTTTTAGCTCCTCTGTGCCTATTGAAATCCTACATACACTTCAAGATTCAGTTTGAATGCCTTCCCCCTTGCCTCTTTTACTCTGTTAGAAATAATCTTTTTTTTTTCCCCTGTTTTTTCCCACCATAGAACATGGCTGACATCTCTTAGGTCACATCCACATTTTGCTCCATCACTTCTTCTCACTCGTATTTTCTTCTCTGCAGAATGCTGTTGGAAAAAATTCTGTCTGGCACATCTTGGTGTCCTTTATATATTTATCATGGTAGTTTAAGTCCTTATGCTCACAGAGAGATGTACTGGAAACAAAGTGGATTTTATAAGGACGCCTGTGAAAACAAGGAGAGAAGGGGAGGAGCGGGGCCTCACATCACAGACACTGGATCGTAGTGTGAGAACTGCCAGTTGGTTCAGGATAAAGTCAATTCGGGACTGACTTTTGCAGAAGGTATTCTGATTAGTCAAGTTCTAAAAAATTTTTCACAATGTGCTTTGCTCAGAGATTCCTGCTTAATGATGAATGAGCATCAGAGGGTGGCTATTTGCCAGGGGGAGATTGTACCAATGAAGGCAAGCCGAATGCAAGGCACGTGAGAGCAAGACAAAAAGTCAGATCTATCTTTTAGCTGCTGATGAGACCATTTTTTTCTGTTTATCCTGGGAAAATGCCTCTCCAAAATATACAAAGAATGACACGGGAATGAACAGTATCAAAATAAAAACAAACTCAGTATGCTTTCGTGGTTATAGTGAGTATTATATATATGGCCATCTCTACTATTACTTTTTCAGTGCCATCTGGATACATTTTATATCCTGTGGATTAGAAATGGGAAATGTCATTTGCAGAAAACAGTATAAACTCCAGGGAAGAAAGGAGACCTAGGATGTGGCACTAGTTTCGCCAAGTAAATATGACCCAAAAGTGAAACAGCGGTTTAACCAAAACATCAAAAATTTAGGCTAACTTTAATTATACGTTGGACTCCTTTATTCATACAATGGAAAACTGTAGATCAGCTAAAATTAATGAAGTCTATCTACATTAATTATCATAGATAAATTTCAACCGCATAATATTCAGGGGAAAAGCATATCACAGTAAAATAATATTTGTATAAATGTGAAAAAGCACAAATTACAGATATAATTCTTTCATAGTAAAATATGAAATCAAACCAAAAAAAGTAGTACACTAATTTTAAGGTAGAAAGAATGGAGGGGTAGATCTTTATCCAAATTTGTAATTTCTGCTCTTTCCAAAATGCAAACATAATTTTGATGTTAATATGACAAAATATTAATGTCTGTTTAAAGGGTGGATATACTGATGAGTGCTAAATTATTTCTATATAATTAAAATATATCTATAATATATATGTTGATTTTAAAATAATTAAAATAAACTACATTACTAGTCATATTTAGCACTCATTTTTGTGGCCATGTTAGGAATAAGATATTTCTTACCTGCCAGATTTTTCTTAATAATTCAGTCTTAGTCAAGGAAACAAGTAAATAACTTGGCATAGAAAGTATTCCATTATAAACTTCAGAATATTGTTATTTAACTGCAACCATATTCATGGCTTCAATTAAATCCATTTTTTAAAGTTGAAATGTAGATATATTTTGTATGGAATACAAATATTTTGTAAAACTTAGGAACTCTTCAGTGACTCTCACTTACCCAGAATAAAAATGACATACGACTTTTGTAGACCTTTAATAATGACACATTATGGTGTCTAAAATGGTACTCCCTGTTATATTTTATTTTTATTTTTCAAGGAAATAAGTGTCTACTTACTGTTTTTTTTAAACTGAATATATAATCTTGAAACGGTTTCATATACTAGTAAATTCAAATATACTTTAATACCCTTATACTTTAAAAATATTCCTATGTTTTAAATTCCAATTATATTTTTAAATGTCAAATGTAAATCTTTTTTTACAATTTTTGAAAAAGAACCAGTCACATTATTGGCGCTGGGCTACCACGTCTGGGTGTTCTTGGCATCACCCCAGTGAACCCCTGTGCTGGAGCAAGAGTCAGGCACAGGGCAGAGAGATGCGGGTGCCGGAGATGGGAAGCTGTCAGCCTGCTCCCGAACTGGTCCCTGAAGCTGCACGTGAACCCAGATGTGGGCTGGGAAATACGGGACATCAGGAGCATACGTGAACAAGGTACACAGAGAAAAGTTATCAGAGGGTTTAGAATGAAAATTAAACCTGCCTCAGTCCCCACAGACAGCCAGAGTCACTGGTTTCTTAATTCGTTTTCCAAAGATAAGTCCATGCAGAATGAAACGTATATACGTTAGCATATACGACATATTACAGGTATACTGGATTTAATTTTCATGCGAATTATTGCACGCTACACATACTTTTAGTACTTTGCAATTTTCTTTAACACTGTAACCAGGAGAACTGTCAGTAACAATACGTTCGGAGCCGCCTTTTTGATTTGAAGCTTCAGTATTTCTTTGTGCGGACGTATCAGACTTCAGCTCTTCTGTTCCTTAATGCTGGACCTTTAGTTTGTTTCTGCTTTTTGCTATAACACACAATGCTGTCATTAATTTATTTGCCCATGTAATACTTGAAATATGTGTGAGTAAATCTCCAATTCTCCAATTTTTTAATGTCAGAATTTATTTTAAATTGTAAATAACATCAGTAAGGGGTATATCAGAATTATTAGAAAGCTTCTTATCTTCAGGTAAACGTCTGTTGAAACCACATTTGATTTCCATTTAGAAATATAATGTTATACACATACACACACGTGCACACATGCATGTCCACAGACATATAATGTGAAATTCTGTAACAAACTTTGTACACTTAACAAGGCATGGAGTGTTGCCTGAAGATTTCTTTCTAAAACATCAAACTTGGATTTTTTAAAGTAGCTTTTATCAAATTCTTTATGAAATGTTTATTTCTCTGATTTCTAAACAGTAAAGGTACTTAACATATTCCAACATTTTGAATAATTAAGGTTCCTCGACATGAACTTCAGTCATTCTGTTCTGTGCTGATACGAGCTGGTTAGACACAAAACCCCCTTTTTGCCTCTGCATGACATGGTCCAGTGTCTACTGGTTGCCATTGTTAGACTTCCATGGTATTTTTAAACTTTTCTTCCATTATTAGGCTATGTAATTTCTCACTAAATTACTATAAGTACCTTTTGGAGCTTTCACACATTTATTCAACAAATTGTTACCTGTGTGTCAGACCTGGTTCTAGATCCTGGAGATGCATCCAAGGGCAAAATTGGGCTCTGTCCACGTGGAGCTTATTTTCCACATGGGGAAGATAAATAATAATGGTTTGCTGTTGTCTGGGAAACTAGATAAAACTTGTTATTTAGCCCCAGGTAGTGGGTGATAAGTCTCTGGAACTTAGTTTGATAGAAAACCTTTCTTTTAAAACTATGTATTTTACTTTGACAATATTTTTTCTGTGATATTTCAGCCGAATGTGGTAGAAACACTTAACGTTGAAATATGTTGGGTGGATATAGAATTTCTTTTGTTTTATCGTCATAACTGTCAAAATTAGGGAGCAGTGCCTGGAAGAGATGCAGATTGCATTTTTGTATTCTGATAGAACTTTGCATTCCCTTCCTTAACACTTAGCAAGTAGGAAAGAAACCTACCAAAGGCTAGGAACTTTATGTTTCATTACTTCGGCTTTTATAGAAGTTCCAAAAAGCAGATAGTATTATTTTGTAGATAAAAAAGAAATCTGAAGCTAACGTAGGTTATATGGCTTTCCTAATGTCACATACCTAAATAAGAGGGACGGAGAGGTCTTCCAGGCTCCAGAACACAAGCTTCCTTCGGTAAACTTCAGAGAAATCAAGAAAGAGTCTAGGCATGCAAGTTTGTAGATTTTGTAGTATTACGTGCCTCGTGTCTGCTGGGCTGATTGGTGGGTGGAATAGTGTGGGGAGGAGGCAGCTGCAAACAGTCCACAGGAGCAGGGCAGGCTGTCAGCCATTCTGAGGAGCAGAGGGAAGAAAGCACAGGGCGTTACAGTTATAAAAGCAACATTTCCCAAGTATAGACAGCTCTACCGCAGTCTCAAGGATGCAATTCAACTTTGATCTGCCTGACTTACATACCGTAAGTATGTAAGTAAGGGGTATTCATCCACTAGTATGAGCATTCTACATTTGCTTCTGTCTGTGAATTATCCTTTGCATATTTATTCTATAATTACAAATTGATTTTCTGCTAGAAGAAGAGTAAGAGAAAGTCCTTTTCCTTTTCTATTTCCAAACTAACCTAGAAGGTGCTACATCTTTGACTTCCCAGAAACTAATAACACCTACAAATTGTGTGTCAAGGTTGTAACTACAACTTCTTATGGATAAGTAAAGAAATACATGGATAGGCAGTTGGCAAGTTTTCTTTTTCCTAACTTGCAGTGAATATAAAATACACTAGGAGATAAAATTTATTCTCAAATTCATACTTGGCTATAAAAATATCTACCACCTTTTAAAAAAAAACGTATTTTCTTAATATTTTTCCACAACGGTTTTTGACTAAAATATTCATCAACTAACAATTCTAATCATTATAGTAATAGGAATGATAATAAGTACATTTATTGGATGCCTAGTATGGCTGGACTTAAAATTTAATAATGATCTCACTTGACATTTACTCAAGATACCTGTAAGCTAATTCCAAGAAAACTTGGCTCTGCCCACAATCCCCCACTCAGGTGGCAGCCAGAAAGAGCAAGTGGTACCCTGAGAGCGCAGCTTCCTCCTTCTACAACCAAGCATTGCTGACTGGCCCACGTGTGGATTTATGGCTTGACATCCAATCCAAGCCCCAGCAAGTCACCAATAATGTCACATTTGGGTAAAATATAAGCAGATACAGTCACATTTCTGTGTCTTGGGAATTGGAGTAGGGCATATTAAGAGAGAAAGACAGTTCATTGGAATCAGCAAATCAACAGATATGAGAAAAACTGGAAAACCTTTGCCACATTATAAAGTAAGGTAAAAGTGGAAACTATCAGTAAGTAAGAGTTATTCGGTGGAAATAGGATAAATGAGAAAACTAATTGGAAACAGATATGAAAAGGAGAACATACACAAGGAATAATCCAATCCCCAAGTAATGGTCTCACGCAAGACTAAGGGTTGGCGAACTCAGAGTTGCGCTGGATTAGCAGTTAGCCTCTTGCTCATCCTCTCCACTGAAGAGAAGAGATACTGCAGCTTCTTTCCATGGATTTTGTACCTTTTTCATCATTTCATTATTAAAGGATTATTTTAAAAGACAACCCTGCCCTGACACAGCCCTGAGGGACAGCTATTGGCATCCTTATTTTACACAAGAGAAACTGGGATTTAGAGTATTAACAAAATTTTCCAAGGTGATGTAATTCGAAAAAGTGTTTGCCTTCCAGAGCAATGAAAAGCAGCTCATTCTTTCACTGGATGGAAAGGCAGGAATAATTTGAGCTACAGTCGTTCTCTACCTCTACATTCTGCACATTAAAGCACAATTAATTTCTTCCCATTATCAACTCTTCCTAGTCTTCTTTACTGAACCTTGATTCAGGAAGTTGGAAGTGACTTTGAAAATTAATTCTAGTTTTCCACAGAATGTTACTGAAATTGTCCACTGTTGCTTCTACATACACACACACAAAAAACATGAATTCTTATTGAATATAGAATGTACTAATTTAGCTGAATTGTGATATTATGAGTTGATGTCTTTTTTTTTCTCTTCTAAGGCATAAGTACATTGACTTAAGGTTCATACTGAAATCACTCAGTACTATCAGACAGCACCTCACAGCACCCTGATGAAGAAATATATAATATATTTCTATTTTGAAAGAAGAAAAGGAAGCTCAATGAGCTGGTTTGCTTGCACAAAATATCACACCCAGTTAGTGGTGAATAAAATAGTAAAAAAAAAAAAATACATATTAAAAAGTTTCCATGATAGCACTCTTTGCAATATACTGCACTGCTAATATTTAACAAAGTTGTGTACGAGCCTGTGTGTGAGACAGAAGTGGGGTGTGGGGATCAAGGTGAGAATTAAAGGCTTACGGTTGACCAGATAACTAGGAAACATTGTCTACCCAGTAAATCCCAAATAGTTCTCATTCAACTGGGTTTTAAAGGCAACCTTCTTTTGAATCTCTGGCCCACAATCTAAACAGGAGTCTCCCAGAAAATTTCCACCCAGTTCTAACTAGAAGCAGCAGTGGTTAGGTGCTAAGGCTTGTGTTTGATGATACCTTCTCCATTTTGAACTAGTTCTTTCATTTTTATTTATGGTGTTGTAAACTTTGTATTTTATCCTTAAAACAAGAATAGCTTGAGTAAGATTTTTGGACACCTCTTCCTTCCTCTCCTGGAGGTTAATGAGCCAGAAAAGAACTCAAATTCAGGCAACAAAAGGCTATTTAAGACCTGGGGGGAAGGTATAGCTCAGTAGTCCTGGATTCAATCCCCAGTACCTCCATTAAATGAATAAACAAATAAATAAAAATAGCTTAATTGCCCCCCCACTAAATTTTTTTTTTAATTTAAAAAATACAGACATGTCACCATCCTTCAAACTTTAAATTGCGGGTTTTCAGCATTAAAATGATCAGGTATGCAATATGTTGGTGTGTTTATTTATAGTTAAGTGGCACATTTAAAGAGCTTTGTTTAAAGCCTGACTCATACACAAATCAAAAAATAAAAAAGATAACTTTGAAGTTGAATTTAAAGTTCTCTTTAAAATACTTAAGTGTTCTCTCCCCTTTCCACCACCTGAAATTAGAGAGATGCTCTTTATAGCCGCGGAGGGCACGAGGCAGCATGAAACACACGAGCGTGTGCACGCAAGTGCACGCGCGTTTACTCCTCCCATCCCGTGCTAGTGAGCAGACGCATCCTGCGGCTGTATCTGCTGGGAAAGTTTGCTGCATGTCTTAGAGCGAGGCTTGCAAAGTGAAGGGGTTTCAACAATTCAGAAGTTGGCTTTGCAGCGGTGGCATGCCACCTTTCTGTAGCAATGAGCGAATGAGCTGCTTTTCATTTCTCTGGAAGGCAAATGCCACCTGTCATTGAATATTGCAGCTCCTGCTCATATTTTGATGAGCAATTTCCATCCAGGTTTTCTTTTCCTAATGAAAAGTCTAAACTGATCAAAAGATTTTCTTAGCCAATGTACCTGGTAGAGCAAGGGGAGGGAGAGATTAATTGTAAAAAAAAAAAAACTTAAAAAGTATTTTTAGAGAAGTATTTGTACTGAACAATCAAAATTTTACAGTCAGGATGGATGTTGCAATTTATCTGTTTCTCTCATTTACACATAATGAAGTTGAGAGTCTCATCAGTTCAACATCAAATATCTGCTTTGTGACAGAAATCAAAGATGAGACCCATTTCTCCTAAATCCATTGATATCCATTGATGTCACCTTTTACTTTAAAAACCAAATAAGTTTCAAGAAGATCATGTCCCAACTTCTTTTTATTTTCGAAAATAAAGATGCTTTTTGTCACCTATAAAATATCCTTGAATATTTTGTTCCATTAATTAATTGTATTATGTTTAATTTTGGTGAAATTTTAATGATTTTTTTCTAATAAATTAAATAAGCTTTCAACAGTTAAAGTCGCTAGAAATTAGAAACCGCAAAGAGATAGTCACACTTATCTTTTGATCTATTATGTATAAAAAAACATGCCAACGTGTGTAGGACACAGAAGATGCACATTAAATAGATGTAAACTGTAAACATATTTAATAATTAAATATATGCTATGTTTTGAAGAAACTTAACTGAAACATGAAACCTGACTTTCAGGAACTTATCCTTCATTGAGGAAGACAAACATTTAAGCAGTTAAATCTAACACAAAGTCCAATAAAACGAATTTATGAATACACAATTTATGTGAAAGTTGCAGTGGCACTGAATTGACGATGGGGGTTTTCAGAGGATCTACATATAATCAGAATTATAATCTTATAAACAAACTTAACAGTTCAAGTTCCATATAACTGCAAAATGTATTTTAAATGTTTTCAGTTATTGATGTAAATCTTATCTGAAGCTATAACCAATCATTGAACAAGTTGCTAGGAAGTATATAAGGCACAGCTTTGACTCATATGGAACTGAAGAATAATCAATGAATAAATAAAATATCTGAGCAACCCTGGGAACTCATATACAAGTATTCTATCACAACAAAGGTGATAGCCAGATAAATGACTGGACTGGAAGTCAGTTAGAGAGACTTTGGCTTAGGTCTTTGAAATTGCATAGGTATTAATATTAGGGTCAGATTTTATCAGGTAACTCTAGAATTCAGCTTGGTCTGCAGTGAATAAAATTGAGTGTGAAACTTCCTCTATAGAATGGATTTTTTTTTTTTTGTACTGGGCATGCTAGTTGCTGAAGATTTTTCTCTTGTGATTAAAAACAATTAATCGTTGAAGATTTACTCTTTTCTGGGTAACTGGATTATCTCAACTAGTCATTATGATAATTTATTGAGATTGATTTAATAAGTTCTGTTATATTCCCCTCTTACAGGTACTTACACAGCTAGCAGATGGCAGAGATGAGATCTATGGAGGAAAAAAAAAAAAACAGGGAAAAATAAATGAGTCATTGCTCAGTGAATTTTTACCTTAATGACATCCTTAACACTTAGCTCAGGAACAAGAAAATAATACTGCCTGTTAGTTATCTGAATGAGATAACTGTATTGATTTTATATCACTTTTTATACATCAGGTATATTACTAAAAGGTATAAAATATTCATTGGTTAAATCTGGTCATATACCCCATTCTCTATGGTCTACACTTCTAGAAGGGATCTTAGAAATCATGACGTTTAATCTACTTGGTTTCCGTTTGAGTGGACTGATGGAGAGAGAGGGATTTACAAAGATAGACGTAAAGGCAGCACAAATAGTGGTGAAGCCAGAATGAAAAATCAAATTTTCTCTACCTCAGATGGATGCTGTGGTTTTAGGTTATGATGTTGATCATATTTAGAGACAGAGGATTGAACATAATGATGTGAACTGAGACACATAGCCATGATACTGAGGACAATTTCCTTGAATGAATATTCTAGGTACAAGTCCTTTATCAGATATCTGATTTACAAATATTTTTTCCCATTCTGTGGACTGTCTTTTAACTTTTGTGACAGGTCCTTTGAAAATGTGGCGGCTCCTACCTTTATAAGTTGTATTTCATACACAATCCACAAGCAAGTGAAAGATGCCTCTCCTTTTAAGGGGCCTCAGTTCTCTCAGTTTTTTTATTTTTGATTGGATTCTAAGTAGTCAGATGCTTATGCCAAATATTGATCAATATTCAGCTCAGAGAAATATATATATGTATTTTTAAATGACATGAAGCATATGTGGTCCATTACTTTTTCCACAGAATCTAAAATCTAAACTTTGATCAATTCTTGACAATCAAGATGAGGGAATCAAGACTACAATGTATTGATGCCTCGTGAATTTTTTTTCTTTTTTTACTGAATTGTATCTTTGATATATCCTGCCTACACTGAGGGAATCTATAAGACAGGCCTAATGTCTGTATGTATCTTGAAAAGAACTTTAAGCAGTGGTGTGCCAGTGAAAGTTTGACAACTAGCTCCCCGGGGTACACAAGCCGTCCTTTGTAGCATTGACTGATTCCCAGGGTGTGAACTCTTCCACAGTGGCTGATCTCAGGACACCAGTGTGATGTCACTGGAGTCAGAGTTGGAAAGAGATGTGTATGACTGAGTCCCATGATGTGGTCTGAGCTAGTGTGAGTCAGCACCTGAGCACCACTACCTCCAGGAGTAAGTCTACTTCTGACTTTCTGGGTCCAGTAAACTATGGACCGGGTCAAATCTGAATTCCTGCATTTGTCCTACAAAGCTTCCAGCCACAATAAAAGCTAATTTAAAACCACATCTATAGGTCTTCATGGCAGGCTTTTTGTTGTCTAATTTCTAGGTCCATTTGTAACTCAATCTTTGTTTTTCTTTTTTTTACTCCTATTTTAGTTTATTCCATCTTTTAAAATTCTGTTTGCAAGCTGTCCTGGCTATTTTCTGGAATGAACTATAATAGATTTAAATAAATAAGTGAATAATCCTTGTACAACTTTAGGCACAGAGAGGAGATTAAAGATGCAGTACTGGGTAATCCCTGGGATGGAAGTGCAAGGAAAGAGGCCGCAGGCCAGACCGACCTCCCCTCAGGCAGGAGCGGGTCATTTTTTCTGGCCCTCAGAGTCCTTACCTCTGGGACTCAGTATGTCAAGATGAGCTCTAATGGCGTTCAAATTATCCATAATTTTGTAATTCCAAAAGCCTCTGCTACACTCTAAAACTAAATAGTGCTGATACTCAACACAGTTAGAATAAACTGTATAATTTTATGCCTGCATGCCAATGATTTTAATACGATACTCAAGTTTAGCTTTGGCAGGTTGCTATTGGCTCGTTGGTGTTGACAGGCAAACTTGTGGGTACATATTATTAGCTTTTTATAAAATGACATTTCATCTGTAGGCAGAGTAACAAATTTTGAATTTTATGCATGAAAAGACTGATAGCTGGCTCAATTAATAATTTCTGCAGGCTTCCTGTTGGTGATCTGTGATTTGGAAAAGGCATTTGCATTTATACTCTAATAAAAGAAGGATCTGTCCTCTCCTTCATTTTTGGATCACATAATACTTTAAGCAACTCTAACTTAATAGTCCTAATACCTGAGCATGTGCTAGCAATTCATGTGAGCAGGTGCCTGTATAGCATGGCCGAAAATGTCCTGGGTTTGATAGAACTTGGGTTTGAATCCTAGCTATGTTTTAATAACCACTTGATCTTGGACAAAGTATGTAATAGCCCTGAGCCTCAGCTTTCTGCTGTAAAATGGTCCACTCTATTTACCTTTCGGGGCTGGTTTGAGGATCAAATGAAATAATAGGTTAAATATTCCTAGCATAGCTCCAATTTGGAAAATGTGAACATTTAGGAAATACCTCTCTCTACTCTTTTTATAAACTCTCTAGTGCCCAATGGCTCAGTCACTCAGGGGCTTAGTTTAAACCAAATGGTATGGGAGTATTTTTTCTTCCCAAATTCCTTACAGCAGCTTTATTTCTTTTTGATTTTTTCTCACCAGAACAATTTAGGTAAAATAGTGTAGTCACAGGTATCTAGAAGAAAAAAAAAGTCTAAATCATTGTCGTAAAAGGCCAAGCCTTTATACTACAGATAGTCTAAATTACAAAGACAGCTTGTTTTTTATCGCTTAAATATGTGAAAATCACATTTCAAAGCATCTTACACATGGGAAGTATAGTGACCTATTGATCATTTGGGAATAATTGCATTATATTCTAATTCTCTATTATAAGAAGGCATAATATAGATATTCTTAGGTGTTAGATTTAAGGGAAAAAGACTAGAAGAAAATCCTTTGACACTTCTATGGATCTGTACATTGAAAATAAAGCTTATTGTGGAAGACATTGCCATCACTTTGTTTTTCAAATGTGTTGAGAAAGGAAAGTGTCAGATAGTGAGCTTGTGAAAGTATCATTTAAATGCATTGATATGGTACAAAATACCTTATTTTTAAAAAGTTATTGGATTCTTCCATCCAATTAGGAATGGTTAACTTTAAATCCCAGTGAAATAAGATATAAATGCCGCCATATCTATCAGCTAAAAGGCCATAACAGGTATGGAATTGATGTCTCATTATATGCCTGTTTCGAAAATACAATATACAACTGTACCATGAGCAGGTATGTGGGGGGAAAATGCAAAACCTTTCTTGGGCTAGAGTGGACTGTGGAATAGCATTACAAAACAATAAAGCACCTTTCTAAAAATATGCATGAAATTTAGGAATATATAAAGCTAATTGCTCCTTTCTCTCGTGGTTGAACATAAATAAGCATGGAAAACAGTATTAGCATATGGACTTGATAGCCCATAATTATCATTACTAGTATAAAAATGTAGTTGTATCCCATAAAATTATTAATACAAAATATATTGTTTTGAAACTTTCAGTGGAGCTCTTGTCTCTTTGCAGACATGATCTGTCACTTTTAACCTGAGTGTTTTAAACACCATTCAATATATGTAGAGGAAAAGCAAAATTTCCTTTTCTCCCATGTTCTCAGGGTCTCTTGCGCCTCTGCCCAGATACCAGGCTAATATGCTCCAGGTTCTGAGATGCCTGGGATGTGATCTCATTAATTTCAACAAAGAGTGGGTACAGCTCCGTACCTCCCTCATGCCCAGGGGCAGTCAGAAATGCAAAAACTCGGTCTTCCCTTGTGGACTTCTGCCTCCTTCCTGCTCCATGCGTTAAGAGAAACATGAACTGAGCAACTTTTGCTCCTGGGACTGTTAACTACCCTGATGCTTAATTTGCTATTTCCTTCTATGGCAATTATACCCAGTACTTAGTAATCCCCCAACAAGTGATTTTTTTCCCCTTTTTTTAAAGACTGGGGAAATATGCTGTGCACCAGAAACTGACACATTGTAATTGACTATACTTCAGTTTAAAAAAAAAGACTGGGGAAGATAGCACCTCCCTTTCTTACCTTGGAGATGATGTCTCTGAGATCCATTTAGTCAGCTATACGAATGTGAAGAGGGACTGTTATTAAAGGTTCATATTATTTAGCCCCCAAGTTTTACATGACTTCAGTAAAAATGTGTTATATTATGCGATGAGCTTGTCTCAGTGCCAGCTGTCACCAAAAGGGTGAGAAAAGAGGAAACAGTGGGTAGGAAATGATCGAGTGCTTTCACACTCACGATAACTGTTTCCATCTGCTTTTAGAACCATCTTTCTCAAAGAGAATGTAGACACCAGAAAATAACTGGCAAAGCTATTCCTATAAGACCATGCTGACACCCTGACCTTGGACTTCCCAGGCTCCAGAACTGGGAGAGATCCACTTCTGCGGTTTATAAACTACCTGCTCTGTGGTAATTTGTTACAGCAGCAGGAATGAATTAAGACAGTCACCTGAGAGACAGTCTCCAGTCTTTTCCAGAATGTCTCTCTAGCATGTGGACTAAAGGTGTGCTTTCCAAGATGACTGTAATATGTAAAGATTTTCTTGGTGTTTAGTATTTCACTTTTTCTGTCTGTTTCTGATGAACAAGGACATGACATGAATTATTGCCTGCCAGTGGTCAGTTAATTCACCAGTTAGCTTCTCTGAAAAGCAAGACATACTGATTTCACAGCCACTCTTCTCCAGGTACTGTTCTAGACACTAGACAGGTGGTGATGAATAAAACAGACACACTTCTCTCTCTCACCAAGTTAACATTCTAGATGGATATACAGCTCTACAGGTGACTTTGGGACTTGAGATAACTTTTCCAAAATATGCCATATGCTGAATTTAAGCATCCTTTGCCTTAAAAGTCATTGCAATTATAACTCCAATATTTCAATATATTGATTGATTTTAAGAGAATATATTTAATATATTTATTTACTACAGAATTTCAGTGCACAGAGGTACGTTAAAATTTATCAGATCAAATCTGTCATATTATATATGATGACACTAATATTCAGAAGCCAAAAGTCACACAGGTTTACTCTGAAGTCATATTGAGTCTTTCTCTGGTCCCCTGCTCAGTATTCTGAGTTCAAATGGCATATTATGCTTCATATTATGCTCCTGGGACTAGAATGAGCCATTGTACCTCAGCCTCATCTATTTCAAATCCCTGAATCGGTGTGGCATGGAGGTCAGGACCGTGGGCTCTGGACACTGATGCCTGGGTTTTGATCTGGGCGATTCATTCCTAGGACGTGTGTCTATGAGCGAACTACTTAGGCTCCATCCACCTCACTTTCTGTAGCTGCAAAATAGTAATAATGTGAGAATTAAATGAACTAAAACTCGTACAGTGCAGAGGACAGTATCTGCCCCACAATGAACAGTTTTTAAGAGTTCTTGCTATTATTATTGTTATTGCTTAAAAGTATGGTGATTATACTATTTGATCATATTTCTCTGTTTATAGAAAAGTAAGACAAGTTTTTACGGGATATAAGAGAGCCCTGGATTCCTACAGTATATCATCTTACGCAGTTTGACATTCTGCAAATATGGTACTAAAATGTAGCAGCACAGAATCCAGCTGGGGCTCATATTTCTTATTACTGGGTAAATAATGGTGTGATTCACCAAGCTAGAGAGCACATAGAGGATGGGCAGAGGTTAAAGATGATGAGATGGTTTAGAATATATTTATTTTGAGCCACCTAAGGCATTGTAGACAGTTTTAATTGTTGGTATGTGCATCCTGACCTTCAGAGAAAAAGACATTAAGCCATAGGAGCAGAAATGCCCATTTTTAAATCTTAGCTCCACCCTTTACCAACTATTTGACCTGGGGCACAGATACCATTTTTTGAATTTCAGTTTTATAGTTTGTTAAAAGTAAATGGGAGTAATAATACCAAACTAAGTTGTGAATAATAAAGTATTAGTTGTGAGACTGGCTAGCACTGCACCTTGGGTTTTTTGTTTTACCCTGTATGTGTCTTTCTTTCCACCCCATACCTCTTCTTCCTCTTCCCGCACAGTACAGTGGAAATACCATGGGTGATGGAAGCAGAAAGACTGTTTTGAATTCTGATTCTATCGCCTTCAATAACATGACTTTGAATGCATTAGTCTCCGTGAAGCTTAGTTTCATCATCATAAAATGGACATGTAAATATGCATTGGTTTTATCAGGATTAAATGAAGATTTAATTACTATTTATTATCATTATTGAATTCATTATCACCATCTAGGTAATATGCCAGGAATAGAGAATAGAATACTGTTAGTTTTCATTATTATTTCTTTTATTCTTTGTATCATTTCTATTTTCTTTCTATGTTCCTTCATTATTTATGTTTAATTACCTTGAGAAAATGTAGCATAAATACACTTAAGAAATATACATTAGATCTTGATTCTGGTATTCTACACTTTTGTGTAGATCTTTTATTATTGGTCACAGCCTAATTGAAGTGACGTCTAAGGGCAGTTTTCTGTTAATAGTTGAAGGCAAAATAAAATGTTATTCACAACTTACTTGGCTGACACACTTTCTCATTTCCTGAAACAAAGGAAAAAAAAGATTAAAGTCTTGGTGAGTATGAAATTCAAGGATTTCTTAATTCCCAATTTACTTGTTCCTTTCTTCTAATCCTTTCTTTAACTGCCTCCAAGCTCTGAACATCACAGAAATGTACTAGAGAGAAATCAATGCAGAATAATCATTTTAAAAATGATGAAATTTCTAAGGTCCAAGAAATCAGAAGAATTAGTCTTTCTTTTCATTCAAAAACTTGCTCATTTTATTGTTTGCCAATTTTCTTCCTTGATTCATAAAGCGTAAATAATATCTATCCTTGCCTACGTCTTGGAATGACTAAAATGATGAAATGATCTAATGTAATTTTCAACCTTTAAATTAGTAAGGTATTGATAATAGTACCTTAAGGGATATTAATGAACAATGAACACATTAAAAGATAAATTATTCTATTGTATAGCCGACAAAAGTCTCTTTTGTTACTAATTAATGTGTATGATCCAGCAGAGATTTCTATACCATTTTTTAACTCCGAAAGTAAAGTTTTCAGGGAAGATGCCATTTAGATAAATTTTAGAATGTTAAACATATTGTTGGTAGAAGAAATGTGAATGCTGTTGAAAAATAGGTTTTCGGCTGTTCATTTTCAAAGGAAACACATAAAACTCTAAAGTGTCTACCAGTTGTGTGGTACTAAAATAAACCTTATTTTTCAAAATTTTATCAATAACCTTGCAGCTGTGAACTGCACATGCTAAATTAAATCAACATGTTGGAAGAAAGAGAGTTGATGATGACACCAATCACAGAGTATTTAAATGATGTAAGAGCTGAGAAGGAAAAAAAAGAGGAGAGAGGAAAAAATAAAGCATACAGCAGACAATTAGTAACTAGGGCAAGCCAGAGGCTTTACTGAACATATTCTGCAGTAGCATGAAAAATGATGCTTAAAATATTATGCCAACAATTAATTATTGCTGCTTCTCTTCTTACCTAGAGGATAATATAATGAATTTGTAATTTTATTATTCTAAATAACTTGGTTTTTTACATAATTCTGATAAATTCCTTTAATGTCTTTATGAGATCACTGTGCTAGATACTAATCAAGTGCTATAAAGTGACTGGGATGCCCTGCAGGATGGTTCCAAGTGCCTTAACTAAAATAGCAAGTGTTTTCAAGAATACTCTGTTATTTAAATCCTAAGTTAAATATCTGTCAAGAATAGTTTAAAATTGAGAACAAATTATCTACATTATTCAACTCAGGAAGCTAAAGAAGGATTTTACAAGTAACTAAGGAATTTGGCAAGAGAAAATAATAAACTGTTTTATAAGTAGTTGAATAAATAGTTGAAATAAAGAATTGAATGATACCAATAATTAAATGGAAGAACAGAATCCAGCTTTGTTGATAGTCTTGTTAAATGTTAATGGAGTAAGTAGCCTAATAAGTAAAAGGCAGAGCCTAACAGAGTGAATTTAAAAAAAAAAAAGACTAATTAATATGGTTTCTAAGTAAATAGACTTTAATGCACATAGAAATTGAAAGTAAATTGATGGACGTGTATATCATACACGGAAGATCATAAGGCTTGTCTACATGAGGGTTGTCTATATTAATATTGTATGAAATAGACTCCAAGCAAAGCATACTATGATAGCAAACAGGGAACTGTTCATAATGATAAAAAGTTTATTCATCATGGAGACATAAAGTCATGAAGTGTATGTGGCTAACAAAAAACACATTAAGGAAGAGAATTACATAATTAAATATCTTTCAGTGTAAGAGATTGGAAACATACAAATTAAACTCTCTGACCACTATGAGATAAAATTAGAAATCAGTAATTGTATAATATCTAGGAAAACATCAAATATTTGAAAATGAGATAACATACTCTTAACAGGTTTATAAAGCAGTAAGAAAAGCACAAAACAAATAGAAAATATTTTCAATTAAATGATATTGAAAGATACAGTTCTAACATTTGCAAGATACAGGCAAAGCTGTGCTTTGAGATACATGGATAGCTTTAGATGCAGATGTGCAAAGAAAATGTGGAATACATAGGAAAAAGTGAGTGATAGAGATAAGAGTAAGAATCAATGACTAAAGGAGTAATAGAGATATTAATAATAGAGAAATAGTAGAGAAATTAACAAAAACTATATATCCATACGGAAGAAATAAAGGGAAAGAGATTTGACTCTTATATGATGTGGAAAAATTGACTAAATACGGATAATAGATTTAAAGATAAAAGCTGTAACATAGAACTTTCAATGGAAAATATAAGCAACTATCTATATGACTAGGGATACATGAGGTTTTATTTTGTTTTTGTTTTTTGGCCAGTTCATAAAAAGCAATAACTATTTATTTATTTATTTATTTATTATTTATATATGATGAATTTTTGTCAAAATTTTAGAAAAATCTGTTCATCAAAAGCACTGGTTAGAAAATAAATGCACAAGCCACAAACCAAGGACAAATATTCACCCCCCAAATAGGAACAAGGTCTGGTATCTAGAATTTATGAAGAACTTCTAAAACCCAATAATAAAAAGACAAATTACTTAATGGGAAAAAAATGGGCAAAAGATTTGAACAGAAACTTTGAAAAAGGAGGAAGTGCTACAACTTGACATAATGCATATGAAAAGTACTTAGTATAATTATTAATAGGGACATGTGAGAAATGTAAACTAAAACCACAATTAGACACCACATATAGCATCTTATAGCATTTATATAAATTACTTTAAATAGATAAAAGCTGTAACTGTAAAATTGCTAGAAGAAAACAGTGTGGAAATTGGATGACTTTGGATGTGATAAAGAAATTTTAGATAGAACATAGTATAAAATATTATAAAATAGGAAAATCAATAGATTAGGCACTAAATTAGACACTACTATGAAATTGAAAAGGCAATCCACACTCTGGGAATGAGTGCTTTCAAAATCTGTATTTGACGATGAATTATATCTAGAATATGTAGAGAACTCTCACAATTCAATAAAAAAAAGACAAACAACTCATTCAAAAATATATAAACTCTTCCTCCACTCAAAATGCATGAGGGAATTTAATACAAAGTAAGTATAAATTTTGAAAAACACAAGAGCAAATTGAGAATCAAAAACTCTAAAAGCCTTTTCATTAGCTTACTTTTGTTTGATGGATGTAACAATCTTTTACAACTCTCAGTGGTTCTTAATTATTATTTTTCTCTAATCAATGAATCGTCTCCATTTTCTTCAAAATAACTTGTTCATCTTGGTTATTTATGCATATCTCTTATACTCATCAAGTATTTTCAAAAGATCACTGATAAATTTTGACTATACTGTTGTAGATACGAGTTTATCAGCAAAGGTAAATTGTAGGGGTATCCTCTGTAGTTTTAAATTATTTTGCTAAAAAGCTGATTCTCTGAATTCCTACCTGGCTGTAGGCTCAGTATATGCTGGGTCACCATGTCACAAGCAGGCTTGCCTTTGCAGTGAGTGATGGCAAGTAGGCAGACTGCTTGCAGTCGGACACTATGGCCAAAATGCAAGGGACTTTAATCCAAGCATGGCCATTTTATGCATTTCACACAGAAATAAAATATTTTATTTTGGGAAAATGTCATACAAAATCAAAGAAAAAAAGTCATCTTTGTTCTCTTTACAGATGAATGTTTGTTTTCCAAGTAATATTTTCTCTGGGTAGATTCCTGATTTCATATCTGTTTCCCCTCAGCCTGCCCTCACCCCCTCCTGCTGATGCTAGTAAATCCTTGACCATCTATCCTGGGGATATAGTTTTCTCTGCATTTGTAATAATGACCTAATATTGTTTAATGAACACAGGGTAAGAGTGACTCAAATGAAGCCTTTATTCCTTCTGCAGAACATTTAATAAAAAGGTTATTTAATTTAAGTATAGTTTATTTTCAATGAATAAGGCAATAAGAGAGGAAACACACATAGTCATAGCATAGCAAGTACAGCTTTTAATCTAATTGACTGAGAAAAATGGGACTTTTTCCAGGAAACTGGGAGAACAGAGATGCCTCAGAAGATGATGAGATGCCCCTTGACATCCCCTACTTCACCCCAGCCTTTCTGACTAGAAATTTGAGTTTTCACTCCATGTATACCAATGTTCACAATTCTTCAACAACTATGCTGTCGTTTACAGCATTTTTATCTAATCCTCACATTTTTCTGTGTAAGTCTTGTCTCCTTAATTAGGTTACATTTGAAGGTTAAGATTTTACATTGCATAGAGACTCCATGTACACAGAGAATACATAGACATAGAGAATCATTTTAGCCCTTAAATATGTCTTAAGTATTTTGAATTAATGACTCTAAAAGTAGGTTGTATCTGTATGGAGGAATTGATTTGAATACTTTCAAGTGATCTGCTGTATGTTTATGTGTTTCAATAGTCATACAATGATTTCATTTTTTTATGGCCTTTGCTTTTTAAATGCTCCACTAATCATGAACACTTACATTGCCTTTATGAAGAAACATCATATTTCTGTCTGATTGTCCATTGCCATTTTCATTGTCACTCAGTATTAGGCACATTTTAATCATTATCACACCTTGATAAAATATACATTTCCGTTTCAAAATAAAGTGAATTAAAAGTGTTACCAAGTCCAAGCTCCTACTGCTAGCTGCACGACAGGCCAGTCAATCAAGAGACAAGTCATTGGGGCAAGGAATAGGGACTTTATTCAGAAAGACAGCAGACATAGAAGATGGTGGACTAGTGTCCCAAAGAACCATCTTGCCCAGGTTTGGATGCTACTTTCTTTTATAGAGCAAAGAGGAAGAGTTGAGGAGGTTAGTTTCAAAAGGCATTGTTCCAAATATTTCCTGGTTCTGGCCAGACTCTGGAAGGGATGTGCTAATTTCTTCTTTCCTGCGTCCATTGACAGGTGCACTTGGTCAGGATGTTTCCTATGATTAAAGAAATGTATTTTAGCTTGACGCTCAGACACAGGAGAAAGGGTTCCCGGAGATGGGCCATTATGTATACTTTAAGCTATAAGCAGCATTCCTTTAGTGATTAACTTGTAGCAAAAGCAAGAGAGCACAAAGTTTAAAGTAAAAGAAACAGATCAATATGGAGTGAGATTTGTTCTTCCCTATTGCAAAAGTAAAAAGTTTCTAGTATTTGAGATCTAATTATAAAAATAGAATGTCTTTTAGGCCAAAGAGTATTTATATGAAGTAGTTCCTTTCAAGTTCATGAATGAATGCCACCATATATATTATCAGATTTTTCTTTTACAAAAGAGAATATAGGGAGCATCTGGCATCCTTTGAAAATAGGCTTCCATACTCTAGACTGGAAGAATTTTTCTAAAATTATGCCAACACTAGTCAAAATTCAGATTTAAAGACAAATCATAATTTACTTTATATTTTCTAACTCTGGACAAAAATGAATGAGTCATATTTAAGAACAATTTTAAGAATTAGCATGTATCCAAGACCTGGAAGGTATTAGAACAATCTAGTAGGAGATTGCTCTAATAAATAATAATTCAAATAAAATAATACTGAAAATAATTTGTTTAAATTACCAAAATGCAGAAAGAATCATTATGAAAATGAAATGAATAGATGTAACAAGTGAAAACTGTCCACAGTAAGAACTTTCTGAGCCATATACTCATTTAGGAACGCATATTCAAATGTATATGTATGTTGAAATCCCTCTTTAAGCATCACATTTTGGAAAATAAGGTAGAATGTTATTCCAAGATGAGTTTGAACTCCTATTGTGTTAATAATTATCTCTATGATCTTGGACAGTTTACTCAACCTTTCTGAGTCTCAGTTTCCTCACACATAAAATCGAGATAGTAATAATACCAAGTTCCTAACATTTTAGGAAGAGTTAATATATTTTCTTTTGCTCAAAGTTAAAGTTTAGTTAAAGGGAGTGACTTTACTGAAACTCTTAGAATTTGGGCTACACAATAGAACACTTGGAAACTGACAAAGGGTAAAAGAAGAAACACATGAGAACATGTAAGTAAATAAATTACTACCATCTGCAGTGAGACGTTACTCTCTTTGGGACTCATGTATAAAAAATGTGGTGAATAAATTTGACCCAATATTTTCCTTATGTTGATACTTGTTTGTAATTGATGCTCTATAATAAATCACACAACGCAAATGCAACCAAAAAAACTCCTCTGGGAAACAAAATTATTCTAAATTAAAAAATACAAAAATACAATACTAAATAGAAATACATTTGTAATGCCATTTATAACTTTTAAATTATAGTTTATTGAAATAAAACTTTGATCCTTTAATTCCAGGGTCGAATATGACCTTTGATTTTTGATGAATAATTGCTAAGCACTGGACAGCAAATTTAAATTAAATTTTAAAATAATAGATATTTGGCCATGCCATCTAGTTCATTAATAAGGAAGTTGTCACATGTGAAGAAAACTGTATTGTATGTATAGTACAAAGTATGACAGACGAGAGCATTTGTACTAACCACTCATTTTTAAAAATACGTTACTGTTAGTAACTTTAAGGACCCCAGCTTTCTACTTCTTTATTACATTCCACTTCCTCACCCTTAGGGCTCTCCCATCATTGTTAACTGCTTCTTGGATTTTTCTGTTTTTATTTTCCTTGCTTTTTATTATAATTTTGCCACATGTATGTATGCCAAAGATAATATATTTACTAAATTTATATATAAAGTATATATATAATATGTATAGTAATGGTACACATACTTAATTCATTCC
Source organism: Vicugna pacos (assembly GCF_048564905.1). NCBI lineage: Eukaryota > Metazoa > Chordata > Mammalia > Artiodactyla > Camelidae > Vicugna > Vicugna pacos. The sequence continues at coordinate 11,285,980 of NC_133000.1, read as the reverse complement.
TCTGCCACTTGCTTTGTGGACCTAATATGTTTGGGAATTCCATGCCTCTTGATATCTCCACTCTCATTTATCAACCGTCGCTTCAGTATATGGTTGCATGGAGTCAGTATGTCAAAGTGCAAAATCTCAATAGGGAGACTATTTTCAGCTTTTATATCAAAATCAGTACTACAGTGATACTCTTGCGAATGCCTGCTGATGCCCATTTATATGAGATTCTCTTTGGTACTTTCCTGAGATTGAAAATGCTTGGTCACAAGTATGCATATCTTTCAAACCACCTAAATAGTGTCACATTGTCTTCAAAAGTGTTTAGACCGACATACTTCCACAAAGGATAAATGTAGGAATTCTCGTTGCTGCACGTCCTCACCAACACTTGGTACTTTCCAGGTACTCGACCTTTTGTCAAGTGTAAAAATTCTATTTCATTTAATTAGAATTTCCCAGATTACTAATGAGGATGGGCATATTTATTAACCATTCCTATGCCTTCTTCTAATGAAATGGTTTGTTCATATTTTTGCACACTGTGTTCACGTCTTAAATTTGTCTTCACTTTCCTAGGGCTTTTTTTTCTTTTTTCTTTTCTATTTTTTTGTACGTATTCTTACTCCAGTGTCATTTTTTTTTTCCTCTTGGTTTATTTTTCTCACTCATTATTGAAAGATAGTTCTGTTGAGTTTAAAGTTCTAGTTAGTAGTTTTATTATCTAATATTTTGACTGCACTAATCCAATATATATTAGTTTTCCTTGTGATTCCTTTGTATGTGACCTTTCTTTTCTTTCCTGCTGAATTTAATGCTTTGTCTCAGTGCCCTGTATCCCCACTGCAATAGGACTAGGTGTGGTTTTATTTTTTTTATTATTATGAAAATTCATTGAGTCATTTAACTCAAACTTTCAAGTCTTTCATTTTTTTTTTCTGCAAAACTTTCAAGCATTGTATCTTTAAACTATCTCTCACCTCCTTTTTGGAAATCTGTTTTAAAAATACTAAATTTTATCGTTTTATTCTACATGTCTTTAACTCTCCTCTATATTCCCCATCACTACTTATATCTCTACATTGCATGAAGTGTAATTTCATAGGTATATTTTATGATTCAATAAGTTTTAATCTATCATAAAATCTGCTATATTACTCATCAAATACTTTTTATTTCAATTATTATTTTTTAACTTTCAGAAGTTCTTTGGCCCATTTAAAAAATCTTTCTGGCTATTTTTGATAGCCTTTTAATCCATGATAATTTTATTTCAAATTCATCTTTTATTTAGTATTTTGTACCTAATGAATCATTTTTATGTGTTATCTCTGATAATTTCTTCAGTTTTTTGTTATATTTACTTATATTGACTTACTTCTTGGTATGTTTTTTAATGCTTTATTTTGAGTTCATTTTGCCTAAACATTAGCTTGGCGGTCTTTATATAAAGAGGTTTTCATTCAAAAAATTTAACTCTGAGTGTGCCAAGGAGCACTTTAATTTAACTCTTCTCTAGAAGGCTTATAACCATGTCTATAATATAAAGTTAAACTCTAGACCCAAGTGAGGCAGGCCTTCATTACAAAATCTCAGGAGAGATCATCTTAATCCGGAGCTAAAACATAGTTTTCCCGTTGGTCCTTTTGCTCCATTTGCATTTGAATTATTTCACTTGCAGTCTTTCTCTGTGCAGTATATTATTTGTGAGAGATTTGACCCCCTTCTCCCTCTGCAGAAGAAAACAGTTTTATTATGTCCTAACACTGATTCAACTTGCTATTTATTTTTTTACTTGATTGTTTCTTGATTTCCTTAATATTTTGTGAGCTTAACAATGTATTTTAAATTATGTATAATTTATCCAGAATCAGAATTTTTTAAGTAGAATAGCTAGTCCATGATAATTCTAAAAGCAGAAGTCAGTTGGGTAATGTTGGCATTATGTGAGTTTTTTATAATATACAGTAATTTGGAGATAAACCACTATTAATATTTGACATGTTTTCTGTCCTAAGGATTTCTAAAGAGAACTCTATAGTCTTATTAAAATCACTCTTTAAATGAAAATGACGTTATTTATCTCATCTAACATTCAAAATTCAAGATAAGACTTTCTATCCTGGTGCCATTCAAAAGCACATCACTGACATAAGTAGAAAACATTTAGTCACTTGTTTTACAGGAAGACATTGGGCTTCTCCATGAAATTGAAATGGATGTGAAAAGTAAGGCAAAAATATGCTTCAGGTAAGAGAGATTGAAAGAGAAATTATTTTATTTCAAATACTCCCACTAATTGAGGCTCAAGTGGGGCTCTGTGGGAGGCAAACATTTACTGGAGGAGGGTAGGCAGAAGGAAAAATGAGAATTTTCATTTTATGTGGAACTGGCTAAAAATTAGCTTAAAGATGGAAGTTAGAAACTACAGCTGGGAAAAACAAAAAAGACCAAGTTTTAGATATGTTCTAAAAATATTTCAATTTCAATCCATTGCAGTAGAAATATATTCAAATTAAAGGAAAAAAACCAACTACTATTTTAAGCTTCTTCATTTTTTATTTTGTCCTGCTGACTTAAAACTAAGAATTAGCTGATCAGTTTGAAATGTATGTGATGTCATTTAAAAACACACATCATGATCGTGCATCATGTTTTTAAAATTTAAGATGTTACTTCTCTAATTCTCTTACCAACATTTGCTAAGAAAAAAAGACATTCCTTACACTATGTCTAATTTATTGATGTTTTTCTCTTATATGGATAAACCTGAACAACACTTTTCAGTAATTTTAAGCTCCATTTTTTGCTGTGAAATTGATTATGATAGGGGATCACTCAGAAAATCTATTTAATAATAGATTAAAACTTCCTACAGTGTCATATTGATTACTGACAAAAGTTGTCACAATCCTCTTCAAATAACAGTACCTAGGTAATTAAAAATTATTTTACTAAAATAAATCATATTCACCATATATGATATTATGAAGGATGAATCTGTATTGCTTTTACAACCTCTTGGCTATTTGATTCAGTTTGGCAAGAATTACATACATTTTATCATATAATTGGTAACTTAATTTTGTAACTGTTGGTAGTATTTAAGAGTTTGTTTCTTTAGCAGTTGATAAATGAGATCCTCTTAGAAAAGACTAAGAAGCCTGCATGTCTTCTTCAAATAAAATTGCAAAACAATTATTCTTTTTCTGCGTCTATAAAATACAGAAGTGTGTGTTTGCTGTTTTGAGTTTTTGAGAAATTGATTAATTATCCACTGTAGACTTAGTTAGTTCTGTACTTTCTACATAAATGTGTAGCTATGAATGGGGTTACCAGAATTTTTTCTTTAAGGTTTGTCTTTCCAGCTTAAAACAGGAAAAGCAAAAACTGCCTCAAATCCTAAAATGACTGAAATTAAAGGCAATTGCAGGTTATGTGTTTGGTTAGAACATATATTAGCTTGGAACACAATTGAGTTACCACAGATGGTTAGAAAGAAAAGTAAAAGAAATTATAAATTATCCCACTTGCTTGAAGGACTAATAAGTTTCACATTACAAGACAAAAGCAAAAATAAAAATATACTTATATACAGTACACAATTGTCTAATGAATAGAAGTATTTTAACTCTATATGGTTATTTTCACCAATGCATTAGTTAATTAAAATAATTGCGGTCAATAAAGTGATATCTTTTTGAGAAATAATAGAAGAAAAATATAATTTTAAAATTTCAGGGTTTTATTCTCAAAATAGGAAAAGAAATATTATAAAAGAATGATGGGATTCTGCTTTCAGATATAATGGAGTAGCTTGTACAAACCAAATAAATATCCTGTCAAAAGACAGAAGGAAAAAACCCAATAAACTATATGTATATTAGAAAGACACTTATTTGAAGGCATTTGAGATTTATGGGGACAAGCTAAAGTTGTGGGTAAAATTTCAAGAAAAGGAAGAAAGGTGAGCCATCTACTCTGCAGTCTCTGGTAACCTCAGGACATTTGCACATTCTGCTGTATGAGACAAGATGCTAGGCATCCAGATAGAGGGTCTGGTCAGAAGGATAGTCTTAAAAGACAGAGAAACTGATTGTGCTTTTGGCAGTTTGCCAGGGCTAGAAAAATAAAAATGAGAAAATTTTGTGACCAGAATCTCGGTGATTAAGGGGGAGGGAACATCCAAGATACAGTCCCCACAACCTGTAGTTTTTCCTCTAAAGTTATTTTCTCTATTTTGCAACTGCCTAGAGCAAGTGGCTAAAAATACAGATTACATTTTGCATTTTTGAGGAAGGAATTTTAGTTCAGAACTGGCCATAGGGAGGGCTGGTGAACATCCCAGGTGTTCGGATGGAACTCCTAGCACATTGTGATCCAGAAGCAGAGACAATCCAGAGGCAGGTAGAGCACTTCCAGCATTCAATGCGGAATTTAGGCATCCTTGGCCATGATTGTATTGAAGTGTTCAGCCCACGTTATCTGCCTGGAAAGAAGTCAGTTTGCTGCAATTCGTGACCTGTCTCCCCACATCTTACCCCTGTGCTCGCTGTGGGACAGGAGGAAGTGCCGGGTGGGGCAGGTGCCACACTGCATGTAAGTCAGTCCTTACTATGACAAAGGGGACCCTGACTGTTGACCTGTGACCTTCTTGCAGCCCTCTGGAAACCTGGTGGCAATGCACAGAGCACAGAAGGAATGCTCAATGGATGCCATGTTGGGAAAATAAGGGCACCTCTCTCCCAATTCCTTTCTTATTTTTCTGTTGACAAACCCAAATTTCTGACTTAATAACACGATAGAAATTCTATTTTTTTAAATTGAATCTGACATTTGATGTTGAGAGGCTTAAAAATGGGTGATTCAGAGAATGAATATCTGTGAGATTCAGAATCTGGACATGGGCCTGAGATAAATAAAATATTAACCCAGATGTCAGGCTAAATTATAACGTTAATCAAGCATTTGAACTGAAGAATATTTTTGTGGTTAAAATCAAAACTCATTACTGTAAAAATGAAATTTCAGTAAAATTGTGACGCTGGGAAAAGGAAGTTGGAGCCTTAAGAATTTGAGCCAATTATACCTACTCTGCACCCAACAGTATTATTAAGACACAGTTAAATTCATGGCAATGATTTCATCCAGAAGGGTGACTTTTACATAAAGATACCGACAAAGGCTGTTCTCCGGTCTGCAGAGCAGTGGCTGTTTAACAGTGCTTTATGCAGTGAGAACATAAATCAGTCTCTTAGAATTATACGATTGTTACCGCATCGGTAGTTCTGAGCTGGCCAGCAGCCAATCATTGCAGAGCAAATATTACTTGTTTGCAGGATGGTTTCCTCATTTCCTTGTGTCAAGTTCCTGACAGGAAGATTTATAAGTTTGCGCTGCTTGGCTTATACATGCAAACTTACACACTTCCTTATTTGCCTTGGTTTGGAATCCTTTTTCCTGGTGCAGGAAGAAGAAGGAAAAAAACAAACAAGCAAAAAGCTATAGCTAAGCTTACTACTGGTGGAGAGTCTAAACAATGATAAAAAATGACCACAATAAAATTTTTCAAATCCTGTTCATTGAAAGACATCACAAAAAGGGACCATGTACAAGTGATGTGTATGTATCTATGTTTGTCCAACAAAGTTTTAGCATGCAGAGTATAAAGAACTCCTAAAAATCAATCTAAATAAAAATGCAAAACAGGCCAATAGAAAAGCAGGCCAAACTCAAGGCCAAAGAAGTGACACATAAGGCCAATTAGCGTGCGAAAACTGCTGAAAATCATTGTAAATTGTAAAGATAATAAAGATAAAGCAAAAATGAGAAACCATTTTATGCATTCTAGATTTTCAAAAATTAAGTCAAATAATACAACCATGGTCTCGTATGTTTCTAATGAGAATGTAAGCAGTACAACCATTTTGGAAAATAATCTGCACCATCTCCTAAAGCTGAATATTCACATACGTCTTTCCCAGTCATTTCATTCATAGAACTATGCCAACATCCTAGCCTATTCAACTATGTACAAAAGGGTGTTCTTATCAAGACAGTTTGTATTAGGGGAAAAAAAAACTAGAAACAATCCAAATTCACAAATTGTGGTACACTAGCACAATAAAACATTAAACAGCAGATAAATTAATAAATTACAGGTGCACAAGGCAACACAAATGAATTTTGGAAGCATAATGTTGAGTAAAAGCAGTAAGTTCCACAAGATTATCTATCATATGTTATCTTTGATTCACTAATTTAATAAGAAAAACTAAGCAATTTATTGTTTCAAAAATATATATACGATCAAACATAGAAGAAGGTAGGGAGAGAAACAGAGCAGGAAGAGGTAATGCAAGTTCCAGATTCTATTCTAATTCTTGGACTGGGTAGTAGGTTTGTGGTGTTCATGAGATCATTTTATTTTGTAAGTCATATTAATATTACTTGTATCTATGTATGTTTATTCCATACTTTGACATGCGATAAAGATAAAACAGAAAAAAGGAAACTGTTGTTTCCTTAATACTGGAACTTGCTTCATCAGATAGATTATTTCACATGCTGTATGACAAAGATGGTATTTCACAGAATTCCTTTTGCATTTTCTTGTGAACTTTTTATTAAGCACATAGCAAAGCAAATAAGAAAGTTTTCACTGTAGGATTAGAGCTCATTATGTGCGGCTTAATATGTTGAGTAATACGTTGAAAAATAAGCACTTTAGTTTTGGGCAGAGTAAAAGATAATGGATGCACTTCCCTTCATAGCCAGTCATGCAGACCGTGGCGGGGGGGGGTCCTGCCTGAATGTGTGCAGTAGCTCAGAGAAGAAAGAAGCATGGCAATCAAGCCTCTATGTACATGGAGCTTTCTATAAACCTAATAAATACATTTTTAAAGGTCAAAATTGAGTATTCCTCCTAATCATTCAATTTTTGAGACTGTCTTTTACAGTTCCATAAAAGATTAAGGAAAGATCTGTTTTATGGACTATGATAAGCCTTGACATTGAAAATGGTTTTTGTGACCTTGCTGGTTTCTTCACTAATGTATTCATACCATTTACAGACGGATTCATTTTCCTTGGGAAACTTTAAACTGCCACTTTCATGTAAGAAATATTGACCATTTCCAAAATAGTTAGCCAGACATCTCTTAATTGCACCATAGGTTTAACTAATTAAAGAATATTAGTCTGCCGGTTTTAGGTAAAGAGTAACCATTCTGATGAAAAGAGGTCTAAAATGTCCAATCTGTGGCTAATGGAGCTGACATGATTTAAAAAGGACAAAGTTCAGTTCTGTGCAAAGACACTGATGGTGGCATGTATTCTAAGACTGCAGCATGAGAATTAGAGTATCTCAGAGATGGACGGGCTTAGAGGTAATAGCCAAGTAGTTCATCCAAGCAAGACATTCTGTCTGCGACGTCCCAAAAATGTTCATTTGTTTGTCAGTTTAAATTAATATTTTTTGTTCCTTCAAACATCTTTCTTTCTTTCTTCCTTTTATTTATTTTTTTTTGCCTTGTTTGGGTTTTTTGTATTTTTTTTTTGGTGGGGGTTGGGGGTAAGTAATTAGGTTTATTTATTTATTTTAATGGAGGTCCTGGGGATTGAACCCAGGACCTCATGCATGCGACATGCACTCTACTGTTGAGCTATGCCCTCCCTCCCAAACATTTTTTCTTAAACATAGTATAGTAGTTAAAAACCAAGTAACTAAAATTAGAAGCATATTAAATTAAATATGCCCATCAAAGATGGCCTTGATTTTAGTGTTATTTACCATAAAATAAAATTCAACTAGGCTAGAAGACGTACACAAATTGCTCTGACATTCTTACTCTGGAATCACTATGCTGCATGGCAGCTAGTTATTAGTTAAAAAATAATGACTAGTTCTGTAATGCCTCAGAATAAGCATTGCTTCTATACATTCAAACCAGATGTTAGTAATTTCCTTCTTCTTGTTTTATTTATTTTCATATGTTTTTATTTATGTTCATGGTGTGCTATCGGGGTGATGGGAAAGATGTCCCTGACAAACAACAACAACAACAAAAAACCCAAAACGTATCTTAGAAACAGCCAGAAGACAGGCTTTATAGTTGGACACAAAAAATATAAACAGAATTGTCTGATCAAATTATATTGGAAAAAGGACTGAAAGGGTAACAAAATAATCAAGTAATAGAGATTAATCCTTGATATTTGATCCTCTAATGCAAGTAAATCACTTAGCACCTAGTACATACTTAACCTAAAACAAAGTAAATAATTAGATAACTCAAGTAAATGTCTACTCTTATTGTTGCATTTTTGCTTTTGCATATAGAAGAGGGACATTTGGATTTAGAATTCTGAGGAAGAAAAAGAGGGTGCACTTGAATAAGAACAGGAATTTAAAAGGATGCTGCTGAACACGAGCTTGGCAAGTCTGCACCGTGAGACAAGTAAACCTGCAGATGGAGTACTTAGTCATACCCTGTAGTGCACTAAACTAACAGTTCCGAATATAAGGAGTCTGTGCTGTTATTGTCATAAATTATTTACAATCCATACTTGCAATCTCAAAATCACTTTCCAAGATTGATTCTCAAACTCTGCAAACTTCACTGCTTGGAATCACACAAAATAGGAAATAAAAAGCACAAGTGTAGGGTGTATATGTGTGTTGTGTACACAATTGAAGTAAACCAAGTTAAGCATCCATCAGAGGAGAAATTTTTAAGTAATTTATGCTAAATTTATACACTAGAGTAAAACATATCTTTTAAACATACTACATTATGTAATACAGGTTAACCTGATAAAAGGTCTATGAGGCATTAAAGGAAACCATACTATTTCAATTAATTCAATGAAAGTGATCGGATAAAAAAATGAGTATGTGTGTGTATGAGAGAGAGACAGACAGAAAGTTAGACAGAAATTAAACTTAATTATATTTTAAAAAGCAATATAAAAATGTTTGTGTACCAAATTTTTGTTCAAAAATGTGTCCCACTTGTCCATTCAAAAAATAAACATATAGACTATTTCACAATGTATATTGCAGGAAGGTTATTAGAGTAAGTGTATTGATATTCCTCCCTTCAGGTTCTAGTTGTAAAAATGTTCTACTAAGTATTCAGAAAACAATTTTAAACAATGTAATCTATACTCCTCAAGTTGCTCATAGTTTAAAATTCAGAATGCTCCAGAGCTGATTAATTACGTATAAATTATATTTTTCTTGGTGTGCAACTCAATAGATAATTATACTTAATTGCACTGTGAGAGAATAGAAGTTGTGTGTCATAGAATAGGAGCCCCTATTATATGAAATTAAGAATTTTTTAAGTTTCCAAAAAAAATTCTTTAAACAATATTTGGCTTGTAAAGACTCCCAATTAGCCAGGAAATTTTGCATTGGCTCTGTCCACATTTAATAATAATCTACATCTGCTCTTTGATTTCTTCTGAATGTTTTTATGTTAGAAAAACAGAACTTGCATGATATAAATGAATTCATATAATTTTTCCCAACCATCCCTACAGCCAGAAAATAACCCTGTGCATAGACTGTATGTAATCAGTTTTCTCAATAATTTCTCCTTAAAATTTTACTTTAAGTATCCATTTCCTTTAAACCATTCATGATTTGTTCACTAATATTTTCCAGATCGATAGACAAGTTCCGTTTAGAGATTTTTCAACTTTTGTGGCATTTTACTGTCAATTTCAGGGTAAATTGAGTTCCTTTCCATTCATGTGAGATAAAGGCTCAGCTTTTCTGCTTCATTGACAGAACCCTGGGAGACTAGTCATCGCTCTTTACCGTGAAATTGCTCACCTGCAGTTTACCTTTAGCTGCAAACATGTATGAGCTAATTTGCTGGTGGAGAGGTAGGGGTGAAGTAACATGGGAGGTGGTGGAGGTTTTAAATTTTTAAATTTTTTTTGGCTGTAAAAAAATTCTTGATGAACACATAATATACTTTGGATCTTGAGTTAAACTGTTAAACCTGAATTAGGCAGAGGCAGCAACGTCGTTCTACAATTAATATTTTCTCTCAAATTGCCAGTTATTATAGCAAATGCATCTTTCCCATTGAAGCTTTTTACATGCGAGGTTGAACAGGGTCATATCTGTCCCATTATCCCATTGTCTTTATAAATATATGCAGCCTGCTACCTAGGAAACTTGAGTGTAGGAGGAGCTGTTCTGAGAGATTGCACATGGCTCCAGTTGCCAAGGAAACCCGTGCCTTTTTTCCTGTAAGTGTGCCGAGCAGTTTCCTTATTAGGAATTGGGTTAACAGTGTTCTCAAAGGAAAAGCGGAGTGAGGAAGGTAGTAAGATTTTTTTTTTTCATACATGCAAACCGAATTGTAAACTCTGCCTGCACTGGGATGACTTGTTTTCAGTGTGCACGTTTCAGTGATAAAAGTAAAATCTCATGGCTTATCACGTATGGTTTCATCTGACTTAATTAAAAATATTAGAAAATGCAAAATCTTGCTCTTAAGTGAAAAATAGGGCGTGGGAGCAAACAGAAAATGAATTTTCCCGAAGAATAAATGGCAGATATTGACAACATGTGATATTTATCCAAATTCTTACGTGTTAAATGTGCACTTTTTGAGTGACATTACATAAAAATATTTCCCATTAAATATTTTTGTAGGTAGCAATTTTAATTAATTCTTTAAGTTTGGCCCTCTTTTTATGTCATTCTGTTATTACTGTGCTCAAAATTACGTTTATTTTATATTCTACTAAAATTCCATTTTTTAAGCTTTTGGGGTAATTAAAGCATTCTAAAATATAAAATCTCAAGTCCCATATTATAAATATCACATCAACATGATTTGTCATCATTTATTAGGCCTTTATCTATCAAAAACATTAAACAACTGTACTCAAAATGTTCTAATAATATTCTTCAAAGATCATAAAAAGCATATACTATGGGGGGGAGGGGAAATCCCAAAAGTGGGAATCTTTGCATACGTAGCAAGGAGGCCATTTCTTGAAAACATTAATTTAGCTTTCTATGTTAAAATGTAAGCACTGTGTCCTTAGGCATCCAACCTAATGCAGACAGAGTTATATGCAAGCATTTTATTACAAAAGTAAGAGGAAAAGTTGAAGTTCCTTCCTCTTGGGGAATAATTCATGAAGAACTATAATTCTTTGACTATTCTATTGAGCAGCTAAAGTGTGTGAAAATAGGCACCTTCATGTGTTCCTGATGGACTGTATATTATAACAGCCTGTGCAGAGAACAATTTGAAAAAATGTCTTCAATACCTTAAAATGTCTCAGTAATATAATTTTAAGGCAAATTTCTAAAAGATTATATGTACGGGATAATCATCACACATTTTAATTTTTTGTGTATATATTTTTATTGAAGTATAGTCAGTTTACAATGTGTCAATTTCTGATGTACAGCATAATGCTTCAGTCATACATGAACACACACACACACATATATATATGTACATTCATTGTCATATTCTTTTTCACCATAAGTTACTACATTAATTTAAAAAAAATTAAATCCCAGAACTTCATCATTAACAAGTAGGGTAAAGTATGCAATAGATACTGTGCTGATATTCAGCCATTAAAAATAATCACAGTGAAAAAAATACATGATTACATGGAAAACATTCAGTAAAGAGTGATAAGTGAAAAATAAAAGACGTGAAAGAATGTGACCTACGAAAATACTGGAAGTAACACACTGAAGTGTTGAGTGGATGGTTTTGGCAGTTGCTGTTTCTTTACATTTTTCTACCTCTGCCAAGTTGTCTGCATTGAACATCTGTTACGATCATATTTAGAAAACATTTTAACGTGTTATAAAGGACAAAGTTTTTGAAGAGTTTAAGTGGCATAGAGGGATACTGATAATATAACATCAAATGAAGAAAAGCAATTTTCACAATGGATAGATTAAAACAGCATGATGACAAAGCCCCTTTGTCAGCCCCCATCTTGAATAGCTGAGCATCTTGTTCTCAGCCATTGCCCAGAGATAAGTGGGACCACCTGCAGGAAAGGACACAGCTCTTAGCATCAGTTACAGAGCTGTGAGCAGAAGCCGCTACAGGGAATTGATACGCCTGAGGCACCAGAAGTACAGAACCCAGAATAAAAGCAAAAACAAAAACAATCAAAAAACCTCCTTAAGCCTCCAGTCGACAACACGATGTTACTGAATGAGACTTACCCTAATATTGTTACTTATGGATTTCTATAAAGGGGAATATCTGTGTGGAAAATTCAAATAGTAGAAAGACAGGCTTCTGCTTAAGAACTTGGTGAACTGTTGCATGATTGGTTCTGATTTCATGGGGTTTTTTTGTCTTTTTTTTTTAACATTTGTACGATTTATATATAAACAAATGCATTTCACTAAAATTTGAAAACCCCAAATATGTTCCTAATGAAAGCAACATTGAATTGTGGGTTGTGGGGATGGCAACAGAGTTCGATGATCTATACGTGGCCACCAGGCTAATTGATGCCTGAGTCCTAAACAGCCTTCTATAGCTTGTAATAAAGGAGTCCTGTGTGGTTTCACATAAATACCACATCTGTAAGACATGTATTTGAAATATTAGGTGCTGTGTTTATGAAATATCCCGCTCCCACCAAGCATGCTGGCAAAATATATATACCCTTGAATGAAAGCATCTCCAAAAAAGTATAGCTTAGCTGATAGAACAGAAGAAAAGAACTTTGAGCACAAACCCAAAGGAAAAAAACCTTTCGGAGACATATTCTACAGCAGACATGACATAAATCTTCAAATCTTTGTTTTTGAAATCTACAGAATTAAATACTAACATATAATTATTGAAAGTTTAGTAACTCCAAATTCAAATGTGCAGCCCAATGATTTCAGTAAATGCTGAAAGCAATGACAGAGTCACACCATCGTTAGTTTTTAGAGGTTCCAAAACAAGCAAAATGGGTAAATACCACATTTACTCCAAGATATATCTGTGGATCTTGACCTGCCAGAAACACCTGGCTAATAAAAGGCACCTAGCAAGGTAGACATAAGAGGTGTTGGGAAAAATTAGCAGTAATTCAGTGATGGGAAGAACTCAAAAGTGATTGCTTAATTCGTTTTGACTGACCAAGGTATCTCAGTGGATCTTATAAACTGGAAGAAATATGTTTCTCCTATAAAGTAGGAAGACCCAGTTTAAAACTAACTACAATTCTCAGCTTGACAATAATGTTCGCAGACACTCTGGCACTGAAAGCTTATGCAGCACTTCTGCAAGCTTCTAACAAAGCAAGGAAAACAAGTTGAAATCCTAGGAGGGTAGTAAGGCTAACAGCTGGCTCTCTGGAGGAGAAAGCTCTACTCTGTAGTACTTGCCAGTGTCAGTGGGGTGAATTCTCCTACCACCGCCAGTTACAAGCTATCAGTAGGACATCACTGCGTGTAAAGAGGGGAAGGAACATGTACCATTGGCTCTTGCCAAGTGGTAAGAGCCAGCCCCATTCCACTACTGAGAGCCATTTGTCCTTGAGGCTCTTAAAGAAGGCATTACCAAAAGGCAAAAACAAAACAAAACAAAACAAAAAAATCACAAAAACAAATAAACAAAAAATCCACGAGTGAAATCAACCCAGCTGGATTGTCTCATAGTTTTATGTTAGAATACTCCTCTTTTAAGCGGTAAGAGATCAAACTGAACATCTTTACCTAAATAGGAAGTCAGGAATTTCCTAGACCTTAGAGTTCTCAGACTGCCAGTAACCTAGATCCAGTGAGAACACACAGATGATACAGACAAGTCACTAATGTCTGCAAATAATTTGAGATGTATGATAGTCTTAAAAATACAGATCGCTATCAATAAGACCAAAAGGAGAGATAATTAAAGCAGCCCAGAAAGCGGTTTCTAACTTTTTCGTGTATTTTCAGGGCGTGGTATCCCTGAATGGCAGCAGGGCCAGCCAGGCATTGTGCATTTCAGATGACAACTTTGTTTAAAGTTACAATTTATATCCATTCTCCTGTAAATTCAACTGGGTGATCCAATGAAGTTTCCTATGAAGGAAAAATTCGTACAAAATAAAATGAACTATGTGATACAGTTAATTAAAATGTGCTCTAAACAGGACTGTAGAAATGCATAAGAAATAAATCCCACGACAAAGTTCAAGTTTTATCAGAAGCTTGGGACATACTGGTATGACCTGAAAAAGGCTGCAAGGAGCAGTAACGCAAGCTTCAAGAGCTTTCTCTAACTGTGGTGCCGTGTTTAAATACTAAAAACAGGAAGTCTTTTGTGATCTTCAGAACTATAGAGATTTGAGGATAAATTTTTCTCTTCTGAGAGGTGAAAAAAATAAGAAAGAAAAGAAAGGGAAAGCTGTATTTGTGACTGTCACATAGAGAAAAGAGGAAAAATGTAACGCAGTGTGAAAATGTTCCAGTTGATATACTTTTAAGCACATATGAAAGTTTGAATACCTGTGCTAATCTGTTTCTAGAATTTACATTAGGTTTACCCAACTGTGACACTATTAATATTTTAGACTAGATAACTCTTTGTTGTGGAGGATTGTCCTATGCATTTTAGGATGTTTACCAGCATTCCAACCCTTCATCCACTCTGTATCAGTAACACATCTCCCTCATCCCAATAAATGACAATTAAAAGTGTCTCCAGATATTGGTAAATGTCCCTTGATGGGGAAATTGCCCCTAATTGAGAATCATTGACTTGTATTTAATTGAAAGGATTTTTGTTCACTTGTCTTTTTTGTCTGAAAGTATTATTTGCATGGGAATATAACAGATTAACAGTCATTCAATTTGGCCATAAAGATTTCTCTAGAAACTTCATTATGAGTTTTGCCTGAAATAAACATGGTAATAAGCTGACATTTACCTAGCACTTTCTGTGTTCACACTACTGTAAGCACTTTATAAACTGTTTATTCCTCACAATTATCCTTTTTTTTACTTGAAGAAATTGAGGCAGAGACGTTAATTAAATTGCTCATGATCACAAAGCTAATTATTAGTAGAGCTGACAGTGGTATCCACACATCATGGCTCTGGAGTTCTCACCTTCACACAGTGTGCCAGCATGGCTGCCCATGAAGTTAGGCAGAGGCTGTCCTCTGAAATCCATAGCCTTTTATTTCAAAATATTAGAATTATTCTAATTACTCTGTTAATTAGAATTATTCTAGTGACTCCGAGCCCTGGGCATCTTTTGCCTGGCTTGCTGCCAGAGTGTCCTAAACGTCTTCCAGCTTCTACTCCTTTTCTTCCTCCAGAGTCTCTTCTCCACAAAACAGCGAAGCAGTCTTTTAAAAACATAAGTCAAATTAGGTCACTGCATTTCTTGAAATCTTGCAATGGTTGCCCCTTCGACAAGTCTAGGGTACAAGTCCAAATCCTTACCATCCTTACCATGACTCTGGCGCCATGTAATGTAGCGCACCAACATCTGTGTCCTAGAAGCACCTCTCTTGACTTGTTGTGCAGCCTCCTAGGTTTCACGTCGATCTGTACCTTGCCTTAGTGCCGTGGCAGTTTGCACCTTTACTTCTGCCAGCACCTTGTCCTGAAGACTCAACTCTAGTCTCTTTCAGGCTTCTGTCCTGTGAGCCTTCCCTGGCTACTCTATGTGTCTTCAGCTCTCCTTCTCCCCATGTCTCTGCTTTATCATTCTTCCTGGCATTTACACCTGTCGGAACAACTGTGTATTTCTTCATTTTTATGATTTTACCAAGCTCATCCTAGAGAATGTAAGTCCCATGAAGGTAGACCACCTGCTTTGTTTACTGCTGTATCTCCAGCTCTTAGAACAGTGCTCAGAAAAAAAGCAGTTGTGCCACAAATATTGCTGAATGAATATAGAATATAAACTAGGATGGTGGCACAAAATTCATAGCACTTAAGTGAGTAATGTGTATGAATATGGCTAATAAGAGAGCTTTACTTCCTTCAGTGATGGAAGCTCTGATCAATCTAATCGTACAGAAACGCTGCATTTCTAACTTAGCAAGAAGATGTTCAATAACATGTCATGACACTCAACTGGACAATTTGGAAATGTTAGTCCTAGTGGTGGATTTATAGTTGGTCTTATTATCTATGGATATTAATCCCCTGACCTTTTTAAACTGTCAGAAACTTCTTGCTCCTAGACTATGTCATGTAAGCACATTCTAATCATCAATTTTTTCAATAAATACTATACACACCCCAGGTTTAGGATCACACAAAACTAAAGAGGGATACAAACTATATCAGATGAGTTCATCAAGAATCAAATAGAGTTTAAAAATATTCACACCATTAAATTAAATAAGGAGATAACATCTTCAGAATGAAAATAGCCCCAAAAAATAAAAAAGAGAAAGACATATGAAGTATAGAAAAATGTTAAATTTATTATTAGGAAACTCAATATTTTAAAATAAATGTAAAGATGTTAATCTTCATAAGTAATTGTGGAAATCCAAGTTGCAACGTGGAATGATAATTTTAAATTTTTGTCATGTAGGCAGTAGTTTAAAAATTGAAAATTTTCAGTGCTTACTAGGAAATGTATACTTCATCTACTGTGTATCAGAGTAAACATTGGTGTAATTTATTTGGAATAAAATTTGATGGTGTTTATTAAAATTGAAAATGTGTGTATAGTGTGAGCAATTTGTGTAGGGTTCCCCAGTATCTGCATGGGTTTCTTAATTTGGGGAAACCCAGGACCACATCTCGTGCACAAAAATTCTTTACATTTTTTAACAGCACTATTGAGCCTTGGTCAGTCTGACTCTTCTGTCCAGGGCTTTGATCCCTGAGAGAACTGACACATGTGTAGGGATGGTGAGAGGTCATCTGTGGTGGCAGTGGTGGGATTAAGCGTCAAGTGCTATAGTGAACGCCATTCACTACCTTTTAACTCTTAACATTTGTAACATTTTATGTTCAGAAAAATAGTGAAATGCGTATCATTTAAACCTCGAAAGACACACAAGTCTGTGATAAAACATTGGCTGTTCCTTGCCTTTCCTAGTTTTCTAGGTTTTTTTTGTGTTTGGGTCTCTAAAATTCCTGGTGAAGCTCTGAAACACACAATATTTTTATGATAAGGTATTTTTCTCAAGCTAAATAAATTGATTTCTCTATTGGGATCATGAATCATGACTAGAACAATGTATTTCCCTTTGGACCAGCAGTCTTACTTCTACTAATCATGTGTATAGAAATTCTCTATCAAATGTGAGAAAACAGAATTTGAGGGAGTTCAATGCTTTATTGCTTATAATCAGATATTGGGTAATTATGAAACAAATTATAGCATTTTTATAAGATAGAATGTAACACAGGATGAGAAAGACTATTATTTGTCAATATTATTTGTTATGTTAAAAATGTTTCAAAGCAGGGTATATAATCTTACCCTATTAAAAAGAGAAAGAGAACCCTGTACATTTATGGACATGCATGTAATTGTTTGCTTAGAGAAAACATATATGTGATTGTTTGTTTAGGACAAAGTTATAGGAAGTTAATAATGGCTTACTGATTTACAGAGCACAGAATGATAGTTGCCAGAAGTAAGGAGTGGGGGCTGGTCAGAATGGGTAAATGTGGTTCGAAGATATAAACTTCCAGTTATAAAATAACTAAGTCATCATGGGAGTGTAATTTACAGCATGGTGACTATAGTTAATAATACAGTATTGCATACCTGAAAGTTGCTAAGAGAGTTAATCTTAAAAGTTCTAATCACAAGAAAAAAATGTGTAACTCTATATGGTTATGGATATTAACTAGACTCATTGTGGCGATCATTTTGCAATGTGTGTAAATATTGTATCATTTTGTTGTTGGAATTCATATAACATTATATGTAAATTGTACCTCAATTAAAAAAATTTAAAATAAAGGTAGAAAGATGAAGGAAATAATAACTCTAGAGAGGTTATACAGAATGAATTCTTTCATCCTGTAGACCATGATTACTAAAATTTCCTTCCCAATAGAACCTCTTAGGGTATCATTTGGGACATTGTATCAGTAATCAGCCAGTCTGATGAATAAGATAATTTACCAGAGTAAAGATTATTCAAGTAAAATCAGGCTGGAACATCAACTAGCTGCTCTCAATAAACAGATAAGAGAGCCCCTGTTAGTAAATAATTATGGATTCCTGAAAATATGATGTCCATCCTAATTATCTTTTTTTATTCCATTTTTTTATTGGAGTACTGTTAGTTTTCAATGTTGTGTCCATTTCTGGTGTACAGCATAATGTTTCAGTCATACATATACATACATATGTCTGTTTTCCTAAGGCTCTTTGTGAAATGGTAGGTCTTTACTTAAATTAAAATTACTTATTGAAGTTTACTATGCATACCAAGAATACAAATCACAAGGGTTCACTACATTTTCATGAAGTGGACACATTTGTGTCAACATGTAACCATGAACAAGAGCAAGAAACGAAACCATCCCAATACCACATACACACCAACTTGTCTTATTCTAATCAAGATCTCCTGTCTCCAAAGTTAACGACTCTCTGACTTATTCTGACCCTGAACATGACCAGAGATTAGCTTTGCCTTCTTTTGAACTTTGTATAATTTGGAATCACACATTTGTGTACAATTCGTGTCTGACATCTTTGATTAAATAAAGACGTTTATATGACCCATCCGTGTTGCAGTAGTTTAGACTCGCCTCTGCATAGCACACCATTGTGTAAATTTACTACTTTTGTCTGTTCTGTTACTAAATATCAGGATTGTTTATAGTTTTATAAAACTAAGTGCTAAATCACTTAGCACTTAGACACTTAAACATCCTTCTAGATGTCTTTTTAGTTCACAAGTGGATAAATTCTTTTGTGTGTGTGTGTATATACATATATATTCAGAAATGAAATGAAATGACAATTAATTATAATATAGTAATATAATATATATTAATGTATTAATTAATCACATATTGATTTTAATAATTACCACTAAATGATTTTCTAATGACCGTGAAAAGTAGGCAAAATTTTTTTCAGTTAGGAAACCCAAAGACATAAGCATAAAGGTAAAAATGTTAAATTTAGTTACAATACATTTGAGACCTCCTGCTAACCAAAAGATATTATTAAAAGATAAAAAGGCAAGCCAGAAGTGTTGGAGAAGATATTTAGGATGTATGTAAACAATATTGATTTGATGCCACAAATCAATATCTAAAGGCTGTTCCATAGATAAATGGGCAAAATATTTGAAAAAAACTAGGAGAGAAGTAGATATTCAAATTGTCCATAAAGAGCTGAAATTAAATGAAATTTCACCAAACGCTGGCCAGAATGGTTAAAAAAACTTGGTTTCAAACAGCTGGATTAAATATATCCATTACTTTTTTTGTTTTGAAGTATGGTTGATTGACAATATTGTGTTAGTTTCTAGGGTACAGCATAGTGATTCAGTTATACATAGATATATTCTTTTCCATATTCTTTTTTGTTATAGGCTATTATAAGCTATTGAACATAGTTCTGTTACTTTTAGTTTTTCTTTTGAGGCAATGACTATAATGTAGGAAGGTATCTTCCAACCGTATCATTGTACTATGGATTAAGTAACGTGCTTTTCAAATGATTACTGCTGTATTTGTGATGGAAGTTCTACCATATAAATTGTATTTTCTTTTTTTGTTTGTTTGTTTGTTTGTTTGGGGGGGAGGAATTAGGTTTATTTATTTAGTTAGTTATTTTAATGGAGGTACTGGGGATTGAACCCAGGACCTCATGCATGCTAACCATGTGTTCTAACCACAGAGCTGTACCCTCCCCCTCCAATTGTATTTTCAACTCAAATGTTTTTATTATTTTCCCCCAGTGGGATAATATTTTGCTGGTTCGTCTATGCAAAAAAAAAAAAAAAATAAGACCCAAACACATGAATGAAATATAGGTGAGTAACGCAAATCCAGCTTTCTTTTAAGTTGTTGAAAAATGTGAGTTTTACGAGAAAGTAAATTGACAAATCTTATTACTTCTATATTTGGGGGAGCTAAGAGGAAAGAAGAGAATATGTTTATAAGTCCAGGTTTTAAAGCAGTTAGGGGAGAATCTGAGGCCTATAAATATTTCAGCGTTCTCTCAGCAAAAGCTTAACAATGTCTTCACAGTTTCTCCATTCAAGTATTCAGTAGAATATTACACCATCAAGAGTGCACCGTCATGTCTTCAAGATGGTAGCCGGTGAGGGCAGTTACCAACAGACAATTATCCTTAAGTGAACATTTCCAAGTGTATAATTAGTCTAGAGGGCAATTTCCATTCCATTTGAGTGAATTGAGATAGCAGAATCTTGCTGGAAGCAAAAGATTTATTTTTCTAAAAACAACTACTTAACAGCAGGCATGCCAGTCATTTTTATATGCGTAGCTTACAATCCTTAATGCAAGCTCTGAAAGGAAGCATTCTTACATGGACAACAAGTTCACAGCAAGAAAATTCCCATTAAAGGCAAGTGAGCGTTGTGAGGTGCATTTAGGCATGTACTGGAGGCGCACCCTGGAATTCAGAAAGAAGACTCCAGACATGATTTTCTGAAAGGAACGTGCTAGCTTGATACAGGAAGCCAGATCAAAATGCATTTGCCCAAACCATAGGCTGATATATCCATCTGCATAAGCATTATGATCACATGAGGCATAATTAAAGTGTATGCCCTCTTCCTATGAAAAGTACATAGTGAAATGAAGGCAAGATAAAGGAAATTGGCTTTGCCAACCCACTGTGTTATGTTGACTATTGGAGTAGTGAAGCGTTACATCCAGCTGCTTTCTAGTCACAAAGGTCAGAAAGAAGATTGAATTTTTTCTTTCTCTCAGTTAAACCTAAAGGGGCAAAGGTGAGCAGCCCAGAACTGGCATGACAGCGTACAAGGGTTTTTTTGCTTCTTATCTTGAGCAAATGACTTTCAGTCTAAAATCATCTTGCCATCCAAAATCGTATCTGGAGCCCCAGCCATATGGAGTAGGGAGTAAGAAAATGAGGAGAGAGGGAAGATAGAAAGAGATCAATGTCATTTTTCTTACCCTTTTTTAATGAGCTTTTCCAGAAACCCCATTGAACAATTTCTTCCTTACATCTCACTGGCCAGATGTAGTCTCATACCGTACCCAGCTACTAGAAGGCTGGGCAATCTAGTCTTTGAGCTGGAACATTCCTTCCCTGATAAAATCAGAATTTTTTTGCTTAACATAAAAAAATGAGACTAGACATTAAATTGGCAAACTTTTCATGATAATAACAAAGTGCAACCAGCAGTCTGCACCACAGTAGGAACTAGGTAAGTGCAAAATGCTATGCTCCTTTGGTTATTCATTCATTCATTACTGCATACTTTCAAGAATACTAGCTAATTGTCAAATAGATGCTGAGAGCTGTGCTAGAATGGAAATACAGAGACAGATTCCTGCAAAGAATGCATAATAGAGAGATAAAGAAATAGAAAACTACAGTAAAATGCAGATCCATGTCTATGATGCAGATAAGCACCTAGCTGAATTCATTCATTCACTCATTCATTCATTTCACCATCAAAATGTCTAACAACTGACAAAAAAGAAGTGCCAGGTTTTATTATGTGCTGGTAATATAACATAAATAATAGACTTAGAGCCTTGCTTTTGTGACTTAAAACAAGCTAAGTGTCAAGGTTTTTCTTTTTTTCTTTTTTCTTACTCTTTATTTTGAATCCTGGTTTGGTTTTAAACCAATTAAAACAGAATCTCTTGAGTGAGATCCATATATAGATTTTTTTTTAAATTCCCCAGAAAATTCTAATTAGCAACCAAGATTGAGATCCACTTGTCCAGGGCAGTGATTCTCAATCAAGGGCAGTTTTTCTCCCCCAAGGACGTTTGGTGATGTCTGGAGACAACTGGATGTCAAAACTGGTGATGGAGGTTAAATGCTACCAATGTCTGTCTGGTGGTTAGAGGCCACGGATACTGCTGAGTACCCACAATGCACAGGACAGTCCCTTCCCCATCCCCCAGCCAAGAATCATCTGGCCCAAAATGTCAACAGTGCTGTAGCTGAAAAATCACTAGTTTAGAGGGTCAAACTGGCAAGTGAACTGACAATTAGAAAATAAGGCATCTGCATTCTAGCAGAGGAATTACTAAATGCTGGTGGCCATTCAGGAGGCTTTTTGGAGGAAGCAAATCGAGTTGCTAGGCGTTGGCTGTGCGTGTCAACTAGATATACTAGACGAGCACAAAGGGAGAGAAACGCATGTTACAGCCTGGAGACCGGGGTGTCTGCAGGCCTCGAGGTGGAAGAAAGCAGCGAAGTCCAGCGCCACAGATAAAGGGGCCACTTAATTGGCCAGAGTAGGGCTTAATTTACGGGATGGTGGCTTTGGAGGCAAAACACCTAGAGCGGACAACGTTGCCATACTTTTAACTTACAATCCATACGTCCCTTTGATTTTGTTGATTATTGAGTAAGAAAGAAACCATTAGGATGAAGAAAACATGAACAGTTAAGCTTCAATAGTTGTTTCATTGGAGTACCATAGCTTTTATCCCCCCAATCATATTTTATACCCCACAGTAGTCCTTTCTCCAGATACCTTTCTTTACAATTTTATGCCACTTTGAACATAACTCCACTAATAATGTCAATCATAATAATGGCTAACATCTTTTGAGTACTTATAATGTGCTAAATTCTCTGCTTGTATAATGTTATTTAATTTTTAACATCCCCCCCCCAGAAAAACAAAAACAAAAACAAAAGCAAAAAAAGCCAACAAAACAATGATTGTTCGGAAGGTTAAATAATTTTGTCAAGTTCATGTAGTTGGTAAGTGATGAAGTCTAAGTATGAATCCCACCTCCAAAATTTAAACAAGTAGGGATTATGTTACGTTACCTCGTACTCCATAAAACACAGAAGCTTAGGATCATGTCACTATAAAACAATCAAAAAGCACGTGGTGAGAAATCTAAATAGATCTTATTGTCTTTAGAGAAAACTCAAGAAATTCGTAGTCAGTGATGAAACAGAGAGATTGCTGTTCCCCTGGTGCTGTTTTTCATAACTAAACTCATGTGGCTTTAATAGCTTTCAGGATATATGTTTCAAAGAACTGTATTCAGAGAATCTTATTCTCATCAGAGATGTATGAATTGTATGTCTTTTCCTCCTGCCATACTCTACTGTATTCTTATTTTCAGCCCAATCCTGCACCCACCTTGTTTAATTGATTTATCCAAATATAATAGTTATATCAGACATAATTTTATGCAACCAATTCTTATTAAATCTTTTAAAAAATTTTCAGCTTTATTGAGATTTATTTGATAAATAAAGTAGTGAGATATTAAAGTGTTCAACGTGGTGATTTTTTTGAATATAATATTTAAAGTTTACTGTCCAACTATAGGTATTACAAAATATTGGCCATATTCCCCGTGTTGTACAATGCATCCTTGAGCCTGTCTTACACCCAGTAGTTTGTAAGGTATTAAATCTGTTTTTATAGATGCTGTTCATTTCTTTAAATGGCTAAAGCAACACTTTAACCATCTTATTAAAATTATTTTAGCAAAATTAAATTAACAAAAAGCTTATTTTGTCAATGTTCTGATAAATTCCTTTAGTTTATTTGAAATAAATTTTGACAAAGATTCTAATGCTTTCTTTTTTCACTTAAAATAGTTTATCATGGGAGATTAGCCTGGATTCACCAGGCCCCATGGAATCACGAGGGTCCCATATCAGTGCAAAGAGGATCAGTGCCCCAGTGATGTGATGTAAGCAAGACTGATCAGATATTGCTGGCTTTGATGCTATAAGGAGATCATGAGCCAAGAAGTGATTCCAGCCTCTGGAATCTGGAAAAGGCAAGAAAATGATTTACCCTCATCACCTCTAGAAAGGAAAACAGCCCTGACAATGCCTTGATTTTAGCCCATTCAGACCCATTTTGGAAATGTGACCTCTAGAACACAAGAAAATAAATTTACGTTGTTTAAAGCTGCTGAGTTTAGGGTAATTTGTTATAGGAACTAAAGGAAATTAATACGGTATACATAGATGTTTCTTTGTTTCGACAGCTGAGATGACCAGGAACCAACTGCACTCCACTAACAAAACGCATACCTAGTGCACACATCTTGGTTTGAGAAAAACACTATAAAACTCTTTATGGAAGGACATGTTGCCAATTATCTGACCAATACACTTCAGAACTGTCAAGGTCATAAAGAACAAAGAGCCACAGAAGAGCCTTAAAAGACATGATAACAAGCAGAAGACATGGTGTCCTTGACGAGATTCTGGAACAAAAAAAGGATGTTAGATAAAAACTAAGAAAATACAAGTAAAGTTGAGACTTCAGTCAATGATAATGTATCTGTGTTAGTTTGTAATTTGTGAGAAATCTGCGATACTAATGTAAGATTTTAGCCATAGGGGAAACAAAACTCTCTGTACCATCCTGACAATTTTGGGTAAATCTGAAACTTTTCTAAGGGGGAAGGGTATAGCTCAATGGTAGAACTCATGCCCAGAATGTATGAGGTCCTGGGACCTCCATTAAATCCCCAGGACCTCCATTAAAATAAAAACATCAATAAACCTAATTACCTCCCCTCTGCCCCACAAAACAATTTTTTTTTCTAAAACAAGATTACTTAGAAAGAAGTATAATTAGGAAATTAGGAAGTGAAGGGAAAAATGGACATTCAAGTCAAAGGTAACACTAACGTTTAGTGACCTCAATCTTAAAGTGGCCAGAACACGTACTTAGATAACACAGAATTTTTGCAGGAATAGAGACAGTATAGCCTGTTTAAAGATTAGGGTTAAAACATAAGCCTAGGGAGGTAGATTTGTGGTTTGACTTTGAAAAGTATCATGTGATAAGACTGATACGTGAGAAAAGCTTACACTGGTGGGAGTAAAGATGGAGCCAAAAGGAGAAATGCACGATGAGGGGAAGGGCGCAGGATAGCTGATGCGGGGTGTTCCCATTACAGCCGAGGGAGGAACTGGTGAGAGCCCAGACCAGTCAAGTATCAGCTGAGAGACTGAGAGGGACACAGGGACTGGGACTTCACACGTTATGTATTTTAAAGTCTCTCGTATCATTGTTCATCAAATACAGCTGTGTTTGAAAGTGTTCGAGCCGGGGTTTCCAGTTTCCGCTGTGCGTCAGAGTCATCTGGGGGACTTGTTCCCAGTTCAGAGTTCCAGGTTCTATCCAAGCAGGATACCACGGGGAGTGACAGAGAGAGGCCCAAGGGAAAATGAAGTTTTAATATATGCTGTAGACATTCTAGCGGAAAAAAAAATGTGGATACAAAGACCCCAGGTTGGGAACCATGTCATTATTTGACTAATTAAAACAGAGAAAAATTGACAAGAAAAAACTGGTTAAAAGAATATAACCCAATGTAAACTATTTTCAGCACTGGCTTATTTTTGAATTTTTGATTAAAATAAGAAATAATTCCAGAAGATCTAATTTAATATCCTGACATTCAGTCTGGAAAAGTTAATCAAATCCATCAACACATAAGTTCTTTTATTTTTGTTGTGGTAAAATGATAAAAGCTATACTGAGCATCTTTATACATATTATGTCATACTTTGTAACATGAAAATGAAATGAACAGGATATCTTCATATTGATTTATACTATAAGCCACAAACCAGACACAATTTCTTATTTAAAATAATGACTGTTTTTGGATTTTGAATATAAATGCATCTGAAGTGGTTTTTAAAAGCAAATGACATGAGACAGTTCATTTGTACTTTGTTAATGTACAGCATTAATGATGTCTGCAATTTTAAATGCATTAAACTGTGGTTGACTATTTCCCTGTGTACACATTCCAGCTCAGAAATTTAATTGAAGCTCAGTAATGTACTATATTTCTGTCTTTTTTTTCAATTACTCTATTATGCAGATCTAATGTGAAGGCAGATCAAAGCTGCATTTGAACATGATTTCTTGCTTCAAAAGTAGAATTATATTGTGTTTGTGACGGGAAAGACTTTCCAAATGGGATAACATTTAGGAAAAATAATCTAGGTTTCTATTTTTAAGAATTAAGCTCTGAGAAAATTTCATTGAAAAGAAGAAGTACACTTCCCTTGTACTATTAGAAGCAAGAAGCAAGATGGGATCTTAGCAATCATCCATTCCAAACCCTTCATTTTTCAAATAAGGTTATTACCTTGCAGATAAATTAAGCATCTTTCTAAGGATGCTGATCCTGTTAGTGAAAAAATGATAACTGTAATCCATGTCTTCTAAAATCTTGGAAAATAGGCCTATAAAAGTTTTAGTTAAGGAGGAGGCAGTTAAAGTGCAGAGAAAAAAAATTTTCAAATATCTACTTTAAAAAAAGTCTCCTGTGCATGTTCACATTATATAGGGGTTTGGACTCTGTCAGATTGGTTAGTCTGGGTCTTTATTTACTAGAACATGCTTCCCTGTAAGTTTCTAGATTGGAGTTGACCAGGAGAGACACAGAGGTGATAAATGAGACAACAGTCAATATTCTCTGAAGGCCGCCATGCTTCAATGCAGACAGATGCAGAGTTTTGGTAGCTTCCAGTCTGCCTACACTCTCCTCTGTTCCACATCCAGCTGTTTTTGCTGCCCATTGGCCCTAATGATCAGTAGTGCCCCTGATATGTGGTTAATTGAGAAATAGAGATTATACATTTAAGGGTCAAATTTCTATTCCAGAAGCTTTTGATGGGGCCAGTGTAAGGTGGACTTGCACATTTAGTTTCAGACGACATGTTTGTTTTCTTTATCGCACATTAATATCTACTTTAGAACAGATTCTGAATGCTGGCTATCCACCTGTGGCAAGTGAAACAGAGTTGTCCTTCTGCTGTGTTTTTCAGCCAGAGCTGTAAGCCAACACAACACATTTTGGGAGGCCTTCCTAGTATAAGGATTTACCAGGGTCAAGGCTGATTTGACTCAACTTCTTGGCCTTTGTATACTTTCTGATTGCCTTTCCTTCATCAAGTGCTAATTGTTCCTGTCAATTTGGGAGATCCAGTTGGCAATTTAACCCTCTAAAAATGCGGTGGACTTTATTATCCAACAAAATGGTATAGGGATTGGTCCAACACTGGAGCTGGCAGAGATAGCTGTTGTCCACTAAAATCTATCCTCTATTTTTTCATAGTAAGAAACTTATGGTTGGGAACATGGATATCCTGTATTCCCCCAGGATCTCCTGCAGTCGATTCCGGTCACATGACTGAACTATCTCCAATGGTATGTGAGAATTAAGGAATGGGTACCATTTCTGGGGCAAGGTAAGAGTCTGAGTGTGCCGACCCTATACGCTCCTCCGCCTTCTCCCCTAGATGGAATGATAATGGCCACAGCATCCTTGAAAGCCAAAACTCATCATAACAAACCCAGCACTGGCATGGGTTCCTGAGTGACTAGGACGCCCACCTTCCTCCAGCACTCAACTTCAACTTTTACAGGAAAGGACAATGAACTTTGATAACCTCTGAGCCACTGTTTTGTGAGGACTCTGTTATACAAGCTTAATATAGCCTGACTAAATCAGGAGATACAGCTTCTGATTTGGTAGCTGGCAAAAAGAAAACTTGAATGAAATTATAGTGATTCTGAAGGTCCAAAATATAAAGAGAACCTATACTAATGAATCTTTCATTTGAGGAATTATGCGTGCAAAGAAACAGACAAAGGCCTTAAGAAAGAACATTTTCAGGATGCTTTAGGTTAGGAGCCAACAAACTATACATCCTGCAGGCCAACTCAGGTCCGCTACCTGTGTTTTTTTTTTTTATAAATAAAGTTTTATTGGAACACAGCTACAGTCATTCATTTATGTATTATTTACAACTACTTTCACACTGGAGTGTCAGAATTGAATAATTGTGACAGAAACTGGATGGAGCTAGGGTTCCTTGGAGAAAATGTGGACTCCACTGTTGGAGCTGAGAAAATCAATTTAAGGTAAACTTGGAAATCTTAGTGTTCCAGGAAGTGAGCAAGTGATCTAAGAATTATGGAGACGTGGAAAAAGAAAGGCAGTCAGCTTGGAGGGCACCCACTGTCTGAGTATGAGATTATCTGCATATAGACATAATTAAAAGCCATGACCAATTGTGAAGTATCCATGAGTTAAAACTGATTTAATCGAGATTTACAGATACTGAGATTTACAGATACTAACTACTCTATATAAAATAGATGAACAACAAGTTTCTACTCTGTAGCACAGGGAACTATATTCAATAACTTATAGTAACCTATAATGAAAAAATATGAAAAGGAATACATGTATCTATTTGAATGACTGAAACATTATGCTGAAACCAGAAATTGACACAACACTGTAAACTGGCTATACTTCAAATAAATAAATAACCTCCCATATTTAAATACACGAGTCCACAATTTTGTTAACAATGAAGTGCCTCTACACAATGGGTTAAATTATAGGCAAAAAAAAAAAAAGATTGAGGTTTTTATTGTTTTTTGTTGTTGTTTTCTGTTTTTTGTTGTTTTTTTTTTTTTTTTGAGAGGATGCTGGTAGGGAGTTGAGTTAATTAGTAATGGTTTAGTTGTTAGTAATGGTTGGACCAGCCAGACAATAGCAGCTTTGGAGTGGAATTAATTCCTTACGACATGAGTTCTTTTACAGCTAAGTAGTTGTAAGTGTGTACAAGGCAGTACATCATAGAGGTGGCACATCTGCTTTGGAATCAGGCACCCCTGGCTCAAGTCCAGTTGCTATTATTAACAGGCATGTGTCCTTGAGTGAATTACATAAGCATTCTGAGCCTCGATTACCACATGTTTAAAATGGATACCATAAGAATATGGTCTCATTTCATTTGTAAGGTTAAGAAGCAGCATATGAAAGGTGTTTAGCCTAGATTTGACATGAGGTAAGAGCTCAAGAAAATTAAGCTATTATCATTAACTTGGGAAGTGTATGCAACCAAGAGTCGTGGTTTATCTCATGTTACCATACAGAAGTACGTGTATCCACTTTCAGAAACGTGGAAAGATTGGGTTAACACATGACAGGCAGTTTCAAGGTCAATAAGCCTTTATAAACCACTCCACGCCACTGGTTCCCTCTGTCAGAAATGAAACAACTTACGGATAGGAATGAAAAATGTATCAAGTGGCCTGAAAGCAGCAATAATTCAATAAAAAAATAAAAAGTGAGGCTGAGTAGTTTATAATTATCGGTTACTAAGTTAAAACTCATTGCATTCAAGGGCCTCAGGGGAAATTATTTCAGATTAGTAAAGGACCATAAACTCTGGGAGAGAGAGGGAAGGAATAAAATTAAAGATAAGCGATTACATAAAGGTTTTTCCATTTTCATTTTTGTGCTTCTGGTCTATGGAATCGTTCGGCATTATTGGATTTCCATTCATTCTATTTCTATGTAAGTCACCCTGAGAAACTGACTGAATGATTTCTATTGCTAAATGCATAGAGACTTTGAAGTCATATTGTCTAGAAAAACCTCCAATGTTCTCTAAAGTGTGACTTTAACAATCATTGATTCCCTCTTAAACACTAAGCACTTAATGTTACAACTGAAATGCAATAAAAGTAGCCATATGATTTGAGACCATCTTAAAATGATCCATAATCTGATAGTGAACTAGAAACCTCTACCGTTTGGTTTGAGTAGAAGCAATAGAATGTGCTTGAATTTTTTAAAATAAGTGAACAAGTTTAACCATGCTATAAAAATTTAATTCCCATATGGAAAGTTTCCATATTTCTGTGCGAATGGTTGGTGGTCTCCCTGAAGCCAGATTCAGCCGTCCTGCTCAGAACTCAGGAAGTCCCACGGTCAGTAAGGAGTTTCAGAACGGAACTGAACTGACTTAAAGAATAAAATAAGGTCAGAAAATCTCTTAGACTCATGTTGTAAGTCTCGATGTCAGAACTTTCTAAGCCATAATCAGAGTAGGTTTACTCTCCACTTCAATTGTAACGCTGCCAGTTGGAATTGAGAAGGCAGTCTATTGTTCCTGAATGTCTATTGCATTGTGTAACTTTTATAAGTACCTTGTACCTTATGACATGATATAGGTCTATGAAAACCGATTTTTACTCGTCCTATTAATTCTTAAAAGTCTTTTTGATAACTAGGACTTCTTCTAAACACCAAAGTCTTAAAATTGAAAAATTATTATACTTCTCAGAAATCTTTCAAATGCACATTGTTATGAATATAACTTTTATTCTGAGAGTCTTTGGAAAACTCTAGAATAAGAACTTAGATATTGAGTTAAGGTTTAAATGTGTTTTTTTTCATAAACTTTTGTCTTTGGCACTTACCCATTTTGAATGCCTTAATATAGATTATAAAGATTATGAAAGACTCAGGAAAAAATGCATTGAATTACATAATTCCTAATTACTTTTAAGGTTAAGGTGTTAACAACTAAGCTTCATGAGGTCAAAGATCTGCGTGACTGGTTCACTGGAATAGCTTTAGATTTTGCCTAGAACAGTATCTAACACAGAGGCCTTCACCACCTGTCTCGTGTGTGAACAAATACTGCAAGTATGACTGAAAACATGGTTAATCTGATTTATTTTGTAATATGCAAAATATGTGGCCGTCAAGCAAATTTTGATAAATCAGTATAACTAACACTAGGTGTGTTTATATATATATATCAGTATCCTGTTTTCTGTGTAGTCCTTCTTCTCGATACTTGAAGTCAAGTATCTCTTTGATGATGCCTAAGACACCTGGACCAAGTCACCTCGGCTACAGCTTTTCTGTGTTACAGAGGTCCAAGAATATCCAGGGCGGGGAGTGTCTCAGAATAAATTTTTGCTCACCTGACTCTTCTTTTCTTCCTCTTTCCCTAGGGACAGATCATACCTAGACTGTCACACACAGCATGCACTCCATATATCTTTGATTATTTGACTGGTGGAATAGTTTCCCTGTCCACAAACTTCTTCCCATCAGTTTCCTAAAATCTCGTGAGTCAGTTGGTCAATAACAAAATGAGTGAACAAACGTTGCACCTGTCATCGAGCCAATAGAAGCTCAGAGTTTAGAGTTAGTTGGAATCTTAGTAACCATCTAGTTGATTCCACATTAAAAAAAAAAATGAAGCCTTTAAGCAATGACTTTCTAAGAGTACTGAGCTAGTAATTGCTACACTATGTCACTGTCTAGCACTAGAAGCAATGTCCTGGAAAATTCTGCTGTAGGTGGGTCTCCCCAGTGTTCCCTCATATTAACATCAATTTAGCAGAATAAGTTATC
This sequence comes from Vicugna pacos, assembly GCF_048564905.1. NCBI lineage: Eukaryota > Metazoa > Chordata > Mammalia > Artiodactyla > Camelidae > Vicugna > Vicugna pacos. Next base: position 11,254,635 of record NC_133000.1, on the reverse strand, counting down.
AAGAACTCAAAGTGGTTCTGATAACAATGGTTTGGCTGGATCCCAGAGTTCACTTCGTGGGATAGTCTGGTGGTATCATTCAGGAAGCTAGAATTCTAGCTTGGACGTGGCTTTGGCACCCCCGAGTGAAGTCTTCCTCTAGTTCCTAGAACTCCTGTTTTTCATGTTCCGTGGGATGTGACTTGTAAAGAAGTTCCAGAGACATTCCAGATTGCTATTTAGTATCACTACACAAGGAAAGCATGGATCACAATGTGATAAAAATGTCCAGCACAGGGTTGGCATATAGTAAACACTCAATTTACATTGTTTTAATAAATGTTGAAAGAAAAATAAGGCCAGAAGACCAGAACCAGAAGCCTGATCTCACCTCTGAAAAAAAAAGAGTGCCATGAAAAGAGACAACCTTAAACAATCCAAAGTTATGCATATTCTTTCCAAATTAAGAACAATTAAAGGGCCCATTAGAAAAGAAGATATTTAGAAAAATATTTGTCTTGTAGATTACAAACATTAAACCTACTACAACCATGAGAAATCAATATATCTCCATGCCCAAAGTTTTTGTCTTTCCTTGACACAGTCTAGGTTTTCCAAGGGAAGAAAATTCTGAACGTTTAAGAGAAAATTCTAAAAATAACCCCCAAATTTGGGTTGCTTCACGGCTCAAAGTTTTACATTTTCAGTTTTATTATTAGGTTTCCAAATGTCTCATGATTTCTTTCTGATATGCTAACACTTTTGTAATCAAACCCACCAGCACATTCCCCACTCAAAGCTGGCAGGGAGGTGAATCCTGCGTGAAGACTAGAGGAAGGAGTTTAGTTTGAGGGGCAAGGAGAGGGAAATGACCAGCTACCTTCACTGATGGAAGGATAATGCCCTTGATTAATGATATAACCTCCTACTGCGGGATGCAAGCACAGCAGTTCCAGGGGTCCAGGGGAAGGCAGGTTTCCCTGAGGTCACTGCCTTGTATTTAGTGACTCTGATGCATGAAAATTGAGATACGCCCCAAAATGCTGATATTAATGGTGGAAGGAAATCTGAAAGGAGAGAGTTCATTGCTTTTGATGTGGAAGGGCCGTAGCTGCAGCCCTTGAGTGACTCCAGAGAAACATCTGTGCTCCAAAGGCAGGAACCCACGTGCGGATTATGTTCATCTCTGTTTGCTGTTTGATGTACCATGAGGTCTTTGGCCTCGATGCTCTGTTTACATTTTTCAATGTCTGCGAACTGAAACATGATGTTTTGGAAACAAAATAGTTTCTGATCAGTTTCCTGAAAAATCAACGCACGTGACCATCTAAATCTAAAAGAAGAACTGGTATCACAAGGGGCAATGCCAATCAGACTTGGCATCTGACACATGCAAGGCTGTATATTTTAATAGCTGAGGAAGCTTGCCTGGATTCCTTTTTGTTGTGACTGCCAGAATTTCCAGTCAATAAATAATCTAATGTGCTCAGAAACTAACCAGCAGAAAAAAGTTAAATGAAATATACCACTGGTAAAATAACAAATGGTGAGCAACTTTTTTTTCCTTGCCAAAAGTGAAAAATATTATTGATGTTCAGATAAGAAAAGGAAGCTGTGAATATTTTGCTTTTAAATGATATGTCAAATATACAACTCTGGTACAATTGCCAAAGTACTATGTTTTTGAAGTCTCATGAAAATCCTTCCTTTGTATTTAGGATGAAATGATGAAGAAACATCTATGACAATGTTTATGGTTTTTTAAAAAAAGTATGAAATCATAGAAATAGCTGGCATCAAACGCTTAATATCTCACTTCCCCAGGAAATGAAAGTTCTCTCTGTTTCTTCCAGGAACTAATCATTTGCAATCTTCCTTTTTTATTTTTTTTTTTCGTTTCTTTTCTTTCTTTCTCTCTCTCTGTATTTCCTTTTTTTTTTTTTTATTAGTAACAACCAGAATAAAGTAGGATTACATTTAGGCAAATCTCAGTTAAGGCAATGAATTTAATGTAAACATCCATTTCATTCCAAAGCTTTGAAAAATATTAGAGAAGACATTTCCTAAAGTCTCTGAATCACAGCAGAGGGGGTGGGGTGAGGAGAGTAACACTTGCCAGCATTCAGCAAAATCTCTGAAAAGTCCTTACGCATCTTTTCAGTACCTTTCTCCATCTTCTTTCTCTGAGTTTCCTGTAAGAGCAGCTGGCCCCTGCCACCACTCTTCTCAATTTCCAGGACTGGGCATTTTTCTAGCAGTTATGCAGTGATCTTTCTTCATAAAGAATAGTTCAGCCTCTTTTTTGGCTTGTTTAATTCTGGGCCTTGACCCATTCAGAAGCCTAGAAAGCCCAGCGGAACTGAGCAGTAAACAGAGCCTCCTTTCTGGAAGGCAGGGGCAAAGGCTGTATTTAGACCCCTATCCAGCTCCTGTCCCTCGTAACTCTGCTTTCCGTCTCCTCATCATACGAGCAAAGGCTCCGAGATCAGTCAAACAAGGTTCTAATCTTCTTTTTTGTTGCAATTGTCTGACTTGTTCAACTTGATCTTTAGATGACTCTGTTTTAATTGGTAAACATAGGTGGCAGCAGATTTAAAATCAAACAAATCCTAGCATGTTTAAGTCACCCAAAGTGTGCCTTGTGCTCTTCAGTAACAAAAAGGCAGACACCCTTCTCATCCACTGGCCTTCTGTTATACGAATGGTAGTTAAGGGGAATCTTGAAATAATCCATTTATGTGATTGACTTCTATCCATTTAATGACATAAGACGAAACTGCCTTAACTATCAAAGCAGCCTTTTGAAATCTACAGCATTTGGAAATGTCCATGGACTTTGTGATATAGTATGTAGGACTCTATCTTCCTAAACCTCTATCGTTTCATCCCTTACAGGCTATAAAAGGGCATGTTATAGGCTGGAGAAGGTAAAATTGCTTTCATAATAACTGGCATGCCCTGAAGTAAAACAATGGAGGAACTGGAAGAAGCAATATTCTCATAATGGTTGTTTTAAAACTCTCTCAACTAGAATTCAGCGACTGTTTACTCCATGAGAGTCTGCTCTGTGTTGGGTGTGATGGCACCCAGATTCTTTCCCAGCCAGTCACACGCTGGAGCCAGTAGTTAAACGTTGAGGAATTCTGAGGTCATGGTTAAACCCTTGGTAACTTGAAATCGGTGGTGGTAGGCATATTTGCCCTTAAAAAATTGGAATGTGGTACAAGTCAGGGCCCCATAGACCAGGACAGATGTATGAGAACCCCTCGGACTCAGTCCTCAAGATTCTCAGCTTTGTCGATGGTTATTTGGCCTCTTAAGTTGACATTCTCTGCAAATCAAATTATTCTGGAATTTTCTGTTATTCCGCTTTAACCTGTGGTAAACAGATCTGACTTCAAACTAACACAGCAACCCTGAGACAAAACAAGATAAAACTCCCTGTCTTAGTGAAATAACTTCTCCTTTTGTATGACCTGAAAATAGCTTTCTTCCATATATTTTATTTTAAATGAAGAATCATTTATTATCCTCGAAGCTACTAATAGGTGTTAAGATAACAAAACTGGTTGTTAGTAAGCCCGAGCTTACGTATCCACATGAATTCTGTTCTGCCAACTATGGGCAGCGCTTGAATTCTGTCTTGACTCAAAATTGGCTGATTCCCCTTGTGCTCAGTGCGGACTACCACACCTCCTTTCACGTCATTTTCTTCTCTTTTACCAGCACAGAGCAACTTCAGTCGTGACTCTTTAGCCCTAACCCCCTCTGCTTGCCTTGTTTTAAAGCTGATCATTTTGGTGCAGGAGAGGGAACGCCTACAGGGAAAGGATGTTGACAAAGGACACAAGAGGCAGGGCCCTTCCCTCTGCGGCCCATGTTTGTGCCCAAGTCACCACGTTGCCGTGAACTACGCTCTAGCTTATTAAGGTTGCGCGGAGCACTGTGACGAGAACTGTTCAGCAGGGAAGTCATGGGAAGGAGAGAAGAACCCTCTTCTGGGTCAGAGCTGCGAGGAAAAGTAACAGGTTCCTGCCCTCTTATGTCAGTGCCTTGAATGTAATGTGATGGGGAGCGTTGTTCAACATGCTAAGTTCTGGGCTCCTACTTATTTCAAGCAGTTAATAAATTAGACTCCGTTGGTCAGAGAACCAAACCACCATATATATTTCTAGTAAATGCAGAGTTTGTATAGGGAATCTGTGCTTTAGGAAGGAGACCGGCTCAAAACATTTTCCTACAGTTATTCCCAAAACTGTGCTTTTTCTCATAATATGTTTACAGTGTCTCTTTTGGATTCTCTCCAGGGTCTGTCATAAATCTCATGAGAAGATTAGCTCCTTTATTCGCTCCCATTTCATTTTTGAAACACACACACACACACAGGCTATATTAACCAGCTTCATCACTCATTATCTGTTCGTATTTGACTCTGCAAAAAGCATATTGCCTCTCAAAGTGTAAAAACTTTTCCCTGCTTAACTGGATGCATTTTAAAGGCAGGGACCATTAGTTACTTGATTCTGGTATCTGCAATGCCTAGTATTTAGTGTGCTTAATAACATGAGTTGGAAGAAGGAAGTTAAGGGAGAGAGGGAGAGAAGGCAGGGAAAAGAGACATAAACTATGCAATTCTATACTAAAAAAAAAAAGAAAGAAATTAGACATGTTGCTTTTGACTGTCATTCCCATTCCAACTGATTGTGTGAAACACCTAGAGTGTTATTTTTTAAATCTTAAATTCCACTTTAAACCCACCAAAGTAGTGTCTGTGGGAGGTGGGGACTGGAAATCTCAGTATTTAAAAGTTTCTCCAGTTGATTCTGCTATCAGCCAGTTTGGGAACCACTATTGTTTTATTCAAGGATAACATCATAGTCGTTAAGTAGATACATCATCTAAACACAGTTGTTGATTCAGCAAGAAAGATTTCTTTCTGGGCCCTTGAGATACACCGGTGAACAAAGCAAAGCCCCAGATATCAGGGAGCTTACATTTTTGTGGAGGAATAATTTTAAATAGAGTAGTTGAGGAAGGCCACTTTGAGATGACATTTCAGTAAATACTCAAATGAAATCAGTAAATCATCATCGGTCAATATAATGTAAAATGCCCTCCTCATTCCTATACGGTCAAGTGGCCTCCATCAAAGAGTTTTATAAGACATGTTTTTTGGAGGATATAGTTTTGTTGTGATACGTTTATGAAAACTACATTAACCATTTTATTCCACCAGAAGCAATTTGATCTATCTCAGATAAACGTGTATTCAGTGACAAGGCCACTTTAAAAGCAAAGATTATCTTTAAAAGCCTATTGAAAAATACAAGTCCTTAGACTTCTAACTATGTTTCTGTGACTAAAATGATAACATAAAAATAGCTCAAGCTCTAAAATTATAATGTGTAAAATTATGGATGCACAAGAATCAGTTTCCTCTGAGTTTTGATAATTACACTTTAAATAGAGTAACTGACATGCTGTAATTATAATATTAAAATACTAAGATAATCAAAAGCTCAAAAGGGGTGTTCTGGGCTTCTGAAAGATTCTGTAAATGTCGTTAAAATTTTTACTGTATTTTAGTTACATCATAGGAAAACTATTAGTATTTGTACATTTCTATTCACATCTAACTGGCAATCTTTTTTTGACACAAATAAAACAATTGCCATTGTATCTACCTAATAACACTGATTTTGCAAATCCTTCTTTTAATGCAATGTCCTCAATTTTTCCTTCCAATAGGAAAATAAAAATCCCTCTACTGTCACTATTTCCTCTTTCCACCCATTTCAAAGAGTCAGCCTTCCCTTTTTCCCAAAGCCAATGGCATTCTACCCCCCTCACCTTCGTTCCTGTTCCTCTCCTCTCCCACACACTCTGAGATAACTGTTCCATCAAGTGTCTCTTCTCTTGCAGTTTTGGCTTCTGCTTTTACATTGGGCACCTTCTTTTAAACAACATCGTATCTCAGTTCTCCTCTGTATTGAGAGTAAACTGAGAAGATAACATCTTTGAGGATCCTGCAGCTGTTTGAATTATTACAGCTCTTTTCATCAGGCGCTCATACCCTGGGAGAAGACTGGACTTCATCCTCTGCTCATTATTGCATTTCTCTCACTCGCCCTTCAGCCTTGATTCTATCGCCTTTATTCCACTAAATAGTTGTCTTGTAGGTCCCTAGTGCCCTGAGTCACTAGAACCCAAGGGCCTTGCTCTGGCAACGTACTACTTGACCTTTCTGCGTGACCCTGTTCTTGAAGGCTCCCTCCCTAAGAAGTAGGAAGTCACTTCACTTTCTTGCTTCATGTCCTACCCCTTTGCTCCATCTCAATATTCCTTACTGTTCTCTCTTCATCCATCATAAATTCCATTTCTTTATCCATTTGAATATAGTGTTCCCCCATGCTCCAATATCAGCATCTCTTCAACCTCTTGCTTATTGATTCCACTTACTGCTTTCACTCATTCGTCTATAAAACGCTCATTACTATAATTAAAGTTTTATTACTATTATTCAATGATAAATATCTCTCTTGCCATCATGATTTTGCTAAGTATGTATGGACATGAGGATTAGAGCAGACAAGAATATGATTTACTGTTTGTATTGCTTTGCCATACATGTATCACTGTGTTCAAGGAATAATATAATGATGGTACGAAGGAAAACAAATATTCTTCTGTCAGTTAGACTTCCCAAACGAGAATGCCATTGATCTGGACCATGAAGAACAAATAGAACATTTGTCAGAACGTATGAAGAAAAGGTGATTATTCCAGGCAGAAGAAATAATACATGAAAACATTTAAGCTATGAGTACTATGATAATAATATTTCAATCTACTTTTCTAGTCATGTCTCCCTGGGCTTCAAAGATGCCTTTCAACCTAGCTAATGGATTTCCCCAGGAAGACAGGTAGGCAGGCTCCCAAAATAAGCACTTTTTCCTCTCCTTTCTCCCACTTTCTCCTCTATATCTGCATTCTATCTCAGAAATTGATGATCTCATTATCCCAAATATCTAGTGATTTTTTTGTAGATAGCTTGAACTTTATCTCACCTTCTCTATACAACGAAGTTCCCAGTGTTACAAAATTTCCCATCTTGATGTTTCTTGCATCAATTCCTTCCTTTCCTTCAAACTATATCTATCAATTCTTTTTTTTTTCATTTGTTAAGGTGACTGAAGTATTGTTCTGCACACCAGAAATTGACACAACATTGTAAACTGACTATACTTCAATAAAAATACATTTAAAAATTTTAAAAAAGAAAGTACTTATCAAAAGCTTTCTATGTCACTCCCCAAGATAGCTTCCCATAGCTACAGCAATGAACAAACCAAGGAAGTTGCCTACTCTCGTGACTTTACACGTCATACTAATCAAATGAACAAATACTGTATAATTTTAAATATGGATATTTTGTGCAGAAATATCACTTCTTTTCAGGGCTTCCTTAAATAGGCTGGCCAGAGAAAGCAGAAGGGCAAAGACAGAAGGAAGAACATCAGTTAAGACTGTGCCAGATTCATGACCATGCAGGCTAGTAAGCATCTTTAAGCACCTGTATGTGCACAGCAGCCCGAGGCCGGGGCCTGGGCATGCCTGGTGAGGACCAAGCAACCACGGAGCTATCACAAGTCAACAAGTGCACTGCATCTCCCCGTTCTTCTCCAATATTTCCCTGGTGTCAACTTCAAGAACTCTAAAGAAGGGCTGGCAATTAGCAGATGCTGAAGATGTAGAAGGAATTTACACACTCATTAAGTTTTTTGATAAATATACAACTCCTTTGATTGTCCATGAGTAAAATGCAAGATGAAAATATGTCATTATCTAATGGGAACATGAATGTCAAGGATGTTCATTACTTTTTTTTTTTCAGCCAGGGATTAAAGATCCCAGAAGACCAGGCTAGCTTGCAAAAATGCTGAAAAATATTTCATTAAATGAGTTCTGACAAGTGACTTCACAAAAATATCATTGACCTTAACCTTCAGAAAACTGTTTAGAACTTGTTATAAAGGAATCTTTATCTTAGACAATGGAGAAAAGCCTAGATGTATTATCTACAGCAAAGGAAACTACTATTTTAAGAGTAATTACAAATTAATGGTTCGACATCTTCCACGTTTTTGCTGATTTGCAAATTGCAGGGGCACACCACAAGATAATTAATAGGTTTAATAGAGCAAGAACTTCGGTGCTGAATGTTTTCTTGAGAGGTAAGCAAATTGACTTTATGAGTAAGAAAGATTAGCGCTTATTTTTTGTGTTTATTTGTTCGTTTGCCTGCCTACTTCTATTTCCATCCTATAAAAGGCACCAAATTAGATGTTTTTTCCAGTAGAATTATGTCATTGTCATAAAGACACTGTATTGTATTTACTGTAATTGTTTAGTTCTGGTACAGATTGACTCTGGTATAAATCAAAAAATGCAATCTTTTCAGAAGCAATGACTTACCTTCAAGGTACCATGCTTTCACAATTTTTTTCATGTACACGTACAATATGATTCAAACTAATTTTAGTGAAAAATGAAGGCAGATAATTTTAACTATTAGTTAAAGTCCAAAGGATGGGCGTGATGTTGATTTTAAGAAACATTAGGATCTGGAGACTTAAATGTGTTTTAGCTTCTATTCAACTACTCTTCATTCCTCTCCCTTCCACACTGGGTATTTACACAAAGCTTTATACCCTGGGGTTGGAATACGCCCCTAGGGCTGTATCATTCCGGCTAAGCAACGATGCGTGTTCAACTCTATCTGAGGGTATCAGGCGGTGGGTTGTAGACTTTCCATTCCAGTGTTGGTATGGAAACTCTAGAGTAACATCCTGATTGGTCTGAATTAAATCATATAGCATCCATGGGTCAACTATTGTGGCCAGGGGAATAGAATACTCTTGAGTCACATGGACTGCCCTAAATCAATGGTGGAGACAGAGTCCTATATCTGGCCTCTGGAACTACGTGGATTGCATTGAGGGGTGGATCAGGCTGCTGGTGAGAAACAAAACACAAACATTATATATCTGTTACAGATACAATTTTAAATATTATAATACATATCTTCTAAAATTATTAAATAGATTCATATTCATAGCATTTTATGTAGATACATTACTTGTAAAATCAAAAATTTTTGACAAAAGTACAGGCGAGAGAGTCGCTAACATTTTAAAATCCTATCCTAGTCTGACCATTCTGTTCTAGTTATCATTAAGAGCTACCACATGGGCAGGGCTCTTTTGACCTCTTGCCCCAAATACAAACCCACTGTCCCTCACATTATTTAGAATATAAAAGACATAGAAGGAAAGAACTCGCCTTTGACATGTCTACCCCTGTTTCTAGTCTTGTTGTTTCTCTGATAGTCTTTCTAGTTGGACTTTTATTTATTTATTTATTTATTTATTTATTTATATTTATTTGTCCATTGATATTTCCTTGGTTTTTTTTGTTTGTTTGTTTGTTTGTTTGTTTTCTTCTTTACCTACTTTCCTGTATTTCTGTCTCTTACAGATATTGTTCTCTGGCACCTGTATAATCTCTATAGCCATTTTTTTCCCCACCGGGATTTAAATTTATTCTTAGGAAAATTACGTCATCCATCACATCTTTCTGTTAGGCAGTTAGTTAGACATGAGCGGTGAGACCCAGGAGGATGGTATCCTGGGAGGACCCAAAAGAGACTCTGCTCCACCCCTTACGGGTAACGCCTAACGAACCACCAACCACAGAAAAGAGACTGAGACCCACAGCGGGAAACCGCCCTGGGCGAGCATGCGCAAAGCCTGGGGCGCCGTGTCCTCAGATGACCCGACCGCCCTGGAACACTCGCTGTCTCCTGCTCCATCTTCTGCCCACATACTAGTCTCATCATAACAAAGCGAATTCTGGGGAAAACGCGCAATTCGGGCACCCATCACAGAGTTCTCAACTATCGATCAAAAGTGTTGTGGTTCCCCAGGCAAAACGGAAGCGTAAGAAGCTAAATCCCTCTGCTGTCGGGGCCATTGCCTCCCGTGGCTTGGCCCGCTTCTCTCTCGAAGTGTGTTCTTCCCTATACACCCTGCGGTACTCTGCTGCCGGTGTGGCTCCTCAGTTCTTTGTTGCACCGACAACAAGAACCGAGGTCAGGGGCGGCCCTGCCGTCGCCCACGGTGACACTTGCACCGACTCAGACTCCAGAAAGTGTTCTCTCCGGGTGGGAGTTACTCTCCTAGCATCCAGCCCTCATCACGGTACTTTGGAACATGATTGGTAAGTCCTGGCTTTTTAGGTGGAGTCAGACAGCCAGAGGGAGTAAACGAACGTGACTTTGGGGAAGAGCCGGCATCCAGCATTCAGCCTTAACAACCAGACCCGCTTGCCCATTTGGACTGCTGGGTCTGCGTTCCATTCATCTTTTTTTTCCCCCTGGATTCATATTCCAGTTACAGACATCTACCCCAGACCCCTACTCTCATGTTGGCAACCCATGTTGCCTCTTCTCCATGCTCTCCTGTGTCCCAGGTGTGGCTTGGTCCTGCTCCCTCCCCAGGTCCTGCCTGAGGATTTATTCACTTTCTCTGTTAAACCTCAACCTTAGCTCTCACAAGATCTAAACATGTTTTGCACCCAAGAGGTTTTTCTCTAGCCAGCTAGACTAGCCATGGTCTTTCTGTCACAGCTCAGGACAGGATTAATACGAATTTTTGGTGGGGTTAGCACACATTTTGAGAATGGGCTCAAGTCCATTTCAAATTAGTGCATTTTATTATTTTAGTACATATATAGACATTTAATACAAAGACCACAGTAAAGTTACCGAGCTCAGACCATTCTCTAATCTTAAAAAAAGACTTTAAAACGTTCATAGGGAAATGCAAGTTATTTTTGGAAAGTACCATCTGTGGGTAAAATATACAAAATATTAGAAACTTTAAGAGGATTTAAGGAAACAAAATGGAGAAGGAAGCCAGACTCGGCCAGGTGTGGAATAGCCAACAGCTTTAAAGCTTCTGCCTTAGAACACCCGCAGCTCATTCCAATTCCAATGAGCATCCTCCTTTAAAGTTTCCCAGCAAACAGTGCTGCTGCTTCATCTGGAAAGGCCAAGAGGAGGCGAGCATCCCACAGTCTGCTCCATTCCCTTGTGCTCCACAGTGCTGCCTCCTGCATCCAATCCTGAGAAAGGAAGGGGGCACGTGACACTTTGCAATTCCTACCATTCCTGGCCGATTCCCTTATACATGCAGTTAGGAAGCCCGGTGCAAGTGTATTTCAAAACTACCCCTATCTGAGGACCCCAGATCCCAAGTCCACCTGTTTGGAACTGGCAATAAATATTCTTACGTAGGCAGCTGGAAGGGCAGTGGCCACAGGGGCCAAATACGCAACCACAAGTTGCTAATCCAGAAATGGTCATTACAGATGACTTGGCCCAAGTCCTTATTTTGCGGATGAGACAGCGGAGTCCCAGAGTAGTGAAATGATTTCCTCTGTGCCACACGGTAAGTTAATCACGTTTGGGAACTCACCTGTTCAGCGTTTGCACGGGCGTCACACCGCCCGCCGCACTTTTCCTCTAAACTAACCATCAGGGCAGATTCGTTTCTGAAACAAAACCTTTCCACGGGCTGGCATTTTAAGGACCGTGAAGACATTGAAATAGTAAAACACTGCTAAAGGCCTCAGTGACGTGTCCTTATTCATATAAGAGCAGTGGCCAGGAAAGGATCATCCCTTCTTGCTGCACCTCATTCATAACTTCATTAGAGTCTTTATCACCCTGGATGGGATAATCTGTCTCCGTATCTATTTTCCTACACTTGACTGCTAGTTCATCGACGCATGTCTTATGAACTTATGAATCCTTAACACCTCACACTACAACAGGTGTGCAGGAGGGGCTCAATACACATATGGTGCACAACTGAAGGCTTGGAGACCTGCAGAAATGCATGAAAGGTTTGGCAAACAAAACTGCAGATGGAGTTGAATCCATGGCATGCGGAGCAGTCAAAGCCAGGCTTAAGTGCTTGAGCTTGATGGATAAAGGGTAAAGAGCCCTGATGAAAGTGATGCTTAAGAGCAAATCTGGCACTAACAGGGAAAGTAGACCAGGGCGGTTACAAAAGTCAAACTCTACTGAATGCTTCCAGTCTGGAGAGAGGGATTGCAAAGACACAAAAACAGTCAAGTCTGCAAATGCTATTGTTGCATAGTACGTGAAAGATGGCCTCTTATCTTTTTTTTTCTCTTTGGTGCTAAAGGTAATATGACTGCGATTTTCTCTTTGTAGACTGCCTTGACACTTGCTCTGTAATTGTCTGACTTTCTTCAGCACTAACTATATGGCAGAAACGGCATCTAATAGCTCATTTGGTTCTCACTGCCGTAGATGGTGCACCACCGTGTGCTGTTGGTATCCATACTTTGCCGAAAAAGGGAACTGAAGCTGGGAGAGGCTTAGTAATTGCCCAGATTCACATATGTAGTAAGTGGCAGAGCAGACAAAAGGTCATCTGACTACTGAGCCCTACAAATATTGCTGTGAACCACCTCCATTTTCCTGGAAATACTGGGAATTTAAGACAGTGGGCAAGGGAAATCTCAAAGAAGAAAATGTTTGGGACTTTTCGCCAAAATAGGGGACAAATAATTTGCATTAGGTTAAAGACAAAGAGAAGCTACTTAGTGAAGACGCATGGCAATGTGCACAAACAATTAGAAAACCAAAGGAGAACCAATAACAATAGCAATTGACAGTTACAGGGCACACAGATACATTTTTGAAAATATTTATATAATATTTCATGAATTGTTTTGCGTCTGAGCAACCATCAGTCCTAGCCTTTCTCCTGGAATATTTTGGGATTGGTGAGCATTATTAATCCATTATGATAGATAATATGCCTTAAGCTTGTTACCAACTCTGGTCCTTGGACTCCTTAATCAATAGAAATTGATGAGGCCAGATGAGAAATTGAGGCAAGGCTTTGCTGGGACTCGAGCTGCAGCAGGAGGGAGCAAGAACAAGTAACAGGTGCCCTCACTCGCTCTCTCAGGAGGGCAGGCTGGTCCCTTAAAAGGGATGAGGATAGGGACAGATCAGTGGGTCGAACAGAGGGCTGGCCTAGGTGGTCGGCCCGCCCCCTTGGTGGTGCTGTGTGCGGGGATCATGCACAGTCCCCGCTTTTGCTCCCAGCATCTCAGAAACAGCAGTTGATTTGTGGCCTGTTTTTGTCTTATTTTTCATAATTGTCCCAACTGAGCATGTGTGCAGATACTTTTAGTCCCTTCTAAAGTTTCTTTATATCCTGTTGGAGATGTTTGTCCAGGTGCAAGCACTCCAGCAAAGGGCCCCAGGTCCCAGGTCCCAGCCTGTCTCAAGCTTATACTATGTGCCAGTCACTGTGCTAAAAGGTGCCATTTTGGTGTAAGCAATGTAAGCACATTACAGAACGCAGTGAGGACGACGTTATGAGGGTTAGAGGAACGTGGGCTTGATATGTGAGCACAGAACAGAACTGTGGAGTCAGTTACACACGGTCTTCCGTGGTTACGCAGGAGTCGTGTAACCCATGTATTCAAAATTTGTTCTCTCAGCATGGATAAAGTATGCAGCCAATAAAATAAAATTTGATTTCTTTTTCACCATGGCAGAAAAATACCAGTTTTTATTTTCTGTGTCTCCCCAATAATCGTTGAATTGTTAACTAGAAAGTACATGACTATGGATTATGTGCTATTGTTTTTAAAAAATATGAATGGAGGAAGAGGTCATGAATGAACCAAAGATTGTGATGAATTTCAGGAAGACAGAAGGCTACTGTGGTATGATTTCTGGATGATGGTAGCAGAGAAAGTCAGAGTCATAATGTGCAGAGAAGTCTTGAGTGGAGATTGGAGTCATTTTCCACAGATTGCCCTGAGATTCAACAGGTAAGAAGACTGAAGGTGGAAAGAAGGGCAGAAATGTAAGTGAATGAATGAACTGCAGCCTGTCACTTCCTTTAAACCATCCCCAAAGCAAAGAACATACCGTGTGTGTGTGTGTGTGTGTGTGTGTGTGTGTGTGTGTGTGTATACATATACATATATATATATGTATGAATATATATAAAAATCTGTATATGTATTTATATATTTTTGCTTTAAATGTGAAGAATATCTTCAAAAAAAAACCAAATAAATTTTTTGAAAGTGAATAAAGCTTTCAGAATGGGGCTTGGTGTCCCAGAACAGGACCCTCCCCATTACGGCATTGATGGTGAAATGGGGACACTGTCTGTTGGGTGGTTCTCATTCACGTCAAAGGCCAGGAATCCTTGAGGGGAGGGGTGGGAAGGTGAGAGGAGAGAAACTATCCATGGAATCAATGGTCCAAGGTCACCAAAGATGGGAGAAAAACCCTCAGCGTGAGAGAGTAGACCCAGACTTAGTCAACCGAGACATGTGCAAATACAGACAATTTCTAAGAAAATAAAGCTTCAAAAAACTTAAATAGCACTTTTCTGACAGATTTATGATTTTTCATTGAAAAAAGGAGCCATGAGACTTTGTGGAATTGAAACTCATCTGGTGATGATACTTCAATATCATCAGAAAATAAGAAAGAAAGGTTAGAAGAACTTTTTCAGAACATGGTTCACAAAAGAGACATAAAAACAATTTGAGAGAAAAATAAAAGCCAAAGAGAATCAGTCCAAGAGGGCTAGCATCTCTCTATTAGTTGTTCCTGCAAAAGAGGAGAAAGGAATTATGGGGAGCATAATTGTAGGGAAAAAATTTCCCAAGGGTAATGAAAATACGACTCCTTTGATTGAGAGGACCCATTGCATACCAAAGAAGAATAATGAAGAACAGCCCTACACGATGTTAGTGATGAAATTCCAAAACACTTTGTGGCAGATATTGTCACTTGGTCCCGGGATAGTCTTCTCTGTTTTACTTAGAAGAATCTGAGCGTGTTCATATGCCTAGTGGAAGGCAACATCGTAAGAGAAGCCTGATGCTCTGCATCTACAGGGGAAAAGCCATATACTGCCGGGCTGAGCAGTGCTTGAGCACCAGTGTTTGTCAGTTATGGCCAATGATATGAAAGGGGCAGTTGGCTAAAGGGGGTTTTGAGGGAAATCATTTCTTTCTGATTAAGAGAAAGAGGAAGATCAAAAAACTGAAAATACACTTACCATATGAGCCAGGAATCCCCTCCTGGGCATGTATCCAGAGGGCATTCTAATTCAATAAAAACACATGCACCCCAATGTTCATAGCAGCACTATTTACAATGTCCAAGACATGGAAAACAAACTAAACGTCCATCGACAGATGACTGGATAAAGAAACTGTGGTATATTTATACAATGGAACACTACTCGGCCAAGGAAAGAATAAAATAATGCCATTTGCAGCAACATGGATGGACCAGGAGATTGTCATTCTAAGTGAAATAAGCCAGAAAGAGAAAGAAAAACCATCAACTATGAAGGTATTCAAACCTTTCTGTCTCTCTTACATCTTCCTTGATATAATTAAATGCCGATATATATCAGCAAAATTAAAAAGGAATCTAAGATACAAAGATATCAAATCTAAGAAAGATTGGGGAGGGATATGAGGGAGGCAGAGAGAAAAAAAATCCCTGAATGACAGCTATACGGCAGTCATCAAAGCATTCTGTCTAATACTGACTTTTTATCGAGAAGCTGCATAATCCTAGTTATATAATAAGCATATATTTCTTTTGTTCAACAAGATTAAAATAAGCAATTAGAAATACCAGGGATAACCAAAATGTATTAAAAATCATGATCCAAGTCAGAAACGATGTGGCACTGAGTGACGAAATTTAAGAAAGTGGATGTCGTTCAGCCTTGGTGCTTACAAGATTCTCCTCTAAACAACACAGAACTTCTTACTTGGCTCTTCAATGGATTCTACTGCATGATATTTTAAAAATGATCCCTTATGGCTTTCATTGTTCCATAATAGCCTGAGAGAGTCCATGGTTTCTCTAACTTAGCACTGTTGACATTTGGGCCAGATACATTCTTTGCTGCAGGAGGCTGTCCTGCTCACAGTACGATGTCTGGTAACCTCCCCGGTCTCTACCCACTAGGTGCCTTTAACACCCCAGCTGTGACAGGCTCAGACGTCTCCAGTCGTTGCCAAATGTCCTTTCACAGCAAGGTGACAAAATTGCTTCTGGCTGAGAACTGCTACTACAGATGAAGCATGAAAGTATGTTTAAATATCAAAAATTATATAAATGTGATAAATCTTAAATTTAGAGTAAGGGTACAGCTGGGAGAATCTGAGTGATGGTGGATGAGGAAAGAAGAGTAGATGGAAGTACAGAGTTGTTGTTTGTCCTTATACAAGAGGAAATGGAGACCCTAGCTAAGGTTCCTGCACCAACACATAAATATTAAGGTTATTTAAAAATTTACAGACCATAACAGACTAAAACAACCATGTGTATTTAAAAAGACTTTGGGAGGAGAGATGGCTGCAGGGGGTATTGTGAATAAAGTATTTTTCATAATAGATAATAAATAAATGTAACTAGAGTTATAAATCAAGAACTAATGGTTTATAGGCATTACTTAGAGTTGCTGAGTTTAAGGTTAGGGGTACTAAAATGGAAACAGTCAAGGACGCTTTCTCCCAGGAAGAGTTTTGATTTCCCTTTTATAGCTCTCTCTGTTTGCATTTATATATACGTACACTAATTTCATTATATATATACGTACACATTCATTATATATACGTACACATAATTTCATTATAATTTGAAATATCTTTTTAAATAATGGATTTTATTCACCTTTAAATATGTCTCAGTATCTACCTTACTCTAATGACCTCTGGGATGATGCGTTTACATGGTAAAGGGGGTTCCGATACCAGCAAAAAGGGAATTTTTCCTTTCCAAAACTGTCTGGCCAAATTTTTCTATATTGGGTACTCAATAAATATTTATTAAACATTGCAATTCAACTTCTTGCCTGTTTGTCCCATAGTTAGCATGGAGACCCCCTTTTTATCTTACCCACGTCGCCTGGCTTGACTTCCTGCCCTCCCACCCACCATTCTCCAGGTGTCAACGAGAGAGCCAAAGGTCACGGCACTTTCAGATCTCTTAGAAAACCACTAACACTCATTTAGACCTCAAATTAGGGGTCAGCGATTCAGCTGAGAGCGGACAGCATCTGAGAGCTCATTGAATGGAACGTGGCAATAATCCTTAGGCAGCTACTTCCTAATCATTGCCGGCAGAGGCTTTAAAGACAGCTCGGAGAGTTCATTATGCAAATGGAATTGTCTGGATCTGCTGACGGTGACTGAACTGAACAGACTCTAGGCACAGATATCCGCCTGGCGTCCTCTTCCGAGCGCAGGAAGACACCAAGACAGACATTCTCTGATCTGCATGTACTTATACAGCAATTAATGAAGAGCAAGCAAGTTCATCTTGAAGATGAGGTACAGATAACTTAAAAACTGGACAGAATCAACAAGCTGTGACCCTTTCTTTTTTTTATCATATCTAGTCTTTAGTGAATGCTAGAACATTTCTGAAGCTCTGAAATGCTGTTCTTTGTAAAATATATATATACACGAACATAAGACACACACACATTTGAATTCATTAAACACCTAAGTCAAATATATACATATATTTGTATATGTATTTAACACATATGTGTGTATATGTATTGCGTGCATGTATGATGTGTGTACATATTGCACGTGTATGTTTATGTGTGTGTGTGTATATCTCATACATGTATATATGTACATATTCATGAGAGAGAGAGCACATCACACAGTACCCAGTCGCTGTGTGTTATGGGCAAATCACTTACTCGCAGGTGATGAGTTTCCTTATCATGTTACCTAAACCTGAAACATAAAGATTAGGATAGAAATCAAATGCCAATTAAAACAGGATGATATTGGGGTTTTGTTCATTCAAACTGGAAAATAAGTATTTCCATAAATATGGATGCATAAATATCTAATAATAATAGTCGGCTGACATGGTGAAACTTGGGGCGTAGGTTGTTGGTGTGAGTATAAATTGATTAACCTATCTGGAAAGGGGTGTCAAGTTATTGAAAGCCATATAAATGCTCACTCACTTTGACAGCACATTGACACTTCTGATAATTTATCTGAGAGAAATAACTTATGTACAGGATAGTTGCACATCAATATTAATCATAATACAGCATAACACTTCATAAAAATTTCAATGTAAGTGCCCAGAATTGCAAAAAGTATAAATAAATAAATTATAATGTGCCATAAATATAATATATAATATATTAATATAATATATGGGTATCATAAACATATATGATGTGCTGAAGTTTTATGGTATAGTTTTAGTAAAATAAAAGGGTATAGAAATATTAATTCTCATATCCTTCCAACACACATGCACAGAAAAACGGATCTACTTTAATTAGTAGCAGTAGATTGCTGGTTGTTTTTATTTCCTTATGATTATTTTTTCTATGTATTATGCAATGAACACATATCATTTTTGTAATCAGAAAAATATGCATTCTCTTATAAATAAGAATTTAGGAACTAGTTTCTTTTTGTAGTATTTTGTTTGTTTTCCTGTTCGTTTGCTTGTTCCAACACGAAGCATACCTTTATGCAGAATGAAATGGGAAATGTTTGCTTTGAGCCAAGAGTGCGGTATTAAAGCAACTGAAAGCATGCCGTTTTGAATAGCTATTGGCGTTATTTTAATAATGTATCCATCTTATTCTTCTAGCCGATTTTTTTTCCTGAGATGAATCAGAAATTAAATGACCTTTTCTAACCAGACGTATGCAGATGCAGTCACAGGTAATGATGACATTATGTAAGTCCAGTATCTGCAGTAAAACTTCAAACATGCCTTCTACCAACTAGTAATTATCCCAATCAGCTTTTTATTTGACTGTGCCACCATCCTTTAGAGCCCTAACCATGGAGGCGGCTCTGGAGAAAGAGCTGTGTTCCGTTTGGACTCAGTGGGTGATGAATGTGCAGGGACACAACGTGCTTTTTGCTCTTGGTAGCACAGTGTGCTCTCCCTGTTTTGCAGTCATTTTCTCCAATTCAATGCAAATTCTTGTAATTTCTCCCCAGAAATAAATGCTATTAAATGCCCTGTTTCTCTCTCCTATGTCAGAAACGTTACACCCTACCAGGGGCTGTACAGTCATCAAAATTAAAAATCTACATTGTGAGGCGGAGAATGACAGACCCCAAATAGCCACTTGTCAGCTAGGAAGTAAGAGGCATTTCCAGCGCGTGGCAGGTAGTTAGTGATGGCACGCAGACGTTTCTGCGTGACGGGCATAGTCGTCCCTCATCTGTCCTGCCGTACCTGGCTGTATTCGGTCTACGTAAATGGTTTACAGGCTGTCACAGAAACAAAACAGAACACACAGAAAACCTAATGAAAACTAAGCACTATGATTACATCCTGAATTGTAAGCCTGCCTGATTTATAATGGCTTTCTTCCAACTCCAGGTGCAGAAGTAGAAAACACAGCTTGGTTGATCAAAAACTATTGCTTGGCCAACCTTGACTTCAGACTGAGTGAAAATTGCACAATGATCGCTGGAGGCCATTGAAAATGCCTTGAGATTTTTGGGGGGAGATAATACTGACGCTGTATTAGACTAGGGGTTAATTAAGTTACTGTGGAGAGAAAGCTAGAGAAAAGCAAATTGAGAAGGGATTCTAAACTAGAAGAAATTATTTTCATAGTGTTTTGCAAAATTCTCATTAGTCTTCAAAAATGAATGGAGCATGATTTACCCCCCGTGGGATCACACAGGAATACACACGAAACTTGCAAGTCCACGTCTGGAATCGCATTGGTGATTGACTTCTCTAGGATAAGACCAACCAATGGAGAGTAGACTGAGGAGTAATAATCTTAGGAAACATAATATCCTAGGCAATAAAACCTTATCCTGCCATAGTACATGTCCTCACTCTTCATTTCAAAGAACATTAAAATGAATACATTAAGGAAGACTTTTTTTTTTTCAGACAAAGACATACATGACAACTCTGAACGCTTTACAAATGTTAACCCACTTCATTCTCATAACTCTAAATTACAGATGCAGAAACCAAGGTATAGGGAAGGTAGATGACGTACGTGGCCTCACATGGCTGAAAAATGGCAGAGCTCAGGTTCCAGACCAGACCATCTGTTCTCCCAATCACTACACCACGTCGCCTCCCTTGCACTCCTGGTGGTTTTTATAGTTCAGGGAGCCCAGCAGATCCTCTATGATGCACAAAAGTTGTCATCTGCGATTTTACTGCGGGGTGTCTGCTTTCGTCTGCTTATATAATGGAGCTCTGTATTTCAAAAGGGAGGTGCCCACTTTGTATTTTACAAAAATTACCACCTTGTGAAAGGTCCAGAAAAGTTTCAGAGCCTTACAGTAACTCAGAGTCAACACTGCAGGCGTTTACTGGCGCTGAAGCCAGGTGTCAAGCACAAGGTCCAGGGCCTGGGCTATGTCTCCCAGTTGAAGCTGACATGAGTTTCTATGAAGATAAAACAGAGCGAGCCATTGTACACTACATCCTTTGAGGTCTGCTCTTTGACTCCCGTTTTCACCCCCGATTCCCTTCAGGTTTTGGCGTACTTCCCAGAGTTTGCTTTTTGGCCGCATATAGAGTTTTCTCAATCCATTGCTCATGTGCATTTGAAGAAAATACATTTCATATTTGTGATGTGCGTTGAAATATTTCGATAAAATCTAGCTCCAGGCACTAGTCAGGCTTTCCAGTAAGATTTTGCCTTAATATACGACATTTTTTAATCTAATACCAGCCCTGAAGGTGGGTCATTTATTTGTCATCATACATGCTGAGTTGGACATACTATAGATTTGTCCAATTGATTCTACAGAGAATGACTGTCAATTTTGCTCAGAAAAAATAAATGACTTCAAAATAGCCCATTTTGTGATTGCACCTAAACAGAATTGTAGACTCATATTTTCATAGATGTAATATTTTTCCCCTCATCAGAGTTTCTTAAACAAAGCACTGCTTTAATACACAGTATTAAGACATTTCTTTTAGTTCACTAATGTTTCTCTTAAAGTGCCTTACTTCTAAAGGGTAGATGACAAGTTAATTTCTATTTCTGTCGAGTTTACAGCATACAAGGATGTTTAACATTTTGAATCAGGGCTATTTTGTCCACGTTTGTATTTCTGAAGGCATGTTAGCAGAGGGGAACAGGCCAATTCTTGGAAATATTCCACCAAGTCGGATAATAAAAATATATTGTCTACAATGGCAGATAATGACTGCTGGATAAATTACAAACATGGGAAGACTCAAAGCAGTACACAATCAAAATATGGATTATAGACAAGAATAAAAGTTACCCACAGAAAAGCATAAGTTCAATATTGTTATTGCAAAATTTATATTTATAATGAACTAGGAAGTAACGCGAGTGAAGGTTAACAAAGGCAGTTGTGCTCAGTATTATAAGATGTTGAAAAGGAAAGTAGGGCATTTTTTTTTAAGTCAAAGTACCAATATTTCCCATCAGGTACAGAGGGGAAGGAACCGTGAAACAGCCGCATACGTATATAATCTTTAAACAAAGCACAGCTGTAGCAAAAGTTAAAGCACAAAGATGTGTAGTTTCTCCTTCCGTAAACTTTACTGTCCATCAGTGACTACAACCTGCCACTGGCAAAGGAAGAGCCTGCCAGACACATGTCTGGTAAGCTGCAGAACAGCTTTAAACAGGGCTCAAATACAGTGGTTACAATAACCATCTGATTAACACTTTTGTTGACAGTGTTCTTAGCCTACATAGCTTATTATGGCAAATGCAGATTCTAATAGAATTGCATCAAAATAACAGCTATCTATTTGTAGAAACCGTGTAATGATGCTCTAACTACTGGAAGATGATAGCAGCCCTACTGGCTTTTGTTCAAGATAGATCACAATACATGCTGATAGTCCAATACAACATTCTTGGTGGGTTTTTTTTTTTTTTGTTCCCCCTGCATTTTGCATTCAAATTCTCAGATAGAGCCAGCAGTCAGCTCTCTGGCACTACTGGGAAATGAAATCTTAATCTCAAGAAAATTTTCCAGGTCATCAATGCATAATTCTTTAAGCCCTGATATTGTCTGTTGTAAAATTATTTTCATTTTTATTAAAATCTTCCTGAAATGCATTCCATATTTCTATGACTTTTGTTTATTTTTATACTGTCTCACAATATAGTGAGAACTTTGGAAATCACTTATTTAGGATGAAATGAAACAAGTTTAGCCAGCTTCTGAGCACTTTCGTGCACTATAATATCATAATTAAAATACTGGATAGCAATGATAACTTTGACTCATCAAGAAAATATTAAATTAGATTATATGCAGTCTTAGCAGGAGTCATAAAATATGCAATGCCTATCAGAAAAGCAAATGAGTTTTATTAGGCTTTTAGATTTTTTTCCCCTTTCTTCTGTCTTTCTTTGCTGGGAGATAACCAGTGATATCTACTCACTGCTGACAGAGTACCAGTAGGACCTCCTCTCATTTCTAATCTTCAGCTTCTACACTTCTGTGGCATAGAAAATAAGATAACTGAAGTGACGTAATCATCCACTGGCCTGAGTCTTTTCTATGCGGAAAACTCTACAAGCCGTAGAACATTAAGTCTGCTTCCATTCTTGGAGGATTTTGCTGTTGTTGTTACTTTTAGGATTTTAGGAATGTTCCAGAAGGCTGAGGTGAGAGGACGCCTGCAACTGTTACAGCCACAATCATTCGTTCGGGTCATGGCTATGTTTCCACTTCAGATGGGACGCTATTTATATAATTGAAGAGGCACAGTACAAGGAAATAGGGACATATGCTTGAAAATGCGTCTAAAAATATTGCTTCTTAGAGGCAAAAATATATAGATCGGCATGCTTGTAGGTGGGCTTAAGTGTCAGGATAAGAACCAAAACATTCTCCAGGGTTGTCTAGGTAATTGAGTCACAAACTCTTCCAGTTTCCTTAGATATGAAAGAGCTAAGAATCCTTCTGAGACAGAATGAAAGTCCCTTCTTGCAAAACAAACTATACTATGATTCTCAAAACAGATAACCTGTACTAAAGGGTGATGTGCAACAAAATTGTCCTAGCCCGGAAATTTTAACAGCGGCCCTGTGAAATGCACGTTTTTCAAGACAAGACCAGAGAGAAGTTCTGCACAGCTCCTGTGGGTCCATCCCCCTGCCCCCTCTAAACTCACTTACTTACAAATTCTGACCTTCCGTATACCACACTGAGAAATTTCCACTCTACAAAGACCCTGTGACTAAACCCCGCCAGAAATCCTAGGAGTACCCCTTTCTAAATCCCCCTTTCGAGACGTACTAAGACTTCGCCAAGATGGTGCTCTTCTTTTTCATCAACTCAGGTCAACAGGTTCCTCTGGGAGCCTCTAGGGCTTTCGACTTTTCATTTATTTATCCATTTCCCTGTTGCATGAAATAAAAACTGGAAAATAACTACTGGATTTAAATAGAGCTCATAAATGACCTTAACAAGCAGTTTCATCAAAGTAGTGAGAAAGGAATCTCATTTTAATGGGCTCAAGACAGAATGAGTGAGGTAAGGAAGAGGGGACAATGACTGCAAGTTACTTGGAGAAATTTTTCTATAAAATGAAGCAGAAAAATAGGATAGAACCTGGAGAGGGTATGATTTCCAGCAGGCGCAATTGAAAAATGAGAAAACAAGAATGCAGGGGACAAAGGGAAGAATTTCAGGAGCAAAATACTTGAGTAGTTGAGAGAAAATTGGGTCAACTCCCCAAATTGAGGAGCTGGCCTTACGTAGGAGAGTGAATTGTTACTACAATAAACTACTGCAAATATAAACAGGTTGGTTCCTTTGGTGGCAAGATGAAAAGACTCTCTTCTATTTTTTTTTTTTTTTTAGAAAAATTTGTGAGTGAGAAAAGGAGTAATGGAGGGAAGACAGAACAAGGTGGTGGAAACACTGTGGTCCAAAGTTAGAAGTTTGGGTTCAAATGTCTCCTCTAACAATCAGTAGCTGCATGACCATTTCATCTTCTGAAGATCTGATTCTCCTCTCCATAAAGTGGAAATAATAGCCCTCTCTATCCTCACTACTCTACCATCGCAGTGCACCGGGCTGCCTCCCGGCCATATTTCACACATCTTCTTCTATTGCATGTACCACCTGGTCTTCTAGTTGGGTTACTGTATCTAACTCCCCAAAGACTCTAAATGCTTTGAGAGAAGATGTTATATATGGATTATAATCCTTTTCCTTTGAATCTTGAGCTATAGCCTATTGGCTCGTAGTTCATATCTAGTAGTTTTGATTAACTAATATTAGCAAAAGTTGTTATATAATTAAAACTAGTATAATGTAAATCAACTGTGCTTCAGTTAAAAAATACTTACATAATGCTTACTGTATGTCAGGCACTGTTCAAAATACTTTCCCTATATTCATGTCTTCAAGCCTCAAAAAAACCTCTTAAGCAGAAATTATGAGTATCTTTATTTTAGAAACAAAAACATGAAGTACAAAGAGTAGCCGAGCTGGGATTAGAACTGGGTGATCTGGCTCCAAAGGCTGAGCTCTTAACATCTACGTCATACCACCCGCTTGTAAACCCAATTAATTTATGCCTTGTGGATAAAGAAAGTCATGCCAGATGACTTGGGACTTTCGTTGCAAACTATGAGAGGTCTAGCACAGGCTACAGTATGAATAACATTTGAAATACTGCTTTGGCAAATAGTTTAAATAGTACACAGAAGATGAGCTCCAAGTCTGCAGTCATTACATAGCAGTCGTTCATAATGGATCAACTGGCATAGTTTCTTCATAGCCGAAATATTTTTAGTGGCTGAGAAGCAAGAATTTATCATGGTTGATACAATTTGTTGAGAATTTGCTGGGTGGCAGGCACTGAGCTGAGGGGTTAACTTATATTATCTCATTTAATTCTCATAAAGACCCTACTGTGGTGATTTTTGCCCATTTTAGAATAAGGATAGCTGGTACCTGGAAGAGCACGAATTACCATGCAGGTGTCTTAGTTCAAATTTTAGGTCCCACATTTCCTTATTCTAGCGTGTGGGGGCAGATGGCTGGTATGGCAGGTGTAAGGGAAAGTCAGAAAGACAGAGCAAAGCCATGGTGCTCCAAGAGCCTCATTCATTCTTTTTAACTCGGTTTCTTATCATTAAAATTGAAAAACAACAGTAGCTCCTACCTCATCAGGTTCTTATGGGACACAACTGATTTTGACTGTAAGTTGTATAAAGTTCAAAATAAAAATGAGATATTTCTGTCATTGACATCGTATGTTAGGAGGTGAATGTATATTGCTGTTGTTATGATTATTCTTACTAAGTATGTGAAGATTAATGTTCCTGGGAATTTAGTTTAGGAAAAAGAGCAAAAGTAGGAAAGAGGTGTCCAGATGCATTTCTTCAGCTACACATGAAGTCAAAAACCTCAACCTAATTGCTTTCCCAAAGCTATCTGAAACACACAATTAAATCAAGAATTTCGAAGTGGATTGTTCTTGTAAAAGAATGAGCCCTTAAATTATCATGTTATTCCTATGGATATTGTTAAATAGGGTTTTTGTTTGTACTTATATTTGTACTTATTTCTGCCTCTAAGCTTTGCAGAATGCCCTAAGGGTAAAGAAAAAAATTATTAAATCCTATAATTTGTCTCTTTTTACAAGACCGTCTTTGTTGGTATGTTATAAGCATTTTTATTCTTGTAATGTTTTATATATAAAGTATTTGTATATTTACCAGCTATAGAATATTCCTTAGAAACTTCACCAGTACACTGCAGTTAAAAGTTTATGACTATAGGAGTTTGGGATTAACATATGCACACTACTATACATAAAATAGATAAACAGCGGGAACCTACTGTATAGCACAGGGAACTAGATTCAGTATCTTGTAATGACCTATAAGGGAAAGGAATCTGAAAAAGAATATATATATATGTGTATGTATACATATAAATGAATCAATTCGCTATACATCTGAAACTAACACAACATTGTAAATCAACTATACTTTAATTAAAATTTTAAAGTGATTTGTGACAGTCATTATAGGGAAATGTAAGACAAATTGTGAAACTGGACATAAAATGGGTCTAAGGACAGGAAATCAGTGTTCTTTTTGATATCTAACCAACTGTCCAAACTGCCAGATAAGCACTCAGGATGTTATCTGGAGAGACTGTGTGGGTGAACTGAGTCTTATAAGTTCAGCATGCCACTCATTGGCTTTTCTGTACTGTTTTAACTGATTTTCCATTCCTTTTTTTAGTTTTGAAAAAAAAAAGTAGAGACAACAATAGTGTTTTCAGTTGTAGAATTGAAAGCAGGCAATAACTTTTGAAAGAATTCGTGTCCAGGGGTTGAGAGGTTCTTATCTTCCTGGTCACTCAGGGACCTTGATTGATGGAGATCCCAACTTGATACAGGCTTCCAGGATGCCCATGGTGGGAAACATGAAGAACCGTGGACAGTCCCTCAGGAATGCAGCAGTGCACTTCTCTTCACAGGTCACTGGTGAAAACAATCATATTTTAAAGGGAAGTGAGAAAGGGCAAGTCTGTCATGTTCCTGGCTGGAGAAGACACAGATTTGTGTCACTCTAAAGACTCTAGCACCAGGTTTATAACCTGGCTCCCAAGCTAATAAGCTGGCACTCTGTCCCATTTGGACTCAAACATGACTTTCTCTTGACACTGCTGACTCTAGAAGACCAAGGAAAGATGACAATCTGGGGCTGTGAGACAGGAAGGAAGAGGGCAGCCATTCAAGGAAGGACACAGCAATTAATACCGAGATGGAGGAAAGTCAACTCCCAGTAGTCCCTGAGACCCAAGGTGGCTGGAGCGTTGACTTCTGGTAGACCTTGAGCTTCATTATGCGCTCATTGTGATATATTACATGGTAAATGACACTCCAGCAGGCACCATAACAGTTGCGAGGCTGACCATAAAAGGTCAAAAAGTGGGCAGTGGCCCAATTCCTGAGAATCCCAGCCGCTTCTCCAAAGGAGTTGAAATGATCCTCGCACTTGTTAGCATATTAAGTCACCGAGCCCATAAAAGCTAACAACCCCCACGCCTCATGGCCTTTCTCTTGCCTTCTGAAACAGCCTGCATTCTGTACACAGAGTATGCATCTTTCTGAATAAATCTACCTTTACTCACCTGTGGCTCACTCTTGAATTCTTTCCTGCATGAAGCCAAGGACCCACACTTGGTGGCGCATGTCCCAGGGACTCAACTGAGATCTGGGACATGGCCCTCCTCATGCCTCACATTCATTTTCATGTCTCAGTTTTACCTCCCAAACATTATTTGCTTCACTGGAAATATTGTTGACTATTATTCATTTGTTTATTATAGCTAATGTGTTTTGGGCAGTGTTTTTAAAACTGTGGATTCAGCAATGAGTAAGCGCGAGCTTGGAACCTGGCAGGGAGGACAGATTTAACAGACGACGAAAATGAGAAGTCAAATAGCATTGTCAGTATCTCTGCCCCAGTAGCCCTCTTGTCTCCCTCTTCTGATTTCTAATTACTCCTAAGCAGCTTCAAGAAGGAATGCTGTTTTAAATCTTTTGTTCTAAATCTATAATTCAGTAGACTGAGAATGAAAACCTGAAGGCTTCCCCATGCATCAATTAAAATATTCATTTTTTTTTCTCACTTTCCACCATGTGGCCAATTTTATAATGGATAATGTTTTGTAATAAAACCTTCTAGTTAAGAAAAAGTGTTATTGTTCTGGTTGAAACTATTTCTATCCATTTATGCTTTGTCTGTGGAGAGCAAAATCCGATTTGAGGATTTTCTAGTTTATCTGATGTGAATATCGAATGGAGTTCATTTGAATCCTTAGACAGAAATATGTTTTTCCCTGCATTTTCCAACTGGATTTTAAATAAGATAACCAGAAAATCTCTGTAGTTTGTGCTAGAAGTCCATGCAGTCAGAACTTCATTTATCAGTTACTGCAATCAAAGAACATATTTGAGAAAAAAAAAAGAGAGAGAGAGAGTGAGACAAAGCAAGCACTGGGAAGACACCCTTCAGTCACCGCCTGGCCAGTTGGCCTTCTCAGTTAACACGCTGTGTGCAGTGAGATGAAATTATTGAGTGTTGGTCGTCTGCAGTTCCAAACAGCTTTCTCTTTTGCAGTTAAAAATGATTTAGTCCTTTTTAATTCTGTTTGTTTTCTGCCCATACCATCCACCTGTACAGCACTGAATAATATTCTAAGCTTGATAACGTTATATTTCAAATGGCAAATTAGGTTTGGCCCAGAAGACCAAGGAAAAAAAAAAGATGCAAAAGGACTAGAGGCAAGGCGGACGCTTTTACATTCTGATTAGACAACAGTTGGCAAGTCCCAGACTCTCCTGTCTGTCAGCTCTAGGTGAGACAGGAGGGAAGGGGGCAGGGCACAACCACTGAGGACAGGACGAACTGGTAACAACCAAGATGGCAGAAGATTCGACTTCTAGTAGACCCTGAGCCTCATGGCACACCCTTGGGTGCCGTGACAGTTCCTAGGCTGACCATCAAAGGTCAAAAAGTGGGGGGAGGGGCCTGATTCCTGGACATCCCTGCCCCTTCCCCAACATAGTTGGAATAGCCTCCTGCTCATTAGCATATGAAATTGCTGAGCCCATAAAACTAACACCTCTGCACCCCACGGTCCATCTCTCTTGCCTTCTGAAACGGCCCACACTCTGTCTGTAGCGCATGTTATCTACTTTTACTTTAAACTAATCACCTATGCCTCTCAACCTCTCTCCCTCTCACCTTCTGAGATGGCCCGCATTCTGCCTATGAAGTATGTATCTCCTAAACTGCTCTCCCTTCTGAGTGTGACAGACCGCATTCTGTCTGTGGAATGTGTATCTCTCTAAATAAACCTGCTTGCACTGTACTATGCCTCACTCCTGAATTCTTCCCTGCGCGAGGCAAGAACCTATTCTTCAGCAACATCTTCTCCCCTTCCTTGCTCTGGTGTCTTGCTTGTCAGGCTGCACTCAGCATCTGATCTGTCTCTTTGCAATTTTCTGCACGCTTCTGGGGCCCTCATCTCTCTAACAGAGGATAGGCAAAAAAAAAAAAAAAAAAAAAAGAAGCCATTAAATAAGTATGTCTGAAACAGACTGTCATGGGTACACAGGCGCATTGGATAAAAATCTACAAAATAGCCCACCTATCATTCTCATTCCATACAGCAAGGTCACAAAATAGACCATCACCACCTTTCCAGCAGGGTCACTACTGACTGTCTCTGAGTGACCCTGACACAACACCATGCTCATGACATTCTGACTGAGTTTTAGATGATGGTGGCGGTAGAGAATGAGGAAGAGGAGGGTGGTGGTAGTGAAGGAAGCCTGAGAAGTCAGCATCGTTGATACTGGCCCAACTGATTCTGTTCCTTGTCTTGGAAATTCAGTAATTCACTTAAACATTAATTTAAAAAATTGATGAAAATCCTAAGTGCTGGATGCTCAGAATATATACCTTAGTTTTCTCCTTTAGTCCGTCACCAGTAAACTTGATCATGTGAACTCTTCACGTTAACAAGCGGAATGCGTTGTTTACGATACATTCCCGGATTGCAGAAGTGGAAAGAGAATTTCTTTCTCTGCTGAGATTCCAGAAGAAAATTAGTTTGCTTGTCTACTGAAAGCTTGCTTAGAAACAGAGAAATGGACAGAATAATTCTCCTGCATAGCTATTTGTGTTGTTTGTCTACGATTTTTTAAATAAACCTCTAATTTTGAGATAATTGTGGATTCACATACAGTTGCAAAAAATAATACACTGATGATCAACTTAGAGCAATTCGGTGAGTGATGTAAGTGTGAGGCACTCCATCTGACTTGCTCCCCAGCGAAACTGATAAAGATTATTTTTAAAACAATATTTAAAGTCTCTGGAAATTGTCCTAAGGGAAAACAGGAAGAAAACTGAAAATGAAGAAAGCTCAATTCAAGATAACTTATGAAGAGTATGTAAGAAAGTCTGTGATGTTGTTGCCAGAGAATAGGTTCTTGCCTTGCGCAGGAAAGAATTCAAGAGCAAGGCATGGTAAAGTGAAAGCAGGTTTATTTAGACAGAGGGACACTCCATAAGCAGAATTCAGGCCATCTCAAAAGGTAAGAGGGAGGGAGACCAAGAGCTATTTAGCTTAAAGTAAAAGTAGATGCACATTCCATAGAGGGTGTGGGTTGTCTCAGGAGGCAAGAGACAGAGTGACCACGAGGGGCAGAGGTGTTAGTTTTAATGGGCTTAGTAATTTTATGTACTAATGAGTAGGAGGATTATTCCAACTATGTTGGAGGAGGGGCAGGGGTTTCCAGGAAACAGCACCTCCCCCTCACCTACTTTTTGATCTCTGATGGTCAGCCTAGGAACTGTCACGGCACCCAAGGGTGTGCCATGAGGTTCAGGGTCTACTAGAAGTCGAATCTTCTGCCATCTTGGTGGTAACCAGTTTATTCTGTCCTCAACTGCTGTGTCATTCCTTCAGGGGTTGTGCCCTGCCCCCTTCCGTCCTTTCTCAGTGTTTGAACCAAGGCCCTCCCTCCCCACTCCCAGCTCAGCAAGGGGGACAGTCCACCGGAAAGGGCACAGCCAAGAACACAGCCTCCCTGTCCTGCCCCTTCCCCAGCTCCCAGTCAGAGGCGTCTCTTCTGGGGACGAAAGAGAAGTCAGCAGTTCTCATCTTGCCCCCAGCTACCTATTCCTAGGCTAGTGCAGCTGAGTAAGAACTGGGAGCTCCCTTCCTGCACTCAGCCCGCATTTGTGAAACAGGAGCTCTTTCTCGGGCTCATTATACTGAGAATATTGGGCCTCAGGTAACCATTGCCCCAGCCTGGAATGGTTCTGCACCAGCGGCCACAACCCAAAGGGCATCTGGCTGCTGCCCGTTCTCACACTGAGCTCTCAGCGCCTAGAGCCCAGCTGTCTCTCAGAGAGAAGCTTGTGTTTGTCCCTGCCCCGAGCTCCAGAGCTCTGCCTACAGATTTCGCCTTGGGGAGACGGAGTTTCTTATAGACAGCCTGGCGCCGTTAATGCTTTTTAAAAAATACCTACCCTGCCAATCTCTGTCTTTGATGTATATGCCATTTGCATATAATTACTGATAAAGAGTAAAGTCTTCCATATTATTTTCATTTGCTGGGTTGTTCCTTTTTTTTTTTTTTTTTGCTTGTTTTAATTTCCCTCTTTTCCTTTTCCTACCTTCCTGTATGTATCATTCTTTTTGGAATACAATTTTGATTTACTTACAGTGTCTTTTTTTTTTCTTTGCAGAGCTTTTTCGGGGTTGCTGTAGGTAATTTGTGAGTCTATGACTGGGATTGACTTTGTGCCAGTTCAAGTACGTGCCTTTACATTCTTTTAATTCTCCCTTTCATGATGTAACTGTCACAAATATTTCCTCTCTTTAGAACCAAATCAGGCTATATTATACAGCCATCAAACATCATTTAGAAAACTCAAGATGAAAAGAAAATATTGTATTGACCCATATTTTGACTTTTTTTTGTTGTTCTTTCCATCTGACTTTTTAAGATGACTAACCTTACAGTTTCCTTTTGGGCTCAAGGACTTTCTTTAACCTTTTAGGGTGGGTATGCTGGCGAGAACTGTTCTTAACTTTCTTTCATCTGAGCATTCTTAATTTCCACTTCATTCCCCAAGGATGCAGGAGAAAGGGGGCAACCTCTGGTAACTGCCCCGGGCAGGTTCGATTCCCCATTCAGCCCCCCTTGATCCCCAGTGAGGGGGTTCTTACTCCTGTTTGGAGGGTGGGTGGGGACAGGGTGGGAGGGTGCTTCGAGCAGTGAGAGGTAGCATCTGTTACTGCAGGGTGGCAGTGGGAATCCAGGATCCCCTTCTCTTACTGACGAGAGGGAGCAGGGCATCACTGCCCTCCAGGAATAGAAGTCCCTCTTCCTTACTCAGCAGCGAGGGCGGTCCAGTGCCTTGTTAACAGTCTGGCTGGGGGAGTCCTCCAAGCTCCTCACTCAGCCTCTGCTGGCAGGATTGATGGTGGGGCCGGTTTTTTCTTGTGATATTTGACTTGAGTAGAGCGATTGTTTTCTTAACATCTTCTGTCTTATTGGGTTACTCCTTTCCTGGTCCTTTTAGCCGAAGAGCAGGCTTTTACTAGGGCTAGTTTTGTCTGTGCTTTTTGGCCTTTTCAGGTTGCCAGATTCTTCAGCCCCAAGTCTGGAATATATAAGGCAAAGGTAAACGAAAAAACTGACAACAGTTCTGTTCCTTGGGGCCTGAGGTTCCTACCTGGTCTATGTTCTCTTGTTTCAAAATGTCCTTTGGTTTGTTTCATATAACGTCCAGTTTTTCCATTGTGCTTAGTGGAAGCAGAAGTCTATTTTATGATTTTTTTTAATCACATTACTTCCTTCCTTAAATTCTGTTAATGTCTTCTGTCTTTGCTCAGAATAAAGTCCAAATCTTAGCATGAAGCAGAATACCTTCAAGATTCGGCTTTTACTTAATTCTCCAGCCTCATCTCCTGACCCAGTCACGGTGACAACAAGCATTTACAAAACTTAGGGACAACAAACATTTACAAAAACCTCCCAGTGTTCTGAGGGTCAGAAGTCTGAAATCAGTCTCCCTGGGCCAGAGTCAAGGTGTCAGCAAGGCTGGAGCCTTCTAGAGGCTCTGAGGAAAGAATTCATTTCCTTGTGTGTTTTTTTTTTTTTTTTTTGGCTTCTCATGGCTGCCTGTATTCCTTGATTGTGGCCCCTTCTGTCTTCAAAGCGGATCCCTCCAGTCTCAGACTAGGCCATCCCCTGCCTTCTTCTCTTACTGAGACCATGCGTCCACCTTATAAGGACCCTTCCGGTTACACTGCGCTCCCAGGGCGGAGCAGAGATAAACTCCCTACCTCAAAATCCTTCGTTTAATTCCTACTACAAAGTCCCTTTGCCATATAAGGTAAGACTCACAGGTTCCAAGGATGAGGACACGGTCATGTTCAGAGGCCATTATTCAGCCCACCACAGCGATCATACTGCCCTGTAAAAATTTCTCCCGTGATGATGCATCAGGAATGATGATTTCCAGACAGTGTTCTCTGAACCAAGGAAATAACACCACAAATTTTTAATATCCACGAAGTGAAAACAGGCTTGTATGCTTAGTACAGACTTTACATTTCTGGAATAGGTGAAGAGATCATGGAAAACACCCAGCGGGAGTTGTCAAGATTTTTCATTCTAGGAAGTTTGCTCCATTTCTGTCACTTTTCAGCTTTTTTCCCTCTTTTTGGTGGAAATTCTTCTAAGATTCTTTTAGCGAATTCATTGTTATTGGTGCTGGGGTGAGTACTTCTTTCTATATTCATGAGTACTTTGGAGATAAAGTACTTGGGACTGTTTACATCAGGGACCATTTGCCAAATGGTAATAAACCCAAAATTTTAATTCCCAAATAGTTGGGTTTGTTCTGATATTTACAGTTTGTGGCTCATTTCCTTTAAGAACAAGGTTGAAAAAAATGGAATCTATGCATTCCATCTCCTTTGATTGTTCTCATAAGATAATAGTAGTTTACTCGGGCAACGGATGTATCACAGGTCTGCTTATGTATTTGTGTGTTTGTTGTGTTATCTTCCCAAACACGACTGAAAACAACTTTTATTGATTGGTGTATAAATCTTCATAAACCTAAATGCCAAATACCCTACCTAAAGTACAAGACAATCTACATGTACCTGTTCTTTAATCAACCAAATAAATTGAGTCCTTGGTTTTAGCCTTCATAATACGTCTTTTGTCATACATTTTAATTTGCTCTTCCCTTTAGTGTAATTAATATTGATTGCTCAGTAAGTGCTTTCAGCATTAAGTTTTGCAGAGTCTATAAAATTATCCCTCTTTATTTCCTACAAATCCTTTTGAAATTTGTGCTCTTCAGAGTTCTCCTTGCACTGCCTTATCAAAGTTATGCATTTATTTATTTTTTATCTATCCAACATAATGTTCTTCTCTTGAGCTCTATGATCGAGAATTTTCATATTTTTTATTCTTATTGAGTGATATTATTTGGAGTCCAGTCATTGTATTTTACAATACCAAATTTTTAAAGTTGTATTTTTAAAATAACATTTAGCCTAAATATATAACGTTTTTCTCCCTTTCTGTGTCTCACAACAAGATGGCACCATCCCTCCACTTGGCCATCATAAACCTAAAAAAAAATATTCTCTATGTTTCTCCTGACTTGTGTGAGAAAAATTATCATTAAGGCAAGTTTACAATGCATCAAATCTCTCCTTTCAGTGGAATGATCTTTGCAACTGATGTTCAAATTTTTGAAAGACCCAAAGAAGGCTGATAGGCTAGTTGTCTAAGTCAATTATAGTCTCAATCAGGGTGCTTCATTCAAAGCTGCCATTTGGATCAACAGTCCATTATAATATTGCTCCCAAATCCATTTCCTAACTAGCCCTTTCTTCTAGCTGTTAGAATTCTGATATGGAATTCAAGAGTCCACGAATAGGTATTTTTCCCTTAAACACAGAATTTTGGGGAGCTCAGTGCCTCTCCAGACTCCCCTCTGCTCATTATCCATTATCTTGTTGCATTGTTCTACAAAGTTGTTGAGAACTTTTCTTATTCACAAACTCTGAAGTTTTACCTGATTCTGGATATGTTGAGATTGTAACAGTTCCTCATCTCAGTCCTGCTACTGCTGGATCCAGGTTTCAAATGATCATAATAGATGAGAGCTGACAAGAACCAGGAATCACTGAATGCACCTGCAGTTGCCTGTGGGGGACTATTTACAATGTTTAGAAACAAACATTTCTGTTACACAAAATCTTAGTCAACTCTTACGCTAAAGCACAAAATCTTGTGCTTCCACAAGCAGAGAAATTTCCCTACTTCTCAGTCTGAAGAGATATTGTAAATGTGTCTCAGAAAAATATAAAGAAGAGTAGATTATCCCATCAAAATCTTCCTCTCTTGTTCATCCTAACTGCTTGCTCTGACACCTGCTTTAGAATGCCAAGCTTTGCTGCAGAAGGCAGCTGAGAACTCCAGAAATTTCCTGGAATCTCATGTCCAGCCAAGAGCTGACCTCACCATCTCCCTCTGGACACAGAGGGATAAACTATTATTTTACATTTTTAAGCTGAACTGTGAGTAATAACGAAGGACTAGCCAGAGTGGAACTGCTCCTTGTGAGGTGGGAAGCCCCATGAAAAGACTGGCAGGACCCATAGACAGGGCCACTACTTTCCCGCCGGTGCCATCCAGTTCCCTGGCTCGCTGGCATTATCTCGCATTTGCGCTTCTGTAAAACCGCTTGCCTCTAGGAGAAAGAAACCCCTAAGATTCTATTGGTTCCCAAAGCTCAGTCCTGATTGGTCCATTTCTAACACCTCATTTGCATAAAGCTCATTCCTGATTGGTCCATTTCTAACACCTTATTTGCATATGATGTTGCAAAATGTTGCAAAGTCTTGACTGGTAGCCTATAAAAGCCTGCGTAAACCGATAGACAGGGTCCAGAGCTTGGAGTGTTAACTCCTCTGGGCCCGCCAGCGTAATAAACCTGAGTTCTCCAACCCTCTGAGTGCTGCTTGGTCCCTCGCCCGGATCCAGGTTGCTGTAACACTGAGCTGTAACACACTTTGCTGTAACACTTGAACCTGTCTTTGACTTCATCTCTTACCTCTTTCTTCTTCATGGGTTGTATTCCAGACGGCCAGTCTTCCTTTCTTTCTCGCAAATGTTCCAAGACTTTTTCTTGCTCACAGTATTTGTTCTCATTTTGTATTGAATATAGTTCTCTGTGCTTTTAAGAGAAAAAAGATGACTAGCTGAATGACTAATTGTGTCAATTTAAGAGGTGAAATATAATAAGAATCATTATTAATATTTATTTAAGCTCTTCTGTGTACCAGAGACTATTTCAAGCATTCATTCATTTATTAATACATTTCATTTTCTCAAGAACATGATGAGGTAGCTTCTGCAGATGAATTTTCAAATTATTGCAAACGAGGAGACCCAGTCACGCAAAGGTTAAGTAAATTGCCATAAAGCACTTACGCAGTGAGCAGAGCAACCGGGATTCAAACACAACCACATCTCAATTACTGCCCGAGTGCTTGACTGCCTCTCGAATTTTCTATGTTAAATTACATCTCTCTAATATCTTCTCTTTAATTGTATCTCAGATTTGCCAGGTAGCAACCTGATTATTTGAGACAAAAAATCATTTCTTAATAATAAAAATATTCCTTTAAGACCGACAACAACCCTATGAAAAAGACCCGATTATAATCCCCACTTTGCAGATGAGGAAAGGTAGCCACAGAGAGATTCAACAGCTCGGTTGGTGACAGAGCAAGGCTCTAAATCCAGGCGGTCGAACTCCAGGGTTCACGCTCCCAACTGCTACATTAAACTTAGTTGTCACCGAAGTCTGACCTGCAGCTGATTAGATGTTATATGATTTTCTAACAAATAAATATGAGGAATCATTTGAACATGGTGATTTCAAAAGATGTCCAACATTATGAATTTTCCAAATTGTATGCTCCATAGCTCTTAGAATAGCTCTTAGAATATTATTACATTCCTCTACTTTCAGCAGTCAGAATATATCCACATTTCATAGATTTCATCTCAATTTTGGACAAAATTGATGCAGGAAAAAAAATACGTGACAATTCCACTGCTATCCTAATTTGTCATAAACATTAGTTCTTACATTTGATGCTAATTTCATCTGGAAGATGAATTTTTAAAGGAATAAATGTGTTTCATAGACCTAATAAAGAACTAACCTTATCAGGTGACAATCACCCAACTAGATGAAAATTAATTCACATGGAAACACCGTGGTCCACCTCCTTAAGTGTGGACCAAGAGAGAAGGCACTTTCTCAAGCATGCTGCTCCTCTTCTCACTTGCGCGGCCAGTCCTAACTCTCCCTGAGTGCCCTGAAGGTCCCCAGACACCCGCTTCCTTCCTGGATACCAGGAGCACTGCATTGTCAGCCTCATCTTCAGAGCTTGATCTCCCTGGGTTGTTTCCTAGTGGGAGTTATTTCATTATTTCTGTGAAAACTCTAGTCAAAAACCTGCTTAGCAGTTACTGCATCTGTCTGATGGCAATCATAAAATTGACATTACTAAAGAAGTTAGTGTTCTTGGTACCGTCCAAAGGATGTCAGCAAAGCTGTAGAGATATATTCGCAGGTTGCTGCTGAAATCTTCTGAAAGGCATTTTTCGAAAAATCACTTCTCTAAAGCAAGACCTTAAAAGTCGATCTTCAGCTAATTTCACTGTTCGTTTAAATTCCTCATTTTGCTTCATCTCATGATGAGAAGCGAACTCTCACTAGACCCCCTGCACTGAGAATTATTTGCAAGCCCACATTCCTGCCAGATTTACTCCGAGTGATGTATCTGTTGTGTACTCAGTATAGACAATGATTGCCATCATCTGAAATATTCATTACACACATATACTGTGTATACACATATAAAAGAGAAGAAGATTGGCAGTGAATTTCGGACATTTGTTAGCTGATATGTATGCTGAGAATTTTGTTCTAATCAGATAAAGATGCTCACGGTTTGGTTAAACTTATTTCTTAAGTTTCGGGCGGGTGAGCCACTCACAGATTCAAAGGCCAAAAAGTACATAAAGAGAAATAATGAACATCTTCCTTCCCTCCTGGACTCCACGGTTCGAGTTCCCACATTGTCCCCAACTTATATACACACAGCTGCTCTTGGAGAGTTTATCATGTAGTCTTTCAGAGTTTCTTTATGCATATTTCAAATCTACTTATGTAGCTTCTCATTTTTCCCTCTTTAATATCTTTATTTTCTCCCCGGTGGTTTTGTTAATTTATCTTATATTTTATTCCTAAATAACCCTATCCTTATTGTTAATATTTCAGATGGGGTCTTATCTTTCATTTTCTGTTCTACAAAGATGCTATTTCATGTATGGAAGCTATTAAATATGTATATCAGTTGTGTACCTTAGAATTATTTATTTAGTGTCTGTTATATACTGAATCTCTCATTTTTAAATAGTTATTTTGTTTTTTTTCTGATTGTTCCTTGTGCAACAATCACACCCTATCCAAGCTAAAACACATTGCCTTCTCACTTTCACTTTTTATACCTTTAATTTTTTCTTATATATAATAATATCTATTATAGGACAGAATAAATGTACATATATAATCTTCCCAGGTCCCCAGTAAGCACTATTTAAAAGTTTGCTGTTATTTTTCCTGTGTCACTTGCTTCTCTATTATCTGCTAGTCATCTTTTGTAGCATCCATGCCAAGAGTCCTTCTTACCAGGACTTATCAGAAAATTCTCAGCATATCCTCAGAATTATTTATTCAGGGTCTACTATGTACTCATCACTATGATAAAAACTTGGGCTGTATGTTGTGGTAAACAAGAATGGCCTTCATGAAACTGCAGTCTGTCAAAGGATACAGAGAGTATGTGGATAATTCTTTTATTAACATCTCCATCAACTCTGCACATAGCTTTAGCTATCCTTGTTCTTAATTGGATATTGGACAAATCGATGAATTTCTGGAAATCTAGGGATTTCTGTCTCTTTTGACTACAGATTCCTTGCTGCCATGATTTACCTTCCAGGACTACCCTCCTTATTTCTGTGCAGTGGAGGCCAAGTTACCTAGACTACCCTTCATTTTGGAGAAGTGTAACTTCCAGGTTAAGTCACAGCAGAATGTCTTTTGGCTTCTGCAGAAATGATCACTCTGCTTGCTACCCCTTGAGGTGTAGCAGAATGGGTTTTTTTTTATTTAACTACATAATGCTTCCATGGTGTCAGATGTTATTAGTACACGAAGTATTCAGTGGTACAACTTGATCTTTGGTCTTAACGGACTCCTTCCTGTGACTTGACGACAGCTCACTAGGCTATCTATAAAATCTCCAGATTGAATAATCTTATAAAACCCTCTTCCCCTGCCCACCATGGGTGGTTGCATTATTCCACTTTCCATTTTATTTTTTAACCCAGCTAGGATACAGCTAAACTAGACTTCTTTCCTTTCATTAAATTACTCCAAAGAATAAAGTAAAAGCTGGTTTAAAATAACACTTAGATCCTTTGGAATACGGTAGCCCTTATTTCTTGAGGGGGAAAAAAAAGTATTTAACAGCTTGTCACACAGTATGTAGAAGAAGGGCAAAGAAAGGGGGTTGACTGTCATTTCCTTCGGTCCACTTGCAAATTTCTAAATCTCAACTATGCCGTACTTCTCTTTCAGTGATTCATGGGAAATTAAATCTGAGGGCAGAGGCAGAGAAAGGCATGTTTCTGTTGCTGTTGTTACAGGAGATAGCAATTTTTTTCCAGCAGAGAAATTGAAGAAAACAACAATGGAGGCAGAATTATCATTATCAGTGAAGTGAAGATGCCATCACAGAGGGTTAATTAGATGCCTCCTCCCACCCCCGCCCGTGCATGCCCTAGAAGCCTGTTTCCAGGATGTGTTTGTAGGAGAGAAAACATGGCTCTGGGAGGAGAGTGGGGCTAAAAAAATTGAAGCTGTGAGGTTAAGAAGTCCATGCAAAATAGTGAGGGTGACTAGTGAGGATTCTACAAAGGGAAACTGAGCATCACAGAAAATATTGGACAAGATCATCAAAGACTGTGTGTTTATCTCTAACTTTTATGATGGAGTCTAGGTTCATTGTTTCACATTAGCAAGGGACAGCCCAGTGAGGGTTTCACTTGGGGATATGAAATTGCAGATCAAAGGAGAGACTGTAGCAAGAAAGAGGAGTTGAAGCGCAGATTTGGGAGGCATCTGCTTGGCGGTGATAAATACAGCATGGTATTCTCCTAAGAGTAAGGAGATTTGAGGGCGAACCCTTCAGAAATTGCAGGGAGCATCAAGAAGGAAAAGAAAAGACAAAGGCAGAAGTCAGTGAAGGACCAGAATTATATATGTTTAAATTATTTCTCAGTTTCTACTTTGAACTTAGAACGTAGATGGATAATTTATAGTTTTCTTCTTAGGTAAGTATTTTTATTATTTATCATATGACTATTAATATATTCTCAGGAGTGTCTTAAATGGGCTAGTACAATATAATTGTATGAAATAATTTTCTAGAAAAAGTTTGGTGTCTTTTTACCACTTAATAAACCTGGGTAAAAACTCTCATGGAATGCACTGAACAAGAAACACTTGAACTAGCATTACTTTGTCTAGAGTTATGTTTTCAATCAAGAATTCACCAACTTTTATGATTGGAAGGAGATTTGAGTTAGATGCACCTTTCATCAAACTGAATACTCTGGAAGGCCTCTGTGATCTGTTACTCTCTGTGGCACATAGGAAAAGCGCATTTGCTTCTATGTTAATTTAGCGGTGTAAATTATCAACTGGAAGATTAAAACAGGCTCAGATGAGCACATAGCCCCCAGGCTTCTTTTAAGTGTACATTAGGGCCCAATAAATCCTTGCCATTTAAATATTCTAACATTTGTATTCAAAGTAAATAGTTTTCCATATATCTTAAGTTATGAAGCTTACTTATGGTGATTTAGATACTCTCAAAACAATTATACTGGTCTCATTACTGCTATGAGTGTTCCTTTTGAATTGCCACTTAGAGGCATGGAGATCCGATATGGCCTGCTGCTTTGGGTGAAAAGGATTAGTTCATTATCCATCAAAAATACATCCCCTTATTTCTTATGTACTTTCCTTAGGATTGTTATTTTTACAAAACCACCCCTATCTTTTTTGAGTGTAAATGTAATTACGTTGCCATTAAAATAGATAAAGTGTCTATATGTCTTTTTAACTCAGCTGAAAACCCAGATCTATAAAGTAGGGGAAAGAAAATTCTGAAAACCCCTGGAGTAAATGACATATTCTACTGAACAGAGCCAAGTTAGGCAGGGCATTTGGCCAGCTCCTGTCCAGAAAGCTTTATCACAATGGAAATATTATTTAAGCTCTTGGTTTCTGATTTGGAAAACAATAGCTATTGTTTCAGCCACCTCATAGAATTTTAGCAATTTTTTTAAGTGATAAAATGAATGATATTCTTTAACATAGAGGGGCGAAACAATTTGAGTGTATTTATCTTTCAAAGACCGTGTGTATCCTTTGGGCAACATGCTGTAACAGGCAGACTTAAATAAAGCCAATTCTCGCCATTGGACTGCAATGCCCTGGGACTCAGTTTGGGGTCATGAAAGTGAAATACTGATTCATTGGCCCAGACAGACCTGGTTTATTCTGGTTGTCCTTGCTCTTTATTAATGCCATTCTCACTGCAGTCTCTAATGTGCCCTAATTTGGATGATAAATCATACATCCACCCTACGACTTCTATGACAATGAGGAATTGCTCTTACGGCTCCTTCCTTTTCATGAACACATGCCTCTCCTGTTTATCTTCTGGAACAAAGGTTCACACACCTGGGTGCACACTGGCATCACCTGTCAAGCTTTGTGCCCAGGCTTCACCAACAGAGATTCCAAATGAATCAGTTGTAGGTAGAGTCTTGCCAGGAGTATATTTTTTTTAAGCTCCTCAAGTGATCCTAATACATGGGCAGGATTGAGATTCACTCTTCTTTATGGAAGTAGCACAGGGGAACGGAGCCTTGAAATCAGAAAATCTGCATTGGGCACTGAATGGCTCTGTGGTACTGCCTTGGGATCCCAAACTGTTCCCTAAGTTCTCTGAGCCTCAGTTGTCCGAATTGTCTGTAAAGCGAGAATGGAAATATTAATCCTGCAGGGGTAGTCTTAGTTTAGATAATGCATGTACAATATATGCAAAATAGCCTCATAGAATTTTAAACATTGATAAATCCTACTGAGTCATTCCATATAAAAGCATGGCCTTATACTGGGAAGGACTGGAGCTGTTTAGTTGAGAAAGTCCTTCCAGAAGTATGACTCATCTGCTTCTAAACTGAAATAAATATCTTTTTGTTAAAAAAAAAAAGACTTTTCTTAACATCCTAGAACTGGGATACGAGTTTGCAGAAATCTGACTGACTATTCAGCAGGTCACAAGGGGGGAAGGTTTTTTTTTTTTTCTCCAGATATAAAGACCATTGAGATTAGCATTATTTATCAATAATTACTGATCGTTAAGCAAATGATTAGGTATCAAAAGCCCCAGATTTTATTACTAACAAGTAATGTGACTTTGAGACATTGAACTCTTCTTTCTGTTTTAGTTTCCTCGTCAAAACTATTCATATTTTTTATTCTCTTTGAGCTCTATTTGTTGTTTTGCTGGGTTTTCTTTTTGTATTCAGTGCTTGGTACTGAGGGAGAAAAATAGGAAATAATACCCTCTGAGACAAGAAACTTAAAATTGAGATTAGTTACACTATTAGGCAAATCATCATTATCATCGTCATCATCAAAATATCCTATAGACGGCTTAACAACATAGAGACGGTATTTAAACAGTATGAAAAACAAGTCCAAACTCACTTGAGATCGACAGATTTCCAGTTTCAGCTATTGAGTATAAGCTACAATGACATATTTCAACATTTTATCGTGATTTGGGGCACATGCTTTTTTTGCCTGTGGAAACCTGCCCTTGGCCAGTATTCTGTTCAACAAGTAACTCATTTTAGAGTATAGAAAATTCTTCTGCTGCTGTTACCCAAACGCAGACATTTTCTGATTCGTCAAAATCCTTCCTCCCTAGCTTTTAGAGGTTTCTTGCTTTTCTGATTAAGTTCTCCTTATATAAGTTCTACACAAACAAGTAGTAGTTGAGAAAGTGATGCGATGTGAAAGAATTCATCTAAAAGGTTTCATTTTAGAAATGCAACCTTGGGCTCATCTTAGCACGCTTCCTTATTACTCACATTTGGTTTCACATTGTATCCACTGTTGCTGTACATCAGGACAGAAGGCGCTGAAAGTGAAAAGCTGAAAAAGAGGAAAAGCAATGAAACTTGATGGAGGGAGGCCCATTAGCAGCCTTGTTCCATCCCTCTTCCTCTATTCTTGTTGCCCTTTCGCACATAATCGGACTAAGCAGGCAGAACAGTTGCCTCTTCTCAGAAGTCTTAGGTAAACAGAAAGGATAGCTAAGCTCAGACACAGGCGACTCGGAGGAAACTGTGTGATCACTCTGCGTTCTCCTTTACTGCAGTCTTTAAACCATCAACAATGAAATAATATGATAGGTGAAATGCCGTTCCTACGTGTCACGGGTGTCACTTGTCCTAGTGACTAATATCTCATTTCTTGCTTCTATCCAGAACCACACAGCAAACACCCACCCACTTCATTCACTTTGGGTATTCAGTCTAATCAAAATCATTGATAACAGTAACCAAAGAAAAGCCTTCTTTAAATAAAATAGAAAAAAAATTTTTTAAATATTCTACATTAAATGTCACCAAATGCTGTGAATCAAAATACAAAAGAAACAAAAGGAAGAGTCAAGCTTTCTTTTAAGAGTCGTAAAATGGATTTCGAGTGCTCATTCTCTTAAAGAACAGAAAGATCTGCAAAGCCTGCAAAAAATAATAAAGTGATTGAGAAGATGGTATTATAGATTTGTTGATTTAAAAGACTGGGAAGAATTAAGGGAAAGAAGAAGAGTGTTGGATTATTCAAGAGCAAACAGGTCTGCACTTCCGTGAGAGAGAATTGTAGAGACAGTTCCTCTGGGCAGGGGGCTTCCTATTCCAAAGAGTAACCATTGAGGGCACCAATGATGTCACACCATGAAGCATCCTCATCAAGGTAGCCAGGAGCATCTTAACCATCAATCCACTCTTTCTTCGTTTCCCCACTGTACCTCCTTTTCTAGCTCAGTTTTCTGACATAATGACTTTCCAGATCAGTTCAGAAAGATTAGATATTCCCTTCCTCCTTTGAATCACATTTGATTTTTCCAGAAAGTCTATGAGACAAAATTTAGCAACCCCATTTTACTAATAAATGACCGACATTAAGACAGAATGAGTCACTTTTCCAAGATCTCAAGTCAAAAAGTGGTGGATCTGATATTCTAGTGAGATTTGAAGTCCTCACACTCTTTGTACACCTTTGTCTTTCGGTTAATCAGGACTTTGTTAAGTGACCAGATCCCAATTATAAACTGTTTTAACAGAAGACAAAACTCAGATAAGCCAATTAACAAAAAGGAAATGCATTGAATCACCTTAAAAGGATGGCAAATACAGAACTCCTCAGACTGGTTCTCTGTATCTCAGTAATTTCCACATTTTCCTTTTATTAATTCTATTTTGTGACCTAGTATTTCACACCAATAACTAACCAAAACTGACCCTGTTTTTGCTACTTAGTCTCACATATGCCTTTCCGCTCATCATTTGCCACCTGCTTTTTTTCTCCATTTTATAGCATTGGCAAGTGGGCTAACCAGTTTTATTATATGTCCTTGGGGGACTTATTTCTTCTCAGATCCTCCCCCTGTAAAACCTAGAGATGGAATTAAATATCCTCTGGCTTTTCTAGCTGATCATTTTTTAAACTCAATAATATCTACCGCCTTTTCGTGTCAGTATGGAAATGTGGTGTCTGGACATAGAGGTGTAGAACATAAATTTCCTCCACAGCACCACCTATAGGCCTATTGAATCAGTTGTCACATCAGCCACCCCACTGCTTGCTTTCAGTGTTAA
This sequence comes from Vicugna pacos, assembly GCF_048564905.1. Lineage (NCBI taxonomy): Eukaryota > Metazoa > Chordata > Mammalia > Artiodactyla > Camelidae > Vicugna > Vicugna pacos. The sequence goes on along the minus strand of NC_133000.1, from coordinate 11,209,823 downwards.
TTAATTAAGAAACATTTTTTGTTTGTCATTAACATTTTGTCATATTCAACCTTAAAAATCAATGATTGATTGGCTCCAATAATAATGACCTGATCTGAACTTCTCAAATTATAAAACTGAGCCCCATTACTCAAGAACTATCTTGCAAGAGAGCCAAGCATACAAAAATGTATGTATAAATAATGCCAGAGAATTTTAAAATCAAATTACTCATTTATGGAATCGTAATAACTTTAATTCTTAAAACTGAATTCACTTTCTCTTGACCAGCTTTTGGCATCTGAGGGTATAATTTGTACTAAATGACTAAACAGTGATCTCTCTTTTCCTGGTATTACTTTCAATCTACGGCACTGTTCCTTACCAGTTTCCACCTGCAAGAACCTTTTACACTTAGTGTGAAAATTAAAAGATTTGTATATCTATATTCCATAATCCGATTCAGTAACTCTCCATTAGGAATTATTCTGCTTGACTGAGATCATGTGTATATGTATATACACATGATATGTGTATATATACATATACATATACACACACACATATATATGTGTATGTATATATTTCCAAAGAACTCCTGAAAAACTATGATTCTAGTGGGAGAAAAGGCAACAGAAGGCATCTATGACATCTTAACAAATCCTAAATATCAAACGCATTTTCATAGTATTTATCTCTATATTTTGATTTTATTTGCAAAAAGGCATCTCAGAGCTAAGAAGGGTAGAGTTTTGGGTCACACTGGGAAGGGGCACTGAAAGTCATCAAACTGAAGAAAGGGATTCTGGAGTTTGGTGCAGAGCACGAGTCACATGCGCTGTGCACAGTCGTTAATAGCCAAGTGATCAAACTGCACGGCTGGCATGCCTGACACTAATGTCACATTTACATACGATTGTTGTTGTTGGAGCTGCTCAGGTGTGTTGCTTTTAGTTCTCCAGACGAGCAATTTAACCCTATCTTTTCTTACTGGGGTCTATGACTCAAGGAAGCACATTTGCTTTTCACGTGAGCAACAGAAATTCTCCAGGTAGCAGCTGTTTACTAAATTCTCGTTAGTTCACACTCTGTTGCATTGATCTCTACATAAACCATTATTATTTGAATCATCCACTCGCATCCATCACATAATTCATTAAATAGATGTTCCTAAATCTTTATCTACTGAATATCAATCATCTGCTTCCTCTTTCATGAATAAGAATTAATATTAATAGTAACCCTATAAAAATAAGTCACTCCATCCAAAAAACAAGCTTTTTCCTATACATAGAATTTTTTTTATCATAAACACCTTTGAAACTAGTTCTACTGCATATGATTTATATCCTTGAAATAACGTTTAGTATAGTTCGGTATAGTATTCATGTGCCTAAATGAGATGTAAAATTATTTCAATGTAGGGTAGATGGATAGTTATGATATAGTTCTATGTATTTTGTAAGTATGTTTCAGTTATATGATCAAAACATTGTGAGATTATCATGCATGATACTGTTACTTTCAAGTTACCAATGAGACACCTGAGGTTTGTCAAATTTAGCCATGTTTGCTAAATAAACTCATGGTTTTATTGTATGTGGTGTAAACCAAACTTTGTCCACACCAATGACTTAACAGAAATAAGGTCATGTTATCTTTACAAATATATTTTTGTAGTTCTCTAATAAGTGCTTACATTCTTTAGAAAATCAGTAATTTTCCTGAAACTTAAAATATTTCAACAGTAAAAATAATCACAACATGCTAATGCACAACTATGGGTAGCATTAAGTCCACCTTGAGAAGGACACAGGTTCTCCTTTTGAAAAAAACAACTCTTTTGGCTCTTCAGACACACACTCCACCCCCCTCTAAACAGAACTAGCAAAAGTCTGCTTTTCACACATGCAACCGAATTTACAGTTTCTCCTAAAGGGAAAAGATACTCCAAAAGAAACAAGCAGTGGGGGGAGGGTGAAAGTCAACATAACATTTCCCTTTCTAGAGATGCCGAAGTGCCTTGTTATATTCCACTACATCAAAAATTTACATCTCAACCACAAGCACTTCTGGCATCAGTGTGTGACAAGAGACATGGCAGAGGCCATGCTTACAGCAGCCAACTTGAATTTAATTCAAGGGACCTCTGGCAGAAAAATGACACCATTGATCTGAAACCATCATTGCATGGTCAAAGAATAATAAAATGCATCAATTCGGTAAAACATGGAAGTATATTTTTATCTTTTATGTTCTTAAACATGAGGGAGCTTGACATACTAGGGAGGGTAAACTATTTCTCAGATGTCGAAATACAGGTCTTCCTTCCCTTCCCCTCATCCCCCCGCCCCTCCCTCCCCTCTCTCCCTCTCTCTTCTTCTCTAAGTATTTTGTCCTTAGCAGCAACTAATAGCTGCTGTATTTTCTCCCAAAAGAAATATGAAGATGGGTGCAATAAAAATAACCGGCACTACCACCAGCCAGAAAGCAGCTACCTTGGCATTTAACTTGGCTGTCAGCACAATTACAGGTACTATGTAATTCAACTGAATCTTTGTGTTACTTTCATTGGCATCCTTCAGTTTATAACTCATAAAGCAAACAGTAACCCTCCTCAAAGTCCTTAAGTAGCTTTTCACATTATGCAGTGGCAGGATTGGGAGTTTTCTTAATCTCATTTCAATTAATGATTTTTTTAATTGAAGTATAGTCAATTTACAATGTTGTGTCAATTTCTGGTGTGCAGCATAATAGTTCAGTGATACACGTACATACATTGTCATATTCTTTTTCACTATAGGTTACTACAAAATATTGAATATAGTTCCCTGTGTTATACAAAGGAAACTAGTTGTTTATCTATTTCCTGTATAGTTGTTAGAATCTGCAAATCTTGAGCTTCCAATTTATCTCTTCCCACACCCTTTCCATCTTGGTAACCATGTTTGTTTTCTATGTCTGTGAGTCTGTTTCTGTTTTGTAAATAAGTTCATTTGTCTTTTTTTTTTTTTTAAGATTCCACATATGTTATATCATATGGTATTTTTCTTTCTCTGTCTGGCTTACTTCACTTAGAATGACAATCTCCAGGTCCATCCATGTTGCTGCACATGGCATTATTCTTTTTATGGCTGAGTAGTATTCCATTGCATAAATATACCACAGCTTCTTTATCCAGTCATCTGTTGATAGACATTTAGGTGGTTTCCATGTTTTGGCTATTGTATATATTGCTGCTATGAACATTGGAGTGCATGTATCTTTTTGAATTAGAGTTCCCTCTGGATATATGCCCAGGAGTGGGATTGCTGGATTATATGGTAGGTCTATTTTTAGGTTTTTGAGGAATCTTCATACTGTTGAAAAGTAGTACCTAGGAAATGCAAATTAATCTTAAAGAACCTCGATCGATGCAGGTCATGATGCTTAGAGCTCACCAGTTAAAGAGTCAGAAGAAATACAATACAATTTTAAAAAGTCAAAGAAATGCAATACAAATGTAGTAATTATTTCAAAGAATCAGCAGTATCTGAACACAGGTACATTGGCTTCATGTCAAATCTACATATATTGTGTTGCTTCCTTGAGAAATTAAAATCTACCAAAGTGGCAAAACCCTTTACATGTGACAAAATATGAACTCTGTAAGTACCAAATGAATGTAACATGCTAAGCATATTACATAACAAATTTAGAAGCAAAAAACGTTATTCAAGGTTGAGATTGTCAACAAAGAAGTAGGGTGCCCAACTTTCCTAATTTACCTGGGATGGAGGAGTTTTCAGGGGCCAAGACTTTAAATGCTAAAGTTGAGACTGTCTTGGGAAAACCAGGATGAACTGATTACAAAGGGATGAAATCATACAGGGTTGTGAAAACCTCAATAAAAGAAATTTGAGTTCCTTGAAGAATGGAAACCAGAGAAGTTTGTGCCATGATTAGCATGTTAAGAAAGGGATATCCTTCTTTGATGGCGTATATAATTGTCAGCATGTATAATGGAATTCCACTGCTGTTGAATCAGAAAGAATAAAACAAATGGGGAATCCCATATTCCATTCGGGAAGCAAGGTTGATACACACACAAATTACCAAGCCAGATACCAGTGTTGGCTTCAATGACAAATCACCAGTGTTTGCTTTTGAGCACTATGAACAATTGAACTCCGTATCTTCATCATATGTTACAGAAAAAAATGCTTCTGCTCATTTCTTAAGTAGAGCTGATCATGCTTTCATTGGCTGTCTTCACTTCAAAGACAATTTGTACTCACACAAAAACTATAGTTTTAGGTCTTACATATTATGTTTTGTGTATTGTTCTTTTTGTAAGCTCTTAAAATAAGTTTCAGGGATAGAAAAGAAGGAATAAAATTCACTATGTTTATTGAATTCTTACTTTGTGCCTTATAAATACCACCACATTTACTGTTCATAACAACCACAGAAAGCAAATACTATTAATCTGTTCATTTGCCTCATGAGGACCTGGAGTCACAGAATGATTAAGTGATTCTTGCCCAAGTTCACTTGGTTAGAAAGGGGTAAAGGCAAGATCTGAGCCCAGATATTCTGACTCTAGTGCCCATGCAATTAGACACCACACAATATCCAATACTTGAAAAGAACATGAAATAATTTAAAACTTTGCATCCTAAAGAACTCATAAAAGATAAGCTACCCAAAAGTCTTATGTTTGAGGACAAATGTATATCTGTGTGTTAAAACCTCAAAGCTATTTTTTGAGCTCAGAACTCAACTCTCATTCTGAGACATAACTTCCCCTGGTTTGGTACTGTTTGCTACAGGTTAACCAGCTTTTCCAGTGTAGTTGGAAGTCCAGGCAATCCAGACAATTCAGGACTGAATTGCCCTTACAGCTCTGAGTTCTTTGAATTGGCTCTTTTCTCTGCTTAAATTTGCTGATAAATTGCAAACCTTGACTCTGCTTTGTTCTGCACTGATACATGTCAAGAAGTCCATGAAAATAAGCCTTAACTTTCTTGAATAAACCATATTTTTATGAACATTTTAGGAAATAGATTCCCCCTCTGTGCAAAATCAGAACAGGAACATACTTCTAGGTAAAGTGAAAAATAAAGCAACACATAACATGGATCATGGTAGGTACTATAAGCAAGTTACATTCATTATTTTACATTTATTTACACTGATTTCTCTACCAATCCCACAGAGGAGGTACTATTATGTTTACCATTGTAGGAATGAAAAACTGAGGTAGAGTGGTAGAGTGATGTGCCCAAAGTCGTACAAATGGTAAGTGTTAGAGCTTGAATTCAACTCTAGGCAGTCTGGCTGTAGAACACGTGTCTTTGTCCACTGTGCTAATTGCCCACTTCATCTTCTTTTAAAAGTCATTCGATCAGGTGATGTATCTGGATCAGTCTCTACAGACTAAAGGTTATCACACAGCAGTAATTGCTATGAGTTAGTGTAACGTAACTGCTATTTCCTGGTATACTATTTTATTTGATACTCTTAACATAGGTAAGAGCCATTTCATTTAACATTCACTTATTTCCTCAGAAACTTTTAATCCTTATTAAAAAACAGTGATGGCCCAGATAAATCCATACATACAATTGGTAAGAAGGACTGTTTCTAACCAATAACAATATGTTTTCTTTTTTTTCTCTTTTTCAAGAATGGTCTGATTTTGAAGATTAGGTAAAATGTTCCAGCCTGAAATAGCATCTGACTAGCCACCCTTTTACAACTTCTCTTAACTTTCCCCAAATTCATGTCTCAGAAAGGAGATTTCATAACAATATTGAACTTAAGTAGGACTGACTGTTGCTCTGTCAGCAGAAGTGGAAGGATTTGCACTAAATGCAAAAATAGTAGAACAGAACACAAATTGTACAACAAAATGGATGGTGTACCAATGCTTTGCTTCAGGGATTGTGCAAAGCTATCCTCCTGAAACCAGGAGGAAGATCCTTTAGCCAGAGCTCATGGTCTCCTTTTTTTTAATTAGTACGCATTGCGTACATTAGGTACCTTTAGTCTCCATTAGTGGCCTTCTGCAAGTCTACTCCTGCTTCTTGAGACAGTCAAAATGTTTCTCTTGGGCCCCCCCCGTGGTACTTACTTCCATTCTAGATCTAGGAAAAGACTGCAATCTCCAGAACATAACTTAGCAGGGCTTGTGGAAGAGCATGTCACCAAGCGCAAGCTCACATTGCTCAACGCATAACAGGCCAATATGTCAAGAGGCGAGGTACTGAGGCAAAGAATAGCAACTTCACTCAGAAAACCAGCAGACCTAGAAGGTGGTGGTCTAGTGTCCCAAAGAACCATCTTACTCAAGTTAGAATTCAGGCTTCTTTTATACTAAAAGGGGAGGGGCCGTGGCTGGTTGTGGCAAACTTCTTAGTGCTGAAATCCTTGGTTCTTGCAGCTGGTCATATAGGTCTGGTCACCATGTTCCTATAAACCTCCAACAAGACAAATGTTATTTTTCTGTTCTGCAACTTTTTGTCTCTATATGAATGGCAAGGGGTCGCACCTTTAAAGGGCAAGCCTGGGAGGCAGGACCATGAGGATGGGCTCGCAAGCACATTTCAGGCTTTAGGCCACATTCTTTTACAGAGGGGCAGAGCCACCACGACTCAGCACAGGCGACAGAGCACAGGGTTAGTGCTAAGGGAATAGATCCAATATGGAGTCAGGTTTGTTCTTCTCTGTTACAAGTGTAGTTAATAAAGATGAACTGTATGCTGTGAAAGTGTTTCCAAGTTAGAGCTGAGAACAGACATTCGGGGATGCGTAGGGCATACTTGGGATAGGAGTCCGCCACGTTCTGTATGTGATGGAGTGCTAGGCTGAGGGCAGGCGGGTAGACAATTATTCCATCTTAGGGGCAGCAGAGCCTCATTCATTGATGGGTACGGATAACGTGGACATCAGCTAACATTTGTTGACCATGTTCATCCCTGTTAATAACACTTTACAGGTATTAGGTCATGTCACCCTCATGATAATGGCTTTCACTGGCTGTGCCCATATAGACACTGGGGACTGATGGCAGGTCTGCCCAACACCAGCCTTCCAGCTGTGGTATATAGTAACTGACTAACTCCAAAAAATATAAGGAATGAGACAAAAGGCAATCAGGGCTAATTCATAAAAATGGAGGTATCGGTAGAACCAAGTAGATAACTCAGAAAGAGGGATTGGCAAAAGAATTTGGTTCATAATTAGTTGTGATTGATTGTTGATTACCTGTTGATAGTTACCTTATCAATCAGTGTAGGAAGAAAGAATTAATTCATGAATTGCTAGTCATAATAAAGAGTTCTGGTTCCCTATTTTGTCAAAGAAAAATGGATCTTCACTAAATATTGCGTGCTAAAATCATTCTCAGATATGTTAGGATTAAGTGTATTAATATTAATAGACAAAACCGACATATTGCATACTCTGTGTTGATAATTACCATAAGTGCTTTACAAATAAAAATGCTTTGGTCTTCATAATAAGATCCTATGAGGTAGGAACAATTATTTCACTCTTCTACGGGTAAGAAAACCAGCGTGGATGGAGGTTAAGTAACACTGTCCAAGGTCACACAGCTTATCTGTTCCAATAGGCATCTCAGATTTAACATGTCCACATGCAAATTCTTCACATTCTTTCTAAAAAAAACAATGCCATCCTCTATCATCTCCATCTCAGATCATAATTTACTTAGAGTCATCTAGTTACTCAAGCCAAAAATCTCATAACCATCCTCAACTCTTCTGACTCACATCCTGCACACAAGCATGTTGAAAAATTCAGGTGGATCTAACTAAGTGGGTCCACACCCTATTTTCTAATTTGTTTCAAGAATCTCCTAAATGGTCTCCCTGCCTCCAGAACCCTGCTTCCTTACAGTCTATGCTCAGTGAAGCAGCCAGCATAATCCTTTAAAACGTACATCAGTCAGATTACTCCTCTACCTGAAACACCGCTCCCAGTTTAACCCCCACAGCCAGCTCCCTAACCTTCAGCTCTTTGCCCAAATGTCTCCGTATTAATGAAGGCTAACCTGATAAGCTGCCTAAAATTACAACCCACCATCACCATCTGTCCCCACAGGCACTTCTAATCCCCACACTTCATTCTTTTAATCACTGTCATATGATATATAATAAACTTATTATTTTTTTGTTTGTCTTCCCTAAAGTATAAGATCCTAGCCAGGATCCTCTCGGTTTTGTTCACAGATGTATACTAAGCACCTAGCACAGTGCCTCACATTTAATAGAGACTCTACAAATATTTTTTGAATGAATGTTGAGACTAGGACTTCAAACATAAGCAGCATGAGTCTAGAGTCCCTAAAATTAATGACTAAGCTATTCCATAAAAAATTATTTCAAAAAATGTCTAACAAATTGGTATACATGGGAGGGGAAAAGGCTTTAGGAGTATTAAAATACTAAAAGAAATTATTCAGGAAAAGTCTAACAGTTAAAAGTATAGAAGAACTAAATCTTTTTAAAAATATAATATTATCCAAAATGTTAACAGTGAATAAAAATGAGCAGTATCTACTATACATATAGTAAGGGATTACCAATTACAAATCAAATTGGGAAAAAAGCATTAAAACCTCTGTAAGTAATGAATACAGAGAAAGTCATATTTCTTAATAACACAACTCATTACATTGAGATGTCATTTAAAAAAAACAGAAAGTCACCAAAAATGCAGAAAGAAAAGAGTAAAAAGCAGATTATATATGCCGCATGCTGATGAGGGCTCAATAAATCATATCTAACATACCATGAGCTTTAAGTTATTCCCGCATTTGGATACAGTGGCTCTATTTCTAAGAATCCATTCTGAGGACATAATCAGATGTACAGAGAAAAGTGCGTGTACAAAGGCTTTCAACAAAGTCTTACTCTAGGGAATAAGACTATAAAAACAACCCACACTTTGAAGATTTGAGAAATACTTCAGTATTTTGTACAAATGTGTAATAATTCATTAAAATGAATGTCTTTGAAGAAAACTTGGAAACTTAGAAAATAACATTTTTTTTTAAAGCAAGTAAAAAGCTATGTCGATAGCATGGTCCATGTGGATTGGATCAAAGTCTAGTTACAACTGATGGTGAAACAGAGGACACAACAACCTGGAGAAGGGTCTGCTCTACAAGGCAATCTGAGCAGACCTACGCCTTTCAGTGAAGGGCCTTCAATGAACCTTGTGCAGAATCAGCGGAAGTCCTGGTTACGTAGGTAGAAGACAGGTCCCTTGGACTTGAAAGACAATGCAAATTTATTTCTCAAATTTGCCTAAGATAAACAAAGGCCATGATCATTTAATGATGGTGGTATCACTATATATAATTACTGTCACAGAAGATCCCAGGAGTGTCATATGTGCAGAACTAAATTTTCCAAATACCTGTCCTGTGATTGTCTCTAAGTCAGAGTCATAGTCAGAGTCTTTGGAAGAAACATCATATGTTACTTATCAACTCCTAAGTGGAAGAATAATTTTCAGAAATAAGTTGAAAGTTGAATTCCTGAAACAATTGTTAACTCCAGTTCCATGATACATTTTTGCTATAAATAAACAGGCATTGGGGAGGATTGTTTCACTGCTATCATTTCTTGGGTCACTCACTTGTCTCTTGCTAATTTCAAAAGAAAAGTACTTTCTTGTTTTTCTGACTAAGGTATTAAAAAGTAATTCCCGATCATCATATAACTTTATATTGTAAGTTTCTGTGACTTCAGTGAATTGCATGTTAAGTGCAGTGCAGGCTTGTGGAATGAAGCCAGATTTATATTTTAAAATTGAAACAAAAACAAGCTGTCCTCCTTATCTATGGCTAATGACTGTAGTATACACAGTTCAGTGTGTTGTTTAAGTAGATTTCAAATAATTTTCTTGTAATTGCTAATCATTTTAGGAGGTCACATGAGGTTAGCAATCAATAATCAAGTGAACATGTTGCAATGACGCTCAGGGATCAATAGAACATAGCCTACTCTGATGGCTGTCCTCACTGTTCCTTTCTGTTTTGTATTTACTGCAGATTCACAGGCACATTTCTTATGGAAAAAATAACAGCTTAGGGAAATAATAATACAAAACACCCCTCACCAACGTCATGACGGAGATGCTATTTGTTATAAAGAACATAACGTAAGAGAGGCAGGAACAGGCATATAATTTGGTACAGAGTACTTTACAAGGTTGTAAAGTAAAAAGTTCTTCACCCTTTATCAGTGGATGTGTGTTGCTGATCCACTTTCCTTTGAATGTATTTTTAAACATAGGATAAAGACGTACAGTCATCTCAGTATGTGGAATTCTATTAGGGGTTTATTTTTAAAGACACACACTCAGAATATGTAGAATTTTGTGTATCAGGCTGAGGCAAGACATTACCTCAATAACTGTTGGCTTCACTTTTGTTTCTTAGGCATTAAAACATTTAAATTAATGATGATTAATGGGAGTATGTTATTTCAGAAAAAAATACAAACACATTTACTGTTGCATTGCATAAAACAGATTTTTATATACATTGTCCTCCCCTCCCCTGTTAGGTAGAAAGTGGACTTGTATTTATTATAAAGTCCATTGCCTTGTCTACAGGTACACGTGTTCCTGCATGTTTCATAAACGTCATTGTTTAACATTAAAACATTTTATAAACTGTTTAAAGATGTTAAAGTATTTTTGTGTTAAAAAGCAAAAATGTTCGAGGAAAGAAAGGAATTCCTTTGTTGTTTGCACATTTACTTGTTTTCTGGAGAGCCTTTATAGGAAGCAAGTTTGCCTCAGTACCTGGGAGGAGATGACCTAGAGGAAGCACTTAGATAAATTTAGAACAGGGGTCAGCAGGGGTCAAGTCTGGGCTTGGGATAAACTCATGAGAAGAGCAATAAGCTAGAGAGAAAGAGAAATTTAGAAACAAGGAAAGTGGTTAAACAAACAAACAAACAAACAAAAAAACCCTCAACTCTTGTGAACTAAGGAGGGAAAAATAAAAGACAGCCAAGAAGGAAATTCTTTAATTCGGCGCTTTGGAGTCTGCGCGTGGGTCCGGCTTGCCGCCTACCCTTAACTCCCCTGCGGGCTAGTTCTTGGGGAGAAACTGATCCTCCCGGCAGTCGGCAGAGCACTGACTCCCAGAAGGTGTAACGACGCGTGGCTGGGACCGGGAGGAAGGGCTGTCACTCATCTGTTGCACTAGCGCGAAGCTGGAGCAGGCATCTGCCGAGATGGGACCAGCGACCAGCAATCACCCCAGGGTTTTCGGAAAATAAAAGAAATCAAGGAGAACCCGAGGGTCGCAAGCCAAGTAACCGCTAGGTAAGATTCCGCATGGACGCCACTCTATTTTACAAATAGACTCTCCAGTCCTTAAGGTCGAGACCAACCAAGCCTCCGCGGGTGACAAGCTGGGAATCACCGCGTCGCAGTGACAAGCGAGTAAGTTATTGCCAACTTTGCTTATACAGATCTTTTCCTCTATACGCACGTTAATATTATCTTCAGGTAGGAACATCCAAGTGACTGTCAAGAGAGAACTTTTATCCTGCAATCTCGCTACGCTGTTGGGTGCATCACTCACCACACACACACACACACACACACACACACACACACACTCAACACATCCCACCTGAAGCCACCGAACCTCGCGCTCCTAGGCTGGTGCGCCTTTGGGGTTTTACTTAATATTTGGAAACTTACTGATTTTCCTGGGCCTGTTGGAAGGCGCGAGCTGGGGGCGGGTGGGTGGGACGCTTCCTCATCATTTATTCATTGCGACTGTCTCCATTGTTGACACTAGCCGCGAGCCGCAAACGCCTGCTCTTGCAGGGGAAGTCTGACACCTTGAGGACGCGAGAGGGGGTGCCGGGACCCCAGAGCAGCGGAGTGGGAGAGGCTTTGAGAGTTACGGGGTGAGGGTGGGGGTTACTTTCTCAAGTCGGGCGACCTGCCGCCCGGGTGCTTGCTTACTGGGGTGGGAGCCGGGTGTGCCGAAGCTGGCTCCGGACGCGAACTGAGGTCGGACCGCCGGCAGAGCCCGCCCGAAGCCTGGAGGTGTGTCTGGCTGTCACCCAGGCTCGCAGGGTGGGTTCCCTCCGCGGACGTGGCTGCGTGACCGCTGGCTTGAGGTGAGCTCTCCTGCCCAACTGGCTGACCGCAAACCTTTGGCCCAGGGAGGCGGAGGCTCTCCCTGGGCAGCCGATTCGAGGTCCTGCCCGCGCGCGGGTCCCTCACCGCGGCGCGGAGCGGTGCGTGGGACGCGCATCCTCATGAGCTGCCCTTCGCGGACCCGGTCTGTGCGGCCCCGGAGTCCGGCAGCCGTGGGAGACGGAGGGCGGAGTGCCTCCCTCTGGGTTCATCCGTTGGCAGCCGTGGGAACGCTAACTTTATCCGGAGGGATCCGCAAGGGAGGGGGTGGGCGAGGTTCTCCTCCCCCGGCGCTCACCTCCCCTTCGGGGCCTCCCCTCCCCCGCCTCCCGTGGCATCTCTCTCAGAGCATCATCACTCCGCCCAGCTCGGTGCCAGCTGCGTGGGCTCCGGCTTCGTGCGTTTTCCTTGGAATGCTCCAAAACTCGGCGGAGACCAAGGAAATCCCGTTGGAATTTGCCGGGCGTGCGCTCCCCGGGCATAGCACCCGCGCCGCCGGCCTGGAATCGCTCCCTCTTCAGCCGGAAGGTTGCAACTTTGCAGGTAAAGAGGGTGTCGCCTCGGAGCTCCGTGTGACAGGAGCTGCATACACCTCGCCTCCGCCCTGGGATCTCCGTTAAGTTTCTCAAGCCGCCTGGGAAGCCGGCTCGCTCTCGTGAGGCGGACGTCCCCGGGGGGTTCCGAGTTCAGAGGCTCCGGCTGCGCGGCTTCTCTTTAAGGCTCGGGACCGGGTCTGCGAAGGTTTCTCTGGTTGACCGGGCTCCGCGGGAGTTTGGGGCTGCTTCTCAGCCTCTGGCCGTACCCCACTTTAAAGCAGGGGAGAGGGCAAGAGTGAACCCCCGGTGTGACTTACATGGTAAACAAAGCAGCAGCAGCCGCGCCGCGGAGCTGGGAGGAAGGCTGCTTTCAGCCTGTTATGCATTTAGGGAAGATGGAGATCTTGGTGGCCCCTGGGTGTATGTAAGTGAGCCCTAGACTCTGGTACCTAAACTGGGGTAATGGAGAAAGCAGTGGGATCAGTATTCTGTCGCCCAATTACCCTCTGCGTCATTTCCATCCTCTATCAAAAGGCAGCAACACTTTTATCCGTGTGTGGCTGGACCCAGGCTAGGGGTTCCTAGTTCGCTTGGCAACTGAAATTCCCATTAAGCCAGTGACCCTCTTGGCGGCTTGGCTGAATCACTGGCGTTCGCAGCACAACTTGTTGTTCCAGCTGTGAACTCAGCTGTCTTTTGTGATGAGATAACCAGAGAATACCCGAAGGGGAAGGAGGGTGGGACAAACTGCGGAAAGGGACCTCCGTGTCTCGTCTGGGTCACCATGCTGTATCCACTTTTGGCGTATCCCTGTTCACATGGTGTCTTAGGGGGGCCCTTTCCAATTAAGATCCACAGCTATAAAATGCAGCAGGTTGCTTAGCAAGTAAGCACCAAGCCAAAGGAGTGCAAGGAGGCAGAAACAAGGTTTACTTGTTTTATGAAAAGGAAATTTAGAACAGACTTGTAAAACTTAAAAAAAAAATCAGGTCTCATATAATTTCTGGATTTCTATCATAGTAATTACTGCACAAAATATATTACAAATTCTTTAAGAAAATAGGGTAACGAGTTTTTTTTTTTTTTTATTAAGAAAAACTGAATTAGCGAGAGTAAGAGTGGGTGGATATGTGAAAACACCGAAATCGTCCTCACTGTGTTCTGGTTGGCTGTTTAAACTTGCATTTGTAATGCCTACTTCTATTCACCTGGACAGTAGACAAGAAACACCCCTCCTTTATGTATTGAAGGCAAAAAATTAATAAGATACAGGGATACCTAATAATTCGAATGTTAGTATCTAAATTCAGTAGATATTGTTAAAGAAGCTCTTTAAAAACTATTTATGAATTAATGTCATTAATGCAAAGCAACATATAGTAGAGGTTAAATTGGCTTTGTCAAAGCATTTCATGCAAATGTCTTGAATTAATGGAGAGTCAGCACAGGTAGAAAAAAAGAAAGCACTTGTATCATTTGTGAATAAGAGACCACAGAGCTGGAGAGCCTTCACAGAGCTCAGCTGCTCTGCTAAGCTTGCTGTTGTAGAGTGAAGAGCCAATAGATTTATGCCAAGAAAGTTACAAAGAGAAATACCCACAGGTTAATGAAATTGATACATAAGTAGTGTTTAATATTCACTGAGGGAATAAGTATATAGTGAGGTAGAAAGAAAAACTGTTTAAGGCGTAGGGAGATTTGTCATTGCAAATTTAGAAACATTCTTCCACTTAAGTAAGAACTTAAAGAAACATGGGCTTTTATCAAAGCATAAAAGATCTAAGCTCAACAGGTATAAGAAACGTGTCTCTTTAGAAAAATCTGTTAAATATTAATACTCTGAAAATCTCTGATCTTGAAAAATAACATGAGTCTCCATTTACTTGCTTAATGGTCATTCTCAAAGATACAAATGGTGGAATTGATGTCCATTATCTATAAACTTTAAAATTTTGTAATTTTTACATGATTTATTTTTCTGTGGCAGTTATTCCTGGAAAGTCAAGCTCAAAATGCAATGAGAAAACCATGAGAAAATGAAAGTTCTATGTGAATTTTATAGCCACTCTGGTTATTAAAATATAAGAGCTCAAATAACTTTCCACATAAGATAACCTTTATTAATGTATACTTTACATAAGTAGGAAAATTGCCAGAAACATTGCTTTTGTTCCTTCTGATTTGGAAGAACTTTGAATCTTATTCAGATCACACATTTTACTTTTAAACTTAAATTCTGTTATAAACATGATACATTTCTATTGAAGTATAATAATAACCTTTAGGATGTGCTGATTAACCCTACTGAATTAAAAATACTTTCACAAATTTATTGTTGAAAATAGTGTCAGAATTTTATGACTGCAGGTTTAATTGCCAGGATAACTTATGGCAATTCAGGTTATCCATATTGTATCTAGCAACTGAAAGCTAAAATAATCTACCTTTTCTAATTCATTCATATATTGCAACAAAAATAAAGATATGCACACATTTGTTCAGTAGTTAATATGTGAGTATCAGTGCTCAAAGAGAGAAAGGATTTTGGAAATAAAGATGTAGAAGAAATGCTGAACATTAAAATTAGCTAGGAGAATAAAACTCTGGACTGAATATTTTCTTATGAAAACAGAATTGTTTTATTTTTAAAAACAAGCTAGGTGAAGGCAATATAATAAAGTATTAAATTTCCTTTTTTCAAAATCATATTTGTTGAGCATTTTATGAGATCAGAGTCTAGTGTGCGTCTTTACTTCTGTGTTGTCTGGGTTAAACTGAAACCAGTGTTACCTCCTTAACATCTATGGAAAACCCACAACAAGCATTTTGATTCTTATTGAAAATGATGTTGAGGGACAACTCAAAATAAAAACCTTGTCTTTTAGCTTAAGTTGTGCTTTATCACTCCCCTCCCCCCAAACACACTCACACCAAATAGACATTAAATCTGGTTAATTCAACCCAATTAAATTGGACATTTGCTAGCTAGCTGTGATGAAAAATTGCTTTCGAACATCCTCCCTCTTATGTCTTCTAGTTCTAATCTTCCCAGATGCGTCAAGACCTCACTATTTTAAGAGATTTGAGAATATTTTCATCAGGGATGTCAGACCACGGCTATATCTTTTTAATCAGCACAAATAGAGACCTGATCTCTGAGAACATGAGTACTACCAAAATAATGCTATGATGAAAAAAATACACGTAGGAAAAGAAGCCATTCATTTGGGAAACAAAATTAAAGACACATGCACTGAAAATATACCCATTTAAAACTACACAGTTCCATGAACTATTCAATAAATGAGATGATATACTTAAGGTTTTTTTTTTTTAAATCTCAACAATTCTTCTGAAAGTTCAGTTTCACTTAAATAGGAAATGAAACAGAGAGAATAGTTTCAGTACTTGATCTTCTCTTGTAACTAGACTGTGGATGCTCCCCATTAACATGAGTATATATTTTGTTGATCCTTTAAGAAATGTTTCCTTTGAAATACAGCAGTGTCCTAGAGTAACAACTCTGTGAGAAGCAACAGATGACACGCGGGCACAGTTTTACGCATAAAAATTAGAAATGTTAATTAAAACATTAATTTAAAAATACGCCTTGATAGCTTTATCTAGCACACTGCATTCTTTTTGAGAACTGGCAAGTGAAGTGTAATGAATCAGATATACATTCATTATACTCTGCCTGCCTGTAGTTTGCTGTTACATTTTTGAAATGTGTTGAAAAATTTACCATAAGTAATTTCCTTGACAAATATTATCAAGGGTAAGATTTCCTTAAGACAGGGAAACTGGAACTATTATGAAAAAAGAAAAGGAGGAAAATGGGGGTGGGGTTAATATTTATGGGTACTTGGTGTCTGCCAGGAACCAGGCTAAGAACTTAAAATATTTTTTTTCTCCTGTTTATCTTCACAGCTACCTTAACACTGAAGTATTATTACCATCTTTTAAAGGAGCTGAAAAGACTAAATGACTAAAACAAAAACAAAAACCAAAACCACAAAGCTGTTTGGTGGTCGAGTCAGGATTTGAACCCATGTCTACTTGATTCTGTAGCCCAGACTCCTTTGACTTGATTCTCACGGTTTCTAAAACAAAATATGTAGTATCTGAACAAAATCCAGAAATTCATCGGATTCTTACAGCTATTTATTTCTTTAATTTTTCAAATGTTGTAACACAGGACGTAAACAACCCCTTTAGGAGGCTAGAATTTGAAACAATACTCTGTTCAGGAAAACTTCATCAGTTCTGAGCAGAGCAGAAGATGCGCTGCTCAGCTCAAGCAAGTCGTTCTCGGAATTATTTCCTTTCTTACTCCCAACTCTACGTGTCATATAGACGGGGAGGAACAAGGTTTATTTTCATGAGTAAAATTCAAGGTAGCACATTTTTTAATAGTCAGGAGATCATAATTACTACATAAAAAATTGTCATTCAAAACTTTAGAACATCTATAGGCTGTTGATAACATGTCTTGGTTTACACAAAACACAGTCATGTTAAGACCTGTTAGGTTTCTCTTGCATCTTATCAATGTCATGAGAAATTTCTAGACAAGCTGTTTTTGTCTTAATTTTAATTGCCTAATTATTTTGAATGTCCCTTGATATTTAATGAGGGAGCACTACTTCATATAGCCCAAAGACATCTGTCAGCTGGTGGCACATTTTAACAAATGTGCATGGGTTTTTTTGTTTTAAACATACACCTGCATTGAAAACTGATGTGCTTATGTCCAAAAACCTATTGACATTGAAGTTGAGGAAATGACTTTTTGGAATATATGTAATACCATTACAAAAAATTAGCATTGAAGTGGTATCCATTCAGGAGCTGTTTGTTGAGTATTAGTAAATGAATCATTGAAGAAATAGATGAATGAGACACAAATTAGCTCTTCATCTTTGCATTTTCTGGCAAAGCTCCCTCTGTGCAGAATAACTTTTACCTTATTGCTTCCTCAAAATGTTCTCCAAGCACCAAAGCCTAGCTCAATTTCACTGTCTCCTTGAAAGTTTCCTTTATGTCTCCAGGTGTCGCAAGTATAAATACAAGCCAATCCTTGTTATGTTCTGCATTGCAGATGGGTAGAGGTCTGTCTCCTGAACTAGACGCAGACTCCTTTAAGAAACCCAGAGGGTTCTCAAAGAATGTGTTTTTAACTGAATTAGATTGTCATAAGTATTATGTGTTTGTAAGTAAGCATACTCAATTTATTTCACAGTTTTCTAATTCCTAAGTTGACTGAATTGTGAGCCTGTTTATCGACTGAAGCCATTATAATAATAACATTGTGCTTATGCGATACAGTGCGTACCATATTATTTCCTGTGTTATAAATATAACCTGCCGTCATTTAATGGATATAACGTCCAGTCACCTAGTTACTCCATAATTCTCGTCTTCACCGGACTTATATAACCAATTATTAATGTGCTTTAGTTTAAGTGGTGCTGTACTGGAATTCTGAAAGGGCAGTTTTTTTCTATTACATCATGAGAAGTGTGGCTAGAACAAGTGTTTCTCAGGAATACGTACTGAACCGAAGAAAGCCAGAGACGTTTGAGTGATTACATTCGGTAATCTAAGCTGAGAATTCGTGGCTAAATAGTATCTGATGTCCTGTTGTGGGATGACATGAGCTTTTGCTTTTGGAGGGTTTGGGAGATTTTATAGTCTTTTTATTCTACTTCATTGAGAGTAAAATTGTTACAAATGAGGGTTTATGACCAGTGTTCAGATACTCTGCTACACTTCTAGTATCTTTTACCTCTAAAGAATAGTGGAGAAATAACACCGTTGAGGAAGCTTAAGATCCTGTGCACCAGGCTTATAGTTCATAGCTCATTGCATTGTAATTTTCACTTTCATAGAATTAGGGTTATTAGTGGTCAACACAGGCTTATTGAAGGAGTGAATGGAATAAATGAATGCATGGGTGATGGGTCTGTTGTCAGCTACTGTGCTCAGCCTCTGTATTTTAATATGCTGTTCTTTCAAAGAACTGGTAACACCCCAATAGTGAATCCCCAAGAATGTGATGGAGGGATGAGAGGACAGGCAGGAACATAGTGTACCTTGAGTGGAGGATGGAGGATCCATCCTGCTTTATATACAGTCACCCCTACTGTTTGTGACAGGCTGGCGATCATCTTACGTAAGGATCTCTTTCACGACCAGTCCAGTGAAGGTGCCCACCCCTCAGATCACATTGAAGGCTATGCTTTAAATGAATCCTCTTCTGTGGTAGTTGTAGCTTGACAAGCAATTTTGGACCTTGTTTAATTACATATCTATATATATATATATATCTATATGTATCTACATTTGAATATATACTAGCACTTAAAACCTGCATTTAAATTCTTTAATTAAACATAAAGTATACATATGTATGCCCATCTGTATATACTGTATATGTGTGTGTGTGTATAAACATACACATAGAGCAATATATAATGCCATATAAGTAATAAAGAAAGATAAAGAATGGGAGACAGCTCTCGTGGAAGGGTTCTTACAGTACTGCCTGCAGAGTAATAATGATCAGAGACAGTGACATAAAAATTGTTAGCAAAGAGCATAGCATAGCCCCTAAAAGACAACAGAAGTTATTTGCCAGTGTATTAGTGTCCCTGTAGAATAATTAGATATGTAATGAACGACTTGGAAGGTCATCAAAGTCAAAAGTTTTTTTTAAGCAAGACTCTCAAATCTTACTAAGTGATTTTTTTGAAATATATAATATATGTAATACATACACACATGTGGAATGCTTTCTGAAGGACTTATGTAAAGCATACGAGTAACTCTTCTAGATGCTGCGAATACAGAGGGGCACATGTTATCTTTTTGTTTAAGATTTCAAACAAAGGATTCTCAAAAACCTCTTAGCGTGTCCTGGTGTCGCATATTATCTTGTCGATGTTTGGCTGTTTTATTGTCCTCTTCTCCTGGAAATGGAGAACTCATTAAGGAAATAACACAAGTCATGCTAAAATAAATAGAGTCTATACTTGGAATTAAAAAAAAAATAACATTGGGTCGTGTTGGAAGAAATCCAAATGCATCCATTTTGCCTCAAATTATTGTTTCCTTTAAGAGTAGGACTTAGAATTTCCAATTAAATTTATATTAACTTTAAATGGCATTATTGACACCCTTAAAGAGGATACTTTCCTTTTGTACTTAGATGTCATTGAATTATAGTTCAAAGGTGACTTACGCTGGGAGATCAGCTGTTTTCCATGGTCTTGACAGACTTACGGTGATGCATCCACATGTTGTCATCCCCCTTTGAACCAAAGACGCAAACCTAAGAGAAGAAGCCAGTTTCAGAACTAGGGGTGTAGTGACTTGGAATCCTCACCCCCTTACCCTTTGCTTTGGGGCATAAAAAACTTTGGCTCAAGACAGTCTGAGACAGATGGACCCATTCTAGGAGTTCTCAGTATATCCTGGGATTGTTTTCGAGAAAGCTCTTTTGTCTACAGCTGAGAATGTATCTAACAACTAGAAAGAGGGCATCCACCTCCTAGTCTTAAATATGGCGAACAAAAAAAGGACTGGACCAAGCTATATTCATCTTTTTAAAACAGGATTTTTGGGGAACTACATTCCTAGTATTACCCAGTCTTTACCAGAAGTTTTTATCTTCTGAGAATCGTCGTGTGATATAATCAAGTGCCTACCTCTACGCCTCTGAGAGCCTTGATAATTAAAAAGAAAGCAATATTTTTATAGAACACTCAAATGTTAGGGTTATTATGCTCTATAGGATATTAAATAGCTTTGTATCTAAAAAAAAAGATATGTCTCTCTGTATGTGCTGTATAAAAAGAAAACGTTGGCAGAGGGAAAAGACTTATTTGCTTATCTGGTTCATTTTAACCTCACAGCTTAACATTTTGATTTGTAATAGGCAAGCTACTTAGAGAACCGAACAGCGTATTTCTATTTAGTACTTCAGCACGTTCTTGGAACAAAGTGAACCAGCAAATGATTTTGCCCTTTCACGAATAAAAAAGGCTTAATGAAAAAACATTTCATCATAATAGTTCTTATGATAAAGACTTTTTTCCAGCATATAAAGTAGCAACAACTTTAACCTGAAGCACAAAAACCGGGTTCTATTCTGTTGTACTTAGCAGTGAACCACTAAAACCAGAGCTTAAAGCATAACTTTCCAGCCTACTTAAATACTTTCTTTCTAGTTATTACACTGCTATTGTTGAAATATTGGGTACAATGAAATCTTAGAAACTGCCTCTTTTTTAGATTAATGGTCAATGGTAATAATTTTTGACAACGCAGAATGTATAAGATTTGCTTTATATTGCAATATTTTAGCCTCTGATTTATTTTTGAACATAGATCGCTACAAAATAAAATAGAGGTAGGAGACAATTTGATTAAGAAGTAAACAAATTGAGTATTTTAAAGGGAAGGATCTATTGTTGAATAACCCAGGATATGTTCGAAACATATAACCTCAGTTCATTTCCGTTCATGTAAAGAAAGCTATTTGAAAGCTGGGCCACTCACAATAGTTTTAAGAGTCAAGATTTTCTCATCTATAAAAATATACAAGGATTATGTGTCATATGTTTAATATGATTACAGATAATCTCTACTCATAATACGTATCGGTATTCAATAGCTTTTAGGAGTGTTTCAGAGTCTGCCAGAATTTATTTTGATTTTAATCATGATGAAATGGATATGCAGGTATAACAAACCCAGTGACTGCTCAAAGAGTTTCATTTACCCTTTGGTCTAATTCCAGTGCAGTGTTCAGTACTACCTACTGCTTGCACGCCCTCAGTCCTTGTATCTGCAGATGAGCATTTTCAGTTGTCTATTGGTCCAGTGTTTAAGGCTGCTCCCACGTAGACTGGAGGCTTATGACAGAGGACTGGCCATATTGGAACCCACATTCCCTGCGGCCTCTACCAGATCAGGGTACTTCCATAGGTAGACGGCAAGTATGATGAACATTGATTTCTCTGAACATTTATAAAATTGTGGTAAGATTTTGCGTTCATGTTAAAATTTAATTGCAACGTCTGTTGATATGACCTTTGATAAAATACTATTACCAGTTTCTTTTCTTTAGGTTAGACATAAAGTTTCTTTCCAATATATTTAAGAAAATTTCATATCAAAAGGGCTTGTATGAAGGATTTTAAGAAAGGAGACTTCATATCATTATATTCTTTCTTGTTGTACAAGCAAGTTGTACAATTAACGTAAACTACTGTGTTTAAGAATGATCCATTATACTCTCTGCTGCATTATGAGAGGAAAATCATTACATGGCTGGTTCTGGAATTTCTAGCCATTTTTGTGTTTTGCACTAAGATGAATGCTGACAACAATCACAAGGATAAACACTATATGAATTCACTATAAAACTCTATATGAATATTTTAAATGTCTGAAATAGCAAAATACTAAAGATATACTACTAATTTATTAATCATAGCCAATCATTCATTTTAAAAAGAATTAACCTTTTAATTTTAATTCATGCAACAAATACTTTCCATGTGTCTTCTTTTTTTTATTTTATTTTATTGAGTTGTAGTCAGTTTACAATGTTGTGTCAATTTCTAGTGTAGAGCAAAATTTTCAGTCATGCATGAACATACATATATTCATTGTCACATTCTTTTTCACTTTGAGCTACCACAAGATCTTGTATATATTTCCCTGTGCTATGTAGTATAAACTTATTTATCTATTCTATATATACCTGTCAGTATCTACAAATTTTGAACTCCCAGTCTGTCCCTTCCCACTCCTCTACCCTCTGGCAACCACAAGTTTGTATTCTATGTCACTGAGTCTGTTTCTGGTTTATATTTAAGTTCATTTGTCTTTTTTTTTTTTTTTTTAGATTCCACATATGAACAATATCATATGGTGTTTTTCTTTCTCTTTCTGGTTTACTTCACTTAGAATGACATTCTCTAGGAACATCCATGTTGCTGCAAATGGCATTATGTTGTCGGGTTTTATGGCTGAATAGTATTCCACTGTATAAATATACCACAACTTCTTTATCCAGTCATCTGTTGATGGACATTTAGGTTGTTTCTATGTCTTGGCTATTGTAAATAGTGCTGCTTTGAACACTGGGGTGCAGGCGTCTTTTAGACGTAGGGTTCCTTCTGGATATATGCCCAGGAGTAGGATTACTAGGTCATATGGTAAGTCTATTCCTAGTCTTCCATTTATCTTCTTGAAATTCTTAGCAGGGCTTTGAAATTTCTTGCTATTTATTTGAAATATAAATTTAAGACCAACCAATACAAAATATTTATCTGATTATTGATGAGCTATTGATAAGCTACTGTCTTTACTTCTTACCATAGAAGTAGGTGGAAATAAATTTGGGGGATCTTTTTAAAAAATAAAATTTTATACATGTTGACCTACATGCATTTGGTGGGGGTGTGGGCTGAGCTGAATAAATTAATTTTTTTTCAAGAACAATTATAAACCGGTTTTATTTTTTTATTTCAGTTTTCTTTTCCCTTTTTATAATTGCAGATACTACCCCTGCTGTCTTTAGATACCCTTTGCTCCTTTGTACCTCCATGCCTCTGTGGGTAGCCAAGGATTCTCTTCCTCATGTTTCATGTTAGTATGTTGGCAAAACATTTTCTCAGCTTTTGTTTGATTGAAAATGTTCTTATTCTGGATCTCACTTTTAAAGCTTTTTTAATTGGTTAGAGTATTCCAGATTAGAATTTATTTTCTTTCTGCACTTTATGCCACCCAGTTGACTTTTGACTTGCACCATTTCTGCTGAAACCTCAACCGTCAGTCTGATTGTGGCTCCACTGAGAGCAATGTGGTCTGTATTTTTGGTTGCTTTTATGTTTCCTTTTAATCTTTTATTTTCAGTAGTTTTACAATAATGTACCAAAGTGATCTCTTTGGATTTCTGCTGCTTGGCATTTGGAATATTTCTTTTTTTTTTAATTTTCTTATTTTTCATTGAAGTCTAGTCAGTTTACAGTGTTGTATCAATTTCTGGTGTACAGCATAATGTTTCAGTCAGATGTGTACATACATATATTCCCTTTCATATTCTTCTTCATTATAGGTTGCTACCAAATGTTGAGTGTAATTCCCTGTGCTATACAGTTAGACTTGCTTATTGAAACATTTCTTAAATATGGCTTGATATCTTTCATCACTTGTGTAAAATTATTGGTCATTATCCCTTCAGGGGTAGTATTGCACCTACGTTTCCCTCCCAAACGCCTTCAATTACACTTTTTTTCCTTTTTGGTTTGTGCCATATTTCTTGTCTTCTTTTAATTTTCCTTTTAATGTATTTCCATACATTTTTGCTTTCTGTGCTGTAATCTGGACAATTTTAATAGCTTTATCTTCCCATCCATGAATCCTTTTTTTTTCTCATCATGTCCTACTTGCTGCTAAAGTCACTTATTAAGTTGTTAATTTCAATACTGCATTTTTTTGCTTTCAGTATTTTAATTATTTTTCATACATTTTAGACCGCCTCATAAAATTTTCTGTTTTTCCATCTAATTTCTGAATATTGTTGAATAACACATTTAAAGATTGATTGTGATAACTCCAATTACAGGGTCATGTGTTGACTGGATGTTCTTAATTTTTTCTTAGAATGCCACATACATTTTTATTTAAAGGTGAAAAACATTTATCAACAATTGTTGAATTCTTGAGGATACACTCTGTGGTCTGGCAGGCAGATAAGATGGAGCAAACATCTTAGTCCAGTCGTAACCTGAGCTCATGGGAAGCTAATTTTCAGATTTTGCAAGTCCCTATGAACCCCTGGTTGACCTCATTGATACATTATAGGATCCCAGGGTCTGGGAACTTTGACAGTTAAATAAGACCACTTCTCCTTGCAGGTTCCCAAATAAGGAATTCAGTCTCTGCATTTTTGTGAGATTGATGAATACCCTGCTCTGAATTTCAGCAGCTTTCTGCTAAGTGCCTCGCTTATTTTCCTACAAAGCTTAAGATTTTAACAAATGCTTTTCAAAACGAGCTGCTGAGTGTGAGACACACTTCCATCTGTCTCCCTCCTTACCAGGACATGAGAACTTTGTATTTGCGTTGGCAGATGCCTTGAGGGGAAACGTGGTTTGTGGAAGGTCAAACCATCTCTCTGTGGTTTCTCTCTAATGAGATCTTGGCTGCTCAAGTCCTAGTTATCTCTGCAACTCTTCTTTAGGCAGAGGTTTGTTTGCTTGTTTGTTTATATTTACCCAGCTTTTCTAAATGTTAGAAGGGATGTTAGTTCATTACATGCCATTCAGTCATAGAAGCAGTACTTCTTTCATATTTTTAACTTAATGCTGAAAAATTTTGTCAAAATGTTTAAAAGAATAGTATAGTGCAGATGCATAATTGTACCCACAGAGGGATGAATACAGCTATTGCAAAGGAGTCTTGGAATCTTTAACCTGAATTCTTTTGTTGTTGTTGTTAGCTCAGAAGTAACATTATTGCAAAATTACCAAGACTTTGACCTTAGATACTAAACGACCATTTTAAAGTTATTTTGTATAAAAGAAAAAATTCTAAATAAAACCATATTAATGTGGCTCAAATCAGTTGTAATTAAGTTCCAACTAATAGCTCTTTCTTATTGAATAACAAACACACTGTTAACTGAACAAAAAGGAGAAGCAATATAATGCAGTAGCAATTTGACCTCTTTGTTACTGAGGTGAGGTTTTTTTCAGGCCTGTGGTTTCCTGAGTAATCTTTACTTCTCCCATCTGAAGTCCATTATACAAGGGTGGGAGAATGTCATTGCTCACTGCTGTTAGTGTTACATTTATAACTGTTGTTGCTAAAATTGCCTTAAGGCCTGATAGAATATATTTTCTTGGAGATGTTCTGCAGATGTACCAACACCATAGGACACCAGATCATATAACTTAAGACATCATTCAAACCTACCTGTGGAAACTCATCTCTGAATTTACCATCAGTATCATTGCAGCATATGATTAATATATCTGCTGGTTGTGTTCATATGGTCCAGATCAGACCTTGCTTACCCTGAGATGTGTGTTATTGTCTTTTAAAAAAATATATACACATTGTAGTTTTATTCTGTGCAAAAGGGATTCTGGAGTGGATGAGGGTGGGCTGTCTTCCTAATACACAGTGTACAGACTCAACACTGAGTCCCAACACAGAGTGGTCTCAGCTCCAGCCTGACAAGTGAGAAGTTGTCAGGACTGAACTTTCTATGGCTGGAAAAGCTTAAGTTTTTTTCCACAGCCCCTTCCAGCTTAATAATTGGCTTTAAATAAAATAGGATTTTATTAGATGGTCTGGGGAAAGGATCATTTATGTTTGCTCAGAAAAGAATGAGGAGCTAGATTAAATTCTATACTGGATGCTGGTTGGCTGTGTCCCAGAAGTGAGACGCACATTTGTCTTTTGGGCTGACATTCCTAACCTGTCCCTCAGCCCACAGTCTTATGCCATGGTTGTGTCCATGGTCCTGAACACCTGGAAAAGAGTTCATCTCATAGTCAGCAACAAGGGTGCCATCTCCGAGCATCAGGAGAACCCATCCTAAAGCCAGACTTTCCTTCCCGTGGAACATGTTGGCCACCAACCAAGATTCATCCAAGACTGAGATTCATCCAAGTTGTGTGTGTATAGCGAGCTTGTTCTTTTTTATCCTTAGTAGTATTGCATGGTGTGGATGGAACACAGTTTTCATATCAGCTGGGACAATGCCATGGACAGGCTGAAAGGCATGAAGATCCAGGATCTCACTTCCCCACTGGGCTACCTTCCTGCTCAGGACATGAGCCTCCGTAGCTACACACCCAGTATTCAACCCCGGAAGCCCGCAGATTTCATCTACCTGCAGGAATTCAGGCCCACAGGGTGGGCTGTGCTAGGACTTCAGTCAGTTTCCTGGCATATCCGGAGGGAGATAGCCAGGCTTCCCCAAAAGTTGTGGGGTGCCATCTGGAGGACTTTGGGGTTATATAACCTTTGCCCAAGACAGTCCTTGTGGAAAGAGCAGATATTTGGGTTCTCTCTAACCTGAATCAGAGAGCGACTTCATTTCTACTCCACAGACCTGTAAAAAAGCAAATACTTTCGTCTTCAATTCTTTGTGACCTGAGTACCACTTTCTTTCTTCTCTACACATCATGTAGATTTGCTGGAAGGCCATCACGCCACTTTTATCAGTACACCACCTCACAGATCTGAAGGCTTTCTTGGATAATGACTTCAGTAGCCTCTCAGTGATCTCTTAACTGGCTCTGCTTTTCCCCAGATGATGGAACAGAGGGCAGGGTATAGAATTGGAGGGGCCCATTCTCTGTTTCTGGTCTTCTTAGTAAAGACTTCAAGGCCCATCCTTCTCTGTATGCTATGACATGCCCTCTGGTGAGACCTTCTGCTCTTACAGGCAACAAGAATAGTGCAGACAAAGGGAGAAGTCAGGAACTTGAATTCCTCCCCGCTTTATACACGCCCATCTCTGCTCCTTCCTTGTCTGCTTTTTCTGTCAGCCGTGATGCTCCAAGGATGCTGTCATGACTGCAGTTTGTATATTACAAATTTTTCTACTGAAGTTTCTTGATGGCCAAAAAAATTTATGCTGTACATATTTTTTTTACAAACATCACTTTCAAGACATAATTCTGCCACAGCCTAATTGCAAAGCCTCAGGACTGAAATCCTCTTTGTGCCATTAAGTAGCTGAAACTTTAACCCTGTTGAGTTCAATTTCTGTGTTTTGTAAAGAGTCTCACACCGAGTATATGTATTCCTCAGATCTTCTAGTCCTTTGCTTTGTAATATCACGATGGAGCTTACAGTCACATTGCAAGCCCCTGAATACACAGTTATCATGCTAAGTAATTAGTTGGCTTTCCAAGATTCTGGGACTTCAACAGCTCAGAGTATGGGAAGTTTAAGGTGCTCTGACGGTGGCTAGAATGAAATTTTCCAACTTTTTTTTTCTGAAAATGGTAGCAATGTAACATGAGCTAACATTTAATGAGTGATTAGTCATGGCGGCTCCTAAGCTGATTGGTTTGCCTACATGATCTTGTCTTATCAGCCTCATGACAGTAATCATCAACCCCATTTTTCAGACGAGGAAAATAAAGGCTTAGAATGGTTAAATAGCTTTCCCATGTCACCTAATTATTATGTAGTATAGCCCTGAATTAAACCCAAACCTGACAAATTCCACAACCAAGTTTCTTAACAATTATAATGCAAGTTTGAAATTTGAAGCATTTTCTCAAAGTGCCCACGTGAGCCACTGAGCAACCTTTGGTTTTGTCTGTCAGCCTTAGAGCATATGACATCCCATTTCCAAAAGCCTTTCTTGGTTTTATAGCACTTGCTAAAGGTATTAACTTTTGAAGGACTGGATTTAAATCCACTTGTACCATGTCTAGGAAAACACAGTGTCCTTATTCCTTACTTTTTATTTATTATCCATAGTTATCAATGTCACTTTCAGGAAGGGTCACCAAAACTTTATCTTTCATACTCTTTTCAAGTGTATTTTAAACAGGATTGTTCCAAGATCTGCCCCTTGATTTATGTTTAAACATGTGGTGTGTGTGTGTGTGTGTTTTGAAAGACACCATCTCTAACCACTAGGAACCATTAATTTATTTCCCATCACTATAATTTTGTCATTTTTGAGAGTGTAATATAGCTGAAACCATACAGTATTTGACATTTTGATCTTGGCTTCTTTCACACAGTATAATGCTGTTGAGATGCATCCGTGTTATTGTGTCCATCAGTAATTTGTTCCTTTTTATCGATGAGCAATGTCCCATAGTGTGGATGAACCACACGTTGTTTAACCATTCACCCACCGAAGGACATCTGGGTTTTTTCAGGTTTTTGCCATCACCAGTAACACTGCTCTAAACATGTGTGTACAGATTTCTCCGTGAACATGAGTCTTCATCTATTTGGGATACATGCCCAGAGTGTAATTGTTGAGTCAAATTATAGTTGCATGTTTTATCTTTTTAAGAAACTACTAAACTATTTTTCAGAGTGACTGTCCCACTTTACACTCGGAGCAGCAATGTATGAATTGTCCAGTTTCTCCACATTCTTACCACACAAGGATGTGGAAACGTGGGAGAAATTAACATCCTTGCCTCAATGTCATTACTGTTTTTCATTTCAGCCATTTCAGCCATTCTTCTGGTAGTGATATCTATGGTAGCATTAATTTGCATTTCTCCAATGGCTTATGGTGTCAAACATCACTTTATGAGCTTATTGGCATCTGTATGTCCTCTTCCATGGAATGTCTCTTCCTGTATTTTGCACATTATCTAAGGTGTTTTTGTTTTTGCTTTTCAGGGTTGAGATTTGGAGTTAATTTAAATATCTATGTACTCATCATTTATCTGATGTGGTTTTTCAGTATTTTCTCCAAGTCTGTAGCTTGTCATTTCAGCTTCTTAATGAAATCATGTGCAGAGTAAAAGTTTTAATTTTGATGAAATTCAACGTATCATTTTTTCCTTTATAGCACTTTCTTTTAAAAAGAAAAAAATAAAACATAGAAAAAATAAGTGATTTATTCAGATCCTCACAGCATTGACAACCAGCTTCCTGCCTTCTTCTCTTGCCTCCAGTCATAGTGTTCCTGAGCTGGGTATCAGTCAGCTGTCCCCAGCCATCTGCTCACTCCTAGGCCACTCGCATTTCTGTTGACATACTAGTGTAGCATAAGAGAAAATTTTGTCTTAATATATTTTTGATTAAATGAACATATGCTTATTATGATCATCTGTAAATCACCTGTCATTAGGTACAATTCAGTATAGTTTTAACTGTTTTTTATTTTATTTTGCATCATTTCAAAAGTATTTACAATGCATCATCTCAAGCCACTGATATAACATTGTTGCTTTCATGGTGATTAGAAGTAGGTGGGTCTGTCTTGAATTCCAGATTCTAGATGAAATCATTAACCGAGTAGCAAAAAAATTCCATTAAAAATGACTGTGGATTCATAGGGCAGAAAATAGATTCCCAGGCCAATACTCAACTCTGTAGTGATCGATACTCATATAGTTATTATAATGCAAATGAATCTCAATGATTTTCAACTGTAGAATCCAACTTTAGACAAAAGATAGAAGGCCAGCTTTGGTGACAGGACCTACTGGAAACGTTATAAAGTTGAAAATGTGTAAGTAAATTTATAGCTCATTGAAGTCAGGAAGTAAAAGTTAAAACAAGAACAGTACATTGAATATAAATTTATGAATATTATTTCACTAAAATACACTATAGTTTGAACCATATGAAACTGCCTATATATGATGATTTTTTATACAAAAATGACTACGTCATATGATTCAACCTAATGCTAAAATGATTATCAACATTAGAAGGAAAAAGTAGAGAAGGATGAGAAGAGATGGTTTAGGTGAATGAGGTTTTTATACTTCATAGCAGCGTATCAATAGAAAAGTGTCTAAAGAATTGCATCAAAATATTTTTCTTACAAAATTAACCTTTGAAATTAACTTTCATATACCAATCAAATTTATACTCACAACTGTCTAAATATTTTTTCAACTTTGTTGTGGTATAATCACAAATAAAATTGTAAGATATTTAAAATGTACATTGTGGTGATTTGATACATGTGTATACGTTGTGAAAGGATCCCTTCCATTTAGCAGAAGTATCCACCACCCCACATATTCCTCTTCTTTTGTGAGAACATTTAAATTCTACTCTCTTAGCATATTTCAACTATACAGTACAGTTTTACCCACTGCAGTCACCATGTTATACGGAAATCTTCAGATTTTATCCATAGCAGAGCTGAAAGTGTATACCTTTTTAGCAACCTCTCATTTTCCCCACTGCCACATCCCAGCCCTTATCAGCCACTTCTCTCCTATTTCTATGAGTTTGACTTTGTTTTAGATTCCACCTATAAGTGAGACCATTAAGTGTGTATCTTTCTCTGTCTGACTCATTTCACTTAGTGTAATGCTCTCAGGGCTCATCTATGTTGCCACAAATGGTAGGATTTCTTTCTTTCTCGTGGCTGAATAATATGCCATTGTGTGTGTGTGTGTGTGTGTGTGTGTGTGTGTGTGTACACATATATCTCTCATCTTCTTCTTTGTCCATTTTATCCATTGATGGACACTTGGGTTGTTCCTGTATCTTCACTATGGTGAATAACGCTACAGTGAACATGGAAATGATGGAAGTTCAGATAACACTTTGACATCCTCTTCTCATTTCCTTTGGACATTTACTCCCATAGGTCATATGGTGGTCCTATTTTTAACTTTTTAAGGAAACACATGAATATCTGAAGACAAACACTTCTTTTATCTTCTTTGAATAATATCTGCATTAAAGATTTCTCATTTTTAATAATCCTCTTCATTTGAAGCATTGCGTTTCTAAAGCCTTTTATCTGAAATGGCTGGAAATGCTTTTTCCTGTAGGACCAGATACCTGACAATGGTAACAATGAAAAGGCAGAATTAAATAATTGATGTGGTTTCTTCTGGAACCAACCTCTCTTTGACTTGATTTGTCTTCCCAGCACTTTCACTGACATGACCTGTCAACCAGAGTTGTCGAGTAAAGCAAAGGCATCAAAACACAAGAAAACGCATATTCTTTTCTGCTTGCAAAAATTCTGCTTGAGGTCAAATTTGTGTCTGAAAATTAATTATTGATGATCTGGCTAATAAAAGATCATGTTTCAGACTCAAATCTGATTGTTTTTACAGTAAATTACCCAAGGCAGATGGAATGTTCTAGTTGATGGAATATTATGGTTAACAGCATTCGAAAACAATGATAGCATAATGACACACTTACACAATGTCTGTCATTTTGAATTTTGCTAAACCACCTTAGTCGTTTAGGAGAAAGTGATTAAAAGCCTCAGATTTTATGGACAGAGGCCCCAGGTTAATCCTTGACCCTCACATTCACTAGCTGGATAACCTGGTATAAATTACTTAATATTTCTAGTCCTCAGGTTTCTCATCTAAATATCTACTGAGGATCAAAATATCTACTGAGCATCATTTACTTCTCTTCCAAGGACTCAAAAATGTAATTTTCTGAGACAAGCCTGCCAATGTTTGTTTGTTTGTTTTAATTAAATGCAAATTTATTAAGAATTTCAAATTGCATATTTCAAATGTCTAGAATGGAGGAGAACCATTTTCGAACTGGAGAGATGACATGATTGAACACTGATATCCCTTGAAACTCCAACTTGATTAAGAAAACAATTCTTCTGCAAACCACATTCCCCCGGTATCACAAGGCACAACAGTGTCTATCTCTTCTCTTTGGCAATAGCTATTTCCTAAGGGAATGGGGTCGGGGGTGGGTAGTGATTCTGCTACTTCTTTAAGTTCATTAATGCCAACGTTTTCATTTTCATTTCAGTTTCATTAAAGACCTTTTAAAGGGTCATGGATGTTAGGCACTCCAGTGAACCTTTTCAACATAATGCTGAGATAATAATTGGGAAGCATGGCTTTGAATTCATAGAACATTATTTCCTTCATAGTTATGCTCATCTCTTCCTTTAAATTCTTAAGAAAGAGAACAGAATCTTACAAATGTACTTCTAAATAAGCAGTCGAAGAAGAAA
This sequence comes from Vicugna pacos, assembly GCF_048564905.1. NCBI lineage: Eukaryota > Metazoa > Chordata > Mammalia > Artiodactyla > Camelidae > Vicugna > Vicugna pacos. The sequence goes on along the minus strand of NC_133000.1, from coordinate 11,177,420 downwards.
AGAAATAAATGTGAGAGCAACAAGACTTTTTAGCACCTGTCAGACTGAAAGGAGTCTGTAATCAGACCTCCTATGACCAAGAGGCTGTCAGAGTCTCCTTTGAAAATAAGTAAAAATCACATTTGCAAATCAACAATTTGCAAACCTAGATTTGCATCATTTAATTGAAGATCTCAAAGTATTATTTCAAAGGGCTTCTTAAGCCTTTCGTTAGTCACCGTAGGATAGACGCTTTTATCGCCTTTAAAACAGTTTGTCATTTATTTCAGAAACAGAATTGACACCAGTGAGAGCAGTAAGTGATCACGATTCCATTTGGAAGGATGAAAAGAGTTTTCTGTTTGTTTCTCTTTGGATGTGGCAACACAGTGAATGTCTGTTGACTTAACATAAGTTGATTTAGTCCCTTTATAGTGGGTCCAGAACAGAGCTGTTCCATAATGTGGGTAGGACAGTGGACAAAGAACCAAGTGTCCTCAAGCAGTTTGTAACGTTTCACGTTGTTTTATAGTCCCCGTGTGTCTTTCTTTAAAAAGATACTAGGATTTTATGATTTTGATTATGCCTCAGGTGCAATTGGATGGAATTCTTGATTTTCAACTAGTCTAAGTAACAACACTGTTACTATTATTAATATTTGTATTAACATGATTATTTTGCTGGCAGAGGCTGAAAAGTGAGTGTGACACTTTTAAGCATCCATAATGTAGGGAACTGTTTTTGATGTTTCCAATCTAAATGCTCAAATGGAACATTTGCGTAAGAATCAGCCACTCTTCTGTGCAGAGAGATGAGATTATTATGAGCTTTGATGGCCCCTCAGGAAGGAAGGGTTTGAGGTGTGGGAAGAACTATTATAGCAATTCGACAAGCTCTGCGTCTATAGGGGAGATGGAGGCAGAGGGGGAAGGAAGTGTGTTTGACTCAGTTTAGTCTTCATCAAGTATGAAGAAAGGGCAGGGAGAGAAGTCGGCACGTATAATAATTGCAACTTTTTCATAGAGCATCTGAATTTATAAAGTGCCCCAGAAATCATTTTTTCCTATAAACTGACTTAAGCAATTTTTTTGCAGTTTCTTTCATGGACATTACTAAGGTTAGAGTTTTGATTAGATAGTTCTTTGGGAATAGGGACTGAAAGTGTCAGGACTCGAGAAGGTGAAGAATAGCGCGTTGGTACATCCTGGGGATCCCGAGTCAGCAGAGGCTGGCCAGGGGCACTACAAGGACCCGGGGCCAAGGGGCCCGAGCCTGGTGGAGTGTGAAAGGAAGACACAGGAGGCTTAAGTTTAGACTTGATGCTGGTAAAGGAACATGCCATCTCCCTGATTCATCAGGTCAAATTGGGAAGACCAATGGTTATAATCATTCTGCTGACCCCTCCCTTTGGCTCTAATGATCATGCAGCCTCAATTAATTCTCTTTTTAACTGCAAAACACAAAAGTTTTCATCAGTCAGATGCACAGGCCTGAGAAATTAACAGAAACAAGGGGGAGAGTTTTTCAGATACATGGATGTCATCATAATTGTCCAAGGAATTATTCATTATTTGTATTCTAACTTCCCAGTACACATGTTTGCAACTGTATATCTGAGCATATTTGGTATCAATAAAGGTTTGATAAAGTACCAGCAGTTCCCCGGGGAATAATAACTGCAAACCACCCCCCCCCCAATTTTAGCTTATTTTGTCTTTTTCCTTTAATTAGATTCAATAATTACTTTGTTCTGTACAGTAATATCAAGAGGCCACCTTTTGATCTGTACTAAAATTGAAGTGAACACATGGAGATTACACTGCCAATACTCCTATTGGCAACAGTGCAGTATGTCAAAGATGAAGGTGGAGGAAGAAAGTATACTTGATAACTCTGAGTTGCAATATTCTTGTCTGATATCCTTATATACTAGCAATACTGCATGGTACTGAGATAGGAGGGGAGTGGGCAGGGCACAGCCGTTAAAGGAATGACGCAGCAATTAGCACCAAGATGGCAGGAGATCCTACTCCCTGTAGACCTTGAGGCCCAAGATGGCGGGAGATTTGACTTCCAGTAGACCTTGAGCTTCATTATATGCTCATTGTAATGTACTGATGTAGTAAATGGCACTCCCACGGGCACCATGACGGTTCCAAGGCTGATCATAAAAGGTCAAAAAGTGGGTGGTGGCCCAATTCCTGGGAATCCCAGCCAACACGGTGTTGGAATAATATTCCCGCTTGTTAGCATATGAAGTTACCAAGCCCACAAAAAGTAGCAATCCCCACACCTCAGGGCCGCTCTCCCTTCTGAGGAAGATGGCCTGCGTTCTGCCCGTGGAATGTGTATCTCTTGGCCCCTCTGTCACTCTCTCTGGCCTGCTGAGACGACCTGCACTCTATCTGTGGAGTATGTATCTCTGTGAATAGATCTGCCTTCACTCTGCTATGGCTCCCTCTTGAATTCCTTCCTGTGCAAAGCCAAGGACCCTCACTGGGTGGGGTGCATCCCAGGGACTCAAAGGAGACCTGGAAAATGGCTGTCCTTTCACCCCACACTTTCCTGTATCAGTACCTACTCCAGAATCTTTTCATATTTTCTATTTAGATCAATGTCCATTAGGCTTCTAACTGAACTCATCAAACCCAACCAAGGCCTCATTCATTCTCTGTCAAACTTCCCTTCCATTTTCCCAGTGTTAGACTACACACTTACTCCTTCTCTGGCTTTGTCGTCTTCTTACTCTACCTACTGTTTCAGTGACATTTCTGATTCTTTCCAATTCCACTTAGGAATGCATTTACCTTGATCTCAAGGAAAATGTTTTTATTTCTCAATGAGACAGTGTTTAAAGAGTGGAATTTCTCATAGCTAAAGACATCAGAAAGAACTCTACTTGCCGGGCTTGACTGCAAGATTTCACTCTTAGGAAACGTCCTGATGAGTTGACATTCATTTGGCTCTTCTGACTTGTTATCACGAAGTTCATTGTGAAATATAATACGCAAGGCTCTTGACAGCAAATTTTAAATCATAGGTTCAGAATTTTGGGTATATTTGATAATACCCAGATTACTATTATCCAGAATCCCAACTTTATAAAATCACAATCTTCCAAAACGTACCCTACAAAAGAACAAAACCTAGGGGTCACATATTATCAAGAAAAGAGTCTCTTTCCAACCAGGCACTAGAAACTCGTGTCCGCTGGAGGCGTTCTGTACATAGGCATCCTTACCGTAAATGGAAATGAAAATCATGGACTCATGTTTAAAGGAGTAGAGATTGCTAACTCAAAAATCCCTCAGAGAAGGCTTTATTGAGAGGAGACCATTTATACAACATGGTAGCAGCAGTAAAGATATATTCACTTTATTGTGTAAAGTGACATGCAATTTGCCATTGATGGAAACAGGTTGCCTGAAGTCTATGTGCATTGCCAGAATCCATCATGTGAAGCAACACACACTCAGAGACAGTACTTCCTGCTTATAGAACAAGGAGCACTAATCAGTAGCGTCCATTACCACGTTAATAAAAATAGTGTAAAGCATGTTCAGTAAAAGCAGTAGAAATCTGAATTCTTTCACACAGAGTATTCTAAGGGGGTTAAATAAGAAGATCCATGTGTTCCCTTCCAGATTTGACATCCTGTGATCTTTTAAATGATGTATTTATAATAATCTATGCCATATAAAAATAAAGTACCAACAGTTTGAGACTGTCAGAGCATTTTTTGGCAGTTAAGAATCATATATAATTCATTTCTCATTTACAGGTTGTTAATACAGCTCTTAGCTGTTAAGACATGTCCTTATGGAAATATTCTAATTATCTTTTATGTGTCTTTATGTGTGAAATCATTTGGACACATTACTTCTAAACCTGTTTCCTCATCTCTAAAATGGATATACTTCCTCCCGGGATTTTTAGAAAGATTCATGTAAGTGAAAACACTTTGAAACAGTAAAATATTATGTGTAGATATTCAAATTATATTTACAATTGTTACTCACTTTGCCATTATAGTTCGTTTCAGAGTATCAAGTGTAATCTTACATATTTTTTTAAAATACGCAAGCATTTTATTGTTATTATAGATTCACAAAGTAAAATTTGAAGAAATGTAAAAATCTTTGTACCCTATAAAATACAATATAAATCTTTTTTAGTCACAACTATTTTGCAATAAAAGTAATGACCCGTTATAAATCCATCATAATTCCTTTTTTGTTTCTTTTAATAAGAACTGCCATCCACTCTTCAGAGATCTTTTCAGTTCGTACTGAAGAGCAAAACAATGCAGGAGTAAGGAGTGTGTTTATACTGTTTGTTTATACTGTAAAGAGTGTGTTTATAAACCCAGACTGCCTGGGTTTGTACCTTGGTTCTGCCAGTTCCTAGGTGTATGATCTTAGGGAAATGCCTTAATCTCTCAGTGCTTCAGTTTCCTCTTCTATAAAGTACTTATTACTTCCTCTTGGAGTTGTTGTAAAAATCAAATGAGCTAGTGTATATAAAGTGTGTGGGAAGGCTTAGAACATACTAGAGCATATTAAGTACCAGTGAGTGTCAGTTTTTTTCACTGTGGTCTTTCTCTGGAAGTTTGTAACCAGTTCCCTCCTCCATATAGTTCCTTCTTCTTAATACAAGAAGGGTTACTCAAACATGAGGACCATCAAGAATCCTACCATCTACATTTAACGTTCCAGGCACTTCCGCACTGGCGCGTGATTTTGTGGCCTCTAGACTGTAGCCCCCAGGAGCCATGGCCAATTAGCTAGAAGATTTTGAAGTCCAGCATTAACAAGATGTTTGTCTTGATGGCCTTCGTCATGGCCCCTGCACACATCTCAGCTCAGCTCTTTCTCCCAGCGCTCCAGCAACACGGGCCTTCATGCTGAACCCGGAGTGAGCAAGCCCGCCTCCTTCTAGTCTCAGACCCTTCACTCAGTTTCCTTCCTCTGCTGGTGTTGTCGTCCTCTTCCATCTTCCCAAGCTCACTCCTTTTGTCACTCAGATTCCGACAGGCTTCCCCCAACACAGTAATGGAACTGAAGTAGCCACGTAGGTTCTAGGTATGACGTCACCACTTCTACTTGTCTGCACTTCCTCGTGGTCCTCATGATTATCTTGTTAAGTTTGTTCTGTGTCTCCTTCCGCATCGTGAGGTAGAAGTTCCATAAAAACAATGGTGTTACTGAACTCTGGTCCTGCTACTCAGTGCTCGAAAATCAATACCCAAGAGAGAGACAGGTGTTGGTAGAAAGGAAAGTTGCTTTTAATCAGAATGCCGGCAAGCTGGGGAGATGGTACACTCAGTGTCCCCCAGAAACCATCCCCCAAGATTCTGCTCAGCCGTGAAAGTTATTAAAGTGCAAACAGGAAGTAATCTCGGTTGATCATTGAGAAATGCCCTGCGGTCCGAGCCACTCTCACCCCCTAACTGCGTACAGAGTTGTCGACTTCTTGTGACCTCTCCTTAGATGCTGTCTTGTTCGCACAGTTTGTCAGATCACAGAAGGGAAAGCTGGAGAAGAGATCTGGTCATCTGCTAATTACTTATTCTTTATTCCTACTTCTTTGACCTATGGAAAGAACCGACAAGCTAGGCCAGGTATTGTGTGATCAAAAAATTTGAAAAGTGTGCTTGGGGGGTGCCTGGTTTAAGGTTAGTAACCAGACAAAAGGGACCTCCTGCAGAGAGCTCTTTCCTGCCAAAAGCTGCTTCCAGTGCCTGTAACTGACTTGCTCACTTACCGCAGTATTCTCCATATTATACAGTGTCGCCTGCTAACTATGCATTACATATTTACTGAATGCGGAAATGAAAAAGATGAATCATGTACTTCAAATAAAATGCCAGAGCAATTTTCATATATCTGGAATATCCTCCCCACATTTCTCTGTTTGTCAAAATTGCACTCATCCCTATTCTGTGCTTTTAGCCTCACACCGGGAAAAATTAGTCTCTCTCCTATGTTCTCCTGTAATGTACGGTTCCCTTAGATGCAAAGGCCTTTGTTAGGGATGATTTTGTAAGGAGCTGCTTGTGCGCTTGGCCCATATAGGGCTGTAATGCAGTTTTCTGATGGAGCTTGCCCCATATAGCTTGAGGGAGATTCTTTTGCTTTTTTTTTTTTTTTAAAGATTTTTCTAACAAGCATATTTCTGTTTACAAAATCTTATACATAGAGTATGTACTGGTTTTTAACATTCAGTTATTTTTAACTAAAAACTTGGGGGAAGCCTTTGATAAACGTGACACACTGTAGTGTTTCTGATGAAGTTTAGATTCTTTTTGACAATCTATTTATCATCATTTGTTTATCCACTTTGGTGTTGCAAGCAGTTCTGCTTTGGAACAGTCTCTTCTTTGTCTAGAGGTTTCTAACAAAAAATTGTAAGGATACTTAATCTCCATCTGCTCTTGTAAATAACTCAAACACACACTCTTCATTCATTCATTCATTTGACAGAACAGAACTGATTATTATAGGGTAGGTAGTGGGGATACAGGGAATAGCAAAACAGTCCCTGCTGTTAAGGAGGCTCTATATTATTAAATCCTTTAGTATATGTATGGAGCTAGGGTGGGAGAGGAAGATAGAACATCAGTGAGTACCATGGAGATTTTAAATGCTCAGAGAATCCATTTGCTCAAAGTATGAGACACTAGCTGCAGGACGTGGAAATGAAATTCTACCTGAACCTGCCATTGCTAGGGGGAAAGAGGGTCAGGAAATTCTTTCAAGAATATGTGATGCTTGAGAGCAGAGGGTATAGCTTAGTGGCAGACTGTGTGCTTACCATGCACGAGGTCCTGGGTTCAATCCCCAGTACCTCCATCAATAAATGAATGAATGAATAAACAAACAAACAAACAAACCGAATTACCTCCCCCCACCAAAGAAACCAAACCAAACCAAAAACCAAAAAAAAAAAAAAAAAGAGTAGGTGATGCTTGAGCTACGTCTTGACATTCAGGTAGAGACAACCAAGGTGAGCAATTGTATTCCCATAGTCCTGGCTGCGAACAGAGATGCCCAGTGCTGGAGTGGCCAATATGTTTTCTACAAAGTACTGACTTTCCATTTTCTCAGGCTCTCTTCCTCTTTACTTCATCTATTCTATGAGCAAACAGTGTGAGGACGCTCTTCCTCTGAATGTTGTTTCAATGTTGAGAAGATTTTAATGTTTGTGATCTTTGGCAGGAAGAGAACAATTTCCAAATAGAATCCACGCTGAAAACAGAACCCTATGACGTGAAAGTTGTTGACGCTGAGAGCCTTTCTGTCTCACGCACTTAAATGCATCTCTAGGCTGTAAGAGGTTACAAATGTGCTAAGTATCCCATGGCTACTGGGCGAGACCTCACAGCCACTTCCTGCTGTGCATACCCCTAGAACAGTGGGGTTTCACATATAGACACTTCTTTTGAGGAAGGACCATATCCTATCTACCTTAAACTTCACTAGCCCATTGTCAATACGTGTTAAAAATCTCAGTAATATTCTTTGAGTGAATAAATATTTCATTATTTTACCAAATGCCACTTTCATGATATTTTAGGATAAATATTCTTTGGTTTTCATGCACCAGGATGCTCATTAATATTTCCGTGTTGTAGTTTGGTTTAGCAGGTGTTTCTTCATTGTTATTAACACAAGTAAGAGCTCTTCACTTCCCTTTATGGGATCTAGCATAAGCTTTACATCTTTTGTTCTACACAGTAATTTGTTAATGATCAATCTCCCCTGAACTGTGAACATTAAAAAATAATGGAATGGTAGGGAAGAAAGGAGGAGCTAAGTAACATTGGAAATGAACAGTTTGTCCAGATAGTACAAGGCTGAGATGCAAGGAACTGTATACACAAACATGGTGCTCTGGTTGGTCCTTCTGTTTCTCTCAGGGGTGTGGTCTAGTAATTCGGAAACTACATTATATGCATATTAAGGTTCAACAAATAGGTTAATATCGTGTAACTAAATAAGAGCCAGGTTTCTTATTGTCAGAAAAAGAAGTCACAAATAACCAAAGGGAATACTAGAATGAACATCAGTGACACCCCGGTAGCAGCAAGCACACCTAACACCCAGATATTAATTTCTAAGTACCATGATCTGATCAAAGGATCTGGGCTCCTTTGAAAAACGGTTGCTTCTGGGACTAGGGCAAGGAAATTATAAGATGAGCCTGGAGCATCTTGTAGAAAGTAAGGACATGCTCAGTAAATAAATAAAAAGTCTAAGTATGTGACAAAAGAACACCAGTGCCAACCAGAAAGAGCTCCCAATGACCAAAGCTGAGACATTTTGAACAACAACAGAAAAAACAGTGTGATGTTATAACTCAAAAATAAGAAGAATATTTACAAAGCCATAATGATATAAATAAACAATTGGATAGATAAATTAATGAGTCAAAAGGACACTTTTTCTTGAAGTAGAATTCCAAGTAATAACTGTAGGAATGAGAGAAAGAGAAAAAATACCATTAGAACAGGGTGATGATTGCTTCAGGGAGGAAACACAGATGGATGCTGAAATAAATCAGTGGACAAAACTTCAAGGGGAGGAAGGATATTTGCATTGCCTCAAAGTATCTCCTCGAGATAAGTATTCATTATTGTGGTGGCTTTAACATATGTCCAAAAACTCTTTAATAATCCTCCCTGCAGGCGAGGCTTAATTCCCCTCACCTTGAACATGAGTCAGATGTGTTGATTTGTTTGTACCCAAGTGAATAGTGGAGAAAGCTGGCAGGCATGGCTCATCGAGTGATCAAAATCACCACCATCGTTAATAAGTCATGTTGATATTGTGGGATGATACAGATGACCACTGTGACATTTTTCCCCAAATCCATAACCTTAGTCTAAGCACGAGGAAAAGCAGGCGAACAAAATTGAGGAACATCCTACGAAATACTTGCCCAGTGTTCCTGAAATGTCAAGGTCAAGAAAGACAAGGAAAGATTGAGAAACTGGCATGGATTTCAATTAAGAAGACACAGTGACTAAGTGTAATGTGGTATTCTGGGATGGATCCTGAAAGAAGAATATTACAAGGGAAAAAAAATGGTAATCAAGCCTGTAGTTCAGTTAATAGTATTTTTTTCAAGGTTGATTTCTTATTTTTGCTAAAAATCATGCTTATCTAAGATATTAACATTAGGGGAAGCTGAGGGAACTCTCTGAAGAGTCTTCGCAACTCTTCTGTAAATCTAAAATTATTTCAAAATAGAAAGTTAAAGAAAAGAATAGAAATGGTTTAAATCCATTTTCTAGCATAGATTAAGCATTCACCAAAATTTTTAAAAGGAATTAATTAACATATTAGGCAGTAAAAAATGTACATAACCATAGAATTATCCTCCATGATTTATATGTGATTCCAAAACTCCCCTCTCTAGCCAAATCATTTTCTTAAAGTATACATGGACTTTTTATGATTCCACGTTTTGCTGTTTCCATCTTCCAGAAATGGCCACTTTTTTTCCCCTACCTTATAAATTTTTCATCCTTCAAAATGCAGTTCAAATATTATCTTTCTGTGAAGTTTTCTAAGTATCTATAAATCTTTCTAAATATACATTTGCACTCATGATATCATACCTGATACTTTAGATGGTTTTCTCACCATCTAAAAATATGAGCTTTCTAAAAGGAAGAGCATATTGTTGTATTTTTTAATTCTCAGTTTAGTACCCAAAGATAGTAGAACTTTGATAAAGTTTCCATGGATGAATAAATAAGAGAATAAATGATTAACTGTTCTAAGTATCTGACTTGATTATTTTATTTGATTATGGGATATTGGAGTAAAATATCCATGTTTTTCCTTTTTTATATTTTTTGTTTTATTTATTCACCAGAACCCATGATTAAGATTCATTTTGTATATGTGAGTGATTGCCTTATAAACCCAGTGTAAGGAGGACATTTACTGCTACCCAATTATGGTTCCAGTTGTCATTCGAGTAGAGCGGAGTGAAGGATGATGTAATAGAACATCTACTGTGATCTTGTCATTCATTCTGGCTCTTTGGTGAGGAATTTTATATTCTCTTTTAGGGCAGCATACATAGATCCTCTGCAAAAGGGGTGAGATGCCCACTTTTTAAAATATTTGCCACAATGGAACTATCTTTCCCCACCTGGATAAACAATGCTGCTCTCCACAGGAACAAAAAAAGTATGTTCGCATATTGGGCATCTTGCCCTTTTCATGGCACAAATGAGATGTGGACTGGCCTCATGCTTAGACACATGTCTTCCAAGTGTTTCCTGTCAGGGAGGTGTTAAAATGCTTGATTAGCTAAAGTATGGTGAAGTCACTATTGTATATATGATTTATTTGTATTTATTATTCTACTCACAAACAAAATATTGACCATTTTTATTTTGTTTAAATATTCTGATTGATTTTTAACTTAGAAAAATCAAGCCACTAAATAAAAGGGAAATACTCTTCTTGTGGGATCTTTTACTTAAAATATAGGCTTATGAAAATTCATATTAATTTACATCATGAAGGCTAAGGTATCAAGGTTGTATCGTCATTTTATGACTTACATTGGTTCATATTATAGTAATTATTCTCATTTTGTGTCTTGTTCATTCTATTTTATTCATATATTAAATGACTGGTAAAAATGCATTTCTTTATATATACATGTATTCTATCTTAGTAGCTCTTAAACCTGTCTGTCTACCTGCCTGTATATGTTGCATCTTGGAGAATATTTCTAATACAAATTATTCATCCATATTTCCATTAATTTTATGAGACACAGTTATATTTCCCCAGTGTTATAAAACTGACAGGTAAGTATTAAATGCATAGCATGATAGTAGATTATTAGAAACTAGTCGTCTCTTAAACTGTGAACTTAGTATCTCCAATAGTCTGGAAATTAATTTTATAAAATGAATTTAAATATATTTTGCATTAAAAAATAATACTGTATCATGATTATTACATATTTATTATATATACCATGGGATATATATGCTAATTTATGTCTTAATTTAGAGAAATTTAAGCTCATTTTTAACAAATATTGCCAAATAATTTGCATGAGTTTACATCTAGAAATTTTGCCAGTTAGAAATTCAGTGAAACTAAAGACAGTCACCATCAAATGAATACCTACGGGTCAGCCACTCTTGTACATTGAATCATGTTTGCATAGCAACAACCCTGCATGTGAGCATCATTATCTACGCTGATAGATGGGGAGACTGAGTCTGGGAGGAGAGAAAATAACTAACCTGGGGCTGAGAGACAGAAGGAGACTGCAAAAACCTATTTGTGTAGCCTCCCAAATCAACATCTTTTATTGTCCGTTTAGAAGCCAGAGTCCTAAAGCTCAAGTGCTTTATCCTTAGGAAAAAAGTAAAACCACTTGAAGTCCCTTAGACCAAAACTTCCTGGGTCGTGAAATTGAGTTAGTGTATTACAATGTGCTTATAGTAAATTGAAGGTTAATTCAAGTCCTGAACTTCCAAAACTATAGAAGAAGGAAAAAAAAATTCAAGGTTGAAACCGAATAGGCATTTACTGTGTATCTTCAATCCAAGCACCGTTCAAGCTTAATATATTTTATCTTGACTCTTTAACATTGGATTCTGAGATAGTCAGTATTATCTCAATTTTATGCAGGAGAAAACATAGCTCTTGAGGTAAATTTTGTGTAGACCACACTGGTTGAAGGCATCAGTATTGGGGTACAAACAAGCTCTTGCTGAGTGCAAATCTTATGTCCTTTAAAAATGCAAAATGCAGACACTCAAGAGGATTTCTAAAATTTTGACAAAGAAGGGGCAGCTGAAGGTACAGTGTATTAGGGGTTCCCCAGAGAAACAGAACCAATAAGAGACATAGAGATAGATATAGTTAGATAGATAGATAGATAGATAGATAGATAGATAGATAGATAGATAGATAGATAGACAGACAGACAGACAGACAGACAGATAGATAGAAAGAAATGATGTTTATCATAAGGAACTGGCTCACACAATTACAGAGTCTGAGAAGTCCCACAATCAGTCATCTGCAAGCTGGACACCAAAGGGAGCTGGTGGCATAAATTCCAGCCTGAGTCCGAAGGCCTAGGAATCAGGAATACAGTCCAGTCCAAGATCAGGAGAAGACTGATACCTCAGCTCAACAGGTGGGCAGAGAGAATTCAGTCCTCCTTTGTCTTTTTATTCTAGTCAAGCTCTCAACAGATTGGATGCTGCTGCCCACCCATGTTGCAGGGAGGGGTGGGGGATCTGCTTCTCTCTGCCCATCAATTCAAATGCTCATCTCTTCTGGAAACAGCCTCACTGACATACCCAGAAATGTTTAACCAGATATTTGGACATCCCTTGGCCCAGCCAAGTGACACATAGAATTAACATATACAGAAAACTTTAAAAATTATCAACTAGAGAAATCAGTTTTGCAGGAATTTAGCAGAGGGCAAGTTAAGCACTACACTATTGTTTAATCCCCAAAATATAGCATTGATTAGGTATCGATGCTAAAGTTTACCTTGAGTTAAGACGGTCTTCCACTGTGTTTATTCATTATATAACATTTAAAGAGGAGATCAAAATAATTATTGACTAAAATACAATTCTAGAACAGTATATCTTTTCTGCAGTAAAAATTTACACAGAAATACATTGTAGAATTTGCATAATAATGATTATTTTACTTCCAAACACTAACAATGTTGGTTTCAGTGGCAGAAGGCTGTAATTACAATGTGTCAAACATCTAGTTTAAGAAAAATAAATATTTATTGATATTCCAATTTCTGATAGTCTGTAGACAAAATATTTAATTGATAGATGGGATTTTTTACTTTTCATCTAAATGTTCCATCAGTGCATACAGAGCGCCTGTGAGGTTATTAACATCATGGCCCTTTGAGATTACAATTTTGAATGGAAAATGGAAAACTGACAACTAAAATATCAACTACCAGCTTCACTTTCATGGTAATTTTAATAAATCAGCAATTGTTTACGAAACTAATAAACTGTTTTACCTGAGGTAATGTGGGATCATCTATTAGAATTAGAGTAGATCTTGGTAGTTTAATTCCTCAATTTCCTTAGGGCAATTGAGTCTCCAGGAAGCAGAGAAAATTAGCAGAGATCCAAGGGCTGTTTGTAATGGAGCCAGAGTCAGAATGGAGGCGTCTATGAAGTAATCCATAGCTCTTTCTCATCTCTTAAATTAATACTTTAAATTAGTCTATGCCAGCTCCTAGAATAACGGGAGAATGATGACTGAATGAAAATTAGTTTCATTTAGTTAAAGGGTAAATGAAACCTTGATGGAAAATAAGCCATCCCACTTACGTAAATAATCCTGTCGTATCTGTTAAACTTCCAAAGACACAGAGCTGATTGAATTTGGAAGAAATTGCTCACGTGCCTGCTGATAAAAGCCGTTTTAAGCATTGTCTTAAGTCTTTCAATGCCAATGTACTAAGAAGATAAACTTCTAGGATGAGTACTTTAAAATCATAATACAGCTTTATGTCATTAAAAAGTGATCACAGTGTTATAGGGCAAATGACTGTACAAAATAACAAAATCCTCTGGGGGGGGCAAATCTATCATAAATTTGGACAATAACCAAGTAAGCTGTCAAAACTGCTTTGTGAAATAAATTTAATCTTTTAAGTTGCTCTGGGTAATTACTGTACTCGTTGGAGATATTTAGGAGATTCTGGATTCCTTGTGCATAATGAACTTCTATGAAGAGTCTTATAAGCAGTCTAGTATAAAAAAAAGCTAATTTGTTTTGATTTGCATAATCGATGTGTGAGTTCAGGGTGGAAATAAACTCACTTGGTAAATTGAAAGGATCTGAAAAGATTGAGTAAAAGATTTAAAAGTTCAAGGCAAAAGGCAGAGATTGCCTTTTATAATATTTATGCCTTTGACTTTTCTGTTACCTGTATAGTGCTTTTAAGTTGTTACTCAATCTGAATTACTATCCAGAAACAGCAAAGGAAGTGAGAAGTGCCTGCTGTGCAGTCTTACTGAGTTTTAACCTTCTGGGCTTAATTTAACATGGAGAGTGAAACCCACACTTAATTATTTACTAATTGCTACGTCTTATATGAGCAAGGGACTAGACTATGTTATCTTTTCTTGGCTGCGTTTGTAGTGGATTGAAGCAGATTATTTGAGATTCTGTGACTGGAGTGGGTTGGGGGAGATGAGGTGATTATGACTTGCCTTTTTAGCAGACATCTGTGAGCCTGGGAAATATTCTCCAAAGAGGAGAAGAGCCAATTGAGGGTGACAAACAGGACTCATGGCCCTGAGTGTAGGTTAATATGGCAGCCAAGACTCAATCTGCAAAGAAACCTAAGATCTGAGGGGCTGATGTTCAGGGAGTCCCTGTTGACAAGGACCCAACAGGACTCTCTGAGAGCTAGTGATGAGGAAACTGAGTTCAGAGTTAGGAGACCAACTACACAGGTAATACAACCACTGGAAAATTAGGGAACATGATCAAAACCCAGTCAGTGGGAAATTGAATGTCCATTTGTCAACAGAAAGAAAAGAAAAATGTATGATATGGGATAAAGAAAAGTGGGCATAGGATAGGGGACACATTTATCAAGCCCTTGGGACCTTGTCAAGTTATCTCAGTATCCTCCTCAAGAGTCACTAATGACAGTGCTTACCCCAGGGAGGGGGGTGGGTTTCTGTGGACTGAGTTCATACATGTGAAACTTAGCACAGCCCCTGGCATGTATTAAGTGTTCAATAAGTGTGGTGGTTTTTGTTGTTGCATTGTTTTTGTTGTTACAGGGGATTGAGGTTTAAAGTAGACTCAGTCTCTGGAGACCTAAGCAATAAAGCAAGAAAAAAATTCCTAGGCATGCGAAGGGACAAGTCTCAGTAAGGAGCAGTGCCAACAGAAGTCTTGCACCTGCCTGCCTGGACCAAAAATTGGTGGGGAATATGGAAGACAATTCAGACTGAAGGTGACTCTGCCTTCTCACTGCTACCATCAGCATTTTGATATCTCGCCCTTTTGCTGTATCTTCTGGATGCAACACTTAGTGCCTATGAGATCTTGCAAAAGTGTTTAACCTTTTCTGAGCCACAGAAACTTACCTTTTCCTGTGACTTTGTATAGTCTTTTCGTATCCCCAAATTTATACAATCACTGAAAAGTTCAGTATTTGGTGGGAAATAATAAGGGTCACTAAGTAATTTAGAATAAAATTGGCATGACCAAAATTCTGAAAGGCATACTAGGAAAGCCATTGTGTAAAAATCTGACTACTTATGAACACTAACAGTTATTCTAGGAACAGAAACCAGCATAAAATGGGGAGCTCTTTCTCATCCCCATTCCTTTAAAAAAAAAACTGCCCTGTCTTTCTGGAATTCCTTGCTTGCAGGAGTCACTGGGGAAACACCTACTTGTAGTTAAATACTTGAGTAAATTTTGATTAGCAAGCATTTCTTTCCCCCCAGGTACAACTAACAGCTTTCTCTTTGGAATCCCCAAGAGACATTTTATAAATATCTACTGGAGAACTTGCCACATGGCATTATTGATTATCAACAGAACTCCTCCTCCACTAGGTACCGTCCTCTCTGAAGTCAGGGATTTCTTGCTATTGTTTTAGCAGCTATACTGTGATATAATTTATGAACCATAAAATTCACCCACCGGGATTGTGTATTACTTGATTCAAAATAGTCCTGATCTGATATAGAATAAGTCTCAGTAAATCTTTTTCTGAATAATGGAACCCAAATATTCCAGTGGCCACCAAGCAGATGTGAAACTGACATACCCCAGTTAACTCATCTGTCTTTAGGAATAAGTCAGTCAATCAGGTGTCCTCTGTCATTCTTACTCACTTCCTGTATTTCCTTTCCTTTCCTTTCAAGGATGTCCCTTCAGATAGAGGAGGGGACATCGTTTCACCAAAGGTGACCCTTTTCCTGAAACAGCAGTGGACTAATAAACAGAAATAAGTTAGCTTCAGGATTTACAGCTTGGGACCTTGAGAACCGTCTCACCATGCCGTCTTCAGTAACTGAAAATTGGGAAACTAAAACAGTCTATCTTCTCCTCTTCATATTTTATATCAGGACAGATTGCTTTAGGAATATAGAGAACAATGGATTTGAAAATATTCATGGATTAAACTTCTAAAAGTAAAAAAATTTTTAGAAATTATGTATCAATAATTATAGGAGAGTCTAGTTGTGTGCCCCAAAATGCTAAGAGTTCTTGTTGTCACATTAAATGAAGCGGATCATAAACTCAGTAAGTACAGGAAACACTGATTTCTACTTCTGTGTTTCCTCCAAATGCCTCAGATGAAGACTAAATGGCAAATTAATGTCATATAATAACTACCATTTAGGAGAAAAAAATTAATGTAGATTGTCTTATTTACAAATATAACAAATAAAAATACATGTGTAAATTTTTAAAGTTATACCCCTAATAAAAAAATTCTTTCTAGCTCCTGTATATATAGGCCAACCCATATATCTTCATTATCCAAATGAAAATACAGATTTTAGTTTTAATAATAAAAGTAGTGCTTTTTAGAAATAAAAATAACCAAATTAACTTCATAACCTAATAGAGTGAAGACTACAGTGGAAAATTCTAAAAATTGTATGATCTCCAAATACCTAATTTCTCTTTGTAGTTATCATAAAATAAGTAAATTTGAAACTCATCTTGTAGTTGTGTTTATCTAAACAACTGATATATTTTGGAAACCGTTTCCTTAGAAACCTCAGTGGTGTACAATGAGGAGACACCCAGCCTATAACCAAGAGCAAAAAAGTCATCTCTCAAAGCAGAATACAAATGACCTAGTATTTATAAAAATTAAGTCAGAAATTCTAGAGCTTTATGAAAACATGAAGATGATGTAGTAGAACTTTAATAGAAGAATAGAAAGAGTGACAGTTAGTCATGTGTCCAAAGTCACATGGTTTATTGGCAGAGACAATGACAAAAGCAGAGACTAATAGAATCACAGAGTCTAATTAGCACAGTTACGAAAGTTTATCCCATTTAACCATCCGTCTAGTCCTTGACTTCTGTCTCCAATATTCCCTCTGAGTTGTCTCCTCAATGCCTGGATCCTGTCAGAAACAGAGTTTACGAGCCTCTGAGATACACATTGAATCTTTGAACAAATATTTCTGCTACTGATCACCCTGTACCTGAGAAGAAAGCTTTTTCTTCTTTAAATTTCTACCCATTAGTCCTAGTTCTAGCTTTTCGAGTCATGAAAAACAAGTCAAATACCTTTTAAGCACGAGAGTTCTGCTAATTATCGAGGACAATTGAGTGTTCTTTTTATAAAATGAACTTACTTTGTGATTAATGAGGGTTTTTTTTTTTTAGTAAAATATTCCCTTAATAAAAACTTAGAAAATGTAGGCAAGAACAAAAATCACCAATTACCCATAGGTAACCTCTCTCAATTATGTGTAGTTACCTCCTTTTACATATTTTATCATTGTTGTAGATGCTAATTTTACTGGGTTTAAAATTTTATCCATGAGTAATACATATCATAATATGATTATTTTGCATGACATTAATTTTTAGTACATATTGTTTTCATAGTGGTTCACTTTTCTATTAAATAGATGTTTAGCTCTTAACTGAACTAGCTGACAATTAATTGCTTTTTGAATGTCTCCAGTTTTTCCTAACAACAGATTACAGAGTCCTTCTTCCTTTTGTGTACACATCATTGCCTGCCTTGTAAAATGCAGCTCTAGGGTAGATTCCTGGAAGAGATGCTCATAGGGTAAAGGGCTTGAACCTTTTGAAAGACTGATGTACACATTTCTAATTCCTTTTCACTTTGAACTATCACCAGCAATTAGCAAGAGATACTATTTTCACCTTATCCTTTCTCGTACTGGTAGTTCTTTTGTATGTAATATGATCACATTTGGCATGCGATCGCTTTCATCTTACTGGTAGACTTCTCAGTTTTAGAGGTCAGTAAAGTAGAAGGCATTTTCCAATTATATTTTCCAATTATATTTCCTTTTCTCTGAAGGGGCTGTTCTTTTTATTCTTTGAATCCTAGTAATTTTCCTTTTCTATGTAATAGCCTCTTCTCAGTCATATTTATTCTGAATAATTTTCTTAGATGCTTTGCCAAAATTAATGTGTATTATGTTCTAGTACTAAGATTTGTTGAATTCTATGTATGCATACCATGAGTCTTTCTCATAGTCATTTCTCCATTGTTTTTTGTTTAGAAAACTCTTCCCCACTGAATGGACAGATTAATATTTACTGACATTTTCTGTTATTTTATTTGTTTCAATATTAACATTTAAATGCCCTGAGAATCCTCTCTCATGGTATTCCAAAATAATTATTTCCAAAACTTCTAACCAACTGTCTCAACATTGTTTATTATTATTCCATTTCCTGCTCTGATTTTTTCATGCTTCTCTGTTGTTATGCTACTGTGAAATATGCATTCAATTACTTTCTCTCTTTTTCTCACACGCACCACCACTGCCAACACCATCACCACCAACCACAATAATATCTAAGCCACATGGTATCCTTACCTCTGCAATAATCTAATTAGTATTTTTTTAAATAAAAGGATCATATATTATCAAAAATTCTATATGTGCATACAAATTTAAACATTTTTATATTATTTTGCTATCACTACAAGATTTGTTTCTTTCTGTTTTGGTCCAAAGACTCACCATTACCGCCATGACCATTCGTACACCCACATCCATACACACACACGTGCACACATACAATATCAGAAACAAAAGGTGAGCTGTGGACTGGGGGATCTGATTGTTCTGGGGCACTTTGAACACATTTTGCTGTTGACTATGTCATTTTTGAAACTAGGTTATTTTGTCTTTTTTTGTCTAATCCCGTAAACGACTTGTTTGCAACATGCATGGCTTTCCCCCCGCATTTCTTCTTAATATTGCTTCCTTTTTGACAAGTTATGCTTTCACTGTCAACAAGACAAGTAGTGACATCTTTGACACAATGAAAGAAGCAAAGTGTTTCTGGTGCAGTAACAGCAGTATGTATACACAGGTTCTTGTTACAAGATGACACACGTATTCCTTACAATCTTCACATTCTACAAAGTTACGAGAAAATTAGGGATGTGGGTAAGAACGGTTAGAGTAAGATTACTCAAAGTATGTTCAATCGGAGCACTACTAAAATATTTATAAATTCAGTGAAACATGAGCAGACGTTTGTCTCCACAAACATACCACCTTCAGGATCTATGAATTTTGCATCATAACCCTAGGGGTTAATGTTTCCTCTTTCATGATATAGACTCTTGACAGCATTCGCTTGGTCTCTTGGCAGTTGAACTCTTAGTTTTCACTCTTAAACATTTCCAAATCAATCAGCAGCCTAAGTGACCATTAAAAGCAGAAATTGGATTATGTCAATAATCCCCCAACTCAGATCCCTTCAATAACTTCTTATTATGTTTCAGATACATTCCAGAATCTTTGCACTGCATTTCCTGGCTACAGACTCATTTCCTTCACCCTTTCCCTTCCTCCCAGTGCGCTAGGCAGGCTGCCCCTGTTCTGCATCTTAGAAAATCCTCCTGCCTCATCCCTTTCTCACTTTCAGATTGCTTTACCGTCATGGACTTTTCTTCGCTTTTTCTTTTTTCTTAGCTAGCATTTGTCATCTTTTGTGTCATAGAGAGGCTACCCCTTAACTCCCCTACCTAAAGTAGATCTCTATCTCTTTCCCGTCCTGCCATGTTTCTCCACCTCTTCTCATCATTTGTTTCCATTCTAGCCCTCACCAAATTGCAATTATTCTGTGCACGCCTTTGCTTTTATAAATCTTTGAGTGTCCCATCCAATGGATCATAAGTTCTGTGAGTACAAGGATGCTGGCTTTCACTCCCCATGGTATTGCCACGGCTTAGTATATGCATTTGACCTACACATGTTTAATAGATATTTGTTCATTTAACAAATAATTATTGTGCACTTTTTACATAGCAGAAACTTTTCTATGCACCGTGCATACATCAGTGAGCCAAAGAGATGAAACTCTCAACTATTTAAATAGAAATTTTTCTTTTTATATTTCTATCTATACTTTCCATATATTATAGTGCCCTCCTGTGATGAAATATGGTCTTTGTGTGGACAATCTTCTGAGCCTGTATGCATGAGACTAATTTTATTCCATCCTGCATTTAAGTAACTTTAATAAGAAATGAAATTCGAGCTTCAAAGTTCTGTTTTGGAGGGCTTTTTTCCTTCTCTATTTTTCAAATAATACCGCATTATATTCTAACCTCCAAATTTGCTGTTCAGAGGTCTGATGTTAATCTGATTCTTCATTTTTTTTAATGTATCAAACTTCACAAAGTATTATTATACAATTTTCTAGATAAGTTTATTAGAGCTCCCAGCAGTGGGGAAACTATCACACTGAAAGAGCAGTGTGCCACCAAAGAGGCCAATGAGGGAGAATATTTATAAGATTTCTGCCCTGGCTGCAAGTGGCTTAAGGTGGATCTTTCTAGGTGGGAGAATGATCAGGATTGGGCAATATTTGTGGCATACTAGCTTAGGATTGGTAGATTTAGCCAAGTGAGAGTTCTGGAGAGAGTTTTGATAAGGAAAGTGTTTGATAAAGGAGCTATTTGCCCAGGTGAGCAGAATGTTATCTCAGGTAAACTTATATGCAAGAGTTTCTTGATGTGAACAGGGAAACACTGAGTATTTACTGATTTAGCATCTTATCTTCCCCAGGCAAAGTTTTTTAGGACAAAAGTTAATGTTGACATGGCTATTTTTTATGATGTATGTGGTAGCAGTTCTCAGAGGGGATATTTTTTCTCCTGTATAATTGTTTTAATCTCTGGAGGAGTTGTTCTTATATATCTTATGTGGCACTATGGAGTCTTTCCATCTGAAGTCTTACATCTTTTATAATTATGAATATCCTTGGTCATTACTACTAACAGTATTTCCTACACTCCGCTATTTTTCTTTTCTCTTTATTCACTTGCTGTTTTATAGACATTGGCTCTTATACATTGATTCTCTTTTTCTCAACTTTTATAGTTTCCAAACTGGGAGAACTTCATGACCTGAAATTTCAGTTTGCTGATTCATTCTGTTGTCATTCTACCGGTAGCTCCAGTTACTTCTTCTTAAGGATTTCTCATTCCTCAGTGTTTCTCCCATCCTCTTTATAATTTTGTTGATATTAAGGTACATATTTTAGTCTCCCATTAGCTGGTATATTAACTCTATTTCTTCTGTTTGCTAACAGCTGTTTCTTCAGTTTGCTGTCCCTAAGTGGTCTTGTATTTTTTTTTTTCCCTCTGTGCTCATGTTTCCCTGGAAGTATCAGCCAAGTGACCAGAGTCTTGTCCCTTCTGGTGATTTTAGGTAGTAGTGATAGGGGAAGCGTATACCAGAGCAGAGAGCTATCGATGTGTTGATTTACACATTACAGTTGTAATTCTTCATACAGCTGAAAACAGCTGGGACTTTTTCATATCAAAAAAGACCTGTAAAGAAGAAAAACAGGTAAAAAGTGAAGGCGCTTTACGCAGGCTGTTCAGTAGCTTCAGGACTGTTGACTGGATGTCCAGTCATTCATTGCTGCATTCAGTGGACCTACAAGTGCTAAACCATTTTTCCAGCAATTTTGCCCTGTTCATTTTATTCCTTTACCCAAAATGACAGAGGAATAGCACTAAAAGTATAGTCGTTAATTCACCGATTCATCAACAAACTTGGGGCACTTACCATTTTGCTTAGCATTGTGGATGCAACACTGGATAAGTCGGAGTCTCTTATACAGGAAAAAATGTTCTTCGTCTTAAGAGGCCCACAGGGTTTATGAAGACGCATTAAAAAGGCCATTAACTCTGCCTTAAGAGGAAGAGGAAGAAAGTTCTTAGAGGCCGTAATGCTTCACAGATTTTAAAACTTGGCAGGAGCTGCCAGAGGCTGAAAGGGAGGAACCACATTTCTGTTGCAAAGGACAAGGTGAGAAAATGCTTAGCACTTAAGCGGCCCGGTACTCAGGTATTCTTGTCCGTGCAAAGTAAGTTTTCCCAGGACTGTCTTGGGAGATCCATTTAAGAAGGAACTTAAAAGCCACATCACGGAGGTCCAGGATTCCAGAAGAGGTTGGTAGTCGTCCCATGAGTGGTTATCAGTCGTTTAAGGCTTCTCAGTGAAGAGGGATTGAGTCAGCTTTACATTTGAGAGATAAGAGGCACTTGGCATCGTGGAGGCCAATAGGGAGGATGCAGGCATCACGTCAGTGAGATGAGAAGGAGGACACTGGGGTAGCCACGCAAAAGATGATAAGCAGATAAAGTAAGTCAGCTTTACAGAGGGAATGCAGCTGAGCAGTTGAGAGGTGGCGAAAAAGACTTAAGAAATGACTCTTATTATCATTTAATGTTAATTAGTTTCCATTTAAATGGCCACATGTGGCTAATGGCTACCATGTTGGACAGTGTGGGTCTAGAACTTAAGAAAGAGAGGTGGTCTGGCAACATTTTAAAATGCATATGGGATTTATGGAGCATTTTGAATCATGAGTAATGGATGAGAATGATGAATGGGAATAAGGTGGACAAAAGAGCCATGAGCAGAGCCCCGGTAACAGTATTTTGGCTTTAGACGGAGCTGGGTGAGCTACCGGGAGAGGTAATGCTGAGACCGAGGCAGAGCATGAGAGAAGAGGGTGGCAGAGCTCAAAGCAGGATGCCTTCCATGTCAAAGGGCTCAGTCACCCGGGGCTACTGAGAAGTCGAGTATTATGAAGCCAAAGTGGATCTGGCAACTAGCAGGACACGCATGATTTAAAGAAAAATAAAATGTATTCTGTGAGAGAGGTAAATACCACATTAGAGAGAGAAAGTGAGCAAATGAGAGATGAGCTTAAAGTTTATAAAGTAAAGAAAAACAGACGAGAGAGAGAGAGCACTGTCAGAGATAAATAGAATTTAAAAATACCTCTGTGAGAGGTCAGTACATTTGTAGTTTGAGGGGAAGGAGTCAGTCTGCAGAAAAAGATTTAACGCATGAAAGATGGAGAGGACTGATGGGAAGTTTTAGAGGACAGCTCAGATGGCAGGATGAGCAGCGCGGATGGGGAGAGAGCATCTTTGGCTTTGAATTTGGCGAGGAAAAGGAAATAGATCAATGGACACGTGCCAGCTCTCAGGGTGGAGATTCCAACTTTGCTTGCTACAAGTGTTTTCTCAAATGGGTTTTCTAAATCCTATGAGATAAAAATTGGGGCAAATAAAAAATGTTTAAATAAGTAGTAATAATAATAAAAGTAAATAGCTTAGAGCAGAACTTTCTTTGCCAGGCATGCTTACAAGGATGACATAAAAAATTGACTCGCCTACCCCTCCTAAAGAGTGTACAGTCATAAAGGAGCTTCTGAAGAAAAAAAAAAAATTAGGTCGCTGTCTGTAATGGACTGAATATTTGTATTCCCCCAAATTCATGTTTAAGTCCTAACCCCCAATGTGATGGTGTTTGGAGGTGGGGTCTTAAAAAATTTGCCCTGCATATGCCATTCTCCTCAGTATGTGTGTATTTTTTAATGGGGATATTTAGTGTTTAAAGTTTGGTCTTTTTAGATCATAAAGGACTTCCATTTTAAAAATAAGTTTAATCCCAACTCTTTCCTTAAGATCCTAGTATGTCATAATATTTTAGTTAAAGTAGTGTTCTTTCTTTCATTGAGTAAGAGAACATCGTCTTCTTGGAGTTCATAGAAATGTCTCCAAAACCTTTTAAAGAAGTTTGGTAGTTTGTTATGCTTTTAAACATCAAAGCAAGAGAAAAAAATAATTGGCAGTTAATTTTTGGTCAGGCTGAGTTTCAGTCAATATGTGGCATTTTTGGCCTAAGACTCGCAGCTACTAAGGTTACATGTAGCATCCTGCCTAAAGAAAGCCAAAAAGGGTCTGGAATTCAGAAGGATAGCACACATGAGGGCATCGTGTTTTTATGTGGACTCCGCATTATACCAGTGATTATTGCTGAGATAATATACTCTACCAACAGCAAGAGAAAACCCAAATTGGATTGAGTGTGAATAAGTTATCTGGGAAAGTGTTATTTCATGTCAGATTTCAGAAAAAGTACAAATGCAACTTAAGTATGTTCAGGAGTATCCCTACAAAAAATAAAGGATCTTTTATTTCTCACTCTGTCATGAGATCATACTGCACAAACGTATCTTTTAGCAGTGAACTAGGGAATAAAAAGCAAAAAGCAAAAAAACAAAAAAAGGTGCATGGAGAAATTTTATTTTACTTTTAATAATGTCTACTCAAGAGTGGAGATTTCTGTGTATTTTGTTTCCTTTGTGTTCTTTGAAATTCAAGTTCACTGTTCTCTCCACTGTACAACTAAGTTTAGTTTTTGGGGAATATGCCTTCAGATCCCTAAAAATATCTAGAACTTTTGTTTCCCTGTGGATCTTCATGTTGTTTAGGTAATTTTCGTTTTCATATTTAGTGACAGTTTTTTAAAAATTTCTCTTGGAGGGAGGAGGGTAGGTAGAGCTCAGGGGTAGAGTGCATGCTTAGCATGCACGAGGTCCTGGGTTCAATCTCCAGTACCTCCATTAAAAAAAAAAAAATTGAATAAATAAGTTAATTATCTCCTCCCACAAAGCAAACAGACAAACAAAAATCATAAAAGTTTGTCTTGGGATTTATGTCAAGGTGCAGCTCTCCCCACATTTTTGTTCCTTAAGTCCCTAAAACATTTAGGGAAAATAAGTGTTAGGTTAATTAAAAATTCTCATTGCAAGATTTGATTTTTTTCTCCATCACTTTCTCCATATCTCTTCCAAGTCCTTGAAACATAACTTGATGAAGCTGTCTGTTCACTTCTGGTGTATGTGTTATAAAGAGGACACTGAAATCATATGCTAAATCTATAACTTACGGGGAGAACAGTATCATTTTTCCCACCAGGAAGTTCATTCTGAAAGTGCAGGACCAGGAACAGACTTCTGTTTCCACATTTTAGGTCACAGCGTTTGCTGCCCCAAATCCCCTGGTTTTTTTTTTGTTTTGTTTTTGTTTTTTTTTTTACAGACTTTCTATCTGGTAGCAATTCCTGAGTCCCTGATAAGCGTGTCAGCTCAGGAACACTGTCAGCCTCCTCAACACTTGCAATTACATTCGTGTATCACAGTTTTAAAGTGTTAAACTTGGTTTTTGTCCTTCCACAGTATCGCTGCATCACCGGTAATCCAGAAGGACGAGTTGATATACTGAAAAATTATATGATCTGCCTTACTCTTTTAAATTTTTAGCATCAGTCGGAGTTGCTCCATTTCCTCTCTCTCTGTTTTACTATTCTGTTGTAAATATTTAAACTTTATTTATTTAATGTATTACATTTTAAGTATATTTCAAATCTACCTGGCCTTCCCACCATGAATTGTTATATTTTTTTTCAAATCCAAGACATTGAAAGAGGACAGCAGATAAAAGGTCTTTCTTAGCGCTGACCCTTTGACTCTTCTCACCCAGTCCTTCATCAGTGCTGTTTTTCTCTTGTTATAGATGGAGAGACAGGTTATATAGTGGAAAATCTCATGTCCAACTCGCATCTTAAATACAGCATTGAGTAGAATGTATCTCTCAATATTGCATTACTCCTTTTGAAAGTACATACATAGTTTACATTTATGACAGTTACCGGGATTAAATGACATAAATTTTAATGTCTAGTTTCTCATTGTCTGTCCCCTCCCCTTGCCCAAATTCTCCAGTGTCTTCTGTGTTGTCCACCATTCCCTTCACTGTCACCAACATCTTGCCCTCTGAAAATGAGAAATCAAATGCTGTTTAGCCATCTAATTTTTTAATTTGATGCCATCATTAATAAAATAAAATAAATGAAATAAAATAACATAGAATAGAGTTTTTGCATCCTCTAGGTTGATTTCTGATCCTGATTGAGCCATAATTCAGATGAATTTCTGAGACTGTAAATATGTGTGTGGGGGGTTCATACTTTGATTTTAACCTGAATTTTGGGTATGCTCCAATCAAATCAGTCTTAAGCAAAAATATTATTGATGGGAAACCTCAAATTCAACTCTAAAAAAGGAAAATCCATCTAGTTTTCCAAGAGCCATGGGCAAGGGCAAAGGGAGGTAACAGAGAATGGATACTGCTGAGATTGGCTATAAATGCCAGTTGTTATCATTATGAAGCATTTACATTGTAGTCCTGGTAAAATAAACCACAACACTGATGCCACACACTCTTAACGGATGCTGACATGTATAGAAGTGAGCTGACAGCTAGTTTCCTGAGGCAGGTGTTTTAATGTTACCACTGATACATATATGGGACATTTGGAATCAGAAAATTAAAATGAGATATGTAGCATCTAGAATGATGTTGATTTGCTGAATTTTTAGTTATACTGGAGGAACATTAAACTGTCTTTGTTATCTGATAATATAAATTTTATTCCCATTGTTCTGGTGAGTGAAAGCATCCTCCAGCTACTAAAATTATAATCAAGCTTCCAGTAAGAAATTTGCACATTTAAAATTAGCATATTTGAACACCAGTATCATTTTTCATCTTCCTCTAAAAAAGTAATATTGGCATTTAAAAACTCACAACACCCTTTGCTTGCAGTTATGAAAATAAACTTAGACCATTCTGCATAGTTGGTCATTATACATTTAAAACACCAAGACTAATAAAATTGGAAATATTTGAGAAAAATATTCTGGATTATGAGATTACCATTTTTGCTTAGTCTATGAAGAGGCCTTAATAAAATGTTGAATGTAACATGCCAGAAGGGAACAAATTATGAAATCACAGTTTTGTGTATTAGATCCTAAATCTAGATATTTGCAAAACCATGATGAATAGTCTGGATATCAAAAGATAAAACTTTACTTGAAAACTGAAATTACTGTTAAATGAGGTAGCATGCAAACAATGCATAATTCCCCAAATTGAGAACATTACATTAAATATAATCACATTTGTTAATGCAGTGCATGTTTAATCTACAGTTAAAGCATTATTCAAATCAGGTTAATTTACTTATAAAGTGATTAAGTCTAAAAAGATCAATTAAGATGAATATGCATGTTCAGGTACCTTGAATGCCCCATTCATTTTAATTTGATGTAGTAAATATATGTAAATAAACATGTGAGTTGAATATAAATGACAGAGAATAATAAAATAGTTCAGACCGTAAGTAAGAAATCAGGAACTAACAGCAGTAAAGAAATGATATTCAAAACATATTACATTTTTCACTAAATCTGTATCACTAAGATGATTACCAAATCAATATGACTTCTAGCGACGTGAGACTTTTAATTAATCTCGTTCAAGATGACAATCTCTTATTTATTATTATCTCTTATTAAATAATTTCCTCATCTTCAGTTGTGTGTCTACTGTAACTTCAAAATCATAATCCATTTCACAACAAATATATTCCTGCCTTGTGGCTTATTGTTTCATTATAGAGAGGTCATAGAATTAAGAAAATAGCATTTTCATCATAAACTCTCTATATAGTCTTTTTCTAAAATTCTTTCTTTGGAAATTGAATTGCCTAGATTCCTCTTAATAATTAATACCATTGGTACACATTCTTTTTTCCTCAGTGAATTTACTTACAAAAGGAAAAAAAATAAAATTATGCCTGCCAGGCTCAGCATGGTGTTTTATTGCTATTAGTATCATTAATTCACATAAACTTTAACATCAGTACTTCCAAACATTAAGAACAGAATACATGACAAATGAAAAGCATTTTGCCCACTTAGTGATATTCCGTCATCTAAACAGCATCTCCATGATGAGCAAAATTGACAGTGAATGACATACTCGAATATCCCTGGTCCAGTTTAGGGACGTCAAAGACAGCTTTTGATTTTCAAGGTCCTCTGCGAAAAACTGCATATATTTATGATAAATTTTGAAAATAATTTTTAAAAATTACAGGTGCATCCTCTGACAAATATCACTTTGAAAGTAACTTTTAAAAATAGCTTGCTGAATACTAGCCTTTGTTTATTCCTCTTAGATAAGAACTTTGTACCCTGTAATTCTAAATAACCGAGTACTTATGGTCTACTTCCATTGTTTAAAGGGAAAATAACTCTTAGTACTTAATAATTATGGTTTCATTGCTGTTATTGGCATCATCGTTAAGTGTGATGCGTCATCCTTAAAATAAAAAGTGCTAACCCTAATCCTTGTGGGTTTTTTTGGTTTTTGTTTGCACTTTCAGGGACAAAGAAATAGCATGGCATGAGACATGGCTCAGTTCTATTACAAGAGAAATGTTAATGCCCCCTACAGAGACCGCATCCCCCTCAGGATAGTCCGAGCAGAGTCGGAACTCTCACCATCGGAGAAAGCCTACTTAAACGCGGTGGAAAAGGGAGACTATGCAAGTGTCAAGAAATCCCTCGAGGAAGCTGAAATCTATTTTAAAATCAACATTAATTGCATTGATCCTCTTGGAAGAACTGCTCTCCTCATCGCAATCGAAAATGAGAACTTGGAGCTCATCGAACTGCTCCTAAGCTTTAACGTCTACGTCGGGGATGCTCTGTTACACGCCATCAGGAAAGAGGTCGTCGGAGCTGTGGAGCTGCTCCTGAACCACAAAAAGCCCAGCGGAGAAAAACAGGTACGTGCAAAACTACTTTTTTCAGTTTCTTTTGCTTGCAGAAAGTTTCTGTGGATGCTCAGATTCTCCCCAAATTTTAAGGAACAGAAAACCTGCAATCAGAACCGCTATGACAGAAGAGTACCGTTAAGCCCCCAGTTTATACTCTCCAGCAGTCACCACCACCTGCCCCTCCCACCCTGGCAAGTCAGACTTCAGTGGGAACTAAAGCAAAACGAGGTCACCTATGTTGGCTTCCCGTACACTGGAGACATTTCTATGTGAGAGTCAAGATACAAGGTTCAGGGCTTCCTAGGTATGGGTGGGTGTTTTTTCTCATCTTCGTTTTTTGATATTCTACAATATTTTGCTATTTTCCTGTTTAACCTCATTGCCTGTTCAGGAATTCTGCCTCTTACTGCAGAAGCGAATTGTACATCTAATTTTGATATGGTTCTTTAGCAAACCCCATTAAATGGTTTTAAATTGAGACTTACATATTTTTTTTTAAAAATCTAAAAAGATTACTAGAAAATAACTGAACTCTGACCGCAGGCTTAACTATATCAAGTTCACTGATGGCAAAATGTCGCTTTATCTTTATGTCATCAGTAGAAAATAAACTAAAATGGCACAAAATTATAAATACAATGTGGTTTTTATTCCTGTTTTCTCCCTGCTTCTTTTTTTTTTTTAAACCACCAAGGAAGTGGCGATGTCATAGACAGAAATGAATGAGGCATCTATTTCTGTCTGTCTAGTTCCTTCTGTTTCTTACTGGCCTGTATCTGAATTGTCTATTCGATCCTCTATCCTTTCACACTGAACTCTTCCTTCCCTGTTTCAAGTCTAATTGACTAATTGCAGAGACACCGCATGTACTGCAGTGGCTCAAAATCTGCCTTTTAAAGTAAAATCTTACACAAATCTGTGCCATTGCAGCTCTAGCAACTTCTGTTCTGTTTGTTAATGCGCCAACAGTTCTCTGCAAATGATAGGCTCTTAGGAGACGTTGCAGTCTTTGAAGACGAGCTCTGCTGTAGCTCTTATTGTCTTTGCTTTACTGGAGGACTTTCAGCAGACTCCTCGCCATTAGTAAGAGAACTTCTTAGCTGCACATCTCCTGAAAACTCCTCTCCAGAAGCCCGCGTTCTATGGCCCATTCTTATGTCTCCCCACCATGCACCCCCTTTTCCTTAACGGACCCCAAGCTTTGATAAAACAACACTCCACAAGACCCCTATTTCATTGCTTGTTGTTTTCCTGGCTTTTTCTTGTTTGTTTCACAGCCAGTTGTTTGTGGATTACCTTCTCAACATACTGGTAAAACTTTACTGATAGAAAAATTTGTTTCATTTATCCTTCCGAACTTGTACAAACCCTCGACAGGGATGGACAGGTAATGGAATTTCTGAAGATACTTGTTATGTTACATCCAAGTTTTTCACCACTGGAGAAATGCAAAGACACTTAGGCAGGAAAGAGTAGAAGTCTGTTTTTATCTGTGTAGGTTCAGGTGCTACTTTCAGTCACCTTGTGATTTGGAAGTTTCTTCCATGATCATGTCTTGAAGTACTTGCATTTTTTAATAACAGTGATTTTATAGTGTACACCCTCTTGTTTTATGTCTCTATAGACCACCACAAGATAGGTATTAATGTCTGTGGGTCTGGATCATTTTAGACCACAGCAAGTCTTTAGAACAAAATGGCCATTGGTGTTTTTCCTGTTTATTACTGCATAACCTTCTTAATTCTATTTTCTAGAGAATATTGACCAAACATTTCAGTGTCTCTTTAGACAATGACATTTGTGCCAGCCAAAGTAATTTGGTGTCTGGAGAAGATATCTGCTATTATGAGAGTGTTTGTTGGAAGATGTTCAACTTCTGAGCTAAATTCTAGTCTGACAAGTAGGTCCTGGCTCCTTAGAGGCACTTGATTTGAACCCTGAGTTTTAATAAAAGGCAGTAAAGGTTTGCAATCTGCCAGGAGTCTGAAATATCCCAGGCCATGTGTTTCTGGAAGATTTCTCTTGGATCAGTTTGCAAGCCAAGATTTTTTCTTTCCTATTTGCACATTCTGGAATCCCTTTTCAGCGAAGGTACTGAGAATAAACAAACAAAAGGAATTGTATCTTTTTCTTCAAACTTTATAATTTGGAAAGAGAAAATCCAGTCTACCTCAAAGTCCATGGTGTCTTGAACAATGACAGTGAGGTTGTTATATCATGACATTTCTACAGTGTAGTGCGCAAAAGATGGCCTCAGGGGTCGGGTGGGGGGAGGGCAGGCAAACCCCATGAGAGCTTGGCTGTTTATCTGTGATTTACTTAGATTATGCATCTCCTAAGTACGGCCACCATCTTGTGGAATAGCAGTTTCCATAAACCAGTGTCTTGTAGGTAACAAGTAAGTTCTTGACAGGATTTTTTTCTCTCAAACAGTGTAATTCCTTAGATGATACTCATGATTGTTGAAAGTTATTTTGTGTGTTATTATAATTTACCTAATTTCCACTCTCATGGGCAACCCTCAAGGCTCTAGAAAACATTACTATTCATCGTGTTGAGATTACTGACGCCAGTGGTTAAAACTTGAACACAATAATATCCAAGTGGACAAAATAAACATAGCTTGTCTTAAAATGAGTCAAAAAAAATGGATCTAATATTTTTAAAAAAGCATACAAATCTCATGATTAGAATACTTAGGACTTAAAATGTGATGAATGTGGATCTGAAAATATATTCTTCTTTTACAAATCTGTCACATATTTGTTTCTTTCTCTGGAAGAAGCTGCAATGTGTGCTGGCATCCTGAAATCCTGGGGGCTGTGAGACTTCAGATTAATCTGCACATTAATCCAGTACATTCGCCTGGGAGCAATTTACAGTTGGCACATGCTTACTGTGCAGGGCGTTAGCTGAGCACTGGGGAAGAGACATTACTCCTGTTTTCTAGAGGTTTAAGGTCTAGTTGTGAAGAGAGTTGGGGAAAATATCATGGGGATATGAATAAAGGTGATCACAATGGAAAAGGAAAAAGAGAAATGAATCCTTGGCTAATTATGAACTTGAATTAAATGGACTCGGTAAATACAAAATATTACTGTGTAGAGGGTGTCAGGGGAGCAGGAGAAAGGCCAAGATGGAGGAAGAATGTTTAAGGGTTTATCGCTGGGAAAATTCATTCCATTAACTAAGATCAAGAGTATCAGAAAGGTTTGTGGGACCTGGTTGGATATACTCAGTTTTTGATTTTGGTTGAAATTGACATGTAGGAGATAATTAGAAATTTTGGACTTAAGAAAGGGGTCTGGGATTGATACACAGACAGTAGGGAGGACATTGATGCACATAAAATCATCTGTCCTCCGTCACTGTGACATTGATTGTCTCTCCTTTCCCATGTATACTGTTTAAATGTCTATGTTATTTTCTCAACACAGCATCTAATCAAGATACTTAGGTTTTGCCAGATACACAGATGGGCATAGATCATTAACTACTCCCTTCCATATTTAATGTAGATCTTCATAAATCAGGGCATCGAGTTCTTAGGGTTTTGTTTTCATTTTTACTGTAAAGAGTGGGAAGAGTAATAACTGATTTCTGTCCTGCAGTAGACACAGCCTCCGTGCTCCACGCTCGGCAGGACGATGGGACATTATGTATTCGTACTGGGACGGCTCCCTTGCTAGGATCACTCTTCTGATATTCTCCGATGACTTGAACTTTTCTTTAACCTTAATACCTTCTTTCTCTACGGAGAATAACTGAGAGTGACTTCTTAGTCCCACTTTTCAGTCAATTGATGGGTTCCTTGACTTTTAATTATTTCTAGAAGACCTTTCTCTTTGATGTCTTCTAAAGCCAGATTCCATTTCAGTTTTTTAGCGGCTCCAGTAAATGTTTATCAGAAACAGAATTTTCTTTTTCTCTCTTCATTTAGACAGTGGTACTTAGTCTTCAGCATCATCAGAAATACTGGGGGGGGCTTGTTAAAACACAGGAGTCACAAAAGATGACCACCGTGCTGTCCAGCGTTAGCCATTGCACCCATTGGAACAGGGATCATTTAAAGGATTAGTTAATTATCCTAATTTACAATATGAGCTAGATACATTTAAAAGAAGCCTCCAGGGCTGCATATTTAGGCTATGTCTCTATCTTGAATACCATGATGCCATTTATCATGTAGTTGCTCAATAAATACTAAGACATTAGAAGCTCTGAAATGCCAGGGAAGAGCAGAGCTGAGTAACAGAAGTGCTGACTTCTACCCTGTTCACCACCTGCAAACAGGACAAGTCTCTGAATCTCTCTGAGCCTTGGTTTTCTTGGCTATTAATTGGAATTAATCATAGAATTAATTTACTTGCTTCTTAAAGTCTGGTGGAGGTAAAATTTTGTTAAAGTGTTTTATAGGGTAACATGTAATAACAACATCATATACGGTTATTACTGTATTATGCCACGATCTCTGCCTTCCTTTAACAAACAAAGATACAAATAATACAACAGAACGCTGAAAAGAAGGAGCTGAGTAAGCACTGGCCAACTTTCCTTCTCGAGAGCATGACTTCCTTTTCATTTGAAAAATACAATCATTAGAAATAGAAACCCTGCTTAGAGAGAGCGAAGGAGAATTTAATTCAGTTTACCTTTTTTTGTTTCCATCTCAGTGCACATAGGAAATTTTTAAAAAAAAATACTAATTTCTATAGATGTGCTAATACAATTTGTGGCTTTAGAAACAGTACCTATCACTTTTATGAAGTGATCAGAAAATCAAAGAGAGAAATAGGAGGTTGGCGTTAGCAGGTTAATGCAAATATATCTCCAACCCGAAATACATCCTGCTGACTAAAATTAAAGAACATTTTTTCAGTTGATATGGATGCTAATAAATATACCCCTGGCTACTGGGCAGAGAAAAAGTTTGCTTTTATCTCTTGCATTTCTTTGATTTTCCTCTTTAGGCTTCACAAATAATGTACCTTCTACAGTCCCATGAAATTCATATGGCCCCTCTTCAGTCACATTGTATGTCAAGACAGCCAATATGCTCGAAGCTTTAGAGCTGCCCCTTGCAGAATGAAAACATGTTAATAACTTCCTTGGTGGTTAACCAATGGGAGTTACACCTTCCTATTTATCTTTATTAGATCCTTGATATCGACAGTAAGTGAAACTAAATAAATGTATAATCATAATCTTAGTCACTACCAAGATTCAGACTGAGAGTGAGAGCAAGAGCAAGAGAGAGAACTACAGTAAAATATTAAAGATGTTCTCCCCCCAAAATACTTATCCTATTGTGAGGCATGGCTCAACCAATCATCAATAATCCTCTCTTTATATTTTGATGTAAAATATCAATAGAAAAGTTGTTTATAATATTGTCTAAATCCACCATTGATATGAAAAAGCTGATAAAATAGATAAACAAGGACCTACTGTATAGCACAGGGAACTATACTCAACTTCTTGTAATATATTATAATGGAAAAGAATCTGAAAATATATGTAGATGTATGTATGTATATCTGTAATTGAATCACTTTGCTGTATGCCTGAAACCAACATTATAAATCAACTACATTTCAATAAAAACATAATTTTAAAAAAATGAAAAGGCTGAAAATGATCCCTAAATATGATCTTTATAAAGTAAAGTAGTAACCAGTATAAAGTATTTTTATTAACAAGTACTCTGAAAATTCAGTCGAGTCTTATTTTCCCACAGCAGGGATTTTTAAAGGTATTACAACATAGGGCATAGATTGTGTTTAATCAGCTGGCAAATGGCAATCATGAGAGATCTGAATAATTCTGCCTTACATGGAAGAGTTTTTAAAAGATGGGCTATGTTACACTGTTAATATGATAAAGTGGCTTAAGCTAACTGGTCATTCTGACTCATAAAATAATACACGTTGACATTGTATTCTTCTTGAAGGCCAGTAAATTATAGAGAAGTAATCCTTCGGGACCATGTTCTCTTGCTCTTTGCTCTCAGTGTATCACACTTATTATGAAAGTAAAAATCATCATCATCATCATTATTAAATATGTTTGGAACCCACAAGAGCAGAAGGCTTTTAGCGCTTTCTGAAACTCAAGTGAAAAGAGAAAGGAGCAAAAAACAATCTGAAGCAAAGCAGTAAGTAAGCACTGAGGCATTTCCATCACACAGTAAGAAAATACAAGACAGGGCTCTTATACTCTGTTTGTGGACAAGGAAGGAGTGAGAAATAGTGAAAAGAGTTGAGAGATATAAATCCTATTTTATAATCTCAGACAACTTATTTAAGCCTTTTGAGCCTTGACTTTCTCATAAATAAGAGGGGGTTTATTGTCCCTGCTCACCAGGTTGTTGTTAAGATTAGACAGTTAACACACCAATGTGATGAGCATTAAGAAAGCTCATTACCTGCTGATTCCTCCACTTCGATGCTGTCTGAGCATTTTACACTTATTAAATTCAATTTAATTAAAAGTGCATATGTACATGGAAGAGTCTAAAAAGTCCTCAAGGCAAATGCTTTGTGAAGTACTGGATGCTGCTATGAGGAGTGAGTGTATGTTAAAATAAGAAAGAGGAAAACTCATCTTTCAAATGTGAGCTTTGGTGAAAAGCTTTTGGGGGGTCATTTTTATTAAATCCCCCCAATCCATCATAAATGTTGTGATTAAATCTAAAACTATTACATGATGTCTCAGTAGGCAATATATTAATTGAACTTCATTCATTGTAATAATTAAAAAATTAATCGTTGAGGAATATTGAGATGCCACTTAACAGTTGTAATTAATTGAATGGATAAGGTGTTAATATAATTGGGAATTTTAAAAAGACATGTTGTGATTACAATGTCTCAGAACTGTTCTCAGAATGCCCTTTCCACCTCATATTTACTTGTACTCTGATTAGATGCAAAATGAGTTAAGTTTTTATTGCTTGAATATCTGAAGCACAAGAAAATGAGGACTGAAGTTATGCAGAATTTCAAGAACCAATTTTTCAAGCACTCAGAAAAAAGACATGCTCTCAATTTCATCACAATTTATTCTTGATGAAATGATTTTCTGAATCAAGTCATTTCTAGATATCTCAGTGTCAAGTCTCCAGTATTTGAATCGTGTGTTGGAAACTCTTGACAATAATTCCAAACTGTGTGTTTTGAGCAGGTAAGAGTCGATTTATAGAACACAGCCTTCTTAGAGAATGCTCAAATTCACCCAGAAGGAGTGGGTGGTTTTTGGAGGGAAAGAACAATTCATAATTACAAATTTACCTAATGAATGCATAATGTCTCTTCTCTTAAAGGAGATCATGCTGGGTGAGTGGAGTGGGTTTAACTTTGCAAGATCCTCACCCCCTCACTTGTGTAACCGAACTGCAACACTTCTTAGCTTCTGGAATCTCCCAGAGAAAGTATTTAGATTTGTTTGATTTCGAGACACAGGCTTAATTGTCAAGCAATACCAGCATCATCGAGTAAAAATGTGAATTTTTAATGCAATAATATCATGATGAGTAAAGTATAAGTTAGAAATAATTATGCATTTATTTAGATTTTACGTGTTATCCACTGTCCAGAATATCAGAGAATCCTCAACTAGTGGTATATTGAATAATTTTCCTCAAAAACAATACTCAATTTGAAAAATTAATAGGTTGAGGTACACTGTAAATTTCTACTACATTTTACCTTCGTGGTTGTAGGCAAGGGATAAAAACATTATTGGTGATTATTGAGCTTTACAATGTGCCACGTATTCTCTCAAGGCCATTCTACGCTGTTACCTCATTTAAACCTCATAACAGTCTTTATTATTGCTATTTTTTTAAAGTTAACTTACCCAAAGTCACCGTCAGTAACTAAGGACTTAAATTGCTTTCTCCCCTCTGGCAACCCGTGTGGATGCCACTAACAATTGCAGACTGCGTTCTTGCTAATCTTCAAAAAAGCCTTAGAATCTTTGTTTAACAGATGTGGAAGCAGTTACTAAATAATAGGGCTTTAATGAGGATTAAATGCATGAGTGCGGCAGTAGGGTATACTCAAACTTTCTTTTTGACTGTCCGGTATATATTTCCACATTTATTTAATGGATTCCTCCCAGTTACCCTGAACCATCCTAGACAAGGAAATTGAAGCTCAGAGAAATTGAGTTACTTGCCCTAGAGAGATTTGAATATAGGTTTCTCTGTTTTCATGGACTTAACTCTTCTTTTGCCAAACTGCCTGGTTACTTTGTCCATCAGATGTCGCGCAATCTCAGCCCTTCAGAACTGCCACCTCCTAGGAGCAAAAACTTGGTCCTGGAGCAGCATAGAAAGATTTCTTCAGGTCCTTGACTTCTCCAAATTATCCTGAAAATTCCTTTAGCCAGAGGCTGCTGAGCAAATCTTTAGTGCTTTCAAATGACTCATTTAGCAAAACTGGCTATCCGATGCCCTCAGTTCCTCCTAGATTGTTGTAGGCAACCATTGGCAGTAATGAGGAAACGCTAGAGGCTGAGAAACTGCTGGGAAGCGGGAGGTGATTACATGTCAACCAATGTGCACTTTATATTGTCCCGTGGGTGGGTCTGACACGGAGCTGGAGGGACTCAGAGAGGACCCGATGGCTGAGACTCTGCAGAGACAGACCCTACCTCCCAGACTGGAGGAGGTTATTTTGGAGACAACACAAATCCTTTTCCTATTAATACGTGACCAAAATTATGAAACCCTGATCCAATTAAATACCTCTCTTCTTTACTACCATCATATCCTGTATACCTTGTGCCGACAGTATGTAAATAGGTATCACTTTCCCCTCCTATGCAAATCTCACAATACCAGGAAGTAAGAGTGTGTGTGTGTGTGTGTGTGTATGTGTGTGTGTGTGTGTGTGTGTGTGTGCACCCTCCCTCTCTGTAGGTTCTGCACTCTTGGATTCAACCAGTGACAGAGGGAAATATTTTAAAAATTCCAGAAAGTTCCCAAAAGCAAAACTTAAATTTGCCTTGTGCTGGCAACTTTTTACATAGCATTTATATTGTATTCACAACTATTTACATAGTATTTACATTGTATTAGGTATTACAAGTTATCTAGAGAAGATTTAAAGTATATGGGGGGATGTGTGTAGGTTATATGCAAACACTACACCATTATATATAAAAGACTTGAGCATTCTCAGATTTGGGGATCCAGATCTAGGGTCCTGGAACCAATTGCCCACAGATACCGGGGGCACCCACATATACATACACAGATACACACGCATATATATGTACACACATGTGCACACATTTATGCAGGCACTCACACTGTTTCACAATAAGAATAATGGAAAATGGGACTGCTTTTCTTAAAATCATCGACAGTATCTTAGGCTTGGAAGAGATTCTAAAGTCTGTCTGAAACTATCACCCATACAGTGTTTATTATTTGTGCTAAGCATGAGCAATATAGAATTATTCCTTTTCTTTTCCTTTCAAATGATTTTAATGCTCACACAGATCAGCCTGAGTCAGTATGAAAGGAGGCTGTTTACACAAGGGCATGAGTACCAGGGGCTGAGGGCGACTGGATGCCATCTTGCAGGCCAGCCACAAATACATAGCAGAACATTAACATGAGTTATCTCTGGATATTGGGATAAAGGGTATGCTGTTCCTTTTTGTGCTTTTCTGTCTTTTCTAAAATCTCTGCAATGAACATATATTATTTTCAAATCAGAGAGAAATATGTGTCTCAATCTGTATGTGTCTATACATCTATGTATATTTATGTACAGAAACGTTTATCGTGGAGAAACTGGGTATGTATGTCATTATCTACACTGACAGACCCAGCAGTGTAGACTCACTATACTATTCTCGGTACAGAACCATGACTTCCGCACCTGCTTCAGCTCCGCTGGAGCAAAGCAGCAAGGGAAACTCACGATGAAGAGACAGACAGGGAGGCTGGGAGAATGGTTTGGGTGAGCAAAGATTCAGTAAAGGAATCCTGTATTTCTTCATTTTGATGCAGGAAAAAATGGATGTGGGGTGTGAGGAGGGCCATGTCCCAGGCTTCGGTTGAGCCCCTGGGATGTGCCCCGCCAAGCGTGGGTCCTTGGCTTTGCGCAGGAAAGAATTCAAGAGCGAGCCACAGTTGAGTAAAGGTAGGTTTATTCAGAGAGATCCATTGAAAGGCAAGAGAAAGGCCACGAGGGGTGGGAATTGGGTGCTCAGATTAGAGTCAATGTAGGTGCACACTCCATAGACAGAGTGCGGGCCGTCTCCCAACGGCTGGGGTGGGGGTGGGGTGCGGAGTTGGGGATGGGGAGAGAGAGGCCGTGAGGGGCAGTGTTGCCCATTTTTATGGGCTTTGGTAGCTTCATATGCAAATAAGTGGAAGGACCAGTCTAACTAGTCTGGGATTCCCAGGAAGTTGGCCGTTTCCCACTCTTTGACCTTTTGCGGCTAGCCTTGGGGCTGCCCTGGTGCCTGTGGGCATGTTATTCACCATGCTAAAGTGTTACAATGGGTGCATAATGAAGCTCAAGATCTGCTAGAAGTCAAATCTCCCACTGCCTTGAGCCTCAAGGCCTACTGGAGGTTGAATCTTCCACCATTTTGATGTTAATGGCTGTAGCATTCTTTGAATGGCTGTGCCCTGCCCCGTTCCTGTCTCAATTTCTCCCCTTTATCTACTATCTTTAAAGTTTTCTTGGCCTCCTACTGTGACCGAAAATTGTTAAAATGTGATCACAAAATAGTCCTTGACCTGAGGGAACTAAATCTAGTAATCAATTGCAGCTTCAAGATAAATAAAAGTAATAATATAGAATAGGTGTCGTCATTCATTTTGTTCTCTATACAAGATTGAATTTCCAATTGTATTTACATCTCTACTGTTGTGGGAGGAGGGGCACAGTGTTTAACATCTCAGAATTATCCACATTAGATTATGCAAGACCCCAAAATTGAAGAAATTTAAGATTATTAAAAAAAAAAAGAAAGAGACAATTATTGTAATGTTTCTGTGAAAGGATAAACGTGTCTAAAAAATATTCGGTGGATTTGGGAAAGTGTAATATGTTGATATATTAGAAGGCTTCTTTTGTGCACAATGGTATGATACCATTCTCTCCACCCCAAATAGAATCAGTTTGAAATGTTTTTGCTTTGCACACATATAACTATGAGCTTTATCAATGAAATGCTCAAGATTTTAAAAAATTTTATTGATCAATTAAGTGTATGTTAAATGTTGCTAGTTCACTTTTCTCTTGTATACTTTACCCTAGAATATTAGAGCCCATTAATCTTTTTTTTTATTATCTGAGGAGCTTTTGAGTCTTTTGACCTTCAACTACCAGCCTGAGGAAAGTGTACTTCAAGTATATTTAGGAAAGTGCATGTCGAGGGCTTTTCAACCTGCACTTCACTATACTCTGAAAAGTATACTTGAAGTGCTTTTCAGCCTCGATCTAATGCCTTACTTGCAGGTAGATTAAACCATGTGTTCTAACTCCTGCTTTAGACGACTTTTACTTTACTGTACCATGTGCTACTTAACCCTGGCCTAGGCTGCCTGGTTCTCTCAACCAAAAAAAGCAAAGACTCAGGTTTAACTTTGTGAAATCAGAGAGCATTTTGATATCATACATACTGATCCCACATCCCCCCACCTTTGCCACAACACACACACACACACACACACACACACACTCCTGGAACCATTACAAGTCTGAAGAAAGTGAAATTTAGAGAAATTTAGGAAACTTGCCAAAGATTACTGAGATTATTCATTCTTGAGCCAGGATTAAAGTTCACTTTTTGGGGGTCGAGAATCAAATAGAAGTATTTATCATAAACATTACTTTCATTCCAGCCTTAAGCATGGCGTAGAACAAGGGGAAAATAGAAATACAAATAAATGTGTTAAGGCTTAGTTTTGCGTAACAGAAACCGTTTCCTGTTGGAAAAGGATCAGATTTGGAATCAGACAGACAGGAGTTCAAGTCGTAGCCCCATCCCTTACTACTGGCATGACCCAATGGTGATTGTTAACTTGAAACAAAAAAGCGCGAATGGCTGCCTCTCACAATTACTGTGAGAACTGGAAATTCGAAATACTTCGTGTACAGTGAGTGCCTCGTGTATTTACCTTTGATGTAGTGTTGTTATCGTCGTCATCATCATTCACTTATTTCAGAACCAACTATGCTAATTTGATCTGTCTAGAGATTCACATTGGAATCATGATTCTATGTTGTCATGATTCGGTTCCAGATAGGCTGATGCAGACCCCTGGGGGCAAACTTGTTGAATCCTCGTGATGAAATCTCTGAGGCCAGGCATCCTAAACACCCGCACAATGGTTAGGAGGGTTGTGAATCGATGAGGGGTCAGATGGACCCAGGAAAACTGACCGTTTCCCCAGAGATGTCAGGAAGCCAGGAGAGAGGAAATGGATGAGCCTTCTAAGACCACAGTCAAGTCTACATATATAATACAATCTAAACATGTTGTTAATCATCAAATACAATGTCGTTTCACTCTGAATACAGAGAGAGAAAAGGAACAATCATGATTAAAGAAAATGATCGGAGATGATCTCATGGAAGAATAAACAGGTTCCCTTAGGGATATTTGAGGGAGTATGTTTTCAGAAGAGACAGGTCATTTAAATTCAACATTATGAGAATAAATGTAGAACATCTCCTCACATAAGTCACACTGTTTCTTTTAATAAAGATGAGGTAAAGTAGATCAAGTTTGTTTTGACCACATTCAAGGAAAAGACTGCCACCTGGTGAATACTGGCGGCCTCTGGAAACACGTGTATTAGCTTTAACCATCTGGCGTGAACTCAAAAATAATAGGCATATACTTTTTAGTATTTTTCTTTACTTTTCAATAGATTACAGTTCTACATGCCACAATATTAGCAGAGGTTTTGTAAGGCGCCACAAACATCACCAGTTTCCATGAAATTTGTCCATTTTTACCTGGTACAGATGCCTCTTCTATGGGTGATGTAATTCAGATTAAATGTTACCCCCCAAAAAAGCAAACACAAATTCATGGACCACCATGATACACTTCTTTGGATTTCTTCTTTACTTAATTCTATAGCAAATGATTAAAATGATATCTGGGGATTACGATAATGCTAATACATTCCATTCTTTACAAATCTGATCCAAAAAGCAAGGAGCAGAGGAAGTGATTTTTTTCATTCTGTAACTAGTGCTGCGCTCAGCGTCTGTTTTGATTTTCCCTGAGACTCAGCCTCTTCTGTATATTTCATCTGAGGCATGAGAGTTGTGGAATTTATCCCCCAAGTTTTCTTCTTCTAGTAACATGTTGCCCCTGCACCTATCCTGCTAGACACATTTCGGATGCTTTAAAACAGAGGTTAAGAAGTCTCTTGGCTGGTGGCTACAGAACTCGTAAATTGCTGAAGTCTTTCATTCTTGTATCTAAAGATTTAAGTTCACAGCTAAAGAAACTCAGTGGAGGAAAGAATAGAACAGCATGATCTTTTCCCTTCCCATGTGCGTTTTTCAGCATCCAGTCAAAAATCTGGGTGATACTTTCTTTACTCGTGGGCAGAATGAAGCCATCATTCCATCAGGAGGACCAAGTGCCCATCACTTTTCTCGTGCCCAGAAAGCCGGGCTGCAGGGCTGCCACGACTTAGCTCCTGTCTTCTCTCATTAGCTTCACACTGTCACTTCCTAGAATTTTTCCAAGCGTTAGTTCAGTTATTTTTATGCAGCCTCAGAGGAAGAGTTTTGAAAAGCAAGTTATTTCCGTAGCACTCCTTGGTTTCATAGCTATGTTTTTAATCCTGAAAGGGCTATGTTTTTGTGGCCTTGACCTTCCTGGATACTTAGCAACACAATACATCGTGTGACAGTGATAGCTCAACAGATTTTCCTCATTTGCATAAATTTGCTGATTCTTCTTAACGAAGCCTTTTTTTTCCTTTTCCTTTTCCCTCAAGTGAATACTAAATATATAAATATAAAAACTCTATTAGCCTTGGTTGTTATAGTTGGGTCTTTTAAAACAAAATTGCTTTTGAGCCTGTTATCCTGTGATGGTCTTTGTGAGTCACCTTCTTTTCAAACTTGTGAATGTCAGTGTGTTCCTTGGGCATCTTTTACTCTTCAAACCAAATCAAATTGTAGTCGCATTTTCTTCTCCTGGCTACATAATACTGTGCACGTGCTGGGTATTAAGTAACAGTCTGCCCAGTAGATGGTGGATGGATGAACATGGCTGATTAAAAACCCCGTCATCACTACTGAAAATAAATCGGGCAAAGAACAATCTGGCAAGATAAAATCGAACATCAAGAGCTTAGAGGCTTTATTTAGTTAAGGTAGCAATTCTCACTTAGACCATATTCAGAATTAATATCTTTGTTATAACGTTTTATGGGATTTGTTGTTGTTGTTTTTAATTTGGCCTCTCTCTCCCCACGATGCTGTGTAGGATTGTAAGTGAAGTACTGCATCCTGAGAAGCCTCATCTCATCTTAAAAAGTTAAAGTTCCATATGGAACATGCAATGCAGCCTTCCTTGACTGCACTATTTCCATAACAGCCGGCAACTGTTAAAAAATAAAACACACCTGAAATTTTATACATATTGAGAGAGAGAGAAAGAGAGAGAATGTGTGTCTGGATAGAGAGAGAGACAACGTGTATCTCTGAGTAGTGGGAGTTAGGGTGAATTTTGTGTCTCCCTTGTACTTCTGACATTTTAAAAATCTTTATGCAATAAAGATATACAGCTTTTATAATTGGAAAGAGTCAGCGCTTTTCTCACAGATTATAATGCTTCTGCATATCACAACAGACAAAGGCAACAATGAGAAAGCAGTTATTAAATGTATGGGCAGGTTAAACATGAATATAAAGTTAGAATTCTTTCTTTGGAAATCTTTAATTATACTATTAGAGTTATCCATGAAAGGGACGTAAAATTTAGGAAATTTATACTCACTCAACAGGCCCATTCTTTTATTGCTCATAAAGGAAATAAAAATTTTTCTTTAGTATTCTTAAATTTAACTTCTCATTATTAACGGAAAAATAAAACCCACAATTGTAATAATTATCTGTTTTCACATCTAAGATCACAAACGTAAAGGGTACTTTCTCCTCCTTTCATTTGTGCATCACTGCAACTCAGTGTTGGAGCTCAGAGCTCTTTCTTCATACTAAGGTGACTCGATCCTCCGAGTAAACAGGCAATGCTGTTATGACTAAGCGTGAAGCCAGTGAACGTCGTCCTGGAGGCCACGCTGAGGGTCAGTGGATGAGCCAAGATCACCTAACTCCTCAGTTCTATCTCATCTGCTCCTTTTAAGGTGTAACTGATCCAGCCACACATTCAGCTGTGGCCAACTCACAATTGCCAGGCATTCGGGCTGCCCACCCTAGACAGCCTTACCAACCTGCAGCCATTCACATCTTCTCAGCTCCAACTACCGGTTCCATATTTTCACTTTGCCATATTATCTTCTCATTCATGGGAACTATTTTGGTTCCCACCCTGGGCTTTTGGACCAGTGTGTTTTCCCATTAGGACACCGCATCCATGTAATTCTGCTGCATCTCTCCCTGCCAAGAAAGGATCCATATGAAATTTTTTTTTATCATTTTCTTTGTTAAATGGGTGCTGTGACAGAGAAAAAGCAGAGTGAATTTTCCACTTGAAGCATAGATTGTTTAAAGAAATCGAGGCATTAAGCACAGTATGCAATGGTATTTTGCCATGCTGGATTGATGACACCTTGTTCCCATGCCTCCACATTCCCCATATTTTGAGTGCTCTTCAATCAAAGTGGATTAAGATGTGAGGATTCATGTCATTTGTCCCTACATTCCTGCCAAACATGCTCCATCCAACTAGGAGGACACAGTCTGGCGCTGTGTTTCCTACCCTCCTAAGAGTCTCAGGCTGCTTGAAAAGTATGGGCAAGCTTGATAGTGTTTGTTTAAATTTAACACAAACGAAGATACATTTTACTCCATGGACACTTCATTGGAACCTCAAATGACAGGACTTGACATAATTATGTCAACTTTTATTTATTCATGTAAATCTACATTAATCATGTGCAGCAGACTTTAAACAAACCTTTGGAGAAAACTATAAAACAGAAGAAAATGAAAGTTAACCACGGTGTGATTTTTAACCTCTGAAAGATGTGTTTTATTTCAAAATTATCTTTATAATGATTTGATA
Source organism: Vicugna pacos (assembly GCF_048564905.1). Lineage (NCBI taxonomy): Eukaryota > Metazoa > Chordata > Mammalia > Artiodactyla > Camelidae > Vicugna > Vicugna pacos. The sequence goes on along the minus strand of NC_133000.1, from coordinate 11,132,434 downwards.
GTATGTATTCCTTTGTATTTAATACAGACAGTTTAAAATGTGTTTAAAAAGTATTTAAAATAAAATGATACAATCAAAAAAGAGAAAAGAACTTATACAACATAAAACAAAAACTGATAAAAATAATTCTATGTAATGCAGACTGACGACAAAGAACGAGAAGGCAATTATGCAATTTTCTGTATTTTATGCTCCATCTAGGTGGTGAAACTAGCACCCTTTATTTTTGTTGGAACTAAATCCTTTTGAAAAACCAGCTTAGTAAAGTTTAGCAAAAGCAAAACCAAAGAAAAAGGTAGTCATAATTAATCACTCTTTCATGCATTCAAAATGGAGATGATTAAGTAAATTACAGTGTATTTTAACACTGTACAAGTTAAAATATTGCACAACCATTGCAATAATATTGAGAACACTTAAAATCTATCAAGGGATAAATACCAAATACCAACTGAATATCATGAGGATTAAATAATGTCGTAATTAATTTAAATATGATGTGAATGCTAAGTCTCTTTAGCAAGCATTAGAGGTTTTCATGTGGATAAGACTTTCTGAGCACAAAAGTAAAGTAGATATTTAGCTTATATGAAACCCTATACACATGACATTCATTCATCCTCAAAGTTTGGAGACCTATTTTAATGAATGAGTGACAGGTTACACTGAGCAATGTTAGGGGGAAGAAAGACTGATACATCTGATTAGTAAGATGAAAATAACATTAACAGTCTTTATAATAAAAATTTACATAAAACCTAAAACATGGAAATATTTGAAATAAATACAGATTTTTCAAAAGGTTAATAAGTATATTTTAAAAATAATGGTGAAGAAACACAGGTGAATTCTACCATTCAAGAAACATATTATTCCAGTCTTTCACAGACATTTCTAACTTTATGAGACTAATACAGCCTTGGCATCAAAAATCAGGAGGGGATAGTGTGAGAAAGGAAAATTCTGGCCCAACAAAAATATAAATGCAAAAATCTCAAGCAGTTTATTAGAAAACCCTATTAATGTAATTCACTACCTTAACAGGTAAAGGAGAAGGCAATAAATGATTACTTCACTAGATGCCAAAAAAATAAAGCCTTTGATAAAATTTTTATCCTTCTATGATAAGGAAAAAAAAACCAACTAAGCAAACCAGGAGTGAAACAGACAAAAGACTTTCCTTGATTAAGAGAATCTATTAAAAAATCTAAATCTTGTATCATTCTGAAGAGTGAAATATTAAAAACATTTTTATTAGTATCAATAACAAAACAAGGATTCTCAATATTTTTTCTCCAGACACTACTCTACTGGAGGCTCTGTTTTGGATAACAAAAAGTGTAAAAATAAAAAGTATAAAGACTTGAAGAGATAAAAAGTATATTCACATAATGTGTCGACATTAAACCAAAATGTAATCTGTAAATTATTATAATTAATTAGAAAGCTTATCCGAGTCATGATATGAAACATTATTCCAGAAAACTCAAAGGCATTTTAGACCCTAATCAAAGTTGGCCTATATGTTACTAACACTAGCTCTAACAAATTAGAGTTTAAAATTTTAAATGAGTGTACAAACAAATATGTGTAGTAGGTACTTGTAAAAGGGGAACATTTTTAACAGTAACAAAAATATAAATTGTCTAGGCTATGTCTTACATAATATGTGCAGGAGTTTCAAGGGGAAAATTATAAAAGGTTATTTGAAGCCCCTTCGTTCCTAACTGAAATCTGAGTCTCTCTGGCAGCTTCAGTCACACCACTGGGTTTGGTTCCTCGGTGGCTATTTCATAGCATTGTTCTCTCTTTCATTCCAGCCCCTCCGCCCCAGTTGAATTGTGCTATACAGTATTCCCATCACTTAAAGATTTTGGCCTCAGACATGGTCACACTGCTCAACAAGGTCTTGTCCAACTTCTCTGATGATACACATGGTTAGTCCTAGAATTACCCTGGCTTTTCTAAACCTATTTCCTTCCTTCCCAGACAGTTATCTTTAACGCCACCTCACCTCAACCACCTGCTCCCCTGGCCATACCAAGAAATGTTATTCTCATTAGTGATACAACGTGCAAGGCTGCAGTTTCTTTCCTGCTCACTCTACCTAGTGCCCATAAGCCAAACTTTTCTTGGGTCCTTGACCCTCATAATGTCACTTCCTTAATTAAAATTTGATAGTCCATCCCTGGTGCCCCTCTCTACAGACAAGTTTCCTTTACTCCCTTTGTAATATTATCTGGTAAAATCCCATTTCTGGTATAGCACGTACCTGGCTAGCCAGAGGGGCCTTAAGAAAAACAGAACCCTTTCAATTACTTTAACTCCAAATGTTTAATCACTAATTTCTAATGGATACTTAGTGGAGTCTGGCGATCCTACTACATTTCCAGGGTACGTATACTCCCCCACCTTCCTCGATGATGAGTTCATTTTTTCCTCTTTTTCCTCAAACACCCAACAAGTCTGCAGCTCCTCTCCCCTCCTCTCTCTCAAGTGATGCCTTTATCTCCTAATTTACTAAGAAGACAGAATCAATCACTAGAGAACATTCATTTGCTTCCACCACCATAGCTACCAACCTGCCCAAATACGTACCTTACTATTCGAGGATTTCACACTCTTCTTGCATTTCTCAATATCCTTTGCAGGTCATTCTTCCTCTTCTTAACCTCTAAAATCTAATATGCTGGGGCTCAAGTTTCCGACTTCTCTTTTCTACCTCCACTCACTTCTCGTTTGCGACATGGCACCTAAGCTTATGACTTTAAATTCTGTTTCTATGCAGATGACTCTCAAATGTCTGTCTCCAGATTTCTAACATCTCAGACTTAACATGCAAAAAACAAATCTTAATCTTTATTTATTGCCAAAGCTCTTCTTCCAGGGTGTCGTCGGTAAATCACAGTTCCATCTGCCTAAGCCAGGATCTTTTGTCATCATTGATCTCTCTTTGTGATATTATATCTCATACCCAATATCTAGTCCATTAGCAAATTTGTTGCCTTTGCCTTCGTAATATATCCAATATTGGACCACTTCTCAAACTCTGTACTGCAATTTATTTCAGCCATCTACGACTATTTTTTAATGAAGGTACTGGGAATTGAACCCAGGACCTCGTGCATGCTAAGCAGGCACTCACCACTGAGCTATACCCTGCCCCCTATTTCAGCCATCTAGAACTCTTGCCTTGATTATTGAAAATTTTGCTTGATTATTATTCATTTTTCCTGCTTCCACCTCAGTTACCCTTAGTCCATTCTCACCACAGTGTAGTCTTGTAAAGATGGTTAGAGTGCCACTTCTCTGCTTGAAATGCTCCAATGATTTTTCATCTCACTGGAAGGAAAAGCCAGAGTGCTTAAAATGGATTAAAATGCCTCGTCTGCTCCTCACCTGCCACTTTCCTTTAACCTTGTCTCCTGCTGCTCTTCTGTTCAATAACTCAACTTCCATCAAATTGGCTAGATACTTTAATCATAATTTATGCCTCAGGATCTTTGCACTTGCTGTTCCCTCTTCTAGGAATGCTCTGCCCTTAGATAGAAGCTTAGCTTGTTCTTTAAGTTTCTTCGGCCTTTTATTCAAATGCCACCATACCACTAGGACTTCCCTGTGACTGCATATAGGGCTGCAGTCTCTCTTTGCTTCTGACACTATTTCCTCTTACTCTACTGGGCTTTTCTCCAGAACCATTACCATTTGACATTCCATCACTCACTGATGTATTCATTCAAATGTTCATGCTGTGTGTTGAAACCCTCTCCTCTCTTTCTAGAATGCAATTTGAGTAAAGGCAGGGATTTTATCTGTCTTGTTTACTGCTATATTCTCCAAATGCTGAAGATTGGCATAAAATTGGTGCCTCAAAGTATTACTGAATGGCTGGAGGAACACAAGTTGGCACAGACAGACTATAACTAACATGAGAACAGCTAACATGCAGGAGTTCATATATGTAGAATGAGGAGAACGCTCGACTTAAGTCTGATCCCTGAAGAAGCAGTGGCCAAGGGATGAGTCAGTGATGGGGCCCCAGGAAGTGGGACTGAGAAAGAGCGACCAAAGAAAATGATGATGATAGTGGTGATGGTAATTATAATAATCACACGATATTTTGTGTCATCAGACATTATGGAAAGCACACGTTTATGTTCATCATGACTTTTCATCCTTAAAAGAAACCTAGTGGGTAAAGACTGTAATAATCTCCATTTTACAGATGAGAAAAATTGTGAAGTTTAAGGAGTGTTAAATAATGTTTCCAAAGCTACAAACCATCATTTGGACAGCCTGTATTTGAGCCCATAAGCTACCAAGTCATGGAAATCAAAAGACTGGTGGCTTTCAAAAAGGAGACACTCATAAATACCGTCAACTAGAATCTCTGATCAGAATTTATGTGTAATTCTTATAAAATTAAGTAGAAACTTGACCTGTGAGCTATATTTTCAAAGAAGAAAGATTTCACTTAGATATCATTTAATAGATTCTCCTTCAGTGTAACAGATATAAAAAGAGAGAGTTTTAAAAATAAAAGTGATGTCTATGAATTGAATGATCTGGAAGTGAGTGATAGTAATCCTCTAGTTATTTGAGTGATTAAATCTAGCCAAAGCTGATGGTGATTTAAAGTTGCTATTTGTTTTGCTGGAGAGGGTGTGGAGAAAAGGAAACCCCCCTACACTGTCGGTGGGAATGTAAATTGGTGCAGCCACTATGGAAAACAGTATGGAGGCTCCTTTAAAAAACAAAAAATAGAGTTACCATATGATCCAGCAATCCCACTCTGGGTAGATATCTGGAGAAAACTCTAATTTGAAAAGATATGTGCACCCCAGTGTTCATAGCAGCATTATTTACAATAGCCAATATGTGGAAGCAACCTAAATGTCCATGGACAGATGACTGGATAAAGAAGATATAGTGTACACACACACACACACACACACACACACACACACACACACACACATACACACAATGAAATACTACTCAGCCATAAAAAGGAATGAAATAATGCCATTTGTGGCAGCATGGATGGACCTAGAGATTATCACACTAAGTGAAGTAAGTCAGACAGAGAAAGACAAATATAATATGATATCACTTATACATGGAATCTAAAATATGATACAAGTGAACTTATTTACAAAACAGAAACAGATTCACAGACATAAAAAACAAATGTATGGTTTCCAGAGCAATGGGGAAGGATAAATTAGGAGTTTGGGATTAGCAGGTACATACTACTATTTATAAAAATAGAGAAGCAACAAGGTCCTACTGTATATCACAGGGAGCTACATTCAATATTTTGTAATAAACTATAATGGAAAATAATATGAAAAAGATTATGTATATATGTCCATATAACTGAATCACTTTGCTGTCCACTAGAAACTAACATGACAATTGTAAATCAACTATGCTCAGTAAAAAAAGTTCCTATTTGTTCGATGACTCCTTAGGAGTTGAAATGAATTTCTCTAGTTCTTTATCCAGGATGCAAATGACATTATAGTTATTACAGCGTGTCTATAGCAGAACACAACAAAGAGCCCATGCTGTTTTAGGAGATACACAATGTAAATGTTCAGTAATGAAAAGTACACGCTCCCAGCTTTGACCTCTACACTCACGGGACTGGCTGGCCAGGAAATTATTGTTCTACCTTTCCGATGAATCAAGCACAATAATTTGGACTGTGTTTATGTGAGAAGAAGCAGATCAATCCAGCAAAACTGAGCAAGACAGTTTTCTACTCTTTCTCCTAACAATCTCGGGCTTGTCACATAACACTAGTCCCTTCCTGTTATTTAGTGATTTATAGATTACAATGTGCTTTCACATTTAATCTTCACTGCAGCCCTGTGAGTATTAACTTCGAGAAGCCTTGGATATGTATTTCTCCCATTCTTACTCCACGAGGAGAAGAAATATCTTGAATGAATGTCCACATTTCAAAATGGAAACACGGAAATGCAGAGAAATTAACTGGTTTTGTCATTTTCATGCAACCGAAAATGGTGGAGGCAGGATTTAATGCCTACACTTGATGCCTGAGCTATTTCCAGGATCTCACAGCTGCTGTACCTGCAAGACATATAGTCTGTTGATTAAGAATTTAGACTCTGGTATCAAGCTGCATAGATTTCTGCGTGACCACGGGTAAGCTATTGAACTTCTGTAAGGAGTGTTCTCATTTGTCCAAAGAGGATTACAATAATACGTACTTCCAAAAGTGGTTTTGAAGATTGACTAAGATGAGAAATGGAAAGGTCCTAGCACACAGGGCATGGCACACAGTGAGTGCTTCACACCTGTTAGTTACTGCTTATGTCACTATAATGGGACTCCAAGCACACTGGTCCTAACGGTGTCAATGAGTCAAAATGATGTTTTGCCAGATCCTCATTTACTGGGCTCAAGTGTGTATCATAATTGTCAAAGAGATCAGTCATCCATGTTATCATAGAATTATGTTTACTATGTGCCTCCTACACCTCTTCAAATCAATACGCACTGTATCTATTTGCTGATATTTTTAATTCAGAGTAGACTTGAAATCGACTCACGATAAAATATATAGCCAACACAATTTAAGATCAATGTTAACTTTAACAAAGTAAAAAGAGTTATTGATATTACATTACTTGTATTTATACTGGATGGATCACTAACCAAAGTTTGGGTAAAGTTATAAGTAGTTCATATGAGCACATTTAAAGAAGGTAAGAGAATCATAAATTGTACAATTTGCACTCCCTCGCTTTTCTCAGAAACTCCCTTTTTATTTTTTTTATAACTTAATTTTTAAAAAATGGATATTTATCTCTTCTGGTGAAATACAAATAATAATATCCTTCCCTTTCCTCTGCCAGAAAAAAGTGCCAGGTTTATGACAGTTCCGTTTCACTAAAAGGCAGCAGAAAAATAATAAGGTTGAGGTGGGTCCTGAATGTCTGGTCGACCTGGGTGAGTGGGAGAGAAGAGGCAGAAGCCAACAAGAAGACCATGAATGGAAATGCGATGCTGAAATCATCGGGCCGCGGGCTGTATGTCGGGGTGGACTATAAAGTAGATTGTAATACAGGCATGGGCTTGATTCTACAGGTCTTTGTTCATCAGATAAAGTAGTTCAGATATAATTAGGTGATTCCAAGGACAGTCTCTGATATAGAGCAGATTCTCAATTAATGCTTAAAGAACCTAAAACGAGGAGCCTTTCTGTGACCGACTGTGCTAGAACTCTCAAAAAGGACAAAATGAAACTCAGCGCCAGCGCTCCGGATTGACACATACAGCATTCATTCAAGTTCAAATATTCAACAGCATCATAGCGTTTTATGTAGGGAAATACCACGGTTACTTCAACCTTTCCCTTAGGAGAAGCTTTCAGGTGATACCCAAATTTCTATCATAATAGATAATGCTGAACTATAAATACAAAGTAATAGTCTCACGGTGGTTGGTTTTCTGTACGAAAAGTTCCTGGAAGTAAGACTATGGTTCTCTGAATTTATGTAAGTGCCAGATACTTTCCAGCAAGGCTGTGCCAAATAGAGATAATTTCGTGTTGTTTCTTAATATTTTTTACTAATATTTTATTTTTCTAATCTTTTGCATTAGGTAGGAAATCCAAAATAAGAGTGACTGATAATGGTGAGAATGAATATTATAGTCTTATTTCTAATTTTAATAGGAAAACCTTTCAGTCCTTATTATGAGCTTTGCTGTTGATTTTTGGTAAATAGACTTCATCATAGGAATGGTGATGGAATTGATCCAACACCTGTTCATGTGTGGTAGCATCACATTTGATAAAAAATACCTGAAAGTTTCGGAAACACTTCACTGCACCACTCATAGATGCATTCACTCCTTTAATAACTGTTTGTTGGCTCATGTAGCATTATTTATTATTCATATGCCAGCATTAGAGCTAGGCTCAAGTTGGTGAACAAAACCAGTGCAGTCCCTGCCCTCACAGAGCTTACATTCCAACGCAGAGACAGACAGTTACAATCAGGTAAACATGTATCAAGCTCCCACTAAGGGCCATGCCCTGCTCTAAGTGCTCTACTACATAAACCCATGTGACTCTCATAACAGTGCCACAGGTAGGTACTTTTATTGGCCCATTTTACAGATGAGGAAAGTGAAGCACAGAGAGATTCAATAATTTGACCAAGGCCACACAGGGAGTGTAAAGTAAAAACTTGCAGTAAATCCAGGCAATCTGACTCCGGTGTCTGTGAAAAATAATTCATTGTAATGAATTATAGTGAAAAGTATAATAAAAGGATTTACAGTTCTGAAATAAGCCCTATTTTTACACTATATTTTATTATTTTCATACACAGTTGGATTTGCTAATAGTTATTCTGGTGGTCTCCTTTCCAGAGAATTTTTAACTTCATTTTCATTTTCTTTTTGATCCTTGGGTTTTTTAGAATGGAATTTCTTACTTTGTTAACTCCTAAGGTTTGGGTTATTTATTGCTTATTTAAAATTCAAAAGTAAGAAATTGACACAACATTGTGAACAGACTATACCTAAATTAAAAAAAATACAAAAGTAAAGGAGAGAGCTAAATCCAAGATAAACAATAAGTATAAAATAATATGGAAACCAAAACTAATACTATTTATTATCACATTAATATGAATAGGCCAGTTGCCCCTAATTAAAAGACAGAGGCTCACATACATATGAGCTGAATTAAGGAAGATCTATGTTGCTTCTAAGAGACTCAGTAAAATAAAGTGATATATTTTTTTTTTATTTTCTAATCTCAAACCCTATCCCCCCAGTTCCTAGGTTACAGGGAGAGAGTTTATAACTGACTTTGAAATGATTATTGGATATTCTTTTTCCTTTTCCTTCAAGTATCTTTATTTATCAACCATATGACTAAATTCCAAGCACAATACAAATAAGCATTTGAATTAACTCTAGATATTGCAAGATTCATGGCTCAGCCTTTTTTTCTTTTTCCCATCTGGAGGGGAATATCATTAATATTGGTTACAATACCTTCTGGAAAATCTGCTCCTATAAAGCATATGTGTGATGTTCCTTCTGAATTCCAGGATAACCAAGACACAGATATTTTTCTTTTATCCTAATAGGGTGAGAACTTGCCTGGGTATAGAATTCTTCAGTCACATTTTTTGTTAAAAATTATTTGTAGATGCAGTTACACTGTCTTGCAGATTTTGATAAGTGAAGATGAGAAATTTGATGGTAGTTGCATTTCCATTGGTACCCACTTATACTGTGTATCTGATGACTTTACATTATTCCTCTTTTATAAAACCTTGGGAGTAGGGGCTATCCGCAGGATGTGTCTATTCTATACCATTGTTTTCATTTTTTCAGCAAAAGACCTGATGAAACCTCTCAGTCTACAGACCTAAATTTCCTTAGAACAGCAAAATTTCCTTTGCTGTTTATGCCTCATTTTTTTGATATGCATTTTCTTCATTGCTCTTTATTGTCGCCTAAAATATCACTTATTTACATGTTAAGTCTTCTAGATCTTTCCCTAAAATTCCAGAATTCTCCCTCCTGAAGTTAATGCCCATGTGTGTCCGTGTATGTGAATGTGTGTGTGTCCGTGCATGTGTGTGTCTGTGTCTGTCTTGTGATCTATTTGTTCTGCTTGATATTCAAAGACATTTATAATCATACAACACTCTGTCTTTGAATTAAGATGAATATCTTTTTTATTTCAAAAATAATGCTTTCTTTCTTTCCTTTCCAAAAAGTCTTTCTAATTCTCTAATTGCCTCTCCTAGAAAACCACTCTCTAGTTAGTGTTTTTTAGTTAAAATTCTCATTTGAGTTTTCTGAATCCAGCTTAATCAGCCTTGAAGAGTTCCTTAACTTAGGGATGCAATGGAGAAAATTCAAGGATATCTGTGAACTAGGATGGAAAAATTACATCTATATTCTTACTAACTTCTAAACAGAATATATACTTTCCTTCAATTATGGACATAGGCCAAAATATTAGCTTTGAAAACAGTTTCTGTGTCTTTGTCAGTAGCCAAAATTATAGATATCTTCCTATCAGATCACAATTTTACTGTATATTTGATATATTTGTATGCTGATCCTGACTTCAAAATTAGTCTAATTACCTGCAAATAAAGTGTTTCATTTAATGCATTAATAGAGCATATATGTTACCACATCACATACTTGTTTTTAAATATATTTCAAATCTATAGTTAAATACTTTTTTTCTGGCATAATACTGTGCACTAATGTTTAGAAATATTCTTTCTGAATAAGCATCCACAGACTGCTCTGGAGACCCGAGAGAGTTAGTGGCACACGAATATTTAAGAAGCCCTGATTTAGAGCCATATGTACCCATATGTATGTATGGTAACTGATCCCTTTTGAGCTGCTTTTTATAATTATTTTCTGGATTAAGTTTTCATTAGATGTCAGACTATTAGCATCTTTAAAATCTTAGCCACTCAGAAGCAGTAGAAGGCACAAGAGTGTTTCCTCTAAAAGATGGGCTGTGAACATACTGGTAAATTATTAGCTCTATGCTGGGACCAACAGGGAATTCCTTTTTCTGCTCAAGTAATATTTTTGAATTCTGTTGAGTCTTTCCAGAAAACAGTTTGGGCCTAAAAAAAAAGTAAAGTTGACTTTGTTTAGATAAGATTGTTACTTAACTATTCATTCATTCATTCATCCATCTGTCTCTTCATTCATTCATATGACAACCGCTGGATTTTTGTGTAAGTTCATGGGTGAATATATTTGTAGTCCTGAGTTTTAAGAAATGAAGTTTTAATTCATTAGATAAAAAATGCTGAAGTGAAAAGCAAGATGAAACTAAAGAATTCAACACATTTTTGTTGAAGCATTTGGAAAAAAATTCTCATAAACTTTCAATTATTGTGCTATCAACTGTAGTATGAATAAGGTTTTAAGGTCACAGCCATTTCATGTTATGGGGATAGCCTCTTTCATATGACAGTAGGACAGATCTTAGGAGACTTTCACAATATAACTAATTAAGAGTACAGATCAGAATATGGACCTATTTAGTCTTAATAATTTAGGATACACCAAATAATATTATATAAGTACATTTCTTTTAATCAATTTATGCAACCTACTTTAACAAATGCTGAACTTAAGGAAATGAATACTCTTAAATTGGATGAATGTCACTCCAGGATGAATTTCTCTCCTAGAAATGTATACTTCAGCATTAATAGTTCAAAAAATGCATGTGTTCGTGACAAAGAGACATTTCTATATTTGGATAAAATGTCACACTCTAGATTTTACAGTTTATGCCTCACACTGGTGTTGAGTCACTTCATGATAAAGCATTTGGGGATAAATTTGAGAAAAGCTATCCATGTCTGAGTTAAGAGTAACCAGTTAAACTAATTAATGTGAGTTAATCAGTTTATGCGTATGTCAATCATCCTTAATGCTATGTGACATGAAAAAGATTCAGTTAATAGTGTAACTAATGTTATGGCAAGGTTGAGAAAAAGTCATTGAACAAATACGCATTCATAAAGCTTAAACAGAGGAAAAAGAGTGAACTTCCAGTTATGCAATGTAAGAAACAGGGACATGAATTTGGTCTCAGGATCATCTTTTAACTGCTTCTTCTACTTAGTTGTAGATTACTGGGTGAATTATATAATTCAATCAGCTGAAATTTTTTTGATGCGTGAGTGTGTTGTTTATGAGTAATGTGAGTATATATCTCAATGCATGTATGTTTGCTTGGGTGTAATGCTTTCATGTCTATAGAGCTTACGTCAGCTAAGCTAAGTCAAGCAGAGTGTGATTTTTTTTTTATCTTCAGCATTATGCTCCTGATTTTCATATCTATCCTTCAATATTCTGAATGGTAAATTTGAAAAACTTGGAAAAAAAGGTCTCAGTCAAAACCAGTTTTAAGTAATAGCTACCGAGCACTTACAGTGACCTATTTATTTAATGTTAGAAAAATATGATCTTCACTTATAAAATTGGAACCATAAAAGGAAAGAGAGACAGTTGTATATTGAAGATACCGAATAAAACAAAGAAAAGGATGGAGACAGAAAATAGGCTGGTGAACGAAGAATGAAGAAGAGGGAGCAAGTCCATTTTCTGGATTATTCTAGATGTTTCTGAGCTCAGATGCCTTCTGTGTTAGACTTCTTTAAATTTCTGAGTATTGAGTAGATAGTCACGCTGATAATCAACTTGGTAAATGTCTCAGCTGCAGCCACTGAGCCAATAGGAGTCTCTCAGTCACAGTTCTTTGCTGTCCTCTTCTTGGCCATGGTAATGCCATCTTCCAAGGCAAGAGGTAGTTTGGGAGGGCTCTCTCATTTTCGCAAGAAGTCAGAAGTGTCCTTTTATCAGCTTTCATTTAGAGCCAGCTAAAGGGCAGAAGAGAGGAGAAGGAGGGCCCTTCTTGGATTTAGAACTTCTCTAGAAGCCCCCATGTCAGTGCTAGATTTTGCAAATGTGTCATTAGAACATTGCCATTCTGTAATGGAACTTTGAATTGTTTACTTCTGTTTACGTCCAGCTTTCCCTCCCAGAAAAGTAGATATTAAAGAAACTGAAATCTGAACTGGAAACTAGCTCAGGGCATCTGGATGCACCTCTCTTGTTCTCTGACGTCTTAGTCCATGCTTCTATTCCCCTTCTCCCAGACCCCTACCTCACCTGCTTGACAGCTCATAATCACGGCCTTTCCTTTTCCATTGTTCACATAGCAATCGTTACCAGGCTCCTTTCTCTGCCTCCAACCAGTCTACTTTCAAATTCATTAATCAAAATATGCTAGAGTAACGTTAATACTTCGGAATTATCCCACTACCCTTCTGGTTCAACTCTTCTATGACTCCACTAATGTTTATAAAATAATGCTATTCAGAACCTTCCCTAGTCTTGCCCTCATCTGCATGAAGGCACTTGACATTTATTTATCTCTATATGACTTATCCCATATTCTAAATTATTTTCTATGACTTCATCTTCCTTATTTTCTTCTTGTTGCTGTCATTTTCCTGTAACTTTCCTACGTTGCTTGTTCCAACAGTCTTAAGTATGAATTCCTCCTAAAATCCTTTTCTGATTCTACCTAGTAAAAATAATCTTGTCTCTAGATTAATTTCCCTTGTGCTTTATTCATACTCTCCTTAGGGAATTTACTAAATTCGTATGCTAAAATCATTTGCATAGTATTCTACTGTGTGTGTGTGTGTGTGTGTGTACATGTGTACGTGTGCGTGCACCATAATTTTAGGACTAAGGAGAAAAATTATGTGATTATGAAGTATAAAAGGCCTTAGTCAAGCTCAACATCCATTTCTCATAATAAATAATAAATAAAGCAGTTCAAAATGGTTGCTTGACATAATGAATGGCCTTAATAAATAGGTGGCTAGAAAGACTGACAAGTAACTGAAATACCACGTATAATTTGTGGTGGCCATAAAGATTGGTATCACTGCTTAAGAAAACTCTTTAACCCAGAAATGCCATTCCTAGATACCGGGCCAACAGACATGGACAAAAATGTGCATAGGAGCAATATTCTTAATAGTCACAGATGGAAACCACACATGTGTCATCAAAAATAGAATGATAAATTGTGCCATATTTATAAATCAAAATATTATGCAGAATAGAAGTAACAAAAACGAATACTACTAACCATATGAGTTAGTTTGGAACAGAAAAAGATAGACATAAAAGGTGTGTGCTTTATGATTCATTTATATAAAGTCAAAAAGTACGTGCAGGTTATCTGTGGTGATAGCAGTTTAGATTGGTGACTACAACGTGTAATGACTGGGAGGTGACAAGAGGGAGGTTCCTGGGGAGCAGATCCTCTTCTAGATTTTTATCTGTGTCATGTCACGCAGGTGTATTTACATTTTAAAAAGATATCAAGCTGTACAGTGATATTTACGCATTTACCATATTAGGTATGCCGTACCTCAGTAGCAAGTTCAAAATGAATAATCATTGCAGTGAATTATAATATATTGAATGAAATAAAGGAAGAACCCATGGGTCCAGGAGTAATACTCAATAATTAAAAGAAGAAGAGGGCAAAATTGTACATACAGAAGAATGTAAGATATTAAACTTAGAAGGGATGGTAGAATAAGAAAAGCCCCAATTTTCAAACATGTAACTGATGCTGGCGTGTAGTTAGTACTCAGTCACAGGCAACTGATGAAGTGTTTTTGTTTTATCATTATTTTTCAATGCAATGAGAGAAGCCCCAAAGCCTACATTCTGGGACCTGGATGAACATATATGCCTGCTGGGCTGGCTGCTCAGAGTCCCAGCAGGTCCTTGTCTGCCAAATAAATAAACTACTTAATATGTTAAAATATATATACACATATATAGTGTGTGTCTTATGAAATAAATGGATATTCAAAATGGCCAGATGAATTAAAAGCATATAAGTTGAATTATTCTTATATAAAAATTGTTAATCTACTTAAAAGTAGTACAATTAAAGTCTCCTATGAGTTTTGTTTTTCTCTACATACTTGTTTTCTTTGCATCCTTTTGTGTTTTCAATCATATTCAACCAGCAGCATATTTTAATGACACGTGGTGTCACTTTTTCTGCCATGTCTGTTTCACTTGTCCTTCTGTAGCATTCATTTGCATAGATGCCTCTACGACTTTCTACCAGCAGGAAGAAATATTAAACCAGAAACTGCAAAGCAGCGTGGTGTAGTGCAATACATAGAGGTTAGGGTGTCAGACAGATGGACCTGGGTTCCAGCCGCAGGACTTCTGCTTCCTCACCGAGAGACCATGTCTATAAAGTGTGAATAATGAATAGTGAGGCTTAATGTGCTTAACAGATGCCTCCTGAATAACGCCTACTAAATTATTTTTGACATTACTATTCCTAGAGTATAACCCAAAGGAAGTTATTGAAGGAATGAATGGGGACCTGATTTATGGGGAAGCATTTATTTCTAATAAAACAGTGATGTTAGCACTGGAGCATCTCTTGTTATCTGGAAAACATACTATAAAGGGACAGATGAAAACTGAAGGCCGATAGGCCAGCTCTCTTATGTTCTGCTGCCACATTTAAGCATAGGCTGGATTTTAGGAATGCAGAAGATAAAGCAAACAAGCAGAAAACCTGATTGAGGAATTAAAAAAAAATTTTTTTTCTATGAAAAGCTTGGGCTTAAAATAGATCATAACTATTTTTCAGTGTATTTCTTGATTATTTAAGGAGGCCACATCTCTGGGAAAGAAAAGCAAAGACTGTCAGTCAGGAAATAAGGTGGGAGCAAGAAAATCTTTTATCAAGTAAAGAGTTTTCGTAGCCACTTATTTTCAGATTTTTCATAAAATGTCACAATCTGGATTAAACAAAGAAGACTGTGTCATTACATTGGAAAGCTTTTTTTCCCCCTCTAATTTTTTCTTGTCTTGTGAGGGGGAAAAAAGCCCCATCTTCCTTGCAAAAAAAAAAAAAAAGTACTGGCAAAAGATTTATGAATCTTGTTCAACTTTGCTATAGCATGCTGTTTGAAATTCACCAGCTTGAGCAAATGAGTAACTTCTGCTTTCTTCTTTCTAGGTGCCGCCCATACTCCTTGATAAGCAGTTCTCTGAATTCACTCCGGACATTACACCAATCATTTTGGCAGCCCATACAAATAACTACGAGATAATAAAACTTTTAGTCCAGAAAGGGGTGTCAGTGCCCAGGCCCCACGAGGTCCGCTGTAACTGCGTTGAATGCGTGTCCAGCTCGGATGTGGACAGCCTCCGCCACTCACGCTCCAGACTCAACATCTACAAGGCGCTGGCCAGCCCCTCCCTCATCGCCCTGTCAAGTGAAGATCCTTTTCTCACAGCCTTTCAGTTGAGTTGGGAGCTCCAGGAACTGAGTAAGGTGGAAAATGAATTCAAGTCAGAGTACGAGGAGCTGTCACGACAGTGCAAACAATTTGCTAAGGACCTCCTGGATCAGACAAGAAGTTCCAGAGAGCTGGAAATCATCCTGAATTACCGCGATGACAATAGTCTCATAGAAGAGCAGAGTGGAAATGATCTCGCGAGACTCAAATTGGCCATTAAGTACCGTCAAAAAGAGGTGAGTGTTGCCAGACCTTATCCGTCCACATACCGCAGAATTTAAATCACGGTGAGGTTGGGGTTTTAAAGCATTTTCTATTTAACTGTAAGGGGATGATATTTGTTGTTTGTCAGGTTACTGATTATGAAACACGTTGAAGAGTGGCAATAAGCGGTGTAATAATTGGTGATGGTCTTTGGCATCTGTGTCAAAATGTACACATTTACTGGGGGATAACAGTGAAACTATTGAATTTTAGAATCTCTGCACTAAAAGTTCTGGTTCTGTCATTTATAAGTCTTGTTACTTTAGAGGGTCACACAGATCTGAAGCTTCTGTTTAAATGGACTTATTTATAATATTTGATTATGTATATTTTTTCATATATAAAAAATATTTTCCCCGTAGATTTCTAGGAGTGTAAAATGAATGGATGTGTATGAAGGCTCTTAATGATAATGTCTGACATTAATAAAATGCATAATCAGAAGTTATTAACAAAGGAAAGCCAACAGCAGAAGGAAAGGACTGAAATTTCTCTCAAGTCTGGCTTAGTTTCTTGATTTGTCACAGGAATGAGAAGTGAATGAAGTTAATTACAGGAGAGTAATAAATTTTTCAGTACATTTCCATGGATTTGAGTATTAAATAAGAAAAACTCAGATCTATTACACTTATCCCCTAGCATAATGGTTTTTCGCTTCCATCGCTGAGTTTGAGCAAGTTCTCAAAAATCTGTTTACATCTACCTCCAGAAAGTACTGGTTTTCTGTTCACTGGTGAATTACAGTAATGAAGAACAGTAGTTGGAAAGAACTATATGTGTGTATAAGATGAAAAAGAAAGGAAATGAAAAAGAAACTTCTGAATAAAAAAGAGTGTTTTGTTTTTTTCAACTTGGCCCTGATTATTCCAGATCATCACTGGCTGCTTTATCTGTTGCTGCTTACTAAATACTTAAGGTTCACGATACCAGAATTTGCTGCTTTGAATTTTTCCTGGAGTTCTTTGGCCAGTTGTTATGGGAACCTGAAACTAACTGAAACGATCTTTTCCCTGAACAGTTAAGGAAACAGCTTCATTTTGTGTGTATTTCCTCTGATTCTAAAATCACAGGCACTGGTTTGAGCCACGTCAGCAGTATCACCTCATTTTTTAGGTTCTTGTGTTTAGAACTCAGGGTCCCGCTTTCGAAAAGGACTAGAATAATTTTAATACGCAACTAGAAGAAACTGATGAGAAACTTCACTTGGTTAAGGATTTTAAAATACTAAATTAGAAAATTTAAAGTGATTGCATTCATTGGAACTGATCAAACATTAAATATACATTGTTCTCTGTTTTATTCCTGAACCACTAAAAATGTTCATTCCAACTGCACATTTTTTTCTTTGCTTAGTTTCTTTTGTACATGTTAGGAGTATACAAAGTGAACTCAACTTCAAAGCTTGTTGAACAAAAAGCCACAAATTGAGTCCTTCATTAGATGTTTCAGAAGCAAAGCAATAGAAAACGTTTGATAATTTCTAACACTTCTTTCCAGATGCTTGTACTTTTTGCTAAAATGAAGTTGTGGAATTTGAAGGCTGAAAGATGGCTCAAATCATAAAACATATCATAAGAAAATAAGAATTAGTAATATCTTTTAAAATACACATTTTAAAAAAGATGCTGCATTTGCATTTCCTCTTTAAATCTTCTGAGATTATGGTGGAGAAAAAATTAAAACAAAATTCTTACAGAGTTGTTCCAGAGTATCTTTTATTCACTGTCAAAGAGCAGATTTCCCTGGAGTGGACCATTTTTCCAAAGCAAAGTAACTTCGGAGGGCTAATAGCATTATAAAAGCAAGAATAAGATTTCACTTTTGTATAAATTCTGTGAAATTGTGTGTGGCTTGTGTTTTATGAAACATATTCCTACATTGTTCAGAAATTATCGATTTCAAAATATTTAAGATTTTCTAGTAAGATCATATGTCTTAAATGAAACTCTGCTTTAACATAAATGTCTTGCCTTTTTACCTTTTCACCACAAGTTTTCCTTGTTTCAGCCTAAAAAAGTTTGAAGTTTGTCTTTCGTCCGTCTCTTATGTTTTTGGAACGGCTTCCCATTAGTTTTCACATGGCTGAGTGCTACTCAGTCTTTAAAGCACATCTCTAGTCTCCTCACCCACAGGGAGACTCCATTAAAGCAATGCCCCTCCATGTGGTCTCCGGGATGAATGCCCCTTGTCATTCGCACTCTGGATTGCATTGTATTGCTGCCTTTCACTTGCCTTCTTTAGGCCATAAATGTCAGGAACACAGCTGTCCTGTTCACCAGTCATACCTCAGTACCTGATGGAGAAAAGATACTCAGTATGCGTTGCTCTCAATATGCTCAGTATGAATGCACTTGAATGAAGGTGCAGAATCTCTTAGTTCTGGAAGAGTCCCTGCATGTTTCTTTGCCTGATTAATTTGTTTAGGTTAATCGCCTTCCTCTGAACTCAGATATTAGAACAATTCATGTTAGCAAGACTTGATTACAGACTTGTTCTGATACGTCTCTAATATCATCCAAAAAGGAAGGCCTGCATTCACTGTGTGTCATTTTACAGGCATAGAAAAAGGAATTATTGCTTCTATTAATACCAGACAAACGATGTTATAGCTGTGTTGATCACCTTCTGGTAAAAGAAAGACCATCAAGGAGCTAGCAATTTGAATCAGTAAATGTGAGGGACTTGGTTAAGTCGTTAACATGGTTTAGAATACTTAAACCTCCAAACAAATCTATGAACTATAAACTCTCTTTTTTTCCTGTGAGGAATCTGCCTGCTCAATAAGGTGCATCGTTACTCTGTTAAATCTTGGAGCCCAGATGCAAATCCAGATCTTAACTACAAAAGTTTTGCTGTAACCCTCAGGCCAAGTTGCCTCCACCTAGCTATCCTGGTAAGGGTGTGGTGAACCTGATCAGCTTGGAGCTCCTCGCCTAGTTCAGTGGAGCCCAGAACTGTGTGTCGTGGCTCAGCTTCTTCGTAATTAAGCCCTAATTTCAACAGGAAGCTTTTTTGTTTTCTCATTTTAAAGAAGGACTTGATATTTCCAAAGAGTGCAGAGGCCCTTCTTGCTTTCTTCCTTACTTCACTTTATAAATTTTTTTTTTTGCTTCAGATAATAATCATTATTGTCTCATTGTGAGACGGGAACAGAGAAAGTCTCCTTGACCAAGGTTAGACACCAGCATCCCATCCCAATGTTACTGATCAAAACGAATAGTGTCAAAGGAAGCCAGAAAAATACAGAACCAGAATCCATACCCTTAGAACTGATTCTCCTGCTACGTGTGAGGTAACGTTGAGGGGTGGTTGAAGAAATGCCTTAGACGAGGAACTTGTCCTTTGGTCCCGAGCATAATTTTTGCAGATCCAGAATTTATGGCAGTTAAAATTACTTTCATGCTGTCTTTCCTCTTGCCTAATATTAGTAAAATTATTGAACATGGAGGAAGAGCTTGACACATTTCTTAAGTATTTTTACAGCAAAGACCTTACCTAGTTTTAGTTCCACATGGCTGACAACATTGTGAAGTAACGAGTCCAAAAGCAAAGAAGCTTAGATGTGGAAGAATAATGGAAAGCAGTGAAATACGTTATTTTGTATGAAAAGATTACAATTCAGCCTCTTTACAGCTGTTCAAATTAAAGTGAGAAAAAAGATCATCTTTACATAGTCAACAGCATATGTTCTTTTAAATTTACTTTTCCCTTTTCCTGAAGGTATGTCAATAGTTTTGCAACATTAATGTTTCAGTGCCTGCCTCTGTATAAAGGATGAAGCCATGGCTGTTGAAGCAACATTAACTTTGGTACTAATCTGAGTTCTGTCTTAGAAATGAAGGGAGTTGCTAAAGAGGAAGGAGAGCAACCCGCACTTAAACAGCCCTCTACTCATACCTGTTCATCCCATTTTGGAGCAGTGGGAGAAACGTGAAGAGCTTCAGGTCAACCAGATGCCTTCCACAGCGTGAGGCATTGGATTGACTCCAAATATTCCACAATCACAGCTCTTTAAAGCTCTCAAGATTTATGGGTTTCTGTTTCTTGATTTATTCAAAACTCCTTGATGTGGAATCAACAGACAAACCCACGATCAGAAAGGATACCTGGAAGGTAGAATTCAGGGACTGGGGGATCACAGAGAATCCAGCCCCAGTGCAACCAGAGGGGCCCCCAGCTCAGCAGGAGGGAAGGAGAGGGAAAGGCGGAGGCACCAGAAGGGTGCTGGGTGCTGGGAGAGCAGTTAGATGATGAATGGAGCAGAGGCAAAAGGAATTTTCCCTCCTCTCTACTTAATGTCTATCCTGCCAGTAACAGGATTCTCGGAGCTTCCATTCCCCCTATGTGCAAAGTAAGACCCAAGAGTTTGGTAGGGAAAAAAAATCCTACTTAAAAAGGAGAATAGACCTGAGGAAATGAAAAGATGGAAGGGAAGAGGTCATATTTCCCTGTCATGTGACAGAGAAATAAAAGCTCTCCATCTCAAGTACACACACCATGGTCATAGTTTCAGGTGAACTTCCGGGCATCTAAGAACTGTTGGAAAGACGTCTGTTTGCTGGTATCAAGTAAGTCATCTCTGTCTAATTGAAATAAATTTTGTGTGAAACACAGGAAGCCTGTGAAATGGATACAATTCTGTTTTCTGTTCCTAACCAGGTAGGATGTTAGGCAAACTGTCCTCTGAGTTTTTGTTTTCTCACCTTTAAAACAGGAAAATACTACCTACCTTATATTATAGGTCAGTAGTGAAGAGTGAAGTGTGGTAATACAAGTCCAGAGCTTAGCATCCTTCCTGGCACATTTGTCCATGGAAGAGTAGCTTTCTATTATAATTAGTTGTTATTATTATTCTCATTGTTTTTGTTTATCCCCTCATAGACCCTCAGTATAAAAGCACATGCGGTGAAGTGACGTGCACCATTCTTTGTAGACTATGTAGGGAAAAGGGTTGGCTTCATCATGAAATGTTTTAGTATTTGTAACGAATATTTATCTAGACTGCACGGGTAATTGAATTTTTGAATATGAAAAATAAGATCATCCTTCTTACAGTCTGTTAATATAATCAGCGTGCTAAACTATTTATATTAAAACATGCATTCTCATCAAAAATGTATAGTGTGTAAATTTTATCTCAGACCCTAAGGTTGTCCATACTCGAATTCTTCCATTATAGGCTTTCAAAAGTAACTTAGATTATGTACTGCATACGTGATTTTAATTGATCCTTCTGCCTTGCATTTTTAAAAATACATTTGAGGCATTGATGATGTATGCCCTTTGAACCTGACTGCTGCGTGCTACACCGCAGAGCTAACTGATAACCACAGCAGGGCTCATCAAAAATGCGGGGCAGATGGTAGGGTTTTAATACATGAGGCTACAGTGAGTGACTTAAATAATTAAAAGACTTGTAAAAGGGATAGAAAGCAGCATTCCTTTAGCTCAGTTTCCTCGGTCTGTGTTCTCCGGGGTACATCACTGACCGATGGCTGAGCCCTGCCTCTCTGTTCTCCGTGTAGGTGCCCAGGCCGGCTGTTGCTAGGCAAGGGCAACACGGATCAAGGCTCCCTAACGCCTCAGCCCCTCCCCCTCCTGGGGACCAAACGTTTCAGCGCCTGCCTCTGAAGGATGAACCCATGGCTGTTGAGGACTTGTCAGGCTGGCTGACAGAACTATGACAGGTCATTAGGCATTTAATTTAACACTAGGTTTTTAGAGCTTGGAATCCAATCTTCATGAGTTTCTTTACAGCTAATTAATGATATGAAACCACTTTTTCCTAAGTCATATCTGAAAGTGTGTTTTTTTCCTCCCACAACTATGAAATTGTATGTGTCCAAAATATCACATAAATTCATCCTTTTAAGCTGCGCTGATTAGAACGTGACAAATTGTCTTCTAAAGACATAAAATAGCAAGCTTTAACTTTAAGTTAGATATAAAATGTAGCTCATATTTGATATTGCTTTAATAAAATACAAAAAGAAACAATTAAAGGATTTATTTTCCAAGAAGTATACTTTCCTGTTTACCTAACAAAAATGCGTTACGTCCGCAGGATAAGCAACTCTTCCCAATGTAACGTTCATTTGCCACGGACATAAGGTAAAAACGTTAGCGTCACAATAATATCTTTGAAAAATGTCACTTTGTGTTAGACGGCTTCTCTTGGTCCTCAAATGAATTCCTTTTCTGTATAAAACTGGTGCTTCTAAGTCCATGATGACTGACAAACAAGAGCAGGGGTAAGACCGGCTCTTTTGCATTAATCAGATCCAATCGTTCATTTTGTCAATGATGAAGAACCATTCCTTGCGTTTCTTTTGCACAAAATTCACACTTAAATTTGAGGGTTCTTTTTGTTTGAGTCATTAATGTCTCATATTTTCTCCATCACTTATCACTAAATCAAATTAAGAATTACCAATTTTTGAAATTATAGATTGAACAGTTTATCCCAACCCACGTATTTTCTGGAAAATACAGAAATCCAATAGGTTTCCTTTAAATCTTTATGGAACAGGAACATTACTGTTCTCCAGAAAATTTGATGGTTTCGAGGTACAGTATAACCTCCTGCTTGAGATCCCTTATTAATCATGTGTATGAGAGTGAGCTTTTAAATTTATCCTCACCCTCATTCTCCTTTGACCATCTGAGGCATAGTCGCAATTTTTCTAAATAAATGTTAGGGTGTGTGTGTGTGTGTGTGTGTGTGTGTGTG
This sequence comes from Vicugna pacos, assembly GCF_048564905.1. Classification (NCBI taxonomy): domain Eukaryota; kingdom Metazoa; phylum Chordata; class Mammalia; order Artiodactyla; family Camelidae; genus Vicugna; species Vicugna pacos. The sequence continues at coordinate 11,109,529 of NC_133000.1, read as the reverse complement.
TGTGTGTGTGTGTGTGTCTCAGTCTCAATTCTTGGAAGCAGAGGTAAACAGGGAAAAGCTCGAGGATGTATAACGCCCGTGCTATAATTTGGTGATTCGTGATTCTGAAACTGCGTGTTTACAGGTTGCTTCTGGGTCACACAGAACTGGGAAGACATCTCGTGGGATGAGGCTTTTGTTCTTTGTACCACACAATGTTCCCTTTTCCCTTTAGCTTCAGGGAGCCCCCGGGGGCAAGCCCCTGCTGCCACCGAAAAATACCAAGACCTCTTTTCTTAACGGTTTTCTCTTTACCTTCATCTGCCCAGTTGCAAGCTCCCTGCATGTTGTAAAAAGGCCAGTTTTCCCTTATTCCAAAACACTGCTTCGGTTTTCAGTCTTGGGCACTATTGCTGTTTCTCCCCGTGGCATTTTCTAGGCTCAGGGGTTTTCCCCAGGCAGCTGTGGAACGCGCAGCCCAGAACCCCTTTTCATTCTTGGCCACAGTCTCCTCTGATACTGGGGGAAGCAGGTCATCTTGCTGGCAGCTGCTCTTAAGCAAAGGCATGAGGAACACAGCGGATGGGATTAGAGAGCTCTGGCCCAGAGATGCTCTTTCTCTGTCCAAGGACAATGCCACATATGCTTGCAGGGTACCTACTCTGTGCCAAAGACAGAGAAGACAAAATGAGAAGACAGCGGGTCCCAGGCCAAGTTTGGATTTCTTCCAGAAGTTTCCTAGAATCTAGCATTGTACTCTTGCTTAGATAATAAAATGAAGTCTCTGTGTGTGTGTGTGTGTGTGTGGACAGCAGTGCTGAACCAAGCAGAAACTGCTGACTCTAAGCTGAAAATATCTGTGCAGCTAGATTGCACTAACATTTTACATGCTGCCTCCCTCATTTACAATGTTTCCCTCATTTTCTTCCCTCCTCCCCTCCTTGTCTTCTTTCTTAATTAGGCCCTTCACTCACTTATTAAGACAGCCTTTACTATTTGCTACTTGCTGGGGATGCTGAAATCAAAGACAAAAGCCCTGCTCTCAAATAACTACCAGGGTGTCGGGGACGGAAGGAAGGAAGGAAGGAAGGTAAACACAACCGTCCGTGTGGGTCGCAGAGGATCCGCAGGGCTGTCTTCCTGGAGCCCAGGAAAAGCGCTTCCTAACTTGGGCTGAGGGCTTTAGGGGCGGCTTCCTGGAAAAAACAAAAAACAAAAAAAAGCGCCTTAATTGAGCTTCACTGGAAAACCAGGAGTCATCCAGGCAGAGAAGCTAAAGTCATTACGGGGCAAAAATACCATGTGCAGATGCAGGGAGGCAAAAAAGAGGATGGAGTATGGAGAGTGCCTTCATTCTTTTTTTTCTTTTTAACATTAAGATCCATCTGATTCATTTTTTTATTGTAGTACAGTTGGCTTACAATGTTCAGGTGTACAGGAAAGTGATTCAGAGAGATACATATATATTACATATGTGAGATAAATATATATATGCGTGTGTGTGTGTGTGTATATATATATATATATATATATATATATATATATACTTTTTTGGTTTCTTTTCTATTAAAAGTTATTACAAGATACTGAATATAGCTCCCTGTGCTATAGAGTAGGTCCTTGTTGTTTGAACTGTTTTATACATAGTAGTGTGTATATATTAATCCCAAACTCCTAATTTACCGCCCTCCTTTCCCCTTTGGTTACCGTAAGTTTCTTTTCTATGTCTGTGAGGCTTCTTTGTCCAGTCATCTGTCGATGGACATTTGGGTTGTTTCCATGTCTTGGCTGTTGTAAATGGTGCTGCTGTGAACGTCAGGGTGCATGTATCTTTTCCAGTTAGAGTTTTCGTCTTTTCTGGATATATGCCCAGGAGTCAGATTGCTGGATCATATGGTAGCTCTAGTTTAAGTTTTTAAAGAAATCTCTATACTGTTTTCCACAGTGGCTGAACCAATGTTTATTCCCACCAACAGTGCAGGAGGGTTCCCCTTTCTCCACACCCTCTTCAGCATTTATTATTTGTAGCCTTTTTAATGATTACCATTCTGACCAGTGTGAGGTGGTACCTCACTGTAGTTTTTATTTGCACATCTCTAATAATTAGTAATGTTAAGTATCTTTTCATGTGCCTTTTGGCCATCTGTATGTCTTCTTTGGAGAAAGGTCTATTTGAGTCTTCTGCTCATTTTTTGATTGAGTTGTTTGTTTTTTTGATATTGAGCTGTTTGTGTATTTTGGAAATTAATTCCTTGTCAGTCGCATCATTTGAAAATGTTTTTTCCCATTCCGTAGGTCATCTTTTCGCTTTGTTTATGATTTCCTTGGCTGTGCAGAAGCTTTTAAGTTTAATTAGGTCCCACTTGTTTATTTTTGCTTATATTTCCATTACTCTAGGAGAAGGATCCAAAAAAATATTGCTGAGATTTATGTCAAAGAGTGTTCTGCCTATGTTTCCCTCTAGGAGTTTTAGAGACTCCCTTCGTTCTTTCTGTCCTCATTCCCACCCCTCATGGACTCGAGCCTGTGCCTCCGCCCAGCACGCAGGGATGGCTTCTGTATCAGGTCTCAGTTCATGTCATCACCTTCCCAGTGACGACTCCCAAAACACTCACCTAATTACTGTCCTCTTCCTCCACCATTTATTCTTGGGGTTGCCCTTACACCACAATGTTATCACCATGGCCTTTATCAAAATCGGAGAGCCTTCTATTTATTTGTGTGTTTCATAATTTTTATCTCTTTCTTCACCTGTATTTAAATGTTATCTTGTCTGACTTGACTATCAGTGGACAGGGCTTAGGACATAACAGTGCTAACTAAATGATCATAAGTTAGAGGGGTGGCAGAAGCTGAGATTAGAGGAAACAACAAAGAATTAGCTGTGAAGGGCTGGGATCTGCAATCCTAAGGAACACGGCGTGTCGATGTGGTTTGATGGTTGTGATGAAGTTTGATGTGGCAGATGAAAGACGGCTGCAGTTGAGAAATGCCATCTCTTACCCTCCTCTTCATTCAGAGCCTGCCTCGGCTCCCGGCATGACTGATAGAACGCAAGAGAAATGACTGTTAATCTGGTGATGGGCATTTGGGCTGTTTCCACCTCTTGGCAATTGTGGATAATGCTGCTCTATTATGTTATTTTAAACCTGTAACCTGGTTCCCTGTCCCTAACTTTGTAGATCCTATAAAATAAAACCCAATCTCCTCAGTAGTCTACATTGGATCTGGACGCTGATTTGCTGTCCAGTCCCATCTCTCACTGCTTTCTGACCCGTGCTGTGTGCTCGGCAACTCCAGATTGACAGTATTTCCTCTCCTAGGCTGTGCTCAGGGAATCTCACCTCTGGAAATTTTCTTGTTGTTTTATTACCTTGAAATACAACCATTACCGCTGGCTAGATTCTACTCTCTGCTTAAGATGTTACGACTCGGCTTCAGAAGCTCCTACATCCCCTCTCGCAGCCTGGGTTTGTATTCCCTCTCCTACGTCTGAAGCACGCCCATTGACCACTTTATATTGCAATTAGTTGTTTACATTTCTTTCCCCTTTATGAGACTGTGAGCTCCCGAAGCAAAGAACTGGGGTTTTTATTTTGCTATGTTCAGCATCTACGATAGCGCTGGCACATGGTGTATGAGCTCAACAAATGTTTTTTTCTTCAAGTCGATGCATTTTTGTAAGACCTTGTTAGTAGTCCTTCTAAAGGATTTTGTGCTGCAGAATAACTTGGCCATTGGTGACTAACGTTACGTTGTTACTTTCTAGTAACAAAGCTTGCTGTATGATTTTTCTTGACTGCCCCCTATCTTCAGGACACTGGTAAACGCAACCAGAAAAGACAGAAACACAGCAGATAGCTCCCTTGGGAGTTGGGGAGGGGAGTTACTACAGTAATTTTCAGGCAAACATATCAAAAATACAATTGTTTTGTATCAGTTTGCTTTGCATTATCTTAAGCAAAAGAATTAAATAATTATTTTTAAGAAAATAAAATGCTTTCAATAATATTGATTGATTTCCATCTTTATCTGTTACACAGTTTGATTTTTATCTGTTCAGACAGATGTTGATGTCAGTATTATTCCCTTAGCACTGATCAGGTGATTAGTTTAGGTGCCAGGATGCTGTGATAGCTATTAAAATATAACTGAGATGTTGGTGTATTGAACCGTTTCATTTTGTGTCCTTCCTTTGTATTCGCTCATCTTTTTCCACTTCTCATTCTGGTTTTGCTTTCTGTTGTATCATTTCTTTATGGGCTACTGGTTGCTGATACAGCTTTGGCTGGGACTTTGGCTTTAGAACCAGAGTTTTAAGTTTTGCAGCTTTTTCTGTTAAGGAAAAATAATCAATAGCCCAGAACATGTAAGAAACCTTGGCTTTGAGATAAGGCCAGTAATCCAGCTTCAGTGTGGTGAATGTGTGGATTGGGTGTCTGAGAATCTTGGCAAACCATTTCGGAAAGGGCAAAAGTGGATATGCAAGAAAATCTGTTATCCAAAGATATCAGAGAATGGAGAGACCTAAAAATAATGCTAGTAACGTTCCAAGTAGTTGAGTTTTAAGTGGCAGCATTTTGTGTGTGTGTGTGTGCGTTTATAATGTAGTCAGTTTATGTGAAAATTATTGGCTGAAAGTCTATGATTTTATGTATTCCCTCCCATTTAAACCAAATTCACAGAAAAAAAACCAACCTTTTCTTTATAATTCAGAGCTTTTCAATGTACCTCAGTTACTATACTCTTTGGTCTTAGCAAGTTTAGGACTTTTTAAACAAACACTGGTATTAATAGCTCTTTAGGCCTATATGAAAGTGGAGCAGAAACCTGTCCTTTTCAGTGTCTGAGTCTCTCCCCACTCTCAGACTTCCAACGATCAACTTTGGAGAGTGCTAATTCAGCTACCCTTTTACAGTTGCTTATTTTAATCGACTTCATATTAAGCAACCCAATAACTACTCCAGGTAGAAGTATTGGAAAATAACACGGTCTGAGGGCCTGAAGACACCTCTATAAATATAATGCATAAGGTTTAATGCCTGAAAACTGTGACATTTATTCAACTTCTTTGGGATCACTTTTACTTTCATGGGTTTCAGATGGATCAAGATTGCCTAACAAATTACTTATATTTCAAATGGACTTGTGTGTGTGCAAATAAATATGATTCCATGGTATGGAAATGTTAAGCCCTTTTGACAGTTAAACTATAATTAATCTAAACAATGTAGAGCTATTTCTACAGGCCTTATAGGAAGTATAGAAATTTTCATTAATTTAACCAAACACTTAATATATTGGAAGTTATCAACGTGTGAACAAATGGGGAAAACACTGCTAACATTTAGAGAATGATTTAATTATAAACAAAATACAGCAAGAGGTTTTTTTTTTAAGTAATCATAATAAATAAACTTAATTCCTTGCTGTAAACCAAATCACCTAGAAGTTGGGGCTTATTTTTGCTCTAATAGGTCATTAAATGCTCCACCACATCTAAATGCAAAATATGTTGAAATTGCTGTGGTTTGAACTGCTTTTACAATAGGCAATCAAAATTGTTAGAGAGGGCTTTATTAGCAAAGAATTTAGAGACATCTGGAAAGAAGTATTGGGGGGGTGACTGTGACTATAGTTGGACGTAGAGCTTTAAAGAGGTAATTAAATCAAACACGAGACCATTAAACTGGACCCTAATCTAATCTGACCGGTGTCCTTATAAGAAATTTGGACGTACAGAGAGATAGTAAGGGGCATGAACACAAAGGAAAGACCACGTAAGAACACAGCTAGGAGGCAGCCATCTGTAACCCAAGGAGAATGGCCAGAGAAGCAAACAAATCCTCCCACACCTTGATTTGAAATTCTAGCTTTCAGAGCTGTGAGAAAATAATTTTCTGTCGTTTAAGCCACAAAGTCTGTGGTATTTTTTTAACGGCAGCATTAGCAACTAATCCGAACATATGAATAGCTATCCCATAAATTACATATTACACATGTATATACATGACAGTTTAAGCATTGCTCACAACTCTTTCTTATAGAATTCTAGTTACTACTTTATGGGATTAATATTATTTGTTTTAAATATAAAACTGAAAGGAAACATGATAAACATGAAGGAAAAGATTTGAGGGAATAAGATTACTTTAAAAAATAAACTAATCTTTGCATTGAATACATCCTGTACTAGGGTGCGAGGGTCCTGAAACCTCCTAACAAACTGGGATATTAGTCTTTAAGGACAAAAGTCATGTAAGCAAATCAAAGAATCAAGGCAAACTCTTGAGATTTGTGATGAAAACTGAATTCTAATTATGCTTTTAGAAGCAAACTTTTTCCTCAAACAAGATACTAGAAAATCAAATCTGATAATGAAAAAAAAAAAGAATTATAAACCATAACCATGTAGGATTTATCCCAGGTAGGCAAGGTTGGTTCAACATTTGAAACCAACTAATGTAATTGATCACATCAACAGGTTGACAAAGAAAATCACATGATCATTTCAACAGATGCCGAAAAAGCGTTTTGCAAAATCCAACACCCATTCATGGTAAAAAGTCTCAGTAAACTGGGAATAGAGGGGAGTTTCCCTGATTCAATAAAGCATACTTACAAGAAATCTACAGCCAGAGGTTGTATTATTATTTGTTATTATTATTGTACTATTTGGGAGATGAGGCTCAAAAAGATGAAGTATGACCTTGTGCAAGGTCAGGGAGCTTACAAACAGCAGACCCAGGGTTCCATACGGCCCGAGTCCAGGGTCCATGGATCCACCACTATGCACACTTCCCTGCTTTATTGTTGAACAGGTATCATCATCCCAGGCTATTTCTTGACACTTTCAGAAATGTGTAGGAACTTTTTGTTCCTTTGTCATTTTGGTTTTAGTATGACATGCATTATTAGTAATAGTTGTTAAAGTACAAAGTAATTGGAAGCCCAGAAAGAGAGGTTAAATTAGGAAACACATTATTTCACAAAATGAAGTCTATGATCACTTTTCCAGTTGTAAGATTAATATTCATTAACACAACCTGAAATAATTAAATATACATTCATTGCCTTTGTATATTCAAAGTTTAATGGAGAAAATTTACTTGCCCTTAGTTTGATTAGTTATTGCAATGATGCTATTTTATATAATTTTTTTAATCTACATGAAAACACTAAGTGAAACCCCTTTAAGCCACATAAGCATAGCCAATCCTCTTCCTCTGCTACTGTTGTTTGAGTACAGATGTGTAGGTTTTATATTTAGTAAATATAGTATATTTCAGTGGCTGAAAACTGTATTACTAGTTTTAAGTTTTTATATTTATTTATTACTATTTTCAGTTGTGGAGATCCATATCTAGACTTAACAAAGTTATACTTCATTCTCATATTGTTACAAAATGGAAGTCTTATTCCATTTTAGTGCTTCAGATAACACCTGATTTATAACACTAAAATTTCTATTAGCATATCATTTGGCAGAATAAATAGGATGGGCAATAAAGCCAATGATGAATTTTTAATGAAATAGATGGTTGTCTTACAGTATATCACCTTATGTATGGAATATAAAATTCTCTAAAATCCATTTAGCATATGGCCATAAAATTGCCACCTTTCCTAAGATATTATGATGCATAATTATGAGTATGAATTAATACAAGAATGAATCTCCTCTATTTGGAATACCATTCTTCATCCCTTTACTAATTTATTCATGCTTGTTAAAATGATGCCTTTCTCTGCTCAAAAGAAACAAGGATTAAAGACAAATGTAAAATGCCTCTTAATTATATTTATTTTTAAAATTTGGCTTTCTCTCTTTCTCCTTCCATCTCATTTTCTTTCCCAAATTGAAATCTTGACTTTGATAACCAGAAAACATTCTGCTCCTCCACCTTTTTTCCATGATTTAATTTCACTTATTTTTATGTATCAATTTAGGTTTTTCCAATTCCAGGAAATGTTACTGCTCCCTTATTCCATCGAGCTTAATATGACAATAGAAAAATCATCATTTTATACACATATATATACTTAAAAGTACAATAGAAATACCTAATATGTGCTAAATGTACACAATTCAACTGATTTCAATGCACAGAGTGGTAAAAGTTATAGTCTTTTTTTTACCATTCTCAATTCCTTCCTCAAAGTTAAGAATTTGCTGAATATATTGCAGGAAGTATCCTAGATGTTTGTGTATGCACACCCTCACACCCCACACCCCCACCCACATGCACAACACACACACACACACATCTAAATACGTACAGGGACACATATTCAGTTGTAAGTAGTTAGATTTTTATATTTACATGCATATATATGGGATTATTTTATATAATTTAGTTTTTCCTTTGATGACCATGTCTTAAAGATTTTTAAAATATCATAATTACAAACTTCCTTATTATTTTTAAGTTTTGTATGAAATTTGTAAATACTGGATTGTCATTTTTATAAAATCCTTTATTGGTGGACATTTAAATTTTCCCAGTTTTTCTTTACTATAAATAAGTCTTCATGAACTTCCTTGTAAAAATGCCTTTGCACTTATGAGCTGGTATGTTTGTAGGATAGATTTTTAGAAGAAGAATAGTTTCATCAAAATAAATATGTTTCATAAAATTTGATAGACTAAATTTGTTTCCTATTAAAAAGACAATAATTTACACTGCTACCAGTAGTGAGTGGGAATGTCAATTTCTCTTCACACCTGTTAACCCTGGATAGTCTTATTCTTTCTGAATTTTACCAATCTAAGAAGGGGAAATATGAGTTTATTATTTTAATTTGCCTTCATAATATGTTAGCATAGCTGATAATATTCTCATATATTCATTAGCCAATTGTAATTTGGGGTTGTTTTGCATGATCATATTCTTTGCCCATTTTTCTATTAGATTGGATTTTTTTTCTTATTGACTTGCAGATACACTTTATATATTGTGAATATAAATCTTTTGTTTATATACTGCAGATGGTCTTGGGTTTGCTGTTTTTGTGTACATCATTTACATTTTTCTGTATTCAATCTATCAGTCATATGTATTTGTATTTGTATATATTCAGATATTTGTCTTGTTTAGAAAGAGCTTCCCCAATGCAGGATTATAAATATGTTCTCTATATTTTCTTTATATATGTATACAAGAGCGAGAGAAAGGTCTTGCCACTGGTTTTTTAAGGGAATCTTATAATACTGAGCTATCACAGGTCCCATTAAGGTTTTTTTAACATTAGGATTATTTTTCTGGCTTTTGAGATTTAATTGAGAAATAAAAATTGTATATATTTGAGGTGTATGCATGTTGATTTGATATACCTGTACATTGCAAAATGATTACAATCAAGCTAATTAACACATCCATCACCTCACTTAGTTACCCTTTTTGTGTGTGTGATGAGAATACTTAAGATCTACTCTCAGCAAATTTCAAATATACAGTAGGTTATTATTATTATTACTTTATATTACAGAATTATAGTATACAATACAGTGCAGTATTTTATTACTCCTTCGACTCAAACCTCCTTATTTTTCCCACCTCTCCCAGAGCTCCTGGCAATGACATTCTACTCTCTGCTTCTGTGAGTTCAACTCTTTTAGATTCTACATATAAGTGAGATCATAAAGCATTTGTATTTCTGTGTCTGGCTTTACAGCCATTATGGAAAACAGTGTGGAAGTCCTTCAAAAATTAAAAATAGAATTACCATGTGATCCAGTAATCCCACTTCTGGGTATATACGCAAAGGAAATGAACTTAGTACCTCAAAGAAAAATCTGCACTCCTGTGTTATTACAGTATTATTCACAATAGCCAAGGTATTGGAACAACCTAAGTGTTTGTTAACAGATTTCATTATATATATGATATTATTCAGCCATTTTAAAAAAAAGGAAATTCTGCCATTTGCAACAACATGGATGAACCTGGTGGACATTGTGCCAAGTGAAATAATCCAACTAAGTATTTATTAATCAAACCTTCCTCCCTACTCTTTCTATTAGCTGTCCCTCCTTTGATCTGTCCCTCCTTTATATTCCTATATTACTCTGCAAATCTCTATAATTTCACATCCAAGTGTTTCATTTTTACTTAATTGCATTTCTGTTTCCTCAGTGAATGGTTCTTAAGCGCATGGATTCTGTCTAACTCATGTTGACTGTTCCTCATGTAATAATTGTCACATAACAAGTGCTCACTCACTCACTAACATCAGGATGAATAAAAATAAAATCAAAAGAAGTCATTGTCGGGGGAAGGTATAGCTCAGTGGTAGAGTGTGTGCTTAAGAAGCACAGGGTCCTGGGTTCCATCCCCATTTCACCCATTAAAATAAATAAATAAATAAACCTAATTACCCCTGCCCCCCAAATGTAATAAAGTAAAAAAAAAAAAGTCATTGTTCCTTGGTCTTAACTTCATACATTCATTACTATGTGTAAAGACTAAAGATTTTGAAACCCGGATGGAACTCCAATATTTTCTTATGTACATATTGGAAGCATGGGAATGCCTTGTCTAGGAGAACATTGTAGAAAACAAGGAACTCGGTAGCTCTGAAAAGTTAGAACTTAGAAAAATCTAAGCATTTTCTATATTAAAATTTATTCTTCTCGTACTTTTTTAAAGAAATTGATCCATCCAACAACTTTTGGATTAAGTGGACCGACCAGATATCTCATGAGAGATCTCATAAGTCAAGTGGGCACAGCAGATTGGAATTTTTTTGTTTTTTCAGTTTGACCTAACAAATGTTTTTACTCCTGCCAAATTATAGTCAAACAAGTCACTGGTAAAGGCTATTATAAAGCCTTCTATATGTGATTGATTTGACTTTAGTGTGTCAAACCATTGATCCCCAAGGCTGATTCTGCTAATGCTAGCGAGTCAGAGAAGAGTGTAATGTAATAAGAAATTTACCAGAATAAGATTTGTAACAGAAAAGTCTAAACCACTTTTCTGCCACTTACCGCAGTGTAATTTTGGGCAAATTACTTAACCTTTCAGCCTCAAGTTCCACCTCTGTAAAATGGATATTAAAATATCTATCCTGTCAGGTTGTTGGAAAGATAATAAATAACATCTAAACCACGTGGGGCATAGCAGAAGTTCGTAAACGGTCTATGTACAATCACATTAATGCCAGTAAATGGTGTATTTTATGATTACCTTTTATATATCTCCATATGCCCATCTAAAATTGTTCTATCAAAGAGAATAATTCATAATCTTCTGCTACAATCTCCAAATAAATGTTAATATGATAATAGCCATCCTTGACTAGGACCTTCTACCTGAAGAGTCATAAATTAAAATAGCCCACGAATTGCATTGCTCTGACAGCGGGAGATTGAAATATGAAATGAAATTAAAATTTATTCAAATAAAATTAATTGGAAAATATTACATCGATGTTATTTATAAATGAATCAGTTCAAAGTTGAAGTCAGTCTTTGAACATCTAGTTCAATTTTCAAAAGTAAAATTATAGTGTTTTCAGTGCTCAGCCAAAGCTACCTATCTGATTGGCTAGTCATTCTAGAGTGATTTTTTGAATGCTCCTGGATGCACAGTAGGGTCGAGTACAGTGGGCAGAAACTTCTTTGTAATATTCTAATAAAAATAGAACAGTATAAACGCCAAGGTCCTGTCTTTGATTTTTAACAATTTTATTGAAATACATGTTTTAAATGTCACTGATTTTAACAATTATATTGAAATATGTTTTGAATGTCACTTTACAAGATTCTCCAGGGGGATTTTGATGAAAGTCTTTTGCCTTTCAAGGAGTGATTTACTGTACAAGTTTTAAAAAATTTAAAAAGGTAGCTAGAAAGGTTGATTAACAGATCGATCAATAGATAAAAACAACAACGTGAGTTTACTACTGTATTTACTAAACTCTTCTTAGTAAGACGTTATCGGGGAGAACCTTATAGAAACTAGGTTTGTTCCAGTCTTCTTTAATAGTGAGCAGCTGTTTTCTTTGTAAGCAGTTATGAAAAATGAAAAGATGCAGGCTATAAATGAAGCAGTCGTTCCTTCTTTAATAGAATAGAGCTATTCATAGTCTGGCTTTTGGAAACCTTTGTGTTTAGTCTGTGAGGTTATAAAGAAGCAGTTCTTTGAGGGGAATGTGTCTCCTCCTGGTCCTTTTCTTCATTTTCTTCTGAGTATTCATAATAAATATTTTTCCCGGCAGCAGCACACGGTTTTACACTAGCCCCTGTGTTAGCTGTGTAAATCATGGGCACATCCGTGCATTTAAAGATTAGACTCCACCAATCATTGAGCCGCATAAATGTCCTGAACTGCATCTCTGTATATTATTGAACATATGTCCCTGAATAATTGAAGATGGAGTGTATTCAGAATGTGCTCAAGTAAAACTTCCATTAGCAATATGGGAAATACGTGCTCAAATGAAAAAATGGAAAGATAAATCCACTCCTGAGTAGAAATTGCATGACATCACAAGTGCAAAGTGTGAGTTTTACCAATGCCTATGTAGAATCTGTCATTATCAGAAGGATTAAAAAGTAAATATTTATTTGTAAAACTCATAAATACTGATCAGTCCTATTTTTTTAATTTGTAAATTTTATACCACTAGAGAAGATTCCTATGTAAAAGGTCAGATACTGAAATAAAATGTCACTTAAAATCAGTTTTCGTTAAATATTCAGAGCACTCCTTTCAATGAGTAAAAAAATAATTCTAGGAGAAAGCAAAAAGAAAATTAAAGCCTTATTGCTCAACTTCTCAAGCTCAAAGCAAAGAACAGAATCAGCCTTCTCTCTGCCGGGAATGACAATTTTCTGGAATTGTCTTCCCTCCTCAGGTCCATGGTAGATCTCTGCATTATGTTTCAGTGGTTGCTTTAAGAATTGCATACCAAAGGTCAGCATAGTATTGCCTGTATTCATTTACAGCACCAAAATGATTAGTTTAAGACCTATGAAGGCTTTAGCTGCAGCTTCTCATTTTCAAGAAATTCAGAGTTTAGAGTAAAAATTAAAGAGAATCACAGGAGTGATAGACAAATCCAGAATATGGGATATTTTGCAGGTCTGGTTTCTTCCACAGGCAGTTGCCACGCAAAAGAGAAAATGTACTATAGAGGAAAAGAAAAGCGACGTGCGGTTCTCACCAGGATCATAATTTGAACAACAAAACTGTGAAGGCCATTTTTGAGACAATCGAGGAAACCTGGGTATGAATTGGGTGTTAGATAGAATTCAGTATATGATATTAATTTTGTTAGTTGTGAAAAAAATGTTTTATGTTTGACATGTCATATTATCTAATTTACTTTAATTATTTAGGCATATAGAAATCAAGAAAGAAAACAAAGAATAAAAAGACAGATTCTAGACAAAAACAAAAGCAAAGAAATGCAATATATACCTTTATTACTTTTCTCTTGCGGCTCTAACAAGTTACCACATAGAAGCTTAAAACACCACCCATGTGTTATCTTACAGTTCTATAGGTCAGAAATCTGACACAGGTCTCCCGGACTAATATCGAGGTATATTGGCAGGGCTGCATTCCTTCTGGAAGCTCTAGTGGGGAATAAGTTTCCTTGCCTTTTTGAGCTTCCAGAGATTTTCCACACTCTGGCACATGGCGCTGTTTTCCTGTCTTGAAGGTCAGCAGAAGGAAAAGGTTTAGTCCTGCTGAGCACCACTCTGGCTTCCGCCTGTGCCTCCATTTTCCATCTTTTGAAGACCCTCTGACCACACTGAGTCCCCTGGATAATCCAAGGTGATTTCCCAATTTTAAGGTTAGCTGACTAGCCACCTGAATACCATCTGCCACCTAATTCATCCTTGGCCACGGAACATGACATGCTTACAACTTCTGGGACTTAGCATGTGGGCATGTTTGGGGGACTGTTTCTATGCCTACCATAAGGCCTTTACTTTTTCACCATCTATTTAGAGTTCATATTGTACGAACATCATATAAAACGTAGAAGCATCGCCACAGAACAGGCTCAATTACCCCACACGACTGTCCTTCCTGGTCTAGTTGTATATACGTTATAAACCTCACGAGAGGGTGTTTTATTTTATTTTTTTCACAAGAGAGTGTTTTAATGTTTGCTTTCAATAGTCGCATGTATTTTTTTGATACTAAGAAAATAAATTTTTATTCATCTCTTTTCCTTTTCTTATCTTCTTCATCCCTTCCTGACAACCTGAGTTTCCCTCTAGAATTATTTCCTTTCAACCAGAAGAATTCTCTTTAGCATGTTTACCAACAGATAGTCTCAGTTTTCTTTCATCTGAAAATGTCTTTGTTTCACCTTCATTCTTGAAGAAGGATTTTGCTGAGTATAGGATTCTGGGTTGATAGTTTTTGCCTCTCCTTTTCAGCCTTTTAAGATACCGTCGCGCCTTCTTTTGGTCTTCATAATTTCTGATGAAAAGTCAGCAATAATGTTCATTGCTCTTTCCCTGTAAGCAGTGTGCCGTTTTTTGTTGGTGGGTTTTTTTTTTTTTCAGAATGCTTTTAAGATTTTCTCATTATACTTTGCTTTTTAGAAATTTGAGTATTACGTGGCCTACCATGGCTTTCTTCATTTTTATCCTGTTTGAGGTTTTCTGAGATTCCTGAATCTGTACATTGATTCCCTTCAATATGGGGAAATTTAGGCCATTATTTCTTCAGATATTCTTTTCCTGATTCGTTCTCTTTCTCTCATTCTTCGGAGGCTTCAGTGATGTCTTTTGATACTGTTCCACAGATTCTTGAGGTTCTATTAACTTATTCCATTTGTTTTCTCTGTTTTTCTTCAGATAGGATGATATCTGTGGCTCCGTCTCCAAACTGACTTACTTTTTCCTCTGTCATCTTTATTTTACTGTGACTTCTATTCAGTAGTATTTTTTAATTTTAGATATTTTATTTTTCAGTTCTAGGCTTTCTACATGGCTTTTATATCATTTCTATGTGTCTGCTGAGATTTCTTATGTATTTATGTATTTATGTATTTATTTATTTATTTATTTATTTATTTTTGGCTTCTTGAGCAGAATAATAATAGCTTCTCTAAAGTCCTTATCTGCTAGCCTGTCATCTGAATCACCCAGGGATCAGCCTTCAATGGACTGTCTTTTCTCCGGAGAATGGGTAACATTTCCTTGGTCCTTTTTATGTAGCGTTTTGCATCATATTCTGGATATTGGAAAAGTTATGTTGTGGTAACTCTAGATTCTGGTATGCTCATTTAAGTGTTTTGTTTCATTTTAATTTAGAAACCAATTGCTCTAAACACTGTCAACTGTTTCTGCAGGCCGGAATAATTCAGAGTTTTCAAAGTTTTTGCCACTCTATATTACACCATAGTGGTGATAGATAGATGATAGGTAGATAGATAGATAGATAGACAGATAGATAGACAGATAGATAGATAGATAGATAGATAGATAGATAGATAGATAGATAGATAGATAGTTATAGAGATAGGCTCATTTATCTGGTCCTTTCCTCCAAGTTTTGACCCTTTTCCACAATCTGTGTTTCCTTTGTCATTTCTCAGGACTGTAAGCTAGGTTTTCATTGTATTTTATATAAAGTTATAGTTATTTTCAAGAGGGTTGGTGTATGCATTAGTCTGCCAGGGCCACCATAACAGAACTACAAAATGAGTGAAAACAAATGTATTTTCCCACAACTCTGGAGACTAGAAGTCTGCAAGCAAAGTGTCGACAGGATTTTTTTTTTTTTTAACTTTGCTACTTCTTTAAAGACCCTTTGTCCAAATACAGTCACATTTTGAGGTAGTGGGGGTTAGGACTTTAACACATGAATCTTGAGAGAAGATAGTTCAGCTCATAACAATATATAAGGAAATTTTTCAGCTGCGCCAGAACTGAAACTCACCCATGGAAATTAGAAATATTGGGCAAGATAAGTTTTTCCTCTGAATTCTAACTTAGTCTCAGACTCCTTTTCACTGTAAGTTCTAGGCCCCCATTACTGATAAACTTGTCTTGCTCTGCAAGATAAAACGTATTTTCTGTCCTTGTTCCAACATACTCACAATATCTACAATGTCAACTACAATGTTAATTCCTAAAATTAAATCTGTATGGCAGCCTAAATGCAACCTGCCCTAAATCAGTAAATAGCAACATAACAAACACAAGTGTTTTCTCTCCATCATGCCTTGTGTCCAATGACCAGCTTTTGCTGAATTTATCTTCGTATCTCTTGTGTCTGTCTCTGCCTCTGAACTGAAGCACAAGACGTATACTTTCATTGCTCACTGTTCTCTGTCTAAAACTTCCCGGTGGCTCTCAGTTTCACTCCAAATAGAGCCAGAATTTTTACAGTGCTCTCCAAGTTTGTAAATCAAGTTTTTAGCATTTTATTAACCACATCACATACTTATTATGTATCATGTGTTGTTTTGTTTTGCCTTATTGCCTGTCTCCCTCAAGTGGAAATAAAACTACACCAAGACAATTTTTCATTTTTGCTCATTGCAAAATCTGAGTCTAGAATACAACCTCGATTCTGATAGATGGTTAAACGTATCTGTTGAATTAATTTGAATGGACACACTATTTAGCTTTCCCATTGTTCTCTGACTGAAATGATGTCATTGGAAAACAATAACTCAGAAATAAAGAACACCAACAAAATACAAGATGTTAACCATTTTTTTAAGACCAGTAATAATGTTTAGAAACCCTTTCTCTCTTACCATAGTCTTCTATATGAACCTACAAAAAATACCCCACAAAACTTAGATGTGCTCGAGAGAAACAACTATGAGGAAAATAAACTCACAGAGGACAATTTAAAAATAAATTTTTTCCAGCTTCCTAGTTTAAAAATACCATGCTTGTTGAGACTTGTAAGGATTAAAAATAGCTCTTAAGTAGAGAGATTGTGTTTTTTTAAGATCTGTTTATCTGACATTTCATGTCAAAAATATTTAAGAATCAACATTCATATTTCACCAGTAATGTCTTAAAAGTCCTCAGAGTAAACCAGCCCGTCCCCTGCCGGTTCCACCACATACAGTGTATTAACCACTTCCTGAATATGCTGGAGAGATTGATTCAGAGTTCAGATCAACCACTTTCTTCATATGCTGTGTAGGTTCAGAGTTCAACCTTATTTAGAAAAAGAATAACTCCATTTAGAAATTTTCTTATATAAAACTTGGCTAGAAACTCAAAGCCAGTGAACTGCGACCACAGTTCATGAACTATCCCTTGTTGGGAAATGTATGGTAAAGAAATGTTGGTATGAAATAGAAGTGTCCATTTAAATGAAAAGCTTGAAGATACTGGATTTGTAATTTTATAATTTAAAGTTTAATTTAAAATTTTGTTTAAATTGAGTAATTAGAAGCTTTATTAGGAAGTTTTAGTAGTAAGATAGAAGCTTATCTCTGCACTCTTTCGTAGGAAAGCCACTAATTTAACCCTACATTCACCAATTTCACTTTTTTCTAGTTCTTTTTTGCCTATACCAGGAATTACTCACTCTTTAATGAGCTTGTTCATCTTCCTACTTGTAATTCTTATCATTTTTAGTAGGTTCTCCCTAGACCTTTAGGGTAAAGTGATAACCCAGGCAGTCACCCCGCCTGAGAGACTACGTGGAAAGTCGCAGCAGCCACAGAAGCTACTTTCTTTTGGGCAAAAAGATAAAATAAAAGTTGTTTTTAACAGTATTTGTTCTCTGCTTTTGATTTGCAGCTGAAAGAGAAGAAATGTTTTCTTGTTCTTCTTAGTCTTAAAAATACAAACACATATAAGCAGTATACTTAATTCTAGCAGAAGTTTATCAAGTCCAGAGGCTCTTAAGAACATACCATAAGCCTCGATGTGAAAAATTCATGGGAGGCCTAAGACTTGACCTTGGCTCATGAGAAGGAACGGGGTGGGGGGGGCCCAAGGCACATTCTCACAGCTTCTCTGAGTCACTTAGCTGTATCTTTCATGGGCTGGCAAGGCTAGTTTCTAGTCAGCAGCTCAATTCCGGTCACAGTCAAACCTCCATATACAGTTATAGGAGAAAAAAGAGACAGTTTTTCATGTTTGCCAATTCTGGATGACTACTGGGATCACATGTCAATCAGCACATTTCCCAGGAATCTTGTGTGTCAAAACTGTCTATGACGTTATAATCCAGTGAATAGTAATTTCTTTCTTATAAGGTCAGATGCAATGCCTAGAGTAACCTATGATTGAATTTAGTAAACCCATTTCTCTCATTACAGATTTGCAAGTGAATATTGAAACATCTGCAAATTGTTTTGAGCTGTGTAGTGCTTCAGTGCAGATGCATGCATTGAGAAGGGAGGATGGGAGGAAGGAAAGAACTAATTATATAATTATATAATTATATATATATGTATATATAAAGATTTGATAGAGAAGTGTTAATTTTTTATTTACAATGCTGTGTTAATTTCTGCTCTTCAGCATAGTGATTCAGATATATGTATTCCTTTTCATATTATTTTTCATTATAGGCTATTACAAGATATTGAATGTAATTCCCTGTGCTATACAGTAAGACCTCTTTGTTTATCTATTTTATATATAGTAGTGAGTATCTGCAAATCCCAAACTCTCAATTTATCCCTCCACCCACCCCTTTTCCCCTCTGGTAACATATATTTGTTTTCTGTGTCTGTGAGTCTGTTTCTGTTTTGTAAATAAGTTCATTTGCATCATTTTTTTTTAGATTCCATGTATAAATGATATATGATATGTTTCTTTCTCTTTCTGGCTTTCTTCACTCGGTATGACAATCTCCAACCATGTTGTTGCAGATGTCATTATTTTGTTCTTTTTTATGGCTGAGTAGTATTCCATTGTATATATCCATATATGTGTGTATATATATGTGTGTATACATGCCACATCTTCTTTATCTAATCATCTGTCAGTGGACATTTAAGTTGCTTCCACTTCTTGGCTATACTAATAATATTTTTGCACCTGATACTATGATAAGCACTTCTTATACTTTGTTTCATTTTATTCTTCAAAAAAAAAAGGCAGCTACTTTTACAATCTTTAAAGACAGGTCTTTCTGCTTCTGGAGGCTGTATACTTTACATAATACCACAATATTAGTATCTATGAAACAGAAGATTTCTGCACTCATTTGCTCCTTATTCAACCTGAGCTAAAAGGAATTACCTGGTTGGTTTCCATGTAGGTCTATATACTGGCACAGGGGATAGGCATGTCTTGCCTGCAGATGGCACATCTCTCAGCTTTGGCATCAGGTGCTTCATACTGTACCGTCCTGCCATATTCAGGTGACGATCCCAGGACAAAGGTGGACAAATCTGGAAGTTGGGCAAAGACAAGTGCTTCCAGGTTCAGACCCTGAGAATCCTGTAAATTTATTGGGACTCTGAGAACTCTTTTAGGGGAGAGGAGATAAAGACTCTCATTGCTTTCATTCATTTATGTGTGCATGCATACCTGGACTTATGTATCGTTTCCCAAACAAACATTGTTTGTGCTCCTACATGTGCTGGGCATTGCGAGGCATCGGAAATGCAGAGGTGAGTATGACTAGCGTAGTTCCTGCCCTTATGTAACTAGGAGTCTAGTGGAAAAGAATAATGTTAAAAAAGAATTACCCAAATAACTGGACTAGTGCAGTCCTTGAAAAGTACAGTGAAGGAGAATGTTGGGAGCTGTGTGACAATCTGCAGTCTGAACCAGTCCAGATGTGCCAGGCAGAGCGAGTGAGGAATGGGAGACAGTTACAGGAGGCGGGTGGGCAAGGGGATGGATAGCATTGCCGACAAAGGGAGCATCACGTGAGGCAGTTCTGTGCCGACAGTGAGACCCGTGGCCTGGAGCACAGAGAACCACAGGGCGAGCGGGAGGCGAAACTCTGCCAAGTGGAAATGCAGGAGCCAAGTCAGCTGGAGCCTTGTTAACGATGTGTTTTCATCCTAAAAGCTGCAAGAAGCTTTTAAAAGGCGTTAAGCTGGGAGACGTCACGCTTAAATTTGTGGTCTGAAAAGATCTCTTTAGGTGCTGTGTTTAGAGAAGAGTGGGGAAAATGATTGAAGAGTTTTAGATCATAAACAACGGTAGCTTGGGCGAGAGTGGTGAGAGTGGAGAGTGAGAAATAGAAATGTAGGGAAAAATCATGTTTCTCCGTGATGGCTCAGATACGTGGAGGGAGGGAAAAGGATGCCTACAGCTGTACCTGGATGCTTCCTATATGAATTGAAACTGAAGTGAGGGACACACGGATTCTTATTAAATATGGTCCCCACTTGGTTCTGCCTTCCTCCCCTCGTCTTTCTGAGCACATCTGTCTCTTAGTAGAACGTTGCCCATTTTATCCTTGGGATCAATAAGTGATTCCTCTACTTGACTCTTTAGAATTTCTGCCCTGTATAGAAAGTTCGAGAAAAGCTAAACGATACCAAACTACAAGACAAAGCACCCAAGGGTTTTTTTTCCTTCTGTCTGGCTTCTCTTCCTTTTCACTCAATCTGCATCCACACAGCTATGTCTCACCCCATGTAAAAGTACCTCTTCCTCCATCCTTTAACCTGAAGGCATTGTTTAATTCCATTCAGAAAACACCAAGTAAGATTTAAGAGGCTCGGCAGTGGAAATACTCATTTCTCCTTAGAGGGAGCTTTTGGGTTTTTTTTCTTTCAAGGTTATTAGTTATCTAGAGCATGAGAAACAGAGTCTACAGCCATCTCAGGGTCTAATAAGATCAACAACAAAAAAGAAAAGCCCTTTTGACCGCAAAGCCAGTACTTTGGAATTGAATGCCTAACTTTTATTTCATTCAGTTTTCAGATCATGATTAAACCAGTCTTATTGATTTTCTGTCTTTCATTGGCTACTTAAAGGCATGCAGAATGGTAGAGGGTGATGTAGTGATGCTGTAGGATCCAGAATCTGTAATTACTGAGTTGGGATTATAGCTCTGTAAGTCTGACTTCATTTGGGGGTCGGGTGGGGTCCTGAGCTCCTGCCCCACCTCCCCACAGTTCCAATCAGCATCACATCTGATGGGAAGCTAGCTTTGCCTCTGCTGTTAACTAGTTTCATGGCCCTGAAAAATTCTTCTGACCTCCCTGGACCTCAATTTCCTGTAAAGCAAAGAGGTGCCGCTTGATGATTTTTGAAGCACCTTCCACTCGGACTTTCTAAGAAAGACAAGTCCTGGTGTGTCTGACACAGAGTGTGCATGTGTGAGCCTGTGTGCCCTTTCTTTTTTCATTCAACTTTTTCAATCTTGTGTGTCATAAATGTAAAAAACTAACATGACATATTTCTTTCTCCTTTGAGGAATAAAAGCAGATAAATAATAAGCCAGGCATTTGCCATTTGAAGATCACGGGCATCTGAGGTGTTTGCTGACATGCCCCCATCTCACCCGTCTCTAGGCTTGTCTTCTCCGGGGCCGTGAGATTCTCCACATCTCCCTTAGGCGGAAACCCTCCCAGGCCACCCCAGTGAGGGAGTGCTCCCGGATCGAAACCGAGTGGCCCTCCCAGGCCCTTAAAGATAATCTCAGCAAGGAGAAAAGTTAGCTGATTTCCTGTTCAAAAATGTTACACACAAAGGTGACACTGTCTGATAGGCTGAACTGCCCCAGTGTTATTTACGCCTGACAACAGGCATGACTCACATCAGGGGATTGCTTATTGCTCGGGCGCCCGTGAGAAATGTGTGGGAGCAGCCCGGCGGCCTCACTGCGGGGCAGGGGTGTCTGCCCCCAAAGGACATGCAAAGAACAGGGGCCTGAGGCTGGGCCCTCCACTGGGCCCTCCCCATTGTTCAGTCTCTTTTCCACACTACAAGGAAAGGGCACGCCCCAGAGGAAGAGGAGTACAGATCCTCTGCTCTGCATAGCCCTGGGAGACGGAGGACGGAGATGTGCAAAAATCATTAAATAGAATTGACTGCCTGCTTGGCACCCGTCAGAGAGAAGGGCAGCCCGGGAAATAGGGACCGTCACTCTCTTCTAGAATCGGCTTTATATTAACAGCCACTGAAACAACAAAATGGCTGCTCTCTGCATTCAGTGCTCAGTGACCCGCTTAGATAGTTGTTCTTTTTTTTTTAATTTCAAAAGGTATCTATTAGTCTGTAACTTGAAAGCACTAGATTTATGTTGTCAGTACACAGCCATTTGCTCCATAAGGTAGTTAAGCATCCGAACTGTAGTTTGTCCAAACTGAAGTATGATCCACGTGTCAAATACACACCAGATTTCAAGACCCCTAAAGACGTTTAGTCATCAGCTGAAGATTTTTCTAGCAAGAGAAAGGATAAACAACATGATTGGTAAGCAGAATGTATACATTTGATAGGATATTTAGCTAGGAAATAAGTATTTGATATTTCTATTTCTAAGCATGTCCTTCTTTTTGATATGAAAACAAATAATTTTCACACCAAAGCTATCACATTAATTCTACTGTAGTTGAAAAGTAGAAAGGAGACAATTTTATAAACTACTTTTTCTTGGTGGTGAGGGTAGTCACTTATCCTCTTAAGATCTAAAAACCATAAATCAGCAGCTCTTTCTAAAACTAAAACCAGCAGCCAAAAAAAAAAAAAATAATGTTTTGTGCATTTTTTGGTTAACTCTATTCTTCAAGCATTGCCTATTAAAATACTGCCACAATCAACACTGATTTGGTTGACTCTTTAAGTCTTATACATAAGCCCGGCTTCCGAGCTTTATCTCGGTGTTTGCATAAACCAGGAGAAGTCTCATAATCCAGCAGGAGTCAGAAATCAGTCATTAATTTGTAACAGAATTAAAGTAAGTCATTCCCTTTCCATGTATCATGATCATGTTTATTGATGGAGAAAATAATTTTCTTCCTAATTCTTAGGATGGAGTAGTAAAGTCAGTTACATGCTGTGCTCTATTCCTTTGACTTCCTTAGGAAGGAATGTTGTATTGTCTGCTCTTTTTCCCTTAGCCTTCAGCCATATGTTTAGGCTCTGCCTCTCCTGCCGTGCTACATGGCAGCATTAAAGTCATGAAATAACATAGACGCAATTCTGAAAGCAGTAGATAGAGTTGGTCAGATTGCTACTGTCGCCATTCATATATTTCCTCATTCACCATAAAAATATTTCTCAAGAATCTTCTTTGTACCAGAAACTCTGCAAAGCATTGTAGATGCAGAAATGAATAGTATCAGGTTAGCATGGGGGTATCCAGAGAGATAGGTATCAGTAAAGAGTTAACTGTCATGTTACACATTTAGTTGCTGATAGACGAGTATTTAGAGGAAGCCCACTGCTGTGAAGGGTCCTCCTGGACAGCTTTCTTAGAATGAAGCCAGCCAGAGAAGAAGATGGTGTGGTGATTGGAGTGGTTGAGTAAGGGGGAGGCAGCATTTGGGACAGAGGATTCCTAGAGCTTGAATGTGTACATGAAAGGAGGAAAAGCGAATGGTGGAGGGTGTAATGTTTCATTCTCTAGTTGCTTCACATACAAAGTTTTGCCTTCCTCACTTATTTAGTAATTCTACAGTGATTGCTGATTATCAATAATATTAGTTCATTATTAATCCTACACTCTTCACAGGGACAAGACTATCTGTATTTTACACTAATTTGACATCTCTCCAGTGCAATCAACAGATCTTTGTGATCTTTTGAATTCCCTTCAGATCTGGGTATTGGGCAGTGTCTGGATGCTGACATACAGTACCAGGAAATATTATCATTTCTTAGATAATGAGTGAATGTTCCAAGTCTTCAACTCAAGAATATTCTTGGTCTTTAGACCTTTTGAGGTCAATATTACAGTGACACTGGGAAAAAAACCTATCTCAAAATAGACTCCCATGTTTCCCAGTGCAGTGTTGTCTGCCTCCATAATATCCTGGGGTGGAAAATTTTGCCTTGGACGTGGCTCCAGTTGGAGGAGGCGACTTCCTTCTCTGGGCAGACTTCTGTAGACACAGTGGAAGATTATTGTGCTAACGATGAAATAGCGAGAATAGGTCAACCCCAAGAAATTATGTCATAAAGGCTTCTCTAGCCCTTTGCTCCATGAGAAACCTGTCTTCATTGTGTTGAGAAGGCAGAGATCACTTGGATGCCTTTTTTTTTTTTAATGTGGAGAGAGAAAAAGGAAGTGTCTTTGTCACTCTTTGGGACCTTAAGTTTCAATTAACTAAATAAACGATGTACTTAAAATTCAGACTCCCAGTTGAGCTATTATGTTTTGTTGAACCTTGCTCACTGTTCTTAAATTCTGGGACTAGGTATGAGAGTACCCCTTTCTTGAATTCCTATTATGACTTTTGAAATCCTTTGGTATTAGGGAATGAGGTACCTACGGATGTGTCCAGAATTGGTATCATGGTCTTACTGAATTTAGTAAAAGGAAAAAAATTCCAACTGTCTTCAGCTTTCAACAATGTTTTAGGTAAAGTAAAATTATCCTGACAGAAATATAAGTAAATATTTTAACTACCTTCCTTGTGTGTATGATGCACCAAAAGTTGCATTATAAATGTTTGGAGGTGGTTAAATAGTTACTCAGAGTTGGCAACAATATGTCTAGATGAAGTGAAACAGATAGGTTCTGCTTGCTATCAAATGGACTTTCCACCCCAGGGAAGAATTTAGCAAGAAATTCTTGAGCATTTGTAAACCTCCTCGTAGCTTTCATTTACTCCTAATAAAAGTCTAGGTACAAAAAAAAAAAAGAGAGAGAGAGAGAGAGAGAGGCATTCTGTGCAATTTCCATAATCTTTATTATTTCTAAGATCATAACTCTATTTAATATCAAGTATGGAAGCCTCTCATCTGTTTGAAACAAGAAGTTGACTCCCTGTTCTAGGATAAAGAGAGCACCAGCATTGAAGGTGACCTCTTGTCCTTCCTCCTCCCAAAGTCAGTATAGATCAGGAGACTCAGACCAAAGACAGCACTGGTGACAAGGACCCAGGGTGGAAAGTTTCCTTCAGTGCTGGGACCTCAATCTCTGTCATTCACTACCCTGAATCATATCTTAAATGCAAATGAAAGATTAAGGTGAATCCAATTAAGTGTAATTTTGTACAAATTCTTTTCATCTCAGAATCAGACCCTTTCTAGTTAAATATAACTATGAATATATATAAATATAACTAGAGGGACAGCCTTGGTTCTGTTGCTGGAAGTAGATATGCAGTTTTGGGTGTCGCAGGTTAGCAGGAGGACCAAGAGTTACTGGATGACTGGCTGTAGGACTCCCTGAATTCTGTTGCGGTAGGATTGGCGGTGGGGTGGGGTGGGGTGGGGTGGCGGGGGGAGGTTGGAATGGATACTGGTGCTGGCATCAGAATGTTCACATCTTGTGATATTTAAAGATAATTGCTGAAAATCTTTTAGAGACAATCCCTAATTTACAAACAGATTGTATTACAGAAGCTTAGAACTTGGTGAAGTGAAGTTTCGGGTTATAATTACCTCTTGGAACAGAGTGATACTGGGTATTGAGAATTCCAAGTCAAAACACACAGTGTGCTTTAACCTATCTATATATGTCATCTGATCTATGTTAATAACATAGGACAACAAAGTTTTGAATCTATTTCAAAATCTATTTCATTGATCACCCCCTGTAGATCGGATGCCCCTGAGGACACACACCTCTCATCTAGATTTGGGTGTCATGAAGATCAGTGCGTTAAGGGTAGTGAACAATACATATCCTCTGTATAGAGACTAAAAATGTTTTGTAAAAGTTGATAGTTCGTATGTATGCATTTCTAACATCAACATTTTCTTGCATGAAAGTCCAATGTTGCTATTTCTTCCCAGTGTTTGGACATTATCAACAGTTTTATACTCAAGGAAATGAATTCCTTGAAATTGGTTTATCTTTTTTTTCCTTACATTTTTCATCAGAAGCATCAGACATGCATACACCTCTGATTGCACAAAAGAGCAAGGTAGGGGAGAGAATATAATTATCTTCTTTTAAAGGAATATCAAGAGGATGACAGAGAACTGAAGACCATGTTGCCACTTCAAGGTCCCACCCCTCTTCCACTGATTCTCCTGGACTTGAACTACATTTCTCTGAGATATATTTCCTTGAAAACTTCTTGAAACACTCTGTCTCTGTACTCCTTGTAAAGATGAGTTTCCAAGAACAACTTGATTTTCAGTAGCTGCTAAGGCCTGGCATCGAAGGTAGAACGAGGTAGACTTCCCACCCTATGCTCCAGCGAGGGTCTCCTAGGAGGCTGCTGGACTAGTTTACACGACATTCAGAAGAAGGAGAAGCAGCTAATTTTGCAATTTCTGGGAACAAGCAAGAGAATACAGTGTCCTTCCTATTGTTGAGGCTAATGACTTCAACCAGGCTGTTCTGTGGAACTTACACGAGTGGTTTGTGCCTAATTAAATGGACGCACAGGCCTTGAGTCATGTTCAGCAGTTAATTTAATTGGAAAGCCAGCCCACAGCCAGGATGAGGCCCAAACTTTCTTCTGTTTTCCATCTGCCATTCTCACCTGTTATTCACCTACATAATCCAACAGTCAAATGATGGTTCCTTCAAAACTGCATCATTTTCTGCCTCCACCTCTCTCTTCTTTTTTAAGAAAGCATCTAGGTAGCCACCTAGAAATGACTGGCAGTTTTTCATCTCTTTTCCATGATAGTTTAAAACAGTTCTTCATGTGCCCTCTAAAGAGATGAGAAATTCATCTCATAGACAATGAATTTCTACCAACTGCCACCCTTTGCGATGTTCACAGAACGAACCATGTCTATCGACTCTGCCTTCCCACTACCAAAACCACATTTTGTTTGTTTGCCAAGTTCAGTAGTTGAATGTATTCACTGTTGGATTTATCACCTCCCACCTTATTTCCTTTGTCTCTGCATTTTCAGCTTCCCGTTATTGCCCACTCATCATCCCAGCTCAGTTGCCAAACCAATTTTGAATTTAGGCCCAGAAATGATTTAAGAAGTTTAATCCTGCCCTGTCTCACTGACACTACCAGGGGAGTTTAGTTGTCATCTTCTCTTCTGCATATGTAGACATCAGAAGTGGCTCCCGAGTAATGTGTTTGAGTTGTTCCTTGAATTGCAGTCTGCAGATCTGCGTTTGACATGCAGGTCCAAGGAAGAAAATTAGGTGATTTGATGACTGGATTGGAGAGTCTTTGAACTTGACAGAGCCAGGGGGTTTGTTGGCCAAAATAATCAGTAGAAGACTGTACTTAAAGTTTATCAGTCTTCTTTACTAATCTCAAGCTTTTCAGCCAGTGTCTTCTTGGATATCATTAAGTCTTCATTAACTTTTTACCTTTTAATGAGGCTTTTAAAAACTTCATAGTCAACTAGTTATTTTAGTGGTATTCCCTTATGCTTGAATTATTATTATCTGCTGAAGGTAGGTTCCTCAAAGAAATCTTTTAAACTAATCCCCAATTTTATGTTCATTGAATTTAGGTTATACACTATGTAAACATATATAAATGGGCATAGCTACAATACTCTGTAAATTGATAAAAGTGAATAAATATTATATATATTTGTGTATAGGACTATGAGTGATTGTACAGTCATGTCTTGGGATCCACTGGTTACAGGAGCCCCTGGGAGATACCAAATCTGCAGATGCTCAAGCTGCTTGTATAAAATGGCTCAATACAACGAGTACAGCCACCTTTTTATATCTGTGGGTTTTGCATTCCAGAGTCAACCAACTAAGAATTCAATCTTCAGTTGGTTGAATCCATGCTTGTGAAACCCACAGATACAGAGGATTCGAGTGTGTATGTAAATGGACATATGTGTGTGTGCAGATATCCTTGTGTGTGTAAATATATCTGTGTATCTACAATAATGGTAACAGCTAGTATTTACTGACCATATGCCGTGATCTAGCAACTGCTGTATTTTTTGTGCATTAATTCATGTAATTTTACAATAACCTTATATGATAAGTGTTTCTATTATCCCCATTTTACAGATCAGGAAAAAAACACATGAATAATTTAATAATTCATTAACATTCACACAACCCCCTCAACATCTAAGTGTATAATAGAAGGACAGTATTATTTGCCATTTCACCTTAGGGTCGTGATGAAGGCAGAGAGTGATGCATAGGTTAAAGATCTGTCAGAAGCTAGGTATGATAATTTTTTTTCTCCTTTTCTGGTCCAGGTTCTTTATCATGTCTCTTATATCCACTGTGCCTCAGTCTGCTTCATGCTGGTCTAGTCCCTTTCTGGCCTTCACGCTTAGACGGTGAATGAGTTTGCTCTCTTCCTTTGCCTGCCATCACCCAGTGTTCAGCTTTTCTACCAGCACTAGAGTTCAGCAACTTGATGGATGTTACTCTTGATATTTTTGTGTTTATTCCTGTAATCAGATATTACACTAATCTGTACCACCATGCAGCATCTGCTAGATGTCTTCTACTCACCTCCCTTTAAAGGCATCTTTACTCAGCTGGCCTGTTCATAACCTCAATAAGAGGACTGGCCTAAATGAGGAGAGCAAAAAAAGTAGAAAAAGAGAAAAATTAGAAAAAATTGGAAGACTATGCTATATTACTCAAGTCTTTTTCTGTAAGGCATTCTTAAAAGTTAGTCTCAGATCAGCAACATCAGTATCCCCTGGGAACTTGGTAGAAATGTAAAGTTTAGGGCCTCATCCTGGACCTACTGAATCAGAAATGCTGGGGGTGGGGCTGAGGCAGATGTGTTTTAACAAGCCTCCAGGCAATCCTGTTGCTGACCCAGCTTTGAGAGCCCCCCACTCTGTGGCTGGTCCCCATCACCCAAGTTCTCATGCTACGCACACCTAAGTTTAGCTTAAACTCCTGTATGCATGTGTGTACGTGTGTGTGTGTGTGTGCACACACACACGTACACACACACACACTTGTTCCCAGGATTTATAAGTATTTCAATGTATATTTACACTGACTTAAGACTGCTCCAGTTTTTATCAGATGCAATGAAGCTAAATATAACTTCATTAGACATCAACTCCTTTAAACCAGCATTTATCAGATTTTCATTCAGAGGAATCACACTGTTAACTGCAGTGTGAAATGGGGCCTGGGGTTCCCACGTTGCTACTGAGCTTCTGGCTGTTGCTGGCCGTGGCCTCCACTGAACACCAAGGACTTAGATTGGAGAAATTGCCTCAATAAACTTTTTCATCTATATCCCAAAGTATAGCTGCAGTTTCCCTTTATACTCTCTCTGTAGTATATTCACCATTGATTGTAACCTTGGAGCACAAGGGATAAAGGGATAGCACATCTGAACATCCTTATCTCCATCCTCACCTTTTTAACATGGTATTCTCTAAACCAGACTAAAACTCAGCAACCTACCAAGCTGTGCTTGTCAAAATTCTGTTATCTTAGGTTCAACTAACCAATTCTGCTTCCTTTCTTTCATTTTCCCTGATTATTTCATGTTGGGCATAATTCCTCCTATACCCTCCCCCCTTTTCTAAGAGGTCACATAATCCTCCGTAATAAGCGACCCAGTCACATGATCAGTCTCCACCATCTTCTGAGATCCCAGAAGGTGGATTCATCTGGTTCTTACAGATCTTGGTCCTCTCCCCACGTAGTCCAGCCAATGTCCAACTCGTAGACGATGCAGAACACTATTGCTTAATTAAAATAGGGAGGACTAGGTGAAATGCTGCTTTGAAAGATGAAGTGGGAGAGTCTGATCAGTTACGCAGTATCACCATGCTCAGGCAGACCGGAGAATCATTTTAATTAGGAGCACAACCAGAGCTATCTTTAGGAAGCAGAGAAAGGCCCAGACAGTGAAAGGCCACTGGCAGCTATGAGGGACTTTAGGGCTGAAGCAGAAGAAAGGGTTTTCAGCTAGGGACAAGATAACTCCCGGAAGCTCTTCTGCCTACAGATAATTCCTAAGCCTTGTTATCAACACTACAAAATGAGTTGCTGAAAAACATTCCCGGGCAGAGGAAATAAAGCCCCAAAGGATATAGGTTACTTTTGCGTTTTTAAGGAATAAACAGCAAGACCCAGGGGAGACTGGCAAGTATAAGGATCTGTGGTCCTTTTTAAGCAAAAGAATCAGATTGAGCTTCTGTAAATCAGTGTAATACATTCACCCCAAACGCTTCAACTCTCTTTTAAATCACCCAAGAGCCAACTGAGACGTCCATGTGATTATCTGACTTAGTCAAGATGCGTAAAGTAGGTTGGTTGGTTCCAGAATCTAGATTTTG
Organism: Vicugna pacos; assembly: GCF_048564905.1. Lineage (NCBI taxonomy): Eukaryota > Metazoa > Chordata > Mammalia > Artiodactyla > Camelidae > Vicugna > Vicugna pacos. Next base: position 11,079,291 of record NC_133000.1, on the reverse strand, counting down.
CTCTTTTAGAGAATATGGCCATAGTCTGAACTTTGGACACTAGTTTTTAAACTAGAAAAATATATTTAAAAACTGAAAAGAGGAAGAAAACTCAAATAACAAATAAATCTGATCCATCGTTGTTTTAATTATCAAGGCCTCATTAATTTTTTATTTCTCCTCTGCCCACTAGCTTTGTCCATATTCAATTAATAGTTTAGTTTCTCCCCATATTATAGTGAGGTTTCTTGTTTTTTGGGGTTTTTTTTTTTTTTGACTGTTTGTTTTCACTTTTCAGCTTTATCTCCTGTCTCATCATTATTTTTTGGTTTTTTTTTTTTTTATGGTTTTAGGTGTTTCAGTATTTTGAATAGGTGTTTCTCATCACTGATACTAGAATTCAACTTATTTGTAAAACTGAGATTAGATTCAATAATCTTCACAGTTTCTCCAACATTTAAAATTCCATGACTCAATAATTTTATAAATAATCATGAGATTAGGTTTTTGAAACTTTATTTTAAAGGTTATTGGAAGAGAGGCATAGGAAGTTTTTCCTTTTTTTTTTTTAGGGTGTCTTTTATAAATTCATGGCACACATGGGAATTTGAATGTTTATAATGTTTTAATATGAATTTTAACGTGAAGGCAGGGATTGTTCAGGAACTGGCCAGCCACTGCAGAGAGAGAAGGGGCTGCAATGCAGTGTGTGGCAAAGAAACCCCACTCCCTCCAGTCCTGGGGTGATGCTGCGACTGACTTCAGTAGAAAGATGGAGCAGAGGAGGCAGAAGCTGTGGGCTCCCAGCACGGCTGCAGGCAGTGAGGGCCATCTGAAGGGAGCGTTGCTGCGACGGACCAATAGCAAGTGTCAAAGTGTAGGGCCGCCCCGTTTAATGATGTCCTTCAAAGGGGACTGGTATAAAGCTGAGTGTCCCTCTAAATAATCCAAGTAATGGAGGTGGGGGAGAAAGAGAGAAAGAAAGATAGGAAGGAGGGGACAAAAAGAAAACAAAGTACAAAGAAGGAAACATCTAGGAAGGAGGCAAAGAACAGAAGAGAAGGACAGAAGGAAGGAAGGGGGAAGAGATAACTGAAATGTTTTAATCTTCTTGAGCAATTAAAGGCAGTGATCACTTTAATTTTTTGTCGTGTAAAAGTTTTCCTTCTTTTCATCTTTAACTTGGTAGCCATTTTTTTTTTCATGGAAACATCTGTTCATTAATGGGATACAGTTTAGAGAGTGCTGGTGCAGACATGCAGCAAGCAGGTGTGGTAGAAAGAGAATGTAAAACCACGGCGAGAATACTTAGATCTACAGTGATCCTTGCCAGTTATTTCAATCCTAAAATGAGAACAAATTTGTACCCACATAGTGTCCACATTTTGGGGAACTTGTGTATTACGCACACTCCCTCGTGTTCTTCTTACATTGTCCCGTCGTTACTCTTCACCTCTACATAAACTTCACTGGAGCCGTGTTTAGTAAAAAATTGTGTACACGGTTCATTTACTAAGCACAGACGTGTACTTTTCGGTAATTAAGGAAAAAGGTCTTTTGAGAAAAAGTGTCAGTGAAAATTAAAGCTGACTGAGGGGTTGACAATGGCAGGTGTTCTGTGGGGATTAAATGATTTGCTGCTTCTAGGTAATTTCACACAGCCTATATGTGTGTATAGACAGAGCAGAAATATCTATCCAAGCAACCCTTAAGTGCTCCCAATAAAGTTATTTGCTGAATTGCCTTGGGGTGTCTCATGCTTTAATGAGATTTGGGCCAGGAAGGTCAGAGTATGTTAGTCCTCAAATTCACCCAGACCATGTGGAATGAGGTACATAACCTTCCTTTGACTTTTTCTGCCTGTATGAACAGTGTTGTTTATGCTCAGTTTCTTACAGTGCCCTTCAGTTTCTGAGAATTGATGAGATGTAGCAACTGCTCGTTAAATCTTGCATTTTCCGTAGGCTTTGTTAACTCCCTTCTATTAGGACCTTTCCCCTGTGCTAAACTCTAATGAAGAATACCGTAAAAAAAAATAAATAAAATAAAGCTTCATATGAAAACCAGGAAAAAGATGGTAGATTATGCTCTGATAATAAAGTGCCGACATGAAGATGGTGTGTGTGTCGGGAGGGGAGGGGAACCAACTCCAAGAGGACAGGACGTGCTAACGCCCCGTGTCTCCCTTTGCTGATGCTCTGCAGGTGTATCAGCAGCAGCCCTGACTGACCTTCAAACACGTGACTTTGACCAAACTAAAAGGCAAAGAGGGTATTAAGAGAAGCGCTTCTTTGGATTATGAAATTTAACTTTACCAGCATTGGAGCTTGTCACTTACTTTAATAAATTACTTACAAAGTAGTGAAGAGAGCCCCTTCACCCCAGCCTTGAAGAAATGCAGTTTTGTTTTGTCTAGCTGTATTTGCTTAACCTATTGATGTAAAGTTACTTCAATGTACCCATCTTTTTTTGCCCACAGTGTCTTTTAATGAACAGGCTCTCTAAGACAAGATGAAGAGAAACAGTCGCACAAGAAATCATTCCATGTCCAGTTCGTGTGGTTCCACATCTCAGCCGTGGAACTGCTGTTTTAATCCATTGCCTCATCTCTCCTTCCACTTTCAAATACCTTTTTTTTTTTTTTAATGATAATCAAGCCACTTTCTGTGTACCCAGGGGCTGTTTGCTTGATTGCTATCAGAAAAGAAAAGGGTTACCTATGGGAGATCCATAAAAACCAAGAGTGAAGAAGAACAATGAGAAATATTGAGGGGGCAGGGGAGTCCTATGAAAGGGGCAGATGTTCAGTTTGCTTCTGGGGTGGGCCGATTTTTGACACCAACAGAACTTTCTTGAGTCCCTTACAAAGGACTAAAGCATCTACTGCAGTCCGAAGTCCCCTGAGGGCATCCTTTCAGCACCCTGTGCACCTTCTCCCCAACCTCTGTTCCCTCTCTCCCGACATGCCTTGCCTTCCCCTCTCTTCTCGGCTTATACAAATCTGCCCATGTTTAGTGTAGACCCACTGGGAAGCATTTTCGGACCATCCCATCTGGAAGAGAAAACTCCCTCTGAATTTATATAATGCTTGGCTGTCAGTCTCAATGAGAAAGATAATGTGCAGGAAAAAATCCCAGATCAGGTAGCCATACACTTCATCATTTGCTTCATCATCATCATCATATATTACTTCTTGAATATATTTACACACTCTAGTAACTCTCTCTATCCTCGTCCTTAAAGTAGAGTAAGTCTACACCCTCAAAAAGGATAAAAATGATGTCATGTCCCTGAAATGTTTTGTATGTGGTAACTGATTATACTTGTAAGGTATTTGTTTTATTTCCCCCAAACTCAGCTCCAAGGATTCACACCCTGGTAACCCTAACATGCTTTCATGTGCGCTTGACTCATTGCCCCAATCCAATTAAAAGTACATTTACTTTTGGGGGGAAGTTACAACTCAGTGGTAGGGTGAGTGCTTACCACACACGAGGTCCTGCGTTCAATCCCCAGTGCCTCCATTAAATAAATAAATAAATGCATAAATAAGTAAACCAAATTACTCTGCAAAAAACAGTACATTTACTTTTTCTGATAGAGACAGTAGTGTTTATCAGAGAAAATATCAAATATACACCAAGTATAAAAATGAAAAAAAGATAAATGTCATAACCGGAGAATAACCAGTAAACCAAGAAATAACTACTCACATTTTTTTTACATGAATGTCATATATGCCACAATTCTTAGATATGTACATATATGTGTGTATTGTTGCACAAGCTTTGTTCACTTACGGACACATCCTATGAGTATTCTGTTCTCAGCTCTATTTTTGCTTCCTAAGGTGCAGCCCTAGTATTTTGACACCTGTCGAGTCTGGATGAGCACATAGCACTTTGCCTGGGGTCTTAAAATGTTCCATAAGTGGGCTTTATTCTCGGAACGACTTCAGGCACCTTATGATCGTTTAAACGCAAAACTCTTTCAAACAGAACTTCCGAGTTTACTGAAACCTCTGTGTTTTTGTCGCTGAACTGGAGCCCCTGCGGGTAACGCTGACTCTCCCTGTTCCTCTCTCTGTAGTTTGTCGCTCAGCCCAACTGTCAACAGCTGCTGGCATCCCGCTGGTACGACGAATTCCCCGGCTGGAGGAGAAGACACTGGGCCGTGAAGATGGTGACGTGTTTCATAATAGGACTTCTTTTTCCTGTCTTCTCTGTGTGCTACCTTATAGCTCCCAAAAGCCCCCTTGGACTGTTCATCAGAAAGCCATTTATCAAGTTCATCTGCCACACCGCCTCCTATTTGACTTTTCTGTTCCTGCTGCTGCTTGCCTCTCAGCACATCGACAGGTCAGACTTGAACAGGCAAGGTCCACCACCAACCATCGTGGAGTGGATGATATTACCGTGGGTCCTGGGTAAATGTGATACTATAGAAAATATAATAAACACGTGTTGCTGCCATGGAATTGTGTTGCTCAGAAAAGAATAACCACTAACGTTTGGGACATAGGAATACCTAAAACAGGGTCTGACCGTTATAGCTTCAAGACCTAATCCTCAAAGCTAAATAAATCCTTTCCAAGCTGTGGTAGACCTGCCCCCAGATGCGGCCTATGAAACGTAACCTTAGATTTGAATGACTCTGGGTCCCGTGAATGATTATCTGTTAGGTGTTTTTTGTTTGTATGTTTGTTTTGTACGTTTCTCTTCAAGACCTTTCAACATGTCTCATTAGCCATGTGTAATAATTAGTCTAATTTTTTTTTGATAGATAGTCCCTCTAAAAGACAAGCACAAATCACTCTGCAAAATGGGTGATTCCATGCATAAAGTAACCGTAACCATTTTTTTAACTTAATCCATTTAAGTTTATCTTTGAAACTAGATATGAAATCAAAATAATAGGAAGTTAAACAGTAGGACATCCTCCAATCGCTCCATGTTCTTTTCATAGCAAGAAAATTGTTTTGGATCTGCAGCAAATCATGGTAAGGTAGAAAACCTCAAGGCAGCTGCTTAAACCCTTGGTCTCCTCTCCTTTTGTTATTGTAGCCAGAGTTAAAATTTACATTTGAATTATTCTCTCTTCTATCCTTCCGCGGTTTGCTGAGAAATCACGTTTTCTCAATTTAGCCCATCATTTTAAACCTCTCTGGTACCATGTCCACCTCATCACTTACTAATTAGGAAACATGTGCCAGATTTCCTGATTCACAGAAGATCAGTTTGGGTTAACGGTCAGAACAGCCGGAGAGATGATAAAACGAGGAAAAGGCAGAAGAAAAGGGCAGTATCTGAATCTGAGATAGAGACACTTTTTAAAGATGATAAATTCTGTAAGTACTGACCGTAAGAAAAGTTCATAGGAACAAGACTTGATATTTTATAAATAGTTCTTAAAAAATAAAAATTTTCTCAAGTGAACTTTGAATTAGAGTGCACACTCACTAGTCTGAAGCGCACAAAGCGTGATCCTGCTTAAAAGAGAAGGGAGGCAGGGACAATCCGTAAATGGCTTTTTTGAATAAAATAAGCATGACCTAGCAATTGATATTAAACATAAAAATCCCCTGCCTGTTCCCATTTAGAGTGAATATCTCACATGAGGAATGTTCTTCATTGAGTTTTCTTCATAGACGATTTCTTGCGAACAATTCTGAAGGAGGCATTTTGAGGCTGAATTTCCCATCATGGATAACTTACATTGAAAGTCTACAAATCCTGGTGTCCCAAATGAAATACAGACTATTTCATTTTGGAAAATGCTATAAATATAATACAGCATAAACAAATATAGCATTTTTGGTCTTTTCTTTATGTAGTCAATGAAAATATGCAGCGTACTTTCTACGTAGTAAGGTCAGTGCAAGGCAATAGTAAAATAGAAGTTTCTTTTAAATGAGAGAAAAAAAAAGAAAATAGCCCTTGCCTTTGTGAAGGTTAAATTTTATTAGAAGAAATGGGTAATAAACAATGAGATACATGATTTGATATCAGAAAATGGTAAATAATGTTAAAAATAGAAGCTCCAAACCTTGAATAATTCATACAAGTACAACAGTCATTGGCTGCCTCCTACATGCAGAACTTGTAACAGAATCTTCCGTGAAAGTTGGCTAGAAGAAATCTTATCTAAATCACCGCTGAATGGTTAAATAAGGTATAAATTTAATTGTGAGAATTATAATTCCAGCCAAAAGAAATATCTGCTAAAGGCAACCTTTTCCATAGATATCCTGACTTCAGTGAGTTAATTTATCTGGGAACGTTTTAGAATAAAAAAAATACATATGAATGATCATCAGGCTTAAATAACAGAGAGTGAGGAAAAGAATGTTTCTATGTCAAGTAGATCTGTCAAAACAGTTATATTATCCATCAAGCCTGGCGGATTCTGAATGCTTCATGTCTAAGACGAGTTCTAAGTCCTTTGCTAGAGCCATGAGTATAAAGGGTATTCTGTATATTATTTGGCTATAGCAGAAAAAGCCCTGGGTTTGAACCCATGCCCAAGTTCTGCAGCTGCCAGACTGTTAAATTATGAGTGGTCACAATCTCTCAGGATTTTCTGTTTTCATCAATAAAATGAAAGAGTCAGTGATGACTTCTTAAGTCCCACTGGGTCCCGTTATCCTGTACCGGGGACCTCGTGTTAATAGCACAGAGAAAACTGGTCTTTGTGTTGGAGGGAAAGGGGATGGGCGAAGAGAGGAGGGCTGAAGACAACAGGGTGGGAATCCTTTAACCTTTTACCAAAAGTGTGATAGACTCGAAAAGGCAAGGGCTGATTTGATGACTCTGCTAATGAACCTTCTCCATCGCCTCGCTTGGTCCTGCTGTCTGTTACAGTAAATGACCATGCACTTTATGGTCCCTTCACAGACCATCTAGATTTAGGATAACAAGATGGACGACTTATAGAGAAGGGTGTAGCTTGTGTTTCCCACATCATGTTAATTTTCCCAAAGAAAGACTGAAGCTCTAACCATGGTTTTTTCTCAAGTGTTCTTGAACCAACCTAGATTTTCAACCCATGTCACCTCTGTGAGGTACTTGGTTTGTAAAGAAATACTTTTTTTCATTTTACTAAATTTCCTTTCCTTCCGTTTTCAGATGTTTCCCAGACCTCTGATACTATGATTTAAGAGAAATGATTACTTTGCTACCTCTCCTTTTGTTTATCCTGACAAGACTTTCGCTTTATCTGTTTGATATATTTATGTCATTCATTTTCACTTTTTCTGAAGAGACAAGTTTTCTAACTTTAAAGCTAATCTTCTCAGATCAGTCCCTTTCTCTGAGGAAGTATGGTTTTGCTTGTGAATTTCTACTTTGTATACTTTGCTGTGTTTCAACAATAAGAACTTACTCAGCATTACAGATGGATCCAGATACTTTATGATTTAGTACAGTGGCAGAAGAATGTTTCTATGTCATTTTCATCATCTTTCCTGTTGAAGTTCAACATCTTTTTGACTTTATCAATTGAAGTCTATTGAATCTGGTATCTTTAGAAGAGAGTCTACAATGGTCCTTATATTCTTCCGCTGTGGTGTCATTGATAAATCTTAGCTCATCTCCTACAGGGCTTTTTGAATTGTCTTCCCTTCAGACTTTCTTGTATTGAAGGTTATCAGCCCTTCTTTTCTCCCATCAGACCACCTCAAGAGAGCTTCTTGCAAATGTTTGCTGTCGGTATTGACTTTAGCATATAAGCAAAGAAATTTAAAAGCCTCATTCAGGGATCAAGCCTAGGATTTTGGTCATCTTGAGATAAACAGTTTTTTGTTTGTTGGTTGGTTGGTTTTTAAATTAAAGTATAGTTAGTTACAATGTGTCGATTTCTGGTGTACAGCATGTCCCAGTCATGCTTATATATACATATATTCATTTCATATTTTTCATTAAAGGTTATTACAAGATATTGACTATAGTTTCTTGTGCTATACAGAAGAAATTTGTTTTTTCAGCTGTTTTTATATATAGTGGTTAACATTTGCAAATCTCAAACTCCCAAATTTATCCCTTTTGAACCCTTTTCCCCCTAACCATAAGATTGTTTACTATATCTGTGAGTCTGTTTCTGTTTTGTAGATGAGTTCATGGTGTCCTCTTTTTTCCTTTTTTTTTTTTTTTTGGATTTCACATATGAGATATACAGTTTAAGGCAACAGAGAAAACTAATCACAGATAATTCAGTGAATTCTCTCATTAGGAAGGTAGATTCTAGACAGATAGGCACCAGTTTACCTCTCAGACTGTCAAATTACCCATTTGGAGTAGAGTAAAAAGTAAAATAATAGCTTTATCTAGCATGCATATGGGCCTGATAACAGAGCTATACTTTTTTTTTAATGGAGGTACTGGGGATTGACCCCAGGACCTCACACACGCTAAGCACACGGTCTACCACTGAATTATACCCTCCCCCCCAGCACTGAGCTATACCCACCCCCTTACTTTTCAATTGTCTGGAAAGAGAATGTCCGTGGAAAGACAGAATGATGGATTAAAGGAATCCTGGAGCCAGATTAGAGACAAAATTACTTCTATTTTCTGTTGTGCCATGACCCTGAGGCTCTTTATTAGGGTTTGATTTTAACATATAATCCTAAGGATATGAAATGACTATAATATTCATGTGAGAAGTTTCTTTGTCCATAAAATTTACATGGAAACTAAATATGGCATGTTACATGTATAATGTGTTTTATGAGAATTCATCTAAATTGTAGTAGAAGATTTATCTCAAATAGATGTCATTTCTTTCTGGAGATACTATGGAGAAAAATGTGGGGGGAAATACTTTGGAATGCTAATTTTTAAGGCCTTCCCAAAACTAGTTTGGATTTTTCCACAGAATCCATTATAACTCAATTGTAAAAATCAAACTAATGTCATAGCTTATTCTCCTGCAAAAAAAAAAAAAAACAAGTGTGCTGTATACAAGATATCAAAATGTAGACTTATCACTTAGCAAAAAGAAATTATGACATTGATAACATTTTTCACAAAAGAAGGAGAATGTTGATGAAAGCTATCATAGAATTAAAGCAGGAAGTACTTTTTTCCCAATGAGGGAACAAAATGGCTGCCAAAGTGACTTGCTATTACGTGTGTGCTTAAGAATAGGCCACAATTACTTAGGATATAAATCTATGCTCACTGAGCATGATGAAGAGAAGGGTGAACCGAGGAAAAGATGTGTCAGAGGAAGAGATCTGAGCTCTGTGAAAAATAGCTTTTAGTGAATTTCTAGGCATAAATTAGGGTTTGCTCATAATATCCAGATTATACATCTTGCGTATCATACATACTTATTTAACAATTTTTCTGTAACAAATTTGGCTTCTCATTTCCCTGATTTATTTTATATTTTTATCTTTCAAAGGGTAGATATTAACAAATCTGAGCATTTCCACAAGGCCTGCCAAATTGAAAATGTAAAATGAAAAATGATGATCACATTTGCATCTAGACGAGGACTCGGAGACAGACAATCCTATATATAGTCTTTCTTCCCGAGGACCATTTCTGCATCTTCTAAGATGCATTAAGATCACATAGCTTCTGGTACTCATACTTTCAGCCTCACCCCTGAATTATCCATCTTCTCAAAGAGCCCCAAGAGGTACTTTTGAAATTATAAGAAACAAGGCTATAGATTTTCCCCACTCTCCCCCTTGACAAGGTGTTCTAACCACCTCAGCAAATGAGCTCAAAAAATATATATATATACATATATATATAATTAAACAGCTACTACCGCCCATTGAAAAGGTGACTTGAAAAAAGACTTGGAAGAGTACTTTTTCATTGTTTTCTATCTACATAAATATCCAGTGTCTTAGTTCTCACGGAGAATTTTGAACAAAATAGAAATCCTATCAAAAGTCTAATACTGCATTGATAGAAACCTTTTACTTGATTTTTAAGTTATTACATTTAGGTCATAAGTGATCAGATGAACTAGAATTCTCAAGTACTACATTTTTTTTATATCTTAATCTAAGACTAACATAATGTCTTTCCTTGGCCCAGTTTGAAAACATGTACTTCCTTAATTGCATACTGCTATTTTTTTTTCTCTAAATGTTAAACTGATGGTATCAGAACTAGTAATTTAAAGGTTTTCAATGTAATTTAAAGGTTTTCTTCAAACTAAGCATATTTAACCATTCACTGTTCCTTTAAGTCAGTGTTTCTTGAAGTGAAGAAATAATCACTGGATTTGTATGAAAAATTTAGCTTTTGAATTCTCCCCCTGGTTGACTGATTCAGAAATTTTAGAGGTCTTGAAGTGCTTTAGTATTTAGTTTAGATTGAGAAACAATTCTGGAAACCAAATTTTATGCTGATTTCATGTTTATTTCAGATTTCAGATTTAGACTTTATTGAGAAATTGAGACTCATGAGACCCAGAAACCTGAAATGCTTTTACTTCTTCCAATCACACTCCCCGACCATCCTTTATCAAATAGCTTTCCCCTGTTCCTTCAAGAGCTATCTAATGGGCATCATCAGTTTGCTGGGACTTTGAGTTATTAAAAAGTGGCTCCAGTGAATTTTACTATCAGTTTAAAGCTCTCCCTCCTCTTCTCACCAAAAGCCTGACACGTGGCTTAGAGGTCCTGGAAACATTCATCTTTTTGCTCATCCTTTAACCCCAGCACTGGAGTGGAAGGAGGGACACAGACTATTTCTGTTCTTGCCATTCCTTGGTTTCTGCAGGGAAAAGGGATGGCAGGAAAAGGTAAAGGGCTTTCCTTCACTGGCACCCTGGCCACAGCCCTTTCCTTGTTGCTTGTCTGCATCTCTGGCTAATCCTGAGTGGCCTCCTGACACTCCTGATGGGTGCATGGGTGTTCTTTACACGGCCCCGTGTATCTGCAGGCTGCATAGATCTCTGGGTCTGCGATTCATCTCTGTCTGATTCCTTCCGGTCCCCGGACTCTCGTAACCAGCATTCGGCCTCTTTCGGAGCCCTGTGACCCTAGCAGGGCCAGGGGGGCGAGGTGGCTAAAGCCCAGCTTCTTCCTGTGATGAATACTCACTCCACAGGGATCGCAAAACCTCGCTACCTCAGATGGCAGGTGGTTGGGCGGCTGCCAGCTGTCCCACTGCCAAGCCCCGTCGTTTGTCTGCTTTTCCTGATGTGCTAGACCCAGAAAGACGAGCAAGCCAAGCTCCTAGGAAGATGCATGGCAGGAACTGAGACGCCAGCTTCTCCTGCTGTAGACGTCACCCATCTTCACGGGGCACTTTCTGGGAGTCTCCCTCACTTGACTTCGGTGGCTGGTGAGGCCACCCTCATCTCTCCCTCTGCTGTTCCTAAGTAGCACCGACACGTCGTGCCCTGACCTCACGACTTTCCTGCCACCTCCTCCCAGTGTTCTCTCCGTGTAGACCATGGGGTTGGAATGGCCGGTGGTTGATGACAGAAATGATACTCATACGTCTCAGGAAGCCCTCGAGGGAAGAGGAGGCTGCAGTTTTCTGTAGGCTGTCTTCAGAAAGTGGCTCCTTGGGGCTTTTACCTGCATCTTCGGGTTTTAAGTGGACACAGACAATAGCATCTGCCCCTCAACTTACTGCCCCTTCTGGGGCCGACTTAACGTGAGTCTCTACTGAGGGAAATAACTGTGTTTAGATTTTTTTTTTTGAACAGGAGCAAAATTTTGACTAGAGACTACCTTTTTATTCCCTGACTGTGTGTGTGTGTGTGTGTGAGGGGGGTGGCGGGAAGCCCTACACCAAAGAGGAACTGTTTTTCTTCTCTTTATCTTCATTGATTTGGTGCCACCACACGGAACTCCGTGTTCCATCAACAGGCTTCCAAGGTCAGATCCCTTGATTAGCTTTGGTGCCGCCTTAACAGGCGCTTGGAGGCGCCGGAGGTGAAAAGGTGGCTCGCTGTTTGCTTGGGATTATTTATTCTTTGTGTGAGTACCGGCAGCAAGAAAGGAGAAGACCAGAGGTCTGTTTGCAGAATCACCCGTTTCTCACATGAAATCTGGCCATTAAATGCAGCATCTGAGGTCGGCCCGCTTCAGCACGCGCCCCCGCGCCCCCGCGCCCCAGCCCAGGCAGCTTCACATGATTGATAGGCTGGAACAGCACACTTGAACAGCCCTGATTAAAATGTTATGGGAAAGGTAGTAAAAACTTCCAGGCATCCACAAATATTTTTCAAAGGAAGTTCTCTGACTCATTGGCACTGTGATCTTTTTGTTGTTGGCCCCCAGTCTTACATCAAATGCTTGTATTTAAACCTCCCCCGCCGGGCTGAGAAGTCATGTCATCTGTTTATAAACAGCGGAGAACAGTTTTGAAATGTTCCCATTGTGGGAACGGCGCACAGTCTGTGACAGAAGCTCCCGCGAGCTTTGTTCTCTTCAGTCTCTTTCGTTACCGCCAATAGTTTACTACGCGGATGCGTTTTTCAGCCAGTTACTAGCACCACTGAGTTTTTCTAAAACACCCCCTAGTGTTTCTTTATAAATATCCGTAAATGTTGCCAGAATAGAGGAAACTTGGTACTTCACCAACATGCCCGTAACAAACAGAAGTTAGGGGTCATCAGAAACGTACCAGGTGCTATAAAAAGTGACCCAAACTGCCCTCTGGAGTGATACTGTCACCTGGTGCTTTAAAAACAAAAGACCCCAAACCCCATCAGCCCATGAGTAAAACTGGTTGACAGCTCGGGTTAACACACTCATGGGCTGAGTCCTCAATTTCATCAGGAGCTCTGTTTTTTCCATACACGTGTGCCTTTCGAAAGTCAGAAGTAAGTAATTTTTGTGTGATTCAGCAAGTCAGATTTAATGTCTACTCTTTGAACGCCAAAGGAACTGTGATATATCCGAGTTCCGAGTTTTTGTTTTTCTCTTAGGAAAACTTAGTAGTCATCTAGTTCAAACTTCCAATGAAAGCGTCACCTCCTTGAACCTGTGTGATAAGAACAGAGTCTGCTCAGATATTAAAGAGCTCCAGGTTAAATGTTGCTTTGTCCTGAGCTCATAACTGCTTCCTCATAACTCCTTCCTGATGGTTCCCATTTTGTCCTCTAAAGCAGTCAGCCTTGATATCTTTATTCTTTGACATAATTACCCACAAAATATTTGAAGTTAACTATTTTGGTGACTGTTAATTAATCACATTTGGCTTTCCAGTTGAGTAGAAGCAAAAAACGAGAGAGAGAGAGATACCACTTATCAATAAAGGGAAAGAGAATATAAAACCTCTGGTTGGTTAGCAGGTATTTAAATAGCTTTTATTGTAGAATACATACAACTTTTGAAAATACCAGATTCACAAATTCATAGAGTTGAAACAATCTTTAGAGGTCAGGCGGAACAGGTTTCCACTCATTGCTAGAATTTCTCTGTCGTCTGACTGATGGAAGATGCTCCAGGCTCTGGATTGGAATCTCAACCACACAGGGTGATCCATTCCAGGTCTGGAACAAACTCATATTGCCAGGGGATCCCCCTTCCATGCCTTTCTATAACTTTCATATCAAAGATCCAAGTTCTGCTTTCTGGGGCAGATAAAAGCAATTCTCTGCCCTCCGGAACAGGGCAGTTTTTGATCATTCATAGCAGCTATGGTGATGACTGGTTTTCATAAAATTTTGATAATCCAAACAGGAAGAATCAATATCTGGCTATTAATACCATTAAGGTAGAATTATACATCTTATATGACTCTATATACAGAATTCTGCTTATAATTAAAACTTTTTTTGAAATGAGATAACTGAACAGGGTGAGATTGTCTAAGATCATGAAGCTGATTGCTAGTGGAGCTGAGCCTGGCACCTCACTCACCTGGCACAGTCTGTTCGTATCACTGTGCCTTCTGATAAAAGTTAACTTGAAATACTTGTTTTCAATCAACAATTGCAATGCACTCGTCTTCTAATCTCTGGAAACTGGCAGAGTTTAGAGCAAAACAAAACAAACCAAATACGTCACGCTGTGAAATCTCAGGAGTAAGAAGGTGTTGTCAAAGAGCCACTGCTGAAGGACACTGAGGTCCAGTTCTGGCTTCTCCATTAACCAGGAGTATAGCTTCTGTCACATGGCCTTTTTGGTCCTTAGTTACCTTATGTAGGTCTTGTTTGTGTGCTGGATTCTGGGATGATACCCACACGCTGTACGAAAAAGCACCACGAATGTGGAAGGGGACAGTGTTTCCATACATGAACACTTTTCTGCATTAGATGATATAAATTGTAACTTTCCCACAAGCTCTAAAATCTGTGCATGCATCCTCTCATATTCAGATCTCATATACTTCTTGAATATGGAGACAGTGAACATTACACCTCCCCAATTATTCTCCAGACTTATCTGCACTCTCAAGAGAGATTTATTTATGAAAGAAAACTCAAAGGGAAGCTAGGTTGTAAACACCAACTCTAGAATAAAGCGCTAACCTACAACAGACTTTAAAATGCACTCCATAATAATTCAGCTGAAATCAGTCCTTGTCTGGGTTATTAATTTCAATGTAAGAAAATTTGAAAGTGAAACTTCATTAATAATATTAAGTAACTATTGCTAGTTTTCACTAAATAATTATGGACCATAGAGTTGAATAGGCTTTTACTGCTTCCAAAGTTTTATTGTGAAAATCTTCAAGCACATCTATGTGCTTGATTCAATACATCTGTGATATATTGGCAATAGATCACAATGAATACTGTATTATATTCCTCTATTTTTAATCTACCCCTAAAACATAAACTTTTTTTGTTCACCTTCATCTATGAGAGATACTTGTGCTGTGTTTAAAATCCTGAGTTGACCTTCTGTTTTCTTTTCAGCACTTGAATGCTATCACTCTGTCCTGCACGGCTTCAGACAGTTTGATATCAGTCTCATATTTTTCCTTTGAATGCAGTGTGTCTCTTATGTCCACTCCACCCCCAATCCCCACACCTTCAATATTTTTTATTTATTTTTTGAACAGTTTGAATATGGTGTATCATGGTGTGCATCTGCTCGTGTGTGTATTTTGTGAAGGTATTTATTCTGCCTGTGCAGAAGGCTAGACAGAAGCATATAGAGTTTATGCCAGGAAATGCACATGCTTCATTTGCTAGGACATCAGTGCACGAATTTGAGGCAATATTGCCAGGAACTGAGCTAGGTTTGAGTTTCGCTGTTGCTGCAGTCAGTTTCAGCCTACCATACTCCTCTGCTTAGAGTGGTGTTATGGGCCACAGGTCTTTGTGCCCCCCAAATTCACACAATGAAATCTTGACCCACAA
Organism: Vicugna pacos; assembly: GCF_048564905.1. Lineage (NCBI taxonomy): Eukaryota > Metazoa > Chordata > Mammalia > Artiodactyla > Camelidae > Vicugna > Vicugna pacos. Next base: position 11,064,021 of record NC_133000.1, on the reverse strand, counting down.
GGTGATGCTTTTTGGAGGTGGAGCCTTTGGGAGGCAATAGAGTCAGGAGGGGGTGGCTCTCATGAATGGGATTAGTGTCCTTATGAGGACAGACCAGAGAGATAGCTTGCTCTCTTCCTGCTAAGTGAGGATACAAAGAGAGGTCAGCAGTCTGCAGCAAGAAAGAGGGCTCTCGCTGGACCCTGACCCTGACACCCTGATCTTAGACTTTGTAACCTCCAAAACAAAGAGAATTAAACTTCTGTTGTATATCTGATGCTTTGTTATAGCAGCCTGAAGTAAGACAGGTAGGAAAGAGGGGCCAGTCTCAGAATTCTTGCTCCACCCACAGCCTCCGGCTTCCCTGTGCACCTGTGCCTCAGAGGGGTTTCTATCCGTGCGTTCATCACTCCTGCAGTGGTCATCAGCTTCTGCTCCTTCCTGGGCGTTTGTCAGCCTGGTGATGTGAGACCAGAAAATTGTCTGTTGTCCCTGTCTAGGGTCACACCTAGTAAGCCTGTGTCTGGCCATAAGGGATGTAGCTTCTCAAAGGTCCAAACCTTCCTTCTTATGGCAGTAAAACTGTGCAGGTCATGGGCAGAAGAGCGTTTCCTGACCTTCCCTCCGTGGTAGGAAGCCTTTAATGATACTGGCATACACTCTGGGCCCAGGGCTTGTTCCTCTTCTCCCACTCGGCTGACGTGTTCTGTTCCTTGGAGGAGAGGTGCCTGGGTAGGACTTTGCGCCTCCCCGCCAGAACCAGCCTCTTGAGCAGTGGTGGGGTCTACGGAAAAGAGCTTACAAGTGAGTGGACACCCCCCTCCTGTCTGTGTCCCGGGGGTCCTAGATTCTCACACTAGCTCACACTCAGCCTTTAGAAGTCTGTTTAAGACGTTTGTTCTGAAATCGCCTTATTCTCTTGTCTGGTGCCCGTGTGTCTCACCTGCACTCAGCCGCAGGTGAGCTGATGCTTTTTGCAGGAACCTGCTTTCCTTTGAAGTATAGGGTCCTTGGTTTCTCACCTCTCCGATGGGGTCATAAAAAGTTCTGATTCTATAGCTATGTGACTTTTGTCTTTTTTTTTTTTTTTTTTTGCTTCTGGTGTAAGACAGATGTGAAACTGTGCTACACACATTTGACATTTCAGACTGTCATTATATTAAAAGAGCCATTGTTTGCTTGCTTTAATGTGGTTATAAGATCATATGTATCCTTTTAATATTTCCCAATTCTAGATATTTTGATCTCTTTCTCATCATTTGGCTCTAAAAATAGATTTAGAAAATTTTAATTAGATTATGGAAATAGAATAATGATGTACAATGACATTTGGTAAATACTTTCCGGAATTTGAAACTAAAATATTTCCTATTAGAAACATGACCATAATAAAGGAAAGGGATTTGTATTTTCCACAGATGTCACTTTAAAGCTATTATTAGATACAAGGTCTTTTAATGAAGTATCATGAATATTACTAGTCTTTTATCCAGAACTGAAATCAGATCTCTGAAGATGCTAATTGTTTACAAAAGCACAACAAAGTACTTTGCTTAATGGTATTGAACCAGTGACATGAACTAGATATGCTGTTTTTTCATAAATCTCTGAGTCATTTTGACTTTGGAGGAAAAATGTCTTAAAGTATCTGTTTACAAATCAATGTTATGATATTTTTCGTGTGAAAAATATATAGGTATAGAGGGATTACAGTTTGATTCAAAATTGCACATTCTTATGAATTTATCAAATGGAGAGAAGAAAGTGAATTGGCCTCAAGATAATTCTCTACAAATTAACTAAGTGTTCTGAAAGTTTTAAAATCTGACTGGGACTCAGTTATTACTACCTATTAAAAATAGATACTGCGTTTAGTGTAACTATATAGTTTCTCACAGCTCCAAGATTCTCTAATTCCTAATTGTATATCTCTGTTTTTAGTGATTTGATTGAAAATCACCCTTATATGAATCTTTCTATAATTACAGGTTTTATATGGGGAGAAATTAAACAAATGTGGGATGGTGGACTTCAAGATTACATCCATGATTGGTGGAATCTAATGGATTTTGTGATGAACTCCTTATATTTAGCAACAATCTCCTTGAAAATCGTTGCATTTGTAAAGGTAACTACTACTTATTTTGGGGGAAAAGCATGAGTTCCGATAAGTATTGACACACCTTCCATTGCTATTATTTTTATTAATACTGTTACCCAGAGTGTTAGCTGTGTGTGAAATTTGTCAGCTCATGACTTTATTGATAGGAATAAAATATATAGATAATACAATTTATAGCCATAAAACCAATTTTAATAAACATTTAGAAGTTGTTACTCAATTTTGGAGGGATCTAAACTGAATAATGCCTCAAAATTGTTCATGATAACTGCACTAGTTTCTAAACCTTTCCACTTCTAACAAAACTCTACCTCAAACATCACTCGCATTTCAGTAACCAAAATCTATTTTTATCAGTTACAACTAACCGATGAAATTACATAGATCAAAATATTACTCTTTCAAAACATTGAAATTATTATTTCAGTTTAAGCTAATGTCGTTTGATATAATTAGAATATAATTTCTTTCTTCTCATCCCATTCAACATGACAGTGTCTGAAATCTCACACACCCATCACTCCCCCACATTTTGTACAACATCAGTCTTATCCCAAATCACATAATTTACATAAACCGGTTTTGTTCTGCAATGACAGCTGGGGTTATTTTGTACTTTGGAGGATGTTTTTCAAACATAAGTACTATCATCTCCTCCTTCCTGCCTTTCTTTACCCCCTCTTTCCTTTTCTCTTTGTAAAAATTTTGTTTCTAAATGATTCGTGAATTAGTAAAAAAAATAAAGAGCATTTAACGGGGTGTACATGAATAATTCATGCACTCTAATGATCTGAACTGGAAAATGCTAATGTGTAAGTGAACTCTTATTCATTTAGTCTCGTTCTTAAACTCGTGGCTCCTGCCATGTTCAGCTATAACACGGTCAAAATTGCCCAAAGTTGTCTCCTGAATTGTTCAATTAAAATGTTTCCAGCACTCGCCAAAACATTAAGACTGAGCATTTTCTCCCAATTTCATGGAAAGCAAGCTGTGTTTTAAGAATGGAAAGACGTTCTGATCATTTTTCCTATCTGCATTAGGGTGAATGGCCTGAGGACCTTATTAAGATGACAGAAGGTACCATGTGAACCTAGGAGGTTATGTATCTGCCTGGGAGATGGACAGTCTGTTTTTGAGTTCGTATCTTTTAAGTGCATATCTCCTAAAACACAGATTCCTGTTCTCCAATCCCAGAAATTCTAAATCAGAAATGTTAGGGAGGGGCCTAAATTTGCATTTCTTACAGATTCATCAGGTGATATTGATGTTGCTGGTCTAAGGAAGATACTTTGAATAGCCGCGGGCTGTCAGATTCTATTCTGCCGCTCAGAGAAGCATGGGGCTGATTCCAAAAGGAACTTCTCTCATACAATATTTATACTAAGAAATATAGTATTTTTGTAAATTCCATTGATATGAGTTTACTTACAGTACAAATATATTTTTGCATATAAGAACTCTGTTATCTATTGGATACAGTCACATAAATTAATGGATACTTGCGGATTTTTTGCCTGGATGGTTTTAGATACTGGATTTGAATTTTCTCCAAATGTAAATTCTTCATGTGCAACATCTATTTGAATATTAAAATATAAACATTGTGCTTTATACTACACCAGGGGAAAATTTATGTTAAAAATTCAACTCACCCACCCCATGGGATGAAGAGGAAAAGAGATGAGGGGAAAAAAGAGAGATGGAAACGTACACAGAAATTACCTTAGATGACGATGATGGAGAGAACACAGACTCTTCGGGAAATATGCAGTTTGTTGATGCACTTTGGTCATAGGAGTTCAGCTAGGATTGTAAATATAAATTATGAGATGTTGTTTCTGAATGATTCGCTTGTGTGACTAAGGCTTGAGTTGCATGGGTAGTGCTAATGGCATGCACTTTAGAGTCTGGTTTCCTGGGCCCAGTAGTTTCCTCCATCACTTGCTGGTGATGTGAACCTGGACCTGCTTCTTCACTTCTCTGTGCCTCTCCTGTAAAGTAAGGAAAGTAACAATGTCTCCCCGATGCTGTTGGCATAAGAAGTAAATGGATCGATACGTTTAAAGTGCCGGGTAGACAGTAAGTGTGCAAGAGTAATCCTTCTGTCTCTTTCACTCCTGTTCCTTCTCCTGCTTATACTGTGAGTCCATTGGACTTGCCTCTTGAAATGTCTTTCGTGGGCCTCTTCATTTGCTTTATTTTAGTTGCAAAAGAGTCGGAGCTCTGAATTCACGCTTGCCTTTACTAGGTGCAACCTAGGTGAATTAGGGCAAGTGACTTAAAATAGGGCTCAATTGTATTATCTGCTCAGTGATGATGCTAGTCGAAAGAACACCTACTTTGGGAGTCTGTGATGTCACGCTGATTTGTTGACTCACCCTTCCTTACCCTTTTTTTTGTGTGTGTTCTATCATTCCATTTTTCTTGCTCATTTTTAATAAATTATAACTTACTATTTCAGGAAAAGGCACTTTATTAGTGTCCAAAAAGAGATTGCTATAAATAAGGCAAATAGTCATTATGTGAATCAATCAATAGGAATGTATGAGGTCACACTAAGATACCAGCTCTCCATCTGTTTGCTGAGAATGCAAAGATGCCTGAGCTTCAAAGCCCCCGCCCTTTAAGCAGTTCACAGAAAGGAAAGAGAAATGCACAATGTGGTCAGGTCCCCAAAAGGGGCTATGGCAGCATCAAGGAAGGAACCAAACTTTGCTGCATCATTCTGCAATTATTTAGGGCAGAGTGAGTGGACATCTACCATGTACATGAACACACACGCGCTTTCATTCCAGAGAGAAAAGACACACTGGGCAAGAGTCTGAGTGTGTAAAGGAAGTCAGCATCTCAGAGGGATGATCCAGGAAATGGGGGCAGGGAGAGGATGGAAGGACCTTCCATATCCCGTGATAGAATTTGGATTTTGCCCTTCACATAAAGAGGAGCCACGAATGAGATTAAAACAGAGAATGAGTCAAATGATGATGAATGCCTGAAGCTGCTCGCAGGTAAAGGGTTGCCTTAGCATGATGCAGGCAGGATGACCAAGGAGTTCGATACAACTGGGATCCCTGCTGGAGCTGCATGGGTTTTACCTTCCATCTGCAGGTGCATCAGCAGTAACACGAATCTCACCCTAAGTCTTTGTGGCCAAGCCATGGGTCCAGACCAAATGAACTGTCAGCCCTTACTGTAAAAACCCTTTCTTCCAGGGGGAGTACCTCCTAGAACAGGCCGAAGGGCCGTACTGGCTGATTTGGTTCATCCTCTTACAATTCACTCACCCGGAGTGGGTATTTTTTCTTTTCTTAAATATACAAAAGAAACCTTCTAACCAAAGCCATAGTTTGGGCTCTGATCCATGCGTGATATGGCTACTGCCTGTCCCACTGTCGTCCTACCAGTGTGGTCTGGGGCAAGTTACTTAATCTCTGCCTCAATTTTTTTTATTAGTAAAATGACACTAATAATCAAATCCCATAGAACGTGTGTGAAGATTACATTAATAAACACATTTAATGCCACGGGATAGCTCTTAACAGAAGCACTCGGTTGGTTTGAATTTTTCTTAAAATGCAATAGTGTTACCTTGTGCAAAGAGAGCCCTGAAGTTTCTAGCCCTCAGTAATCTCCTCCTTCCACACAGCCTTTGTGGTCCCTCTTTAACTGCCTTGATTCATTAGCATTTCACAGCTCATGGATTGTAGCTTCTTTTTGTTTGTTTTTAATATGCTCTTTATTTTTGAAGGTGATGGTTTGTCAGTCATTCCCTCTTCTCAGCACCTATAAAATATGAGTTAATCCAGGGCTTGTGGCTGCCTGGGCACACTTATAAAATGTTACTTCACCTGCATTAGGACTGGTTTTCCCCTAAATATTCCGCAGCCCCTTTTCATGTGTACAACTTGTCTTTTATATTTTTTATCTTCAGTTATTTGGAAGAAATGATTAGATTCCTATGTCTTGGCTACTATGTAACATAATGTGTAATATAAATAACATTTTCAAAAATCGAAATTACTATGAATAAGAACATTTTATTTTAATAGTCATGGTCGAATTTTTCATAGTACCATTCTCCTACATAGTTCTAAGTATTTCTCATTGATCTCTCTCATTTTTATCAGCTGGAAAGAAGGCAGATGTGGTTTCCATTTCAGAAATGCTGTAATGGTAGCATATTCTTCAAATTATGAAATTTTCTGAGTGTTCTTTAGTTTTATGGCAGACAGCTGTAGATATTAAAACTAATTGTTTAATCTAGTATTATCTACCACAGGAGAAAATCATATTCTTTGTTATTGTCTCTCCCTACTTAATGATCTAACCAATTTGCAGAAAGGGAAAAGTTTTCACCTTATAAATCAGACATTAAAACCAGCCTACATTTTCTATTTAATTTCATATGAAAATACTTTCAATTTGCATCAACTTAAGTTTTACTCATTTTGATGGATTCCTTGACCTTTATAAGTATGCATCATACCTATATTTTCCTATATTCAAGGAACGTAATAACCCAACATTATGATTGAATCCATCTTCCTCTCTTAACACTTCTGCTGATGTCTTCATGACCTGGATTCAGCTTCCTCTTTGAGTCATCACTCTTCCCAAGCCCTCTGCATTCCAGCTGTATTAAGATACTCACATTTCTACAAACGGTCCGTCTTTTCTAACAACCATGCTTTTGAATATGTCTGTGATTCTTCACCCTAGAACCTAGGCCTCCTGAGCTCCTATCACTATAAAACACTCTACTAGATGTCCAGTATCAAAGATGCTTTAGACAAAGCACCCTGCATGGAAATCTGACAAGTAATCCAAGGGTAAATATTCTATTTTGTAGATCAGCAAAGGAGTAACTCTCTTAAAAAGAATCGAAATAGCAATGAAGGCTTAAGGCAAGACCAAGCTTTTTATATTAGAAAACGAATCCTTGAGGGAGAGGAGAACAGGAAGGGATGGTCCTGAAAGGGCTAGAGGTGGGTAAGGTCACTCTGGGTCTGTCTCTCTAATGTGGCTCTACCTGCTCTGGTCAGCGGGACCCCAGTGTCCACTCCTCTGTGGTCTAGGGTACTTCTCAAGGGGAGGATTAGCGTTCCTTATTTAATGTCCACCTGCTTCACTGTACTGTCAGCCTGCAGGGCGTGAATTATATCTTGTTTGATCATGACTGTGAACCCTGAAGATAGTGCCTGACACCCAGTAGGGACTCAGCACGTATTTGATAAATGAGTAACAGCTAAAGAATCAAAAGAATTAGAATTTAAATCCATTCTAGACAAAGGGCCCAGTATTCATAGAAGAGACATTTTGGTGAACATGTGAGGGTCATTTGGGAATTGCCATACACACCTATTTGGGTACAAGTGGCAGGCCAGTCTCAAAAGGAAGTCAAAACCCATATTCCAGAAGCTTCATGGGATGTGCTGGGAAGTCAGAATTTCATCAGGAGGACATTGCAGTCACAGGAGAACATTAAGCCGGATATGTGATGGTCTGATTTTAAAAGATGATACTGGAAGAAATAGATGATTGGAGAGAGAAGGTTCAAGACAGGAAGAACAGTTAGTGGGCTATTATCATTATTTCTGTGGGGAATAGAGGTGCTTGTTGTTAACAGAGAGGATACCCCTGTAGAAGGGAAAGCAACGTATATAAGATTTCAGAGTAAAGACTGGGAGTTTGAAAGGGAAGACTCTAGGATCAACCGCAAATTCTGCCTTGGGGGATTTGCTGCCATTCATGGAGATCAGAAAGCATACCTTGAGAAGCAGTTTGAGGATGAAAAGATGAGTTTCAATAATGCTGGCCTGTGAGTTTGAGACACTTGTGAAATATCCAAGAGGAAAAGTCAAGAGGCAGCAGAATACCAAATAGGGCTGTGGGGGGAGATGTCTGGGCTGGGTCGTGGAAGTCATCAGCTTAATAAATGACAGTTGAAATCACAGGAAACATCCAGGGAGCGTAGACAGAATGAGAAGAGACGAATCTTGAGACTCAAACTCAACATTTAAGGGGAAAGTGAGGAAGAGGAACCTGCAAAGGACACTGACAAGAGTCATCACCATGGCTGCAGGCAAACAAGCAAAGACGAAATAGGAGTATAGATTTTATGGATAATTTTTAGCAAATAGCGTCAAAGCAGACTTTAAAATTCAAGTTAATCTTTTAATTCCTGAAACTGGCTGTGGAAAATACATTTAATAACTAAAGAATGACAGTTGTTCTCTACAAAGTCCCAGAACAGCCTGGTTTGTAAGAATTTTAAAATTCACCTTATAAAACAATGCTTATATTTAAAGACCTAAGGTAAATGCACATAGATGTGAATAAGAGGGAAAAAAATTAAAAGGTAAAGTTAAAAGAATGAAATCAAGAGATCATTACTAAGTGTTCCTATCTGTATTTCTTCCTGACAGGAAACAAGGTTTCTGGGTCAGAGAACAAAAAAACTATTTACGTACCTAGTTTACGTACATAATGATCCCAGCCCTGGTTCCCTGTGTGCCAGGACCCCACAGGGCGACCAGATGTATCCTTCACATACACGCCTTTGTACCACAGGAGAGGAACTGGGAAACCGTGGATCTCAGCACTTATACAGTGCAGCTGTGTCAACTGCCCGCCTTCCCCCTAGAGAAGGAAAGAGAAAGACCTTCACTTCCTAAAGTAAACAGATTCTCTCTGTGGAGGCAAAGGTCCCTCGGATTTTTATCCTTAGAATGCAAGCAGGTGGTACTAGGGGAGATGTTTCTAAATTTCTCAGGAATGTCTTTAGCGTCCAAGGCTTGTTTGCCATTCAAATATCTTTTAATCCGAGTACCAGCAATATTTTTCAGGAAGCCCTGACCATGCAGGAATGTGAACATACTCATGTAGCATTGTTTCTCAACACTTAACAGAAGTGCTGGACTCTGAGTTAGACTCAGGAGATTCTACTGGGGCAGAAACTAGCGTCTCTGATTTGTAAAGTGGAAAACCCTCCTCTTACGATTTTGCAAGTCCCAGCTGAGGTAATTTGCTAAGAAGGGTTCCAAGGTACAGTAAGGCAGCAGCAGAGCTGCGGTTGGTCACCATGTGATGACGGATTCTATATCCAACTGGCTCCAGCTGGCTGTGAGACCTAGACAAGGCAGCTCCACTAGACTGCATGACTTCGGAGGATGATTAGAGCTTGAACCACATATCATCTCTATCCATTGCCGGCCCCATTAGCCCCAGATAGAATTCATCACTTTCTCTTCTCTAATCCCACAGCGCTTTTGTGTTAATGTGTTAAAGCATTTTTATTATAATTAGCTGTCCCTGTCCTCATCACTGGACTATGTAAGAACACTTGATGGGGGAAAATGTCTCTTGAGCATCTATGACATGCAGGGCATTGTGTTAAATGTTGTGCGAAATTTCAAGAAACCCATCACATCCTTAACAATGCTCACCATTTAGTATTTTGTACATTCTGAGATGTGGTCCTAAGCTGGATTAGGTAGGGAGAGAGGGAGAGAAATACAATTAGCCATCAACAGAAGGGGAGATGTTCTCCACTAAAATATGTGCGTCTTTCAAGAGACATGAGAAAAGGAAGGTGATTGTTATCTTAGTCTTTGAAGGAAAAGGTGGCAAATACAAGGTTGGGGTGGGGAGTGGAGAGAATTAGGTAGTGTTGGATACCACAAACCCTTACTCTGATACTTGTTACAATCAACACCACCAACAACTTAAATTTTTTCTGTATCTTCAGTCCTCAGCCATTTTATGCTGAAGCTATGCATGGGAATATTCAAGAACCGTCATCAGGATTTAAAAATAGAAAATAATTCTCTTCTAGTTCCAACTTGATTGTTTTAAATTGTCACTCAAGCAAGAGTCTGAGTGTTGAGCAAAATCAAGAGCTTGTATTGTACTTTCTCCGTAGGGAGATTTAAAATATACTGTCTGTTAGTTTCAAGAGAATTAATTAACATTTGTAAAGGTCTTTGATATAAACTAATGTAAACGGAAGGGAAATAGTCTGATGGGACTTACACAGTAGTACATTTTTTTTTCCTGACATGATCATTAGGAAAAAGATGCAATTGTTTAGATGTATTTTTAGTGACGTGTATGAAGAAGCGAATTCAACTTATTGTTCAGTTCTTACACAGGTTTAATTAAAGAGGTTCGTAATGTGATATTTCAAAGAGTGTATTTGACTTTTTTTTTTTTGGTAAGGATACAAATTTACCTCAAGACAAAGGATAACTTTCATTGTGCTTTTTACATAGCTTAATAGTTCAAAGCTGACATTTTAATTAAATCATACTTTTAAAATAATTTCTGGTCAAAGTTTAATGTAGCAAATATTTTTCTAAAATCACGTAGTTTATCTAATTAAAATGTCCAGACGAACATCACACTTTCTACACATTAAATATTAAAAATTAGCAATTAATTGAATGATGGGATGATTTCCAAGTTAGGTTTTCTATACATTTAAGTTGTAACAGATACCAACCACTCACGGTTACGCCCACACTAGTCACTACTATATCCAAGGCAACACACCATCACTTCCGCTCCTTTATATGTGATTTGTATCCTACAGGCCTTCCTCTACAATAGGCAGGTGTGCCAAGTATGGTAAGTGAAGCCATTGATTTTGATTAAAATGTAATCGTTTTCCTTTACAATGTAGTTTTCTTTGTTATTATCCTATTGGTCTTCTTCCCCCAAAGTAAAATCAGACTCTTCTTTTTCATATGTAATAGTTTCCTTTCCTTTTTTTTCAAAGTTCCACTGGAAAGATCAAGGGCAGATGTAATTCACAGATTCACAAACATCACAAATGGACAAGGACAGACCAGGAAGGTCACTGTGATTAAAGCTCATAAGTTATAACTTCCGTTACTAAATTCTTATTTTGGGGGTGGGTTAGTATTGCTCTCCCCATCAAGGGGGACACAGCTTCCGCACGATAGGCAGCGGCTGTCCTGGACCTCCCTGAGAAATCACCCTGGCCCGAACTTGACGTCATCTGTTTGTACTTCTTTTATATGTTATTTTCTCCTTGTTTCTCTCTTTCCTCCAGTACAGTGCTCTTAATCCCCGAGAATCGTGGGACATGTGGCATCCCACTCTGGTGGCTGAAGCTTTATTTGCGATTGCAAACATATTCAGTTCCCTGCGCCTGATCTCACTGTTCACTGCAAATTCTCACCTGGGGCCCCTGCAGATCTCTCTGGGAAGAATGCTCCTGGACATCCTGAAGTTTCTATTCATCTACTGCCTGGTGCTGCTAGCATTTGCAAACGGCCTAAATCAGTTGTACTTCTATTACGAAGAAACAAAAGGGTTAAGCTGCAAAGGCATACGATGTGAAAAGCAGAACAATGCATTTTCAACGTAAGTCGGACAGACATTTCTGTCGGAAATGTTGGGCAGAATTTTGAGTGTATTACATATTGAATTTGAACCGTGACAAGTGCTTGCAAAGAAAAAAATGTGCTTAGTGCAGAAACAGAAATATCCAGTACATTTATTTTAAGTTTTAGTAAAATGGTCTTTTCTTTTAAATGACCTCATATAAAAGACAGTTATATATACTGTTTTAAAATGTGAAATAAAAAGGAAACTTGTGTCCATTGACAGCTTATGAGGACATTAAGAGAGGGAATGTATGTAAAACCAATCATGGAAGAAAATCCAAATGCTTTTCAATCTTTTCTCAGGCGTTTTCCAGATACTAAAGTCCTTTCACATGTCTCTTTTATCCTGGGGTTCCCTACACAAAAATCTAAGCAAAATAGAGACCTAACTCTGTAGGCTAATCTAAACCATTATTATGATGCACAGAAAACTTTCTGTGCTCTTACATCTGATGAGCATCTGGACTTGTCTCATGTCAAGCTCTGGTCATTCTCAGTCAGGTTCATTAACAGCACAGGTTCATGACCACTGTGTTCCACACTCACACAGCCCTGATAGAAAACGCCTCTCCACGTCCACGGCCATTTCTTCCCTGCCCACAGGCCACTGTGAGACACGCAGTGAATTTATAGATGAATTAAGAAGTTAAGTGATTTTTCTCTGCACAGTAAACACCTATGAACACATGGTCATTTTGTAGATGACTTTAAAAGTCAGGCAGCCATTACAGAATTTTATGGAATCTAAGAGAGTACAGCCATTTCTCAAGTGGGAGAAAATCAATAACTTCACATAAACCGAATCACTTTTGGTGAAAATATTCTTGTTGGTTCAATTCTGCATTTGTTTTTTCTCTGATCCCAGTATTGAAAACCCCCATTTTAATTCACCAGCATCTGATTATTTATACATAAATAATCACAGTTTTCATCACAGCCTTAGCTGCCTCAAATCCATTCAGAAATTGATTTGATACAAACGATGAATCATAAAGAAAACAAAGTTCATCTCAGCTCCCCCGTGTCCCTTCATGGCCTGTTCCCAGCCCGTCTATTCTGGGCTTAAGCAGCGGTCTGTCCCCCAGCCCAACGAGCCTGCTCAGCCTTGTCGTCTTCCTGAGGCTTTTTCTTGCCCAGTTCAGGGAAACCTCTTGCAGCAACATCCTGGTGACTAATGGCCATGGATTGTGTCTCAGTTTTCCTATGAGACCATGTCTTTCTCCACCCACTTGGGATCCTTGACTTGGTCATTTGCCTCTGGCAACGAGGACTACGGATTTACAATGGTGGAATCCACCAACCTCCCCCTTCACAGATTAGAATCTGCTTCTGACAAATTTCTTGGATGGTGTCTGTCTGCTGACTGGCCTCCTGGGTTTCTGATGGAGGGCCGTTTGGCAGGCTCCATCTCTCACCATCCCCCGTTGTTTTGCACTTTGTGCCCTGATGCAAAGTGCTTGCCGAAGGCCACCCCATCCATATCTGCTGCCATCTCCTTCTGAGTCCATGCTTTGTCATCCAGAAGGAACTTCCACACAGCACCCAGAACTCAGTTACCACCTCAGATCTTCTTTAATTCAGGTTAAGTGGAACTAACCTGCCAATTTTACTTCTGATTCATTCTACTGAAAAAAATGAAAGGAAAATAAAAATAAGAATGAAATTCAGAGTTAATCACAAAATGTCATCTTGTTTTGAATTTCCTCATTTTCAAATTTTAATTAACAATGTAAATAAATGCTTTGCCAATGGGTTTGCTAATATTTCTTAATGATTAATAGTTCTTATTTATACAAAAACAAATCAGTATTAGTCAGCCATAACCATTCTTTTATTCCACATCACCTCGTTTGAACATTTAGGAAAGTAACTGTTATGGGATTAATGTGGCAACATTTTATGTAATTTATTATATCTCTCATGTAACTTCTCTCTCGCTGAACTGCTATTGATGTCAGGGGAAAACCAGTTGAATTATGTATGTATATTCACAGTGAGAAGATACACTATTTAGAAAAAAAGAACAAAATCATTTCACATTGGATCCAATGACACTGTCATTAATCTTAGAAATTGTCCTTAAAGTTACTAAAAATAAAGACCTCATGGCCTTGGGTCAAATTTACTTTTTTTCTGAGGAATTTTTTGAAAAAGAACTTCTAGTGGCCTTTGTTTGGGGCCGGCAAATTAGATTAAACTCTCCCTGACAATGTTATAACCTGACGTCTAGTTGTCCTTTAAGAATACATGTTCCAGAAAGAAAAGAAAAGAAAAAAGGCAAACATGGTCAAACTACTACAAACAAAACAGATAAACAACGAGCCCTACTGGATAGCACAGGAAGCTGTATTTAATAGCTTGTATTAACTTATGATGAAAAAGAATATACATATGTACAACTGAATCACTATGCTGCACACCAGAGACTAGTACAGCATTGTAAATCAATTCTACTTCAATTTAAAAATAAATAAATGAACTATATTAATATTTTATTATAAATATATCAATAAAAATAAAATACATTGAAAAATAAAAATAAAAGAATACATGGTCAGCTCCTCACAATGTACAATCTTCTGGCAAGTCAAGGGCTGATTGAGGTTAATCACCCCAAAATCTTTATGATAATTTGCCTCCGGAAGAGTTGAACAGCTCCAGCAAAATAAGTCAATACGTAAAAAATTACATTCATATCCTACAATTAAAATTTTATTATACAATTAAAAAAATGAAATTGTTTACTTCAAAAAAAAAACAACATATTTGAGAAAAGAAGTCCTGAACACCAGTTAAGGCATCCTTAGTTAGATTCTCCTTTTTATACAGAATAGAAATTCATGGATTGTTTCAAGTAACAAGAGTTTGGTACTAGAATCACTCGCAGGCTTACAGTCCTTTGATCCTCTGAGCAACAATTGATCTTATCAACGGCAGAGCCCAGAGCAAGCCCTGGCTCCTGGAAGAGCAGGAGTGGACATCCAGCTGGACTATGGGGCTTTTTCACTCCGAGAACCAGGGTTAACATGACTCAGCTGCTCTGTGTGTAATCCCCTTCAGTGTTTCCTTATTAGTGGAGGGCATATTCATTCTCAATTCTCTGCTTCTTAGCTTGTGCTGTCTCCAACCTCTGACTTCTTATAACTCCAGTGATCCTGATTCTGCATAGTAACTCCTGGCGTTTCAGCCCCTTTTCACAGCTACCTCATTATCTTGCTCTTTCTAGGATAAACTTCCATGGAGAGGAAATCTGACAGTTCAGGCTTATCTTTTCACATCAGGCCATACCATCACCCACTGGCCTCATGTGAACTGGCTCTTCCTGGGACACTTGACCACTGAAATCCTGCATCCTTGCTCACCAAGCCGAGTGTGAGATAGTTTGGGGGTTTGTTCTTAAAATATAATTTAACTACAATCTTATTTTAACCGTTTCTCAAAGAGTATAAGAGCTCTGTTGACTTTTCATGACATTAAGGTGTTATCATGGTCCTCCTGAAACAATTCTTCATCTGGGTTCAGATACTATTCCCTTTACCCCATTTTGGGAGTAAGTTAAGGAATGAATAACACATTCCCTAATACTTGCTAAAGGAAGCAGCAAGTGTTATTATCTGAGCACTCTGAGACATTTTGTCATTGGGCAGGATTCACTCTGTGCAAGTTTAATTCTAAATGTGGAACTCCATAACGATAACATTATTTTTAATCCTCCTACAGCCAACAGCAAAATCAGGTAGAAGAACTTTTATTTTTCAAAGACTAAGCCTAAGGATGTATCATTTATTAGCTATTACTCAGTGCCCTGGGACAGGGGTTTGCAAATTTGCTATGACAAGGACAGGTCATAAATATTTTAGGTCTTGTGGGCCATAAGCTCTCTGTTGTAACTGCTCACCTTTGCCTTCCTAACATGAAAGAAACCATAGACAATGCAAAAAGGAACTGTTATGGTTGTGTTTCCAGAAAATGTCATTTATGGGCATTGCCTTGTGAATTTCTATGATTTTCACAGTCACAAAATAATCACTCTTCTTTTGATTTCTTTCCAACCAGTGGGAAAAGGAAAAACCATTCTTAACTCAAGAGCCATACGCAAACAGGTTGTGGGTTTTATTTGTCATCCCTGCTCAGGAAACTAAATAGTTTCCAAAGCTCTTAGGAAAATTAAGAACATTATTTGTGCTAGTGTGATGAAAACAATTTTGTTTGATTCTTTTCATTAAGTTTATTTTAAATTAATCAAATATAACCTAATAGTAATCATATTCTCTTGTTGTATTGTATTGCATAATGGTTCTGTTAATGTAGCTATGAGTGTCATTTTATCTTTATTCCAGGTTATTTGAGACTCTGCAGTCCCTGTTTTGGTCAATATTTGGTCTCATCAACTTATACGTGACCAATGTCAAAGCTCAGCACGAATTCACTGAGTTTGTTGGCGCCACCATGTTTGGGACGTACAACGTCATCTCTCTGGTTGTCCTGCTCAACATGCTAATAGCCATGATGAATAATTCCTACCAACTTATTGCTGTAAGTTGAATAAGTTTTCCCCTAGAACGTGTTCTTCCTTGCTGTACTCCATCCTATTATCATTGGAAATGCAGTCTGCCATTGAGTTGAATCATGAGATGAATCAGAATTATAATATCAATAGTTAATTAGAAGTTTCTGCACAGTATCACCATATTTGGCTACATACAAATTTAGGTTTTTTTCTCTATTATGGATGATTATGAAATAAACTCAGCTTCTTCTGCCAGGCAGTCATGGGCTGTGGCAGACAGTAAGTGAGCCATGGATAATGAACAAGCAATTCGTCTTTATGCAGAAACTCAGTGCAGTGCCCAAGTTTTGCATTGTCTTTGACCATCTAATCTAGAGCCTTGATGTAAGCAAACTTATGCTGATTTAGCAAGATACAAGAGCCAGCTCAGAGAGGAGTCTGAGGGAAAAAGCACAAGATTTTCAGTTTCTTAAAGGCCAGAGGGGGGAAAAAAAGCCATGTAGGAGTAACCTTGAGTTGTGTAGCAGAATACACAGTACCATATGTCTTTATTTGAAACTCTAGAATCCAAACAGCTTAGCTTATTTATTTATTCAATAAATCCTTACTGAGTGCTTACTCTGTTGCCAGGTACTGGTCTAGGAACGAAAGATAACGGTGATGAACAAGGAAGCTAAGCCCTTTATCCCCTTGAGCTTGCGTACTAGTGATACATGTCTATGGCCGTTAGCAACAGTGACAGCACAAACCTACACTGGAATGAAATATATTCCTTAAGACTTATATATGTATACTTTAGACAAGTAGCATCTTACAAGAGTAATTACAGGCTACCCATGTACTCCATAAATAACTGCAATTATATTGCATCTTTGAATCTATTGCTAAGCCTCTGGGGTGTTATTATTGTTATTTTGAGAAGCAGAACTCTGAATTTTACTTAAAATTCCTTTATGGAAGCAAGACACCTGTCACAGATGAAAAACTGCATAAACCACAAGAATAAATGATTTTTATTTACTGATTCCAAGACTAAAATGTTCCCACTGAATACACCTAGGTCCTAGGATTTGAGGATAAATATCTGAATTTGTGGAACTCCATTTAAGCAGCTCACAAACTGAAACTTTATAGATAGTCCATATATATACTTAGGTAGTCCAAATATATATATTTTTTTCTTCAAAAGTTCTGTATTCCTCTAGTCAACACATTTGGAAAATGTGGATTCTGTTTTCCAGATCACCTTTCCAAAAATATTAGAAAGCCTCTAATTATCAAGCTATATACAGAGAAGCTGTATATACAATTCGGATGCTATTAAATGCATCAATTTCATCGAGAAGAGAATATTATTCAAGAATAGTATAATGTTTTCTTTTTGCTTCAGGGTGAGGCAAAGTCCTTCTAGGTGACTTCTTATAAAGATGAGAATGATCTTCAAACCTCAATTTTTGTTTAGCCCAAACTCTAAAGCTACTTGAGAGGTGAGCAGGCACTGAGAACCTGAGACAGTTGTTCCCCCAGCATCCTGCACACGATGCCTCCTTGGAGCATGAACATGCCAAGTGTTTGATTTTCACCTGCTCCACAGTGGCGGGATCTACCCCGAAGTCTCTCTTTTTGTCCTGCTATCCCTAACTCAGAGATTTAGGGTAAAGCATGAAAAAAAGAGGGGAATGCAGTCACTGAAAGGCAAAAGTGATCATGCAGCCTATGTCTGAAGGCTGCTTCTCACTCACTCCTTTGTAGATCAAATATTTATTGTGCACTAGTATATGCCAGGAATATGGTTGACTTTAGGGACACACAGAAGAATGAAGTCCCTGGCCTCAAGGAAGAAGTCATGCAGTAGGGAAAAAAATTCAGTAATTTCAATATTGAGACAAGTACAGAAAAGAGGACCACGACGTGGACTGGGGGCAGGAGGCGGCTGAGACTGATGGGAGTCGGGGCAGGTTCCTAGGAGAGGAAGTACCTAAGCAAAGCTTTAAATATTGACTACGAGTTAGAAGGTGGGTAGCGAGGTGACTTAGCCATCACGGGCCTGGAACTTTTCACCTTGTTTTTCTAACCATTAGAGATTTTGCTACAGACCCTTTCAGAATCCCAAACCTTGAACAAAGGAAGAGTCTGCTTTGCGGCAGCAGGAAGGGAACAGAATGAGGTCAGGATAGTCCTGGACTCGTGACTCCCTGAGAATCAGAAGGAACTGAAGCTACTCACTGGCTAACACGTCACCTATGTGACTGCCTTTTTATGACCTTAAGCCAGTTTCACTCAGTCCCACTCCCCATGACTGCAGCAAACCATATCTGCATTTCTTCATTAAAGCAGACTCTATAAGCTTGCTTAGAAAAAAAGATGGAGTAGGAGGTCGAAATGGAAGAGGAGAGAACAAGGGAGGGAAACTGTGCTTCCAACAATCGATCCATCCATCAATCAAACATTTGCTAACGAAGACCAGGCGTTTTCTGGATACGGTGATGCCCGTTGAAAGCACAGTCTAGACTACAATCCGCACTGTTCAGAGGAGAAATGTATGCACAACATCTGCATTCATCAGCAGACAGTGATTGAGGACTATTAGAACGAAGTATAGTCCAATAGTCTACTCGAAATTCTGAGTTCGTTTGGATATTATTAATGGGTTAACATGAACTATTTTGAATTCTTAAAATGTGTGTTTGCCTAGTTTCTACCACCTCCTACTTTCCAGATTTTCTGCTTAAATAAGCTTTGTGGCTAATTTAAGAGGAGAGTGGCTGGCCCATATCTCATTGCCACAAATGTTCCTAAGTTTTTCCAGGAGACTCACAAAGTAGAATCATTAATAAATAATTGGGGGGCGGCCTCAGGCTTGTGGGCAGCTGCTAGCCATGCTCCTCTTTGGCCAAGTTTATGTCAAGGTCAATACCATGTCAGAGGCCCTCTTACACATTTGTTAGAGGAACTTCTCTCTGAGTTTATGCCTGTTGCCTCAAGGTGGACAAGGTGGATTCACATGGAAGCATATCAGGTAGGACTTTTCCTGGAAACACCAGAATTCTAATCTGTGAGCGTGCACCTAGGTCGGGGTTCAAGGCCTTGGGTAAGACATAAAGCCCCACTCGTGGCCAGAATCTAATGACACTGAGTGAAGTGAGGATTCATCTTCAAGTCACCACTCACCACTGCAGTCTTTTTGACATGGAATTACTTTACATGTCCGCTTCTGAGAAGAGGGAGGGGTGAAAAGTGGCAAGAGAGCGGGGGCTCCTCTCCACGGTCAGCCATTGTCTGAAACGTCTAGGTGACTATCTCCGGGAGTCGGTGGTGCTTTGATAAGCAATTTAATTAATGTTCCAAGAGCCACTCAAAGTCAGGTTACCGGCTCTCTGTGAGGGTTCTCTCACCTTATTAATTAAGAAACCTGTCAGCAGTTGTCATCTTTTCCTGCTCAGGACCATGCAGACATAGAGTGGAAATTTGCTCGAACAAAGCTTTGGATGAGTTATTTTGAGGAAGGGGGCACCCTGCCTACTCCCTTCAACGTCATCCCGAGCCCCAAGTCTCTCTGGTACCTGATCAAATGGATATGGACGCACCTGTGCAAGAAAAAGATGAGAAGAAAGCCAGAAAGTTTTGGAACCATAGGGGTAAGAACACAGCATGCTAGCATTCCTGTTTGTTTAAACTGTGTACTTGAGTCTGTTTGGATTCCTTACTGAATATTTTTTGCGTTTTAGCCTTTTGGTTCCTCCTGGTTGCATTCAGTGAACATTTACTGCACAGCTACCTTGTCTAAGAAACTGCCTGGTTAACTGGGATTAACTAGGGCTTCCCAAACCCATATCCTCCACTGAGGGCAGCCACTGTGATTTTAAGAGGAAGCACGCTTCACACAGGCGTCTCCCAGCCCCACCAGTCAGGGCTCAGGGAATTAGCACATTCTCTTGTAGACCCTTAACTCAGGGCTCTATTCAGAATTCCAGCTTCTGGGCACTTGTGACATGACTTTCTCATTGTCTGTTTCTCTCTCTGGATTGGAAGGAAGGGGTCTGTTTCAGTCACCTTCTATTCTCACTGCCTAATATAGGTCTCTGAGCAGAGCATAGAATGTTTGATTAAAATGCCTCAACTAAATGATTGAACAAAGTTTATAACTTGAAAATGCTGTGCCGTATACAAGAACAGTGATTCCAGAATAGGTTCAATTGCTCAATGTCTTGCTTCTACTTTCAATCATGTTAAATGCCAAGAAGTTGTGGTTTTAAAAAAATATTAAGACCACTCAGAGCCGTGCCTCTGTTCTACTGGAAGATCATACTTCCCATGACAATGTCTTTCAAATTAGAAAGCAAGAGTTGAGGCAATTCCAACAAAAGAGGTAACGCTTTGTTCCAGCCAACCCACTGATCTGGGATAGGTCATTCTTCATTTCTTTCTCACTCAGTTCCCTAATTTTCAAAGTTCTCCTAGTGATGTTTAGGGAATTACCACCCTAACATTCATTCATCACTTGGACCTTCTCAGAGAAGTTGCTTTGGAAGTATTCTAATATGCCTTTATATTAGAATCACTAAGTAATATTAGTTATTTAATTAAAAATTAATTTATTTGGGGGGGAGGGTATAGCTCAGTGGTACAGTGCATGCTTAGCATGCACAAGGTCCTGGGTTCAATCCCCAGTATCCCCATTAAAAAATTAATTCACTCATTTTATTTGACTTAGTTTATGATCTAGTTATGCTGTTAGAGATGATTTTTATTCGTTAACTCCATCACCCACCAGCATTGCTACCAGCATCGAATGGGGCTCTCTCTCCTGAAAATGGCCTTGATGGTCCTGTCACCTCAGTACAATTTTAATCTAAAGACAAATTGACTGGCAAGAAAGTATAGCAAACAGAGAGGTGGTTAGGCAAGGCTCTTATGTTCTTTCTTATAAACTGTCTCTCCATGAACCTGGAAGTGCGGGCGTATATCTGATGTTAGAAACCCAAGTCAGAGTATAATGCAACCTTCTCGTGCAGTCCTCATCCTCATTTATAGACTTTATCACTGACCTTAGAATGGGTGAAATTATTTTACTCCAAATGTTTGATTTCACTCTTAAAAAATTAGTTCAACTTAGTAAAATGAGCATAAAATAAATGGAATGACTTGGGTTTAATAAGCAATCATGGTAGTGTTCCACCTGCCAGTAACTGAGTGGGAGCTGGAGTGCGAGGCGGTACAGAGGCATAGCTTCCATCCTCGAGGACATCATTTCTAATGTGGGAGACAAGGACATGAGAGCGTATTACCATAATACATGTTACATGACATATTTAACATTACCATATATTTATATTCAAGATGCTATGAGACCAGTGTGACAAATAATTGATGTCGTCCTTGAGATAGACAGGAAAGGGTTTCAGAGAAGCCAGGTTGGCTTACTCCCTTCCCCATCAAAATAGCTTTGTCCTTTTTCTCATCTTATTCTTAACTTCGTCAGAAATTTATTTACTCAATCCTTGAAAAAAGTATTAATTATTACACTAGCTTATCATACTATCTCTCATAGGAGTATTTCAATTTAAGAAGGGTTTCTGGGTCTAAAAAATAAATGCCACACCCAAAAGACATTTGCCTTTAATATTTACATTTTAGGTAATTGCAGAAGGAATCTTGGGTTTTAAGATACCATGGAACTTGTAACAAAATGTAGGGCCCTGCTCTAATATTTTAAGAGATCCATCTGTGCTACCACCAAAATAATGGAGGACCACTCTAAGAGTTTGACTTCTAGCTCTCCCTCCCGCGCCCCCAGCATCCTCCCACTGTTAACATATTTTTAAGAATCTTGTTACCATCATTTCTTAGATACGAAGAGGAGCTTAACATTGATTTGGGCTTCCCATGCAAGCAACCATTCAAAGGGTAAATGGCATAAGTTAAAGAGCTTTCTCATATACTACTGGTCAAAAAACCAAATTTCTTTTTAAGTCTCTAGCTCCAACTTTGAATATTTAGATCCAAACTGAGGCTTAGAAAGAGGAGTCACGATGAATTGTGACCTCAAACCATTCCTTTTTCCCTAGCCGTGTGAATTCTGCTCACTTTTGGTAATGGATACTTTCATGCTCTGGGAATCTATGACAAAGCTAAATAAACATTGTGAGTCATCTCTCTCGTCCCCCTTCGTCTCAGTCCTCCCTCCTCTCTGCCAAGCTGAGGCGCTGGGCAATCACCAACCTAACCAAACTGAAGGCAATAAATGGACTTGTTATCTGGACTCCTTTTCCAGAATGAGGGCCTATTTTGGTTTGCATACTTTCAGTTGAGTTTTATCCGTCGTGGCTGTAAATGGAAATAAATAACAGGAAGTATTCATAAAGAAAAGTAAAAGATAAATGAGAAGTAGATTGAGGGTTGTAATATTAAAGGAGGAGGTACATAAGAAAATAATGCCGAAAGCAATCGATTTTGCTGTGAATTCCTTTCAATTAGGTTAATCCAGCTGATGGCCCCTGGGTAGACATACGAAGACAAGGAGATGTACACTTGCCCATTAACTAAAAGGTGGCTTTGAAGTACCAATGACAGTCACTTTGCATAACCAAGGCATGACTTAAAGATCGCATGACACTTCAAAAGGAGCTTAGAAATCATTTAGCTCAGTCATGTCCTTTAACAAAGAGCTTGTTTCCCTTGCCCAGTGTTTCAGCTTGGGGGGAAAATAGAAACAAAAAACAAAACTTGAGTCTTTTGTTTCCCATCTAATGTGCTTCCTATTGTCCTGTCTTGGTTCCCTGAAGAGTCTGATGACAATGCAACAATACCTTCCAGGTTGTGGGTCCATCTTTGGATTTTTCTCAGCACCTTCTGCAGATCCTACCACTGTTTCCAGCAGCCTCTGAGATTCCTGGACCTCCTTACCAGGCTGCCTTACCTTCTCTCATCCCAACTTGCTTATATTTATGCCACATTTTTGAAGCAGAAAACTGAAGTGGAACCAGAGGTACAGTTTATACGTTCTTGGAGGCACTTTCTGCAAACCTTCCCACTTGTGATTCACTGACTCTTGTCACCAGCAGCTGCTTGAATGTCACGCTGGTGCCCACTCCCTTGCTCTCTGGAAGCCTGAAGCCAGTACTCCTCAGGGCTAATTGCACTGGCCGTCATCGGTGATCTCACCTTGCTCTTTATGGCTTCCGGATAATACTGAGACAGCTAGCCCTGAAAACTCGTTAACTTTTTTTTTCTTTAACTTTCGACTTCCTTTTATGGGAGATGGGAGTTCCAGGTAAATGAACCTTTCATTTGGAACGCTTTACGGGAGCGAGCATAAATAAAACAGAAATGCTTTATTGAGCAAAACCTTTATTGTAGGAGGCAAACTCATTATTGAGAAATGCCTTGTGTCTGGGAAATCATGAAAATCCCGCCAAAGAGGCAGCCTATTGAAAATTCAGTAACAAAAGAAGAAACATTTTCTAGCTTCTGGCATTTTATATCGCTTGTCGAATTTTTTGCTTAACACATTTCATCAGTCAATATCCTTCTCAGTATTAAAACACTGGTTTGCAAAATTCAGCGTGTCCTACAATCATCAGGGATCTCCACCTCAACAAGCATTTCCGGCTTGTAACTTTAATTAGATAAACTCCTGTTAAAAAAAGCATTGGTATCTAGCTCAGCTTTTTAAACTAAAAGCCAATGTTTGTTCCCCAAGAGGTCTGGATCATTTAATTAAAGTAAAAAGAGACAAATGCAATAATATGTGGCTAAAATTTCAACTAATATGAAACATTTTTAATACCATAGACCAGGTTTCCAAACAAAATGCTTAAATTAATGGGCAATATACAGAACCCAAAAATACTAGGTCTTTTGACAAAGTCCTGAAAAATGGTTTTAACTTCTTTAGTTTTATGTTTTCCACTCTCTAGTTTTCTCCTGAGCACGAAGGGAGAAGAACATGAAACATTCTCTCTGTTAGGGTCACTTAGCATCACTCAGTTAAGGGACTCCAGGCGGGACACTCACGCCTGCCCCGTTGCCACAGAAATACTTTCAGTTAAGTCACTGCAAGAGAATTAGGATCAGAGAGTGGATTGTTACTAAAGGAAAATGATAACAGGATTTGCCTTTCAGACATCATTTCCCCCCACTTCTTAGTGATCTGCTTTTTTTTTTTTTAATTAAGCATAGTCAGTGTACAGTGTTGCATCAGTTTCCGGCATACAGCGTAATGTTTCAGTCGTACACATACATACATGCATGTATTTGTTTTCATATTCTTTTTTACCCTAGGTCGCTACCAGATATTGAATAGAGTTCCCTGGGCTATACAGAAGAAACTTGTTGTTTATCTGTTTTATACATAGTAGTTGGTATCTGCAAACCTCAAATTCCCAATTTATCCCCTCACATCCGCTTTACCCCCTGATAACCATAAGTTTGTTTTCTATGCCTGTGAGTCTGTTTCTGTTTTGCAAATAGGTTAATTTGTGTCTTTTGTTTTGTTTTTAAGATTCCACATATGAGTGACATCATATGGTATTTTTCTTTCTCTTTCTGAATTACTTCACTTAGAATGACATTCTCCAGGTCCAACCATGTTGCTGCAAATGGCATTATTTTATTCTTTTTATGGCTGAGTAGTATTCCATTGTATATATATCACAATTCTTTATCCAGCCATCTGTCAATGGACATTTAGCTCGTTTCCATGTCTTGGGTATTATTGTAAATAGTACTGCTATCAACATTGGGGTGCATGTATCTTTTCAAATTAGAGTTCCCTCCAGATGTAGGCCCAGGAGTGGGATTGCTGGATTATGTGGTCAGATGTCATTTTAAATGATAATTATCAATATACATAGTTTCTTAATCTTCATGACTTTCAGTGTGCCTACCTCCTAACGCATCTTCAGACGTGACCGTGCTCACGCACGAGTACCTCTCAATCCCTCACTTACTGCTGTAAGATTTGCTGATGGGACCTTTTAATTAAATTCTCTTTTCCAAGTGGGGACGTGGAGGAAGGGATTTCTTCTTGGTATTTCAAGAGTGAGATCCTGAATACTTGGTTTGACAAGGCGACCTTAGCATTTTGCATCACTTATTTTTATATGCTTAGAAAGCAAGGTTACAGACAACAATATGCAGAATCGTCTGTGGACGAGCCCAGCTGCAGTCGTGACAGAGGGACCACATCCTGGAATGGCCTCTTGCCTTTTTTCTTGTTTTTAAAAGATGAACACAGCAAGCTGCCTCCCTAAGGGAGCCACTGAGCAAAGCAGAGAATAAAAGGCATAATTCATGGGCTTAAAACCAGTGATAAACCAAAGCCAGAGTGGCTATGAGAGAAAGCGGCGCTGACAATTGACCGCAGGAGCCAGTACTTGAAGGGAGCCCGACACCTCACACGGTGGCCCTGGAGAAAAGGACAGATGAAGAGGGAGAAAAATGTCACAGCTGGTCCCCCAGCCTTTCCTTTCACAGCTGCAAAACCCTTGCCGCTCTGAAGCAACCTGACACGTCCACTGAAATGCGGAGTTACCTCGCGGCAGCAAAGGCGTCTCGCTAGCTGGTCTTTTCCTTTATCATTAGCCCTGTGATCCGAATACTGCCATTGTCCTGTCCTAATGAATCAAGAGGAACTTGCAAACCAAGAGCTCTGCTCATGTGGTGCCCAGGTGTGCCCTGGGCACCTGTGTCGACAGCCACCTTGCCAAGGAATATTCTGCACACGGTGCCAGACTTCCAATGTAATTCATCAAGAAAACTGCCACAGTTCCCTCCAAAATACTTACCCTAGACATCAGGTTAAGGGAAGTTGTATGGGCTTTTCTCGTTGTTGTCATGGCAATCGTCAACTGTCATGGCACCGCTGGGTGTGCCACTCAGCATGCTGATACATTATAATGAGCGTACAATGAGGCTCAAGGTCCACTGGAAGTCAAACCCACCACCATCTTGGGCTCCACTGGTTCTAACCAGTTCTTGTTTCTTCTCTGCAGCTGCCTCCTGAGACTTAGATTAAGAATATTTGGTTTCTATTCGAGGGAGGGGCAGGAGTATGATCCTAAGGGCAACAGCCTGGGCAGCAAAAAGAAAAGTTGCTTTTAATTAGAATGCCTGCAGTCTGGTGGACCCAGCATCCCCCCCTAAAAAGAAACATTTTCAAAGATTCTGTTCAGCCCTGAAAGTTCTAAAGGGAGATGGGGGAGCAACTGCATTTAACCACTGGTAGGTGATGAGAGCCCTTGCCTTCCCCCAGTGCCTGCAGGCTTGTCCTCATCAACTGCTGGAGCCTGCTCTTCTTCTGGGACTCGGGGAGGCCTGGGAGACTTCAGCTTTTCTATAAACAGGAGGCCGGGGTTGGCTGGGGCAGATCGGGGGAGCCCACAGGGTCCTGCTCGTTATCACAGCCTAAGTTACTTTCTTTAAAAGCTGCCAAATGCAGCTCCACAAATTTCTCAGTAACGTTGCAAACATGAACTCATTCACAGAAAATGTCTTTACTTCTAACCTAGGTTTGCCGTGCTCTAATTCCACCCAGTTTATTATTTTTTAGTAAAGCTGGAGAACCGCTAATCATGGAGGGTCATTTATCAATTAAAGTTTAACATTTGAATAGCTTGAAAAGATTAAATACCTCCTCTCCCCTTAGATTTTTTTTAATGAAATGTCCTTTATTATAATACTTTTGTCAACTGAATAAAAATGCACAACCTTAAAGTTAAGAATTATGTTTTGTTCTCAAGTTAATGAATTTAGCTCTTTCCTTTGTGTGGGAAGATGCAAGAATCAGGGCTCATTTAAACCATTCCTTTGATATGCACCTTAGCTATCCTGGGACAGTATCGGTTCTTTCCCCTCAGGGTGCACCGTTAGGGGTGGCTGCAGTGGCTGATGGCTTGGCAGCCAGCAACCCATTGGTCTCCATCCTCCACCACAGAGGGGAAGGGGCAGCTGTAGAGGCTTGATGGCTGCAGCATCCTTTGGTTACTGACATGGCAGGCAACATTTTTCATTCACACTTTTATAAATGCAAATCAGTCAATTCTGTTCTTGGTCACTTCCCGTGATAATTATAAGATGTAATGCCTTCCCTTATGATTGTAAATCTTTTTGACGCTCAGCTGAAATTTCCCCAATAAAAAGGCTGCAAACATGCTAGTTATTGTTGGTGGTCACACTATTACATAATATTGAATGATGTCACCAATTGCCAAAAATTATCATTATGTTTATTGCAAAGAGTACATCTCTTATGGACTGAATTGTGTCTCCCTCACAAATAAAAAAAAAGATATTTTGAACTCCTAATTCCCAGCACCTCAGAATATGACCTTATTTGGAAATAGGGCCTTTGCAGATATGATTAGTTAAAATGAGGTCATACTGGAGTAGAGACCTCATACGAACGTGACCAGGTGACACAAGAAGAACATCATATGAACATGGAAGTAGACACTGGAATTGTACAGGAGCAAGCCAAGGAACACCAGAGATTGGCAGACAGCACCAGAAGCTAGGAAGAGGAAAGGGAGGATTTACCGAGTCTCAGAGCAAGACAAACCGAGCAGGACCATGTGGGGCAGTCCCCGTACAAACCTGTTCCCTGTTCCCTGTTCCCTGTTTCTGGTTTGTAGGAAAAAGGCTTCAGCCTCCTACGACCTCCTCTGAGTTCCGAAGGGCAGATTCAAACAACTGCTAGCAGAGTCAGGGGAATACAGAAACAAAGGAGGAGCAGTTGAGAAACAAAAGTGCAGCCCTGGGGCAGGGACCTGGTTCTTCCAGAAGAAATATACATAACAGTATCTTTGAGTTCCTCTGCCAGAACTAAAGCCCCCACCCAGGTGGAGGATGGTAACTTCAGGCTGAGCACAGGCGTCCTGGAGCATCAACAACCGATCAGAAGGAAGTCACAAACCCCGTTGCCCTCAACTCAAATTGTGCCCGTAAAAACTACCCCCCTCAAGCCACTGGGGAGTTCGGAGTTTTTGAGCACAAGCCACCCGTTCTCTTGCTTGGCCCTGCAGTAAAACTTTCTCTGCTCCAAACTCTTTTCATTGCATTCATTTTTGTTCTCAGCATTCAGAAGATGGTTAACCGCATCCATCCTTATTTTCAAGAGATTCAAGTGCAGTTGGCTGATACAACCTCACTCACAAGACTAAAATTTGTTCCGTCGTATCCCCATATAGGTGTGGTAACAAACTGGTTGGCAAAAGCAACTAGATTAGCTTGGCCTTAAACCTGGGCTGTGGATATTGAATAACTTTTGAAAGTTATCACAGCAAACTTGTTCTATGTTCTTTCTGCCAGACTATTTTGTTTTAAATTTTTTTATCCTAAAAAAAAAAACCTGGAATTATTTTTTAAAGTGTGATCTTTGCTCTTTTTATATTTGTTTTCAAATTTTGAAATTTGTATGTGACTAAGGTTGTACCAAAGGCAAGACAATTTGTGATCTCTTGAATGCTAAAATGCATCATGATAATGTTCACTTATTGCTCATAATTTTCTAATTCTGTCATGACTTCAAACTGCTTTCTGTTGACTATTTTTTATTGGTTTTTCAAAGACTAAACTAGCGAAATGCTATAGAACCTCAAGATGATAAAAATTAAGTTGACTAAATTCTGTATTAAATTCCGAGTTTTTATTTACTTAAATCATGGAATACGATCTCCTATATGACATTTACACGAGAATGCCAAAGAAGCTAGTACACGGTCTGCTTTAGTATTTGTGTTCACTTAAAGAAAACTTAAGAAGTTCTCAAAGGCCTGTTTCCTTCCAGAAGTGCTCTTTGTCTGGGATTTCAGCTGATCTCAATAAGGGTCACATATCTCCATCTTGTGGCCCAGTCGTAAAATTCCCACGATTTTTTTTCAAGATGTTCTAATTTTGTATTCAGTCTTTTAATGAATACCATAATCATATTGAAAATTTGTTTCTTAAGATTCATGTAAAAATGAATGTACTCAAATCATTAGTGGTCTTTAGAAAGTTAAGCACTGTCTCATCTGTTTCTAAAAGTCACTAACAGTCATGAAACACAAATCCACTCTTATGGCCAGTGAAAATGTCATTTTCCCCTATTCCCCTAAAGAGAAAAAGGAGTTTCTTTTGAATTTGATTTTTTTCCTAGTATCATTTCACAGTGATGTACGCACAGCCCTTTTCAAAATTCCATTTTATCAGCCTATGATTAAGTATTTAGTAAGGAACAAGATCAAAAGACTTGTTTAAACCCAAGATATGTTACCTCTTTTGCTTTCTCAGTTTACCAAATTCATTCCTTTGTGACAGAAATATTTTTATTTTAGATTGCTTTGCCCAATTTTCTTCCTTAAGAATCAATACTGGTATTTATTTCAACTTGTGTAAAATTAGGATTATGAGAGCTTTTTTCCTAGTAGCTTTAGAATACTTGTGAAATCTGCAAGTATATAATTTTAGTGTTCTTTATTATTTAACTCAATTTATAATGGATTTTTTAAAAAGTCGTTAAACATCTCTCTCCATTCTGCCCTCCATAATCACGGCTCTGTACTAACTCCAGCTCTGCTCCCAAACCATTCTGACCTCTTCAGAACGACAGCTTGGACTTACATTTGTTTTTAAAAATTAAAATTTAATCAACACTATCTTTGAACAGAATCTTTGATTTGGTTTGATTTTAAATTCAACCATCTAATTAAAAAAAGCAATCTCCTGTTAATGTACATGTGCTTGAAATTAAGTGTTGGGGAGTTTATTGTCTAACGGTGTTCCTGATTACACGTTGTGTATCATGGCTCAATTCTTAATGTTGCTATGTTAATATTCATGAAGACTTTCATATAATGCTAACTTTTTATGCTATCAATTATTCTTATTTGACATTCATTTTGTATATGAGATGTCCCATCTGGGTTTCTTAGCATCATTGTAAGTGATTTGGGATAGAGTTAATATAACTATGATTACTTAACTCTCCATCGCTTTATAGTAAAAGAACAATCTTGCCATCATTGTTAACATACGTATATTAAATGCCTCAGGAATTATAACCTTGCATTTTGGGATCATTCTTTGGATTCACATTGTGAAGGAAAAGCCCACCTGGGCTAACAAGCTAAACCACAAATCTAAGTGTAACAAGTGTCGGATTACTGATCTGAGTTCTGCTGGGCTAACTCGTAAATCTGGTTTAGTGTCAGTTTACTGGGCTAACAAGCTAACTCGTAAATCCAAGCTCAACAAGTGTCAATAACGTGATCTGTTCCGAATTGATAAACTTCAGTGTACTGATTCCTTGCTTTTTGTTGTTTGAGCCTTATTGGCTAATAGCCCATACTTGTAATTAACCCTATAAAACCTCATGTGCACGTCTTGGAGGTGCTCAGAGCTTCGGAGCAGAAGCCCCTCTGAGCCCGCCGGCGTAATACATCTGAGTACTCCAACCCTCTGAGTGGTGCTTGATTCTTGGCTGGCCTGTCTTTTCTGTAACAACATGAAGCACGCTCTCTAGTGTGTCCATTGTCCAGTAAAATTCCTACTTTGGAGGAATGAGAAAAATAATATCCTTGATTAAAAGAAC
Source organism: Vicugna pacos (assembly GCF_048564905.1). Taxonomy (NCBI): domain Eukaryota; kingdom Metazoa; phylum Chordata; class Mammalia; order Artiodactyla; family Camelidae; genus Vicugna; species Vicugna pacos. Next base: position 11,033,428 of record NC_133000.1, on the reverse strand, counting down.
AAGGAATTGTTTTACAGAACGATAAAATATCACTGTAACCGAAAAGTAAATGTCCCTTCTCTGTTTCAGAGGCGAGCGGCTGATAATTTAAGAAGACATCACCAATATCAAGTAAGTTATTCTTCTGTCTTGAAACTTGCATTAAAATAAAGCACAATCTCGTCTTTAGAACTGACTCAAGAGAGAAGTCATATTTATTCACTGAAAATCAATTTTGTTGTTTTTAAATGCCTCAGGAAGTTATGAGGAACCTGGTGAAGCGGTATGTCGCCGCTATGATTAGAGACGCCAAAACTGAAGAAGGCCTGACTGAGGAGAACTTTAAGGTAACCACCTCCATCTTCATCACTGAGATGCAGATTCCACTGAGCATGGAACCGGGAACAGCACACTAAAAGTCTGAGCTAGCCGTGTGTTCCATCTGTCTTCTGATTTTTAAATTAAAGCCCTACTGAATTATCAAAAAAAACAAAAGTGGTGAAATTTCTTTGCAAAGTGCATTGTTTTCAAACATACTTAATTTGAAAGAAGGAGGGGGCCCGTCTGGAGGCAGAGAAAAATCCTAGTGCCTGTGGCATTCTGATTGCTGATCCCGGCCACACTCTACTGAGGAAGCTTTAGCTCTTAAACTTTCAGTCTGATTTAGTAACCAAGGTGCTGAAAACAATGACAACAAAAACCTTCTTTCTGTTCTGCATGGCTTTGGTAGCAAGAAATTTAAAGTTTGAGCTTATCTGTAACTTTAAATATAGTTTTTCTCCCTGCGGTTTTGTTTTTTTTTTTTAAATTCTATCAGAGAAGACAGGTGGAATACCTGAAATATACATTTGCTCATATCATGTGTGTAAAATACCCTTGTTATTCTGCATGAGTCTTTAGAGATTTTGGAAGATTGACTGAAGTCAATAAGATCTTAGACGCAAAAACAGGCAAATGAAATACCTTACTGGAGACTTTTGACAAAGAAAAACAGCAGGCTTGACAGAATAAATATAAGCAGCGAATTAGGTAAAAAGAGATAAATTGCAAAACTAAAAGCACAGACTGAAAGGTGGCTAGGATCCAAAATGTTCTTTGGGGCCACAACATCCAAATTTTGGCATTAAATGATTCATGGTGCTTTGGGAGACGGGTTAGAGGTAGAAGGCCACCTCAAAGGCCACTGTCAGGTTAGGACTGAGAATTCAGTTGTCCAGAAAGATAAAGGGATGGATGTAGGAAATGCTGTCTGTTCTGCATCAATTCCCATGGGGTAGGGGCAGACCCAGATGTTGGGATAAAATCAACTCCAGGATAGTAAACAATTGAAAGTAACTGCCAACTCTTGGAAGGGCAGATTCCACTTTCATTATTTTGTTTTAGGCATTCCTTTGGACAGCAAAGTGTGCCAATATTTAAAAAAAAAAAAATCTCTAAAAAAATGCATCCCTGAGAGACTTAAATGACTTGAAAGCAGATGAATATTTTGGAGAGAAAGGATGTGAAATAGTCGGCCGAAAGACACCCAACAAGAGAAGGGGTGGGTATAGCTCAGTAGTAGAGTGCAGGCTTATCATGCAGGAGGTCCTAGGTTCAATCCCCAGTACCTCCATTATAAATAAATAATAAAAAAAACCTTAATTACCTCCCCCTGCCACCCCCTCCTCCCAAAAGCTTAAGAAAATAGACACATTCACTTAAAAAAAGACCAACAACAAAGAAACCAACAGACTCCACTACACAGTGGTGGAAAAGAAAATTCTTCCTGGTTCTTTTTACATCAACCCTAGGAAGTCCCTTGTCACTACAGAACTCCAACAGAGAAATGATCCAAGTACCAGTGAGAGAATTGACAGTTCTCAACAGAAACCCCAGCAGGCTGGAATCCTAGCTCTCAGAAGTGGGTGAAGACAGGTCAGACCCATAATATGAAAGGAGCACATGATGTTTCCTAATGTTTATTCATTTAGGTCACAAGCTAATTTTGTCTTTTTTTTTTTTTTCCACTTAGGAACTCAAACAAGACATTTCTAGTTTCCGCTTTGAGGTCCTGGGCTTACTAAGAGGAAGCAAACTCTCCACGGTACAGTCTGCTCAGGGCATGAAGGAGTCTTCTAACTCCGTCGACTCCGATGAGAGGAGTGACAACGAAGGCAGCAGCAAGGACAAGAAAAAGAACTTCAGCCTCTTCGACTTAACCACCCTGATTCACCCGCGATCGGCCGCCATCGCCTCCGAGAGACACATGAGCAATGGCTCGGCGCTCGTGGTGCAGGAGCCCCCGAGGGAGAAGCCGAGGAGAGTCAATTTTGTGACCGATATTAAAAACTTCGGGCTGTTCCACAGACGATCAAAACACCACGCTGCCGAGCAACATGCAAACCAAATCTTCTCCGTTTCGGAAGGGGTTGCTCGCCAGCAAGCCGAAGGACCCCCGGAGAGAAATATCCCCCTGGAATCTCGAGGATTAGCTTCCCGGGGTGACCTGAACATCCCCGGGCTCAGCGAACAGTGTATATTAGTAGATCATCGAGAGAGAAGCACGGACTCCCTGGGTTTACAGGCAAGCAGGGCAGTGGGTTCGTTCGAGTCGGATAAGGTGGTGGTGGAGGACACGGTTCCGATCATACCAAAGGAGAAGCACGCGAAGGACAAGGACTCGAGTCTAGACTACGAGGCCACAGACACGGTCACCCACGAGGATTATGTGACCACAAGACTGTGAACCTGGAAGGAGGAAGCGTTTATCATCCACAACGCACATTTTCCATAGTGCTTTGGGTGTGTGTGTGCGGGGTGGGGGGAGATGTTTAAAAGTAAATCAGCCAATGCTAACTTACACTTCATAGCATTTATCAGCCGTGGTATATTAACGTGTGATGTTTAAATCAAGCAAAGGCTATCGACAACCCTTGTTTGTAGCCCGCTTTTGCTTTCACAATTTGTTTTACTTTTTTTTTTTTTTTTTTGGTTAATAAATAAACACACCTTGTATTCCTGTACTGTTGCAATAACCCACAGGAACTTTTTAGCTCTCTTTTTCAATTAAACAAATGCAACTATTACATGTGGTAGAGGACTCCTATCATAAGTTTTTTATATGCAAAAAAAATGTAGCTGAAATATTAGAGCTTTTCATAATTTTTTAGGGTCTCTAGGGATGGTTGCACCTTCAGTTACTTTTCATTCAGCCCTACAGTTTGGCTTTAAAACCCAGATGTTATCCAATTATTTCTTAAGAGCATGTAAATAATTACTGTGCACAATCAAAGCGAGCAAGCCTCCTCTCACCAAGCCCAGATCAAACTCTTGAAATGGAAGCCAAGGATACTTTCTAGAGTTTTAGGTTGCCCGGTTTTCCTTTCAGTAAGTAAAAGAAATGTTTGTGTTAATCAATGTTGATGACTGACGATTTGTTAATGGTATTTGGTCAGAAAAATTTTCCACTTCAAGTTTTTTTAATGCCTTTTTCCCGATTCATCTGCAAATCAGTTTAAGTATGCGGCTTTGTGGGTAAGTGAATTTCCAAAATGTGGCATAAGTTCTCAGCCCTAGAAAAAAGTAACAATAAATTAGAATAGTTTAAGCATCTTCAACAAAGCAAGATGACTGCACGTTCATAGTATCCAGGTGAAAATGAATTCATTCTAACAGTCTAAATCTAAGCAAAGTTAAATTCTGTTTTCAATCAGTGCAATATTGTTATAATTCAAAAGAAGTACAAACTCCTAGTAGTCTCTTCTTCCTCCCAGTGACTGGTATATATTTATTTAAAATTGAAATCACCCCCAAATTAATATTAATTTTAGCAGTAGGTGTAGACATACAGTTTCCCCCATGGAAACAACATTCTTAATTGCTTGTTTCTTCTCTTGCTTACAAAGTAATTCAGCTTATATTATACTCATTCATTGGATCACTGAAAAGGAAGTGTTTTCATCGGATACGAAAAAGGTACTGGCAACTCCTTAAAATTTAAATTATGTGACCTGTGTCTCTTTAAGCCATCACGAAAATAGAAGTTTCCTCACCGCACGCAATTAGCATTTCTTTCAAATCAATAGAAACACGCAGAGTTCATTATACTTCAAAAATTACCTCCATGGACTAGACAAATCATATATGATTTAGCATTGACCAAGGACTACATCGTAGGACAAAACCCAGTTTCTGGTAACCACACATCAAATACAAAGCTGCACAGCAGCAGCGATGCCAGCCCATGTTGTACGCGCTATGCGTGTGTTAACACACAGGTACTGCTCGTGACAGCCCTCAGAAGTAGCTACTCTTGTCACCACTTCCTCAGACGAGGAAATGGAAGAAGCACTAACTCTGCTGAGGTGCACAGCTAGTGATGAAGCCCTGAGGAGTCCTTCCAGGTCCTGCCCTTCACCACTTCCCTGCACCGCCTCGCACGGCGCAAAGACCAAGCAAAACAATGTGCACAGATAAGGGTTACTACTACCACTTCTGAAATGCTATATCTTGAGAGAGAATGAGTTTGGTAAAGTCCATAAATTCATGTCCTTCTTGTAAAGCAAAAGATTGAGCAAGATTAAAGATGTCATGGATTTGATTCTTTAGATTTAACTGCATTACAGAAGTTAGGATATATTTTTTTAAAAATATATTTGTTATGGGATATCAGAATTCAACTTGGAAGTTTAGAGTTTTCGGGGAAGCCAGAGGCACTGAGATACTGCTCATTCTTAAATCTGGATTTTGTCCTAGGGATTTAAGAACGAGGCAGGGAGTTTTAGAGAAACCCAATAAGCTTAATGAATGTTCTTACTGCTTTGAGAACACCTTGCTCCCAAGTATGTTGGGGCTCAGAATAAGCCCTCGGAGATAGTGAAATACCTGAGTTCTTCTAAGTCAGACCTACAGTAGTTGGGAAATTGTAGTCCTAGTCTCAATCCTTGGGGTGTTTTTCAGTGATTCCTTTTTTGCTGTCTCTGTTGTGTGTGTGTGTGTGCGTGTGTGTGTGTGTGTGTGTTTCCCCGCGCCTCGCAGCCGCAGTGAAGATCACATACATCACCATGATACATACTTTGTCAGAATTTAGTACCAGATTTCCTCTGTTCCTTTAAATACCACCACCAACAATAAAAGCGCCCTTAAATTTTTCCCAGTAGCTTGTTTATATCAGAGGTTAGGGTGCCGATGTTTTACAGGTGAACATGGTGATAATTACAGGGATTTATTCGGCGCAGGTAACATTCCGCTTTTCAGTGCTCTGGAAATGATGGTTTCTAACACCCCGCAGACGTCACTGATAGAGGCATTTATGACTTTAAACAAACTACTGGGTATTGATTGTACTGGATATCCTAGAATTGAGTATTACTCTAAATCTGTAGTGATATTGGGTAGTGTTGATGAAGAAGAACAGTAGGGAAAGAATAAGAAAACATAAAACAGTAGCAGGTTTGCAAAGTAAAGAGGGTTTTGAGGTTTTTTAAATGAGTAATTTGCAGTTTCTTTTCATTTTTATTCATATTTCTGGCACCAGAAGTTCCTCAACACAAGAGCGAGGTAGGACATCACACTTGGACTCATAATTAATGCTGCTTGTGTTTCCTGCCCTCTTGATCTTCTTGTTGCTCACCTTTATTTATTTACTTATTGCCAGGGTTGGGTGGAAGAGGATCTAGAAAATTCAGTGTAACCTCCACAGAATTAGGTTCAATTCACAACACTTCACTTATCATAGATATGTTTTGGAAAACCCATTGACAAGAAAGAATGTTATAAAGATGTACCTCATCGTTTGTGATTGATGTATTCCTGCAAATATCTTTGTAAATAAATCTGTATTAACTCCAGTAGGGAACTGGCTATGTCAAAAAAAAAAAAAAAAAAGAATGGTGGTGAATTATTTTGTAAAATGAAGAAATATTTTTCAAAGTGATAATCATCCTCAGAATGTAACTGTTAGGTAAGTCGGATATTTGTATATCAAAATTTCTTAAATTAGGTATTTTATTTACAGGCTGTCAATTAAAATACTGCAAAAGTATACTCACTTTCTTGCCTTGACCTGGATAGCAACTTGATGTACTTTAGTAATTAAGCACACAAACCCAAACAATGAAATTTCTCGGGTAACTGTTGGAATAGAAAGAAAAATTTGATGAAGATTTAAGGGTGGTAAACTTATTATTTTCAAAGAAGCAGCCAATTTCCCAGGCTTTCCAGCCAATGGGGGAGGAATATAGGTGACCAGTGGTATAAAAATGCACCCTCCCACTGTTCAACAATCCTTAGTAATTTTGCAATTTACTTGAGTGAATGATTGTCCAGTCCCATGTCTTTCTGTTGAAGAGCAGACATCGAGCCTTGAAATCCATTCATTCTTAGTTATTTGTGCATTGCGTTTGTAGCAGAACCTTCTACAGTTTAGACATCTGCCGATTTAAACAGCTTAAGTAGTACCCCTAAAAATCAGCCTAGCAAAAACCATCCACGTGTCTCTATAAAAATGTTTACAATGACTCAGATTTAAAAACCTTTTTTATTGACGGACAGCTGATTTACAATGTTGTGTTAGTTTCAGACGTACAGCAAAGTGATTCAGTTATACATGTGTATAAGAATATATACATATATTCTTTTTCAGGTTCTTTTCCATTACAGGTTATTACAAGATATTAAATATAGTTGCCTCTGCTATATAGTAGGTCCTTGTTGTTTATCTCTTTTATATATAGTAGTGTGTATATGTTATTCCCAAATTCAAATTTGAAAAAGCCAAATTTATGATTATATTTCACCATTTTGAAAATTATTTCTTCAGTTTAGCTGTATTTTTTTTTCTTCTGGTTTTTTATTCTCCAAAATTCAGAACTCTCAGTAACCATAGAATTTAAAATTTAATATACCTGGCAGTCTTCTTAAATTTAACCTCAAAAATATTATTCTAATTATTTCACAATATATTACAATGTATTTTGTTTATATAGTGCTATCACATGATTTTTCAAAATTTAAAAAACCATATTAAATATTATTTCTCCATATGTAACTGGAGAAACTAAGGCTCAGGGCATTTATGACAATTTCCATATCTACCCAACTACTCAGTAGTTGAGTTGGAGCTTAAAGAAAAAAAATCTCTTTATCTAGATATTCTGACAAGACACAAGGTCATAAAAGTCTTGGCCAATGAATTCTTATTTTTGTGGAATTTTGTCTTCTTTGCTGTCTCTTTCACTAGAAAATAATCATAGTTGTTAAAATTTTCCACAGCTAAAATTTAGAACTAATATCATATTACCTTTTTTTCTCTACAAACTTGTGTTCACAGATTTTTTTTAAGCTGATTTCCTACTGTTTTCTAAAAATACACTGTTCATTATTTTCACTTCAACCTGTAGGTTTCGTGATAATTCTATATGCACATGGGTAATAATAAACCATATTAACTAACATTAAAGCTTTTTAACTGCAAAATGATAGAGCTGGAAACTAGGAAGTTAAACCAACACTGAGGCCATGGGACCAGGGCTGGCTGTGGCCATGCTGTCCTTGAGCTGATGCACTGTGGAGCTGTGTCTTCACCGCCAGTGAAATTCACCAGTAGCAAAACCATCAGCTTCCACTAAAATAGCTTATTAATATTTATATTGGTTACATGTTGAAATGATAATATTTTGGATGCACTGGGTTAAAATATACTAATTAAAGTAGCTCCAAGTTTCTTTTAATTTTTAATGGAGCTACTAGAAGACTTAAATAGACACATGTGGCCCGCGTTTGTGACTTGCAGGACATTCCTCTTGGACAGTGGTGCTATTTGTTTCACTCAATTCAAGCATTTCCCTCATTCGAATTTCTTAGGTTAGAGCTGATGTATGCAACTACTCAGAAAACACTGATGTGGCTGGACTGAAATGTCATCTCTCCAGGATTCCCAAATTCCCAATGGAATCACTGCTGATCATTTGCTGTTTTTCATACATTTCCTTTGCCTTCGTAAATATATTATTACATAAATATGTATAGGTAATGGGTTTTTTTTTTATTGTTTTTATCAGGAATGGGATTATATTATACCTACAACTTAGGGACTTGTTTTCCATCAAACGGGATATCATGGAAGCCTTTCTTAGCGCCATTTAATAGAGCGGAGACTTTTGAATCCATTCAAAGAAAGTTCTGCACTAGCTGTTTTACCTTTTGAAATACATCCATAGGTTATTCTAAAAGCTCTGTGGAAGAGTTACTTACTGGGCCAAACAACAGGTTTTGAGGAGCACTTGAGAGACTACACCGAGGTGTTTTGAAAGGCAAATACATTCACTTCTCTCCTCTATTTGCAGTCTCCTAGAGCTTTCAATTTGCCTTGTATTTAAGTGCAGATTCCACAGCAGGACCTTCATAAAGTGGCCCCACGTGATGGTACCAGCATAATTTCTCAGCATCATTCTTTCGTACACACTGAACTTCAGTCACACTGTACTTCTTTTTGCTGTTTAAGAATTAATATATCTCTCTCCCCAACATTTGCAAATACCATTCTTCCAGGCTTGGCTCATTATTGGACTAAACATTTATTACTTATTTTTTTTTTCTTTAAGACAGGGTTTTAATTAATTCTGATCTATCCTTTTTATGGTTTCCTTTAGGTCTAAATGTTTTACCAAACATCTTCTTTCTTAAAGACCATATTTTCCTGAGCCTGCACATAATGACCCAGACTTCCCCACTCTGGGAGTAAGAGTTTTCTGCACCGACTTCCTTTCAGACCATCAACGTAGTTAGGTTTAATTTACGCCCAGGAAATAACTAACTGTGTTGCTTCAGCATTCACGATGCAACATGCCCTGTGGTCTAGAAGAAGACAGGATGCTGGTATTTTTTTCCATAGCTTCTGCGGAGCGACCACAAACTGGGTATTTCACTCATTTAGGTGTCGTCTGCTGATGCCTGAAATTTCTGGATGAGAATGTCCCATGTATCTCTAAATGATACTAAACTGTGCTAAATCATCCTTCTAAAGTTACAAGTACCAAATAAATACTAAAGTGGAAATGTGGGGAAAAAATTAAGATACCATGAAATATTCAGTGAACGGTTATCTCTTCTGTTTTGTTTTTCATTACACCCTAAAAAAAATTTTGAGATCATTATAGAGCCATATGCAATTGTAAGATATAATACAGAGATATTTCATGTACTATTTACTCATTTTTTCCCCCAAGAGAAACATTTTTCAAAACTATAGTACAATATTATGCAATATTGATATAGATATAATCCACCATTCTTATTCAGATTCCTGCAGTTTTACTTGTACTCGTGTAGGTGGGCTTGTGTGTATATTTAGTTATGTGCAATTTTACCACATGTATAGGTTTGTGTATCTACAACCATAGTCAAGATACAGAACACTTCCATCCATACAAGGATACCTAGTATTGCCTTTTTTAAACCACATCCGTTTCCTAGCCCCTCTCCCTTAATTATAAACCCCTGAGAATATAATTTATTCTCCATTTTTGTAATTATGTCACTTCAAGATTGTCGTACAAGTGCAGAATCATACCATATGAAATCACTGGGGACATGAGTGGCTTTCACGCCACATTAATTCTCTGAAGATTCACCCAAGTTGTTACAAGTATTAGTAGTGTGCTCCTTTTTGCTGAATCTTATTCCGTGATGTGGGTGCACCACGATTTGGTTAGCATTTCACCCACTGAAGGACATCTGGGCTGTTTCCGGTTTTTGTCTGTTACAAATAGAGATGCAGTGAAAATTCATGAATAGGATTTGATGTGACCAGGACTGGGACTGCTGTGTAGTATGGCAGCTGCATGCTTAGTTTTACAAGAAGCAGCCAACCTGTATCCCAGTGTGGCCACACACTTTACATACCACCAGCTACGTATGAGTGAGTCAACTTCTCTGCATTTTTGCCAGCATTTGGTGTCATCACAAATTTCTATTTCATGCATTCTGATAGTTGTGTTAATATTTTGTTGTGATTTTAATTTGTATTTCCTTGACGGCTAATGGTGTTGAACAACTTTTCCTGTGCTTATCTGCCACCTGTATATCATCCTGGTGAAATTTCTGTTCATGTCTTTTGCACATTTTCTAATTAGATTATTATTATTTTTTTTAACATGTTGAGTCTTTTGAGAGCTCTTTTCATATTCTAGATCCCAGTCTTTTGTTAGATACGTGTGTTACAAATATCTTCTCCCAACCTGTAACTCATCTTTTCACCCTCTTAACAGGGTCTTTTGCAGAGCAAAATTTTTAAATTCAGTGAAGTTCAATTTTTTCAGCCATATGTTTTATGGCAGGTCTAAGAAGCCCCTGTCTCGGCCTAGATCATGAAGGTCTTCAGTTATTTTTTTCTAAAATCTGTATACTATTATATTTTACATTATGTTTTATATTTAACAGTAATTTAACAATGTTATTTTCATATTTCTTTTTTTCCATGTACTTTAGCATATATTCAGATGCACAGGAAAAAAAGTCCTTGATGAGTGAGATCATGTACGTAGAGAAGAAATGATGAGAAGGGTTGATGACAGGTAAACATGAAGGTAGTAGTGAAACTGGGGTGACAGAAAGAAAGTTTAGTAAATCATTTTTATGACATAATCGATTTAGTTCTCCAGAAATTATAGCCAAACTATTCTGAAGTTTGAAAAAAAAATCCTCAAATAATATTTCAATTTCATTACACTCCTCTCAACTTCCTGAATCAGGTGGAGAAGCCACAAAGAATGAGAAAAACTGCTGTGAAATGACTGAAAACCAGAAACACAAAAAATGTTCATATGCACCTTCTTCACAAAATCCAGTTGCTGTTTGAAAAAGGCTGGGATTGTTGAAATAGGATCTGAGCCTCATTTTCTGAAGATTAGTCACTAAATTTGAAGCTAGTATGTTATATACCATTAAACTTACCAATCGTTTGTTTAAAAGGCTTCTTTCTGGCTTTAATAGTGCATCACCAAAAAAGAATAATTTGGGTATAAAAGTAATGTAATTCATTAACATAAACTTATAACATGAGGATAACAAAATTACAAGTACATGAGAATATATATGACCCATTAAACAAAGCGATTTAGTGCACACAAAAAATAATGACTGGATGATAAACAGTGTGGTGTAACATTCCCATGGTAATTAAAGGCATTTCCCAGGCTTGCATTAGAAAAAGCGTCACTAATACCGATAAAAAAAATATACACTAGAATTTTGGCTAAATCATTATGCTATATAATATCCCAAGATTTTGATTCTGTAATGGAAATATGGCAAGAAATCAAATTGCTTAAGTGATGGAAATAATTGGAATTCTGCTCTAATAAAATGCAAAGTGGCCACTTTGCAAAGCACAAAGTTGGAAACTGGCACTCAATTCACAAGGTGATGTAGAGCTTTAATTTTGCTTTTACTTTCTTTCATTTCTTATCCACCACCCTCCGTTAGAGAGTCAGCCCTGTGGTCGACAACAGGGGTAGAAAGATAAGATATACTTTGTAGAGGAACTCACAAAGTCAAGTCTGGAAAATCTCACTCACGTTTCACATTATAAGAGATTAGAAATTGCATTGTTCCCCATACAGCTGGTGCCTGGCAGTCAAGGTTTATAGATTGAACTTCTTTTTCTTCATCATCCATCAAGCCATGTGAAAAGAAACAATATTGTTAAATGAGGTCTGTATTTTCATCTTCTTTGTGGTAGAAATGTAGTAAGAAATACAGAAAACAGTTTTTTTCATGCAAAAAAATTTAATTGGTAGTACGCTAATCAATTAGCATCTTCATATTTTTACCCAGTCACCTCATAAATTGCCTTTTGCAACAATTTTTCCTTCATTCACAAACATTGATTAAGCATGCGTTTTGTGAAAGCATTCCAATGCATGCTGAGGAAAAAAATAATCAACCAAAAAGTCACTGAACTAACAAAAGGTGAATCTTCTGGAAATCACAATTCAGTCTGATGACCACGAGGTCCCTGGGGAGCCTGTAAGAGGGCACCTAACCCAGTACGGGTACGGAGAACAAGTGTTGTCTACGTCAGTTTCCAAAGATGAGTAATAGTTATTCAGAAGTTGGTTTTCATCCTGGGCACAATTGAAAGTCATTAAAGAATTTCATGTAGGAGTTTGTCATGACAAACTTCTCTTGAAGCAGAAATGGAAAGGGATGTGGAAATCATCACAGTTGCACTACAAAATTAAAGAGAAGTGAGTCCTTTCAATTCTGAGAAAGAGGATTTTTTTTTTTAAAGATTTTGCTTCGTGGCTTTAAATAGCCTAATCTCCAATCTGCAGATGATAAATGGGTACTTTTTTCTCAGTTTTTCTAAAGCAAAACAAGTCAGTGCAATTCTAATTAGTTTTATATTTTATCTTTTAAAAAGCTGACTATGTTTTATATTCAATCATATTAAATTTTCAGGCCATTTTTAATCATCTGAAGAGTAATTATCTTTTTCAATAGTTGTACTGAGATATAATCCGCGTACTATACAATTCATTCTTTTAAACTGTGAAACTCAATGGTTTTTAGTATATTCACAGGTTGCAATCATCACCGCAGTCAATTTTAGAACATTTTTATCACCTTAAAAAGAACCCCTGTGTCCTATGGCCATCACCATCCTATCCTCCCACCCTGCCCTAAGCAACCACTAGTTTCCTTCCTGTCACTGTAGATTTCCTAGTCTGGAATTTCATAAGAATTTGATCACATATTTGGTATTTTGTGACTGCCTTCTTTCAGCTGACACAACGTTTTCAAGATTCATCTGTGTTGTAACCTGTATCAGAACTTCATTTCTTTGTCTGGCCAAGTAACATTCCATTGTTTATACACATTTTGTCTTTATCCTTTTGTCTGTTGATGGATATCTGTGTTGTTTCCAACTTTTGGCTATAAATAATGTGGCTATAAACTTTTGTATGGACATATGTTTTCATTTCTTTTGAGTAAATATCTAGAAGTTGAATTCCTAGGTCATGTGGTAACTTTGCATACAATTCTTTGAGGAACAGCCAGACTGTTTTTGATAGTGGCTGCACCACTTTACATTTAAAATTCCCGCCAACAGTGCATGAGAATTCTGATTTCTCCACTTCCTCATCAACATTCTTTCTCCTGAGTTTTTTATTCCAGCCTTCCTATGAGGTGTGAAGTAGTATCTTATGTGGCTTTGATTTGCATTTCCCTGATGGCTAATGGTGTTGAGCATCTTTTCACGTGCTTATTGGCATTTGTATAACTTCCTTGGAGACATGTCTCTTCAGATCCTTTGCCCATTCTTAATTGGGTTGTTTGTCTTCTACTACTGAATTTAAGAATTCTTTATAAATTGTACATTCAAATTCCATATCATATATATGACTTGCAAATATCTTCACCCTCTCTGTGGGTCATATTTTCACTTTACTGATGGTGTCTTGTGAAGGGCAAATATTTTTAATTTTGACAAAGTCCAATTTATCTATTTTTCTTCTGTTGCTTATGCTTTTGACATTAGATTTAAGAATCTTTACATAATGTCATGAATATTTAGTCAAATATTTACTTTTAAATTTTTATAGTTTTAGCTCTCACATTTAGGTCCTTGATCCATTTTGAGTTAATTTTTGAATATGCAGTGAGATAAGGTTCCAACTTTATTCTTTTATTGAGGCTAACCAGTTGCTTCTGCATGGTTTGTTGAATTCCTCCTCCATCATAAAGTCATTTACCCTGGTCAAAAATCAGTTGACCTTAAATGTATGTACAGACTTATTTCTTAACTCTCAACTCTATTTCATTGAGATATATTTTATCCATGTCTTGTTAGCACACTGTTTTGATTATTGTTGCTTTGTAGCAGTTTTCAAATCAAGAAGGGTGAGTTATCTCACTTGATTATTTTTTTTCAGCATCGGTTCGGCTATTCTGGGTCTCTTACAAATCCATATGAATTTTAGAATCAACTTTTCAATTTCTACAAAAGAAATGAGTTGAAATTCTGATAGAGATGTCACTGAACCTGTAAGTCAGTTTAGGGACTATTATCATTTTAAGGATGTTATATCTTCGAATCCATGTATAGGGGATGTTTTCCCCTTTTTTAGATTTTTTTAAAAATTTCTTTCAACAATGTTTTGTAACTTTCAGAATATAAGTTTTGTATTTCTTTTGTCCAATTTAATCCTAGGTATTTTACTCTTCATGATGTTATTATGAACAAGAATTATAATTATCTTCTAAGATTCTCAAAAATCAGAAATTACAGATACACAAATATATAAAAAGAAGTTCACCAATGTTATAATTTCATCAATTAAAAACTGAGTAAAGTGAAATTTCTGTCTCCTGTTACCTCAGAAACTTTAGCTAAATAATGATGCAATCTCTGAGGACCCAATCTCTTCAACTGATAAAGCCATTTAAGTGCTCAATTGTTTTTGAAGATGGTACATGCAAAAGCCAAGAATAAAATGTATTATGTATTTAAGCATAGAATTCTTCATTCTTATTCAGAATTCTACCTCATGGCTCCTTTGAATTACCTTGTGTAGTATCTATATAACTTCTGTCAGTTTAAATTTCAGTGGAGTTACATGTGTTAATGTGTTTGTACTTACACCTTAACCTAACATAAGGCAGGAGGGTCATAGCTCAGTGGTAGAGTGTAGTGTTAGCATGCATGAGGTCCTGTCTGGGTTCAATCCCCAGTAGCTCCATTTAAAATAATAATAATAATAAATGAATCAATAAACCCAATAATTTAGGTTTATTTCTCAAATACCTCCCAAAAAACAGAAACAAAAAATTAAAACAAACAAAAAAACCTTCCATGATTATCCATCTCACCATGCAATAAGGTAAACACAAACTTCCCATTGTTCCTTCTTAAAAAGGAAGTTTCAAACTGCACTGGGTTTGTATGTGTGTATACATTGTAGTTTGTTGATGCTAACAGACACTATGTAGCCTTTATAGGAGACAATTTATGAATAGATCATAATCTAACTGATAATGAGGAGTGAGGAGTAGAGAGGTGGATTAAAATTATTACTATTTTTCATATTTGCAATTTTACTGTATCTAGAAGTGTTTTTGGTTTTTTTTTTTTTTTGGTCTAGTATGGAAAGTATGCTTGTAAATTTTACCAGTTTATAGAATCAAGATATTCCATTCCTCTTATTATACAGGACAAAAAGAAGAACGTCTAGCTACTTGGGATCACTGGTGCTTCTATTGCTTCCTTAGATGAGGCCATCACCAAGCTAACTGGTTAACTGGAAAAGTGAGATGAAAAGAAAAAAATGGGTGGTTGTATCAGAAAACTAGGTCCATGATATCTGATGGTTACTGTTCCACTGGGGGCGACAAGAACAGGTGAGAAGGAAGGTGGCAGCAAGCACACCTCTGCACCTTCCACTCTGCTCCTGACTGTGCCTCCCCCGTTGGCCTTCATTTGCTCTTTCTGCCTCTGTCTCTATTCAGGACAATTTAAAGAGGAAAAAGACACATGTACATATATGTACGTTGTATGTATATATACCCACATGACATTAAACTGAGTAGGAAATTAGTTATAATCATGTCTAATGAATAAAAGAGCCAAAACCTACCCCACCCCCCACCTCAAATCTGTTGGCCAGAATCCTCTGCTTTGGCTCTTGGACTTGGAGGGAAGAAGCTCAATTTCCAGCTTTATCCTCATGTCTTTCCTGGCTCATGTGTAAAATGAGAAAATACCAACTTACTCTGGTCCAAGGAGCTCAGTTATCAGTATGATTTACAAAATGGAAAAAAGAAATGAGAAGCATTTTGTCAAGCATAGAAAAGTATGTGTGCATGATTTTCTTCTCATTACATGAGGATCACACTAAGGAATCCTAACGAATTTAGGATTAAGTGGTATATAGTTTCCTCTCATATAACTTGCACAGAAGAAAAAGTAAATGTAAATGACCCTAAGGCAGCAGAATGAGGCACCGGCCAAGAAGACTTCATTACAACCGGATCCAATGTATCAATGCGGCGAAAGCAAGAGTCTCTGTCTGAGTGGGTGTGACAGTCACGATTCGGACAAATGCCACAGAAAAAAGAAAAAGGCGTGTCAGAGCAGCCAGTTTTGGCATGTCCCGCTCACATACTGCCCTGGAAGATAAGGAACCTTAGCTCATGGATTTGGACCATTCCGTTTCCATGGATAAGGCAGATTCAGGGTGGCGGTAAATGAACTAAGGTAAGTTAGCTTCACGCCTCTGACACCATCTCCCCGATTTTACTTCCTAATCCCAGACACCACCCCCATCACAGCTTTAGATGCACTATTAACATTGAATCCTGTGTTCCAGATTATGCGACAGCTTTAACCATGGAAATAAGAAGTAGGCATCTTGATTACAGAAAGCCAGCTCCTGAACTTAATTAACTCGAGTCTGTGAGAGATGGGGCCACGTCAGAGTTGCTGACAAAGTTAGATTTCAGAGCCTGAAGGCAAAGAGCCAGACACTGAATTATGACCAATTAATTACAGTGAGGCCAGCTTGAGAGATCTCCTGGAGGACAACCAGCTGGCCTTTCCCAGGGTGCACACTGGTCTGCATCACTGTATCCATAGTTATTATTATTACCATTGCCAAATCTCACTTTACACATTACACTGAAGAGCCAAGTTATTAAACAAAGAAAGTAAAAGGATCACAGATGCTGTCCGTTCCCTGGGCTTGGATCAGATTCTGAAATTTACAGAAATAAAACAAAATGTGTATGCTAACAAAACCTATGCCTATCCCTTTTTTTAAAGACCTACCCAGGTGGGTGGTGAGAAAGGTGGAGAATTCAAGCAGCATGCTCACATCTCTGGCCAGATGAACAGAATGAAGAGAAATAACAAAACAATCTAAAGGCCATAGGCAGAAAGATAGTGGGAAAGAGTTTCAAGGGGTCAAGTAACATAACTATAGAATCTGGGAATAAGAATGAAGAATAGAGTGGGTAGAACAAGTTAACATGAGATTCCCAGGGTAGAAGAGCAATATTCTGAAAGGTGTATTAAAAATTGAAAAAGATTCAGACTCCCCACTTCCTGCTCTCAAGATCCATGGGATGTGAGAATGAATCACGTCCACAGGACAGGGCTCCATCCGGAGGTGGCTTTCTCGGGTGAGAACCAGGGATTTAGGAAGCGAAAATCAGTGGAAATTATTTCCGAAGTAGTGGGTGGTTATTTAAAACTCATTAATTTGCCATGAAATAAGTAAAGAAATCCCAGTCTTTCAAAATTGTAGAATAGATAAACAAGATTACACTGTATAGCACAGGGAAATATACACAAAATGTTATGATAAATCACAGAGAAAAAAATGTGACAATGAGTGTGTATATGTCCATGAATGACTGAAAAATTGTGCTGAACACTGGAATTTGACACAACATTGTAAAATGATTATAAATCAATAAAAAATGTTAAAAAAAAATAAGTAAAGAAATCATTGTTCCAGAATTTAAAATAAAAGAGTTTGAGGAAGAGGTCATGAGAGAGAAGAGGTGAGTGGGAAGAAACACAGGAAGGGAAGTTAACAATTTAACAAGGATAGAAACACAGCAGTTCCAGTGTGTTGCAAGATTTCCTCAAATAATTGATTTTCCAGGTTCCTGGTGGATTTGGGAAGAGAGCAGAAACTTCACTTACATCACGATACCTTCTGGGAAAAATCAGCCCCATCTTTGATTTATTGTGTTTCTGAGAGAAGCTTAATCCTGGTGAGCAGGATGTCATTTGTTTAATTCGAGATTAAGAATCTACCCAGGGGGTGTAAGTAGTAGGAAATTAATTCATTTGCTGAATGAAAGCATCAACTGAAACCAGCATTGTTGTACTATGAGAACTGTTGCTAGAACCAGGAAAGAAAGAAAGAGAGAAATTGTATAAGACAATGACATGTTTATTCAAAAGGAGTTAATGGATCCATTAATTTTTATAAGAAGTTGAGTAAGTTATTTTCTAGCGCTCAATTTTCACGATAGTTTCAAAAGTCACTAGACTATCTAAGCTTTTTCCTGGCCACTAACTTGCTTATTTGTTGCTTCTCTGTGTATTTTCTGCCTCTTCCTCTCTAAAACGTCACTCCATAAAACAGGGGCTTTATCCATCGGGTTCACTCGTACGTCTAGTGCCTAGACCAGTGCTTAGGATATTAGCATATACCTAACAAACATTTTTGAACAAAGTTTGAAATGTCCCTTCATAATACCAGGTTCATTAACCACCTCGATTTCCTCTATCAATAAGTCAAAGAAGTACGTACGGTAGAATGTATACAAACTCAATGGATTTCTAAGATCACAGTTTTTAAAGAAAACTTAACAAAGACGTGAAGGAAAGAAAAGAAAGCTATCTTTTAACTTACTCATATCAGGAGACTTTCACACATATTTCATTTAATATAACTTCTAACAGTTGTTAATAAATTAGTTTTGTAGGTGAAGGAAAAAGAGACTGAGAAAGGTTTTTATACTTTGCTGTGTGTCAAATGCTGTGTTTGTGGAAGAAGATGGATTTTAACATGTGTGCCTCATTTCAAAGAGAGGAAGAAGGAAGACGGAGGAGGAGCAGGAGAAGGTGGGGGGAGGAGGAGGGAGACAGGGGAAGAGAAAGAAGCTGGAAGAAAAATGAATACTTCTTGGGATAAACACCTTATCTCATAATTTTCACAAGAATTAGATGCGATAAACTCCATTCCCATTTTATTCAAAACTGATGCCTATAGACTTTTTCTGATCGTTCTGAATCATCAGAACGTAGTGGAGCTGAGGTAGTGGAGCTGAGCTAGAAGGTAGTGGAGCTGAGGTTTGCACTAAGGTATTTTTAATCCCAAAGCCTGTACTCTTCTGATTTTATCCCAGTCTTTGACAGTAAGAGAAATGAAATGCAGAATATATTCAGTTTCACTGAGAACCCAAACTGATTTTCAGAAAACTACTTTTGGGCTGGTTCTGACAGTCATGGTAAACTGAGGGACATGATGTTCCTTCTTTTTCACCAGTCCCTATGTTTCCACTAGCTGGAGTTACATTGTTTGTATTTTACATAGCAGTACTGTACTAAAAATAACATTAGGAGGAAATTATGATTAATAGGCTATTGTCCCTTACACATATAATTACCATCATGGTAATTATTTCCTCTCATATTAGAGAAACTGTCAGAGAACCACTTTATAAATACAAACAAAAAGAACGATTTTTTCCCTTTGTTTTCTGCCTCTATAGAAGAGTCATGTAGAGTCACCACGTGAGTCTAAAGAAATGCACCCAGAAATTAGCCCCAGGAGTAATCTATGTGACAAAAAAAAGATTAAGTTCACTTTTCATTAAAGATGTATACGAATTGCTGCATTTCCCATTAATAGAGGAAGAGGAATTTTAAGGAGCTATGCCTACTCTAACTTTTCACATCTGTTCTGTCTTCCCTGAGCGTCCATGCTGTTTCATTGATTCATGTCATCACCACCAATAATTGCAGACTCTGATAAAGGTTTCTATCATTTGATTTTTGGGTAAGTGATACATGTAATAGCAGCAGATGAAAGACTCAAAAGCTCCAGAAGCCAAAATTAGCTTTGTGTGGAGAAGAATAAAAGAGAACAGGTGCCTCACCATCCAGTCAAGGCAGATTCTGATATCATGACATGATGTTTTAGGAAGGTATACAAATTTATTCTATAAACTTGATCTGAGAGCAAAGTTAACAAATGCTGCTTTTGTTTGCATTTTTAAAATGTCATATTTTGAAGATTTCTGTTATGAAATTTTTGATACACAGCCTTTGCCTGACTCTAAAATAAAACGACTAGTATAGTTTCGCCAAGCCCTGTGCAGGATGATTCCAGCTATTGACGAGAATTGGTTCCTGGCTGCTTGGAAGAGAACAAACAGGGGCACAGATGCCCTTTGTCTGTTCCTCTCTGCCATCCTCCCACATCCTCTCACCTACTCCGGCCACCAGTACTTAGGGTCAATGGTGGCTTCTTCCTCCTGTAGGAATGCTCTCTTGACCTGACTCGAGTGGAGACGTAATGTCGATTGTCACAGCTGTAAGTCTTCTCCCATAGGTTATTACAATAGCACTCTGTCTCTTTTCAACCTCTCTCCAGCATGTTGACATCTCTGAGAGAATTGTTTCACAAAAGAGACACCACGGGATGGGTCCAGCTCCTAAACACTTTGTTTGTGAGTCTGGAAGGGAGAAGTGTGAACTCCACTCGAAAAGAGAGTGGTGCAAGGATGACTTCCAGCTGATTTTGACCCTGGGACATATGTCTGAGTGTGAGTCTGTGCACTGCCGCCTGCACGTCTGTGTCATAGGCAGGGGATAACCACAGCCTGGCTCCCCGTTCAGTGGAGATGATCAAAGGTTGCTCTTCCCATTGGCGACACGTTTGGCAGTGGCATCAAACTCAGGTGATGTATTTGTTTACAGTGATGGACTTTGACGAGTTTTCCATTCTCTCTGTTAATCAGTACCATGAAGTTCCCTATAAGAGATATTAATACTGAATAGAATAAGAAAAGCTACAAGAAGGGATACATATCCCGCAGATCTTTTAAAAATATTCACTTTAAATATATGCAAATAATACGTGTAAATATGTAAAGATGGTGAAACTGAGGGTTAAAAGGTTAAAAAGTGGCCAGTGTCACACAGCCAGTAGAATTCATGTCCTAGATGCTTGGGTTTTATAGGAAAGCATCACACACTCTCTGCTGTGAAAAACAAACTCTCCACCATCTTTCTTTCACATCCTACATGCCTTGAGCTTCTCGCTACTGTTCTCTTTTGTCCATGGTAGCCGAGGGGAACCGAGGGCTTAAATTTAGGAATGCTGCTAGTGAGAGGAATCTCAGACACGTATGAAGGAGCAGATGATGCATCTTTTCACCTACAGCTTCAGTGAAGACACAAGTGCATAAAAATCATTTGTCAAAAAACTAGAGAAGCAGTTGCACTTCTGACTTGTACCAATATGTGTGAAGATAAAAATTATCATTCTGAATTCCTTCTTCAGGAGAATAGTTAAGAGTTATCGCACTTACATTAACAAGGTACTGTAGCTATAGAATTTCAAGTTGAAGGGGATATTTCAAAGCATTTCCAGCACTAATTTCAGCTGAGGTCTTGTGAAGTGAAATTACATTTGCAAGGTTACACAGCAGGTTAGAGATGGAAGTGACTCTGGAATCCAAGTTTCCAGATTCCTAAGCCAGCATCTTAAGTCTTAGCCACATGACCAGCCCTGTGGAATTCTACTGAATGGAACCTAATGCCGGTTAAATGCTATATTTTAGAGCTTCCTGTATAAACATATGAGATCTGATTGGGGTTGCTCAGAACCTGATGTGACCCCGTGCTAGGCTGATACCTCATGGCTACAATTAAATCAGGCTTAGATCACACCAGGTGTAGTATGATAGGCGTAACACTGATCTCATGTCAAATTCAGGAATTTTAAGAATGAATTTATATTCTGTGATAATTTATAGTATTTCGTCTCCTTGGTGAATTTGTCCTGGGTACTAATAAGCACCAGGGCTCTAATAGTCTAGTGCAACCTGGGACCCATTTATCACAATTTGGTTGGTAGTGACATATTCTGGCTAATCTAAAGTGGTGTGCAAAGTCAGAAGCTTTTAAGTATTACTCCAGAACCCATCATTTAGGACTTATTCTAACTTCCCTTCACAAGAGCTCGTTGCCTTAGCAATAAAATGGAGTTAATCATAGCACTTGACTTACTGAATTATGAGAATCAAATGAAGTCAAGTGTTTGAAAGTTCTTTGAGGTACAAAAATGTGCTCAACAAACATTCCCTGGTGGATCTCTTGTCTGAACTCAACCTACAGATGCCACAGAAGCAGGAGAGACACTGAAAGATGCCAGAATCTCTCTCTCTCTGTTTTTCTGTCTTTCTGTCTCTCTGGTGTGCTCACTTGCGTGCGTGCTCTCTCTCTCTGTCGCACTCTCTCTCTCTCTGTCTCTCTCTCCCTCTCTCTCTCTCCCTCACAGACACACACACACACACACACACACACACACACACACACACACACTGATAGAGCCTTGGAGAAGAAAACATGTTTAATTTCAAGTGAGGATTTGGGGGAAAATGGTAACCTAGGACATTATTGAAAAGGCACAGGCTAAGCAAGAGATTTCTAGATGTTTATCACTAAGAGAATGGATAACTCATTGTCTTACAAGCATAAGTCTGTCAGAAGTAACAAACTAAATCTACATATAGCTACCTGGATCAATTTAAAACCATGGTATTCAGTTAAAAATACACAAATCTATTGCAAAACACTATTTGTGTAAATTCATAACGCACCTGCAGACAGAACAAAACATTGTACATTTTTCCTACCACACCATCTATTAACAGTTAATTAAGTTTCTATAAGAATAAGAGGAATGCCACGTGGGGTGAGGTTTTTAAGAAAGAAAGCAATAATAAAACAGAACAAGGTAGGAGCCTTAACCTTCCCTATGTGGAGAATGTTTCATGAACATCATTCTCATCAGTCCACTAGGAAGAAAAAGGAAGGAAGAACAGGAAAAGAGTAGGAAAAATAGAGAGACCTGCCTGAAATTTGGCAATGCCTCACCTGTCTTCACTGCTGGTACAGAAAGGTATCCTACGGCGGCTCCACAGTAACCATCCCGGTAATCTTTGACAAGTGCAAACTGTCATTATCATTTATTGACATTTGTATTCCTGTACATACACATTTACACCCACACACACACATAATGTCCACTCATGTCTTTACTGCCTGCTTAAAAGATGCAATTAAAAGACTATAAACAGTCTGACTCCACTTTTGAGGTTTCACTGCTAACAGCTTTCAAGCCCCGCCCCTCCCTTTTTCCTCTTGACTGGCATCTAGATAAGCCAGTAAGAAAGCGCACAAGCCCTTTCCCCTGGCGCTGGTGGGAAATTCAAACCGAGCATACCCAGGACCTGATGTGAGACCACTCACCCTGGCCCCACACTCTAACTTCAATAAAAGTCAAAGTCAGTTTCCCCTTCCTACTCTTTCAAATCACTCTTGAACTTTCTCGGGACCCTGCCCTGCTTTCCAGAGAAAGCCTCTTTGTGTAAGTCATACAAGTCTTTACGCTCTCTTTGCGCATGTGTGGAATCACCAGTCTTGCCATCCAGACCAAATCTAAGGCGTGGAATCGATCCTGTGGCCCCACCCCCTTCAGGAAACCACAAATCAAAAAGGCAAACAAAATATACACAGGCACTAATTCCCACTCACATGATCATTCTGACGATGCTGCTGGGCTGAGGAGGCAACACATAGTAAAAGAAAGTTGCTAAAGAGAGATAGGCATTGATGACCTTTATCATTCTATCTGAGATTATCGTTAAGGCTGAACGTTAAAGAAGTGCATTTTCCTAACTTTATCTCTATTTCATTTTGAATAAAATAGAAATAGCACATAAGCAAAATAAGTCTTTTATAAGCCACAGGGAATATATTACTATGGTAACATGATCCCCAACAAAATTAGCAACACTGATTTTGACATACTCCTGGGATTCATTTCCTCTGGGTACCCACAGTGGCAGACGGAGAAGACCTGCCAAGACCTTAAGCGAACACCTCAGCCTCAATGTAAGGCAATCTCATAACGTGGTTATATAAAGCTTTACCCTCAAATTCATCATGCAGAGTAATCAGAAACTCCTTTGGACTGTGCATATTACATGATAAGAAGGGATATAGCGCAAAGTTGCTTTTTCAGGGCACATCAGCAGAACAGAAACCCTGTCAGGTACTCCTTACGTTAAAGTCGGTCTCAACTACCTATGTCTCCTGGCGTCCAAAAGTCAAAACTCAAAAACCAAACCGTACCTCGACAACAAAATATCTTGTACCTTTCTCGACAA
Source organism: Vicugna pacos (assembly GCF_048564905.1). NCBI lineage: Eukaryota > Metazoa > Chordata > Mammalia > Artiodactyla > Camelidae > Vicugna > Vicugna pacos. The sequence continues at coordinate 11,009,491 of NC_133000.1, read as the reverse complement.
AATACTAAAAAGAGATTTTTAAAGCTCAATGCACATTTATTTACAAACAAATACGTAAAATTTTTGTATATGATCCTGATGCATTATTGAATAATATTCCTATGTGTATATACGGATATTTTTCCTCTTTATTTGGAAATGTTCCATTTTGAAGACTTGTCAGTTTAGCATCCTAGGGTCATCATAACCTAACAGTGCAACCCTAACAGTGAAATTATTCAACAAGTACTCTGTCTTTTGTCTGTTTGACCTGCCCTTTCTCCTCTACAGCTGGGCTCTCTCTGTATCTCACCAGAGTTGATTATCTGAGTCAGTTGAGCGGGTACATCTATGCACTTTCCTCCCCCAAGAGAGGTCTTAGTCCTCTGACTCCAAATCTTCCTTCACCTGCTGCACAATATAAAAATTGTACAATTACACACATTCCACTTTAACAAAAACAACGCTGGGCATTTTCACTGTTATTTTTGGTGCCACTGCAGTTTCTTGAGGTCAATTGCCATGTCTGTCAAGACTGAAAAACAGGTATCTCCTACTGCCTTTTGAAGGTCTCACTTGATATAAATACAGAGTTGGCAATTTTGAGTATTATTCACTTCTGTCAACCTTGAAAAGGCACTGAATTTATTCCATTTGGACATTTACTTTAAAATTCGCTCTTACTTTAAAAAATAACTCCTGAAACATCTCCGAGGGGTTGAAAGGGCAGCTATTATTAGCTGATTAGTCAGCTAAGAAAATTGAGGCATAAGGATGTAGAAGCCTCTTTAAAATATGTAAGGTAAAAAACTCATTTTTACCTTAAAAAATAATCAGTTAAAGTTTCACTCCTGCTTCTTGGAGAATCTGTACCTTAACAGATGAAATTCTTTGAAACAACAACAACAACAACAACAACAACAACAACAACAACAACAACAAAAAACCACTTTCATACAGTTGGATTTCAGGCTATGTCAAAGAGTGGAGGACATTAAAAATTTTGGAAGGGAAGGAAAGCGTGTGTCTGTTGGTCTCTGAGAACACACCCGGGATGAATTTTCCTACTCAGCCTTTTTTTAAACTCCTTTCTGTGCTTTAGATTTGATGGTTTGGGTCACTTCAGTCCACAGGGAAACCCCAAACACCCTTCATCTCACTTTTCATCCCTTTCAACCATGTGTAGTGATGGAACACTGTCTGAATCAAAAGCAATCCTAAGAATTACCTAATCTAATTGCATTATTTTGACCTAATCTCAAAAAACACTGTCCATGTACTGAGTTCTAAGTATTTTATATGTTGAAGAGATTTTTACGTGCTTATTAATTAAAAGCTGAAAGCATTTCTTTGGATAACTTAAAATAACAACAACAAAATTCAATTAATACACTTTGGGTCAGAACACCTGAACAAGCGATTCTCAATCCTGACTGTTTATTATTGTTTCTCCGGATTGATTTTTTATTTTCTGGGGCGGTGGTCTGGCCAGCTGTGTTTTTAAAAGTTCTTCAGGTCATTCTAATGTGCAGTTAGGGCCAACAAGAAGTGATGTAGATGTTTCATATAATAGTACTTTAGAGCCCAAATGGTCAAAATATTTTTTCCTTATGGAAGTATAAAACTCTCACATTTTTAAAGGTTTAGCACTGGCTATATACAGAAGTTAAAAGTCACCTTTTAGGATCTTAGCTACTAAAACTTTAACAAAAATATTTTCATCTGCTACATCATGGATTTGTTATTTTATCAATAAAACTCACAGCAAATTCTAAAGACTCCACAAAAAACCTGTAGAACTAATCAACAAACTCATTTAAATTTTGGGATACAAAATCAACGTACAATTTATGTAGGTATACACACACACACACACACATATATATAAGATCACACTGTATACCTTAAATTTACATCATGTTATATGTCAATCATATCTACATAAAGCTGGAAATAAGAAGAAAAAACATAAAGACGTAGAAAAGAAAAAATATGCTATTTAATCACAATCAACAGAACGCTGGTGTTGCTAATATAATAATTGATAAAGCAAAATTCAAAACAAGAAGAAACATCAGAGATAAAGATTTATAATTCATAATGATCAAAGGGTCAATTCATGAAGAGGACAGAAATCCTAAATAAGTTTACTTAATATCAGAGCTTCAAAACACATGAAACAAAAATGGAGCGAGCTGAATTAAGGAGTAAACAAATCAGAATAGTTAGAAGTTTGGCAGTCAAGATGCTTATCTCTTCTCCCCCACCTCCCCCTACCCCCACCAGGACCACCTGTGGGCTCTATAAAGAAGGACCAAAGGTGGGCTGTCTTGCTGAGATTTCAAATAAAGTATTCTCTAGGGGAACCTCCCACCCTTTAGATCTTACCTCCTAACACAGTAAAATCCACCCCCTTCTTCATCTGCTCACCTACCTATCAGATCCATGGTGAGCCTTTCTACTGGGAATCCCTCCATTGTTGCGAATACTAAGTGAACTTTGCTCTTTTTTTATTGGTAATGGCATGTGTTATCTGTCTCAACATCCAAATAAATTCCTACGTGGACAATCATACTGCCTCTGGGTGTACTGATCAGAACAGTTCTCAACACTCCTCTCTCAAGAATTGGTTAAAAATATAACTAATCACACAATTGAAAAGGATATTAAGGAATTTAACATTTGCTGACATGAAAACTTACCAAGCAAAAACATACGCTGGACCATAAAAAGTCACAGTTACTATCAAAGGGTTGAAATCATACATAGTATGTTCCATGACAAAACTGAAATTAGGTAGCAATCAGTAACAACGATATAAAGTAAATATCCAAGATCATGTAACACAAGGTTAATTTTATTTACATATACTAGCAATGGACAAATGACAAAGTCTACCGTTTGTGATAGTGTCGAACAGCTTGAAATACTTAGTGAAGATGCATCTCTAAAAATGTGTAACAGTTCATAGTTGCAAAATTTAGCTGCAACCACTAGAGGTCAGACATTTCAATCTGCAATATGATGCTCAAATACTAAAGCCATCCAGTTTAGAATTCTGTATCAAGATTTTCCAAATATTTTCTAAATTTTCTTCCATTGTTAAAACCTGTGTCCTTGGTTCAAAAACCTCAAAGCATTCCTTGCCTGTGGATGGATGTTTTACACTCTATTTAATCCAAGCTGCAAAATTCTGAAGAGAAATGCCATCTGGGAGTACAGAAAGTCAAAGCACTGTGATCAGCATGATGATTTTCTGAAGATTTTCTAAAAATAAGATAGAAAGTGAAGGTATCAGGTATGTAGTGCTTCCACATACATCATCTAAAATAACCACAGGTTAGAGGACTAGGTACACGTTTCTAGGTCTACCAGAAGTCCCAGAGCCTCAATGCCATTCTCCCATTGTCAGAAGTATTTTTATCCTCCTGTCATTGAGGGGTGGAGTGTCTGAGCTCACCTCTTACATTTGGGCTGACTTGGGACAGTTTGAATTGTTAGCATATGCGGCAGAAGATCGCCATGTGCGCTCTGAGTCAGCTCGTTAAAAAACCAAGCATATTTTGCTTGTTAGAGGGAATGCTGAGCTGTCCTGTACAAAGTCCAACTACTCTGAGGCCCCCATGTTGGAGAGGCCACAGGGAGATGCTCCAGCTGACAGTCCCAGCTTCGCTTAGCCTTTCTATCATCTGCCAATGAGCTAGACATGTGAGCAAAGACAGCGTCTTGGAAGTGGGGCTTCCTCCAGCACAAGGTGTTCCAAGTGGCAGCTGGCAGTCATTGGAGTCACCCCAGCCACTCGGGTCTTCCCAGCCGAAGCTGCAGACATCACAGAGCAGCACAGATTATAAGCAGTCCCCACTGTGCACTGTCGGAATCCCTGACTCATAGAAATCACGAGTGTAACGACTCAATTGCTATTTCATGCCACTAAGTTTGGAACGGTGTGTTCAGCAGCACCAGGAAACGGGACCACCCAGAGGAGTTAACTGAACTCCAACCCTTCAACTGGGCTTTTGTCCAAACAGAAATATCCAAAATGTGGGTCAACCTAAGAAAATGATTTGTTTATTCTTCACAATTACCCCTTAGCTATTAACCTTGTAAGACTTGGGGTTGGAAAAAGCTGGAGAAAAAGCCGTTGCTGCACGGTAAAAATATGTGCTGATAGATGCTTAAATACAGTTGCAAAATTAACACAATCTGTTCCAAAATTGAGGTTCCCAAAGTGTCACACTGAAGAAATATTAATTTACAGCCCCATGGTTTTATGCTGCTTGGCTATCAAAGTTGTTTTACTGTACCAGAACCATCAACTTCCACCCAAGATAAGGTTTTCTTACTACATTTTACTTTGTGTATGGATTCAAAACACTGCTGATGTACATGAATATACCCATTAAAGTGATATCTGTTATTATTATTATTTTAACCAATGTATGCTTACTAAAGAGTTAATTTTACTTAAACCGAAAATGATTTGCTGAAGTCAAAAATATATAACTGCCTGTGTGTGTTTCTATGAAAATTTAAAGCTGATTTAAAGAACTAAAAATTCTTTCCTCATTTAAGATGAAAGCTTCCATTAACTAGCATAGGCCTTATTTATTTTTCTCTGGAATAAGAACCATAGAATTAGTCTCTATGTCTGCTTGAATGATTTACCTCCCTAGAACTCTTTCTAATGAGGTCACTTCTCTGTTGTTCACTACATACCAGGAGGCTATCATGTCCAAACCCCTGTGTAGGTCATACACGTAGACATGATTTTAGGTCCTGTGACTTGTCTAATTCTACTTTTTCCACAAGTATGGGTATCTTTGGTAACAAGAATAAAAATGTGAAGAATGTTGGACATTTGTTAAAATAAGAAGACAAAGTCTTTTCCATTTTTGTCCCCTCACAGTTCTAACATAGTACTCCAAGATTAGTTTGCATGTAACAAAATTATAGCAAATAAAAACCTTTACCAGGTGCATGCATTTGGAGAAGAAGTGACATTTTTCAGTAACTTTAAGGAAAGCAGGAACTCTCATGTCAAATGGGGACAGCAAGAAGAAAGAATCTCTAATAGTAAAAATGTTGAATTCCTGTAATTAGAAATTCATCTTAGAAGATCAGTATCTGGATAAAGGCTCCCCAATGTTCATAGCGGCACTAGGTACAATAGCCAAGACATGGAAGCAACCTAAGTGTCCATTGACAGATGACCAGATAAAGAATTGTGGTATATATATATGTACACATATATACATGTATGTATATATATAATGGAATACTACTCAGCCATATAAAAGAATGAAATAATGCCATTTGCAGCAACGTGGATGGACCTGGAGATCATCATTCTAACTGAAGTAAGCCAGACAGAGAAAGAAAAATACCATATGATATCACTTACGTGTGGAATCCAAAAAAATGAGACACAAATGAACTCATTTACGAAAAGAAACAGATTCACAGACATAGAAAACAAATTTACGGTTACCAGAGGAGAAAGGAGGTGGGAAGGGATAAACTGGGAATTCAAGATTTGTGGATACGAACTATTACATGTAAAATAGATAACAGGTTTAAACTGTACAGCACAGGGAACTATATTCAATTTCTTGTAGTAACCTTTAATGAAAAAGAATATGAATATATGCATGTATATGTATGACTGAAACATAATGCTGTACACTAGAAATTGATACAGCATTGTAAACTGACTATACTTCAATAAATAATTTTTAAAGATCAATATTTGGAGAAGTGGAGAAACACAGTTTATTTTAGAAAAGAATACAGTTTATTTTAGAACAGACTATATTCAGTGTCTTTGAGGCTAGCAGGCAGATGATGGTTGAAAAGTGAGAAGTAACACAACTTTGGTTGGCGTTTTTCCTGGGGAGAAGTACAGGAAACTTCTCAGGTGAGGAAAAGAAGAGAATATAAACCAGGTATGACAAATGTTGGAAATAGAAGATGAAGAGAATGTGAGTACAAACAGAGGAAATATTAGCAGGTGGAGGGCTCACTATGAGACCTGAGGGATAGAATCCAAGGAGGTGATAAGTGGATGATTATGAATTATGGTGTTATCTTAATTCAGCCCATTCTTTTAGCAGACCCAAAGTGCCAGATGGGATGTTGAAATTCTGGCACTTTAAGGGATGGATGTCTCCCGAGTTCTTTTAATTGCAGCAATTATCCATCCCTTCATCTTACAATCTGGTCCAAAAGACTATTAGAAGTTTTCTGTAAGTGGGAGACAGATAACGACTAGGGTCTTAATTGTCTCTGAAACAAAGTTATCCACATCTAAGCGAGAGGAAAGATAAAAGGCCCATGCCAGCAGCATCAAGCAGGCCAGAGATGAGAACTACAGGATGTGTAAATGGAGGGAGAATTGATCAGTGAAAATCGACTGCAGAACTGATCCTTCCCAATCATTACCTTGACATACAAAAGTCAGTCACAACTTCTTATTCTTGTTACTAGTCTGTGTCAGCATAGAACAACAATGAAAACTCACATAAAAAAAATGAAGCAATTAGCAGGTGGAGGGCTTAGCAATTCATTTTTCAGCCACATACATACAGAAGCACGACCAGTTTTTTCACTGGATTTGACATCATTTACTGTGGTCAATCTAAATCTGCTTTAAAATACTACATAAGAGACCATTATTAATTTTCAGTTGTCTGACATCCTGAATTGTACGTAAAATGTTGAAGATCTTTTCATACCAATTACATATGAATTATTATTTTAATCAAAATGTAGTGGACGGTTATCTGTGCTTCTGGAAACATATACTGCACCTTCTCCACTAGATGTCTCCAGAGAAATGCAAGTAAATATGGATAATAAGAAATGCTACTGATACACACCCAGTTTCACAATTTCAAAAGTACCCAGCTCAGCTAAGGACAAATAGTTACACTGATAACTTAATCTGAGAGTGAAATCTGTCACTTCATATGCTTTTAAAGAAAATGACAGTCTCGATGTATACAGGAAAGATGGCATAATGCTTACATTGACCATGGAAAGCTTGTTCGCTTCTACATGAATTAACATTAAAGAGACATTAACATTTACTGTTTACTTTGGGGTCAGACTAGTCACATCTTTCTTTGAATACATTTCATTATCTTAGATACGTTAAACCAGAGCACGCCTGCAGGATCTATGGGAGTAAAGGAAGAAATCCATTGGAAATATAATGGGTGAACAGGGAGGTGACACTTTACAACGTGTCAGCCACAAACATCTGAGCCTATGAATTGTCCTTTTGACCTCTTTTCAGTTGGTTATTGATGTTCAACTTTATTTTGGCTGCATGAATATTTTAATGAGAGAAAAAAATCACAATATTTAATTTTTGCTTAATATGAATTCTTTCTACTGTTGGCTGAATTCAGCATAATCTAATTACTTTAAGAAGACGTTTTCCCTCATTCGAAGGAAGCGAAGATCTCTGGGTTTTGGCAGAACTTCAATTCACAAGGCTGCTAATCAAACCCAGGTACCAGGGAAGACTGAACCCTTCAGAGGCCAAGGTGTTTGGACCCTAAGTAGTGTTGTCCCGAAGAAAGAGTGGCTTTAATTTCAAAGCCTTTCGTGTTTTACAGATAAGCTCTATCACCTATAGTTTACAAAAAGGCAATAAGAGAAAAAATAAAAGACGTGTGAAGATCTCACAAACCTTATGTTAAAAAACAAGGGTTTATAAATTATTGGGGGGCAAATAACCACGCTGGATCATTCAAAACTGAGGAAGTCATGTTTAAAAAAAAAATGCTCCTGGCCTTGTTATCCAGGTTTGTTGACTCCAGAGGCCATGTCCAATCCTACAGAGTGTCGGGCAAGTTCAGTGTTGGCTACATGCTGACGTTGGCTAAAAGCATGACGTTTTGATGATGTTACGGTCTCCAGAGGTTACAAGGCTGGCTACCAAGGTCTCACTGGGTAATTTGCAAGCTGCCAGTATATTAGCATCCTAACAGCTAGAAACAAATGTCTCTGTCTTTCAGACATATTATTTTTCTTTCTTTGCATAATAAACCATCTCTTTTTCATTAATAACTTACATTTTGGGGTCAGACTTTGCAATCCTGAAAGTCAGATTTAATTGCCAAGATTTCAGTCTTCCTCCAAACTGCTAAGAAAATGAAGTAGCCCACCCAGGAGCAGGACCTTTTCACGAAGCAGAAGAAGAGGGGTCCTGTGCGGGAAGAAAGAGAGAGAGATTAACCCTTAATGCATGCTCCGAAAGGAGAGAACTGTGTCCCTCTTTAGATCTTTAAATCTTTTCGCTACAGCTTAGGCTGTCCTTTCCTCCCACTCTCTGGAACTATTTCCTTCCCTCACCCTACCCCAAGTTGTCAGCTATGGACCAGGGTTCAATTAGTAGCCTCCCTGAAGCCAGGATCCTGGCTAAACTAGTTACTTGGACTTTCTCCCACCATATTACATCTTACAATATCACACTTCTGGGCTGGACTTAGCATTTTAAGTTGCACTGCTTTTATCTTTTTATATTTGTCCTAAAATTTTCCTTCTCTTGGAAGGTTCTCCAACCTCTAAATTTGCATGTGATGTATATGTACAACTGCCCTCAGTTTCAAGATCCTCTTTGATGGCATTATTCATCCTGAGTGTAAATATTTGCGGAGGGCTAGCATTTGTTGACTTCTTTGGGACTTATACAAGTTCCAAACGGCATGCTCAGGATAGACACATTTAAGACACCATTTTATGAAATTCTGAAAAGAAAAATCTAAGAACCTTCTTTTTTATAGTATGAGCATGTATCATGCTTTTTATAAAAAGTAAACCTCAATCTTCTATCAGAACGGAGTCATCTCTTGAGATAAGAATGAATGTATTCCCATTTTCATGACTTTTCCCATGCAATTATTCACCCATTTGTACCGCAGAAGGAATCAGGGTGAGTGGAAGCCATTGATTCCAATGGATGAAACTGTGGTCACAGGAACAACTAGGTCAAAACTGTTCTTGAAAATAATCAATATATTTTCAATTCATAGGCACTATTAAGAAAGCAGGTAACACGACAGGAAGTTATTAATTCTGTCTTCACCCCATCCTCATGATCAAGTCTATCTGTTACCATTCTGGACTGGACTGAAAGAACACTTTTACTCTTGCTCCATATTATCCAAGGCTCTGTCTTTCTCTCTGCACCTCATTCTTTCCTCACCAATCAAACCCCTTTGGATTTGAGATTTCAGCTTCATTACAGAAAAGCTTATAAAACAATAGCAGCTGTCTAAAATGAAAAGGGTTGCATTAATTACTATTAAGAGCATCCTAGTAAAGAATAAATGATTATTTATAGTGGTGATGTTCGAGAGATTGCTGTATTTTGAGTTAGACTTATTCCTCTGTAATTCCAAAGTTCTATCATTATCTTAAAAGATAAGCAATCCATGTTATAATGTCTAGCCAGTCTAGAATTGAAGACTTTTATATAACTATATTATCAATAATGTTCTAATGATACCTAATCTTTTAGGTAGAACTTATTTTCATAAAAGCCTTTCTATCCTATTCAATAATCAAGTACTGACCACCTACTCTTTGCACAACCTAAGATTAATAGAAAAACCTATTATATAAGGCAAACTAGTGACATAACCATAAAGTCAGAATAATTCCATTCAGAGAAATATAAATGATAGATTAAATCTCTTCTTCCCACAAGGGACCAGGGAAAAAATATAACTTACCTTTATGCCATCTTCTCTCCAGCTCTACTTTTGAATTGCTCTTTCATGTTCTATACCTTAATGTCAAGATTTTCAAATTGAAAAGAAGCCTCTGAATCATATTTAAGAATTTATTATTTCAGTGTATGTTTTCTTAATAAACAAGCAGCAAGTTGCAGGATTATTTTCGTGTCCCAAGGCAAAAATCCTATAGCAAGCTTTCTATAACTCTCCTTGGAATCCTCTCTGGCCCGATCCAGCCTACCCTAAAAGCCCTTCCAATTGGACAACATAGTCTAAAATCTCTCTATATGGCCAATGGGGCTGTTGGGCCATTACGGTGGGAGCATTTGTAACAAGCTGTAGTTGAATTACACTTTTCCCCTAGGGTAGTGTGTCTCGTGTTTATCCAGGGAGATTCATTGCCGTTATCATTTCAGCTTATTGGTGACTTCTGACATTCAGACTTCTTTTATCCAAAGGGTTCTGAATATCTGACATACCATGTGTGGAGCGGTGAGAGTGCAGATTCCCTTGGCTAGAAATTGCACTGTGTAACATTAAGAGACTTTAGTTCCTCGTGATAAAACAGAAGAAGAATAATTCTGGCAATGCTTCTGCTTCTTCATTGTATTGAATTACTCGATTCCAGTTAGATTGGTAATCCTTGTTTCCTACAGGGGAAGCTTTTGGTCCCGTGGTTGTCAATAGATGTGCTATCTAGAGATGGTCAACATTACGCCCTGTATGTGATGAAAAAACAATAAACCACATATATTTTTTTTTGCTGCTTCATTTCAAAAGTTCGGGAAACTTGCCAGAACTAGGTCTATGTTAACTCTCTCTATACCTTGATATTTGAAAAGAGAAGTGAAATGGGAGGTATCCCCCTAGGGTGGTAGGAGTGCAAGGGAAATGTGATTCCTCCTACACGTCTCATCAGGAAGTTAAAATTCTTATTTCATACTTTGTGCAAGTTTATATCTGGTCAATATTTGTTTTTCATCAACAGCCATTACTGCCTTCTGATAATCAAAGCTACACCTACCTTTAGTTTTCTGGTGAAAAATAATAACCTTTCAGTTCTGAAGAGAATGGACTATGACAAGATGTGATAAGATCAAATAATGCTCTCAGTGAGCATGAGAACATGTACTCTGAAAGGGATGGATTACAGAATGATCTTTAAAACCTAAATAAAACCCTTTTCCATTAAAAAAAAAAAAACCCTCCCGTCTGAGTTATAAAAGACTAAAACAGAAATATGAACATGAAATGAGTCAGGTAGTAAAACAAAGAGAAAGATAAATAATGTAAAAATAAGTATCTTCTTGATAATGAGAAGAAAAAGAGGCTCAATGTGCTTGGTGAACAGAACTCACAAAAGAGGACGTAAGCTGGCAACGTGAAGTCGCTGATGTCTTTTGGAGGGAGTTCAGATTCCCAGGTTGATAGAGCGCTCCCTCCCAGAACTCTGGCATGTATATAAACTCCGAGCTCTCCAAAGCCCACTGCCAGTTCTCTTCGTGGACTAACTACAGCGGAGAGACTAAAGATGATTCCTTTCTTACCCACAGTTTCTCTGCTCTTGCTGGTTGTTGTTAACCCTGCAGATGCCAATGGTCATTATGACAAGATCTTGGCACACAGCCGGATCAGGGGCCGGGATCAGGGGTAAGTCAGTGGTTTGATTTTATAAAACTTTTTTTTTTCCCCTTAGCTTGCTGTATGTACAATTCTACATAAAGTTCTTTATTTATACCTCAGGGGTTTTTATTTCTATTTAATACAATGTAACAAGAAAAAGGGGGAAAAACGGATATTCTGTGATTTTTAAATGTGTTTTAAACTTTAAGAATTACTGTCAGAATAACTTGTGCATAATTTAGTATAATTAAAAACATTTAACAGGCCTTTTTATGACTCAGTTTATTTGTATTTCTATTTCTTACAAATTTCTGGAATGAGGTTTTCAAAATCTATTTCAGAATCTTTTGTTGGAGACTCTCATGTAAACAGCTTTGAAGTATCTTACATGATGTTAGGGAAAATTTCATTTAAGTTATGTATGAAAATGAAATAATAGGTAATGTAACTAGTCTCTGATTTTCTTTTTTTTGAAGCATTTAAGAATACTTTTAAGTTCTGCATTCTGTAAAATTTGCAAAGTTTGTCTCTTGGAATAAATTCAACCACAGCTTAGCATTTTCTGTTATCAGACATCATTTAGTAACTTAACCAACCATTCATTATTATTTCTTGAAATGGATCTTGGCACTATTCCCTGTGTCTCAGAGGGATTTGCATAATGCCCCAAAGTTTCCTTGCCTTACACAGCAAGGAAGACTTCCATCTCTTTAAGGGAGAAAAACCCTTAAAAGTCTGGCAGAGGATGTTTTGATCTAATTGCTTCCAGTCAAAGAAATAAATTTTCCTTTGTGCAGCCATGCTATTTAAGTTAGTCTTAGCACTCATTTACTTCTGTGATCACTTTCCTAGAAAATTACAGAGTACAGTGTCCTTGAACTTAGTGAAATGTATCTCTTTTGTTGTCTGATCTGTTATTGTTCCAGACTCCTAAAGCCACGCCAACACCCCAAATAGGCACATGTTTGGTTTAAAGGGGCCAGTGCGTTATCTACTATTAAGAGTAATAAGACCCAGGAAAATAACATTATGTTCAATGTAACAGTGTTTTAAATATTCTATTAGGTTAGCTTGAAATACTGGGGTTTTACTGTCAGTGATGTACAATTTCCTCCCTCTCTCTGTCTCTCATAGGCTTTAGTTTTCCCAATGATTCAGTAGAATTGAATCAAGAATGTGATCTGTGCTTGATTAGAATCACATCTTTTTTTTTTTAGAATCGCATCTTTGAAAACCAAATACATGTTAATTTTTTTTTTAACCAGCTGATCTGTAGACATGGAAAACTAATTGCCATTAGGACATTAACTCTCTTCCTTCTCTCTATCTTCCAGCCCAAATGTCTGCGCCTTTCAGCAGATTTTGGGCACCAAAAAGAAATACTTCAGCACTTGTAGGAACTGGTATCAAGGAGCCATCTGCGGAAAGAAAGCGTAAGTCTCACCTTTTCCTTAATGTGCCAGTTCCATCACATCCATGCTTTTCCTTGGACATACACATCACTCTTCTTGAAAATATCCTCCAAAATTGTAAGCGTAAAAAAAGGATCAAATGTGAATAAATACATTTTCCCAGTATTCTCCCCTATACTGGTGGAACGCTCATTATTCCGGAATCTATGGCAATGGCCATGTGATCTGGTGTACAATCAGTGCAAGAGTTTGACTATGTTATCTGTACTCTTGGTTTGGCCTCTTCTTTCTTCGGCAAGTCAATTAACCTCTGTGCCTCAGTTTCATCATTTTAGTTTAAAAATGGGCCAGAAGAACAAATTGATATGAAATATTAAGGTTTCAAGGTGAAAATTAATATTTGCCTATAGTCATTTAGACATTATCTAAAGTACTCCAGTTTACCCCAGATGTTTCACCAAAGCTTAAAGTTGGACAGGACTTAAGTTTCATCTCTTGACTTAATCTAGTCTGGGGAACTGCCAGACCCTCAATGACCCCTAGAGGTGATAATGGAAGCCAGTGACTGTATGTACCATTTCAATAGCCAAAAAGATGATTGCTCTTCAACTTAGTTACATATTTTACTGATTAACTTAAAATTGGAAAACATCATCTATTACTTGATAGCTTATCGGTTTAATCAGTTAATAAATATTAGGAAAAGGTAAATAAATGAGTATTAGAGAAATACAATTATACAATATTAGAAGAAATAAACCCTAGGCATCTGAAGGTTAAGAACTACTCATGTGGTGCAAATTCTTCACTTCAAGATGAAGATTAAAACGGTTAGAGCATCATCCTCAGTCAAGAGAACAGTGGAAATGGCTCCTACCTGCATCCTGTTAAGTTGGACCCCACCCTCAGTGATGGACGCCTTGAGAACCAGAGTATCTGAAGGAGGACCGGCTTAGCACATCATCATTCAGCTTCAGTTCCCCTAAATAGATGGAAAGATGGGGAGGATTGTTAAAAATGTATTCCTAACTTAGAAATATTGGTTACAAATATGGAATCGCTTAATCCTTGGAGTGTCTGTTTCTTTACCTGTGAAATGTGGATTTAATAGTTATAGTATTTCTGAAGATAAAATGAATGAACAAATACGAAATGACTAGGTAACTCTAACCCACAATACCAATTATCTTTAAGTTTAAACTATTTTAAGCAAATTGGATATATGCTGGTGGGAAAAGGAGGTGTGAGCAGATGCCTATTTAAAATGCATAGGGTTACCATTATTTCCAGTAAGAATCATGTATTCAAGGCATATAATCTTAACTGTGCTGTCCTTCCCCACGGTAACCAAGTCTAGGACATCACAGGACCTTGCTGCCTGTTCCTGCATATTGTCTTACAGACTTCCAACTGCTGTTACTTTTTGACCTGTTAGTTTGCAGACATCTGCTAGACTTGTGACTCATTCACACGACTACAGTGGAAGCCAGTGGTTACAATGATCCTGGCCAAGACTGAAGTCAGGCCTCAGCTGGGAACTCCGAAGCTCTGAATTCTTCTCCCCCTTTCCTTTCTATTCTTGATTACCACGAGGCCTGCTTGGAACGCATACTAACTACATAAGAAAGGACCTGCTGTCTGAAATATTTAGGGGAAATCTTTATTACATCCTTCCTGGAAGTTAAGGAAGTCTGATATAATCTTACTTAATCATGTAAACATAAAGATGCCAAGGCTTGTACAAAGCATATGCCAAGATTCTTTCTTACTTTCCATTAAAAACATTCTCTGCTTTGAAGCCTGGCTTTTTACCAGAAATATAACAGTGTCTCCTTTGTTTAATTATATTAGCTTATTTCCCTTAACTGCATTTTCACAGACACATTTACATCTGTGCTCTGGAATAAATGCAAATGCTAGCTGTTGGTTTCAAACAACCAAAGAAATCAATCATATTGATGGGAAGAATGCCTGGTGTGCCATCTGCTTGCTGCTGATAAAATTTTCAAAGTCATCTTTAGGACTTTCTATGTATCAGTTGACAGAAAGGTTGATCTTCTGGTTGAATGCATGCTTTGGGGATTTGGGGAAGGTAACTGGGTCTAATGAAAGACATGAAGTTCCCTAGGTTCAAGATATTTCCCACAATAAATGTTGGCTCACAAAATTAGTTATTTTGTAGACTTCCTTTAAAAGATATCAGTAACATTTTCAGTTGGTATTTCCACAAGATTTTAGATTATTCAGAAAATGTAGATAAATCAGAGATGTGCACAGTAAAGATTTTGTTTTTTACTCTTATTTGTCCTACTGACAATATGGGAACTTTGAGTTTTGTGTAGCATAAATATTCTCCTAAAAAAACTACTTTTTTGGTCTGTTTTTAAAGGATCAACTCAGATAACCATATTGTTCAACTATCAGCTGAAATTGCAATTGCTTATTTGGGAATTCTATCCCATCTAATGCATTAATTCTTTACATTAAAGCTGATCCTTGGGTTACATTAGCATATGTCACAGAAATGTTTGCTACATTAGCAATTTCTTCTTCTAGTCACTATTTTACTTAAAGTGTTATTAGTCCTGAACTAAAAATTATGTATCTCATTTTTATTGTTTATAATATATGCTAAAGCTAATATATAAACAATTCTTAATCCCCTGACATCCAAATATTTGCCTTTAGTTTTATGAGTATCCGTGTAAATAAAATTATTTCAGGGATGATATTTGCATAAGGCTACCCTATAATTTGCATATGTTTCCAATACCAACAATTCTTGAAATTATTTTAATATTAGAGAACAATTTAAAAATTTCATTTCCTACTTCATTTAATTTACATCTTCTTATTTTTTGATTATCCTTAAGCCAATATTCCATGACAGAAATGTTATTCTCATCTATATTTTAATATTTTACTACCTAGGTGTGTATATCCATAAACAACGTTACATTGTGCTTTTAAAATTTATGTTAAGAAAGTAGAGAAATAGGTTTCCAAGGTCACAAGCAGGGCCACAAGTCATGGATAATCAGTTCATGGATGTGGCTTCAATCTGAAAAGCTAATTTATTTCCTTTTACCTATGTAAGACCATATCTTATATCATTAAAATTAGCACTTTTTGAAAATTTGCTCTTATTATACATTTTTATCATACTAAAAATGGTTGTTTATTCTTAGAGTTGGTGATATTTCTTCTAAATATGTCCAAATTCTTTCACTCATTCATACTTCTTGAGTACAATGATTACAAATAGATAAAAAGCCGCAAAGCAATAATCTGAATTAGCTAATGTATGTTTAATTACTGAATTACAAGATAATTTGTCTGTAAGTAATTGTCTTAAGCTCTAGGACATCGAATTTACCTATTAAAAATTACAAGATGATCTATATTTCCTCTTTACTTGTAATATTCCCCAATTTCCAATTGTTGTTTCATAAATTCCTCTTCAAATTTCTACTGAGAGGGAAAAAAAGCATTATGGAAAATTTTAATAAAAAAATACTACTTACACTGGATCCTGAAGAAGTCCATAAAATATCAAATGGAATTTGATAAAATTAAGATCAAAGTTATATTTTTAATAAAGTGAAAAACAGAAGCAATTATTTAGATGATTTCAGGTTATTATTTTACCTCAAAATTTAGGAAACTAGACAGGTATTTTGACTATATCTTTGTTTGCTTGAATTTTCTGGGCTGTTGCCTTGATTAATTATTGCCTGTATATAACTTAACACACTTTACTAACTTTGAACAGCATAGCATTTTCTTAAATACTGTATTTTTCTTAAACATTATATTTTTATATTTATATATACCAAATTTTACAAAAATAAAAATGAATAGAATATTGTAAAGATTGTCTTTAATATGATCACAATTAATAACTCTACTGTCAATTCAAACCAAAAACAGTATTATTTAATTAGCAATGGGATAGCAGTTGATTGATTGGAATGGGCTAATGTATTTTTCTGATGTTTCTAGTTCCTAAAAACCTAATGCTAATAAATATTTCTAGCTATTTATGGTTTGCAAAATGATTCCCAAAGTATCATTTTGAGATTCACAGCCATCCTGTGCGTAGGTATTTTAGCTACTATATTCATATTAAATAGTTGAGGAAATTGAGACTCAAATTTATTAAATTATTTGCTCAAGGTCAACACATCTACCAAGTAGTGGAACTGGGAGCCAAACTCCATTCTTCTGACTCAAGATCTTGGCGCTCTTCCACCATGCCATGAGGCTACAGAGAGACGCCAAGCGAATAGTATAAATACTTTAGTGTTAGAACCAAGCAAACAAACAAAAAACACCTGATTTCAAATTCTTGATAAATCATGGCAATGAGTGATATGTTTCGCTAAGCTTATGTCAAAATGTATCCTACGTAGTTCCCCCATTTTAATATTAATTTTCTTCCAATGTATAGGACTGTGTTATATGAATGTTGCCCTGGTTATATGAGAATGGAAGGCATGAAAGGCTGCCCAGCAGGTAAAGTTTCAATTATTGAATTAAATGAGGAGTTTGTCTTGTGTGAGAAAAAAAGAGTTGAAGTAGCTTGTGGAGAAGCCAGATTTATATGTGTGTGTGTGTATTTAGCACCAGGATAAATCCAAGACATATCCCCCACAGCTTGGTGTTAATTATGCGTTTATCACGGTGATAAAGTATGAGGACATATATCTTATACACTGGATGCTGGACAATGCAACAGCTTAATCTAAATTTAAATTAGTTCAACTTCCTTTCAAGAACAAACATTCCCTCTACAAAATCCCTGTCTTAGAATTTATCTAGAAACATGGGCTGACTACTCATCAAGGCATCATCTTCTCTAATTCAACAACTCTGATTTTATAACGTTCCTCATATTGAAAGTTAGTTTCCTATAACTCGCCAACTAGAGAAAAAATAATCCATCTATTTCCTCTTTGAAATGACAGCCATTCACGTATTTAACACAAATCATCACACACTTCCTATAGTTACCCTCTCTTCCCCAACAGAACCTTCCCTGTGCTCCTCATCCCCAGTTCTAATGTGGTAAAGACTTGGGAGCCCTTACCATCATTGGCAACAAACCATGAAAAGCCTTTAGTTCAGTCATTTTTTTTCTGATTGTGATCCAAGACTGGTGTCTATAATTCATGGGGGTCCAAGCAGCTGAAAGAATATTAAGACAAATAACTCAGTTTTGGGGGCTCCTGAACTTTGGTTAATGTCATTGCTAAACATGTCATATCATTATGTCATGTTGAATTTATAACTAATTAAAATTGATTACAAGTCTCTTTTCCATGAACATGATCAAATCAAGTCTTTCTCTAAGATTTGTTTTCCAACTGAGGCATAGGACATCTATGGAAATCTGTTACATTTAACCTGTTAATTTTGACTCATTTTCCCTATTCTGTTGGGTTGTTTTTAAATCTTGATTTTGTAATTTAATTTACTAATTGTGTACCTAGTCTTGCTACATTAACAAAGGTAATAACCATTTCTCCTATGATATTATCCAAAACACAATAAATTTCAAATAAGACAGGGTCATAAAAGATAAGTTGGCTGCAACAACCTTCAGGGTGACATTCATATGTGAATCTTTCTTCTGAAGTTCAGGAGATATATTCTGGAAGTGTTAGATATTTGATCTATTTCCTTCCTGAAATTATGATGAAAAGAAGCAGGTCTACAAATTTCTTTCTGGGACCCAAATCTTTATAATTATATCCCTATACTCAACATATTATACTGTGTGGAAGCTTTTATCCAACATGAAATAAAAATTACTTTTGCCATTTTCAGTGAGAAATGAGGAACTTTTTTTTTAATGAAGTAATCAAATATACTTACTGATAATTATAATTGAACGTTTATTGACATAGATTTGACACCTAAATAGACTAAATGTTAAACTAGGATAATAATTTAAAATCTATTTTCCCTTGATACAAAAGATATATGAAATGACATTTTTCAGTAGTACTTTATTATTTGACATTCAAAGGCAACTTTCCTATAAAATTGATGATTTCTAGAATTTTATTGCTAAAATTATCAGCTAAATGTATTGGGGAACTGAGCGTAAAGTTTAAACTATTATAAAATAATATTCTTGAAATATTATCCTAAGTACTTATTCATCTCTTGATTATTTCAGTTCTGCCCATTGACCATGTTTATGGTACTCTGGGCATCGTGGGAGCCACCACCACGCAGCGCTACTCTGATGTCTCAAAACTGAGGGAAGAGATTGAAGGAAAAGGATCATTCACTTACTTCGCACCGAGTAATGAGGCTTGGGACAACTTGGATCCTGTAATTCAGTATTTTTAAAATTACATTTTTTCTGTTATTGTTATTTTATGTTAATTGGTTTGTTAACTTGGAAGTTAACAGAAATTGTATCTCTTTCTGTTGTTCCTGTATGAGGACATATAAAAGGATGAGATACTGAGGGCAAGGAGCAAATCACTGTAATACAACCATAAATGGAGTAACAGCCCATCTCATGGACTAACGAAAAAAGGCAAACCCATAGTAGACTGAACAAGCACTTATTATTGTTCTGTTTGACTCCTTTCCTCGTTCCCTTATGGCTGTGAGGAAATATATGTAATTTTAGATGACCTTTCTCATAGAAAGGCAAGATAAGACGCCGAGTGGAATTTAAAATTCATAATAAGCTATATTTTATATACCTATCATTTTATTATGTGTAAATATATGTGGCCACTCAGAGATCGATGGATTTATAAATGTGTGTGGATATTGAAATGAAGGGCTGTAAACAATGCATTACATTTTCAGGCTTTCTGTTGTGCATAGTCCAGTTTACATGACACTAAATTATGACTCAATATCCAAACCTGTAAGACTGGAATAAAACATATTCCTACTTTCTACTTGGTATGAAGATGAGCTGACAATTACTACTAGAGTCAAATAATATCTAGTAAAACTTAGGTAGACTCCCCTAGATTGTTCTATGTTACATTAACTGTGTGATTAATCGCTTGCACCATAGAACTTTTCCCCTTCTGGTTGTCTTTGACCACATTGCTAACCACCTTCCTGGCTCCTTCTGCTGGTTCCTCTTTGTCTTTGCCTTAAGAATGGAGCTTATTAACTCTTATCCAGAACTATACTCTGCAGTTTATATGCACTTCTGAGAGCTTCCCATTCCACTTTCATGCATAGAACAATGAAATTGTGTTTCTTGAACCCCAGGAGAATATTTCTAATGTTCATCTTAATATCTCTCCTTGGATACACCATCTGTATCTTTAAACAAAATGTTATCTAAAACATAGCCCATTTTTTCCTCCCCATAAATAACTGCTTTTCTGCTGTCTTTTTTCCATAATTGGTAGTACAGAGTCTCAGAGTTCAGACTTGAAAATTATGAGTCATTCTTACTTCCTCTTTCTCCAACTCTTAGAAACTACCACTAGTCACCCACATCTCATTTTTCATCCTCATAATATGCTCATTTCTGCTATGGATTGCCACCAGATTAACCTTCCTGAAGCCCAGGGTAATCATTATATTCCAATGCCACAAAAGCTTCAGTGACTCCCTTCTGCCAGTTTAATTTATTCTTTACTCAGGCATTAAAGTCTTCTATGTTATTATCCCACATGCTTTTCTAAATTTCTTTTTCAATATTATCGGAGAAATGTAGACATGTATAATAACCACACTGGACACCTTCTGCTTCCCCAACATCCACCCTGAGCCTGCAGCTGGACTTGGAATGGTCATCACCCCATTCCTACCCTATCCACCCTTCAAGGCCTGTCTCCAAACCTTGAATTGATGGCCACCTTCATTGGACCCTGAAAGCATCTGTTTCTCCTCCTGTTCTTTATCTTAATATGTTCATTTCTACCTGCTGCTAATGATAAGTGTCTCAGAGGTTGAGACTGCACTTTACTTATTGTATTTCTCATAACACCAAGTACAGTGTGATATCATATGGTTTTGGATAAATAAAAAGGTACAGGATGGTTGAATTCTTGAATTTTCTTATAGAATAAACATAAAATGCTTATTGAAAATCAAATGTTGTATACAAATATAATGACATTCTTGTTTTGTTTTCCACTCAAAATATTTAAAATATCCGATAACTTCATATTCTCTAAGCCTTTACATCAAGATCATCTTTTCATCAATATGTTCATTAAAATATCTGTTTTGTCTCTAAAAATATTCAAGTGCTCTATAAGATCCAGAACACTTTACTGAGTACCTTTACTTACAAAATTTCTTAATCAATTATAATAATATAATTTTAAGTTATTTATGTCAGTTTGGTTTGACCTTCTGGGTAATTCAACAAGAAAATAACAAGAGAGTAGAAATAGTGATTATGAGAATTGTAATAATTAACTACAGTAAGAAAAGCCTGTCATTTCAATTTTTCCTAGGATATCCGTAGAGGTTTGGAGAGCAATGTAAATGTTGAATTATTGAATGCTTTGCATAGTCACATGGTTAACAAGAGGATGCTGACCAAGGATTTGAAAAATGGCATGATTATTCCTTCAATGTATAACAATTTGGGACTCTTCATTAACCATTATCCTAATGGGGTAAGTTTCATTAATAAAAAGTACATTTCTTAGTAATATTGCCCTTAAGTTTTCTTCTGTACATTTATATAAGGTTCACAGAAATAATAAAATGTCAGTGAGTATAAGTGCCATGTCATGGCTTTGCCCTACATCTAGAGCATGTAAATATCTAATTCAAGGACTGATTTCTACCAAAGATTGCGAGGAAGAAGTTAAATTGACAGTTCATTGACAGTAGACTTAGATGTTCTACAAAAGAAAATTTTAATATTTGATGTGTTTGAAAAACTAATAATCAGAGGAAAAAATAAGACTCTATCAGAGAATTTATCAAAGAATGATCAGACAATGAGTATTCCTTCATCCACCCTCTGGCTACTATACTGATTTAGGTTCTTGTGTGTTCAGATAGAATCTTTATGGGAAACTTCTGTCAGAGTCTTAGGGCTCTTTCAACAGTCAGATTTCAAGGGACAAAAAGGGTCAGTGATGAGGCAATATTTAGGAAATCATTGGAATAGAACTGATTATATTAATGCAATAATTATATTTATCTCAGAACTGTTTTTTGGAACTAATTAGATTTCTTTATGAAATTCATTGACCTACATTAGAAATAGTGTATGTCTATCTCTATAAAAGAAAGAGAAGAATAAAAGCCATAATTCAAGTGAAAAGAATGCTTTTGCCTTGCGTTTCTAGATATTTTAAGTGTAACTGGACTTGGGTTCTCAACTGGTTCTGTTTTGTCTTAGGTATTTTTGTTTTTAGACAAAACAATGTGAAGTCTTCGTCCTCAGCATTTACAGTCAGACTGTCAGTTCTTTCACATTACATTTACCAATGAAAATGAAAAATAGGAAAGGGGCTTACCAGTCTCAGTGGTCAGTGGATAGCAGTGATTTCTGCAATTTGATTTTCTTAAATAATTACAGGTAGTCACTGTTAACTGTGCTCGAATCATCCACGGGAACCAGATTGCAACAAATGGTGTTGTGCATGTCATTGACCGCGTCCTTACACAAATCGGTACCTCAATTCAGGACTTCATTGAAGCGGAAGATGACCTCTCATCTTTTAGGGTAAGTACAAGAAGTACCAGAAGATTGTCTTGGGCCATTGACATCCCCTTTCTTTCCCTGTCAGAATCTTAAAAAAACAAACAAACAAATAAAAAGCTATTAAATCTGACAGAATTGTAATCAGTGTATTTCTTGAAATGAATAGGTTTTTACTTCACATAGAAGATATCATCTCTTCATATGAAATACTATTTATTTGGACAAAATAGATAAGGATTAGTCACCTGACTGTAGTGGATCGAGTGCATTTAGAATGTGTCCGTCAGTTACTACATTTACTGCTGAGTATTGCTTCAGTCACACAGGCATTGGCAAAATTCCCCATCTTACATACAGTTTGAGGAAAAGTTGAAACACATAGTTGATTGTGCCAAAAATTAATGTTTTAAAGCTCTAACACAAGCAAATGTCTATAGTTTTCTATAGAATCGACTCCCTCATGTCTGAGTGTGTTATAATTGTCTTCTGGATTTGCAATGTACAAGCCTCTAAAAAGCACATTTGTGTTTCAGACAGCTGCCATCACATCTGATATATTGGAGGCCCTTGGAAGAGATGGTCACTTCACACTCTTTGCTCCCACCAATGAAGCTTTCGAGAAACTTCCACGAGGTGTTCTACAAAGGATCATGGGAGACAAAGTGGCTTCTGAAGGTACTCAAGTGTCCTTCTCTAGGAGAAGCATCCTAGAATTCCAAGAAAAGGAAATGAAAAAGAGATTAAGCCCTGCCAGTATTATCAGCTTTGATAAGCAAAGGCAAAGAAAAACTTTTATTCTGAGATGGACTATAAAAATCTTCAAAAACAAAGTTCTCGAAGGAGTAGGCAAAGTAATTAAATGGTTAATTTAATAATTAAAGTAACTAAATAACCAGGGTCTCTTAAAGATCACATTCTTTGGCAGTGCTTTCAAGTATATAAGTAGCCAACATTAAAAAGAATTAGAAGGTGCTGAAAAGAAATATTAGATCATCAAATTTTATTATTGTGTATACATTATTCAATGCTTTTAATTCTAAACTTACCCTAAAGTTGAGTTGAGAAAATTGCCCGGTTCTCTTTGATCATTACTTACAGATACACAGAATTTGGTTTCTTTCCAGTCTCCCTTTTTATTTTCAACTAGATTTTACGTTGTGACTAGCACATTTCACTTACTCAGCCTACCCCAAATATGCTTAACCAATTTAAGATGAGAACTTCTGGTGCAGATATAAACAGGATATGGTTTAGGCACAGAGACCTTCAGAAGTCCTTCAAGAAATCATCTTCATTTTGGCTACTTTCTGGAGGTTGTCTTTAGGATTGCCACAAACCTTCAATTTGTTAAAAAAAAAAACAATATCTGCAGAGCATAATAAAGTGAAGCTCAGTGAAATGAGGTACAGTTATTCTGCTATGAGTAGCTAATGCAAGATACTGCTTGGGTGTTTTGGAACAGGTATCTCAAACAAATGACTTTCCAGGCCTTCTGAAAGGAGCAATTATTCTTGCTTTCACATCAGAAATTATTTTCTTATGATACTGGGAACTTGCTCTAACACATTTTCTAGAACTGCACAAATCATTCCATGCAACTGATCTTCTCTCCTACCTACTTCCTACCATGCTGAGCTATTTTTATTGTAGAGTTGATGGGAAAAAAAATTCTTAGAACACAAACAGAATTTTAAGTCTTATACATGTATTATATTTCCTACTTAGTTCCACAGGGAAACACATCTCTTCAGCGTCAAATGCAGTTTTCCTTGATCTGAAAGCTTGTTCTTCTTGCTTTGTCCTCCAGCTCTCATGAAGTACCACATTTTAAACACCCTGCAGTGTTCTGAGGCTATCATGGGAGGAGCAGTCTTCGAGACCTTGGAAGGAAACACAATTGAGATAGGATGTGACGGGGAGAGCATAACTGTAAATGGAATCAAAATGGTGAACAAAAAAGATATTGTGACAAATAACGGTGTTATCCATTTGATTGACCAAGTCCTAATTCCTGATTCTGGTGAGCAGCAGCTTCATATTCTTCTACCTACTCGTTTACCAAGTATGATGCTTCAAGAGTAAGTGCATGGAAAATAAGCGTGCAGTATAAGGACCAACTTATGAAGCACAAACACAAACTAGTGAGCTGAGTACCAAACAGGTAGCTTATGCAGTCATGGGCAACCCACGTGTTGATCATTGGCTTTCTAGAGTTTCTAACACCTAATATTTATAAAGATTATCATGGTGCTAGAGTTTTTCTTGAAAACAGAAGGCAAGACATAACCAAATGGTTACTTTTGGATACATGAAAGAGCTATGGCAATCACAAGAGCAGAGAGACAAGAGGTGACCAATAGAGAAATGAAAACTGAAAAGCAAGAAGTCAGAAAGATGTCTTCCTTCTGAAATTCTTTGGTTATCAACCACCAAAAAGGAGAGCTGGCATTCTCTCATTAGGGAAAGGCAGGTTGTCTTATCACATAGTGAGTGCAGCCAATAACTTACGGAAAACGGCCAAGAATTGTTAGACTAATGTCATGATGACGGTAGTAACAATGATGACATTGTTGGCATGGTGATGGTTTATTTTACAGCCAAACAAGTTATTGAGCTGGCTGGAAATCAGCAGACCACTTTCACAGACCTTGTGGCCCAGTTAGGCTTGGCATCTGCTCTGAGGCCAGATGGAGAATACACTTTGCTGGCACCTGTGAACAATGCGTTTTCTGGTATGTACAGGACACTGTCACCCCTGCTCTTTCCTCCTCTACACACCTTTTCTCTTCACCATGATTGTTTGCATTAAGAACTAATCGAGGTTTTGAGAGGTGTTGATCAGTTTCTTAACTGGCTACATATACAACGTGTTAGCGCTATGTAGTCGCTATTAAAATGACCTTCATTTGAAGACATTTCCTTTCAATAGACAATAGCCTACAGGAAGTGAAAGTTTGTGATAAGGAGTCTTCAGTTATTCTGTGAATTGGATCATATTTCCAGCACACATAATGGGTATATTAACAGATCTTAAGAAAAATAAATTTGAGTGGTTTACTTAACACCAACATAATAATATTTAGGGACACTTAGGCGCATTGTGCAGCTCAGAATTTGAAAGTAAAGTACAAATAAATAAAAACAAAAGACTATGATACACTTTCATATTATGAGATGAACTGTTATTTCAAGTATTTTACCTAGCAGCTGCTACTCAAGGACTGTGTTTAGATTAATGGAATCTGCCACATTTTCCAGAAAAATGACTTGGCAAAGATGAATTTAAATTATTAGGCAAAATTTAGCAATTAAAAAATAAATATCATCTTTTTACATTTTTATGTTTTTTCCAAATACTAAATTATTTGTATTTAGAAATTTAGAAAATTTAGAAAATTATGATATAGAAAATTAATTAGAA
Source organism: Vicugna pacos (assembly GCF_048564905.1). Classification (NCBI taxonomy): domain Eukaryota; kingdom Metazoa; phylum Chordata; class Mammalia; order Artiodactyla; family Camelidae; genus Vicugna; species Vicugna pacos. Next base: position 10,983,649 of record NC_133000.1, on the reverse strand, counting down.
AATTCAAATTCTGAGAAATGCTGTTTTTCTTTTTTGTACTAATAATATCCATCCATGTTGACATTAACCCACCTTTAAGAGGTTGTGTGCTTCAATTCCCTCTCCAATAATAAAAAAAAATTTACAGATGATATATCAGTAGTTATCATGTGACTAATGGACATCAAATTCTCAGAGAAAACCTTGGCCAACATTGGAGTTTAACTTTTGTCAATGACCACATTAAACCACGTGGTCCTCACAGAGATGAAACCCATTGTATGGACAGCTTGATACCATGTTAGTCATTTGGTGAAATGGCTCATGGAGTTTCTAACTGATGCATAGAATTCCTAGCCTTCAGCACTTAGTCAACTCATATATTATATTAATGTAGGACCAATAAGATCCGTAGTATTGGGGATTATCCATTTTCACGATTTTCTTTTATAGGAGAAACTTCAATGCTTTCTAAATAAAATAATACTTTTTCATAATCAATTTATCTATAGATGATACCCTGAGCATGGATCAGCGCCTTCTTAAATTGATTCTGCAGAATCACATTTTGAAAGTAAAAGTTGGCCTTAATGAGCTTTACAATGGACAAAAACTTGAGACCATTGGAGGCAAACTGCTCAGAGTCTTCGTGTATCGTACAGTAAGTGAATCAGAACAAGATAAAATACCCACGCTGGCCTAAATGTCAAATAACATGCCCCTGTCAAAGAATGTTCTTATAACAAATATTTCTCAGAATTTTATCAATGTGTTCTCAGTAGTAAATATTTATAGGAAGATCAGGGAACTGAGTAGCTTGTTTGAAAAGACTGAGGAAGTAATCAAAAAGTGCTATGTGTTAATAAATCTAGTAATTTGCAGTTGTTTCAATATAAATAAGTTTTTCTAAAGCATTATTTCAATTCCACAAATCACTAAAACTCCTTTAAAATAAGATTTTGCTTTATAGAGTACCATGCTTTACTGTGTACAAGGTAATTTTTATACTGGGTCAAATATTTAGGAGGATCTTTTACTGTAAGATCCCTGTTCAGCAACCAAATCTCTTTCAAGCGACTTTCAAGATACACTTTTATAGGCAAATAAGGGTTTTGAAGATGGTCCTAATGTACGTCATCTGAGGGAAAACTTCCATAACACATTGCTTACCAAAATTACAGTGCTACTAGCGGTGCTGTTCAGTTTCCTTCCCAGCAACACTTGCAGCTCCCGAGTTACAAAGAATTCACAGCAAGTCAAGCATCACCTAGAACTGAATACGACACACTGCACTGCTCACTGCCGTTCCACGAGGCCAAGACTCACATTTTAACTGATGCAGAAAATGGGCTTCATCCTAAATCACACATAAGCTTTGTGCAGTGGCAGTATCATAGCCAATGAGGTTTATGCCAGGTGTGATTATTGTTAATTGAAAACTAAATTATACACAGATAAATACTACATTTGTTCAAAAATGCTCTAACTTAATCAGTAATTTGACTTATAATTGATAGGGTCTTACAGTCAAGATAATATAGTAAATACCTGTGATGATCACAAAAGTCAATAAAGTCATGAAACTTCATGGTTAAAGAAGGTCCTAAAAAGTTAAAAGTGTTAAACTTCACCAAAGAGGGTCTGGAAGAATGATTAGAGCCTGGAGAGGAACGGCAGAAAATGTAGAAGTGGAATTCTATGGAATTTTTGTGATTTACTGACGAAACTACCTGCCACCCACGTAGGATGGCTTGACTAGTAGTGAAAAGCCTGGCTGAATAAGAAGGATGAGGTCAGATTGTACAAGACCTTCCAGACAGAAGAGAGAAACTGTTTGCTCTGGCATCAGAAGCCAGGGGACCTCTTAGAAGAGACCATCCAGAAATTTAATTATGTAGCTTCTTCCACAGAAGAAGTTTCAAGAAAGGAAATGGACCACTGTATCTTTCTTTTCTTTGCTAGGCTGTCTGTATTGAAAATTCATGCATGGTGAGAGGAAGCAAGCAAGGACGGAATGGTGCCATTCACATATTCCGAGAGATCATCAAACCGGCAGAGAAATCCCTCCATGAAAAATTAAAACAAGATAAACGCTTCAGGTAAGCATCCTAGTTTCACCTCCACAGAAGAGTGAGACCTGCCGGCATAGTTTTGTTTCACAGTGAATATTCCAAAATGCATCTAGTATTCAGTACTGCTGAGAACAGAATTTAGAATAAGAAGCCCATGTAAATATTTTCAAAATTAAAATATGTTCTTAACACTATTTTTCTTCCTAGTGCAGCATAACATGATTTGGCAAGTTAAAAATTTAATTGAAAAATTGAAAAATCTAATAGACTGAACTACTCCTTGCAAGTTCTTTATAATTATGTTTCTAAAAAATGCTATTTTGTATAACATTTAATTAAATATGCTTCTATTTTGTTATAAAGTGTGACTTCATCAAGTTTTATCAGATAAAAGAGCTTATGAAATTTAATAATCATATGTATATTTAAATTATTTCCCCATGATAAAACTTTAAAATAAATTGCATTTGAAACAGGAAACTGTATGAACAATTTTATCATGCTTCCAGATTCAGGGATTCTATTGTATCCCGTGCACGGTGGGTAGGTACATCTAGATTAAATCCAACAAAATAAACATGTGTCCTTCCTGCCTAGCATCTTCCTCAGCCTGCTTGAAGCTGCAGACTTGAAAGAGCTCCTCACACAACCTGGAGACTGGACTTTATTTGTGCCAACCAACGATGCCTTTAAGGGAATGACTAATGAGGAAAAGGAAATTCTGATGCGTGAGTAGACATGAACACCAGGCGTTTGCCCCTTGATTTCAGGATCTCATTTATTCCTCAAGCATTCTTGCCCAGATATCAGCCCCCTAAATGTCCCCTCTCTCATTTCATGACTAGCCTTGGTCTCCTTCAAGTCCACTTGGGATATGCAGAGAGCTACCCATAAATATTCTTAATTAACTGCCTACTGTCAGGTTGTAGGGTAGGTGTTCACTTATGTTATTTCTATTAAAGGCCACACAATTAGGTGACAGAGAAGCAAATAGTCACAATTTCCAAAATAATTTGATTTTTTTCTCCCAGTAAGCTGGATCATATTTTGATTGAACTGATTGAAGAGACTGCATGTTAGGACGTAGCACTGAGATCACTTTGAGAAAACAATGACATTATGAGAAATTACAGTATGGAACAAAATAAAGACAAAGAAATATTTTTCTCCTTAGTCCTCATAGTACCAAAATGTCAAAATACATGACATGCTATTAAATAAGTGTACATTTTTCTCCCTAGGGGACAAAAATGCTCTTCAAAATATCATCCTCTATCACCTGACACCAGGAGTTTTCATTGGAAAGGGATTCGAACCTGGTGTTACTAACATTCTAAAGACCACACAAGGAAGCAAGATCTATCTGAAAGGAGTAAGTTCTCTAGAACGACTCTATGAGAGTGTTCATCTGTCACTCAATTATCCTAGTGCTCGTATTTCATTATATTTCTCATTGATATTATCCCTTGTTTTAACAGGTGAATGATACACTTCTGGTAAATGAGTTGAAATCAAAAGAATCTGACATCATGACAACAAATGGTGTCATTCACGTTGTAGATAAACTCCTCTACCCAGCAGGTTGGTGATTATTGAACCCATCAATGGGCTAACTCTTTTTCAATAGAAAACTAGGTTTTTATTTTACCCATTCTTACCAATATTCATTTACTATTCCTTTTCATAGACACACCTGTTGGAAATGATCAGCTGCTGGAAATACTTAATAAACTGATCAAATACATCCAAATTAAGGTACAGATGTGAATGCATCTATTTCTAATGTGCTGAGAAGGTATTTCAGGTTTAACCTAAGAGACTAGAAATGTGCACACTAAGCAGATAGATGCACACTGGACTTGCCTCGCACTTTGTCGATGCACCGCTGGCATCATCTCTTCATGGTTTTATTCAAGAAATAGCTAATAAAAGCTACTTGGGGCCAAGAAGTGTGTTAAGTATTATGAGAAACATTATGTTGAATCAGATATGGCCCCTTTATTCAAAAAGTTTACAGTCCAGCAGGGAAGATAAGACATGTAGATAAAAAACTATAATCTTTCTATCATCAAATATTTTTGCTATAGAATATAAGGGAAAGATGAAGTATTTACATATAAGAAATTGCCATTAATCACAATAGTTAAAGACAAAGGAGTATTTTGGGATAAATATAGGGTTGAATATTGGTAAAGCTGAAATAACAGACAATATATGAAATATTATTTAATAAACTTAATTTGGGATTAGTTATTCTATAATTTTTAAAACTCTTGAGCAACAAATCCAATCATTTTATGCCATCTTGCCCAATAGCAGGGAATTGGAAGATGATTTATTGAAGACTTCATTTCTATTAAATGTAATGATAGCTTCACTACTTTTTTATTAAGAATTAAAAACCATGGTGCCATGATTTTGTTAATACAATGACTACATTTCATGTTACTAAATATAAATATTTATTTTCAGTTTGTTCGTGGTAGCACCTTCAAAGAAATCCCCATTACTGTCTACAGTAAGTACATAATGAATATTTGTCACATATATGTGTCAAGATATATAAAAAAGAAAACACAGTAATTTTCCTTGTATTTACAGAGATGAGTGATAATCTGGTATTTAGAATGCCAAACAATGGCAAATCAAATCTCATCCCATTTAGAACAGAGCTTGACCCCTCAGCCTTGTCTATACCCTTCAACTCTCATGAACCATTTCCCCATTTATCTGAAAAACAGGCATGATGAGATACGAGAACAGCAGTAAGTAAGATAGCTCACATGGCAAACAGGCAGGGGTAAAAAAGAAGACATACAAACATAGAAAGAGGGGAGATAGCTAAAAGGTGCTCCAAAGCTATCTGAAAATTCAGTTCTGTGGACACAGAAATAACAATGCTGAAAGATATATAGCTCACTCCACTCTCAAACCCTCAGCCGTCCAAGGGTAGGCTGTCAGAGAATTCTAATGTCTATGCGCTGGTGGGTCAAAAACTCTCTCCATCCAAAATTGGATGAAGGAACAAAACAAAACAAAAAATTGCCAGGTGATAAACCTAGAGTTTCTAGATGCCAAGGGTTTTTTTTATTCATGATTCTACCAGATTATCAAGATTAAACCTTTACTATTTAACAACGGTAAAGGGTCTTTCATTTACATACATGTAACGCATTTCTTTTTCAATGTGGCTTTTTCTTCCTTTGTCTTTTTTTCTCTCATTGCATCTTTCAACGCAGAAATTCTTTTCATTTTGTTTTGACTCTACAATTAAACACTCAAAACGTATCCATAGCTAAAGCATTGCTTCAATTCTCACGTTTGTCTTGGCTAGACATTATTCTATTTTATACCGTGAGCATCCTATTATTTAATTAAGAAAATTTTCCTTAAGATTTACACTAGATATGGACAAGAAGCAAAGGTGATGTCAAGGAGCAAAACAAAATGTCTGCTGCTCTTACTGATTTTCAATTATGTGATAATAACATAAGCTATCCTAGTGTCAGGCCAGCTCAGCACCATCTCAAAGATTTAGTTGAAAGAGTTATAATTCAATGTGGTATAAACTCCAGTATGGAAGTATATGACCTTGTTAAAGATCTCTCTTATAATACATTAGGGAACGCTTGTGGGCTCTATTCATCAGAAATGCTGTATCATCTTTCCCAACTAAGAATGTGCATCCGCACTACTTTATCCCTGATAGGTTCACCACTGTCCACGTATGTCAAAGCAATATTTTGCATACAAGGAGCCAAAAGATTATAATTTTCCTCTATTTAAATTGGATCCTCACTCACAAAGAATAAGCTACATTTTATGAAATTATGCAAGTCTAATAATCTCGTCTATCTACTCACAGCTCTTGAAACAGCCCTGAGATTTACATTCTGATGTTGAATATTTCTTTAACTCTTCTCTGAAGTGTATGCTGCTTTTTGGCAGCATAGTTCAAATAGAGGTAGACACTAATTAAACCAAAGATTCCATTTTTCTGTTCCTTATTGACTTGTCTATAAAATTTCTTTAATTTCCTATGTATTAATCATGTCCCCCAAATGCCATGCATTTTAAATTGTATGGGGGGAAAATGCTCTTTAGTGTATGTTGTCAAATAAAATCAGTATTTAATTCTCAGCCCGTGACCTGTCAAAACTATTCAAGTCTTCTGAAAGCAAGATTGGAACAAAGCTACAAACCAGCTAAACATTCTAAACTTCAAGTTCCTTAACATGAAGTGAAAATTTAAACTAAAAGTAATTAACAATCTGATAGTAGCAGCAGAGATCTCTGTGGATTTGACCCTCGTGGAATGGTTCCTCTGTGGCCAGGCCACCCCTGGAATCAATCACTGGATATACAGATTTGATATGTTTTAGAGATTCATACCTTGAGATCTCAAGATATAAAATCTGAAATAACTGAAACACAGTCACCATTAAGTCCTAGAGTCTAAATGATTTCAAAAAGCTGATGCAGCTAACATCTCAGAAACCTCAAGTGAGAATGGGACAGAAATCCAAACTGTGCTAACATCTTGCCTCTAGTGTTTCAACACTATCTGTTATGATTGCATAGATAGCTTTAGTGCATTATCTAAAAAAAAAAAATCCGTCCTTTATGGCTCTAATTAGAAATGATAAAAAGCCAGTAGCTCTGGGGTATGGTGTCAGGGGCACAAATCCTGTTGTCTATGTAACCAAAAGCCAACCAAATAGTAGGCTGCTATCTTAAATACATTTTGCATATAATTTTCTCAGTTGGGTGAATGACATTCCAAATACATACTTTTCAATATAAGAAATAATAATGATGACAAAGCTGAAAATTAAAGCCAGTTTAGCCTATAACTTAAGGACTGATCATATCATGTTTGTTGCGTAGAGCCCATGTCTGGCTGGCTGACATTCATTTTCACTTTTAAATATTCTGAACTATTTTTGTATTTTCCTTCCTATATCACTGCTATCAAATGCATGGGAAATATTTTGAGACTTTTTCTTTTAATGTATTCTACATGAGAAAGAATCCAATAATGCAATTTAAGATATTATGAATTGCATGACATTAATCATGTTTATTTGTCTTTGTTGCTATGCAGCCAATATTTTCAAGAAGTACAAAAGAAGGTAAAGAGCTTTAGTGGTGCAGTTCAGACTTATAGATTTCTAGGTTGAGTTCCTCACTTAGCAAGTATATACTTCACTGGAACAAATCTAAGTCACTGGACTTCAGAGTTCATCACCTGGACATGAGAAGATACTAGATGATGTACCATGAATACTGACTGCCTTAACATATTTCCACATCTGATACCTCAGTGCCCAACACGAACAAAAAAAAAAAACCAATTTTATTGAGGTTGTTTTTATGTAAACATCATTTATGTTCCACTTTCTATACTTTCAGCAACTAAAATTATAACCAAAGTTGTGGAACCAAAAATTAAAGTGATTGAAGGCAGTCTTCAGCCTATTATCAAAACGGAAGGTAAAAATCACTGTTATACATGGTGCTTTAAAAATCCATGTAATAGATTGATTTCTATGAATGTATCTACATTCTTTTTGAACTAACATGCTAAATATTTCTATACCACTGGCATGCTCATTTAACGGCAGAATGCGGAATGCAAATTATTTAGCAGAGTAGATGGTGCATTCCTAATACTTTCAGTACATTTGCTTGTATTTGATTTCATTTGAACTTAATTCGCCATTGCATTAGCACTAGTACCCAGATACCAAACAAATCAGTCCTGAGCTGTTTTTTTTTTTTCATACTGCACCTAGACTCCTGCAGAGAGTACACTTTTTATAGCTTTGTTTCCAGTCTCCCCACATAAATCTCTTTGGTACTGTTACAAGGTGTTCCAAACAGTGCAGACATTTTTCATTTAACAACCTAAGGAAGCACAGAAGCTGTACATTCAGGAAAGCTTTTAAAATTACATCCACACATGATAGATTTTTTAAATGAGACCGCCAGAAACAGAGGAAATAAGTAGTTGGTGCAGTAAAGCCAACCTTTGAATCCTTAATTCCATTCCTGAATGTATGTGTGTATATGTATCTATATATACATATAGATACAATACATTCTTATATATTCTTGGTTGGTATGGTTTTATTGTATCCACGCATCCATTCAAAAGCATCCATGATGGTTTCTTTGTTCTCTGCAATATGCCTGGTCACGTTCTCAATAATTGGCTGGTATCCACTCTCTTGACTCTTGGTTGCTATGAATTCTTTCACTACAAAATTATTTTGCTCATGGTGTTGCCACTTCCTCTCCAAATTTGTAAGCTGAGAATGCCTTGTTTTCTTGAAATTGAATTTTTAGTGTCTCATATATTATGTTTAGTTTCTGAATTACTTTTAAAGACGTTTCTGGGGCATTGATAATAATAATTACCATATCAAATCATCAACCAAAAATATATTCTTATGTGTATACATATGTAGTACATTAAATAGGAATATATAATTATCTCCTGCTGTTTTAGACTAGAACATTAAATCAAGCCACTTTTCTTTCTACCCCTACTCTCTAGGTTGGTCAACTCCAACATTTCTGACATCTTCATTTCACATATTTTAATTCATTCCAAAGGATCAGACTTTAAAAATTTTTTATTTCCATGTCTAAGCATCTTAATGTGGTGACTGGCCACAGAGAAAAGACCAGGTTATCTTCTTTATTCTGTTAGAAGAGTGGAAACAGTTTTGCAAAAAAGGAATAGATTATATCTTCAATTGAATCTCAAGAAAACTATTATTGTAATTATCTTCAATTTTGGTATTTCTTCTCATTTTATGCATTGAGATGGCAACTTCTTGATGAATACTTTTGTCTATTGCTAAATGTGAGCCATCACTTTAAACAGTAGACACTGGAAATGCATATGTAAAAGCTTAATTCTTAGCTAATTAGTTATCTCTACTTTTATACATTTTTGAGATTTAAAATTGAGGTATTCTTTGAAATCTGTGGCTTTTTTAAAATCACAGAAATTTTTGTTGAGAAAATGTTTCTTAATAATTTTAAAGGAAAATGATAAAGTGATCCTTGGTAATACATTTGATTTTAAAATTGTTCTCATTTTTTAAAATTAGATTCTTTAAAAATTTGAATAATCACTTTTACACAGCTTCCATAGTAGAAATCATTCACATGTACTGTTCTTATTTTCAAAGATTCTTCTCTCTTTTTTTTTTTTCCCCAAGCTTCTTCATTCAACCCATTTATCTTCCCAGTCTTTGTCAGCAGGATTCTATTGTGTTAACCTTTCTCTAATTAGGAACACAATGAAGCATCAAGCTACTTGGCTTCTTCCTATGAAGGGAAATAGGATGAAAAATGGGGTCGTGTCACTTACGCATTAATAACTCTTCTGTTAAAAATTTCAGAAGTTTAACTTTGTGTAACATAATGAAGGAGACAAATACTCACCTTGACAGCTATTTACAATTGTCCAGCTCTGAGATTGCTATCAGCAGCTCCTTTTCACTGTTCAAACATTTGCTGATTCATTGATGACTCCTGAATTCTTACTCAAGACATTAGACTCCAAGACACAATTTTTAAGATGTTTCTTATAAAGAGTACTTAACCAAACTTTAGAGCTAGGAATAAATCAACTAAAATTCAATTCAACAAATACTTATGGGGCCCCATAAGGTGCTAGGTACTCTTCTGGTGCCTGCCAGGAGTAAATACCAAAAAACAAACAAACAAACAAAAAACATTTGTAGTACATCCTGCTTTCGTAGAACTTAAGGACAGATGATGTTTCTGAAATTCCAGTTTAAGCTCTTCCAAAGAAATGTCTGTTGGGATATTTTATTAACTCATTTCCTGTTTTTAAACTCCTTAGGTGTTCTTTCCTTTTGAAATTTCCACACCTTAAAAACCTGGCCTTATTTGATAGGCAATGTCCCTTGGCCCCATAAATCAAATATTATGGTGTGAAATACTTATTGTTTGAAAGAACTGTACTCTTGTTTTCATTATTTTAGATTGTCCTAGACTATTTAATTCTGGGTAATGGTGTACATTGACAATTTCTGAACAAGCAAATAAATCTCAAAGATAAGCAAATATAGTTACATTCAACTGTTCATACTGTTACAGTATGAGTTAAATGTACTGAACTTTATTTTTTCTCTTATCTAAGAAATAGTCTTGATTAACTAATATAGTAATCAGCTTTCTAACATTCAAAATGGTTTTCTCTGGGAGCAAAATCATTTTGCAAGTCAAATGCAACACTTGTTTAACTTTTGCATTTGAAGGACTGTTTAATTATTAATTAGTAAATTTTGCATCATTCGCATGCAGAAGGGAAGTACTCAAGTCCATTTTTCCCTAAAAACTCATATTTTAAAGGTAAGCATAAAGTTGGGCTTTTTTTTTAATGTTGTCTTATGCCCAGTAGATTAAAAAATGTAGATACTGAGCGACTAAAAATTAAATTAAAAAATTAATAAGAGAGTAATAGACAATATCAGTTTGGTAAAGTAAGACCTACACTAGTTATTAAAGCAACTCTAATTTGTACATCAGCATGATTCGCAGAGTATAGCCCCATATAATACTTTGTGTGATCATACTTCACAAATACGAATACATGGATAAACATCCATTTAAACGCTAGAGCAGATGAAAGTTATTTTAGTAGCACACCGATGGACTGAGTGATTTGTTCTTATAAATACTGCGTATTTGAAGACAATGGGAACTATTTAAAACCAATTTCATGAAGCCTGAAACCACTGTGACATTTGAGCAACACCAAATGTTGAAAACAGTTTCCTGTTCTGGTAAATTTGAAGGACTGCATTAACATGATGATTTGTCTCCTAAAATGATGCCTCAGGACCCACAATAACAAAGGTCAAAATTGAAGGTGAACCTGAAATCAGACTGATTAAAGAAGGTGAAACAGTAACTGAAGTGATCCACGGAGGTGCGTCACCCGTGTTTCCTGGAGCCTGGCTAGGGTCACTGGGAACGTTTTGAAACAGTGTTGGTTTGAATATGTTGAATACCTGATGTTTTTTTCTCTTGACTTTCGTTTTATATAAGTTGTAGGAAAACTTTTCTCAGTTATAGATTCTTATTAGCAGTCAATTCAAACACAGTTTACCTTTTAAGGGACCCAGTTGGAATTAATTTAACCATTAAGACAATAAAACTGTCATTACTCAGCGTATGCAAGTCATGGTTATGGAAAATAATGAAAATAATAACCTAACTTAAAAGGAAAAAAATGACTATTCTGTAAGACTAACTAATAAGCCACTGTTAGAACTTATCACATGGTTCCCATTCTCATGATGTGCAATTCTCTGGATTCTCCCTAAACACTCATTCCACAGTCAGGAAGCAAGTATGACATGAAGGGTTGGCTTATCAGTTGGCCCTCTCCCTTACCCAAGATGCAGCATATAACTATTACCTCTGTTGCCTGAATTTATTTAAGATATGTCCCCAGAATGATTATGACTGAATTCTAGATGGTATTGCTTTGAGAAATACATTTAATCATTAAAATGTCTAGCTTATGATAGTTTAGACACCATTGTGGGTAAGTCAAACGCATTTTTCTTCCCCTATTTCAGAGCCAATTATTAAAAAATACACCAAAATCATTGATGGAGTGCCTGTGGAAATAACTGAAAAAGAGACAAGGGAAGAACGAATTATTACAGGTAATCTTTAATTGCCTGGATTATAAAGAGCAAACCATATTTAATCCTAAAATGCCTCTAAGAATCATTAGAGAAACTAAGTCATTTTCATGGGGATTACTGAAGTAACTTCATTCTTTTTTGGCAGAAGACATACTAATACTAAGTATGTAACTTGTGTTTTTTTCTGAATTGGAAAGTTTTTGGACAGATCTATCAGCATATGTTTTTATTATGAATATGCAAACGTATTATATAATGCAGTATCTTCAGTTTGCTATTTATTAATGAGTTACTAAATCCTAGAAGAAAAACCACTCTCCCCTTCATTTTCCAATAATCTTAAGGTCTACACATCTACACACCAAAATATACACAAGTTTGTATAAAACAATTAATAATTTCAGTAAACCTCTTGTCAGTCTCCCACTAATCAATTAGCCTAAAATTCTGAATTCAGCTATTTTCGAAGTACTTGTTTAAACAAGCAGTCAGCAACTTTGGCCTGTGCCACCTGCTTATGTAAATAAAGTTTTATTGGTACGCAGTGTGACCATTCATGTGTATGATGTCTATGGCTATTTGCGTAGGACAAGGACAAAGCTGACTAGCGGTAACGCAGACCATGTGACCCATAAAGTCCAAAATCCTTACTATCTGGCCCTTCCAGAGAAAGTTTGCCTACTCTTGTTTTAAAAATTGTCTTTCCTTTAGGTCCTGAAATAAAATACACTAGGATTTCAACTAGTGGTGGAGAAACAGAAGAAACACTGAAGAAATTGTTGCAAGAAGGTCAGTATGTCTAGAAAAATAAGAATGTGACTTGACTTAAGCTACCTTTATCAAAGTCCAGAATAATCTTTGAGGACTTTAACATTTTCCACTCTAAATCATTCCTTTGCTCAAGTTCCATACCAACCAAAGAAAGAAGCCCAAAGACTGGGAATGAAGCTCAGAGGACAGTCATATTGATTGTTTTGGTTGTTATAGTTGCTAATATTGTTCAACGCTTTGTAAGAAAATTGGTTTATCAAAAAATAGCACTAAAAAGCAAGAAAGAACCAAGTGTTGGTCTGGAATTCATTGTTGGGCAGATACCATTATATATCACATCAAGTCTCCAGCCTATTTATTACATAAACCAATTTCTGCTATAAACATGTATCCTCTCAGAGGTCACCAAGGTCACCAAATTCATTGAAGGTGGCGATGGTCATTTATTTGAAGATGAAGAAATTAAAAGACTGCTTCAGGGAGGTTAGTAAAAGAGAAACAACTAACCCACTTAACAGGTTCTGATAACTGAGTTCTTCAGCTTTTTAAAGACTGAGCATTCCGGTATTTCTTTTAATTAGGTTAAAAAAGACAATGTCATGTGCTGTCTTAACAGACTGATTGGATCAATGGTAGTGAAAGTTGTGAAGAAATGATTAGTAGTTTAAACAGTCTTTAAAAAGTTCCTTGGGGAGCAATGAATATGTTTTTGCTTTGATACAGATAATTGTAAGGATGTTTTAAGTATGTGAAAGGGAAATATTTTTAAAATTGGTAGATGTTTAAAGAAGCAAATTGACATACTTCTTATATTTAAAAAATGTATTCACTGCTCCTACAATAATAATATAAGGCATGTTTATAAATCTTTTAAGTGTGTAGATGTAGCCAAAAAATTGCATTTAGTAATTTTCTTTTCCAAAACTACATGTTTGGGAATGGGTATCTGTTTCTTCTAACAGTTTGAGTGATAATCTATACTGGAGCTGTAAATTATTTTGCATATAAAATTAATCTTAATCTTTAAAATATGGAATGTTCTCTGTCTATGGCATTAAAAGGACCTACTTCTAAAAGGAAAGAAGAAAGAAAAAAAGAATTCAAAACCTTACCAAAACTCTCATTGGTAATAATTCAAAGACATAGCAAATGTTAATAAAGTATAATTTGAGTAATTGGCATTTGAATAAATTAATTTCTAGTTCATTACTTTAACGAGTTCTCAGATGACAAGTTGTTTTAGAGAAACAAGTCTTTACATTGTTTAGAAAACTCAAATTTGCTCCTTGAAATATACTGTGAATTGAGAAACACAACTGAAGATTTTGGTATTTATACAAAGTACGGCCCTGATGGCTTTTCTGCTTAAAAATTTTAAAAATTGTAGTACTATGTCCAAGAAGTTGTAAATTCTTTTGAGACTGTATATATTTTTGGCAATTATTATTTCCTTATTCTTTATTTTAATATAGGTAGAATTTGTTATATAGTGTTGAGACTATTGAGTGATAGTAAAAATAAATAATTTTTATTCAACCAATGATTGAATTTCCCCTCAACAGAAAAAAAAAAAATGTGTGTGGAAAATACAAGATTTCCTTTCAGACTGCAGGGAGCAGGTAACATACCCAAAGCCTCAGCAGAACCAGTTTCCCGTATGGTCTAACGCAGAATTTACTCACTTACCCCTAAATGCTTAACTCTCTACTGAAAAACGGTAGGGATTTGAGGCAAGAGGTGAAGACATTATGAAAATTAAGTTGAATTCTTTTTTTTTAAGTCCTTGCCATAGTAAGCAGCTTTGTAGAATGACAGTGCTTTTTAGAGAATGAGCCAAGTTAGTGGCTGCACCTGTATATATTGCTTTGATTTATTTAGGCTTGAACTTCAGGTAAGTATGTTTTCCACCCCTTCAATAAGCTTCTGTTAACAAGTCTATTATAAACAATGAACTAAGTACTGAAGAATAACTTCAGCCAAGAGACAATACCTGCTACAAGTTAAGAAGAAGGTATTCTATCTTTAGTTAATGGAATCCTTCTTTAACTCTGCTTTGTCTTCATCCTAGAGGTTGATTCCATGAGTTCCCAGTATTTGATTTCTGTACATATTTGTAAAGCATCAGTTTCCACAATACCACATCATAAATTTTTATCAAAACATTTCCAAGTTTTTTTTCTCATAAGAAAGACAATATAAGTGTATAGGTGCTAATATCTGAACATTAATTGGACATTTTAGGTTTTTTTCCAGCTCTGTAAAACCATTGGGTCAACACTGAGTTACAGGTGTCCTCTTGTCTAGATCCTAAGAGACACCAATTTACAAAGAAGCTGGTATGAATAAAGATTATGTCACGCAAGATTGGCTTTTTTTTCTTCCAGAGTATAGATAACTGATTTGTATCTAAACTACAGTCTTCATCTCAAAGCTTGGAGTTTTCTGTCTGCACTGCTCACGCTGTGGGACACATAGTGCATTTTGATGAACTGAATGTATGCCTTGATCATTAATGTCAAGACTCAGCATGGCTAAGTGATCCTTTCAGTACCAATACTGTCATTTGTCATTGAAATACTTCAGAGCCCTTAACTAAAAAATATTTCACAAAACGTGTTGTTTTTCACGCTTTTCTTAGGTAGAACGACATTTACTGAAACTATTAAAGTAATTAAGGGACAATAGCAGGCTATGGAGAAAGGAACAACAAGAAAAGGTTATTTGGGAAGGTTTTGATAAATGTTCCAGTATAACATGTAAAGATTTATGGCCTCTGTAGAGAACAGAGGATCCGGTTGTAGGTCTGACTTCCAATGTGGGCTCCAACCTGAACCAACTTAGGTAAATTGATTCTTTCTGCTTTGCGTTCTTCATCTGAAAAGTGAGGATAAATAACGTTACCTACATATAAACGAATATATGAAAAGCGCCTGGAATCATGCTCAGCACATATAAACTCTCAGTAACACTATCAGTATTATAGTCAGTTAACATTAACACGGTCAGCAAAGTAATACTGTACACGTGACTTAAAATTTCCAAAATCAGAGCCACATAAAAATGCAAAAATCTTGCAAACAACTGGGAGAATGGAAACGTGCAGTGGAGAGGAGTGTTTTTGTGGGATCATTCAGATGTTTTATCTTGCCACATTTTTCTTCTCTAAACATGACCTAACATATGTGCCATCATTTTGAGATGGCAGAGAGCCACCGAGAGCAAATCTGGTTTTCTGTTCTTTAATTGGGCTTTTCTTCTAAAGATGTTTGTTCACCTCAGTAAACACTTCTTATTTTGATGTTATCACAGCCAGATAGTAATTAATTAATGAGTTAGTTAATTGGATGCCCTTAATTGGATGCTACCAAATTTATACAAGAAAACCTGGGTTTAAGTGCTTGTTTTGAAAAATAATGTTGTAAATACTTCTATGATCTTCTTTTAAATTGTATAATAAGTGGCTTTTGGAATTTACTAAGTCCATTACAAACAACGCTTTTATTCACTAATTAAAGAGTGCATCCATCTTTTCTTGACAATATTTGATAAGCCATTTTTGTGACCAAATAAACCTGAGGTTAAGGAAAATATATCAATTGGTACATATTCTGTAATTCAGACTTTTCTATCTCACGTAAACTTTTTTTTCCCCACTATCCAACCTAATGAGGTTTTCTACAGTTCTGTATTTTATTTTGGTATTAATGTGATGTGACAGGTTATGCATCTTATATTCTAGGGGAGGGGGAAGGTATACTGGAAATGTGCTCAGTAGACAGAAACAGAATTCTTCAAAAAATGCTTAATGTTTCTTTCTTCTTCTTTTTTTAATCTTGATATTTATTAGACAGCCAAAATACTGTTGGTGATAGATTCATGTCTTACTTTTTTTATGGGGTTTCAGAGAATTGAATATATATATAATAGAACATTTTGACTTCCTTATTGAGTATAGATAATGTATAAAAATCAAGATGTCAAAATTTGGAAAAAAATTAAGAAAGATAAGCAGAGAAATGAGATCACTGTAGGAACTACATGTATTTTTTTATCTCAAACATCCAACAACAGAGTGAAAATGTGAATACAGGTTAACTAAGTGGTCTTGTCGATGAGTTAAAAGAAAAATGAGGATTGGGAAATATTTTGCGACTGTAACAACAAAAAACTGCATTGTTATGAAACACCTGAAATTCCAAAATATGAAAGCTTTTACTATTTTTAACTACTTAATTTTTAAATGGTCTTGTAGGATTGGAATTAAATTTGGGAGTCTGTTAACTTTTACTTCCTCAATTGCTTATTGGTATATTTCTAACGTTATTAGGCCAATGCTATTTTGTTGTCATCATGTATTGTAAGGTGATCATGAATTAATTTACAATGAGAATTTTACAGAGGCAGAAGCCTGACACATCACAAGCAGGAATGACTGGAAAAAAATGAGTGGATATCTCTGGGACGATACTTCTGCTAAACTTTACAGAATGTTAGACATCCCTTCATCATAAAGTGATGCTTTTTATAAAAAGGGTGAAAAAGTCATGTAAGTCACTTACTTCATGTGAAACCTGAACATCATATAGGGCTCCACATGCCATAATGAAACAATATGTTTTGCAAAGAGTGAACATTCATACATGGAAAAGAAACGTCTGTTTGTTGCCAGTGCAAAAGTCTCACTGCTCCAAAAGAAAATTCACATGTTTATGTGATGTTTATTTAAAAGTTTATACTTTTCTGCTTGACTGTGGTCTCCTGTCTCATGTCAGCCATAATTTCAAAGTATTTCTAACTACAGCTATTTAATTTCAGACACACCTGTGAGGAAGATACAAGCCAACAGAAGAGGTCAAGGTAAATATACTGACTATGGTAATTTGCATATACGATACACCTTTTGCTACATTAAGACAAACCAAAGAAAAGGAGAGTGTTTTGATATATTTTACCTTGAGCAAAGTATTTTGATGATGTGAGTCAGAAAACAAATTACTCATGTTATTCCCTATTAGTAGAAAAAAGAGTAACAAATGTTAAAGGAAAGGCAATTATACTCATGTAAACTGCTAGACATTTTGAACCACTGAGGGAGGCTCAAGTAGAGTTAATTTGAAAAGAAATTCTTGAATACCAGAGCCAAGTAAAAATAGGTTGTAGATGGACATGAACTCTCTGCAAATATTTAAGATCAGGTCACAGTTTGAGACATAAATAAATTCATAGCTCTATGTATACATACAGAAAATGGTTACTACAACTATGCACAGAATTTTGAAAAATGCGTTAGGTTATATAGATGGCATATATCTTGCATGAACTATTATTTTCTTTATAACTCCATTCTTGTATATTTTGTAGTCTTCCACTTAGGTTACTTTACATTCTGATACATTCAAAAATCAAAGATTTCCCTTGTGGAACTTAGAATAAGTTACATGTTTGGAATTTCTAAGATAATGATATACTAATAGACAAAAGAAGTCACAAGGCTTATAAATGCATTATAGGCATGGCTGAGTTTAACCCAGTTCAATGTAGACATTTGAAACTAAAAGTTCAATTGTACAAATATGTTTTAACTGAAGGATTTATCAGGAATTTCTTTGAAACATACAGATCCATCCAAATTTTCTAAAGAACTAAAATTATCACTTCAAATTATTTTTATATACCTTTGGTCAAAAGATACTTGACCAAACATTATCATAAACAGAAGATATTATTAAAAACATAATCTAACATTTATTAGAACAAGAAATGATGGTCTTTTATAGATTTAGTTATGTACAGAGTATCATATTCTTAAACATTAAAGTTTCATCACATGTACAATCTATGTGTTCTCCCTTCTTCCTCATCAGGATCTCGGAGACGATTAAGGGAAGATCATCCTCAGTGAAAACCCAGAAACCAGATGACAAAGTTTATGCAACCCTAAAATCAATAACCTGATCTTAAAGGAAAAATATGAGAGCCACTTTGACCTGAAGAAACGAACCGCCAACACAAAAAAGCAATCACTGAACAATTCTGAATGCAAATACAGCATTTTTTTTTTCTGAATGAAAAACATGAGGGAAATTGTGGGTTTAGCCTCCTGTGGGTTAGGGGAGCCTAACACCTTACAGGCTTGTACATCCTGACATTACAATTTCTGGCTAACTTTGGAATCCATCAGAGGAAATCCTTGTCACTGGATTCATTACAATTCAAATCACAGAGTGATGAGCTGTTATCCCACTGAGAAGATGGAGCCTTGAATTTATATAATGGATAGATAAAATGCATGCAAGGAGTTACCGGTCCATGGGAAATGGATAAATAAAAGCGGATGCTCAGCATTAAAAAATAATAACAAAAACAAAACTTTACATCAAAACGCTTTGCAATTTTTAATACAATGTGGGTTTACCAGTAAATTATGCTATTTCTACAACTCATTTTTTACTCTTGAAATGTTTGCCTTATGCTTCTTGCAATACATATTTTTATCTCAAACATTTCAATAAATCCATTTTTCAGGTATAAAGAGAATTACTTCAAATTGGGTTATTCAGAAAACTCAAGATTTAAGTTAATAAGAGGTTTGGACTTGTCAACAGGACTTTATATCTGTCTTTTTTTAAACAAATACTCATTAAAGGAAATTGAATGAATCTAGTGTGTTTTGAATTTTTAAAACTATATGCTATATAAAGAATTATTATACAATGAAGCAATAATTAAACATCAGCTGAGTATATAACATAACCCTGAAACTGTGCTAAATTGTGAGGGTTCAAAAGATGAATCAGACAACTACTACCTTCAAAGTGTAAAGAGACAAATCACCAATAATCCGCAGTGTACCACGGGCTGTAACAGAGGAATAAACAGCACTACACAAGCACAAATACACCAATTAAATATTCCTAGGCTTGTGCTAGCATAGAAGGAGCCACAGAGATGCCCTTAACTAAGCCTTGAAGAGTCTACTGCATGGCAAAGGAGGGGAAGAAAAATATTTGCTTGCTGAGAATGAGAAGGCGATCAGTTTGATTACTCAGATCTCAACAAGCATCATCCTTAGATTGGACTAGTTGAGATAAGAGCAAACAGAGAAGAGAATCCATACTGCTGAGAAACCGAGTGGTGACAGTGTAATACACTGTACCGTGCAGTGGAAGCTGGTCACTGACACTGTTTAAGACCGAGGAAGAGCAAACTGAAGATGCCAGTCTTGACCACAGGTGTCCAGCTTGCATCGGAGGCTCAGTCTAGAGTAACACTAAGGACCTGATAAGATTTGGGGTAGCTGAAAAGCACTGGTTCTCTGAGGAGCAACTGGGGTAAGGAAGTGAGATGTAAAGTTCTGACAGTGCCCCTGACGGAGGAAGTGCTGGATAGCCTGGGTTTTCCAGAACGCTTCCTAGTCTGGGTCGGGACTGAGATCTATGTCTAGCATTTAGAGCCCCTGCCAGGAAACAAAACATCCTACCAACTCAGTACTCATGTAGAGAATCTTCAGACTTCAGTCTCCACTGGACAAAGTGTGGCCATGACTTACCCAGAATGATTCAAAGGAGGTGGTTACGTAAGGTGGTGCTGGTAGAATATACTACACTGTCGTCAACACAAATGGCTGTTCCGACAGATAGCATGTCGATAATGATTCTCTGGAAGATCACCGGTTGATTGCACAGAACAAAGAGTGTACGGATTCATTCATTTAGCCCCTTCAGGCTTTTAAGGCCCTGCTTATTCTTATTGTTATCATTCTTATTCTTATTCTTATTGTTTTGGCTAGTATACATACAAAAATCTAGCATATCTCTGATAAAGGACAGCCAAGTGACACATGCAAACGTACTGAAGGATGAAAGTTAAAGAGAAATTATTAATAAAAATATAAATAAATCAATCTATAATAAAAATGAGAAATACGGTTAAAATACATGAATAAAGAAGAATTTAAAACTGCAAAATAAGAATCTAAAATAGGTAAGTAGACTGATAAACAAACAAACAAATAAATAAGTAAATAAAATAAAGTTCAACCCTACTGGAACACTTGCTACAAATCGAAGCTGTAGAGTAGCATGTGATTTACACACAATACTTACTCCTTTACAAATCCCGAAGTTTTATTATCTCAGATTTTATATTTAAAAAATGAGCCTCAATGAATTTACATAACTTTTCTTTCTCCTTTTGCCCTGTACTCTCAAATCAGGCCATCAGTCAATTTACCACATGCCCACGACCCAACAAGCACAAACCTGAGTAGAGCAAACATGTCTGTTTTCAAAATTGTGCTTACTCTGCACTATGTAAGTTCTTTTTTCTAACCAACCTCTGCATAAGAGGGAACTTAAGACTGAATTTTACTGTAAGTCCTTCCAATTAATCCTGATGCATAAGGTCCACCACCCTGACTTGGAGAAATACTACTTTCTAGAGACTTCTGTTGAGACCACAGTCTTCAAGCAGCCACTGACCTACTTTCTGTCACCTACAGATAACAGCGTTTCCAGACCTTTATATAAATTGAATCACACAGTGTGTCTGGCTCTTCTTTGGCTTTCCTTTCTCTTGGATTTGTATGGAGGAAGGGACATGGCAGGACTCCATGAAAGGTATATGATTAAAGTTTTAGGAAACTGCCAAACCACGCACCACAGGTGTTCTATGGTTTGGCATTCCCACCAGGGGTATGTGAGGGTTCCTGTTCTTCTTGCCAACATCCGACATGGTCAGTCTTTTCAGTGTTAGCTATTCTAACAGGTGGGCAGTGGTATCTCATTGTGGCTTTAATTTGCACATCCCTAATGTTTGTTTTTTATCTGTTTATTTAATATTTGTTTATTTTCTTTGGTGAAGTATGTGTCTGTTCAAATCCTTTGCCAATATGAACTGGCTTGTTTTTGTTTATTTTTTAAATATTGAGTTTTGAGAGTTCTTCATGTATCATGGATATAAGTCCTTTACCAGCTTTAAGAGGTGCAAATATTTTCTCTCAGTGTGGGACTTCTCTTTTCATTCTCTTAGCATTCTTTCTGAAGATACCAAAGCCTATTTTACCTTTTTTTTTATGGTTATACTTTTGGTATAATATTTTCAAAATCTTTTATTAATCAAGGTCACAAAAATTTTCTGATACATTTTCTTTTGGAAGTTTTATTAGATTTAGGTTTTACATGAGGTATTTGATCCATTTTGAATTATTTTTGTTTATGGTACTAGGTACGAACTGAGGTTCTTCTTTTTCTCTCTAGCTAGCCGATTATTCCAGCACCATTTTCTGAAAAGATTCTCCTTTGTCTACTGATTTGCTTTTATATTTGTCAAAAATCCATATATTTGTGAACATATTTCTGTTTCTTTCCTTCTACTCTGTTCCATTAATCTATTTGTCTATCTTATTTGAAATGCCACACTTAATTGAAATGCTCCACACTGGATTAGAGTATGTTTAAAATAAATCAAGAAATCAGATAGGGTTAGAACTCCAACTTTGCCTCATCTTTTTCAAAGTTGTTTTGGCTATTTTAAGTTCTTGCATTTCCAGATGAATTTTTAGATCAATTTGGCAATTTCTACACATACAACAAAGATATCTGTTGGACTTTTAACTGAAATTGTGTTGAATCTATGGATCAGTCTGGAGATAATCATAACCTTCACAATCTTGAGTTTCTAAACCATGAACAAAATGTATCTCTCAGTTTATATAGGTCTTCCTTAGTTACCTTACCAATGCTTTATCATATTAAATGTATTGCACATCTTCTGTAGATTCTTCTTAAGTACTTGATATTTTTGATGGTATTACAAAAGACATTGTTTTATTTCAGTTACTGATTTTTTTTTCTGTGTATGGATCTTGTATTCAACAACCTTGTTAAATTCACTTACTGGTTCTAGTGACTTTTGTAGATTACATCGAGTTTTCTACATTGACAATTTTAAATGTTAAATCCTTCACCCCCTTCATAAATTTATTCTGGAATGAATTCTGCTTGGTCATAATATATTCAATTTATGAAAGTTTTAAGAATTTTTACATGTATGTTCATGAAGGATATTGGTTTATATTTTCTTTCATTGTAATCTCTGTGAGTTTGGTATAATGGCAAAGTAGATCTCACAGGATGAGTTGGGAATAATTCTCTTCAACTTTTAGAAACTGTTTTGTGTAGAACTGGTCATTTTTTCCTCCTTAAATGTTTGATAGAATTCATCAGTAAAGTCATTAAGGACTGGGGTTTTCTTTGAAGAAAAATCTTAACTACAATCCAATTTCTTTAATAGACATAAGGCTATTCAGATTTTTTTTCTTGAGTGAGATTTGGTAGTTTTTATCTTTCAAGGAACGAGTCCACCATCTTCTTGGTCTCTTGGCTTTCCAAATAAAGTCGTTATTCCTTGCCCCAACAACATGTCTTTTGATTTACTGGCCTGCTGTGTGTTCGGAAGCAGAAGTTTGGACTCGGTAACACTATTAATGAGTTAGTCTCTATTTCTAGTCACATTCATTAAGATGGCAGAAAACTTAATCTTTGGTCAATTGTAAATATTCCCAAAACATATAGATTTGAATGCACATGTTTTTCGTCCACTTACTTTTTAGATATCCAGTCTCTAGTTCCAGTGGGCATATGCAGCGATCTCAAGGTGTGGACGGAAGGTACTGGACCGCCTGTAAACACATGGAGATTGGAGGCAGCTGTGATTTTAGACGTAGTTGGAACTGTCTGCTGCTCAGCTCTCCTCGTCTGCCCGAGGTGTGCACATTCCCATGCTGTCCCTGGCAGTTTGGCCCTGGCCACTGCTGCTGCGCTGTCCCGCTCCCCTTGTTTGGAAACATGGTTCTATGCCCATGCTCACAGCTCTCTGCAGCAGCAGGAAACTCAGTGTTTGCTCAGTCCTATTCTGCCTAAAATCAGAATCACTCCACAACCATTCCAAAAGTGCAAATATTCACAATATAATACTAAAATTGGGCAAATCTAAAAACAATACTAAATATTGGTGAAAACAGAAGTACATGGGAGAATTGCTGGCATATTCTTTTTGGAAATTATATCAACAGCTTAAAATTTTATATACACTTACTTAGTAACTCCTAAGAGTATGCTGGCATCTAAGTACAAAGGTTTGTGGGTACAAATGTCTTCAGATCGCTTACAATAACAAAACATTTCTAATAAACATATTATTTAAATAATTTTAAATTTAGGGGAAAGTTGCAAAGATAATTCACAGAGTTTCTGTTTATCCTTGACCCAGGTGCCCCTAACATTAACATCTTACATAACCACAAAAAACATTTTATAAGTAACCTGAATGTTCAGATTAGATTATGACAGCTTTTTAATATGTGTTTAAAGACAGAAAAATTTATACTAAATAAAATTTGAAAAGGAAATTGTATTGTTTAAACCTATTTATACAGTATAATGTATACATAGCATAATAAAGTATAATATATAAAATATCACTCATCTTCTTCAAGAATTTGCCCAAATATCTCCTTCTCAGTGAGACCTACACTAACTACCTTACCTAAAATTGCGAACTGACCCGATCCTGGCACTTAAAAATCTCTTTTAACAAAATTTAGTAGTAATATTTAATATTTATTGTGCATCCACCACCCCTCACTAGAATATAAACTCCATGAATGTAGGGATCTAGTCTGTTTTGTTCACAGCTATATCCTTAATGTCTGCAACAGGCTTTGTTACATACTAATCTTCAATATTGAATTTGTGAATAAGTCTATTAATAATAAGTGTCAAAACTTTGGAAGAACATTATCCAAAATATTGACAAAGTATCAAAGGGATATTTATATCCCATCAGCATTTTCCTTACTGTATACATCTTCTAACGTTGATATTTACAGTCAGAAAACATATTTTAAGTGGATAGTTGCTCATGTATCATTGAAAAACATTGCTAATGGAATTTGTATGTAAATGGTAAGGAACATGTAAGTCCTTACACATACCAGAGCCTCAGCATTTCCTTCAGACTTCCATGGACCACCTCACTGCCTCATTTACTCATCATTGATCCCAGTCCGTGATGATTTCCATTATTCTTGCTTTTTTCCTCCACTTTTTCCCTCCTGTTAGACATAAAATGTCTTCTCTTAATATATCCCTCTAATATTTAATTTCTTCTTTTTAACACAAGGTTTTTCTTTTTCTTCTCTCCACCACTTCATCCTTCACTACACATACCATCTATCAGACTTTCATGCTCTTCCTTCTTTTACACATCCCATAGCTTGCATTAGATGAAACACTCACATCTCCTTATCAAGAAATAGATCTGTGTTTTAGTCACATGTGTACTCCCCATTGCCTTACACAAGGGCTGGCATAGACAATACATTCAAAAAAGCATAACTTAGGGGTAATAACAAAGGGTAATCTTATTAAGTGGACCTGAATTTTCAACTTGGAGCCTGTGCAGACCTCATTAAAGAAGACAGACATGCCCTTGTACAAGCGATGAACATTCAAGAGGGGAAATTCAACCCTTATCTCATTCTTGGATCTAGTTTCCCCAGATGCCCTGCATCATCTGCACTGAACAAATCCTCAGCTTTATTTTTCTAGCTTCTCTGGTCATCTACTTACTACCTCTTCCCCTGTTACGTCATCACCCTGTGCCTTTGTTCTAACAAATGTTTCCATCTTTCTTGGTCATTACTTGGTTAGACTTATTTTTTTTCTCAGTGAACTCACACTGGCAAATAGCTTTCTGATGGCTTTCTATTTCACACTTATAAGCAACCACCTCTCAGACAACCTGACATTTCCAGTGGAACCCAGAAGTTATACAGCAACAAGAATGATTTTCAAAACAAATAACATCAACTTGGCACCTGTTACATGACATAACCTGTTGAACACTTTGTACAAATCCTCCTAACAATTCTAGGAGCTAAGAATAATTTTTATCTCTATTTCAGAGAAGACAAAACTGGATCACAGACAGTTTAAATAATTTGCCTAGATTAGCAAGAAGCAGAAACAGAATCTGAATCCAGATAGCATAGTTTTATAGTCTGAGCTCTTAACTATGTGAGAGATTGAATCACTTTTCTCAGTTTTCCCTGAATCTGGCCTTGAACCCCATTACGATCCTTTAGACCCTTATGACTTATTTTCTGGACTATAGCAATAGTTTCTCAACTGGGGATCCTACTCGTGTTTCTTATCTTATTTCACATTTAAAAAATTAACTAATTTTTATTCCTAAAACTCAACTCTGATGGTGTTACTACTATGCTCATCAACGTTGAGCACTTTCACTTAACTACAGAAGTCTAAACTTTTATCCAGGCATAAACAGTGCCCTTCAAATTAACACAACATCACACAAAACTTTGACAAATACTGGGTACACCAACCAGACTGAATTGCTTCTGACTTTCTAGGCATGCCTGGTGTGAGAGTTACCACATCTCTTTCCTCCTCATGTGGAAGGTTCAGCTTAAATCCCATATTGTCCATGGCACCTATCTTGATTTGCCCAGTCAACCAACTCCTCCTCTTCTGATCTCATGTACGGCTTCGGTGGACCCTCTATGATCCCACATGATAGCCAATCTTGTATCTCTCTTGCATTAATTCATTCAGCAAACACAAAGCTATATATACGTGTTATCTTTCCTACAAAACTTTAGATTATGAGAGAAAGGGCTACTTTTTTCCATGTTGGTATCTCTATGGCTCTTAATTAAGTATGTTTCACATAGGTTATATTTAATAAATAATGACTGAAACAAATGTATTCTTCTGTTCAAAAGTTTATTGGATACTTTTCAACAATTTCTCCTAAATCAAAATTGTAGTGTTTCCAGTTGTGAATTGGTCCAATTTTTCTCCATCTTTAATAGTCATTTCTAGACAACAAGGCTGTAAACAAGACATTTGGAGGGAAAAAGTGGTCTCAGACTCTTCCCAAGCTGTTGTTCATCTGTACACATCTGTTGGTCATTATTAGTCACAGGAAAATGTCTAAGATTTTACAAGTTTTATGTAAGTTTTATGTACTCCTTCAAAGTCTCTTCATTTTAGCCAACCAGAATTAGATCCTGGGTATACTAGCCCTTCCTATGTGCAAGAACTTGGCTCCCTGCTGCATCTTCCTGCACATTCTTTATGTAGGTAAAGCAAAAAAGCTCATAACCAATACCACACTGAACATAGTTCTGGGAACTCCAGATGCTCTTTTTCTTTCCTTCAGAAAGAAGAACATCTTACACATAAATACTACTTTGAAATTATCATTTTGGGGTTTTGAGAGATTATCTGGCTTTTAATACCATGTTATTAATGAACAATTGCATTTGGTAAAAATGATGGCCCCAATATGAAACCTCTCTCACTAACATTGACTCAATCACAAATACAAGCTCCTGAAATTTCATAAACATATAGAATCTTAGTCTTCAAATACTGCAATTGTTATTTGTTCATATGCATAACAATAAATTATTTTCAAGTCTGTGTGCAGAGCACATAGAAATGCATGGACACAGAATTCAGAATGATACTATGTTTAATGCAATATGCCATTTTTCCAATATTATGAATCACTACAAATAGGAGCTAGGAAAAAAATTAAATGTTATGTTCTCACATTATCTAATTGAATAATACACATTACTTCTTTTAACCAGATTTCTTCGTTTTTATTTTCACATGTGTATTATTCAGGATTCACAAGTATGTAAACAACAGAAAGCCAAGTCTTAATAAATAAAAACAGAACAATAAAATTATTAGTTTATATACTAGTAAATATGTACAAATAGCTCCCAAGTTTCAATAAATAAAAGAGCTGCAGACCTGAATCTTAGGAACAGAAACAAGAAACTCAAGGCGAATAAACTCTAGCTCTTCCTGGATTTTTGGTTTTGTTTTTGTTTTTGTTTCTGGTTGTACCTATGGTATGGAACATGGTTACAAATAATCTCAGTCCAGAAATCCCAGAAGAAAGGATGGTTTTATATTTCAATGCCTAGAAAGGAGACCAATTGATCTTCCATGAGTTATGTTATATGTTCACTCTTTGGACCAGTCACTGTGGGCAGGAGAATGTGGTAAGAAGAATGCACATAACTTGATAAAGACCCAGACTTCTCCCAAGAAAAAGCTACCACATTAATATACAACAACGTATAACCTGTTGGGGACTTCTGTACTGACGTCAGCTGAGAACGTGCAGGTAATGTAGGAGAGTAATCAGGAGAGTCCGTGCTTCACAGAGAGAGTGAGGTTTGGATGAGCAATATGGGAACTTAATAGTACGGTAATAATTTAGCATATATGGTGAGGTAAAATTGAGTGCCTGGGTACCAAAAGGATTAATCGTAATAGTTCAAACATTCTCTCAAAGCAGGAGATAAAATGTGCCGGAGCTCTCTATAGCTGGCGCCCCATTATCTGCTGCTGCAGATGATGCTCCATCCTGTGCAGCAATAGCCTCTTTACTGCCGTCCCTTGTACCTGCCTTCACTGCTTTTTCCAAACAGGTTTCCTTGATCCAGGTAAGGAAATGTGAGCCATGAAACCTTTTATTCTAATTCTGATTCTTATTATCTTTTAAATAAAACGTAACCTTATAGAACATAAATCACCTCTCAAAACATAGAAAACACATGAAAACACACATTAATTATGAAAAATCATCAATCCCTATTCAGTTCTTTTCGAACCTAGGGGTTCTTTATTTATGATCTAAAAAAATCACTATCAACTTCTTTTATCCTTCCAGCTATAAAATATTTTAATAGAGGATGTCATATAATTTAAAGAGGAAATGATCTCTCGTAGTTTAGAAAATACTTGTTGGGAGTTTTTTTTAACACTCACCACCAAAAACATAAGATTTAATTTGTCAGCCAAAGGCAAATTTCCAAAGAATGACAAAACCTATATTAAGTCACAGGCTGAGATTTATACAAGCTAGGGTCTGCTTAGTAGGATATTCTTATTTTTGATGAGTTTTAGACATTCTCCCCTAATAATTATCACTGAAGCCTATGGGTCTGTGGTCACCACACACCTAATGTTACAGTTAACGTTCTGATAGTATGGTATTCTTAATAGAAAAGTTATCCATATTATAGAAGTTATAAAATATATTTTAATAACAACTACAGTAGCATTCTGTGCAAAATGTGGTTTTCCTTGCTTGTATTCCCTCGCTTGTACCATGACAGTTCATCTGCGTGCCCGCCTAGTCTGGTAGTGAAAGTATAAATAGGGCCAGCCTCCCAAAGGGTTATTTTGAATTAGAAGCATGCCAACCCTTTGGCCTAGTAATTCAGCTAACAACAGAGTATCCAAATGAAATAATTAGAGAACCACACTATACACTTATTAAAATGTTTACTGTAAATTCATTTATAGTGCTAGAAAATGTCACGCTTCAAGAGAGTACATTCTGGCTACTAGAATAATATCCAAACAGAAAATGTTTTAGTACATTTTTTTTTTGAAGAACCTGACAAACTGATCAGAAGAACAAAAGAATAACATGTTACATAATAAGTTACTACAGAGAATATACAGCATAGATCCAGTTGAGTAAAATACGTATGCATAGGAAAAAATACAATTTTTGGTAATACCTTAAAAATAATTATCTTTAGTGGTAAATTCTACTTTTCATGTTACAAAATTTTTAAACTCAGATGCATCACTATTAGAATGAAAAGTTATAAAATTGAATCTTCAGTTATGTGATTTCATGCTCTACTATATTTACATGTACTCCATCCATGTGTGAAAAAATGTATGGAGATGCTTATGAAGACAGAAATAAGACAGACAGAGAACATTTCTTTCCCCCTTACAAAAAGGAAGGCATATGGGCAGGCATTATGTTCTGTTCATGAATACAGGGACTACAATTTGTCTATAAAAGCAGAAAGCAGGTGCAAAGATTCATTAAGGCTTTCTGTGGACAGAGTAGAGGTAGGAACATCTGGCATATGATGTACTACAAAAGAGAAACAAAGACCAGTTAGAAAGCTACTGAGGCAATCCAACGGAGAAATCCTGGTGGTTTGAACAAAGGTAGTGCCAATGAAGATGAAGAGAAGATGATGGTGATACAGTGTATTTTGAAGGTAGAAATGACAAGTCTTGGTGATGGACTGGGTAGAAGCTGGAAGGAGAGAAAGGAATCGAGGATGATCCCCAGGTTCCTGACTTGAGTAACTGGCTGGATGACAGTACCATTTAATAAAAGAGGAAAGTCTGGGAGAAAAAAAAGGTAAGATCAATTTTGGACGTGATAACTCTTGGGATCTCTAAGCATACAAGTGGATACATCAAACAGATTCTTGGACAAAGGCTTTGGAGAGCAGATACTTCAGCTAGAGGAGATATAAACTATGCATGTGTTGTCACACTGCTGTTTTTTGAAATCATAGAATGGATCAGATTAGGAGACAAGTTAGAGAAAAGAAAGGAGGGATGTGCATACGGAAGAATTTCAGCGGCTAGAGATTGTTGGGGGGGGGGGGCTAGGAAACAAGATTAAGACAGAGTGACAACAGAGAGGAGAGAGAAACCAAGATCACAGCAGGCTTGTTTCAAGAACAGAGCGGATGAAAGCATTGCTCAATGGTAGGACAATAAGAAAGACAAAGGCAGAAGTGTGCTCGTGGAATATTCCAACAAAATGTCACTGTGGGCCTTGGCAAGGGCAGTATTGGGAGCAGAAGCCAAGAGTGGATTGACAAGAAGATGAAAAGTTAAAGAATGTAGGCAGCAGAAATATGCAACTTTTTTTTTTGACAAATTTGTCTTTGTAGTAAACAGAAAACAAGGCAGTACTTGGAGAGGGCTGAGGAATCAAGAGAAGTGATTTCTTAAGAAAAAGCTTTTTTTTTCTTTAATTGGAATGATTCAGTAATGATTCTACATAGCAGGAAACAAGATGCTTTGTGTTACAAACTATTAATGAAAGTTTTCTGGGAGGTAGACAGCTTAAAACTGTATCTAAAAGACCTTTTTAAAATGTTCTGGACATCCAGTTGAAGTAAAGATGAATTCACTATTTTGTTTCCATTGTCTTTTCTTCATTACCACTCTCATGATATGAATCTTTTCTACCGTAATTTCTCATCTGGGTTACTACATTAGCCTCTCATCTTTCGGCTGTCAATTCAAATGTCACCTCTTCTGGTAAGCGTTATTTATCCCATTTATTTTAGATTCTGATTCTATCAAGTACATTTTACCAACCATAGCATGCATCCCACTGTATCATAGCATTATTTTCTCGTCAAAATTGGAAGAAAAAAGCAAATCCCTGAAGGCAAGAGCAAAGGTTCCTGAACCTTGTGGCCCCAGGGCATAGCATCCTGCCTGGCAATTGTTCTTAACTAGCATAAGGCAAAATAGCTGGAAGGAAGCTGGATAGAGTATTAGTGAGGGAAAAGAAGCATTTACAATTTACAGACAGTCCTCAGCTGAATCTTAATCCCATTATGCCAGCCTACTTGAGAACTACTGATCTGGGAGAACATCCGTTCCTGGGAAGCAAATGGAAAAAATTACTTCACTGTTTTGCTTATGGGTCTGAAATCATACCTAATTAAAAGAACACTTTGTTTTTCCTAACATAGCATATACTAAGAATTGCAGATGTCAAATTTTGGCACATTTGCAATAAACTTACCAAACAAAAATTTTAAATTCACTGCTTGAACCAGATAGAAGACTGGAAGGAAATTAAAAGTAACATTAATGATAACCATATTTTCCTCAAAACAGGCTGCACATTTTTTGAAGAACACTTATTTCTTATGGTTTGACTAATCCAAGTGAAGTGATAAGTGCAAATTTTGATGTGTCATTCTTTTGGATCTTACCATCAAAAATAAAAATATTTTACAGCATTTCACTTCTTAAGCAATATGGCAAAATAACAAAAACATCCTTTGGCACAGTATGATGTGTACATTTTCAAAAATGTTTAGGCTTTAAAATATGCATTCTATTCACCTCTGTTTTCCTTCCCAGGCCATCTACTCGTACCTTGCGTTGCCTTCAAACAAGCAACAGGTAACAGAATAATCTGCTTGCTGCAGATACACTCAGCATTTGTTTCTCAACCTCAGCTTGCAAGAAAGGGGCAAAAGAAAAGAGTATATTCTACTTCTTTTTCTGTTATCTTCTGGTTAGTTTATAGGTCCCAAACTTGTGTTTTCGGAATTACCCTCATGATACACGTTTGCTGAGTAGCTGGTTTCTAAAAGGATGTGTATCTTGCTAGAGGGAAACTTAGAATCTAACACCTAGTGAAATACTTAGAAATTTTAGTACCTTTTGGACAATACAATTCTAGAGCTACAATTTTTAAATTGAAGCCAATCGATTTTTATGTCTCCTGCTTTCCCACTTCTAAAATGTCTAAATGAATCCATCTCTTGTCCTCCCCACATCCTGGAGGCCTTCTCGTTTGCTGGTCTCCCTCTGCCTCCAAGGTAGCTAAGCCTTCCCGCATCTTACCCCATTGTCACAACATATACCCAGTTCTCATCTTATTCCTTAGTCAGGCTCACGGCTAAATGAGAAATGAATCGAGGGACCTAATTTATGATTCTTCTCAAAACAGCTGTGTCATCTTGATCACATTTAAGACAGAATTCTCAACTGCAACCACAATGAGATATTATTTCATAAGCAGCAAAAAATAAAGCTTCCTCTCAAAATGTAATTTGCATGTCAAGAAATACAGTAAACATATTGAAATTAGTTTTTATTTATTCCTGGAAGGAAATTAGGGAAAGGAAATTTATTAAAATTAAATTCAGAAAATAATTTTGCTAATAATTTCCTCTAATCATGTATGCATTTTGAAATATTTGTTTTATATCAACAGCCATCAGTGCTTTAGTAATATACCAATGAGAAAACAAACACAAAAATGTGAGAAGTCTAGAAACTACAGCAAGGAAGTAAACACCAGTTTGGGGAATGTCTGGCTTTTAACAAAGGGTAAAGAAACAAAACCTAGTAAGAGTTTACAATTCAGAAGTTCATAAGATACTTCCGTATGAAGAATGCATCTCTTCCACATTCCATTTCTAAAGAAAAATGGGTACTTTTGTAAAAGTCTATAATTTGATAGTGAGTATCTTACCCAGATGAAAAAGCCAGAATATTCTTTGTGAATAGAAAACAAATTCGTCTACTGCCACGGATTTAAGAGTCAGGGTGTTGAAGGAGAATAACAGGTTTAGAATAATCTCAGGGATAATGACAATTTCTTACTTCTGCTAAAATCTTAGAACCTTTCAGCTCTATTTACCTATACTTTGAACTTCTGCATTATAGTTGTCAGTCAATTTAATTCTACCTGAAAAAAAAAAATCCCTTTAGCTTTTTTAATTTGGTTTAGGATGGATGTTGACATAGTCTTTCAGTTTTTGGTCTGAAAATGCTTTATGTCTTCTTCATTTTTGAAAGACATCTTGGCAGGGTATAGAATTATAATTTGGTAATTAGTTGTGACCAGAGCATATGGATTTCTTTCTTTTCTTTTCTGTTTTCTTTCAGCAACTAAATATGTCAATATATTACCTTCTGGTTTCCAATATTTCTGTTGAGAAGTTAGCAGTTTTGTTCCTTTGATAGTAATGTGTCTTTTTATTTTTTTTCTGACTGCTTTTAGAATTTTATGATTTTGGTTTTCAACAGTTTGATTACTCTATGTTCAGGTGTGATTATCTTTTTATTAACTCTGGGTTCTCTGGGATTTTTGAATAGGCATCAGTATCTGTCATTGGTTTTCAATTTCTTCTTGGCTGTTAACTCTTCATTATTGCTTCTATCTTATTCTTTCTTTTATTGGGACTTCAAGTGAATGTATGTTATGTGATTCTCCTGTGTTGGACACTGTTGCTCTGTTCAGCTGTTTCCATGCTTTGTACCCTCTGTGCTTCAATTCAGATGTGTTCCATTGGCCTCTTTGTCTCTTTACTAATCATGTCTTCTACTGCATGTAATCTGCTGGTAAGCTCATCTATTAGGCTGTTAACTTTAGCTGTCACATTTTTGCAGTTGCAAAATATCAATTTGATTCGGTCTACAGATAATATTGAGATGCCATTTTTATACTTCCATCTATTTTGTCCGACTTCTCCTCTGTTTCCTTGAACATATTAATCACAGATGTTTTGAAGTCATTGGCTGTGAACAACAGTATCTAGATTAACAGTGACTTTATTGTCAGTTACTTTCTATTTTCATTTATAGTCTTTTTTTTGTAACTCTGATTGCTATAAATGTTTGATTGCAGGCTAAATACTATGTGCGAAAGAACATGAGACTACAGAAAATGTTACCTTCTACCAGAATGTTGCCCTTTCCCTCTGTTAGGCAAATGGTCTAAGTTGCTAATCATATCAATTAAGCCTCAGAATAAGCTTGTTCTAGATTTCCTTAGAGATTTAATTTGAATCTATCTACTCCTGGGTCAACTCTGTCTTTCTAGCATATATGTTCTTGGCTTTGGATGGAAAACTTGGAAAGTATTATCTCATCAGTCTTGAAATTCTGCAAAAGATTCTTACAAATAATATTCAGTATTAAAACAAAATTTAGTTTAATATTAGAAGGTAATATTTGAACTTCAAAATTAGTCGACTATTTAAGTTTTCCAGCCCAGTTTTCCAACTTCTTGCCAATACGACTTCCAAGTCTGGCAAGTATCTTGAGGTAAAGATTCAGCTGGCCTCTTCTCCCTCGGAGGGTTGGCCTTCTAAAACTATACAAAACTGTTGGAGAATTCATTCTGCCTTTACAGAAGGCTAGTTCCAATTCCTCAGCCTTCTATGGAGCGCCAGAGTCGGGAAGTGTCCCCTGACTATGTCTCATTTCCAAATTGTCACGGTGGCTTAGCATGACCACTACAATTGCTACGTTAGCTTCCTGCTCCCTAACAGAAGCTTTCTGTCAGAATTAAATCCAATCATTAGCTTTTCCAAGGAATCAGCAAATGTCCCCAGGGCTGGGGAAACAGGAACTTCTCTTTTGTCCTTCTCAGGCTCTCTGTGGATATGATTTATGTTATTTATCCAGTTTTTTTCCTGTTTTACTGGAAACATTTATTTGCCATTAACTGCTTCTCACCCAGAGGGGGAAATTCTCCACCTGCTTTGTAAGCTTTAAAATTTTGTTGAACTTGACTCTAATTTTATTACCAAAACAAGCTAATAAAAGTTTGTCAATTTTTAGTGCTCTGAATATTGAATTACATTTGGTCAAATACATCACACCCGCCTTCAAGATTCTTACATTTCCCCCTTAAAAGGATGCCTGTACATACCCTCTGTTGTGGGCAATTCCTTTCCAGTTTGGAGCACATATTTATACTAGAAACAATCCCAAAGCTATTGTGATTTTTTTTAAATCAGCTAACAACTACCAGAAAGATTTACTGTGTAATTTTAGGAATCAAGATAGGAAGAATAAGAGAAAATTTGTGGGTATGAGAGTTGACAGTACTAGAGAGGCAAAGTTAAATATTTTATAAAATTGAAATAAAACCAAGAGCTGAATGAGAAACCAGATAAAAATGAGAACTCAATGATGCAGAAAAATAAGGTTCACAAGAGTGAGTGAGCGAGTAGAAAGCATTAACAATTTCGCATAAATTAGGAGAGCATGTACATAATATAAAGTAAAAGATCATTCAGGAATATTCAGTTAAGTTGAAGATAACTGAATTTATCCTCTACTAGAAAGGAGAAAAACAACATCATGGAGTTCAGGGCATCTGTCAAAAATATAGTCTCTACTACACAAAACCAACAGCTCAAAATTAGAATTACATTAAAACTCAAATAAACACCCCTTCTGATTGTATTTCACTTTAGTGACCTTTAAATATTAAATTTTTGTTTAGCTTAGATAACTTATCTTCAACGAATCTTCTTTGGGTTATACATAAATAATTCAGAAATAGTAAATAAAATTTCTGAAAAAATAAGTTTGACTGTGTGAAACAGGAACTCTTATATAGCAGAATACCAAGCATCAAAGACCAGTACCAAAGTTTCACCATGGAGTAATCCAGAACAAAGCCTATAGGACACGGAAATACTGACCATTGCTTTTTGTAACATAATATGTGTCAAACAATTAGAAACTGATTAAGTAATTATTTATTGATCTTTGCATGCAGGCTTTGACATCAATTGAAACAAAACAAAACTTATTGTGGGTCCAAAGCACATTCATTAACTGAGTCCACTGACTTTTCATATACTTGATTCTATCACTCCTACAACATGAGTGGCTGGTCACAGACAAAAAGAAAAGATGACAACTTCATTGAGAAGTAAGGTTTAAATTTTAAGTCAATAGTTTATAGGTTGGTTTTGTTCTCAGGGTCTTAAGTTCTAGAGCACAGAGTATTCTGTGTTTTTTTTTCCCCCAAAATATGGTTTTATAAAGGTAATGAACATACATGGCATAAAACACAAAGTACAAAAGACTACCTTTTTAAAAACTGAACCTCCTTCCTAAATCTACCCATTCTTTTCAGTTTCCTGTGTTTTCTTAAAAAAAATGCTATGCATATATGAGCATATGTATGTCTATCCATGTATCTGTCTACCTATCACCCATCTGTTCATTCTATACATCAAAAGTAGCATATTAATCTTATTTCTTATACCAATTTTTTTTGAAATGGTAATATATTTTGAACATCTTCCATATTGGTGTATATATAGGGTTACTTCATTCTTTCTAAAGCCTCCTAGATCTGTGGAAGCTTTCTTCTTTGATACAAACGTGGCCACAGAGTTTATAAGTTAATACTAATTTTTTTAGTAAAGAAGAAAAAAAAAAGATATGCTTGTTTATCTGTTGGTGGTCAATGTCTTCAATCCTCCCATAACTGACTTCCTTTCATGTTTACCATATATAATAATTTAATACACTTTCGAAATTGGCATAACTTACTTCAGTTGTATTTTATTCATTCAAATTTTGAGAATCATAATTTCAAATAATGTATGGCTGTCTTCCAGTTTTGAAAAAACTCTGCCCTTAGAGGACTTGGGAGAAATCTGGAGAGGCAATTACTGGGTTAAAACTGGCATCCATCCAGAAGGCTAGTTCCCCAGCTGAGAGACTGTTATGAAATTCGTATCCATTAACTCTGAAATCATTTACAAATATCATTTACATGTGTGCACAGTCTCATTGGGATTTGGTCTCTGACTTGACCGGTTTGGGAAGCTGTCAAGCACAGATTATTTAAGAGTATCCAAACTAAATTGTGATCCTTCCAACCTAGTCATCCACTTAGACAAAAATGACCAAATCTTCGGTCACTGTGTTGGAACAGGAGAAAGCCATCATATTAGGAGCCTTGAATTGCATTCTGTTAGATTCTATGAAGAACATAATCAACCTGAAAGTGGGCAAATAAATATCAGTTAACTCAAAAATTAAGAACAAAAATCATAAGCAAAGTCAGTTAATGGTCTTTACTTATGAGATCAGAGAAGCGTAAAGTAATAATTACTAGCATTTGCACTATGTATGTAGGGTTTACAAAATACATTCACAAATTCTGATTTAACTTACTAATTGGAACTTGGCATACTGCACATTTATGAGTATAACCACAAAGCGAGTACAGAGATTTGCATGTTAACATACCATATGTTCACACAGGCTCTACCTATGACGACGTTAATACCTTTAAATTATTACAAAGGAATGAATGGAAGGAGGTGATCGGGGTGGATTGCTTCTAAGGTATTGTTAACGTTCTGTCTCTTAATTTGGATGCTGCGTTCATTGGTATGTTCAACTTGTGAAAAGCCATCAAGCTAAACATATATGATTTGCATAGATTTGTATATCCCACCTTACTTCAATTAAAAACTTTAAAATGGGAGGAAACTA
Source organism: Vicugna pacos (assembly GCF_048564905.1). NCBI lineage: Eukaryota > Metazoa > Chordata > Mammalia > Artiodactyla > Camelidae > Vicugna > Vicugna pacos. The sequence continues at coordinate 10,946,176 of NC_133000.1, read as the reverse complement.
CAGAGTAGCACATGCTCTAAATAATAAAAGAAAAATTTTACAACGTTAACCATAAATGTATCCAACTGTTCAGGGTTCATACATTTTTGGACAGATAATCATAATGTGGCACCTTTTATAATTCTTTTTTCACATTATAATGTACTATGAACTAAAACTTCTTCCTGACACTAATAATACCTCTAATGTAGCATTTTAATTACTTTAATTATTTTTTCTATCTGGTGACACCATCATTTATCTTTGGCTTTTGTCATTTTCTTCTTCACGCAGAAATATATCACAAATTAATTGGTATCTTTACCTGTTCTGTTAGTTCCCTTGTGCCCTCCTCTGAATGTCTATGTTGGTTTCTATTTTTATTTTGAGCCATCTAATCAATTTTTTTCCCCAGATTTGGTTACATCATTAAAATTAGCTGGCAATTATCTTAATGTATCTAAACTTAATTCTCCAAGGATTATTTCTGCTCTAAAATTGACTTTATAAGGAAGAAAGTCTTTGGTGTCCTGAAGATTATAATAACAATGCTGGAAAAACACATCTGCTATAGATAACTCCAGGGAGTGAAAGCGGCTGGGACCACTGCTGGTCCCCATTGCAAGGACTGGCCTTGTTCTTACTTCAGGTAAATTGTGAATCACTCCTAAGTAGATTGCAAATTTTTTCAAGACAATAAACATGATATATGAATATCCTTTGTATCCTTCACATTTAGAATAAAACATGGCAGGTAGTAGGTGCTCAATAAATTTTGGAATAATGAATGGATGGATAATCAGGTAAGTATGCGCACTAACAAACGAATGAATACATAACTTGCTCTTTTCAAGATACCTTGGATCCTTCCTCACTCACAATGAGATAGTGAAGTAAAGACAATAATTTTTTCTCTGTAATTGTGATTCTGTATGTATTCAACTCAAAGTCACAGTCATAATTCCAAATACACTGAAATACTTTCTTTTATCATAATGAGAAGTAGCGTTTACACAGGTTACCACCGCTGTTTCCCTGGAAAAACTAAGCTGCCTGCTTTCTAACTCCTTATTCAGTTTACATGCTTTCCTTTACCCCCAAACTCCTTTTCAGGTAATCTCATCTTAAAGGCAGAGGGTACCATCTTTATATGAACCTTTATTTACTGCTCCTCAATGCCTAGCACAGTGTTTTGTGAATTATGGCTCTTTATTAAGTGTATTTGATATGTACTTGCCAACTACAGATTTAGGTTGGTGTCTAGCATGATAAGGCAACCTTATCACACGAATTTCTCCCAACTTCTCTGCCCATAGTGAAGAATTTTTTTACTGTATTCCTCAGACATCATCTTTACTCCAAAATGAAGATTCGGATTTTTCACTGCCTTGCTCGTCTGATGATCTTATAGTCTGTGATTTTTCTTTCCCTACTTCATGAAAGTTTCCTCCAAGAAACATCACTTACACAGCTGATGGCTGATAATGGGAATTTAGGTCCATATCCAGTGATCTGGAGGGAACAGGGGAAAGTAATAACATGCTATTTAATGGACACATTCCCTAACTTTACCACTACTGGTGCCACAGAAAATTATTACTGTAGTAAAGAAAAAGTAACATTTATCGAGCATTTTTCTAAAAAAGATTCTGTGCTAACTCAAGAAGTTCGTCGAATAGAAATTTATCTAGTCTGTGAAGCTAAGGAGAGAAATAGCTGGTATTAAAAAATTCTCAATCAGCAGGAACAATGGATGAAGGTACAGAAGTCCCTGGGGCACCAGTCAGAACACACGTGAGTCATGACTCTGCAGACAGAGCTAGGACTTCATTTCTGTGCTCAGACTTCACGTTTCTGTTTATGCTGGGAAGCTTTACCACTAGTCCTTCAGGGAAGGGTTCTGCATCCAATTTCTGGCACTTTTTTTCTTGAGGTAAGTTGATAAATCTCTCTGTGCTCCCATATCTTACCTTGAAATTATTGGAGAGATTAAATGACATCATGTATATGAAGAACACAGCACTGAGTGTCTAGAGCATGTTAGCTTATCTCCTATTGGGGAACTTGACAGACTTATTGCACCAAAGTCATATTCTGGGATCGGGGCAGAGCCTTTCCTTCTGGAAAACCTCAAATTTCTTTCATCTTCATGGCTTCTCTACTGTTTCTTGAGTCCATCTTGTCCTTGCCAAATGATAACTTTGTGGAAGACACATGATACGGGCAATAGCACAGGAGATGTCAGCAACAGCTGGAAGCCGTGAAACCTCTGGAACAGTAGTAACCTGCCTAGTCTATCAGAGAACCGTGAACGCCGCGAATCGGGACAGCCTAGGAGCAGACTGCCTGTGTCATCAAAACCCAGAAAGACATGGGACACGAAAGCCCAGATTTGGAAAGACAGCAGGATCCAGAAGACCATGGATCAGGGACTTCACTATCAGCAGTTTAATGTCTTTCAACCCAAAAAGCTATACCCTGTCAAATCATCCATCAATTGCAAGGAAAAATAATGATATCTAGGGGTATGCAAATGTTTAAAATATTTTCCTCCTATGTACTTTTCAGAAAGTTACTAGATAATATATCATACAAACAAATTAGCCAAGGAAGAGGAAGACATAGAAAGAGAGGTAAGGGATGTCCCAGGTGATGGTGAAGGAAGTTCTAGGTAATAGCCCTTCAGTGGGTCTACAACAGGAGAATAACAGCCTGCTTAGATTGATGTAGAAGGGTCAGGGCTCCGGATAGGACCTCTTCTTTAAAAGGATGAAATAAATTAAATGCCTCATATGCCTGAACATAGAAGAGAGTCACACTTCTGTTAGAGAACTTGTAGATTAATCTGTGCAGATAATACTGAGCTAAGAAAAACAGACAATTAATAATTCTATGGAACATAAATTTTTGTTCAAAACAGGTGATCATGGTCAACAGTTTAACTCTGAAGTGTAGTTACATATCCATTCTATTATACACTATGAACATCAATCTAATAAAAATTAGAATGGAACTGCTTCAGAGAATGTGAGAAAGAAAAAGCACATATATGAGAGAAGGAGGAAGGCTGTGTTATTAGAACTTAATCCTCATCTTCTGTTGCATGAAATCATGAACTGTCTCAAGCCAAAAAAGTCAGCAAATAACAGTTTTGGAACGTTACTTAGTAATATGGATTCAAGAGCCAAAAGAATCCATTAGATCGGTTGAGATAGAGTGTCTCTGTAGAGTAAAAACTGGCAGTGGGGAGAAGTCAAGAGAGTCATTCTGTATGAAGAGTCTTGTAGAACTGTTTGCCTTTCTAAAACCTGGGTATAACTTTGATAATAAAAATTATATTTAAATAAATAAAATTCTATTTCAGTATATTAAATTCAAAACAACGTTCTGGTGATAGTTCTTACAGGTATTTCAGATTTATATTGGGACCTAATAGAATCCATCCTCTCTTACAGTCCTTTTGCTCAGGCGTCTTCCTAAGGAGGCAAAGACTGCATTATCTAGCTCCCACCTACCTGGAATTTTTCAACTGTGGTACTTTAGCCATTAGGGGCCAGATAATTCTTTATTCTGGGGAGCTGTCCTATACATTGCAGGGTGTTTATCAGTATCTCTGGCCTCTACCAGCTAGAGGCCAACCTCCTTCTCCACAGTGACAACCTAAACTATCTCTGGACATTGCCAAAGGATCCCTGAGGGGTACTAAGCCCCTCCAGTTGAGAACCACTGCGTGAGAGAATGGTAGGGAGTGTGGCCGCCCAATCCCCAGAACGAAGTGCAGCCAGAATGGGGGGAGAATGCGTTGAGAGGCAGAAAGAAACGTACTTTGAAAAAGAATATTAAACATTACAATGTAATTTTATATTTGAAATAATACCTGTGGTATGGTCTCAAAATTGGAAAAAAAATAGACCCTGAAATGGGTGCTACTATCTATTGGGAAGACAGGAAAGATATCTGAAAACTTGTTTTATTTTTTTAATTTGAAAAAAGAAAGAAAAACTCCAGATTTACTGAGAGCTATATAACATGGACTGATACCTGCACCTTCACTCTGTTCGTATGACGGACAAACGGTCAAGTCAGCAGCTGTAGAAGCTGCATCCGGGGGAAGTGACAGCGAGACTCTCATTCATTCGTGTTGAAATGCATCGCTGTTTAGAGGGGCTGAAGATAGATGGTTTACGGACACCACTACCTTTCCTTACTTACGCAAGTACTCTAAATGGAAAAAAGGCTTTAAAAATGCTCCTGGTACTGTAGGCACAAAGAAACAAAAACAAAATGCTAGAGTTGACCTCCCTCCTACTCCTAGTATAATTTCTTCATCAGCCATGTGATGCTGTTAGGAAAAAAAATTTAAATGTACACAAAAACTCGATTCATAAATTGTACCAAATATGCCACACTGATGAGGGATGTTGAGGTGGGTGGGGTGGGCTACGTGCAAATTCTCTGTAATTTCTGCTCAATTCTGCTGTGAACCTGAAACTGCTCTAAAAAATAGTTTGCGAATTAAAAAAAATGTGAACAAAAACTTGAATAAAAATGGCATTTTATGAGGACTATTTAAAATATTGATTTATATAAAATTGTATTAAAGACAAACCATTCAAGTATATACTATCCTGAGAATATAGTTGATTATATGTATGAATATATAGATACACACACACATATAAGTTTAATTAAAATATGTGAGTGTATATGCCTTGAAAAGCAGTAAAGAGTGACACATTTGCTTGATACATGTCCATAGAGGGAACGATTAATCCAGGGAATTCTTCAAAGCAACACGGGATTCGTCTACTGACTCTAAACGTCTCCTCGAAGTGCTGAGATTGACATGGAGTTTTCTAATTCAGATGGTCTTTCTCTCAATTAAAGAGGTTTTACTTGTAAAAATTTGCCCACAGAAATGATCATAGGTGATCTGGAAAGTAGTTTAATTTACTCACCCTGCTTTAGAACCAAAAGTTATCTGAACAAAATTAAACTCCAGCGTTATCAGAACTGGAGGGTCTACAACATGCTGTGTACATAGCGTAAGGAGAGGTCTATTTTTTTCAGAGATGAATGGATGGCTTGTCATCCAGAGCCTCCTTTAGAAATGTCTCCTCGTTCAAGCCAGAGACCAAAATGAGTCGTGTCAGAATCCCAGGCCACACTAATATCCAACTAACACCTCCTCCGCAGTCCTACAGATGTTTGGGCTAAAATAAATATTGTTCTACTTTGAAAATTTTGCAACACTGTATCTCAAATTCTAATCTGTAGATATAAAAACACTGTATTAATAGAACTTTTTTCTTCTGCAGAACATTGACCACTTGTTGTAACACTTGGCAATTTGTGCCTTAAGAAACAAAAACAATCATGTCTCTAACTGACCAGGCCCATAAAACCGGAAACCAAATAAAGTCAACCAAACGCAAAAGATGAAATTTAGAGAGAGGGAAAGAAAACACTTAAAAATGTGTTCACAAATATATTCTTAAAGTTAAAACTAAATTTTCACACCATGTCAAATGCCTACTACAGTTTAAATACACTGCTAACCAGAGGGTGCACGAAAATTAACCTTGTCAGCTAAGCTCCAGAGCTACAGAGTTCATCCTGTAGCCTGGACGATAACTAGACATTGAAAGATTTTAAACAAGGAAGATGGATGGGATCCACTTAAACATCACATTCCTTTAGAACTTTTGTTTGGCTCTTAAAGTTTTCTTGGTTCCCCTGGTAATACTCCCACAGTAAATGCTTTACTATAATTACAGATGAATTTGGGTATATTTTGAGACATTAATCTTCGTTAATTGGTATTATACATACGTACACACAGAACAAACAAAAAAGGAATTCTTCCAGATGTAGGGAAGGAGAAGGGGTCAAGGACGGGTCAGAGAGCAGGCCCAAGAATCTCACAGAAGCATCAGAGAGACGATAACCAAGGCCTGCAGGAGGGATGGGAGACACCGCAGGAACCACCGGTGTAGACTGACGCGGAATTATTAACCCTAGGGGGGACAGGAAGTCAGTTATACACAAACTCAGCAGAATGGAGGGTCAAAACCATGGGTTAATTTTTCGTTATTTATAGATAAGCAAAATTATGTATTTTGAATGCACACCTCTGCTCCCCAACCTGGGGTGCTGAGTGCTGAGTGCACCTGGAATCATCATAGGCTGTGTATCTGGTGCCACCACAAGCAGCGGGTTTTGACCCAGTGCAGTCTTTGCTGCTCAGCACTGTTCCTGACCAGACTCCTCTCCCATGTTCCCAGTGCCCGTAATGAGTCTCTGCACCTCTGCTTAAGTCTTTTGTTCCATTACCAGCACCTCTCTGTTTAAGTGGTGATCTTGCCTTCTAGTTCTCTGAGGAAATCAAGGTCCTCAAGCACCATTTGCCTGAGCCTCTTGCCCTCTGTCTCCTTATATCTGCAGCAACTTTCTCTTCATTTTCCTCTAAGCTGAGGGGGGCGGGGGGAAGCTTTGTTTCTCTCCCAGGCTCATTCTTTTGTCCTTCAGTCTAGTAAGATAACCATTCACTCTTTCCTGTACTTTCATATGCTCTTTCTCCGTTAGCATCTTCTTTAAAGCTTATAAATATTCTCATTTCTATCTCATATTAAATAAATACCATCCTAGCCCATGTATTTTTCCCTGTTGGCTGATCTTTCTCATATTTTACTTCCAAATACAAGATTCTTATATAGTAGCCAACACTTAACAAATTTATTCCTTTCCTCCTGTTCATTAACATCTGTCCCCACTTGTCCAGTGACCCACATTGGTCATACGGACTCTTCATGACTCCTAGGCTCCCGGTGAATATCAATTGGATATGAGACTTCATCTATATTGAAGATGGTATCATGCCACTTGATTTGTTCATGTCACTTGACCTTCTTAATGAAGTCTCAGATCACTCTGCTTTCATAAAACCACCCAGTATGACTGTTCCTCGTCCAATTTATTCTTGTCTCCTAATCCTCTAATCATTTCTTCTCAGTCATCTTCATGTCTCAATTTTATTTCTAATTGCTCCTTCCTATGGCTTTTCACCTTAATAATGCCAATCAACTCACAAGTCTTTGAACACTTAATTCTATTGCATGCCTTGGGCCTTTGCCCTTGTTACTGTCGCTCCAATGCTTAATTTGCATTTACCAGTTAAAGCCCAGATCAGGTATTATCTTCGCCAGGAAGCCTGCCTTAACACCCTCTGGCTACACTGGACGACCCTCTCAAGGGTTTCCATTATATCGTGTGTACATTTTTATCTCTTGCACTCAGTTTTCACATTTTAAATAATTTTACAATTATTTGTCTGTTTCTTCCATTAGGCTGTTATCTTCTTAGAGACAAATGGTGTTTCATGAATCTGTACATCCCTATCAAACAGAACAGAGTAATAGGGGCATAGTGTTTACTGAAAGCTTGTGGAATGAGTGAAATATATTTAATAAAGTGGAATAGCTTAGTAATAATGGAAAGCTACTAAAAGCTTCTGAGTGGAGGAGTTGTACAATTTAACAAGTATTTTGTGACATCCAATCTGGAAGCTTATGAAACAAAGATCCGAGTGAAAAGGAGTCGGAGAAGCAGCATGCGAGGCAGGAGATCGTGGGAGGAGTGCCAGTGACATTCCACAGGACAAGAGACAAGAGATTCCCAAGAATTAAGTAATAGTCAGCAACATTCCTATAACAATGCCAGAAAAGACAAGCTGGAAACAGATGGAATGATGAAAATAGACTGAAGAATGGCCCATAAGGAGGCCCAAGTCTTAATCCCCAAAACCCGTGAATATGTTGCCTTACATTGCAAAATGGACTTTGCAAGTGTGGTCAACGTAGGGCTCTTGAGATGGAGAGCTTGCTCTAGATTACTACGGTGGATCCAGTGTATTCACAAAGATTCTTACAAGAGGAAATCAAGAAAATCAGCATCATCAATATGTGACGTCAGGAACAGAGGTCACAGGAGTGCGGAGCCACAAGCTAAGGAACGCCAGCGGTCTCTAGAAGGCGGAACAGCCAAGGAAGGGACTCACCCTGGAGTCTACAGAAAGAACACAGGCCTGGCAACTGAGTTTTAGACTGCTGAACTCTAGAACTGTAAGAGGACAAAGCTGAACTGCTTTAAGCCACTAACTTTGGGATACTTCGCTATAATAGCAGGAAGAACCCAATACACAGACCTCGAGCAAGTAAAAGGATAAATTATAAGGGGAGATCACAGGCATAAACCTCACGGGTGAAAAAGTCCATTTAGTGAATGAAATTATAAAGGACAGACATTTGGAAAAACAAGATCATGAAGCCATTTCTTCACAGGAGAAACTTAGGTCTGTTCAACCGGAAAAAGGGAAAATGGAGACAAAATTATCAAAGATTATGAAGAGAAACAGTGTATGTGAAGGGATGAATATCCCATGGAAACAATCAAGAATACTGTAATACACACAGCTATCACGTGCTTGCTCTGTGACAGTCGTCAGTCAGGTCCTTCCCACTTTACAGAAGCATCTTAACGAGTTCTCAGAGTGACCCATTTACTGATGAGGAAATTACGGCTGAGGGTGGGTAAGTAATTTGTCCAGGCTATACACCCTACAAATTGTGGAGCAGGACTTGAATCCACTTCTGCCTGATAACAAAGATCATGCTCTTAACCTGCCGAAGAGAGAAGAAAGGTGAGCACTGCTGTCAAGTCCTGCCTCCCCATCCTTTGAGACGGGAGGGGAGGAAGTGAAAATGGATGAAGAAATTAATGAGCTGTGGATACAGAAGAAGGAAGATGAAAATGTCCTTCGTAAAATAAGTTTAATGTTTTTTCATGAGCCAACTTTTGAAGTATGAGGTCAATATCAAAATATTTTTCCACTGAATCACAATATTCAATCAATATGTGATTATTTTTATGTGCAATTTTAATGGCTACTAGATGGTTGAGAGATTCAGTTCAACTAAACTTTTTATGTTTTACCCTTAAAAGAGAAAAAATAAGTTAGGAATAAAATTCACATACCAGAGTGTTCAGGTTGAATCTAAATCAAAATAAATTATATTTCTAGTGAGTTTCAAAACTATGAGCTATTATTTTCCCACATCTCTGAGTGACAGATTTCACTGAGTCAGAAAGTCCACACTACTTTGCGGAACATAGTGTAAATTGTCTTATCTGAATGGTACTTTGTGCTTCTAATTTGGGAAGGTTCTTGCTAACAATCTGTCTGCATCCAAAAAAGGAAGAGAGACTACGGTAAGAACTGGGTAAGTGCAAAGAATCAGTCATTAGTGTGCAGATGTTTTCACAAAGACTTTTTAAAATGTTTAAAATCTATGCTTTCTGAAAAATCCAGGGATTATTCTAAATTTTAAACAACTAGATGTGATTCATGCAACATTTGATTGGAATTGGGCTAAGTTTTGAAGACAATTTGAAATGCAAATTGATCCCCAAAACAATGTAAGTGGGGAAACATTTCAAATAAATGGGCCAGTTTGAGCAGTTCACAGAAGATAAAGATAAATTAAGGATTTCAAGGAAACTGTTATAAAGCAGAGTCAAAATTTGTACTAAAGCAGAAAAAACAGACTGTCATTTTGAAGAAGTAAAAGTCTGAGGTAGACAATAAACATAAGGTGATGCATCAGAGTTTATAGGAAAAGGAAAAAGTTTAAAATCATAACACAAATTGAGAATGGAGAACAGAAGTACAAACTAAGAATGGCAATGTTTCTGCAGCAAAGCAGAGCAACTGAACTGGACATGATAATCAAAATACAATGAATGAAACATCCGTGAGTTTAAAAAATAATGCCTAAGCCTACAGATCAAGATATTTTATTATATTCTGAGGGGCGGGGGCAATGAAAAAGACCCTTAAATGAGACACATCCTGGAAAATAGCCTTCTAACAAGATTAAAAGTATACCTCCAAGCGAGGTCTATGCAGAAACTGAATATGCAAAAAATTTGAGGCTCTATTAAAAGAACAATACTCAAGTTCTCCCCTAGATACTGTTTCAAACTTCCGGGTAACAATGGTGAAGCCTTTAGTGCAAACAAAAAGTTTTGAACATGTGACTTTGGCCACCCCGCCAAATTGGATTTGTCAAAAATAGCAACAGAAAATTTCAGATACTTAAAGACTCTGAAAATAAGTCTCCCCTCTGCCCTTCTTGAATAAAAGATTCCAAGTAAGAGTTGCATTAATGTCTTGCGCATCCTTGCGTAGCTCTCCCTGAAAGAGCCTGTGTTTGTGGGAAGTTTTCCTCACTTACTATCCATCCCCACACAAGGCGAGCTCTGTTCACGGGGTTTGCTCACAGGGAGTGCCATCATCACCGCTGACTTACGCTCAGTCTCTGCTCACGCGCAAGAGAAGGCTGCTCAGAGCTGTTGCTGGAGGGCACCCCGTGCCCATCTCAGCTGCAGCCCGCTTTATCTGAAGTGGTCTCATTTCTTTGGCTTACAATCTGCCTGTCTCCTCCTCTGGGCTTATTCTAGCCACGGGCTTTGTGCTGGTATTGGTGGCAGGACTGAGTCTGTGCCGGTGATGATGTGGGCTAAGATCTCTTCCACTTCCGGTCCTCTGTCCTTAGCACCTGGATTCGTCCATCAGAGGACGGACAGAACAGTGCAGCTGCCTCTTCAATGCTTCCATACTTCTCCTTGCATACTCATACAGTCCTTGTAAACCAGTGCCCCTCAGAGTCCTTGAAGTACAGTGCATATTAAAAACCTTTGAATAAAGGAATGAAAGGGAGCTGCTTAGCTAGACATTATTTTAAATTGTACTTTTGGTTGACTGAGACTCCAACAGTTTGTGTGACATTATAGAATTTGTGCATCTGTTGTTCCTCATGTATATTAAACAATGTCTTGACTTGTGGGGCCAATTGTGGCTACTTTGTTATTATAATTTATTTATATGAGAGCTTTTCCCTTTCATTGAAAAATATTATATTCCTAATATAATTGGCCCCAGTGTATGTCTCTTATATGTAGCATTCAAGTTATGTAATAAAAGGTTAGATAACTTAATCAAGTCAGAACATGTTATATCTAAAGGATAGATGCACAGTTAATATTCCATCTTCAGTGAAAACAAGACAGTGGACAGGGACATGCTGGTGCTGGCTCATAGCAGCTCGTGACAACCAATTGTTAAATTTCCAGAAATTTTAAGAGCTGGTTGTCAAAAAAAGGCATTAATAAAAATAAATTATGTGAACATACAGTTAAATAAGTCATATGAAAACCAATGATAATTAATAACCAAAAGTTATCATTTTCTAATTTTTTACTGCACTTTATAATTATGCTTTTGGGTCTGTTCACATTTATCAGAATTCTATGGGAGACATACCATATAATGGTGTCCTGCTAAGCACATCCTCCCCACTCTTCATTGCTGTCCACCCTCATTCTGGGTCACGTATTCAGCACTGATAGGTTGGATTTCATCATATTAATTTGAAGTTTTCAATTTTTTAGTCAATGCAGTTATTCACAACAAGATCTTAGTTCTCTGGAGAGCAAGTCTGAATCTTCTCTTGGTGTTACCTCCATTGCACAGAATACACAACAAACGCTGCTAGGTTTTCTGCTACAAAGGTAGCATTGAGGACTAAAACGCTGAGTTCCTTTTCAGAAACGAGGACCAAAATATCCTACTGAGCATAAAGAGCCTGATAGTCGAAGCTTCTGATTCTTTACCTTAGAGACTGTTCAAATCACCACTATTGTCTGGATTTCTGACTCTGCCATGGTCTGAGATTTCCTGGTTAGTCCAAGGAGTGTAAGAGGAAGAACTACAATAAAGAAATAAGAAAATTGGGAATAAAGAGAACTTCACCTGGAGGGATGCAACAGGAGTATACCTAGGTGACTTGAAGCAAGGACAGCAAATGAGAAGCTTTACAGAAAAAGAAAAAAAAAACAGAAGGAACTGGGAAAGAAATATATATATTTAAATATACACATACCTCCAGAACAAGTCATTGGATTTTCCACAAGAGGGAAGAGTGTTGGGTGCATCATTCCTACTTAAGCCACTTCTTCTTCCTCCAAACCTTAAGCTGGTTACAGTAGGCTGTTCCTTATCTCTTACTTTTTATGAAAATAAAACACTCCTTGGCTCACAGCCTTATTTTTATCTAAAATTTTGCATATCTGACTTATCTTATCTCCTGTGGTCACAAATGTTTTTTTTTCTTCAAGTTTCCCAGGCTTCTCCTCAGACTTTTCTGGGGCATCACACGGACCCTTGTGTAATTTAGTCTAAAATCTAGACCACCTGCTCCTGGCTTATCACCAAATGTATAAAAAATAGAATTTCACTATTTCTTGTAAGCTGATTGACAGACATCAAAATTAAGACACACTGGGTTAAACAAAAAGAATGAAATACCACAGATGCAGTTATAATTTGCTTATGACTTTAATATATAATTTTAAAACAAAAGGTTCTCATAGTAAAAGTCTGTCCTGGGTGCCCTATGCGTTGGTGGGCTGTGAGCATCTTTGCATAATCTAAATTTGGGGAGGAAGTTCTCTGCATGCATAGACTAAAGCCTAAAGGTTAAAGAATATGAAATTCTCCCACTTGTCATCTCCTTACAGGAATATTTATGTGAACTAACATCAGAGCTATTGGATTTTTTCCATGTCAGTGTTACTGGATTTTTCCTCTCTCCAACTTTTGCTTGCAACAGCTTGCATGTAGGGTATTTGCTTTGCCATGTGTAATGTCATATGCAATATGCTTTAGATCTTGATAAATGGAGGAAGCTGCCAAAGCTGCATGTCTTCCATCCTCAATTAAATTTTAATTTACTGAGAGCCAACTACATAGTCAGTGGTGGTGGTATGCAATCCAGGATAATATTAATAAGATACAGTCTTTATTCTCAAGATGATTACATCAGGGGAGAGACCATTGTAGTTAGTACAACACAGAATCTTTTATGTGCAATTGAAACATTTGGTGAAGAAAGTCTATATGTATCTTAAAATCAACTCAAAACTGTGAATATAAATTAAGTTTTCCATCACAACACATGGCCAGTGGAAGAGTGGAGGGAGCAAAAACGAAAGACAAGACATCAAAGATTTGGTCACATGAGGCTGTGAGTCCTCTGTTCCATGTGTTACAATGATGTATAACAGCAAAAATTTGGAAGTAATTTTTCCCAAATACATTTTGCTTCCAAATACAAATTGCGTAAAGTGTCCAAAATGGAAAGAGCCACATCAGATAGAAAAGAACACAAAGAAATAAGAAACAGTGTAGAATTTCCATACTCACCACTCAATCCTAAAGAGGTGAGATTAGATAAATATGTCTGGAAAACAAGGTGGATAGAGAAGTATTTCTATGTTATCAAAGGCTACTCTGTTCCTCAGAACAGTGCTAACAAAAACTGAAACATTTAAATGCACCTTTTCAGATCTGGCAATCCCACCTTAACATAAGAAAAAAGCCAGTGGGCTGGAGATCTAATCCTTTCCTTTTCCCTCCTTAGAGTTTATAGCTTGTTTAGTGTTGTCTTCAAAGGAATTTTACTCTGATCACTTTTTAAAATGGTTACATGTATTAATAAAATAACTTCTTAAAGGCTCAGAGCAAACCACAATCTTGAGCCAACAATATGATTCTATACTCTCATGGCATTACACACTCACGACTTAAGTTTCATAAAAAGCTCAAAATATTGCTAGGCACAGGTAACTTTAACATAAAGAGTCCCAGAAGTAGGCTACAGGGTTTGTGGGCCATAGGTTTTTTTGAACACTTTCTTCTTATAATTACTCAGATTTCAAAAATCAATTCTCCCTGAAAAAAAATACTATTTTTTAAGATCTTAGAAATTCTTCACTTTCCTTCATATCAGCTTCAACTGATTATACCTGTATTACTCTATTTAATCACACTAATTACCAGGTATTTTGACTGAGCAAGAGTAAACATACTAGGAAATTTACTCACCAATTATTTCACTATAGTATAAGACACCAGAAGAGGAAAAAAAAAAAAGAAATGAAATTTAGGTTGTCATTTTGTCTACATGGAAATAGCAAAAATACTAGATATCACTTATCAATTGAACATTCACTATGAGACAAATATATTGCTCTATTTAATCATGTCCAGAACTTTTTGATGAAGGTACTGTTAGTTCATTTTATACACAGAAAAATCATAAGTTGCTCAAAGTCACATTCAGTAAATGACATACAGAACCAAAGTTCTGAACCTGTCCATCTGATTTGCTGCCTCCCTAATCAATCTATTTAAAGCAAAAATGCATTTGGTCCTTTCTTCTTCCTTTTTTTTTTTAATTCTCATGGAATCAATAAGATATATTTTGCTTTAAATCTTAGGTATAATTTTTGCTTATTTCTTTAGAGTAACAAAAATAAATCATAAAATTGTTGTAATACCAATGTTCCATAATGCATAACCCTGGATTAAAAAAAATTTTTTATTAGATTATCTGACAACACTGGCTTTCAGGTTTAGCTACAACAACTTCGCACTAATGAACTAAATAAAAATAGTTCTCCAAGAATTAATCAGGCACTAGGGGTTTTGCAAATTTTATTCTGTCATTTCCAATACAACGTTAAAAAATTTTGATTTATCAAGTTTTAAGGAATCAGAAGAAATTTAAGAAAGTTTAAAAGAAATGTTTAATGTGTCTACATTAGAAATATTTTTATTAAAAATGAAGAGGAAAAACTTGATATTATGATTTATCTATTCCTAAAGAAATCAAGAGAAAACATTAAAAATCACTACATATAAAGTATTACTTTTTTTTTTTCACTTAGAGCTCCAGTGATGGGTCAGATCTGTTGTTTTTGATGTTTGATTACTGAAAAGCCCAGTGTTACTGAGAATTATGTCTGTATTAACATAGTCGTAACTTTACTCAGAAGACAATTTGAACTTTGAGAGAGATGAGTCACAATGAATAGAACTTTCTCTGCATGTTCAGTGTCTGACTATAATATCCCAAAGGAATAAGAGAAAAAGTGACTAACCATTAACAGCACTTTTGTTCTTAAAAGACAAATAGTATTCTCTATGGAGTGAATTACCTCAGAAAGTCTGTTTTTCTGCAATTTTTACATGCTTTTTAGTTAGCAAGAAAAAAACTTGAAGCAGTGAACATTAAAATTTCTACTCTGATTCAGGGTATAGGCCCTAAAACAGATATAAAGGTCTTTTGTTAGTCACGTCTGTCTTTCAAAGATGTGGGCAATATTTTGAAATTTAGTTATCAAAATTTTCTGGATAATGTATGATTCATACAGAAGTTTTCTTAAATCATAATTTTTTAACTTACTTTAAAACAATGAAAACAGTATTGGTTTAATAACTCTGTTTTGCTTCAAGCTAATTGAAGTTAAAATCAAAGGGACACTAGAGAAAATAAACATTAAAGTGGCTTATTTTTCCTAAGTGGTAACAAGAGAAGAGGGAATGCTTTGATAAATCATAAGACAATAACACAGTATTCAAATGCTGTTCAGATGCTTTGGAAAAGTGTGTCAGCCCACTATCTAAAATACAGAGAAAAAAGTCTTGTTTTTAAGACTTAAGAAGAATTTTATTTAGTAGATGTAATCACTATGTCTACATACTAGGAAATAGAAGTATAACTGGGCATGATACTACGGAAAGCTAAAATTGATAATTCAGATACAAAATTAGATATGTAAGAATTAGTTATAAGTTTAACAAGTATATGGGAGTTGCATACTGAAAACTCTTGGTGAAAGAAATACTGATGAAAGACATCAAAGAAGGCATAAACAGAGAGACACACCGGTGTCCATAGATTGAAAAACTCAACATAGCAAAGATGTCAATGCACTTCAAATTGACATACAGTTCTGATGCAGTTCTTATCAAAAGTCCCACAAGATTGTTTGTCTATACAAGAAAGATTACACTAAAATTTATATGCAAAAATGAAGAAACTCAAATACCTAAACAATTTTGAAAAAGCAGAACAGAGCGAGAAGTATCAGTCTACTCAATTCCAAGATATTGTATAACCATGGGAGTCAGGAACATGTGGTTCTGGTGAAGGAACTGACACGTAGGCCAACTAAGCAAAATAAATCAGCTAGAAATAGATCCACAAAAAGATGCCCAACAGATTTTTGAACAAATGTTCTAAAGGAATGTAGGGAAGATAGCTTCTTCAACAAATGGTACCAGAGTAATTGGCTGGCCATAGGCCAAAAGGACGAAATCTCGACCTAATTCTCCTAATGTATATAAAATTCACTCTAAATTGAATTAAACATGACAGGTAAAACTATAACCCTTCTAGGAAAACACTTAGAAAATCTTCTGGATCTAAAACTAGGCAAAAGGTTTTTAAATTTAATGACAAAAGCATGAGCAGGGAAACATGATAAACTGGTCATCATGAAAAGACAAAACTTCTGCTCTGAGAAAGACGCTGTTAAGGGGATAAAAAGGGGAACTACAGAGAGGAAATATTTGCAAACCACATGTCTGACAAAGTATGAGTATCTGAAATATATAAAGAAATCTCAGAATTCAATAGAGAAAAAACAAATTGGAAAATAGCAAAAGACACAAAGAGACACTTCAACCAAGAGGATATACAGATGGCAAATAAATGCATGGAAAGATATTCAACATCATTAGCCATTAGGGACATGTAAATTAAAACCACAAGAAGATATCACTACACATCTATCAGAATGGCTAAAATTAAAAAAAAAAATAGTGAAACTACAAAGGCTGGCAAGACTGCAGAGAAACTAAATACATGTGGAATGGTTCAGCCACTCTGGAAAACCATTCAGCAGTGTTTACAGATTTAGTATGCCACTACTATACAAGCCCACAATTGCCATCTTGGATTCATGAATGTTCATGACATTTTACTGTGTTGTAGCTGTTGTTTTGGGAGAAGGTAACTAGGTTTATTCATTTATTTTTTTAATGGAGGTACTGGGGATTGAACCCAGGACCTTGTACATGCTGAGCATGTGCTGTACCCCTGAGCTACACCCTCTCCCTGCCATAGCACTTTATTCATGATAGTGAAAAGCTGGAAATAATCTTGTGTCCTTCAATAGTCAACATGTAAACAACTGTGGTACATGGATACCATGGAATACCACTCAGTAATAAAAAGGGCAAATGTGATTCCTGCCACACCGTGAGTGCCTGTCCAGAGACGTATGCCTGGTGAAACAGAAAATCACAAATGGCTACACATGGTGGGACATCACGTATATAGCCTTCCTGAAATGACAAAATTACAGAAATGGAGAAACAGATTAGTGGCTACCAGAGTTTAAAGATGGGACAGACAGGCAGAGAGGGAGAGGAGACAAATGGATGTGGTTATAAAAAGGCAACATGTGATGAGGAAAACATTCTGTATCTTGATGAATCAATATTGGTTTGCTAGTTGTGAAACTGTGCCACAGTTTGTAAAATGCTACCATGGGGGAAAACTGGGTAGAGGGCACATGGATGTCTCTGTACTTTCTCACAACTGCATGAAAATCCACATTTATCTCAAAATTAAGAGCATAAGGTTGCTTCAGTGACGTTATTACCCCAGTCCCAGGATGTACAGTGGGAATAAACACACTTAGTAACCGAGAGAATTCCCATATGGGTCCCATGACCCACCTGAGATGGGCCAAATAGAAGCCCTCATCTGGTCTGTGCAAGAGCTATATGGTTCTTCGAGAATAGCTGAGTATAGGTTTCATCAAAGATAATCAGGTCATGATAACAGTTGTAATGTCTTTACTAAAACAAATTTAAAAAACCCCTGTTACGTTACATGCAGTTATTGATCTAGAAAGTGCACTCCCTGTCAACCACCATCCCTATCAGAAAAGATAATCAGATAATCAGCAAAAATTGCCATCCCGTGGCAAAGGATAAGAGTAAATAAACCTTTAACACTTTTCCTCAGGGGTACATTAATGTGTCTGTTTTCCATGATAATGTGATCTAGAACTTTGGTCGTCACACTATCCCATAAAGCATTACATGAAACCATTACACTGATGACATTAATTGATTGATCCTGGTGAACAAGAAATAGCAAGCATCATAAGTACTTTATTTAGTAAGATGAATGGGAGGATATGTGAGTGTCGTATGTATATGTTATAGAGAGGGGATGGGGCTATAATTGGCAGAACTAATGGTTTGGGAAGAGCTTACCGTGGACAGACAGTATGGAACCTCTGGCAAACCTCGATAGGAAAATACTAACACATGCCCCGAAGTTTGGGAATAGAGTCATGGCTTCTTTTGCTCACAAATATTCCCTGCTTGAAAGACTTATCGCTGAGCCTTAACGCCTGACCCTACAAGGTGCAATGCAGACTGCCCATCCCAAGCAAGGTAGTACTTACTCTGACTGCTTTTTCACATGTTCCTCAAAATATCTGTATGGCCTCACTGGACGCTCCCTAAGGCCAGTTAAAAGAGATGGAAAAAGTGGGCTGACCAGCAGTGGATTTGTACAGCAGGCAGACACCGGCCAAAAGTGGATGGTGACCACGTTACAGCCCTCATCTGGCACCTCGGAAAGGCAGCAGTGAAGGCCATGTAGGCATGTTGAGGGACGTGTGAAAAAGCCGTAGGTATGGCAAGAGCCTGGGCCACCTGCTGGTGGGGTTTACTAGTGACATCCGAATCTGCTTGGACCTAGCCATGCACACACTGTTCCCATTTTACAATGGCATTCCGCTGTGAGTACCTGTTTCTGAGATTTGGTAGATTATATACAAGCTTGCTTGGGATGGGCAGTCTGCACTGCATGTGGTAGGGTCCGGTGTTAAGCTCCTCCCAAGGCTCAGCAGTAAGTCTTTGCAGTAAGGACGGCACAAGTAGGCTTAAACACTTCTAACCTCAACAATACGACAGCTCATTCAGAAGAGGGAATACGGAGTGGGCAAACAGACCAAGAGCGTCCACTCCAGGGACACTTTTCATCACGTTAAGAAATTAGGGCACAGAGGTGGAGTCCCTCCCCTAATCTGCAGTGTACATCAAGAAATCCTATACGCAATGAGAAAAAGGCAACCTAAAATAGAAACTTTCCAAAGGATATGAAAAGG
Organism: Vicugna pacos; assembly: GCF_048564905.1. NCBI lineage: Eukaryota > Metazoa > Chordata > Mammalia > Artiodactyla > Camelidae > Vicugna > Vicugna pacos. Next base: position 10,927,042 of record NC_133000.1, on the reverse strand, counting down.
CAGTTCACAGGAGAGGAAATTCAAATTGTCAATTAGATCCTTCCTTACCTAACAGACATTCAACATACCATTTATTTTTATGAGATCACATTCATTATTAATTAAAATTAGTTTCCTATTTGGTGTCCCAGTAAATATTTTGTCAATGATCAGAGCAATCAGAGATAACATCTAAGTCAGTTCCAAACATTCACCTGTTATGTGAAGGCTTAAATGTTTGTCTTCGTGGTTCAGGACCGTCCTTCCCCTATCTTGGACATTAATCCTGCCCTTAATAATGAAAATAATAATGTCATTTATAACCAGGGCTTGCTGTATGCCAAGCAATGTTCTAAGTGCTTCATATGTGATGACTAAGTTAACCTTCACAACAATCCTGTGAAGTACACAGTATTATTATTCCCTTTGATAAATAAGCAAACTGTCTGCCCATGTTCACTTGGGATTTGAACTAAGACAGCAGGCCTGAGGATCCATGGTCTTAACTACCATATTATTGCTGCCTCTGATTTGCAACTCATTCCTGGCTTGAGCGATATTCGATCTATTTTAATCAGCTTTCTTCCCATGATCTGAGTAGTATAAACACTAACTCGTTCAAGTACAAGGAAAAATACAAAGTTGCTGATGGAAAATGTAAACTGTGCTCTAATCCAGTGTGGATACCATGAAGAAAAATGGTAGGCATTATGTTAATACATTCAATTGTAAAACAACAGATACAATCCTTTGGAGCCCACATTCCTCTCCATCTTCGCGTTTCCCAGCGTTTGGGAAAGATTTAGAAAGACGTAATGGCAGTGGAAGGGGGAATTCCAGGCTGGAAATAGAGCTTAGACTCAGTAGCCTATTTCAAGAGACACAGGATTTCCCAGGGAGAAAAGAAATGCAGACCAAAGAATGAGAACCAGCGCTCAGCACCGGATGCTGCTCAACCTGTGAAAGCATTTCAGCAAAAAACCAGGACCACAAGAATGCAGTGCCGCTTCCCTGCACAAAAAGATGATTATACTTTAAGCGCCAAAAGTCAACGCTCCTAAATGGTAGTACTTTACTTAAAAGCCCACTTCTTCCCTTGAAAATATTTACAAACTGGATTAAAAATGGCAAAAGAGGTAGAGAAATCAGGGAAAGAAGAATGGAATAGAAAAAGTAGCAACTACTTCTTACAGACATCTGGGAGAATTGTTTAGCAAAGACGGACGGACAAATCCTCCTTTAAAATATGGTCCATAGGAACCTTGTCTTGTTCATTAGTGTGTCTTTCTGTCTTCAATGCCTAGAACGTTGCCTGGCATAAGGAGATGCTCAAAAAAATATTTGCTGAATAATTTAATTAATTGACAAAAAAATGATCTAAGGTCGGCAAACTGGGAACCACAAAATATTTTTAATTTCTTCCTTATATGTAAACCCTACTCATTTGGGGCTGAAATTATTAGGGTTATGTGAATGAAGAGGGTGTTTTGACCCTAATGATCAGTCTGAGCTCAGCTGATTAAAACATCTTCCAAGATGCCAGACTTCCGTTTTCTTGCTAAGAGTTCTGTTTTTTTCCTTTCTTCACATTTTTGCCTTATTTTTGCCTTATCACCCTTAGGCCTGTCTCAGTTTAAACATGAGAACTGCACCAATAGGACAATCTTTCTCTCTCCCAACCCCTCTCTCTCTCTCTTCCTCTTTCTTTCTCTCTCTCTCTCTCCCTCCCTCCCTCCCTCACCAGCTACAAATTAACTAGGACTGTGCTCTTAACTACTTCAAAGAAAAAATAATAATCAATCCATTCACAGATGTATGTATTTATCTGTCGAAATCTCTGGTTTCTCCTGCCAGGACAAAAATTTCACTCTACCAAATGCTTCTTTCAGTTCACCCTGTTCAGAGACAGAGGAAGCCTTCAGGAGTATCCCCAGGAGCCATCCATCTGCCGCGTGAATGAGAAAACGAAAGCTTTCAGAGTAGTCACTGAAAACACCTAAAAATCAGCACATAAATACATCTGAAAATTCTGTCCTCTCCAAACCATAAAGCTGATGATTAAGAGCATATACCTTCAATCAAAGCCGTATGCTAGACCTTGTCTGTAGCTTTAGAACAAACATCATGTTGAATGTTCTCACTATCATCTCAGAGGATTCCTAGGGCTCCACCCATCATGCTGTGGCAAGACGAAGGTAGGCGCATGGGATAAGAACTCTTTCCTTTCTGTTAATATTGCTTCTAATGAGATAGTAAAGAGCTAATGTGGTCTCTCTAATGGGTGCACCCCTGGTACAGAGCAGCTGTCTAAGATTAGTGACCCTCTTTCTTTTCCTCTGTTCCCTTCCCCACTTAACACAACTCAATCTCGTCCCCCAAATCTCCTGCTTGACTATCTTAAAATAACTATATATGATTGGTGTTGAAAATCAATGTTCTGGTTCCTTTTGGTTTTCTTCTTGGCTTTGAGGGTGCAGATTTCATTAATATAACTAAATTAACATAGGCAGGTTAAATGTTATCTGGATAGTAAGACAAATATTTACTTAATCATACTATTCAAATGAGAGAGGGAGAAAGAAATTAATTTGTCATCATTTCTTTCCAGCTAATATGCGTTAACCTTAAATTTACACTAACACTCCAATACCTACTAGCATAGCGTCATCTTTAGTCAAATTTGTCTATTTATTTTCCTTCAAATTCTCCATGCCTTTGCTTGGGTTTCTGTCTCGAATGGTTTGAAACCTGACAGTTGTCTCTATTTTTCATGAAAAATGCATCGAAGCTGAGTTATAACTCCATTCTCCACTATGTTATTAACAACCTTCTACAGTCTATGTACGAAGGAAACCCGTATTTCATTTACGTTTTGAAATAGTTTAGACACTGTGTTATCTGTACAATTAATTGTAAGAATGTTTGTTCTCTTGAATCTTTTATTAATTAACCAGCAGTTAAATCCCAAAAGCCAGAAACATGATTGAATAAGTCTTTAACTACTGGTCCACATTTCTAAACATGGACTTTAGGCAAAAGGCATGACTTCCCAAAGGAGGATATCAGAAGAGTGTGAGTTCTTCAAAGAGACTATGAGACAGATTTGTAAAACTGAGCTAACATCCCTTTGATGTTTTGATCTCAGTGTCTGTATACAAGATGTGTAAACCATCATACTCCAAATCATATTCCCCTGAAGAAAAAGACTATTACATAACATCTGAAGGGAAACTTGGAAGAGCCTAATACAAAACTAAAAATCCACCAGGGAAATATGTCGAAGAACATTAGAAGTTGCTGCCTACTTCAGAGTTTCTTCCTGTTTCTTACTGTTTGTGACCTTTGAGGCTGTCTGAACATTAACACATCATGCCCTCATTGGCCTCATGTTAATTTCTTCTCATGGAAATCAGTTTCAGTTAAACGCCAATTAAACAAGAAATCCTGCCTATATGTTGTTTTCTTCCTCCCTTTGCAAGAGAGTGACTGTGGTGAAAATCATGGAATGTTAGAACCAAAGGTTCCTGAAGCAGAATCCAGACTAGCACTTATTTTTAACACTTATACTTGGAAAACAGTTTCAGATACAAGTTTACCATATAATAAGCAAGGTCTAGATACACATTTTAGATGTTTTATCACTATAGGTGGCTCCACACAGGTAAGTTTCTTTAAATGCTTGGGGTTTCGATCCAGGATAATAATGTTAATGAGTCTGTAGAAATAGGCTCCAGATCCTGCCTTTTAAATTCATTTTAACAACTATAACCAACTACAGAATTTGAAGGAAAAAAAAAAAGAATATGTAGTGTTGTAATGTCATGGAAGAAACGGTAATAAAATAGAAAAAGAAAACAAAGTCCTTTTCAGAAAAAGCCTTGTACTTATTTAGAAGAAAGATTTCTAAGGCAAATTAAAAAGCCAGTTGTGATGGAAAGGACTGTGCCTAACAAAAGGCTGTGAGGAATTTGCTCTGTGCAAGAAAAGGTGAAGGATTTGAGGTCTGAGGGAAAAACCTGGATAACAAAATAAAGGAGCCAGTGAGAAGGGGCACCTAGTCGCCAAAGGGAGGCTAATGGAGAACAGCAGTGGGAGTGCGATTCAAATGAGAGTTTATACAAAACAAATATTTACTGAGGGAGAGAGTAAGTGGTATGGGATACGCCAGCCTCTCTCTCCTACAGAATCTACAGAATATTTATTCATTAAAAAGGCTCCATATTTTCAATTTTTGAATTGACTTTTTTTCTAAATATACATCCAGGAAATTAAGTGAAACTTCAAAATTATTTTTCCATTAAGAAACAAAAATACGATCAGTTTTAAACGTCAACTGACTACACGTATGCTTTCTAATCATACTTACTGAAAAAAATAAGTTGTGAATAATTAGTTAAGGAAGATAACATAATAAACTCAGTTGCAAGGTAATTTTTTCCCTCAGAATAGGAACATGGATTACAATAATATTGTTTCTTATTGGGTATATACCATGCACTAGGAACTCTGCCTGATACATTTCATCATTATTTCATTTAATCCTCAAAACAACCCTGGAAGTTAATTATTCTCATTTTACAGATGAGGTCAGTGAGAATCAGAGATGTTGGATAACCTGCCAAACATCACAAAGGAGTAGGCAGCACTGGGATTCTAAATCAGATCTACCTCCAAGACCCACAGTCCTTTCCAGTGCGCCAGCTTCGGGAGGCTGGAGTTCACTGAGATTTGAAACAATCTAGGTCTAGATTAGGTTTAATAAACTTAGAAGAACATTGCTCCATTCACAACAAAGCATGGCTGCATTTTCATCCCCAAGCTGCAGCTTAGATGAAGAAACACCTGGAACACGGAAAGAGGAATCGGTGAGTTTTCTGAGAGAATAAATGAAAAAAATACTTGAAGCAAAAGCAAGAGCTGAACAAACAACAACAATAAAAATCCTTCCTGCTTTTATTACAAGTTAATAACTGAGATACATACAAAATGAGGGACCATTTCTGAGTGCTTGCTGGTGTCTCTCTCACTGGAATCTCATTTCAATGACTTATTTTTTTGTTTGTTTCTTCAGAAGCCTTATTTTTGTTAATAAAAGTCCTTTTGGAATTTTTTTCCCAAAAGCATGTGTCAAGATCACACTAAAATGCATTCGTATTAAATCAGCTTTCCAAAGTTAAGAGAATTTAAAATAAAATTAACTCTTCGTTAAGGAGGCCTGCTTTAAATTAAAAGATGCTGCTGAGGCTAAAAGACTTGGCTGTTTTCTGCTTCTGTGTTATCAAGGTACCCTTCTTCACTCACACACACGCAACTCAGAATGTCTTTCCTTTAACATTTTTACCTTTTCTTTGTTTTAAAACTTAGCAAGATGATGAGTAAAACGTGGACAATTCAAGTCAAGCATATTTTTTGTCTGAAAACATTGAGATAACAAAGGCAACGTGTATGTTTCAATTATCTGCATTCTCTCTCAGTTTTTCATTTTATCCTGCAAAAAGAGGGAGGCAGAAGACAGAAAGACACTCATAGAATCTCTGGAGTACTGATCTCATCTTTTCTTTATTTCCTGGGGAAATGCTAGCTTTGGAAGTGGCTCCCTTTTCAGCATTAATTGCTTATTTATAATGTGCCAATGAGTCTCCTCTTACACTTAATGTGGGAAATGATACAAAATAAGCACTGTGCAAAATATTTGGCAAATGAAGCAAAGAAGCAATTTTGCTGTTGTTGTTTTTCCTAGTTTCTCAGACAGGAACTGAATGAAATCACATTTTTGGGCTAATAGTCATTAGTGGAGCTTCTAGGTGAATAAAGATTTAGGAAAGTAATATTCACAAATAAGTTGTGATTTCTATTAAGATTTACATTTATCTAAGAAAACTATTAATACTAGCTTGGATTTATAAATAACATTCTGCCATAAAAATTTTTAACTTTATAAACTTTTAATGCACACACAGAAAAATTTTAAATCTACAATCTTTAGACATAGCTGTGAAAATATAAAGTCAAAGGAAACAGCGAATACCTTTTTTGATAGACTCAAGACAGATAACAATGTAGACTCAAGACAGATATCAGTGTAGACTCCAGATAGATATCAATGAGTAGAAAAGATGGAACCTATGTAACTAAATGAAAGTGAACTCAAGATAAATATAAAATCAGTTCTACTCTATATTGCTCTGATCAGTATGTTTACTTCTCCCTCATGGTAAGACAACTATGGGCAAATGAGGATACACTGAAAGGCTAGCAACTAAGATGGTACAGGAAACTATATCACATGAAGAAAAGTTGAAGGAACTGAACACAGGAACCAGAAAGGAAAAGACTCCAGCAAATGCCAGGGAAGAGAGTAACGTATCTCTAAGTATTAGAACCATTGTTATATGAAAAAAGAGACGCAATTGTTCTATGTCCAAAAAACCATCTGGGCTCCACGTAGAGGAAAATGTGCTAAAAGTCAAACCTGTATCATTATAGGGTAGGTTACCATATTAGTCAGGTCTCTTTTGCTCACAAGTAAAAAAATGAAGAAATAAAGAGGGGGCTACTTATTGGCCCACACACTTGAGAAACTCAAAGGTGGGGTAAGCGTTGGGTACAGTACATTCAGAGGTTCAAACAGTGTCATTGTGCTCTCATTTCTCAGCTTTCCTCTCTTTGTGTTTGGTTTCTTTCTCAGGCATCCTCTCGATACATGAGAGCCAAGAGGGCCACTGGAAGTACAAGATGTACCAGCGCCTGAAATCACAGAAGAAATCCATCTTCCACCTTCCATTTGTGAGTTGTTTTTGAGAACCAATGACTGAATCTACTTGGCTGTCAGGTTGGTCACTTTCTGGTCTGACCTCCCTAGACAGCAGGATGGATGCTGTGAGAGACTTCCCTTGCATCATCTGCCTACTCCTAAAAGCTTAGCAACCATGACTGACATCAGCAGAATCCATCTGAGTAGAAGAGAGGAGTAGGGAAACAGTGCAGGCACAAAACCAAACCAAAACAAACAAACAAACAAACAAAATAAAAGTTTAAATAAATAAAAAAAGATGTGGGCCACAGCTACTTGGAAAGGTAATGTATTTCTTATCACTCAGTGTGTTTAGCAGAATTTTAATAACAGCTTGTCAGTGATAAACAGTCACACTACCTCTTTTCAACTGTGGGTCCCTGAGCAAGTCATCCCTCATTTCCTCATTCAGTCACAGATAACCACTGAACATGTACAGTGTGGCAGGCCATGGAGACACAATGGTGCACAAGACAGGTGAGGTCCCTGCCCTGGAGGAGTTTACTATCTATGGTCTCTAATCTGTAAAAGAGATTATGTTTGTCACACAATATGAGAGTGATTAAAAGAAAAGATGTATGTGCAAACTGACAATTCTAAAACAATATAGGAATGCAAGATATTTAAAAACTTAAGTAGAATAACTAATGTTTGTGCTGGGAAAGGTGGAATGGATTTAAAAGCAACTTAATCTTTAAAGGAATTTTATCTATATGCTGCATGCATCTTCACCAACTGCACTATACAGTGTCTGTGGCCTAATCCCAGATGAATTATTTTCTCCAGTAAAGATCCAGGAAGGGGGGAAAAAAAAACTTAGTCTAAGATTTAGGGCTAAAGATTGAAGAAACAGATTATCCCATGGGCTATAAACACTCCTACTGCTTCTGGGACGGGAGTCTGGGTGAGGCTCACAGCAGGCTTGGCCTGAGGGCTCTGTGAGCCAGCACAAAGCAGGACAACAGAGTGGCTAAAGTCCTTCAGCGTTGGCCTTCTTGGACACCACTGGCACTGGCCTGCTAAGCTAAAATTTAAAGGACATGAAACAACTTTGGGAAGGTAGGTGACCCCATCACCAGAGACTCAGACGGAGGAGGTTGGGAGTAGCAGTATCTTATCCAGCAATGTGTCTCTAATGCCTACACACACTGCCAAGTACACCTTCTGATTGCCATGAGTGGAACTATTGTCATTAGTGGGACACACTTTAATTCTAACAATACCACTTTTGGGAAGCTCTTTATGCGAGTCATGTTCATTTCATCTTTCTAAGCTTCAACTTCCTAATCTGAAAAGCTAAATTTACAGGATAAGCAATGGAATGCTACCTCCCTTTTACTAATTCTTAAAGGTGGCTCAATACTACAATTTTATCATCTTAAATGAGTGCCAATTTCCCCATTGAAATTATTAAAATCCAATGAAGACACTCTAAGATACAATAATTTACTATAAACCTATGGGACTCAAACACTTTTGATTCATTTTGAATGAAAAAAAAATAGGTCAGATAATCTTTTGAGGGTAGGGTGGGGTGGGGTAGGTGAGGTTATTTAGTAATTTGAAAAAATAAAAAGTTGCTTACCACTTTCTTAGATTTACCCTGGTTACACTACTTATGTTCTTTCCCAGACACCTACATGTAGTGACAGCCCCTCATGTATGACAGGAAGTAGCAGGATTAAGAGAAACCTCTAAATCAATCAGTGCTTGCCACAGCCTAGTTTCCAAACCATCTGAGCAGGAAGGTCAATTTGGACCAGGATTAGATTTGGCCCACATACAACCCTTTACATCTTTAAGTCAGCCTTTGAAAACCAAATGCAGAATTTCCTTTTAGGTCCAAAATACTGATGTCATATCTTCACCACAAGAATAAACCAAAAATAATCTGCGAAAATTTTGTTCCATCTGAGGGAGGAAAATAGGATGTAGAAATTCTGCCCAGCTGACTCAAAATGAAAAGTCCGGAAGCAATTGCCAAACATCAACCTCAAAGGGAACATTTAAATTGAATGAGGAATCCCCACCTCAGTAAAAACCAATGCTCTGGGATTGAAACACCAATGAAATACCAAAGCCTTTTGTTTTTCCGTTTTCAAAGGCAAAGCAGGCTTTTAAGTCAAAGAATTTTTTTTAAATGTTAAATGTTCAGTGGGTACTACTGACCAGCGGAGTGGGAGATGAGTTCTATTGTTCTTTTTTTTTTAATTCCCAAGTTTCCATTATTGCATACTTTAGTCATTTGGCAATGATAGCATTACATGTCTTGTCAAAGGTCTGCTTGTTCCTTCGTTGTTTGTGTTAATATTAACATTTTTTTCTGGTGAGAAGAACAAGTGTGTTTGTGTGTTTGTATGTGCGCGTGCGCACACTTGTGTGTGTGTGTCTACCTTGCATTTTGTCCTAAGAACAACACAAAAGAAGTATCTTTTGTTTTTCTAAGTCTCTGCAGTTCAGACATTTCCATTAAGAGACACCGTTTCTTTTGACATAGCCTACTACCTCAACACTGTGTTTTCCAAATTTTTCCCAACAAAGCACAAAGGCAACAGACAAGGCTGCCTCTGGATGGAGGTGATCAGCTGCAAAGAAACTCCTCTCAGGGAAATGGTGATCAGAGCCAAGGCATCGGCCACTTTGACTTTAGATTCTCAATTGTTAAGCAACTCTCTCCAAAGGAGATGAAGCAGGCAATCTTTCTCTGTCAACAATTCTGCTAGTAAGATCACCTAACTTTTTATATCCCCTTACAGGCCTGCATGCTGTTTCTCATTTAAAATACTTTAATTATCACTATGTTTGATTCAGTATAGCTTTCCACAAATACAGGTTGCTTGAATTAGGTGGGTCCCTCCCAGTATGCAGGCTGGGGGATCTCTCTCTGGTCACACTGCCTCTGATAGGATTCAGTCCTATCTGGTTTTGCCACATTATTCTGCAATCAGGGGGCCTTGGTACACAAGCAGGCAGCTCACACGTGAACAACAAATACTTACAGGTGCAAAGAATTGCTTTCAGAATTCAAGGACCCAGGCTTCAAGGGGAAAGGCAACAGCAGGCAATTTGACCAAAGAAACAGCATTCCAGTGTCAAAGACTGGATGGGACATTGTACTTTAGATGTTTGTAGCAGAAAAGAACGAGTGTTCGCTGACTCTGGCTGGTCTCTGCCTAGCACGTGAGAAGGTCCGTCCTTACTGAAAAAGCACTTGTGAGCAGAAGTGACCAGAGGACTTTCTGAAGGGTGGGGAGAAGAGAACGGGGCATTTGCTGGGCAGCGCTAGGCTGACGCTCACAGGAGAGCGTGCTGTTCTTTCTAAGTTTTGGTTTGCATACAACTGATTTCAGAGAGAGCCAGTCATTAGCCTGCTGATTCTTTGCTCCTGTTTAGTACTTCTCAACAGAGCGTTGGGAGTGGCTGATTTAGTAAGTCTGAATTTAGTATACAAAAATCTGTCTTCCTAAAGCATGCTAGCAAGTATCAAATATTTTTGAGAGAAATAATTCTTTTTTCACCCCCTTAAAAAATTAACCTGTAAGTGGGAGGCTGTGTTTTCCCAAGGCTTGTTGCTTCTTACTATCTCACTCTCACTCATTCTTAAATGCTAATCAAATAAAACTCTCAAGATTTCAATTGATTTTACCTATAAATTATATATCACAATATCTTGGTTCATTTTTAAGGAGAAACAGACTTAGTTAAATTATACTTTCAAAGTCGATTCTTACGGTTTAAATGTTTGTCAGAGTTCCCTGATGAAGGTTTTTCTTTTTTCTTCTTTTGTTTTTGGTGTTTTGTTTTGTTTTTTAAGTGACTTTACTGTCAGTTGGTTTCTTTGTTTCCCTGAGGGAAACAATGTCCTTATATTTTAAAGATGCTGTTCAAAAACTTGGAATTGTTCTGTCTTGCTTTTTGTTTTCCAGCTGACTGCTTCCAGAAATAGATTGTAATCCACAAGGAACCCGCAAATGTCTTTTTTTTTTTTTTCAAATTACACTACTGCTTTAATCAAAAAAACCCCACTTGGCCACTACCATAAAACTTTGACTAAAATATATATATATATAAATACTAAAATGCTGATAATAAGTACACATGCCTTATAGAATTTGAAAAACAAAAACACTATTACACACATACACGTATAGTTGGAGAGACATACACTCGGAATAAATAGCTTACATCATCATTTATGGGAAAAAGAACAAAAATTAGTGATTATTTGAAAATCTCATCAGAAATTATTTACTTAACTGATTTAAAATGTACATAACTGGAGGCAAAAGCAGTTCTCATCCTGGTTCCTTGGACTTTGAAAACTTTTGAGGAGAAAACCCTGTTGTTTTTTTGTTTGTTTGTTTCTTTTGTCAAATATGACAATAGACTCAATTGTTTCCTACAATTCAAAAAAAAACAACTTGCTAGACAGTCTGCCAAGCCAATACTTTTATACATATTCAGCAAAATGTGTGTGCAACAATCACTAAACAATTAGCAAATTTCTTCCTGGTGTGGCATCTGCACATATGTATGCAATGTATACATATGGAAGTGAGCAGAATGAAAGCCATCTCTGTGTGAGTATAAAGTTCCTTTTTAGTGAATCCAAGTTTAATAAAATGTCATCTGCAGCAAAATTTTTGGAACATGCCATGGAAAAATCAAAAAGTGGTTTTATTTTCTCAGGTGCTTCCACTGGCAAGAAACAGAGCTCTTTCTAAATGTTCAACAATATAAAGCATTAAGTCAAGAAGAGCTTAAATAATCCCCAGCCTCGGATAATACCACCCTGAAACATAACCCTCTCCTAAAAACGCTGCTGAATATATTTGCTGAAGGCTGACTACACCCAGAATGAACTGTTGTTCAGACTATTAATATTACTATTTTCTAAAGCTGAAATAAGAGAACGTAAAAATATTGTGAAATGTATGGAAGGGAATATCACCTCGTCAGCAGGCTATACTAGGTTGAAGTTTCTGGAGAAACATTGCTCTTGCCAACTTTGGACTCCTCAGTGGAACCACTTGTGTTTTTTCATTTTTATTATGGCTATGATTTTCAGGTTTTTTCCACCTAAAACTGGGTGTTTCTTTTCAATATTTTCATATCATCCTTTTTATCGCCTAATAATTCTCCAGTCAGTCTAATCATTATTGACTACCATTGAGATTGCAGTTAGCCCATGATTACATCATGAAAAGCCTGTTTTCTTTGTCTATTTGTGGGCATTATTTAAAATTTACTTCTTCTGTTCCCTAGTTAAAGCGTCAGATTTCCCCCATCTGACCCCTCCCCCCCAAATCACTGCATCTAATATAGTCTGCAAAACGGAGCATTCGTCAGTCTGAGACGACATACTGAGCTCTCTCTGCAATGCCTTTCCATTGTGCAGACATTTCCTCCACTGAATTGACTGGCTCACCACAGCTAAACACTCCCGTAAAGCCTGCCCTAAAGGCTGCCTTTAATAAATTGGCCAAATGAAACATTAAGAATGTCTGCATAGCAAGAACACTAATGAGTACTTTTTAGAAAATGACTACAGTGTGGTTTTATTGAAAATTACAATGTGAGAGAGAGAGAGAGAGAGAGAGAGACCAGGCCTATTCATGGGTGGCCAGGTTTCCATAGAGACACTCGCTCCCCTGATTAATCCATTCTTTCCTTTCACAGTAATGGATAGTGGATCACATGACTACTCAATTAATAAAGACTAGATTTCTGTTTGTTTTACAGATAGCTATGGCATGTGAGCAAGTTCTGGTGAACAGGATGTCTGTGGCTTGAAACAGACGGACCTGTCAACCCATTCCCCCTTCCTCCATCCTGGTGCCTGGAAGTGGATGTGGAAAGGAACTATGGAAATCTGTGAGGATGCGGGAACACCGTAGAGATGGTGTCGCCACATGATGAACTCTCCTGGGTCTCTGGAAACCAAGTGGAATTGCTCTCCTCCGACTTTTACATGAGAGAGAAATGAAACTAGATTTTGCTTTAGAGCTTGTTACTTTGGGTCAGTGGTAGAAGCAGCTAAAGCCATGTGCTAATTCTTTCTCAGGAGCCACAGTGTACATACGTAGCTCGGATAACCATGTTTTTATTGTTCTAATGAAGAACTTACACTTTTTGCTAAATCAGTGAACCTTAATTTTGAAATCTTTAAAATCCTCACTCCAGCGCTCCCCTCTGGGTTCCATTATTGGCGTACGTGAGAAACCAGAGGATGGAAATAGGGCAGGGTCAGATCCCAGACATCATGAACGGAATCAGGATTAGACATTCTAACAAGCTTCACTAGGGACAGAAGTCAAGGTCTCTTGACGCTCAGCCTGGTACAGCGATCATTCTCCTGCTGTTCTGCCTTTCTTATGTATGAAAAACTATCAGAAACCAAATAGCAAGTGTACACACCTGAGCAATTTTTTCTAGTTTTTCCCTTTTCTCTCTTCCCAGCTGCTTCTCTCACCTTGTTAGCTCTTTGTTTACTAAACCAACAGGTGGACATCTCTTCCGCTGAAAAACTAGCCCCGTGAGTCACAAGCATCTCTATTGGAGTCTCTGCCTCCTTCACTTCCTGTTTTGGGAAATGAGGCAGGTAGGGGTTGTCGCTTTAGTCTTAATTTCTTGAAGCCATGCTTATCTCTACCACGGGTTTATGAAGGGGTCAGTGTTTGACTGTCAGTAGTGTTCTATTTCTTTGTCATATCCCTGAGTGACTTTTAAGTTGATTCTTCATGAGGCATTCAATTGAGACAGTGTTTCATAGAATTACAGCATCTTAACTGTTTCAAGGGTCGAGTCCAATCTCACCCTCACGAGAACAGAAGACTCCTACAGCAAGTTGCTAGCTGTGTGAGCACATTGCTTAACCCCGCTTAACCTCAGTTTCTCACTTATAGGTACAACTAAATATCTACATTATACTAGTCACATTGCTTCAATAATAGTAGCAATGACACCCAATGATATTATTACTTGACATAGTTATAGTTGCCAATAAAGTTTAGTCTTCTCTTGATATCATACAAGAAAGCCTCCTTCACATCCTTCGCAGAGGTTAAAATATTTTAGTTACTCTCAGGGTTAAAGGAAAACCCATTCTCTCTAATTTTATCCATCTGCCCTAGACTTTCCTGCAGGGCTTGGAGAATGAATCTGCTGAGTCCACATGATACTGACTCTTCCAGGCAAAACTTTTCATTCCTCAGGCTGAGCATTCCCAGTGACTCTAATGTTCTCAGAGAGGATGGAGATTCTAGCCTCTTGCACACGCTGGCCTTTCTCCTCTGAATGATCCCCAGCGTCGTGTGTCCCTCTTAACATAGGACACCCAGGTCCACAGCACGCCGTTCAAGCACAGTGAACTGAATTGCACTTTTGATGGAGGCACTGAGCAAATGCCAGCATCCTCTCAAAGAAACACCCAAGCCAGACGCAAATTTTATTCATGGTAGGTATGCCTTCGTCCAAGCCTTCTTCCTCAAACTTTGCTCCCTGCTTGTACTTCATCTGGAGGTAACCACTTTGGTCTGATTCAAAGAGGATTATTGAACAGTCCAAGGACCTGTGTTTGTTTGTAGGTTCAGTGATTTACATGGTGGGTGAACGTGGGAAATGCCTCGTTTTCCTCCTTTGCAAAATTCTGGCCCTGCTTATCTCCTGTGATACATCCAAGGCTCCAATGACAAAGCACCATATTAATGTTGTATGTTATTGATAGCAGGAAGAAAATTGTCCTTTCCTCATTTTTTCATCTTTTCTGAGTTCTTTGTTTGTAAAATGGGAATGAAAATACAGCATGACTTGAGGATCAATTGATTTAATATGTGTGCAGTAGCATAATACAGTTCCTGGCACATATTGGTCAACAAATGTGAATTTGGTAACTTACAGTTGATTGATTCTGGCTCTCAAAATGACAGGGTCATTGTTCTCACTGCAGGAATGCAGGTCATTCTGCAGTCATCCCTCTGTGGTGTTTTTAAGGAGGTAAGACACTAAATCTGAAAACAGGTCACCCGGAAACCACTCACCACATGACAGAAGAGTTAGATTTGCCAAATTAGTTCCTTGAAATGAATGACCAAAGCAGTCTCCTCCTTCCCCTGCCCATTAATAACCACTGTTCCTCTAAGTATCAATCATACACAAATCCATGAGGGAAATCAATTGAAATGTAATATGTTGTCTTTGGGTAGAAATAGCAAGACACAACTTAACAAATAGCACCTTGATTCTCCAGAAGAGATAATCCATCTTTCTGTTCAAAGAACTTGCTTTCCTGGTGATAATAACTTCAGCTGGTTCACGGCCTGACCTGACTGAACAGCTCACTGTAGCTCCTGACCCCTTTTGAAGTATAGAGAGAGCAGACAGCCATATAAATTCACACTCTGTCAAATTCAGTATCCTATGTTTATTTGATGATTGTGAGGGTTTTTTTTTTTAATGTTATCAATTACATTCTTGGGTCTCTGGCTCTATTCCCCTATGCTATCCATTTGCAGTTATTTTAAATCTTTAAAAATAAGCCTTTTTCTCTGTTATGGTAAAAAGAGCTTTTTAACTAAGCTTATAGGATTCTTCCATCATGCACTATCTCACATTCTGAGCTTAATAGAAAAATGCTGTTAGAAAAAATTTAGAAACTAAATTCATCTGCACCATTTTGGTTTCCAGCTCTTCCTTAACACAATGGAAAGCAACACTTACTGTTATTCCTTTATTAAATATAACGTGACAGCAAGCTACATCTGTTCTTAAAACGTTCAACTGTCACCTAAAACTCCATTTTCCATTCGTTTTCTTCTCTCCCAATGATAACAATCTCATAACTGCTTCAGAGGGAAAAGCAAGACCATCAGCTCAAAACATCCTTGCATATCCACTTCAAAGTACTTTTCATTTGTTTATTCATTCATCCAAAGAGTTCCTCAGTCATTTATCAGATACTTATTGAGGATCCGGGCACTTCAGGAGATAATAAAATGAGTATTTCTCAAACTAAACACAAAAACAGGGAACCTTAAATCTATTTTCAAGGAGCTGTGGTCTCCCACAAGGTCCTTGTGTGTACGAGCAATTAATACACAATACAGGGAGTAATGAGTGTCATTAAGAGGAATATAGTTAAAGCCACTAAAAAAGGGCAGAGAATTGAAAGATGGATAGCCAGCCTCGGAGGAGCCCTACACGATCTGGGCCCCTCCCCCTCCTTGTAGTTATGATTTGGGCAAAAGAGGGAAGAGATTTCCCAGGAGAAAGGGAGAACTTGAACAAAGAAATGGAGGAAGAAAATTACACAAAGTGTGCAGAGATATTATAATCAGTATAATCAGCCTGACTTTACTAATTCAGAGGAAATCTTAAGGGGGAGAGTGAGAGAGAAAGTTTAAAAGACAGATTGGAGTCTGTCAGGGTAAGCTGTAAACATTCTTTAAAAATTTGGAAATAGTGAGTCATTCATTTCTTTTTCAGTAGCTCAGAGGTATTCAGAAACATTAATCTGACAGCTACCTCTAGAATGAATTAGAAGGGGGAAACTGAAGGGAGGGACAGTTTGAATATTCACTGTAATGACCTAAGCAATAAGCAAAGGAAGCCTGAAAGAGGTGATAGGAAGACAGTAGAGGAGTTGGATGGAAAAGAGAAGTGTAGAAGGTGCAGGACTTGGCAACTTACTGATATGGCAAACAAGAGAGCGAGAGAAAAAGACAGAGTAGTCCCATTCTAAACTAAAGTTATCTGTTAAACTTATCTCATGGATAAAACTGATATTCATTTATACTCTATTCTAATTTATAAATGGAAAGAGAAGTTGAAATTCTGGAAAACTTGGAAAGAGAAAGATAACTCAGAAATAATACAGAAATTAATTGAGCCAAGCTGATGTAACAGTCATGATAAAAATATAATGTGGAGAGTTTTCCAACTTAGGGTAGAATAAGACTTCTGCAACAATTTTTAAAAAGTGCTTTGTTTACTGTGTGAACAATAATGAAAAGAAGAAATGTGTATACTGTAATGGACAGTAAGCCTCAAATCAACATTCAGCATGTATGTGACTTTGAGTCAAACCAATGATGCAGAATTGATTCCAGGCTTAATTTTAGGCTTAGGTTGTACTCTAAAGTGAAATACTAAAATAAGTAAAACCTAGAAGTAAATGAAATAAAACATAATAAAAATAGAAACAACAAATTATTTATTTAAAACAATAGAAATGTAAGCATTCTATTCTTTACAAACATTACCCTTCCATTATTTCTATTCTTTCATTGTCATTGTAAAAAAATAACGTAGGAATTTTGGGTGCATTTAACTATGAAGAATAAGAAGTCCATATTCAGCCTCCTTTGTGTGTGATACTCACACTTAAATCATTCCTCAATCACACTTCAAGGAATAAAGAACTGCAACCCCCCACCCCCACCCGCGCCGGTATTCATTGAAGGCTTAACAAAGTGAAGTTCTTTGGCGAGTTTCTTCCAGAAGGAGGACAGTAAGATAGAATTTGCTGAGTACAGGGATCCTCAATGCCAGGACTCACAAGCACATGGAAGGCTCGTTCTGATTCGGAGAGTTTCAGAAATGGAAGATTCAGAGGAGGGAAACGGGATAAAACAAGAGTAGAGTGAAAAGAAGAAATAATATGCAAAAAATTGGGCGTCAGATTCTGAATTTACATACTTTCTTATCAGATGAACTTACAAATGGTTTTTGTAAAATGCTGCTCTGAACACAAATTTAAATTATTATAGTGACGTACATGGAGAATTATAAAAATTCAACATCAGAAGAGACCTTAGGGGAACTCTATCATAACTCTTTAGCTTCTGGACAAGAAATCTGTTTCTGAGGAAAGGGAAGACTTCAATCTTTTCTCCGTCTCTGGTTGTCTTGTTAATAATATCAGCACTATTAAAATCTATTTTATTTCTAAATGCAACAGTCTGGGTTTTAATAGAAAGAACAAACACAATTTGAATACGAGCCAGTCCTCTGAGATGTGGAGATCAAGCCCATTTCATCACTGTACTCATTGTGGGTGTCCTTAATGAGTCAACTGCTAGCCTGTCTTTGGCTCCCATGCATTTCTCGTGGCTCTGAGTCTCTCATTTCCTCCTTCCCTCTGTGCTTTGCTCACATGATTTGTGATCCGGGCCTGGAGAACTGGCAGATTTTGAGCAAGGGGGCCTATGCCAGAGCTTATGAGTCCGTAAGCTGTTCATTTACTAGATCAAAGAGTGGAAAAAGCTTCAGGCCATCCCCCTCACGTTCCTCACCAAGAGCAAGCACACGAGAATGGAGTACGATGATTCAAAACCAGCACAGACTGGACCCGTTTCATTAAAGCATTCTGAATTGACAAAAAGATTAAGTGGAGAATTCTTTTCAAGGGTTAAAGGGATCCGCGAAAGTACGAATACTTAAGACGGAAAGAAACATAAATATTAATTTAGAACGAGGATAGGCACTTTTTCAAAAAATGGTATGTTCTAGATGCATTTATCTAAAATTAGGTGAAAAATGACTTTTGGTTATTTATTTATCACTTATCTTTAGGTAAAATGTCAAACAGCTGTGTCTCTCTTAATTACTGAAATTCTGTGATAATAAAATATTTTTAGAAGTGACATGCTTTTCTATGATTAACAATTCAAGACATCATTAAGAACAGCATACTTGGACAATGACAACTGTGTCTGGCTATGATATTTTGCCAAACTAGGTGACACCACAATATAAACTAGACTTGACATGTGGTTACTGTGAAGTTCTTTTCTTTCCCCCCACTTTATTTCTCTTTAAACAACTGTGAAAGGGTAAAATAAAATGTGTAAACAATTTATTCGAGAACACTTGCAGGAAATTTTTCTTAATGTTGGCTGCATTTTTTGTTCATTTGCCTCATGAAATGCCAATAGTGATGTTGGATAAAGAACTACATGTGTCAGTACTATTTTAGCCATTATGCCTGTAGGTGTAATTAGATTTTCTTGTTTGAAATCCATGTTATTATGTGCGTTTGTGGCATGGCACTCCTGTGAGCAATCATCCCTGAACATCTACAATAGGCTCATAATGAGACCCGTATTTATATAAGCACAATATTTTTTTCCAGTTGAAGTCACAGTCTCCTTTTTCAGATCTCCAGGTTGAAAAAATTCATGCTTTCTTCAAACATCCTGGATGATCCTCTGACACATCCCCGTATGTTGATAACAGATCGTTTTGGATAAAGGCAGTGTTATAAGTGTTCATAAATAACCAGTGTAGGATCTGAATAGACATTTTTCTAAAGAAGACATGATGGCCAACAGACACAAAAAAGATGCTCAACATCACTAATCATCTGGGAAATGTAAATTAGAAAACAATCCACTGACTGGGAGAAAATATTTGCAAAGCGTATATCATATAAAGGACTATTATCCAAAATACAGAAAGAACTCTTAAAACTCAACAACATCAAAACAATCTAATTTTAAAATGTACCAGAGACTTTAACAGACATCTCACCAAAGAAGGCATACAAATGGAAAATAAGCATATTAAAAAATTTCTCCTCATCATATATAATCAGGAACATGCAAATCAAAACAATAAGATACCACTACACACCTATTACAATGGCTAAAATCCAGAACCCTGACAACACCAAATGCTGGTAAAGATGTGAGCAGCAACAACTCTCATACATTGCTGGTGGGATGGAAAACGGTACAGCCATGTTGATAGTTTGGCAGTTTCTTACAAAACTAAACATACTCTTAGCATAAAACACAACAGTCACACTTCTTTACATGTTTACTCAAAGGAACTGAAAACTTATGTCCACGTAAGAACCTGTACAGGGTGTTTATAGCAACTTGGCTCATAATTGCCAAAACTTAGAAGCAACCAAGATGTCCTTTAATAGGTGAATGGATAAACTGTGGTACAACCAGACAGCAGACTGTTATTCAACAATACAAAGAAATAAGCTATCAAGCCATGAAAAGACAAGGAAGAACATTAAATGCATATTACAGAATGAAAGAAACCTGCCAGAAAAGACTATACTGTATGATTCCAGCTATATAACATTCTGGAAAAGGTAACCTGTGGTGCCCGCAAAAAGCTCAGTGATTGCCAGTGTTTGGGGAAATAAAGGAATGAATAGGTGGAGCACAGAGGATTTTCAGGACACTGGAAATACTTTGATACTATGGTGGTGCAATCATGTCATGACACATCTGTCCAAACCCATAGGATGTCCACCAAGAGTGAACTGTAACATCAACTACGGGCTTTGGGTGAGTATGTTTTGTCAGTGTAGTGTCATCAGTTGTAATAAATGTACCAGTCTGGTGGGGGATGTTGATAACGGGAGAGGTTGTGCATATGTAAGGGCAGGGGTTATGTGGGAAGTCTTGTAATGTCCTCTCAATTTTGCTGTGAACCTAAAAGTGCTCTAAAAATAAAATTTAAGCAAAAAAAAAAAAAAAAGAAAAGAAAAAAGACAGGGCCCCTGTCTCCTAGTCTCTGTGGGAGAGAAGCAGTCTAACTTCAGTAAGTTCCCAGGCAACATCCTTTAGTGCTTTTTCAATAGCTCACATCAGCGCTTATAAACCCTCCTGTCTTTTAAATGTCATAGATTACTGATGCTGACTCTTTCAAATATAACTAGAATGATTTTGGAAATACCAAAAATTTTTTACAGCATATTGAAGAAAACATATAGGCAAAGTTTTGGGTAAGTGTCTTTCAAACTTTGTATGTATAAATTCTGTGTAAGCTATAAGGTAGCTAAGAAATATTTTATTAATCATGTGACAAGATACTAATACAGTTTAAGTCAATTCTCATTTTCAGTTATCTCATAAGATATTTAACATTTTCTAATTCCTATGAACAAAAGTTAAAATTTAAGCTACCTGCAACATTGCTTACTTTTTACCTACATATATCTTTCTCTTCATCAAATAAAAAAAATAATATTTGTTCTTTTTTAAAATGTGTTTTTTTCTTTTTGGGGGGAGGTAATTAGGTTTATTTACTTACTATGTATATTTATTTTTTAATGGAGGTACTGGGGATTGAACCCAGGACCCTGTGCATGCTAAGCAGGCACTCTGCCACTGAGCTATACCCTCCCCTCTTAATATTTGTTTTTGATTTAAAAAAAAAAATTCTCCTGATTTTTGTTTCAGTGGAGTCGAGTTCAGTTTCTCTCTCTTCTTGCAGTAGCTGAACAACATTGTCCTAGCCTGTTTATCTTGTCCAGCACAGTTTTACATTGACAATGCTCATTCTTTGCTCATTCTCCCTCCATGGGTAGAGGTAACCCTTGCTAAGTACTAGTCCAGGATCTGACGTCAATTGCATCTTGAGTATGATCTAAGGAATTTAAGAAATCCTAGTTCAGTAACTCACATGAATCAGCAGCAGGCTTACTTCGACCACACAGCTTTTGTAATGAGGCTTCTAACCTTGCTTTTTGAAGTAACACCCCATTCTGTTTCCGTTCACGGACTATACCTCCTGGCGTCTCTAAGATGTCTTGTCCTACAACCTTCCCATTTCTCCATACCTCCAAGATCGTGCCACCTTCTAACCCCACCAGGAGCTAGATCCCAGTTCACAGACCGACACTTGCTGTGTGACCGTATCTGTGGAGACCCTCACTTGCATGCCTGACACCAACAGCCTCGGCACCATTTTCTGCTGCTTTGCCCACTTAGAAATACAGACAGCCTGCCACCTGGATTGTTCCACAACATACACTGCCATGTGCTCTGCGGTCGTGTTTGTCCTACTAAACTGCACTATTGCCCACCACTTAGACCTTGCTGGGGGCCTAAGGCCCTGCCTACCTCATGAGTGGGCCTGGATTTCCAGGGTGTGTTGTCTGCTGGTCAAGCTGGTTCCAAGGCACCTCTCCGACGACAACTCAAGGCCACATTCTATGCTGAGACAAAACGTCTCCCTAACTGCTCACGCTGGGGATGGAGAGTTAGGCTCAGGTGGCACCTGCGTTTTGTTCTAGGCTACAGAGTGTGCTAAGTGTGCTTCAATACATTTGTTTCACTACAAAAAATCAATTTAGGTGTTGATATACCTAAATCAAAATCAGTTGTGTTTTATGGTTTTACACTCAATTCAGGCATTTTATTTTTATTCATTTTTGGCACATCAATTTAGAATGATGCTTTGGAATGCCTATAAACGCACAGAATTTTGTCGAGGATAAAATGAAATTCCATAAAAAGCTTCCCAAATATTAAAAAATATTTAATTTCTAAAGAAAATAGAAAATGTAAGAGAGATTAGAGAGGCCTCTGGGGCTCCCAGGAATCAAGCCGTAATATTGAACACAAATCTCTTTCAGCTGCTGGGTACACCAGGGTATAGAAATAGGAACTCAATGAAAACAATGAAGGAAATAGGATCTTTTTGCTATTTTCTTCAAGCTTCTCCTTCAGTTAGGGTCTGCCCTTCACGGAAGAAACAATTTCTTTTCAGTAACCCTCAGGCTGCACAGATTTCCCCCAGGGAAGTTTGCGTTTCCTCAGAGAATCACCAGTGATGTGATGTGCTCTTGGGTACCAACTTATCACAGCACCGAGACCATTCTTTCTGTTCTGCTCAGGGCGAGCACTGAATTTATTGGCTTATTTCTACAACTTGGTCAAAGCATGACAGCACTTGTGGGGAACTCTTTAAAACAAAAGTATGGAAAGGCTTTCTAAATAATCCCCTCCCACCTCTGCCCAAATCAGTAAGAATATATATATATATATTCAAGATAAAGGTGAGAGTGAGCTTTTGTTATCTGCAGAATTCATTAAAGGGGGATCAAACCTCGAACTCCGATGGTATTCAGACATGTTGGGCATGGCTAACAACCTGGATAAACCAGTGGTTCTTACCCAGCAACTTCACTTTCCAGGGGACATTTTTCAACGTCTGGGGACTTTTCACTGTTACAGCTGCAAGAAGTGGGGGAGATTGCTCCTGGCATCCAGTGGGTAGAGGACAGGGATATTATTAAATATCATGAAATGCTCAGGACAGTGCCCTTAGAAAAGAAATACCGAGTTCAAAATGTCAGTAGTGCTGAAGTTGAGAAATTAGGCAAACAGGTATCTAATCGCATGAGAGTTGAGAAATCTCCTGAAAGAATTCACTCCAAGATAAGAAAGAAACAGAGGGGACAGGGGTAATTCTGAGTATAGGGTAACATGCTGTGTTTGTTTCCAACACAGCGCCCTCCGTCCTTGAAAGCATTCCTCAGTCCTGGAGAAAGCAGAGTCTGAAAGTAACAATGCCGAAGTCTCTCGTGAAAAAAACCAATAGATCAGCATGATGTGGAAACCTTTTCCCCAACAGGAACCACCGAAAAGGGAGTGAGCTAACCTTCCACTTTCCCCAGCAATAAAAATCACAGTGCTTGGGAGACTTCCACATCTGTCAAAGTGGAGGCGCCTCATTCCTCCAAGGTCCTCTCTCCTACAGCTAGAATCCCTGGACACGGCTCCACAAGCAAGGATAGGAAGATGCTAAGAGGAAGACAAAAGAAATCTAACCACCCAGGGACCTCAGGACTTGAAGAAAAACAGAGAGGTGAGTGGGTTCCCCGGGTTTCCTTGCCGCCTCCCAGCAGTGCTGTAGAAGCCTGCAACCCAGAGCAGGCAACACACAGATAAAACAAGCTCCAAGGAGGAAAAGTCGGCTTCCCTGAGCCAAGGGACTGAGGGGAGGGAGGCCAAACAACGTCCGCAAGACATCTTGACTGTGGCGGCCTCAGAGGGCCGAGTGGGGCGCCGGTCTTCCCCTCCACACACCAAATGCATGAAGCGGCGTCCATTCTGTCCCCTGAAGAGGAAGGTCATCTCTGCTTCCTGCCTGGCAGACGCAGCGGGTGCTCGTTTCCCTGCTTGGGCGGTGTCCGAGGGGCTGGGCGGGAAGCCGACTTCCTTATTGTTCCCTCCTTTTTTCTCTTTGCCCTTTCTTCCAGTTCTTCGGTGCAATTTGTATCTTATTTTTCAATATATTCATATTCCTATACATACATTTATAATTGCAATAAATAATCTCCTAAATTTTTCTATGCTGCAATCCATAAATATTTCAGAAGTTCCTATTCTATCAAAAAGTTATTTAATAGTTCATTTTGTTTCTAAACATAGGAGTCTTTTTAAGCTATTCTTTTGTTACTGGCTTCAATTTTTATTTCACTGAAGTCAGAAAACATGGTCTGTTTGGTATTGATTATTAGAATATATTGAAGATTTTTTTAAAAACATAACACAAAAGTTTGCAATATTTGTGAATATTCTATGTGTGTTCAAAATGATATGGATTCTCATGCTTTGGGGTGTAATATTATAAAATACAGGCCTGTAATCTCTTATTTCCAAGTCCCTGACCAACCAGGTTAGAAACAGTTGCTGTTTAAAATTCTGTCACTGTAGCAAAGCAGAGAATTGCTTAAAGAACAAAATAGACTCAGAGAACTCAAAACACACAAAGCTAAACCCCCAAGCATGGGTGACATCACTATGTCACCTCTGTGCTGAAAGAGCAAACTGATAAATGCTCGGGCACACTGCTTACAGCCTACAGCCCTTGAATGATGACTAGGTCAGGAGGGGGGAGCAACAAAACGGCAAGGAAGTACTATATGGTCTAAATTCATTTGGTTAAGGAAATACAGTCAGAACCTTTAGCGATAAAGGTCTGTCACAAGCTAAGTTTGCTATGCTTTCTTTCTAAATAATAGTCCATAGTACTAATGCATAAAAGGACAAGAGTTTTGTATGATAATCTGTTTTTAATGGCTTTGAGACATCCGTATTTATAGACGTCTGAGACCCACAGGGTCATGCAGAAAGTTGGAAATTATTTTCTGTCTTTGGTAGCTTTCTTTCCCTACATGAGAGGCAATGCCGGATTTCTCTTAAAGCTACCTCACTCAGCTAGGAAAAGACTAGGTTGATGAATAGTAATTTTCCTTTATTAAACCCAAATCTGCTGACTTCATGAGCCAGAGCTTTCACATGACGTACAAAGTATTCAAAGCAATGGGCATCTACTAACAGATCTAGTACAAACATTTCTCACAAAGCATTGTTGTGACACAAGGGAAAAGTTTGTGCCCTAAAGGAGCAAACCCTGGTTAATTTAGGCACGGATTATTATTGCTGTAGAGTCGCAGTGTCTATGTGGTCATGTTTGCCTGTTTAGTCTGCTCTAAAATTCCATCTTTGTGGCTGAAGAAACATTTGTAGAGCAGTCGATTCAGCTGCCACATCGTCCGTACAGGACAATGGAGCAGATCAGCAATAAGTCCAAGCAGGTGGAATATGAAAGTTACCTCACAGCAAACAACCAAACCAAAACCTATGAGAGTAAGACAGAAAAATGTGACTGTGTGAAATGAGCGTACAATAAAATGGTCAGCAATTCTGTCTAGGCAGAACTGAATGACTTCTCAGATGCTGAGTAGGGAAAACTTGCGCTTACTGAAAATAAAAGGAAATGTTCCCAAGGAAAAAAACTTGATGTTTTACCCTATCAATATTCAGAATTATTATGGCAAAAACTAGCAAGAGGTTGGTACTACCCTGTAGAAAGGAAAACTTGACACTTGAGTTCCTCCCAATAATGTTTATTTTAAAGCAGGGCTTATAAAGCAAAATCAGGTGGACAACTGCAATTATTAGGCTAATGTGTTTATCCAGATTATTTCAACAATCCAATTTATTTACAGAAATAAATTGAGACAAGTCACTCATTAAGAAAGTCGCTGTGCTTTTGGACGTCCAAAAATCTATTTCTGTATTTTAGAACACGGAATACCACATTTGAAATCATGTTTGTTAAGATGTCTCTAACAAGACGGCAGCAATTAGCAAAATGTGTTTGGGGAAGTGTGAAAGCCTTACAAGTTATTACAAAGAATGTTAAATTTTTCCAAAATTTTAAGATAATGTTAATTTAAAAATATATATATATATATATATATATTTGATCTGTATGAATCATTGCCTTTGTAATAAATCAAATGACAATAAAAATTTGAAAGGCTTCAGTTCATTGCAGTAGAGTTGCGTATCTCCAGAACAAAAGTCTCAAGACATGTTATAATGAAAAGTGTTCTTTGGTCAATTATGGGAGGAATTCTGGCCTCTTGGCTGCAGGACTCCGAGAGACAACTTTTTAAATGTGTTGTAGGGTTCCAGGTATTTGGCCATAATGCACTTCTCTATGGAGCCTCTCCAGGGACCAGTGTTCACAGGCACACACTTGGGAAATCTCCTTCCTGGAAAACTGTAGGCTTCTAATGGTAGTTTGAAACCCTAAGTGTGAATAAGACGGTGTTAGGGCTGCCGTAGCAAGGTCACAAAGTACTACACACTGAGTGCCTCAAACCACAAAAACTGGATGTCCCACAGTCCTGGAGCTAGAAGTCTGAGATCATGGTGTCAGCAGGGACCGCTCCCTCCGAAGGCTCTAAGGAGGGGTCTGTTCCAGCCCTCCCTCTTCGCTCCTGGCAGTTCCTTGGCTTGTGGCTGCGTAACCCCAATCTTCACATGGGGTTCTCCCCGTGTGCCCATCCCTGTCTAAATTTCTCCCCTATGTTTTACTCATCCCAAGCAGTTTTATTGTTCACTCACACTTCAGTTTCCCCTTTTCAAAAATTTTTGTAGTGGAAAAGAAATTACTGTCACACCAAAGAAATGTTAGCAATATTTCTTTGTGGTGGCCTTAATATATTCTAGTGAGCTGGGAGCTAGAGACCCTGGCGCATATTTTGTTACATCTGCAAGTAAAACTAGTCTCTCTTTTTTCTGACAATAGAATTCTCTAGGCCATGCATTTTATCATTTAAAACAATCCAGTCTCACTTTGTATTATATATATATTGCCCTGTGCTATGTTCCAGTAATTTCAACAAGATTTTAAGTCCCTAAAGAGCAATGGTATATTCCATGTCAATTTTACTTCCTCAGGGTTGTTTATCTCAGAGCTCAATGTAAAGTACATGCTCAAAAGAAACTTATTTAAGGAATTAAATTATTGACTATTCTCCAAAGAGAAATGTCAAATAATTATAACTAGAAAAGTCATCCAGAATTCTACATGGAAGAAAACAAGGCTGAATCTTCTCCTCAAATCTTCTCTAACTATGGAGCGTATATGAAAGTTACGACTTTTCCTCATTGAAGTTTTTGTCACCCTTTGGCTCCTGCCTCAGTATCTGCCTCCTCTCCCCCGACAGTTCCTAACGACTATTTGTTGGCTTCCTTGATCAATTCATATTACTGTTCCATTATATGTTGACATTCCCTGAAGTTCTATGCTTGGCCTGATTTCACATGTCTCTGTATCTTCCTGGACAATATTTACACACTTCAGTTGTCAACTTAAGAGCAGATCACACTTAAGTAAACCTCTCCAGCTCTGATCTCGCTTCCCAGGCTCAGAGACAAATGTCCAGTGTTCACTGCCCCATACTTAAACTCATTATCGTCCCTAAAAACATCAATTCTTTCTTCTGTAACCTGTATTTTGGGGAAATGAGAGAGTGCACACCAGTCATCTCTGTTTTGTTCCTCTCTTTCTCCTCCTACGTCTGCACCAGTGTTAAGTCTTGGTAATTCTATGTTCATATACCATCTTGCCTTCTCTTCCATCATTATTAATGCTGATCTGTGTCAGACTCCGTATCTCTGCCCGGACTACTACCGTAATCTCCTTCATTCACCTGATTGCCCCGCTCATCTCCTGCCATCCCAAACTTTTTTCAAACTTCAGCTGTGGTGAATCTCTCGCATTTGTGCCTTCAGATCTACTCTCCACCCTTCTCCCCTGGAAGCTGACATACATGGAATACATCAACAAGAGCTCTTGTCCTGTCGGTTTGGACCACTCGGAAATGCTGGTAGGACTCCAAAGAGCAGGCTGAGAGTGAACTCAGGGCTTTTTCCTGCCCTGATGTCTTTGATTCTATCAGGCAGCCCTCTTTATACAGCTCTCTCTCTAGAGTGTACGGTTTAGAGCTGTGGATGGTAAAACCCTGACCTAAACCCTAGTTTCAAGTCCCAGAAGCTGTATTTCTTTTGATTTTCATACATTCTGCCAACATTTCTTGCAGAATCCGTTTATTAAGCTTTTCTCCAATTACCTGATTTGAATGTGTCATCTGTCTCCTAACTGTTAGCAAAGTTATTTATCAAACAAACAAACAAAAAGAGTCACTCTCTTTTAATGAAATCTTAGAGCTTGTTTTCCATTGTCTAAGTTTCAGCCTTGCAGGGTGACATTCAAAATCTCCCAGAGATGTTGCTCTGGTCTTCCTCTCCCACTGTAACCATGCCGCGCCCTCTCACTGAGGTACGCTCAGGCGCCCTGTAGTTTACCCAGTTCCCTAAAAAGTCATATATATTTTATGCAGTATGCCCAGAAGTTCCTTCTATTCCGTCTCTTTCTAGTAAAATGCTATGTTTTTTCAATGCTCAGTAAAAAAAAATCCTATCTTTCTTTTCCTTTTCCTTTTTTTTACTGAACTGATAAACCTGGTAACCATCACCACAATCATGTTTCGGCACAGTCCCCTCATGCCTGTTTGCAGTTAATCCCTGCTGTCATCCCCAGCCCTAGGCAGCCACTGATCTGCTTTCTATCTTTATAAATTTACCTTTTGTAGACATTCAGCATAAATGGAATCATTTTATATGTGGCCTTTGGCTTCTGAAAAATCCTATCTTTCAGTGAAGACGTCTCAGTTGAAATCATCTCTTGTTTGTTTGTTCTTTTAAAATACATTGCATTATCAATGATGTTTTGGTTTAAGCTATTATATTAGCATTCTTTTACATGATGAGCTATGTGTTAATACTTCTGATGTATTCACATGAAAATGGTCCCTTCTTTGACCGGTGTATTAAGTCCACCAAAGCAATAGCTCTCTGTGTTGGTCAAAGTTTCTAGGAGGAAATGCAGCTTGAGTTGGATGCTACACACGACTGTAGATCTGCCACTCATGCAAGAACCACTGTATCTCCAGTCAAACAGTAATTCACATGCTATTGCAGATTATCTGAAAATGACAACATTGAAAGGAGAATACAGATGGCACAACTAAAATAGAGGGCTTATGCATAGTTCTTGGTGAGAGAAAAATAATTTGCATTAAAACATAATTATTAGAGTGACATCTTGATTTCAGTGAAGAGAAAGCTGGGAACAAAGGCAAGGGTCACAGACAGAGCCAAGTTAGAATATTCTTTTGTGCTATGACTCATAACTCTGTGAACTGGGAAAGGAAGTTGAGACATTCCCCCAAGATTTCTTCCCTGTTATGTTGTGCTGAGAATGTTGAGTGAATGTTACCCCCAAACTCTCCCCTTACAAACATCCAAATTTATCAGACTCTCTTGGTCCACAATCAAATTTGAGGCACAGGTATTAACAACTGCAAAAGATACTAACCCTGGAGGACCTGGTTTGTATCTCAGGCTGGAGTTAATGCAAGTCAAGGTGAGCAAGTGGAATAAGGTCCAAGATACATTTTTAAATTTTTTTAGAAGCAATACTTATAAGTGCTTACATTACCTGGATGGGAATGATGAAACTGGAGAGTTTCTATTCTACAGTGAATAATGAAAGTGAAGACTTAAGAGGCAACAGTGAATTTGAAGCTATATACTGACTTACTCCAAAGCACATGAAAGGAAAGGGAATAAAAACAGCCCACTGTGCTGTAACCAAGCAGGACCCTATGGGGCCTTTCCAGGACAGACCCCTCTACCATGTCCTCTGCTATGGCTCCTTTCTGAAGTACCCAGATAATAGTATCTCATGTATATTTCCTGAGATTTTTCAGATGCTAAAAACCACCACCAAAGGGAAGAAATTAACTACTTGATGATTGAGAGCATGTGGCCCCCAGACTTCCAGTGCCTAGGGGCTGATAGTGTTGACCGCCCTAATACCTGAACATCAACCAAAGAATTGTGCACAAGCTAATCACAGACCCTGCAACTCCCTCCCTTACGTGGCCTTTAAATATGCTTTG
Organism: Vicugna pacos; assembly: GCF_048564905.1. NCBI lineage: Eukaryota > Metazoa > Chordata > Mammalia > Artiodactyla > Camelidae > Vicugna > Vicugna pacos. The sequence continues at coordinate 10,897,196 of NC_133000.1, read as the reverse complement.
ATGAAACCCTTTGGGGAGTTTGGGGTTTTCTTGGGCATGAGCCACCCCGTCCTCCTTACTCGGCCCTGCAATAAACCTTTCTCTGCTCCAAACTCCTGTACTTCAGTTGGTTTGGCCTCATGGTGCGGTGGGTGCATGAACTTGCCTTTGGTAACAGTGCAGATATTTGGGCTATAAGATGAACTACAGTTAGACATCTGAAAGTATTGACAAAACTTTTTCACTTTTTTGTCAAGTTGTTAAATGTCTTTATACACCAAGCTGAAATGGCATTACTTAAAGCCAGCCCTGAAGAAAGCAGCACACTCAGCCACACACGTCTGGTGTCCTATTGGGTGTCTGGCTTCTCAACCACACCTACAAGCAGAGGAAAGACTCAACTCGAAGGGAAAGACGGAAGGACAAAGAGTTACCCGCCATGTACTCGGAACATCAAAGCTCATCTAGAATTTCCCTTGAATCAGGCCTTTTCTTAAAGTGAGGGACAGGCGTCCAAGGCCGTGTGGGAACGATGAGACTGCAAAGCCCAGACCAAGGCGTGGTGGAAGGAAACACACACGCCGGGAGGGATCGCCCGCTTTCCCAACTCGTGTCATTGCCATCTCTAATTTTGTGGAACTCTTTCTTGCCTTTCTGTGCATTTCTCTTCCCGCAATCTCCACAGTTTCCACAGCCCACAGCCCTCCCTCCCTCCTGACCCAAGCCACTGCTGGCAGAACACATGATTAGCCTGAAAGTAAACTCAGATGCTGAAGTTAGAGGTGTCCCGTCACAGAAGCGCCCCCATTTGTTTCCATTCTTTGATAGATTTTTCATACTACAGGGGACTACTCCTCCTGGAAATACCACCAACGTAAGATGCCCAGAAATCTAGGTCGCTTATTTGTACAAGTGTGGGAGCTCAGTCATTTGTAAATTGGTAGTCATTCTTATTTCTGTAAATTGGATTTTAAAATTGCGTTATTCAGAAACCTGGATTATATTTCCTCCTTGTAAATACATAAATTATAGCTTCAACTTTGAGGAGAAGCCTTTGTTTTTTAGAAAGAAATAAAAGTGTGCTTTAGCTTGAAAGTATATGAAAAAGTCAGTTTTATGAACCTCTGCTGTATTTATCAAATATTTATCTTAAGAGCTGTATTTTATACCACATTTTATATCTACGCGTGATTGATCAAATCAGTCCCCTTCTTTTGGCTTCTGTAGTTGGACTCACTATGCTAACCTCGACATTGTGCTAGTACTTTTATTGGAGCAGGAAGTCACTGCATGCTTAAGTTAAAAGAATATGACCGCCAGAGACACAAACAGTTTTGTTACTTCTTTTCCCACTAACTCAGAGAAGTAGCTTTGTTTTATCAGAAAGGAATTTTATATTCAATTTTGTGGTCAATTATTTTTGTCTTTGTTTGCCTTAAAAATGTCATTACTTAGATACTGTGGTTATAAACAAACTAAACGTCATGTTCTCCCTTTTTTTAAGGTTACACTAAAATATCTAAATCATTATTGTACCTTTAGAAGAAAATGTATTTTCTATGAGCAGAAACTTTGTGTTAATTGCCAAAAGAAAACTAAATGACTGATCCACCGTATTAAATATATATACGAATGTTCCACTTTAACTATATTATCATATTAGAGAATTAGAATGGCCAGTATGAATTTCTTCTGCCGTTAACCTTGGTTCCTTTGTCTATAAAAGAGAAACTCATTCAGACTACTTCTGATGTCAGTCTAGATCAACCATCATATTTTAAGTCCTTTTCAAATTGCTTGAATATAAGAAAGGAAGAACTTTATCACCATCTAAGTTTATCACCACAGCCCTAGCGTACAACCACTGCATTAAATGTCAGTTACAGGCTTGCATTGGTAGAACTACCAAACATGGCACAACTTAGTTAAATTAAAGAGAATTTACTGATATAAAAGTCACAAAGCAAAGGGAGTACCATCAGGGCACAGGGCAGAGAGATCAGTCATACTGTCCAAGATAGAGAGAGGTGTGAGCTTCTGAACCCCCAAATTCATACAGGATTATACAGATGGGAACGAAGTGTCTGACATAATAAGGTCTTTACCTGGAAGTCCAGCTTCCAGTATGTAAGGCCCAGCTCCATAAACACATATCCTTCTACACTGGGTAAGGTTATTCAACACAGAAGCAACTGTAACCATGTACAGGAAACCACTTCATCTGGTCTCGGTCTTACTACACCCCATAATATCAGAAATTTACAAACAAAGGTTGTGACTACAGTGTGGTACAACATCCTTAGGCATCAACATAGTTCTCTTTGACGGCACCCAACCTCCCCAGATCAACCCAGACTGGCCCAAGTGTATGCAGGAAATCAGTGGTATGGTATAAGGACGAAAGTCAGTTCTTTCTAAGACTCCTGCTAGCAGGGGAGGCAAAGAAGCAAGAAAGACACCACCACCAAGTTTGCACATTAAGACAAAGAAACAAAGAAATAAAACTATCTCTGTATTATTTACTCTGGCCCCATACACTAGGTACACGTCCTCCATTCATTCATCTTAATAAATACCAAGTGCGTGCTGTATGCCTGGCACCGCTCCAGGAGCTGAAGAAGGAATGGTGTATGAAAGAAAGATCCTGATCACGTGGAACTGACATTCCACCGGGGTTATCTTCTGTGTGACACTGAACGATACAGCTTGGAGAAAGACCCTACTTGTGAGATAGTCCAGGCACAGGCTATGTTTACTCAGGGTTAATGAGACGTGATAGAAAGGGACAGACTGCTGGGAAAACTGTCACAGCGACAGGGGAGTAAACATGTGGATGGTGAGAGAGTGTTCTGGTTTCCCATGGGCCCATTTGCTAATGTGCTAAATTTCATAATACAACTGACCAATGATACATAAAACGTCCTGGAGAAGGGAGAGATTATTAGCAAGTCACTTAAGGTACAGAGGGTATCATGTTTATTTCTGTAGGTTGATAACCATTCTTAAAATAGTTTTTAATTATGATCTTGAAGAATCTTAGAGTCTCTCTTGAATGGAGTCTTAGGTCACAAGTAACGTGCGTGAATGAAGCAAAAGACAGCAAGGAGTGCAATGTGGAAGCTACTTCCTCTAAAGCCATTCAAACTTATTTTTAAGACCACTATGCAGGCTGAATTTGGCTCCAAGTCTGCCAAATTACAACCAAATTTATGCTCTTTAAATTATAAAAATCATCATCATCATCATCCTTATTATTGGTCATAGGAGGATTATTATTGCACACCTCTTATTTCTGACACCTAGAATTTAGTCACTTTTCCTTTCATAACTATAACCTGTTTTTCCTTCAGGGAAACCAATCTGTCCCCTGTTTTCTGACCATCTGAGTTCCCCCCATCCAGGAAGAGATGCAGCATCCGACCTGGCATAAGCCAATCAAAGCACTGCAATCCCCCAGAAAGGGTGACTGATTTTGTAATAAGCACATGAACCAATCAAATCTGATGCAATGCAATAAACTCTTCCTGTTATTTGCGGAAAACAGATTTTTGTTTCTCACATTAGATGTGAAAATGAGATGTTGTAAAGGGCTGCAGCATGGTTCCTGTCATCGTGGGACCGTGAGGGTGGAGCCTGTCTGACAGTAGAACCAAAGAAGAGTACCTTGAACATAGTGAGCAAATGCTAAATATTCACTGGGCAAATGAATGAACAGCATCAGAGTTTGCAGATTTGGGTTGCTCTGGCAACTTAACATCTCTATGGCACAATTTCCTAAACTCTAAAGTAAAAGGGGTGGTCTAGATTGGCGACTCAAACTCCCAACAGAGAAAAATAAATACAGTAGGTCCTCTGTATCTGTGGCTTTCTCATCCTTGGAGTCAATCAACTCCATATCAAAAATTTCTTGGAAAAAAAAAATTCCAGAAATTTCCAAAAAGCAAAACGAATTTACGATGTATTTGCAACTATTGACATAGCATTTATGTTGTATTTACAACTATTCACACAGAACTTACATTGTAATAAGTATTATAATGAATCTAGAGATGATTTAAAGTATTACAGGAAGATGTGTGTAGGTTATAGGCAAATACTATACCATTTTATATAAGGGACTTGAGCATCAGTGGATTTTGGTAAACAAGTAAAAACTGATACTCCAAGAAGATGGGGACGCTTATTCTCTACTTCAAAAAAATCCTTGGACTGTCACCTCTGACTTAAAAGTACTGAAAACCAGAGGACTAGATTGTGCATAAAGAAAAGTCTACCATTAAACTTCTATTAATTTGCATTTCTGAGTACTTGACCTAAGACATTCTCTTAACAATTTACAAGTAGAAGAGCAATATTACTGAGCTTTCTTTTAATTCAGGTTAAGAAAACCTTACTAAATAAGTCACCCTTGAGAATTCAACTAGACTCCGTTTTCCCTCCTCCTCCTTCTCCTCATCACACCATTCACAGACCACCACTTGTCTCCTCCTGTTTGGGCCACTGAAATTATAATATGAATTTAAAGATTGCTACTCAGCCAGTATAAATAAGCAGCCCTGCCTCTCCTCATCCAAGATGCAAGTACATGTGTCAAGTGCTTTATAAAAAAAAAAAATCAACATCTTAGGATTTCAGAAGTCAATAGACTGATTTTCGCACCTCATCGCAACCAAAAAAGAAGGGAAATGTTAAATCAGTTCTTAATTCCATGAGAGCTTTTATTTCAATGTGTCCAGCTCTAAGGAGGCAGTAGGAATCCTGCCAGGCACAGTGCCACCCCAGATCCTGAGGACATTCGGTGAACTTGAGGGCTAACTGTGGAAACAGCATGTTATGGGGACATTAAAAATGAATCCTGGATTTTCCAGTGTAATGTACATTTGCTGGAACACTCAGCTCTTCCCCAGGCAGAAGTCAGAATGTTTATAGCTTTCAGCCTCATTGTTTGTAAATGGAAAGCTAGGCTCAGAATTCATAATCACTGATCATGTTGCTGTTTTTTGCCCAAAACTGGGGGAAAAAAACAGTGGGTTCTGTCATACTGAACCATAAACACATGTTATGTTATGTGTAATAAATTCCCTAACACTGCACTTCTTTTGAAGGGAAGGATGAGGGATGTAATAGAATATTTTGAGCTGAAAGCTAAAAACATCTGTCTAGTCAGTATATCAAGTCAAAAATGAAAAGAAACCCCTGTAAGTACTGTACCTTATGTATTTCATGATTTTTTACGTGTTAGCGTTACTATTGTGGAATGCGGAAGCTAGAAGAACCTCACCAGTCACCTAATCCAAGCCCTTCTTTATAAAGGAGAGAACTGAAAGCCAGTGACTTAGAGTCACATACATAGTGTCAACAAAGAGAACAGACCGAATTCCCCCAATTTCTAACTTAGCGTTACTTTACCGTATAAAGGACGGACACTGATTCTGTATGTTAACTACTAACCAGTGCTACAGATCATACAGACTGTGACACCAAGTTGAGTACATCTGAATTCCATTTCTCACTGCCTGTACCACTGTAGACATAAATATTTTGGTCACTACGTTGATCTGGGATCCGGCTCACTAGAACTTCTTTCCCCACCTCTCCTGCCCATTAATAAGGGCCTCTGACTAAGCCAGAAAGCTCAAAAAATAGCAGTTAGTAAGTCTGACTTTGCTGAGTCAAGATTAAACAGATCTATTATGAGCTAGGAGGAAAAGTGTAATAACCACTCTGTCTAGTTTCTGTACTTGATGCTTTAACAGCTTGGGGTCCTGCAGATCCTGGAGAGACTGCCCCTCCCAGGACTAGCCAATTCCTAGAAATAGTAAAAGGCCTGAATGTCGGGCTCCCCAACTCTGGGCAGCGAGGCCCCTGCTCTGATTACCCCAGGGCCAGGTACCAGACAACTAGACACAGCCCTACACCCTAGAGCCCACTGAAATTATTCACACTAGCCAAACTTCAACGTGCTCGTCCTGTCTCGCCGATGACTTCCTGTGGAAATCACAGCAAAGTCTCCTGCCCACATTTTCCCCTCACTCTCTCTGCCTCCTAAGCACCCCTGCTGCTTCCTCATGTGGCCCTGTGTGGTGTGATGTGCCCTCCTCCTCTTTGTAGCTGTGAGTAACAAACGCTTTTTTCAGTGGCAATCCTTCCCTTGTCAGTTGGCCTCACCCTGTCTGAATAATAGTAATGCCTACATTTTACAACACAGAGGTCAAAAGCCAGGGAATCTAAAGCTGCCAAGAGCTAAGTCACAAGCAGGGAGAATATGACAAAGGTGTGGCTCAGGCAGAAAAGCAAACCCAGAATTCGGATTATGGTATGTGTGGTGCCCTCCTGCTCATATGGGAGGGTCGCCTTACAGTGGCACATTAAGAACTTCCTCTTGAACACATGACTTAATAAATGCCATGTGAGGACTTTAACATTCCTAGACACAGACTCACCATGTATTCTCATGACCAGGGCCCTAGATCTCATCCATAGGAGAACGTTAAAATAGCCTCTTAGTCATCTCCCTTTTTAAAAAAAATCTTTCTTCCTCCTTTAATTCATCTATTCCACTCTTCCTGTACCACAGCTCATATATTCATAAAAGTCCTCCATAGGTCCTCATTTCTTTCTCAGTTAAGTATTGGATCTTCCCTGTCACATTCAAAGCTCTCTAAATAGTGTCTCCAGCCTACCCTCCAGTCTTATATAATCCACTATATTAATTGTAATCTCCTACCCTCCAGTCTTATATAATCCACTATATTTATTGTAATCTCCTACCCTCCAGTCTTACATAATTCACTATATTTATTGTAATCTGGCTAAATTAAACCATCCACTGTTCCCAACACATTTCCCTACGTACTGAAACACTCCATTGTTAGAGCATCACTGAATGTATTTTACAATATTGGCTTTAGAATTTGGGTTTGAACTCTTGGCTCCTCCAACAAACTGTTGTGTGATCTTGGGAGTTTAAGGCTCGTTTTTCTCACTCCAAAATGGAACAAATAACGCGTGGTATAGGATTCTTATACAGGTTAAATGAGATAATATGTATGTAGATCTTAGCGCTAATTTGGTGTGAATTAATACTAGTTAATACCAGGAATTATATCATTACTGAGCTGAAAACAGTGTTTATGAGTTTTCAAAGTATATCATACACATTGTGATCTGATACTCAAGAAACTCTGACATGCATTATTATTGCTGCCATTTTTTCAAATGAAAAAATTCAGAAATTATAGAACTTGTACAAGCTCAATCAGATAAGAATGACAAAAGTTTTTTAACTGCTTCTGACTTCCATTCTTTTCTTCTCTACGGTATATTTTTGACTTGCCACTTAAAGTCAGTCATTTAGTGAAGAGACTGTGACTCACGTATCTTTCATCGTCACAGTATTTAAGACTTTTTTAATTTTTAAATTAACATTAAGTGTTTGCTATGTATTTGATACTGTTTTAAGCCACTTATATAAATTTTATCATTTAAATATGACAGTACTTCTACAAGGCGTATATTATACCCATTTTCAAATGAGGGAATGGAGAATCCCAGAGATTAACTTGCTCACACAGTGGTAACTGACAACACTGTAGCCATTCTAACGCAGGAGCGGACATCATACACTAGGTTAACCTGCAATTCAGAATAGGCATGCAATTGATTGCTAGTGAATCAAATTTTAATTGGTGTCTGGAAAATATATCTTTAACCTAGGCTAAAGAGTGCAAAATAATGAGATTTTTCTGAAAAACTCGTTTGCTTCTGTGTGTGTGTGTGTGTGTGTGTGTGTGTGTGTGTGTGTCTAGTGTCTGGCTGTGCTATGTATATTTTAATAAGCATTCTAACTTTCTTCCAACAATAATAGAAATCCTCAGTTTAAGCTAAGGACTTGGCTCTTCGGGGAGCAGAAGGGTTGGGAGAAGGGGTGTGGGAGTTGCGGGGGTGCTGATAATATTTCCAGCCTTCTTTGCAGCTCGCTGTGACCCTGTGGCACGTTCTGACCAATGGGATGTTACAGAAATGATGTAAGCTCCAAGACAGAACTTAAAGGCAAGTGCAGGCTACGTCTTCTCCCTTTCCTCCACCCAGCTTTAGACGTGAATGTGGTGGCTGGAGGTACCACTGAGACCAGAAGAATGAAAATTATTCCCTTGGAATGAAGTTGTGAGAATCTCAAAGTAGTCTGAGTCCCAGAGAGCTACTGAGTCACTTTGCCAGTCCTGAACTCTAAATTATAACTTCTACAGGAGGAAAAAAAGATATATTTCTATCTACTTAAAGCATTGTTGTTTCAGTTCTCTGTTACTTACAGCCAGATTATCGTTAACATATACCTCTTAAATATTTACTGATGAGTTGGGGAAAGCTAAAGAAGAGAGAGGGAAAGAACTGAAATATATTTTGAGGTATTTATGGGTTAAGTATCAAGCCACAGAATTACGAAATCTCAGGGCTGGGAGGGATCTTAACAGTTACCTAGTCTATCCACAGAGGGGACACTCAATACTCTCTCTAAACTTCGTGAAGTAAAGTCACAGGAAAACTACTACAAAATATGCTGAATTAGATGTACCTAAAACAAAGTGTGACGTTTTGATACTTGTCAGAGCCACATCTATGAGTTAAGGACGCATTATGCGGGTGGAGTCTGTGCAAGGGCACTGATACAAGCCTAAAATGCGCTGGCCCCTTACGAGATGCTGCAGGAGGCACAGAACTGCTGGAGTGACGGCGGAGGCCCAAGGGGGATATTAATCAGGAGATTTTCAGGAGCTCACACAGATTTACTACTTGGTGCTACATCTGCTGTCCTAATTTAGTTCACAGAATTCAGTTCTTAGGAACTGGGAGAAGCATTTTCTCCCACGCATCCCTCATTGCGCATCTCCGGTGACTTGCTTCATGGGAAGCAGGACCAGATCTCATTATGGTTTTTAAAATATGTGCATTGTAAGAGTCGCATCTGCATGGTTATGCAGACAAGTTGAGAGTGAGGTCATTGTAGCTGCACAAAGGGACACTGTGTTTCTTCTCATGTTTGTTCAGAAGGAAAATAAAATCAAAGGTGTTAACTCCTTGATAATGCCTTAGGCAGCAGAAGTTTCAATACCATGCTCCTAATTGTATTACACCGTGTCGGCGCAGAGGCCTGAGAAACAGTAATACCTGGGTATTAGACAGAAGAGATTCCAAGAATTATGGCAAGACATGTTACTCCTTTCTGTTCTTAAGGGGCAGGGATGTATCAGAGAACAGGCTGCCCCAGGAGTGGCCGAGATCTTCCTGCTTGACTCCTGGGTTAGCCCAGCCCCACACTTCAGAGCACCCAGACTTGGACCACCTCCCAGGCTCGAGAGCAAGCCTTCCCTTCCGTCTTCCTGAAAATATCCTTAAAAACTGATTGTAAAAGCGCAACTTAAAAGATGCTCTGAAATCTGCTGAGAATTCAGTTCTCTTCCTCTAACATAATTGCTTTTCCAAGAATTTGACGTTTCTTTTCTTTCTTTTAAGATGTGATTTGTATGTTCCGTTGAAGTGGAAAAAACTGTTACAAAACGTATGTTTGTAAAGAGAGCCAAGAGCAGAACTACGTGGAAGGTCTTGCCTGAGCTGCACTCTCCACTGGCTGTGCACCCACAGCAATGCTGTTATGTCCCATCCAATGTGTTTTACTCCTTCAGAAGGGCCAGACCCAAACAGCGGATATGTCAGGACTTCCTAAAACTACAGGTATTCAGTTGTACAGCTCTACATTAATTGTATTTGCCACTTGCCATTATTTTTGTATTGTAAGGAAAGTAATACTGGCCTTTCAGCAAAATAAAATGTACTCATTTAATAAACACTCCAAACCTAATTATTTCGTTGGAGTTAAAGAATGGGTATTTTATGATTTTCTTCCTGATAATATTTGCTTAGTATAAAAAATGTATAAGGAAAAAAATTGTAGTTATGTGTAGTGATGGATGTTAATTATGGTTATCACAGTGATAATTTCCCAATATATGTCAATATATCCCAATTTTTTAAAAGTTTAAAAAAATGTATAAAATACAAGTAACTGTAAAGAAGAAATAAAACTCACCTTTTTTAAAGTATAAGTTACATTCCATAAAATTACCTATCATAAGTGTACAAGTCATTGATTTTTAATAAATTTATAGAATTGTGTGCCCATCAGCATAATCCAGTTTTAGAATATTCTATTATCACCCTCCTCAGAATTCCCTTGAGTCTATTTGCAGCCAATTGTTGTCTATTTGCACCATCAGCCCAAGGCCATCACTTACTTATCCGTTTTCTATCTCTGTAAATGTGCCTTTTCTGGAGATTTCTTATAAACGGCATCGTCAAATGTAGTCATTTGTATCTGACGTATTTCGCCTAGCGTAGCAGTTTTGAGATTCATCAGTGTTGTGGTATATATCAGTATTTTGTTCTTTTTTATTGTATGAATATACTGTTTTTTGTTTATACATTCATGTGTGGATGGACATTTGAAATGATTCTAATTTTTGTCTATTTTGAATAATGCCACTATGAACATTTCTGTTCAAGTCTTTGCATGAACAGATGACAAATGTCTGTTCAAGTCTTTTGCTCACTTTTTAAATTGGGTTGTTTTTCTTATTATGATCGAGCCCTAGGAGTTCTTTATATAGTTCAGATGCAATTCCTTTATCAGATACATGATTTGTAAATATTTTCTCGAGTCTGTAGCTGGACTATTTTGGGAAACATGAAAGTTTTTAATTTTATGATACACAATTTATCATTTTTTCTTTTGGGGTCAGTGTTTTCGTTATTATTTATAAAAACTTTGTGCCTAATCTGAGATCATAAAGATTTTCTATGTGTTCATCCAGAAAGTTTAGCTTTTATATTTAGCTTGCTCTGTGGTCCATTCTGAGTTATTGTTGTTTATGGAGTGAGGTAAGGTTCTTTTTTTTTTTTTTTAAATAGATATCCAATCTTCACAGAGCTGGCTATAAATTTTACATCTTTCCCCACTGAATTTCCTTGGAAATTCTGTTCCTGCTTATTCTCACTCTCTCTCATTTTACATCAGTCTTTGTTTCCTGAGTGCCCTGTTCTATGGACATCAATCTCCAGCATCAGACAAAAGAAAACAGTGTTGCAGGGACTGTGAAAGCAGGTACCCAAATTGCATAATGTTAAGACCCTTAATATAGACAGGTAGTTCGTGGATGATAGATAGATAGCTAGCTAGATAGCAAGCTAGGTAGGTAGATTATTGATAGGTAGATAGATGATAAGTAGATAGATTTAGATATAGACATAGACTGTCTCTTATTGGCTCTGCTTCTTTGATTGAACCCTGAAATAATAAATTCATCTTACTGTGCAATACTTATTAACATTATCTGGAATTTTCAACTGAAGATTTTTATTTTAAATGTTATTCAGCCATCCAAGATTTGCTGTTTGTATTCAAACTTGTAAATGTACTTTAGCTACTAATTAAGGATAACTCTATATTGAACTGGTTTCAATGTTCACGTCTAAGGCCTTTAATTTTGCAAGCCCCCAATTCTTGACATGTTGAATTTACACCTTTTTTTAGTATATATGGGTAATAAGTTGGTTTTTGCCATCTACACCTGAGGATGTCTTTCTGTTGAATTTACACGTACATGAAAATTTAGCTGTATATTAAATCCTTGACCCAAGGACTGTTTTTGCTTCCATGGAAAAACTTAAGCAGAGATATGTTTACTTCGGCATTCTTTTTTCTCTATATTTCTTTAGTGATCTGAGTCTAGGTAATATGATGAAAATTTATAACTTAATGTCATTATCATTTTAATCCTAAAATAATTCTTAAAATTTCTCCTTTGAATGTCAAAGTATCAGGATGAAGCCAACACTAGTCAAACTGATCTGTGAGTATTACAGAAACAGCGGTCAGAGCAACACCTGGCACAAATCACAGAAAACAGTTCTTGAGTTTATCTCTATGCAATTAACAGTAAACTGTCTATAATCTGGCTGAATCTTTATTTGTCTGTTATTTGTAAACAACTTTTGTGAAATAATTCCAAAGAACAGGATGTATTTTGTCCACTAGTAGAAGTGTCTGTATCTAAATTCCTGCTCTAATTTAAAAACATAATTACTACTGAAGTTACAACTGATTAAATGAATTTCCTTGCTTATCACCTCTCATTTCATTTTCTCCAATTCATTCTATATAATAAAGCTAATTCTATGATTTCTTTACTATTTTAGGGTCAAGTGAGTTTCTTCATTGTTTTCTTCTCATTTCATTTTTTCTTTTTAGCAGATACACAATTTTTTCTTTTTTAAAGGGATAACTCTTGAACTTTTACCATGCATTTTTATTACTTAATGACTTCTGAAGTTAATACTTTAATCTCAGTCATGAACAACAGAAGCATCTTAGGACCATGATAACTTATCAGAGGAGAGATTGCTGAGGCTTAAACACGGACAAGAACATGTTCCTATGCTTTTACGGCTTTTTGTTTTCTCGTATTTCCTGCAGACAGTAAATTTGATGAAAACCTTTCCTCAGCATGACCACTCATAACAGAGAAAGTTTTCATAAGCTTCAAATCACTAATCACATATTTTCTATGTATATGTCTCCACTTTTGATATTAACTAGTATTCTGGTCTTTGCCCATAAATAATTCATCCAGTTGAAGAACAGTGACTTTTGTTTGAGAGAGGCAGGATTAAACCTTTTAGGACTGATTCAATCAAATTAAATCTGTGTCATAAAAGCGTTCCATGCATTTAGGAAGCAAAGGAGGGGAAGATGACCTAAGTCTGGCTGAGCTAAATGAGCTGTGGTTATTCTTATGTTTATTCATATTTTATTTTGAAAGAAAAATGAGGAATATATGTCATCTTAAAACATCAACTGCATTTTTTTTCTTGAAATTTTATTTAACTTCTATATTGTATGCTTCTTTCACGGTCAAAGTTTTCCCAGGCACCCCCAGGGCAGAAATCATAGACTATGGAGATCTGCATCCTCTTCCACGATTTGTATTAACCTCATCAGTAAAATGGGGAAATAACAAAATTTCTGGTGGTTATAGAGAACTAATTACCTAGTCTCTTTAAAGTTTTTTACATTATACACAGCACTTAGGAAGTGGTCAAATAATGTTAGAGGCTAATATTAATTCTTGTCTAGAAAAAGAGTCACAAATTATGCCATAAATATGTTGGTAGTGGTGATGGTTTTTAGCAGATCCAATATGGCAGCCACATAGAAAAACATCTGTCGTTCAAATATTGACACGTTAATTATCTAGGGGACTCCTTTGCAATTCTGCTCAATGGCACACCATCATAGCTAGAAATAAATGTGTTACAAGCGTCATATTAAGTTTCTGCTATGGGAGATGTAGGCATCTGAGATTGTTTGGATGTAAAACTCTGTGCCCCATTTTTAACCATTCGTCAGGGTTTATCACTACTACTAGGGGCAGCATCATGAGGTTGCAGGCATTCCTCCGGCCCACCTTCATGAAGAGATGGGAGAGCTCTGTGTGAAGATGAGACAACAGGTCTGGAATTTCCACATCAAACTATCGTCTCTACCATCAAATGACCAACATGGATCTCTAGGTTACCTGCTCTAGATTCTTACCAGCGACTTCCATCTCAAATTACCTCATTCTGCTTCTGGTAAATGTCTGACCCAAATATCTGATCACTGTAGCAGCTATGTATTCCTCTCAAGTCTCCAAGCTTGATTCCTGCATTAAGCCAGAGACCCATAAAACCACAAGACTGGAACACACTACGCTTGACCTCATATATAACTGGTCTCCAATTGTTGTAAAATCTTATGAAGTAAATCGCTCATTCTGTCCTTTATGAAAACATCCACGTGAAAAATTTCTCTCTAATCTCAGGGCCAGATTAAAAACATAAATATACTTGACAAATTTCTGAGTGTCCCATTTTTTGGACACTGAGAGTTTTGTAACACGTTAGCTTTCAGTTAAATTTGAGTTCCACCGTGTTTTTCTTTATTTTAAATAGCTTTATATTTGTCAGATAATTTTTTTCTCAATTTTCATACTAACCCGGTTCCAAAATGGTCCCTGAAGTCTCTGTCTGTTGAGGCACTAAGTTGACCACTGTCTGCTTGTGATCTTGGGTCTCACACAGCTGTTTAGCATCTCCAGATCATCTTTCCTGTACCCATCCCAGCTTTACTCAACACCTAATACAAGCACTCTGTAGCAAGCCCTGCTCAATCACTAACGCATAAAACTTACTGCATGATCTTGTTTCCAACCCTCATCACTGGTCTTTTTCTAACTGATCCCCTTTGTCTGTGGCTTATGCCCCATTTCCTTTTTTTTTTTTTTAGCATCAAAAGTTCTTGAGAATTTGTCTATATTCAGTATGTCCAATTCCTCAACACCTATTTTCTCTTAAACCCATTCCACCCCCCCCTCCTATGACTGATATTTTCAAGGTTGCCGATGATTTCCCAGTTATTCAATATAATAGCTGATTCTTCAGCTTCATCTTCAATAGTGCTCCACTCAGGTGCTCATCCCCTCTTCTTAAGGACACTTTCTTCATGAGCCTCTCAGTGACCCCTCACCTACCTCACCCTTTGCTCCTTCTGTCTCCTTGGTTAGCTCCTCCTCTCCCACTGCTAGTGGCTGAGTCTCCTAAGGCTTAGTTCTTGGACCCCTTCCCATCTTCACTCCCCACTCTGGTGATCTCATCCAGGCTTAAGACTTTAAAAGCTACCTGTGTCCCAATGACTGCCTCCTTAAAAGAAACGTCATTAAACATAAACCACTCTACTCTTTCAACTGAGGTCAATTCTATACTTAAATTTCCTCAGGCCTGAAAATCTTGGAGGCATTCCTGTCTCTGCTCTTTCTCTCACAGCTTATATTCAATTTCTCTGAAAATACTGTTGGCTGTAACTTCCAAATGCATCCAGGTCCACCGCCTCTCACACCACCACAGATCCCACCTCGATTTACACCACCCCTGCATCTCACTCGGACTCCTACAATAGCTTATAACTCATCTCCTGCTTCTGTCCTTTTCCTACTGTGGTCCATTTTCAGCAAAGCAACCAGATGATTTCTTTTTAAGTATAAGTAAGATGATACGTAAGATGGCACTTCTTAAAATTCTCCAAAGGCTTCCAGTTTCACTAGATCAATAGTCAAATTCTCTACAGTGGTGTACCATTACCTCTCTGATCTCATTGCCTGGCTCACTTTACACTGGCCTCTTTGCTATCTCTCCAAAACATTAGGCATATGCCCACCTCAGGACCTTTGCACTTGCTCTTACCTTTGCTTACAATGTTTAATCTCTTATTTCTTTCATGTATTTTCTCTTTCCCTCCTTTGCAATGAAAGTTACTCTGATGATCTAATTTAAAATTATATTCTGCTTTCCATACTTTTACCCCCTCTGTGTTTCCCTTTTTCCTTTCTTTGCTTTACTTTAAATTTTTTTTCCATATAATTTTACACTTTCTAACATACTACCTAATTTACTTATTACATTGATCGCCTATTGCTGTCTTACCTGGCATATACCAGGGACTCAATAAATATTTGCTCAATAAACATGGCAAGAATATCTATACTAGTCAGCACTGTTAGGAACAACAGAATCCACTCTAGCTAATTTGAGCAATATGATTAGATAGTTCCCTTTATCTTTGATACAACTGAAGTAAAAGTACAGAGAATCACTTTTTAATAATTCCCAGAACCACACGGTGACATTTCCTAGGTAAAGGAGCAGCCACTGCCATTACCCTGACCTAAGACTAGAAAGCAACCAAATAAGGAAACTGTTGCCACTGTTTGAACCCAAAAGAACCAAACGCTTTTGTCACCATTCTTGCCAGAATATCCCATCTCTTCATTCATGACTGCCACCATGGAAATGCCCACGTGGCCAAGAGCTAGGTCATAAGTACAACCATAGCTGAAGAGCAATCTGATAAACATAGCTTTCCTGTTTCCAGTCTTTTGTCTTTCATCTCTCAAGGAAGACGTGTTCCAAGGGAGTGTGGCTGGGTGTGTAGCAACCCAATTGCTTTCTTTTGTTTTTTGCCTGAGTATTTTCTTTTATTTGTGTGCACTATCAACATTGTTTATTACCGATATTTTGTTTTGTTTTACATGTGGTATTTTCTTTCTTCTTTCTTTCTTTTAAATTTTATTTTATTGAGCTATAGTCAGTTTACAGTGACCAATTTCCAGTGTAGAGCACAACTTTTCAGTTATACATGAACCAGCTGCTTTATGCATCACAACCCACCCTTGTGGTGACTCAACATCAACAGGGTCACTAACTCCGACACTTAAACCTCCAAATAGCAGTAGCAATATTTTTGCTAACCGTAATGCAGTCTCCCTCATGTAAAGGAAAAGGTACAGACCTTCTCCTCAAAGGGGGAGATCCAGAATGTCATCAGACAGTGCACTCATTTCTGGAAGATCAGCTCTCCCCAGATTCAGTCCGACTTCACTCTCATCCTCCTGTAAGTACGTAGCCTGTAATTATTAATATCACTACCACCCCTGCACTTACGTACAGCGCTAGCAAAAGCAGACGAAAGGGAGGAAACTGTTTACATACATAACTGTGCATGTGACAGACTGGGGAGGAAAATAAATCCCTGTCTTCAGTGCTCCAACTGGCCACAGGGCCATTCAATTCACAGCTTTCCTCCTTTACTGCACACTTCATGCTCCCTCTGCTCCCTGGCAGCACTTGGAAAGGTCCCTAGAGGATACATATATATGTGTGTGTTATAAAATTCAAAAAATAGATAATAATCAACTCTTTTTATCATATTGGTTTGTAAACATGTTTCAGTTTGTTCTTTTCCCTCTTTTGACTTGTTCTAAGATTTAAATTATTTATGTGATTATATGTGATGGTCCCCTTTAGTTCCTTTTATACATTTTTATCCATGATTTTATACAACATTTTTTACATTCAACATCTTCTATTAATATAGTTTATCTTAATGATATCACTTAAAAATATTTTTAATCTATCCAAAATGTATTTTGGGATCTGGCCATGCTCTAATCTAATAAGTTCTATTTATAGTCCAACACTTGCACTGTATCTATTGGGCTAATATCACAGTATTACAGGTATTGATTTTTATTTGTTTATTCACTTAATAAAAAATTTAGACAACTTAGTTACAGGGTTAGGTGATAAAGACAGTGAGGAGATATCTTTATCATTACACTCTAGTGATGGAAATGGTTAATAAATAGCAAGTGAAACAATTTCAGAAGGTAGAACAGTGTGTCAGAGGAAACAAATGGGATGCAGGGATGTAAAAAATGATAATACAAAGAATATTCTTTTAATAGCAAGTTCAGGAGAGATCTCTTTGAGAATGGGACATTTAAGCTGAGAGCCAAAAGATGAGAAGGCAGCCACGATGAAGGAGTCAAGCAGAGGACAACCTGTCCCACATGTCCTAAGAGGGAAAGACTGGCCACAAATTCAGTGTGATGAGAACACTATGAGAGGCAGGAGTGCCTAGAGATGCGGTCCAGAGGGTAGAGAAAGACAGTCAGAAACTCTGTTTCAGACAAGTTAAGTTTGAAACTCCTCCATGGAGCTGTCTGATAAGCAAGTGAATAAGGAAATCTGGATCTGAAATCAGAAGTGATAGTGGCATTTACAAAATTTTGGAGAGGTCTGAATATACACGACAGTCAAAGCTATGGAAATGAATGGGCTAGCCCAGAAGGAGGGTAGGAAGACACCCAGAGCCAAGCCTTGAGGAATTCCAGCACTTAGCATGTGGTAGAAGAGGAGATGCCGGCAAAGGAGATTACAGAGGAGAGACTAGTGAGTCCCTGGGTGTTTACACTGACCTGGGCACTTGGTTCATTGCTTTCATATCATTATTTATTTTTAGTCATTTATTTAAATACACGTATATAATTATTATTGCCAGTCATTGGCCTAAGCACTTTACAAATATTAACATATTTAATGTAGAAAACAAAATAAAAAATGAGGTTGGTACTGCCATTAATCCATTTTACAAAGGTGGACAGTGAGTCATAGGTATACAAAGTAATTAGCCCAAGGTCACAACCTAGTAAGTGGTGAAGGTGAAATCTGCACCCAGGCAATGTGTCCCCAAGCCCCTGCTGTTAACCGTTATACTGTCTTCTCATTTTGCTAGCATGTGGCATCTGTCATCTTATGGATGCATTACATTATGTAATCCTCAAAACTAGTATAGGAACTCATCTATCAGTCGGGACACTTTGGGGGCAAATGTCTAAAATTCAGGGAGCACTAGCTTAATCAACTGTGGGTTCGTTGGAAGGATGCTGTCATAACTCAGGACTGAAGAAGAGCCACAGGAACAAGGGTAGGGCTGGAGACCTCAGGACAAGAAGAGGGCTCCATCACTGTCATTGTACATTCTCTTGCTGTCTCTCTATTTCTAAAGGTCACTTGCGTTTTCTTTTACTTGGGTGGGACTTGCTCCATATTATAAAGAACATAAACACAAGCTTTCCCTGGAATCACATTCTTCAGCAACTAGATCAGAGGACATTTCCCCACCAGTTCTATACGGGAAAAGTGCCAGAGAGTCTATTATTGGCCCTCTGCTTGGGACTCCAGGGCATCCCTGTGGCCAGAGTGATGAAATGTCACAACTGGGTAGCCTGGGTCAAATGTTCAGTCTTAATGCTTGGGAGTGAGGTCATCCTTAGCTCTCATCACCAAAACCACCCTGGGGTTACGAGTAAAGAAGTTTCCCCAAAAGATGGTGTGGGTTGGAAAGAAGATGGAATTAGTTCCGATTAGGATGGACTCAGTTATTTGTTTCTTCTGTAAATGAGTGTTATTGTTGTCCCAATTTCCCAGTGAGCTCACTCAGGCTGTAAGAAGTTAAGTAATTCACTCAAGGTTATGAAATTTAAAAGTGGTGGAGTCAGGACCTAAACTGAACCAGGTTATCTGAAAAGAATGTCAAGCTCTTAACCATTAGGCAGTTTATACTATGAATCTCTCTATGTAGTATACTTGTACTGATTCACACTGACCACGTTAAGAAATTTACTGTTCCCTTTGCCACTAGAAAAAGGAAGGGAAACTAACATTCCTGTTGACTGACTTTGAGCCACACCTCTTGCAAAGTGCTCTATCGTATGATCCTATCTATTTCTCAGATCAATCCTGAGGAGGTATATATTTTATTTTTTCACAGATAACATTGTCATATAAGTAAGTCCACACATCCAATTAGAGGCAAAACAATATAATTCCATCTGAGCTTTTTCAGAACCCATTACTGTACAGTAGATCAGAGATTTCCATGCTTTTAAATTCATGAACCAGTAAAATATTGGAAGAAAGAAAAACAGTGACCTGACATGATGCAAATTTTTATTTTGCCGGGTTAGGATGTACAAAGACAGATTCAAACAAGGAGGAAGAAGAAAGAAAAACAGAGAAGAAGGAAGAGGAGAGAAAAACTACACACAAGCACCCAGGCATCCGCTGATGACCCTCACTTCACAAAGAAACTACACATCCGACCAAACACTAAAAAGATCATAATCACAGTGTAAAGGATGGCTCTTAACATGAATTGATTTCTCCACGTAAGATACTCATTTTCTCACCTAGGACCTTAAAGGCTTGGCGAAGACCCTCTTTGGGCAGCAAATGCAGGAGGCGCTGTGATTCCCACTTACACCCTGTGCCCCAAACAGTTTGCCTGGAAGCCAGGTCTCCCCGTTGCTGGCACCGAAAAAGGAAACATTTCACCACATCTTACACTGAGGTCCTCCTCCTCGCTAAGGCAAGAAAAAATCACTTAGGACACTCCCTCGCAATTTTTTTTTTTATTTCAATTCAATCTTTAGTTACCTACTCTAAGTTTAAACTGTTTCTTCAATCAAAATCTGTTTAGCACCTGAACCTCATCCATGCTGAACTGGTGAGTGTGTTCCATGTGCCTTTAAAAACACAGCTTGCGGATTTATTCTCTTTCATGATTCAGAATTTACATAAGCTCCTATGTATTGTTCCACGACAATAGAAAAGCCTTTTGTTACTAATCATAGGGCTTAGAGGAAGGGAAATGTGTTATGATCACCACATATGTTGTGAACAAAAGTGCAAAGTTTTATTTTGAAGACTGGCAGCATTGATTGACTTAACAGAAAGTTATCATTGGCTTGGTTTGCTGCATTAGTTTGTAAAACATAAAGCATGTTGGCCAAAATTATTACCCGCTTTGAAAACGGACCTTGAGGAAAAAACATTTAGCAATTCTGTGTGGCTCAAGCTTAATGAATACTGATAGCAGATAATTCCTGTAGAATTCTCTCATTTCTTGAAAATTGAACTCATGTACAAACTTCTTTTTGTTTATCTTTAACAACAACAAAAGCTGCAACAAAATGGTATAACCATTCGACTGTCCCAGTGCAGGGTGAAGGTTCTCAGTGGAAGAATTTTCTGCAGTCAAGTCCTGACATCTAGAAGGTAAGAAGTAACACCTGAGGTTATTTCCAGACCAAGTAAACACATTTATGTAAAGACAGCTACGTGGGATATGGAGGACAAACTGTCACAGGCTAAAGAGGATTCGAGTTTTAAATGTGATTCTAATATCTTGCCTTGTTTAGTTCCAAAAACACCTATCCAGAATTTTAAAATGGTAATAATGAGCGCAGCATGTTTTTTTTTATTTCCACATGTCAAGTCATATACAGAAACTCATTAAAAACTGCTTCTGGAAATAAGTATTTGCAGAAACTTAATTAAAAGAAGTAAGAGTTGATTGTTCTTCAGATTTATAATGAAGATCATAAACTGCATTCTTAACTCATACATCGCTCAGTCCATCTGTTACCCTGGAATTTAAATCTTAAGTGCTATTCATTGCTATTTACAAGTGTCATTGTACAGGATAACAGAAGCAACTAAGATCAAAAGATTTTATTTAAAATAGTTAAACTGGATATTTCCTTTACTTTTGGCAAATGTTGACATGTATTTTGAAAAGACAAAGTGCTCACAGTTGAGAGAAACAGATACCAGCAAAACAACTTGGTGAGTGTATTGATATGCATAAGAATAGGGCAGTCAGCACCACCCACATGAGACAAGGTAGACGCTACAGGGAAAACAGAATGGTTGTATTGTTTTAAAGACTAAATAAAGATCTGCAAGTTAAAGAATGAGGAATGAGGGTAGGGAGCAGAGAGGATGAATACTCTAGGAAGATTGGAAATACTTGCCACGGTAACAACGCATCCCTATTAACCCCCTGTTACTTAACTTTGGTGGTTTGATTTTTCTGGTTTATATGATTCCACTCTCCTCCCTCACGAAAAATCAGAACTAAGAAGTGGTTTGTAACTGACATGCAGATACAGTCCAGAGCACTTCTTTCAAGTGCAAGGGAAATATTTACTGGAACTAAAATGCTGAGTGAAGGAAAACAGCTGGAAACATAATGATAAGGTATTTCTGGGGAATGTTATCTACATATTGTTCTTTGGGAAGAAAACGCGTACTACAGTATCATTTGACGTAAGATGACTATCTGTAAATAGTTTAATACAGCAAGGGCATTAAGAAGAAAAATTATTACTGCAATTTTTATTGTTTAAACATAAAGTCTGAAAATTAATAAAACAAATATCTATAGCAACAATTACATGTGTAAAACATTACGCACTCTTGGGGAAAATTCTTCTTTCAAACACATTTTACGGCCATAATCATAATTAGGCACATATGTTACTATGAATGAAAGTAGCACCTGTTTTCCATATTGTCTCATGTCACCAGGGGATTTTAAATTTACCAGGTCAAATGCAGAGTTCAGATGAATCAGTACATGAGCGCTATTTTCTCAGATGCACTACATTATACATTTCCATTAGCTTACCACCATGTGATTCTTACTTCACATGGTTGATGTAACCACTTCAATTACATAATATGTTAACAGCTATTCACATCTCTCATCATTATTCATGAATGTTAATCATGTAACGTCTATTTCTTGGTGCAGTAATCAAAGATACAAATTCTCTCTCTCAAACAAGTCCCTATCCT
Organism: Vicugna pacos; assembly: GCF_048564905.1. NCBI lineage: Eukaryota > Metazoa > Chordata > Mammalia > Artiodactyla > Camelidae > Vicugna > Vicugna pacos. The sequence goes on along the minus strand of NC_133000.1, from coordinate 10,875,086 downwards.
CAAGGTTGCCAAAATTCCATGGATAATTTCCAGTGCATCTGTGATTTGAACTCTTTGGCATTTGACCTGTTACTGATAACTGCTCCTTTCTGAAATATTCCACCATTGGCTTCTGCAACAGCACTCAGAATATTCTGTGTCTCCCTCTCTCACACACCCTTCCTTTCCAGCCTCATTTTTGGACTCAAATCTTCTTCAGCAGGTTTCTTAAATCCTAGCATTTCCTAAATTTCTGTCTTCAGTCTCCTTAACACTTCACTCTATCCACCCTTCCAAGAAGATCCTGTCTCTCCAAAAGACTCAACTCCCTCTTCTGATGAAACCCCTGACCGTAAGCTGAACCGATCACCCTTCTCACATCCACTCTTTCCCTTACTGGCTCTTCCAGGATTAATGACAGCACCAACTTTTAGGTACCCAAGCCAGAAATCTTGAAGTCACTTTAATTTGTCATTCTCTTTTACCCACCCACCCCCAACCTCCAGTTGGCCACGAAATCCTACGCACGGCTTCTTCTTAGTTTTGGGTCTTTGGTGTTCTTCCTCACAATTATGACACCGGTATCTCTGTCTCCATGCCTGCCCCCTTGTAGCCCTTCTCCACACCACAGCCAGAGAGAACCTCGTAAAATATAAAGGGGCACATGCTCTCTCTTGCTTGCAATCCTTGCAGACAATACCCCAACATCTCAGCATAACATACAGTTCCTTCACTAGCTAACTTGTTTATTCTCCTACCTTTCCTTCAGAGGTAAAGGAGTTGGAAGGATTTGGTTGCTGATCAGGAAAAAAAGACATGACCCCGGGAGGCAGGAACCCATAGCAAGCTTTACTGGGTGATGCTTGGACAGGTTTGCATGTGGGTGAAATCCTTCACAGTACAGTCTGTCCAGAGGGTATGGTGCAGGGGTCCCCATGCAGAAGAGGAGGAAGGCAAAGGAACTCCTGACGGACAAAGAGATCGGAGGGGGCGCTCCCGTCTAGGTGGTATTGCTCACAAGGTGGGGAGTCTCTGGGTTAGAGAGTTCCAGAGGGCAGCTGCAGCTCTGGGTGTTTATGCCTGGGGCTTATCTATTGCTAGCAACTGTCTGGGGCAAGATTTTGCAGGGTAGGCAAAACAGGCAGACTCTGACTGGCTAAAAATCTGCTTGTATGGCTGTTTTAAATAACTGGATGTGGGAACGTTTGAGTTTGGCACCACTGGGCTTCTGAGTTAACAGGTCTCGGCCCGCAGGGAAGAAATAAATAACCTGGGGGCCAATATACAGCGGCCACGTTTGCCTCATTTATATAACACCTCTCAACACCTTCTGACAGAGACCCTCCTTGATCCCGCCTGCTGAAACTTGGCTTTCTCCAAAGAAGTAATTCATTTTTATATATTTGTACTGGCGCCCAAGATGCTCTTATGGGACCTACCATTTAGCAGGGGGGAAAAGGTTGACTAACAGAGTTGGGGGCCAGGATTGGAAGAAATAAACCCATTTCATGCTTATATACCCAAAGAGTATAATGAAAATCTTCAATAAGCCAGTAATCGTAAATAACAGTGTTGTCACTTCCATGTAACTTCTCCACCTCTCCTCCCTCTGCAAACCAAGACCTCTTTCCTTCAAAATTCTAATTATTCCACTCTAACTTCGTTAACTATATCACCTGTTCCTGTTTCCATCTCATGTAAATATCTTACAAGCATGTCACCATCTAAGTCATTGGTAAAAATATTGAATAGGTGAGAACGAAAATCTGAGTTCCAAGGACACCGCTGCAGACCACGCTTCAGGTTAGCACCAGGACAGGGATTTATTATACATCTTACACATGATCACTGAAAGTGATGAGCTCGTGCTGTAATTATTTAATTCTCATACTGGTCATGGTAGTAGTTAGCCATTATAAGCCTCCTTTTGACAGATGAAGAAATTGGAGTTCAATGTAGCAAAGTAACTTTCCCAAGCTCACAAAATTAGAAACTGGCACTAGAAATCCAAACCCAGATCTGTCTGACAGCAGATTATTCTTTTGTTCTTTTGTCCTTTCTACCAAAACACACTGACCATCAAACAGTATTTTTTCAACCTATTTTATTCCCTTTTGTCATTGAGACTTCCTTACCCACATCTGCCAAACCCTTAGAAATTCCAGATATGCTATGCTAACGATGATTTTATAGTGCCTCCCTCAATTGCCAGAGCTCAGACACAAGTGTTCTGGAATCGTAGAAGCATGGGGCAGAGAATAAAGGGAGGGAGTAGAGAATAAACTCTCCAAAAATAGCTGTTGGGGACAAGTTGAATTCAGATGTGGTTTGCATATTATTAATATGAATGGGATCTCATCCAGTCTGGGGGGTCCTAGAGGTTCCACAAGCAAGTCTCAACACAGGGAACAGGCCGGGCCTTAGTTCTGAGCCGTTAATAAGGCTGTGAAGGATGTGGGTCCAATAGCAGCGGTCAGGGCTTAAGGCAGGGCTCACTGGAAAGTTAGGCAGCGTGTCAAGCCCCTGAGGAACCAACGAGGCACCTACTCATCAAATGGACAAAAACAGAAGGAGGAAGGAGGATTGCAGCAGAACCACAGAGGGGACCAGGCTCAATTCTGGATCTCTGAATTGTGCGTCCAGGGTCTATCATACGGCTGGATCTATTTGGGAATTCATCTGAGGCCGAGCTTGTGGGTGAAGGGCACTGGGACTCCACTGTGGGAGACACTGAAGTGAAGAAAGGCAGGAAATACAAAGCTAAGCTGCAGTAACTGGAATCTGGCCTGCTTTTTTTTCCTCCAAATGAGACAAGTGAAAATGTATTGCTAGCATGAACATAGAAACAGTTCTTGAAGCACTGCAGTATAAAATTTCCCAGCTAAATCTATGCATGTGAGCATTAGGAAGATACATAATTTCCTCTGCCCAGAATGTAGAGACATATACTTTGACTAACAGAAAGGATACAACTGATTTCAGAAGTTTCAAGTCTTAGGGACAAAATTTCCCAACATATTATCACAACACAGCAATAACTCAATGTCAATGTTTGGAAGTGCCAATGGAAAAATCATATCTTGGGAAACTTGGGTACATACAGGTGGGAGGATTAATTCCTTCATTTATCTAGAATGTTAGGATACTGGTCAAATGCTACAGACTATGAAACAGTTTGTTCCACGAAAGTACTTTCCATGTCCCTTTTCTTAAAAAGCATCTCCAAACACATTAATCTTTTAAGATAGACTGTTGTTTTTAAACGTTGGCAATTTGTTAGAAACTAATTAGATTTAAAAAAAAATTTTTTTTTTGTCTTGAATCCAACCATGAAGTAAGGATAATGTATTCCCTTACGAGAAGGCTGTTTCTGGCTGGCTCTGTTAGAGAATTATGAGGCCAGCTGCAATCCCTTTGTGAACCAGTCAGCTTTGTTCATGCTATTCCAAGGCAATATGCTATAGCCTTAACCACAGCCAAACCTCATGAAGATGGATGAACCAGCCAACAGGCAAGACAGACATCACTCTAACAAGAGAACAGTTGCTATTGTGTTTTTGCACACCCGTGAGTTTTACTGCATTGTATTCTGACTCCACTGTCCTGCTGAGACTTTAAAGGAAAGAGCAATGCGGAAAGAAAGGCACCAGAGTCTCCCAGAAGAGAGGGCATTCCTCACAGGGTTCAAGGAAGAAGAAGCAGATCCATGGACAAACTGTCAGAACTTCAGCTAGTTCTGAACAGGCAGGAGACAGTTAAATAGGCAAGAGAGAGGCATTGCATCTCTTCGAGGGCCTCCCCTGACCGGACTTTGGACTTTATGAAATCTAGACTCATGTTGAAATACATCTGGACAAAACAAAAAAAAAAAAGAAATACATCTGGACAATGAAACAGGATGTTTAAATGTAACATTTTTCTGTTTTCTCAGCGTTTCAGATAAGAAAGAAGTAAAAAAATAAATACAAAGTAACTTCATATCTTAAAGCAAGAGTTGAGTCACCTATGCAAGGTGATTTAAAGTAGATTTACTAGCCTCAGGCATCACCCACCTCCAGGCTAAATGAATAAAGAAGGCAAAATTATTTGAGAAGTTTTAAAGAGTCTGAGTACGGTGATAGTGAGGTTTCCTTGGCAGAGATTGTCAGGATGTGGTGCTTTTTTAGTTTCTTCTTCCAAGGGAGAGGAAATGGCATGTCTCCCTCTTCTCTCAAGCCACGGAACAGAACTACTTTGGATAACTTGCTTTGCATTCTCTGAAATTTGACAGACAAGGGGGCTAAAATTAGTCTCGTTCCTGAAAAGAAAGGTACTATAGGTCAACCGGTTGTCCTGAGATGTTAGCTCAAGGAGAGGGGGCTGAGGTGGGAATGGCCTGTACACTCCAGGCTGGGTGAGCTATCCTAGGGTTGGATGTGGACTCCAAAGAACGAAGCTGGACTGAGTCATCCTGAGAGGGACTGATGAAGAGGAAAGCCTGGAGGCATGGGGGCACCCAGCAGGGATCCTCAGACCCAGCCATCAGAATCCAGAGGCCTTGGAGGAAGACTGCAAGCAATTAACAATAGGAAGTAGCTCCTATGTCAAAGGAACTGAGAGCGGGTCCTCGAAAGAATCACAAAAGCCCCCATAACAACAATAGCAGCAACAGTAACAGTCATCATTTTGAATTAGCAACATCCAGAGGGCATTGACACCAGATTCACTTCAAGTAAGACTTTCCACAATTACGTCTCCTCCCTCTCCTGCGCTGAACCCAGAAGAGCCATGTGTCATACAGAACGATGGAGAATGAGTAGAGGAAATGAAACAACAGAAGAGACCCTGACGTTAGTAACCCCGTGCAACTGCGGTCTCTGAAGCCTGAGACATGCCTGAGCTGGGGAAAGAGGAAAACTTGAACCTGCACTGCAGAGTGAGATAATGCAACTACACTGAAGTGGGCCTTTTCTTGCTTAACAATACCAGAAACATGACTGCACTTGGCCACGCCCCAGTCACAGTGAAGGAGCTATCTGACAAAGCAAGCTTAGCGGAGAGTTGGTGAGAAAGAATAACTTGTTGTCCTTTTGCACCTAGAATTCAACTGACTCTGCAGGACAGAGGGTGCCTTTGATCCTTAACGCTACCCATTTATTGAACAAGTTGAATTCTAGGTGAGAGAGGGTCACCGCTGCAGGAAATTACCAGTGAGGTTGAGAGAACCTGTCTTGGAAAGCATTTTCTCTAGGCGTGTGCCGCTCTCTGGTTAGTCCCCCTTTTGTTTACACTAAGCATTTAGTAATGCCTTATTTTAATGTTCCATCCTGCTCTCATCTGGGTAGTATCTGTTAGTCCAGAGCCACATCCCCTAAGGTCACAATGGCATTAATTAGGGTGAAATCCCCAAAGAAGGTACCTCACAGCAGAGTAAGAATAGGAACTACGAGGTCCAACTGTCTCACCATAGATACATAGATTCTCCATTGCCCAACTGGTAAGATTTTATTGATGATCGTGTTAAGGAGCCAGAAATTTTCTTCGCAAATAGTATAATAACATGTGAAAGCATAGGTCTTACAGCAAGTTGGTCAGCTATATTAGAGTGATTCAAGGGGATTCCTTACTTAAGAGCAAAAGCACTTGATGTATTGACTTAAGACAGTACACACCCAGTGTTCTGACAACAGGCACATTCAGTGCCAAGACTCAAGTATTCTAGGAACTGGGGGTTGCTCGGAAAGTGACAGTCCCACCCACCCCAGCTTGTGTAGCAGAACTTGAGATTTATTTTGTCCCATACTGTGAACAGTTTTCGGAAAAGCGATATTTCCAGTGTAACTGCTAAACAATGGAAGAAAGGCATACACTGTCTCCAAGGAAATGTCAGGGAATACAGCCAGAATTAGGCCTTATAGACCAATGAGGCACTGATGCGTCCAAAATTCATACTCCTCTCCCTCCAAAGCCTGCGTGTTTACAGATTCCCCCTTATACTGAGGCGGGAAGCCCCATAAAAAGACCGTCAGGACCCCCAGGCAGGGCCACTACTCTCCTGCCAGCACCATCCGGTTTCCTGGCCCAGAGGCTCTATCCCACTTTTTGCCTCTGAAATGGCTTACTTCTAGGAAAGTGGAACTTACCCCTAAAATTCTGTTGGTTCCATGAGCTCACTCCTGATTGGTTATTTCTCTCCCTCCTGATTGGTCCATTTCTACAAAGCTTTTTCCTAATTAGTCAACTTTTGTTATACCTTATTTGCATATGATGTTGCAAAGCGTAAACTGACAGCCTATAAAAGCCGGTGTAAACCTACAGACAAGGTCCAGAGCTTGGAGTGTTAACACCTCTGGGCCTGCTGGCGTAATAAACCTGAGTTCTCCAACCCTCCAAGTGCTGCTTGGTCTCTCGCCCGGATCCAGGTTGCTGTCACAACTGAGCTGTAACACCGAGCTGTAACAACACATTTTTATGTAACAATACTTTTAAAACCTCTCTTCTGTTCCTGAAACTGCACTCTTAAGAGAACACTGTCAATGAATGACCTAACTGCCAAAGACAAGGGTCCTTTTAATGTGTTCATTGTGTGCTCTTGTTTTCACTTTGCAATTAATCATTGGCGTGACTGTGTTTAATGCCTACCTTGCCACAGTAGATATAAGGTCCCATGAGGACAGGTCACTCTAGTTCATTGCTCTATGTCCAGCTCTAAGCACAATGCCTAGTGTATAGCAGAGACTTAAAAACTAAATTGTTAAGTAAATAAAAGGTACTTGGGGGCCACCTCGTTAGGTGGTTTTGAATGCCAGGCTATGAAGTATAAACTCACTGCACAGGCAATGGGAAGGCACTAAAGTTTCGCAGCTTGTGACTCTGAGGTTTAACAACATGCTGGAATAATTATTCTGGCAACATGGTGCAGAATCATCCGGATGAGAGAAAGACTGGAGACCTATTTCCCACCACAGACCCCACAGGGGCAGACATGTAACTTGCTCAGGCAGGCAGGTGAACTGAAATGAGGATCCAAGCAAATAAATCAAATAAATCAAAACCGGTCTTACCCATTTTTGTTTGTTATGTGTGTGCTGTTTTTCTGTTCCCTCATTGAAATGACTGGTGACCTGTGTGAACTGACTAAAACCTCAGATAATGAGGGATACATGGCCTGTGGCCAAAATCAGATGGAAGTGTTTCTGACCTATTTAGTAGGACCTATTGCTGGAGAGGTCTTAACTGGACTTCGGTTCTGTAAATGTCTGAAAATGGTCAGAGCATCTGTCCAATTTCTCTTTCCAGTAATGTTATAACCTTTCACACAAAGAGACGTTAATGTTTCACTTTCTGGACTAGAGTGGATGGCAGGCTCTCCAAGCCAGGGGAAAAAAAAAGTCTGGCTGGCAAGACTCTGGCCTCAAGCTTGGCTATCCCTTGGGAAACAACCTCAGTTACAGGAGAAAAAGATCAGGCTATGGATCAACCTCAATCAGACTGCAGCAGGTTTTTATATCATAAATAAACATTGTCATTCACATTTGCTTCATGTTAACCTCCTGCTCCATCTCCAACTCCACCCCTTCTAGAAACTCATGTTTATTCAACCCAGTGGATTTACTAAAGCTTGCCTGTCTCATGAGTCATACAACCATATTTTATAAACTATATGGAAAATGTGCAGTTAACTTATTTTCAGGTACTCCTGGCCTATACTACAATGAATTCATTTTTCCCCTCAATTTTATTTCAGTTAAGACAGCCAAGGAGTCCAAATTCAGCATTCTCTATCTGGGAGACCAAAAGAAGCATATGCTATTTTCTGAGATTTGAAAGTACCAAGGTTACTTTTAAAAAACTAAACTCCCCCTCAGAACTTCAAAATCTGAATTTTCAAAATGTTATTTCCACTCAAATTATGAGGACTACATCTACTATACAGGCAAAGCAAGCATTTCGAGCCATATATGCTGACAATTCTAACAATATGGCATTCATCATTGTTCTATAGGGACAAATAGGATAATAAGAAGAAATAGGAATTGAAGGCAAAAATACTTACTAAAAGCTAATCACTGGCATCATAATGGTCTTGGTACCTTGGAGTACATTATAGATGGGTTTTATAGTGTAGAACTGCCCAAGCAAGTATGTCACTGTTGTTCCTCTCTGCATCCTCAGTACCTAGTACCGTGCCTGACTGAGCACTGAATGTGTATTTGTTAAACAAACATCAGTGGATGAATAACTGAATAAATGAGATATAATAAATAAATAAATAAGAATGAATCTTGATTTGATATAAATAACTTGAAAGTAGTATGAAATCGTGTTCTTCCCACACTTTTTTACTTCGTCTTTTGCATCTGAAGGTCACGCAAAGTTCACTTTCTGGGTCCTTGAGTGGCCGAATGTAGTCCCATGGCCTTAAATACCACCTGTATGCTGACAACTCTTACTCCAGCTGGACCTCTTTCCTGCACTTCAGACTTAACCTATCCATTACCCATACAAACACTTCTACTTAAGTGTGTGTGTGTGTGTGTGTGTGTTTGTGTGCACACATGACTGTAAGCAAACTTAATGTATCCAAAACTGATTTCTAATCATCCCCTGCCTCCCCACAGCCTGCCTCTCTTCAGTCTTATTCCTATTAGCAAATAACTCCACATCTCAGAATAAAATCTCAGGGTCATCCTTGACTTCTGTCTTTTTCTACATCCTATACCCAACTCATCAGCAAATCATCTTGCTTTGCCCTCAAAATACATTCTGAGTCCAGCCACTTCCTCCCACTCCAGCGTTGATTCAGGTAAGTTATCCTCACTGGCACACTACTGTAACAGCTGCCAGATGTTCACCCTGCTTCCACTTGGACCCACCCCCATCCCACCCTACTGGGGTGCTCGTGGAACGCAAGTCAGATCACGTTCTGATGAGGTTCTCTCCTCGCATAACTTCCCTTTCACTCAGCCTGTGATGCCCTGCACCATCTCACCAGCCACCTCTCAGCCACACTCTTCTCCCCCTCCGCCCCTCACTCATCCTACTTCAGCCACAGTGGCCTCCTGGGGGGCTTTTCCAACCCACCAAACGTGGTCCTGCCTCGTGGCCGATGTACTTGCTCTCCCCTCTGGCTGGCACACCCTTCACCCACATGCTACAGTGGCTCTTCTCACTAAATTTAGGTCTCACCTCGTCAAATCACCCTATCAAAAAACAGCACTGCCTCAAGTCACTCAGTCCCTCTACGCCACGTGATGCTAATTCTCATTGCTTATCCCACTTGAAATACTGTCCTTTCTGTGTGGGTATCACTGGTCGGTCTTCTGCTGCTCTGCACTGGGGCGTAAGTGCTGTGAGAGCAGGGGTTTTTCCCAGAAGAGTGCCTGGCAGTGCTGTGTGGACTGGGCAAGGCCCTCACTCATTCCTGGTCATCCTTCACTATCCCATGAGTAGATTTGGTACAAATAGCTACTCAGTAAAGATCTGTACAATGAATGCATGGATTTATTTCAGAAATAAGTTCTGGGGGGGGGGCAGTCAAAGTGACAGGACCAGATGAGACAGCACAGAAGCAAGTCAGAGTCCACCTTGCTCTTGCTCGTGCCTGTAGATAGCTTAGCATCGAGGGTCTTCTACATCTTAGCTCTGAAAGAACAACTGCCTCCCTTGCCAGGACATGTCAGATGGCCCAAATGGATATTTTGGACAAGGCTACGCTCTCAGATTGTCTTCAGTCTGACCACAGTTATGGTCGGTTAATGATTTCTCCAGAGCAGTCTGAGTTTTCAGGGTCTGGTCTGCTAGCCTCCTCCGGATGATGGCTGAAGAGTGATTATTTGTGGAAAAGATATCCTGCCTTGAAAACTGGGGGAAATTTCATTTACAACATTCATTTGGAACAAGAATTGTATTTAAAAAAAACATAAGAAGCTGTCAAATCCTATTTTCAAGGTACACATGGAGTCTAGGATCTGACCAGTCCCTTCTGGCTCTTTTCATGCTCAGTTACATTCCCTGAGCAACAATTCCTAGGAAAAGTCTTTCATTTTTAAAAAGTCTTTACAGAAAAAGCATCAGTAACAGCAGTAATTATAATCCGAAATCACTCTCCCTCACTCAAAAAAGGTTTTAGTTTCCCTTCCTATCTAAAAATTAAATGTCAGTGGAAAAACAGTTTCTATGAAAATGCCTGGATGAGGACTCTATTTGAAATTGACTTTGCTCTCTTGTAATTAATGATCCACAGAGTAACGTTTTCTTCCTACAAGTTGGAGTAGGATTTCCTCTCAGGAGAGCTTTTGAGTTTTAATTTTCTTCTGTGGTGATCGATGCTACAACCCAAAGTACGTTTGTTGGAAGATGTATCTTATTTCCTCTAAAAATTCACGTGAGCAGTAAGTTACAAGACTGGAATTAAGTAGTCATTTTTATAACAAATCAATTGTTAAATCTTTAGACACATTGTAATAGTTATTCATTACCACTAAAACATGCCAAAACTGTTTTTTAAAGAGTCAGTGGAGCTCAAAACATCATTTTCAGCCTTACCTTTATATCAGCTTTCCCCCAAGCCTTATGATGTGCACACAGCCCAACAAGAGGAACCTCTGAGCTGACCCAGGCCTGACCAGTCATAGTATCCAATGATCCTAAATGCAGCAGTGGGTCCAGAAACAGGCATGTTATCCAAGATGGTCAACCAGAGCCCTTTCCTTGAAGTGTTTTTTTCTCCCCCCAAACATTAGGAGAAACACTCCCTCCTGGAGGGCTAAGCTGAAGGAGCCTCCTGCCAGGCTGCATGAGTTGGAGAAGGTATAAGCAGGTGCCCATCCAGGTGCCGATCAGTCACCGCCTTCTCAACTTGAAATAAGCCTAGAAATTCTCATTTCCACTTATCAAAGCACGAAGTCAAAGCCAACTGGAAATAAGCAGTAAATTTCAATCAACTGAAGCTCAGCTCAGCGACTTGTCTTCATTCTTCCAAAATTTCCCCAGGACAGATGTGTGGGGTAATGATTTGTGAGTTCTTTGATAATAGTGTTTTGTATTTTCCATTTTGTTTTCCCTTTTAGGTTCAGAACTTAGCTTTTTTTAAAATTTCAAACAGGAAAACTCAGGCAGGCTATTGCAGTTCAGTCCTCTTTGCTGGTGTTAGTGCCTGGAGTTACGGACAAATCAAGAATCACTAGGGAAAAAATATGGTAGCAAAACAAGACTAGGTGAGAAAAAAGGATGTGCACAGTCCCTGGGTGGGCACCTAAGGAAGACAGCAGGAGGGGCACCTCAGTCCCAGCCCTTCAATGGACAGATCAGGCTCCTGAGAGCTTTCGAACAAGGTCTCCCATAGTTAATAGCAACTCAACTTCCAGCCCCCTTATCAGCTGCCTCTAACGGAGGAGGCCCATGTGTAGTGACAAAGAAATAGGCTGACTCATGGAGGGAAATGCAGCTGAGAAAAAGGCTGGAGAGGAAGAAAGAGGGCAAGTGGGAATGAGAGTTTGAGAAAACACGATGAAATGAATTTGTGCTTGTTTTTAGTTCCACCCCTACCCTCCCCAGGCACACACCTCCCAAATTCTCTTTTTTAGGTTAAAGTTAATTTGGATTAGGTTTGTACTGTCTCAAATATGCTGATTTTAGGGGACATTAACTCTCTGAGCTTCTGCTGTGTTTCTTAAAATGAATGCAGTAATATAACAATGTCAGTGTCCCATGAATAATTAAAGTCAAGTTTATTAAGAGCTAGTGTAATTTATGGCAGGTACTCACACTCAATAAATGTTACCTGCCCCTTTCATCTACTGAGACTGATGGTAGGTGTGAAAGTAAAAATGGTACTTCTGATAGAACTGTTCTTTCCAGAAAAGAATAGGTGGGGATGGTTTTCTATGAACAGGTCTGTGTTGTACCCTTCTGCTAAGGACTAACCAAAGCCCAGCCAGGCTATCCTTCAAAATATGCCCATAACTCTAGAACCCAGAGAATACAATGGCCTCCAAACAAGAAACAATGCACCCACAACGATGCTCATTTTCTGCCTGGAAAGATTTTTGTTGTTACTATTTAGCTGAGTACAAAAAAAAGTTCACCCAAACATATGAGTCAGAGACTACAAGTAGATACACACACTGTCTGAGGTGGGAGAGGGGTTTTGAAGCCATCCGGAAAGACAAGTGTGCCCTTTTCACATGTCTCACAGTATGAGACTGAGTGGAGCCAGCAATGCCTTGGGAGTCCACGCTCTGGCCGCCATGCTACCCAAGTGAGAGCAGACTTCCCTCCAGCCACTAGTGAGAGACTCTCTCTGCTCTTCCTTAATAGCTTGCAAGCCATGAGAAAAAAAGCACACCAGGCGTATGTCCTCTACAAAGTTTGCTAAGTATAGCTATTCGTTATTTTACCAAGTACTTTTTTAGACAACCTTTGTTTTAGTTGGGATTGGATGAAACAAACAATTTGGAGAATATATATATATATATATTCATAATATATATACTCAAAAAATCTTCATGAATGTCATCGATCTAATTCAAATGAGATGACAAAACTGCTTACTTCTGACATTATTTGTTGATTTTGCCAACTTGAGGGAAGTTGATATTAGCCAATGAACAAATGTTTACCCAAGCCTTGCCAGGGCCATGTGACAAATGATATCTTAGGGAAGGTTGCATCTGAAATTCAGATCTAAAGATCGGCCTTTTACAGGTTGAGGGAAAAGCCACCCATTTAAATTACCATTTATTTAAGATGTACAGAAGAATAAAGAAAGTCCTGAATCCAAATCTTAACAGAATAAATAATAAAACATATATGCCTATTACTCATTGTCCTAAATAGCTATTCACAGATAGAAATAAGAATAAACTGATGCAGTAAACTTGTCTTATCACCTTGAGGACAGGGAATAAGTTTCCTTTGCAAACAGTCTATAATATTAATATACTAATTTAGATCATCATTATCACTACTATCATCATTTATGGAATTAATATGTTCTGGTTACTACATGCTTTACACATGCAATATCTCATTTACTTCTCATAAGAATCCTGGGAGGTACAAAGTATTATTATCTCTATTTTGCAGATGAGCAAACTGAGGCTTGCCAAAATTGAATAACTTGGTCACTGTGACACAGCTTATCAAAGGCAGAGCTGGGATTCAGTGTTAGACTCCTGACTCCAAAGGCCTTGAAGCCACAGATATTCTGCCTTTGTGATATCATTTCTAAGATTCCATTTATCAGCAAACATAACTAAGATAAGATAGATAGGGGGAAGAAAGGATTATAATTTCTCTGAGAGCTATGTATAAGGGTTAAAATTTTGGAGAATGTCAGACTGAACTAGACCTAGAAATCACCTAACTCAGTGAATAGAATTAAGTAGGAAGATACTGTAAGCCAGCCTTTCAGCAAAAACGCAAATTTCCTAAGTAAACCCACATTTGTCTGACCGAAATCAAGTTTTCACAATCATTTCCCCTGGCCTTGGCTTTCAAACCCAACGTGTGCCTTCATATCACATAATGGGAATATGTGTAAAATATGTACATGTTGTTAGTAGAATTTTTGCAAAAATACTCTTCTAAAAATTTTTGGAAAAAAATGATAACTTGTGTATTTTTCAAAATGTTTCATGCAAAAAAAATGCTTGCAGTTAAAATAAGCACCTCTTTCCATACAAAATATTATACATTCATGAGTTTTAGAGTTTGTTCAGGTTTCTGGATTTATTTGCTTTCATTAAATTACCATTGCCTTCAATGTTTGAATGAGACAAAGACGGTTTATTTACAGCCCTAGAACCCAGATCTATACCGAACTCTCATAGTCCAAGTTTAGTTGCCGCCCCAACCACTGAACTCCTCTTCAAAAACAGTAAATTGTGCCACAAGACACACAAAGGGACACCAAAAAGTTTGGAAAGAAAAGTCAAAAAGCTTAAAGGGTTTAACATTCACTTATAGCCTGTATGGTACACAAAGCTTTGCATCCAAAAGTAAACGCTGACATTTGAGAATAACGGCTTAGTATTTATCAGAAACGTGGCCCTTGCAAACCCACCAGCAAGCCCCACAGACCCAGAGACTCCACACTGAAAGATGGGGAAGGATGTAGCTTATTTTGCTGACTCAACATTCTTACAAGGTTGAAACAGCTAGTCACCTGCACATCCAAACTATTTTCTAAGACTATAGCTAATAAAGAAGGAACTGCTATATAGCTGCTATCTATGGGCATTGATTTAGGCAACTTGAAGTATAATTGAAATTTCTGGTTTCCTTAAATTGAAGATAAAGTGCTATCAGCTCATTGCTGCTTTCCTGATCAGAATCATTACACCTCAAGGAGGGTTGATCGTGCAACCAGATGGCTCAGTGGCTGGCTTAGTGTTATTTGGCGAACACTAGGAAGGGAAAACTGGCCTATTAGTTTTCATCTTCCTGGCTCCCCGTATTCTATCATTATCGATTACTTTAAAAAAAAATGCTCTCCCCATTCCGTCCTCTTTTAAAATGCAAATATTTTTGCAAGCACAAAAATTTACTCCTTGTAACATTTCCTTGTGGATCAGTGGCTTTTTCTTTGCCTTAACAAGAGAAATTCAGGCTCCTTGAGGAGAAATATGCCTCTGACAAAGGACTCTGGGATGGAAGCCAGTGGCAGAGGGAACAAAGTGGGGTGCTGGATTCAATAATTTTGCGGACTCTAAGATTTTCACAAAAGCCCTGAAAAGTACAGTTTTTTATTTGCATTTTACAGAAGAGGTTCCACACCAAATCTGTCTTCTTCCAAAACACATTTTCTTTGTCTCGCCATGGTAAGCGCCTGTTAGAACAGGATACAGAGTGATTGGAATGATGACCTAAATAATCAGTGATGTCTGTCTCTGCAAAACAACATGCTTTTTACATTTGTCTAAAGTCACATAGGCAACAGATCATGAGTATTAACTGAATGATTGATTATTCATAAAATTCTTAAAAGCTCTAGGAGACAGAAAAAGAAAGGAAAAAAAAAAAACAGAAAAGGAAGTGGTTAAAATCTCAGACCCTCATTGTGTAACCTTAGCATATTAATCTCTCTGAGCTTCAGTTTCCCTGAGAATAACCTCATAAATGCTCATAAAAGAATTATTTTTAGGTAATTTTACTATATTTGAAAACCTCTCAGAATCCACTCAAAATTTATAATTCCAAAATCTTTGTCACACCAAACAGCTAATTTTGATACTGACAAGCAATATCAAATAATTTGAAGGAATATCTAAATGACTGACTGCTTTTTAAAAATTTTTTCTGGCAGGACAGTTAGGTGACTTGTGCAAGGTTGTGTAACTATTTAAGCGTATAATGTATATTAACTGTTATCTATTTCCACTGTAATATATAAAGAATATGACTATATAGAATTTGTATGTGTATATATATATATATATATATAGTTAAGACTAGATTTCAAAAACTATTGGAGAGAAACTATGGCATAAAAAAACCCCGATATTACAATACTGTAATTTCTAATCATATTCCATTGTAATTTAGAATGTCCTTTTGTACTTACTTGTGTGTGTGTGTTTGACATGTTTGTAATTTGCACTATTTTGAAAACAGTAATGAAATCACACTATGAAAATGACTAAAATAGAGGCTGAAAAGTTGTATAGCTTCCCCTTCTCATTCAAAGAGGTAATACACTGACGTAAGATGCAGCCTGAAATAAACGACAACAATCTAGCATTTATTTCAACTATCTTTCTTGGATTTAAAAAGTAATCAGAAGTTTCTGCCACAGAATTATCTAAAGGATTCCAAGCTTCCTGTAAAGTGAACATAAGATGGAGACAGTGAGGCTAACAGTAACACTGTAGGGGAGAAGTTAGTCCCCACCGACTTGCTATGTCACGCTTTACTGGGGAGCTCAGAGCAGGGTAAGTAACGGTCCTGTACTCTGGGTCTTACAGCCAAACATAGTAGGTAGAGGAGAGGACTGGAGTTCAATATGTTTACTATCTACAACAGTCCATGTTTTGTAGTGAACTTGTCAATTAAATAGTAAAAGACTGACAACTTAATGAATGTTCCAATTTATTAACTATATCTTACTTAGAAACATATTGCATTGAATTTTAATTGAGACTATGTATTACTGGCTCACGCTGTAATCACCTCCAGATTACCTACATAAGGTATGTCCTTGAATGTCAGACGTGTTCACCCACAGCTCAGCAGGCTACAGACCATGCCCGCCCCAGAGGCATCACAGCCCTTCCTGAAGAAGCTCCTGTGCCCTCTTCTGGTCTCCAGACAACTCTGCCAATGAGAAGGAAGCCCACTATGTCTGCAAGTAGCATGACAATTTCCATCCAAATGAAGTTAATCAGTTTTAAAACATCTGCTCTCTCTTTTGATTCTCCTCACTGGACTAGAATCACTGTTATCATTCTCTCATTTCCTGGATACGTTTATCCAGATGTCTAGACATTCTTCTTCATCTCCCACCCTCACTCACTAACCAAACTTCACTCTGTCCAACTTTTGTCAGTTTGCTGGGTCCTCTCTTGACACTCAGATGAAGACTTCTTTAGAACTGGACTTCTTTAGAACTAGAAATTTCCCAGTAAGGAAATTGTTCTCTTGATGATGAGATAATCATCTGTATTTAATGAATAGATTAATTTTTCCAAGGAATTGTAAATGAGAAACATTTAAAACCACATTTAGTCTGAAATTTCTCATCCTGTCATCTTCCAATCTGAGTCATGACAGAAAAAAACATTTCCTCCATCAACATGTACAGACAATTCCTTCAGAATGACCTAGATTTCAGGTGGTAAAGTAACTCATTGATCTATGGGAGACGAAAATCAAATATACAGCTGTTGAACTACTCTCTCTTCCTCAGATGGTCTTTGTAACATAAACAAGTCTCTGAGACTTCTCAAAATATTTGAATACTTAAGATAATAATCAGAAATCAAATATAGATCCCAAATTACTCCCCTTTAAAAGGCACAATAATGGAACAGCCACCAAATGTGGAATGCCAAATCCATTTAGAGCTAACATTCAGAAACTCTAAACATCAGATGGTGACACAATCCCATATTTGTGTAACATAGTACCAACCGAAAATCATGATAGAATCATCCAAAATGAAGGTCTAGCAGGGAAGTTTATGCAGGTGCAAAAAAGCAGTTGTATTACATATAGTGTATTTTAATTATATTTAATTTCAAATAAATATTCTGCTTGGAGCTACGTGAAATGCTGGAGAGGTTCTGTTACCATATTATATTGAAATTATTTTAAGTCCTTTGGGAGCATGGACCATTTCTTATCTGCATGTGCACCACCAGACATAGCACAGTGCCCGCCGCACAGAACAACCCTGCCCCCACGTTTGTCCAGGTGCTTCACAGGCCCCACTCCTCATGCTGCAAATCAGAAACTTTGGGGTGGATTGTGGAAACCTGTACTTTGAAGGTCTCCAGCTGTTTCTCATGCACACTGAAGTCTGATAACCACTAGCATAAAAAGTTACTCGGTAAATTTTTGGTTCCAAATTTGGAACACTGATGGATAGAACGCAGAAGAGCTACATTCAGATTTATCATGGGAAAAACGTCATCTGGACACTCTGCCCGGTATCTTCCCTCAAAGAGAGAGGTGACACTAAACTGCCACACTTTTCATTCTTATTTTCATTGGTTAATACCAAAAATTCAAATCATACTTGCTTCACTTTTCAAACTCTGGCACTGGGCCATCAGGAATTGCTTTTGTATGAGCAGAAATTAAGTCATGAGGGTGAAGCTCTCATGAATGGGATTCGTGTACTCATAAAAGGAGATATGAGGGAGCTTTCATCCTCTTTCTCTGTCAAGATAAAGCAAGAAGGTGGCCATCTGTAAGCCAGGAAAAGGGTTCTCACCAGGAACCAAATTGGCCAGTACCTTGTTCTTGGATTTCTTAGCCTCTCAGTTCCTCAGAATAGTGAGGGGAAAATCTTGTTTAATCCGATTGCTTCTCCACTGTCACTTCCAGACCAGTCAGGAGGCTGATGCTGCAAGCCAGGTGAGAGGTGATGGCATTTTAGCCTGGAATCGGTAGCACTGGGAATAGTGAGAAACACTCAGCCTTGAGCTAGTGCTCTTCAGTGCTAAGTTATCAGTGCTCAGTTCTCTTTGTATCTTCTTAGGCAAGCTCTTCTGTGTCCATGACTCCAGTTACCACCTACACATGGATGGCTCACATTTACATGTATATTTCTTTGAAATTCAGACCCTTATAACCAATTGACTATTTGGTATCTCCACTCAATTTTCCCAAAATCAACATTTCAAAGGTTAAAGCCGTAATTTCCTCCCCAAAGTTTAACACAGTCCTAACCTGAACAACAACCTGGTCCTTTTCCAGTGTTTCCCACCTCAGAAATGGTGCCACCATCCATCCTTGCACCGTGGTCGTGGATTCCTCCATTCCTTTATCCTCATACACAGTGTATCAGAAAGTCTGTTTATTTTATCTCCTAAATACTGAATCAATAGATATTTCTGCATCTCTATCTATCTCCATTTCCCTGGTCCAAGCCACCATTTTCTCTTGCAATAGTGTAATAGCTTGTTTCCTGGCAAATCATGTTTATTTCTCCTCAGTCTCTTTCCCACAGTGCAACAAGAGTGATCTAACAAATGTCAACAGCATCCCACTATTTCTACGATGAAAACCAAAATTTAGGATGTGGTCATGATAAGGTTCTACATACCCCTCCAGTTATATTTGCTATGAGTACTATTCCAGGAGAGGGACCTCCGCAGGGCCCCTCACTTTGGAAATTTCCCCATACCACACACACACACACACACACACAAACATATATATGCATGTACATACAAAACATATTAAGAAACACATGGAAGCTTCTGTCACTAAAATAGGCACTTCACCCTAGCACAGTACAACTCATTTCCCTAAACATCCACTCCCTCCTCAACACTCAAAAGGCCCTGGGGGAACATTCCTCCACGTCTCTTCCAATACGTCCTCAAAACAAAAGCTACTGGCCTCCAAATGCCATGAATAGATACTTTATACCACCGCTAACAGCCGGAGAAGGACACTGCTGCTTCAGAATGCAGAGAGGATTTAAGCAACAAAAACTCTTAGGTTAGAGCTAAGTAAATCAATTAATTTGTCAAGTCCTTCTTCTCTGATAACATGAATGCAATAGATTCTTTATCATTTTACAATATTTGAAATGTTTCATAAATATTTTCTCCTGATAGACTGTAGCCTATATGAGGGCAGGGACTGGGGTCGGGGGGGGGGGGGAGGCTTGCCCACCCTGCTGTTTAGCATAGCCACATAATGGATTGTTGATTAAATAAATGAATAAATTTTAGAATCAGATAGAAGTGGTGGAGTCACTTGGGAAAGTCACTTAAGCTCTCTGAAATTTAGTTTGTCACCCAAAATGTAGATAAACACACCCATCTCAAAGGTTGTTTATGGCTGTTACAACATAACCCCATGAAGAGCACACAAACCCTGCACGTGGTAACTCAGTAAATTATAAAAGACGATGTGGGTCTTCTTTGATTACCATGATTACCCAGATCCCACGTTTATTAATGCCATGCTTGTTTTTCCAAGTTTTCAGAACAAATTGCTTGGAAACTGAATTATAATGTGCAATTTCACTGGAAAACTAAATCCAATGCTTTTTTTTCCCCTTTTGCTGCCAGTTGTTTTTGAAATAGGAGGACTATAATGAACCAGTACAGCGAATTTTATTTACAGAGGAGACATTTTATTGGTGACTCTATTGCGCTGACATAAAAATTGACCCTGCCCCATACTGCCTCCCTTGACTTTTCATTTGTAACTTTAATCTCTTCAATTCTCTTCTATTTATTTGCAGATGGCATTTGAACACCATGCCAGAAAATCACATTTGAGATTTTATTCTATATTGGAGAGCATTCATTATTAATTGCCATTATTGTATCATACAGACCTCCTAAATTGATTCTAATTGTATTTATGTGAATACAGATGTCCCTCCAGCACTCTCGGTACCTCGCCTCTCTTCTCCTCCAGTGGTCTCATCCTTCTTGCTGCCTCAACCACTTACTCTCATGGTCATAGCCTAGAATTTGTCATTACCAATATTTGCAGACCTACCAAATTTCAATTTCCAGCCATTCCACAACTTTCTCCTCAAACTTCCAACTTCTTATTGCCTCTCCTCATATCCACTGATGACTTTGTTTCCTTCCCAGTGTCCCCGCAAAACAGAAGCACCCCTCTCTTCTCATTTTCAACACAGCAGCCAGATTGATCCTGATAGAGTGTAAATCAAATCATGCCATTCCTCGAATAAGAACACCCTTTCATGAGTTAACATCATGCTCAGCACAGACACCAAGCCCTACAATGGCCTAAGAGTAGAGCGGAAAAGAAGGCACTGCTGATAAATATATGAGGACAAGAGGCATGGACTGGGAATCTCCTGGGCAAACTGAGCAGTGCATTTCCCCTCCATGAACTCTCTGACCTTACTCCCTACCACTTTCCCCTCGCCCTCTCTGCTATAGGGCCCTCTGCTCCTTCCTGTTCCTCAAACACATCCTCAGTCTAGGGCTCCTTCACCACTATCATCTTCGCCTTAAACATTCTAGAAGATATCCTCTGAGTTTAGTCCCTCTCGTCCTTCAAAGTCTTTACCTTCCTCAGCAAGGAAAGGCCTTCCCTTGACACACTGTTTAAAACTATCCCACACCCACCTCCATCCTCTTCCTCCTGCTTTAGTCTTCTCTTTAGTCATTGTCCCCACCTACTATACTAGACAGCTTACTTCTTTATTTTGTTGTTGTCTGTGTGCTGACACACATACACCAAGTATGTAAGCTCCAGTTGGGCAGGATTTGGGAAAGGGGCTTTTTTTTTTTTTTTCCAGTTCCAAAGCTGGAAGAATATAAAAGACCCTCAATCATTTACCTTTAAGTCTGATGAGACTGACTAAAGTTCTTACTTGGTTCAGGCAGCCTCATTCATCTGACATGGTCCATTTTCACAAAAAAAAAAAAAAAGGAGGCTTTGAGCATCTTGAATGTAGACTGGATGAGTAAATAGAAAAATCATGTAAAACATTTAGAGAATAAGAATCATACTCACGACAGGAGCAAAGGAGGGTAAGAGAAGAAGACGGCTTTGTAGGCTGGAGCAGGAGGAAATCCCCAAGATGGTCTTGTGAAAAATGGAACCAGAAGGTGAGAAGAAGAGGAAGAGCTTTCTGAGCAGAAAGAAAAAAGTTGGCAAAGCGACGAAAATGACGTCTTAGTCTTGGTTTTCCCACAAGCAGATCCTGAGGGGGAGGTGGTTTTTTGAGTGTGATTCCTGGAAGCGCACATGAGAGAGAGTGATACAGAAAAGGGACAGAAGCCGGTGAACGGAACGTGAGTTCCTGCCGTTGGCAACTCAGTGCTCCTGGGGAACTCTGAGACACCCTATTGGGTTTTTTTCACTGGTATAACAGATCTACCACAAACTTAGTGCCTTGAACAACACAAATTTATTATCCTACAATTCTGGAGGACAGAGGCATAGAAACAGGTCCTATAGACCTGAAATCAAGGTGTCAACAGAATCCATCTTTTCTAGAGGCCATATGGGAAAGTCCTTGGCTTTTCCAGGTGTTAGAGGCAGCCCATACTCCCTGGCTTATGGCTCCTTTCAGGCCATGGCATCATTCTGGTTCCATTATCACATTCCCTCTCTGACTCTCCTGCTTGCCTCTTTTCCCTTATAAGAATCCTCATAATTACATTGAGACCACTTAGATAACTCAGGATGACTCCCCATCTTAAAATCCTTGGTTTAATCACATCAACAGCAGTGTCTCTTTTACCATGTAAAGTAACATATTCATAGGTTCTAGGGACTAGGGTGTGGACATCTTTTGCGTGGGGAGGGTGGGCACTGTTCTGCCTACACAGATACGTGTGGAAACACTTCAGAATCATTCACTCCATCATCAAGGATGGGGGACCTGGGGCATTTTGCACTGATTTCTAGCCCTGACCATTGTTTGAAGGTTGCCTTAGGTTGCACCTGCCTGCAGCTGAGCAAATTCTCAGACGCAGGAGGAAGTCATCAAGCAGAGGCAAAGGTGCTGGAGACAGGATGCTGCCAGTGGGCAGAAAAATTGTTCTGAGGACAAGGCATCACTGCATCTGGCAGCCATGGTAGAGAGGACAATTAGGAGTTGGGGGGGATTTCATTTGAAGAAATAGATAGCTTCAGTTTCAGGCTCATTAAATTTAGATATATCCAAATTGAGCTGTCAAGCCATAAAAATTCCTCTAAATTATCCCATATCTACACATTTCCACTTAAATTGGAAATCGTATTCAAAACAATTAAGATCATTGCCATTTCATTTTGTGTGTCATACAGCAAACACTGTGAGATTTCTCATCAGTTCATTTCTATTAGTGCATTTCCAAGTTCATCCATATCACTTTCATAGCATACTTCATATGAAAGTAGATTTCTTGGAACCAGAGTTTCGGACTTCTTCTAATATAATAAGTGACAGTGTTATGAAGATACTTTCCAACCATAGACAAACCAGAGAGGCAGAATTATATATCGAAAATCCCACGATCTCAGAGTCCATGCATCTGGATCACAGTCCTACCAAGCCCTTACACCACCCAGCTGTGCAAACTTGGGAGAGTCACTTACATGCTTTGAGTCTGCTTCATTATTGATACTGAGGGACTGGGAATATATTATCTCTAATGTTCCCCCACAGCCGTGAAGGAAGGCTCAGCTCTCAGCAAGCTGCTAAGTTTATAAGTAATTGGGTCAAATTCTAATCACGCCTATATGGTACACATTTTATCTGAGTATATTCTTGAACTGACTGCTTTTTAAAGCCAAAGTGAAACAAATTTGAGTGATAACTAATATGCTATTAATGCTTAAATCAATTCACATGTTATGAACTAGAACTACCATGACACAATCTACTTTAGGTTTATTAATAATATTTTACACTTGGTAGCGCTTTACAGAGATCTTTTAAACATTCTTTTCTCAATCATAAAAACTACTTTACACACGTGTTAGCATTAGCTTCATTTTATAATTGGGTAAACACACTCAGCTAGGCAACTGCCCAAGGTTCAACGATTAGTAAGTGATAGAGCCTGGATTCAAACTCACCTCTAGCACCAGGTCCAATAGCTTTTTTCCATAACACCAAGACATTTCTCATTATGCCAGACAAGTAATGTCTAAATATAATTTGAGGTACTAGAATAAATTCAGATGTATTTAAATAGAGTTTGACAACACATGATCATTATCTTTTGTAATGATTACTTTCTCTATTGTAGAATATATAATATTGTATTTTAAGTGTTTCTATTGTTTACTGATCTATTTGGGGAAGGAGACTGTCAAGGGTGGAGGGTATCTCTGTCGTATCTAATATGTGACCTAGCACAAAGTAAATTCTAAAATGGTTTGATGTGTGAATAATACAGTGACTTCAACAGACATATCTATAGAGTATTTCATTCCTTTTTAATATTTGTAATTGCTGTCTACTACTGTCTTTATTGTGGGGAAGATGTTAAAAGCTGCCATACTTTTCACAAGGTACTTATTTCAACTGTCATATGAAAAAAAAAAGCTGTAAGCCAGAGAACAGGCAAATTCACAATAATGGCTGAAGTCTGTAAGAAATACTCTCGGTAATTTATTGAACAATGAGATTTTTTAAAAATCAAAGGTATAAAAGATCTGCATCGACCACTTTTATATAAGGACATGTTTACAGATTCAGCAACTACAGAACACACATTCTTTTCAAGTGCATGTGCAATATTCACCGAGATAGTGTGTTGGGCTACAAAATCATTCTTAATAAATTTTAAAAGATCAAAATTTGACAGAACAGGTTCTCTGATCACAGCAGAATTTAACTAGAAATTGTTAAGAAAAATATATCTGGAAAATCCCCCAAACATTTAGAATTTAAGCAACTAATTTCTAAGCAGCCCATGGATCAAAAAAGAAATCACATGGGAAATAAGAAATATTTTGAACCGAATGACAATGAAAAAAATTGTGTGTCTGTGTGCCTCTGTGTGGGTATATGTATGTAAATTTGTGAGATACTGCTAAAGCAGTGTTTAGAAAAAAACTGATAGATTTAGGTGCTTATTTTGTAAAGAAGAGAGGTTTGAAATCAATTATCTAGGTGTCTCCCTAAAGAAACTAGAAATGAAACCTACGTTAAGCAGAAGGAGGGAAATAAGAAAGGAATCAATTAAACAGCAAACAGAGAAACCGGAGAAAATTCACAAAGTTAAACATTGGCTCCTCGAAATGATTGCAAGCCCTCTGAAATGCTAATTTAAAAAAGAGAGAGAAAATACAAATTATCAATATCAGGAATAAAGGAGAGGTTATCCATTCAGCTCTTATAGGTATCAAATGTAATTAGTATTATGAATGACATTATGCAACAAATTTAAAGGGATAAAAGTTGGAAGAAAACAGTAAAATTGCCTCAATTTAAACATGACATGAAAATACTAATAAGTGTAAAAAGCAGTATCTAAAACTAACAAGTAAATGGAAAGATCACAAGATATAAGGTTTAACACACAAAATGTAATTATATTCCTCCATATCAACAACAAATGTTTGGAAAACAATTTTTTAAAACTTTTACTCACCCTGTGATCAAAAACAAAAAAAATTGGGGAATAACTTAAACAAAATACACACAAGTCCTCTTTTTAAAAACTACAAAGTATTTCTAAAAGAAATCAAAGAACTAAATGAGAGGTTATATACCACGTTCACTGAAAGACACAATATCGTTAGGGTGCCAATTCTTCTCCAATTGATGTATAGATTCAATACAATCTCAATAATAACCCAAGCAGGATTTGTCATATACACTGATAAGATGTTCCTGAAATTTATATGGAAACGCACAGGCAAAACAGTCTCGTTAAAAGAACAAATTCAGACAACTTGCATTCTTTGACGCCAAGACTTACTAGCCAAGGGAGTTACAACTATGAAAAGGGTGGGAGGGATAAATAAGGGGTTAGGGATTAACAGACAGACATTACTATATATAAAATAGATAAACAGCCAGGGACCAGCTTGAAGGGGCTCCTACTAGACAAGGAATAAATTCTGGGACAAGAAATAACCAAACGGGGGAGAAGAAAATGTTCTTCCTTAGAGTGCAATTCTAATGAATGTAGAAGAAAGAAAATCATCAAAAGATGCTGAAACCAGTGGATGAAAATTTTAAAGGAACAAACAGCATTTACATGATTTCAGTTTATTTCCCTACACTTATTAAATGAAAAAGAAAACAAAAACTTTACAATAGGGAAGCCCAGCTGGCATCATCTTAATGATCAGCAGTGTTAGAACAAATTCACACCATGTAATTCCTGATACGACACCCTGGCAGGGACACAATATCACTACTGTGGTATTGCTACCAAAAATGGAGAGCTTGAAGGTACTAACAAGGACTATTAGACAAACCCCAAAGCAGAGTCATTCTACAAAGTAACTGATCTATAACCCTTCAAAAATGTTAGTCAAAACAGTCCAAAAAACTGATTAAAAAAATTGTTCTAGATTAAAGCTGACTAAAGACTGAATGCTGTGCATGACTGGACTGATCCATTACTAATCATCATTGGCTTAGATCCTAGATCAGGGGAAAATAGCTATAAAATAAATTAATGGGACAGTGATGGAATTTGAATATGGATTGTGCATTAGACAATGGTATTGCATCAGTGCTAAACTACCTGATTTCAATAATTGTGCTATGATAATATAAGAAAATTTAATTTTAGCAAGTACATACTTAAGAGTTATTATAAAAGGACACAGTATTTCCACAATATCCCCAACTTCTACTTAAATGATTTGGAAAGTAAAATATAAACATACATAGCTGACCTTGAACAGTGTGAGGGTCAGGGACACAGATCATCCTGTGCAATTGAAAATCTGCATGTAACATTACAGGTCAGCCTTGCGTATCCTCAGTTCCACATCGTGGATTCAAACAACCATGGATTTTGTAGTATTGTAGTATGTTCTTTTGGAAAAAAATTCCATCTATAAGTAGACCTGCACATTCAAACCCATGTTGTGTTGTTCAAGGGTCAGCTGTATATATTATATATATACACACACACACATATATATGTACATATATACATCTATGTTTATAAATATACATGTGACTATAAATATAATATAGATGTAATATTAAAGTATAGAATATATATAAGTTCTATACGTACATTTCACATATAAATGTAGAATATATATAAATTTTATCATATATAAGTTATAAAAATATATTATATACCCACATAAAGGTAAATATAAATGATAATAAATTAAATGGGGGCAAATGTAAACAGTGGTGAACATGGATTAAAGAATATTCAGAGTCCCTTCTATTGTACTTGTACATTTTCTCTATGTTTGCACATCAAACTATAAACGAAACCAAATTTTAAATTACAAAAAAATAGAATATTTGTACATGTACATGATTTTTTTCATGCCCAGCCCAGCACATAATTGGTGTTCAGTATGTTTTTATAAAAGATGGATGAATAAAGCTATTTCCTTATAAGTATAAAAGCTCTTTATAAGTTAGGGGGAAAAACTGTGAAACAGTGAAGATTTTATTAAAATTTTAAAATCCATCCTTTATAATTTGTACCACATTTTTCAGTCCTCAGATACTCATATCATAATATACACCATGCAAATACTTCTAGCTGATCGGACAAAATTGAGCACAAAGATAAACATGTCAAGTTATCCCCCCAAATCATTTTGATTCTTCCTCCAGTGGATTTAACGTTAAGTCAAAAGGCTAAACAGGCAGTCGCTTTCTACCGAATGTAACAAACTAGATCATAATTCTCTAAGTCTCAAAGGTTGTACAGCTTTTCTTTTGTGCTAAATACTCAACATCTCAAAAAGGTTTAAGGATGCCTTTAAGAATAATTTAACATCACATAATCTCTATTCCTATATAATGATTCCTTCATCTTTACTCCTTGATGCAGCATGTAACTAAATCCGCAAGAAACCCAGTTCGCAATCACAGCATCCAAACCCTTGGGCCAGGGTACATGTTTGTCTTCATGAGGGTTTGGAAATCATTCATGAGTATCTCAAAATTTGAATAACAAAAACATAATTTTCATTACTATTTTGAAAGCTATTTCACAAACCCTTGGGTAGGCTAATTAAAATCGGCTTCCTCGTATTTTGAAAGAATGGTAATTATAGAAAAACAAAGATATTATTTTATGAGAAAAATACTGTTCCAATATCCTAAAGCTACCAAGAATTTCATAAATAATCTGCTTGTCTATTTCTATCATAATCAAGGCAGTTCTTATTAAAAAGTACACTTGAGAGCTCAAAAAATATCAAAACAGAGGAAAGGATGTGAAAGATGCTGGCAGTGTTTACAGATTGCCTCCCACATGCCAGGCACTGCACTCACATGAATATGCATATATGGACGACTTGTCCCCCAGTCTCACAGCCTCCTCCTTAGTGCTTGTGAACAGGCACAAAACTTGGAACCCTGGAGCGAACCCAATCCAACCTGAAGGCAGACGTGGCTCAGTAATTTAGTGGCAGTATTTATGCCTACTCTCAATTGTGAAGACTCAGTAAGCTCTATCTCTGTAAAGAAAGTGTGGGAAGGTATTCCTGGAAAGGCAGCAGCAAGAGTGAAGGCAAAGAAGTAGAGAAAGACATGGCTGTTCGGGAAACTGCAAAGAATCTGATCAGCTTGAGGAAGAAGCTGACCAGGGGAGTGTAATGGAAAATGAGACAATAGTTTATCAGGGTCCTGATTATAAACTGCCAAGAATACCATGGCAAGGTAGCAGGATTTTGGTTTATATCCAAGCAACTATGGAAAACCAACTGGGAAATTTTAACTGAGAGATAACACGATCATATTCATAAAAGAACACTTACTCTGGTGGGTAATAATAAGCACATTCAGAATAGTCATAGTTTCAATGTAGACAGTTTGAAGGCCTGAACTAAGTTGGTGACTGAGGAGAATACTAGGGGAATACACCATTTTCCCTTCTCTCCACAAAAGTAAAACACCACAAAAACGGAAGTATTGGAAGGTGGCCTCTGATTGGTGACATTGAAGAAAAGAACTGAGCTTTGGGGACAGATTCACACCTCAGAGAGATCATTGCCTTCCTCCCACCTGAGTCCACACAATAACCAAACCATGTCATTTTATTTCATTATTGACATATTGTGTAAGTTTAAGACGTACAATATGTTGATCTGATATACTTCTTTATCACAATGTGATTACCATCTAAGTAGCTTTAGCTAAAATAGCTATCACATCCCATAATTCCCATAATCCCATAATCACCATCTTTTTTGTGGTGAGAACATTTAAGATTTAGCCCCTAGGCAACTTCGAAGGGTGTATTACCATACTGTTACACTGCACGTTAGATCTCCAGAACTTCTTCATCTTCTAGCTGCAAATCTGTACTCTTTAACATCTCCCCAGTTCCCTCACCACCCACCTCCGGCCCCTGGTAACCACCATTCTGCTCTCTGTTTCTACAAGTTTGGCTTTTTTAGATTCCACGTATAAATGAGATCATACAGTATTTGTCTTTCTCTGTCTGACTTATCTCGCTTTGCACAGTGTCCGCAAAGTCCATCCGCGTTGTTGCAAATGGCAGGACGTCCTACCTTTCTGTGGAAGGCCATCAGGCCCATCTCTTTTTATTTATACAGCCCTGCCCGCATGTCTCTTTTCAGGGATGTGAGCAGGCCGCCACTGTCTGCATCATCTGCCGCACAGTGTTCAATGTGCGGTGGTTTCCCCAGGCGAGCCCCGAGATCCAGACCCAGGGCACAGTATCAGGAAGCCACATTTTGACCACAGTCAAGCTTCATTTTCCAACCCAGCTTTAGCAATCATAAAGCTAACATTTTCACCTTGATCTGGAGGCCATCTCCATTTCCATTTGATTCTCAGAAAGGAAAATCGATTTCACAGGACTGGATGACTAAAGGTGGAGATAAAGAGAGGGGAAGCGAAGTCAAAGGCAATCACTACATGTAAGCCTCCCTCAACAGCTTCTCCCCGGCCCGGCAGTCACAGAGACCTGCAGTTCAGTGAAAAGGTCAATGATTAATCCAGCTTGGAAAATAAATTTCTCTCTAACATGGCATCTTTGGTCTCAAAGGATTCAGGCAGGAACGCCTTGGCAGGACATTCAAGGAAAGAGGCCGTGCCAGAATGTACATCCTCAGCCCACTACACTAGCAGAAGGCAAGCAGCCCTCCGTCTGCTCCCTACCCATCACTCCTCCGCACTCACTCAAAGTCACAGCTAAGGGAAACGCCTTGCCTTTATTAACACCACATGGCTCTTGACTTCCCTGCAGGTAGGCTGAGGCCTGAACCCCCCCAAATTAGGGACCCACCCAGCGATGATTCACATTTCTGAGAAAGCACTGGTAAGACATTAAATGGCATGCAAAAAGTATTTGTTATTTAAAGCAAAATTAAGTGTCACGGACATCTCACATTAAGACTACATATGAAATATGTCCTATTTTTTTCCTTTTTCACTATTAGGATCTGAAATCTACATGGGGCCACAATCCAATATGCCATCATCTGCTGGCTCACATCTTTTCTAGCTCCCTCTAGGCCTATGTCTTCATGTTGTGAAATTCAAAGCTATCCAAAGCAATTGTGTGCTGTGGATTGCAAACTTCTCAGTGAACTTGCTGAACTCACTATTTTTTTGTTCATAATAATAGTGAGAATTAGGATAAACATCATATGATATACCAACTAAAATCAATACAGCATTTCAGTAAAGTATGGGACTTCATGTCATCCTAACACACCCTGAGGGATGAAGCTTTTTAAAAAAAAATATTAATGGTTAAAGAACAAGGTAAAAAGATCAGGAGGGAGGGTGCAGCTCAGTGGTAGAGTACATGCTTAGCATGCACAAGGTCCCGGGTTCAGTCCCTGGTATCTCCATCAAAATAAAGCAAATAAATTAATTAAATAAACCTAATTGCCTCTCCCCCCAAAACAAATTTTTTAAATTAAAAAAATACAAGGGAACTAGGTAAAAAGGATAAATGCATGTCTTTGCTATATTTGATATCAATAAACAATATCACACACAAAACTTAAATTGCAACACTGACTGAAAGACATTGATGCATTATGTATTTTACTATTTCTATAGTCTGGAATGTTATTAATTTAAGAAGAGTTCATTTGCATTTGAACTACTTCTTGCTGCTCCTAATGTAAAATGAAGAAATTTTTTGCATAGTCAATTTCTTCACTATTTTTCACAAAAGTGAACTCTTTGTTTTTTCTCCTCCCAGGAAAGTATAGATATTGAAAGTGATCTCTTTCAACTTGGCTGTTTTTCTTCAAAGACATCATTGGATTTCAAAGAAAGTATTGAGTCACCTGGCACAAAACCATCAATCAACATTTGTTGAATGAATTAGTGAATGACCACATAGGATCCTGACTCATCCATGCAGAGAAGAGGAAAGGAAATTTGGGTAAAAGAGATAAGATAATAACTTTCTTTTAATGAGCAAGAGTCCTGCTTTTAAAAAGAGAAAGGAAATAGTAGAAAACCAGGAGAAGATAATCACCCAAGAGCTATTTTTTCATGCAGTTCCACATACAAATGCACATACAAACTAACTTTACCTATATCACACTTCAAATAAAGCTAAAGTTGGAGTCCATGAAAGCTCTACTAGTAGGAAAGGCAAGATTTTTACCAATGCTTTTTTGTATCCTAGAATACATTAACCAGGTTACTGCTCTTTATTTCAAAAAACAATGGTCAATCAAGAGGTTCTGATATTCAAGAAAGAGGTATTTGGTGAATGCATTCATCTAGGATTGACATCTGTATAGTAACCATATGTTTCTTAGAGGAAAACATAATTTGAGAATCTAGAAAGTACACATTAAATTCTTACTAATATATTTATATTGAAACTTTTTTCGCATTAAATACTGTTACCCAGTTTACTCCACTAAGGAGTAGAGACTACTTTATCAGGTTTATAATTTCGATAAATAATAAGCTTTTTGTATCATACTCACAAGACCTAGATAACACAGATGTTTCAGAAAATCTCCCATGTTTGGAATGATAGACTGAAAGGCTATGGTTGCTCTCAAGCTTAGCTGTTTTACACCTCATAATGAAATACTGTCTCAGGTTTGGTTAACACTATATTGCATCCTAAAAAATAAAAAATAAATAAAAATAAAAATGCCTCATGCATTATAAGGCAAATAACTTCATAAATAAATGATCAAAGATATTCTAGTTACCCATCACATTTGCAACATTTTAAGTTTATCCTTAAAGAATGGAACTGACATTCAAAAGAGAAACAGCTGGTAAAAATTAATAAATACTCTACGATCATGTATATATCTTGATAAAAGTTGGTTTATGAGTAGAGAAAGTTCACTAAATTTGTTAGTGATTTTCTTTTTTGCTTATCTGTATTTTTCAAAAATGTTCTTATTATACAGAAAAACTTTGAAATTATATTCATGTTCAAGATTTATAGTAATCATTTGCTAATTGAAAATAAAAAATTAAAGTCACTTTCATTTTAATTTCAAGAAGAGAGGCTCAAGATCGCGTGCTCCTTTATCTATCATGAGAAGTCTGAGTTCTGGAAAGCTCTCCGTTCCCTCCTTTGCTGCCAATTTAGCAGTTGCTTCTTTTGTTCATTTCAACAGCTCAGCTGCCTCTTTATTCCCTGAAGATCAGAGATGAAGCTCAACTCTATGAATCATTGTTACTTGCCACATTTTATTAATTTGACCTAACTTGGTATTTCTCAGGCTGTGGGTCTCATTCAACTTTTCAAAAAATCTTTTTTTAATTGAAGTATTGTCAATTTACAATTTTGTGTCAATTTCTGGTGTACAGCATCATGTTTCAGTCATCCATATACACACATATATTCACTTCCGTATTTTTTTCATTATTGGTTACTATAAGATATTGAATACAGTTCCCTGTGCCATACAGAAGAAGCTGGCTGTTTATCTATTTTATATATAGTAGTTAGTACCTGCAAATCTCACACATCCAACTTATCCCTTCCCACTCTCTTTCCCCTTTGGTAACCATAAGACTGTTTTCTATGCCTGAGTCTGTTTCTGTTTTGTAAATAAGTTCATTTGTCTTTTTTTTTTTCAAGATTCCACATATGAATGATATCATGTGGTATTTTTCTTTCTCTTTCTGGCTTAATTTCACTTAGAATGGCAATCTCTAGGTCCATCCACATTGCTGCAGATTACATTATTTTTTTTTAATGACTGAGTAGTATTTCATTATATAAATATACCACAACTACTTTATCCAGTCATCTGTCGCTGGACATTTAGGTTGCTTCCATGTCTTGGCTACTGTAAACAGTGCTGCTATCAACATTGCGGTGCACATGTCTTTTCAATTTTGAGTTCCCTCTGGATATATGCCCAGGAGTGGGATTGCTGGATCATATAAGCCTACTTTTAGTTTTTTAAGGAATCTCCCTACTGTTTTCCACTGTCTCCCACTGACAGTGTAGGAGGGTTCCCTTTTCTCCACACCCTCTGCAGCATGTGTTTGTAGACTTCTGAATGATGGCCATTCTGACTGGTGTAAGGTGATACCTCGTTGCAGTTTTGATTTGCATTTTTCTGATAATCAGTGATATCGAGCATCTTTTCATGTGCCTATTGGCTATTTGTATGTCTTCATTGGAGAATTGCTTGTTCAGGTCTTCTCATTCAATTTTTAATTTTTTGTGCTTAGCAGAAATAGCACCCATTGTGGATGTGTAGCTGCAACCTTTTGTAGGTCCCCACCTGAAGGCTCTAGAGAATAAGCCATAGGCTGAACTGATAAACAAGCTGTGAGAAATGTCACATAGCTGGCTGGATAAGAGATGGCCTATTTAATGTATCCAGTATGGATGGCTGGACAGCCAATGACGGGTAAGATCCTCAGAGGAGGACAACCTAAGATAGGCACAGCCGGCTGGATAAGAGACGGCCTACTTAATGAAGTTTTGTGACGAACTTTAAAACAATCTGTCCTTGATCTTGTAACTCAGAGGTTAACCGCACCCTCTTTTATTACCTTTTTAAATGTATTTGCACTTTTATCAAGATAATTTGTGTACCTCATTTTAAAGCTAATACTACAAAGCTTATTTTTTAAAAAAGGGAGTCTTGGGGGTGGGTATAGCTCAGTGGTAGTGTATGTGCTTAATGTGCACGAGGTCCTGGGTTCAATTCCCAGTACCTCCATTTAAAAAATTTTTTTTAATTAAAAAAGAAAAGAAAGGAAAAAGGGAGTCTCTAGCATAGCTATTCAGACCTCCCGGGCTTTCTTCAAAGGAAATCAGTTTCAGTTCTCTTTACCTGTTTCTTCTAGTATTTGTCTCCATATTTTCAAATGACAGGCTGACGTATCTTTTTCTCAATGTGATTGTTTCAGATATTATCTATCAGCTTCCTGTTATGAAGGATGAGGATTTAGCTGTTTTATATTCTTATAATCTCAATCTCTCTCACTCTCTCTCTTTTCCTGTTATCAGTTTTTGTGCTGACAAAAGTAAAACATTGTTTTCTTAATTAGTCATTCAAAACAATTTACTTCTCCCTGAATCACCCCTTCTAATACCACAAATATTGTATCAATTGTCATAGCTCACGTTAATGTGACAAATATCCACAGCTGGTTCGCATCATGAACTAACATTTTGTTTTTCCTATTTTTTTCATTTGTCTTGTTTTTTTTATACACCTATCACTAATTCTTCCCCAAATTCTCTGACAGAACTATAAAACTTTTCCCTATATAATCAAACATACTTCTTAATCCATCAGTTCCATTTTATTTCTGTTGACTGCTTTGCTCCAGGAGCACTCCCTCCTCCTGCTCAGCCTGGTCCATTGTCACACTATGCCTGCTGCTCAGCTGTTGCCACAGTATTGCCTTTACCATCATCCTGAGATTTCCAAAGCCTCTCTCCCGTGGACTCACTACTTTCTGGATCGCAGATCTTTCTCTTTCATCTTCCTCTCTGCCCTTTCATTGCAAAGACCATGCGTTCTCTTCATGAGAAAAAGTGCTTGGAAGATAAATTTTTTTAGAACGCCCGTATCTCAAATGGTCATATGCTGGCTGTGTGTGTAATGTACAGTTTAACTGGCTATTGAATTCTAGGTTGAAAAGTTATTATCCAAGGTAGACTTGATCCTTTGTCCACTAATTACCCTTGTTGTTGTGCAAAGTCTGAGTCATTCTGATTCCTGTTCCTTTGGACATGTATTCTGTTTTATTTCTCTCTGGAAGTGCTTAGGATCTTCAATTTCTCCTTGGTATTTTGGATTTTCACAATGAAGAGGCTCGGCATGAGTCTCATTGACTGTGCTGAATACTTAGGAGAACCTTCCAATATAGGAACTCATGACTTCAGTTACGTGAATTTTTCTTGTATTGTGGCTCTATTTTGCTTCTCTTCATAATCTCTATCCTTTTAAAATGGCAATTGGTTGTACACTAGATCTCCTAGCTTGATCATCTACTTCTTTTATATTTTATTCTTTCTCTTTTACTCCATACTTTTTTACTTTTTGTTTTAGTTATTAGAAAATTTCATTAACATATTCTAAATTTTACTGAATTTTTCATTCCTTCTAATATTTTTAACTTCCAGGAGCTCTTTCTTTTACTTTCCCTCTACTTTTAAAGCATTCTAGGTTATTTCCTGAGAATATCAATGTTGTGGGTTTTTTTTAATTTTTCTTTCGCTAACTGCATTTTTTCCCCTTTTACTCAAAATTCTCAAAGAC
The DNA here is from genome assembly GCF_048564905.1 of Vicugna pacos. Classification (NCBI taxonomy): domain Eukaryota; kingdom Metazoa; phylum Chordata; class Mammalia; order Artiodactyla; family Camelidae; genus Vicugna; species Vicugna pacos. Next base: position 10,840,100 of record NC_133000.1, on the reverse strand, counting down.
TTTAAGAGCTAAGGTTAAATAAGCAATTTATTTTTCTCTCAGAAAAATCTATAACGATCATACAGCCAAGACATGGGTTATGAAATATTTTATGCTGAAGGTTATTCTGATAGTTTAGTATCAAAATAACCTTTCATTTGTGCCCTTATCAAAGAAAAGTATGATTAAGTGGTAGCATAGACAATCAAAAAGTCTTAATTTAATTATTTGATTTACAGTTATTTGCTCCAGGTCAGACATAAATAAGTGAGAGCATCAGAGTGGCCACTCCTCAGCCAGAGTTAAAAAGAGAAATTTCTAGCACTATAAAGGAGATTCCTTTCCTTACAATTAGCCGTCTCATAAAACAAACATGCCAACACTGGCTCTACTTATATAACCTGAGTATCCTCAAGAAAACCCAAAATGTGAGTAATAAAGTAGGATTTCTTTTCCCTTATATGCCTAAAGGTTAGAGAGTGTGGAACAGCTTTTTTCTGAAGAAAAGAAAACAAAACATGTTGATAAATTCTCAGAAATTCAGAGACTGGGTAGAATATTTTCCAGTAAATATTCTGAACATAATCTCACTTATAAAATCTCCCTATCTGGCAGTTTCCCTTCCAGCTAAAGGGGACGTCATAGTTCACTTTTCTGATTCCAAGAACATTTTCTTTTGCACAGCTCTTTGGCATAGGGGATAAATTCCCCTCAGTAACAATGCTGCTTTCTCAAGGAGTGTAACGTCTCTTCACTGACAACAGTTATACTACAAGAAAAAAAAAGAAGATTCACACGGCAAACAAACTAAATAAAAGATAAAATGCAGGGCATAACATGGAGCATATTTTCTTTCTTTTTCTTTAGTTTGTTTACTAGCTCATTTCTATTTAAGCATGTGAATATAATCAGAAACATTTCATTTCTACAAACATGATCCCATGCTTAGCTTATCTAGTATTTTGCAGTGTCTCAGTTTTACTATTATGTCGTCTAAGGAAAATTTTTGAAAAAGTTATACTATTTGAGTCAGAATGCTTAACACTAAATGATTGCTTAAAATATAAAAAAGCTAAGCAATTGGGAAGGTAAACAACTAATTGTTCAATGGTGTCTACTTGTAGGAAATAGTGTAACAGAATTGTTGGCCAAAACTGTAATTAAAAATCCCATATCAGAATATTTCTCTATTCCATAGTCAATGATTTAAAAATCCACACTAAATTCTAAATTTGTACTTATAATGCTTTCATGAAAGTTTGGGTTTTTAAAAAAATAATATATAACATAAACTTTCTAGTTGTAGATTATTATTCTTCACAGTAATCTTTGCTATTTTAAATTGTTGGTTTTGTTTACATTTTTATTGTTTGGATTGCCTCATGAAAATATACTCTCCATGAGATCAGGAACTTTGTCATCTTTTTCACTGAAATTTTCCCAGCACAAAGTGACTCGGTGAATATCTGTTGAATAAAATAATTAACAAAACTTTTACACTAACATGAGCCTATGCTCTCATTTAATCCTCACAACTATTCTGTGCTGTGATATTTTTATCTCATTTACTCTAAAGAATAAAAACTAGACTTGAAGGGAATTTACTGACTTCTTCAATACTACTGTTCATGAAAAATCCCAAGTATAACATAGTATTTATAAACAACTAATTAATCCAATCCTGTTGCTGCTATGAGATTAATGAATTGAACTTCATTTCAGTTTAAAATAGAATTTGTGGGCAGATCCTTGTGATAGACAATAATAAAAAGCAAATTTCAAAGAAAGAGAAATTCCATTTTCAATTTTTGTGAATACTTGTGCATTTTAAAGTATATAATTTGAAATGTTTTAGAAATTCTACTGATTCACTTCACGAAAAGTAAACCAGTTTTCTTTTAATTAATTCTTGTGAATTTTCTCATTAATTTATTCAACAACTATGTCAAAAAATATATTCATATATTCAACATATACACTTATATATCTGTTGATTAATATAAGTATATTTATATTCATTCATAAAGAGAGTTCGTACTATTTTAAAGGCAGCATGCTGAGTCCTAGATTCATGCAGCCATGAAAAATAAAAGTAAAATGAATCTCATCAAGCAAATTAATATTAATGTTTTTCAAGTCTCCATCTTTCTTTTAGAACATGAAAGTCACCCACTCTACACTCTGTGAAATGAAGTGCTCTTCATATTTCTAAAAAATTCAGACAGTAAGGCACAATAAATATGTACCATCTTTGTTTTCTCTAATCATCTTTCCTAAAACTCATCCAACAAAAGAAATTGTCTAATTGGACTCTCAAAACAGTAAATTTTTTTGATCTATAATTAGTTGCATAAGTTGTATGTCTGACAAAATTTAAGGAGGTTCTGCTTTATGTTGTTCAATGACAGTGATAAGGAAATAACAGTTATATGTTTCCAAAAAATAATGAACACCCACCCCACACTGCACAACCATCCTTTTTAAATAATTACAAAATGAAAATTGCTATAAATCAGTTATTGAACATGTTTCAAGTCTAATTAAGTCCCCTGACATATAGCTACATAAACGTTTACATAAAGTTAAAACTTTTTAAACGTTTTCCCTTATTATAAGCAGGTGGGGGGAAAGCTTGATTCCATGCTAACAGCAATATAACTTAGACTTGTTTTATATGCTAACGTCAGACAGTGGCAGTGCAAGAATTAGACTTCTCAACTGTAACAGGATGCTACTATTCTGGAAACCATTATCAGCAAGGAATCAAAGACCAAGACACTTGGCTGTTTGTTCCTGTCCAGTATAGTCATTTCGTTTCTATTAAATTCTGTATTCTCAGCTAAGATAAACTGGGAATTTACATCAGCAATGTATGCCAGTCTTTTCCCATTAATCTGTATCTTAACTACAATACAAATGTCAGAATACAGTGTTATATTTGCAAGATGATTTAAATACTTTTTGATTTGATAATATTAACTATAGGAATTAAGGCCAAATCTTGGCTCCTTAGAAAAATGTTAGACACTGGGAGAGTATAGTGGGGTTTGCACTTTCCACATTCACTCACAAGAAACATGAGTTCAAGACAGTTGAGAAGAACTGAGCTAGAAATATTATCAACTACCCCAATCAGCTCACAGAGAGATCAGAGATCAAAAGAGCAGGTCAATGTGCATGGTGCAGAGAAAACAATGGATAGAAGAGGATGGGGATTTAGGTGAAGGCCAAATCATTAGAGCTTTGTTGGTCATGATAAGGAATTTCAATTTTATTCCAAGTACAGAGAGAAACCATTAAAAATGTTAATAGCATATACCAGTAGCATAAAGCAAGAGAGAAACTTGGCTCTCTCATATAAACGAAGTCCATAAGTAAGCAGATTGGTTTCTGGCCTCAGTAAGCTTTGGGGACTCAGATTCTTTCAGCTACCTATTTAGCCATACCTAAGTTATGGCTCTTATACTCAGAAACCAATATGGCTGTTGGGGCTCCAACCATCACAAGCACATTCCAAGCAGCAAGATTCACCTCAAAAATCTCAGTGCCTTAAAACAAGGATTATTAATTTTTTATTCTTGCTATACGTTCATCATGGGTCAGCAGAGGGGCTCTGTTTATCATGCAGTGACCCGTGGACAGATGACCCTGATTGGAGAAAACTCCACTTCATATGGTAAAGTCCACTATACCAGAAAGAAAAGAGAAGTGAGGAAGTATCACTGTGTAGTAGTCAGCCTACTACAAAATGGCCCTAAATGACCCCTGCTTCCTATATTCGCACACACTTCCAACATTGTATTAGGGTTGGCTTGTGTGCTCAACAGAATATTGCAGAAGTGATGTTGTATCATGTCCAAGGGTAGGTCATAAAAGACACTGTGACTTCTGTCATTCTCTCTCTTGGATTTCTGTCCCTGGGAGAAGTTAGCTGCCATGTTGTTAGCAGTCTTATGGAGAGGCCCATGTGGTGAAGAACTGAGACCTCCTGTCAACATCCAGCAGGAAACTAAAGGCTCCAGCCCATGCAGAGGATCTTCAGACTTCAGATGACTATAGCACTGGACAATATCTTGATTGCAGGGCAATCAGAGACTCTGACCCAGAACAAAACAACTGAGCAACTTCAAAGTTCATGACACAAAAGAAACTGTGAGAAAAAAAATTATTGTGTGAGTTCTGGGATAATTTGTTACACAGAAATAAATAACAATACACACTGTCTCTAAGTTTCTATCTATATATTGCAAATCATTGGCTAAAGCAAGTCACGTAATCGCATCTTAGGTCAACTGCATAAGGAAGCTCTATACCACTCCATGTGTCGAGAAGGAGAGAGAGTTGAAATACTTCATTATTATATATTTAAAAGAATTTGCAAGCTATTATATGAAAATGGATTGGAGTGGGCAAAATTGTAAGTGAAGAGACCAGTTAAAATAATTTTAATAGTCTAGGTCTGAGAGGAAGTTGGATTAGAGCAAAGCAATTAAGAGGGCTAGAGAAAGCAATTAGATGTTTATGAGTGACCTCATTAAGAGCCATATCGTTGGATGGTGAGAGCAAAACTGGGATATTGAGGAGCTGAGAAATGGGAAATAAAGAAAAAGAAACTGAATATAGAACACTGTTTAATAAGTTTGGATGTTGAAAAGAAAGGAAGAACCAGTTAGCATGTAAGGAGCATGGAAGCCATCACTCCCATCCTCACAACAATAAAAGCATCAAACAAATTGCAAACTGACAGCATTTCTTAGATATGTGAAAGAAATGAGGTCACAGGACAAACCGCTCTTCCCAAAATTGGAGTAGTAAACAGGAAGATACAGAGGATTGTAACTTTGATCAAAGTAGAAACCCAGAAGCAGAAGTCTTTGCAGGAACCAGTGCTAGGGTGAGAATATTTAAACTGCAATTGATGAACTGCTGTAAATTCAATGTGAACAAAATCTCAGGGTTAAAACTCCAGTCATGCCCAGACTTGAGGTATGGGGCCTCATAATTTAATAAATTTTATCTTCAGGGGTACTATCAGTTACTCTCAGTGACGATCAGAGGAAAATTTCCTCACGATTCTAGCAGAAGAACAAAAATAGTCATTTTAAAATAAGCCCAGAATATTATATTCTCCTTAACAGCACCTGTCCTTAAGCGAAACTTTTACCAGGGCCTAACATACTGGGATTTAACCAGGGCTTAACTGACCTAAGGGAAGGGAAATACTCAACTCCAATCCTCTCTAGCCTTTCTGTATCATTTAAGGGTGGACAAAACACTAGGAAGCATTTGTGAAGGTTACAGCCCAGGGACACAGGCTCACTAAAATGCTGAGGCCTAAATGCTTACCCTCCCCTCACACCTGACTACCACATCTTAGAGCTCCTGTTTATAATAACAGGGGATTACAACTGAAAGAACAGCACCTTCTTGAAGAAGAAGATCCCAAAGATGGCAGGGAAGACAACAACGAAAACACTAGAGGAAGTTTTAGCTCCTGATACCTACAGCTACAGCAAGCAGCAAATACAGCATAACTCCTAGCCAGATAAACATAAAGCTTTACACTAAAGGCCAATTTACCTCAGTTCCTTTTATCCACAACGTCATATTCAGCTTTCAAAAAAATTACAAGGCATTCTAAAGTACAAAAATAAATAAATAAATAAAAGCAGCAACAACAAAAAAACCCCCACAGTTTGAAGAGACAAAGAAGCATCAGAATTCAACTCAGACACAATAGAGATATTGGAATTATTTGACTGAAAATTTAAAACAACTATGATTAATATGCTAAGGATGTTAATGTAAAAAGTAGACAAAATTCAAGAACAGACGGATAATGTAAGCAAAAAGATGAAAACTCTAAAATTTTGAGGAATGTGCAAGAAATAAAAAACACTATAATACAAATGAAGAATGATTTTGATAAGCTCATCAATAAACTACACACAACCACGGAAAGAATAGGTGAGCATGAAGAAATGCTAATAGCAACTTCTAAAACTGAAAATCAAAAGGAAAAATAATTTTAGAAATTGGAATAGGATATCCAAGAACTGTGGGACAATTACAAAGACATAACGTATACATATTGGAATATCCAAAAGAGAAAAACGAGAGAACAGAAGAGAGAAAATGTATGAAATGATAATGGCTGAGAATTTTCAAAAATTAATGAGAGGAATCCAGGTAACTCAGAGAATACTAAGAAGGACAAATACCAAATCTGTCCTGAGATACATCATATTCAAACTGCATAAAGTCAAAGACACAGAGAAAACCTTGAAATAAGCCAGAGGGGTATAAGACCATCTTACAAATATAGAGAAGCAAGGATACAAATTACATCACACTTCTCTTGATGCAAATAAGGAGAGAGTAAAGTGAAATATTTAAAGTATCAGAAAAAAAGACTGCTGACAAAAAATCTCTATACAATGAAATTATCCTTTAAAAGTGAAGGGGAAATACTTTCTCAAATAAACAAAAATTGAGGGATTTTTTTTTTTCACCAGTAGACCTACCTTTCAAGAGATGTTAAAAAGTTCCTCAGAGAAATGGAAAATAATATAGGTCAGAACTTGGAGCTGCATTTTAAAAGGAAAAAATGTTAGAGAAGGAATAAAGACAAAGTAAAGTATTTTCTTTTTCTTATTCTTAATTCATCTAACTTATAACAAATTTTCCAAAATAATAATAGCAACAATATATTCAGTGATTATAACTTTTGGATAAGTGAAATCAATGATAGCAATGTTATAAAGGATGGAAAAGAGAAATTGAGAATATTCTGTTATAAGGTACTTGTAATATCTGTGAAGCAGTATAGTATTATTTGAAAGTGAAATTAGGTTAGTAGTAATTTATATTGAAAATCTGAAGGGAACCACTAAAAAAGTTTTTTTAAGTGAACTTGATACACTAAGGAGAGAAAAAATAACATAAAATGTTCAATTAAAACCACAGAGAGTAGGAAAAAAGTGTAAGTCAAAAAAGAAAAAAAAAAGAACAAGTACAATGACTAGAAAACAGTAAAAATATGAGAGAAATTAATCCAAGTATATCAATAATCATTGACTTTAAATGTCAATGATCTAGGTACATCAATTAAAAGACAGAGATCGTCAGAGTGATTTTTTTGAAAGACCCAATTATATGTTGTCTACAAGAAACATACTTTAAATATAAAGCAACAGATAAATTAAAAGTAAAGAGATAAGAAAAGATATACCATGCTAACACTAATCAAAAGAAGGTTGGAGTAGCTATACAAATGGCAGACAAAGAAGAGTTCAGATCAAGAAAAATTATCAAGAATAAAGAGGAGAATTACATAACGATAAAGTGGTCAGTTTGCTAAGAAAATTTTGCAATTTTTAATGTGTATGCATCTAATAACATAGCATCAACAAAAACTGATAGGATTTCAAGGAGGAAGACTAGTCTACATTATAGTTGGAGATTTCAACTATCCTCTCTTAGTAACTGACAGACCCAGCAGGTAAAAATCTGTAAAAACATAGGTGAACTGAACAGCACCATCAATATCTGGATCTAATTGACATCTATAAAATGCTTCATCCAATAATAGCAGAATAAATATTCTCTTCAAGTTCACAGGGAACCAAGACAAGCCACAGTCTGGGTCTTAAACACACTTTAACAAATTTAAAAGAATAGACATTACTCAAAGTATGTTTTCAGTCCACAAGGGAATTAAACCAGAAATCAGTAATGAAAAGATAGCTGGAAAATCCCCAAATATTTGGAGATTAAAAACACACTTCTAAATAACACATGAGTCAAAGTATAAGACAAAGAATAGGACTTAAGATACATTAAATAATATTTTGAAGTAAATAAAAATGAAGATACAACTTATCAAAATTTGTGGGATAGAGCAAAGACAGAGTTTAGAGGGAAATTTACAGTATTGAATGAATATATTAGAAAGAAGAAAGATCTAAAATCAAAGGTCTAAACTTCTACCTTATGAAATGAGAAAAAGAAGAGCAAGTTAAATTCAAAGTACCCAGGTGGAAATAAATTATAAAATTAACAGTAATCAATGAAATTGAATATAGGGAATCAACAGAGAAAGTCAACAAATCCCAAAGCAGCTTCTTTGGAAAGATTAAGAAATTTGCAGAAAAATCATTTGACAAAAACCAACACTCATTTATGACAAAAACTCTCAGCAACTAGAAATAGAGGGGAATTTCCTCACCTTCATAAAGAACATCTACAAAAAGCCTACTGCTGACATCATATTGAATGGTGAGAAATTAGATGCTTTCCTGATATGATCAGGAACGAGACAAGGATGTCTCTTCTCACAACTCCTATTCAGCATCATACTGGAAATCCTAGCCAATGCAATAAGACAGGAAAAGTAAATAAAATGTATATGCACCATAAGGCAGGAATAAAAGAAAGGAAGATATAACTAGATTGAAGGTAAATAAGAGCAGGAAGAACAGAGTAGGATTTGGAGATATGCAGTTTTGGCTTTTGGAAGGGAACACTTTGAATATCCCTATGATCTGAGAAGAAGTTATAGGAACAAAAATGTTTAAGATATAGAAGACAAAGACAATAATTCATAAAATAGTGCTCCTCAGAAACAGAAGGGGACAGGATTCAGAGTGTAGGTAAAGGAAAATGCAACAATTTATACTAAAATTAAATATCCCCAGAATTGTCTTCACTCAGTCATTGACAGAGGAAGTGGAAAAGGAACAACTGAGTTAACGAATCTCTAGGATTCTGGGATCTTCTACCTTCGAAAAAAAATCTACCCTAGGCTACTATTATCACTTTCTAAAGAAGTTATTATTTTTTCTGAGCCTCTGAAGAAATAGCGATTCCAATGAAAATTTCCATTCTCCCCATTCTACCTCTCTTTCCACTCCCAACCCGAAAAACCGCTGCAATGTGTGAATCATACGCAGTTTTACAAGACTTTATATCCAATTATTAATTGTGCTGGACTTAACCAAAATGAACTTTCTAATAGAAACTGCTCACTTACCCAAAGTCAACTGAAAGACAATCTCATTTTAAAAATGAATAATGGCAATTAATAAGGACAATGGAACCTCTCCTTATTAAGTGCTATTTCGTGTCAGGCAAAATGTATCTACTCTGATGCTTCACTTCATCTTATCTGAAAAATTGAGAACCAGTGGGTGTTTGACCACTAGGCAATTTTAAAGGGCAAAGCTTGCTTCTAAAATATTCTTTAATTAGTTTATAACATGAAGTAAATTCATTAGTCTGCTTAAATGGAGGAGAGGTAACTTAAACATTATTTTATGTTTTTAAAATGTAACTGGTAAAATATTACCTAGGCTAAAGAAAAACTGGCTCACTGATCATAGTAACTCATTACAAGTTAGACAGTGGAATTGTTTCCTGGCAAGGTTTCCTTCTGAAAACTAGAAGGAAGAGTTTTAGCTGAAGCCAAGGTAAAAAAATAACTCCAGTATGCCATATTTGAGAGTGTCAAGTAAGCATAACCCTATTTAGACTAAACCTGTTTTCATTGGTATAAGTAAGTACCGACTAGTTTATCATCATCACCATTAACACTGAAAGTAAACTTTTTTTTGATTTGATACAGTTTGTTAATGAAATTTTTCTCATGTGGTTAGGTGTGATTTCAGGTATCTTTCTAATGATTAAGTAAACTTCTTTTTTCATGATCCTCATGATTTAATTGCAAAACTTGATCTACAGCATACTTTTGAAAATATTTTATTTTCTAATCTCAAAGCTAAGTATGATTGGTTTTATAGAACCACTTTTAAATAGGGATCATTTACTACTTATAGTTATAAAAACTGTGACTTTCTAACTAACCCTATATAAGTAACAATTAAGAAACCATATTTCTGTAAATTTAGATTTTTCAGTACTTTTTTTTTTCTTTTGGAAAATTCGTGCATCTTGGGAAACTGGGTTGTGACAATGCTGGTCCAAAGTTTGAATATCAGAAAGAAAACAAAAGTAAGATGCAAACCTAAAGCTTGCATCCAGGTCCAAAATACAGGTCAACAGATGGACAAGCACAAGTACTCAGAAAATCAAGAGAGAGTAAGACAGGAAGCCAGAGGTACACGGAAAGAAGCCAGAATCATTCAGAGAAAATCTTTAGATAATGGAGGAAAGAGATCAAATTCAAAATATTTGCAGAGCCAAGATTGCAGGATTTTCACTGCAAAAGAATCACTCCATGGTTCAAAGTGTTCCACTGCCCCTGAATCAGGACATTCTGGAGTCATTAAAGAGGTTAATGTGGCCTAGAAACAAATAATGGCGGAGATTAGAACTTTAATTTTACAGAAATATTCTTTTTTTTCCCCACTAACAACTTTTCAGCTATCATCATTAGGATTAGTTGAACTACAAAGTCAGAAAAATAGACATTGTTCAGAGAGTATTTCTAAACTAGTCGGAGATGAGATTCTTAGATAAAAGGAATAGCAAATGAAATACGGAAATCTGCTCTCTAGAGGTTATTTTTCAAATACTAATAGTATTATGGAACATAGATAAGAGACAGAAATAAAACTAAAAGGGCATCTGGGAATTTGAAACAGATTTAGTCATTCATTTATTCCTCTGTTCAGTCATAGGATATTTGTTGAGTAATTATTCCATGAGTAATTATTCTATGTGCTAGGTGCTGCAAATACAGTGGGGAAAAGCAACCCCTGACATGAGGGGTTTATAGTCTTGTAGAAAAGTCAGTGATATAATACAAGTATGCACAATGTATCCAGAGATACATCACAGGGACTACTATTCCCATTATTCTCTGAAGAAGATGGCAGGGCAGGGACCAAGGAAAGCTATCCAGAGGATGAAAACAAACTGATAAGTAGATGATTTGTTTTTAGGCGAAGGTGGAAAAGGTTGTAAAAGAAAAGCAAAGATGTTTTAGGCAAAGAGAAATAAATGAGATGAACCCAGTGTATCTGAGGCATCAAAAAGAAATGCATACATTTATTTATTCAGCAAGTATTTATTGAACCCTTAGATGACTGGGAATAGAGGCACAGCCCAAACAGAGCCTTCTGCTCTCCTACTGTCTGCATTTGGTGAGTCACAGTTCATCTGAAGCAGAGGAAACAGTACAGAATGACAAAGGCTTGATGTGTTTGAGGAACCAGGGATGGGCAAGAGGTTGGAATGTACTGACCAGAAGAAAGAGAGACCTGACATGGTAAAGTTCAGTTATTTGAAAAATTTACCTGTATTGGATATCGCATGTTCCAACAACATAGATAAATCAATAAAAGGAAATTGTAGCAGAGACTTAATTGAAATCCCATATTCCAGAATTCCTTTGGTCCACCATTTGCTACTATCTTGTGGAGTTCCAGTTTGCTTAACGTGTGTTAATATTGCTCCCCAATTAGATTGTGAGTTCCTTCAAGACAACTTTAGTCAGAATTTCACTTTTCTTCACTAAGACTGCTCTCACAGGTCTCAGTAAAAACTAGCCACTCAATATTTCCAATGTCTAAAATGAATAAAGATCAGATCTGGAAAGTATTCTCTAAAAGTTTGAGGAGGAAAAACACGATTATATCCTCACACAGAATAGTTCAAGAACTAGAGTCCACACAGAATAGTAAACAAACTTACGATTACCAGAGGGGAAAGGGCTGGGAAAGGGTAAGTTGGCAGTTCGAGATTTGCAAATATTAACGACTATGTATAAAATAAACAACCAGTTTCTTCAGTATACCACAGGGAACTATACTCAGTATCTTACAGTAACCTATAATGGAAAAGAATATGAAAACGAATGTATGTATGTATACACATGACTGAAACATGATGCTGTACACCAGAAACTGACACAACATTGTAAGCTGACTATACTTCAATTTTTAAAAATTAAAATTCTTTTAATTTAAAAAAATAAAATAAAATAAATTTACATTTTACAGTTGAATTGATTTAAAACTGAATTGAATAATATATTAAAATATTTTTCTACCTAAAAAAAACAAAACAAAAACTAGAGTCCAGGACCCATTGTCTATTTCAGCAGAAAACCATTTAGTGAGATTCCTGATATCCCACATCAAAGAGCTGGGTTCTTTTCCCGCAACATTAAAATGCATTTTTGCACATCAAACAAACCTATCCCTAGCCTTCCCCATCTTTGGCTCATGTATCATGGATTGTAAATGTTTTTGGAACATTAGTTGCTCCTGATCTGCTTTCCAATTAAGTAAAAAAAAAAAAAAAAAAAAAGCCTATAGATTTGTAGCCATGCCCGAAGACCCAAAGACCTAGAATTCAGATTACTATTATTTGCCCCAGTGTTTTCCAACACAGATCATGGTCATAAAAATGATTGTAAAAATGGTAAAGACAAGAACAGTTCACATTTCAAAGAATACAAGATGAGATACTAGCTCAAATGACAGCCATTCTTTACTGTAGGTTTAATGTTTCAGTGAACAGATGAACTCCGGGCTCCACTTCCCAGCGATGAAAACTTCACCAATTTTCTGCAAAGAATGACAAACAGCAGCAGCAGCCTGAAGCACGTATGCCACGTTCCTCTTATTAACTTTGCTTGTCCTGGCTTGTCTCGCCGTACAGCACCAAAGTTCCTCCAAAGAAACTTCAAAAGACCCCCTCAACAGCAAAAATAAAACAGACATCAAGAGAATCGAGCTGTTGGCGGAACAAAATTTACAACATTCTCTACCAGAACAGTTGAACATCTTTTCCTCCATGAAGGTTCTCTGGCCTTAAAAGAGAAGTAAAATCCCTTATTCACCTTTTTGTCCTTAAAAATCTGAAGCAATTTCAACAGATTATCCACGTATGAACATCATCCAAATTTGGACACGTGTTTCTTTTTCACTCAATCAATACAACTCATAATCATAAGACACTAAAGGTACAGAGGAATAGGAAAGAAATCATACACGCAGAGGCCCAGAGTTCATCAATGGGCAAACACACAGTTAATGACAGAGCAGGGGCCAAAACCCAGGATTCCTAGCTGGGAGTCTGATGGCCTTTCCACTGCTTCAAGATGCTGATGGTGTCAAACTTCACACCAATTAATGAAAACATCTCTCTTAGGAAAGGCATTCCCTTTTACAGAATTATTCTGGCCCATTCTTTGCAGAGCATAATAGTAGGAGATTCGTATTTTTGCATCATATTCTAACATTGTTATTTTAAGTCACTAAGAATACTATAATTAGTCATGTAACAGTATAATTATAATTGATACCACATATTTACAGAGCTACAGAGATATAGTAGATGGAACCAAAAGCTGTTGATGTTAAAAAGCACACAGAACAGGCTCTCAACCTTTCTTTTCTCCTCTATAATTCTGAAATATAAAGGAGTAAGCTAAAATGTCACTGAATTCAATCATTGGGAGAATGGTAGAAGTCAGCTCCCAAAACCTGCATGCTGCCTTTGTTCATATAGACAGGGATTTAATACTTTAAGAGATCACCAGATATATATATTCCTAGAATCCTCCTTATTGAGATTAAAAGGACACCATGCTTTTAATCTAAATATAATGCCAAACATAAATAATTTCAATGCCTCTATTCTAACTACCAAGAAACTCTGGATGTATAAACAGATTTATCCAGAAAGAAAAATATCTGTAGTAAATCATATTACCCCAATTTATTAATATATCACAAATTATGTACCAATGGGTATAAAAAGGCACCCCAAGAGGCTTGCCATCCCCTGAATGTGGTCAGGAGAATTCAACTCCCATTGCATTATTAAAAACCGATGCCTGTCTTCATGTGCATAGGGCCCATCTCACAGAACAAGGGTAATGATGGCTGGTACCACAAATATGATCTGAACTGGCCCCAGGAGATGTCCCATCATTTGAGCTTACACAGTGCTCGTCATACCCAGTCTCCTTGTAGTCTTAACATATGTGCCTTCTTAGTAGTCTGTTCTCCGGTTATTTCTAGGGCACCACTTTCTTTTTGTTCTGTACTTACCTCCTCATTTCTCCTTCTTAGTGCCTACATGGACTTTCCTTCCCCTCCCTCCCTGTGAACATTGGTGAATCTCAGTGTTTCAACTCAAGAATTGTTACCATCTCATTCGTATACCCATATGATATCATCCATTGTCATGAATATATTTATTACCTATATGCTGATAAGACCTCTAAATACAGGTATATATACCTACTTCAGGGCTTAATCATATTTCATTTAACAAATAGATTTTTGAGCACCTTCTGTGTGCCAGGCAGTACTCATTAAATGCTGGAGACATAACAATGAATGAATAAAAGAAAAAAATTCCTTGTCATCACGGAGATTACATTCCAGCTGAGGGATGGGGATATGACAATAAACAAAATAAAAAGTAAAATATATAATATATTAGATGATGGTAAATCCTGTGGTAAAATAATAGTAAAAGGGAGGAAGGTGGTACTTATCTGAGCATTAAAGACATGAATACAGTCCAGTGTAATAAATGCTCTCTGCAACAGACTTCGGGATCTCTGCATATGTATCTACTAGGCCTCATGAGATAAGGACGATACAATACTTCACACCTCAAATTAGCCCAAAGAGATTAAAACTCATCTTTTACTCTAAAGTCCTCAGAACATCTCCAGATGATGCATTAAAAGTATAAATTATGCCCAGTGTAAGAAAAGTCTTCTCGCTAATAAATAATGTAAATTTATCCTCTGTGGAAAAGATCAGTGGTCACAAGTACATAGTCTATCCCCATAATGTCTAATAACAAAGGTCTCATGTGGTGTGAGTTCAGAGGTGATGTACAGAGCCCCTGTAATGCAGTCCATAACCCAGTGATTCTGAGAAATATTAACAGGTGATACAGAAATAAACACAGAAATGATAGTTGGCTTTCATGGTCAATACAATTGCCAAATGTTGTGCTAAAGGGAATAAAAGAATTTTTTTTTCATAAACCTTATCAGATTCTTTTCCATTCTAAGATGAATTTTGAATTTCCAACAAACGGATAAGTAACATATTCCAAGCATTTGACCACGGAATCCTCTTTGAGAAGATTACTTAGGACTTAGGTTCCATGGACAGTCTTTTAGAATTGCTGGCTTCAACTACTCTTCCTTATTCTGCAGCTCATAAAAGGAGCCCCCAAAGGTGTTTGGCTACACTTATTAACATGGGGTCACTCCAGAAAGAAGAAAATTTTAGAACCTTGTAAGAGTGTCACACCTTACTGTACAACTGAGTACTGGCTTTGATGATGTCAGCTACCCAGAAAATGAGAGGGAATGGATCCACTGAAACGGGTGGAGGAGAGCAAGCTGCTCTAAAGGGAGGAGAACGGCAATAAATAGGTTGTTTCCCCAGAAGCAAACTCCTCCTACTCACAATTTTGCTACAGGCCAAGCTTAAACTGAGTAATTCCACAGATTTAATAAAACGTTGGTTAAATCTTCCCTCAAGCCTTCCGTCATACTTAAAAATTCCAAATCCTTTGAAGATACTTGCTAATCATTTAATAACTTTAATTGTCTTCCGGTTCAGTAAGAAACTAAAGTGCAAGTAGAGCACCTGCTACTTATAACCTAACATATTAGCTTCTTTACACACAAAGGAAAAAGACTTCAAATCAGATGTGAGTTGCCCACGGGTACAACACACAGAGAGAGAAAAACTGAAGTTGACTCTGCCTGCCTCTTCTAGGTCTTTTTGATATAATAACCCTTCACATATAGGGATTTTATGTATATTAATTCCACCTAAATAAACTGAGAAGCAAATAATCTACTCCAAATTATCCATTTTAATAACTGTGCATGCCTACATATACAACAGTTAACAGATGTTTTTCCACATAATACCTGAAGGAACTATGAATCATGCTAATATGCTCCTGTGGAAAATATGCGTTAGCAAAATGGAAGGAAATAGGGATCTATACCAATCAGATCGCCATCTGTGTTTTCATTAGCTACAAGCTGTGGAACTTTGGCAGAAGTAAACTTCAAAGCTATTTCAACTGCAGCCAGCCACTTCCCCACTATCTCCCCTAATCTTAAGGTTTTATAAATCTACACAATTTGTACAGACCTGTAGGAAATTATGCACCAGAAAAAAAAAGTTGCAGATATATCAACTCAGTTAAAATCCCCCACCTACAATCCTTCCCTGAAATTTTCCTTTTGTCCTGGAAAAGAACAGTTTTGGGACTCCACCTTCAAAAACTACAATCATAATAATAATGTATTTTGCACAATTCATTTAGAAATATTTTTGAAGATTAAATGTATACCAGAAAAATTCTTAACCAAAATTTAAAAAATAGTAAGATAAGAACTGCTTCATGAGTAAGTGATGGTTTAAAATATCCCTCCCACAGTAGATCTTCAACGTTCTCACCAGAAAGAAAAAAATGGTAAACGTGACATGATGGATGTGTTAGCTAATCTATGGTGATAACTGTTTTGCAATTTATAAGCGTATCAAATCAAATCAACACCTGTACAAGTGGTGTTTACGCAATGCTATATGTTAATGATATCTCAATAAAGTAGAGGAAAAACATCTTTCCCAGTCAAGCACTTTTCTCTGTCCTTTGAGCCCTATCCAGTGTTTTATTCCACATTACAGTTTCTCCCCAAATTTCAATTCTAATGATGACTCAACTAATTTCCATTCATGACTCCTCTCTTCCTAATACTACTACTACTAATAGCAATAATTGTTTAACATTTTAAACTACATGTATAACAAAATATGTATCTTTCAATGTCAAATTGGAAGACATTATTGAAGATTAGTCATGTTGTTGAATGGAACATTTCACAGCACTAGGGAAAGTTTCCATACACTTTCAGTGAAAGAGCTGGCATTATTGATTACTTAGTGCAAATTTTCACTTAATTATTTCAGGAAATGTTGATGCTGAAAACACCGATAGTGTTGTCTGGGAACCCGCACACAAACACACCCACGTACAACCACACCCTACTAAAATTATCAAGATAGGTAAGGTTTCAGAGCTGTGCTGCAGTTACTGGGAAACAACTAAACAATTGCATTGATGTATCAAAGTAGATTTGAGATCTCTTTTACCAGGCATAGGACCAACACTATTAGTCAGTCAGCAAAGCACATGAAATACAGGGATCTGGTTGAATTTTACTAACAAATGCAGCTTAAAAATATTTAACATTATAGCTACCCTATGTTTTTATCTTGTTTTCAATTTGGTTTACAAAACTTAAACAAAAAAGTTCTGTTGTGTTGCCTGGTGTTTTTATTTCTGATACTGTCCCAGGTGTTGACTATGTAACTTCTAATAGCTTCTTGTATTGCTGCTTATTTTTCCAACGAATCCTCTATTTCCAGTTCCATATCAAAGGACATGTCCTCCACGTCTTTTAAGTACCAGTGACTCCCAAGTGGGAGTTCAAGTTAGAAGTAATGCTGATCTAAGGAAGTCACTACTCTCTCCTATGTCATAACACAGGGAACAATTTTGACAGTACACTTATAAATAAGGCCCAACTTAGTTTCAAGATTACTTTCAAGTTTACTCTGGCTCTACTGTTTGTAGTTAGTCTTGGTGTGCTACCAGTAACTCAGTGAAGGTCATTTCCCTTTCTTATCGTATACAAATAAGTATTTGTATGTTTTCTTACTGTAACAGTTTTTACGCTATATTTTTATATTCATATCATCTTCGTTCTTTCACTTTCTTATACTTCTGATACAGACTGGCTTGTGACCTTGTTTATCTTAAACATATCAATTTTAAGTATCAGAAATATCTGATTTTTTATTATCTCTTCCTGTATAGTTATGCCCAAATATTTTCAATTAAAATGCATATTATTTTATTATGAATTCTTCTACTTCTCTTTATTTTAAAGGTAGACCCAGAAAATTATATTCATAATTTTTAAATTATGTGTGTAGGCTAGTTACATTACCTATGAATTTTATTTTAGTGTGATAAAAGGAAAATTACAAATAACATTTATAAATAGAGGGGACTAGCTAATGTACACTGATAGCCATTGTTTTATAGGGCAAGAACTTTCAAACAAAAGAGCTAAAATATTGCTTTTCATATCAGGATTTATCTATCAAATGGCATTGGAAAAGACATAAGGTAAACAACAAGATTATTTCAGAGAGAAATCCATGAGGATTAACATTGTGACAAACTCCTATTATATGTTCATAAAAAATAAATGAAGAAACTGAACTACATGCCATACGATTCCAACTATACGACATTCTGGAAAAAGGAAAACTATGGAGACAATAAAAAGGTCAGTGATTACCATGGAGAGGAGAAGGGAGGGGATGAATTTGAGGAGAACAGAGGATCTTTAAGACAGTAAGAATATTCTGTGTGATACTATAATGATGAATATATGTCATTACACATTTGTCCAAACGCTTAGAACATACACCACCAAGAGTGAACCTTAAAGTAAACTATGGGCTTCAGGTGCTTATGACGTGTTAATTGTTGTGATGTGGATTCATCAATTATAACAAATGTACTAATCTAGTGGGGGATGTTGATAACATGGAAGGTTATGCCTATGTGAGGGCAGGAGCTGTCTGGGAAATTTTTACCTTCCTCTCAAGTTTGCTGTGAACCTAAAGTTGTTCAAAAAATAAGTTTTTTAAAAAATAATAATTTTCAGGTGATGGCAAGTGCTGAGAAGAAAAATAAAGTCTAGTAAGGATACAGAGAGTACCCATTTAAAAAGAGTATCAGGAAAAAAAGAGAGAAACTGATCATGGAAATGAAATAAGCAAACATTTTATTACATCAGCTTTACACTTACAGAATTTAGATCCCAAACTTTAAGGGTTTTAAATTATGCTGATTTTAATTGTAGAAATAATTTCAATTTTTTTTTATAAAACAAACATAATATTTTATAAAAAGTAGTTGCCTTCAAACCCAAAGAAAGCAACAATGTTCATATTTATGTGTGGGAGGAAGAGGAAAAAGAGAGAAGAGGGAGGGGGAGGCAAATTAAAATGACGAATACCACTACCTGTCTATTAGAATGGCCAAAATCCAGAACACAGACAACACCAAATGTTGACAAGGATGTAGAGCAAGAGGAACGCTCATTCACTGTTGGTAGAAATGCAAAATGGTATAGCCACCTTGAGAGAAAGTTTAGCAGTTCCTTTCAAAATTAAATATACTCTTACAAAACTAAACAAACTAAACACACTAAATTCTCAACATTTATACAAACTAAATTAATCATACAATTGAGCAATTGCAGTCCTTGGTATTTACCCAAAGGAGTTGAAAACTTATGCCTACACAAAAACCTGCATAAGGATGTTTACAGCACCTTTAATCAGCACGTTGGGTGATGCTGATGTTAGTGGTCCAAAAACCACACTAAGAGAAAATTACTTTATGTAATTTTATAAATCAAGAACTGGTGTATCTGATAAAATCAGAATTGTTAAACTGCCATGCACTGTAAGAGTAGAGAGAGTGGACGTATCAGTCCTATCTCTCATTCAGGGGTAAATCCCACCAACTATATCAGTTCTGTTTCGTAAATGCAGGCCTACATTAAGCAGACCACACGGATAAAGACTAGTTCTCAGAGGCCCTCAGACAGTAGATTTTAAGATAGTAATGCCTCTGAGAACAAACACGAACATCTAGGAGATAACAGCAGACTTTTGAAGTGAGGATGGCGAGCAGAACTATAAGTCAAAGAGCTTCAGTCCACAAGGTTTCTTGGAGGTCAGGAGTACAAGTCTCAAGAACAGGCCTCCGATAGCGGTGTTTGCTCTATTTGTGAGCATTTTAGCAGACTTCCCTAACAAACCTTAAGTTCTGGTTGATTTCCAAAATGATGCCAGAGGATGTTGGAATATCTCGTCTGCAGAAGCAGGGACCAGCAGGGGACTGTGGTCACCCACATCTCCCCATACAGATCCAATTTCTGATTCATCGGGTTACATCATGTAATGTGACCAGAGACGAGAGCAAAGGATAATAAGCAGTCAAACTACTGTTCATGCAAATACCTGTTCATTTTCAAATCCACTAGTAATCCAAGGAGTCTGCAGTGGCTTTATACTCTCCATTAATTTTTCTACCCAGTCTATGCCCATAAAGCTGATTTCTGCTGGACTTGCAGAAATTTTCTGTACTGTGTATTTTCACAAAGCCCCAAAATCCAAGGGTAATAACTAAAAATCTAAAAGTTTTCATCTTTGAAACTTATAAATCTGGCCTTATAAACATATCTAAAAGAGTTTTGACAATTCAGATGCCCAGAAAATATAGTATTTTATACTGCCATGACACACATTGTGTATGTACATATGAGCAATGTGTGTGGTGTGTGTATGTAGGCAGTAGGGTACTATTTCACGTAAAAGTACATATTTACCTGTAGTGGAAAACTCTTTTCCCCTTTTTTAACCAGTATTTATTTTAGGAGAAGACAGCAGAAGATTAAAATCAATACAGCACAGATTCTGAGTTTAATTTGAATCCCAATTCTGATACCATGAGTGGCACAGAACAACTTTTTACCTACCCTTAATTGTAATTCATGTGAAGATGATAATTCCAAGATAGTTGGCTGCTATCTTAGGCGGTGTTGAAAATCAAGGCACATAGCATGTCCACTGTATTCATCTCAGATTACTGTGTTCATTAGGGGGACCATAGGCAATCAGAACCTAAATTCACCAATAAAAGGGCGACCAGAATACTTATGAGTCTCTGAGGCATAACCCTCTATGCCTGAGCATGCTAATTGCTCTCCAAAAATTATTCTGTTCTTCTCCCACAGTTACAGAATACTTGATTTTAACTGAGCATTTAACCACCCCAAATGAAGAGTCCTTTAAAAGTAGATTTAGCCAAGTGACCTGGTTTGGACCATGAGGCCACCTTGGGAATGGAGGTTATCACAGAAAAACAATAAGCTAGAAGAAGCCTTGAGTCCTAAATCTTTGCGAAGCAAAGCAAACAAAACATGACCGAACCACTTACCTATAAACTTTTACATGGGAGGGAAATCACTTCCTAACTTTTTTAAGTTACTTATATTTTGATACTCACTATTCAACCTTACCATTACTTGTGTTAAGTCTGAAAAAAAAAAACTAGGAGAATGAGATGAACCTAGATTCACATGAGCTGAATTCAAAACTTAAAGTGATTTTCTGTGACAGGGTTAAAAGTTATTCTTGAGAACATCATAACAGAAGTTGTGTAATGGATAATAGTAATATGGAGACAGATTGCACTTCAATTTATGGAATATAGTTCAAAATACAAGAGCTCTCAGAAAATTGAAAAATGTGAAAGTTTTCAAAGAGAATGGGATGGCCATCTGTCAAGTCATAAAACTCTACCCCAGTTTGGGAGACTTAACTGCTATACTTCTAAAGTTATCTCAGACTTAAAGAATCAGGGATCTTACATAATACATTCATCACTAATACACCAACGCTGTCTTTTAGGCTAAATTAACTAAGTGATTATATGAGTAAAGGATAAATTCACTGAAGGTTAACAAAGAAGGCAGCAGGAAGAAAAGAAAAGAAGCTATATATCCAAGCACAGAAAAGTAATACTAGTTGCCTACACTTTCTGGGCACTTGACTTAGCCTGCAGCAATAAATACAAACACACATCCTTGACATCCCAAATCTTATGATTAATAATTATGGTGGGATACCCTCTGTTCATAAGCTAAGCTTTCATTGATAACTCAGAAATGCCCGCATTGCGCTTTCTGATGAATTAAGGGAATGAAATCAATTAGAGATTATGAACTCTAAAACCAAACTACTGAACAGGGGGTTGGAAAGAAGTAATGCGACATGAGAGAACCAAACTACAGGACGAAAAGCCAGGAGAGAGACCCGGAATGGGTCTCGTGCTAAAGAAGGAAGCTAGTATATGTGCCCTCCGCCAAGGAAAGAAGAATGTTAACAGCGGAACACTGTAGTTTTTCTCTCCTAAACACCTCTTTTGAGTTCTAAATAATATCTTCCTACATGTTCTTTATTAAACACAGAAATGAAGTTGCAAAGCTGACAGAGGGAAAGTTAGAGTGAGCAGATTAAGTCTGTAATATGATGAAGAGCACAGTGTAATTTTAAACTGTCATGATTTTTTTTTCTCTTTCTACTGGTAGGCATTCCAAAGAGTTATCTGTGTCCCTGACAATTGATTACTCATATTTCTAAGCCCTTACTTTAAAATCTGCTGTGAACGTGGAGAATAGAAATTTCAAATGTTTCACTCTGTGCTGTTAAATATCTTAAATATATAGTTTATAAATGAAAATAAGAAATCACCAAATCATAAGCATTATCAAGCATGTAGAAACAAACGGTTTTATTAATAAAATATTCCAAGTAAAATTTAATTGCTAAACACGAGATTATGTTTTAAAGACAGAAGGTTTACAAATTTAATTCACTTTATATCAATCCTAATTTGGATCATGAAGAAATACATATCACCTGGGAAATGCTGTTACAATTAAAAGATTTAAAGCAATGACTGAAAAACAGAATGTCAGTTCTACCAATGGAAATAAGTAACTAGTAAAAATGAAATAACTTTAAAACTACATAATTTTGTTCTAAGTAATTATGATGACTGAAATTTTTTAAATTGCTTTGACCTGTCTTATTCCCTTTTTCCCCTCCATTTTTCTGTAATGACTGAGCTTGTCTCATGTAGCACTCTGGAAAAAATTACAAAAGTTATGTTGAATAAAAATGTGTGTCTGTCGGTAAATTTCATTAAAGTGAAATTCCAGAACTTTCTTTCGATATATAATCACTTGCAAAATTTACACTGATGCTCAGATACAGAATAAAGGAATCCTGACATGATGACTCCCCAGTGTGGTTTTCTGCTCCTCTTCACCATCCTAATCTGCTCTTGATTTAATTAAATGCCAGTGTTATCCCAACTCAAGCAGAGCAATGCTGAATCTTCTCTTAGAAGTTATGCTCCTGAAATGCCTCTCTTGTATAACCAGCAATAGCTTGAAGAGGTGTATTACTCTGTTTGGAGCACGCATACACACACACACACACACACACACAGACACACACACACACACACACACACAGACACACACACACACATCTTTTTCTAGTTGCAACACCCAAACTATGTGCCCAATAACTTTATCTATTGTTAGCTTCCAAGTTATCGCCAGGATATTAATAACCCCCATGATTCTGAAACAGAGGTGTCCCTCATTCTCTCTCTCCTCTCTCCTCATAATTCATCCAATAAAAACAGAACCCATCACAATCTTCATTTTTATAATTTTGAATTTCTGGGAAAATGGACTTCTCTGTCACCTCCATCTGGCTAACTGGTTCTCAATTCTTCCTAAGGAAACCCATCAATTTTCCCCCTCTAAACAGTTCAGGTATTACAAACATTATTCTTTCATATATTCTGTTCTTTTTTCATCCAAAAAATAATCTCTGTGATTTTCCAGACTTTGAGAATATCCACTTAATATTTATTCTTCCCAACTAAAGAAGCCCTAATATTTCAGTCCGTCCTTACAGAGTGACATTTTTATCCCATCTGATACTTTGAGTGTTCTACTTTGGCACCTTCAACATTGTTTTATATATTTCTTGAGTATAGCAATATTTTCCAGTGAAAAATGAAGAAACAAGAGAACCCAGAATATGAAAGAAACAAAACTGTTAAAATTCTCATGCTTATTGTAAAACATCTTTTCCTACAGATAATTATATATGTCTAAGGTGAAAGAAAACGTTTAAATAAGAATTTCTTCCCTTCCTCTCCGTGTTGCTGTGCTGAGGGTGCTGGGACAGGAAACTGAATCATACTTCTCTCTCTGCTTCCCCTTCGTGACCAGGACCGGGGACTGGAGAATTTGAAACGGAGAGCGGAACAGTGCAACATATTTTATTAGGACCACTTGCTACCACAATCACTGTTCTAGGTCCTCCACTTGCTAGCTTTATAACCTTGGGAAAGTGGCTTACCTTTTTCTGCCTCAGTTTCCTCTAAAAATTGGGATAACAATAGTATCTTTGGATAGGGTCATCATGGAGATTAAATGAGACAATCTATTAAAATAATAACCATGGTATCTGTCATATATTAAGCAAGAAATGAACAGATCTTTACTTTTTAATCACAGTGATTCTGTCCTCCTCTCAGCAGGCCATGGTGGCAACTCTGAATGACACCAATGAAGCACTGGGATACTTACTCAGAAACACAGTGCTCTGCATGTAGCATACCCAAAACCACCACACATCAAAATCTACTGCACATCAAAAATATACACATCCAGATTTTTTGTATTTAAAAGATATGCATTGCCATACACATTATATGAATCCTTCAGGTTTAGAATATAGCACTTTAATTTCAATTACCTTATATTTCAAAGAAGGTATTATCACATGCCATCAATGTATTTAGCACTGCTTGGGACATCTTGAAGAATGTAGCAGACATATGAATGTAGCCTTTCCTCTAGAGCTTACCTTATGCTAAGATGACATATTTCCCAGCTTGTAACATCAAACATACTATTAAGACAATATGAGACTGAGGAATAAATTGTAGAATGTGTTCCAAATGTTTTAGAGGGAGGAAAAAGATAAAACAGAATTCAAGTTGTAATGAAAGATTCTCTTAAATGTGTTGGAATTAAACTAAGCATTTATATAATTTTCAGTGAATCTTAACTAGCTCATTAGATCAAAAATACCCCTTAATATGGGCCTGTTTTATGCTTCTCTTGCATATTTTCATTTATTGAAAAAATTTCTGAGCACCTTCATGTATTGAGGGTTCTGGAAGGCACTGGGAATACAATAACAAACCTAGTACATTTCTCTCACTGAAAAAGCCTCCAGGATTTCCTGCTTCTGACATTGGAGGAGTAGCTTGTTGCAGAGCAATATTTTCACAGAGTTAGTCTGAAACATTTAGAAAAGTTGGAGAAAATTTTAAAAAATATGTGTTTGAAGATAGAATAATGTGAGCATTCAAGATATTGGAGAGAAACGGAAGTTCTCTCTCGTGTTTTTCCTGTAAGATATTTGCTAGGCTCTAAGAAGGACAGGATTAAGAGGCTGAGAAGCAAAGCAGAAAACAATGGCCAAAATGCTGAGAACCTGAGTTGAGTTTTGAAGAATCTAATGAGACAAGAGAGAGAAAAGCTGGAGTTCAGGAACCCCCAAAGAAGGTGGCCCCTGACAAACAACCCAGACCTCCAGAAGACTTCGAAATTCCACACGTTAGGATGAAGGGCAAAGCTCACATAAAAATCCAGCACTGAACCAGCTAAATCCAAGACCTGGTAAAGGAGATCTGCTCCTGCTCTAAGACAGGGTGAATTAGAATTAAATCCTCTCTGGAGAAAGATAACAACAAGCAGAGCTTCACAAATTATCTCCATAATTTTTCATACACAACATCTGGTATTTAGTTTGCTTTTCAATTCTTCGGCATGCCAAGAAAGATTGGAGGATAGAGACAAGGAGGTCTGGTGGAGAGACAGGTGGATGTACACACGGGAGTGAGCACAAAGTGTGAAGATCTTTGTGTCACATGTTAAAGCACATCAAAGAGCACCTGAAACAGGAGATGCACTACACAACCAAAGAGAAAAACCGACCCAGTTTTTTCTCAGCCAGCCTCAGTCATAAGTCACGACAGAGCCACAACGGGCACATGAATGGAGTGGCTAAGGTAAAAGATACGGAGGCTATTCATGGGCCATGTGTGAACTCCCACTGATTGGGGATGATTCAGCTGAGGCTGCCACTGAATGCCCATCTGGACAGCAACAGATGCCAAGGTTGAGCCCCATATGTCACCATACCTCCAGGATTCTGCCAAGTTCCACCATATGGGGTCAAGTTTACTACATGGGCCTCTTACATCCTGGAAAGGCCAATGACTTGACTTCGGAGAAACAGATATACATTCTAGGTACAGGTTTTCCTGCATTTCAAGCCTCAGCTCACACCACTATCCAAGGGCTCACAGAGTATTCACTCCATTACTTGGGACCCACATGACATTGCATCAGCCCAGATGACCCATTTTTACAACAGAAGAGGTACAAGAGTGGGCCCTGACAATAGAAAGGTAGGATCTGCTGGTGGGAATGCATATTATACCAACAAAAAAGCTGCTATCGTTACTGAAATTCACAATTGATGTGCCAGTTTAGAGACAATGCACTACAAGGATGGAATTCCATCCTCTGTGAAGCAGTATAGACGTGGGACTAAAGAATTGTATATGGTAATGAGTATGGGAACCAAGGCATGTGATGGTCTGCTTTCCATCACTCCCCATGACCCCCTGAGGACCCTGGAATTTTCATCCCCACAGCTCTGAGCTCTGTAGGGTTGGAGGTCCTGATCCCTAAAGAGGACACACTTTCACCACAGAACAAATAGTCCCTTTCAACTCCAAGCTATACCACCACCAGGGACAAACAGGCAAGAACCATAATCTTGACAAAAATAATTGGCCCTGATCATCAGGAAGAGGTAGCGCTGCTATTTTAAAGTATTTCATTAGGGAAATGCAACAGTATACCACTTCACAACTACAAATGCTAAAATTAGGAAGATTGACAATAGTGTTGGTAAGACTCCTGAGAGACTGGAATTCTCATATACTGATGGTTAGCACAGTGATACAACCATTTTGGAAAACCTTCCAGTAATGTCTTCTACAACTGAAAAACACACATCATACCACCAAGCAATTCTACTTTTAGTTTTATAGCTAACAGAAATGCGTATCTGTGTTCATTAAAAAAAACTAGGCAGACATGATCACAGCAGCACTATAACAGCTCAAAACTGGGAAAACCCCAAATACCTATTTAGAGTTGAATGGATTGATAATTTTGATACACACACACACACAATGGAAGGCTATCTACAATGAAAAATGACAAACTACTGCTACTTACAATAAAATGGATGCATTCTAGAAACTTAATCAGACCCAGAAAATCTTCACACTGTATGATTCCATTTATATGACCCTCGAAAGTCTGAATGGAGACTGCTTATGGAGCGGAGGAGCAGGTAGTGACTATGAAGGTCACAAGAGAGGCTCCTGGGGCACCAATAATTGTTCTGTTTCTTGATGTGGGTAGTCATAGTCACATAAGCGTGTTCACTCTGGGAAAACCTGTTGATCTGTACATATATGTGATCTATGTACGTTCTTTAAACAATATTAAGTTAGATGCCCAGTACAATGTTAGGCAAAAGGAAATTTAGGTATCTACTGGTTTAATTTGTGGGCTTCATTTGCCATACACACAGTGCATTGAAAGAATGAGATCTCTGGGCACAAGAATAAAATATGAAAACCAATCCATCCTCACAGGTGCGAAGGAGGGCCAAGTGGAGAGCCAGGCCCTTCTGTCAGTGCCAAGATCACCACGCCCTTGGCACGGCTGTGTGGAGCCATGTGTCATGCTCACTTTATAGAAGAACATTTTGCTAACTCTCTTAGGCTATAGATCTAAACACAAAATTCTGTTTCCAAGTTAACATCCTGTACCACACCTTATGTTTTCCTTTGGCTAATGAACTGGAGTAGTCATTGCCCCCGTTATTTTCAAGTGGAGGGCTTTTCAGTGCAACATTTACGAGTTTCTCATTTTTTAAGTGGGTAAACTTGGCCAACACCACAACCCTAAATACTTTCACTAGTACAAATACCATCCGCTGCAGACACGTTCTTCACAGGGAAAAATGTGGCTTCTTGACACTCTGGTCTGGCCAACAGACATCCCACCAGGTTTAAAGTGAAAGATCAGAGTTCTCGAACAACAGCGTGAGGAAAATTTCCCAACCTGGGATGAGTGACTCCTGACAGGAGTCTCCAGGTTTGGCAAGACATCGCATGGACTGGGCCAAACCAAACATTGAGTGGAAAACCACTCAGACAGTGTTCCCTGGGCCCAGGCCTCCAGAGGCCAACCCACATGTGCAACTGATTCCAGATAGTAACGAAGCAGGAGCCGAACAGTACTGCACATACTGTACAGAGAGCATGCCTCAGCCAGGTAGACGGGAGGATGCCAGGGCCCCTGGGACGCCATCCCAGGTCTCATCAAAGGAGTACACTCTGAGTTTGCCAGGCCCTCGTAGTGCCAGAGATATTCTGATCAGGGCTTTGAGCAAGTATTTTGAGCATAAATGGCTTTTGTGACCCATGTGTCTAAATATTTTCCCTTTTATGCTAGGAGAGAAGAAGCCTTGTTTTCACATCTCTACAAAATTAAAAAAAAAAAATTAAAGAAACTTTGTTCAAATCACAAATGTATCCTACCAGATTCTGCCATCTTCCTTCAACATTCTTACTTCTCAATTGTAAACTTTCCAGTTAGAAACAGTGTTTCTATACTTCTCGCATTGTGACAAGTACACTAGTCATACCCCAGACTATTGAACATTTATTCACACCATCCTACACCTACTTTTGTTAATTTATTTTAAAATCTTTAAAAGGCAGTATGGAAGTACCTTTGAAATTGTGCCTCCAATAAGAAACCTTTCATGAAGAAAGAAAATAAATTGATTCATCATACCTAAACCTGTACTTGCCACAACTTCCATTTTACTTCTGTTCGTTGGCATGGATAATTGAGAGTTGTTTGTGCATTTACTTTAAAATATGTGGCATGTCCATTTGGTCGAAAACTGGAAAGCAAGATGATGTATGTGAGGGATACAGAACAAGACAGTCTCCCCCCAAAAGGTGGGAAACCACTTTACTTACAGCATATTATAGTAGATTTCACAGAGCAGTTGAAGACGTCAGCAGATTCCTAAATGTGAACAGAAAGATTTATTTTTCAAATTCTGTGAATTTCAAAGGATTGTGCAGATGTATGAATCAGATTAATTATATCACAGGCACAAATATTTCTGTGACTAACAATGGCTATTAACACCCAATTTCCAAAAAGATAAATGTTTCCGGACACAGAAATTCTTATAACTAGAACCACATCAGTTTTCCAAATAAATATATTCACACACATAAAAATAAAATCACATCTTAATTGCGCAAAGAATAAGGAAACAGCCAAAAATTACCATAAGCTGTTAACGCTAACAAGTCAGTTAACCTTTGCTGGGCTTCTTCGTACTTTCTCAGAACTCACATCACTACACTTTGCAACCTACTTTTTTAGTTATCTCAGAAAAAATGTTAAGATTCTGACCTTTCTTATCAGTGGCAAAGAAGGGCGAAAGACTGCACCCTGGGTCCAGTTCACTTACTAAGGAGCTAAGATTTCCCCCAGGATCCATTTTCCAACAGCACAAGGTTTGAGAGCGGAAAGAGATGGGTTATTTTGTTCAATCCAGAAAATATTTTGACTCAAATTATTTTTGCATTTTTCTTTTAAGATCATACCTAAATGTCTATAGCCACTTACAGTTTACAAAGTACTACCCACCGTATTTGGCTTAATCCTCACCAGAACAGGGTTCAGATTACTACCCTGTAGACGCAGAAACTGAAGCCAGAACCCGAATCTAAGCCCCTGACCCCTAGCACAAGCTTTTTCCTCTTGACTACACCTGCTCTATGTGAAAGGAAGGGATGAGGCTGCCTAAGACTGTCTTCTTTCTGGTGAGATGCAAAAAGAAGATACATGATGTAAAAGGAAGAGAGGTGCTAATGAGTCTGGAAAGACACTTAGCAATTCTGACTAGAACTGTGAGAGAAAAATTTTGATAAAGACATGACAGTCATTGTTGCAACTTTTATGGCATTCACTAAATAGAACCACTTTAGTGTTAGGTTTTGACTGGCACTACAAAAAAAAAAATCTGGGACTGAAACACAATGCTTGCCATCATAGGAAGGACAGCTCCAAGTGAGAGCTGCTTGTAACTCACGACTCCACAGTCTGTGGCAGTGTTGAGCATTCCCATGACCCTCTCTGCCTTCACCTTCTGTCTGCTTCCACATGTGCTGTCTCAGCATTTCAGTGTGCCAACCAAATTGTGAACTACTATCTTTTACAAAAAAAATTAAAATATTACCTTTTTTAAAAGTCATACACTGATCGTTATGAGCAATGGAGACTTTATTAAAGATTTCAGATTAGAAGAGCTCAAATTTTAAAATTCTTCTTTCAGATATACTTTTTTCCCAACATTCCTCCAATGAGAATGGGATGTAGGAGTCCTTTCTTGATCCCTTCTCTAGCCTGCTCCTCATCTGTTCTCCCAGTCTCTCATCTCCCCACTAACTGCTCCTGCTTCTCATTGACCACCTCTTTCTTCTCCTTTTCTTCACCCTCCACCTCAGGGCAAGCAGGATGTTCTTTATAGCCTCACTTTAAGAATTTAGTGATTGCCTTTTGTTGTTGAGTTGCTCCTAAGATCTTACCATCCAACCCCAATGAAGTGGCCAACCATTTTTCTCTCCCAATAGCTCTTAACCATAGTAAAGAACAAAGGAATGAGGCAGTAGTCATAAATGACCCAATGACCTTTGCTGGTGATTGATTTTAAAAGAAATGTATATTTTAAAATAATTTAGATAATGTATGACTTGTCCTGTGAATTTCATATTCACAGTTGCTTCAGAAGCACATTGCTTGTGTGTATCTAGGTCACATGAATTTTCAAGATCAGCAACCAAAATCCGTCATTCAGTCTTAAGCAGTAACTAAGGACGTGGTATCTGCAATTCAAATTCTGTCTCCTCCACTGCCTTAGGCAAATTACCCAACCTCTCTGGCCTCAATGTCTTCAGGTACAAAACAGAAGGATAGTAATTCCTTCCATCCCACAGAGTTATCATATGGATAAAATAACCGAATACACGTAAAGTCCTTAGCACATTGCCTAGCACATAGAAAGTACTGAATAATGTTGGATCTTAATTAGAATGATCTTAACTCACTCCAGAAGGCAGTGGTGTCTCTTTTCCTTATATCTCCTCTTAATCACTTGCTATTTTTGCTATTTATTGATCAATCACTAATGTGCTACCGTGAAATAACTGTTACACACCTTCTATAGTATAACAGAATAAAACTTACATGCATATCTTTAGTCAAAGATTCATATACAACTGTCCGTTCTAGACTATGATCTTACAGACACTACGTTTTAACATCTTTGCTTCTGCCATAGTGCTCAGTAGAACAGCTTGCTAGTAAAAGGGGCTTAATTAGTGTTTACTAGTTCAAACACCAGCTGTAACAAAACCAGTTGTGTATTGATATATTTTTAACTTGGTTTATGACACTGTACTGGAAAATCACCTCAAAACCCTATTTATCAACTAGTGTTTGTCCTTTCTTCCCTCCCAATTACTGGAGATATTCTGACTTCCATTTCCGGAAGCTTGTCACTGTCCCTACTGAAATTCCAGGCTAAAAAAGAGAGAGAGAGAGAGAGAAAGAAAAAGGAGAGAGAGAAAGCTGAATTAATGTTTGACTCATGAAGTTGCACCTATATTCACGGTAAATTATATTATGTATATTTCTGCATTTTATTTTGTTTTCCAGCATATTTCCAATACAAAATATGCAAGCAACTGCAAAAGAATACTTTTAGTTGTCATTTTAAAACCTATTGCAAAAATTAGGTATATTTTAGGAGGAGATTTTTCTCTAGTGTTTTTCATTTTAATCAAAAACAACTTTACTTGTATGTAGCCAAGGGTTGGGGAAGGGTTAATCTGTAGTGGCCATTTTAGCTATTCCTCATGTGAATTTCAAGGACTAGAGACTACTTTTCAGACATTTAGGTCATTCAGTCTCTGTATTGCTCTGCTCATGTCTCTCACCCTCACTCCTGTGTGTGTACACATCCCAGTTTAGAGCAAGTTCTCAGACCCACAAGAGACCAATTTCATGAATTAAAGGAAGTCAGCCAAAGGGAAAAGAGGGAGGCAACTTTAGGTCTCCGATGCTTTTTGGATGCAAAGCCTGAGACTTGGGCTGTCTCCAAACACCCGCACCTAAGTAGGAGGAGCAAGAATGTGCTTTGTGGCTCTCTACCTACTTATTAATGAAATAAGTATTATTCTTTTACAGGAAAATTTTCACAGAAATTCACTTGGCCTAGAAATGACAAATACATAAAATTAAATTACTGACATATTATGCCTCTTTGTGTTCATTAACAAAAGAATCTATTAGGTTATAGAGATACAGACATATATAACGTGTCTTGTGTATCGGTAGTGAACATTCACTAGTGTTTAGAGGGAACACTGAAATGAAAAAGCAAATAAAATACCTAACCTATGGTTTAACACAGGCTAAACTGGAGTCCATATTTTACATCCTTCATCAACCCTCACTGTAACACCCACACTGAAGATATTTATATGCAGTGACTGACATACATAGGAGCTACTGTTTTGTAAGCAGAATGGGAGAAGGGAGTGTGTGCTTAGAGTCTAATATTAAGAAAGGAGAAGGGTGGCAGGGGTACTAGTTTTTGTCTGTTCCCAATAGTGGGGTGGGAGACCAAAAAAATGATTAAGCTCTTTGACATGAAAGATTCTGTAAGATACTGGACCCCAGAAGAGGTTCTCTGGGGCTTAATTTTTTTTTTTTAAGTTGAGGCATGAAATTGAGGAAGAAGTCATTCTTCCCACTGCTGCCTGGAATCCTACAACATGTTGGCAGCTCGAGGACTGTCACTTGAGGAGCATCTAGAGATATTTCTCTTGGAGTAAACTCGTGCTCCCATGACATGAAGTGGAAATAATGAGACTTCTTGGGCAGCAATTGCATATACTGAGGAGCTAGAATATAAGAATGTGAAGATTGAGCACCAAGTGACAACTACATATAGAGCTGGACATCCATTGGACATCTTGGAAGTATATGGAAATAACTGAGGGATGCACTGAGGGTAATAGGTTGAGATCTGCTGTTATGCAGAAAGAGGTAGTATATCAGCAGATACATGGATGAAATGTCTACTGGGGTTTTCAAAAGCTGATAAATGAAATTGTCTTTTCCCCTCCCAATTTCAGAATTGCATGGGAGATAGAGGCAGGACATAAGCAGGAGAAAAACAAAATACTAATTTTATTATTCATGGATTGGGGGATGTGGCTCAGGTGTTCAGTAATCAGGAGCTTCCTAATACTGGATCCTCAAATTAAACAGAGTTTAAACCCAATTACAGGCAGTGCTAAAGGCTGTAGACCTCCCAACAGTGGCAGTCTGGAATGGAAGATCATGACAGAATGGGTGCTGTCTGTAGGAAAATCCAGAGAAAAGGAAGTAATTAAGCTACATATTCAAAATTCCTCTTTCCAAAGTCACCAATCACTTTGGGAGCACTGAGGGAGAGAATGGGCTAAAACAACAGGGGGAGATAAAGCACCAGGAATGTCTCACCAGAGGGTGGAAAAAGACACCAGTTTTACTCTCATGGAAATCCTTCCATATGGAAAGATGGAGCCTGTGCAAAGGAGGTTCCTTCACCATCAGCAACGCACAAGGAACCTGGCAGTGATCCAATCAAGAGCAGACTATCTATGGAACAATCTACCATGGTCTAGGCACGTGCCAACAATATGAGTTAGATACCAATAAACGTTTGTCTTCTTAACTCCCAAAACTTGGTAGTGGATATGTGCTCATTTCTACTCTTCTTACTTTTTCAAAGGGCTGGAGGAAAGAGTGTGTTGCCTAAACATAACAATTGGTGGCATATAAGGCCATCTGATAATTCTGTGGTTACTTTGGAAAAAGATTTCCACTTTGCCATTTAGATAAGCCATGGAGAAGAGGAGAGTAGAGTGAAAGAGATGAGATTCAGATTCAAAATAACTTTTATCAAGTGTTCACTGTGTCAAGAACTAAGCTAATACTTTCACAAATGATTTCATGTCATATACTTTAGTCCAAAACATACACATTAATAGAAGAAAAACTGAGACTCAGAAGGCTAATTAACTTGTTCAAGGAGTCATGGTAAAGAGGTAGAATGACATTTTGAACCAAGTGTGACCCAGACTCATTTCATTCTGCTACACAGCAGACATTATCAGTATATAGATACCAAAACAATTACAACTTTTTAAAAGTATACTTTTTGGATAAAACTGAAAAAAAAGAAAAAACTAGGCAACTTTGAATGATATTATTAGGCAAGTTAAAATAATCTACTTGATATCGTAACAGGTCTCCTAAAACCAATTTTTAAAAGGTTTTTTAATATTCAGAACATTTTTTCTGGGAACAATTTTAAGGACCAACAGCTTCAAAACTAATATATCAGTAAACAGCCTTTGTTTCCCCCTTCAAATCATTGTACCTATGTCCTTTATCAAACCCAAGCCTTGGAACTTTACCAAAGTTAGAGAAATCTCCCTTTGACGCTGCACAGATACAGGATAACCCAGGGCTAATCACTCTCTTGCAGGCTTTGCACATGAGACATTTTAAATGCTAGTGGAGATAATCTATGGATCCAAACCAACAGAAAATCTGAAGTGGGAGAAAACAGACTCCCTCTTTGATTAAGTGATAGCCCAGAGGAGCAATACGGAGTATCCTGAGGGTATATCACGGGCTATGGAATCAGCCTGCACTGATTGTTCCCAGAGGCTCCCTTGGCTGTCCGGGTACACTTCCTCCCAGATTTATTTTCTACTACACCACTTCCCAGAGTGATTAGAAACAAATAGCAATGCCAAACAAGTCCAAATACGCCTGAGATCCTCTCAGACAGCTTGGCACTTTCTGCTGCTTTCATTGGTAATTCCACAATGGGGCTTATTAGAGAATTTTCATTTAAATTCAGCTAATGCAATAATTTGACACTTTGATTGATTCATTTTCAAAATTATTTCTAGTTTTCTTTTTGGAAAGACTAGGTTATTCCCTTCCTTAAGAGAAAGAAATTTTACAGAGGCCTAGCCTTAAACATAAATGGAATAAGCAATGATCTGAGTGATTTGAGAGATATTAGAAAAATCTAAATTATCTCGATCATTTTTGCCCCACTTACTTTTCTTGGCACGTCCTACATTTTTATCCACATTACTTTATATATTCACTGTTTAAGTCCCTCATTTGAATTGGAAAACTAAAGCAATATCTCTAGAAGACTGGTAAAAACATATTAACTAGGAAGAAGAAATGGGGAAAGTTTCTAATGGAAGTGGGTAATTCATCTCCCATTGAAGAATAGGGAGAACTGTTTCATGAGGCTGGACATTTTTCATCTTTAGTAGCAGAGATTGACAAAAAGCTATGCATGTTGCACTGAAGCTGAGAAAATTCTCATGCCTGTTACTTTGTGAGCTTGCCAAGGGCAGATCCAATTTAATATCCTAAACTCAACACATGTTATCATAGAGTTCAATGTAATTCCTGGAAATGGTCAATTCAACAGTATGTAAACAATATATAAACTGAAAAAAAAAACAGCCGTCTTGCTTTCCCTATATCAATTTCACCAACTGAAAGATGTGATAGTTCTAAAAAAAACACATTCAGACTTAAAAAAAAAAATTCTGGTGAAGAGTACTTTCTAAGTAGCAGAGTTAGGATCTCAAAAACTTCGCTCCTCCATAAAAGTAACTAAGCACATTGTTAGCATTTTTAGAAAAATCAACATTTGCAGAACTCTGGAAATTAACTGAAAGCTTGCAACAATATGAAAAGAATTTATTCAAGGAAAAAGACTGAATATCAGGAGGAACAGTAAACCTTTAGAGCATTGTAACTCACACTAATCCCGCTCTCCTGTCCCATTTTCACAGTAGCCGTAAAAACCAGTAGTCTCACAATGACAGCAGCTGTGAAAACCATAAACCTAACAACCACTGGAGAGGGAAGAATAGATTTGGAGCTTCTAAAAAGAATCCTCATCCCCAGAGATTTGCTATTATTTGACCTATCAGCTCCCTAGAAGCCCTCACTTGGAGTCTTCTTTATTTGACATAACTCAGAGCTTGCTCCTTGCAAAAAGGCTTTCTCCCGGGCAGGTATTGACAACAATCAGCAGCAATCGTCTGACATCACAGCTGACTCAGGTAATACCTGAGGCAAATGAGGGGCTGTCCAAAAAAAATTTAAAGGGAAAGGTGGGGAATGAGATGTCCATAGTGGGCTATGAAAAGCTCTGACATTATCTGGGAATTTAGAGGGCCACAGAAATATGCAGGTGTATTCTTTATATTTTTCATATTCTGTGTATTATGTTTTGACATTTTAAGAATCTTTCTGGCTGGGGAGAGACTGGTCCTCCTGGGACTAGCCAATTCTTAGCGATAGTAAAGGACGGGGGCAGCATTGGGTGGAGGCATGCCTTTGATATGCAAACTAACCAATCCAGACTCACACATTCTCTATCTGGCAAGTGCAGCTCCAGGAGACCTTAATCATCCCAGGGCCAGGTATTGGCAGCAAGAGACCATCTCTATAGGCCAGAATTCACTGGAGCTACTCAGATTAGTCAGTCCTGTGCTGTTTACCCTGCCCTGTCTTGCCTTCCTGAGAAAACCACAATAAAGATTCTGACCTAGACTTTTCCTTCATCCTTGTATTCTGTTCCCTGACCAAAATCTGTATTCCTCACATGGCCCTGAGTGGTGTGCCATGCCTCCTGTTTACAGAATCTCTGAGTACAATAAATTTTGTTTTCCTGAGACTCTCCTCTGTCTCCTTTCATGGCCACCACACCTGGCTGACCAAGATATATAAGAACAGAGAACAGGAGAGCTGTGAGCATGACCAGGAAATATCTGAAAAGTCCCTAAACTGTCACCTCAGACTGAGCCTGAGTCTCCGTTCAAGCAGAAAATAAGAGCTAAGGCAAAGCTGTAAACTACTGGAACACTGAAGGCTTGCCCCAACTTGCACACAAAGCCCTTCAACAAAGGGTGGGAGGTGCACTGGTTCAGAGCATTTAAAGATATCTCTGTCCAACCACTAACTGGCTACAAAGCGAGCCAAGTAGACTTCAGTGACCACACATGACAAAGAACAGACTTTACAGAATTTGTTCAGGAAAGTCACTAAAAGAATAAATAGGCAGCAACAATGACTAAAACAGTAAATAGCAATAAAAAACAAACCCAACAAGGGGGATGTGAGTTCTAGAGTTTAATCATTATGTGATTTAAAATGTTTGGTTTTCAGCATAAAAGAATTGTGAGACATGCAAAAAATAGGAAAGTATGAC
Organism: Vicugna pacos; assembly: GCF_048564905.1. Classification (NCBI taxonomy): domain Eukaryota; kingdom Metazoa; phylum Chordata; class Mammalia; order Artiodactyla; family Camelidae; genus Vicugna; species Vicugna pacos. Next base: position 10,802,865 of record NC_133000.1, on the reverse strand, counting down.
ACATACACAGGAAAAATAGTCAATAGAAGCCATCTCTTAGGAAGCCTAGATTTTAGATTTACTAGACAAAACCTGTAAATCAACTACTGTACATAAATAAAGGAAATTATGCCTAAAGAGTCAAGTGAAAGTATGAGAAATAATATTTCACTAAAACTAGAATAGTGATAAAGAGATATAAATTATTAAATAAAGAACCATATATAAATTCTGGAATTAAAAAGTATAATATTGAATTGATAAATTCACTAGAAGAGCTCAACAATGAATTTGAGCTGGCAGAAGAGAGAATCAATGAATATGAAGATAGGCCAACTAATTGTCCACTGTAAGGAGCAGAAATAGAAAAAATAGAACTATACAGGATCAAAGTTTTTGTATACTATTGAAATTAAGTTAGCATTACTCCAAACTAGATTGATAAAAACTAGGATGTTAATTGTCATCCCTGGGGGCAAGAAATAATACTAGAAGAAATGATAAGAAAATTTAAATGATACAATAGAAGATATCTATGTAACATGAAAGAAGGCATTAATGGAAAGAAACAAAGGAACAGACACATAAATAAAAATAAATTGCAAAATAGCTACTGTAAAACTTATCAGTAATTACATTAAGTGTTAATGGATTAAACTCTCCAATCAAAAGCAGAGATTGATAAATGAATAAAAATGCATGATCCAACTACATGCAGCCTATAAGAGACATAATTTACATTTGAAGACACAAATACATTGAAAGTAAAAAATGAGAGAAGGTAAAACATGCAGATAGTAACCAAAACAGAAAAGAAATGGCTATACTCACAGAAGACAAAATGGACTTTAAGACAAAAATTGTTACTCAAGGTAAAGAAGGATATTTTATAACAATATAAAAAAATCAAGCCATCAAAAAGACATCACAATTATACACATATATATGCCTAACCACAGAGCCCCTCCCAAATACATGATAAAGTTAAAGACATAAAAAGATAATTCAACAATAATAGCTGAAGACCTCAATGCCCCACTTCAATAATTAGACAGAAGATCAATAAGGAAATATCCTTAAATAACACCATAAGCCGACTAGAATACTCCATCCAAAAACAACAGAATACATAGTCTTCCCAAGTGCCCATGAAACATTCTCTAGGATATGCCTTATTCTCGGACAAGTAACAGTCTTAATAAATTTAAAGGGATTAAAATTATACAGAGTATGTTCTCCAATCACAACAGAATGAAATTAGAAATCAATAATAGAAAGAAATTTGGGAAACTTACAAATACATAGAAATTCAGCAACATACTGCTAATTAATCAATGACTCAAAGAAGAAATGACAAGAAAAACAATCACAAAGAAGAAATTAAAAACCTGATTTAAAATTAGAAAGTACTTTAAGATGAATGAAAACAAAAACACAGCCTACCAAACTTATGGGATGCAGCTAAAGCAGTACTTAGAAGTTTATAGCTTTAAAAATATTACATTTAAAAAGTAAAGATCTCATCATAAAACAAAAAGATATCAAAAACCTAACACGTCACCTAAAGAAAGTATTAAAAGAGGAACTAAATTGCATAGCCAGGTCTATGGTCTTAGTGATAATGATCTCAGACTTAAAATCAGAGAGAATTTTCTGGTTCCCACTCATCCTGGTGCCAAGAGTTGTAAGAATCAAAGTCACCGATGAACTAGCATCTAAGAGACCAAATAAATACAATTACCCCCCCCCCACCTCCCCATTGAACTCTGACCTTGGGATAGGAACTCTGGTCTTCCCTAGGGACAGAGGGACCTCACTTACACCTTGGTTTATTTTTAAAGCTAGCAGTTCTGGGTAGAGGTTGGTGGAGCTCTCCAATTCATCTCAAGACTCCCTGGGAGGGGAGGAGACAATGGCACTTGTGTCAGTCACAGAGAAGTCACAGTCACCATGTGGACCCTAGCAGAGCTGCCCATCAGGACCTTCCAGGTATTTGGTCCAGTAGGTGGTCACAAGTTCCTTGGCGGGGAGCTCATTAACCTCCTCCTTTGAGCCCCATTATCAACTAACCAAATCTAGAGAGCTTTGGGGGAAGGTCCTTGCCCACGTCGCCCAAGAGAGGATGCCCGTTTATCGCACCTACACTGCTCTTTCTGCTGCTCATATGCAGACAGTAACAGAGTAAGACAGAAAGACTCTGGGAGAGGCAGTCAGGAAAAAAGCAGGAAGAAGAAGCAGGTAGAAAGAATAGCAGAGACAGAGAAACTGAGACCAGATTGTGGACCCTAGAAGAGAGACTATGGTCATCCTTTTCTGAGGAGCTCATTAGGGAGTTCTGTTCAGTAAGCTGGGCTGATCTGGGACAATGACAGTCCTCGCTCCCTGGGAGAGGCTGAGATACTGTGAGGTTTCTCTTACATCCCCACACATCCTCACCATAAAACCTTACCAACTCAAGGAACCAAGGATGTTTCTCTTCCTTACAACTAACACAGTGAAACACAAATACTTTGACAGTCTAAAGTCTAGGGGAGGATGTAGTGATGAGAGAAAGTCAGTGCCTGCGTGGTTTGGTATTGCAACTCTAAGAAACTGGAACTTGACCCTGTTGGAGACAGGAAGTCACTGAAGAGCTCTAAGCCAGAGGGTGACATAAACAGATTAACATTTAGAAAAATCACTTTGTAAACTGTAGAGACTGGATTGGAGGGACTACGTGGAAGGAGAGAACATTTAAAATAGGAATTTGTAACACTTGGGATTCCTGCATGACTTTATTGTTTGCTGCTCTTTTCTCATTGAATTTATACCTGCAAAAAGTAAACTAGGTGGGAACAGTTATAGCATAGCTATGAGCTGCTTCAGTAACTTGATAAATCCAAATAAAAAATCAGTTTAACTCAGTTGTAGGGCTTTTCCTGTTACATCTTTATTTCACTATAGAGACAATCAGACTAGGAATGAAGAAAAATTATACAGGCGATGAGCAATTAAATTAAGACAAAAAGTTAAACAAAAGCAGTATGAATAACTTAAAAGTTTCAACTATGGCATAGGAATAACTCTGGAAACAATGTTCCCAGTGATAAGAAATAACTGTAATCCACTTGCTTTTCCCCTCAGAGTACTGGAATGCAGGGATGTGTCATTAGTACACAATCCCCAAGGACAAATACATCTAGTTTCCTAAGCCTATGTAAAGGCAGGGTTTAAAGACATTGGAGGATCTTTATTTTAGTTGTTTTTAAGGTTTACCTTTCATTTCCACTAATATTTCTAGTTTATAAGATCATACTCTCATGGAAGATTTGAGAAAGACATTTAGAGGTTCAATCTAAACAATCATGCCCTAGGAAGCAGCCAAATGAAATAAACCAGGGAATTTTCTGATTAAAAAACTTCAAAGAAATTGCAACCAGCTGTTCTCCTTCCACCATCGATTTATTGCCTCTGAAAACTGAACAAGAGGAAACGGGCTATGGGAGCAAAGACTGGTTTAGACATATCTTAGAACTCACTGAGAGTAAGACTTGGTAGAATAATAGTCAACTGAAAGGCAAGAGTGAGAGAGAAAATGAACTCTTGTAGAGCACTTTTAAGAACTGTCACTTAGAAACATAGTGACTCTCTTCTAGAATTTGAGAGACTCAATAAATCTTACTGGCAAGAGATCAGAATCAATTAAAAAGCAAACAGATAAGACAGAAGATTGAAATATCACTTTCATTACCAATGAGGGCTGAGGGAGAGGATATGGCTAGATGTGTTAAACCCTGGAATTAGTCAGATATACCCACCAGTCATGGGGGACTAGGAGGGCAAGGAGAGAATGGCTTGAATTCAACAGGCCCAGTTCCTCTCCCTGCTCCACCCATCAGTAAGCCACTTCTTCCTGAGACAGATGCTGTGGTCCAGAGACTCAGAAAACATTAAGTTACTTATTCAAGAGCAATAAATACTGAGAATTTTTGGTATAATCAAGATTTGAATTCCTTCTAAAGAAAAAAAACAAATGAACTTTTTTACAAATCAGAAACAGAATTACAGACATAGAAAATAAACTTATGGTTACCGGCAGGGAAGTGGGTGGGAAGGGACAAATTGGGAGTTTGAGATTTGCAGATACTAACTAATATACATATAATAGATAAACAACAGTTTCATACTGTATAGTACAGGGAAATATACTCAGTATCTCATAACTTATGGTGAAAAAGAATATGAATATGAATTACATGTATGTTCATGTATGACTAAAGCATTATGCTGTATAGCAGAAATTGACACAACATTGTAAACTGACTATACTTCAATAAAAAATATATATATATATACAAAAAAATGTTTAATAAAATAAAAGTAAAAATAAAAGATTTGAACTACAAACCATCTGACTCCAAACTCCTTTCCTCTACCTAGGATTGTTCTACTGTAGGGGAGGAAAAATTTCTCCTCTACCTTCTAAGGGTTTTCAGCTGGGCCTAAAAATTAAACTGACATTAGACGTTAACAGAAGAAAAGCCTACAAATTTTATTTAGTAATTTTCACATGGGAAAATTCACATGAGTCTTCACAAGAAAAATGAAGACCCAAAGAAGTGGCTATGTAACGGAGAAGAAAAACCTGACTCCATATTGGATCTATTCCCTTAGCGCTAATCCTCTGCTCCGTTGCCTGTGCTGAGTCATGCTGGGTCTGCACTTTTGTAAAATAATGTGGCCTACAGCCTGAAATATACATGAAAGCACAGTCTCAAAGCTCTGGACTTTTTAAAGGTGTAAGACTTTTCCATTTATATAGAGATAAAAAGTTGCAGAACAGAAAATGACAATGGTCTTGGAGGTTTATAGGAACATTGTGACCAGACCTATATGAACAGCTGCAAGAACAAAGGATTCTGGCACCAAGAAGTTAGCAACAATCAGTCATACCTCCTCCCCTCTTAGTATAAAAGAAGCCTGAATTCTAACTCAGGTAAGATGGTTCTTTTGGGACACTGGTTCACCATCTTCTGCTGGCTTTCCAAATAAAGTCGCTATTCCTTGCCCCAACACCTGGTCATCATGAGGCAAGGAGTACGTATGAGCTTGGACTCTGTAACAGGTAGGCTAAGTGCTTATATGCCAGATTCAAAAAATAGTAGCAGTTGTAGAAAAGTAACTAAAATGTATGGGTAGACAAAAGGAAGATAAGAGTGATTTCACCAAGGTCTGCTTGTACAGATTTCTCTCAGACTCAACTCCACATCTCTGGTGATAAGAATGCTTCTTTCCTCCTCATATAGGGAGGGGATCTCTTACATGGGCGGTTCATTTTCTACTTTTAGGAAGAAAAGGGGAGGTCAGTGAGCCCTTCTTGTGCCTGCTGATTTCCAAGTGCCTTTAGCTGAAATAATCAAGGTGCCAAAGAATCATATTTGAGGATGGCCTGTCCTGAACTCCTTCAATCATTTTCTTAGAGTATGGTAGAATAGGGACTGTTTGAACTCCTTTAATTGTATCCTATTAAGAGATTTATAAAGAACTTATGATTCCTCCTAGCTTTCTATCAACCAAGTGTAACAAAACAAATATTTAAGGGGACAGCCTTCCCTTCAATGGAATTTGAAACTTTACCCTCAGATCTAGAGAGTAAGAACCAGACACTGTGCTTCTAAAGAGGAATCCTCTCTACCTACAGAGAGGGGAAGTTGGGTTTCCTATCACAACTGTTTTTGGAAGCAATTTTAAATGAGAGATCACAGAACCTCAAGATCAGATATCAAGGTCAATGTTATGAGAGAAAAGAAAAAGACTAGGGAAATAAAGCCAGGGAGAAAGAAGTAGGGGAGCTTGGGAAGGAATAAAAGGAGGGCAGATGGAAGATGGAATATGATCGCCAAGAGCCCTCAAGTTAGAAAAGGTCCAAGAATGGGGTGTTGCCTTGGGAATTGCTGGCAAGTGACCAAGACAAGAATTGCTGCTTTGGACATGGGTCAGATGTCTAATGGCCTTCTTGTCACAATCCTAGCCAGCTAGCCACGCCATCACCATCTGAGTAGGAACTCCCGCTTATCTTCACAAAATAGCTCACCCAGTTATTGTGGGAGGAGAGCCACACAAGGCTGAGCTTCAGCCCCCATTGAATGCCCCCTGAAGTTCAGCCCCCACTGAACACCGCCATTGAATGCCTCCAGAGTCAGCGAAGACAACTACTTGTCCCCAGTCTGTGCAAGTTATTCTCTCTACTCCTTGGTTATCCATCTTGTTCCTGCTAAGGTGAGACTGCCAGGAAGGTCAACAGCCTGACTCCTGTAAGACCCGTCTATTTCTCAGGAGAACCAAAGGCAGACGAGGAAAACTCAACCTCGGACACTCCCTATCATCCAGTCAATTGGTTCTACCCATAGGAAATCATTTCCCAGAATCTTCAGTGGACATTATGGTGGGGAGGGGAGGTCTGGGAACAGGGTGGAAGGCGTGGGGGTTGAGGAAAGCTTCCCCCACTCTCCATGTACCTCCACTCAAGTAACAAGAGCAAGTGTAGAAGAGCATAAAGTCGGACCACAACTTGGTTGACTTGTTTCCCTTCTTTCTCTACCCTGCATTCTCTCATGGTGGAAAGCAGGCTGCCTTTTGTTTTACTTCGTCAGTGTCACCTTCTCCCTCTCCCACTGAGCAGAGGCTCCATGGCTTTGGTGTCATAGGCAGAGGAATATCATCTCTACATGGAAATGAAATTCTGTGGGCCTGTATTATCCAGGTTTTGTTGCTGATCATCCAAAAAGAGAGATAATAGAACTTTTTAAAGCCCGCCTCAAGAGAATAACCTAACTTGCAAGGCTGGTTGCTCATTGCAATATCCTGTCTTGGATGAGAGGTCCCCTGTTTCCTCAGTCATCCTCCAATTTCAGATTTTTTTACAGATGAAAATTTAAGCAAAGCATACAATGGCAAACAAGGGCAAAAGGCAAGAAAGAAAACCAGTAGTTTAGTAGTTATAAATTTTACCCATTACTTGCTTGTTTTTACAAGTTATGGCATGGTAAAATATTATTATTCTTTTAGTGATTTTTTAATCTATATTATATCCTAGACAACTTCAATTTGATAAAGTGCCTTCATGATTTGATTAATTTTTAAATGAATAACAGAGGTGAATGATATAAATTTAAGATGTTTCACAGATGAGAATTTAAGCAAAGTACATAATATCAAGAGGTATCCTCTTGTGATTCTAAAAGTTCTATAAATCCAATGTACCTGGGAATTTGCCTAGCAATTTTTTTCCTGTTCTTATACGGGTTTTCATACTTTTCAAGTTGAAAAATTTCTTTTAACCCCTCCCCCCAAAAAAACCTCTACATTTGGCCTTATTATTAGTTTTAGTTCTAGTTTCACAGAAATAATTATTTTCAATTTCTCACCCTTATTTGCCACATATCTGAAGTACGTTTAAGAGAAAAAAATAAAGAAATTTAAAATGTGCTTATGTACCCCATAATGTACATCCAAAAGCAATTTGTGTTTAGGAGCCTAGAAGAAAGTGGTTAGCACTTATATCTTGCTCATAGAAGACAGCTGTCAGCTCAAAAAATATGTATTTTTTTTAAAGAATTAGAAGAATTATTAATTTCAGGAAGGGAGTCAGGGATGAGATAAATTCCTCATCAGTACTTCTTTCTTTTTCCATCCTTTCTTTTTCTCCCTGTCATCCTTCAATACTTCGTACCTCTCACCCTCTTCTTCACTCTGGACCAGTCCTGTTCTGATTGTTGAGAACCAAGGTTGCTCTAGAGAAAACTGAGCTAAGTAGGAGGAAAGTTCTCCGAACAGTCAGACTCCTTGTGGAGACCAGCTGGTGCTACTGCCTGTCTCAGTCTGTGAGATCCACAGAAGGTAGGGGGTCTGTTGCTTGCCTAACCTGAGATAAAGCAAATCAGAGACCCTGCAGGGCTCAGGAAATACCCCCAACATTTCCACCTTTGGGCAACAGACTAATTAGAAGGCAGGAGCACAACCCAACACAAAGGCTATATTGAAGAATCTTTTTCTAAGTTTTTGTTTATCCTTCCCACTTTTAGAGCTGCAAGCTTAAAACTGTGCTATTTGAAAGAAGAAGTGTATACAAATGGAATTGGCATTAATATAATTCAGGGAAAAATGGAAATCACACCAGGCAAAAAAGTTGGCTGCGAGTTAGAAGGCTTGATTCGCCTTGGTTTGTGAATTCTGCTTCTACCCGTAGCACTGAGATATTAACGAAATTTGCAAGAGCTGAAAATGAAAGCTTTGGCATTTTAAAGAATGTCTGGGTGTTACATTCTGTTCCATTATTTTCTTTCATTTCATTATAATTTTAATGGCTCAGTGTGAGCCTTAAAAAAAAACCTGATGAATGTGAAAGAATGATTTGGGTAAACACAGAACTAAAATTAGTACCCTGTTCATTGACAATGGAAAATAGTATAAAGCTTACATTCATTCTTTTTCTTTCTTCATGCCTTCAATAAATCTTTTAAACACTGGGGTTTCTTATAAAATATAAAAGCATAAAAAATTTTTATAAAATTCCCTTCCTTTGCCCAAAACATTTAGACTTATTTCCCCTTTTAAAATAAGATTTTATAAATAGAAACAAATGAAGCTAAACTATATCAAAATGATTTTTTAATCACATTGAATTTTAAATATTCTGACTGTAGAAATATAAAGAAGGCAACAGTTATGACAGCAGAGATGATTTTATTACCCAGGTTGCCTGACCACAGGGAGGAAGAGCACTGGTGCCAGTACAAGTAAGTATTCCATCCCCCATGAAATTTTTTTTCTTTTCTCGTGAATTATCAAATTACCATTTGGCTTTAGATATCAGTCTTTTGAACTTGGTTTCTGAGAATCTCCTCCCGTGAAATGGATCTGATCTTGGTGTTGCCAAGATCACATTTCCAAGCCTGAAAAATAAAGGCTAGAAATTGGCATCAGATAAAATCAGCAAGGCAATTACGAGGCTGCTGGAACATGAGCCTGCTGGCATTCCCAGGGCAACACGTGCTCTGCCTTACCGTTGGCTTAGTATACACCTGCTTTTCCCCCAAAACATTTTGCTATTTTAATTTTGGAGCAGACAGTTTGTCTACAAATTAAAGTTATAAAAGAAGCTTGAGGGAAAATATGATTGCCCAGCACTCTGCCCTCCTGGGCTCTAACCTTCATTTCAAAGATGTTGTTGAAGCTATGCTCCAAACCTGAGATTGAAAGTTTATCTCAGAGCCTATCTAAGACTCAGAGAGCTATGGAAAACATATAGTAGATTCATAAACAGCCTCTTCCTTCTTCGCCTGCCTCGCCTTTAGGAAAGTTGGCCTCCTGTTACCATATCTAATCACTCAGATGGATCCTCTGGGTTTTCTACCTGCTCAAACCAGCACAAGTGAACAGAGGTTATCATTTCCCTTCTCAACAGAAACAGGATCAGATACACATAATCTCTTCATTGAAGCTTTGGCCAAATGGAGAGAAGAGGAGGGAAGACAGAAAACTTACTGAGATAAATGATAAACATTATATTACACTGAACAAGAACAACTTGAGATATAATGAAAATACAACTTTCTTGGTCTTCCATCTTCAATGGGGAAAATATTTTCCCCGCCACTGGAAAAAGGTCACCAGACTCCATGATTTTCTTCTCACTTTATTCAGGAAGTAATTCTCTGGTCACTTGAAAGTGTTACAGAAATACAACCTGTTTGGTCCAACATAGTAATCAACAAACACTCTAATGTTTATTGAAAGGCAGGACACTCTCCTGTCCACCTAAGGCTTTTATTGGCAGAGTGTCTGACTGAGACAAAGGTGATGATATTGTTGGTTTCTCTTCTCCTTCTCGGCTCACCTCCTCATGAGTCTTTGGCAGCCTCTGCTCAACCAGTGAACGGGAAGACAGGGAAGGGAATAGGATAGAAAAGTTCCTACTGAGTGAGTGGGTGGTCCTGGGATTAACACTGGACTCTCTGGGCCTGTTCTGTGTCAAACATTCACGCTCTCTCCTATGGGATCCTCTGTGAGCCATTGTGAGGCCCTCTGGTGGGTCTGTCTGACCACAGACCCCTTGATACGAGCTGTGTTTCTTCTCCCACTGGCCATTTTCCCCATATCAGCTCTCAAGTGTGGAGTCTCCTCATCCTTCACCATCCTAGGCAGTCTTCTGGGGCCAGGTGCCTCCCCTTTTGGCCTGTCATTGATAGTACTGTAGTTCCATCCACAGTCTAACTTCATTCTTTCATATTATCAAAGTGAGTTAGGGAATTCCAGAATCATGAAACTTGTCCATGAATAATCAACTTTGAAGATTTTTTTCAGAATGGTGTGGCTCACACTCACTTTGGTGTATGTTTGGTAACTTCCAGTTTCAACATTTTGTTACTATTCATTCAATCTTTCAATAGTTCATTAACAAACTTTTACTGAGTTGATTATATGCCAGGCTCGCTACTAGGTGATACGATGCAAAATTAAATATGGTGTCTTCCTTTCCTTGGAAGCATTCACAGTATTTGGTGGATGAAGGTATTGGGAGGATGAGTCAAGACATGTGCATAAATAATTAAATATAATTTATAAGCACAATATAAGTATGATGAACAATTGGCTGTGGGAGCAGTAAGGAGGGAACTATTTGTTCTCTGGGATGAGTAGGGCTATCTTCAGCAAAAAAAGAAAAAAATAATTTCTTAATTGTATGCCTCATTGGGACGAAGGAGAAGAAAGACTTGTCTTACACATAGAGAACTCTAAGTTAGAGTTTATTCGTAAAATATGTGGAAGTCTGTTATTTTGGAGGTATACAGACATTCACCGACAGTTTTAGAAAGGCAATTCCTCCGTTAAATATTAACTCTGTAGATAACTTTTAAAGATAGGTTTTAAAGGAGGCCGCGTGGAATAATGAAAAGAGTCTCGAGTAAGATTGAACTTGGCAGTCAGCTCCTCCAGGAGAAAGCATATTCTGGCCCCACAGAGCTATGCACTCACATCACACTATGCTGCCTAATCATAAAGATGTTGCACCTGCCTCTATTGATTTGCATCTCTTTTTAAATGATGAGATCCCTAGTGGAAGAGATTCTGATGCAAACACTTGTACATAGTAAGCATCAAGCAAAGGGTTTTGAATGACTGAATTTGTCAATGATTTACTTGTCTTTGAATTCCTAAACGCCACAGTTTCTCAACTTCTACATAAATCTCTTTCTAAAATGATTTAGCAATCCTTAAAGACCAAACAAAATAGTAAAAAAAAAAAAAATTGCGTACATATTTGTGAGACCATGTGTCTCAGTTTGGGTCCAGAAAATATGGTCATTAAATCTACACATCAAATATTAGCTGATAATTTAACATTTCATTGGTGATTTCCTCCTCAATAATTAACCAGCTCAAATTCTAATGTTTTTGGAAAATCCAGGGTGTCCTAAATATCAATCATAAATATGTTTTTGAAGGGTTCGTTTTGTTATGTTCTCTTCAAATTAAATGTATCAGCAATCAAAAGGCAGAAGAGAAAATATATTTTCAAAATTATATTTAACCATCATGAGGGCTTACTGGTTTAGAGTCCATATAAGTAGATCTCCTAAGGTAATCAATTTTTCCTAGAACAGAGTATTCCTTTCAATCTACAGAGGCAGTTTTCCTTTTAATTAAGGAAAACAGCTCTATTTTAAATGGCCCCACTCATGTCATCTTTCACAGTCTTATCTTTGAGGTTATCTTGTCAAATCCGTATTTTCTGCAAATTCTTTAATAATCAGAAGCTTTCATGGAGATGTTTCTTCTTTTCCCTGGGTCATGATTCCTTTTAAAATAATTTTTTTAATGTATTTTGTCTTCAATGATTTTCTTCTCTTTTCCCCTCACTGTTTCCCTAAAATATTTATTGGAATTTATTACATAGACCCTAGGCGACATACTATTTTTCGTTTTATTTGTATGTTGCTCAGGCAAGAAGGGTGACTGAGCAACTGAGTCACCATCTGCTGTTTGATTTGATAGACTCTAAATGAACTCTTCTTGAATCCCTTCTCACACTACACGTCCACAGTTCTATTTACTGTAGCTTCATTCCTCATGACCTGGGGTTGGAGAAGAGTTAAGTTTCAGCTGGGACTGTGAGCAATCTTTGGCAGCAAGACTGGCCTCTTCTGTGTTTCCAGGGATTTTGTTAAATATTCTGTGCCCTAATCTTAAATTTATCTTAATCCAGTGTGGATAATTTGAAATTAAAATAATTCTTCCAATTCAGTGTGAGTCCCCAGAGACTTCGTTGTAGCAAGGCCAGCCTGAATTTTTCCCTCGTGGCATTTTACCTTTCCTTTTACACTAGTTACTTTTATTCTCCAAAAGAAGAAGAAAGAAAAGTGGTTTTATTGTCTTTTTGTCTTGTTTTTTGGTCCCCGTGTTAAGAGCCCACAGTTTGGTGAAGGGAATGTTACCAGATTCTCTTAGCCCATCTCTTTCCCTGCCTCCCTCAGAAGATCTAGTCTTAGATCTCCTCTTCTGCCTGCTGTTCTCCCTGCCCCTTTTCTGTTTGTCTCTGTATTAATGGGTATTTAGTATTTTTAGGATCCTTCAGCTTCCTTCCTCCTCTTTTGTTCAACAGCAGCCTCCAAATATGGTATATTCATTTTCCCTGACCAAGCACAAAGGCAGGAAAGAGGTTTTGCATCTCCAGTGCATTTCCACATCTTCTCCCACGTCTGCCCACATCTCTCCGTCTCTCCTTCCGCCGCCACTACATGATGCATTAGCCATTTCAGGCTTGTGTGCATCCACAGCCCTTGTCTCACTTCCATCTCCACCCTGACCTTCACTGCCAGCGGTTCTCTCAAGGGAAGTTAGGAGCTGCTCAAAGCTGCTCCAAGTAATGCCATGCTAACTCCTGGAAATTTTGCTTGTTCTTCCATTAGCTTCTTCCTTTGCATTGTTTAATTCATGCTAGCACTTTTGTGGCAGACTCTTGTTTTTCCTAGTGATTTTCATTTATACCACTAGATTTTCAAGGGGGAAGATTTTTAAATCTGGCTTTGCTTTACTATCATAAATAAGAATTCATTTATTCTGCTCTTAAAGGGCCATAGGTGAGGGCTCCCAGGTCCTTGAGAAAGGACACCCCTTGGTTGTAAAACTGGCAAAAGGGTTTTTAATGATTTACATATATCTCAAAGGGGCAGAGAATGAATTGACAAGTTCTTCCTAAGTAAGTGATCTAAGAAAAAGGAGGCCAGGGCCTAGACCCAGAAAGAACCCACTTAAAGTTTAGTCAAGCTGAGGAGAGCAGTAAAATTGACTTAATCATCTTATTTGCCACTGACAACGACCACATAAGAAATGCAGGCCCCCAACTGCCCATTCTATTCTCCTTATTTAGTTTACTTTCTGAATGATCACAGTCTATACAACCGAATGATCATGAAGGCCACAAAAGTAATTGAAAATGTTGTTTCAGTTGTTGCTATGGTTACACGGAGGTTGTAGATTGATCCCAAAGATAAAAAGATAAGCACAAATTCTCTGAAATGAGAAAATCAAAGTCTGAAAATTTCCTTTCAAGATCAATTTGCTGCTTCAGAACTTCATAGTCAATAGAGCCAAATGTTCCTAATTTCTCACTTAAGATTTATCTATTTAGGCTCTGTACTGTTCAGAAAATACACAGACATTGAAAACTGTTCCTCAGTGATGAAGCATTTTTGTTCTACAACAGAGTGTTTGCAAAGCTTCTTATGTTGTCATTCCTAAATGTGACTGTCTTTTAACACTCAATAAATTAGACTTTTTTTAAATGTTTTAAATTATGCTCTTGTCTTATATTTATTTTCATTCTCAAATTGATGAGACTATATGTATTTCTCAATTATTTACACTAATAAACAGAAGCAAATGAAATACTGGAAATACTTCGAATTACTTTTAAAAGGCTTTTCGTACTTGTATTTAAAGTTGTCTGATATTTGAAAAAATGTATTTTAATTGCCTTGCCTCAAAGAGTCAGAAAGTTGCTGGATTTTTTTTTTATCTGAATTTGAGTTACCACCCCACTGCAACACGCTATATATTTGTAATTAATCTTCTCCTTGCTAAACTTTCCTTGGATTAGAACTTCTGGTTTATACTTTTACCTCCAAAAGACTTTCCCTCCTGAGATTCCATTTAATTCAATAAACACCTATTATTGCCAACTATGTGTCAGCCATTGTATTAGATGAGACTATTCCATCTCAAGAAGCCCATGGTCCAGTAGGATTCAGGTTAAACATAGGAGAGTGAGAGACAGAGACTGACAAATAAAACACCAAAGAATCCTACAAATGCTATCAATAAACTTTAAGACAAGATTTTACATGGATGAGTTATGTTGGTTATATTTATAGTCACTAATCCTATTTCCTCTCCTTGAAACACTCTTACTTACTGCCCTATAAATCTCACTTATCCTTTAAACCTCAATCCAGATATCACCTCTGAGTAATCATGGCCTCCACTTCCCACCCCTGCTGACTGGCTCATAATATTCTCTGTCTTATTGAATTGTATTCATTTCTTCACTTGATTCTACCTCCAATTAGACAGTGAGTTCTTGGTGACTGGGGCAAAGTCTTCATCTCTGATTTCCAAGCACCTCACCTCTAGGATGCAATAAGTATAGGCTGAAGGAATCAATGAATAGATGACTACATACAAAAATAATAATACCTAATATTTATTGACGAATTTATCTGTGCCACCCATTATGCTATTTTACATGTGTTATTTTAATTAATCTAATTATTATTCCTGATTTACAGATGGAAAAAAAAAGAATCTGTGAGAGGTTAAGAAACTTGCCTGGATTAGGTAAACTATTCAATGGTAGAGCTAGAATTTGAATACTAGCCATCTGACTTTGAAGCCTGCTTTCTTAACCACATCATGAATGAATAATGTCATTTTCAAACTGATATTATATAATTCAGAATGAGACTATTTCATGGAGTAGGTGGAACGAATTTCTGCTAGGTTTAGTAATTTAGCAAAATTTCAATCAAGGGAGTGAAAATGTCAAAAGTTTAAACTGCCTCAGAGAAACAGACAAATGTTAATATCCTACTGGAACTAGTTAAGGACAGAGCTGCCCAAAGGCAGGAATAGCCTTCCCAGGAATCCTTGCAACCTGAGGACGTTACAACTAAATATTTTCAAGATACATATCCAGCTTTGAAATGTCATTGACATAATTCAGCATTTATGCTCGATTTATTAATAACTATAGTCCTAGTTCATTTTTAAATGAAATTTTAATTTCTAACTCAATTTCATAAGCTTAATAATTCAACTTGACATGTACACAGTAAATTTTTGTACTGAGTAATGAGGTTGTTAAATGTGCACTAAGACTCTCATTATACTAAAAGTCCTTATCTCTAACTCAAATCAAAGAGGTACAGATATATTCCAATTCTGCCTGAATTCTACACTCATAAAAAGACTGTTTTGAGCTAAACCACTCAATAATCTTATACTTAGAGCATCATTCAATAAGGCAAGTATTTGATCCAGCTTTAAGAGGAGACAGTAAGACTGTACTTCAAAAGACTTTAGGAAAGAAAAACAAAGACAAAAGTTAGTTGGCTGTGCAAAAGTAACAGTTTCCCTCATTTTATGGTTTTACTCATGAGATGCTTGATTCCAGAAGACAAAGTCCTGCTTCTGATCATGTCAACTTCATGTCACCCTGATTGCACAATGGGGTGTGACTTTGCTTTCAGTCAGTTTTCACAGTTTCTCTGCCTTCTGAATGACTCCCTGGTGCCTCACCTAGTTGGAACACAGAGGACCAGGGTGTCTTATCATCCTCATTCTATGGGACAGGGCTTTTCCATTCCGCTACAAGTTTCTCAAGTGTGTTAAAGCCTGTCTCTCGAAATGTAGTCCCAGGTCAGCAGCTTCAGCATCAAGTGAGAGCTTATAGGGAAGAAAACTGCTTTTAAAACTTTCTTTTGAACTGACTTGTTAATACTACCATTAATATGCAATTCATCAAAACAATGTCACACATTTTCATATATTTTAAACATAAAAGTAAATTTTATTGGTTTATACGCCTCAATTAAATAGGTAAGGGGTTTTTTTATTTGTTTGTTTCCCAACGAGTTACTGTATCCATGTGAGAGTATTAACTATTGCTAGAATCAGGTGATGCTCAGCATCAGTTCTATTTCCATTTTCAAGTTTAATAGGCGTAAGTGCTAAGAAACTTAAGTCACATAAACAAATAGATGACAATAAAAGGAATTTTGTTTATTTGTTTGTTTATCAAATATCATTCAATTCTTTGTACTCCTTCACCAAAACCACATAGTGATCTAAAATTAAAATTTATTTTTCATGCTCAATCAGCTGGAAACTCAATTAGGTCCTTCCCCAATACTGTTGAAAACAAAGAATTAGAAACCAACTGATTGCAGAAGGATTTGCCATGCAATCAGTAGTCATTCACATACTCATTCTCTGAGTGCTATCACATTAATATTAATTTTACCCATTATTCTTTTATTTAGAGGCCCCTAGTTAACTCTACATATGCAGAAAGAGTTGGGGAATCAAGATATTATTGATTCCATTATATTTTACCATTGTAATTATCTTATTATGTTCTTTAAATCGTAAGTTTCGCTCATTCAATTACTGTTATACGATTTTATTGTAGATTTTTCATCTCTAATCATAAATGAAATTGGCCTACAATTTTCCTTTCTTTTTCTGTCTTTGAGATTTTGGTATCTGGAATCTAAGTTATACTAGCCCTGTAAAAAGTATCACACAATTTTTGCCTTTTTTACTAATTTCTTGGACAACCTAAAATAAGGCTATATGTTATTTGAAGTTGGGGAGAACTAGCCTGAAAGATCATCCAACCTAGTGCTTTTGTAGACAGGATTGTTTTGATTGCCATCTCCATTTATTTTATTTTATTTTATACTATTTTACTTTATTTTCAACTCCTTTCCAAGTTTTCTATTTCTTTTGTGTTTCTATTTGACTAAGAATCAACTTCAGCATTTTGTGTTTTTTTCCAGAAACGTAGCCACACCAGTTCAGTTTTCAAATTAGTATATGATTGTTCATAATACTTGCTTTAGATTTTAAATTTTTTATACATAAGTATATAATTATTTACATTTTATTTTCTACATTTTGTTTTTCTTGCTTCTACATTTTCTCAGTAAGCTTTTCCATAGGTTTATGTAGTTCGTCAATCTTTTCAAAGAAACAAATGTCAGTTCTCATAATCAAATGTATGAGGTAATTTAGATGAAAGAAATATATTCACAAGAAAAAAAATTAAAAACCTAAAATGCCTAGGAATAATTATTTTAGAAATACATATAAATCTTATAAAAGAAGTTATAAATCTTTATTGCTACAGAAATTAGAATATAGTCTTGTTTCTTGATTAAAAGATTAATATAAAAAAATCAGTTCTTCCTAAATTACTTTATAGCTTTAATTCAATTCCAATAAGAATGTCTAAATTTTTTAGAGCATTTTAATGTCCAAAAAGGGATTTTGAGTTCTGTCTGGAAGAATAATCAGACAAAAATAGCAAAGACCCTTTTTTTTTTTTAAGGAAGTAGGAATTCACACTTTGCAGTTACTAAAATTTGTTATGAGACTATAATTTTTTAAATGCAGTGCCAGCATGAGAATACTTAAGCCAATCAACCTCCTTTTAAAAAACATTTGCAAAGATGTCCATGAAAACAGAGACATTAGTATTTACTGAATACCCACGGTTTCCCCTATAATTCTCAATCACCTTGTGCAAGTGGAAGAGCATGTGACTAGTTCTAGCCAATGAACAGCAAGTGATAGGAGTCAAGGTGGCTGGAAGTTCTCCACTGACTCTCATTCCCTGCTCCGCCGTGAGAAATATACAAATTCATGGAAACACCCAAAATGGGAACAGGCTAAATCCATCATCAGGTAGAGGATAAAAGATGAAGCTTTCCTAGAGAGTTATCCAATTCTCCCTGAATGCGGTGCGAGATAGAATTAAACCTTGGCTGTGTTCATCCACTGAGATTTGGAGGTTGATTTGTTGTCACAGCATACATAGCCTATCCTGACTAATAAAAGAAACAATAACATTGGTGTCTTTCAATTTATGAAACCCATCTGAGTTGAGATGATTACTATGAAACAGTAAAGAGGGCAATCATGAACAGCCCCCTGAAACCTTAGAAAGAGGGGAAGTGAAGTTGCCTTTGAAAGTTAAACTGAAAGAATTATCACTTAATGGATCTGAGAAAAGACTCTTAAGTCAGAGACATAAGATATTTTCACTCATGAAAACTGAGCTTTATGGTTGTGTCTGTCGCCCTGGTCCCCAAATCCCATGAGGATGATGCAGAGTGGGCCAGGTGGATACCACACCCACAGGGTTAGTGTCGCAGCTGAAGAAGACTGAATTTATATAACTCCAAAGTTCTACACTGGGCAGTAAGAAAAACTTCCTGATCTTTGTTCTGGAAGGAGATATTATCTTCATCATACTGAAAAATAAGCACATCTGTGGTCTGTTAGAGAGAAAGACATTATCTTTCAAAGATATTCTCTATACAAATATCCTTGAAAATATGTGTGGAACAAAATGGCATTTAGTGTCTTTGCTCACAAGATGTGCAAAGGAGAGGCTCATAGAGAATTGTCCCCCACAGTCACAAAAGTAAATAACCAGTTCAATAAGTCTACTATATCCAGTTTGCATGTCAGCTCTACTCCCAGCTTACTTATAAAGAGAATTTGAAAGTTTCATTTCCATGAAGAAATGCTTGGAATTTGGTCACATTTCTTTCAGTCAACTTCTGTAATAATGGGATTATGAGAAAGAAGGAGAAATTAAGATCAAGTGTAAGCTTTATCACTACCCAAATGACATTTTAATAGATTTACTTTATTAACCTCTATCTCCAAAGATTCTCCTATTTCATAGATGTATCAACAATTTTGGCAAATTTCTATGTGCAGTATTTCCCTCTTTCTCTAGGGTAAGGTTTCACTTTATTTGACTTAACTGGGGACAGGAGGACTTTTTTCCATACTTATAAAATTATAAGAAGTGAGAATACATGCCAACTCAAGCCAGAGACAAAGTGAATTACCGAGTCCCTGGCAAAATCATTAAATGAGAACAGCGGCTGTCAGACTGGGCTCAGCAAACACCTAAGCATTCAGTAAGAACCTGGCAAACCACTCAAAACACTGCCCCTGGGTAGAACCAGAAGCTTGTTAGACAGACTCAAGTACAATGGAATAAATGGAGTCATGGTCTATGTAAAGAAAACCAAGTGTGTGTGTGTCATCTATGATAATGGAAACTCTGAGGATTAGATAGTTATTTGATACTCTGACTAATTTGTCAGCATTTCAGTGTACAAAAGGTTTTAAGACTAGAGAATAAAGTCTTGGCCACCAGGCAGTCTTCGGAGTTACATACTTCTGCAGAGCACTGTAATCTAGGCATATTACTTCTCAAAGAGGAATATTTTTACTTTTTAAAAGGTTTGTTTTAAATTTTATTTTATAGGTATTTTAAAAGCTTAAACCTTTCTTTAGCCCTGTAGAAAGAAAAATTATCACAGTTATGAGGAAAACTAACAATAAAACATGGAATTTATAAAGATGAATGAGGCTCTGAAATATCTGTGACGCCGTTGCCTAGTACCTTCTAAAATTCCAACACTAATTCAAAACGTGCAGAAAATCCCATGACTAGGAGAGTAGCCTAAGTGACTGAACCACGTATCGAAACAGGCAGCCATTTTACATCTTCTTTCTGAAACTTAAATGATACAGTATGGTTTGTTCTAGAAGATATTTACTAAAACATGTTGAAGACTTACGGGTTCACATATAGATAATGAAAGTTCTAGACCAGTTATTTTCTTCTGTCTCTCCATAGGAAGTTTGAAACAAAAATTCATTTAAAATGTTTCAAAGCTGTTATTTTGAGCAGTGATAGAAAACAAGAGGTTTAGATATCAGTCGAAAAATGTGGGGAAAGAAAGGAATTGTTCATTCTTGGTTAATACTGGACAGGATATGTAGAGAATTTAACTGATCCAAGTGAAACCTTGGAGATGTGAATTTAGCAGTCACCTACAAAAAATACAGGGTAGAAAATTTAAGGGCAATATGATAATTTTTACCAAAAAAAGAAAGAGCTTAATGACAAAACTGAGATCTGCTCAGAGATATGTAGGACGTGGTTTTTTGGTTTGTTTTTTTTTTAATGCTACCAAAGTAGTGCTGCAGCTAGAGGAAAGGAAACCTGTCCCATGGTGGGTCCCAAAGGTCCACGAAGCACAGTTTCACAAGACTGCACCACATAGCATGCTGCAGGAGCTTCATGGTTTAGGAAATCATAGGACAGAAGGACTTCTTGGCCCCTTAACGTGATAATGTGCGTTATGAATTTCCAACAGGAAGGTACGGAATGCAGTATTTCCTAAACTGGTTTGACCTTAGAACTTTCTCACCAGTGTGTTCCATGAAACTCTGCAGCAGAGGCTGTAGATTCCAAATCCTGGACAGCAGAGGGCAGGACAGCGAAAATTTGGAGGGTAGGAATTAAGGACAGAGAACAGTTATAAAGTAGAAAGAAATGTTGCCAGAAAAGATCTCCTATTGTAGTAGGTCACATGGTGGCCCCTGAAAAGATAGGTTTACCCAGAACCTGCAAGTGTGACCTTATTTGGAAAAAGAGTCTTTGCAGATATAATTAAGGATCTCAAGATGAGATCATCCTGGTTAGGGCTAGCCCTAAATCCAGTGGCAAGTGTCTTTACAAGAAAAGAGAAGGGGGAACACACAGAGGAGAAGGTGATATGAAGACAATGGAGGCAGAGATTGGAGTAACGCATCTATAAACCAAGGAACACCAAGGATTTGTGGTAGCCCCAGAAGCTAGCAGGAAGGCATGGAACGAATTCTCCCTCAGAGGCTCCAGAAGGAACCAACCCTACAGACGCCTTGATTTCAGGCTTCTGATCTCCAGAACTGTGACAGAATACATTTACGCCGTTTTAAGCCATCCAGTACATGGTAATTTGTTACAACAGCCTTAGGAGATAAACACTTATATTAGAACAAAGATCCAGAAAGAGAGAGTGAGAGAGAAGAAAGACTGTAAGAGGGAGGGTGAAAAAGAGATTGATATTGAGACAGAGATAAAGGAAAAAGAAGATGGAAATTAATTGGCAGGGAGTGGAAAAGAAAAGAGAATTAGAGTCCATTAGGCATTACTAGAATCTCTTTGAAGAAAGAAACAAGGAGGAGTAACAGCTGACCTCTCCCTTTTGTCCCCTTCTTATGCCCCTCATCATTATCTAGGAGTGGGTAATACTGGTTCTCTCAACAAATTTCCTTAATATGCCTAACAACTTCTGCCCTTCGGAAGTGCACACCAACTGTTTACCCTATGTGACAATTCAGCCTGAAGATAGGAAGAGAAGAAAAGGAGCTTTTTCTTTCTTTGACTCTCTTTCCAGCCCTCTTTCCTGAATTAGGCCTTCAGGAAACAAAAGAAAATCTCAATCATGTGGTTGTCACCCGAGTAACATACTGGATTGAATTAGTTATTCATGGATTCTGCTTTTCTGAAAATATCATGAAAATAACCTAATACAATAAGTATGATTATGATGCATTTAAAAATTACTTTCAAAACATACATACCAAAGAAATAAACTTTCATGTACCTGCTGTTTAATTATTCCCACAATGACCAATTTATATATATAGTATATATAATATATATTAAAAATATATAGTTTTTAATTATAAAAATTGAAATGTTTATAATCATCACTTTTAAAACATGTTGAAGTATAAAAAAGAAAATACTAAAATCACTCTTCTTCCCAAATCTTTTATAAATATATATATATATATATTTATAAATATATATAAATATATATTTATATTTATATACATATAAAGGATATAAAGATAAATATTTCTGGGGCTTTCCAATTCCACATGATTCCCAAAACAGTTTGAATTTAGTTTCTCTACTCTTCTTATTCTTTACAAAGAGAGGAAGGAACACATCAGTGCTTCCAGCTGATTGTCAAACATTTTACATTTGCTCACAGAACTGGCAACAGAAAGAAGCAACTTTTTAAAAATATGTTTGTGATTACTTTCATGTTATAAAAGTTAAGTATACTCACTACGAAAAAAAATACAAGAAACATAAAAGTAGGGAGAAAGGAGAGAAATCACCCACTGTTTCATTACCATTAGATAGTCAAACATACCTATAAATGTTAAACATTCAGTCTCTCTCTGATGGAACTAAATTAAATTACAGTCAATGTGTATGAACTGTTTTAAGGTCACTCATGTGCAGTGCTAAAATGATTTCCAAGAAGATGGCATCAATATAAACTCGCATAGGACTGGAAGCCTGTGTCACCACAACCTCACCAACACTGGGAAGCTCATCATTGTCCAATGTTTGAAAATCAAATTCCACCATGTCTTTAATCTGCATTTGTGTATTAGTAATGTTGACTTTTAAAAATAATTATCATCAATTTGCATTTACTCTTTAGTAAACTGTCTCCTTACATACAAAATATAGATTTTTTAAGTTATAAAATAAAGGAAAAGCTATGTTTGATCACACTATGCATATTTTCTGCCTTATTTTTTTTCATACAAGTTTTCTTCTTTTGAATCTCAAAGCCAAAATCTGAGTAGTGTCCTCTCACTTGCCCTTTTCACCCCTTTGTATCCTCTCCTTTCCAGCAATGAAAAACTCAACCTATATGAAAACTGGTCTGGATCCTTCTAAAAGAAACATGACGCTAGTGACAGTTTTTCAAATGAAGTAAAGTATTATATTCTTATGTATAGTGGGAATTATTCACAAAATGGTGGCCCAGAATTATAGCTTATAAAAAACTCTCAGGCTATATTACCACAACTTTTTCTCTTTAAATACTTTGTAAGTACTTTAAAAAATCTTTTCCCCTTAACCTTAATTCAAAAAGATACATACAATCCAATGTTCATAGCAGCACTATTTACAATAGCCAAGACACAGAAACAACCTAAATGTCCACTGACAGATGACTAGATAAAGAAGATGTGGTATATTTATACAGCAGAATACTACTCAGCCATAAAAAAATAATGCCATTTGCAGCAACACAGATGGACCCAGAGATTGTCATTCTAAGTGAAGTTAGACAGAAGGATTAAAATAAAAATACCATGTGATTTCATTTATACCTGAAATCTAAAAAAAAAAAATGAACTTATTTACAAAACAGAAACAGACTCACAGACATAGAAAGCAAACTTATGGTTACCAGTGGGGGAATGGGGTAGGAAGGGATAAATTGGGAGTTCGAGATTTGCAGATACTAGCTTATATATATTCAATAGGTAAACAACAAGTTCATACTGTATAGCACAGGGAACTACATTCAATATCTTGTAGTAACCTACAGTGAAAAAGAATAAGAAAATGAACATTATGTATGTCCACGTATGACTGAAGCACCATAAAAAAATCTTTTCCTCTTGAAACTTGTGTTTGAACACTAAAGTTTAAAGACACTTTTGGGAAAAGTACAAATATTTTTTTTAATTTTTTGCTTTAAATGATGTTACCATTAACAGCCATTTGAATATTAGCAAACCTAGCAGGCACACCCACTCAGAGCATTGCAAAGCCATGATGTAAACAGGAAAAAACCCTGCTGCTGATGCTTCAAACACACACACTTCATGAACAAACTACAAGTTTTCAGATGGTGAAATAGATTTTCTGCGTCTTACTAAGCCTTGGTCTGTTGGTCTTTATCTTCTTCTCTTCAGAGCTTAGCAGATAGTGGGTGCTCAGTAAATGTTTACTGAGTGCATAAATGGACAAGTAAGCATTCATTTACTCCCATTATTCACATGCATACACTCCTAAAGACATACTCAGAGACTTCATTTTTCCAACAGCCCAAAGTTTGTCCCATGTACAAATGTCTTTGATTCTCAAAGTAGACACTAAACAACATTCAGAATAGGAAAAATCTGAATTAGGATAAATATTATCTACTTAAGAAGATTCATTAATAAGAGGAATTAGTAAGAAGGAGATTCATTAATTTTCATTAATAGTATTCCTCAAAAAAAAAAAAAGCTTTCTGTATTTCCCTAGCTGGATCTAGAGTCTCCTCTATGCATGTGACATTCTATCAGACAGAAATGTCTGGATGGTTTGACCCATTTCTGTCTCTGTTGCCCAAGCACATAGCCTCTGATCAATCTGGGATATGTGGAAAGTTTATCAAACCCTAAGACCATTTCATTTTCTGGAAATCCCTGTTAAATTCTCAGCTAGTCCACCAGTCCATTCGACTGGGACCACAACCTCAGCCTAGCAAAGCTGCTGGTTCTCCCTGTTCTCTTGGGTGGCAGTCTTTTTAACTCAGGACTTTATAATAACCACAAAGGGATTCATTAAAGGAGAACTTAACCTGCATTGTAAAGTTAATTCTAAGTCATTCATTATCTATTAAGCATGGCTATAACTACAGTGTGTTTGTGTGTTTTTTAACAATTGCAAATTTCTCTTCTATAATGGACTGATATGGAGTATGAAGCAACAGTTAAAACATGGATTCTAGACTCAGAATGCCTGTATTTGCACTCCAGCTCTACTATTCCTAACCGAAAAACAACCTTGAAAAAATTACTTCACTATAAAACGGGACTGACAAAAGTAGTCTCTAAAAGGGTGAAGTGATTATTAAATGAAACCATAAGCCTAAAGCACTTGGCACAGTACTTGGGACGTAGTAAACACCCACTGTAGATCACAAAGCCCTTGATCATGAACAACGAGTCATATCACTGCCCCAGTCGTGATCTTGCTCTCCTTACGTCATCCCAGCGGTTTCCAGCCTACATCTACTTTTTGGTTTTTTGGAAATTTGCTTTTCCCGTGCCAGTTCTCACTAGGCAGGTTATTTTCCTGATACTGATGCTGATATATCAATTGAAAAAAAAAAAGTATTGTCTGCAATTGCTCAAAGCTCAGTTAACAAAGTATGGGTCTCGTGCTTCATTGGTATAGAGCTGATAAAGTATATTTCTATCACTTGTACGCTGATACTTCTTTTCTCTCTTTCTAGATTCTTTTGCACCAGTATGCATAACTCAGAAACTACAGAAGTTAGGGCTCTCCAATGCCAACTGTTTGACTGTTTGTGAATGTCTTCTGTGCTATGTGACAGCAGAATGAGTGACTCTTAGGTGCATCCACTCTTGTCCATACTCAAGCATTTCTCTGAGACCCTCTTCTACTCCTTTGTTCCATTAAGCTCATTTATTCTTGGTTATTTCCTGCCTCTTAATACAAACATTTATATGATTCAGGATCCATTTTCTCTTGGAGTTAAGCCTCGTCTGTCTAACACAGGGCTTTGCTATTTAACTGTTGCACATTTAGTACATGTGTGTTTACTTACGTTTGTTGGAAAAATTCAACCACTTACTATAATACCAGGTAATGGAGTGAAAAAAACAAAGCACAGCTAATTCAAACTTAAAACCTAGTTACTCAGAGGTATTTCTCCATAATTTGTCTTACAGAATCTATGCAAATTGAATTAAGTGAATGTCTTCTCTGTGTTCTTGTGGAGTTCGTAATCTAACAAAGATGCTGCTAATAATAATAGGTTATAATTGTTGAGGGTTTCCATATCCCAGGCATGATTCTAAGTGCTTTATATATATTATCATTTTTAAACTCACAATAACCCTTTAATTTTGGTACCATTATTGTGTCAATTTTAGAAATGGGAGAATTATGACTCAGTGAAATTAAGTAACTTTTCCCCAAAGGCATAATCAGGAAAAGATCATACAAGTCTGACCCCAGAGCCTTGGCTCTTACCTGCCATCCTACACTCCATTTCATAGTAATGCTCAACATTTACAGAGTACTTACCATCTCTTCTCAGTACCACATGGGTACTCTTCTCAGTATCATAAGGTATAACTCCTTTAATTCTAACCACAATCCTAGGAAGTTGTAATATTTTAATCTCCATTTTAGAGATGGGCAAAATGAGGACAGGAAAATTAACCAATCCCACAAGGCCGCATGACAGGAAGCGGTGGACCCAGGGTTATAAACAAAGCATATTATTAAATCTAGTAGTACAGAAGCACCTCACAGCGCCTGATTTTCTTAAGTAGTGTGTTTAGATAAGGGAAATTCCAGAGAAGTGTTCAGATTTTTTCTCTCCTACTCGTTTACCAAACTATCTCACAGGATGGTGGGAAGGGGACCACATAGGGTTTTTTTTTAATTACATTTTTATAAAAATGGAATTACTTTGGCCAGTTGAGCTATTTGTGCATTTATTCACAAATACTTAATATAACCAAAAGAGCATTAGTTACTGAGTGAGGTTACAAAATCAAAACACAAATCTAGACCCCCCACCAAAAAAAACATTAAAACTACCCCTGCATGGATGTGAAAATGTACTAGAGGAAAAGCACTACCGCGATGATCTAATTATGTTGCTATCTTCCAGGAAAATTTACCAGGAGTAACAATGTACTGTGATAGAATTTGAACATTCCAATGCTCCTTTCTAAAATAAGATTCTTCAGCTTTACCATTTAAACATAGAGTATAACGATATGCTATATAATAATGTGCAAGCTTTAAACGTGAATTTTTTTCTTTTTCCCTGGGAGAACTGATACTGCAAAATTTTGGAGGCTCCCTATGATTAATTTCAGCATTATTCAGAAAAAAACTCATTGAGTTTTACTTACCTGCATGAATAGTAATTTAAAAATAAGTG
Source organism: Vicugna pacos (assembly GCF_048564905.1). NCBI lineage: Eukaryota > Metazoa > Chordata > Mammalia > Artiodactyla > Camelidae > Vicugna > Vicugna pacos. Next base: position 10,775,974 of record NC_133000.1, on the reverse strand, counting down.
ACTATAAATAGAATTAGGTAGAGAAAGATACAAACTCGCTCATAATACATCCATAAAATATTAAACATTGTATCTCCATAATGTTTTACATATTTAGAACAATATCCTAAGTAGCCATGGAAAAATGCTCAAGAATAAATGAAACTTTACATTTTTCTAAGAGAGTTATAAGAGCTAATACTGGCTACTAGTCATATGTATAAATCTTTCCAAAACTCTAAAAATAGGAATGTGTTAAACAGAACACACAAAGACACGGAGAACGGCTCATCAAGCTTTCCCAGCTAGGAAAATGTGGCTTTCCCATACATCATTCAATAAAAAACAGATGGAGAAAACTGGCTGCCAGAAAGAAAGAAAAGATATACAGCATGTTATAATTATGAGCTTCGAATAAATAAAGAGAGGCAGAAGACTATTTTAAAGCAAAAGGCAAAGTTTCTTCCATTGAAAGCTATCTCTCCTGAGTAGGGCAAGCTAAGGATAGAATGACGTTCTCTCAGAAACATTAAGTACCCCAGGAATGGACTTTTTTTTTTTTAAATCGTCTAGAAACCACCCCCTGCTTTGGCTATAACACCCCAAATGCTTTGCCACTCCTGGTCCCTGTGGTGCAGAGGTCCCATCCAGGCTCCGGGCATGGACCTGTGATTCATACTGGGTCAGCTCCTCTAGCCTCATAATCAAATCTGGTCACATCAGGGATGGGCATGTTTCTCAAACTGGTCCAGTTTAGAGTAAATCCCAGGGTTTGTGCAGACACTGAGGAAGCTATGCTCTTTTCCACTGGTTGAACATGGAAGGCTGTAGGTCTAGAGCTACTGACAGCCATACTGACACTACATGAAAGTAGAATAAAACCACTATGCTTGGAGCAAGCAGGCTGAAAGGACAGACAGTGAGTCCCGATGACATTTCAGCCTCTTCTTGATCAAACTGCTTCAACATCAGATGCTTCTCCGGAATTTTGAATCATGTGAGCCAATAAACTCTTCTTTTATCTTAAGCCAGTTTGGCTTGGATTTTCTGTCTGATGACTTTAGAAAAGTCCTTACTCTAGTCTCAGGAAAAATACTGAATTGAAAAAAAAAAAAACCAACTGGAGTCACTGCAGTTTACATAGCACCTTTTCCACACTTGTCGTAACAACTCTGTGAAGTAAGTGTCACTACAGTTTCCATTTTACAAATGAGGCTAAATGGGGTCTTAGTCTTGGAATAGCGAAGAACAAATCTGACTCCATATTGGATCTGTTTCTTTTACTTTAACCTTTGATTGCTTTTGCTACAAGTTAATCATTAAACGGATGTTGCCTATAGCTTAAAATATTATTTAATGGCCTATCTCCGGGAGCTCTGTCCCCTATGCCTGAACATTAAGCTAAAATACCTTTGTTTAGCTCACAGGACCCATCCTGACCAGGCCCACCTGTAAATGGCTGCAGGAAAGAAGAAGTTAATACATCTCCTCTGGAATCCGGCCAGAACCAGGAAATATTTGCAACAACTTACTGCCTTTTTTACTTTATTTCCTCACTCCCCATTCTCTTTTGCTCTATAAAAGAAACTAATATCCAAACCCAGGCAAAATAGTTCTTTGGGACACTAGTCCACCATCTCAGTCTGCTGGCTTTCTGAATAAAGTCACCATTCCTTGCCCTAATAACTCGACCCTAGATTTATTGACCTGTCATGCAGCAAGCAGTAAGAACTTGGAGTTGGCAGCAGTCTGTTGGGGCTGCTATAAGAATATATCACTTTCTGCTGTAAGAAGCACCACTGGGTGGCTTATAAACAGCAATTTATGTGCCACAGTTCTGTAGGCTAGAAGTCTGAGATCAGGGTGCCAGCATGATGGAGTGAGTCTTCCCCTGGGTCACAGGCTTCTTGTTGAATCTTCACATGAGGGAAGGGGGCTAGCCAGCTCTCTTGAGCCCTCTTTTATAAGGTGACTAATCCCATTCACGAGAACAAAGCCCTCATGACCTAATCACCTCCTAAAGGCCCTACCTCACATCATCACATCGAGCATTACGTTTTCAACTCATGAATTTTGGAAGAGCATAAACATTCAGACCATAGCAAATGACTTGCCCAGATTACACAGCTGGTAATTAGCAGCACCCAGATGTTCTGAATTCAAATCCTGTGATTTTCCACTTGTGCTTTTCCACCTCAGGTTTAAAAAAAAAAACATGGTATCCTCAGCATCGGGTAGTCCTAACATCAGGTAGTACAAAAGGTCATAGCTTAAGTGCACCTTATCTTTCTAGAACTTCAGTCATATTCAAACATCTGAGGGAAAAGATATGCTAGGTAGTATAATTTATAAATAGTTCCATATAGTTTACTGTATTTTAAATCTTAATATAATACAGAACAATGCAAAGATTTTTAGAATTCAAGTATGAGATCACAATAAAATGTCAGGTTTGCAACTAGCCACTTGGGTATTTACACCCACATCAAAAAAGGTTCAATCTTTTTGCCATTAGAAAGCATATAAAATGCTGCAGTATTTTGAAGTTCAAATAAAAGGACAAAATTGATGGTTTATAAATAAATCAGGTTCCATGAGTAAAATCTATTATTTCCCTTAACATTTAAATACAAAAAGATTATAGGTCCCAAGGAATGATTATAATGACTAAACAAGCCCAGAATATTTTGAACAAAGAGCAAAAGTCTGTATAAGTACAAAATATTCCAAACAGACTAGAATTTCTATTGCCACGTATGTACTATTGACCTAAATTGTCCAGAAATTAAGGTCACAGTAATTGTACAGAGGGACTTCCAAAATATTTTGGCAGTACAGTTCAAGTAAATATTTTAAAGCTAATACAAAAAAAATGAATTACTACTGATGATACATTTTTAATTTTATTCACTATTTTTGGTAAAGTCTAATCTTCTTGAGGATAAAGCGAGGCCAATAAGCCACAGAGCATGTAGGAGGCTGAATAAAGCCCCCCTGAAAATATCCCACCTTCTAATCCCCAGAACCTGTGACTATGTCACCTTACATGGTAAAAGGGACTTTGTAGATATGACTAAGTTAAGCATCTCAAGATGGGGGAGATTATCCTGAATAATCTGGGTGGGCCCAGTGTAATCACAGGATCTTTTAAGAGACAGGAGGGTCAGTGCCAGAGAGGGAGATGTGGGAATAGAAGGAGAAGTCAGAGTGATGTGAGGCCACAAGACAAGGAATGCAAGCGGCCTGTTGAAGCTTAAAGAGGCAAGGAAACGGATTCTCCCCTAAAGTCTCCACAAGGAACACAGACCTACCAGCAGATTTTAGACTCTGAACCCAGAACTATGGGATTATAAATTTGTATTGTTTGCAGTAACTAAGTTTGTAGTGATTTGTTACAGTGAAAATAGGAAACTAATACAGAAGAAGTGTATTTTCTTACAAAAGCACTTTATAAAAACATAAATATTGAAATATTGAGTGATGCAGGATTCTCCCTTGTGTTGGATTCCTAGAAGCCAAATTCCTATTGCCCAGTATCTGTTCTGCATCATCTAGTTCTTTCTGCTAGGCTACTATTTCCCAGTCAACATTCAAAAACCTACACAGTCAACTGATTTGTGATGAAGAAGTAAAGGCAGTACAACAGAGCAAAGATATCTCTTCCACAAATGGTTCCAGAACAACTAGACATCCACATTCCAAAATAAAGGAAGGAAAAATATAGACCAGAACTTACACTCTTCACACACACAAAAAGGCCAACTCAAAATGGATCATAGACCTAAATGTAAAAAGCAAAACTATAAAAACTCCCAGAAGATAAAAGAGAGATAAGGGAAAAGAGAGATCAGAGAAAAAATCTCAGTGTCCTTGGGTATGATGATGACTTTTCAGATACAATACCAAAGACAAAATTTACAAGAAAGAATTGATACACTAGATTTATTTAAAATTTAAAATTCTGCCTGAAAGGCAATGTCAGGAGAGTATGAGGACAAGACAGAGACTGGGAGAAAATATTTGCAAAAGACAAATCTGATAAAGGACTGTTATCTAAAATATACAGAGAACTCTTATAACTCAACAATAAGAAAAACACATACAGATGATGAATAAGAATGCGGAAAGGATGTTCCACATCATACGTCATTAGGGTAACATAAATTAAAACGACAGTGAGATACCACTACGCACCTATTAGAATGGCCAAAATTTAGAACACTGAGAACCAAATGCTAGCAAGAATGTGAAACAACAGGAACTCTCATTCACTGCCAGGGGGCATGCAAAATGATACAGCCACTTTGGAAGACAGTTTGACAGTTTCTAACAGAACTAAACATTTTTACCATACAATCTAGCGATCATATTCCTTGGTATTACCCCCAGGTAGTTGAAAACATATGTCCACAGAAAAACCTGCACAAGGATGTTTATAGCAGCTTTATTAATAATTCCCAAAACTTGGAAACAATCAAGATGTCCTTCTGTAGGTGAAGGGATAAATAAACTGTGGCACATCCAGACAATGGAATATTATTCAGAACAAAAAAGAAGAAACTTATTAAGCCATGAAAAGACATGGAAGAAGCTTAAATGCTTATTATCAACTGAAAGAAGAGAATTTGAAAAGGCCACATACTCTGTATTCCAACTACATGACATTCTGGCAAAGGCAAAGCTCTGGGACAGTAAAACGTTCAGCAGGTGCCAATGATTGGGGGAGAGGGGTGAGGTGAATAGGGGGAGCAAAGTGGATTTTTAGGGCAATGAAAATCGTCTTTATGATACTATAATGATGGAATCATGTCATTATACATTTGCCCAAACGTATAGAATGTACAACACCAAGAGTGAAATATAACATAAACTCTGGACTTGGGCATTTATGATGTATCATGTACGTTCATCAGTTGTGAAAATGTACCATCCTAGTGGGGATGTTGATAACGGGGAGGCTTTGCATGTCAGTTGGCTGAGGCTATATGGGAAATCTCTGTACCTTCCTCTTAATCTTGCTGTGAATTTAAAAATGTTCTAAAATAAGTCAACTTGATTTAAAAAGCAAATTCAAATATGTTATTAAATGTAATTAATCTTAAAGTAATAAATTTATTTATTAACACACATATCCTCTCTCGTAACATTTTTAAAATATCTAGTTTATAAGAAGTCATTCTAACAACATGCTGACACTTCTGCCAGTCATTGTTCCTTACTTAGGGGGATATTAGGGGGAAATAATCAGAACATTATTTTCTGAGAGTTAATTCATGATTGTCCTGCCTACGGTTATCCATTAGCTTTTATAACTGGATGTGACAGCAAGTTCTCAGAGATCTCCTGAGTGTCAGGTAAATTCCTAGTAGCCCTCATTAAGAAGGTATCCATGTAGCACCTTGATAATCAGGGTCAATCACTACAGCCAACATCCTAATGCCCTTTTTACCTCTTCATCCACATCACAAGGATCAGAATCATTAGGGCTTTCTTTGTTCCTTAGAAAAAAACTTCAGACATCACAAAACTGGCCTGCTAAGACAGCTGCTGCGACTTCTGTGGAAACAGTCAATCCAATCCAAAAAAAACTGTGCTGGCTTTTCTCTTTCAAATTATCTCAGATCTCTGAGTCATAGGCTACTATCTCCCCACATTAGTGAAACCTAAGAGAGCTTTATTTGAAATGCCAAACATCAGAGTGAAAGCTTTAGCAAGAGAACTAAATTGTGAAAATAAATAAGGCACAAAGAGAAGTAAGTAAATCTGGTTTTTGAGGAGCGATAGCTACCATCTAGAATATTGACTCAGTTTTCAAATATTCTACAGAGAAAAAAAGGCAACTACATAATTGGAATCTGAGTAACTTCACTAAAGAATCTATTCTGTAATCACATGTACATTAAAGACAAATATCTTATTGATCAATATATTATATAAATTTGGCAAATCTCTGTTGTCTACTCTGTTCACACCAGGTGATTACAAATTTTATTAAAAATGTATTTAGCAAGCCATTTTAGGACCTAAAGAGATAAAGTGAATAATCTTTAAGAAAAGTTGATACAACGAGCCACATATTTCTCTATTTTTATGTTTGGAAACTTTTAATCACATGCACAGATAAGTGGTTTTTTAAAATCATATTTAAATTTATGAATCACATGAACTAACAGTTATTATAAATGAAATGGTACTTAGAAATGTGAGTTCTTACAATAACCATAATGGTCAACAATACACTCTTTCCTTCTATACTGAATAAGGACTAAACCACACACGCACATACACATACTTACTAATCAGCCTCAAAAGCATCAATTTTTCTGAAGTTGACAGAGTCTTATGGAAATTCAAGACTTTTTCTTACTTTTTTCCCTTCTCATATTCTCCCCTAAAATGAAAATCTATTGGAGTAAGAGTTAAAGAGCACTGGAAAACAATCCTGACTACAGACTTTGATAGATGAAGTCTGAACTATTACTTAAGCTTCCTGTTGTAAAAATCAAATCCTTGCTACAAATTTATCTAGGCTTTTTTTATTACGTGTTTCTCCCACTGCAGGCATAAATATCATCTGGGTCTTCCTTCATGTGTGTTCTTCTTAGACAGATGGCTTAGTACCAAAACCTTTTGATTCTTTCAGAACAAGCACAGTTTCCAAATCCTATGTAGTCTGATAAATATGCTATGAAAGATCAGTCAGCACTGATGTAAACAGCCAAGTCCCGCAATGGCAAGAAAGAAAACCAGGTGATGGAGAAAGAACGTGTCCTCTCCCTCTCCCTGGAAACACCAGATATTGTGGATTCTAGGGGCCATGAGCAGCCACTTGCAATTTGAAAATTATTTGCACCAACATAATATTGGCAATACAGAAAACGAACTTCCTCTGGCTCAGGATTCAGGGTTTGTTACTACCATCTATTTCCTGGCTTCTCTACTGCAGAGGAGTGGGAGCAATATATGAATATATCTAAACATATGAATCTGAGCACTGTCCTGTTCAATTACACTTTTAACAGTGAGTGGTTGGTTTCTATATGCAAGGAATAAAGAGATGAGTAATTCTCATCAACACAATTCATCTCATCCACCTATGCAAATGCAGGCCTCTAGGTGGAGTCCTGAATCACCAGGACCCTCCTCTCATCCACAGGTAAGGCTGTGGGTCCTGATGAAGTTCACCCTTAAAAGTCTTAGCTACTCAGCAAATACTTTTTGCTCAGGCGTCTTCTCTGCACTTGGTATTCTCTCATCCCAGTCTGGCTTTCCTGTTTCCTTCCTGTTCCCTCTTACTTAGACTCTCCACTTGGAATGATGATCTAGTTGTGCGTCTTACCTGGACTGGTTTTCACTCCTGCCTCTTGGAAGCAGCTTTTTAGACCACTGACTTTGGTTTCTGGAGTCCCTGTTGCCACACCAAATCCAGCTCCTATGACTCTACCCCCAACACAAATCTCATGAAGAGTTTCTATATTTTTTTGAAAGAAAGCACAGGGTACAAGTAGGTAGAAGCAGTCTGTTCCACTAAGTCAAAAGCACCACAGATTGAATAATAACGAAAAGTAGAGGGAGATGTTTTACATGTAACCCTCAACTGTAATAGGTATGTAGTCTCAGAACTGTAAGACTGTGAAGAAAACAAAGGTGGCTCTGAATAGAGGAAATGTAATACAATAATACATAGTACACGTCCATTAAACCATTGCTCTCACAAGAGCAACCCTACATTGGGCCCTTCATAGAAAATATTCAAAAATTAATCTCTTTAATTAAACTTTTAAAATAAATCTATTTAAAGAGATGAGTTAAAATTTAAGTCTTGATTACAGTTTCAGGAATGATGTAGAGTTCAGTGAACTAAAACAATGACCATATAACAGCTTTAAAGGAGCTGAACTGGAATTCTTTGATCTAATCACACCTGAACCTATAGGAAGGATTTAAAACATAGATTCCTAAATCCAATCCCAACCTGCCGGATGAGGCTCTCCAAGGATCAGGATAAGAAACATTTTTAACAAGTGGTGCTGTAGTCCCTGAAGAAACCTCTGTCAATCACTGTTCTAAGAAAGATGTTTTTCATATATGACTGAAGCATTGTGCTGTACACCAGAAATTGACATAACATTGTAAACTGACTCTACTTCAATAAAAAATACATATACGAAAAAAGAATGGTCCTTTAGTTCTCCATTTTATCCTGGGTGCCTTGCCTCAAATTTGCTATAAAAACAAGTAATCAAAGTGTCAACTCCAAGAAAAATAAGAAGCAGAAATCAAAACAAAAGACCTAATATTAATCTACTGATGCTATTGACTCTGACTGATCAAACTGTTTTCGCTACCCACGTCCCATCTTGCAGCCTCAGCATAGTGTGGTACTTAAGAATGCAGAATCGGGAGACACGTGGCCTGGTTCCAATCCAGGCTTAGTCCCACACTCGCTCTATGATGCTGACAAGTTTTCTCCATTCTCCATTGTCCTCAGATGAAAAACCCATAAATAATACTAGTGTCTACTTCCTAGAGTCACTGTCAAGATTAAATTACTAAATACATGCAAATAGCTATGAACAATTCCTGGCATATAGAAAGCATTGAAGACCCTGAGTTATAATTAATATTATTTTCACTATAGTATTGGCGTGGATGTTAAAGAGTTAGAAAGATACTAAGTTCAAGTTAAAATAAATCGGGCTATAGAATATTGCAATATTATTTCTTTTCCTTTTAGCTTATTAGAAACAAAAATGTTCACATGCAAAAGAACTGAATTAAAGTACAGTGTGTATATATCTATGTTTGTGTGTGTGTGTATATATATATATACACTCTATAAACATATATACTTCTAAGGCTAGTAAAATTCAGCACATAATTTCTAAAAAGTAAAGAGAGACTTGGGTGGATTTATCTTCAAGTTGTTTGCTTAGGTCTAGAGAGTTGTAATTTCTCAAAAGAATCCTTGCCCGAGTAAATATGCCCCAAGACACATGAATGATAAATGCATTTCATACTGTAGAAGGTTTTCTTTCCAAAAACCAGTTATCAACTACTTAAATAAATTCCCACAGGCCATACCCATACACGTGGTCGAGTTCTGTGTTTCTCGTTTCTGTCACTTAATTGCTCTGAATTTGTATCTGGCTTTACCACAGGAAAGTTTGATGAATGGAATTTGCCTCAAAGCTGAGAAAAATAGACTCTTCTTTCAGATTTATTCTATACAGCATAATTTTCTGGGGAAAAATATGTAAAAAGTGTTTTGTGGCAACATATACAGAATCAGGAGTAAAATGGTAAGAAGAAAACATTGTCCAAAGGAAACCTCAGTGACTGGGATGAAACCCTCTGTTAGATAAATTTAACTTTATTAAACACACACGTCACTTATTATTTATAATTTTTCAGGGCCTAAGGTGAGTAGAGAAACAAAAAGTGAACTCATTAAGTAGGAATATTTTAAATTCATTTATACATGTAAAAAATTCCTTGTGTTTAGAATTGCGCAAATGTACTTGCTCCTACCCCTTTAAAAAATGCAAGCTACCTGTTACTCTTTTAGATTTAGATCAATGTTGTGTTTTTCTCCTCTACCCCTTGAGGAATGTATAAGTTTTTAAACTAAAGATATAGAATTACAGAAATCTTTCAACCTTGGAACACAGAAGTAAGTAGAAAGACTGAAATGAGCTTGTATCTCAGTCCTCAAACAACTAACGTAGAATATTGATAGCTGCTAACTTAAATCTACTTTAAGAGTTCCTACCATGCCAAAGTGCCTACCTAGTTTTCTAAACATCTCCCTCTTCTCAAAGTTAAAGGGCAGGTGGGCGCTTGGCAAAGGTGTCTTGAAGGAACTCGTCCAAGAAAGGTGATGCCAAGCAGGGAATTCCACCGTAAAACAGGGCTGAGTCTGAAAAGGCATTACAATAAATACACTGTAAACTACAGCCACCTCCAATAGGGACTGGGGCAGTGTGGAGGTTGGGAATCAAAGTGAGAGTGTCTAAGAAGAGCCTTCTGATACAGCCCACTGAAGAGACAGCATCTGGACTCCCGCAATGAGCAAGGCTTGATGTCCAGCCAGTGTGAGCCAAAGGAGGAAGAGCCTAGCTAAGTCAAAGGTGTTACTCTTTGTCCTCTCACCCCCATTCTCTTTGCTTAGACCCTCAAACCAACCAGAAGGTGGAGTGGTCAGAGGAGGCATGTGAAGGAACAACTACAGCTCAGCCTTGAGCCCCAGATCTGGCTGGGCAAGAGTGGGGGCTGAGGCTGTGCGAGGAGAGGGAGAACCTTTGAACTGGGTATGAGATTAAGACCTCGATGCAGCCTGGGCTGGATATATTCTTAGTATATTGCCTAGTACAATATATTCTTAGTATGTTACTTGAAAACAAGAAAATCTTCAAAGTTGAACTTTACTGAAAGGTTACAGGGTCTTCCAGAGCTGTCTTCCAGGGGCGGGAGATGTGCCAGAGCATACCTGAAGCTGGGGGGAGGGGGCGGAGGCTGGGGGACAGTCCTTTCCTACCTGCACACCCTAAGTCCAGGCCATTAGTAAACAAGTTACATCTAGAAATAATCCTTCATTCACTAATGTAAACTGTTTCTCTCTATTCTCTGAAAGAGCCCAAACCAAAGAGCCTTGGTATTCTCACTCAGACTGTCTATCGTGTAGATAACTTCTCAGATAAATAAGGAGGTTCATCTTGTTACACCTTTCTCTTATCCCCCTTTTTCTTTAATTCAAACTGTAAACTAAATCGATGAAGGATTATCTGCTGTTGTTTGCACCAGGTTTTTGGAGGTGGGGCAGAAAAAAACTAACTCCAAGTTTATTTTTTAAATGACAGCAAGCACTAAATAGAAAAACTACAGGTATTCATAGAGTTCATACATTCCTTCTATAGCAGTGTATCAGACGGTAGACTCTGCAATGTTTCCTGTAATCATTTGCTTCACAGTAAGCAAATAGTTTTGTGTTCAATTATCCAGATGAAAATGTGACTTGGCAAAAAAAAAGAAAAGTTAGTAAAATCCATGTTTAATAAAATTACACATATTTTTATAGCCTTGAACTAAATTTTTAGTTCTTGTCTGCCAGAGCCAAAGGAAAAAATTATTTTCTGCACCATTAGACTATGTCTCATTGTGTATTATCAAGGGGGTGAAATCTACAGTCCATATACTCAGACATGCAAAAATATGATTTTCTGTATTTTAAATTACTTACCTCATCTTGGCTCTCAAGCTACCTTTCCAATTTTGCCAACTAAATGTATCCTGATGGTTTTATTTGAAAATAGTCTATTTAGAGTAATTACTCATTTCCACATTTGTGCTTTCCCTGGAAGAAATTTCCAGATTTCTTCCTAACTTGGCCACTAGGTGTAAGATAGATTTAAATTTCCAATCAGCAAAGGGTAGGAAGTGTCCAGTCCTTATGATTTTCCTTGATTACATGACTCATCCCATTTGGTCAGAGCACTGACCTCTGTTCTCACTGTATCTGCTGAGATGTAGCCCTGCCTGCCTGGTCACTGCACACCCTAAAGTAGCATCCACAGAGCCATGACTGCTCCCCCTTGGTCTATTTAGAGTTAGGCTCATATGTGCTGCTGATAATCATGGAACTCTGCTTTGCCTCCAGTCCTCAAATGCCCCCACAAACTGTGGCCCCCTTATTCCAACCTCAGTCTTCTTATGAGTTATTCTCTCAGCACTTTCTTTTCCCATCCCCAACCTCTATTGCAATAGTCAAGGTTCTTTGTTGTAAGCAACAGAAGTAGATTTTTCCTGAATTGGGGATGGGGCTGTGTGAAAAGAACTATAAGAAGATGTTCTATGGCTTGAAGAAACAGATGAATATAAACCAGATTTGAATCTGGGCTTCTAGAAACATAATCTGAAACTATGCCATAGGACTTCTTTTTCTAAGAAGAATATAGTAGGTGGTAGCAGGTCAACAAACCCACTGCAGCAGGGAGAAAAAAATAGATGAATTATAAGAATTATATTCTTAAACACAACAGAGAGCTATGAAACAAAGAGGACTAGAAAGACTAAAATTTCAGTCCTTCCTAAGTGAGCTTAAAATCTTCAGATCTTTTTGACCCTGGTAGGGAAAAGCTGCTGATTTTTAAGAGCAGTCTGAGGATCCAGCTTGGATTAGGTAGAGATATTCTACTAAGGAAAAGGAATCAGTGAAGCCTGCGCAGTCCACACAGACTAGAGTGATATGTTAGAAACTAGAGCAACTCTGAAATCATGATCTGTTTTCCCTCAAAGGATATTTTTTGAGTTCTGGAATGGCACAAGAGCCTGAACGTTCTAGGCTGGAAACAAAGTAAAATCCAAGTTCACTAGAATGAGAAAGCCTGCCGCAAACATTCCACTGGTCTCCTCCTCAAGATCTTTGCCTGATTTTGAGCTCCTTGTGATAGGAAATCAATAATTATGCTCAAAAAAATCTGAAAGACGTAATTGAATCCCCTAGTTTCTCAGGGCTGAAAATATGGCAACTTGCCAGGTTCTCAATCAGAAGTCTGAGAGGACAATGACCACAGAATAGGGTCAAAACACAACTTGGCTAGGCCTTCCCAAAATTGCAACCCAAAACCAACCCAGGTCAATCCTGGACTAGATTGATATGACAGTGCCTCCTACTATCTGCCTAACAGAGTGAAGGAGAGACCAGCTCTGGCAGAAATAACATCATCAAATGGACATTCTGGATCTGAAAAACAAAACATCTGAAATTAAGAACTAGGAGAGGTGCTTAACAGCAAAGTGGACACAGCAAAAAGCAGGATTACTGAACTCAAAGATAGGTCAATAGAAAATATGCAATCTGAAGCACAGAGCGAGAAACAAAAAGCAAAACCAACAAACTACAAGGCATAAAAACACATAAGACATAGTCAAAAGCTCTAATGTACATGTAACCGAAATCCAAAAGTAGAGGAGTGGAAGAAATTGAGGCAGAAGTAATATTTAAAGTGATAATAGCCAAGACTTTTCTAAAACTAATAGAATGTAGCCACACAAAGATTCAAGAAACAAGCCTCTAGCAAGATAAACACAAACGCATCATAGCTGATAACAAATTGCTGAAATTCCAAGACAGAAAAAACAACTTAAAAGCAATCAGAGAAGAAAAAGACACACTATTTCCAGGAAAGCAACAGCGAGACTAACAGCTAAATATCCAATGACACCATGGAATCAAGAAGACAATAAAATGGCATTTTTTAAATGCTGACAAAAAAATGCTAATCTAGAATTCAATGACCAGTAGAAATATTCCCCCAAATGAAAGCAAAATACAGATATTTTCTGTAACAAAATAAAGAAAGAGAATTTGTCATCAAAATTAAAAGAAATACTACTATTCCAAGACTTTTTTTTTTCAATCCTACAGTTTGCTAGGAAATCATTACATTTTTGGAATTTATGTTACAAAAGCAAGATCTGAATTTTATGTTACTATCAAATAGTCCGTAGAGTCCTTCCAGGGGAAAAAGAAAAAAGATTCACACAAGCTAATTCTTCTCCTTCGGTCACTATCATGACTTTCTATGACAAAAATATTGAGTAATCTCTACATTTTTAAAATTTTGATATGATAGCAATTAATTTTGTGCTTCATGTACTAGGCATGCTCTAAATAAATACAGAAATGTGTATGAGTTTCTTGGTTTTCAGTCCAGAGGCACTGAAACAGAAATTAAAGAAAATGCTAAAATCTAGCTTGAGTACCTTTTTAGAGTTTAAAAAGAATTTTCATATACATGGTATTATTTAATGCTTACAGACTTATAAATAAGGTAATGGTATTCAAATTATATATATAAGAAAAATGCGTCTCCAATGAGTTAAGTAACATTGAGTAAAAGAGCATCTTTTCTCAAGTTAGGTGGTAAAAAAGTTTGGGAAGAACAAAATAAAGCTAAGCCTCAAAGAGATTAAGCATCCAGATTTCTTTACCCAAATTATCAGTTTTGTCCACTATCCAAAACAAACAACAGATATATGGTGTGTATGGTATGTATATCTGTGTATTCATTTTTATGCATAACAAATATAAACATTTCTATTCTAAAATCACCACATATTTAATAAATGTGATCTTTCAAGCAGGAGATACACAAAAGCAAAGCCGTAAGGATACGTTTTTAACTATCTAGTAATAGACGGCCTTCAGAGTTATATTAATAATGAGGTTAACACCTCTCCATCATTTTAAAGTCCCTAAAGCAGGTTTTTCTTTAATCTCAAATTTCAGATATTTTAAACAGAAGAGTAATGTAACAGACATCTCTGTACCCACAGTCAAATTTAAAGAGATATTAACTGTTTGTCATATTTCTTGTTTCCTTAATTTTTGATTTTAAAGTGGAAACAATTGCCCCATGATTCTCCCCAGTTTCTCCCCAAAAGTAGGCAATATTCTGAAGTTGGTAGTTTTATACGCACTCTGCAATACATGTATTTATAAACAACTAATACTAGTGTTTTTAAACTTTATATTAAAAATACGATTTTGTGACATACTTAAAAAATATGTTGCATATTTAGCCATGCTGAGGGCATGTTGATCTTATTTGTTTATTTCGTTTTTTGTGACGTGTTCCACTATAAATAATAAGTCACAGTTTACCAATTAGTTCTTAGACTTAAGGACAATTATTATTTCCCCTTTTTTGCTACTGCAAAGGCATTGTAATGAATATTTTTTGCATATCTCTTTCTGCTGCACCTGAGACTTCTCGAGGGCAGATATCCCTGGGGCAGATACACTTGCTGAATGTCATCGTCAACTTTATTAGATATTGATTAATGGTTCTCCAATTGTGTTATACCAATTTATACTCTCAATTTTAATGTTTAACTGAGCCCCTTTCCCAGATCCTCACCAACTCCAAGAGTTACCTGACATTATATAATATTTACCATTCTAGAGGATGTGAAAGATAATCTCATTATTCTTATAATTCTAATAGGCTTATTTGCCATTTGAGTCTCCTCTTCTGTAAATTGTCTGTATATGCCCTTTCCCCATTTTTTTTTTAGGTTGTGGGCCTTTTACCTATTGGTATATAGAAATTCTTCCTGAGACTTGGTCCAAAATTAATCTATAGAATAATCCTTTGTTATTTGTACTACAAATATTTTCTCCCAATCAAAATGAATGAATAATATGTCACAGGCCTGGTAAAGAAAAACTTTACCTTCACCATTGCTCTAACACTTCTCTGCCAGGAACACAATTTTATTCCAGTTGCTAATACCACCAGCATTGATGCACGTCCTATATTAGAAATTTGACCTTATAATCATTTCTAGTGTCACTTCCAAGAAATAGAAAGAGTTCACTATCACTTCTGTTTTTGCCCTTTATGTCCTCAAAGTCTTTCATGGATGTGTGTGATGGTGGAGCTACAAGATAAAGTGAATATCAAGCATTTTCAGCTTTTCTAGGAGAGATCATTTCTATCCCACTCAAAAAGAGGAGGCTCTCCCAAGTAAAAAGTAGTTTAGATGCTTTATGGACTGAACAAGTAACAAATATCCTCCCCATTGCCCTTTATTCACATTAATACTTAAAAGCATCTCTAAGCAAGTGAAACGGATTCTAGCCCAGCTTCCTTGAAGCTTTTGATCAGACTCATTTGTTTTTTTAATTACTGCAAAAATAAATGAAGTAATTTTTCTGTGGTTATGATGAATCTTCCAAAGAGAAGAAAAGATAAGATCTTCATATTCCACCAAGATAAGCTACAGATTATCCAGTAAATTTGTAGCTAAAATAAATTTCTCAAAGTACACTGAGTACAAAACACAGCACAGAGTTCACCATTCTTTTTCACAAATAAGTCACATTAATAGATTCCTTCTTAGCCTCAAATACCTGCTAATCAGGTCATTGACTTTCTGATTCACGAAGTCCAATAAAGAAGAAAATAAAAGAGACTTTGATTAAACACAAACCTGGGTTTAAATCCTACTTTAATTTTTATTGGCTTTGACTTTGGGAAAAATCCCTTAGTCTCTCCAATCTTTCATTTTTTACATTAAAATAAAACTATGGATACTTATCTTGCAGTGTATCATAAAGATTCAAGACTACATATGCTAAAATGCCAATGACACATTAAAAAAATGTTTACAGTGTACCATTAAGGAAACAAACTATCTTTAATGAAATTTAGAAATGTACATTTTTTCCCCTTGGAGAATAGAAGAAAATACAGGTTAATAAATTCTGCCATGGAATTACAAGTACTTAGGAATACATACAAAGAGAAGTTTCTCTGCTCTCAGTGTTTCCATAGACAATTCGAAAACAAATGAGAATCTGATGGATTCCATTTTGTTAAAAAAAAAAAAAAAAAAGAAACTAAACCAGAAGATAATAAGTGACTTCCTTGATTTCTTACAGTTAGATAAGAAACACTAGAACTTTTAAAATATTTCTCTCATGTTTGTATAAAACATATTGGACTTCATTAAAAATATTTCTTCAAATATCTTTTAGAATCATCAGAGTCTACTCTCAAAACCATATTTTCTGGGACAAAGTAGACTGGTTAAGAGTAATTATCTTCAATGTGAAATCAGCTTCCATGCACCATCCCTGACAGGTACTTCCCAACTGAAGACTATTAGATTTGAATCTCACCTGTGAGTTTATAACATGTAGGCAACCCAAAACATTTTAAGAAATTGACTTCGCAGAAAGTCGTGATTTGTAAATGCAAAGTTATGTATGAGAAATCAGTACATCTGACTACATTATGCGTTTACTCAGATGCCAAAATATTGCCTCAATTTCTTTGTTTAAGAATCAAGAAGCAAGAGTACACTGTGTCTTTTATCTGTAATCACATCATGAGGCATTTGGATCGTAAAAACATGAGAAGACATTTTTCAAAAAGCAAAAGTGAAAAAGTACGTAAGTACAAAATTTCAAAGTGCCTAAACGTTCTACATTCTGCATTTGTACCGGTATGCACTTTATACATTCTTCCAGCAAGAAAACCGGAAGCAGAAATTGAAGAACTTGAGGAACTGTGTTGTTTTTTAATATTTTTTTTTTTGCTTCAGCAATATGAGTCACATTCAAGTGTTTCCTTAAAGCACTAGAAACAGAGAATTCTTTCACAGTGTCAATTCAACTTTTCATACTGCTAAAAAGCTATAGGAAGTATTTTTCACACACACAAATTTCCTTAACGTAGAACATATGCTGAAAACTCTCAAAAAAATGTTTCCCACTTTAAAGCCAAGATGATTGTATCCAAAATTTGAGTAAAACAAAACTAAAAAAAATAAATTTTGTCTCTAGTTTCTTATGGCATGTTGTACCATCACAGATCCAGAAATATTGCAGGTGGTTATTTAAGTCATTTAGGAACACTCTTCATCTATCTTCTAATTAATCAAAGGGAAAATTAAGGAACAAGTGACTTGACCAGGGTTTTCTGGCTATTGAGTGGCAGAAATGAATCCAGGTTAGAAGCTGATGGCCTCCTGGCTGGCAACCTGATGCTCCTACATCTGTCTAACACTCTCTCCCAGTGGTTGGAAAAGTGGCGTTGAATAGCTGCACAACTGCATATATCATGATGATCTCAAATCATCAATGGACCTACACACTAGATTTTAGCAATACATTTCACATTCATTTATTCAAAAGTATTTTTCAACATCTTCCCTATGCCAGGTACAATGGTAGGCTTCAATTATATAGTAGCATGAGCCATACTTCCATAAAGCTTGATGTTCCATATAGGTGAAAATGTTTAAACAAATGATCCCACAGCGTACCATAAAAAGTGAAAGTGTGACAGAATAACAAGGATTTACTTTAGGGGGGAAGGGTATAATGCAGTGGTAGAGTGCATGCTTAGCAAGCACAAGGTCCTCGGTTCAGTCCCCAGCACCACCATTAAAAAGAAATAAATGAACAAATAAACCTAATTACCTCCCCCTCAACAATCAATAAATAAAAAGAGGTTTTTGTTGTTTTAAAGAAGGATCTACTTTAGATTTAGTAGTCTTAATGTGAAGTGATAGTTAAACCAACACCAAAATTTTTAATGTAATTTATCCAGCTTAAGAAAGAGAAGCCGCTTGTATGGCAGGAGCATATGTAATGCACAGAAAAGGCATAAGATAAAGTTCAAAAGAAAGTCAAGTATGCTCTTGTGAGCTTAGATAAGAGACCTCTATTTTATCATAATTGAATATAAAACTGTTCATGTTTTTAAGCAGGAAACGGCATGGCCTTATTTTCTTTTTTAGAAGATCATTCTGGATACTGCATGAAGAATGGATAAAAGGCAGTAGGAGTAGAAATTAAGAGGCAAGTAAAAATGCAAGTCTGACTGACCAAGATAAAAAGCAAGACTCAAATTCCTGAAATCAAGAATGAAAGAGAGGTAATCACTACAAACCTAACAGAAATTAAAACAAACAAACAAAAGATTATATGAGAACACTATGAAAAACCGAATACCAACAAATTCGATAATCTAAATAAAATGAGGAAATCCTAGAAAGGCACAAACTACCAAATCTGACTCAAAAAGAAATAGTAAATTGGTATAAATCTATAACAATTAAAAAGATGAATAAGTAATTTAAAGTTTCCAGGTGGCTTGACTAGTAAATTTTACTATTTACAGAAAAATTAACCCCAGTTCTTCACAAACTTCACAAAAAGAGAAGGAAAGGTCTCTATGAGACTAGTATTACCATGACACCAAAACCAAACAAATACATCTCAAGAAAAGAAAATATATTTCTTATTAGTAAAGATACAAAAATCCTTAACAAATATTAGCAAACCTAATCCAGTAGTACAACCAGCCCTTATATCCACAGTTCCACATCCATACTCATCCATGAGTATGACCAGCTGTGAATCAAAAATAATCTTTAAAAAAATTCCAAAAAGTTTAAAAAACGAAAACTTGAATTTGCCTCACACTGCCAAGTATTTACACAGCATTTACATTGTATTAGTTATTATAAATAATCTAGAGACGATTTAAAGTATACAGGAAAATGAGCATGAGTTATATATACACAAATGCTGCACCACTTTATATATGGGACTTGAGCATCTGTGGATTTGGGGATCCACAGGGGTTCTTGGAATCTTTGGTTCTTTGCAGATTGCCAAGGGACAACTATATATAAAAATTATACACCATGACAAAGCGGAATTTACTTTGAAAATTCAAGGTTGGTTTAACATCCAAATATCTTTTAATATAAGATACCTTATTAATGAAATAAAAGGCACATCACCTCAATAGACCCAGAAAAATATTTGACAAAATCCAACACTTTTTCACAATTAAAAAAGAAAAATTCAGCAAACAAGGATTAGAAGGGAAATACCTCAACTCAGTAAAGGACATCTGCAAAACACATCTAGTTTCATTGTAAAAGGAGAAAGACTGAATGCTTTGTCCCCTAAGAGTCAGAACGAGACAAAAGTGTCTGCTTTCACCATTTCTGTCAACATTGTACTGGAAGTTTTAGACAGAACAATTAAAGCAAAAATAAATGAGATAAATTCAGATCATAAAGGAGGCAGTTAAACTATCTCTATTTGCAGTTGCCACAATTTGTACACAGAAAATACTAACATGCATTAAAATAACGGCTAGCACTAATAAATGAGTTTAGCAAGGTTGCAGCATACGAGATCAATATACAAAAATCAGTTATATTTCCAAGCACTATTAATGAATAATCCAAAATTAAAATAAAAAAAAACTTATAACAGCATCAAAAAGAATAAAATACTTAGGAATGAAATGCAAGACTTAGAAAGTAGAAGACATATTCTAAAACATACAAAATATTGTTGAAAAATTAAAGAAGATCCAAACAAATGAAAATATATCTCATGTTCATAAGTCAGAAAACTTAATGTTGTTAAACTTAATATTGTTGTTAAGCAATATTCCCCAGATAGAGCTACAGATTAATGCAATTTCTATAAAAATCCTAACTTTTTTTGCAGAAATTGGCACACTTGTCCTAAAATTTATATGGAAATTCAAGGGACACAAATTAGCAAAAATAATCTTGGGAAAATAAAACAAATTTGGAGTACTTCTCAATATCAAATCTTACTGCAAAACTATAATAATCAAGACAGTGGCATTGGGATAGATATAAAGTAATGGAATAGAATTGAGAGTTCAGAAACAAATCCAGGCACTTATGCTCAACTAATTTTTGACAAAGATGCCAAGACTATCTCAATAGGAAAAGAATAATCTTTCCAACAAATACTGCTGGGACAAATGAACATACACATGCAAAAGTATGATATTGGACCCCTATTTTAAATTAAAACAAAATTAATTCAAAATGGATTATAAACCTAAATGTAAGAACCAAACTATAAAACTTTTAGAAGAAAACATGGAGTAAATATTCATGATCTTGGGTTAGGTCTTACATACAACACCAAAAGCATAAGTGACAAAAGGAAATTTGATAAATTGAATTTTGTCAAAATTTTAAAATTTCTGTGCTGCAAATGATACTATAAAAAAGTGAAAAGACAATTTAGAATAGGAGAAAATATTTTAAATTATTCATCTAATAAGGAACTTGTATCCATGATATATAAAGAACCCTTACAACTAAATAATAATAATAAGTAATAATGAGAACTCTTACAACTCAGTAATTTTTTAAAGTAATAATCCAATTAAAAATAGGCATTTCTCCAAAGAAGATACTCAAATAGTAAATAAGCACATGAAAAGATGCCCACATCATTCATCACTAGGGAAATGTAAATCAAAATGACAATGCAATTTTATCTTTACAATTCATCTTCACTAGTCTTCAATGGTTATAACAAAAAGGACAAACAATAGCAAGTGTTGGTAAAAACATAAAGAAATTAGAACTTTTATTCATTGCTGCAAAGAATGTAAAGCTGGTGCAGCCATTTTAGAACAGAATTTGGCAGTTTTTCAAAAAGTTAAACATAGAGTTCCCCTATGACCCAACAGTTCCACTCAGAGGTATATTTTATCCAAGAGAAATGAAAATAAATGTTCATGCAAAAATGTGTACACAAATGTTCATAGCAGCATTATTCATAAGAGTCAAAAAGTGGAAACAGCTCAAATGTCCAGCAAGTGATGTATGAATAAGCAAAATGTGTTTTATCCACACAATGGAACATTATTCAGCCACACAAAGCAATGAAGTACTGATAAAGGTACAACATGGATGAACCTTAAAACCCTATACTACACGAAAGAAGTCAGTCACAAATGACCACACATTCTAGGGTTCCATATATATGAAATGACATCTGGGAAAGGCAAATGCACAAAAACAGAGAGTAGGTTCGTGGTTGCTTGGGGCTGGGAGCGGGTGGGAAGGGATATGGGGAGTGACAGCTGATGCATTTGGCATTTCTTTTTAGGGGATGAAAATGTTCTAAACTGAGATCTTGGTGATGGTTGCATAACACTTTGAATATAATAAAAACCCACTGGATTGCACAACTTTCAAGGGGTGAATTTAATGGTATGTGTATTTAACTCAATAATAACTTTTTTTTAAGAAAAGAAAAAGAATGCTCTGCACTGAAGAGACAGTGGTATTGCGAACAAGAACAGCGGTAGTGGGTATGGAAAGAAAGGTATGTACGCGATAGATCTGATACAGAGGAAAAGGGGAGAGGGGCATCACAGATGGCTTCCTCTTTCTGGCTTGACCAGCCAGGTATACAGAAGTATGATGGGCTGAGACAGGGAGATCTGGGAGAAAAGACAGGGAACATGGAGGGAGAAGTAGTCACAAGTTCTGTTCATACGTTAGTTTTCAAGCACCCAGAAGGTAAGCCAGTGGAAACAGCAAGTAGGTGGCATGAATGTGGCACTGTCCAGCAGATAAATGGCACATCAAGATTATGGAAGTAAATGAGATCAACCACAGCAAGACTGTAGACACATAGATGACAGTGGCTCAGGATAGAGCCCTGATGAGCTCCAGAATTTAAAAGTTAAAGAAGAGTGATGATGACTGTAATAGGGCATTTCAGCATTCCTCATAGCTTGAGTGTGTGTACACTCTGAATTCTCCTTTGCGCCAGTTGGATCACTTTACAGGTTTCTTCATTAATTAATAGTTAAATAATATCTTTGACATGTGTTTATTTTATATTTGTATGAAAATCATGGTTTTACCTTTTTAAACAATTATCCTACAAACAGACAACACACTGTTTAAAATACTCCCATGGTTCCACATTGTCCTTCATATAAGAAACCAAAATCCTTAAATGAGTACCAGTGTGCCGTATGACCTACCCATCTCTCCTGCCTCATCTCTATTCATTTCCCCCCTTTTGCTTTTGCTTCTCCAATTATTTCTGATCTTTAGTTCTTCCATTACCCACGCTCTTTCCTGCTTAGATTCTTCACCAGCTCCTCTGCCTGGAGTCCTTTGTCTTTTCTCTTTCTCCTCTTTACTAAGTATCCCCTAGCCTCATCTGTGTGGTGTTCCGTAACCACTTCTGCCCAAGCCAGGTCCTTTATTCCATGTTCTGTTATTATAGCCCCAGGAAACAGCACAGCTTAATGCATAAAGAACATGTAATATTTGTTGAAGAAATAGATGAGTGAATGAATGTTACCTAATTCCAGCTCTAATTGTTCTGATTTGTTGGTTGTATTTTTTGAAACTGAAGGAAAGTCTGCCAGGGCATCTGCTTTTAAGTTAATGATTTAACTGAGCCAAATGCAAGATTTGAAATACACTTTTTTCCTCTAAACTCAATTGTCCCCGTAAACGGCCAAGGCAAATTTCACCCACAGCATGCACAGCACAGTACATAGCTGCAGAGCCAGATTTCCACTGCCTGCTTCTCGTCTTCACTCAGCCCCTCAGAAATTGGATGTTTTTCTCTGTCTGAGGGGAAAAAAAAGGCAAGAGCAATACGATCCATGTCTCCATGCTCTGAGGCCTCAATTAGCCCCCTGGGTTTCTCCTAGAAGGGAGGTCCCTCCAAATGACTCGTGTTCCTGACAGGGGGCCTGCCTCTTTAGGTGAAGAAGTTAGTCCTGACACGTCATCAGTTACACCGCTAGACATCCATTTGGACATTTTATAAAAAGGCAAAACCAGGATCACAGCACAAAAGGTTTCTGCCATATGAAAAGCCCTTTTTTCAGTCTAACGTGTCCTTGATTTTGCTGATAAGTGAGATCACATCCCCCTGCAAGTAGTTCCTCCTTTGCACCCTCTCCACTCCCATGTTGGGATGGGAGGGTAGGAGTGGGGGATCAACCCAGTCAATTAAATGTACACACATCTATATAAGGAGCTTAAAAATATGCCTAAAGATTGATTTTCTTCTGCATTTTTATTGGGTATGGATTCACCTTTAATTTTATAATATTGTCAATTTTTTCTATATTGTGAGACTTCACTTGTCACAAAAGAAAGAGGCACTATAATGAGGTGCCAGCCCCCCATTATTAATAGTTGTATCTACCACAGATGGCTGTATCTACCAACCTATTTTTTAGGGAGACTGCAAAGCTATCCCCAAAATCGTCATCATACGACTGTTTGCTTATATTTTATATAAGTACAAGGTAATGGTAATAATTGACATTTAATGGCCTGGCCTCCCCTGATGTACCCCTGACTTGATGAAGTGCCTCCTCCCCAGGCTGGGGTTGTCCCTGCAGTTTCCTCCCACTCCCAGTCGCTTTGCTTTCTACGAGTTGAAAGAGACTGTGTGTGGGAATATGAGAGTCTGGAGTCCATAGTACCCATAACCCTCTGAGACGTGAGCCAAATTTGGGGGGAGCATGGGAAATTGCAGTAAGTTCTGAAGTTCAGGTCTCAGTTTCAATTCAAGGGTCCTGCTGAGATTTAACAGACATCAGATGATCAGGTTCGGAAGGCATCTATTTGGTTTCACCCACCCCTCTTGCCCTAGCATCCCCAAAACATCTAGCAATAGACCCAGTCCTAAGTCAGGAAGAATACAATAGAAGTTAGAACTATTTCCTTTTTGTGCCTCCTTTACAAGCTGACAGAAACTTCAGTATGAGCATTAATTCACCTTTCCTAGTTCCCTCTTTCCCCATGCAACCTTATTCCCTCCTTCACACAGGTTCTTACACCTCTTTGTCTTCATGATAGTACTGATCACATCCTAGCGAGGCTGGTTGTATGTGATTTTGTCTCTTGCTTTCTAGACTATGATTCTTTTAAAGGTAGAAAACAGGTATTATTTTTCTTAGTATTCTCAAGGCAAAGCTCAGGAATTAGCATAAAGTAAATAGACAGCGGATGGCTTTAGAATGGATGAAGAAATTACACTAGCATTTTCAGCCTAAGAGCATTTTAATAAATTACTTGAAGCCAATGCATTCATTCTGAACCAGAGAGCTGACATTAGACATCAGGTCAGAGTTTCTCCCTTGGCTTCACTAGATGTGCATATCAAGCCAAATCCATGGTCTGATACTTAGCTATTTATGAGATACCAGAGTTCTAACCAATCAAATAGGCGTTCTTTATATCAGAGCAGTTACAAATGTCTACCTGCTTTTCAATGCTGGTGAGACAGTCTGGACTGTGTAGAACTGTAACGTCTGACTCTCCTGTACTCTCTTACAGCCTAGGCCAACTCCAGGCCTTAGGAGACACATTTACTCAAAGCAGAAAATGTCCATGGAGTGTCTTCTAAATAGTGTTCTATCAGATATCGGCTCCATCTTGATCCTCTCCCTTGGTCCTCAACCCAGAGTCCTTCAGTTCTCCAAAGATGAAAGCTTTTCTCAAGCGAAGACATTCCTGGCCCCAAATTTTACCCTCAGAAACAGAAATAAGAAATAAGTAAGGGAGTAATCTCTGTTCTACCTTTCCATTTCGCCTAGTTTTATGACCATTTACTCCTACCACAAAGGTCCCGTTCTTGGACGTAGGAAATATGATAACGATTTCTCTTTAACATGGCCTCCTCTTACCTGGGGTGGAATGAAGGATCAGGGTATATCGTCCAAGCAAAATCAGAAGCAAATACCATAGTGGTGTTTTAGGATGAACTAAAGATTTAAAATATCTTTTTTTTATAACGATATCATTTATAATGATGACACCTAGTAAAGCCTTTTCTCTGGGAATACCATGAGAAAGAAAGGAAGGTGGGAGGGAGGAAAGAATGAAAGAAGAAAGACATTATCATCCACTGCAATTGCCATCTTTGTCTTCCAGTGGTTTAGAAATTAAGGGGAGCAGGTGACTTATTTGATTTAGTTTTATTTGAGTTTTATTTCAATATTTATGACATAGCTGTTAGTTTCTGGCAGAAGGCTGAGACCCTTAAAAAACTGCATCCGTGATTGTATTTGCACAATCTGTCAAAACCTGAATAAAACGATCCAAGCTGCTTAAAATAATAAGCTAGTAGTTTTAGAAGATTAAATTTTCAGATCTTCCACATCATATGAACATTTTTCTAAAATTATTCTCTAGGGGTTGATTCTCCATTCCCACAATAATATCCCTTCACACACTATCTTTTTTAAAAGACAGGCACATTTCTATTTTATGTCCTATTATGGTGTATCAATCTAGGGTGTAAAAGATTTATAGTTGCCAAACAAAGGCACAATTCAAAATCTCGGGGTTAGAACTGAGAAACTGGATAACATTAACAACTGCATAGAAAATTCTTTTGCAAATCAAGTGGTTTCTAACCCTTTGCTTTTAACAAAATTAAAGAAGACCCTAACTCAGCTGTCCGCTAGTAAATCATTAAAAATTATTTTTCATAATAGATCACTAAGATGATTTTTGGTATATTACTTGGAAGGAATTTCTTTCAGTGATCAACTTTTGCCTGACAACCAACCCTAAAACCTGGTGGCTTAAAATAAGAAACTAATATTTCTCTTTATTCTGTAGGATGGGAATGTGGGCTAAGATTAGCTGAGTAGCTCTGCTCCTAGTGATGAGAACTAGGATTATTCATTCAGTTACTTTCAGTGAAATAAAAGTCCATAGAGGCTTCACTCCCATGTCTGGTGCTTCTGACCCCTCCTGGTGACTCCGTTGGGTTTTCTCCCAGTAGAGCAGAGTAGGGACATCTTGCAGGATGACCAGCTTCAAGAGATACATTGTGGCTGCGAGGCCTGGAACTCTCATAGTGTCACTTCTTCCAAAGTCAATCGGTCAAAGCAAATTACAAGACCAGCCTCAAGACAAGGATAAAGGAAACAGATCCGTCTTCTTGTTGGGTAAAACAGCATGCATACCTACAAGGGAGGAACTGACGGTAGGCATCTTTGGAGTTCAAAGAATTGAATGACATCCCTGTAACAAAACTTTTTTTATTCCCAAAAACTCTTCACACATTTTTCAGGAATACTGAGCACTGTTCAAAGGATGGCAGATACAATAATGAACTGATTTCGAGTCCACATTCTAGTAGAAAGTGACAGAAAAGAGAATGAGATTTTGTAAGAAAAGATAATTTATGAAATGTCAGCAATTATTGTGGACTCTGAGGTGACAATTTAAAATGATACATCAGTCATTTATTTAACGGAACTTTGCAGCATGGCCACACCACACTGCAGGAGGAGCTCTCAGAAGTCATTTCTGTATTACTTTACGTTCATGTGGTCAAATAAAAGGCTTATTTTCAATGTTTTAGTTATAGGAAAGCCTGGAATCACAGGTTGGAATGAATTTCTGGTTTTAGCTCATTATTCCAATAAAAGCA
Source organism: Vicugna pacos (assembly GCF_048564905.1). Taxonomy (NCBI): domain Eukaryota; kingdom Metazoa; phylum Chordata; class Mammalia; order Artiodactyla; family Camelidae; genus Vicugna; species Vicugna pacos. The sequence goes on along the minus strand of NC_133000.1, from coordinate 10,749,192 downwards.
TATGGTTTTATATATAAGCAGAAGAAGATCCCTGCTGTTTGAAGACTAAATGATGACAGGATTATAAAAAGTTCTGTCTGAGAATGGTTTTCAGTCATTTGATGAGGAATTTCCTGTATGTTCTGGTCTTTGCAGGCGAAGTATCCTTTTATTATTACTAAAAATATTCCTGCTTTATATGAACAATATATTATATTGTACAGTAATATGTTATGTAATATACAATTTGCTTAATAAAATGTATTGTACACATAAATATTTATGTAGATAACTATTAATGTTTTAATGTTAAGCAGTCTACATACATGGGAATTAATAGCTAGGTATGGGAGTTCTATCAGTGTGTCCATGAGCCATAGTGTTGCCAGCCCAGCATCTACACTCTAAACACAGCACTTCCTCTCACAATCTTAACTGACATGTCCATACAGCAATCTCCCATGAGTCACGCTTGCACATCAGGACCGTTCCACTGACCACTATTGGCTGGAGCAAGCTTGGGCACCTGATCCAATCTGGGGCTGAGAGAAAGAAGCTAGTCCTTGTTGATGTAACTAGACCACAGAGAAGAGAAGGGTACTGTGGGCTGGCATTTTCTACCTTTCTCCAGCAAAGCAGAGAATCCATTCTTCAAAGAGAGAGAAAGAAGAATGTCTATAAGTAAGGATCTTCCTGGGACTTTAAGCAACTAGAGCCAGTCCCTTCCCGTCCTTGAGTTCTGGAAAACATCTCTGTACTCTTCTAATGAATTCCCTTTTTCTCTTTCAGCTAGCTATAATCACAGATGAATATTAATCAGAGTTCAAGGAGAGAAGTCATAGGTGAGGAAGTGGAGCAGGCCAAAACTAGGGAAGAGAGTTAGGTAGGAGAAAATAAGAAATAAGAATCAACAGCAAGGTGGTCCATGATAAAATAAAGCAGAAGCATATGTGCCAAATGAACAAATCACAAATTGATTCTAGACTGTCATTCAAACACTGTCACATTCCTTCTGTAGAGTCTGGACCAAACTATAGCTAACAAGTGACCAAATAGAGATGCATGGTGTCTCTCTCCTCTGTATCTTCTGATCATGCTCTCCCCAAGGGCTCTTGGTCCCAATCTTAACAATGACAACAAGCTTATATTTCTTAAAAAAAGAAAGATATTTCTTTCCTTCTTTCTCCATCAAACAAAATTTTTAAAAATAGACCTATCTCCTTCCCCCTCTTGCCCTTACTCAGTCAAGTGGCTTTTTTCCTCTCCATCCCATCAAAGATGCTTTTTCAGAAACATTCCCTGGTTCCTCAGACTCCCTCATTACCATGTGACTTTGTTCCCAGAGTCTATCTAAACAAATCTCTTCAATCTAGTCCCTCCTCTGTGGTCCTCTCCAATAGCCCTAGTTGAGGACCTCATCCTCTTTTACTGAGACTAATGCAACAGCCTCCTCATTGGTCTCCTTGTTCTCATCCCTTCCTCTTTCCAATCCATCCCTTAAAATATCAAGAGAATTATGTACTAAAAACACAAATATGTCACTTAAAGACCTTCTAAGACCTCTTGTTGCCTCAGAATGAATCTAAATTTCTTAATTTGGCTATCAAACCACTTTCATTTTTACCCCAGCTTTTTTTTTTTCACAATTCACCTTCCACAAACCCCTCCCCAGATACTAGTTGAGACTGTAATGCCATAATCCAAAACACACACTTAATGCTTTTGTGCTTTCTTTATTGCTGCCTTTGTCTGAAGTGTCTTTTCCCTCCATACATACCATCTCCCCATTCTATGCCTCATGAATTTTTTGAAGTTTTCCTCTGTGAAACTTTGTTTTTAGCAGCTACTAGAGCTCATAACAGATATATTTCCTTGTGACACTAACAGAGCACTTGCCACAATGTATAGTGTGGCTTGTACAGTCCTCCCATGGGACTATAAGCCCTTAAAGGCCAAAGACACTGCATTATTAGTGTTCAGATCTCCAATGCCTAGAAATGTCCCTTTAAATACTAAATAAATGCTTATTAAATCAAGTCAAGTTATTAAATAGTCAACCTGCAGGTAAAAAAAAGTCACTTCTATTCCCCGTGATTCCACTGACATAGAAGTACTTCCATTTTTAAAATAACAAGCCAATAAAGTCATTTATTCATTCATTTATTCAACACTTGATTCATTCTATTCCCCAAACGCATGTTGTTTAGTAATTAAGTTGGGCAGAAGTATCTTCAAAGCCCTTACTATAATAATTTTTATTTAAATAGTGAGCAAAAGTTCCAGAGTTGGCAGTAGTCAATAGTCCTAGGTAAGTAGTCCTATTCAAATGGACATTGCAGTACAGTAAGCAAAATAAGAACTCGGGTACTTTTTAAATACCTGCATTTTATTTTAAACTACACAGATTTCAGAAACAAACCCGAAATTAAATGTTGAATACGTTTCAAATTCATATAAGAATAAGCTTATTACAAAACATTGCAAATATGTCTATTTTTAAATATATGTTTATTGGCAGACAAAATTAATTCTTACTCAAAATATAATCAAAAATACATTAAGATAGAGAAAGATTAGTCATCAAATTCTTGCTATCAAGTAGTCTAAGTTATTAAAATATTTACATTATAAAATAAATTAGCCAGCATATTCTAGAAAAAAAATCAAAACTTAGTGAAAAAGGTTAACTCCAAAATGCTTTTCTTTTCCAAAGTATTAAGGGAGGTGTACAAGAATAAAGGGGACAATCTAAGGTAATAGATTTTATACCTAAATGATTTTCCACCTTGAGAAATTTCACCTGCGCCAATTTTGTAATTTGTTGAGTTCTTCCAATTGTTTCCTTGGTCCAAGTTGTCTGGAATAATATTCTGAATGTTAGCACTTTTATGAAGTTAGTATAGCTTTACTGTTTCTGCCAAATGTCATTACCTCATTTTTCAAATTGAACTATGGAAATAATTGGAACCATCTTATACAGACCTTTGATGACCTCAAGTGAAGAAATGAGAAAAGCAAAGATATAATAGCTAGTGAAACTCTTCTATGCTTTGTGATTCAAATTGTATCAATATGACTCACCAAATCTACCAGCATTTGCTTAATCTGAGATGTGAGGCTATATTATGAACAAGTAAATGATTAGACATTTATATGACCCAGTTTTTGTGGCTCTGTTAGCCAATGGATTGCCTCATTTTGATCCACAAAAAGTCAACCAGCCATATAGACACAGTCAGGACATAAGCCAGAGATCTAAAAATGATCAAAGAATCTTACTGGCCTCCAATTCAAGACAGTGAAAAAAGTTCAAAGACTATGTCTGGTACCATACTGTCACCCACTTTCCCCCTACTCTGACCCTCCCAGATTTATGTTCTCATACATTCAATCCTCACTATTCACAGGTTCCATAATTTTGAATTCACCTACTTTCTAAAATTAATTTATAACCCCCAAATCAATACTACACACACACACAAAAAAACACTTTTGTGATAATTCATGGACATGCTCGGAGCAGAAAAAAAAAATTTGAGTGGTCCAAAGCACTCGTTCCCAGCTGCAGTCAAAAAAGGTGACACTCCGCTATTTTGCTTCACTCTAACAGAGGTGGCCAGAGGATGGAGATGGTAGGAGCAGTGGGGAAGCTCCAGTTCTGGGGCCAGCTGGATGGGGTTTGAATCCTAACTCTAGCCCCTATCAGTCGGGCAGCCTCAGGCCAGTCAGTTAACATTTCTGAATCTTACTTTCTCTTCTGTACTAGGATGAGTTGTTTTTAGGATCAAAGATTACACCCTATGTGAGATATACGTACCCCTAGGAGCTAATTCAATGTTTACAGCAACTGTATAGAACACAGCTAATATGAGTATCAAGCATTCACTGCATCTGGAAATTGGTGATGAGATTCGGAGGCACTGCAATGGCTTAAGTTTGCACTCTGAAGTGACTGGGAGAGATCAGTCTTACCCCAGGCCTTATGTGCCCTCATTTTTACATATACTTCAATATCATTACATCCTTTACCAATGTAACTGCAGGAACTTATGTGCTACTTACTTTCTATAATTAAATTCCCTTTCTATTTGCTATATGAGATTATTCACTGAATTGTTCAAACCATGTGGAAGAACCGGCTTGTGCAAGCTACTCATTGGCTGACGTATTTCTCTTATAATATTACTATATAATATTTATGTCAGTTCACAACTGAAAAAAGAACAATTATCAAGAAGCAGTTTATAGCAATTTCTTGCCTCATGACAGATCTTCCACCTGGCTAACTGCTGCACTTGGCTTAGATGTAAGCAAAAGTACAGGAACCGTAGAATTAAATTAGGGATTTGTCGATCTCAATTGAACTGAAAAATAGCCCTTTTAAATTAGAAACAAATTACGTATTGCTGAAATATAAAGAACTCAAAACCCATTAGATTATTAAATTAAATGTTTTGAACACTTAAATATATTTTAAATGGACAAAGGGTTGGAATAGCCCACTTTAAAAGGTAATAAAAACCAATAAGCACAGGACAAAATGCTCAAAATCATTAGACATCACAGAAATGCAGAATAAGTCACCATGAGATATCACTACACAATCACTAGAATGACTAAAATTTTAAAAGACTGATAATACTAAGAAAAATTGGAACCCTCATACACTGCTAATGGGAATGTAAAATGCACAACCACTTTGGAAAACAGTGTGGCAGTTCCTTATAAAGTTAAATATATACTTATCATACACCCAACAAATCAACTCCTAGGTAATTACCTAAGGAAAATGAAAGCATATGTCCACACAAAGACTTCAGTACAAATGTTCAGAGTTTTCTCATCACTAATGATTTCTCTGGTCTTGCCCCATGTCTCGTAAACCAGACCAACCCAAGAAGAAGTCGTGTAGCAGGTACCCAAAAGAAACAACCTCAGACTTACCAGCTTGGTTCACAGACTTACACTGGATACTCAACTTGATCCTGCCTTCTGTTCCATTTCTGACCTCTAGATCCTCAACATTTTGCTTAGTCTTCTGTTCTGGACCACAGTACTGTCCCTCTAATTTAATCATGAATGTAACTGATTTAGTCATCTCGTTTGAACAATCTGTTCCCAAACTTTGTCTTTTCTAATCCCAGGCAGTCCTCAAGGTCACTACAATGAACCTTGGTGGTTACTTCTCCCCCCACCAAAATATCTGCATCCCCTACCCTTGAATGAGTTTTGGACATCTAGGTGGCTGTAACTAGAAAACCTTTTATTTTTTTTAACATTTTTTATTGATTTATAATCATTTTACAATGTTGTGTCAAATTCCAGTGTAGAGCACAATTTTTTAGTTACACATGAACATATACATATTCATTGTCACATTTTTTTCTCTGTGAGCTACCATAAGATCTTGTATATACTTCCTGTGCTATACAGTATAATCTCGTTTATCTATTCTACATTTTGAAATCCCAGTCTGTCCCTTCCCATCCCCCACCCCCTTGGCAACCACAAGTTTGTATTCTATGTCTATGAGTCCATTTCTGTTTTGTATTTATGGGTTTGTTTGTTTGTTTGTTTGTTTGTTTGGATTCCACATATGAGTGATCTCATATGGTATATTTCTTTCTCTTTCTGGCTTACTTCACTTACAACGACATTCTCCAGGAACACCCATGTTGCTGCAAATGGCGTTATGTTGTGGGTTTTATGACTGAATAGTATTCCATTGTATAAATATACCACCTCTTCTTTATCCAGTCATCTGTTGATGGACATTTAGGTTTTTTCCATGTCTTGGCTATTGTAAATAGTGCTGCTAAGAACATTTGGATGCAGGTGTCATTTTGGAGTAGGATTCCTTCTGGAGTGGGATTCCTGGGTCATATGGTAAGTCTATTTCTAGTCTTTTGAGGAATCTCCATACTGTTTTCCACAGTGGCTGCAACAAACTGCATTCCCACCAGCAGTGTAGGAGGGTTCCCTTTTCTCCACAGCCTCTCCAGCATTTGTCATTTGTGGATTTTTGAATGATGGCCATTCTGACTGGTGTCAGGTGACACCTCATTGTAGTTTTGATTTGCATTTCCCTGATAATTAGTGATATTGAACATTTTTTCATGTTCCTATTGATCATTTGTATGTCTTCCTTGGAGAATTGCTTGTTTAGGTCTTTGGCCCATTTTTGGATTGGGTTGTTTGGTTTTTTCTTGTTAAGTCATATGAGCTGGTTATATATTCTGGAGATCAAGCCTTTGTTGGTTTCATTTGCAAAAATTTTCTCCTATTCCGTAGGTTGTCTTTTTGTTTTACTTATGATTTCCTTTGCTGTGCAGAAGTTTGTAAGTTTAATTAGGTCCCATTTGTTTATTCTTGCTTTTATTTCTATTGCTTGGGTAGACTGTTCTAGGAGAACATTTTTGAGATGTATGTCAGATAATGTTTTGCCTATGTTTTCTTCTAGGAGGTTTATTGTATCTTGTCTTATGTTTAAGTCTTTGATCCATTTTGAGTTTATTTTTTAAAATAGAAACTCTTTTAAAGTAGAAGATGTAAATCTTTGTAAACACTTACACAATGCCTTTATTTTCACTGGTCACTGCATTATATCTAGTAAGCTATTATGTCTCTAAATATTTAAAGGGAGTTCTGCACATACCTCATTTGGAAGGCATTTATTTCAGCTGAGTTCAGTCATAGTTAATTTAAAACACAGACTGCATTTTATGATCCTTTGAGCTGTCTAGAAAAAAAATATCAATTTTAGAAATAGGGCAAAAAATACACAAAAAATAGGTGTTTTGCAGGTTTTCTTTGTCAACATACTGTTGACTTGTAGAATTTATTTGAAGAATTATTGGAGGGGTTTTTTGGTTTTGTTTTATTGTTGTTTTGGTTTTTTTTTTTTTTTTTTTTTTTGCTTTCAATCCTTTTCAGAGTATGCTCCCAAGAAGGGTGCTATTTTTAAGCTGGTGGATGACAGAGACATGTTCTATTAACTAATGGCTAATCCTAAAGCAGTTTTATGAGATGTATAGATTTATGAGCTTAAATTTGGCTTGAAATATCTTCCTAGGAGGTATAATGCTGACTATCCTTTCAGTATACAAAATACCTAGTTATATCAAACACTGACCTATAACTTCAGAGTACACGATCAGCGCTCATCTTTCTTCCTCCTGGCGTTCATTCATTTGTAAAGTCTCCATCTTCACCAAAAGTTCATCTTTCCATCCTCTGAGAGCTTCCAATTCCTTTACATGTACTCTTTTTTTCCATATTATTCCTTCCAACCTAGGATCCTTGATAGAATATCAAAATGGAAAAAGAGTTTGCAGGAAAAATTCAGAACCCAGGTAAAAGCACCTTGGATGGGACACAACATCTGAATTATCCAAACACTAGAATAGGATCTCGAATCCCATGTATAGGAAGAGGGACTGTTCCCATTCTCCTCTGACAATATGTTCTTCCACTGATCAGTATTACAGACACTGTGCTTCTTCAAATGGCATAGCCAACAAGCATTCACTGAAATCTACAAGGTGCCTGTGTTGCCATTACAAACCATGAAATGTAAAAGTTGTCCATTTTGCTGATTCTACCTTGAAAATGGGAGAAAAACCAAGAAAGTGTTCAAGAATGCACATAGGAGATAGAGGACAAATGTTTGGCTAGGTACTAAAACACTGATAAGTATCAGCAAACTTAGACTTTCACAAGCTTAGTAGCTCATGTTCTCATTCTGAATTTCATTTTAGGAAGTTCGCAGTTCACATAAAATCAGAAAACAATATACATTTTCTAGGATAAAGATAAAGATAAAGAAGGTTTTGTTCGGCTAGCCTCAGACTTAGGGAAAAACTGAGTCAAAATTTGTTTTGCTATAACCATATCCTCCAACTCGACCACTTTTCCATAGACAAGAGCAGCTTGCATTTGGAGTAAGTACAAGAGGGAAATACAGCCCTGCGTCATTTTAGCTTGGTGTTTCTTCTTCACACTACTGTGCGTATGTATCCCTGCAACCACACCATCCCACAAACCTGACAGCTCTATTTGTCAGGGAGATTTGGTTGCAGGAGCTTTTAGTCTTGCAACATTTGTTTTCCATCCATTTTGCATGTGGTTTTAGAACTAACATTCTAGAGTCTCAAACAGTTAGGTAATAGAAAATGATGACCACGCTTGAAATGATTTAGCAAGAGGTATGAAAAAGCTCAAGCACTGGGACCAGAAGTTTCATGAGACCAGACTTTCAAGCCAAATTTCTGGTAGCGTACTTCCTATTTATTCTGAGTCAGAACTACTGGGAAAATCTCCATTCTTGTGGTAACAGTACTTGAGATTCATTAGTAACTAAAAACCAGAAAATGTGACATAATCTGAGATCATTTCAGGTTTGGGGGAAAGCTACTGTTTCTTCCCCTTTCTTCAGTTGAATTTTTACATTTTTTTAAAATAATCAGAAATTATATCCAACCTATTTCAATTATTTTACAGCTACTTACTATAGCTGTAAAGCACACAGAAAGTGCAGTCTAGTAGGGGAGATAATACATAAACATCGGTGTTCAAAATGCCATCCAATATACCATATGTGAAATATAAGTGATAAGAAACATGGTGAGGTTAAAGAAAACAATGTAAATAAAACTATGCAGACCCCCACCCTGTGTATACATACAAGAATTATGAATAAGACAGATGAGCCATCACACTGGTTTCATGTTAGATATTTCTAAAAGTTAAAAGATGTTGAAGGTCAGAGAGTTGAAAGCCAAGTTAGTGAGTCTGAGTTTTACTCAGGCACATAACAGGAGGTATTATAGTGTAGTGGTTACGAGCCTGGGCACTGCCTCCTCTCCCCTGTCCGTCCACATCCCGGGGTTTGACTCCTGACCTGTGTCTTCAGTGAGTTCCTAAACTCTATGCGGCTCAGTGTTCTCCACCATTTAATGATAATATTAGTTATCATAAAGGAGTCTTGTGAAAATTAATTAAGCCTATCCATATAAACTGCTTGAAACTGTGCTTAACACGTAGTAAGCGCTCCATAATTGCTACTAGAATGGAACTTAAAGTAACATCAGTCAAAGATTTAGGAAAGTGTCAAAATGCATTGGAGAGGGGTAAGTGTAAGAAATGAGACCAATAAAGAGAATACCACCAATTTCTCACATATGTGATGATTAAGGGCTAACCTAAGGTAGTAGCCATGGGAAAATACAGAAAGGAAAAAGTGTCAGAAATATTCCAAAGGTAAATTTGTCAGGACTTGGGGACTGTTTATCTCTGGGAGACAACAAACAGGAATGAATCAAGGAGGCTCCAAGATTTCATTATTGAGTAAATAGAGCCTACTTTATAAAAATGATGAAATAAACTAGGAAGGTGAGAGATAATTTGAATGAAAAGATCATGAGTTCACTCTTAAGCATGATGAGTTTGAGGTGCTTATAAGATATCCAGATGGAAATGTCCACCAGACCCCTGACCAGGAAGTAACGGAGCTTATGAAAGAGAGGGCAAGAGAGAGGTGAAAACGTCACCTTAAAGGTAATGGGATAGAATATGGCTGGAAAGGAAAAGAAAAGACGGGGATTTGGATATGACTGTGGAGAACATCAATCTTTGACAGGGAGGGAAAATAATTTTTTAACATTTTTTAAACATTTTAACATTTTTTAAAAAGAATCTGGGGTAAGAAGGATGTCCTTTTCCAGGAGATAAAGAATAAAAGTTTCCAAGAAATGCACATTAGTTATCAAGGTGTAAGGCTAAGGAAGTAAAAGAAGATCATTAACATAAAGTTGCTACATTTATCCCCTGGAAGCTCATTCGTGATTCTTGAGAACAGATTGGAAAAACAGAGGAGAAAGGCAGGTTGCAAGGACAAAAGCAACAAGTCATGGAGGCATCAAGTATAGACCATACTTTTAAGACCAATTCTTTTGTGCTTGACCACAAAAGAGATTGAATAGTAGTCTTAAATAAGCAGAAGTTTCAAGAAGTGGTTCTTTTTTGTATGGATTTTTTCAATTTTATGTTTTCAAGCAGAGGTGAAGGGATCATATGCTTGGTTGCCTCCCAGTGAGAACAGAAGCTTGATTAATCAGAGGAGATGCTGGCTGGAAGGTCACATCAGTGCAGAAAAGCTGAATGTGCCCTGTTCTGTAGGAAGAAGAGAAAGAGGCCTAGAAATGTTAACGTAAGAAACAGAGGAGACCATTCACTGAAGAATTTTATGAAAAAGGTTAAAAAAAAACATGGTATAGAGAGGACAAGTGACAAGTTAGTAAAAAAGAACATTTTCCTCTACGATAGAGAAGAGAGAAAAAGAGGTGAAGATACAGAGGAATTATGAGATTATCAAGGAAGAGTGACAACAGAGATACCTGAGGACAGGAGGAGGAAAGTTGTCGGAGCTCACGTTGGATGACACGTACAGGAGGAGCAAGGTCATCTCTCAGAGTGAGGGAGATGTCACAGGATTGGAAGTCAAAACGTGTAGAAAATCGAAAACAGCTGCCATGAGGAATGCAATAAGAATTTAACAAGCAAAGAATAAAGACTGTTGCATTCTCTATTGACAGGAAGCATTAAGAGCCCGAATGAGGTTACATAGCATGAATTTGCAGTGGACCAAGTCTGCACAGTTTCGTGACTTTCTGTAGCACCAGGCGGGTTACATCATTTTAATCGCCTCATCAATCGTTCCTCAGTGAATACTTTCCTTTTCAATTTTTTTCCAATATACTTTTAAATGAATCCAGAAATGAGTTAAAAATCCAAATTTGATGAAAATCTACATACCATAATACAAGAAAGATAAAGTTATATTTAATGCAATCCAGCACGTTCAATTTTGCCTTTAACTACAATTCTTATCCTCACAATATTATGTCAGTGAATGATTAAATAGTCTTGTCTTAGTCAAAAGTAATATTATATAAAATATACTCACATAATTACCACAATAAATCAAAAAATACAATCCAATTTTTTAATATAACCGATACTCATATTTTCTCCATGGGTTGGCAAACTACAGCCCACAAGTTAAATCCAGCCCACCATCTGTTTTTGTATATCCTATGAGCTAAGAATGACTTTTACATTTCTAAATCATTGAAAAAATTTAAAAAAGAATATTTCATGACATGAAAAATTATACGAAATTCAAATTTCAGTGTCCACAAACAATTTTATTGAACACATCCATGTCCATTACTTATGTATTGTCTGTGGCTGCTTTTGCACTACAAGAACAGCACTGAGTGGTTGCAACAGACTCCTTCTGGCCCACAAAGCCTAAAACATTCACTAACTGGCCCTTTGTAGAAAAAGCTGGAGGATCCTGTTCTATTCTTACATTTAACTGATATTTATTGAGCACCTATTGTGCATTAGGTGCTGTGATAAGTGTTTGGAAAACAGAAGGATGAAAAAGGGACACAGTTCCTACCCTCAGGGAGATTACAATCTCTCCATGGTGATAAACTAATGCCACCTTAATGGTGGTTGAAAGTTATCAAATCTGATTATCCCACATGCAATGGACTTTCACAGCCCTGCATCACCCCTACTTATTTTTCAGAAGAGAAAGCAAAAATTTCACATGTGTGAGTGGCCTGATGAGTAATAAAGTGGAAGCTAGAACTCAAGTCTTCTGCCACTGACCCATTGCACCTCCTCGCATCCCTCCGATCAGTCAAATGGGAATGATTATTGACTCATAAGGCCTAGGTGGGAACTGATAATGTGAATAAACTTTTAAATATGGAAATTTTTAAAGCTATCAAAACTATGCAAATGCCAGAAAGCATCACCATCACAGTCAGGAAGAAGGATATGTAAACAACGAATAAAAGACAGAATGTGAAAACTGTCACCAAGGAGTACAAATAAACTGCTAGAGTGGTTCACTTCAGAATAGATCGCCATTCAGCGGGGGTTATCAAGGAAGACTTCATGAAGAGGACAGCACTTGTACTCAGCCCAGAAGGATGCATTAGCAAGGTTTCAATGAGGAATAAAGGAAATGATCAATATTGTGCTTATGATTTCATTTAGCAAAGTACTGAAGTTATTCATTCCTCTAAATCATTCTCCTCACTCCTACTGTTTGGTTGCACTTCACCTACAGAATCATATCAAAATTAACCCATGTACACCTGTGCACCCTCTCTTAGTACCGAGGGGCCAGCGGGACAGGCTGCCACTCTGTCCCCTGACACACAGTGGGCACTAATCACTCAATTCCTGCACTTTTTCCTACCAACCTGGAAGTCATCCTCCCCACAGCTCTTCAGGCAGTACCACGTAAGTTAAAACCTGTCTGAAAGCTCTGGACATTTAAGAAATTTAGTGGTTAACACCATATTGTATTTCAGAAGAATCTGCTGAAAAAAAAACATGTATTACTGAGTTCAGTTTCTCTGGGACTGTACCAATTTGGCTTATTTTGGTCTATTTATAAGAGGCAAGATTATTTCCAACTGAATACATGTACTCTTCTGCTAGAAATGAAATTTATAATGACTTTGGGTTGAAATACCCTGAGGCAGAATCTGACAGCAACTTCATGTGTATTCAGGCTCAGAATGTATTACATGATTATAACGACTCTGTATCTGAAGATACATTTAAGGAACTGCTTATCATTATTCTGAGACCATCCTTGAACTTATTACTCTTTGACTTGTCTTCACCAGTCATCAGTGTTTTTACTACTAATCAGGATATTTTGACTCTTTTTACTTGGATCCTTGATGTAGCACATTCCTTACCTTGCGAATCCTCTCTAAGTAGAGTAGGAGAGAGAGTCCAGATTTAGGAATGATTCGTTACTCCTAACCTAATAAAAGTGAGAATGATGCTATGATCTAAAATTTTAATAAGTTCAAATGTTCCATAAACTCTTCTTCCTTAAACCCTGTAGGAAGTAACTTCTAGTAATCCAGTTTATTATGAAAGATTGTACCTTCTTCAGCAACATTAAATATTTAATAAGACAAAACGAAGATCCAAGTTCAATACAAGTATATTCCTGCATTATCAATTTATAATCTCATTCAAGATCACTTGTACTGAGTGCTGAAGTAGTTACTTGACTGCTGGAGAAAACGCCAATCTTCTCCATCCTCACCTCGCCTTTCACACGCCTCGTGTGCAGTAAACATTTTTCTGAATGAGTGAGTGAAGGCATGATTGTCACCATGTAAAACCTACAGAGTGCAAAGTATGCAGTCTACCACTGAGCTGTACCCCCCTGACATACTGCTTTCTAGTTTGGATCCACTTCCAGTATTTTATCCTTTCCACTTTCAATGTGGTGAAATATCTCTGAGAATTCCATGAATGTGAAGTTTTTCACTGGCATCCCTTTCTCTGTGATAACTTCATCCCTTCTGTCATGACCAGTTTTTCTCATTTATGTTGACAAGGCTACCTTTACTGAGTTCCTCTGGTCGCACATCTGGAGTCTCTTAAACAAGGGTGGTGTCAATATTTCCATGGTCAGCTATTTCTTCTCTAAACCCATTGACACTTGGTTAGAATTTCACTTCTAGCATTATCACTTTTTGTTTCTTTTCTGTATTTTATTTTTGATGGCCATTTCCCTCGTGATAGGCCAATGACCTATAGACTTTGAAAAAAGTGACACAATTAGTCGCTGACCACGACGTGCATCTTGCACTTATGTAGTGATTTGTGCATTGAAGAGCAAGCAGCAAAGTTCGTTCAAAGCAGCAATCACAGTTAACATATCCTGTCACTGAAATTTGAACTGTGTTGTTGGAGCACCGGTATATTTTAACTGAATGGGCAGTAACTAAAATTCATGCATATCAGAACCATGCAAAGCAAGGACTGCAAATCCACTCTAACATGCCCACCTGTCTGAGCCTTTTGACTCCTCCTTCAGTGCTTTGCCATGGCAGTTACAGCATCTCCACCATCTAAGCAGAAGATTATAACTGACGCCTGGTGCCAGAATGTTGAATCCTGAGTCATATGAAAGAATCCATTTCAATAAACTCTCTTCTGTTCAGCCTTATTTTGTAACTTCTGTTATAGCAATCTCAAGATTTATTTCTAAGTACATTTTCCTATTTCCTGACAATATGCTTTAGCCAGGTCCTACAACTCATCTGCTGAACAATCCCTTTCCTCCTAAGTCAGAGCTGGTACTCCCCTAGTTGGGCTATGCTAAGATTGACCCTAGTTATTGGCCTAGATACCACAGGGGCAGATGGAGCAAATCTTGAGGAAGGTATACTTTCAAGCATATTATCTTGCAAAACTCCTGCCTCAGGTAAGGACTCTGCATGATGTGCAGGCAAAGCAAGATTGAGAGTGGAGAATGACTGCTATCTTCTGGTAAGAGGAGTTAACAACTTCTGTGTTTCTTGGTTGACACTCCATACAAGTGGCTTAAAATAACAGATTTATTCTTTCACAGTTCTGGAGGCCAGAAGTCCAAATTAAAATGTCATCAGAGCTGCACTCCCTCAGACTCTTTCCTTGCCTCTTCCACCTTCTGGTAGTACCCAGCATCCAATGGCTTCCTTGACTTGTGGCCACACCACTCCATTCTCTACCTTCCTCTTCACATGGCCTTCTGCCTGCACACCTTCCCTCTGGGTGTCTATCTCATAAAGATTCTTGTCATTGGATTTAAAGGCAACGTAAGTAGTCCAGGATGATCTCCTCACCTCAAGGTCCTTAAGTTAATTACACTTGCAGAGACCCTTCTCAACATTTACAGGTTCCAGGACTTAGGATATAGCATACTCTTTTGGGTGGAGTTGGGGGCGCACCACTAACCCACTGTAGATAGCATTTTACAAGTCCCCCATAACATAGAGTGTAATGAGTGTTTTACATGAGTAGTCTAGCAAGAAGAGACTTTTGAAACTCAGAGTCAATTTCTGTATATCAAGGGCTATATTTACTCTGTTTAGTAGGCAAATATACTTACCTTCAAAGTGGTGATTACTCTTTTGAAAAAATAATAATAAGATAGACTAATATTTATAAAATGAAAAGACAGTAGAATTGGAGGTCAAAGTATATGTACTCTTTTAAACATGTGCATGTGCTAGGGACTGAAAACATACACACTAAAGTGTAAACAGTAGTGATGGGAGGAGAATGGGAAGTGGAAGGTGAGGGGGATAAAGGGGGAATTTTGTATCCTTTCTTTGTATGTATTTGCATTAAAATGCACACACTAGTGTTCATGTCTGGCATCCAGGATTTTGTGGCTGCTACTCAGAGGAAACATTCCTTGATATCTTGACTCTGGTGGCCAGCAGGGCTTGTGTTCACAGGTTCAATGGGATGATAGCAAACAAAGAAACAGTTCTTAACTGGTTATTATACCAGATCTCAGTGAAGAGGGAAAAGACAGAAATGCCTCTCTCCTCACCTTCCCTTGAAGGTATATTTGTAAACTTTAAAAACTATTGCTTGAGGGTTCAGCTTCCAATCACCCTGCATCTGGATGCTGACTGAGATCCTCCCCTTTCGGACACTGGCAGGTCTTGCCACATCCTCAACCACTGGGAGCAACTAAGAACAAAGTCGGCTGCTTGGACAATCAAAGCAGGTAGGGCAGAGTTGAATGCTAAGATTTGTCTCCTGTCAGTCCTAAAAGACCAGGGGAAGGGGTTGTTTACTCTAATGCAGAGAAACCAACACAGAGAGTCAAGAAAAACAAAGAAACAGAGGAATATGTTCCAAGTGAAAGCTCAAGAAAAAAAGAGAATTTGAGGTGCTTGTGCATTTGCGAAGACTCAAAATCACTAAATTCAAGAACAGAAGTAGATGGAAGTCCTAGCCAGAGCAATCAGTGAAGAAAAAGAAATGAAAGGCATCAAAATGGGAAAGGAAGAAGTAAAACTGTCACTATTTGCAGATGACATGATACATATAGAAAACCCTGAAGACTCAACCAAAAAAAAAATTATTAGAATAATCGAATTCAGTAAAGTTACAGGACACAAGATCAATATACAAAGATCTGTTGCATTTCTATACACTAATTAACTATCAGGAGGTGACATTAAGAATATGATCCCATTTACAACTTCATTTTTTAAAAAAACCTAGAAATAAATTTAACCAAAAATGTGAAAGACCTGTACACTAAGAACTATAAGATATCAATGAAAGAATTTGAAGATACAAATCAGTAGAAAGATATTCCAAGCTCATGGATTGGTAGAAGTAACATTGTTAAAACGTCAACACTATGCAAAGAAATTTACAGATTCAATGCAATCTCTACCAATATTCCTACGATATTTTTCAAAGAAATAGAAGAAACAGTCCTAAACTACTTATGGAACCACAAAAGACCACAAACAGCCAATGCAATCTTGAAACAGAACAACAAAGTTGGAGCCACCACACTTCCTGATTTCAAACTATATTATAAAGCTATAGTAATAAAAAAAACTATGGCATTGACATTAAAAACAGACACATAGATCAATGGAACAGACTAGAGAGCCTAGAAATAAGCCTGCATATGTGGTCAAGTAATTTACAACAAATGAGCCAAGAATATACAATGGAAAAAGGACAGTCTCATCAGTAAATGGTGTTTTGAACACTGGACAGCCACATGCAGAAAACTGAAACTGGACCATTATCTTACACCACATACAAAAACTAACTCAAAATGCATTCAACATTTGAATGGAAGACTACAGCTAATAATATTGTATTACATATCTGAAAGTTGCTAAGAGAGTAGATCTTAAAAGTTCTCATCACAAGAAAACAAATTGTGTTGTATACCTGAAACTAATATAATGTCATTTGTCAATTTTATCTCAATTGAAAAGTAAAATACAATTTAAAAAAATAAAATGCATACACTACAAGAAATAAACACAAGAAAGAGAGAGAGAAAGAAATTCACAATGGCAGAGAGAAAATAAGCATAGGAGGTTGAATACAGGTTCAGAAACCATTTTCCAAACTACAAACATCCCAGGACAGTTTTCTGTGTGGTCCAGCAGGCTTTCCCCAGCCAGAGACAGAAGTTCAGAGTAAAACCCCTACAAATGGAGATGGAATCTCATGACGATGATCTTCACCTACTTCATAACTTGTCCCAGGGCTTGTGTTAAATTATGGGTACATTCTAATTTTCACAAATTCTGTCATTCTAGGTCTGAAAGATTAACATTTAGAATTGGATTCCAAATTAAACTCATAAAGTGCAAAAACACCCAATTTACACACAGAAGTCACACACACATGCAGCATATATATGTAGGAGACAGAACTCTCATATCAGTCATTAATATATGTGCAGGGAATAGTTGTAAAAACAAAATTCTGGCCGGGACTGTGAGTTATGATCATTTAAGAATTAGAAATAGAGTGATTTTTTTCCATAGCATTCCTCTGTTCCTTCAAAATGTTTGAAGTATTATCTAAGCACAAATATGAAAATGTCTGATGGAAAAAAATATTCTTTGACTATTTAAAATGCCTTCTGGAGCACAGATTGATTTTCTTCTAATGCATCAAAGTTTGAAATAGATGAACCCAGTGATGTGACTTTTTCTTTTATTTCAGTAATTTCCTTCATGGGTACATATGCTTTCCCAGCTCGTACTCTGAGCAAACATTCCTTTTCACAGTTACTCTTCTCCCAAAAAATCCATTAGATGCTTTTACATGATAAAGATTCAGTCTACATCTGGACTTTTATAAATCATACTCTCATGAATACACATAGTAAATTTTATCAGGAGATAAATTATGATGGCCAAGGAAGAATGTCATGCTTTGGGAAGAAAATTTAAAACTGAGGCTATGTCTTATACGAACATCAAGGGCCCCTGACACTTTTTTTTTTTAATAATGGATGTTTAGCCTTGCTTCTGTTCATTGCCAGAATTTTTTGCAACTAACCAGTAAACTAGATGCCAGTTTATTTCTCCAGAGATAATGATTACATTAGTCACTCAATAAATCTTATATTAATCTTGTTCCAAAGTTTTCTAAGGAACTCGTTAGATAATCTCTGGATTTAGTAAAATTAGTCATAAGGCCTAAAGGAATTCATCTTTGATGAACCAAAAGGAAAAAAAGTTCAGTAGCATCAAACAGGCTGAAAAAATCTTAACCGAAAGGCTTCCCAAGTCTTAACAAGTATGAATTCAAAATACATTGAAAATTCCTACTACAAAGTAAATAACCTAAACCTATGTTTATAGCATCTTATGCTAAATGATCTGCAAATGCCAAGTTCTGGTGTAAACCAGTGATTTGGAACAGCAGAGTTCTAGGTCTAGCAGCCACTGGGGTGATTCCTCAAA
The DNA here is from genome assembly GCF_048564905.1 of Vicugna pacos. Lineage (NCBI taxonomy): Eukaryota > Metazoa > Chordata > Mammalia > Artiodactyla > Camelidae > Vicugna > Vicugna pacos. The sequence goes on along the minus strand of NC_133000.1, from coordinate 10,730,869 downwards.
AAGAAACAGTTTAATTAATGCACAGACCTGAACTAATGCTCTAAGGTGCCACTGACAAATCTCTATGCTGCTGGGAATAACATCTTTCAAGTAGGGGATGAAACTCCTCTTATTGACACACTGCATTCATCCTTTTCTCCCATCATCTTTGAATCACGTGGAAGAGATAAGCAGGGCCAAGTTGTTGAACATTCATCAGCTCCATCCCTGCCACCCCTCTCTATAGCTTACTTGTTCTGGAGAGCACAGACAGGAAAAGTATACAAGCTACTGTTAGACTCCAATTGTAATAGGGAAGAACAAATCTGACTCCATATTAGATCTGTTCTTTTAGCTCTAACCCTGTGCTCAGTTTACGTGCTGAGTCATACTGGTTCCGCACCTTCTATAAAACATTCTTGCCTCTACCCTGAAATAGACAGGATGGCCCATTCTCAAGACTCTGACCTTTAAGGGTTTAACACTTTTCCATTCATATAGAGATAAAAAGCTGCAGAACAGAGAATAACATTTGTCTTGTTGGAGGAACATCATGACCTGACCTACGTGGACAGATGCAAGAACAAAGGATTCCAACACCAAGAAGTTTGCAACAACTAACCACACCCCTTCCTCTTTTAGTATAAAAGGAGCCTGAATTCTGACTTGGGTAAGGTGGTTCTCCAGGGCATGAGTCTCTCATCTTCTTAGTCAGCTGGCTTTCTAAATAAAATCATTATTCCTTGCCCCAGCACCTTGTCTCCAAATTTATTGGCCAGTCCAGTGGCAAGCAGAACAAGTTTGGACTCAGTAACACAACCCTACAGAAATACACCATCCCCACCCCTACAACCAGTACCAGAAGATCCATCTAGCTCCATACACAAAGTAGGATTAGAATCAGTTCACCCACTGCATTCCCAGATCAGTTTTCTAGAACATACTTTTTTCATAAAATTTCAAAATGGCCTTAGAAGGAAGGTACTAATTATTTTCTTCCTTTAACTTCCGAGAAATGAAGGCTAAGCTTAATAAAAAACAAAACTTCGTTTCATAAATAAACAAGACTGGCCCTGTCCATAGTTTGTATATTTGCCTGCAGCAATTTTAGAACAAAAAGGTGCCATGGGAAATTACAGTGATATTAAAAGCAAGTCAAAGCAAGTATCAAAATACTCAATGCACTCAAAACAGTCATGTTACTAGTTAGCAGTACCAATGGAATTTAGAAAATCCTTGTAACTTTGAGCTTTCTTTTTATCAATGTGCCATGGAAGAGGAAGGTTTGTTTTCACTGAGATATATCCCCAAGAGAATTTTTTTTTACATTTTTATTGATTCATAATCATTTTACAGTGTTGTGTCAAAAGAGAATTTGTTTTATTTCTTTCTAGCAGTGGTAAATGACAGTCAAAATTTAAACCCTGCCTCCAAGGCCTCTTAACTGCCAGTATTCACTGGAATATAAAAGTCTCATTAAATAAAGTGTATAACAGTGAATAAAGTATATTCCAGCTGGCTTTAGTTGCCTTGAAAAAACAGCGAACTCCTTCATAAACTTATCCCTTCTGGCGAAAGGAGAGGTTATAGGCTATAGCAGACAATGCAGGTGGGCTCGTGTGGTCAAAGGAATTCTGCTCCATGCAGGAAACACTAAGGCCTGGATGTCCAGTTGTCCAGTGGCCCATCAGATCTCACCTATTCCACATAGTGTTTATAAAGTCTATATTCATCTTGAGAGGAGACACGAAAAAGAAAAAGAAGAGGGGGGGGAGAGGAGGGGAAAAGAAGAATCTTTTTAAGATTGATCCTTTTCAAGATTTGAGAGTTTGATAACTCAGGGCAACTTGCCCTCAGAGTAAAAATATCTTTGTATTTACGCTATGGGATAACACATTTAGATAATTAGGGAATGAGTTAAAGGCTAGGACCATGAAGTTTTTTCCATAGAAAAATAGTCTGTTTTTATAGCCCAGTTGCTGCCCTTTCTCATATCTTTTCAAGTGTTTTGCTTACAGTGAGTTTTCCCCAAAGAATTACTTATCTGAGCAAACCATCTGAATTCCATTAGTGAGGCCAGCCCCAACAAAGATCAGTTCTGGTATCATCTAGTTTCTATGAAGGAAAGGGAATAAAATTCACTGGGACCCAGAGAATCTTAATATGCATCCATTACATACTGTGAGGTCCACGAAGCCTAAACTATTTCCTAGCTGGCGTTTTAACAAAAAGTTTGACAAACAGTGTTCTATACTCCATCTATCTATATTTACTTTCCCAATTTTACTCTCATTTCCTATTGAAATAACACATTTCTAATGCCTAATTTATTATAAACCCTATGATCATTCATTATACTTTGAGTATTTGGCTTGAAAAAGCCTTTTAGTAAATTTTAATTCTTTTCATGGAAACCTGTATGAATTGCTACAGCTTTCATAACATAAGCATAGCTTTTTATCCTCTGCTTGTTTTACTTTTATTGGAGTTGCATTTCCAGGGTGAGGCCACATAAAATTGTGCAGGTTGTTCGCTGCACAAAAGGGCCTAGCAAAGGGGATGAGTTGAGGCTGCATGCAGCCCACACACCTTTGTTTCTAGCCATAAACCTTGACAGAAGGCTATGTCCTTCCATAAGAAAGGTCACCTTGATTCTAAATTGCGTGAAGGTCTCTTCTGCTCACTAAGCTTTGCACCCACATGGTCAATGGTACCATGTGTACCAAGGTGTCATCTGGTCCAGCAGAACCTGATGTTCCCCTGTTGTTTCTCAGCAGATCTCGGATGAGAACCCAGAAAATGCAGGTAAACTTCGTAACTAACATTCTGAATGTCCCAGCTCCTGCATAACCTAGCTCTGGTGTTACGCACAGATATTTAGCAATTTATAGTGATGAAGTGGGAGACAAGTTGAGAGAGAAGATAAAGGTGAGCTGATAAATAGGATGTATTTATCATTTACGTCATGGATGTGAGAAGGTTCTCAATAAGAAAGAAGAATAACGAACTTGTATAAATCACTTAACATCTTGACCCAATCTCTGTGTAGAATTTAGACATTTCTTGAGTTAAGTAATTATTTACTAAAAAGAAAAAGAGCACAGGAAAGAAATTAATTTCTTAAGGAAATGAGGAGTGGTGGTGGTGAAAAGAAATGAATCATGAGAGGTGTTGGAAAGGTAGGTAAAATAATGGTTAAAAGGAGGAAGCAAGGTTCTCACGGAAAATTAGGATGAGGAAAGATCAAAGATGAGAATTACAGGGGAAAAGATGATTAGACATGAAAGGAAGGGTCCAAGTATGGAGTGTGAGAAGCGGTTTTGAGATAAGGGATCTGAGTCACAGAGAAAAGAAAAATGAGAAGAGGAACCACAGCTGTGGCTTTGGCCTTCTCATTAACAAGCAATTAAAGGTCACTGACCTCCTTTGTCTTAATGCAATATGCAGTTTCCTAATAATATATAATGCATGACAGCAGAGTTGAAAGAATTCGTGCAGGGATCAGTGTTAGAACTTCAGTGAATTAAATATTTAAACATTCTGCAATAGGAAAAGAAGATAAAGGATAATGTATAAAGTTAGATTGGTATTTTGTATTTTTCTCAAAAAGTCTCTAACTTTACACATTTGGATTCTTTATTCAACCTAACTCTCTTGAAGTAAATATATTATAATTTTGATCATTCAAACTATTATATTAAACTTATTAAAAGGTTTTGAAAAATTTTTATGGCTTACCAGTCAGAAAGTAAAATATTTTACCAAAAACAAACAAACAAACAAAAGAATTAGCCCTCAACAACTCTACACTGAACGTTACAAAGTGATTATCTGAGTCACGTACTTAAGTCTGAAGTATTATCAAGTCCTAAAGTGACTAATAAATCAGCTGACTATTCTAAACCCCACGTTCATGTACCCAACCACGTTCAGAAAGTTTATGGGGGAAACAACACTTTTTAATCTGTTCCTAGATTTTATAAGGTGTGAACTGGGCCTCTCCTCAAGAAACCACCTTTCCATCATGGGAGGTCCATCACCTCACCATTGAGCTCATACCTTACTGCATGGGATCTGAACGGGGCAATGGCACACAAGACCAATTTCAGCACAATATCACATCCAAAAGAAAATTTGGATAAAAGTTATTTTGTTTTTCTTTTGTCTTAGTTTTCTTTTGTTACACAACAAATTACCACAAATTGAGCAGCTTAAAACAACTATTAATTCACTCACAGTTCTGTAGGTCTGGCATCCAGCATGGTGGGATGGGTCTTCCACTCAGGGTATCATGAGGCAGAAATGAAGGTGTCAGCTGAGCTGAGCTGAGTTTTCATCTGGAGGCTCTGAAAAAAAAAATCCACTTCCAAGCTGATTGTATTGTTGGCAGAATTTATTCCTGCACTTTTTATGACTTAGATCCCTATTTCTTTTTTGGCTGCAAACTGAAGTGTTCGAAGTCCATGGAGGCCTCCCATTAGTTCCCTGACAAGTGACCCTCTCCATAACATGGCATTTGTTTCTTTAAGACCATCAGGAGTATGTTTCTGCTACTTTGAAACTCTGACTTCTGAAACCAGCTGGAGAAAATTCTCTGCTTTTAAATGGCTTCCCTGATTAGGCCAGGCCCACCCAAGATAATCTTCCCTTTGACTTACAGGGTAACATAATCATGGGAGTGGGTATCTCATCATATTCATAAGTTCCACCCACACCCCCAGGGGATAGTATTATCTAAGGGCAAGGGTCACTGGGAATTATCTTAGAAGTCTACTTGCCAGTTTTGTTTTAATCTTATTCACACTTATTCACACTATATTCACACTATACTGCCATGAAATGTGTACTCTCATAAGGCCAGAAACTACCCTCTCAACAACTTCTCAACACAACAATCCTCCAACAACCATGGTAGTTATCCTCCTGAAAAGCATAGTAGTTAGCAAGACAGAAGTTGGTACAATCTGGATCTTACAAAAGAAAGGAGACTAGGGGAGCAATGAAAAAGTCATTAAGTATATGATAGGGTCTGTGTATTCTTTGCTAAGGCCTTTGCTTCCTAAACAACCTTATTAGTTGATGTGAAATTGTTTGAAAGAACAATCGTCCTGACTCATCTTTGATTATTCAGGGAACATGCCTGCAGTCATCATGACTTGCTAAGACTTGTCAATTTTTATTTAATTTGCTTGTAAAGTTTCACTCTTTCATAAAGCTTTTTGGATCAGCTCTTGCAAGCTTGTAAATCTTGTATCTTCTGCACTTGCGGTTTCCTTCATTCGTTTTTCACAGGTTACAACAAAATGCTTGTGTTGCTCCCTAGCTTAACATCTTATTTTCTGGATCTGAACTTTTATCCATATCACTGCACTAACTGCAATGCCTGTATCTTCAATAAATACTTGTTCAAAGACTGACTGACTGACTGACTGACTGAATGAATGAATGACTATTGAAAGAGTACAGCAAAAAGAGATGTTTCTACTCTTTCCTAAATCTAACAGAAAGGGGGGAAATAATTATCACACTCTTTGTTTTAAGAAAGCTGGCCTAAACCATGTATACAAAAAAAATCATGAATTTTTAACTTGGGGCATATTGATAAAAATTTGTATTTCAGAACAGCATATTGCAGTGGCGGAACTTCTCAGGTATAAATGAAGAAGGGTAAGTGTGATGGTTAATTTTATGTGTCAACTTGGCGGGGCCACAGTGCCCAAATGTTTGGTCAAATGTAAGGATGTTTGCTGAGGTTAACATTTACACTGGTGAAGTAAAGAAGACTGCCCTCCATAACGCGGGTGGGCGTCATCCAATGAGATGAAGATCTGAATAAAACAGAACCTGACATCCTCTGCACAAGAGGGAATTCAGCTGGTAGACAGCCTTCAGACTTGAACTGCAACAGCCAGCCTCCATAATAAACAGCCAATTCCTTAAAATAAATCTCTCTATGTCTCTACTTGTCTCAACACACACACACACACACACACACACACACACACGTACACGTACACACACACACCCTAGTGGTTCTGTTTCTCCAGGGCATCCTGGCTAATACAGGTAGTCTCAGGGAGGCACATCCACACTCCCAAAGTGGGAGCCAGTTATGCTGGGAAACTTCTCTCCCTCACAGCAGCTGAGGCTTTGCTAGTGAGCCAGGGTCACCACCTGTGTTGGACTGTCCCTTTGTCAACTTGACATCACTGCCACCCTCTCCAAAAATCTCATGCGTCACAGAAGAGAAACCAGGAACTGCATTTCCAGAATCCATTTCCTTGTGTGATTACTGGTTAGAGTCTACCAACAAGAGGCACTTGCATAAGATCTAGAAAGTAGAAGAAAAGGAGAGGCTGTTACCCCCTGGAGGCAGTTGCGGGCAATTGTAGACAGACACATGAGCTGGCCTGAGGATCAAAGTAACTTGAGCTTTGAGAGTCACGGAAATCCCTGCTGCAGGATGAGATCATCACTGCAGCTCTCCTGCCCTTTACTCCTCCAGGGCTTTCAACAGTTACAGAAGCTTCTCTTTCCCTGTAATGAAACCCTTCATAATCAGAATGCACACAATGCCTCTGTGTTCTGACCAGACCCAGACTGTACATCACTGATGCATTCTTTGGGAGAAAAGGAGGAGGAAATTCTTTATTCTTTCCTATTAATGGGCCTCAGTCGGTGCTACCCTAATCCATCAGAGGGGCTATAACTTTGAACTCTAAGAGAGATCATAATCCTCTTCCGCCCAGAAATTCCCATGGTTCCTATGAAAGTGTTTCAACTCTTTATCCTCCTGTCTGAGTCCAAAGGCTTGAGGTCACTGTGGGAAAGCAGCACGACTCTCTATGGAGCAGAATGAGGTGATTCTCCTGGCAAGAATCTCTCTCATTAGGATATGTCCTTCCCTTGGAAGAGCAGGTTTCAACTTGTCTTACAGGGTCGCGATGGAGACATTAAAACAGTTCTTCCCAGAACAAAGAAATTGATGGTTCCACATTTCAAAATAAAAATGCCGATTACATTATTACAGCAGTTTATTCCTCTTAAATATCTGTGTGCATTGTGTCTGTCTTCTTTAGCTCTATCTCACAGGCATTTTATGACAACAGGATAAACCTTAAACTCAACCTAACTATGACAACCTGGTCCATCTGGCCTCTGCATAACATCTCAGACTCACTTCATCCACTCTGAATTCAAGCCTCAAAACCCTTTTTATGATTTGAGTCAACCCTGTTCCTTTGGGTTTTAGGGACTTTGCACATTCCATTCTCTCTGCCTGAAAAAACTCCTGTGGACTCTGACCCTACCTTCATATCCTTTGTCTCAATAATTTCTACTAAACTCACCAGATCTCCTTCTAAACGTCGATTCCACAGGCAGGTAACTTCATCCTGTTGTTCACACATATTATCTTGTACTTCCCCTTTACAGTGCTTATTACAACTACAGTTCACTAATGTTTAAAATATCTTTCTTCCCTTCTAGACTATAGATTCCTGGTGTTACATTATCACCACTGTGTCCTTGGTACCTGGCATGGTGTTAAGCAAATAGACCTTAAATACGTATTGAATAAAAGAAAAAAAAAAAGAAAGGGAGGGTGGGAAGAAGGAAGGAAGGAAAGAAAGAAGGAAGGAAGAAATGGAGGAAGGAAGGAGCAGTGATGATTAAAATTAAATTCACTGTAAATCAGTGATATTCCAGGCAGCACTGTGGAAAAAGGAATCTATGGATTGACTGGACAGAAAAAAGGCCTTTGCAGAAGGCTAGCGAAGTATTCTGTCTGGCAAAACATTAACACAGTGTTGGATCTCTAAAAGAAACCAGGATTTTTTTTAAGGTGATGATGATGACAGAAATTAGAAGGCTCTGTATTTCATCTGCAGTTTTCAGTAAGTCAATACGTTTCTAAATAAGGTAGGCAGACACAGGTGAGCCAATGGAAACCACAGTACCTCCATCTTTGGAAGCATTTGGCTGCCACTATTCCCAACTGAACTGCATGGACTATGTCAGCACACAGTGGCTCCAGCCTTTTCTGGTTCTTGGCAATATAAAACAGCCTGAATCAAAGGACAGGAAACAAACTAGATGTGGACTATTCTCCTCTGTGCACAAAAGTAGCCACTTGCCTCATGAAAAGGAAAGATGTGAATACATTGCCGCCTACTCAGCATATGTACAATGGGTGTAGCTCATCGTTTGAATCAATTTACTCTGCAGTATCTGCTGAATTCCTACCATTACTCTCCAACTTCCTCATTCTGCCTTTATAACCACCCCACAAAAGTCAGCCCGGTCAGCTTCCCCAGGGATTTGTTTGTGTGTGTGTGTGTGTGTGTGTGTGTGTGTGTGTGTGTGTGTGTTAGGTCATCAGCAGAAGGAACTTGGCATCACAGTCACAATTAGACAAGTCAAGCCAGGTCAAAGAGAAAGGTCAGGTCAAGAGGAAATGGGAGATACACAGTGAAGGACACATTTCTTTAGAACTAGATTCATGGACATTTGCCAATTCTTCACAACTGCTTAGTGTGTGGAAGAATGCCAAAATGTGACAGCAAGAAATTCCCACAAATAAGAAAACAAAAGAGTCTTTCTACGAGGGCTTAATGTATGGAGAATAAAAACCAATTCAATTTGATGGCTTTAAATTAGAGGACAGATGATTGAGTGGAAAAGAGAAATATAGGTTTAAATTACGTGTACTGAAGAAGTATCCATACCACATAGAGCAAAGATGCTGCATCCAAGACGTAATATTCTAAAGTGCAGAGTATTTAAATCTTTCCAGTTATCCGAGGGAATGAAAGAATCAAATATACACACACAAATACAAATACACATTGATGTTATAAGGAAAGTAAGGGGAAACTTATATTCATAAGTATTTTGATGAGAACTCTCGACCATTGGACGACACTTTAGCTTCCAGAGTTTGTATTCTTATACTGATTGCTCTTGTCTACTTTTCTTATATGACTCTGAGCTGTTCACAGCATTGCCTGAGTCTTGATCACTTTCTATCACAAATCTACCCAACCTGCCAAGATATTTTCTGTATTATGAGCCATTTTCCTTTCTTCATAGTAATTGCTAACACCCAATCTATTTTTTAAATGTTTCAGTTCTTTAAATCTCCCCCAAGTCATGGTAAGCTCATCTTTCAGAGAAACAAAGGAAAAAACACTAAAAAAAATAGTCTTTAAATCTCTATTTCTTCCATGTTACTATGTGTCATTTGGAACTCTTGTCCAAACGTTCCACTTGTAGTAACTATTCTGTCTGCGTTTTGTTTCTCAAAGCATGAAGTCTGGCTTTGTATGTAGTTGACTTTGTTATTGCCCCTGATGCAATATTGTGCAGACTGATTATGTGGAATGACTGATTCCAGATTTTCACCCATTGTAATAAAGCATTTTTCAATTTCAGTCAGCAGGCTAATGCAAATACATGGAAGGAAATATAATTGCATTTTTTCTTCTATAGGTCACAGCTTTTCCCATTTGTTGGTAATGGATAATTTTGAAAAACTGACACCAAAACACACTGCTTCCAATCTCTATTGCAACTTTGTACTATTTTTTTAAAAGCCCTGGAGGAATTCTTCAAAGGACGAATGCATCACTGTATGTGAAACTAAATAAGAAACAGTCAGCATTGAAGTGTTAGATGAAGTTAGATGAGAGGGGAATTTCAAATGTGCTGGATTTCCACTTCTAAGGAAGCAGCCTAGGATATACTCACATATGTGCAATATTATATATGTATGTGTATGTGTATGTTCATACAGAGTAATGTATCACAGTTTTAATAACAAAGGGTTGGAAACAACCTAAGTGTCCTTCAATAAGATACTGGTTTGATAAATAATGATGTATTCATTGATGGAATAGCATGTAGACACAACGAAGAACGGGAAACTTTTTATATTGATATTTAAGTAAAATGTCAAGGAGAAAGAAGTGTGTTTAATATACTACTATTTGTGTAAAATGAGGAATATATATTTTCGTTTGTGTGTGCTTGTGTGTGTGTTTGCTATGACACGTGCACGACTTTAAAACCTACCTTCAACAAAGGTTTTTTTGGGGTAGTTTGTTATAAACCAGTACCTACTAATCACTAAATATTTATACTAAAATTTATTCAACCACCACCCTACTGAAGGCCATTTGGGTGACTCCAATATTCCACTCCTTTCCATAATTTTTCACATTATTTTTTCTTTTCATATTTTTGCCCATGGATACATTGGATAGATTCTTTGAAGTGGAATTGCTGAGGGAAAGATAAGATGCATATGTAGCTTTGCTGAATAATTTCAAGTTCCCTTCCACAGAGGTTGTGCCATTTTGTATTTCCCACAGACTCACCAACAAAATATCATAGACATTTAAAATTTTGGCAATCTGATAATTGAGAAATGGTATGTGAGTGTAATTTTAGTATGTATTTCTCTTATTATGAGCAATACCTCTTTTTGTATATTAATTATATTTTGCATTATTTTTTCTGTAAATATTTCTTATCTTTTGCCATTTTTAAATTAGAATTTTGGTCATTATCTTCTATTTATGTGTTAGATTTATTCGCCCTTTGTCTCTGAGGTGAGTAACAAATACTTTTTTTTCCATTGTCATTTCTAAAATTTTCTTACGGTATTTTTTGGTGTGGTGAAGATTATTTTGTGTAGTTAAATTTATCCGTTTTTTTATGCTTCTAATTTTGGTTCACTTTAAAAACTCAAGTTTCCTTCTGGGACTTTCTTGATTTCCCTTGCTATAGGTACCTTTCTAAAACATTTGCAGTTTATCTTGGTATATGAACTGAGGAGCAGATCCAATTTGGTCTTTTTCCACGTGGCTGTCCAGTTACTCTAACACTGCATATCACGTTGATTTGAGATGCTACCTTTTTCATACACCAAGTTTTAATACTCATTTGGGTCTATTTCTGAATTTTCTGGTTGTCTGTCTATTCAGTCACCAATATCATACTCATTTAATTAGAGAAGCCGATAAGCGCAGTTCCACCAAACCTATCCATTGCTTTTCTTTTTCAGAATTTTCTGACCATTGTTTGTTTATTCTTCTAAACAAAATTTATAATCAACTTGTTTTGCTTTTTTAAAAATTCTGACAATATTTTTATTGGCATGACAGTACATTTATAAACTGACTTAGGGACCATTGAATCAATAACCTTTCTGAAGTTGTTGTCTGAACATGTCTATCAAGAACCTTTAAAATATTGGCTCTTTTGACCTAATAATTCCTCTTCTAGGAGCCTATCCTAAGGTAGTAACCTGCAATTGTGAACCAACAATAGTACTTCCATGTAATGTCATTCAAAGTTACATTTACAAAACATTCTTAATGACTTGAGAAAATGTATGCTGTATAGTCAAGATTAAAAAATATAACTATAGTTATCAGCAATATTTTTAAATGCATAAAGAAAAAGTGAGAAGGAAATATGATAAAATAGCAAAGGATGGGGAGATCCATGGATAGCAGGAAGTTCCAAGCCACACAGAAGCAGGGTGTCAGCGCCTGATTAGAATGAAGAGGTGTCCCGGCACACCTACAGGATGGCTCAGCACGAGGTGACAGAGATTACACAGGGCAAGCAGGGCGTCCACCCAGAACCGTGGCCCACACATCAGAGTCCAGATGGGCTGGGAGAGCATCACTGCAGAAAGGCTCGCTGCTGTAGAGTGTCGGAGCACAAGAGGAATGAGGAGGGACCCACTCGGAAGGAAGCCCGGGGCAGACGACTGGAACCTGAGCAGGAAGAAGAGGGTGCGTCCAGAGTGAGACGCGGAGGGGAAGCCCAGCACTGAGTGTTAAGCATGAGCAAATAAGAAGGGTGTACACACAGGAGACGGGTGGCTGGTGCAGGATGTTAGATTCACAGCAGGGAAAAGAGTGTGTCTGTGTCGTAGGTGGCGGGACCCGAGCTGGCCGAGAAGGGCATCCACAAGGGGGAGGGACAGCGGTGGCGACGGGATACTGATTACATACAGGAAGATTAACAAATAAGGAAATATGTTAAGATAATGGGAACCATATTTCCCATTGTCATTGGAAGGAATTACAAATATGGAAAGAGAGGAAATTAGAATTCTATGGTTTGGGATTAGAATTGAAGATATTAGTGTGAACTCACGGTTTGCAAATAGACAGATATAGAAATAATTACTCTGTGTGTGTGTATGTGTGTGTGTGTGTCCCTAGCTCCATCACAAAGAAGGACTTGGAGCAGTGAAAACCCATAGAATGAGCACACCTAGCACCTAGATCATCGTATTTTAAATAATAGACTCCAGTAAAAGGGTTACAGCTCTCTTGGGAAATGGTTGATTCCAGGACTAGAATGAAAAGTCCAAGATGAACCTGGGATATCTTGTACCAGAAAGTAATGAAGTGCTCAAATAATAGAGGAGAAATGTCAAGAGGACACAGAAACCAGCCAGATATGGGACAAGTTGAGCATCAAATTAAATAGCAATGATAATGGATTATAACCAATTTTATAAAATTGGAAACAATAAGTCCAATCTGATATAAATAAGAAAATAAATCAACTGAAAATTTTATAAAGAACAAGATATTTTAAGAGTTTCAAAACATGTATTAATTTCAAATGGAAAAGGAATAATTTTTCAGGAGAGAATTCCATAGACACCACTTTAATCAAGTGAATAAAATAAACATTATCAGTAATGGGACAATTTGAAATCTTATGACACCTGAAAGGCTGCAATAAAAACACAGCATCACTTCTGTGACATTCCTGCTCCAAAAATGCATATCCCGAACCTGACCACGAGCAAACATCAGACAATCCAATTGGAGGGACATTCTACAAAATACCTAGCCAGTATCTTCAAAAAAGTCAAGGTCGTGATAGTTAAGTAAAAACTGAGGAAACGCTGAAGACTGAAACTTACTAAAGAGACCTAAGAACTAGAAGCAACACGTGATTCTGAGCTGGATCTTTTGTTATAAAAGACCTAATTAGGAAAATTAGCAAAACTAGAATGAAATCTAAGAATTATATGGTACTAATGAATCAGTGTTAATTCCCAGAATTTGATTACAGTGTGCTTATATAAAAGAATGTCCTTATTTGAAGGAAATGGATATAAAGTATTCCAGAGTGCTAGGCTACCAGGTTGGAAACATCATGTTTTAAATGGTTTGAGGGGGAAAAAAAGATCTTTCTGCTGCATTTGCAACTGCTCTGAAAGTTTGAATTATACAAAAATAATTTTAAATGAATTTTTAAATTAAAAATTAGAGAAAAACTACAAATGAAAAAACATCTAAATAATTTTTTTAGGTTGTAAATTTTGACCTAGAAGTTTTACTTCTAATAGTCTACTTATGGAAGTGACTCAAAACATATGCCCGCCTCCAGCAGTCCTAGTACATCTATTCACAGTTCAGCTTTTAGCTCAAGGTTACTTTATCAGCAAAGTCTTTCCTCATCTCATCACCCTAGATCTGAAGCTCTTGTTGAAAAATCTGACATAATCCTTCGTGGTTTTTATCAGTTTATAGTTATATATTTGTGTAAATATTGATTAATGACTTCTTTCCCTTGAATTCAAAAACCAGGTTTGCCATGATTACCATTGTATCCTCAGTACCTAGCACATAGCAGGTGCTCAATAAATATAAATAAACATGTCATGAATGTATTAATTAAGATATATAACAGAGAGAGAGAGAGAGAGTGTGTGTGTGTGTGTGTGTGTCTGTGTTCTTCTGTTTGAGCTGCTATAACAAAATACCATAAGCTGAGTAGCATTTATTTCTAACAGTTCTGGAGACTGGAAATTCCAAAATTATGGCACCAGCAGATCTGGTGTCTGGTGAGAGCTCACTTTGTAGATGGCCAACTTTTCTCTGAAATTTTGGAGGTTAGGATTTTAACACACGAATTTTGGGAGGATACAAACATTCAATCTAAGATAGATGGAAAGAAAGACAGAAAGAAAGAAAGGGAGGGAGGGAGGGAGGGAGGAAGGAAGGAAGGAAGGAAGGAAGGAAGGAAGGAAGGAAGGAAGGAAGGAAGGAAGGGAGAGAGAAAGAGAGAAAGAAAGAGAAAGAGAGAAAGAGAAAGAGACAGAATGAGAGAAAGAAGGAAAGAAAGAGAGAAAGGGAGAAAGAGGAAGGAAGGAAGAAAGAAAGAAAAAGAAAAAGAAAAAGAAAGGAAGGAAGGAAGGAAAGAAGGAAGGAAAGGAAGGAAGGAAGGAAGGAAAGAAAGGAAGAAAGGAAGAAAGGAAGAAAGGAAGAAAGAAAGAAAGAAAGAAAGAAAGAAAGAAAGAAAGAAAGAAAGAAAGAAAGGAAAGAAGGAAGGAAGGAAGAAAGGAAGGAAGGAAGAAAGGAAGAAAACAGAATTTGTTAAAAATGCAAATGCCTCGGACAAACTTATGGAAATTCAGTGGGTGAACCCGAGAATCCATTGATTCTGGTGACCCTTCTGGTCGAAGATAGATATAGGGAGGGAAAGTCTATCTCTGGCCCAGCCACTGAACACATACATCTGACTCTAAGGTCAAAAGAACCGTACGCAATGAGAAAAAGCTGCTTCCCTCACAATATGTTGGGACCTAAGAAAGTCTGCTCTACGAACCTCGAACAGATCTTGACTCAAAAGGAGAGAGAGTCCCTCAGCCCCATTCCCCCATTCCAGCATAAATCATCACACCCTGAGGGCTTTGGGCCATGGCCTGCAGGAAAAAACTGGACTCTGGAGCACCTTCTGCCTGGAGTGAGACAGACCATCAGCACGCTACTAGGGTTTGGACAGCAGCCCCAGCAGCTACCACATCAAGCCAAGGGCAGACCAAGTACCAGTGGGGTGGCACAAGGTCACGGAACATTGCCGGGCACCTGGGATCACTTCCTGGGGGAGTCACGGGAACGTTTAGGAGAACTTGTCCCAGGGCTTGGGTGCCTCCTCTGAGCAAATTGGGGAGACAGCCAGATATACGTGTTCAATGAAAGAATCTGAGAAATGTTTCTACGAAGAAAATCTGTACTTTTATTCCCATCCCATATATAAAGAAATTAACAGTTTTTAGAAGCAGTGTATCAGGGTCACATAGAGAATCCATCTTTGCACTAGGGTCATGCAAAAATACCTCCTTTCCTTTTTATCAGAGACACTGCTTATCTGGATGACAATGAGACTTAAAGACTTTTCAAATAATAAATAGCTTGCCAGACATGATTTAGTTAAAAGCAAAATGAACACCCGAATCCTTGGTCTAAATAATTCAAAAAGAAAATATTCACCTTATATTGATCCTCCATTTCAATTTGAGCTGCGCAATGTAAGTGTCCATAACCTAAGCATTTTGGTTATGTTTGTTTTTAATAAGGCGTTAACACTTTCATTTTTCACTTCTCTAATGTTTCAGAATATAGTTCAAACCACTCAAAAGTGAAAGAGGGTATTTAAGGTATCGATGTTTGGGGGATATTTCTATTTCTCCTCTATGCGTTACCTGTTCCAGGCCCACCTCTGTAACCCCGTTTCCCCACAACCTAACTTCACTCCAGTTAATCCCTATCTCTGTCCTCACCTTCAAAGCTACACTTTTAATTAATGGTGTCTAGGGCTTCCAACGTGTTTTCTGTCGGACAGAATTCCTTCCCAGAAGGAGGAAGGACTGTTTCATACCTGATTATACGGAACTCCCTTGGGAGATGCCAGCAAAAGGAAAGAAGTTGCCCATTTTACGGAGTGGCAAGGATATACCAGCTGCTGCTTCAATTTTGTGTTCAACTTTCTTACAGACTTCCACTTAAAACATATTACACAAACATAGAGGGGAAAGTTAGAAACCACACCAGCAAGCGATACAAAGCTGGGGTTTCGAGGCTGGCATGCCTGACAGATGGTGTGAGCAGGATGGCAGCACCACCTCCTTTCCAGGGGGCGTTAGGGCCTGGCTTTGAATCTGGGTCCTGTCACTTCTTAGCTGTGTGAGACATAGGGCAACTTACCTGAGCCTCAGTTTTTCATCTACAACTTAAGGCTAATAATAACCATCCTCACAGGGAGTCATAAAGACATCATGAACAGTTACATTGCCAGCATCCATCACCACAGCTTCCTCAGACTTGGTGGCATCTTCCAACTCTGCGGCCGCAGTGGCTGGTATCCCTGACCACACTGCTGTTGTCTGGGTACTGCAGCTGCTCCATCTGCCCTCTTCAGTCCCCAGAGCCACCTGGTCTATCACCAGAACTTCCGGTGTCCTCGGACATCCTTTAGCACTGACAGAGGCGTTAGCTATTTCCATCAGTAATATCATTGTTACTAATTACACTATCTTTGGTTTGTTTATACAATAATTTACCCGATTGTCTTCTCGAAATTGAAAAGTATGAAATCTGGGAGGCAATACAGCACTTACGGTGTGGATTCTGGAGTCAGACCACCTTGCTTTGAATCCTAATTCCACAACCAATTAGCTGTGTGATCACAGGCAAGATATTTAACATTTTAAACCTCACTTTTCTCACCTATAAAATCAGGACCATAATGGTACCTACTCCCTGGTGTCATAAAAATTAAATTAGAAAATCTATGTAAACTTCATGAATCAATAAGCGCTCGACCTATGCTGACTAGCTATTAGCACTATAGCATCTTCACTGGAGTAACCCCATTTTTAAATACGATGTTTCAGGAAGTAGAGCCTTATGAGTTAATATAAAATGAGTAAGAAATATTAAGTGAAAATGCAAGAATGTACACATTATAGATGATGTGTGCTTTTAAAAAGAGGGGAATGTCTCTAGATACATAGATTATCTGTGGAAGAAACATGTATCAGGGATTTCCTCCAAGAAGGGGAACCTGGGAACTAAAGAAAAGGCATGGAAAAGAGACTTGTTTTATTGCAGACTGTTTTTACTCTGTGAGTTGTTAAATATGCGTGGGAATTGGAATTACCTAATCCAATAAATAAAACATTAAAAATGAATCTTTCCTTTTAGTTTCCCTACAAATAATACTTGGAAAGTGTCATCAAGATAATATTGCTTTCTAGGGACACAGTATAGTAACCACAAAGGTATTGATTGGAAGAGCTTTGATCACAATGATGCCTCACAGTATTGTTTCGCTTTACAGATTTTCGTTGATTAGATCAGTTACCTCTCTGACAGTGAAGAAGCATGAGTTCAATTCAGGTATCAGAAAGTTAATAGATAAAAATTACACTATATTTTATTTAAAGAACATTAACCAAAAATTTCAATGAGTGAGAATACAATTCTGCACCTGATATTCAGGAACTCAACACACATTCCTGCCCACTCTCTACCACTCTGCCCCATTATGTGCAAACTGATTCCAGAAAACTGAGTTAATGTGTAAGGAAGACATTTTTAATCCCGTCCTTATTATGTTTTCTGTTTCTTCTATGAAATCCCCAACGCTCAAGGATGGCCTTCTCTTCTATGGGAATATTAACTACAATTTATTGATTGATTTCAACGTATCAGACACTATCTTGAACACATTCTAAGCATTTTTACTTACATTGCTTTCAAAGACAAAAGACTGCTTTCAAAATTCAGTAAGAGTATAATAAAAATTACATAATTTGGCCAAGACCAAACAGCAAATAAATGATGAAATATAAGATAAGACTATATGGTTTCCAAGCCTGTGCTTTTCATCATTCAAAAAAAAAAACAAAACTACTACCCATAGTTGTTGACTGTACCTCTCACTGAACACAGCATGTGCTGCTTTGAATGATTTTTCTGTTTTGTTCTTGTTTGACTTTTGTACATATACAGTCATCCTAACTTGATTTCAAGTCCCTCCAAAAAAGACCCTTGTCTTTTAACCCCTTTGTATTCCTAGCAGTTATTCATGCTAGGGGGTGGATAACAGGGGGATGATGGTGGTGATGGTGATGATGACATAATGACAGAGCCCACTGTGTGGGATTTGGGGCAGGCACCCTGGGCTGAAGTGTATGTATTCATTCAACATATATTGTCTCGATACTCACTCTCTGCCAAGCCAGTGTAGTCTCTGGACTTACATAAGAGCAGCAAGGTACTGTAACTGTTATGATTTTTTTAAAAGCTTTATATTATATATACTTGGTGTGCAGAGGGAGACTAGTATATCCAGAGAGAAGAAAAAGACCTTGCAACCTACGTGTACATCTGTAGTCCAAGAATACACTGTTATCATTTAGACGAAGTTAAGGGATTCACATGCCTTATTTTGATTAATCCTAGTTACAACTTTGTTGGGAATTATTACCTCCTTTACACAAATGAAAAAAAGTAAAGCTGACTGTTCTTAGAATCACTTGGCTTTTAAGTGCTAGGGCTAGGATTTGAGCTTCTAGCCCCAGAATCCAAGCTCTTAACTGATGTTTGACCTGCCTTTTCTAAAACCTCTAAAATTAAAAACATTCCATTTGAAGTCATCTGAAAGTTCCACAAATTGTACAAAAAACAATCCATAAAGTATGTTAGAATTGAGCAAAACCCACCTGGTACAGGAGCAACAACTCCAGCTGAGAATTAGGGGATCCTTACAACTCTGCTGTGTACATGGAAACCTGTGCTATACAGTGGAAGAGGGAGATTGTCTGAAACTTGACTCTGGAGTAGGCTTGCCCACTAAGAAGTCAAAGAAGACCACCTAATTAAACTATGGCTTGGAGTTTTCTTGAATAGCAAAATACAGTAATAGTATAAAGGGCCAGGCATTAAAAGCTGGTAAAGAAGTTATGATAATTAAAATGCACAATTTCTAAGCATGTCAGAGTCCAGATGCCTAGGAAAGAAGCAAATGGACCATTAATAACCAAAATTATTCTAAGTTCACTTAATGCAAACAATTTGTCAAATAAAGTGGAAAGTAGTCTAGATAGGCATAGCTTCCAACCTCTTGAGGAAACCAGGCGGAAAAAGCCAGGAGGACTTTCCCAGAAACAAATCAAAGCTTTACTAGTCATATTTACTACTGAAATATGGGACAGAAGTATAAGGCCAAAGAAGAGGCAGAACTATTAAATGGTTTCTGTCAGGAGCCAGAGCTACTGCAAATAGATTTGAAATGGGGAATTAAAAGACTATTACAGAAACATGTGGTTTAAAATAACACATTCTATTCAGGGGAACTAAAGTTTTAAATAAAGCAGTTAAATGCTCTGTGCAACAGAATA
The DNA here is from genome assembly GCF_048564905.1 of Vicugna pacos. Taxonomy (NCBI): domain Eukaryota; kingdom Metazoa; phylum Chordata; class Mammalia; order Artiodactyla; family Camelidae; genus Vicugna; species Vicugna pacos. The sequence goes on along the minus strand of NC_133000.1, from coordinate 10,711,665 downwards.
TATTTCTGAAAAAAAGAATATGAAAAGGAATATATATATATACAAATATATATGTCTATGTATGACTGAAACATTATGCTGTACACCAGAAATTGACACATTGTAAACTGACTATACTTCAATAAAAAGTTAAGCAGAAAGTAGGTGGAGAAAAAGAATGAGGTGTGATCATACTACTAACTCCATCCAGTTCCATAAGCCACTATACCTCTGTGGCAAACCACTGGGCAAAGATGCAGTTATTAGAACCGCTTGTCAGTTACCTATCCACCCCTGAAGTCAAGAAAATCATAACGGGATTAGAAATACAAGAAAGAACAGTATCAATGTGTATGAGAGAGAAAATGTTACAAACAAAAGCCTAGCCCAGATCTTTACAACAGTTAAACTGCTCTGTAGGACACTATCATAGGGTATACATGTCATTAAACATTTGTCAAAATCCACACAACCTATAACACTAAGAGTGACCTCCTAATGTAAACTATGGACTTTGGGTGATGATGACGTATCAATGTAGGTTCACCGATTGTGACAAATGAACCAGGCTGGTGGAGGATGTCCCTCGTCGGGGAGTCTGTGCATGTAAGGGGAGGGGTTATATGGTAACTCTCTGTACTTGCCACTCAACTGTTTTGCAGTGAAACTAAAACTGCTGCAAAAGTTAATCCTAACAAAAAAGACTAGCTCATGGTTCACTGATGGACCCATAGAGTCCGTAGACAGCACTTTGAAAATAGAGGATGAACAAACCCAACTCCACAGCTCCACCCTACTGCATTCTAGTTGTTTGCTCCGTTACCCCAAAATCGTGGATGACTTCCATTTGCCGGCTTCTCCTCCTTGTGTTGTTTCCACTAAGTCGTCTACTTTTGAAAACATATTATGAGTGTGTCCATTTCAAAAGGAAATAACTGAGTAACAAATTAGTACAGTCCATTACTGAAAAACTTTGATTGCAAATTTAAAAGTTATTAATGTTTACCCTACCAAAATTAGTCTATAATTATTTCCCTTTTGTGGTAAAGATTATTATAACAAGCAGTAATTTTAGCATTTATAGAAAAAGGTCAGAGCTTCCCTATTCTAGTGTATTTATAGGTTAAATATTTAGAAAATTACAGAATTTTCAAAAATAGAAGAAATTATATAATCTTATCATGGTTTGTAACCCTAATTAAATAACCTAAAGTTTTGCCATTGAATTAATCAATCAGGTTTTAGCACTGCCCTGGCTTTTACTTCCCACCAGGACCTCCAGCATCTCTCTATATGCACATGCAGTCTCAGTGCTTGGCCAGGAATATGTGAATTTGGGCAGCAGGGGGCGGGCATGGGGGGTGTGGTTTTCCAGTCTCTCCTGAGTGGTAGGTGGAGTTTACCAAGCCCTCTGTGGCTGTCTCATTTCCTAGATCTCCCTGTTAAATTTCAGGCTCATCTACTAATTCATTGCTTACCCCCGCCAGGACTGCCACTTTAGGCTACCTGAGCCATTGGTCTTTCCCATTCATTTGCCATCAAAGTTAGTACTTCACTGACAACACTGCTGGATGTGAGGTTTTTCCACACTCTGCTCCAAAGTGAGCCCCCGCAGGCAGGGAAGTAGTTGGTTTTCTTGTTCTGCAGAACCTTGTTCATTTCTTCTCAAATCTACCCTAGGGGTGGCTGTGGATGGGAAAAGCCCCAAGCAAGAATGCCACAGACTCCCATTGTTCATATCTGATATTCAGTATTTTTTCATGAAAAAACTGCTTCTCAATTTGTTGTATGACCTTGGTCGATTTAAGAGCCATGAAATGGTGGTTTTTTGACAATTTTGTCCAGTTTTATTGCTGTATATTGCTTTATCAGAAAACATCAGAATATACCATTATTTTATCATAAAAGGTAAATAATAGAGTGTATTCTAAATCATCTAACTGGTAGCCATCATTATTAGCATTTTGTTTTGAGGATCACATAAAATATATGCAAAGTAGAAGGTTCATCTAATCTCAATAACATATTGGCCCTGAATATGAAGCTCAGCCAGACCTTTTGTTTTCTGTGCATTATCTTTCTTGATCATAGGATCACATCAAACTAATCACAAGATGAGCCCATAGAATAATTAAGGCACGCTAATTCATGGGTCAACTGTACTCAACCCCATTCCTTTTGAACATCTGACAGTTACAACTTAACTACAGTTTTTTTTTTTAATTTTAGGAGATAACTTTGTTAAAACTTGAGCACAATTAGCTGGAAGGCAACTGGAAGATGAAATAAGTGTGATATTATGTTGTGAACTGCTGCTATGTTAATTTATCCCTTTTTCGAATAAAGTAATATAATTTGCATGAAATGTATTTTTATAATAATATGCCAAAAATTGGATGGTCTTAATAAAGAGAGTAACAGCCTGAAAGAAAAAGCAAAGAAAGTATACAATTCCTTACTGCTGTGGAAGGAACTGAAGAAAGACATCAAAATTTCAACATTTTCACAGGAAAAGGAAAAATGGTAATGGTTTTCAAAGTTTAAAATCCACCCTACATTCTCAATATTGTAAAATTTGTATTTTTTAAAAAATTTTTCCAAATAAACATCCTCCAAGTTTCAAAATGAGAGAACAAGAAGAACAATGGAGAGAAAATGTTCTTTCATGAAGATAGAAAAATCCAGCATATTGCAATGAGGCCCTCTGCTGCCATTTTTTTAATACTGCACCAAAAAGTCAAATTTTCAGTAGTGTCTCATTGCCTTTATGGGGCCAATATTTCAGTAAAGCTTCAAGGAAAAAATGTCTTAAATCCTTCAACAAAGTTAAATCATTTCCAAGATTTTTTAAAAATTGAAATGATTGATTATTATGTAATGTTATTCTGTACATACTGTTTGAGCCACATAAACCTCAATTAAATCCCTTAGTGACAGCATCATTTAAGAAACAAATTTTATTATTTACTTTGTATTCTATTTAAATATTTCCAAAAGGAGATTATATTCATGCCAATTGCTTCTACTAAGACAGTAGTCCAATCAATGCTATGGCCAAAAGACAATTTTTTTAATTGGAAAGGAACTCTTGTATCTCAAAAGGCTATTCCTATTAAAATATCTCCATTTCTTGGGAAAAGGTACCAAGAAGTCCAAAAATTAACTCAAAAACTCATAAGAGAATAAAACCAACGCCATTTGACCATCATTTCTGAAATGCCAGGACCAGGGGTGGTCCAACTGGGAACTGAATAAACCCTCATATGCGCAGGGTCCCTGTGAGTGGTGGGCGTGGTCAGGAGCCATGAAGCATCCTGGGTGGGAGCAGAAGCCAGGTGGAAGGAAACATGCCTATGTAAGCATTTCTGGCACATTGCCTCAGATCACTTAGGAAAAAGGGATTTGAATCTCCACTACTCAAGTAAATTATGATTTATTTTCCTATGCTAAATATATCATGCTAACTTTTGCATTTGTACTTCTATCTTCTTTTTCTTAAGGAGGGTCAAAAAAACTCTGTAAGCTCAGGACCCACAAAACCTGAATCTACCCCTGGGCAGTACAATTTATTTGATACAGTCCACCCAGAAAATGTTATTTCACTTTTAATGGGCCCATCTTGATTCATGGGGGGAAAAATTATTTCAGTGGCAATTTTTTAAAACTAAATAAAGACTAAATAGGAGCTTAAGAAGACATTGGTGAAATACTTTATACAAAATCTTAAGGGAAAGAAAGCAAATTAGTGTCTGACAAAAGGTAAAGCCACCCAGCATTCAGGAACCTCTAGCTCTTGATATCTATGTAGTGGTTAAGATACTAGCTGTGGAGTCAAGCAATTCTGGATTTCAAACCTGAGTCTGTCACTCTATAGTCATGTCACCTTCAGCAAGTCAACTGTGCCTTGCAATGAAAGGCACTGAATAACAATTTGTTGAAGTAATAAAAACATGCATCAACTCTACACACTGTCCATAAAACTTTTAATTTAGCAAATACAGTAGTTCAATTTATTTCAAATTTTAAAACTTTGCTGCAAATTTCTTAGAGGAAAAGTATTGGGCAAAAAGATAAGAAGGGATACTAGAGTTTCAGTAAAGCATTGCTTGGATTTTTTACTAGGATTGGCATTCGCATTTGATGAGACTGGAAAAGTCTGCTTAGAGCAGAAACCATTTAAGGATGGAGCCTGAAAGATTATTAGGATTAGACCTGTGTGAGGGAGAAGGTGGGGCAGGCTGGAAGCATTTCAGGTTGAGGGAACAATACACTAAGCCAAGATCTAGAGAGGAGAAAAATGGAGAAATCTAAGGATTCTGGAAAAAGTCAGCAGCCCTGTTGGCTTGAGTCTCATAGGAGACTGAGCTGGAAACAATTCAGGGTCATATCACCACTTCAGTTAATAATGCTCATTCTGCAGATGCTCCCAAAATCCCTTATCACTAAAGGTCCACACAACAACCACTGTAAATTACATTTAACTTCGATTGGTACGATGTCTTTAATTGATACAAAGAAATATGAGAGGATAAATTTTTACTAAACTGTAATTAAGTTATTCTACTTCCAGTGTTGAAAAGGGATTTTATTTTTCAATTCAAGCTTTCATCGAAGAATGAACTATCTGTAACTTTTCAAATACTTCTCTCACATAGAAATCACTTGAATTCCAAGGTTTATGTTAAAGCCATTTATTGGAGCATTGAAAGAGAAGGAAGTATAATGGGCGTTGGGTTAAATACATAAATTTTCTAGGAAGCCATTAGAAGGAAAACTTCTCAAGGCAAATGGCAACAAAGATGGATGGGTAAATGAAGTTGCCATTCTTGTCGGTATAATACAAACGTAATGGCCTTGGGTCAGAACTTGAGATTGAAAATTGGCCTCTGCCACTTGTCAGTAGTATGAATTTGGGCAACTTATCTAACTTCTTTATGCTTTGATTTCCACTTTTGTGAAACAAGAAACTCAACCACAATGATCAAACTTGCCAGTGTTATATTATATTACTATCTGCCTGGGAGAGGAATATACATTTCCGCCCCATCATCTTTGGACTTGATCATGTGACATGGTTTGTCCACTGGAATGTGATGTCTGTCCCATCTCTTTGCTATTAGAACAGTATGCCTGTAAGGAAGCTGCTCTTTCAGCCCAGATTCTAAAATGAAGAGGACATGGGAAGCAGAGACGCACACAGCTGATCTACAGCCCACAGAAAACATAAATGACAAGCTTCGTTGTTGGAAACCATTGATATCTGGAGGCTGTTACTGCTGCAAAGCCAGTAGACTATGCTACCCACTTCTTACATGCTACAAGGATTGAATACAATAATATATTTTAAAGCATCTTATAACTTTCTATGCCCACTCATACCTCAAACTATCTCCTTCTCTCACCCCAGGTTGTTGCAGATCAGAAATTTGAGGGGTGAGAAAGGAAGAATGGGAATACTGACTGTCAAAACTCCACCTCTGTCTCCCGCCTCTCTGCCACTGCCTCCCCAAGTTCAACGCTACCGCCCAGTAGCAGTATACTCAGTTGCCATCCCATCCCCTTACCACACCTCATAAAACAAAATAATCTTGAGGGTTTTTGTTACTTTTGATGTAAATTCCCATGAGAATAGTGAAGGGGGGGAATAGCTTTCAAATGATACAGCTTTTCATGCTCGTGCTTGCTCCAATTTTTTTGAGAAAATGCTCAGAACCACTTAAGCCTGTTTTTCCTTCGTATTTTGGTTAAATCTTACTCAAATCCTTTGTTTAGCCAGAGTTTTCCTGGGACGTCTATGTGGAACCCTGTTTATACTTAAAGAACTCCATGAAAAAAAATTTTAAAGGATAGCTTAAACAAACAAATAAAAAATATTCCAACTTTAGCAGTAAACAACAACAACAACAACAAAACTTTCACTAAACTCAATAAGAAAGTGACCAAAGAAGTGGCAGAGGAAAAACCCAAGAGATGGCACCACAATTCTCAATAAACTGGGAAGAAATGATGGCCAGGGAAGCAGGGGAGCCAATGACTGGACCAGAAAATGGGAAAATGTTTATTTTTCAAGCCCCTGGGGCTCCAATTTCTGCCTGGGGAGGTTGGAAGAACCAGGGCTCAGAGTTACACAAGCTTAGGAGCTTTGAATATCAGCTCAGCCACAATCCCTGCACAACGTTAGGCCAGTTGTGCAATTTGAGACTGAACATTCCTTACCTAGTAAAGTAGGGGGAATAACAGCTACATGATAAGCTTTCTGTTAAGTATCAAATGGATTAAGGTGAGTGGAACACCTAACACAGTACTTGAACAATAACAGCTTCTCAAAAAGTTCTTATTCTTGGCTCCTTGCCATTAAGTCTTCACTCCACGCCCTGAATCAATCTTCAGCAACCCACGTGCAAGTGTTTGTTCCCAGGCTGGGCATCTACAGAGTAACGAAAGTGACTGTAAGCTACCACACAACGTCAGACAACAATAAAACACTATGTTTTAAAGCTCATGGTATTTTTTAAGTATGCACACACTTACATGTAGATATTTTTTCTTAATATATCAATAGCTTTACATTAGTCACCAAAAAAGCACACATCTGAAATATGTAGAAATAAAGTCACATATTTTCCAAACGAAGTCACATCATCACTTTTGTGTTTATCTGACTTTCAACCTTGAAATCCCCAGGAACTCGAAAAGTGAGAGAGGAGTCCCCACCCAGCAAGAGGTCATAGTGAGTGAGTCCAGGGAACAGTAGAAAACCTGTACTGAATCCAAGTTTTTAGCTGCCAGGTTTTTGACTCCTGGCTATAGTCCCCATGTATGATATAATTTAGAAATTTAGTTTAGGCACAGGAGAATCATAGGATTTAAAACAGTGTCCCTCAACACGTCAAATTTTAAAAAATGGAAAATCCAGACAAGTCATACATTATTATAAAGAAACTAAAAAACAAGCAAAAAAAGTTGAAAAATAACAGGGAGAATTTTTTAAACCAAGAAGAGAAAAAAAGGATGGATGGTTATTTTATTAATGTATAAGTTGAATGGAATCTCCCCAGGTCCTTCACACTCTTCCCCTTCTCCAGGAATCTTCTGCAACAATGATTCCCTAGGGCTATTATGAAACCTACTATGAAGATGGAGCAGCCAAGTATGATGCTCCTTTTCCAATCACAGAAGCTTGAAAATATGCATTTTCACCCCCAATCCTGCAGTACCATCACAACTGTCCACAATACTTAACACGCATGAGTACTTCTTTGTATAAAACACGCAAAAAACTTCCAAAGGCTTCCTGCTGCATTTCTTTGAACCCACTTGTTGATTCTTGGTCTGAGATTTGCCTCAATTCTAGGTAAAATTAATTTTTACCTGTAAGTCTCAGAATTACCTCTAAAATCCCATATGTTCAATCTCAATTATTCCTGTTACAGAAAGAGAGGAGTGATACATATGGAAGAATTTATCAATTCATACAAAATGATTTTCCTGGGCCCCTACTCACATTGAACCTTAGACATGTTCTGATACATAAGCACCTATAAGCATGGCTGTTGTTCTCTATGCTTGGGACTACAGTTCCAGAATTAAACAGTGAAGAGAAGAGGCCATAGTCATGTCTCAGTACAGTTTTATTCTCATCTTCATTTACTCACTCAGTATTCGTCTGTTGGGAACCTACTGCATGCCAAATAATGTTCTAGTTGCTGGGGTTGCATCAGTGAAGAAACAGATGAAAATTCCTGCTGTCATGGAATCTATACTCTAGTGGGGGTAAATAAATAAAATAAATAAGTAAATTAAATTACTTATGATAATTGTGATGAAAAATAACATAGTGGAGGAGATAAGGAATATTGGACACAGTTACAAACTTAAACAGGGTAAGCAGGGAGTCAGGGATCCCTCATTTAAAAAATTCCATCTGAGCAAAGACATGGAGTAGAAGGAGCATTTCAGCAAGTGCAAAGGCTCTCAAGCAGGGACACAATGAGGGTATCCAAGAAATGGCAAGAGAGCGGGCGATGCTGGAGGATGGAGCAATAGGAGGTGAGGTCAGAAACTGGAGGTGGAGGAGAGGAGACTTAAATTTTACTGTGAATGAGATGAAGAATTATTACAGGGTTTTAGGCAGAGGATTGGCATGACCTAACTAAGAATCACTCTGACTGCTATGCAGAAAAGAGCTTGACAGAAGGATGAGAAGTTTGGAAACAGAAAGCCCATTTTGAATGTACCACAGTGTCTCTAGGCACTCAGGTGACTGTGGTTAGGATCAGGCTGAGAATGAGTAAGTTGTTGGATTCTGGATATACTTGAAAAGTAGAGGCAATAGGGATTTTTTTCTATATGTTTAAAAAAAAAAAAAGACAAAGATGACTTCCTGATGTTTGGACTGAGTAACTAAGAGGAGGAAGTTACCATAAACTGAGATGGGGAAGACCTTGGCAGGGCCAGTTTGGTGCAGGGCAAGATCAGGAATTCAGTTTTGTATGTGTTACGTTTGAGATGCGCGTGAGATGGGGATGCCTACTGGGAATCTCTGCAGAGTTACCTAACAGGCAGCAGTCAATATAGTTGACTCTTCCTCTACAGCTATGTAGCTTAATCTGCCTTCACAAGGTCTTTAATAATCTCCTTGGCCATAAATACTTTTCCCTTTTCTCACTTAGAGGATTGAGATAGCACAGAATCTTTCATGCTGATTCCATCTATGATTCACGGTTTCCTCTATGCTTTGCTGGGTAGCTATTCAGCAATACTGTGAAAGATAAAGCAGGGTAAGGGGCAAGCAGAATCTTAGAGAGACTGAATTACCCTGGAAATAATTCAGAATTTCAAAATCACCAGCAAAAATATCTCTTGAAGCACATTAGGAAACCAGCTGTGGCTGAAACATTGCCACCATTAAGACCACTAGTCAGTGTGAGATATTTGCATAATTCATACTTTATAACATCAAACTTTTCCCTGAATTTATTATTAAACTAATGCATTTCAGCTGCTGTATCCTGTGGTTTACAAATCATCAGGAGATTGGGACTTTTATGGTCATGTGAAGAGCCCAAAAAAATGTCATTTCTCAAATGAAAAACTGATCTTATTAGGAACAAACAAAAATGACGAGCAAAGAAGCAAACCACTAATGGAGGTTTGCCTGCAGATCTGTAAACTTCCACTGGGGCCAAGTTCCAACAAGGAGCGATGTTCTAAATTAGATGACAATTCTAGCATCTGAGTGGGTAAAGATGTGCTCCAATGTTGAGTATTTAAAGACACAGTGTGGATCCTGCCTGCAAGTAATGCACATTCTAAAACTGAGGAGTAATATATGTATATGTTGATGGAACTCTTGAGCACTGTTGTTTCATCTCAAGATAAGCAAATGGCTACCTTCCTCACACTTATTAACACTCGTTGATAAATGATAAATGATACTACTTCCTTTCAGGTTTCAGGTAGATTCCTTCAACTCCTTTGCTCCTTTATTTGAGAATCTCCCATCTGAGCAAGATTACCCGCTCTTTCTGTTGTGCAGTTACACTGCTTAAGGCAGAACTAATTACAGGATAATGCAAGCAGTTTTTATAGTTAGTCTCATGTCTAAAAAGGCAAACCTTGGAGTCTCAACAATTTGTCACAGATTCCCAGATGATTATTATCTCCAGACAACCTCACAACTTGTGGTTAATGAGTCTGTTTTATTCCCTTCAAAATAAATGAGAATCACAATTGCCATTTTAATAGCCCTATAGTAGGGGACAGTGGCTAAGAGGTCAGTCTCTCAGGCCATAGCTCCATTCCAGGCCCAGCTCTGCCTCTTCTGACCTGGGAGAACTTTGAAAAAGTTAGTTAAGGTCCCTGTATCCCAGTTTCATTGTGTGTAAACCAAAGTCAGCAATAGGACCTAACAATAGCTATTGTGTGGATCATATGATAAATGACACTTGGCATTGTGACTGGCAAATAATAAACAGGCCCACCCATAATCTCTGTGGAGGCTGGAGAAGAGTACAAATGAAGTCTCTTACACTGTCAAAGAGATTGAAAGCCAAATAAATACTGGTCAAAGTTGTAAAGCAGGATTTTATTCAGAAACTACTGCAGTCAGGGAAAAGGAGAGTTCTGTATTGTATAAGAAGAATGAGTAGGAATTTATAGCCAAAGAACCGGATGAGGAGGTCAGTAGATGGAAAATCATGAAGTAGGGCGATTCTTGCTAACTCAACTTAACAGGATTTTTGCTGAAAGCAGGCAGGGTGATTAGGTATCAAACGTGGGGAGATTCTCTATAAACTGACTTAGCAAGAATCTTGCTAAAATTGGGCCCAGCAAGAGGAGTGGGCCCAAAGTTGAAACCTAGTCAACAAAAAGGTTAAGAACTTGACTAAAGTTGGTCAAGGAGAGAGTCTTTGTCAACGCCACAGTTCTAAATACTTAAAAGGTATAAAATCAAATTAATAAACTGTTAAATAAAATATATACTACTTATTATTTTATCTATCATATATATTATCTATTTATAGAGTCTCATAATGACCGAAGACTCCCCCTAGTTCCACACCAGAATATGCCAGTCAGGGGGGAGCTGTACCCTTAAGCAACCATTGCCCTCAGCTATCCTTTGGGCCCAGGTGTGTGCATGCCAGTGGGGCAGGCCACACTCCGGAGGATGGAGACTGAAAAGAGGCTGGAAGAAGCCCCAGAAGCAGGCTCAAGAACACTTGTGCAGGAAATTTCAGGAATTCAGTTACCCGCACATCCTCCTGGCCCTATGAACGCCTTACCCCATAGGAAAGAGGCCTTGAGCGGGTCTGAAAAGCGTGGTGTCCAGAGAAGAAACTCTCTTGGCAATTTTGTATGTTTCAATCACAACACTGCTGTGACTTCTACAAACACGTGTTACAGAAGACACAAGCACTAAAGGACACTTTGTAAGGGAAGGGAAAGAAGGGTCAAGGACGGTATTTAAGAGCCAGGGTATTCTAAGCAAAGAGAAAAGCAAGTGTAAAGATAATGTGGTGTATAAAAGAACATGATCTCCACACTCACAATCTCTGAATATACTAAGTATTGGAGGAAGTAAGGGAAGTGAAATTGGAAGAGTTACTGGAAGGCTGTACCATTGAGAAGAACATGCATCATTCTGAGAAATTTAGATTTTATCCTGGAAGATCTGCTACAGACTGGCCAAAGTCCATTTGTTCCCTTAAGAAATGCAACTTCTTTTTTTACTTTTTTTCATGTTACCGATATATAAATAACACAACAAAATCATACAATATTTAAAGCAAGCAATGTGATGATTTGCTATAATCTATATATTGTGAAAGGATTATTCCCATCAAGTTAGTTAACATATCCATCACCTCACATATTTATTTGTGTGTGTGTGTGTGCTGAGAACAACTAAGTTCTACTTTATTAGCAAATTTGAATTGTACAGTATTATTACCAACTGTAGTCACCATGTTATACACCAGATCCTCAGACCTTATTCATCTTATAACTGAAAGTTTTTATCCTTTTACCAAACTCCCCATTTCCTCCATCCCCTGGCAACCACTCTTCTCATCTCTGTTTCCATGAGTTTGACTTTTTTTAAGATTCCACATATAAGTGATACCATGCAGTACTTGTCTTTCTCTGTCTAGCTTACTTCATTTAGCATAATGCCTTCCAGGTCCATTCATGTTGTCCCAAATGGCAGGGTTTTCTTTTAAGGTTGAATAATATTCCTTTGTGTCTATATACCACATTTTCTTTATCCATTCATTCGTCAGTGAACACTTAGGTTGTTTCCATGCCTTTGCCATTGTTAATAAGGTTACAATGCACATGGAGATGCAGATATCTCTTTGAGATAGTGATTTAATTTCCTTTAGTATTTAAAATTAAACAAGTGGGACTCCAATAGACTAAAAAGCTTTTTCTAGGCTGTCCAATTTGTTGGTGTATAATTGTTCATAGTAGTTTCTTATGATCCTTAGTATTTCTGTGTTATCAGTTGTAAAGTCCCCTCTTTCACTTTAAATTTTATTTATTTTAGTCTTCTCTCTTTTTTAGTAGTTGAATTAAAGGCTTATCAACTACCTTTTCCAGAAAAACCACAATCCTTCAATTTATTGGTCTTTTTTATTGTCTTTTGTAGAATTCAGTCCATTTAAAGTATTTATTGATATACATGGACTTCCTGTTCCTATTTTCCTTTGTTTCTTTCTTTTCCTCTTGCTCTCTTCCTTTTGATTTGATCATTTTCTGTAGTGGTGTGCTTTGATTTCTTTTATCTTTTCTGTATTTACTATAGGTTTATTTTGAAGTTACTATGAGGCTTCCATTAAATATCTTACTATTGTAACGAGTCTATTTTAAGCTGGTAACAGCTTAACTTCAGATGCATACAAAAGCCCTACATTTTTGCACTCCTCCCCACCCCATTTTTTGATGTCACAATTTTCATACTTTTTATCTTGTGTATCCATTATCAAATTATTGTAGTTATAGTTATTTTTAATACTTTTGTCTTTTAACCTTCACACTACAGTTATAAGTGATTTACTCAACACCATCATATTAGAGTTCTGAATTTAATTATACATTTCATAAGTAAGCTTTATACTTTCACATTTTTAATGTTACCAATAGTGCCCTTTAGTCCAGGTTGAAGAACTCCCTTTACCATTCTTGGTAAGGTCCAGCTAGTGAAGATGAACTCCTTCAGCATATATTGATCTGATTAATGGTGTCCCACAAGGCCCTTAAGCTATCTTCACTCTTTTTCCTTCTTTTTTTTTTTAATTTAATTTTGCTCATCTAACTGGATGAATTCCACTGCACTGGGTTTGCATATCATTTCTTCACTTGATCTAGTCTGCTATGAACCGCTTTATTGAATTTTTCAGTTCAGTTATTGCATTCTTCAGCTCTATGATTTGTTTGGTACTTTTTTTATACTTCTGTCTCTTTGTTGAAATTCTCACTGTGTTCATGCATTGCTGTCCTGACCTTGTTAAGCATCTCTGCGACCATTAATTTTAACCCTCTATTGGGTAAATCACTTATCTCCATATCATGAAGGGTGATTTCTAGATTTTTTTTTAAACATAATCCTCTATTTCTTCACTTTGCTTGTCTCTGCACTAGTATCTGAGCGTTGGATACAACAGCCACCTCTCCCAGGCTGATTCTCGAGCCTCATACAGGAGATAAACTTTGGCAATCACCCCAGCCTGAGCTGCTGTTGCCTCTCAAACCTTTGTGATTGTCCAAGCTGCCTTTTTGTTCTTTGTGACTCTCAGTGATTAAGGGTATTCTAAAACCTGTGAGTGCCCCCAAAGTGTGGGAAATGCCCATATGCCTATTTAGGCTCCCATAGGATTACTCACTGCCTATCCCTTCAGCTCCCCACTGGAGGTCAACTGGAAGACCGACCTTCAGGCAGCAGCTGGGAAAGCCAGACATTAGATATGCCATATAGCCCCCAACAGGGATAAATCAGGAGTGGGTGTTTTTGTTTACACACTCTGTGGTTAGCTAGAAGAAACAGTTACCGGGAGTACTTCCAGACAGAAGGCTGGCAACTTGATTTTCTTGATGGTATGAGACAAAGGGAGAAGGTGAGGGAAGTGTCCTCCAGCTCTATCAGGCTCCAGAAAGGATCCCAGTCAGCACCTAGATGTGGGACAAACAGAAGCTGGAACCTCAAACAGCAGCTGGTACAGTATGTAGTCAAACCCCTCTCAGGAAAACTGGGAAATGGACATTTCTGTCTGCTCCCTGTGCACTGAGCCCAGGGGAATAACCATGGGGAGTGATTGCATGCCTGGTAACAAGTGTTTCTTTGTTTGCTATGGGACTTATGAATGCCCTATGGGACTCATGAATGCAAGCCCCAGTGGCTCTCAGAGCTGGCTGATCTGGGTACCTGTCCCTTGGGTGGCTGCCTTAAAAGCTGGGGTACTGCATGTGTGGGCCACACCTCCAGCTCCTAGCTAAGGTTTGGATATTGGGGGTTACCTCCTGATTACAAAGCGATACGCCAGGGGCTTATGGTGAGAATACGTCTCAGCCTCTCTACCCACTTCGATGTAGGTATTTTCTCAGTTGCCTGCTGTGCAGGAGTCACTCAGCTAGCTTCCGTATTTCCCTCTGAGTGAAACGACCCTCGTGTAGCTGTATACTTGGTGTGTCGACAGGAGGAGGAAAATCCAGAAGGCTCGAGTGTTGCCACCTTGGTGATGCCCTGCAGGTTCTTTTCTAAAATGCTGATAGTTGCCCATGTAGAATGAAGTGGAGCTGTTGGTCCCCTCCTCCTCACCCTTACTACCACGTGGCATGTTACAGTACTAACAAGTGAATTTCAGTTACGTCGGAGATTCAAAAATACCAGTTTATCATATCTGTCCCCTCCAGATTCAAAATTAATCAAGAAATAGTAAATTCAAAATACAGTCTTCATTACCGGGAAAAACTAGAGTGGGACCTCATGTGGTGCTGTGTAAAAACGAGATGTGGCGTTTTATTTTAACTATACAACCAGTAAGAGGAAAAATCTAAAGAAGGAGTCTCAAATAGTTTCCTATCTGAAGAGAATTTACAAAGTTTAAATACATATAAGGTCAATTTTAGTGAGATCAATGAGGTCATAGTCAGTGGGTTAATTATCACAAAGTTGATGAGCAAATTCAATTTCGTAGGACAAATACAGCTTAAAACTTCAGTGAGCCAAACACAATTTCCTATAGCAAACACTTAAACAAGTCTTGAGGTTAATATAGTCTTAATATTACAGGTTGTAACATAAAGAGATTAAGAATAAAACTCTGTCTTTCCTTAATCCTTCTATTCTAGATGAAATGATAAATACCATAATCTTACACTTTGAATTCTTAAAGCACTTATGTCAACAATATTTATTCTGACTCTATATTTATTTAAAGTTAAACAAGATTGAACTCACCCGTTCAATTCAGACAATTCCAGGCTTGCTTGATATGCTTACATTCAAGAATAGAAACCACAGAAGACCTGGGCTCAGAAGGTGAAGAATGAAAGGAGTAGGATGGCAGGGGGGTAGGGAGGACTCTAGCAAACCAGAAGCTAGGGTTATACATGAAGCCCTTTTTCCCGAATTCACCAAAAACTGAAGTCACTCCCATTCCTGGGCACAACAGTAGGTTAGAGGCAGAGAAGATGAAAGTTTGCTCCCAAACAAGTGCTTCTAAACATGTGAAAGTGTTGGTGGAAGTTCCTATTTATGATCAGAAGGAACTTGGGAAAAGGAAGGAACAGTTTCCTTAGAGATAATATTGCTCAGGAAGAGTATGGAGAATGAGAAGAGGAGACCAATGATGGAATCTTGGGGAAAACAAACAATAACGAAGCAGGAGGGGAAATAGAAACCAGCAAATGTGAGGGGCAGCCAGAAAGATAAAACAAGAAATGCAGTGGTGTCTTGGAAACATAAGTCAGATAAATACTGACTGGAAAAAGCTTCAACAAGGAGAATCATTCAAGCTGCCAATAAAGACCACGTGTTAAGAGACCCTGTGTGTCAGGCGCAGTGCTGCGGGTGCAGCTCAGTCAATCCTCTAAATAAGAGGTATCTCCACTTTACAGAGAAGAAAACTAAGGTTAAGACAACTTAATCACAAAGTTGGGCTTTGAACTTCTTTCTGGCCATACAGTCTATTACATTTCCACCACGCTGTGTAGCTTCTGAGAAGGTGGAATTTGGCAATTATATCACATATATCTTATGCACCCCCTTGGGGTCTCTCAAGACCATCACTAGACTCAACTGCTCGCTCCTTCTCGAGCTGCTCCCCTCATGGCATGGCCTATCGGCTCCACTGAGGTTCTTGAGGGCCCTGCTGCTTGGGACCGGCATGCTGCTTGCCCAGAGCACTAGGTCTATTGCTGCAGAGACAGCAGCTTTTTATTTCACAGTTTCTGTGGATCAGGACTCTGGGCGGATTTCTCTGGATTCAGGTCTCTCAGAAGGCTGCAAAGGCATCAGCTGGGGCTGCAGTCATCTCAGGCTCAGCTGAGGAAGCGCCTAAGCTCAGTCACGTGACGGTTGATAGTATTCAGTTCCCCGTGAGCTGCCATCCAGAGGCCTGCTTCAGTCCCTTGCCATGTGAGCCTCTCACTGGGACAGCTTACAACATGACAGCTGGCTTCATCAAAGAGGGCAACAGTATGCATGACAGCAAGGTGGAAATCAGGATTTATAACCTAATCTCAGAAGTGACATCCCGTCACTTTAGCAGTATTCTGTTCATTAGAAGCACACCACTAGGACCAGCCCCACCCTCAAGGGAAGGGAATTATACACGGGAATGAAGAACAGGAGGCGGGGATCATTGTGAGCCATTTCAGAAGCTGCCCACCATAGCCAGAATGGCTGGGCTGGGCTGTCTCACTTGCCCACCTCCACACATCCTGAATTTCTGACTCCTGCCACTTGCAGACTTAGAAGAACAACCATTTAAGCACTCCTCCAGCAGCTTTATTTGCTCCCTATCTTTGACAGGGAAGGGGTGCATTTTGCAACTAGCTGCTGAGGTAATAGCCAAGAGGTAAAATGCCTCGATGAAGCAGTAAATGTCAGGATACCACTCATCCCACCAGGTACCTGCAGGGATCATGTAATAGGCTGCCAGGCTGTATTTGGCTCAGGTGGATCCTGGAAGAGCTCTCTGGCCGGGAGCTGCTCACTGCTGTTCTGACCACTAAAGGTTCTGGCAGAGCAGGCCTCACCTGGCACACTGAGGATTATGGGGTTTACTATCTGGGGACACATCTGAATCTCATTCACAGCCCATGAGGACACCAGGGCACATTGGGAAAAATATGCACCACGTGCCTTAGCACACCAACTACATTAGGTCATTAGGGATGGCCCTCAGCTGGAGTTTCCGTACTGCAAGGAGAGGATAGAGAGTTAGGAACATGCGGTTATTAGTCTTAATTCTACAAAGCCTATAGTCTACCAGAATTGGAAAGAATTAAGTACAATGACAGGTGTACTAGTCAGGGTTTCCAGAGAAACAAAACCAATAAGGGGTGTGTGTGTGTGTGTGTGTGTGTGTGTGTGTGTGTGTGTGTGTGTGTGTGTGTGTGTGTGTGTGTGTGTGTGTGTGTGTGTGTGTGTGTGTGTGTGTGTGTGTGTGTGTGTGTGTGTGTGTGTGTGTGTGTGTGTGTGTGTGTGTGTGTGTGTGTGTGTGTGTGTGTGTGTGTGTGTGTGTGTGTGTGTGTGTGTGTGTGATTTTAAGAAACTGGTTCACATGATTACAGAGGCTTGGCAAGTTCAAAATCTCCAGGGCAGACCAGTTTGGGTCCAAAGGAAGTCTTCTAGAAGAATTCTTTCTTGCTCAGGGAAGACTAGTCTTCATTCTCTTTGGGCCTTCAACTGATTGGATAAGGCCCACCCACATTATGGAGAGCAATCTACTTTACTCAAAGTCCAACTATTTAAAATTTTAATCTCAACCAAAAAACACCTTCACAAAAGCATCCAGAATAATGTTTGAACAAACATTTGGTCCAGCCAAGTTGACATATAAAATTAGCCATCACAATAGGAAACTTTCAACTATTCCTGTGTTAAAAGCCCAGATCTACCATTATCTCCTTAAGGATGAAAAATAGCCTTGAATTTGCCCAAATTTTCTCAATGGTTTTCCTCTTCTACTGTGAGTCCCAAAATGACTTAAGAGTATTTTTCCTTTTGCATTCCCAAGTCCACACACCTTTGGGTCTATAGCTTTATGGTAAAAGTCCAGTCTTCTGATCTATAAAATTAAAATGAGTAGGAATCTTCAAAAGCACTCTGTTAAATGTGATGTTAGAGAGTCTTGAAAGGTGTTCGGAATTTGGGGATGTCAGTCAGAAAGTAAATTCCACAGTTTTCCCTCCTGCCTTGGTATTTAACGAAATGAGTATTGTCATGTGACAGAGGGGACAATATTGGAAGGAGCCTGGGGAAGATACTGTAATAGAAGAGTATACAGTATCTTTGTGAAACTTTTCCACTTTCTAGTCAGACTTGGGCCATTCAGCCCATATATCTCCTAAGAGTCAGTGTGAACTGAATGTCCTCATCTTCCCTGTGGCCATTGGCCTTGGAGAAACTTAGGCTTGTCTGGCACTTGTAAAATATTCAGATTACTATGCCTCTGACCAGAAACCTCAACTCAGTAAGTGGATTTGGGAAGGAGCCTAGAATTTGTTTAACTGCTGACCAAGTGGAGAAACTCTGGCAGTAGGGAACCTACAGCAAGGCAGGACGCAAACTGCCTCTACCTTAGAGTCAGGATTCACCCATAATTTCTTTAGCCCCATTCTTTGTATCTCTGACTTCCCAAGCCCACAGTACCTGTGTAATTCTGCAAGTCCTTTTCTCTTCCTCTAGAACTTACATTTGTCTCTGTTAGACTTCTATTTGTTTTTTAAAGTCAAGCCTAAGTCTTTTAGCCACAGATCAAAACTATCAATAACTTCACAGTCATTCTGAAGAGTTAATCTATCCAAAGACCCCTGGGCACTGTTCAGAGAAATTATCTAACTAGGTTTTTGCTTTCCTTAAGCTTTGGCTCAGTCCTTAATCATTCTGAGTTTTTCCTAAATCACCCTGTAACTAGTGAGCATTGATTAGTTTCTCGCCTTCCCCATCTCCCAATATATTTTTATTTTTGCTCTGAATGTTTTTATACTACCAATAACTTTAAGCCCTCTGGAGGTTGATTTCAACATCACAGTCTTTCCTTTCAGGAGTCCTACTTCCTCCGTGCCATGTGATTCCAGTGGGAGCTGCCAATCATCAGATTTCACCTCTCTCAGGCCAGGAATAGGCACAAGACCCACACTTGCCATTCAAAGTCTCCTGTTCCCCAGGACTCAGTCGTTGGTTGAATGGTTCAAATAAGCACCTCGGTGAAGGAAGATCACTTGGAGTCGTCTTCTTTTTCTTTTTTTGAGGGACTAATATGAAATCAAAAAGAGTAGAGTACACTAGAGTAGAGGTATGAGGGCTATTCTGATCCAAATATACTTAGGACCACTTTCCCCATCATTTGAAAGAGAACTTGATGTAGAAATGAAGCCAACAGAAAAGAAAACAGAGCCAAGAGATGGAAAAAAGGAAAGAGTGCCTGACAACATCATTTAAGTAACTGAGGACTATCATGTCTGAAGCAGTGAATCCCTGAACTCTTCAGTTATGTGAATCAATAAATTATCTTTTTTCGCCTAAGATGGCTCAAGTTAGATTTCTGTTACTTGTAAGAAAAAGAACCTGACCAATTTAACTCCATTCCCACACAGCAACTCCATAGTCACGTTTAGGGAAGCGAAAATATTTCACCACCATTATATACTTTACCATGGCACAGAAATTACATTTTTTCTTTAACTTCAACCAGCTAAATGACTGTGACAAGGTTCCCAATTAGTCAGCTTTTAATTGGCCTACTGTATTTTTAAACACTACACTGCCTTCACGTATCTGTGGGGAGGTATGACCACACAGGTATGCACAGTGACTGGTCTGGTACCAAATAGAAGTAAGGCCACCTTTTATTTGTCAACACGGCCATTCTTATTCTTTCATGCTTGGGCCATGACATACACATAAAACCCGGGTATTACTGTCAGTGGCCCGAAACTTACAGGAAAACTAAACATATCACCAATTTCAACTGATTTTCCCTTCCCAATTTCCCTATTTCTATCAAAGTTTCCCCTTCTTTGCCAACTACTTTTAACCCAGTATTGTGGTCTGTTGCTTTTTTTTCACAAGGCCTCTTGGGTCTGACACTGTGGGTCTACTTTCATAGTCACACCCTTTATAGGGTCTGGTTAAAAGCATCCTCAGTCACTCTTCAGCACGTGGCCCCTGGTAATGTGTTAAAATGTGTTCCCAAATCCATTGCCACTGTATTCAACCCAGGCTCCTCACCACTCGGTACTTCCTCCTCCTCCTCCTCTCACCTACCACTTCCAATCTCTGTCCTCCATTCTCTCTTTTGATCCTCTTTTAAGTTGTTTTGTAAAAGTCCATTTAAGTCACTATCCCATGTAGGGCCCACGCTGTTAATGTCTGTTCTTTAAT
This sequence comes from Vicugna pacos, assembly GCF_048564905.1. Classification (NCBI taxonomy): domain Eukaryota; kingdom Metazoa; phylum Chordata; class Mammalia; order Artiodactyla; family Camelidae; genus Vicugna; species Vicugna pacos. The sequence continues at coordinate 10,691,573 of NC_133000.1, read as the reverse complement.
TATTAAAAAGAAAATCATGTTTGTAAAAAACATATTCTGTACAACAGCGCAATTCCTAGGAGCAATTTTATGATAAGACAGAAAAGGGAAAAAACTGTGTGGTTTGATATTTTAACTTGATAAAAATGCTTTCTAGGTTTCATGGTTTCATTAGTTAAATAATTCACTAAGTGCTTCCATATGACAATGATCTCATTTCTATGAACAAATAAACTCACCTAAATACACGCCAAGAGAGATTGCTCAACTAAATCCATGAATGTCACAATAGAAAATATACTTAAACTCTAGCCAAGAAGAGTAGACACTGAGAATATACAATACTATACACAGTTCAGGTCAAACAGAAAGCAGTTTATTATTTCTAAATCCTCTTTAAACATTTTAAAAAAATAGAAAAACAGGAGTGTGTTCCTGAATCAATCAGCTAAAAGTTTATTTTCTACATCTAGAAGTTTATTGTCTTTCAAACTCAGTCTGCCTGAACAGGCTGTTGTTTTGAACAGGAAGCCTCAAAAACTCTTGCCAGAATTCTCACCAAAAAATAGCTAAGATACATAAATTACCCTATATATATGAGTCAGACAAACTCTAAGAATGGTTATTTGCTGAATACTGAGATCCTAATTTATTGTCTTCTTAGGACATTTATATTAAAACAGTATCTCCCCACTGAAACTAAAAAGAATACTAAGTAAACTGCAAAGGCTAAATTTCAGACTGTGACCAATTCATGTGGTCAACAGTATGACCTGCAGGTTAGTCATCAAGCAAATAATCTGACTTTACAGTCTATGCAGTCCCGATTATTAAGCTTCATTTTATAAACGCAAACCTGCTGTGAACTAACATGAAGATATTTATAGTCTTTGCTGTCTTCATTTCCCCAGTTATTGTGAAATATGCACGGGAACACTATCCCAGTGAAGAGGAAAAAATTTTAAATTCCAAAAAAATCTGGCCCCAAGGGTTCTAGAAGGGGGATGGGGACCTGTCCCTTTGTACTACTGAAAACGTTGATCCTAGTTCTCCATTGTGTGCAGATTTTGGAAACTAGATTTAACATTAGCATTTGCAACAAGAAGTTCCGTAAGTGATCAGATTAGCCATTTTCTCATCTCCCTCATTACCAGGTATTATTTATTATTGACCAGCTACTCTGAATAGAGCACTGTGCTGGGCAGACAGTGGGCTAATGAAGAGGGAAAAGACATGATCCCTGATGCTCACACACTAGCTGAGGAGTCATCAGTCAGGCATTTTTTAAAAATCCATCAAACCTGTGAATAAATTCTTTAGAATTTCCAAAGAAAGAATGGTCACTGAAGCCTTTAATCGGCTGGGGACTCAACGAAAAAAAGTGAAATGCATGCTGGACCTGGAAGGATACATAAGAACTAAGCAAATGGAGAAGAGGAAAAGTAGATTCCAAAACAAGGTAAATGACATAAACATAAGAAACTGGAATGTGCAGGGCCAGTTCCTAGAACAATGAAATGACCAATTTAGGTTAAATGGAATTGGTAAGGGATTTATTCAATACTGGTTATTTTTTGCCAGCACTCAACTGAAAATTTCAAATACAACTGATAAATAAAAGAATATGTGCTCTAGAAGAACTATAATCTAGTAAAATCTACATTAAAAATTGTCCTAAATTTTATAGATGTTGTGATAGTGTGACATGAGGATATAAAGGAAGAAATCATCAAGTCATTGTGGATGGCTAAGGAAAGCCATCTTGGTGAAAGCAGTGATTCAGCTGGGTCATAGAAACTACATTAGGATAACCATATGCACAAAGCCAGAGGTTGTTCTAAAACATCATTATCTTAAATGGATCTATATTGTAAGTTTAAAGCTCTTATAGCATGAAAATTCTACAACCTCGTTTGATAATCCCTTCTAGCATTCAACAGCCTTACAAAGTTCTCTCTTATAAAGTTCTTTTTACTCACCATGTTGACGCCTCTCTTCTTATAAAACTCAACAAGGAGTATTTTATAACTTCTAGTTTAAGTTTCTCACATTCAAATTAACCTTTCCTGTATGGGAAAATTAAAGGGGAAGGATATGTTGCTTAAATACCAATATAGACAACTTTAACTCTGTAACTCGGATACAAAAGAATACCTGATTTTACCTCAGTGCTGGCAATCTGTCTTTGTTTAGCTTCCTTGGGCTGCTATACAAAAATGGAGAATGATTACTGCTTTGGAAAGCAGGATTAACTAAAATCCAGGTGCTTAAAATATTCCCCAATGCGAATATAAACAACACCAGAGTGTTTATCCATCAGTCATTCCAAGTACTGATCATGGGCTGTTTTACTTCCCACTTTAGTTTACTCTTTGTAATCCCTTCTCTTCAACATACTCAGGCACCCTATTAAAAAATAACAAAGATTTTTCTCTTTCTGGTATATGGAATCTCTCTCTTGCCATTGGCTGAATATAAACATGCACAAATCCCTTTAAATTTTAAGATAATCTTACTGTTTAAGAGCAATCTCCTGCAACCTTCTTAATAGATTTGGTGTATTTTTTTAATGCATGACCCATGAGCCTCCAATATTTTTATGGCAATCACATTCCTGGTATTCATGTTCTCAGGAAAATTCTTCCCATACTTTCCAAAGAAAATGCCTTCTTTTTTGTTCACATTACCATCTATCCTACCAAATATAGAATTATATCATAGCTGATCCTTCAAAACAGAAGCTCCCCTTTCCATCCTTATATCTATAATATAACTTTTGGTACATAATACTGCCTTCTAAATAGTTGCTGGCTGAATGAATTATGGAAAGAAAATTAATGGATTATATTGTGATATGCAATACTTTTTAAAACCAATGATACAAATATTGAAATTAAAAACTCAATATTTTATAAATTTCATATAGTCATTAACAAGATAAACTATCTTTAGAATTTTAAGCTTTTTTTGTGAAAAAGTTACTTGAAAGAGAAAAATACCAATTTAGTTTTACTTTTTGGGAACTAGGAACCCAGCAGAAATGGAGGAAAAAACTTACTAAATTTGTGCACATTGAGTGATTTGGTATCTCCCTACCTTCAGTATTTCAGAAGCTGTTTTTATTTTAAAACAAAATAACTTTTCAACAAATTTATAACTATTAGCTCATGTGTCAGTAATTAAAATATATCAAAGAGTACAGAGAAGATATTCTGGGGCTGAGCTGCTTTCCAAAGTTAAGAGATCTAGCAAACTGGATTTCTCCAGCTCCAGAAATCAGAATATTTAAATGAGATTCCGGGCAGCTTTCTGCCCTGCATAATACATTCTATCTCTAGAAGTCAACTCTAGAAATGCTATTTTCTTCCCAGCCTTTACAACTCACACTGGCTCTAGTTCATGAATCAAGCTGATTTCATTATTTTTCTAGGGGTTAGGTACCCTAAGTGACTTTGGTTCCAGGTGTCTGCCTACCAGATTACTGCCAATGATTAGTTATTGCCACTCCCCAAGTCCCAATCTTGTGGAACCATAGACCTTGTGGTGACTGAGACTCCTCTTTCTGGGAGTAGAATGTAAGTTTAGGTTACAAAAGAGAACTATTAGTATGGTGGATTCCCTTCAGAGCCAACAATGTATTTTCCTGAGAGCTTTACTATTAATGAAGCACCTTCACAAACATCTAACTCAACATCTTTTTCTTTAAAGATGTGCCTTCATCATGCCTTTCCAAAGATCAACTTAGTTTCATAAAAATAACTTTCCCTACTCATGATTTCATGCATTATATAACATTTAACTAAATTATATAATTTCGATCACAAATACAAGGACAAACAAGGCTGATTCATGGTAAGAACATCACTTGTCTTAGTCACCTTGGGCTGCCATAAAAAACACCATAGATTGGGTGGCTTAACCAAAAGAAATTTATTTTCTCACAGTTGTGGATGCTAAGAAGTCCAAGATCAAGGTCCATCCAATTCAGTTCCTGATTATAGCTCTCTTCTTACTTGCAGATGGATGACTCCTCCCTGTGCCCTCACAGGTGAGAGGAGAAGCAGAGGGAGCTCCCTGGTGACCCCTTTTACCAGGACATTAATCCTATCAGATCAGGGCTCCACACTGATAACCTCATTTAACCTTAATTACTTCCTTTTTTTTTTTTTAACTCCAAATACAGCCACAGTGAAGGTTAGAGTTTCAACATATGAATTTGGAGGGGACACAATCCAGCCCAGAGCTATTGGTGAGAGTCAACTTGCAGTAGATTACTAAAGAGTACCCTACCAGTTGCAAGTGAGCGTTCAATGATCATAGGCATAAGTCACTGTTTTACTAAGAGAATACAGAGTTTTGAATAATCTGGCAAAGGATTAAATGGATCGATAAAGAGTTTCAACTATTTCAACTATTTATTCAAAATTTAAATTAAAAATTAACTTGAAATTAAGTTCTACCATAAATTTCTTGCAGAAATTAGACAGAGTTAGAGAAGGAGAGAAACCTGGTTTACCTGCCAGTGTCACTTTGGATGACTCTTTCAGTTAAGAAAAGATGAATCAGTATGGCTTCCATTGTCCTTGGATACAAGTATAATTAAATCAGTTTCTTTTTGTTTTTATATGAGTGTTTAGCACAAATTGACTTCTCCCATGGTATGTCTGGTAAGCATTTCAAATTTCCTGACACTCATATATTAATTTCTTCTCCTTAAAATGGCCTTCAACTCTTTCTTATTTGGTTGACTCCATATGTTCTTGAGAAATGAAATCAAGCATCACCTCTCCGAAGCTCTCCTTTATCCTCCAAACCCTGTCTGATTTAGATCTCCTCCATTGTACTGAGATAGCATCTATATGCACCATAATCATATGAACCATGACCTCTGATTTATTATCTGCTTCTTCACTAGACTGGAAGCTTCCTGAAAGCATAAACCATGTTTTATTTCAATCTGATCCATTCAGCATGGATGGATGAATGGATAGGTGGAAAGAGAGATAGAGAGATTAGATAGATAGGTAGATAGACAGACAGACAGATAACAAACTGAATTTAACCTTTATAAGCAAAGATTTAATTCAAATTAATATGACTCCATGACTCCAAAGACCATACTTCTCTAAATGTAATACGGTTTCTCTTTAGTACAATTAATGACTAAATTCATGGATGGAATGAAATGAGCTACCCATCTAGTCTGTTAACTCTGTAGTTGATTTTCGTTTTTACTTATAGAACAATGAAATATCATAATAATTTGATGTTGTTTTCAGTTTCTTTGGTAAATCATAAGACTTAAAAATATATACTGTTTCATTTTCCTCCTTTCGTCACTAATCCCTTCCCTATGCAACAATAACAACAAAACTATTAAATGTTTCCAAACATGTTCTCATACAGAATTTTCTTCTAAGTGGTTACAATTAAACCTAAAGTTTTAATACTATATGGACTGAAATGAAGACATATTTCTAAAAAAAAATTTTTTTTATTTGAAAAAGAGAATAATAGAGAATTTTTAAACTTCTATTTTTAAATAACTGAAAATTTCACATCAGCCAATTACTTAAGAAATTCCTAAGGACATATTAACTGGAATTACAATAGTTCAGCATTATTCAGGCCAGACCCACTTGTGGATAATAGTAAGAGGCAGCTGTACATCTATTCAAAGGATCCTTTCTCACAGTAAATCCCAAGATTATATTGGTTATCATTCTTATCTAAAATATATGGATGAATTTATACCAAGATGCTGAAATGTTTGGAATTTAGATGTCAACATAATTAATTCTGAATCTGATTTCCTTTAGTTCCAGATGTTGTGGTTTCTCAACTCTTCTTGTTCCCGGCCAAGATAAGAAACCAACTAGTTCTCAACTAAAATGAAGTAAAACACAAGTAAAATATTTACTTATTTAGGAGAAAATTACTTCCCAGAAAATTTGTTATAATATTCCACTCTTCCCACCTCAGACTCCATTTCCTTTGTTCACCAGTGGAAGTTTAAAGTATCTTACATTTTATAATGCATAATATCACATAAACTGATGAAATACATATTTTTAAAAGAGACAGAAGTAGAGGTAGAGATAGAAATAGAACTGGAGATAGAGATGGAGACAGAGGTAGAAATAGAAGTGACAGAGGTAGACATGATAGAGATGCAGAGATAGAAACAGATTTCAATCTACTCTTTTGAAGTCATGATCTGGTGACATTATGTGTGAACAAATTTGTATTGTTTCTAAATTTATGGATTGATGTTTAAGCATAAATTAAGTAGACAGACGTGAAAGTATCTCTTCCTGAACAAAGTTAAGATTTCCTTATTGAATTATACTTAACATAAAAGCTTATGTTATTCAAGCTTATTGAGAGCAGCATGGACAGTGACCTACTTAGAAGAATTCATTTTAATGACTTCAACTGTCTAGTACTATGAAAAAAGTCATTTTCAAAGCATAAAGAATACCTGTGTCAGCATTTCCTGAGATGCTTATAAATTTCTTACCCCCACTTTATGTCTATAGAATCAGAAGCTTGGAGTTGAGCCCTGGAATCTGCAATTTAGTGAATTCCTTGGATGATTTGTAGGCATATTAAAGTACAGGAAATCTGGCATAGCCAATGAATAGTCAATAAATATTGAAAGTAGAAACAGATCACTTGTAAGGTTTAAGCTTTCTTTATACTCTAAGAATCAGCAGCCGGAAGCATCCACACTACGGCTCCGAAACATAGACAATGTGGCACCAAAACACATAATATCAGCTCTAAAAACCTATTCTGCATCACTATGATCAAGATATGCCTAATGTACTTGGGGCAATTGGAATAAGAGGGGTCAGTAGTGTTTTGGAACTGATTTTTACAGGTTTTTGAGGCGCTTACGGCTAAATTTTCAGAAATTTTACAAGCTGGATGTTAAACATAGCCACTATTAAAAATTAAATTATATGAACTTACAATTCACTAAATTAAGTTGAAAATGAAGGTAATAAAATTTAAAACTTATCAGTTCCTAAATATATTATTACATGTTTTGCTATTATTTTTGCTTCTGAGATTATTTATTTCTATTGTATCTATACAGTATAAATACTGTATAATTATCTGCTACTGTGCTTCTCTTCCCAACTCTGTTAAATGATGTCATGTTAATAGCTTGAAATCAATCACAGTGAGACTATTTACACAATGGAAATTGGTAAGCACTACAAATCAGGAACTGATCTGGCGCTAAAGTTGGAAAATATTTCAGTTTAATAAATAGAATTTCTTCAGGTGAGAAATCATTTAACAGTAAGTCACATATCACATTTAATAATAATAAATTTATTGGTAAAGAGTTAACAAATTGAGATCAATTCAATTTCTCAAATCAGGGTTGAACTGCAATTACAGATTAGTCATGGATATAAGAACTCAGCAAAAATCAATAAAAGCATTCTGTGATAATTGATTGGTATGTGAAATTTCAGTACAAAGTATTGTATATTTTATTATTATTACTTGTAAATTGCATACTACGCTTCCTTTTAAACAGTAAAATTTATAATAATCTATGTACACAAAGATACGCATGCTCTTTTTTTCAGAAAGCCAGATGTTAAACACCACTGGGGGGATAATTCCTTTAAATATGAAGATCTATCAATAGTTTCCAATGAAAAAATTAGAGAAAGTAGAAGCTCCAAATACGAAGCTCTTAAGAAAAAAAAAAAAACAGGCAAAAAATTCTGTGACCTTACATTAGGTGATGGTTTCTTAGTTCTGACACCAAGCACTCAAGGAATAAAAGAAAAAAATTGATGACTTGAACATCATCAAAACTAAAATTGGTGCTTCACATTACTCTACCAAGAAAGTAAAAAGACAACCCACAAAAGGGATGAAAACATTTACATATCATAGCTGATAAAGGAGTAGTATCCAGAATATATAAACTACTCTTACAACTCAACAATAAAAAGAAAAATAACCCAGTTAAAAGATGAGCAAAAGATATGGATAAATATTTCTCCACAAAAGACATACAAATGACCAATAAGCATACAACAAGATGCTCAACATTATCAGCCATTAGGGATGTACAAATCAACCACAATGAGGTACCACTTCCCATCCACTAGGATGGCTGTAATCAAAGAGACAGACAATAACAAATGTTGGTAAGGATCTGGAGAAACTGGAGTCCCCTCATACACTGCTGGTAGGAATGTAAAATTGTACAGCCACTTCCTAAAAAGTTTAAATACAGAATTGCCATATGACTTAATAATCCCCTTCCTGGGTAAATACCCAAGAGGAAAAAAAAACCAAACATATGTGCACACTAAAACTTGTACATGAATGTTTATAACAGCATTAATCAAGATAGGCAAAAAGTGGAAACAAACCAAATGACCCTGAATTGATGAACAAATAAAATGTGATAGATCCATACAACAGAATATTCAGCAATAAAAAGAAATGAGGCTGGGACTGTGCAAGGATCCAATAAGGGACACTAAATAGAAGCAACCAATGAGATAAGAAGAAAACCCAAACTTTGCAACCACCCTGGCAGCTCTAGGTCTCACTGGTCCCACCTTACATACAGGTAAATAGAAGCTCAAAGTGATCATGTTACAAGAAGCCATAGTAAAGCAGTGCCAGAATCTAAATCCTGGATTCTCTGGGTTTAGCCCATGTTTTTCCACTCCTGTAGAATGTATATAGAAATGAATATGTTACTGTTATTATGATACTCATCTATTGTATTGGTGTGAGGTTTTGGGCCAGTAATTTACCACGATAGTTACGTTACTGAATTAAATTTCTCCCACTTGTGAAGAACACAAACAACACATATCAGCATCTCCAATAAAATTCTTAATATGATTAAACTGAAGAACTTCTTTGGACTCACAAGGCTACTCAGCCAAAAGCAAGGCATGTTTCATTCAAAGTTCTGCAGAGAGCCCTGGGAAACAGGCCTGAGAACAGTCCCAGAGACGAAGCACAGTTTCAGGGGCCCATTTCAGCCACAGATAGGCAAATATACCCTACTTCCTCCTCTCCTTTGCTGCTCAGTGCCTTTTTCCCATGATTGGTTTTACCAGTATTCTTCCTTTCCTCCTATCTTTCCTGTTTTTCTATTTTAATCAGAGTAATATGTACAGTTAAGGTGGCATATAAACTGACTTGAACTTCTAGGGTACAGAAGCAATTGAATCTAGGAAACATAATTTTAGCATAGTGATAATGGCTAAAATAGCAAAATTACATGGCAAAACTATACTTAACATTTTAAAGCAATAAACATTTATAGTTAAGAGTCTAAAAATTTTTATACAGAAATTCCTAAAAATGACACTTCATTAATACACATGTTTTTCACTCTTTTACAAAACTTAAGTCTAGATCCTTCATGAAGTGCTCATTTTTAAAATAAAGTCCTGACCTCTAGTGGCTAAACTGAATTAATTCAATACCTAAATTACTGAACAATCTTAACATCACGAAAAGAGACAGCCAGACATTATAACCTCCCTAATATAATGCAATAGGCAACATACAAACACATCTATGAAATATTTGTGGAAAAAATCGAACTTAAATCTGATCTAGCCTCGAGGTCTAATCTAATAACCAGGTTAGGGGAAATAAAAAGATAAACATCTTAAACAATATCAATCTAGAATGTCAGAAATTCTACCTCACCAAAGACCCAGTCTTTTCTTTTTTTGTTTTAAGCAAACAAAGGGCATGAAAAAAGTGGTGGGAGACACAACTTTACAGATTAAAAGTATCTTAAGAGACATATTAAGCAAATGCAATTGTGGATTTGTTTGGATCCTGATTTGAATAAAAAAATATTTTTAATTGTGAAAACTAAGAAAATATAAACCCTGACTGTATATCAGATGATATTATCAAATTATACTTTGTTTTTACAGTATGATATTGATATTGTGATTACTTTTAAAATGATCTCTTAGAAATACACAGTGAAGTACTTACAGTTGGAATTTAATCTCAAAGAAGAGAATTACAAATAGAAGAAACTGCAAATGCAAAGTCCTGGAGGCAGAAATGTGTTCAAGAAGATGAGATATAAAAGGTCATGGAGGTGTGGGAAATCAATCGTTTTGCAGAATTTTTAATGACTCCGGCTATGCAAAGTCATCAGAGCAGAGAAGCTCTATCACTAGATTTAGATGTTTATACAAGGTCATTCTGTATGGAAAGCAGAATGTTGACAGGCAATGGTGACCACAGGGCAACCATTCAAGAAGCTATTACTAGTGATGCAGTTTTTACCACGTTAAATTTGAAATGCTTACTAGATGTTCAAGAGGACACGTTGATGAGTCTGGAGTCCTGGGAGTAATCTAGGCTGGAGACATAAGTACAAAAGTTGTTAAACTCTACCACTAACTCTCCTTTGCCTATCTTAACTTCTCCAATCTCCTCACCTTTTAGGTAGGGTCACAAGTAATTGTCACTTGTGTAGGTCAAAATGATAAAAATAGCAATTTCATATGATGCAACCAAATATAAATGGGAAGATTCCTACCCTATTTCACAAGGCAAATTGTTCAATGAGATTAACACGTGTGAAAATCTATACAAAATGTTTAAAGGATTGCTATGAAAGAGCTTGCCTAGTTACAAACTGGAAGAGGCATTTTCATAACTCAGAATTCATTCTCATGCAACACACACATTTTAAAATGATTTCTGGTTCTCCTTGTGGAATCAGCTTAGGGAGATTCCATGACTGGGTGAAAGCACTTAGCAAATGGTTGAATGTTCTGTGTCAGCACTAAGCTCATCACCTGTTTGGGAAACTGCTCTGAGACAAGGCTGGAGAGATGAAGTCTGCCTAAATCTACTTTTTCAAATAATCTAGTCTAGACTAATCCAATCCTGGATTGATACCCCTAATTACTATACCAAAAACAAGTCCAGTCTTGCCCCCAGGCCTGCTAAAGTTGGTCTGAACTCCACTCAGTGCTTGATAACAGGGCTAGTCACTCTAGACTTAGCCGCAATATCTTACTCTGGGTCATTTCTCTCATCTTTGTTAACTAATAATTTAGCCCTATGGTTTCTTTACTGTTCCTACCTAGAATGTGCCAAGGATTTCCCCTTTCCCCTCTATTCATTCCCCCACCTTTCACTTGTTGCAGGCTCATTCCCTCACCTCCTTCAGATCTTTGCACACAAGTTAATTACTCATGGAGTCCTTTGTTGACTATCCTTTTGTCAATCAAAACCACTCCTATCTAGCTCCATCCAGAACTCCCTATCGCCTCTCCCTGATTTTTTTTTTTCATGGCACATATCATCTCAGAAAGTAAAAATTTCTTAAATCTGGAAATTGGCCTGATGTTCACAGCTAGGCCATGGTGTTCTCCTGTTGGGCATAATCTCACAGAATGTCAACAACAGACAAGGACACTTAACTATAAAATTGTCCCTGCTTTCTGACAACAGGCAATCCAAAGAAAATCACCACTTATTAGACCCTCCCCAAAATCACTCAGCCACAGCCTAAATCCTACAATAGGTTCTTTCTCTTATCGAGCTCCCCCCAACAGTTCCCTGTGATGACGGTTCTCCCACACTCTAACAAGTAACAAACCCAAGCTGTTCAACTACAGGCATGTTTCTTGTGATTTTTGCCTGGAGGACACTGATACATCTAACATACTGTATGTTATTTATTTTCTTATTGTCTGTCTTCTCCCATTTGGATGTATCTCTATGAGGGCATGATTTTTATCTATTTGGTCACTGCTAACATCCCCAGCAGTTAGAATCATGACTGGTATATTATAGGCTCTCAGTAAATAGTTCTTGAATGAATGAATGAACAGCAAGCACTCAGATTTCAGTAGACATTAGTGATGAAATCATGAATCAGAGTAAGTCCTTGAGATGTTCAGAGCAGTAGCCCAATTTCACCAATACTGGTTCAATAAGTTTGCCTGAGGAAAGGAAGAAAGGGACAGAGACAGAAAGTCAAATTCTGTGCTGGAGACTGCTGTGCAACTCTGCTTTCCATCCCTGCTTTATTTTCTTGCCTCTTCCTTTGCTTCCTTTATCAGGGTCATCCTCGGCAGAAAGTCAGACACACTTCTGAAAGCAGTGCTGGCTAAAGGAAATCTCAGTTTGACCTGCACCAATGAGAACTGAACATGCTATGGAATCTTCATGCCAAGCCTATAAAACTTATTCTTTATGGCCTGAGAAAACAGGTCAAGAATAGTTTCACTCACTGTAATTTAGAAAGCCAGGTTCTCAAAATTCGTAAGAATCCCTTGAGGAATTAGAAAAACATTGTTTTTAATCAAAACTGAATTTACTACATTTATAATAAAATAAGTATACTGAGGTTAAAGGCTTAAAAGATCTAAATTTACAAGTCTAGAATTTTAATAAATTGAATATTCATTAAAACACTGGCAATTATAAATCATTTTTTTCAAGCACAAAAATCTTCCCTCAAGACAATTAGCAATACTACTGACATTTCTCAGGGTTCTTTGCAAAGCCTTTTTGCTTCTACAGCCAACAAACATACTTTTTCTTTTTCTTGGTTTCAACTATCATCTTTAGGCCAATTATTAATAAATTAATCATTATGATTTAGGGAATCCCTTAAAAGTGTGATGACTTTTCCAACCTGGTAGGGGCTGTGATGATCCAGCCAGGAATTGTCCCAGGTAGGCTCCACCTCAGGGGACAAAAGCATTGTTTAGCAATACCATTGCCCTGTTACTCTCTGATTGCAACAATGCTTATTTTGGGTAAACTTTAAAGAAGATATATAGGATCTAGGTCTTTTAAAAGAGCACAATTTGTTAAAATCAAGTACTAACAGAGTACTAGCTATTCCACTTGGTTCCACAAGATGTCACTTATATACAAGAAACTCTCCATGTATAATAGAAACAAGGTAAATTATTTCCAATAAAATTTTTTTGAGGCTCTAATTTGTAAGGACACTAGGATATGCATTCTGAAAGATGAAAGTATGAACACAATACGGTTCCCAAACTCAGGGGGTTTAAAATACCACAGAGCAACAGATGTGTGCTCAAATAACTGTATATAATGCATGGTACATACAATGCAATGCCAGAACTACGAATTGTCAAACCAAAAACTGTCCCCAACAAAGTTAAGGTAAGGAAGACTACTCAAGGCTGTCCAAACAGGTAAAAGAGGTCAGAACATAATCTGAACTTAACTCTGCTGAAACAAAGGATGGGAGAGTTGTTATGGTGGCTTTTAAAATATTTTTATTACGGTAAAATATACATAAAATTTACTATTGCAACCTATTTTAAACGTACAGTTCAGTGGCATTAAGTACTTTCATAATTGTTGTGCAGTCATCAGCGTTATCTATTTCCAGAACTTCTTCATCTTCCAAAATGGAAACAACACCCATTAATTAATAATTTCCCATTCTTCCCACCCTACAGTCCCTGATAAACTGTTCTACTTTCTGTCTCTATGACTTTGACCATTGTAGGTATCTCATTAGGTGGAATCATATAATTGTCCTTCTGTGTTTGACTGATTTCACTTAGCGTAATGTTTTCAAGCATGTATCAGGATTTTATTCCTTTTTAAGGCCGAAAAATACTGCTGTATGTATATACCACAGTTTATGAATTTATCTGTTGATGGACATTGGGTTGTTTGCACCTTTTGACGGTTGTGAATATCGCTACTATGAACACTGTTGTACAAATACCTGTTTATGTCTCTTCTTTCCATTCTTTTGGGACTATACCTAGAACTGGAATTGCTGGGTCACGTGATAATTCTATGTTGAGCTTTTTGAGGAACCACTATACTGTTTTCCATAGCATCTGTACCATTTTACATAGCCATCAGCAATGTCCAAAGGTTCTGATTTCTCCACATCCTTGTAAACACTTGTTATTTTGTTTTTTTGATAATAGCCATCCCAATGGACTTGAGGTAGTATCTCACTGTGGTTTTTATTTGCATTTCCCTAGTAATTAGTGATGTTGAGTATCTTTTCATATGCTTATTATACATCTGTGAAGAAATGTCTTTTCAAGTCCTTTGCCCATTTTTTTAAAGTTTCTTATTGCAATTTGAGTTACAGAACAGAAATTGAAGTGGTAACCTAATTGCTTTGAATACCAATATCACATTATTTCACTGGATTAATATTTGCATAAGATTAGTTCTCTCACCACTTGAAAGAAGCTATCAACACTAAAGAGACAAAAGTACGTTTCTGACCCTGTGAGGCACAGGCTGTAAAACTTCTCCCTTTTGGGAGGAAAGTACTTGTCCGTATTAGGAAGATTATCCATCTCTCCAAGGGAGCTAAGTGGTAATAATGATTTTCAAAGGCCAAGTAATAATTCAGTGATGAGTAAAATTCTTCCACAGCAAGTATGAGTTTAGAGTATTTATAAATTCCCCTAAGACTTTCACATTAGAAATACAGCAAATGGTCCAATAATTTGGTATTTCTAAACCTAAATATATTTATCCAACATGTAGCTGGTTATTAGAGATCACAGCAATATTTATGACATGAGTGTTGGCTCTGTACGTGTGCACCACAGTCTTTTTTTATTGACATATAGTTGATTTACAATGTTGTGTTAATTTCTGGGGTACAGCATAGTGATTCATTTTTATATATATACATATACATATTCCTTTTCATTATAGGCCATTACAAGGTACTGAATATAGTTTTCTGTGTTATAGGGTAGGACCTCATTGTTTATCTAGTTTATGTGTAGTAATTAGTATCTACAAATCCTAAAATCCCAATTTATCCCTTTCGATACGCTTTCCCCCTATAATCGTAAGTTTTATATGTCTCTGTGAGTCTGTCACTATTTTCTAAGTAAGTTCATTTGTGTCCTTTTTTTTTTTAGATTCCACATATGAGGGATATCGTATGGTATTTTTTTTCTCATTCTGGCTCACTTAGAATGACGATCTCCAGGTCCATCCATGTTGCTGCAAATGGCATCATTTGATTCTTTTTTATGGCTGAGTAGTAACCACATACAGTCTTGATGATATTACTTAAAACTATAAAATGTAGTATATAAGGATATGAGCTACTCAGTATTACACATACATACACAGTAATAATTGAATAATTACATGTCACACACATCTATTCTCTCTTAAGGGTATAGCTAAAAATCAGTTAGAAATGTTGCTGCTCGTCATAAAGAGTTCCTTTGCTTTTTTCTCTCATAGAGCTAGTCACAGTGAATGCTAAGATAGGTGATAATACAAGTATACTTCTTTTCAGTGTTTTCTCCAGCTTCTTTCTTAGAATTTATTAGTGGACGAATCTCATTTGCAGACCTTTCAAATAAATTTACAGACCTCTATAGAGTTGATGGTCAATTATGCCCATGGCAGGGGGACTTCAAATAGAGGCAAGCGGTATATTTTCTCTGCCAAGATATATTTAGTTCTGTCGCAGTCAATAAAAAAGAAAACATGGCTGAGTCTTCAATAAAACTTTAGACAGTCTTCCTTCAATATTACACTGATTGAAGTATTAAGGTTCAAAGCCAAAACAGCTAAATATATAGGAGAGAAAATAGTCCATGTTCTCAAGCAATGAAAAGTATCAGTCTATCACATACTGCATATTCTTCATTTGACTTCCAATTTTTATAAAAGCAGAAATAAAGTGTAGGTATCTTTCCAGGCATCTTGAGAAACTATTGCAGACTCAACCTGAGGCACTGGTCCCGCCATCACCTTCATCTTATTTTCTTTCTCTCCAAACAGCATTCTCTTGTGTTAAAAAAAAAAAAAATCCCTTACATAGCTTATTAACTGTCTCTTGAAATAATATCTTTCTTGACAAAAATGACACAAATGATCATCCAGAAGAATAAGCTTGTAGGAATCACCAGAAAATCATTTACCAGTTTATTATAAAGGATACAAACAGCCAGATGAAGAGGCACACAGGACAAAGGATGAAGGTTCCCAGGTGCAGGAACTTCCGTCCTCATGGAACAGGAGTGCCCTCTGGGCATGTGGATGCTTTCGCCAACCCAGAAACTCCTTCTTTGCCCACTTTTCAACCAAGTTGCTTGGCTTTATTGTTGTTAAGTTGTAGGAGTTCTAAATATATTCTAGATATTAACACTTTATTAGATAAATGAGTTGGAAACATTTTCTCCCAGTCCATGGGTTGCCTTTTCATTCTGCTGACTCTGTCCTTTGAAGAAAAGAAGTTTATAGCAGGAAGGATTTAAGAGCTGGGGTGACGGGGGGTTGTAGACCACCTGTGTCAACTGGCCTTAACCAAAGGAAAAGCAAACTTTCTCTTCTCTTCATGACAGGGGGTACTTTTACAACCTGGTGCTAGGCACCCACGGAAGTGAGGCTCCAAGTCTCCCAGCAGACAATGGGAGATAGGCGCGTATTTCCTTGACGATTACATTTCAAAGGGGTAGCTGGAGGACCGGAGGAGGTTAAGAACTTTTTTTTAAAATTACATCTCAAAGGGGCAAAGAAAGAATTTACAAGTTTTCCAAAGTAAATGCTCTAAGAAAAGGGAAGTCATGAGCCTAGAGTCCGGAAAAAGCCTGTCTAAAGCTTAGTCAAGCTGAGAGGAACTGTAAAGCTGGCTGTTTTGTTCAAAATAAAGCACCTGGATGTCAGAGATGAGAAAAACTAATTCCAACACTGGAAACGGATACAATCAACTATACGTGCATTAAAATAAAGGGGAAAAAAAAAGAAAAACTAATTCCAACTAGGGGAATCCCAGAAAGTGTCAGAGGTGATAACGTTATGTGCCCTATAAGGCAATGTAATATTAGCAGAAAAATTACTGAAGACGAAAATGCCAGGTAAAATACAATTGTGAGAGACAGAGAGAGAGAAATGGTATTTCATAATGAGATAGGAGGGTACAGCTAGTAAGACACCAGCGTGTAAAAGGAGTTATCGTGAAGGACTCAGCCTGGACACATGGGTGGAATCAGACTGTGGAGGGCCTTACTATCATGGTAAGGATGCAGACATTATTTTGTGGACACTGGGGGCTCTCTGGAAAAATTTAACAGCAGGGATAGAGCATGATCTGTGTTCTGAAAGTGTGGAAAGTAGCTAAGCAACGGGGAGACAGGCAGGAGAGAAGGCGCTGCCTGCTGGGCATCCCTGCTGCCACTGTCACAGCCAGCACACTGGCAGGACAGCAGTCCTTAAGCCTGCAGGTGTGTCCCCCTCCAGTACTGCTGCAGCCACCTTCTCCCTGCACTCATCCTCCCCTCTCCCTGAATCCTGTGAGGAGCAGCCTGGGCCAGAAAAGCAGCTGTGGAGCCAAGCATTTGGAAAAGAGGGAGGAAGTGACACTCAAGAAAATAATTCCCACTCAGAACACAGCCAGAGTCAAGTCTTCAATTCTAAAATCTGGGACACACTAATGGGGCGGGGGGATGGGGAGCAGCCCTGACAGCAACCAGGGAAGAATTGTGAAGCCCCTGATGAGGAACCTACATCACAAGTACCAAATAGCCAGATATGGACACACCTCCAGCACCACCACTGCTGGTCACTGGTGGAAGGGAAAGAGCATTTGTAGAAAGCACGATGCAGAGACTCACTCACAGCCCTGGGATTCTCTTAGCTGTGTGACCTGGACAATTTACTTAAACTCTTTCAAGTCTCATCTTCTTCGTCTGCAAGGTGGGAATAATAAAAGCACTTTCCCCCATAGCTGTTGTGAATGTTAAATGTAAAGCCCTTAGAACAAGGCATGGTACTTGCTCAATAACTGTCATTAAAGAAAAAGTCATTCAGACACTTGTTAAAACTGTAAAGCAGACTTCATTCTGGATTACTCTAATAGGTGTAGGTGTCAAGACTCACAACAGGGGACAGAGACGGGGCTCAACCCCAAACACAGTAAGAAAAAGTGGGGATTTATCACCAAGGAGCAGACTGTGAGAGGGAGTGGTCATGGAATGGAAAATTACTAAGAGGAGACATCAAAAATAAGAGAATTCTTGCTAAACCAACTTAACAAGATTCTTGCTGAAGGTAGACCAGAGTCATCCAAAAGTCAAGGGTCAAGGATTCTCTCTAAAATGACTTAGCAAGATTCTTGCTAAAACTGTGAAATGTAAGGACAGCAAGTGGAAGGGGGTGGCAGGAGAGAGCAAGGTCAAGGCCTAGTGGAGAGGAGGGCTCAGAGGAGTCTGACTAACGTTTGGTCAAGGAGAGAGTCTGTCACTGTTAGGTACTATTTAATAACTCACAGGGCTGTGAGAATTATAGGAAAGGATACATATCAAGCATTGAGAATTGTGCTCAATAAACATTATTCTATGGGTAGAGGTATAACTTTTGTAATTAAGATCATTATCTCCAAAGTCAACAGCCTGGAGACTCAAAACCCAGTTCTGCTAAGTATCAGCCTCAGTTTTCCATCTATAGAATGGGGATTAAAAAAACCTTGTATGGTTCCTATGAGGATTAAATGAATTACTTAGTGTAAACAACAAATGAGTTTTTGCTGCTATTGTGATAATTTGAAGGTTAATGGTATAAGGCAGTTTATCAACCTTTTACTAGTTGATTCTTTTTATCAGGCACTTCTCAGTACCAAACAACCTGCCAGATGCTCGAAGCAGACTTAAGAAATATGGTCTTAACCTTAGGGTGCTCAAGATCCAGCAAAGGAGAAAGATGGTTACTTTCCAGTGTAAGTGCTGACAGAAGAAGACACAGGAAGTCAAGGAGTCCAGAGCTGGAGCACTGACCCCAGGCATAGAAGGATAGTAGGGAAGAAAGGTTAGTGATTCTCTCTCACTATGACACTTAAGCAGAAACACGTAAGGCAACATAAGGTGGGGAGGTGGAAGGGAGGTTATAAATGCATGAAAAGATGTTCATCTTCACTCACAATTAAAGAAATGTGAAATTGAACAAAATCATACTTTCACATGGCCTGGCAGGATCAAGGAGTTTAATAATACACAGTTTCAGTGACAGAAGAAAGAGATACTCTTGGAAGTGTTGATATAAATTCTTAAAGAAACACTCTGCAACAGTATGATGTAGCAAAATTTTAAGTGCTAAACCCTTGGATGCAGGAATTCTACTACTTCTACTAACAATATATTCTACAGATAGACTCTCATATATATATATATATGATATATATATATATATATCTTATATATAAAGATATTCAGTATACTACTCTTTGTAATAGCAAAACTATGTAATAGGAACTTTGTACATGTCCACAATAGAAGCCTTGCTTAAACAAACTATGGTATAATCATCCAACAGAATGACTGCACATGCAAGACAGATGTGGTACATCTGTGTGTGTGGATATGAAAAGATTTCCAATTGTCAAGAAGGAAAACCATATAGACATGTATGCTCTTTTTCTATTCATATGAAAATCAAAAAGATATATATCCATGATTATGCCTACACACACATAAAGACTTGTATACACACAGAGAAGTAGTGGAAAGTTAAATAAACATACTGTTAACAGTGGTTGACTATAGGGAGAGAAATAAGGTATCTAAGGTGGGCCCATAATAAATATTCTGAAAATTTTCAAAGATGCACAAAAGTAGAAAAAAAGGATGCAATGGCCTCCCACCCACCAGCCTCAACAATGATCAATTCATGGCTAATGCTGATTTACCTAAACCCACACCCATTTCCCCACTCTTATCCTTACAAATTATTTGGAAGCACACCTGAAACATAACTTTTCATCTATAAACATTTCCATATTTATCCCTGCAGGCTATATCTTTAAAGAATAAAGATTCCTTTAAAAAAAAAAGCCACAGTACCATTATCACAACTGAAAAATAGCAGTAATTCCTTAATGTTTTTGAATATGTAATCAGTGTTCAAATTTCTATATTCTCGATTTTTGTAGTTTTTTCAACAATTTCTTTAATCTGTAGGTTCTCCCATCCCTCTCTCTTTTCCATTTGATACATTTGTGAGGAAACACTATTATATATACTGTAGAATTTCCTGTACTCTGGATCTTGCTGACTGTAATGTCATTTAACATGTTCCTTTGTCTTTTTTGGGGGGGGTAAATAACTAGTTAGATACAAAGAGGCATGACTGAACTTTTTTCAAGACTCCTTCCTAGCTAGTTCTATGTACAGCTGTCAGGAGGAATGTAGTGTCTTGTCGTTTCTCTTTAAGTGATGTGAGTCAATCAATACGTAGATGCCTTAAATCATTTGGAGTTTCAAAATGGTGAAAAAAATCTATCAATCTTTCTGCATTTATTAGCTTTTATTCTTCTTTAAAAAGAAATTTCCACTCATTTATTAATTGAATCCCTTGAGGCACTGTGAATTACAAAAACAGGATAAATGCTTAATTCCATCTCTTTATTTATTAGTTTCCATTAGTATTAGTAATAGGAGACACAAATATTTATCTATATCCATATTATACTGTATACTATGTTAAAATGGCAGAATAAAGAAAAAAAAAGCTAAACTATAATGGTTATCAATTGAGGGAGGGAGGAACAGGACAAGGGAACTGGAAGAGAAGCTAGGATGTTTTCATCCTACCATCCTGCCCTACGGATTTCACACTTGTCAGCCTCTAGAACTGCGTGAACCAGTTCCTTAAAATGAAGGAATGACTCTAGCCAGAGCAATTAGGCAAGGAAAGGCAATAAAAGGCAACCAAATTGAAAGGAATTAGTAAAACTATCTCAGTTAACAGATGACATGATCCTATATACAGAAACCTACATAAAACATGCATGCACGCACGCGAGCGCGAGCACACACACGCACACGCGCACATACACACACACACACCTGTTAGCACTAAAAACAAATCTGGCAAGTTTTCAAAGTACAAATCAATACTCAAAAATCAGTTGCTTTTTGATACACCAACAATGAATAACTGGAAAAGGAAATTAAGTAGCAATTTCATTTACAATAGCATTTGCTCTAGACCGAATTACGTTCCCCCAAAATTCATATGTTGGAGCCCTATCCTCCAACATGCTTGTTTTTGGAGAGAAGGCCTAGTATTCTAATAAGAAGAGACACCAGAAATCCTTTTCTCTTTCACCACTATGTGGACACCGAGAGAATGCAGCTGTCAACAAGCCAGGAAGAGAACTCTTACCAGAAACCAAATCTGTCAGCACCTTGATCTTGGAATTTCCAGGTTCCAGGACTGTGAGAAAGAAATTTCTGTTGTTTAAGGCACCCAGTCTGTGGCATTTTGTTACAGCAGCCCCGAGCAAACTAAGATAGCATTCAAAAAAAAAAAAGTGCATAGGAATAAATTAACTAAGGAGACAAAAGACTTGTATACTGAAAACTACGGAAGATTGCTAAAAGAAATTACAGAAGACCTAAATAAATGGAAAGACACCATGTTCATGGATTGGAGGACTTAATATTTTAAGACAACAATACTTCTCAAAGTGATCTATTAATTCAACACAATCCCTATTAAAATCCCAGGTGCCTCTTTTGCAAAAATGGAAAAAGCTGATCCTCAAATTAATACAAAATTGCAAGGGGGCTTAAATAGCCAAAACAATATTGGAAAACAAGAACAAAAACTGTAGGACTTAACACCTCCCAATTTCAACATGAGTACAAAGCTACAGTGTGGCACTGGCACAGGACAGACATATAGACCAGTGGAACAGAATTAGCAGTCCCCCCAAAAAACCCATACATCTACGGCAAATTGAGTTTTGACAAGGATGTCAAGTCCATTCACTGGGGATAAGATTATTCTCTTCAACAGATGGTTCTGGGACAACATGCGAAAGAATGAAATAGAATGCCTACCATACAGTGTATACAAAAATTAACTCAAAATGGATCAATGACTTAAATATAAGCGCTAAAACTGTAAAACTCTTAGAAGAAAACGGGTAAATTCTGTAGAACCAAAACGAAAATGGAGTCACTTGTATTGGGGACAAAATGGAGTTGGACAACACACATGCAATAAAGAAAAACAAAACTTAGCCTTA
This sequence comes from Vicugna pacos, assembly GCF_048564905.1. Lineage (NCBI taxonomy): Eukaryota > Metazoa > Chordata > Mammalia > Artiodactyla > Camelidae > Vicugna > Vicugna pacos. The sequence goes on along the minus strand of NC_133000.1, from coordinate 10,669,531 downwards.
CCTAATGTAAGTTGGAGGAATTTGCAGCTCTTCTCAGAAATCAGCTGAAGACACCAGTCAATCCCCAAAGACCAAGTCTGTTCATGCCACCTTCGGACTTCCTTGTTCCCCTGACACAACTACCCTGATCCAAATAAGGAAGACCACTAGGCAAAATCAGCTGAAAAAGCCAAATTACTTCTTCATTTACCCAATAAAAACCCTTTAGTCTGTGAGCAACTCAGAACTCACTGCTCCCACAGCCTTGTGTTGCTTGGCTTGCAGGTTGAAACTCTTGTAATAAACTAATCCTGCTGCTATGTTTTACTCAAAGTACAGCATTTGGTTTTCATCAATTCTTATGACCTTAGATTTGGCGATGAATTCTTAGACACCAAAATCACAATCCACAACAGAAAAAATAAATTAGACTTCATCAAAAATTTAAGTTTGTATATCAAGAAAACATTAGCAAGAAAGTGAAGACCACTCACAGAATGGGAGAAAATATTTGTAAATCATGCATGTGATAAAGGTCTAGTATCCAGAATACATAAAGAACTTATTACTTAAACAACAAAAAGACAAACAACCCAATTTAAAAACAGGCAAACGACTTGAATCGACATTTCTCCAAAGAATATCTACAAATGGCCAATCAATATCAGTAGCCATCAGGGAAATGCAAATCAAAACCCCAATGAGATAGCACTTCATACCTGCTAGGATGGTTACAATCAAAAACAAACAAATGTGGAGGATATGGAGAAATCGAAACTGGCATATGTTTCTGTCAGTATGTAAAATGTCTCAGCCACTGTGGAAAACAGTTTGATTCCACAAATATGCAAGCAGAAAGGTACCATTTGACCCAGCAATTCCACTCCTGGTTACTGACAAAGACTGTCTCCTTGACTTAACTTTAGTCAGGCTCCTCTAAGCCCTCTCAGCATCTACTTTGGCATTTGTCTTGTGGCATCAACCAGTGGTAGCAAGAATCCAGCTAGGTCAGATAAAAGAGAACCCCTATCTGGATATCTGAAGAAATTCTTCATCCCCCATCTTTAATATCTGATCACCCTGGTCTGCCTTCAGTTAAGAATCCTGTCCAGCTGGTTTGGCCAGAATTTAGCCCTTACACCTGGTATTTCCTTTTAGGAAACTTCCATTCAATCCTCCCCACTTTCCCCTGCCCTTCATCCGGCTCCTTTGCTATAAATCTCCTCTTGCTTATGCTGTTTTGTAACTGAGCCCAGTTCTATACTGAGGTGTCTTTTCCCTATTGCAACACTTCCTGAATAAAATCTGTTTTTACTCCTTGAGTTACTGTCAGAGTCTGGTTTTCTTTAACAGTATACACCCAGAAGAATTGAAAACACCCACTGAAGCAAATAGCTCCACAGAAATATTCATACCAGTACTATTTACGGTGACCCAAAGGTGTAAACAACCCAAATGTTCATCGATGGACAGATGGATAAAATTGTGGTATATACATACAATAAGACAGAATATTAGCCATAAAAAATAATGAAGTACTGATACGTGCTGTAAGGTGGATGAACCTGGAAAACATTATGTTAAGTGAAAGCAGACAGACACAAAAAGGTCACATATTCTATTTACATGGAATATCCAGATTAGGTAAATCCATAGCGTCTGAATGCAATTGGTGTTGACTAGGGTCTAGGAAAGGGAAGAACAGAGTGTAATAGCTTAACAGAGATAATGAAGATGTTTTGGAGCTAGATAGCATGGATGGGTTTCACAACACTGTAAATGTACTAAACATTACTTAATTGTTCACTTTAAAATGTCTCATTTTACGTTCTGTGAGTTTCACCTCAACGATAATTTTTAAAAAGTTTATAACACCACGACCAAAGTTGCTTAAAGGTGCAGAATTACACTCAGACATTGCAAAGTGCGCTGGTTACTCCGTTTCAAAATTTTTATAATTCTTCACTGAGGTGTTTTGTTTTGTTAACATTAAATTCATTGGCACCTGACAGACACACTAGCATAGGCTGCGAGACTTGGACTAGTAAATGCGGGAACGGTGTTCCCTTCCTTCCATGAGGAGGGGCTGGGCAACAAGGAAAGCTCCTTCCAAGTTTCTTTCACTGTAGGAATTCAACAGGGCTCCCTACCCCCGAAATAACAGCCACACGCTACCTCGCATTTTACGGACCTGGACGCCGGGCCAGCGAAGGCGCTCGTGGGCCTCGCCCCGCCACCGGGCCTGAGTCCAGACGGGCCTCGCGGGGACCAGCCCCAGGCGGGAGGGTCCAGGCATCGAACCTCCTGGCCGCGGCCCCGCCTTCCCAGATCCACCACTTCCGCCCGCGGCCGGCCGCCCGCCCGCCCCGCCCAGCGCGCCAGTCGGAAGTGCGGGAGCCGGAACAGGCGGTCGGCGGGGCTGCGGCGCAACGCGGCCGAGGGGGCTTGCGGAGCGAGCGGCGGGCGGGCGCGCAGTCTGCGGCGCCGAGCCGAGCTCGGCACGTCGCATTACAGCCAAGGCAGCGGCGCAATCATGGGGCGGCCGAGGGCCCGCACAGGTGGGTGGTGGCGGGTGGGAGTGGCGCGCCCGCGGAGGGCGGGGAAGGCGCGCGAGATTCGGGGCGGGGTCAGAGGTGAGCGAGAGGCTTCCCAAGTGGCTTTTCGCGCCTTTCCGGGGCCCGGCGGCCGTGGGAGGAAGACGGCGTCTCCAGAGACGCGGCGGCGGGCTGGGCCGAGCCAGCTCCCTCCCTGCGGTCGCCTCCGTTGCGTCTCGCTGTGCTGCCAAGGCAGGCTTCTCATTTTAGCTTTGACTTTAGGGTTCCAGTTACAGGTATTTCCGGTAACTCGCAAAATTTCGCGTAGCGCTTCTGCTGGGGCGGGTTTCTCGGTGTCCATATTGAATAAAGGCTGGTCGCTCCGCCGTGCGGTTGGGCGTTTTTCAGGTAAAGCCGAAGTTCTTAACGAAAGCTTGAGCAGTTGGAACTCAGTCGGTCAGGGAAATCAGTGCGATTGATGGCGACGTTTAAAATCGGGTTGGTTACTGGTACTCGCCGTGGTTCCTAGGATTTCAGAAATGAACTTGGCGAATAGCTGCCCCTGGAAGCCGTCTCTGATGTCCACCGCAGGGGCGGGGCTGCATTTTCTGAGTACAGTACATTCAAGTCCCTGGCAGACTCAAAATAGAAAACATTATTAGCGTGATTTTCGGAGGCAGGTTGAGTGCGGTGTACGATGCGTGATAACCATGATGTAAAATTAGATCAAAATTAAGGAAAAACTTTATTAGTCTAAGCAGAATCGGGTCCTTACTTTAAATGCTTTGCTTTTGAGATTCTAAAAACGGATGCTGAATTGAGTAGTCTGAAGGTTGTAAGATTTAGTAGAATCTTAAGGTGAAAAATTGAGAGGTCTGAATTCTGGCCTAGTTGTGTGATCTTGGGAAAGTCACTTGTTAAGAGAGCATCATTCTGTAAAATGGAGACGATAATTACAAAGGTTTTCTCACAGGATTCTAATAAATTCTGTATACATTCAGAATGTTTGGTTTGTAAGTGGTATACGTTGGGTTTTGTAGTACTTAAAGTCACTAAGCCTTCCTCTCCCCATCCCCTGCAATTTAGTGGCAAGAGATCTAATTTTAAAGTGATTACATTTTGTCTGTACCTAGTGTATCCTCATCTTTCATAGTGGTCAGAAAAATTTCACCTCTACTTAAATTCACTTCAAATCTCCCACGAACTCTTCTAGAGTAGGATGAATGTCCTATCCATTTTTTAAATGATCATTCGTCATTTTTGGTGGTTTGTGGGTTTTTTTCCTGTTTTCTCCACCACCTCCCCCCCCTTTTTTTTTCAAACCTGAACTGGCAAAATTGAAGCTTTGGGCTCGCCGAAAATAAACGAAAACAATTTTACACGGAAAATACTGTTTTCTGTCACTTAAAGATGTGCTCAGCTGTGTATAGACACACGGGTGGTTACAAGGAGTTAGGTAAAGAATTTGATTAAAAATAAGTTTTATTTAGCATCACTCTCAGCAAACATATACCACCTCTGGGAGGCAGAGAGGATATAGCAGTGGACTTCAACTTGGCAGCACCTTAGAATCATCTAGGGATCTCCAAAAATGCTGATCCCTGGGCCCTACTCCAGACCAGTTAATCAGAATCTCTGGAGGGTGGATCCCACTTTTTAAAGGTTCCCAAGGCTACTCTGTGGTGCAGCTTGGATGAGAACTTGTGTGTTAGAGGAGTGTTTCTTGTTTGCTTGAGGAGGGGAAAGGTTGGAAAGACTGAAGCTGCCTTGGAAAATGTAGCCTGGGGCATTTGGAGGACTATTAGAGGACTTCTATCAGCAGGTATGATGAAATGTATGATTTGTAAAGTGACCTGTATAGTAACCAAGGCCACGGGACAGGCTGTTGAAATAATCCAGAGTAACAATGAGAGCAACAACTGTGATAACAGAAGAAATAAAAAACATTATTTTCTCTCCTGGATGTTAAATATTTTTAAGAAACTGAATAATGATTTTAACTTGCAAACTGTATTTTGCCATACCTAGTTAAAACTGTACTTTTTAATGAGTGAATAAATTGTGATATGTAAATTTTATTGTTATTTTTAAAATGGTGTTAGAAATGTGTCTGAAATAGTTTTCCTTGTCAGTTACTAAGCAATTTCATCTCTCTTAATAGATTTATGTTAAAATAGAGGTTTTGTTGTTTTTGCTTTTACAGTACTCTAAGATTGATTTCTAAAGATATGATTTTCACCCCACTTCATCAACACCCATAAGTTTTCTCCTTTTTGGACCCCTATTTCATACCACAATGGTAAGCTGCAGCAAAGTATGTTAGTATCTGTTGTTAGACTGTTCTTTTCCTTCATTTAGATGAAAATATCTGTATGATACAGAAATATTCTTGTAAGCTCCCCAAGTTACCCTAACTGGGAGATTACTTAGCAATCACATACAATATCTTTACAAAATAGAGCGCTCATCTCTTAATTCAGTGCTACATTATATCCAGGTTACACAGATAATGTATCTGTCCTTATTTTTCTGAAGTATTAAAAAATAATTACTAATGCCTACTTTACCATAGTCCAAAACATTGGCAAGAAGGATGGGTATAAATATAGTTTTGGGGGCCACAGATTTCTCACAGGTATTTTAAAGTTCTCTTAATTTAGATTTTTAAAAAATTTTTAAACAAATGTAACCTGCTTACTGCAAATAATATTTAAGCATTTAAGCAGCATTAATGTTAGCCTTCTAATGGCACATGTCTGCTCACCACATACAGTCACTAAGCACGCTTAGGGCTGTGCAGTTAACTTTTGCCATTTAAGAATTAAAGACAAAGGAGGAAAAAAAAATCACTTTCTGGTATTCTAAAGATTCAACAGTATTTGACAGTGAGAGAATAAACAAATACCAAGCACCATGTTGACTAAACCTCAGAAATCTTTTCTTGGGATCTTGCCTGTCTACCCTTGCCCTGTTAGAGAACAGTGGAGTTGTCACAGTTGGGTTCTGACCTCTGCCTTTTATTTTGCCTTTATATTGGCTAAGCACTTCCCTCTTGAGTATTTGAACGCAACGGTGAATAAATGATGCTAGTGTTTTATGTATGCAAGTACATCTCACTAGACCTTTTAAAATTTTGATTTCAGAAGATGAAATATTTTCTTGAGAAGGCTGGCTGTTTGGAATTGTCCTAGTGTATACATTTGATTGCATAAATGTATATCATTTATTACATTTATTTTTTATAATTTTTTGATAAAACTTACTTTAAGGCTTTATGGGCAAAATAATTAAAACTCTTGTGTGTTTGTCAAGAGTATATATGCAAAGTTATGTTTTTGTGATGGAAAATAGTTTATACTCAAGAATCTCATCTTGAATCCTGGGAACTAGTTTCATTGGGAATCTGCCCATAAGATTTTTTAATAAATTAAATTGGTACAAATTTATTTTAACAACCTTTTAAAAAATGGCATATTTCAGACTTTTTTTTTTACTTACTGCATTTAGATGTTTGATACTCTTCCCCCTACCTTCCTGGGATTTTGGTGGGTGTCAGGAATTTTACTCCATGCAATTTGGTAGATTGAATTATTAGAGTCTGCAAATTAAAACAGAAACATGTTCTTGTAAATAAAAAATGAAAGTTCTGTGCCTCTCAATGAAATTACAAATGACTGTCATTATAAGTGAAAAATATAACTCTGTGTGATACCCAAACCACAAAACTAGAAAGAAAAATTATTGGTGGTGTATTTGCTTAATTTTTTAAAATAGCTAGTATTTTTTATTCTTAGGTATCATTACAAAAGAATGCTATCCAAATGAGGAAGATAGAGTTAATCTTACTTCTCTCTCTTGCCTTATAATAAGGGTCTCTAAGAAATGAATGAGTGAAAAATGGGGACCTACTAGTAGATCTCAAATTGTACATATAATAATACTACTGTGTTTTTTATCAGTTCTAAGATGCATTTGCTTTCGCATTTTAATTACTGAATTGATAGTGTGTCTGCAATCAGTGACATCTTACAATTATAATTGGCAGCACATTTTTCTTTCTTAATGTTATCTAAAATAATAATTCAGGCATATAATTGACGGTATCTTAAATTCATTGAAAGATGGTAAGGATAGCCATCATTTATTGATTTCTACTAGGCCCTTACCTAGAAAGATGGTATTATACTTTCTTTATATTATAATAGGAATTTCTAAGTTGATATTAGGTACCAGCATAGCAGCCAGCCAGACACTCCCCTGTCAGATTTTCAGGATTCATAGCAGATTAAGGGAGTTTAGTCTTTGCTTCACTTTAATTGTATTCCTGATGGCCAGTGTGTTTTCCTGAATGGTGCTCTTAAATGTTGAAGTTATAAAATGGTAGTAGTTATCATAATTCCAACCCTTGGCCCAGTATCAGTGGCACAAGCATGGCCAGAGAAGATCATTGTAGCATTTCTTATCTAATGTGTCATCATAATCAAATGCCTGAGACTGCTGTATTTTTTCTTTGTAATATATGTTGAGCATATGATGGAGTGGGTGGAGGAGAGAAATAAAGAAAAATGTTAGACCTGTTTTAGAAAATAAAACACATTTAAACACTGAATTAGAATGTTTTATGTATTACGTCATTTTTTATGTGAAAATAACTAATATTACCAAATACACTATTTACTTTTTACAGCAGCAAGCTTTAGAACTAGCTTTGGATCGTGCAGAGGTGAGGCGTGACTAAGTTACTTATTGAAATAGTGTTGTCTTTAATCAACAAAGCTCAGTTTTAAGAGATTTTTGTTTGTGACTGTCAAAGGAGAACAGTAATGTTATTTTAGGATGAGCATGGAAATTTTGCTGTAAATGTATATAAATACCAGATGATGTTTGGATCATCTGTTAACTTGGAATGCTCAGATGATAATGCTGTGGAACAAAAATTGAATAATACTGTGAAATAAATGTTTGAACAAGGACATAGAATTTCTAAAATTATAGTTTCTGTCTTAACAAATTTTCTAATTGCTCAATTAAAGGGGAAAATAGCTCAGATACATAGAGTCCTTGTAACTGGATGTGCTGTGCATATTCTGAACAGCCATAAAACATTGCAAATATTTCTGACCTATGAAAATCACAATTGCAAAACTGTATGATTTTACTTATAGCGTGTAAATATTGTGCTAAATTTTATTTAGAAGTTAAGTAGGTTTCCCTACAAGGCATAATTTGATATAAATCAGAGACTTGAGTGACTGAATAGCCTTTTTAGCCTTGCACATGATTTAAATATACTTAAAACAGTTGTCCGTGTGCTAAACAAGAGACAAGCTGTTTTCTTAAACTTTTCTTTTTTTCAGTATGTCATTGAAAGTGCCCGACAGAGACCTCCTAAAAGGAAATATCTATCTAGTGGAAGGTATGAATACTTAATTAATTGTTGAAATCTTTGATTCATTGAAATATGATAGCCACCATTTATTTCATTCTTACTAGACACTGGGCTAGAAATTTTGTATTCTGGGTACTTTGCATGTACAGTTGACCCGTGAACAACGTGGGTTTGAACTGTGTGGGTTCAATTATTCACGAATGCTTTTCAGTAGTAAGCACAACAGTACTACGTGGTCAGTGGTTGATTGACTGTGGATGCAGAGGAACCGTAGATACAGAGAGCTAAGTTATATGAGGGTTAACCCCCAAGTTGTACAAGGTTCAACTGTATTAGAAATTTCTCAGTTGATGTTAGCTACCATATCCAGCCCCACTTCACCCCGTTTTTGGGAAATTGGGGGAAAAATTACAGGAAAATTCAAAATAATGTTTATTTTATCATTGTTACAGTCACATTATGTTGTTTGTTGTCTCTGTTATTAAATTTTAGAAAATCTATATTTCAAAAACTTTATGACTTGTATATCGAAGAATGCGAAAAAGAGCCTGAGGTTAAGGTAAGTATAAAATTTTTATGTTATTACGGCTTTTGAAATGTAGTGGGAGAGGGGAATTTGAAGAAATTAGATTTGAAGCAGATAAAGATTTATATTTTTGTGCGTTAACTATTATTTTTTTCTAACCAGACTCCAGCCAGTTCTGCAGCTAAACCAGAGCTCTGGCTAGTCTGTCACCTGGCAGAGATCACCTTCTTAGGGGGGAGAGAGGAACTGTGTTTACTGAGTAACAGATTGTCTCATTGGGAAGTCAGAAGAAGCAAAGCCACCATATACATTTTCTTCTGTTACTTTTTCCTCCTGCGAAGTTATCTGTAGACTGAGGACAGGAGAAGAGTAACCTATTTCCTCATGGTGATATCCACTAGAAAGTTAAACAACTATTATAAGGACATGTAGGAAATGAAAAATGATAATAAAAGGTGAATTTGGTCACGAAAATTTGTTCATGGCCAGGCTAGTTCATTTTTTTTTTTTAGCATGAAAGTATGGGCAGTAGCAATGTATTGGTTTCTTGATATCTTTTAGACTCTCAGTTGTAAAGGCCTTAAAGGGCTCAAATTAGCTTCTGTTGTCAGTCTTTAATTTTAAAATGAATAACTCTTAGACAGAAAATTAGTGGAATTCCAGTAGTATCTAACCTTTAAAATCTTTAGGAGAAAAATGATTGTGAAACTGAATAAGTCTTATGGTATGTTTTCCATAAGTTTTATTGAGGTATAATTGACATACAATAAATTGCACATGTTTGAAGTATACATTTTATAAGTTTTGACTTATTGTTAAAAAAACAATTTAACTGAGTAAATTTGAAGATCTAATTGACTTTATTAAACGACTCATGAATCAGGCAGCATCTCATCTGGCAGAGATACTCTGAGGAGTTATATATAACATGGAAGGCTTTTAGTATAAGGCGGGCAGGACAGGGAAAGAAAGTCAACAGCAAGGAAAAAAATGAGAGTTCATTGGAGGAAAGTAAAAGTTCAGGAGATGATAGCTTTTCAGTGGCTGAGCTGCAGGTGTTTTCCATCGCCAGGGCTGCAGCCCTTTTCCATTCACTCTTGCTGGATAAGAAGAAAGTCTTCCTTTCCCCAGTTGGGGAGGTAAAGTAGTTGCATTTCCTCTTTGAGTGTGCAGGGTAATTCTCTTCTTGTTGGTATCAGTAACTGATGTCTTCCTGTTTGGGGTAATTCATGATGAGTGGTGGGACATGAGAACTCCCTCTACAGGCCTTCTCCACTTTAATTTTAGTTGAGGTTTCCTTTTATTAACTTTCACAGTATACAACCATAAACTGGCAGCACAGTCAGTATAATGAACATGTCTATTAATTACCTCAGAGACGTAGCTAAGGGAGGAGAGATACCTAAGTAAAGATTCTAAATTGGGGTTGACAACCATTGTCCAACAGCCATATTAGGCCCACATGTTTTTGTAAATGAAATTTTATTAGAATCCAGCCACACACCTTAGTTTGTCTTGTCCATGGCCAATTTTGAGATTAAATAGCAGAGTTGAGTACTTGCAACACAGACCATATACTAGCCTAAAATACTGTCTGGTCCTTTAAGAAAGACGTTTTCTGACTTTCCATCAAAGTAGTTAAAAGTTGCTTTGCCTTTTTTTTTTGAATTTTCAAAATGCAATCTTTTAATCTTATGTTGACAATAGATCAAGAACTTACCATTTCTTTCCGCTTATTACTGTGTGTATATACATGTTTAATATAAAATACTCAAAAGAGATTTGTTTTTTGGGATCCTGTGAAAATAAATGTTCTATTGACTGACATCTTTAACAAATAAGTTTTTCTTATTTTTGTACTCAAATAAGATTTGATGAAAGGAATTGTAAGCGAGCTTCATTTCAAATCACACATTTCTAAAATAACGGATTTTGATGTATGTGTATTATGTTTCCTGATAGTTTTTTGTTTTGGGGTGTTTTTATTTTTGTTTTGTTTTAGCAAAGTGGTTGCTAAGGAGCTGTTAAATTGAATTTACAGAAAATTATTTAAATTGTTCATGTCCCCTTACCAGTTAGATATTTTGGGATTTAACATTTCAGCTACTTAGAGCTATTGAACTTGTTGGGATCTAATTTAGGCCATAAACTATTTAAATAATGTGCTTTGTAGCAGTACAACCAAAGAGAATGCCCCAAATTATTTATTTGTCTAGATTTATTCTTAATAGAAACTAATTATACATAATAGCATGTTTTAAAAAAAATTTTTGTTTAACAGTTTTTCTTTTAAAATATTTCTAATATTTGCTACTTGTGTGCTCAGAGGTATATACTTTATATTTAAGTATTTTTATTGTTTTATAGGTCACTGGTTTTTCTTTCTGATAATAATTCATCTGCATAAAACATAGTAATAGATCAGAATTAACTTTACATAGATATGGAAGGAGCACCAAGAGATTAATTCAGATCTGGTTTTGTTAAGTTGATTGCATTATTTATTAAACTTATGCTGGATTATTTTCATGAGCTCTACCTCTTTTTAAAGCAGAAATTAAGAAGAAATGTGAACTTGTTAGAGAAGCTTGTTATGCAAGAGACATTGTCATGTTTAGTGGTCAACCTATACCCAGGAAATGAGGGATATTCTCTGATGCTCAGGGGGAAAAATGGATCAGGTAAGAACCTCCGGAGGGCAGCAGCCATGAAAATCTCTCCGCTTGGCAGAACGTGCTGTCTTTTAGAGAAGCAGGTTCTTACCCTGCTAAATGAGCTGTCCTTCAGATCAGTTGTGACTTGATAAAAGAAGATTTTGATTCCAAATTTTCTTCTTCTTGATGTTTTATTGGAACATTAGAAGTTATTAGATTTCCTGAATTTAAGAAGTCTTATGATTGAAATAGGTCTTTGAAGTTAAATTATAAAAGAGATAATTTTAAAGTAATTGTCAAAATTTTCTTTTGTTCTATTGGTGTTTATATATTAAGATAGCATAAGGTGTTTTAAGGTATGTTTTTCTTCTGCATTTTGAATATATTTTGAGTCTGAAGCTTTCAAAGTTAAGCAGATTCACTGTCTTTTGAGTAGTTTTCATATATTAACATTTTATTCCTAATGTGAGTATAAAAATAGTTCTAAAATTTAAGTACTCTTAGATTTCACTAAAGAGGAGTTTAAGTTTTGATAGTGATGATATTATGGGTTCTACAAGGAACTTAACCTAGTTAAGAAATTTTTCTTATATTGGTTATTAATTGTAAAATGTAACAGCGAGAGAATTATATTCTGTAAGTGATATTTTCAGAGGCAATGCCAAATTACTATTCCAATTTCCAGATTTTATTAAGCAGTCTTCAGGGAACTTTTAGTTAACAGATGTTACAATTTTATCATATTCTGTTTATTGTGCAACTGGCTGTGATTTATATTGTGATTGTTGTGCCAAATGTTTTTCCATAATATGTTAGGTGTTTTTCTCCTTTCTGGTCCAAAATTGTATATAGTTGATCAAGCTTTTCAGCAGTATATAAGGTGATTTATTTATAAGACTTAAATAAAGGACTTCAGGAGAGCTTTTGGCTTTATTCTCTTCACCTTTTATGAAAAGTTACTTAAGTTATTACCTAGCTTTTTGGTGAGCTTTATCATTTTCAGAAACTTTATGTTTTGAAATTTAGATTCTGAGACCATTCGACTGCCTTATGAAGAAGGGGAATTGCTTGAATACTTAGATGCAGAGGAATTACCTCCTATTTTGGTTGACCTCCTGGAAAAATCTCAGGTACAAAATTTGTCTCTCTAAAATGTCCTTAATTTGCCACCTGTATGTTTTATGATAAAGAATATTTAGTTATGTCCTCAACAGTGGTTGGAACATGAAATGAGATATTACACATAGTTATATGAAAATTGGTTTATTGTGGGATATTTATCCTTTAAACTGTACTGAAATGTATATATAGATTTAGTTGATTTTTCTAAAATTGCTGTAACAATTAGCTCATCCACTGGAAATATCCCTATAGCTACAATCAAGAAATTGTGGTGAGAGAGGGTATAGCTCAGTGGTAGAGCACATTCTTAGCATGCATGAGGTCCTGGGTTCAGTCCCCAGTATCTCCATTAAAATAGGTAAATAAACCTAATTACCTCCCCCCCAATAAAAAAATTTTTTAAGGAAAATAGAAATTACGGAAGAAACTGCTTACACCCTTGGGTTCACCCCAGCCATACTGTGGTCCTTTACTGAGGAAAAAGAAGCCATCAGGTAGGAACTTCCCCTAGCATCCCCACATCTCTGCCCACACTTTCTGCCTGCCTTCTTGTCAAAATGGATGTTCCTAAGGCATCCTCTCCACTTGAATTCTGGATCCTTCTCCTCCTCCTCAAGGATTTACAACTTTAATCCTTCTCTCTTCTATTTATTTTCCTCTCTCTGTTAGATAAAAAATAGAAGTATACTGTACCATCTCAACTTTTTAAAAAAATCCTTTTCTGTTGTCATCTTAATTGGTCTCTTAGCAAAGTTCAGTATAAATGACTACTTCGTCTTTGAAACACTCTTCTCTCAGCTTCTCAGTATCATCTTCCTGGTTTTTCTCTTATTCTTTCAGTCTTTTTTTTGCTGTCGTCTCTGTTCCCCTGTAAATATGTTCAGGGTTCAGTCCTGGGCACTCTAGTAACACCTCTCCCTAGATGGTCTCAAACAGCTTCCTGAGTTTAAAAAAATGACGTTTGGTTCCTTGTTCCTTGCTTATATCTCACTCAATGACCATTCCACTAAGCTCCAGAGCTTTTTTTTTTTAATTTTAACTAAGCCCTGGAGTGTTTACTATGATATATAATAGGTTCTTCAAAGTTACCACAACAGAACAGAACTTTTTACTTTTACCCCACAAGCCAGTTCCATTACCAATCTTTCCAGTCTAATGGATGACTCTGCTCTCACCTTCCACATTCAGTCCATCAGCAGCTGTCACCTGTACCTTCAGAATATATGGTCTTGACCTTCTATAGTTACCTTGCTGAGCTTCCTGTTTTTATTCTAGAACCCCAGAAATCAATTTTCCACAAACAACCAGATTAAGCTTACAAAACAAAAACAAAAAAACCAAAAACCAAGCAGTCTCCTGCTTAAAGTTCTCCAGTGTCCTCTTGCTATACAGAACCCCTGCCTTTCTCTTTGTCTTCACCTCCTGGCTCTCATCTGCACTCAGTGCACTCCAGCTATCCATGCTTTCTTTCCATACTAAAACACACTGAGCTTATTCCTGTCTTACTCATCTGCTGTTCTTTCTATCTGGAGTCATCTGTCCAGATGTCTGGCCCTTTGTTGTGATTCAGATTTCAGCTGAAAATCACTCCCTCAGAGAGTTATTATCTGAGCACACAGTCTAAATTGGCCCCTGCCTATTTTATTTCCTTTATAGCATTCATTATCTCACATTATCTTGTTTATTTGTTACATGTTTATTGCCTGTCTTCCCACTCTGAGAGCAAGTACCTCACCACTTTATCTGTGGAGCTTCTTGGATAGTGTGTGGCACACAGTTCATGTTGCAGTGGCTCAGTACAAACTGGTTAAAAAGCATGAGTATAGTAGCAGCTGATAAGTTGGAGGTCATGGTAGCCACTTGAAGTTCTGAATGGGTGAAAAACACCAGGACCATAAGCAACTGTGGCAAGTGATAATTAGCAAGACTTGAGTGGTTAAAGGTTCTTAGGACTAAAAAACAGTACCTTTAACAGAAGACTATTTGAATTAATGTTAGTTTTCTTCCTTGTTAGTTTTCTTCCTTTTATAAGTAAAAGCTGTCTTCTGGGAATTTTAGCAGAGCAATAAAGCAGATGTGTCCATAAGCTGAAACTCTGGCGTGGTTATTGACAATTTATAACAGTGACAAAGTTAGCAGAGTACAACAGTGAGCCACTGAGCGTCAGAAAGAAGAACAATTCCAGTGACCTGTAACGTTCATCGTATATTAATGCCAAATGTCAGTCTGTAACTAGGAAACAGCATTACACTGCTTCTTGAATCATAGTGATAAACATAAAACAGTTCCTTTAAAAGGGTTTATGTGGTGGTAAATCCACTAAGGAATTCCGTTTAATAACGTGATTGGTCAGTGTGAGAATATAAAAAACCTGAGCATTCAGTATAAACCCACTTGTTGAGACTTCTGAAAAATGACATTTACTTAAATATTTTCACCCAAAACAGGTTAATATTTTTCATTGTGGATGCGTCATAGCAGAAATACGTGACTACAGGCAGTCCAGTAATATGAAATCTCCTGGTTACCAAAGTAGGCACATTCTCTTACGTCCAACGATGCAGGTAAGGAATGTTTAATTAGGTATTATTTCAGGTTTTATTTATTAAATGTCTTCATATGCTTGCATGCCTATACATTAATGTTTTTAATTTTTTTTTCTTCTAGACTTTAATCTGTGATGTACATTCAATAACAAGTGATAACCATAAATGGACCCAGGTTGGTTGTTCTGTTTTTTAATCCGAAACAGGTAATATACAGGGTGAAATAATACTTACTAAGTTAAGCAGAATATATTCTCTGCTCATAATTTTATTTATGAGTAAAGTTTGGGATTCTGTCATGAGCTTTAGAAGTTAAGGGTCTCTACAAAGATGCAGTAATCCTTCAAGAAAGTGAAACAGTTCAGTCCCAGTTGCTTTAGGACCTGATCTGCCCAATGTGAAACTTAGATTTTTATCCCCTCTCAAACAGAATGTTTTTTTCACACCATGGATAAAAATAGATAGTGATTTTCTGTCGTCTAGGATTCTGAAGTGGGCCTGGCCTGTCTTTCTGCCGGCCATGCTGATTGTAGCACCAGCGGACCTCTCTTATCCTGACAAGAGCCAATTAATCCTTCAGTGCTGGCTCAGTATATATGCGGTGCCCACTCGCAAGAGTGTTCACTTCCCTGTTACTATAGAGAGGAATAGTTACTAAACCAAAGAAAATGTCAATAATGAGAATTATTCTATCTCTGAAATAGGATTATAAAGTAAGATTCAGTTCATCAGTAACTATCAAGTGTTGTGTTGTAGTTTGGGCTGTAGTCTTATCGTTTACCAGAATATCAAACGCTATTAAAAGGATATTAAAAAACAAACTCATTGATCACCGTTGGAGGTTCCTAAGGCATCAGTTTCTTACTCTGAAGATTGGTAAATAAGAGAAGAGACTGTAACCTTTATTCTGCCTTTTCTGTGTGAACTGTACGTTAGGTAGCCAAATAGTAACTAAAGGAAAATTCTTTAGAAAAATTTCAGCTAATAGGTGTGAAAGGAATGATAGACTTTCTATAATGTCATCAGCTTGGAAATCTTAATCTTGGTGGTAATATTTCTTAGATGTGGAAGACCAGTAATCTGACTAAACCCTCTGGTCTAAAAGTGGGGCAGTTGGTCATTGTGTGCCTTCTGGTGTGATGGATGAGAAAGAACTCTTGTCTAACAAAATAGAACTTTAATTTAAATCAAGCCTCTGTGTAACTAACAGTTTAAAGGTAATTCAATGAATAAGAGAAACTATTAAATGATATGGATGAGGCAGCAACCAGCCAGATCCAGTTAAACGATACCAAGGGAAAATAGTTGGTCAAATATCAACAAATCAAGTGCATTAGAAAAGAAAAAAGATGGGGGAGGAGGTGATCATTTCAAAAAAATTTTTTAAGGTGTTTAGGAGGGGTTAAAAACCAAATACAATGTGTAGGCCTTAGTTTGAGTTCAAATTCAAACAAACCCATTAAAAAAAGAGATAATAGGAATTGAACATCAGACTGGGTATTAGAGGTCCTTATCAGTTAGTAGTGCATGATGAAGGATTTTCAGATGAAATAATACATCAGAGATGTATTTAAAATTACTCTAGGAAAACAAAAACAAGAAGTTAGAGGAGTGGTTGTTAAATGAAATTGGATATTGGTACATGGGTGTCATTACATTTCTGTTTTGTGTATTTTTGAACATTTCCATAATAAAAGTTGAAGAAACCTATTGAAAGAAGCAGCATTTCTTCTGCTTTTTTTTTGCAAAAATTCTACTCAGTAGTATATTAATCGACTCATTTGACTTGTAAAAAATTTATTTCTAGCCATTAAAATATTTCAGAGTTTAAGCTAAAAAAAAGTAGGATTCAGTAGAATAAGTTACATAATACCATTAAAAAGCCTGTATAAACTTTGGAATTGGGTGTATAGAGTTTACACAGTATTAGTGGAGTCATTTTTGTTCTTGTAATAAAGTTAAGCTGAGTATAGAATGGGACTGTTACCAAAAGTGCTATCATCCATCTTGATCCTGCAAGCTTTGTGGGAGCAGAGGATTTTATCTGTCTTGTTCACTGATTTATCCCTGACATCTAGGACAGTGCCTAACACACTAAGGGCTTAGTAAATACTTGTTGAGTTAATGGATAGGCATTCTTGCAATTTGACCATTTTGTATACTGTACAAATTACTGAATTTCTGTTAGTAGTCTCATTATGCTGTCAAGTTTCTAAAGTTTACACACTTAAATTAGAACTTGAAATACTATTGCTATTTTACTGTGCTCCTTAATAGAAATATTCCAAGGAATAGTTCTAGATTAAGTGATATATGTGATTTGAAAATCTTACATCTCATTTTGATACATGCTTTTATACATTTCAGGAAGACAAACTTTTGCTTGAGAGCCAGCTGATTCTGGCTACGGCAGAACCACTGTGTCTTGATCCTTCTATAGCTGTAACCTGCACTGCAAACAGGCTGCTCTATAACAAGCAGAAGATGAACACGCGCCCCATGAAACGGTAACTGCCTTTGTGGAAGGATAATCCAAGAGGTGCTCCTAGAGTGCTAGCTCTGAATTTTGCAGTTTATGGGATCTTTTCCCTCTCAAGTAGAAAAGTGCTCTGATTTTTTTTTTTAAACTTGAATTTTTTTAAGTTGCCTTTTAATACTTTTTTGTATCAGAATTCGAATTATTTTTTGTATACTCTGCTTTATATTGAAATGATGCACACTCTACATTCTTTGGAAAAACAAGTTCAGAGTCTGTTCACCAGAAAGAAATTCTGAGATGAGACAGGTATGAGCAGAAAGAATAATTTATCACTTCCTAGTACCCAGTAGCCACCTTAATTTTTATTAATATTACCTTTAAAGAAATAATTCATAATTTATTTTTGAGATTTAGGAAAAAATGATACAGTTTGTGAAGTCAGTTTATAATTAAATGCCTTTTTATAACATGGTAACTTGTCTTTGAGTGTATTAGCTATCTTTTCTACTTAATGAAGTAAAAGAATGCATATTAATTTGGACTGCAGTTGTGGTTGACTCATCATTAAGTTCTCTTTGCATAATTGTTTGAGTTGCCCACTTTGGATTTTCCTCAAGTTTGAAGCGGCTCAAATAACCTATCCATTTTCTATATTCCCTGGTTCACTGTTGAACTAATAAATGCTGAGGAAAAGGTACAGTTTTGGAGATAGTAAAATAAGTCCATATAGGATCCATTAGCAGTCCTATGAAGTCTCCTGTGTTCCTGTCCACAACTCTCCATGCTCACCACCAGTACCTTCAGCCAAGCCACTGTCATCTTCATCTTGACATCTGTAATAAACTCCTTCCTAACTGGTCTTCTACTTCACCTTTGCTCCCTTCTGGCCTGTTCGGCATGTAAGCAAACCAGAGTAATGTTTTAAAAACCTCAAAGCAGATCATGCCACCACTTGCTTAAACTCCTCTAAAGCACTATTGTACTTCACATTCAGTCCAAACATATCATTCATCTGCAAGGCCCTTGCCTCGCCCTCTGACCTCACCTCCCACTGGATGGACCCTGGTGCTCTAGTCACACCTACATTTTCTGTTTTAAAACAAACCAACTTCATTGCTGCTTCTGTACCTTTTTAAATTCTCTCTGCATCAAATACTCACTCTCTGATCTTTCTGTAGCTCATTTCCTCTTGCCATGTCTCTGCTCACAAATCATTTCTTTGGAGTTCTTCCCTTCCTCTCTCTTCCCTAACATTGCCCTTTCTATCACTTGTCCACCGCAGTACTTTGTTCTTTTCTCCTAGTGCTCCTTGTTATCTGGAATGATCTGACCTGTTTACTGGTGAATGTCTGTCTTCTGTTCTGGACTGTCAACTCCATGGTAGCAGGAATTTTGTTTTTCTTACTCATTTTTATTTCAGCAGTGCCTAGGATATTGGTTGGCAAGTGACAGTGTTCTACAAATCTTTGTGGTTTAACTTCATATTTAACACTTACTATTTAAAACCCATATTTATTCAGTTTCCCCTTATTAGCTTTATTTAGTTCTGGTCTCTTAATATTTCAGGTGTTTCAAGAGGTATTCCAGATCCTCTCTGAATCGGCAGCAGGATCTGTCTAATTGTCCGCCTCCTCCTCAGCTAAAATTACTTGATTTCTTACAAAAAAGGAAGGAAAGAAAAGCAGGTCAGCATTATGACCTCAAAATTTCTAAAGCAGGAAATGTAAGTATATATTTTTAAGTGAACCTGATTATTATGCCAAATGCTTTGCCTTATTTTGAATTTTCAGTATATTTATTTATATTCTTTTTAATTTTTTAGTGTGTAGATATGTGGAAACGGAGTCCCTGTAATTTGGCCATACCTTCTGAAGTGGACGTAAGTCAGTTCTTGAATTGCACTTAGTTTCATATAAGATTTCTAAGTTTCACTAATAGTAGCTTATACTTAGGGAAAACAAAGACTCTTAACGTTTTAAAAATTTTATTTATTTACTTATTCATTGTTTTATTGACTAAAAGATTCTTTAAATTCTACAGTGCTTTATAATTTTGAAAAGTTGCACACACATGATTTCATACAATCCTGTAATAACCCTTTTGTCTTCTGTTCACCCCTATACTGCTCCTCCCCTTTTCCCCTCCCCTGGTAACTACTAGTTTGTTCTCCGTATCTGTGCAAAGATAAATCAACTGCTTACTTTCAGAAGCTCCATTCTTCTTTCACATTAATTTGTCTAAAAATATAACTCCTTATTGTAGGTCTGTGTTTAGAGCTGGAATAATAAGTAAAGAATTTTAAAATAATGAAAAAGATGGTACATGTTACATAATATGCATAAAATGCGTCTGATTTTTTTCCATAATATTTCATCATAATTTCCTGATAATGCTTCTTTCCTCACTGGTTAAATTTAAAAATTAGTAATATTGGAGCATTGGCCAAGATGAGGAACCTTGAGTCGTATTCTTTGCTGATCCATGATACACATCAGCAGTAAATGAGCAAAGACAGGAAAAAGGTCTTTTGATGGGAGGTCCCGTATTTCTTTTCCTATTTCTTTCTCTTGTTTTTATTATACACTCAACTCTTTAGAATTGGTTAGTTACTAAGTTACTTAGGTTTTTCTGTTTAGTCATAATACTGATTCCATTATATCTGCTGTCTCTTGATTTGATTGCTTAGGTGGAAAAATACGCCAAAGTGGAAAAGTCTATCAAATCTGATGACTCACAACCAACAGTCTGGCCAGCCCATGTAAGTAACCATTGCGATCTCCGTTTCTAATGCTGTTTCTAATCTGGGATCTGAATTTATTAAATTTAAAGTATAGTAGCCTTTACTTTGGGATTTTTTTTTAAAGAACTTTCTGGGAGTTCACTGAATTAAAAAATGGACAAACTTTAATTTTTTTTCAAGAAGTATGGTTTCCATTCTAAAGGACATTTTTAATGCATAACTGCATTTTTACTCTTGTTTTGGTCACATATTGGTAGTTCTGACTTGTTTTCTGTTTCAAGTTAGTAATTAGTAAGTTACTGTAAGGATATCAAATGTTTTGTGTACGTTTCCCTAATAGCAATTATAATTTCTTAAAGGGAGAAATAGGCATACTTGATTAGATGAATCTAGGAGTGCAATGATGACACATGTTTTTATATTTGCAATAGCAAGAAGACTGATGATAAGTAGAAACAGGTTTGGTTTTGAAAGTTTTAGCCTCTTAATATTTCGTATTTGCATTCATATCTCCATTATATGAAATTTTGACGTTTTACTCAGGCTCTGTTAACTAGATAGCCCTTTGGAGCTCTCATTCGCAAAGTACTGTGTAAAAAAATAATCCTGGCTTCATTGTCTTAGGCACTCTCAAATAGGCCTATAGACTATGTTCCATGAGTCTTCTAATTGTCAGATATGTTACTTTGTCATTTGTTTCTGGTTATGTATTTACTGGAGAAGGTATTTATTTGGAATATTCTTTTTCAGGATATAAAAGATGATTATGTGTTTGAATGTGAAGCTGGTAATCAGTATCAGAAAACAAAGCTGACCATTTTGCAGTCACTTGGTGATCCACTTTACTATGGTAAAATACAGCCGTGTAAAGAAGATGAAGAAAGTGACAGCCAGATGTCTCCATCTCAGTGAGTTAGATGCGTGTAATTGACAAAATAAGCCATCAGAATTTATTTAGCAACTAATGGTGAACTATTAATGAATCACAATTTCCCTTTGGGGTTTCATTTGTTAGTTAAATAGTCCAGTTAGATTTGACAGCAAACCTTTAAGTAAACTTAAGTTGTAGTTACCATATTATCCAGGAGTTCTTTAAAATAATTGTTTCTTTTTTAAAAACCTATTCTGTAATTATTTTTATTTTTGCTTTGAATATATGCCTGTGATACCCCTCTTGATATATTTATGTGTTGCCACTTTAACCTCTCTGTGAGCATGAAGGTGCTTCTGGGTGATAGTTTTAAATAGGAAGCAAGTTTACTCTAAATATAAATGTAAAAGCTATTAAAAATGCTTGATATTTCAGCACTGCCTGTAAGGACACAGATTCAGTACTTAATGTAGTTACTGGCTCTGGAGATAAGTAAACAGTTGTCCCTGGGTATCCACAGGAGTTTGGTTCAAGGACCCCTTGGATACCAAAAGCTACGGATGCTTAAGTCTCAGTATAAAAATGGTGTTGTATTTGCAACCTACGCACATCCTCCCACATATTTTATCTAGATTACTTGTAATACCTAATACAATCTAAATGCTATGAAAATAGCAGTAAGTGCAATTTGAATGTTACATGAAGAGTTGCCCCCTATGGCAAATTCAAGTTTTGCATTTTTGAGCTTTCTGGAATTTTTTTCCCCAAAATATTTTCGATCCATGGTGGTTGAATCTGGGGATGTGGAACCCACAGATATGGAAAGCCAACTAGTTGATCTTCCTAAACTTATAGACTGCATGTATTTACTACAAGGTACCCAGTATTTAGCTTTAGTTATTGTTAGTTTTATTATTACTTCTGTTTTTTAATCAAGTTGGTGCTGTTCTAAAAAGAAGAAAAAATAAAGAGGAACTCAGGAGAAAAAAGCAGGGCCCACCTCTGCGTTAAATCATTACAAAATGCTGGTTGAAACTACAAAAGAAAGGTGGATTTAAAGAATAGCCTCACCAATACCTAAGTAAAAGTTGATGGGAGGGAACAATAGCAGTTGGGAAATCCTCAGCTAATTTTTTCACATTAGTAGTTTCTGTTTTTGTAGAAAGATCAAATATTTTAACTATTTTTGAGTCTTCTCCTTAAAGATACACATTGGTCATTTTAAATAGTTATTAACTTTTCTCAAACACAAGGGAGTAACATACATTTTCTCATTTAAAAAAAAAATGGTTCAAAAAAAAAAGGTTCAAAAAGCCAACTGATCAGATTTGTTTAACAAGAACATAATTGAATTTTTTGCTTTTTACATCAGGACGTTGCTGCAAAAATGCTGCATGATTTAATTACCTTCCAGTCATTCTTCCATATTCATAAATTACTTGATTAAATCGCTATGAAGTGAAAGTTTGAGCTGCATTAACCAAGTTTTTTTCTTTTTTTTACATTTTATATTTCAGCTTCTCCACAGATGATCATTCAAATTGGTAATTAAAAAATAAACAAACTCACTATTTTAATCTGTTAAGAAATCATATAAATGTCAAACTCTTTTAAAAGACTTGATAAAGACACTTTATTTGAATTGGCGGTGATCTTCCTTGTCTAAAATATATTCTAAGATCCTGCCATGTAGACATTAATAACAACTTCCAAAATCAAAGATGAAAGTGAGAAGAAGGCCAAAGGCCTTGCACACAATTCAGTGAATTTTGTTGTAGGACAGATAATTGCAAGGATGTATAGGTCTTGTTAACTTTCAGCTCAGATTTTGTTTTGATACATAGGTTTTGTGCCAAAATAAATATCCCTTAAATTAAATCAGCCAAATTATTCACAGAATTGTTTTATAATGCATGCAAAACTTGGTCACTGCTTCAATATTTTTCAACGTATTTAACAAGATTTTTTTTTTCTTTTTTTCATGATATCTTGGTAGATTTTAACTCAGTCTCTAAAATTACTGTCACTAAAATATGGAAGCCTTCAAAAGTAATCTCAGGGCCTTTTAAAGCAAGTCTAGATATCTAATACTTTCCTCTTTTTTTTTTTTATGTAGGTTCATTATTGGATCAAAGACTGATGCTGAGAGGTAAAAATAGTTGCATCTTTATTTTTGATCTGGATGGATATGATCAACTTCACTCTTACAGGGTAGAGAGTATTCCATTAGGAATCAAAGCTTTGATTTTAATTATGCTTTACTAGGATCTTTTACTAGAAATAGGAAAATAACAATTAAAAGAATGTTTAAAGTAAAGCTTTATTTTAAATAAGAAAACTTAGATGTATTTACGATAGCTAAAGAAAATGATTTCTAGGTTGTACTTTGATCAGAATATAAGTGAAAGTTGGGATAATTCTTTTGGCTGTTTATTGGTGAAATAATCACTGTAATTTCTGCTTTAGAGACAAGATACTGGAAGTATATCTTTAGGTTGTTAGCAAAACGTTTTCAGCACTAGCTTGTTGTTTAAAAAGATTAGAAAAATGTGCTTTTAACAAAGATAAGTTGTCTAAATTTTTCTGTTAGTTTTGATAGAACTTTTTTCATTAACAGTTATGCATTTCCTGTGTAATAAATTTGTGCTTAAAACAGTTAGCTAATCCATACCTGTATTCCGCCTCATATTCCAGAGTAGTCAATCAGTACCAGGAATTGGTCCAGAATGAAGCCAAATGTCCAGTGAAGATGTCACATAGCTCCAGTGGCTCCGCCAGCTTGAGTCAGCCTTCTCCAGGGAAAGAAGCAGAAGTGTGTTCGGTTAACTTTTTTTGTGCTCTTACTTTTTTCTGCCTAATTGTTTCTCAAGGAATCTGAGAAATGTTAAGTCTATTTTTTGAGGGATAGAGGCATTGTTTAGTTTTGTTTTTACTTTTAACTTTGATTTTCTTTTTATTATTTAACTTTTTATAATGGAAATTTTCAAAGTACAGAGAGGTAGAGCAAAAAGTGTAATGAACATCTGTGTATACTGATCACCCACCTGGCTTCAACAGTTAGTTTTTCTGGAGAAGATATAAGAGTGAAGCTTTGCTGTACTCTTACTCCTCTGCTCTTCCTCAAACTCTTTCTCTCCACCTTATTACTCAGAAGTTTTTCCTTCATCCTTTGTGTATTTTATGGATCTTCTTATGAAAAATTACATTCTTTTGAAACATCTGTAATAACCAATTTATAACCATTTAGAGTACTTTGCAGTTTTAAACTCTGTTGTCATGTAGGAGTTGTAATGCTATTAATCTGACCTTAACTTTAATGAGTATACTTAATGTCACTATCTCTCAGCAGCCTGAGACCGTGTCAGTTCAGCCTTCAGTACTGGGGAAGGGAGTGAAGCATAGACCTCCACCCATCAAACTTCCCTCGGGCTCAGGAAGTAGTTCCTCAGGTATTACAGTCCAGAGTTTTCTGTAGTCTAGAGTAAGAACCAACACATGAATGTAATCTGTTTACGCATATTTTGATTTACTCAGAATTTTGAATTGTAAATCTAGGAAATATCATTTGTATTCCTCTTCTAGGTAACTATTTCACACCACAGCAGGCCAGCAGCTTTCTTAAATCTCCGACTCCTCCTCCTACTTCTAAGCCAC
Source organism: Vicugna pacos (assembly GCF_048564905.1). Classification (NCBI taxonomy): domain Eukaryota; kingdom Metazoa; phylum Chordata; class Mammalia; order Artiodactyla; family Camelidae; genus Vicugna; species Vicugna pacos. Next base: position 10,645,037 of record NC_133000.1, on the reverse strand, counting down.
CAAGTCTTTCTCGGAAGTCATCTGTGGACCTCAGTCAAGTGAGCATGCTCTCTCCAGCTGCCCTGTCACCTGCCAGTTCATCACAAAGTGAGTCATAACTTAAATTCTTCATTAACTCTTCATAAACTTTCGCATTAGTGTTCCTTAAGACGACTCTTTTTGACCAGTGAAATATGAATGTACTGTCTACCCAAAATGTAAAAGTTTTGAAAACCTTCAGGCAGATCTCTTGTTGACTGTATGTATTATGTGTTTATTGTAATTGTATTTGTTTTTCTGTATGTATGCACCTTGTGTATACCTTTCTTATAGACTTGCAACCTACACATCTCCTAAAAAATATAACCTGGTAGTTAAATGTGGCAGTAAGACTCCAAATTATTTTTTACTCCAGTGTGCCTTAGGACCATTTTACATTTTATGTATACTATGCAGCTGATGTGGAAAAAAAAATGCCGTAAGAGTTGTTGCTGCAGTTCTATCTTTATAGATACCAGAAGCCAACTAGTTCCAAGGTGGTGATACAATAAATTGAAAACTGACTCTTCAGTAATACCCCTTCACTTTTACAAATTGTTGTCAGTTACTAAAATGTGGGATTATCATAAAGCATTATTCTGAAGATACAAAAATGTAACTTTTACTACTGAATTTTTTTTTTTACATCAAGAAAAGTTATTCAAGAATTCTAGCTTTAGTTTGGGAGAATTTCTTCAAATTAGTAATTATCTGAGCTATTTAGGTACCAACCTAGAAAAAAGTATTCCAGTTTTTTAGATTTTTTTTTTATGGCTAACTAGTGTGTGCTGAAAGTTTTAGTACACTGCACAGTGACAGGGTGGTCTTCGCATTAGATGTAAACATCTTCATCTTGATAGCTCAAAAGGTGTAATTTTTCTGCCTTCTTGTTTTGCACAAAGAAAAATTTATAAATTTCCTGAAAGTCTTATTCACACTTCTTATGTTGTGGGTCTGGATTATGTTAATCTACTGCACACAGTTGTTACTTTAAGTAAGGGTTGAGTGACAGCTTCTGGACATTCACATTTCTTTCCTTTCTTTCTGCAGGACATGAAAGCTAAAAAAGAAAACACCTCAAGAGCTTTTGGTTTTATTTTTTTGGTTTTTGTTTTTTGTTTTTGTTTTTTTTTAAAGTTGATAAACTGTGCATACTTCATTCACAACAGATTTTCTATACATTCTACATTTAAACAGAAGTACACAGTTACTGTTAAAGATGCAGTATTATCTATCAAATACTTGCTTTATTACTGTGTTTTGTAAAATTTGTTTGTCAGGATAAACTTGATGTGTTAGGAATTAAGTATGTATATTTAGGTGCCAAATATGATTGTTAACCATATGTAATTTATTAAATATGTTCAGAGTTTATCTCAGACTGTTACAGAAAGTAAGCAATATTTCTAAATGAAGTCCTAAGTTAGTGAAATCGTAAATAACAAAAATTAATTAGAATTCCTTTTAAACTTTTTAGGCCAAAGGTAGCCTGTAGGAAACTAACTTTTAAATGGGTGTTGTGGTAGAATACAAATGTATATTTTTACTGTTACTGTAATAGCATCTCTGATGGGATTTGTAGGTGATATACTGCATCCTTAATTGTAATTGAGTGTAGCAACACTCATGTATCATGTGTAGAATTAACACTTGCAGTTAACTGCTTAAAAAAATGGAACAAATTGTCAGTGCTAAATAAGATTCCATTAACCTTATTTTAAAAAGGACTGGCCATTTATAACAAACTAGCAATTTTTATTTTTCTCAATGAGCAGGATCTGGAACTCCTAAGCCATCTACTCCTACACCAACCCCTTCATCGACCCCACACCCTCCTGATGCTCAGAGCTCAACTCCTATTACCCCTTCAACTGCCCCTACTCCCCAAGATTCAGGCTTCACCCCTCAGCCCACTTTGTTAACTCAGTTTGCTCAGCAGCAAAAGTCTCTGAGCCAGGCAATGCCTGTAACGACCATTCCTCTTTCCACCATGGTAACATCTATAACTACAGGAAGCACGGCCACCCAGGTCATGGCAAACTCTGCTGGACTTAACTTCATCAATGTAGTGGGCTCTGTTTGGTAAGTTTGCATTGACACTCTGGTATGTTTTTTTTTAAAGATATTCTCACGATCCTAAATAAATTCTTGTTTATGAAATTAAGAACAAATTGCATATTAGTGAAACTGGAAGAAAATAGTTTCTTTGTGGATAGAAGCTATCTCAACGAGTATGTTTTAATTTTAGGTAATCCATCTATTACATTACATCTATTTATTACTTCACCTTGACAGTAGCTTAGGTTTTCTGTTTCTCCTCTGTTAACATCTTTTAACCCACTGAGTAGTACATTACTTTTCCAAATTATATTTTAAACCTTGATAAATGTACAATACTTAGTTTTAGCCAACATTGCTGTCACTTTCCAGCATAAAAATCAAACCGAACCTCCAAGCTGACATTTAAGACAGAAATATGTGTTTGTTTCGCAGTTTCCTTTTTTAATCCAAGAAATTATGTGGCTGATTTTCCCTTTTATAAGTGCTAGTTTAATGCTTTGTCTTATTCTCCTGCAGTGGAGCTCAAGCTTTGATGAGTGGTTCCAACCCTATGCTGGGCTGTAACACTGGTGCCATAACTCCTGCAGGAATAAACCTGAGTGGCCTTCTACCCTCAGGAGGTCTGTTACCAAGTGCATTGCCCGGTGCAATGCAGGCAGCTTCTCAAGCAGGTCAGAATATTGGAAATAATAACCTCCACCAAAATTAAAGTCCATGCTAATGTAAAAATGTCATTTTTAAGGTTAATATTTAAACATTTAACATCCTTATTTTATGAAGTCTTTCAGAAATACTTCCTTTCAAAAGCTTTTAACATTCTGATGTTTAAATTGAAAGCCTTCTAGTTGTCAGCTTTTGTGGAGAAACTTGGTAAGCCTGTTAGTCTCTGGAAATGTTGTCTTTGCCTTCCAAACAGTATAGTAAAATTAACTTTGATAGTTGTCAGTGTAGTCCTATTCCAAGTAAAAGAGATGTATTTTGAAAACGTGTGCAAGAAAGGCAACATAGCATGGTACTTAAAAGCCTCGGTTCTGGAGCCAGACTGCCTGTGTTTGAGTCCTGCTTCTGCGATTTACTGTAACCGTGTAGTCATGGCCAAGTTACTATTGTGCCTCGCTTTGCTTATAAATAAATGAGGAGTATAGTAAATTTTATCTCATAGTTGTGAGGATTAAATGAAAAATTACAAATAAAATACTTAATATGCCTGAGACGTGATAAACGTTCAAAAATACTTACTGTCATTATTATCAGTAGTAGTAGCTCTATTGTAGTAGTAGTGGTAGTAATTCTAATTACATGTACTGGAAAAAAGTGTTAACAACTTGTGCTATTTTTAATGCTTTTTAAGAGAATGTATTATACTATCTCAGAACAATCCAGTTCCTTACTAATGAGAAAAAAATTAACAGGAAAAACATACTTGACTTAGAAAGAAAAACTTATCAACCAGTTTCTATGAGTTAGGAAAAAGAGAAGCCACAGAGTATAATTTAAACATGTTAATATATTGCTGTGATTTCCCAGTTCTAGCTGATATTCTTATTTTAATGTGAATAAATGTGTTCTAGTGGCATGAGCCCTGGAAATGGAATCAGTGTTGAATTTAAGATGTTTATATTTATGTGTAATTCCACCAGTTACTTGTAGCTCCAAATGCTGACAGGGGGGCCTGAAAGAAGTCACTTTATTTTTCCTGCTGAGCCTTAGTTTCATCTATTCTAAGATGGAAGTAAAAACATCTAATTTCAATTGGTACTTATGAGAAATAAGTGGAGTGACATGAAAGTGCCTTTGGTAAGCTATAAAAACATTATACAGATGTCACTCACCTTTAAATGGAGTTACGTCTTTTTTTAAAATGAGAATTCCTGGAGGGGATATCAATATTGTCTTATTTTTATCTAATTATGCTTTTTCTGTTTCTTATACAAGGCTTTCATGCTGTGATCTGTATATTACCTGCCCTTTATCTTTTTTATATAGTTAGCTGCTTAGAGAACTAGATGCATTTTTAATTAGTGTTTGAGTTGGTAAATTGAGTGAGGAAAATATATACATGCTTAAATAAGTTCAGAATTAACAGAGCATTGTCTCCTGACTCGAAGCTTGATCTATACACATAAAATTCAACGTTCTTTAGCATTATTAACATTAGCATTTGTACTTTAAAAGATAGCACAGAGCACACCGGTTCTCGGAGATAGCATTATTATCATGTACTGTTTAGCACTGAGGAATGTAAGTAGACGTCAGTACCTGAAATGTATTTGCATAACAGTGATAGTTTGGTTATACTTAAGGCATTTACATGCTACTAGATTACTTTTCCAGCCAGCAGTCAAAAATAATGATAAAGAGGTCTCAGTTTCTGAAATACAGAACGTATTGTACATTTGATGCTTCACATCTTTGAATAAGATCTCAGTATTGATAAATATTGATGAAAATGGATTTTTCTGTTTTCAAGAAATTTTAAAAGTATAGAAAATAAGCATGTATATGCAAAAAGTGCTTAAAATACTGTATTTGTGTATACTAAAGTATTAAATACTTTCAAGTATAATAAAGTTTTAATTCCCTGTTATAACCATGAATTTTATTTAATAGGTGTTCCATTTGGTTTAAAAAATACTTCAAGTCTCAGGCCCTTAAATCTACTCCAGGTAAACCTGAAACACTGCTTTTAATTAAAATTTTTTAGCTTTTTTTAACCACATGTTTCTGTACGTAGCAGCATTTGAAATTTGAGGTTGTTCAGAATCTTCTAAGGGTGTGGTTACCTTTGCATGGTCAAGTGGAGGAGAAAGAATTGGTATCCTGTGTACTGCACTTTTATTGGCTTTAGCATTCCTGCCCAGTCAAGAGCTAGTTGTTCCGGAGGGGAGAATTGATAACTGCCAAGGAGAATAACTTGCCTACAATAGTAGCAGCAGATAGAAGATAATTCCTCTCTTAACAGACTTTTGATGTACATACATATATTGGTGTTTGCTTACAGTAGGTTTTGTGCATGAATAGACATTTTAAAAAGTAGGTATGTGTTCTTTTCCTGAGGAGAATATGACTTCTAACACAGTGCCAGGCACCTGGTAGTCATTCAAGAAATGTTTGTTAGATTACAGTTTGCATCTAATGATGAGACTTTTTTTTATACATTATTAACACGTGTTAACATATAATAAGAGACTGTAGGTGGAGAATTTAGTACATGTTGTGAGTTTACAATATTCTGGGTGTTAAGCTTGGTCCTTTAGTTTAAAGTCCAGTATAAGCTAGTAGGTTAGAAAATAAATAGGACTACTACAGAGAATTTGTAGAAATGGTAGACATGAATATAAGGATTTGGAGACAAAATAGCAGAGCTGTATATTATTAGGAAATAACTAACAGATCAACCCAACTTGATATTCAGAAGTAATAAATCAGGAAATACATTTAGAACTAAAACTTAAAACTTATTTTCTGTATAAGACGCAAATAGTATCCATATTTACAGGCTAAGTGCAGAACGGTGTACTTGTAATATGGACACATTGGTTCAGTTTATTCAGCCACTTGCCTGCATGTTGCTGTAGGAATTTCTACAGACATGGTCTCAGTATTAGGAGTGGTATTCCTTAATAGTCCTGATAATAAGGATTAAGGGCAAAACCACCTTACAGATTAGATTTTGCTGCATTTTATGGTCTCAGTCATTGAGGAGGGACCGTTTGCCTTGTCTGTGTCCGGGCTACCTGGCAGCAAGCTGTGCTGGGCGTGGGCTTTTGCCCTGATGCCTGTTTTTGACCGTACAGACCTTAGAGTTCTGTATCTAGTATATGCTTGGACTTTCCCCCAGAACTTCAAAGTGCTTTTAACTTAAACACCTATAGAATAAAATGGGAAAACCCTTTGCTTCCTGGTGCATTTGGAGTGCATAGTTTTAGTTTTTAATATGGCGTTTTCTGAATGCTTATTTTAAGAAAGTTTGGGGTTTTTTTTTTTTCTTTAGTTAATCTAGATTCAGAATGACTGAATAAGTAATGTCCAAACTAAATATGGACATCTCATGTGTTTTCTTTTCAGCTTTGAAATTCCTGGCTAGGTTATGTAAAAAGCCAGGCATTTCTGACTTTGGGCAAAGCTAGACCAGAGTTAGGGAGATGAGTTTTCTTAATATATATCTCTGATTAGCACTAGTTTCTTGCAAATGTATAGTTCTACTAAATGCACTTAATGCTGTTTTGTGTTGCTTTATAAAAAGTTAAATAAAAGCAGTATGTATATTGGGATAGGTAACTATTAACTTGAGACAGAAAGATTTATGTTTGAGAGCCAAAGTTAATAGCACTTAAAAATTGTGTTTAAATAGATCATTCCCTCATTAAGGGCAGGGATGTTGTTTTTGATTTTTGTTTACCTCTGTTTCTTCAGTCCTTGGAAGAATGCCTGACACATAGTGAATGCCCCCAAGATATTTGTAGAATACAGAAATTTAAATCTTCTGAGATTGGCTAATTAATCTTGCTTAAATTCTTGATAGCTTCCAGGAGGTTCGCTCATTTTTAACACTCTGCAGCAGCAGCAGCAGCAGCAGCAGCAGCAGCAGCAGCAGCAGCTCCCTCAGTTTACACCACAGCAGCCTCAGCAACCCACAGCTTCTAGTCCTCAGCAGCCCGGGGAGCAGGTATGTCCTTTCTACCTTCAAAATGCTTTATTATAGAATTAGAACCTTTTTTTGTATTCCAAGCATATTTCAAGTGTTGTTTAGATTATTTAAACTTTTCACATGTTGTTTGTTTTTTTAATTAACAGTAGTAGCTATGAGTTATTAGGTACCTATTTCTGATTCTCACAACAGCCATACTGAATGGATGATACCACTTCTGTCTTGCATAATATGAACTAGACTCGGTGACTGACCTGCTTACAACCATACAGTGAGTGGCAGAGCAAGGAGTCAAACCCAGGTCTCCCTGCTCCTGTAGGCCTTGTGTTTTCTGTGCCACCATCAGTCATCCTTCTGTCTATAGTATTTCATTAGAATAGAGATGTTCTTATTATATTGAAGCTTAGATCAGAGGGAAGAGAGACAAAAAACAAATACCTTGTCTGTTGCCAAACAAAAATGAAATTGAATAAGAACTGCAGTAACTTAAAGTAGTAGAAGGAACTTCAGGTTTTCTAAACCTTTGCTGCACTTTGGAATGCTCAGTATCACAAATTATCAGAGCCATGCAAATCAAAGCCACGGTGAGGTATCACCTCACATGGGTCAGAATGCCCATCATTAAAAAATCCACAAATGACAAATGCTGGAGAGGCTGTGGAGAAAAGGGAACCCTCCTACTGCTGGTGGGAATGCAGTTTGGTACAGCCACTATGGAAAACAGTATGGAGATTCCTTTAAAAACTAAAAACAGAGCTACTATATTATCCAACAGTCCCATTCCTTGGTGTTACCCAGAAAAGATGAAGACTCTAAATCAAAAAGATACATGCACCCCAGTATTCATAACTGGACTATTTACAATAACCAAGGAATAGAAACACCCCAAGTGCCCATCAATGGATGATGGGCTTAAGAAGATGTGGTCTACACACACAAGCATACACACAATGGAATGTTACGCAGTCATAAAAAGAATGAAATACTGCCATTTACAGCAACATGGATGGACCTAGAGAACATCAAACCAAGTGAAGTCAGACAGATAATACCACTTATATGTGGATCTAAAAACTAATACAAATGAATCTATATACAAAACAGAAATAGACATAGAAAACAAATGTATGGTTACCAAAGTGGGGGAGAGGGATTAATTAGGAGTATGAGATTAACAAACTATTATACATAAAATAGATAAGCAACAAGGATTTACTGTATATCACAGGGCACTATATTCAGTATCTTGTAATAACCTATAATTGAAAAGAATCTGAAAAAATACATATGACTGAATTACTTTGCTGTACACCTGAAACTAACACAACATTGTAAATCAACTGTATACTTCAATTAAAAAAAAAAAAATTCTGATGAAGCTTTATACAGCATCAAATAATAAACCAGTACAGAATCCATCCTAAAAACTCGGTTTTATTTTCTTTCTTTCAATATACTGTAATTTTTCTTGTTAATAATCCTGAATACCTTTGAAGTCTTATCCTTATGTTATTTTTACAAGACAGTCGATGTTGAATTTTTTTTTCATACAGGAAAAGGTACTAATTCTTTCTGCCTGTCCAAAGCTGTTTTTCTTTTTGTACAAGTCATGTGTTATTTTTTTATTCAGGCTGCTGAACAAAGTTCATCTAGTCAAGAACAGGCCTTACCTGCTCAGCACACTGCCGTCATTAACCTTGCTGGAGTAGGGAGTTTTATGCAGTCACAGGCAGCTGGTTGGTATCTTCATAACTAAATATGTTGAATTTACTAAAAGGGTCTAACCTGTTTGAGATCTCACCATTTCAACTATTTCTTTTCCTTCTTTTGCAAGCAGTAACAAGGAGAAAGTTCAGTTGTAATTATTGAGTGAACTATTAAGTCGATTAATTGATGGCCCTCAGATTTTTTTCACTATTGACAATTAATTAAAAGTGCTTTGACCTACATGTATTAAGAGCAGTTCTATTTTCCTCATGTTAAATATTGGCAAAATTTTACACAATTATCCAACCCACCGGGAAGCTTCCAAAACTGTTAACTCTTCAGTTTTCCTCGGTTATTGAGAGCGCATTTTTCTAGATTGCATAATCTTGTCTCATTCTCATAGCTTGTAGTTGCATGAATTAAGACTTAATGGTGAAGTAGTATAACTTATGAAGCCACTTGTAAAAAAAACAAGATTATACTGAATGATTGCTCACTACTTCTAGTAGTAAATGGTGAACCAAAGATTTACCTTTAATGAAGATTATTTCATAAACTGAAGATAGCAGTTACAACTTTACATTAATTAAAATCGGTAAGCTGCATGTGTAAAAAGCTGAGATAGCGTTTGAGGATGCCTGAGTGAACATGTTACCAACATTTTAAATTATCACCGGGCTTACTATGGTGCCTTTAGGATCCTGTGCAACTCCTAGTGTCTGAATTTGGAATTTATGTAAGCACATGTTACATAAAGATCTGACTTAGAGCTAGTGAATTTCCAAATGGAAATTTATCATAAACCTTTACCACATATAACGAATTTCCTAAAATAGCTGTAGTGTAACTTAATGGAAAGAACTCTAGGCTGACAAGTGAGAATGTCCCTAGCTCCAGAGTTGCTATTAATTATCTTTGAGCTCTCAAACCATCCAGGCTAGAAATTTCATCTGTACAGTGAGTCAGATTTATCGCTGACCCCACCCGGCTTTAAGTGGTTCACCACCTCTATTGCTAATAGTGTGGTTTGATACTCATTGTAACATCTCTCAGCATTTGTCTACCAGTTTTATCCTTACCAGAGTTTGGATTTCTCCCACTCCTTTTCCTACTTGAGTGGTTATATTTTAAAGTAACATACTGTACTCACCATTTTGCAAGAAAGCCTTCTTAACAAAATAGCACTAGTATCAAGTTTCATTGAGATGCAAGAAAAGAGAGGGGCACAGTGCTTTGGCCCACATGCTCTCCCTTCTCTTCCATGTCCGGGAAGTTCTGTAATCAGTGGTACCCTCAACTAACAGGAGACTACTAAATTTATTCTGAAATGTCTGTGATTTGATACTTAAGATTAATCATACTGATACTTTTCTATTTCATTTTCTTTGTTGTCCTTTTCTAACCCTGGTAGCCTTCAAACTTTTTGACTGGCCTGCTTTCCCCTTCTCCTCTCTGTAGTGTTGTCTCAGCTTGGCTCTGCCGAGAACAGACCTGAGCAAAGCCTTCCTCAGCAGAGATTCCAGCTCTCCTCTGCCTTTCAACAGCAGCAGCAACAGATCCAAGTAATCCAGCAACTTCACTCTGGTTACATTTTTAAAGATACTCTGCTCCAACAGTACTTCAAAATACCTTACTTTAGTTTTATTTTACTGTCTTTTAAGACTATACAGTAATTGGTAAATAACTTAGCAAATTTTATTTAAAAGTCTGACAATTTTAGCCAACTTGGAGCACTCAGTATATATTTTGTACATTTAAGTCATACCCTTTTCCTAATTTAAAATCTTTCCTGAAGTGCTGGTGGCACATTATTATAGTTTCCAATGTATTTTGAAGTAGTCGGTTGTAAGTGCCAATGGTTAACTTCTTAATACTGTACCGCAGAAAAAGGCAAGTATACCAGTGTTCCTGTTAGTAAATGTCATACTTGTTTTAGAAAAATGTTACTCCATTATTCCGGGAAGGCAGCGTACTACAGTGGACTGTCTTTGCAGGGAGGTTTTATGTTGCTGTGAGCTGTCATACAGCAAAATGGTAGCTGAAGTTGCTGAGTTACTGCTAAATAGACTGGCCAGGCAAGGTCACAGAAATACCCCTGAAGTCGACCGAGAACCGTTTAAAGCCCTCGGCAGGCTTCTGTGCCACTGGTGCTGTTTGACTGTGCGTTGTCTCAGTGTGGTATAGTCCCTTTTTGTTATCTTGGTGCTTTCTCCCTTTCAGTTTTGTTGTTTCCATCACTCTGAGGAAAAGCACCTTGCCATTCCTGCCTACATTGGACCTAACTTGATTTTCTCCTTCTTTTGCAGCAGTTGCGATTCTTGCAGCATCAAATGGCTATGGCGGCGGCGGCGGCACAAACAGCGCAGCTCCCCCGGCACCGGCACACAGGCAGCCAGTCAAAAAGTAAAGTGAAGAGAGGCGCGCCGACCACTCCGAAATTCTGAGTCGTGCATTTTTTTTCCTTTTAAAAACATTAAGAGCATTGAATCAAAAGGGTTCTGAGTTTCTACTTTTTTTTTTTTTTAAATACCAGTATTTTACATTGCTAGATACACAAACTTTATACAGAAGCACAACCCTATGATTTTTAAATAAAAACAGGGAAATGATTTAATGAACCCTTAGGGTTGGTTTGCCTAAGTCATTGCTTTTTAAAAATGGTTTCACTGTACATAATGCAGAAGTGACCTAAGAAATACTAGAAACATCTTTCAGAAGAATGTAGTTTGATATTTATTTAGTATAAAAGGTTTGTGCACAGTGTAACAAATACAGTTTTTACAAATCTGTTTTGGAAATGTCGTGATTGTTTATTTGGGTTTCATACTTTTAAATACTTCATCCATCAGTTTTTTTACTTCTTTGTGTCTTGTAACTGCTCGGCTCATACAGTCCTGAAGTTTAGCTCCAGTCAGTCCACTTCCACCTGAAAAATTATTGTGCCAACACTATTAATACCTGTTATTTTTACATGATCAACATCATGTCAAATTAAAAAACTAACAAAAAAATCAAAACTATAAACCAGCAGTATGGTCTCAAGATTTGCAAGTTATGTTTTAACAAGACCGCCCAAGTGATCCTGAAGTTTAAGAACATCCAATATAAAAACGCAAGGAATCTGAGGTAACAGAGAAACTACAGTAGACTTAATGTTAGGCAAAACAATAAAAGATCCACATTCCATCTGGCCCTCCCTAATACAAAGAAGCTCACACTGAGTTCATCTCTGTTTGGTACTGAAATGGAGGGGGAAGTACATGCCTGGTTTGTGAAGACAACATAGTTTGCCTTCTTCATCCATTACTACTGTTAAGGTTCCAGTTGCCAGATGTTCCTCCTCTTCAGTAGGGTCAACTATAAGCAGAGTGCTATTTAAAAAATTTAAAAGTGTACATTATCAATCCATGGAACGAATTTTATTTTAGAAAAATACTAATTAAACTCACCACCTGCATTTTACCTTAGACATGGAGCTAGACAGAACTGGTAGAAACCAGAAAAATTAATAGCAACCTAAAATTCTACTACTTGTAATAAGAATCTTTGCCCTTCAATTTATGAATATATTAAAATCCATGGCAAACACTGAAGACAGCACAAGGTAAATCTTTTGTGAAATAATTGAAAATTAACATTACACAGGAAAAAGCAAACCAAGCTACAAGGTAAGAAACAATTAATCCGAATCAGGATGTTTTTAACTGTAAGGATTAGCTAATAATAATTGTGCAGGGACAACAGGTATAAGGTCAGGTGTCCACGCAAACTAGGATGTATAGTCAGTCACCTTAGGTATTTCCTGAAAAGTTAGAAAGCTGAAAAACAATCCATTACCTTGAATATACAACTTTTATACATTTGATTAACTTACTCGTCAAACACGGCAAAGGAAGTTGCAACTGGATGAGTTCTAATATTCAAATGACTTTTCTTTTTAAAATTAACCTCTGCTAAAGCAGTTTCTTCATTTATAGTAACTTCAGGCAACCGTACTAGAAAAAGACAAACAGGTAAAATCAGTCTCACACTAGTGAAAAGAACAAAAAGGCATTCTGTGCTTTGTTAATTCACTTTTCCCTCAATTTAATTTGTCAGAAATACTACTTTTAAAAAAAGAACAATTAAGTATAGTGGATATAAACATTGTTTTCCTTTAATTTAGAAACACATGAATGATAGGTAACTCTTAAGAACCTTTAAAAATTTATTGAGAAATTTTAACAAAACAACATTCTGATGTAAGTAGGAATATTCCCTAAGGTTGCTTACCATTTTTTAAAGCTGCTAACAAAGCAAATGTGCAGGCATCCAAAATGTTTCCATCATGGTTGAGGCAAATGAGATCACAGTATAGAACCCAAGCAAGCTAAAACAGAGTTTACACATAGTAGAAATTAAAGCTTTCTGATTGGTATAACATGGTATTTGCTTCTACTTAGAAACCACACCCTTGATTAGACAAGCAAAATAACCTTCAAGGCTCAAAAACTTAAAAATTTAAAAAAGCTTTACATTTATAAAATAAAAACAGTGGACAGGTTTGGTAAAAGCTGACTTGACCACCAAAAGCTGACATCTCCATTTCCCCCAAGGGAGTTATATACTGAGAAGGAATTCCCATCCTTATTGGGATGAGAGTATTGCTTTTGAAAATCCCAAATGAAACTCAAAATGTACTTTAACACAGAAACCTTAATACATGAAATTTTTAGGTTTTACAAGGCTTAATAAATCAGTATAATCAAAAAGGAAAAGCCTCTAGGTACTAGTCAACTTGGTTTAAAGTTTCCAAACAGACTTGGAATTTACAGTGTGGATTCACCTTAAACATGTTAGCTGGTCAGATATTGATATGCTAGAAGGAATTTTAAAATGACTGTATTTGCTATAAAAGTTATGGGGGGAAAAGATCATATCAGCTTAAAAGGTAGCTCCCAGCCTGGCAATGAAGTAATCAAAATTGGTTTTTTGTGAACTATATAGTTCATCCAGATAGAGTAAGACTGATTTTTTTTTTTAACTGAATTCCATTTAGAAACAAGACATCCGTATTTAAGGCTACTGTGGTTTTTTTTAACTTCCCCCACAAAAAAAAACACTTCAGAATTAATAAAAGCTCATAGCTTCTTTATTCCTGTTACCTTTCCTGGAGAAATGCATAAGTCCTCTTTCTGAATTATCTGTGAACTTGATTTAAAGACAAAGAGCTCAGTAAATAAAAGGTCAAAAACTCTCTAAAATGAATGTCAGATTTTATCATGATGATCTTACTTTTCAATGACATCTGCAATGAACTGGCTGGCCACTTGGGCCTCTTCTCCAGGAGGTCCAGACCGAAATCTCGATGAACACAGAGGTGACAGATCCACATTCGGAACTGAAAGAAACACTGCTGCTATGAACCAAACTTCACCTCTGGTTTAATATTAAAGGTATTAATAAATCCACTGCAAAGGCAACTGTGGCCATGGATGGGGTTTCCAAGTAGGAAGCACTGTAACACTGCAATTACATTCTTTTTCATCTTTGTGAGAATCAGGCTTAGATAAAATTTGTATTTGCCAACTTTTTTTCTACACAAATACAAAAAAAAAAGTCTATTTAAGGCCTCAATCCTAAATTATTCACATAAAGTCCTTAGATTTCTTTCAAAATACCCCAATCTGTAACAGAAGATAGCCCCTCTAGTCAAACCAACTGTTCTGTATTTTTAAAATGTTGATTCCTACCATAAAGAAAAGATGGCCAAAGAAGAAAATCACAGTGGTACAGTATAAACAAAAATCTTTATGGAAATAAACATTTTCAGTTACAGCACTTTGCCTAAGAGATTCTATTTTCTTGGTTGATGACATCTGTATAAACAAAAACTGATGAAACAAGTTTGATAAATATATTTACAAAATTCTGTATCTTGCTGTTACGGTATCTTCTAAGATACACACAGAAAACTTATATACAGGAATGTATGAAGCTTCTGAGTAAATTTTTTCCACTGTACTACGATTTAGCTATAATAACAGTATTAACCATGTTAAAGTATTTGTATTAAAATTCCAAAACCATTTAACTTACCAACATATCCCTTATCAGGGGCATCTGCTGGTGGTGCTCCAAATTCCTACAGAAGTAAACAAATGTTTCCTATGAAAGAAGCTGCTAAAAAATTGTGAAGACAGCAGTCAGTCATGGAAGGCTCTACCAAAGACCGTGAGTTAACTCCACCACGAGCACCTACTCTGCTTGGGAAGGTACGCAGGGGCTCTAAGGCCACGGCGCCACTCACTCGCTCTGCAAGGCAAGAAGGCAGTACAGCATGGCTGACTGCAGTGCACTCAGCAAAATTACCTGGAGCTCTAACTGAATTTCTACCCGACCCTCTCTTCCACGTGTCAGTAGCCAAGAATATGAATTTAAAGTCCAGGTGATACTGACACCAACAGATTTAGGAATTGATGGTATACTATCAAGAGCAAAATCCCTGGAATCACTGACCTGGTTCAAATGTCAGACCAACACTTTCTGGCTTGAAAGTCTTTGAGCAAGTTATTTAACCCCTTACCATTCAACTTCCTCATTTGTAAATGGGAAATTAATAGGGCCCACTTTCAGGGACTATTATTATTATTAGTAAGAGTCAGATGAAACACTTTTAAGTCCTTAGCAAAAATCCTGGCAAGGAGTAAGAGATCAAGTCTTGTTAAGTATCACCCCACCTTGACTGAGGAAGAATCTGAACTCAGGTTAAGTGATTCAGTTAAGTAGAGGCTTTTGAGTCACTTAAGTATAAGTTCTACTTATGAGCCGATGTTCCTGGACAAGTTATTGAACCCCATGTAAAACAGGAGATAAAAAGAGAAATACTTCAATGACTGTCTTGAGGATTAAGCTAGATAATCCTGTAAAACATCTAATATAAGGTGACTGGAACATGCAGGTAGTCAGTGGTAACTATTATTTCTCGAGCTTTTCTTTTGAACATCTCAACTTTCTACACAGTTGCACAGATTAAATGCCATCACTGGATAAACAGAGGTCACCAAAAATCTCTTAATTTCTCAAATTACAGCCAAATTCTTTAAAAATTTAAGGTGGTGAGGACTTTTAATTGTTTCATTTCAGCACATTTGCGAATGTTCACAAATTTGAGTCATTAAACTTGGGTTGTAGTATCTAAAACTCAAAAGTGAAAACTTGGGAAATGAAAACAAATACTAAAAAACTGACACGTCACTACCTAACCAACAGTGGAACTACAGGCGTATATTACAATCTAATAAGTATACGAAGCTATTTTGGTAACTCAAATCTTAACAATACATACATTAAACCTACCGCTTTTATTCCACAAATTACTGTAGTATTTCCCAGCCTCACTAAAGAAGACCCATCTGCGGTACCAATTGAACCTGAAAAGATAAGTATTTAAGCAAAATGAAAAAGTTTTCATCTACATTTTATCATGCTACATTATCTCAGTTGTTTATGAGAATTTATTCCCGGCTTGAGTCTTTTTAAAATTATAGTTGACCCTTGAACAACACAGGTTTGAACTGTACCAGTCCACTCACAGAAGGATTATTTTCATTAAATACTAACTACTATGGTACTACACGATCCACAGTTGGTTGAATCTGAAGATGCAGAACCACAGATAGGAAGTACCAATTCTGAATTACTTGGATTTTTGTGCGAGGGTCGGTACCCCTAAGCCTCTCGTTGTTCAAGGGTCAACCATACTGTTTTAAATATTCACTGTCCTTGAATTTGAGTTAATCCACTTATCATTCAATAACAGGACTTATACAGATTAAATCTCTTGACACAAAATTACTGTAATCCCTTATACATGGTAGAATTTGTCTGAAATACTGTTTAAATAGCTCAGAGTCTAAAACCTGAGAATGTCATATAGGTAAAATTGGAAAATTCCATGTTTACAACAGAAGGTTTAATTAAGTGTAAGGTATGTAAGAAAACCATGTCTTGGAAATTTTGAAGGAAGGAAGGGTGGAAAACACAGTTACTTTAAAATTTAAAAGTGAACACATCAATTGAGAGAGAAGTGAATTTAAAAAACTTTACAAATAAAAAATCTATTATAAAAACACAAGAAAAATTCTATTTTCAGAAATGAAGTAACCTCAACATTCTATTTTAGAACTCAAAATATCCTTACCTATGTTGACAGTTGTGGTTCTGAATTCACCAAGTTCTCTTCCATCAGGACGGCAGTTCTCCTTCTAAATAAATATATGAAAGTAGATTACATCTACACGGATATTTTACACACACCAGGGAAAACACATTAAACCTCGTTAAATTAATTTGAATTAATTGAAAACAGTAGTTTAAAAACTGAGCACGTAACATTGGTTTAGGTGTGCAATGTAGTATCTGTGTTTATGAAAAAACCGTATTAAATCATCATAAAAGGCATAACATGTACATAATCTTCACTTACCAAAAATCTCCTGTAATACTCCAGAGGTTCCACAGTTCTGAAAATGTTTAAAATACGAGATAAGTTAGCAATAAACCCTTACATTAGCTGTACCTGCGACTTCAGCAGCCAGAGATTAAACGTTTTCGTTGTTACTTTATGGTTACCGAAGGTACGTGGAAGACTCGTTATTCGAAATTCCAGGGGAGTTACTGAACTCCCCATTAGATCTTGCTTCAGGTAAATTCTACAACAGATTATGTATCTCACTTTATCGTAAACTCGGAGTTTATATACATAGAGAAGTGTTTCAATATAGCTGGTTTCCTTTGGAATCCTATTTATTTCATCCATCTAAAACTAGATTCTCAGAAGGGAAATGTACAGACTTCCGCAGAGTGGCCCCCCAAACGCTTCAGTAAAACCTTCTAAACAAGGCACAATGCTTTTAGAAATAAACTACAGAAGGTGGAGAATAGGGTGGCATGTGGTTCTGACGGAACACTTCTTTAAAAGATTGTAACTGTGTCTCCTGAGGCAGCGCATCCACTGCAGTCGCAGCGGGTACAGAACTCTACACACTGTCCCTTGCATCACCTGCCTCACTGGGGAAAGACGGACCCATTCCTTTCACTACGGCCACCGGCAGTCCTCCAGCCCGCCTGCTTCCGTGGTGGAAAGAAGTGGGAACCCAGTGGGGTGGCCACCCGCTGAGAAAAATCCCAGCTAAGGGTAAAGACAGCCGTCATCCGCTAGGGTCCCAGCTCGAGCCCGCCGGCCGGCCACACTCACTTGAACCCGGCCGCCATCTTCCCGCCCGCGTCTCTGCGCCTGCGCCCGCGCCCGCGCCCGGGTATCACAGCACCTCCGGCCTGCTCTCCTATTCCGTCTCAGCACTTTCAACACTGATGCCTGCGCCTTGCTCTGGCCGCCTGATATCTAGAAGGTGAGGCTGGGCTGAGTGGAGTGGGACAGACCAGGGCAGGGGTGGTTTCCTGCACGCCTTCGCTTCACCTGCCCCCAGGCAGACGCCTCTCCAGGTTTCCTTGCCTTTGACTTGTTTTGACGAATCGGCTGTTAGAGAAGTGACGAGTGTCTGTTTACAAACAGTCCTCTAGCGCAAGCGTTTAAGGGAAAATCGACCTAATAGCAAAGAATCAAGCGTTGAGTGTGGAGTGTTATTCCAATATCTCAGCGTTCTTTTCCCGCCTCCTTCTTAGGCTAGGCCCTGGGCTTGCCTTCTCCCAAGTAAAGGCCTTCCTGCTCCAGCGCCGAAGAATTATGTAAATTTTCTGTGAGCTCGTTATCCGCAGCTGATTACACTTTGCAGCTGCCCGGAGCGGGCTCCAAAGGAGCAGCTTCGTTGTGGGCTGTGTCGTGGCCCAAGACCTCCACCTCCTGCTAATAGGGTTGCCAGATAAAATACATCCAGTTCAATCTGAATGTCAGATAAACAAAAGAGTCATTTTGGTTTTTTCTTTTCTTTTGTTTTTTTAACTACGAGTACGCCCAAAATAGTTCATGTTAATTAGTTGTTACCAGGAGCTGGGGGAGAACTGGGAAAGTTTTAAAAATGGTTGGTGATGATGGTTGCAGGAAATTGTGAATGCAATTAATGCGATTGTATTGTATACATAAAATAGCAAATTTTTATGTTTTATTATATCACATTAAAAAAAACTAAAGTAACGTACCAAAAACTTAAATGGGTGGGTTGTATAGAATGTGTTATATTTTAATAATGCTGTTAAAAAATGATTCGTTGCCTCTCTTAAGTTCAAATTAAGTGGACACACTGTATTTTTACTTTCTAATTCTGGTACCTCTACTAAGATGGAACAGAGCGCCTTCCCGTCCACGGACTGAGCGCCTAGCACGCAGCTACACACTTCGCCTCGCCGAGCGGAGACGCAGTGGGCGGTGGTGGCTCCGGGGCCCCAGGTCGCGGCGAGTCCCCGAGTCGTGGCGGGGCCTGGCCGCGCGGCGGCGCTGTGGGCGGCGGGGGCCCGGCCGGCGCGGCCTCTCTGCCGGCGCGGGGGCGGGGCTGCGCGGCTGCGCTTCCGCGTGTGTGGAGACGCGGGATAGGGCCGGCGGCGGCGGCCCGGCATGGAGGATGGCTCCGCTTCTGCTGCAGCTGGCGGTGCTCGGCGCGGCGCTGGCTTCTGCAGCCCTGATTCTGGTGAGGAGAGGGGTTGGGGACCGACGCGGGCCTGGGCTCCCAGGCATCCTCTCCTCCGCACTGCCTGCTCTTCGACGTGTCCCCTGCAGCATGCTTCTCCCAAGCCTGGACCCCAGAATTTCCTCTGCTAGAATTTCACACCCCCTTTCTTACGTTCTATATTTTTATTTTGGAGCTTTCTCTCTGTGTGTGCCCAGAGCCTAGTACTTGTGTTCACTGGAACCTGCCCACCCTGTCTGCTCTCCCCGCCACTCATCTCCGGACCCACCCTCCCTGTCAGCCCCCGCCTACCCAGGATGTCCTCCTGGGTCTGCAGTCTCTGCAGTCTGGCCCCACCTGGGGAGGTCTGGGGCCCCCAGAAGGTGTGTGCTCTCTAGACACTCCTTTCCTTGGTGTGGTTAAGCAAATAGAAAGTGGTGATAGCGCCGACTAGAGCCATCTGTTACAGATAGGATAAATCAGCAGACCAGGAGACCCACTAGGGACACTGGAAAAACCAAGATAGACAAAGGTCTATTGTTACCCTCTGCCTGGGGGTCGTTATGTCCCAGAATTCAACACCCTAAAATCGCTGCCTCTAAATGTGACAGTGCAGTAAAATTCAGACTCCCGATTGTCTTTGTCATTACTGAGGAAACAGAAACATCGTAATGCTTGCTGATACGTAAGTCATAGAAAATTTGCCTAGTGAACTTTGTCCCAGATAATTTGGAATGAGCCTGCCATCTAGTCAGTAAATGGAGAGGTTTCCGCTTCCTTAACATTGACGTTAGCAGCCGAGATAGCATTACCAGGAAGGCCACTTTGCCATCTTGCCAGAATTCACAGCTTAGTAGTTTAGGTAGAGAAAAGGAAACGCATTCTGATTTCTTTAGTGTTTGTGTTTGGGTGACAGAGGAGTCCTCTCTTTCCCTTAATAGTATATGGAGATTTGGATTTTTTTCAGGTATTGGGTGGAGCAGAGCTTGACAGAATCCTAGATTGAATCTGCCTTATGTTGACTCTGTTGCACAGATTTAAATTTGTACATTATGAGATTGTACTGGAAATATTTGATCCCATTAGATTGAAGTGGTTATAAGAGCTACCATTTATTGAATACTTACGATATGTTGGATATTGTATTCAGTATTTAGCAGGGATTGTCTGATTTGATCTTTAGAACATTGACAGAAATGTTATCATCATTAGCTTCATTTGACCGTGAGGAAACTTGGAGAGATGAGTTCATGTATGCAAATACCACTCGACTAGCGTAACTTCATTCTTTTTTTAATGCCAGGGCAGGACATCATTACAAAAACCACTAATCTTTTCATATATATATATACATACACACACACACACACACATACATACATACACACATACATACATACACACACATATGCCTACTGTCTCCTCACTTCACTTCTTTTGTAAATGAATTTTGAAACAAATCCAAGACATAACATCTTACCTGTAAATCCTCAGCATTTATCTCTAAAGATAGGACTCCTTTTTAAAAATATAACCACAATCAGGTTATCACTGTTTTTTTTTTAAGTTTAACCATTGTTCAGTGATTTCAAATACCCCATCAGTTCAGATGCCTCATTTATAGTATAATTAGTTTGTTCCATTCAGTGTTCACATACACTTAGCATTCAATTGATATGTCTCAAGTCCCTTAATCTGTAACAATTTCTCCTCCCTTTTCCCACCGAGGTCTTTAATAAGTGGTCATTTGTCCTGTAATATTCCTCATAATCTGGATTTTACTGATGGTATCCCTTAGGTAACTTGTCACATCTTACTCTGTCCCGTGAATTCCTTGTAAAACTGATAGTTACATCTAGAGATTTGATAAAATTCATGTTTGAATTTTTAATCAAGAAGAGTGTGTGAGTGGTACTGATTACTTCTTCCTGTATCATATCAGGAGGTGTGTAATGTCTGAATTTCTCTGGTGTTAAGATGGATTCATGGGTTCAGGAGTTGTTAGCCTGATCCACCAGTAAAAAAGTCTGTCATTAACCTAATGGTTTTCGTAGTCATTGATGATCTTTACCTAAATCCACTACTTCCCTGGGGACTGCAAAGTGGAGTGTTCTAATTGTATCATTCCTTCTTTATGTATTACCTGGAATTTTACAGTGAAAAAAAATTTCATCCTCAGCTATTCAATTACCCTGAAAGACCTTTCATATATAAAAGCTAAGATAAAAGGCAAGTTTTCAAATGATGAGGTGGTTGCCTGGTTTCTTACAAAGGTGACAATTTTTTACTTTTAGTATCATTATGAATCTGTGATGTAAAATTTTTCATGTGTTTTAATGTATTGTGGTAATTATTCTTTTTGAGGCTAAAATCCTCCCATCGTAGGCCAGTGGGAACCCCTCAAGTTAGCGACTTTGTCCTGTCGGCGTGGCCCTCATGATCATTGACAGCTTTCTTGCCTTCTGGTCTGACTGCTGTTCCACCATAACACGTTTCCTGCCCCAGATCTGAATCAGCCATTCCTCTAGGAGCACCGGTTACTTTTACTAGGAAGTTGAATTTAGAAACCACAATCTGGACACTAGGGGTGCCCAGCAGGAACTTTTAACCACTAGTCTGGATACTTATCTCCATATATTCGTCCAAATCAGGAGCATATTCAGTTTCAGTATGTCACTGTGTACCTAATGGAGTATTATAAATGGTTGTCAAATTACAAATGAGTAGCATTCCAAAAGTTGGCAGATTGATTGTTTCTACTGGTATACTTTCTGCTTGCAAAATAATGTTACAAAGAATGTTTCCGAAGCTAGCTCCCAAGTGAACATGGAAGACTGTATAATGTTAGCATTGCACGGTGCCTACAGCCTACAAGTTTAATACTTGATTCCAAAAATGACTGTATTCTGAATTCAAGTCTGGGAAGGTATCAAGTATATATTCTTAAGCATTACTGGTCCCTTCTGTGGGAAGCGGAGAATTCTTCCTTTCCTACCCTGGGTCAGTCTGGTCTGGATGGGAGGTCTGCCCTCACCCCCCAGGTTCTACCTGCAATATGTCTTCTGTCACATGGGCTCCAAGTGGGGATGGAGCCTCGCTGTATATGTGTGAGGGATCGGGCTTTCTGGGCGCCTCAGAGTACATGGCACTTCTGTAGTGACTGTTCCCTCTTCCATCTGGGATGACGGAGGCCTGGGGAATGACAGGCCAGAGGAGACAAAGAGCCTCCTAGTGATGGAAAAAAGGACAGAAGTCAGTTTATACGTAGGGACTGACCGGTTTGAATTTTGGAGTCACTTCCAGACCATTGTTAATGGACTAAAAACTAAATATTTCACCAAAAAAAAAATCATGTAAATGATGTATTCCAACATAACATGTTTAAGAAGGTCAATATAACAAATTTTTGGTAACTTACCTGCTTTTAGATTTCCTTTGTTGCATTTATAACTGCTTCGAAAGTGCCGCACCTTCATCAACACGAAGAAGAGAAGTTCTTCTTAAATGCCAGAGGCCAGAAGGAACCTTTACCCAGCATATGGGACGCCCCTACCAAGCAGCTTTCTGTTGTCGTGCCTTCATACAATGAAGAAAAACGGTGTAAGCCCTATTTGATGTTTTGGTAAGAGGTAATTTGGGCAGAAGAGGAAATTTAAAGCATGGGCTTGACCTCTTTGCCAGAACATTAACACCTGCGGGCAGTGGGGAGCACAGAGTTGGTGGCTGCAGCAGTTCAAAAGAGGAGGGATGGGTACTGGCCGCAGCATCAAGGCTAGGGTTGAAGCGTTCCAGCGAGGCTGTGAGCAAGAGTCCTAGATAGAAATGGCCACTGGGGGACAGTCCGGGGGCTTGTTAGGTTTCTCAGGCTTTCTCCATTCGTAAACTGCGTGTGCCGGGGCCGGGTAAGTCATTTTTAAAAGCAATTTTTAATGCTGTTTTTTTTTCTTTAAGTGCCTGTAATGATGGATGAAGCTCTGGGCTATCTAGAAGAGAGACAGGTAGCGTGTTTTGTCTTTCAGTGTGACTTCGCTACCTAAAACGAGACCAGATCACCTAGCTGCAGGTCCCAGGCTGGACCCACTGTGAGAGGCAGTGCTGGCTGCGCACGGCTATCCTGGGCCTGGGCCTGGGCCCCTGGGCCCTGCTTGTTACCAGCCGTCCCGCTGTTAGCAGGCAAAGCCCGACAGCCAGCACCGCGCCCTCAGCAAACAGGAGACCTCTCTTACACCTTCCCTCCCACTTTTTATCCTCCCTTTCCCGATGCTACATTTAAAATTGAGTGATAGTGTGTCTGCAGACTTTGTATGACAGCACAGCGCTGTTGTGCTTTTGTGACTTTTTAAGAAAGACGTTTATTTGAAAAAGACTTGTAAGTAGGGTGAAATCATTTTGTATGTCTTTATTATTCTGAAGAGTGCCCCCTCATTTCTTTTCCTTTCCTTTCCCCGGGTGAAGAGAAGAAAAGTAACACGTGTCTGTCTTGTAGTAGCCATTGCCGCTGGAAGCTCCTTGGAGAGTTTAAGGAAATAAGTGAGCTTTGTGGCTGGTTCTTTTTTTTAGAAAATTTCTTGTTTTGATTTACTTTGTTTGGTTTTAGGTTTTTTTGTGTAAAAGGAAGAGAGAAGAGTCACTGAAAGAGAGGGGGCCTTCCTCAAAACTTAAGTTTACAGAAAAGAGGAAGAGAACTGAGCCCTTGTTATACATGAGGCTTCTGTCTCTTCTATTACATGTAATCTGCACACCAGCCGTGGGACTAGGTTTGGTTTTGGTTTTGGTTTTGGTTTTTTTGGTGGAGCTTTTTTTTTTTTTAGAGAAAGCAGACCCAAAATGTTAACTTGCCTGAGGTCATAAAGTTAAGCGGTGCAGCCAGGTTGGAATCTGCACGCTCTGATTTCATACCCTGTGCGCTTTTTCCTGGTTCACCACGTGCACCATGTGGCCCCTCTCGGAGCTGCTCAGCCCCTCAGCACCTGGCTCCTCCCACCACGTGGGGCAGGGCGGCCGGGGAGGAGTGGGGGCCCCCTAAGATTTATTCCACGTTCACCCTCCACTCCTGCCCAGTCTCTTCTCCTTTCTGTCCCCAGCCTTTTTACTTTATATAATTAGTGTTTATATTCATGTTTATACACAGCAACACTGAAATAGTTGTTTTTTGATTTCCTTACAACTTTTATTAGAATTCCTGGTACCAGTCATGCCAAATTGTGGTGTTTTATTTTTGCTTCCTGCAGAAACAAGATCCTGCATTCACTTACGAAGTGATAGTAGTTGACGATGGCAGCAAAGACCAGACTTCAAAGGTACATAACTTGCTTTTAGAATTGCCAGCAGATAGAATGATTTAGCAAATGGGAAATCATATTTCCGCTTGTCAGAGCACCCCAAAGCGGCGCCGGATACTCTCCATTTATATACGTGGGTAGTGGAAAAAGCAGAGAGATTTCACACATGGAAAGCTGGGAAAGGCAGCTGCCATTCCCTAGTCCCTGAGACCGAGGGAGTGGGGACCGTCACCAGGCAGTGAGAGGATACACGTGAGGACAGCTCACCTTGGCCTCTCGGGAACCTTCTTTACGTACCAATTTATGGTTCCTTTTTTCCTAAGCATAATTCTTTTCTTTATGCTCCACCTTAACTTACAGTCTCTAAAGCAGTCATGCAAATCGGAAGATGTCTTTCTGTTGGGCCCTGGGTGTTGGGTATGTCTTTTGGTGTCCTGCACGCTGCCATCTAGATTGACCCACGGGAGGTGACAGTGTCTTAAGGTATTACCCCCCCTCTCCTTCCTGCATTCCCAGGCCTGTAACTGCCAGGTCCAGGTGCACTGATACTTGATTATGTATTAAATCTTCTCAATGGCCCTGATAAGTCATTCTGTGAACTTCTAAGTGTTTTTGGTCCTGATAAATCATTCTCTGAACCACTAAGTGTTTTTATTAGTAAGATTGTTTCACATTTTCTTCTTTGACATTCATGTTTCTATAATAAAAGGTTCATTTATGGTGCTGTTAATATTTTTGTTAAATGGTAACATAATAGACCTTAAAATAAAAAAAAAGAGAAGCATCTGTTCACTTGCTTATTCATCAGTAATGATTTTTGTTAAATACCAGCTGTGCAGGACGTGCTAGACACTGGCTGGCCCCTGCAAGTACACAAGCCTGCCCCATTGTGTAAGGGGCTTCCAGGACAGTCAGGCAGCTTGGCTCCAGTTTCTGTAATGCAGATAAAAATAGAGCCAAAGATAAAATGCTAATAAAAATGTGAGAGAAAGAGAAGTCACTTTTGAACTAAACCTTTAAGGGTGATTATGACTAGGAACATGGAAGATAGTATATTCAGATTGGAAAAAAAATAGTGTAAACAAAGGCACAGAGGCCAGAAAGGGGATCTGTGGGATCTGTTTTAGGAAGAAAAAAGAAACGCGTCTCCTCTAAGCTGAGTGTTTATTGTCTTCCTGTCTCCAAGGGATATGACAAAAACCTTACAGTACTTGTTCCTAAGGAGCTTTAAACTAAGGAGGCAAAACGTGTGCCAGAGTGCAGTCTAAGGGAGTATTGTTTATTGTACCCTCAGATAATATAAGACACCAGAAAGGTAAGCACTGTGAACTGAGTTCACACATGGTGAGCAGGTGACAGCTGCTGCCGTGTTCTGCGGGGCACATTGAAGTGTCAGTGCCATGTCCCCAAGCAGGGGGCTTCCCCAGT
Source organism: Vicugna pacos (assembly GCF_048564905.1). Taxonomy (NCBI): domain Eukaryota; kingdom Metazoa; phylum Chordata; class Mammalia; order Artiodactyla; family Camelidae; genus Vicugna; species Vicugna pacos. The sequence continues at coordinate 10,619,286 of NC_133000.1, read as the reverse complement.
GATTGCTTTCTTCCATCCCCTTTAGAAGGAGCCTTCATCCTCGTCTGGTCAGGTACCTTTTGGCTCTCTCAGCTGCTCACCCAGTGACTTTATCTTCCTGGTTTTGGAATCTTGTGATGACTGTGAAGCTTTCTGCCACCCAGAACGAACATCTGCAACGCAAGTGAAGGCTGTCTGAACAGACGTTTCTTGAACCATCAGTATGAGTCAAGGGCTAGGGCTCGTGCTGAAATACAAAGATGGAGACCTGTCTGCCTTCGAGGAGTTCACATCGAATACTGGAGACATCAGATACATCATCGAGCACAGATGTGTTCAGTACTTTTGTCATTAAGGAAGTGTCTCATGAGGGGAGCTTAGGTAATAAAAGGCATCTAATTGTCTCTGTACCAGGAGGTCTGGACGTCAGCGTTTCAGCATTTGGACAGCGTCAAGTGGCTGGATCCGCTTTTCAGTTCCCACGCGCTCCTTCATCACAGAATGGGCCACCGCCCCAAATACCGCTGATCCCGGAGCAGTCAGAGACATCCAGGGCATTAAGAATTATCTTTGTGTGCCTCTCTCCTTTTTTGACCAGGAATAAAAATCTTTGCCAGAAGCTCCCATCCTCCAGCAGACCTCCTGTAGAGTCCATAAGCCAGAACTTGCTGATGTGGCCACCCATGCCTGCAAGAGTGGCTGGGAAAGTACTTGGCAGAGAAGATTTGGACCAATCATGATTCATCTCCTTGGACTGCACTCACTGTCACTATGCAGACTGGGGCCAAAAGAGCAAGGAAGGAGGTATTGTTTGCTGGATGGACAGCTAATGATGCCCACCACAGTCCTGTAGCAGGAGCAAGTACGAAGGAAAACACCTGCTTTTGTTCACTGAGATTAATCAACCCCAGGCTGTGTGTCAAGCACTAGAAATATTAATCTTTGCCTTTAAGTAATTCACAGCCTAGTGGGGAGGGTCTGCAGGTCATTACTAAATGAGTGATGAGAAGTTGTAACTAAGCAAATATAGATCACTGTTTCATGACTTTGATTATAAATCAAAGAGAAATGATGACGTTTTAAGATAATAGTGACGTCAAAGGAAAGTTTTTAGTGTGCTGGTTTGAGCTCCCGCAGGGAAGGTGTACAGGTGAGTGAAGTCACAGTCGAATGGGAAAGTGCCTTAGGAACACATAATTAGAATTACACTCTCCTTTTTCGTGGGAGAAGGTCAGGATGAGCATGGAAGCTAGGAAGAAGAAACCGTGTTTGAGTTGAATCTCAAGCCGGCCTGACAGGAGTGCAAACACCAGATGAGAATAACTTGACAGCCGCCTGTGGAAACAAGTGTCAGAAGGCGAGGGTGCCGTGGATGAAGAGGTTTTATAGAGGGACGTGGAAAAGCAAAGGGCAGGAGCCACACTCCGGGGGCTTGAAGACCAGATGAGTGATGAAAAGATGTAGACAGCAAGTATAGATCACTGTTTCATGACTTGACAATAAATCAAAGAGTAATAGCAGTCGCTTAAGATAATAGTGAAGTGAAAGGAAAAATTCTAGGATGCTGGAGTTTTGAGCACGTTTAAGGCTGAGGAGCCAGCAGAGAGGGAGAGATGAAGGTTCAGAAGAGGACAAGTCATGGCGCAGTTCTCTGCTGAGAGCGAGGAATTTGAGAGAGATTTGGGGGAAATGGTTACAGACAGCTTCTCTGGGGAAGAAGGTCGGTTACTGACAAGTAAAACAAGTCATTAAATATCACTGGGCACATAGTCACAAATCTGTACCAGTCAGTCAGTGCATGGGTTTTATTTTAATTTTTCCTAGCAGCTCAGTGGCTTAGGCAGAGGAGTCGAGAGTAAGAGATGGCTGCTGCCTGTTCCGGTGTTCCCCCTGCAGCAAAGTGAATTGTGACTCAACTTAGTAGGTCAGTAACAGAGCTTGGCACCAGGAATTCAACTCCTCTGGGCCACCAGCATGTGCGCTGGGTGTCATCTAGTCCCGAGGAGAGAGAACTAGAGTGGCGGTGTTTAAGCCAAAATCAGAAACCCAGTTTGTATTACCATCTTGGAATTCGAATTAATTTTATTCTGCTTTCATCTAATCTGACAGGTGGCTTTTAAATATTGCCAGAAACATGGAAGTGACAAAGTACGAGTGATAACGCTGGTGAAGAATCGGGGGAAAGGCGGCGCTATTAGGATGGTAAGGCATGGTTTCAGCATTTTTATCTAAAATGTAAAGATATTTTGAATAACCTGTTTTGCAGATTATAGTACACGTGAATTCTACACTTGGCTAGTTGAATACCAGCCTTCCCAGTTAGTGACAAATTGCTTTTAATAATAACTTCATGCGTATATGTATATATGTGATCAAATCAAAAATATCATGCTGTATCTTAATGCACTGGCTGATTCAGGAAAATACGTATATCTTAAAGTTTAAAATGTTGCCATCTGTCATATGTCTTTGACATAGTCACCAGATAATAAGATTATATGATTTTTTGAAGTTCATAGAATGCTTTTGTGTACCGAGTTTTACCTGCATGAAGGCACTGTGCAAAGCATCGTAGCATGTATTAAGCTAAATCTGACACGGGTCTGTCCTGATGCAATTTACAATCTAATACTAACAGTGATTGTACTTAAGAGAGAGGGACCGATGATGTGCAGTGGAAATTCCAGGAAAGAAGAGGTTACTTTCAGCTGAGGCACATCAGGTAGGAATCAGATACGCTGAAAAAAAGATCAGAAGTCAAGACGTGTGAAAGAAAATGCAAACACTAGTGCCTTGGATGACTTAGGGGTTAACTGATTTATTTTGCCCCCCATAACAAGTCTAGATGCAGGCAGTTCAGCAGCCCCTCTGTGTCATCAGGAATCCAGGCTCCTACCTCACTCCCTCTGGCTCCTGCCCGCCCTGCACGCACGGTGCCTCCACCCTCCGGACAGAAGGAGTAAGGGCAGAAGGTAGATGTGTGCTCCCTGGTTTGCTCCTTTTAAGGAGCCTTCCCAGAAGCTCCGCCCAGTGATTGACTTAAATCTCATCGGCCAGAAGAGCATCATGGGGCCTCCCCTGTTTCCAAGGAAGGCTGAGAAATGTTTTTTCTAATATTTTCATTCACGACCAAATCAGGATTCCATTAGTAAGGAAGAAGGAAAGAATGGGTATTGGGTGGGTAACTGGCAGCCTCGGACACATGAGGAAATGTTGCTGAAGCCAGGCTTCCAACGATGGTGAACGCTGGCTGAATATTTTGAGCTGGACCATAAGTGTACCACTTGAACATAATTATCACATTGAAACCTCCTCACATCATCTCAGTGAGTGAGGTCCTATTATTTTGATCATATAAATGAGGAAATTGAGGCTTAGATAAGTGACTTACTCATGGTCACACAGAGATTAAGTCAAGGTTTGGACTGGGTTAATTTAACCCTGAAATCCATGCTCTTCACTGCTCAGATCCTGTAGGGAGAAAGATTTGAAAGAAAAGCATGCCAGTCAGCGAAGCGGGAAAAGACAGAAGTAGGAACTCTCAGGATGTGTACTAGAAACAGTGAGTTTGCTCTGACTGGGTCACAGGATATGCAGAAAGGAGAGGAAGAAAATGGGATTGATGCAGTATTCATTGTGGGCTTTAAATCCATCCTTTCGTTCATTTACTCAGCTAACATGTGAATGCCCACTGCATGCCAGGGACCTCGTTAGACACACTGAACTGGAAGATACCTGTCCTGCCCTCAGGATATCACAGCTCACTAGTGTTGGAAATGCTCCAGGAGAAGCATGTGCAGAAAGTGGGGCACCACCTCCATCTGGGAGGAGCAGCAAAGACCTCCTACAGGAGCTAAGTTCTGAATGGAGTCTTCAAGTAGGATTAGGGATTGTCCAGGTGAAAGTCAGCGCAGGGAGCTTACGGAGAAGGAAATGAACAAAGGCACAGCAAAGGAGCTGCTAATGGTCCATGGAGCTTGACTGGAGAGATGGGCCAGAGGGTTAGGTGGGTTCAGATCATGGACGTCAGGTGGAGTCTTTTAGACTTTTACTACTGACACATTTTGCCCAAAAGACCGATCAATTCAAATTGAGTGGCATGATTTTTCTAAATGTCAGATGCCTCAAATAACAAAATAGTATTTGAATATATCTTATCCATACTTCCTGAATCTTAGTGACATTCTGCATTTCTTTATTTAACAATTAATTTAAAATATTTTCAATTCCATAATAAAGAATACTAAAAATCTATCATGTTATAATGCATTTCACAGCAAAGCTGCATATACTGTATTTGTTCAATCTCTCCATCAATATGTTCTTCATATTGCTGCTCCAGGTAGCTCCTGATTCCTTTGAAGCACCATAATACATGTACAATACAGATACAACATTTATGATAGGTATTTTACATTTTTATTCTTACTGATGCAGAATATCTTTAGTTTGTCAAAAATCTATTTTCTTATCTTGATATTTTCCAAGGTGTTAACTGTATCACCTCACAGAGTTTTTAAAATCACGAAATAGACATTAGATACATTTGGAAAGATCCTGTCAATGTAATTTGTTTCCAGTGATCTGTGGCCTCCTTTCGCCATTTCACATCTAATATTTCATTCTTAGATATTTTAAATAAAGCAGAATAAATTGAAATGCCACCGAATTTACCTTTAATTTTAAGCAACTTTCTTTTCATTGAAATTTTTAAATACAGGGTATATTCAGTTCTCGGGGAGAAAAGATCCTTATGGCAGATGCTGATGGGGCCACAAAGTTTCCAGATGTTGAGAAATTAGAAAAGGGACTGAATGATCTACAGCCCTGGCCTGTGAGTATAAGAATACAGTTTGAATGATACTTAATCAGGAATAGAGGGGGTTTGAAGTAAAATTTAAATGGTGTTTATCTATAAGGTAAAATATTGGGGGATTTTTTTTTTCTGCTGTGAAATTCCTGTACACAGTCCCACAGAAGAACTAATCATTTCATTATAAACATTCACTCATTTTCTGAGAGTCACTTGACAATTACTTATTTAATATTCTCTCTGTCTATCTCTTTCAACTTTAAATTGCTTTACTTGTACCAGAGTTTTAATATTTATCATGCATATTCAGCTAAGGCTTTTATTTAAAAGCCTAGACAGAGACTTCTAGGTTAAGATGTGAAATGAAACTGAATCACAGAACCTTATTTTTGATGAAACAAAGAAAAACAAAATACAAGCAGCAACCATTCAAAAAAGATTATGTGCAAGTTCATGCCATAGCTTCAAAAACTAGAGGTTAGCTTTCACTCAGCGTAATGCATTTGAGATTCATCCATGTTGCTGTGTATATGACTAATTTGTTCCTCTTACTTGCTAAGTAGTATTCCCTTGTATGGGTGTACCACAGCTTCTTTATCCATTCAACTGTTGAAAGACATTTGGACTGTTTTCTACCATTTGGCAATTATGAATAAAGCCAGTATCAACATTTAAAAAAAAAGTGGAAGTTAGGAAAGAAAGAAAATCCTGGTGCCATTCCCACTTTTTAAAAGCCATTTATAGAAAGAAGATGAGTTTACCAGATTCTGAGCTTTTTACCAAATACTCCCAATCTGGAAAGAATCAGACTGAGAGAATGAGTTAGCAGCCATGGACAACAACAAACAATACACCTACCTACCATCACCTAGAATCCCAGAATTTCAGTAGAAGCAGAAATTGCTAGGACTCACCATTGTCAGGGCTTCCAGCTGGGTTTGGGTTGGTCACAGGTCCATGTGATTAGATCCATTCCTCTGAGGAGTGTACCTACCCTTGTACAGGACATAACAAAACCTCACAACAGCAAGGAACCGAAGTAACCCCACAAAGCTGCACAGAGCTCTCGGGTGCTCCCCCTGCCCCACCACCCCCAGCCGCCAATGTAATCCAAGGAAAAGGATAAAATTACACAAAAGTATTTTTGCTAAAGAAATAACATTTAATGAAAACAAGAGTTTGGCAACAAAAGCATTTGGACGTGAGATGAAAAACAGCAGAGTGATAACAAGAGAAATGACAGAACTAAGGAAGCAAATTGAGGGCCAAAATAAGATCAAGAAATAAGGACTATCCATGAATGAAGTACTCCTGTTTTAGATCTGATCATTATTATTATAAAATTGTTAAAATAATCCCTATTCATTCAAAAACACATGTAAAACCCAGTAAAGCAAAACCTCCAAAAACACAGAAAATTTAGTAATTTTCAAAATTCACCTCATATTCCTCTTTCTAGAAAAAAAAATCTATTTAACTTCATAGTTTGTGAAATACTGTTTTCCCCCTGCTATCACCCACTCCTTCCTTTTAAAGATGCTAAATACATTAACTAATATAATTCTTAAAAAAATTAGTTCTGAAAATATCCCTTTTACCTGCACTATTCAAGCAGTAGCTACCAGCCACATGTGGTTATTCAAACTAATTAAAACTGAGTAAAAGTTTAGTTCCTCGGTCTCACTGGTCACATTGCAAAAACTTGTGACTGGTAGCTACCTTATTGGCTAAGACAGATGTAGAACATTTCCAAAATCCTAGAAAGTTCTGTTGGACAGGGCTTCTTTATGTCATATATGACATTATTATTGGATATGTGATATGTTCACTCTTACTAAAAAAGTTTTTCTTCCACCTCTTAGTAAGTCATGGTAAGCTAAAAGAAAAATCCCACTGGTGAAGTTCTTGGCTTTGATTTCCTGGTTCTGTCCCCAGAGAACCCACAGAGACTTGATTAGTGTTTCTCTTGCATTATTTCTCTAGCATGGGGACCTAAGAGTGGGAGAGAGACTGGAAGATGTGAGGTTGCTAGCAGCTGACTTTATGTAATTCTACAGGGGGGCCAAAGTTAGAGGGTCAGCCAAACTATAAACAGGAAAAAAATCTGCACCTTCCTCTAGTGAATCTGGTTCCCGGTGTACTACTCCAAAGAGGACGGGAGTTCTGATGTCATCTTTTTGTTCCTTATCATAATCCAGTGCACTGCACTGTTACTAGAAATGTTGAGATTTGAAGAACTAACGTATATGGTCATGACTAAGCTGTTGATTCACAGCCTGTTCTAGGTACCTCAAGACATGCCTGATTATTTAAGGGTATCACAACTTACTTGAATTAACTTGAACTCAATTTATTAAAAATTTTTTAATCAATATGCATCATATAGCACTGTTTGGAAGAGGTGGAAAAAGAAAGATAATTGATAAGTCGTTAAAGTTCCAAAATCCATAGTCTCTGAGTCAACCCAGTGAGAATTATTTTTGAATTAGGACTCCCAATTCTGACACAGCTTATGCACACTCGGTGTTGTGCTCAGAAAACTTACCCTCTGCCCCTAACTTGCAGAGAGAAATCAAAAGGAATCTTCTCATCCTTCCCAACTCAGTTATAAAGCCCCTCTTTACAGTAAATATAAATCTGTCTCCTTTTAATCAGCCCCTTTGGTTGGTTCTATTTTTTGTAGCTACACAAAACAGTCTATTTCTACTTCTTTGTGACAACCCTTCAGAGAGTGAGAGCTGTTTCCCGTGTGTCTTCTCTAGTTTGGGCTGTCAGTAGTTATTTCAGTTTTTAAATAGCACATTTCTTATCATCCTGAAGCTGGTGAGGATCTGATTACACCATGACTTTGTTACCTCATAAGACCAACTTTTTTACATGCACTGCCACTGAGCCTTCTCTCTCATCCTTATACTGGTCCAGCTGTTATTTCTGTTCCTGTGTTTCCTTTGCTTTGTCCTGTTTAGGAATAGAAGTGTGCTCTTAATTCATCCCTGTTACACACCAGCATATTCTGTTTCCGCTTCTCAAGATGTAGATTCTTCTTCTGCCTTTAATGCAGTTGCTCTTCTCTTCTCAATTCATTTAAGCCACAAATTGGATAAGCATGCCTGACATATATTCCCTTCAGCCCTAATGAAAAGTGACTTGAATAGTTCTGAAAATAATGAAACAGGAACATGGGTTTCAGAGTAGTCAAGTCCTGTAATGACTACATGGCTGACTCACTAGATGGCAGTAGCTGCCTTAAATGTCCTTTACAAACAGCATTGGTTTGCCAGGCTCTCCAGCGTGTTCTTCAGTGGCTTCTGTTGTTTTCTTTCTTCCCAGCTGATTTTATTTTTAACTGCAACAATAAGAAATCTTTTATCACAGCTGACCCCTGAACAAGGAGGGGGTTAGGGGCGCCTACCCCCCACCTCCCTGCACCAGCCCAGTTCAAACCTGTGTTGCTCAAGGGCCACTGTGCTTCTCACCTGCATCTCCTCTTAGAGTCACCAGGTCACATGTTCTCGTCTGATTATTCTTACTGGATGAACTTAATAAAGTTGCTTGACATTTCTCTTCTGAAGATAATTATTCTTTTAAGGTTCTGAACTAAATGTGTATAATTTAATTAGAGCTTTGTATGACAAACAAATGCAATAGGGATTTACATCTGATTCCAAATATTTTATTTGTATTTTTTTAATGTGCAGAGATTTTCTCCCAGCTTTTCGATTTCCAAACCGGTAGTTATTCTACCTCTTGTTAAAAAAATATGCTTGATTTTATGTAATCAAACAAAGTGTGTGATGATCACTTGTTCAGTGGCTTAACTACTTGACATAGAATAAAAGAAGTCCCTAAACAGGGAAACAGATGACAAGATGTCTGTACTCCATAATCAGAGAGTAATTCCTCAGGCCATGACTCATATCTTAAATTCTCATTTAGACATACTTTCAACAAGCTTGGCTTTTAGGCTTTTAAGGTCACAGATAATTAAATGTAATGGATATGAAAGAGATGTCAAGTAAAATTACATTAAGAAAAATTATAGGAAACAGATATTAACCACACACACAATTCAATCTGCAGTGATTGCTAACTAATGACCCCGGATGTTCCTTTGTCTCCTTGGCCAAGTGAAGTTTTGGTATACCAACATTTCCTATGTGTATGCGTGGCTTGCTTGTTCCTAGAACAGAAGAACATGCCACTTAACTGCTTCCCTTTTCTGTGGACCATGTGGGCAGGTCTAAGAACGTGGTATATTTGTTTCACCCTCGCAGTACGTAGGTGGATAACCAAGCTTCCGAAAGGGATCCCTTCACTTCCCAAATCGTTTATTTTATAGACCAGGGAGTTACACAAGCGTTTTGCCGAGATCTCTGTGAAAATCTAACAAAGAGAATGCGAAAATTTAAAAGGCAGTCTTAAAAAACATAAAAAGCGGTAGATTGTATATAATAAAACTTCCATAAGAGTCTGTCTCAGCAGATCACAAAGTGTGTTTCCCAGACCTCCGAAGGGCAAGGTCTGCCTATCAGAGCAAGTGTTTTGTTTAGCGCCAGCAAACCTAGCTGGAAAGTGCATCTCTCTTAGACAGGGAACAGCAGCCTCTTTCCGTAAAGGGCCAGAGAACACAGGCATTCATCGTTTTAGGGCATTTTGCCTTGCTGTGCTACTCAGATACTGCATTTTTTACAAATTGAATGTTTGTGGCAACCCTGCCTTGAGCATGTCTTATCAGTACCATTTTCCAAAAGCATTATTTATATATATATATTTTTTTATTGAAGTATAATCAGTTTATGATGTATTAGTTTCTGGTGTACAGCATAACAGCATTATTTTTTAATTAAGGTATGTACAGTATATTTTTAGACATAATGCTATTGGGGGGAGGGTATAGCTCAAGCTTTAGAGCACATGCTTAGCATGCACAAGGTCCTGGGTTCAATCTCCAGTATCTCCTCTAAAAATAAATAAATAAACCTAATTACCTCCCCCCCCCAATTTTTTTAATAAATAAATAAAACATAGACATAATTCTATTGCACACTTAACAGACTACAGTGTCGTAGTAGTCCACAGTGTAAACATAACTTTTATATGCACTGGGAAACCAAAAACATTTGTGTGACTCACTTCATTGCGATTCTTGCTTTATTGTGGTCTGAACCGAACCCGTGATATCTCTGAGGTCTGCCTGTAAATATTTTAGGTTCTGTGGACCATATATGGTTTCGTTGCAACATTCTTCTTTTTTTAACAACCTTTTAAAAACCACTTTTGGCTCACTAGCCATTCAAAACCAGGCAGCAGACTGACTTTGGCCCACAGGCTGTATTTATTACCCCTTTTCTAGAAGATTCAAACCTTGGTCTTAACAACCACAGTTCTTCCTAACCACAGGAATTTTTGTAAATTTAATATCCTCATGATTGTCAGAAGATACTTTTAATTTAAAAGGGAGGGAAGTAGCAAGGCACCTTTCATCAAATAAAAGAGAAAAAGAATGAGTGTTGCCAAATTTATCTGTTGAGTCTGAGCAGATTGATATAGTATTTTTTTTTAGAACAAGTTAGAAGTATGAATCAAAAGCCTTAAATAATTTACATCCATTGACCCAGCAATACATATCCATTGGCCCAGATTTGAGAAGATTTTTCTTAAGAAAATTAAGAAAATGTATAAAAATAAATTTTCAAAGAGTTTTGCTTGTTTTTTTATATAGTGGTGTTTTTTAATGAGAGGAAAAAGCTAGAGACAATCTAAAATGTGCAAACACTGGTTAAAGTCATTATATAGGATGGTTCTTCATTATACATGATTAAGTGAAAAAAGCAAATTTTAAACATCTGAATATATATGGATATATTTATCTATAAAGTAAAATGTTAACATCAGTTGTCTCTGGATGGGGGAACTATGGATCTCTTTTCAAATTTATATTTTTAGATTAATTTTCTCATTTATTTTTAACAATGAACTCATACTGCTTTTGCACAAAAAGAGGGGAGGGAAAGAATTTTTTTAATCAAAACTTATTTTTTTAATAAATAAAACTTTTCCTTAACTCACTAGTTTGCTTCATATATCAAGTTTTTCATTTCTGCTCATACTGGGTGAATATGACTAATTTTACTATCTGACTTTCTTTTGTTTAACTAATTTCTATACTGTTTCAACTTTTTTTCCTGTATCTACCTCATGTGGAGTCAGTTTTGTCTGTTGGAGTTCCATTTCCATTTCAGTATGTTTCTTAACTTTGGATGTGAAGTTCAAATAGATCTAGATTCAAATCCCATGTGAACTTGGGCAAGTTAATCCATCCAGCTCATTTTCCTCATCTGTGACATAAGGACACTGAGCCCAAGTTCATAATCCTGAGGTAATGATTAAAATCATTGAAATGTCTGTCCAGTGTTAGCATGTGTTTGGCACTCAGTAACTTCTGATTATTAACATTAGTCTTTGTGCTTGATTTTCAGAACTAATTCTGATGTTACTTTTTTATACTTGTTAATATAAATTGGATTTCCGTAATTCTTCTAGTCTATTTCTTCTCTCCAGTGAGTTGTGAGAAAACTGAAGCAGTACAGGAGAGAGAGAGAGATTCTGATGAAGCATTTCTTTCTAGAATATATTACAGTACCACTTTTTACTGCTTTTATAAGCCAGCTGTCATAGTAACTAAAATACTCTTTTTAAAAAAGCCATAAGAAATTCAGCTATTGTCTGGAATAGCTTAAAAGAAAGAGACTCCATGTCTACATACATTTTCTAATACGGGCAGTTTTTAAAACAAGAATATCCTTTATTCCTGAAGAATAACTGACTACTTTAAGAGCTGTTTAGATGAAGTCCATCTGATAATGAGATTATTATCTTGTATCAGAATGACAGATACACAAAACTCTCTTAAAAGCTTTTAGAGACTTATGCTGAAAGAAAAGGAGATTTTAAAAGGAAAGCTTCTGGGTTTTTTTATTTGTTTTTAGTTTAGTTAAATGACATTTTAACTCTACTCAGTGTCTGAAAGGTAGAAGGGTTTTTTTTGGCCTATTGCTCAGTAATGTTTCTGCTCTTTTTGGATTCAAAGTTAAAGCTTATCTGCATTTTACAATTGAACTTTTTATGTGATTCTTCTTTAAGAAAACTATTCTCTCCCTTCCTGGGCAAAATACCTCTGCCAGAAAAAGAAGGGAAGAAAGTATTCTTACTAAATTAAATAGTAAGCAAAGTATATAACAGGTAATTTCCAAAAGAAAATGTCGATAGCTAATAAAAACTCCCCAAAAGTTTACCTTTTTATTTAAAAAAATTAGATCATGTGTGTTTATATTTTCCCCGTATCAAATTCACAAATTTAAATGAAAATAATTAGAACTGGCAAGAACAATAGATGAAATAGTAAAATATCATACTCAGTGGGAATTAATTTAAATAGTAATTTGGCCCATATACATTAAAAACATTTATACTTTTAGTATTCCAGTTCTACGACTTTCTCAAAGGAAGAAATCCAAAATACAGTTAGTTTTACATTCAAAGATGTTCTTTTAGACATCTTTATAACAATATGAAATTAGAAATAGTCAACACGTAGGTAAATGAAAATATTGTTAATCTATAAGGTGAAATATACTGCCCTTACAATTGACACACAAAAAAGGCATACAACTACTATGACAAGTTCTTGAAAAATAAACCTGAATTTTATCAAGCCTCTAACTCAAACAGCCAGTTTACAGGAAATACAGAGGACAGAGGAACATGTTAAATGTCACTGGGGGGGGGGTGCACTCAGCAAAATACAAAATCTAACACACTCTACAGGACAAATTACATGGTTTCCTCAACAAATAAATTGCAGGAAAAAAATTTAGAAGGGGTAAGAGGAACCCAGGGATAAAAAAAAAAACAATCAAATTGTAGAAATGTTATTTGGCACTTGATTTAAACAAACTGAAAATGTTTATGAGGTAATTGGGCAAATTTGAAAACTGATTGTATATCTGATGGTGTTGAGGATTTGTTCTTAATGTTTTGGGTGTGATACTGGTATTGCCTAGAATTTGTTTCAAAATAATCTCCAGATGGGTAGGGTGGTAGTAAAAGGCTTTGGAGGAAGCGAGGTTGGCAGTTGGCCATGTGTTGAGGCCAGATGGTGGGTACATGGACTTCATGTTCTTAACATTCTCTACTCCTGTGTATGTTTGAAAATACCCACAACCAAAAGCTCAAAAACAACAAACCTGAATATATGAAATTTTCAGATTAATTCAAGTGAAAAAAAGCGTGATATACATGGATTAATTTCAGTTATGATTTTTTTAAATGCAGAGGCAAAAAGAACACAGTATACAAAATGTTATCAGTGACTGCTTTTAGGCAGTGAGATTTACATGACTTTTCTCTCTATAATAATTGTATTATGTATGTAAATTTATATGCTTGCCAATTTCTTTACAATGAACACATTTTAATTTTATTTTGATGAATGGTTCAAAATTCAGATGGTTGGTCTAAGAACGGATACAGTGAACCTAGTTCTGCCCCTCATTTCTCAGTCCCATTTTACACTTAAATCTGATGTATCTGGAGTATGTCCTAGTTAGTATCTGCCTAGTTACTCCCAGAAGGAACAGTGTTATCCATTTCTTGTATCTCCATCTAGAAAATATATATATACATATATATATATATACACACTCTTTATTTGAAAAATGCAAATTGTAACACACTAGCCACTGTTCTGTTGTTTCCATTTAACAATATATCTGGGAGATTGAGCCTTATGTGTACATCAGAGTGCTTCCTCACGTGCTTCCTCATGTGCTTCCTCATGCACAGCTTCATAGCTAGTCCCTTTTGCTGCTTCAGACAGCAGTCAAGTGATCAACTGTCCATGAATGTTTTTTACACACAAGCAGGTTTATTATGGGAAGAATTCCTAGTTGCGGAATTGCTGGGCCAAATTGTATATATATTTGTAATTGTGGTAAGAGTTTTCAAATTGCTGTCCATATAGAGTGCGTATATGGGAAAAACTGATAGGTTTTATTTGCATTGCTAAGTGTTACTGAGGTAAGGATTTTTTCAGTTGTTAAAGAGCTATTTTCACTTCCTCCTTTTATGAACTCTCTTTTCATAGATTTTACCACTCTTTTCCGACTGAGTTGGGTAGTACTTTTCTTAGTAATTTGTAGGAGCACTTTCTGCATTTTGAAAATTGACCTTTTGTCTGTAGTATAAATTACCATTATTTGTCCCTAATTTATTTGTTTTTTAATTTTTAATATGGTTGGATCTTTGCTGTTGTGCCACACAATTTTTTAAAATTTTATTGTCAAATTCATGTTTTCTGGGTTTTGTGTATTTGTGCTGTCTTTGGGATCACTTAAGACTTACTTCTGATATTTTACACTTAAATCTGATATATCTGGAGTATGTCCTAGTTAGCATTTGCCTCAGGTCCATTTAATATGATTTCCAAATGGCTACCAAATAGACCACAGCATCTTTTCTCCACTGATTTAAAATGTCATCTTTATCATACTCTTAAGCACCCATATGTTTTGTGTGTGTGTGTTTCTGGCCTTCTGGCCTTTCCATTCTTTTTGAGGGGGGGAGGGATGTGTTATTTATTTATTTATTTTAGAGGAGGTACAGGGGATTGAACCCAGAACCTTGTGTATGCTAAGCATGCGCTCTACCACTTGAACTATACCCTCCCCCCGGCCTTTCCATTCTGATCCATAGATTTATCTATTTACATTCTAGTACCTCAGTTTTAATTGTTACAGCTTTATATTTTTAAATCCTCTGGAGCTAGTCCTTCCTCACTTTTAGAATTTGCTTGGCTCTTCTTGGTTCTTTTTTCCCCCCAATATTCCAGATCAGCTTATCTAAATCAATGAAAAGTTATCTTGATATGTCTGTTGGTATGGCCTTAACTTTAAAGATTAGCTGGGGAGCGCTGGCTTTTCAGTCGTGCCGTTGCATCCTCTCGTCCGTGGTCACAGTATGTCCAGATTCTTTTGTTTCCCTTGGTTACATTTACATGTTCCCTTTACTTAGATCTTACCACATACCTTGTAAAGTTTATTTATAGATTTCTCTTTTTTATTGATGTTATAAATACAGAAATATATAAAAGATATCTTCTGATTATTACTTGTACATATAAAGGCTGAAATACTATATATCTATTCATCTTGTGCCCTCTCATCTTTTTACATTCTCTTATTATTTGTAGTAGTCTTTCAGTTGATATTCTTGGATTTTCCAGAATGTAATAATTATATGTAAAATCATACTGTCTACAGATAACCCTTTTCTAATATTACTAATTTTTCTTATAATTATGTTGATACAGTCTTTTAATTAGAAAAGTTATTTAAATATGTGAATTTTGAAATAATACATGCCCCATATATTCAGCCCTGAATAGTGTCATCTTAGTAAATACAGTTATACTTCTTTAAGGTGTACATATTCTGAACTTCTCAATAAACCTTTAAAAATATTTAATGTTACTTTATTTTTTTAATTATATTTTATTAGTATAGATCTTTATCTTTTATTTTTTAATATATATATATTTAATTTTATTTATTAGGGGGGTAATTAGGTTTTTTTTAAATTAATTTTTTTAATGGAGGTACTGGGGATTGAACCCAGGACCTTGTTCATGCTAGGTATGTGCACTACCACTGAGTTGTACCCTCCCCAACTAATGTTACTTTAAAAAAACAATCAGTTTCTAAAAAGATGTTCATGTTGAAAATAAATATTTCTATTAATGATACTTAAATATGGAAAAATTATTTCATTGCTTTTTTCCTCAGGATCAAATGGCTATTGCATGTGGATCTCGAGCTCATCTGGAAAAAGAATCAATTGCTCAGGTGAGGCTTTCATCAACCATAGATCAGCGTCTTTTTCCTTTTTTTACATAAATATTAGCATCAAATAAGCTTTCATACTTAATCTTATAAAAATGAGGGTCCTTTCGAAAGAAAAGATTGGCACATTTAGGAATTGATTTTTTTTTTCCATGATTATACAAGGATGTAGACTTCACTTCAATTTAGTATACAAGGAGCTCTTTGATTTTTTTATTTTTAAAGACACAAAGAGAGTCCCCATTCAGTTATAAGGCAAGTTTCTCCAAATAATGCATTTCTAAACCTATCAACTTGCCTTTAGTTTTTCCCATGTCAGCATACTTAAGTACTATATTTTAAGTTTTATTCAAAGTTTAAATCTTTTTAACTATTTCTCTTAGAAAAGCATTATACCTTCATATTTGTAACATTGTACTGCCCTTTCAGTATATTCAAAAAAAAAAATCACTGATGACATTAACCTTCAGGTTGTAATTTATAGATTAGGCTAAAGAAGAAGCTGGAGTAACCTGGAGGGAAAAATATAAACAGGAATTATTCTATGCAATCTTTTTTATTTTAATCATTGTTTCACTTAAAAATGTAGATCTAATGTATCAAGCATAGTAATTGTGTATTGTATTCTCAATGGTTCATCTATTAGAGTGATCAGGTAGATTGAGAATGAAGCCAGATTTTTCAGCATAAGGTTAGAATTATCTGAGGAGCTTTTTTTTCTTTTTTAATGCACATTCCTAGGCCAATCCCAGACACACTAAATCAGACTCTAGCTCTGGGACCAGGAGTCTGCATTTTTAATATTTTCCCAGGTCACCTGATGCATACCAGAGTTTGAGAACAAAAGGAATAAAAGATTGAGCCTTTCCCTCAATGATTCTGAAGTAAGACATAAAAAAAATTCCAATTTTTTTCCCCAAGATATACTAATGGTAGAGTCATAAAACCTCTTAAGGATTTTGCTCAAATGTGAGAACCTGAACTCTCCTTTTTTATAAGAAATAAGTTATTTAACATGTTCAGCATCTAGATGTAACTCTATAACCCTATGGACTCTTACTGGTATTTAGAAAAGGTTAATCTATTAAACATAGAAATATCAAACTCCTAGAAATTTAAAACTGAGAGTTTGAGATTAACTAGTCACCGTCATCACTCTACTGATGCACAAGAGGTAAGGAAAGGAAAAGTGTATGTGCATGATGTTCAGCACACAATTTATAACTGTAAAGTACTGGAAATTATAAAATACTAAACTCTAACACTAGACAGCATAGATACTTCCCCTGGATGAAATGTCAGGCAGCCAATAAAATAGATGATAATGGAGACTGTACAATAACATGGGGAAATACTAAAATATTAAGTTATATGAAAATAGTATGATATTGTAAATACAATGTAATTGTATGAAAAACACCTATTCAAACAAAACACTTAATGAAAATAGACATTAATTTAAGGGTTTTGTGAATAAATTTTTTTTCCTTTTAAAAAAATACATAAATAGGGAAAAAAGAGGTAATCTACTTGGAAAGGAAAAAATGATTGAAGAAAAAGAAAGTAGCAATTAGGAAACATTTGGAGTGATCTAGGCAAAAAAATAGTTGGGATCTGTACTGTTGGCAACAATAGAAACAAACTGTGTTTTGGGGTTTTGTTTTTAATGGTTTAAATTCTTTTCACTTAGAACGTCCATTAATTGAAAGCTCTGAATTTTTTCCAGGATAGTATTTAGATGAGACTGTGCGATGGTCTAAATCTTCTTTTCCCCACTGCTTTTAGCCAGTAATCAAGGGATCTATCCCAGGATCTACATGTTTATAATTTATCCTGTCATCCATCCATCCATGCCTCCATCTCTGAAAGTCAGTGATTGGTGTGATGCGTTTGGGCCCTACAGAATTGGCTGCTACTCTTGTAGAAAAAGGATAAATGGTCCACTGACTAGGGATCGGCAGTCGTCCTCTCAGCCGCTGTGTAAACTCCTGCTGAGCAGACCTGTAGTCTAGGCGATTCTCATGGAGCCGTATCTGCCTTACAGAAGGTCTTCTCCAAGAGGTACATGTCCACCTGCCACGTGTCCAAGAAACTGCAGCATGGCCTTCCATTTCCCAGCTGCTTGGGTTTTCTCTTAATGTGCTGTCAGTAATATAAACCTTTGTGGTGCTCAATCTGTGGACAATGCGGAAGTGGTAACACTATTAATCAAGATAGTAAACAGCAACTTGAGTAGCTTAACTGTATAGTTTTCAGACTTATCTTTCCTAAATACCTTTACACACATTCTCCGTTCATCCTGCTGTCCGCCCTGTTGCTCTCTTGGAAGACAAACGTGCGTGACAATACAGCACCAATGGAGTCTTTCAAGCATCCTTAAAAGTGTTCATATGCCCACGTAACAGTTCCAAGAGTGATGTTTATATTCTCTCGGTGTTTTCAAGTTTCTCACTTTTAAAGGACTCAAAATATAATCCATTACTGTTTGATGTCTTTAGATTTTCTTTGAAGAGTCTCTGCTTAAGTCTTGGGACTTCTTATTAACTTCTTATTTTAAGATAATAAAATTATCAGTTAGTGTTAAATTTCACCTGAATTCCTTGTTTACATTTCATAAACATTAAGGATTATTGTTAATATTGAAGTAGCGAATGTCTTTTTCTTCATGTTTTTAAATATCTACTCTATATGACTGTTAGCTTCATGTAACTATGTCCATCCCATAATATGTTTTTAGATGTCTTCTAATTTTAAGATATTTTGCCAAGTTTTAAAAATTAAAGAAAGATTCCTCTGTAGATTATATTTTTATGCTTTTAAATATGTTAGAAATCAAATAAGTTAAGGTCTTCATATGAGCTCCACATTTACTTTTTAAAAAGTAGCCATTATCCTAAAACAAACAAAAAACCTTCTATTAATGTCCAAGCCAAAGCAGTGATGAATATTTTTATTTGGTAACTAGTAAGCTCATCTAAATCACTCTGAAAATCATTCAAGGAGAATAGTTTATAGGTATTATTTTTCTACCTTTTCATTTTTATTTTTCTATCTTTCAATTGTTTGTTCCTTTCCAAAGCATAAATGCTCTTTTGGAGGTTTAATCAGCCAACCAGTATTTATTGGAAATACTTTAAATGGAAGGCACTGAGCAAGTTGTGAGATTCCCACAGTATTTTTAAGATGAGGTTTCTGCCCTACCTACTTAGAGGTAAGACATATTTACATCAAAACATAACGAATGATTCCAGGTGATAAATGAGGAGTGCTAGATCTTTTCAAAAAGTGTGTTTTAATACCCTGTAGATAAGTGTTTTATTCTTCCTTCCCTTCTTGCCTTGTGCAATACACAAGTGAAATTGTGGTCAGGAAGAGGAAATGAGTTTTCAGGTCTTTCTCCCTTATTAAATGCATTCATTGAGTTTCTCTTACCAAACACTTGGCTAAAGGCTTTAATATTATCTCATTTAATCCTTACAGTAACTTTGTGAGGCAGGCATTTTCATTCTAGATGAGGAAAGTGAGATTTAGAGAGTGGAAGTAACTTGCTCAAGGTCCGCCTGCTCATTATTAACGGAGCCAGGACTCAAATACAGGTCTGCTCAGTTCAGGCCTTTTTCTCCTGTGTCATCTTACCACTGTTGAGTCATGGTTCTTTCTGTTCCATGGGGGTAGAAAAAGCCATGCGCATGAAGAGTGATGCTAAAGATTATAATTATGAAAAACAAAAGCCAAAAGGAGGAAGGGACCTTTATTTACTAGTATGAGATAGTAAATATTCTACATAGAGTCTTACTGGGAGGCTCATTTGCATAGGTCATCTGTCATTCCATGTGTGTACTACCATAATTATGGAAGATTTTAAGCTGTCTATTTTTTTAATTCTATATAGGGAAGTCTTGAGTACAGTGATGACTAATGATCTATTATTCTTACGTTTTAAAGTTTGCAATGGTAATGAATAATGGCACATATGTCACATTACTGCTAATTACAAGATTAATCACTGTTAACAGTAGTGAATACTCAGGTAGGATTAAAGACTACTTAAGTTAAATATCCAAAGTATTAAAGAACTTAATTGTTAAAATGTATTTAATCAGATATCTGTCAGACTTGGAGAGACTGGGTTTTTGTTTCAGGCTCCTATCTAGTCTGTGGCTTTTGTGACCTCTGCTGTCTCTCTTCTGTCAGTATTCTCATTAGCCAGGTATCGAACTTCAGGTTCAAATCTTAGTGTTTTGTTTTTCCAAGGTACTCTGGTAATTCACCTTTTTTGAAACTGAAATATAGTTGGGCAGGGAGGCACAAAATAGAAGGGGAATGAAACATTCTCCTTGCTCAGAGCAGCCCCAGACCTGCTTTGTTATGCTTCTGGCAGAGAGCATCCCTAAGTCTCACAGGTAATGTGATTCCTCTTGTCTGACTCAGCCTCCAGGAAGCGAGTAACTACGTCCTGGCCCCGCAGCCCAGCTCTGAGCAATAGGCATCCTCAGCTTCTAGAACAGACTTAGCCAGCACAACTAATGGAACAATGGCGTTCATATGTAGGATCTACCCAGGGAATTCAGTATTAAGATGCAGTTGTCTGCAGCCAGGTGTTTTCAATGTCTCCTTTACGGATAAATGGAAAAGCCATTTCTATTTTGTCTTTGTTTCAGCGTTCTTACTTCCGTACTCTTCTCATGTATGGGTTCCACTTTCTGGTGTGGTTCCTTTGTGTCAGAGGAATCAGGGACACACAGTGTGGGTTCAAATTATTAACTCGAGAAGCAGCTTCACGGACGTTTTCATCTCTACACATCGAACGATGGTAGGTTCCTAACCGGAATGTGTATCTTCTTATACAGCATTTTTCCAGGTAATGAGAGGCAGCCCCATGTTCTCATAATGAACATCCAGGTATAAACAAAATTGACACTTACATACGTAAACTTAATCTGTTATTTTGAAAATCTAAAACCAAACATAGGGTATAAAGTTATGTATTCACTGTAATTGTAGACAGTATAAATTGAGAGGCCTGAAAACATCCTGTTTCCTTAAGTTTCCTTTTTTTCCTTTGAAGATAAAAAGAAAAGCTCAGAAATATCAAAGCAAAAGAAGGAACCCATTTTCTCTTCTTTCCTTTCCTTTCCAGGAGTACGTTCCCTCTCCCACCTAAGACCAGCCCTTCAACCTCTGAAGAGCCTCCTAAGAACCCAGTCCTGTACTTTCTCTCTTGTGTATTCAGCCTTTTCCTTCAACCACATCTTTCCCATCAGTTTTTAAAACAAGTGTAAATTTCTCTTGCCATTAAAAATACCCCTCTCCATTGACACCCCCACCCCAGCACCCTCCAGCTCCAGCCCTCTTTCCTTCCACAGTCAGCCTGTTGTTGGAAGAGGGGTCTGCAGGCACTGTTTCCACCTGCCCCCTGCCTGCTCACAGCCCACTCCTCCTCCCGTCTGAGCCTCTAGTTAACCTTAAGTTAGTGAATCCCTTGGTCATGTGTAATATGACCACTCACTGTCTTAACCCATCCACAGCCTTCAGTACTTCTGAGCTCTCTCTCTCGGAACATCCTGTTCCCTCAGCCTCTCTTTGTCCCAGACCTCACCTCCGCTGTCAGCCTGTTCAGTGAGTAACACCGTCACACAGAAGCCTGAAACTGTGGGGTCATTCCGACCTGCCCCACGGCCCCTCCACATAGCCAACCCGCGACGAGGCCTGTTGACTTGAGCTTTTATGTCCCTTCATTTCTCTTCGTCTTCACCACCATCCAGA
This sequence comes from Vicugna pacos, assembly GCF_048564905.1. Lineage (NCBI taxonomy): Eukaryota > Metazoa > Chordata > Mammalia > Artiodactyla > Camelidae > Vicugna > Vicugna pacos. Next base: position 10,597,830 of record NC_133000.1, on the reverse strand, counting down.
ACATCATGTCCTTTGCTGCAGCCCAAGGGGTCTTTCCAGAGACTAAAAGTGATCAGTCAAGAGCACCTGTTCTTTGACTCTTTCAGTGGCTTTGAATCTTTCACTGGCTTCCCATTGCCTTTCCGTGTTTTCCCAGGGCCCTGAAGGGATATAGATGGGCAGTGTAGTATCCATTGTATGCTCTCACCCACCTGAGTCTCCACGTGTGGACTCTTCCCTTCTCCCCAGCCCGTCCCTCCATCAACCTGCCTCACTCTCCAGACGAGGTCACGCCCCCGGTTACACGCTGTGTCACACCATAGCCTTTCCTCATAGCACCTGCCACATCCGTAGTGCTTTATCTGTAATGTTTCTCCACAAGAGCAAGAATCCTGTCTGATTTTGCTTACGAGTACATCCCACTGTCTAAGAGAGAGCCTGGCACGTCGTGGGTCCTCGGTCTATATTACTGAAAGAATTAATACATACTTAGTGTTGGTCCTGGTTCTGTGTGAATTCTCTTCATGGTGGGAGTCTGCATAACAGTTTCAGGAGATGTTTTTTTAGTCTGTGACTTTCATGCATCTATTTGCAAAGATCAGTTCTCTCTCTAGAAACAGATGTCATATAATCCTCCCAAATAACTTTAAAGAAACTGTACTTTCAGAATTAAAATTATCAGACATGTTTTTAAATATTTTTTCCTAGACTAAAAATTTTTAAGTAAGGTATATTTGGTCTTCAGATTTAGATATATGTTTCTATTATGTTGAAGAATAAAATATACTGATAGTTAATGGACTCCAAAATCAGAGAATCTAATTTAAGAGGCCACTCTAGAAGTAAAGCCCTCCTTCTGCATGAGATATTTTTTAATCAGCTATTATGAACAGATCTAGAGTCAAAGAACTAGGTTTTTGTAGTTTGAAAGGAAGGATTTAGAAATGGCGAACATTAGGGTTAGCGTCGATAGCTGAAAATTAGGGTTGATAACTTAAAAAGCATGAAGTTTCCTTGTCAGGGTTGTTCTAAGGCAGCATTGCCCAATATAAATGTAATACAAGACAAAAATGCAAGCCATATATGTAATTGTAAATTTTCTCGTAGCCACAATTTAAAAAGTAAAAAGAAAGATGAAATTTATTTTAATACTGTATTTAACGCAATATAAACATAGTCATTTCAGCATGCACTCGGTATGAAAAAATACTGAGCTATTTTATATCCTTTTCTTTGTACTAGTATATCTCAGTTCAGACTAGTCACATTTCAAATGCCCAGTAGCTATGGTATTAGTCAGCACAGTTCTAGGGTTTTATGGGGTTTTTTTTTTTAGGTTAAAGAGCATGCTTTTATTTTTTTCTTCTTTAAATTTTATGTTCATGTGCATGCTTTTTAGTTATTTATGTGCTATTTGATTGACACAGCATTAGCGTGACTTAAAATTTTAGCCTCTCATGTCTCTCTTTGGGATCCACTTACATTTATCTTGTGCCCATAAAGGAGACGCACCCCGTACGCATGTATCATCAGCCTAACAGTATGTACCCTTCACCATGGAAATGTTTCCTCAGTTGTTTTTATTTAAACATCTCTGTTCCTGCACTTAAATAAAAAAAAGACTAAAGAGCAGATTTATTTTTTCTTATGCAGCGTAAGTTTTAGAAGCCAATTTGTGCATCTGCTCATTTCCGTATCAGTGTCACCTTAGGTTTTTTTTTCAAAGGACTTAGTTGAAAGATTCATTGAAATTTTTCCCATAACTTTCAGGAAATCCAAGGCAAGTAGGGTTATTAGGTGTTAGAAGACATCAAGGAGTATTGCTGAAATTATAGGCATCCCTTTGATTCAGAATTACAGCCCCTGAACATGGGTAATGGTAAATGTTAAATATATATATATAATCTCCATCTTCCACATTGTACTTCACCTAAATTTTTTCCATTTAATGTTAAGGTATAATTTGACCTAATTTATGAGTAATTTTTAAAATGGGTGGGGTTTTTTGAAATATATATTTTTTCCAATGAATTTTTTAAAATCCGTGTGTTATGTTTATGATTTAAAGTCACTCCATCAGGCAACAAGAAAATGTTGTCTTTTGCCCCATCTCCTTCCACACACACCCCCCTGCCCCGTTCCTACTCCCTCACCATAGTCACTTTCATTTCTTTACTGTGTGTCTGTGGTGTTTGCTTTCATATTCAGAAGAGTGGGTCCGCGTGGCTTTCTCAGTTTTTCAGTTTTAGATATTACTTTCCAAAATAGGAAATCAGTGGATAAGTATGTCGTTCTCTTGAGCTCCTAATAGAGTTTTAAGATAAGGTTTGCTTAGATCAGTGCTGATTGTTCTCGCTGGGTGAGGAGAGCTCAGATCTGAGCCGTGGCATGCCAGAGGATTACAGGACCGACCATCGTTTCTGTTTTCTTAAAGATAATAACTATCTGGAATTTTCTGCTGGCATTACTTAGCCGGATCTGACTCTTACTCTGGCTCACTCTCCCTCAGGGGCATCAGTTCCATCTTCTCCTTGGGGATGTCTCAGCACCTCTAACCTTCCTAGTGGTTTCTGGCCTGCACAGCCCCTGTCCGGGGTCTGGTTCCCCTTGGTTCACACCCCATTTTAGTGGAGCACATTCTTTCTTGAACTCCTCAAGACTGTGAGGAACTGCGAGACCCTGCATGTGAAGACGTGTCTGCCTTCTGCCCTCATGCCTGTTTAACAGTCAGCTGCAGAAAGAATTACAGGCTGGAGATCTAGCTCCTCCGGATTTGGAAAGCACTGCTCTGTTGTCTTTGGCGCTCAGTGTTTCTGTGGAAAAGTCCAGTTCTGTAGATAATCTAATCTTGGTTCTTTGTCTGTGGCATGTTGTTTCCACCCGGCTTTGGAAGCTTTTTTCTCCAGAAGGTTTTGAAAGATCATGATTCAGAGACTTAATGTAGCTGTTTTTCATGCGTCTGTTGAGTACTCGGTAGGCCCCCTAACTCTGGACACCTAACATGGCCTGGAGCTCTGAGAAATGTCCTTTAGTCATTTCTGTGACATCTACTCTCTCTCTTCTCTTATAAAACAGATGTAGAACCTCCCTGCTGATTCCATGACTTTATCATCCCTGTTTTTCTTCTTTTGAGATTTCCTCAACCCTCCTTTTGAATTTTTATTTCTGCTATCCAAATTTCAACTTCTGACAACTCTCGTATTCCAGTATTCATTTTCCTAAATCTGTTCTTGTTTCATGCCTACAGTATCTTCCACTACTTCTCTTAATGTCTTGTTTAAAACTTTGACATTTCTCCTTTCCTTGCATTGTTTCTGTTGCTCCAATTTTTTTCTTTATGTTTGTTTTTATCTTTAAAGTTTATCCTCTGGTATCTTTTACCATGACACCAAAAAGCCATCAGGGTCAGAGAACTCTGACCCACTGGTGGACTTCACTGCAGATGAAACTGGTGGGGCTGTTTTGTGTGGGTAACTCCCAGCTGTCATGTTTTGGGCTGGTCATTCTCACTAAAGAGGGATCCTTCAGTCTCCTGCCCCGCAGACATGAGCCTTGCCAGCATTCACAGAGCTGACTGGAAGAAAGGAGAATCTCAGACAAATTTGCAGTGGATCCTCCAGTTTGCAGCCCACCTGCACCCCTGCTTACAGAGTCACTCGAGGGCCCTGATGCCTGAGCCTCTGGGGGACCCTGTGGTGCCCATTAGCCTGCTCAGGCATCTCCCACTGTCACTGTCCCTAGTCACCACCTGTCCAGCTGCCTTCCAGCTTTCAAGTTTTTTTTATTACTGTCAACTCTCTTCTTTCTGTTCTTGTATGTTTATCCCATCGTTTTAATGTTAGTGGGACGTCAGGAGGGAGCAGCACAGCATGCGTGTGTCTGCCGTGTTTCACAGTCTCAGCATACCCTTCCTTCTTCAGAAATGTGTCTGTTTGCGAGAAATGTGTCCAGATGTATCAGGAAGTGAGTAAAGAAAACACGATGGCTCTGCCCTCCCCACCTTTGCAGAAACCCAAGGAGTCAGCTTAGTTGGAGAATAACCCTTATGCTGCTCCTCTTTATTAGCATGAGGTTCCATCCAGAAGTACCTGGTATTTTAATTAAAGTTTGCTTCGGTAACGGATTGGTTTCTTATTTGTAATATGTTGCTGTAAACTGCAGTGTTTTGTTTTGTTTTGTTTTGTTTTGTTTTGTTTTGTTTTGTGTTTATAAACATCCCATGTCTTCTAACATGTTTAAGGGGAGAGATACAATAAAAATAATAGTTTAGGAATGAATAGCCCGTTCAGTTTTTTTTTTAATATAAACTAATTTCAGTTAATCAGTGGTTTTTTTCTCCCACTTCTTTTCATCCATCATTCTTACATTGTTTGGTGTTTTTGATAAGTCTGTACCAATATCCTCAGAAAAATACTTAATCCAGGTCAGATTATTAAAGGATCATTAGAACTAACTCAGCAGCCCATTAAGTAATTTTTTGTTTTTCTGTTAAAGGAGAGAGTTTTAAGGGTTAAGTACCAGGCTTAATACTTGAACTGTTTCCTTTCATGAGTGTCACAATTCTGCTTAACGGAAGTTTTACATAGTCCTTTTAGAAACACAAAGAACACTTTTGTAGATGGTTTTATCATCTTAAGTAAATATTTTATTAGGATAAGAAACAGCATTAAGTGTTTTAAAAAATAGTTTTCATACTGAATTATCCAAACACTTGGGATTTAAACTAGTTGCATAATGGATGGTGGTAATATTGTGGCCAAGAAAACAAAACTCCCCAATTCAGATTATCTGGGATCAGGGAATTACATAGAAGTAGATCTTAGGCATCTCCTTGTCCATGCTATTATTTGAAAACCAATCCCTGGAAGTTCGAAGTGCGTTCCATGCAGTCCGGAAAGTCAGGGGTTAATGACCTAAGGATGAAAGCAAAGCAGTGGAAGCCTTCAGTGCTCTCGGAGACAGGATTCAAAAGTGTTAAGGAAAGCAGATTCAACCTAAACCCAGGGGCTGACTGAAGAGGAGCTTTAAGAAGGAACCTTTCACAGGTAGAAGGAAGGCTGAACTGGAATTCAGACTAGAGATGATTTCAACAGTGTATGTCAGCGTGAGACAATACATCTAATTCCTATGTATGTATTCAGTTATACCCAAAGGGCATTTCAGACTAGTCTAGACTGGCTTCCCACTTCCACAGCTGCTGGCACTGTGCCATCCAGGACAGCACTGGGAAGGGAAGAGGGGAAGACCGGCCACAGGGGCCCTGGATTTAAAAAGGAAACCTTGACCCTTTCATGTAGGAGAACGTAATCAAGGAACTCTAAGGGGATTGAGACTGTCTTTCCTAGAGCTTCTCAGAGTTATGTTTTATGAGCTCTCTGAATCAGCTGCAAATGCTGTCAGTTCTTTATCTGGGGCTAGTTAAGGCTGGGATTCGAAAACCATCAATCTTGAAAATTTCCAGGATTAAATTTTCTCTTGGAGCCCAAGTGGCCATTTTTACCTCTCGGAGTTTCTGAGTTGTGATTGAAACACCGTATTTCTCATTGAAATGTTATGCAGTGGCATGCTAAATTATCTTACTTGCCTTGAAGCTACTGAACTACTTAGCTTTTATTTGACCTGATGTTTATCTGACCTTCACTTTTACAATATAAGCTTTTATATCTGCCATGTAAGCTTCTGTAGAACATGCCAAGGGAGAGATTTAATTACACTCTATTTGTCTTTTTAAAAATAGGTATCAATGTATTTTCTATTCCAGGGCATTTGATGTAGAACTGCTTTACATAGCACAGTTCTTTAAAATTCCAATAGCAGAAATTGCTGTCAACTGGACGGAAATTGAAGGTGAGTCTATTGTTCATGTTACAGCTGATCTCAAGTGGGGGAGGACGTCACACAATACAGTTGTCCAATAAAGTCGGCTGCCTTTAATGTTTCCCCTGCCCCCATCAGGGCCTGCTCAGTTATCCTGACTCCGAAAAGCAATCTGTAGAGAGTACTGCCTCTGAGCCCCGCCACCCTCCAGCTGGCTGGCTGCCTTCTGTATGGCTTTAGTCTCTTGTTAGGGTCTTCCGCAGGCCTCCTGGCTTGCACGGGGAATTCAGTAAAACTTGTACAGTAGACAAGATCGTGGTGATTGCAGGCTACAAGCAAGGTTGATAGTCTTGAGATAAACTTTACTGTTTGCAGTGCCATTTTTTTTTAGTATTATTTCATTACTCCATGAATATTAATTGAGTACCTACAAACCACTATGCAAAACTAAATAAGAAACTATAGTTTTTACTCCAAATGTCCACAGTCCATTCACAGCCAGTTTTTAACTGGCATCTGTACATATATCCAAAAATGTAAAGCTGTCTAACATCTCTAGCAATGTGAAATCATCTAATGTCCATTCAGAAAAGCTTAGATAGCTCTCGCTGTGTAGAATTTAAAATATATTCCGGTTTTCTCTGTTGCTTGCCTTAGAATGCTCCTAAATTAATTCCCAGTGTGGCAGCGGTTCACTGGAGGCTTTTTCAAAGTCACTTCTTTTGCTGCAGTAAGCAACCTCAAGTGTTTAGGGACAGAAAAAGGTTAAGAATGAGACTACATAGTCCAGAACAAATTCAGGCTCTTGGAGTCTTGCTGAATCATATTAAGTTTACAGAAATTTAATCTCCACAGTAGCAGCCTCGATTAAAGGGGCCTGGGAGGTGGGTGAAAGGATTGCACAGACGCATCATGATCACTCCATTGATCTGTCTGTGTTGATCTCTGCCCAGCAGAGACTCTATGGGAAGTTGAAGTGGAGAAAAGTCAAAATATGTTTCATTTTCTATCATTTTCTCATTTGCATCTCTCAGATTGTTGAGTATTACATTTCCTTAGCTGGCACTCAGAGAGCAGTTCTGTGTCCATCACGCCCAGCCCCCTCAGCCGTGTACCTCCCGAGAGTGGGGCTATCCAAAACTCACAATGTAGATCTTCCCAAGTTTCATTTCACTTCAGGGTGTTTTGTTTTTTTGTTTTTAGAGAAACCACTCACTTTGGCTTTGAAGATGTTTAATTCTTTTGTCCATGATTTAAATAAAAGTAAGGTGGATGTGTTAACTTGATTGTGGTAATCATTTCACAGTGTATACGTTTATCAAGTCGTTACATCGTACACTTTAAAGATATTTCAGTTTTATTTGTGACTTACACCTCAGTAAAGCTGGGGGGAAGAGAAAGAAAAAGAGAAAGAAGCTAGAGCATTTGGGCTGAAATCTGGAAACTGCCAGTGATTAGTCCTGCGGCCTTGACCGTGTCACTTTACCACCCAGCACCCCAGTTACCTGACCAATGGGTAGGGAGGCTCCACTCCCGACTGACTGAAAAAAACAGTTTCCGGGGTCAAATCAAAGAAGGTAAGATCTTAAAACATGTTCAGGGAGGCAGATGCTGTGTCGTCCACTGGGCTTGCTTGGCATGTTGCCATTTGACAACCACTGGACAAGAAGAAGGCCTAGCTAAATGTATTTATTTTATCTGATTGAGAGTCTTTGGTAGAATTAGAATAAAAGCTGGTTTTTGTCTTGGCCTTCTTATTTCAGATTATTAATCTATTATGCTTGTATTTTACTTGTATTATATACAGGGGTGTACCTGATCATAGTACTTAAGACTGAAAGGCAGTACGTGAAACATGAAGATTTGCTCCCCCCAAAATCATTTTTAAATGTGCACATGGAATTAAATGTTTAACAGACATACATACATAATATAAATAACATAAATTAAGGTGACTAGAAGCTCACAAAAGTCATGTAAACCAGTGTCTACAACACAGTTTTAAACTGTTACATTTTCTCCTGAAAACATGTTTATTTTTAATTATTTTTAAATCACAGGTTCTAAATTAGTTCCATTCTGGAGCTGGCTACAGATGGGCAAGGACCTACTTTTTATACGACTTCGGTATTTGACTGGTGCCTGGAGGCTTGAACAAACCAGGAAAGTGAATTAGGTTATTTGCCATCTTTGATTGTATTCTTACGCATCAGTGTCACATTATTTCACATTATTTCATTTTAAATTAAAATTTTAAATAAAGCTGGAATAAATCAATGCCATTGTCTGCCTTTTGATAATTTTAAAGAATTTACTGCCAGAAGTAAAAACTTTTATACCTCTTTTTGGACAAAAAAAATTTTAAGGTGTTTGTAACAAAAGTCAGATTTTTTTTTTTTTGCTTTAGCCATTTTGTGTATTTAGATTAATTATCATTATGATTCTGAGAAATAAACTTTTTAAACAGAAGACAGAAGCAATTATTCTTACTCTGAAGTGCCTATATAATTCTTGCAAACTGAAATATAAACCACAATCATGTAACAATGTTCAGGGATTTAAAAATAAAGTTAGCAAATGTTTAAATATACACAAATTTATCAATATTAAACCCATAAGACATTCTGTAAAATTCTAGGAAATTATATATTAAAGGAAGGATATAGGCTTGCTCACAAAGGTATCCACTTTCTTGTAGTCTTATTTATCTTCCTCCTAATTTTATGTATACTCTTCTCTGTCTGCTGGCAACCCTTCCCTCTTGAGTTTATGTTAATAAAAATTGCAAATTCTTTATTGAAAAGAGAAAGTTTATAATATGAATAAATGTATTTACCTAATAACATCAGAAGCCTGTGTTTTTGAGAAACTAAAGACTAATCAAATAGCAATTATAAAACAGTGAACACCTAAAAATCAGAATTAGATTGTTTCTGATGTTTTAGAGAAAGTAGAAATGATAACATCTAACATTTATTGAGTGTTACCCGTGTGCCTACCACTACTCTAATGTCTCTCCTAACTTTTACAGCAGAAGAGGAGACCGAGGCACAACGGGGTTGCCTGCCCAAGGTCACACAGCTCAGACACGGTGGAGTTGAGATTCTGGCCCCCCTGGGCCAGATCCAGGGCCTGCGCTCTTCAGTGACTGTGATACTACAGGTTTTCAAGGTCTGATAACTGGGATATGTAAATAGAAAGTGTCAGAAGTACATTAAATACAACATTTTAGAGACAAGATGTAGAAAAGTAAGTATGCTAAAAATGACTCCTCTCCAGGAGTTTCAACAGTGATACTGTCACATCTGCATTGGACAGTAAGCTCCTTGAAAACAGAAACCGTTTCTGCCTCAAATTATTCCCAGGGTTCTCTCTCTCTATGCTGTATTTTGCTATATTTTCTTTATTTGAACCTCATCCCAGGATCACTTGATATAGTGACAGAGTGTTCTACATGTGCAAGCGAAACAGATCCCTGCCCTCTGAGAACTCTACACTTTAAGGGCCTGATACCTGTAAGTCTCACCTGTAGAACCACGTGGCCATGCACGCCTGGAAGTGCTCAGCCCGTCTTCAGCTTACTAGTGGGTTTCATCCAAGCCAGTTTACAAACCGGTTGTTTGGAACCCAAAGGCTTTTTCCCATGAAAATAGTATCAGGAAGGGCAGCCTGCAGAGTGTTCCTGTGACACATGAACTACCCTGTACCTGCCTGCAGTAACACCTAACCACGTTCTGCAGCACCATTTCTGCGGAGAAATTGTTCTTCATGTTCCAAGTGGAAACTTTTCACCAGGGAAATACTTCTCCCGGTGGCCTCTAGGAATCCCAGTGAAAACTCACACACAACAGCAGTGAGCTTAAACTTCCCTGCAGCCTCCGTGGAGGCTGTAGGCAACTTCCTCCCCACCAGGGAGGATCCGACAGAGGAGGGAAAAGGCTCCAGCAATGATCAGTGGCAGCGTGGGAGTCGGGGAAACCTGCTTTCGGGGCTGCATCAAAAGTAGACAGTCCCTGGCGGGGAGGTTACAGTTCAAGTGGTAAAGCCATGCAGAAGGTCCTGGGTTCAACCCCCAGCACCTCCTCCAAAAAATGAAAGAAGAAAATATATCTTATAAATCATTCATTCATTCCATCATTCTCTCAGTAAGTACATACTGAACGCCTAGCTTCGCACTGCTAAGCCCTGGGGATACCAAAAGCCTGGTACAGATCCTAGGTCAGGATCTGTTCCTGTATTCTCTTCTCCTAAGTCATCTTCATACATTTAACAAGTATTTGATGAGCGTCTGCTGTACACCAGGCACTGTTTTAGGTGTTAGGAGTAAACAAGAACAAAATCAGGCACACCTCTCATTCTCTTACAGATTTCAGTTAATTGAAGGAGACAGACATTAATCAAGTAATTAAATATAAGTCAATTTGGAACAGTGTTGGTTATGAATGAGAGAGAGAGAGGCTCTAACCAAGTCAGAGAGGACCAAGAAGGCTTCCCTAGGATGTGACACTTGAGCTGAGATCTGTAGGAAAAGTAGGTGTCAATGAGACAAGTGAAGGAAAAGCCTAATATGGTGGAGCTCAGGTGAAATTTGAATTAGACGTTACCTGTTCTCTTCTTTTTATGTGTTGCATTTGTTCACTTATTCAGTTAATTTGTTCAAAACCTGTGGGTTTCTTAAAAGCAGCAGAGGCATCAAAGAATGAGGATCAAATACGTCACCAAAAATACAGGCAACAAAGGCAAAAACAGGCAAATGGGACAGCATCAAACTTAAAAACTTCTACACATCAAAGGAAACAACAGAGTACAAGGGCAACCTGCGGAATGGGAGAAAATACTTGCAAATCACATACCTAATAAGGGGTTATTCTCCATAATCTACAAGGAACTCCTACAACTCAACAAGAAAACCAAATAACCAGATTAAAAACTGGGCAAAGGATTTGAATAAACAGTTCTCCAAAGAAGATACACAAAAATCCAACAAGCATATGAAAACATGTTCAGCATCACTAACAGTAAGAGCAGTGCAAACCCAAACCACAATGAGATACCACTCACACCCACTGAATTGATGGCCACTATTAAAAAAACAGAAAATAACAAGTGTTGGCCAGGATGCAGAGAAACTGAAACCCTTGTGCACTTCACATTCCGGTGGGAACAGAAAATGGTGCAGCCATAGGGAAAACAATATTGACGTTCCTTAAAGACTTGAAAACAGAACTACTGTGTGACCCAGCAGTCCCACTCCTGGGTACACATCCAAAGGAATTCAAAGCAGGATCTCAAAAGAGATATTTGCACACTCATGTTCACTGCAGCACTATTCCCAATAACCAAGAGGAGGAAGCACACCAAATGTCCACTGAATGATGGTTGGGTAAAGAAAATGTGGTCCATACATACAATGGAATACTACAGAGCATTAATAAGGAAGGAAACCTTACCACATGGTACAACATAGATGAACCGAGAGGACGTTATGCTAAATGAAATGAGGCAGTCACAGAAAGACATATACAGAATGACATCACTCATGTTAAGTATCTAAAACAGTCAGAATCATAGAAACAGAAAGTGGAAAAGTAGTTGCCAAGAGCTGAGGGGGAAGGTGGAGGGGTAATTACTGTTTAGTGGTTACGGAGTTTCAGTTTTCCAAAATGAAAAAGTTCTAGAGATCTGTTGTACAACAATGTGAATATATTTACCACGTCTGAACTGTACATTTAAAAATGACTTAAGATGATTTAAAAAAAGTCAGTCTCATCTAATCCCTAAATAGCATGCTACCAAGCAACAGTTTGAATGAATGGATGGATTTAATTAATTACAAAAGTAACCTTAAGTTAACTAAAATAATAAAGACATATTTCAAAACTTTTTAAAAAATGAGGATCAAAAAAAGTCACTGAATTATTAGTTGAAAGGTCACAGTGACCTCTGAGAATGTTAGAACAGCACTGAAATCTAACAGTGATGACGGAAGGCAAAAGCCAGATTGGGGGAAGTTAAGAAGCTGTGGGTTACAAGGAAGAGAAGTCAGATAAAAACCACGCACTGAGAAGTTTGACAGCGGGAGAAAGGACAAATATTACATGGATTTGGGGAAGAGTTTTGCTTCCCCGAGATAAGTAAGCTCTGACTTGATTTAAGTAATGATCTGAGTTACTGTTTCTCTCTTATAGAAAAAAAGAGACTCAAATGGACTGGAGAGAGGGCAAAACTCAAGAGGATGCAAACTGCTAGTCAAATTTCACTCACAAATGTTTTCTTTGGCTTGGCTTTAAAAAAAAATTCTTAGCAAAAATCTTTAATTCTAAGATTTTTCCATAAAAATCTGGATATTTTTTATCCCTTGAAACTCCAGCCCCATTCTCACATGGCAACAACTTCTGGAGCTGCATACCAGAAGATCAGGGACATTGCTCTCCAGTCCCCAAACTTCATCATTCTATCTCTCCTGGTGACTGACAGTCCCAGCATGGTCGCCAGCACTGTTCGCAACCCCATTGTTTTTCTCCCTTCTTTGATTCTTGATTCTTCCAGTTGTTTGGGTTTTTTAACCAAATTCTATTGATCTTTTTCCCTTCACAGTGTTTATAAAATGCAGCACCTCCCACCTTTCCTATAATCACACAGACACTGTCCTCTCCAGACAGTGCTCACCTCATGCCTAGATGGTTGCAGGGGCTCCCTAATTGGTCCCCTACCTCTTGTCTCTTAAAACTTTTCTCCACCACCCACTTCCACTTTACAGGCTGTAGATTTTTCTTCTTCAGTGTCACTACCCATGTCACACTCTGCTCAAACACTTTGCAGTTCAACTTCAAGTTCCAGGAAGGCAGTGAGGTGTAATGGTTAAACGCCTGAGCTTTGGAGTCCGGACGACTAGAGTTTGAATTCTGAGCTGGACACCCGGGGACATTTTGTTATGCCTCCCATGTTCCTTAACTGTGAAGTACAGATAGGAATTCTCATCCTACAATGTCGTGAGTGTGAAACAAGATGCCGTGCATCAAGCAGGGCCTAGTCCTGGCAGCGGGACTCTCACCACAGGAGACAGAGCTGTCACTCTGCCACTAAACCAAGAGGCTCTAGCACGCCCTTGTCACAAACCCAGGGCGTGCATTCGGTGACGTCCGTCCTTCTAACATTATTTTTCTTATTTATCCAGGTAGTTTGACAGTTCTGTAGAAAAACAGATTTTTCATACTCAAAACCTCAACGAATTCTGCACATAGCTGGCATTCTGGGCTCTTTATGATCACGCAGACTGTGCCTGCATCCGAGCGTCTGGCCAAGGAGGCTGGATGAAACAGAGCCTCAGGGTCAGCATCTACAGAGCTACACCCACCGAGGTGGTGGGCGGTTGGCGGCGGCGGGCAGTACCTTTGGCTATCTGGGTGGTAGCCATTCATACTCACGTCTCGAGCTGTGGCTGAATTTCACCTCCATAGAGACCTCCCTGACACCTCCTGTGCCCCCAGCCCTAGTGACACATGAAGTTGTATGAGAACCAATGGTCTGTGTGTCTCTCCTAGTGAGACCCAGGTGACTGAGGGCTCTGTGTTGATACGGTTGGTCCAGATCCCTGCTACTTAGGAAAGCATTCAATACTGGTTATGGAATGAACGATGGCTCTTGAAGGAAAGTTTGGGGTTGGGGAGGGGACAGAAAAAGTGCAGAGCTGAGACAGAACTACAGATGACAGGTAGAAAGGAGACCAGAAGTGGGAGAGGTGTGTAGGCAGCAATTCCAATGGCTCTGAGTGGAACCATTATCACGCTGGATCAAAAATAAGGTACAACCGTTGCACAAAGCAGAATCTTCCCATCTGTGGATTACTACAGATTTTGTCACAACTGTGTCCTTATGTAGAGCATGTGACAAGTGAAAAGAACTGACCCTCTCATGGGTAAAGAGGATGCCTTTCCTACCACTGCTTCATGGACTGCAAGAGCTCACGTTCTGCCAAGTTCTTGTAATTCAGAAAAGATGGACCTTGTTTTGCTGTGGTTTTCAGGTCTTGAACCAAAATTTTACTGGCGTTTCCACCAAATCACACCCTGTGACTGTCTCACCTCTCATGTGATTCCCATTATGTAGTTTTTTGGTGGAAGTTCAAACAAGAATAAAATTGCAGCCAATCAAGAAATCAAGAGGGGAAAAATAAAGCAAAGAGTGTGGATTTCCTATTGCAAGGATTTTCAGCTTCTGAAAAATGAAGTGTCAACACTGAGCCTTCCTTCCCAGAGCGGGCATTTTCTCCGTCTTCGGACTCACCAGACCTTATTATTCTTGGCTATAAAGGATTAACCTTCTACACTGCCTTTGAGGGATAAGTGAGGTATTGTATAAATGACAGGCTAACTTCTAAATGCCCAAATTTCTTGGTATGTAAATGGGGGTGTACAGATAAAGCAGACTGCATACACTTAATGAATCTGCAAATCCAAGTCCTGCCAGGAGCCCAGAGAATTCTGTGAACTTGAAAAAAGTCTGTGTCAGAAGCCCAAGCCAGCACCGAGAAGTTATAATTTCTTGCTCTGTTGTGTCCTCTGCATTGTCTAATGCACTTAAGCAAAGGAAGCAGCGGCTGGGTCATTTCTTTTCTTAATAACATTAAAAAAAAAAAAGTAAACCACATGGTATCAATTTTGAGAACCGAATTAGTTTACCTGCAATAAAATGCACAGCCAGCACAATCTGTAGTTCTTAGCAGTCTGAAGGTTTCCTGGAGTTTCACACCCAGAGCAATCCCAAACTTAACACCTAGCCTGGAGCAGAGGAAAATGGGCCAGGTGTAGAAAGGTGATTTAAATTTGAGTTTAAAGTTCTACCACAAATGCTGGGGGTTGTTTTGTTTTGTTTTTCACAAATACTGTTTTAAACATGGTCATGCACTGCTCAGCAACAGTATGATAATACGAACGTGGCATCAACCACAGGAAGAAAGTGCAGGGCTCTGAGGACGAAAAAGCACTTAAATTCATGGCCTTGCATTTCAGCGGTATCTAGGCCTTTTGGAGGACTGATTCCTCTACATACAGGCCCAAAGTGAATACTCTCCCATGTGGCTTTATTCTATTTTCATCTCTGCAGTAAATGCCTTTTCTATGAAGAAATGCTGCCTGCTGTGGACTCAAAGGCCATCAGTATGTTGATGAAAGGCCCACGCGTATTCTGAGTGGGTTAGGGGAGTCCACATTAATCTCAGAAGGCCGTGAGCAAGGAAGGTTGGCCATTAACGTTGCTCAGTTGCCCGTAAATTTGTTTCTTTATTAGATTAGATAACAGTATATATTATATGCTAGGCTGTTGAGCAAATAAATAGGGGTAAGGAAATGACAGTCCACGAAATTATATGACTAGTTTTAACCACCACTCACCACTCAGTGAGGAGATTCTCTTCTGCCTGTGCCACTGCAGACCAGTTACTCTGGCGCTGTCGGTGGGTGTAGAGATCCCCTTTACTCTGCAAAGCAAGTAAGAAACAAACAGGAAGTAAACAGCAACCCTCAGGGCCCAGAAACCTGTCAGAAAGCCGCGGCGGGGGAGGGGGAGGGTTCCAAACCGATTCGTTGGTCCTGTGTCTGTGGTTCTGGTGGCAGCCTTCCTCGGGCCTCCGGCTCCAGGTGGAGGCGGGAAGGCTCAGGGAGGCGGGGGAGCCCCGCGAGGCGCCCCGCGCCGGGAGGAACCTCCGCACCGAGGGGGCTCGATCGCGGACGGAGGAGAGCCCGGGGTCTCTCAGGAGCACGCGGACGCAGCCGGGGCTGGGCGCCCCCGCCGCGCGGGCCTCCCGGTGCACGTGGCCGCGGGGCGGGCGGCGCGCGCTCTCCTCGGCGGCTCGGGGAGCGGCCAGGGCGCGCGGCAGCGGCGGGCGGGCGGGGGCGGGCCCGCGAGCAGGGCTCCTGGCGGCTTTCCAGGTCGGCGCACTAATACGGGCGATGAGGCTTCGCGGCTCCAGTCTGACTGACGCCGGCTGGGGCCGCCGCCGCCGCCGCCGCTGCTGCAGCCGCTGTCTCGGTCGCCGCCGCCGCCGCCGCCGCCGCGGGGCCCTGCAGGCGCTGGGCGCGCGCAGCCAGGCAGTGAGTGCGCGGCGCTCGGAGCGGGCGGCCGGGGGACCCTCGGCGGGGGCGGGGGGGCGGCCAGACCTGGGGCGGGGGGAGGGATGAGTGGCATCGCGGGGACAGGTAAGAGATGCCCTCCCCGGCGCGTGCTGGGCGCGAGCGTGTGTGGATGCGTGTGCGGCTAAGTTTTTCTTCCACAAGGGACGTCTTGGAGGCTCTTTGGTGTGTGGCTTGGCTCTTTGTACCCTCCACCTCAGTACTTCTTGGTGGAGCCCGTTTGGGGTGGGGCAGGGTGGGCGAGGGGCCGCAGGGGACCGCTCTGGGGAGGTGGCAAAGCGCCTTCCTCGTGGCTGCAGCGGCCCGGGCAGCCCGCACCTGGGATCTGTCGGAGGATGCTTGTCCCGCGGCGGGGGTGCGGGCGGTGCGGGGCTGTGGCCTCGGGGCGTGGGCAGCGTTGCGCGCTCTCTGTCGGTCCCCGGGCTGCGCAGCGCGCGGGGCCCGAGCACGGAGGACGGGCGACGTGGAGACCCAGACTTGCAGCTGAGTAACCGTTTGCCGTGGCCGGAGGTGGTGGGGAGGACAGTGGAGAAATCGGGCTGGGGGTATTAATTGTGACTCAGCTGGCCTCCCTGGCCTTCTATTTCATTGGCTTTTTTACTCTGCTTACCTTTGAGGCACGCGAAGTGAGAAAAAAAAGTTAGAAATATTGTTCCAGTGTTTCTGGGCTTGCGCTTGGATTGTGTTGGGAGCTGGGGTGTTTGTCTTTTCCTTCGTCTGCCATTCGGTGCCAGCTCTCCGCAGAGGGGAGGGGAGCGAGGTGGGGAACAGATACAGGAGACTGACTGACGCCAGCATTGTGATCGGAAGGAGGAGCGCGGGGCGGGGTGGGGGGAGCATTTTTATGGATGGCTAATCGCTGACAAGTCTTCCCGTTACTATTCCTTCCTCCTCCCACCCTTGACGGTGGAAATTTGAAATGATAGTTTAGAAATACTCTGTTGTCTTGTTTCTGGGCTGTATCTGGTACTTCTGAGAAATAACCTGCAAATGATGTAAATCTAGTTTGGAGTAAAATTGCACGTAAATTCTTTACCCAGTATTTCACGGTCATATACATACCCACCGGACACCGTGGATTGCTTTTAATTGATCCAGTTTACAAGTGCCATTTCAGTGGCTTGCCAGATTTCTCGGATGATCTTTTGGAAGCACTGTTGAGCAGGACTAATAGAGTATAACTGTAAAGTCATGAGGCATTTGATAATGCTACCTCCTTGGCCATAGCTGAGCCAAGCATCTGGGGCATCCTTCTGAGTGAGTGACGTGTTAATCCTCAGGCCTGTCTTCTGCCTCGGGATTCCTGTCAGTACGAGGGAATGCCGCTGGATGTTTACATTTTAGAGATGGTGATCTATATTTAATAAAGGAAGTAAAAGTAAAGCCCAAACACATTCTTCTAACTACAAATAGACAGTTTGATAAGTAAGTTTCCCTATGTTTGTAGGAAACCATGAGCAAGATTTTGGACCGCTTTCAAGTTTGTGGTTATCCAAGAAGGACACTGCAGATAAGAAGTGATGTAATCATTCAGAAATAAGGAGCATTTAAAATATATTATGATGGAAGTTTAAGTAATATATCAGGAAAATAACTTTTAGTGGTAATGATCGCCTTCATTGATGGTATAAGACAACTGTCTTTAGCAGACAGCCTTCAGCCTGTTAATCTATTCTGACACAACCAACTCCCATTTTTATGCTTGACTGGCTATCTTTGTCAGAGCTGTTTTATGCTTGAGCTCTGTGGTTTCAAGCTATGTTTAAGAGAATGCCAACATGTTCCTGATCTGTGCAAACTCATTTTTATCAGGACGATGTTTGCTAAAAATCAAAGATATAAACAAATCTTAGGTTAAACCTCTAAGTACTTTGCAATTTTCACATCTTCGTCATTGATCTTTTAAAGTCAGCAAGAGCTATTTGACTTTTCTCCCTTTTTCAAAACTCTTTTTCTTTTACTTATATACCCCCAGTTAATGAGTAATCAGAAAATATTCACAGATGTCAACTACTGTGTCTCTGATTGCCAAAGACCATGGAATGAGAAGGAGGAGACATTTCTGTTGTTGTTTTTAGTGAAATACTGCTACGGAGTCCAGAAGCAATAAACAACTGGCAAATCTGTTTATCCGTTCCAATCTTGTGGTCAGTTGGAGGAGGAAAAAAAAATCTGTCAAGAAATTATTTCATAAGGATTAAAATATTCAATTTCAGTTTTACAAATAGTTTGATTCTTTTTAATAAGAGTGCAATTTCCTTTGCCGTATTCGGAGAGCTGGTGTTTAATAAGTGGTCACTGTAGCACTTAGGCAACTAACTAGTTTATACCTGCCATTCTCTCTGCAGTAAATAAAAGCAGTTTCATCATGTTTGCTTTAATATGTTGGAAATAATATCCACAAAATGTACCCTGATATAAGGGAGGGTAAAGAGTATAAAGAGAAAGAAGATTTTTTTTTTTAATTTGCAGAACATTCTGTATTGAATTTTAAAGCTCTCACCAAGCTTAGGGCAGACTTTCTGCTTTTCACTTCTAACATTTATGGAGGAATTCAGAAACAGGGAAGTGTCCAGAATAAAACAGTAAATGTAGCAGTACATTGAAATCATGAATCTCTTCAAGTAGTTGTAATTCTAGGCTGTTGGATTTATATTTCCTTGGTTACTGTTGCCACTGAAAAGTTATTCTAAAGGAAAAAACAAAAAAACAAACAGTAAATTCATGAGTAGTTGTAACAGTATAAGCTCTTTTTCTGTTAACTTAGTAAATGTTCATGTTATGAGTAAGGGCATAACAAAAAATAAACAAGTATCCCTTGGCCATAAATAACCTTTTAAATTAAATATTCTTATAAATTTTGTCTCTTAAGAAACATGTGCTAACTAACGTTGTTAAGATTTCAAGATGTTTGTTAGTGTTAGACGCCGTCAGGCCGGTGGACTCTGGGTGTTACTCTTGCCAGTGAGCCACGGACCGTGTCCTGTCAAGTCCCACCCCAAACCATCCTGAACACCACTCACTGCTGGTGTCTGCTGTCAGCCTTGACCCCAGACCACTTTTCCAGGCTTATCCTCCCACTCCTTCCATGTTTTATGCTGCAATTAAAGAACTGTGATTTCCCGTGCATACCCTGGCTCGCCTCTCACTCTGCACCTTTCCTCCCACCAAGGCCTAAAGTGCCTCCCCTGCTTCCCCACCCTGAAGCAATCCACAGACCTGTTAGCCTCTCGCTTAGCTTTTAGGGCCCTGTCCAGCGCTGCCGCCCCCCAGGGCACATGTGTCCTGCTCCGAGGACCCATGGCTCTTGGCAGTTTGCGCTCTTGCCACATCTTGTCTGGTGCTAAATTATTCATACGCTAACTTCTTTCTTCTCCAAAGATCCTTTCCAGATCTGAGAAGTAAGGGACCTGTTTTCTCTCTCTTTTTCATTGCCTTCATGCCAACCACAGAGCCTTGCCCAGGGCTCAGTCAATAAATACGAATTAAATGACACATCTTTCACTGAAGCCCTGATCTCTTCTAAAATAAAACCTAGAGAGGAGTTTCCCCAATTCAGTAGGTCTTAACAGTCCATCTGTGGAGAATCCTGTGTTGAGCTTGAGCTGAGGGCTTGTTAAGAGGCTGTGGAGAGGGTGCCCCCAGCCCAGCCCAGCCCAGCCCAGTTAAGCCTCTTTCTCCTGAATATTGCGGCTGAGCATTACAGTCAGGAAAGCTTCTATGATACTCTTATTGCATTAGCCATTTTCCGTATCAGATTCACTAAATACACAATGGAAACCATTTAGCAAAAAAAAAAAAGCAGATTTTTAACGTGATACAGCTACCACAATGAAACTCTAATTCGATTCCACTGAAAATTGCTAATGCGATATGCTGACCCCCTTCCCCCCCCCCAACCAGTAGCCACAGAAGAATTGATACTGGTTTTAATGTGTATGTTTCAAACTACGCTCACAAAAGAAAAACCAGATTGGTGCTGAGATGAGCTTCTGTTGTGGTCAGGTTGGATGTATAGAGGGGCTTGTTATCAGCCTTGTCAGAGAGCTGAACCTCACTGTCGTGCCTTGCTCATTGTATTACCCAACGGAACTAAATCACATCTTAACAGGCATCATGTTCTGTTAAGTAATTCAGAATTAATAGAGTTAATATAATGTAAAAATACAACCTGTGTATAAATGTCATGCCTGTACAATATAGATAATTATACAGTTTAAATTGGGAAGTCTAATCAACTAAAAAACCGTTTTCTAAGAATCAAAGAGACTGACATAAAATTTAAATGCAAAACTTAAAGTGAAAACACGTAAATATTAAAAAAGTATAAATGTATGCGTATGGAGCCATATCACTTCAGAAGTCCTGAACACTGAAGAGATCCTGGCGCTCTCCCTCATTCCCTAACCCATATTTAATTCAAAGACAGAAATTTAACCTATGAAATCAATGTAAACTTAGCCCTACAAAGTTCTGATTTTCCCAAAAAGACACTGAATTTCTTTTTTGGATGGAAATACTAAATATCAAAAAATCTCTCTTTCTCGCTCTATCCTGATTAGCTGATATCACTGGTGGGGTTATTTTTATATATGAATTTTTTCCTTGGGGAAATTTAATACTTCATGTGGGATCACTTCCTTGCCCCCTTTTTCAGATTTAACTTTGAGGGACCATAAATAGGAGACGTGTATTCTTCAGTCATGAGATGGATTTAGCACTGCAGCAGTGAAAAGCTGTCTGTGGTTTACAAACACTGGGATCATGCTTTTTTCTTTGCTAAGAATCGCATGTGAAATAGCTGGAGTTTGTTTGGAGGAGGAAGGAGAAAGAGTAGGTAATTGAAAGGTTTGTGCGTGAGAACAGTTGAGGATTGGGGACACCTAAGCGTGGGCAAGGGCTGCTGCAGAAAGTAGGTTGGCAGATGCCAAAGGTGGCAATCACCTATTTGGGCTAATTTGGTATTAAAAGCCACCTGTACTAGAGGTTGAGAGGGTCTTAACGGGCTGGCCACGGAATTTATCAGCATTGAGAACATCGTTTCTATAAGAAAATGAATTCCAATTTCCAAATGACTAGACAGAAATGAACACCACTTGTTCAGAAAGTGGGGCCGCCAGGGGTTAATGACATGAAAGATGATTACCGATGATGAGAGATTCTTAGAAGCCAATGCATGTGAGAAAATTGTGTTAAGCTAAGAAAATTTCAGGTCCCGAGTGGTTTTCCTTCACTTGTTGATGCATTTTATCATTCGTGCCCTGTTTTCTGGTAGTAGTAGAATTTCATTTTTAGGAGCAGAAGTTGGATGAGGTGTTGGTCAAAGACAAACCTTTGTGCACATAAATGGTTCGCTTAGGATTTATTGGTTATTATGTGTTTATGTAGAGCAGTCATTAGGTGTTGCTGTGCAAACAATGGCAGGTTGGTGCCTGGTTCTTACTTCCAAGAAGTGACACCTCCTTTCTATGGTCATTGATGCAGTTTATTGCAAATATGAGTTTAAAAGAAATTTTTTTAATACTGTATTGATTATGTCTTGGGGTTTTAAAATGTGATTTTTGTGGATGTCATAGTTGCTTTAGAAAGTTTTTATATTTGGTTATTCACTCAATGTCATTTACTCTGTGTTTGCTGTACCTAAACCGCCTGTGATAGGCCCTGAACCAGGCCCTTGGGACCACCTAGAAAGGTAACCACATAAAAAATAAAATCCTCGTCTCCAGGCTTTCTTAGCTGAATTAGAGAGGGACAGATCAGGAAAGCAAATATCAAAATGTTCACCCCAGAGTAAGATTTTTTTTAATGCAAAAAAATTGTGATCTATTAGGATTTCTCCAATTTTTCCTGATTAGAATTCCATTTTTACTGTGTGTAAATTTTGAGTCAGTCTTGACAAGGGTAATCAGAATGGTACCATTTGGGATTTGGGACTCTAACTAGAGGTAAAATAGAAGGCAATGTGGAAATAGGGATTCTGGCAGTAAGTCCTTGTGACAACTTAAGGATGCTGACGCTGTCCCTAGGCCTGGAATTGCACCCCTGTGTCCTCCAGGAGAGAGCCATTGCTTCTCCGACCTCCCCCTGCCCCTCTGCTGGTTGAGGAGGGAGTCTGCACAGCCCCTTCTACAGAAAACCTCCCCCAGGCCTTTTACTAACAGTTACTATAATGTACCTGTCACCAATAATGTGTTTAGATTTCTGTCTCCCCCTGTAGACTATTCATCATAGAGGGCAGGGGCTGTTTTATCTTGAAATGCACAGCGCCGGGAGCCACGTCTGCTTCATCATTGCTATTAATAAATGTAATACTTTCTTCAACCATGTCCTTGCTCTTTCTCCTGAGATAGGTTGGTGCTTTGTAGAGTAAGGTGGGAGGAAGGGGGAGGCATTTGGATTTTAATCTGTAGGCACAAGAGAACTATTCAGTGGTAACCTGTGGTCAAAAGAGAAATGCTAAAGGGTTTGAACAGGAGAATCATGTAATCAAAAGGGTGTTTGAAGGCCAGCGAAGACCAGTTGAAGTGGCATGGTGTGTCTGAAAGCCCACGTTACCACCTAGCGAAGCTGGTGAGACGGTGGTTGACACACCATGAACACCTTTGGCAGCTAAAAATGTGAGCTTCCTCGAACAGCCTTCTGTAACACAGCTCATTAGTGGTTCTTCTCCATCAGTTTATAATCTCACCCTTCAGGCAGCCTTTTGCCAGGAAACTCAACCTCCCACAATACACAATCAATAAAACTTTTTAAGTTGCCCACACATCATTTTTAAGGACATTTGAAATGTTATTCATAGCCATTTAACACTTTGGAGCTCTTCAAGTACAGCTTGGTGTTCTCCATAACATCACCTCAAGAAAATGGACTATGAAACCTGCAGGGAGGAGATGCATTATATAATTCTGCCTTTCAGAAGAATTTATTGTATCACATCAGCAAAGCAATGGGCTTTAGGTCAGCAGTTAACTATTACATAGGGTTTAATAATAAAATGGTATCGATGAAACTAGATTTTACCTTCATTTAGGCATCATTTATTGTGCACCAGACCTGGTGGTGGGCTGTACGTGGCGTGGCCTGTGGCCTTTAGAAGGAGCTTGGCATCTCTGGGGAAAACAAGAAGACATAAGGAGTCAGGTGTGATGGTGCTTTTGTGGAGGTCAGTGCTGGGTGCTGGGAGAGCCCAGAGGAGCTGTGAGGAGCTGGTTCATGATGCAGCCTGGGGGCCACAGGGAAGTTGGCTTCCAGCTCCATCCTGAAGGAAGAGCAGGATGTCGCTGTACACGGGCCTCCTGGACAGAGGGGAGGGAGTCCGGGCCAAGGGAGAATTGATGAGGTTGGGCATGTAGTGGGGAGGCCAGCGTGTGAAGAGTCTGGTTTGAAATTAAACACTAGAAGCATCAAATCAGCCCTTGCCCCGCAACAGTATTTACTGTTGTTTTTCATATAAAATATATAAATGCATACTCAGAGTAACAACTTGGATGAAAGTATTTTAAAGCACACACAAAGCACTTTTAATCCCAGCCCCTGGAAGTCGTCACTGTCCGTTCGGCTGCAGACTCAGCCAGGTGTGACTCAGGAGCAGAACAGGGTCAGCTCTGCAGTCCCAGTG
Organism: Vicugna pacos; assembly: GCF_048564905.1. Taxonomy (NCBI): domain Eukaryota; kingdom Metazoa; phylum Chordata; class Mammalia; order Artiodactyla; family Camelidae; genus Vicugna; species Vicugna pacos. Next base: position 10,574,286 of record NC_133000.1, on the reverse strand, counting down.
ACACTGCTGATTCACTCCAAGCTTGGGAACCAGAAAAACATGCTTGCTGTTTAAACTGAGTTGAAAATAGTTGCAAATAAGGTCCTGCGCGATCGTTTTGGTACACAGAACTGGTAACACATCTTTTTTGGCAGACAGAACTCTTTTTTGCTTGTTGCTTGTTCTCTGTTATGTTTTGTACAGACGCAGTTGCTGGACAGTCGAACTGAGTTCAGTTTTCACTTCATCTCTGTCAGGGTCCATCTGTCTTCTCTCCTTCTCCCTCTTTCTGTCTGGTCCTGGAATTACATAGAAAGTGTATATTGTGGGTTCAGAATTTCTTTTTTTTTGAAGTTATAGAATATTGTAATCTAAATTATACAAAATTCAGAACATCTCCCATGAAGGTACTCAACAGTCTGCAAGAAAACTCAAGAAGATGATTCACTGTATGGGCTCAGAATTTCTATCCACCAGCTCTGCTGGCTGATTAATGGCAGCTGATTGGAAAGAAAATGATGGCATAATTTTAATTCCTAATGAAATGCTGATATGTTGAGATGGTTGAGATACTGTATTTTTGATGTGAACGTTTATCTTCCCCTCACCTTTTTTCCCCTTCTTCGCCTCTGATTTGTATCTGAGATTTTTTTTCTTTCTCTTTTTTCCTTCTGTTTTGGGACACCGTTTATTTCTACAATGAGGAATGCAGAAAGAATAAGGAGAGATATAGCTACTTGTTGATAATAAAAAAGAGTATCCTTACATAGTTCGCAGTTTTCAAATCGCGTTTGTACACATCCTCTCCGGATGAAAGGTAACAATTACTGTTTTGGTTTTACAGAGGAGGGAACAGGATGGAAGCAGTTAGTCACTTAAAGGTCCCAATTAGTTAGGGATGGAGCTGCCATTGACTCGGGTCTTTGTCCTTCAGCTCCTGTTTTTAATTGATTACATCATGTAGCCTCTTGCTCATGGAGTCACTAAATTGAGGACCTTTCCAAAGTTGAATAATAAAATACCACACTTGAGGGGTGACGTACAGTGTTTCCAAGCATAGGCTGTCCGTGGGAAGGATAGAGGTTGGAATGCTAGAAACTTATGCCATTATCTTCCTGAGGTGGTGTTGATAGTCTCCAAGTGTTATGAGTTGCTTACTCTTAAAATGTTTAACCTTGCTCTGAATATTCAAAATACTACTTATTTTCCCCTTTTTCTGAGTGCTAGAAGCAAGCATTATTTTTAAAACCGTACTTCCCTCTTGCCCCCAAACTACCACCATCAGAGAAAATTGGTATGTTTCTATGACTCGGCATTAAGTGGAAGAAAGGATCTGAGAGGCAGGCAGGAAGCTGGGATGTCACAGCACCGTGACGGCCTGCAGCAAGTGTGGGCTGCTTCCGGGAGACTAACCTACCTGACGGGGCCTGGGTGTGTGTGCACACGGCCCAGCGTTTCATCTGCCCGGGATTCCAGTTTCTCTCAAGGCTTCTGTGTACCAGTGGCACATTTCCCAATGCAAATTTAGAGTTTTAAGAAAACCTTCTAATTTTGGCGGAGGGAGGCTTTAAATTTGTAAAATCCCTCAAAGGTAGTGAGGGAGCAAATTATTAAAACATTTGGAAGAAGACTTTTCTTGTGATAAAATACACATAAAGTTTACCATTTTAACCATTTCTAAGTATACAGTTCAGCGAATTGCAAATCAAATGTACAATTAAGTGCATTCACATTGCTGTGCTGCCACACCTCTCCATCTCCAGAACTTTTTCATCTTCCCAAACTGTAGCCCTGCACCCATTAAACAGAAATTCCCCACTCCCCTTCCTCCCAGTCCTGGTAATCTCTATTCTGCTTTCTGTGTCTGAGTTTGCCTACTTTGTTTACCCCATGAAAGTAGAGTATACAAAGTTTGCTTTTTGTCTCTAGCTCATTTCAGTAGCCTAATGTCGTCAAGTTTCATCCTGGTTGTAGCAGGTGTCAGAATTCCCTTCCTTTTTAAGACTGAATAATATTCCATTATATGGATAGACCACACTTTGTTTATCCAGTCGTCTGCTGATGGACACTCAGGTTGTTTCTGCCTTTTGGCTACAGTGAATCACACTACATTTGTCTACAAGTGTCTGAGCACCTCTTCTCGATTCCTTTGTGTTCATACCTAGGAGTGCAATTACCGGGTTATATGGTAATTTGGCAGTTATTTTTTAAGGAGCTGCCAAACTGCTGAGCCGTTTTACATTCCTACTAACAGTGCACAGAGGCTCTCATTTTTCCACATCCTTGCCAGCACTTGTTAGTTTCTGTTTTGTTGATAACAGCCATCCTAAAAGGCATGAAGTGGTATCTTATTATGGTTCTGATTTGCATTTCCCTAATGATTAATGATGTTGAGCACCTTATCATGGGCTTAGTGGCCATTTGTATATCTTCTTTGGAGAGAGATCTCAAGTGCTTTGCCCAATTTAAATTGAGTTGTTTGGTTTTTTGTTGTTGAATTATTTCTATATTCTGGATGTGAATCCCTTATCGGTTGTGTGATTTCTGTGGAATGTGGTTTTTATGGAAAGTGTCAGAAAAACTACTATAAGTATTTTCCACCTATTTGTGTATATGACTTTTCACATTTAAGAACTCTATGGAATTTCATAACATAATAGTCATATAAATAAAAGGAGTCAAATTCTTTTTTAAATTGTTTCTAAGACCCACTAATCTTAGGTCACATTAATTTTAAGCAAATCACGGTTAGATCAGAGGATATCTAGCCAGCATGAGAGGTAACAGTCCAGTGTGTGATACAACATTCAGTGACACAGCATTTGTTCTGCAAATGAGATTAGAAGGTCCATTTAGCCTTGTAGCTCTAGACATTTGGATCGCTGAAGAAAAATTAGCTGCCATCCCCTGGAGTCTGTTTTTTTCTCCTCAGCATCCTCCTCATTTCAGAGATTTTGTTTAAGAACATTGTATATCAACTAGATTAGAAATAGGAATTTTTAAAACTTTGTTCTAGTTCTGCTTTTGACATATTGATCCATTGATAACGTTACTAAAATTCCAGCAGCAACTCTTAACTAAAAACAAAGATACTAAAAAAAAAAGTGTAAGACCTTTTGAACAGGATAAGGACAATAAATATTTCTAGTCTCACTTATATGTGGAATCTAAAAAAAAAAAAAGCAGAAATAAAAAACAAAAAACCAAGGTCATAGATACAGAGAAAAGATTGGTGATCACTGCAGAGGTGGGGGGGTGGGGGCACAGTAGGTGAAGAGGGTCAAAACGTATAAGCTGTCAGTTATAAAATAAGTTGTAAGGATGTGCTGTGTAGCATGGTGACATATGATAATACTGTTTTGTATTGCATATTGGAAAGTTGCTAAGAGTAAATCTAAAAAGTTCTCATCACATGGAAAAAAATGTGTATAACTGTGTGTGGTGACAGATGGTAACTAGACTTACTGTGGTGATTATTTTGCAATATACACTAATGTCAAATCATTATCTTGCACAACTGAAACCAATGTAAAGATGTATGTCAACTATACTTCAGGTAGGAAAATAAGATTGTTAGGAAGAATAGACTAGAGGAGAGGAAGAGAACAAATAGAGTAGAATGACCGGGGGTCAATTTGAAGACATGAAGGTCTTGTGGGGAGGGTAGAGCTCAGTGGTAGAGTGCGTGCTCAGCAGGCATGCAGTTCCGGGTTCAATCCCGAGTTCCTCCATTAAAATAATTAATTAATTAATTACCTTCCCCCTAAAAGGGAAAAACAAAGTTTAGTTCAGCTTTTCTGAGCCCTAACTCCACTGGCCTTTGGGGTTGGATGATTCTTCATTGAGGGGTGCCATCCTCTCTCTGTTGTAGGATGTTTAGCAACATCCCTGGCCTCTACCCGCTAGATGCCAGTGGCACCTGGTCCCCTCCAGCCCAGTTGTGGCAAAACTGCCTCCAGACTTGTCGCATGACCCATTGTGGTGGGGGGCGGGGGCTAAAATGCCTCATCTTCCTGGTCTGGGGTGATAAGAGTCTGAGCTGAGTTCTAACAGCAGAATGATGATAAAAAGAGGAAAACAAGTGAAATTTTGAGTAAAACAAGTTTCTGGTAATTAATTTTATGAAGCAGTTTCTATTTCCCAGGCACCAGCACTAAGAGACATAGTCGTTTAGCATAAATAATAATAAACGTTTATTAAATGCTGATTTTACGCGAGGGGTGGATAGTAATAAGTATTTCTTAAATGCTGATTTTATTCGAGGGATGGGCATGACAGAGATAAGTAAGATGGTCTCTGTCCTTAAAGACTTTGATGTTTAATAGAAAAGAGACATATGAACAAATAAATTACAATCCAAAATGAAAACAGTGCTGTGTACAAGCTATGGACTGAGAGGACAGTTCCGTCTGGGGACATCACACAGGCACTGGTACTGGGCTGGGTTTGAGGGATGCGTAACAGTTTTGCCTCCTGGAGAGGGTTTTGCAGATGAGGCGGTGAATTGCATATTGTCTTTGAGTCGCTTAGTTAAAGACCAAGTTGAGGCAAAGCTCTCTCCAGACTGTCCCCTCTGCCCAGGGAATAAAACTCCCAGATCGTAATTAAACCTGGGGTGACGGCCTGGAGCAATTGTGCATTTTCCCTGAGGCTTTGAGTAGAGCATTTAGCACCTGGGAAATCCCAGAGCTGAGCCATTTTAGTGATGGTTTCTGTACTTCACATATTGTCTTAAATCATGATCAGATGAGGAGGTATGTGTCTAATTCCCATAACAAATCAGACTTTATGCCAAATTATATCAACACCACCTTGTTGATTTCGAAAAAGTCAAATAAGAGGCATTTTTGAATCCTCTGGTGAACAGTTTCTTTATTAACCAGTAGGTGTGCTGTAATGAAACCTAGAAACAGATGGGGCCATGTGGCTTGATTTGTGAAGTGGCAGTATATTGCTTAATCTCATAGCAGCAGTATCTGGTATTATGCAGGACAAAATGCAATTATTCAGTGGCAGTGTACAAAATAGAGTGGAGTTCTTCGTGCTGCCTTAATTATCTACATTTAAATTTCTTTATATAGAAAAAGAAAGTAATGAGCATCAAAGAAAATCCCTAATGCATTTCTCTTAAACTGCACCGCGTGTATCCTAGCTCTGCTTTTTTTCCGCTGGCTTCTGTCCCATTAGTAACAATAGTGTTCAGACTTGCTGATGTCACTGCCCACTTCTGTAATTTGACTAAATGTGATAAATGTGTTTATTTAAGATTTTGTTCAGAATTTGTTCAAAAGGTCAGTATGGGACTTTTGCATTGCAGGGTATGTTTCCCGATAGGATTATAAAATTACACTAATGTATCAGGAATAGTTATTTACATATACTGAAAGCTCTGGAGACTGACGGTAGGATGCAGACACTCTTTTCCCTCTCAGTTCAGAGAAAATAGTTCATTGTTACTCTGCATCATCTTACCTGATGTCGTGTTTTTGAAAAATATAAAATGTTCAATGTGATAGCAACGAAGTGACTTTTAGCCTTAGTACGTTTGAATTACTGAAGACTGACTCACACAGCAGAATGGCTGCTGCTGCTCCTGCCTCCTGACAATAAAGTTTTGAAAGGGTCCCTTGTCACTGGAGCCCAAGCCTCAGTGACCCCACCTTCCTACTGTTGCAACTCTCCTCTCACAGGATTTGATCAACTTGGTCTTGTCTTCCTCCCTCCTCTCTCCTTTCCTCCTCTCACCGCCACAGTTTTCTCTGAGCTGTGGATGATTCTGTCTCCTCAAGATCCCGTTCATTCATTTAGCGAATACTAAGCATCTATTGTATGATAAACCCACTTCTAGCAGCTGGGCTATAGCGGTGAACAAAACGGACAAAAACCTCATCCAAGTAGAGCCCCTGTTGTAGTGGGAGAGAAGAGACAATAAATAGTAAAAATAAATAAAATACAACACAGTCTTGAAAAAGGAGAGAATAAGGCTCATGCTTCCCAGTTGCAAACTACAAAGCTGCAGAAATCAAAATAGTGTCGTAGTTAGAGAGATCAATGTCATAGAATTGAAAGTTCGGAAACAAAACCAACCATCTGTGGACCTGTGGCTGATAGATTTTTGACAAAGGTGTGAAGACCACTCTGTGGAGAAAGAATAATCTCTTCAACAAATGGTGCTGGGACAACTGGGTATCCACATGCAAAAGAGTGGAGTTGGACTCCTGTTTCACACTGTACACAATAATTGCCTGAAAATGATCCAAGACCTAACTAAAAGAGCTAAAACCATAAAACTCTTAGAAAAAGGCACAGGGGTAAACATTCATGACTTTAAATTTGGCAATGAATTCCCAGACAGGACACCAAAAGCACAAGTAACAGAAGAAAAAGTAAATAATTTGGACTTCATCAAAATTAAAAACTTCTGTACATCAAAGGGCATTATCATGAAGGTAAAAAGACAACATACAGAAAGGGGGAAATATTTGCAAATCATATATCTCAGTGTCCATCCAGAATATATAAAGAACTCTTTATATATTACAGTGCAACACAAAAAGACTAACAATGCAATTTTAAAACAGGCAAAGAACTTGAGCAGACATTTCTCCAGAGAAGACTTGCAAGTGGCCAACAAGCATATGAAAAGCTCACCACCATTAGTCATTAGGGAAATGCAAATCAAACCACAGCGAGATAACACTTCACATCTACTAGGGGGATTGTAATGAACAACGACCTGGAGAATAACAAGTGTTGGTGAGGATGTGGAGAAATTGGAATGCATACATTTCTGCTGGGAATGTAGTTTTTCAGTTGCTGTGGAAAACATAAAATTATCATAGGACTCAGCAGTTCCACTCCTAGGTGTATACCCAACAGGCCTGAAAACAGGAACTCCAACCAATATTCACAAATGTTCATAGCAACATTTTGTTTTAGCAGTTACTCTGAAACTGTTGAAAACCAACTTGTAAAATCTGTACAGGATGTGATCAAAATCTATTTTTTTCAAATTATGGCACAAGAAAGTATTACAAGTGAAGTAAAAATGCTACTTAGAATTAAAATTGAAAGTTGAATATCATTCTGACCACCACAAACATTGGAAACAATATTTAAATACATGAAAATGCTTACAGTATTTCATTCATTGAAAAGGTCAGAATATAAGACATCTGTGAACTAAACCTATTTTTAAATGTTTATTTAGAGGAAAGATTTCAAAATTCATAAAAACTAACAATGATTAGCATTTCTGTGTGAATGAACAGTGGTTATTTAAGCCTTCTTTTTAAGAAATGTTCCCATGTTTTTCTAGGTTTTTTTTTTTTTTTCATGAACACAAAATGCTTTTAAAGTCTCAATTTCAATTTTAAAAAAAGGAAGGAGGAGAGAAAGGAGGAAAGGCAGGCAGGGCAGAAGGGAAATTCCTGTACTGCTCCTCTGCCTCAAGTGTTAATATCTTGAACTTCATGTCTTCATTGCTTTGATGTTTAGTTTTCAATTAACAATAATTGTGCCTCGGATAAACCTCATTTGCTACAGTGCTGCGACTGCGCAAAGCTTCATTGCTTTGATGTTTAAAATACAACTTAATAACATATGTATGTATCTCCATGATATTTAATTTTTATTTGTTTTTAAATTTTATAAAAATGATTTCATATTCTGTGTAGTCTTCTAGGCTCTACTTTGTCATTTAACTTTTTATCTCTAAGAATAACCATTGTTTGTCAGGACAGTGACTGTATTTTTATTACTCTCTAATGTTTCACTGTGAGATTATTCCATCTTTTATCTATTCGTTCTCTAGTTGATGGGGTTCTATAACCCAAAAGGAGAGAGACACAATCTCTCTCTCTCTCTCTTTGTATCTATGAATCTATCACCTCAAAAACTTCAGGATACCCTACTTTTCCCTCCTCTGAGTAATGACTGATAAAAATCCAGTCTTTTTTCTTTAAATGCTGTTAGAACCTAATAAATTGATTGTCTTAATCATTTGTACTTGAGGATTGAAAACTAGGACCCACACCAGGTTGTGGAATTGCTCAGGCTAATGATATGCAAATTTCAGCTTCAAGCGCTGATAGCAGATTGCTTCCCAAATGCTGATCCACCTATTCAAATCAACTTTTGTTAATTACGTTCTTATCAACACTTGGTACTTCAGACAGAGTTAGGTTTTCAACAAGAAGCCTATTAACTTAATAAACCAAGTGAGGACAGATTAATGATTTTTGCTCACGTTCTAATCTTACGACTAAAAATTTCTAGCCAAATAAAGTGCCAGGATTTCTGGAAGGCTGGGGAACACTGAGTTTTTCTGTATTCTGCTTGAGTTCTTGCTTGGCAGTGTCTTCACATTCTCTTTGCTTAAAAGTACATCTTGCGTATTACTGTTTGTTTTGCTGCTCGTGTATGCAAGTAGTGATCTACCTCAGTTGTGGCTTCATGCTTGATTATTTTAACTTTAAGCATCACTGAAATATTATCTGCCACGTAACAATTAAACCGACTGAGAAAACAGCTATGTTGTCCCTGATGCATGGAACACATTTCACTCTAAAAAGACTGAGATTTTTATGGACAGTGGTGATGTTAGTTTTTAAAGCTCAGAGGATCAGTTAAGCATGAGCAGGCTGTTTGATGGAACGTTTTGGATGATTTTGTCAAAATGCACTTTTTTGTAGACCCAGTCCGCCATCTGAGGCTTCACAGAGAGAACTAAGCTAGCTTGTGGCTCTGGTCATCATTTTTAAGTTGGAGGATGTCTTTCTTGCTCTTTTCTTTATACTTGCTAAGAGAGTGCCTCTTTGTGAAGGGGCACCTCCTCTTGGCTCTTGCCGTGTTTATGACTCCTTAGCACGTAAGAAATCTACTTGTTAGTCTAGATTCCGTGACTAGATCTACAAAGGAAGAATTTTTGCTCTGCGCCATGATTGACTTCATTATTCCTGGCTATCCTCTTGGTTAATGCGCAATCAGCCACAACCCTGTAAGGCATTTTCCTTATGTCTGTCTGACCTGGGTGACTCCAACAGGAGGTAACTTCCCTCCAGAGTTTAATCTTTCAAGCAGTGATACAATCAAGCCTACTCACCTGGTAATGCCATGTTGTATGTACTGCATCGGTATTATCATCATCTTTGACAGAAATGTCTCCAGCGTGGTCCTGCAGCCTGTCATGCTCCTGGGCGTGTGCTCTTCTGGCTTGAGAACATACAGAACTCATTTCAACAGATGAGCTCACTTTTACTCCAGCCCAGATTCAGTTTTTCATTTTGTTTTGTTTTGTTTTTAGTTTCTGGAATTCTTTCTCAACAGTGAAAATCCAAATCATAGATCTAAAGGAGCACTTGCTTGCACGGTGGGAAAGTAGCACTTAACAGATACCAAATGTAGTGGAAGGAGGAGGTGAATTTTCAGTGCAGAAAGATTGGGAGTCAAGACGGTGTCATTTCCTCAGTTACATGGTATCTATGTGTTCAGAGAGAGCACGCGGAGAAAAGTGTAGCAAGTTGGAGCAGCTCAAGTTCATGTCTCATGGTCCATCCACAGGTCTAGGGGACAGGAAAACTGTCCTGGAGGTGCCAGTTACAGATTGTGGTCTTGCTGGGCCTGGTACAACGAAGAAAATAGATTGCTTTTGGGCCAGACCAGAGTTTTACACTCTGCGATGAAATCACTTCGTTGCCACCTGTATTTAAAATAAAATAAAACAAAGCAAAATTCCCCCATCAACCACTTGGTAAAGCCAAAAATAGCCCCCCATATATCTCTTGTTGCATTTTTTAGACTCTAAATATTTTGACGTAGTTTAATGGCATTGTGTCCTGACTGAGATTCTTTTAATTCCTTGGGTAATTAGGACTTTGAATCTGGGAAGCTATTGTATAATTTCAGCACACAATGTAGCACCCAGTGCATGGTAGAGACTCAGTAAATATTTGTTGACTGAATCAAAGAATGAATGAAAATGTGCAAACTACTAGTCATAAAATAAACAAGTCACAGGGAACTAATGTACGGCCCAGGGCTGTAATGTACAGCACAGGGAATAGAGTCAATCATAGTAACTTTGTATGATGTGTAATCTGTGGAAATAATCGAATCAGTATGGTATACACTTGAAACTAATACGATGTTGTAAGTCAAATACACTTCAATAAAAAAGAAAGAAAATGTTGATTATTTTAGGATGGATATTTGAGAGGGATTTTTACAAATCATCCTCACTCGTAGTGGTGCACCTAAACACAGGGGACAATAGTGAGATGTCTTTGGTGGTACCAGGCAAATGGACATTCATTCTTCTACAGATTTGCATTTTTCAGGGGAACAAAGTAGAAAGGAGGAAGAGTGGAAGGTCACTTGTGTTTTCCACAATTACAGGCTGGAGTTATGGAAATAAATTTTTAAAAACCTTTTTTTTTTTTGAGTTAGCCCCCTATACATTATTTGTGTGTTGACATATGAGAGGTTCTGAGTGAAAAATAGGGAAAGTTTTGAAAAAACAGGTTTCTGTCCTCTCTGTGGCCTGGCTGTGATACATTGTTCCTACTCTGCCACCCAGTCACATTCCCCAGATTTGGGCTGAACTGTGTTTACTGAGAAACACACACATTTATTGAGGGCAGGAGGTGAGGAAGCTGAATGTGTTTGGTTCCTAAACACTCATCAGATTTAAAAATGACATCCAGTCCAAGGTGTCCTGGGGTGACTTTCTAACAATGAAAAGGTAGAAATATACCTCCTTTCCTGTAAAACCAATTTCAAAACATCTATTTAAAAAAGGGAAATATCCCTTTTCTGAATTTGAGCTAAGTTATTCTATGTGGATGTCATCTGATATTTACAATAATACAGTTTTCTGAAGGACACACCGGGAACATTTTTAAAAAGTGGTTTATTGCTTACAAAAATGCTGGCACAGTTGTAAAATTCTTAAAGTTTTAAGGATGTTTGGTGTTTTGATGGGCAAAGCATTTAAAAGATAAAGCATCCCCCAAACTAATTTGATTTGTTCTGCAGTTTGTTAACAATGCTGTTCTTTTGTGCCCAACGGAAATGTTTAGATAAGATAGCCAGAATGCATTTTTGGAGTTCTATTTTAGAAGGAGCAATGTAAGGTGAGATCTCTTCATTCTACTAAGGAATCTAGATTGTTTCTGACTATTAGATAAACTTTAAAAGTAACATTTGTAAAGTTTAACATTTCATTCTAGAAGCCTCAACATAGAGAACTTGGTAAATGTTTCCTGAATGAAAGGGTATTTATTCCTGAAAAAGCTGTACGTAAATCAGATTTTTGTCATTTGAATCATACTTTTACATTCATTATGATTCATTTTGTAAGATAAATAATCTCTCCCAAATTTATATTTTTGGTAAACCCAGATTTTCATAGGTCAGAATTGCTGAGAGTAAGGGCACCTTTAAGATGCTTTCAGTCCTGTAAGATCTGGTTTATTCTCTTTGAGGTTGCTAAGATACAGAAAGTTTGTTTTTTCTTTTAAAGGGCAACAGTTATTCACCAGTTTATAAACAATCCAGTAAAAATAAATTTCTGAGGACCTTCAGTTTGTAATTGATAAATCACTCATGCTGAAATAGTTGACCTTGATTCTATTTTCCGTAAGAATGTGGGATGTTGTATAAACACATTAAAAGTCACAAATATATAAGAGGGAGGAAAGAGAGAATTGCACTGTTGGTAATGTGATGATACACAATTTTGCATACATGAAATTTGAATCAAAGCATCCTAATACTAATAATAAAGAACTGGGTCTAAATTAAGAGTAGGCTGTAAGTAACACATAGTCTATTTTGTTGCAGCTCGATTTGGGTCCCACTGTGAGTTAAAGGCCTATTTCCTTTCTGTTACCTTGTTTCTCTGCTGGGTTCTGGTGCTGTAATTCAAGTTTTAAGACAAGTTAAGAGCTCCTGATGAAGTTTGTCTCTTTGTAAGATATTCCCTTCCTGTTGTCCAACTGGGAGTGCAAGACTTAACCTGGGAGTAAAAAAAAAAACATGGTACCACATTTTACGGTAAATAGCAGACCACCTTCTGAACAGATGCTGGAACTCTAGTCTTCTTGTAGTTTTAACAAGAGCTGAATCAAGATCTGTAGGTAACACAGAGAGAGTAATCACATGGTACTGCTTCAAAATATGTGGAGGAAACGGGGGGGGGGAAACAACCTACATTAATAAAAGGTTCATACAGAGAGAAATTCAGGTATAAAGCTGAATCAATGCTTGGAAAAACAATGGGCAAAATATTTCCCAGTTTTTTGCAGTTCTTTTCCTCAGTTTTCTATTGGGATCTTTCAGATACTGGAGGTGTTTTTCAGTTGATACAAAATTCAGAAAGTACAGAAGTAACATGTCTTCCACCCTTCTTCTCTCCAGCCACCGTGTTCTTTCCAGAAGCATCTAATGTTGTCAATTTCTTGTGGATCCTTTGAGTACTGAAAGTACTTATCTCCAGTTTCTTCCTCTAAACTATTATATTAAAGAGTTCAGAAAGCAATCAAGTTAATCACTCCTTTCTTTAAGGAACACGAATTCTGTGTATTAGCACTTCAGATTGCCCTTTGACTTCCTAATTTCCAAGTGCTGCATGGCATGATCATCACAAACACACACACAAATTTAGAAGCATTATTTTTTTTCCCACTCGAAGGCATTGCCTACATTAGCAGGAATATGACCAACTTATATTTTGAGAGTGTGTCGTGATATTTTTGCGAGACCTATGGATAAGTGCCCAAGAACCTGCTGGGCTGTCCGGCTTCTTTATCCAGCTCTATTTATCACCCTCTTGTATCATGAAGGGCAAAAGAGCGCAGTGGTAAGGGGCCCAGGTTTCAGTCTGAGCAATGAGCAATGCTTCTTTTCTAAGAATAGATCTATTTTTTATGAAGCCCTCGGAGTGGAACCCTGCAGTGGCTTTCTTGCCTGCCACCTGGCAGACCAGCCCCTGTAGGAGCTTGTCTGTGGTGTTCTATCCACATTTCAGAACACACCCTCTCTTCCCATTCTCTCCCCGCTTCCCACCTTTTCCTCACTCCAGGTCTCTTATCCCTCCTCCGAGTTTTACTGGAGCTTCATCCAGACGTTGGAACCTTTCCGAAGGAATGCTTCCTTGCATCCAGTGACCTGATGGGCAAACCTACCTGAATCTGCCCCATGCTCCCCTCTCCCCTTCCGTGGACCCACTTTCTCTGTCTTTTACAACGTGAATCTCTCTCTTTTTAAACTAGTTAATTCTTCTCATTCCGTAAGATGCTCTCTAGCAGACCCATCTGAAAAACACAGAAGAACACTTTGCTGATTTCCACCTTCCCCAGCAGCTACTGCCCCCCCTTAGATCTGCTACGGTCTCTCATCTGCACGGTGGTGTCTTCCCGCTGGGCTCCCTGCTTCCTCTGCCATCCAATTCATTCTCCACATAAGCAGCCAGTGTGACCATTTGAAGATGCATCAGACCATTTAACTTCTCTGGTTTTTAAAAACCCTCAGAGGCTCCCCCTTTGCACTTGAAATAAAATTCGCTTTCCATACATTGCCTTCAAAGTCCAGCACGAGCTGTCTCCAGGCCCACCTTCACGGCTCACCTCCTTGGCCACACAGGCTTTCTGTCAGCGATCCAGACACACCGAATTCTCCCACCCCTATGCCACCCTTTCAGAATTTCTGCCTGAAATTCTTATTCCGCAGCTTCTGAAGAAGCTGGCACTTTCTCTTCTTCTCTGTTTATTATCAAACTAAACTTGGGTCTTCTCACCCAATGCTCATCAAAGCCAATCTACGAACACCAGGTTGTGGTGAAGGAAAGCACAGCATTTATTGCAAGGCCACAGAAAGAGAATGGCGGCAGCGCATGCTCAAAAGACCCAAACTCCCTGATTGCTTTAATGGAAAGGGTTTTTAAAGGCAAAGTGAGGGAGAGGGTTGTGAGGAACATGATCAGCTCATGAACAGTTCTCTGATTGGTGGATGGTGAGGTAGCAGGGTGGTATTTTGGGAATCTCAGTCATCAACCTTCTGGTTTCAGCCGGTCTGGAGTCTCCATGCTAGAGGTCAGCATGCAGTTAACTTCTTCCACCTGGTGGGGGTTTTAGTGTCTGCAAAACAATGCAAGGGCATGGCTTGGATTTTATCCATAGCCGTTGAGGAGGGACTAAAAATCCTTGACTTTGTCTTATGGCTAAACTGTAATGATTTTGTCGTGCTTGACTGCTGTCCTGTGTTTCTGCCTTTTCTCACTTCTCTGATTAAATTTTCCTTCTTTGCATCTTGGGGAAGGCCTAGGAAGCTAAAGCTTTTCTAAAAACAATAGGGTGGGTGGTCCATCCCCTGGAAGGCCTGACAGGGTCCTGCTCTGTTCCAAGTTTAATTGTTACCTCCTCGGTGAGGTCTTCCCTGGGAGGTCCAAGGACATCCCTGGCCCCTGCTTTTATCCATTGCAACACCACACTTGTTTCCTGTACTTCCTTGTACTTCCCGGTTTGTTAATATTTACTTGTTTAATATCCAAACAAGAGGTAGGGGCAAGGACCACGTCTACTTTGCTCAGCACTAGGCAGTGCCTGGCACAGGTGAACATTCACAGTAGGTGCAGTTATTGAAATGTATGAAATATGAATACTGGTGAACAAATGAGGCTTGGCTCTGGTTTCTCCTTTAGATACAGAGCCTGTTCCTTTGGGACGGAAGCCAGTGCTCTGGTTGTACTCTGTGCCACCTTAGAATCACACCTTGGAGACTGAAGAGGACTCAAAGGGCTTCTAGCTTGCCTTCCTCCCATGCACACCCCTTCCCCAATCAGCCAGCTCAGACCCAGCTCAGACCCAGCCTTGGGTCCCAGTGCTCTGTTGCTCCCAGGCTGAGCGTGGTGGGGGAGACACCCACTGTAGCTTTCCTCCCATCTCCTTTGGAAGCCAGATTATGGTACAGTTGCTAAGGGTGTGGGTCTGGAGCTGGATTGTGGGGTCTGAATCCTAGCACTGCTCCTTACTAGTTGTGTGATCTTGGACAAATTACTTCATTTCAATGTGCCTCAGTTTTCTCATAGATAAAGTAAGGTTAATAACCACCCACAGCTGAGCTGTGATTCAGAGAGTAAGTGCATGTGAAACACTTGCCATGACAATATTTAGGACATGGTAACATTATCCTTTCTTACCTCTACTTTGTTTTCATTATCTCCACTAACTTTAGTCTTTAAAAAAATTTTATTGTAGTGAAATACAAATATGTAAAATTTACTGTCTCATCCATTTTTAAGTGTACAGTTTGGTGGTATTAAATACAGCCATAACCGCCATCCTTCTGCAGAACTCTTTTCATCTTACAAAACTAAAATTTTATACACATTAAGCAACCTGCCATCCCTCCCCTGCCAACCCTTGGCAACAAGCATTCTAGTTTCTGTCTCTAAGGATTTGATTGCTCCACGTACCTCAAATAAGTGGAATCATACAATATCTATCCTTTTGTGTCTGGCTTACTTTGCATAATGTCTTCAAGGTTTATTCATATTGTAGCATGTCTCAGAATTTCCTTCCATTTTAAGCCTGAATAATATCCCATTGTATGTATGCATCACTTTTGTTTATCTGTTCATCTGTCAATGTGTATTTGGCTTGTTTCTATTTTTTGGCTATTGTGAATAATGCTACTATGAATATGGGTGTACAAGTATCTGTCCAAGTCTCTGCTTTCAGTTTTTTTTGATTATATACCCAGAAGTGGAATTGCTGGATCATATGGTAATTCTACATTTAATTTTTTGAGAAACCATCATATTGTTGGCTCCAGCAGCTTTATCAGTTTACATTCCCACCAATGGTACACAAGGCTTCCAATTTGTTTGCCAACATCTATTATCTTCTGGGTTTGGGTTTTTTTTTTTTTTTTTGATAGTAGTAGCCATTCTGATGGTTGTGAGCGTATCTCATTGTAGTTATGATTTGCATTTCCCTAATGATCGGTGATGTTGAGCATCTTTTCATGGGCTTATTGGCCATTTGTATACCTTCTGTTAAGGTCCTTCAGCCATTTTTTAATCAAGTTGTTTGGATTTTTGTGGTTGAATTTTAAGAGTGCTCTATGTATTCTGGATATTAATTCCTCATCAGGCATGTGATTTGCAAATATTTTCTTCCGTTTTGTGGGCTGCCTTTTTACTCTGTTGATAGTGTCTTTTGATGCATAAATTTAAAAAATGTTCATGAAGTCCAGTCTGTGTATTTTTTCTTTTGTTGCCTGTACCTTCGGCATCATGTCTAAGAAATCACTGCCAAATGTGTTGCCATGAAGCTTTTCCCCAATGTTTTCTTCTAAATTTTTATAATTGTAGGTCTTCTATTTAAATCTTTGGTCCATTTTGGGTTCATTTTTTTATATGGTGTTAGGTAAGAGTTCTACTTCGTTCTTTTGCACGTGGATATCCAATTTTCCCAGCATCATTTGTTGAAAAGATTGTCCTTTCCGCATTGAATGGCTTTGACACCCTTGTCAAAGGTCACTGGACTATGTATGCATGGGTTCATTTCTGGACTGTCTGTCCTATTCCACTGGTCTGTATGTCTGTCTTTCTGACATTACCACAGTTTTGATTCCAGTAGCTTTGTAGTAAATTTTGAAATCGGGAAGCGTGAGTCTTCTGGCTTTGTTCTTCTCTTTCAAGATTGTTTTGGCTATTCAGGGTCCCTTAAGATTCCATATGAGTTTTAAAATGAGTTTTTCTATTTCTGCAAAAAAGCTTTATTGGGATCACTTTGGGTAGTACTGACCATCTTAATAATATTAAGCTTTCCAGCCCATGAACATGGGATGTGTTTCCATTTATTTATGTCTTCTTTCATTTTTTATAACATTCTAATTTGAAGTTATACCAGTTTAACTTCAATAACATACAAAACTCTGCTCCTTTATAGCTTTGTTTCCATCCCTTTGGGTTGATGATGCCCCAAAAGTACATCTTTATACATTGTGGACCTCATAACATCAATTAATAATTATTTTAAATGCATGGAGTTACAAACCAAAGCTACAATAGTATTAGCTTTTAGGCTAATAATTAAAACACATTATTCTCTTAAATCACGTATAAAACCAAAAGTAGAGTTGCAAACCTGTGTTACAGTAATATTAGTTTTCATGATTGCCCCTGTATTTACCCCTTACTGAGATCTTTATTTCTTCAGATGGCTTCCGGTTACTGTCTTGTGTCCTTTAATTTCACCCTGCAGGACTCCCTTGAGTGTTTCTTCTAGGGCAGGTCTAGTGATAATGAACTCCGTCAGCTTTTGCTTCTCTGAGAAAGTGTTGCTTTCTCCCATACTCTTTGGACAGTTTTGCCAGATAAAGGATTCTTGGTTGCCTTTTTTTTTGTTTCGAACACTTTGAGTTAGGCCAACTTTCTAATGGCCTTGGAAACTTTTCTGATGAGAAGTCTGATAATCTTATTGAGGATCCCTTATGTGTGATGCATTTCTTTTCTCTTGCTACCTTCAGGATTCTCTCTTTATCTTTGGCTTTTGAAAGTTTGATTATAATGTGTCTTTGTGTGGGTCTCCTTGAGTTCTCTTTCTTGGAGTTTGTTGAACTTCTTAGCTGTTTATATTCATGTATTACATCCCATCTGTGGAGTTATCAAGCTTTATTTCATCAAATTTTCTCTTCCCCTTTCTCTCTCTCTTCTTTTTCTGGGATTTCCACAACACATATGTTAGTCTCTGTTCTCTTTCCTTTGATCTCTTTTTCTTTCTGTTCCTCTGCTTGGTAATTTCCACTGTCCAATATTCAAGTTCACTGATTCTTCTGCCAGCTCAACTCTGCCTTGTTTCATTTACTGTACTTTTCAGCCTCAGAACGTTTTTGTTTCCTTTTAGGTTTTGTCTTCTTATTGATATTTCCATTTCCTTCCTACATAATCTCCTTGAATTTCCCTACATCTTCCTTTAGTTCTTTGAGCATCTTTAAGATGGTTGTTTTGACATCTTTGTCTAGTAGCACTGCCGTCAGGTTTTTTTTAGGCACGGTTCCTGTTGATTTCATTTGGGATAGCCATACTTTCTTGTGTTGTTTGTATGGCTGTGATTGCTGTTATTGAAGCCTGAACTTTTGAATCTAGTAAAGTGGTTAACTCTGGAAATTGGATTCTCTCCCTTTGCCAGAGTTTGCTGGCTTTTGTTCCTATCTTTCTTTTGCTGTTTTTGGTATTTTGATTATTGTAGGCTATGTCTGTGCCAAGGATCAGCCTGGGGTGTTAACTATAGGTCTTCTCTGGTCTCTTCTGAGCCTGCACCTTTGCCTAGGCAAATCACTTTGGAATTTTCCCCGTATATGCAGTTGCTTTTTATGTCCTAATCTTTAATGTCTGGCTCTCAAAAGGAGAAAAAGAGAAAAATAAAAAGGAGGATGAGGTGGAGAAAGGGTGTCAGCCTTTTAAATGCCCCACTTCAGCTGGAGGGGAAGGGCTTGCAACAGTTTAGGAGGGTGCAAATCAGTGGCTGCCGCCCAGTTTGCAGTTCTGTGATCAGCATCAGCAATCAGGACCAGAGCCCAGATCCGCAAAGTCTGGAGGACAGGGTCCTTTTTGCCTGCCTTGGCTCCCTGTGGAAGCTGTGCTGCTGCCAAGGGGTGTGGACCAGGCAACGGCTCCTTGTGCCAAGACCTGAAATTGACCCAAATTAGTCACAGTTTACCATCCAAGCCTTCCCCTGAAGTTCCTAGCCTTCATTTGACTCCTGAGTTCCACAGTAATCACATTAGACCGATTCTGCTGGTGTAGTAGTTGTTCAGAAGGGAAGGCAGATTTCTGGTGCTTCATACTCTGCCATCTTCTTAGGATTTGTTTCCTCTAATCCTCCGAAAGGCCCTGCCCAGCACCCGGTTTAGTCAGAACAGCCCGCCGTTCTCCTCAGTCTCTTCAGCTTGTGCCCTTCGCTCTCTGACTGTCTCCTTTTCCTCTGTCTTCTAATTCAGTGGTTTGTATTTTGTTTGTTCGTTTGTTTTTTACCTTTTGATAATCCCAGGTTCTTTTAGGAATTTGAAGAAAAACATCTATGGACTGTCTGCCTGGAAAAATCCATGTCTGCAGAATCACCCGACATGAGCAGACAATTCAGAGATCCATAGTGCCCTGAAACCCCACCATGGGAGCCCCTGTTATAAAGATGCATGTCTGTCATCTTTCCTTGACACTGACAGGCCAGGTGAAGTGAGGACAGATTTGAGTCAATTAAATATACATCTGTGTATTTCTCTGTGTGGGTCTGTGTGTGTGTTTGAAGCCTGGTTTCTCTTCAAGTGTTTATAGTAATAAGACGTGATATATATATATATATACATATATGCCAGTCGTGATGACAGTCATTTTGTAAACGGACAGTCTTTTAGGTCTGTTTTACACTATAAAGCATTTATTGCCATATTAATTACTGGTATACAAAAAGTACGGTAAAAGTAAGAAGCAGTCAGTCCCTTTAAGGGGGTTAAATGTTCCTTTAGCAAGTGTGTTCAGATTCTAAATTTTGGTAATAATCTGTTTTATGGAGGGGATACCAGGATATACTTTACGATGGCCATGAATTAGAGGGTCAACACTTATAAGGTTGAAAATTTTAAAAACAAAACAAATAATGAAATACCAGTGTTCTGTTATGAATGTTTCTGGAGTGGGCCCTTGCAGAATTGACAAATGCTACCTGATCCTCGCGCTGAGCGGGGTGTACAGCCTGGTAGGTGATGCAGACTTTCCTTGGCCACATTGACCGAGAAGCAGTGCCCACGAAGGATCGTTCAACGGTTCCACGTCCAGAGCAGACAACCGACATATCCATCTTAAACAGTATTTTTTAATTTTATTTTATTTAGGGTTGAAGTCACCAATTGACTCTTCCAGTGAAGCCAAGTAAGTGGAAATAATCTTGAGTAACTGCTAACAGGAGTTGAATTTAAACTGACAGCTTAAGAATAAAAGAATCAGATCTCCCAAACTTTCACGCAGCCTGGCAGATTGGATTTTCGTGTGGAACTGTGTACAGTTAAATCATGGTCTGTGCTTGTAGTCAGTGCTGCTTTCTTTTAAGTGGTCCTGTTTATTTAAACAGCTTGAAAATGAGAAGTTGTTTTGCTCACTCAGTCGGGGTTTATTGTAAAACTCGGATGCCAGAGAAATAAAGTGCAGCATTGTTTTTGTGCTGTGAGTGCGTGAGCTGGGGAAGGCCTGGTCATGGTGCTTTTTCCCTTCCGCCCAGACAAGGAAAGCTCTGATGGTCAACAGGTGACATGGGTGAATGTCTGGCGTTGACACTGGTGGATGTTTGGCATTATGACAGCCTTGATGATGTTGCTGTAAAAGGTGGCAAACACAGTAGTGCCGTGTGTACATTTTCGGTCTTACTTCTTAGCTGTGATAAAAATAATAATAATAATAATAATGCCAGAAAGAAACCAAAAAAAGCTGGAGAGAAAAGTGGGCACTGTGTTTTGTCAGTAGATGGCATTTGTCATAAAAAGAGTCAGTTTGACAACCATGGGAAGGCGTTGTTTTGCCCAGCTCTGTGCAGTCCGGCTTCGTGGCTGCAGGCTGGCCCCCAGAGCACCCAGGGGCAGCGGCCTCGCATCCCCTGCTGTGGGAGTCACATGATCCACGTGGCGCAGGCAGCCAGCAGCCCTGGAGTCAGGGCCCCATCGCCCAGACAGACCCTTCCAGCGAGGCTGGGCCCCATCTGGATCGGCAGACAAGGAAACGAGGGGCCCCGGAGGGACCACAGGACTTGCTGAAGATCAGGCTCAGGCAGCTGACTAGGACACGATTTTCTTACAAAAGTGAGAATTTAACCATAGAAAAAGTATTAGGAAAGTATCCTAATCTACTAGTTTAGCTTCTCTTTTAACTGTGACTTAAATGCTTCTCAATGCAGCTTAGAATCCTTCTAAGATCATCTTCGGATCCTCCCAGAGCCCCCACGCCCCCTGCCCCTGGGTTGGGCCAAGGCCTCTTCCTCCTCCGTCATCTCCTGCCTCTCTCTTCCTGTAGCTCTGGTTATATTTTGCACAAATTATCTGGTCATGTTTTTGTTTATAAATCCTCCTTGTACATTCATCTTTATGGTTTATTTTGTTTCATTCTTTTTTGTAGTTTATAGGAACAGAATAACTGTAAGCAACGTCACCCCCCTCCCCCATATTTGTGATAGTTTAAAAAAATTTTTTTATTGAAGTGTAGTTGATTTACAGTGTTAGTTTTAGGAGTACAACAAAGTGATTCAGTTATACATTTTTTTTCAGATTCTTTTCCATTGTATGTTATTACATGAAACTGAATATAGTTCTGTGTGCTATACAGTAGGTCCTTGTTGTTTATCTGTTTTATATATAAAAGTGTTTGTCTGTTAATCCTCAACCCCGAATTTATCCCTCCCGACCCTTTCCCCTTTGGTAACCATAGTTTGTTTTCTACGTCTGTGAGTCTGTTTTTGGTTTGTAAATAGAATTTGTATCATTTTCTTAGATCCCATATATGAATGATGTCATATGATATCTGCCTTTCTCTTTCTCAGTTACTTCACTTAGTACGATGACCTCTAGGTCCATCTATGTTGCTGCAAATGGCATTATTTCATTCTTTTTCTATGGCTGAGTAGGGTGCTCTTTGTTAATTATTATGGTGAGTCTGGCCAGTGGTGTTTCCAGGATGTTGTGCTAAGTTAGAGCATATAGGCTATGGGAACCTAAATTGTCTGACCGTGGGAAACTGTTCTGAACCAGACGGACACTACTGAACAAGCTTGGGTGGGGTGGGGAGCCTGCACTGTTGTTGTCAGTGTGTTGACCACCTGGAGATAAGCTAGGACCCTTTGTCTACTAGTGGCTAAAACATTATAGGAATGAGAATGGAATAAACTTTATGAACCCTAAACCCCACCCCTAGACAATTAGGAACTAGTAAAATACACAAGAACCTGAAGCGTAAATGTCAGTGAAATTTCAAGTTTGATTCCTTTTTTTTAACATTTCATTTTCCTATTAGAAAATATATCAAACAAGTGTAGAGAATCATACTTGAACATCTGTGGACTCACTACAAAGCTTCATTAAACTTTAACTTTTTGATATTTCATCTTTTTCCTTTCCTACCCAGAGGTCACTTACGAATTTGGCGTTTATTACTCAGAGGTTCTAAATTTGACTCTTTGGGGCCTCCTCCCATGCGAGGGCCTCTGCGTAATGGGGCAGGAGCTGTGTCTTGTAGCAGTAAAATCATAGTTTTGGAGCCACTCTGAGACTCATAAAGATTCGAAATGTGGCAGCAAGATCAGACTGCAGAGCCAGGGTTCCCAGATCCCAGGTTCCTGACTAGTTGGGATTTCCCCAAGGCACGAGGAGGGACGAGGCCCCTGAAAGTCACTCATCAAGGTGAACCTCAAACAGACACTGCTGGAGGAAATGTATGGTTTAGGGGTAATGCTTTCAAACACTTTGTGATTGTAACCTGCAATACCGAAGACATTTTGCATGATGACCTTGACACGCACACATGTACACACACACACACACACACACACAGTCTCAGATACCTGCTCACACACATACACACACGGAACACCTACCTCTGAATAAAAACTGATGGTGAGATAGTACCTATTCTTCCTTTGTTAGCTGCACTGCAATACAGTCCATTTTGGTTTTTTTTTTTTTTTACAAAAGCTGTTTTGTTCCAATAAATTGATTTCATAGGCCATTAATAGATAGGAACCCAGAGTTAAAACAACAACAGCCACTCCCGGTTTGGAGCACTGTGCTTGTTTCATGGAGCAAAAGGTTTTTAAAGGGTCTATTTAGTTTAACTCTGCTGAACATCTTTATAAATAGCTTTTTTTCTACTGCTGACCTGAGCTTAAAGATTTATGCCACAATTTACTAATAACAAATCTCCTGCAAAACTAAGCAGGATGCAGAGCTCTTTGGGGGTTCAGCTGCCCCTGTGTCCTGTTACTTCTCCTCGTCGGAGCTCCCGACCCTCTCCAGCCTTTGCTTCCAGGCAGCCTGTCTCGACTAAGTAAACAGAGCTCGAACACAGTGACTTAACTATACTTTATAAATTCATGATTGTTGAGCCACAAAATCAACCTTTCCAAATAAAACTGAGTGTAAGTCAAACTGCCAGGAGAAAAAGAACAGCTATCGGGCCCTTAACTCTCCTTTTCACCCTGGGTTCCCTCTCCCTGTACGATGCTAACTGAAGTCTGTTGGAGGAATCCAGTGATATGTGTTGCTTTGTGTTTCCTGAAGGTCACTGATTTGGGGGGAACTGAGCTGCCATCCTCCTCACAGAGCTGCCTGCTGGTGATCACGACTTAAGGAGGGGGGCCATTGATAGAGCGCCTTTGTTCAAAGCCGGGCATGGAATTGTATTCAGAAAGGTGCAGCCGTCCCTCCAGGGAAGCAGAGGAGAAAATGAGATTTAATGCGTCTTAAACAAGCTCTTGTTGAAGACGATGGAGCAAGATTGATTCCAAGATACTGAGATGAGTCAGCTTGCTTCAAAACGTTACCAACAGCCACTTTAAACATTAATTAGGTAGCTGGTTTCTAAGATCTGGAAGAAGCGGAGGGTTTTGTTTAAGCCAGCTGTTTCACCTCAGAGGAAGGGCATCTCTAGCTCAGGACTTGTAAATGGGCCTTTTGGATAACTGGGAAAGAATTTGTCCTTTGGGGGAGAGGGCAACGAAGAATGCAAGTGATTCTCAGGGAGAAGGACGAATGTGACAGCAGTGCCCTTTTGTGTACGTGTTGGTCTGTGACTTTGTGTAAGTTCTAGAACTTTTTGGTCTTATGACTCCTTTGTACTTTTAGGAATTATTGAGAACTCCAAAGAACCTTTGCCAATGTGGCTTATATATATATATTTTTCCCCCAACCATTTTAGGAATTAAAACTGAGAAACTTGAAAGTGTTTGCTGATTCATTAAAAGATGGTAATAATCCCATTATATAGTAATATAAGCATTTTTATTTAAAAAAACTAGATCTTTCCCCCAAATAGTGAAAAGGGTGTTACCGTTTTGTAATTTTGCACATCTCTTTCATGCCTGGTTTCATAGCTGACACTTGGATTCCCACGTCTGCTCCTGCACACAGTCTGCTGTGATGTGTTGTTTGGGTTGAAGTACATGAGGAGAATCTTGCACACACAGGTGTGTAGCTGGAAAAGAGAGGGCCCTGCAGCCGCCAGGAAGGGGCTCGGGGACTCCCACACTTGGAGAACCACTGTCCTGTAAAGTTGTTTGGAAGAATTTATGAGTGGTGAGCTTATTAGCGATCCTGATTTTTCTCTTTTTCATTTCTGTACATTTTGTACAGTGAGGATGGATCACTTGTGCAAACTGTAAATGAGGAAGAGGAAGAAGCGTAAGTCTGTTGAGGAAAGATCACAAAGGCCCAGGAAACCCAGGCAGAAACGTTTATACTTGGGAAACCAGGGAGCCACTGTGATTTCTCTTACAGGAAAATGGCTTGTTAAACCTTCTATTGGGGAGTAAGTGGATTAGAATTGGCAGAGAGGAGCAGCTTCGGAGGTGATGCAGTAATCAGGGGGAGAGGTGAGGTGGGGCGGGGCTCAGATATTGGCAGAAAAGGAAAGGAAGTTTCAAAACCTGAAAGCCATTTCAGAGGCAGAATTACCAGGACTTACATATATGGAATAAAGGAGAGGAAACAATCAGAGATAACTAAGGGTTTTCAAGTCCGAAACATTTGAAGAATATTTTCTCCCTTACATCCAACCTTTAACCTATTCTGAAAATTATCCTAATTAACTGAAGTCATATATATATATTTTGTTTGTTTGTTTCAGAGTTAGCCAGCCCATTCCAGGGCTTTAGGAGAAAGTCAACACACTTCCCAGCCGGAATCGATCCCAATTATTTCCAGAAGAAAGGGAAGACCTATGATGCCCCTGGAGAGTTGGTACCTATGACGTCCCAGGAGGCGTCCTTGCTCACTTCCTGGGGGCCCCGCAGGCAGTGAAGGGCAGTGGGTCCAGTTCCCCCGTGCGCTGGACGCCTGTGGTCCTCCTCGTATGCACTCCAGCACCCCCATCAGCTCCCTCTTCTCCTTCACCAGCCCAGCAGTGAAGAGACTGCTTGGCTGGAAGCAAGGAGATGAAGAGGAAAAGTGGGCGGAGAAGGCTGTGGACTCTCTAGTGAAGAAGTTAAAGAAGAAGAAAGGAGCCATGGATGAGCTGGAGAGGGCCCTCAGCTGCCCGGGGCAGCCCAGCAAGTGCGTGACGATTCCCCGCTCCCTGGACGGGCGGCTGCAGGTGTCCCACCGCAAGGGTTTGCCCCACGTAATTTACTGCCGGGTGTGGCGTTGGCCCGACCTCCAGTCTCACCACGAGCTGAAGCCGCTGGAGTGCTGTGAGTTCCCTTTCGGCTCCAAGCAGAAGGAGGTGTGCATTAACCCCTACCACTACCGCCGGGTGGAGACGCCAGGTGGGTTTTCTTCATGAGGTCATGCTTGTTATAAAAATTAAGGGGGCGTGTCCCCGCCGATGGAGCGTGATGGAGCGCCACTGGGATAAGGACCCCCCTCCCTGGAAGAGGGGGAGGTTCATTTTGGAGGAACTAATGCAAAATGTTGTGGTCAGAAAAATCTGGACAGAAGCTGTTTCATTTCAGGATGTGTGTGAGTTTTGTGTGATTTTGAAAAGTGCAGTTTTGTTTTGATGTATTTTGGAGTCATCATCCAGTTCTTGGAAAGTCTTACTGTGGCCTTGACATGATCAACTATAAAAAACTAAACATCCACGTTCCCGTCCTCTCTCTCTGAACTCACCTGTACTGAATGAAACTGCTGCCACTCTCTCCGGGCTCAGGTAAGTGAAGGCAGCTCATCTCTGGGTCTGAAAACAGACCATGGAAGAGTTGCTGGAAATCTTTCCAAGACTGGAAACAGCGGTGGGTAAGGAAGATGGGCAGCTGTTCTTCGATATGACTTTAAATATAGGAAAGTATTGTTCCTAAAACTCTTCACACACCTCAGTGTGTGTATACATATATTTCATACTCACATACCCCCTTTTGGAGAAGTCTGGTGTTCGTCTGTGTTCCTCTGCACTGGCTATAACAATTTGGCTGCATTTCCCTTTGGATTGAGTGTTCCTGTGGCTACAGGGATGCAGTTTTTCTGGGAGCCTCCTCTCCCTGATTGGCCGTCTGCCCCGTTCCAGGAGACCAAAGGGCTGGCACACGAGATCTGGGAAGTGGCCCATGTCCATTAAGAGGCGGTTCTGTCTAGGAAGGTAGGCAGACAGTGGTGGGCATCCAGCCTGCTGCCTGGCTCCCGGGTTCAAGTAGCCTTACAGCAGTCCTGGGTAAGTCGTGCCCAGCCTGTAGCAGTCTTAGCTGGTGACCTTTCAGGGTCCCAAGTCTTGCCATCATGTTGTAAAACTGTTGTCAAGGAGATCACCTTCCTGAGTGCGGATGCTTCTAAAAGTCACATCATCCGGGATACAGGATGAGACTGTGGTGAAAAAGGCTCACGTTCTTGGTGAGCCTGATGTACCTTCCGCAGGTCACGTAGGTCTTTGTTTTCTTCCCTTCCTTCCTGTTTCTCTCTGGGCTTTATTTGCCGGCTTTAAAAAAAAAAAAAAAGTCATTGATGTCTGAGGATTTCGCTAATTTATATTGCCTTCATCCTTTCTTCCTCGCCTCAATCTGTATTTTAGTTTATAGTTCACATTATTTTTTGGCAGTTCTGTTAGTTTCCGCTGTGCGATTTAGGAGTAAGAATTGTTTTCCCTTTGAAGCATGTTGGTCCATTGCCTTCTGCTGTCTAGCGTCAGTGACAGGAAGTCATGAGTCAGTTTCTCATGTCCTTGTAGGTGACTTTGAGGCGAGCTTCTGGAAGCTTTTAGAATACTCAGTTCGTCCTTAGATGTTTGAAATTCAAGATGGTATGACCAGGTCTGGATCTTTTCCCATTAATCAGGCTGTCTACTCTGTGGCTCTTTTCACTCTAATGACATAGATCTTCTTTCGCTCTGAGACAATTTCATTTTTTTTTATTGAAGTATAGTTGATTTATACTGTTACGTGAGTTTCTGGTGCACAGCAGAGTGATTCAGTTATACATAAACATATAAAAAAATATGGAATGCTTCACAAATGTGTGTATCATCCTTGTGCAGGGCCTTGTCGACCGTCTCTGTGTGGTTCTGGTTTTAGTACGTGTGCTGCCAGAGCGAGCACCGGCTCTGACACGTTTTCTTCTGTTGTTTCTTTGATCACTCCCTCCCTTTCTCTGCTTCTCTTTCTGAAACTTATGTTGGTCAGAGGTGACCCCTCAGCAGTTCTCATGGGGTCACTTCTTGCTGCCAAGCCTGGTGACACTTGAGAAATCAGTAGGAGTCAGGAATGCCTAGATTTTGCTTTCCCTTGAGAATGGCATCTGTTCCTGCTTTTGTATAGACTCAGGACCAAGGACACTCACGTTCTTCTTAAAGTGCGAAGCCCAGAAGGAAACATACTAAAATGAACAGATTTTATTTGTAAGTTCTCTATTGATGCTTCTCTTTTACTTATTCACTTGTATTATTGTTCACCGTTTATCTTTTCCTTTAGAACTTTTCTTTACCTTTAGATCGTTCTGGTAAAGACAAGTAGAATGTTTTTACTTAACCAGCCCTTCTGAGCCTAGAAATGTAGCCTGGTCATCTAAATAATTCAAGGTGGTTTCTGAAGTAAAACTATTCTGGACATTACTTGGAGTTTCATTGCAAGCAGTAGAAACCAATTTTGCCATTTAAAAAAAAAAAAACTTTATTGGCTGAGTCAAAGGAAGACGTGCATGATTCCATCTCCAGAAGGCCAGGTAATAGAGCGGCCTGGCAACTTCTGGGGTAGGAATGAATAGGCAGTTTCTTTTTAAAGTGTTGACGTCAGAACGATTCCCCTATGAACTTTTCGTTCATTGTGGCACCCAGCCTAAGATTCAGGCTGCTAGGAGCAAAACCATTGCTTTGGCTTGATTTCACAAACTCCCTTTTTGGGAAGAGATGAGACCTTCATTGACAAGGTCACAATAAGCACAAAGAATGATGGACAGGCAGTTCCCGAAGGAAAAACAGAATTTTATCGTCAAAAAACAGAGCCCAAAACAGCCAGCATCCCCTCTATTGGGGGCGGATGAGCCAGCGTTCAGCTCTAACCCACTGGTTCCTTTCTCCTCCCAGTGCTGCCTCCTGTCCTGGTGCCAAGACACAGCGAGTACAACCCCCAGCTGAGCCTGCTGGCCAAGTTCCGCAGCGCGTCCCTGCACAGCGAGCCGCCCATGCCGCACAACGCCACCTACCCCGAGTCTTTTCAGCAGCCTCCGTGTGCCGCCTTCCCGCCCTCGCCCGGGCCCGCCTTCTCCCAGTCCCCCTGCACCGCCGGCTACCCCCACTCCCCGGGGAGCCCTTCCGAGCCCGAGAGCCCCTACCAGCACTCAGGTCAGTGAGAGCTGCCGTCCGCGGGGGACAGTCGTTGGGGGGGCCCTCAGCATCGTCATCTCTGTCTCTCACATTTGTATGGAGTGTACAGTTCACACAGCCCTCTCCCGTGGTTGGTCGGACCCTGCCCCCCGTCTAAAATGATCAGGACTGTACCCTTTCTGGAGCAGTCATCAGTTTCTTTTAATAAAATATGGAATATCCTGAGCTAACAAGTTCCTCTGGGGCGTGCAGAAGTGCATTGGGGCTGGTTGTTGCTATCCCCTCATTCGTTAATTCCTACGCTCATGTATTTAACAGGAATTTATTGAACTCTCATTATCTGCCAGCATTGCCTTTGGGTGCTTGTTCTGGTTCTGATCCCCTGGAAGTTCTCAGAAACGAAATGGATTTGAACAGCATCCCTGGGAATTTCCAGGGATTTTTTTTTAAGGAATTAAAAATAAGATTATAAAATACTTCTCTAACGGAAGTAGGAAGACGGCCTGAGAGCAAGCAATGTGGGGGATCAGCGCAGGCTTTTTCTCTCGCTGCCTCTTTCAGCAATCCAGGGGAGTCCCTTCCTGCAGAAGGTGGACATGGAGTTTCAGTAGGGCAGAGAGGGGGGCCCAGCTCCAGCTGGCACATTCTCCCTTTTAGCTACCGGAAGCCAGCGCACGCAGCATCAAGAGATAGAGCTGGTCACTAAGCTCATTACAGAGAAGGTTTAGCTGTCTCTGTTTTGAAAGCCAGATAACAGACTTCTGCATTTGAGAAAAGCTAGACTAGCTCCAAGATTTGAAAATCTCATCATGAAGTCATTTGAACTCCATAACTCGTAAGTAGGAAGGAAAAGGAATCAACCCTTTAGTGAGGAGCTCAGGACAATCATCTTCTCCTGGAGGATTGTCCTGATGTCACGACAGAATGGCCTCTTTAGTGGGGGGCAGGGTATAGCTCAAGTGGTAGGGTGCGTGCTTAGCATGCACGTGGTCCTGGGTTCAATCCCCAGTACCTCCTCTAAAAATAAATAAATAAACCTAATTACCCCTCCACCAAATCTCTTAAAAAAGAAAAAAGAATGGCCTCCTTACAATTCTGGTCTCTCTGCAGCAGTAACACTACCCACCAAACCAAACCCAGGAGTTTAACAGCAGAGAGGTTGGACCAGGCTGTCTCTGTGTAGTCAGTCTGTCAGTTGGACGTTCCTTTGTTTCACTGCTTTCTTTTAGTTGACACACCACCCCTGCCCTATCAGGCCACCAAAGCCCCAGGGACCCAGAATGACCGATCTGTAGATGCCACAGCTGATAATCATAGCTGTTTTCCTAGTATTTCCTATTACCACCCCCGCTTCCCTAAAACAAATTGAAAAAAAAAAAAAGATAACAAAATGTGCTGACCTGCTAGTTCACATGTGCTTTAAGGGGCGGATGGCATGGTTTTGCATTTTAACTGTGGCATTCCTCTGTAGCATAGAGTGAATGTTTTGTGTGTCATCTTGGTTGGTAGAATAAGTACATTTTAACTGAACATTTACAGGTTTGTAGTCCTTGATGTTTTAGTGTGAAATTAGGTATTTAACGAGTTAGCGATTTGGTCCCATCTATGTCTTTACTATATATAACAGATTTATGGTGGTGTCCTTTATTTGGCTTACAAGGGGTGCTCTTTGAAATATATATACATAGGATTTTTACATAATTTTTTGTGTCTTATGATAGGCTAGATAAATGTTG
Source organism: Vicugna pacos (assembly GCF_048564905.1). NCBI lineage: Eukaryota > Metazoa > Chordata > Mammalia > Artiodactyla > Camelidae > Vicugna > Vicugna pacos. The sequence goes on along the minus strand of NC_133000.1, from coordinate 10,544,070 downwards.
CTCAACTTTAATGTTCATACAGACCATCTGATGATCTTGTATACATGCAGGTTTTGATTCCCTAGGTCTGGGGTGGGCTCCAAGAATCTGCATTCCTAACAACCCCCCAGGTGATGCAGGAGCTGCAGTCCCAGGAACCACACCGAGTGGGGAGGGTCTAGAGGAGTTTACTATTAAGCTTATCCTAGAATGAATACGTGAAGGCCTGTTTGTAAATCACATGACCACTCCCTAATTTATCTCTTTCATAAATTTGTATTTTAGTGCATATAGGGACACACTCTAGATATAAGAATTACTAGGATATTCAAAGAAAAGAAAGATACTATAATCAATAGAAAAGCAGAGAAAGAGCATGGGTGGCAAAGAAAGAAAAAAAGAAAGAAAAAAGGAAAGAAAAAAGGAAAGAAAGAAAAAACTCTGAATTTTTGTTACTGGCAACTTAACTTCAAAAAATTTGAGGTGAGACCAAAACATTCTTGGATTTCCTGATGAAACAGATCTCTCTCTTTAAAGTATTTTTAATGCCATAAAATAACGAAGCATCCTGTATGTACACAAAGGAGAATGTGAGTCTACGTGGAACCTTTTTTTTCATTCTTGAATAATTTAAAGTCCTATGCAGTATTTTTGGTTTGGTTTTTCTCATATCCAAACAATTATTTTCTCATCTTTAGGTTGTTAGAAAGGGATGCTCTTTGCCACAGGGATTCAGTTTGGCGCAGTAACGGTGACACGTCTCCCATCTGCAGAGATGAGGTTACTCGCCAGCCTTCCTTTGGGGGAAGTTGTGTTTCCTTTAGCGGCGTGAGGCTGACATGGCTCTGTTCATGTCATTGTTGCCTGCCCCCTCGATGCTCGTGAGCATGTTTACAAATGCTCCAAGTGTGGGAGTCACGAGGACGCTGCCCCTGCGCCACAGGTACGAGGACCAGGCGAGCTGACTGCAGACAGCTTCTGTGAAAGAGACAGATTGGAAAAGATCGCACGGCAGCCTGCCTGGTCTTGCAGCTAGCTTTCTGGTGATCAGCAGCGTCCTCAGCTTCCCGTGGAGCCGTGAGCTGGGAGGCCTGCGCACGACAGTAGTGATGTGCTGTCTGGTTCGTTTTCTCTCAGATTTCCGGCCAGTTTGCTACGAGGAGCCGCAGCACTGGTGCTCCGTCGCCTACTATGAACTGAACAACCGCGTGGGGGAGACGTTCCAGGCCTCCTCCCGAAGCGTGCTTATCGACGGATTCACAGACCCTTCCAACAACAGGAACAGATTCTGTCTTGGACTTCTTTCTAATGTGAACAGAAACTCAACGATAGAAAACACCAGGAGACACATAGGAAAGGGTAAGAGTGACTACGTAATTCCTTCCGAATGTTCCTCGGGGCTAAAACGTGGAAATAGAAACAAGCCTTGGATTGGCTGCGTGAGCCAGTGGGGTGACCGCAGGGCCGGGAGCTGGGAGACCGTTGTTCTGGGTTATTGTTGGCAACAGCGTGGGCACTTTCAGGGCTTAGTCTCTCCACCTCTGAAGTCAGCGCAGCATCTCTTGGGGTGGGCGGTGTGGGACGGGTATTAGGAAGACAGCCAAGATGAGGACTGAGAAAGCAGGCTGAAACTGCTGAGTGGAAGTGTTAGGAGTTACTTTTGAATTGCCCCAAATGCACACAGGACAGCTTCTGAAGAAGAGGGGGTCTGGCTGGTGATTATTTATATCAGGTGAAGTTGCCTTTAGAGACCGAGAAGCTCGGTGGTTAAAAAACCACGACTTATTTCTGTTCGGAAACCTTTGGTAGGTGATTGGGTTCTCCTGTGTCCAGGTGTGGTTACAAGAGCTGAATAAACGCAGGGCTCACTTGGGGTCTGGCTGTGATGCTTTCGGAGTCCGTCTCATTGGCGTGATCAGTCCCAGCTGAGCATGAGGACTGGTTGAGGCTCTTTAAGTTATTTTCTTTTCTGTTTGAATGGTTGGCAGTGTCCGAATGATGCCTGCTTGTCCACTGTTATGCTCTGGAATCCCAGATGTAAGGAGCCTTCAGAGTCAGCTGATCTTTTCTGTCCCCATCCAGCACTGAGACCACCTTGGGAGGGAGCCGCGAGCCTTTTCTTTCAGATTTCCGGGGAGATCCATTATTTCCCTTGTGATGCTTCCTGTGTTCTTCCTAACGTACCTCCTAGGTGCCTCCTCTTGTAAACCTGAAGACCCTTGATTAGAAACACGTTGAATTTGTTCCGTGATGTTGATTCTTAATGGTGACTGACTGTTTCATCCTGTATCTTTCCATAGTTGCTTTGAGGTGGCTTACAGGAAACCTTTGTGGTTAAGTGATAAATGCAAAATAGAAAATGAGAATCTGGGGGTAAATAAATGGGGGAGAAGAATACAGGTATGGCATTGTGATTGTGATTGTGACTAAGATTTGCCTCTGGCCTTCCTGACAGGGAAGTCAGAAAAGGGAAACTTATATGTAATGTAATTTTTATCCCAAAAGGGGAAAATCTGTAGCCTTGCAACAGTTCACTGGTGCAGGGGAATCAAATCTTTGACTTTGACCTCACTAATAACAAAGTGCTTTAAACAGCCATTAGCGAGTTAGCGCTGGAATAGCAGAGGCAGAACCCAGCAGAAGCTGGACCGCTGCGTTCTAACATGAAGTTTGTCCGTATTCCTCCTTGAAAACCAGGCACACCACTTGAACTCTTTCGAATGACTGATAACTACCCCCATGGATTCGCCAACCTGTGTGAGGGACCCTGGCTGACACTTACACATATTAACTTTTACAGTCAGCCTACAAGTTAGGATTTCTTAGTCCCTAGTTACAGATGAGAGAACAGAAGCTCAGAGAGCTCAGTCGCTTACCCACGGCCCCACGAGTGATGTCGGGACCCGCACTGTGGCTCTGTCTTTTAGGCCCAGTTGTTCCCTCCTGCTGGAGGGGAGGGACCCACCTGTTTTTCTGTCCCTCTTAGCTCACTGGTCGAGGAATCGAATCTTTCCACGTGGAATGAAAATACTTACCATAAGCCACAGCTGCGACATGCCATAAGCAGCTCTGAGGTGTTGAAATTAAACCCAGATAGTACTAAAGTGATGACATTTTACAGTGATTTATTTGCAAATGTAAATCGGAGAAGATTTTACATTTTCCTTACATGACTTCTAGACAAGGAGACCACACTGAGCGACACAGAGCCCTGTGGGAGGCTCATAAGGGTCTTTATAGAAAAAAGGTGAGGAACTGTGACATATCATACCTCTCTTGTGACTGCACAAAATAAAGCAAAGGTTATTTCCTGATGGTTTGGGAATGATGAATGATGTAATAGCCAGTTTGGACCAGTGGAGTATAAAACATGCCTGCTTTTTTTAGAGTGGCTTTTAGGATAGCCCTGATTTCCGAATAATAAGGAAAACCGCAGTTTTGAATTGACGGCATGTGCGTGCGTGTGCTCTTAAGGTAGTTGAGGTTGGATTATATTTCTTAGAAATGCACGACTTAATATAATCATCACCAATAGTACTGTCATTTCTGAGCACCGTGATTTGTGCTGTAACTGAAGTCAGTGGCATTAACCCTCACAATGAGCCTCTGCCAGGTTCTTGGCGTGAAATTGACACGTGGAGGGGGACAGGCACACTTCTTTGCAGCTGTAGACATGCAGCACTGATCCTGTATTGAAGCTGTTCTTTCCCTAGTGGAAGAGAGAGGGGGGTCATTATAATAATTAATACCCGAGGCGTTAGCCCCAGGTACTGTCCTCATGGGGCAAGCCAAGACTTTTCTGAACATAAATATCATAAATTCTGAATCATCGAATTGCTTTTGGAAGAAATTTTTCATCTTTTTATGAATCTGTATTTTCTCACACATCTGAAGTTTTCTGTGGGGTTCTAGTATACTGCGCTTCCCTGTTTTATGAAAGGAATTATCCGGAGGCAACGGTTTGGTCTGTCAGTTCTTTACTGATCTGGGGATTGCTTCCTCTCCCAGTGGACTTAGTTTCCATCTTTCAAAATGTCCTTCCCATTCTGCCTTTGAATATGGACAAGGTTTCTTATCCTTGAAAAAGCAAATCCTAAAACATTTTAACACAGAATGTCTTACTGTTGCAGTCGTTACATATGATACTGCAGAACTCTTAATGTCATGAGAAAATCTTTACAGCATTTTAATACATGAAAAAAAGTTATAAGAGATCCTGTAGAGAGTCTGATCCCAATTTTGTTTAAAAATGCACATAAAAGGTTGGAAGGTATATAACAAACGTTAGCTTTATTTGTGGGCTGTGGGTTTGTGGCTGATTTTTATTCTTTGCGTCTCTGTATTGTCTAAATTTTCTCTGGCGGGCTTTCTTGCTCTTGCAAGGATGGGGTGGGCCCTGGCGTGTCCAGGCGTGCTCGGATCACTGCAGCAGTACTGGGAGAGGAAACCACGCTGCAGCCCAGCCCAGAAGAGTCATGAGTGTGTGAGGCAGTGTGGGGCATTCGTTGAGTTCTGCTTGGTCACCACATTGTCCAGAGAGACTTAAAGTCTTCAAGAACAGATTTAGGGGACTGGCTTTGTTCCCAGTGCAGAGGCAACTTTGTGTGATTTGGAAGGAACCTCTTACTCAAGAGAAGTTACTGCCATCTGCTGGAGAAGTTTTGTAATAATTGTACAAATCTTAGACTGGGACACACCCTGGGGTTGTGAAGTGCACAGCTGCAGGGACAGTCCTGGGACGGGACCACCTCCATCCTCTGGAACAAAGCCCTGGTGTAATCTGGAAATCTTACGTTTATATTATTATTTTGATTGTGCATTAAAATCGTTTTTATTTTGGAAAATTTCAAAGATATGCAAAAATAGAGTCACATAGTAAATCTTCATATTACCGACTCCAGCCTCACCGAGTCCCATTCTGACTATTCTTTTCCTCTGTCCCTCCATGATATTTTTATGAGAATATTTTAAAGCAAATCTCAGACCTCATATTCTTTCTCCTGTATATTTAAGTATGTGTCTAACTACATAAGGAATTTCTAAAAGTATCATCATTATCCTCAGAAATATGTGCTTTCTTAAAGTTCCAGATGATCTTTACAATCAGCCAGATTTTAAAATAGTTGTGCAGGGGAAGATCGGTTACAAACTCCAGGGAAGGTGTTGAGTTTGTGCTCGTAAGTTCAGGATTTTTTCTATGCAGAGTGGAGAGGCATCAGGGGTCTCTGATCAGGCCAGTGGGGTAATGAGCTGTACTTTCCATGGGGTTATTTTTCCCTCCCTCCCACTCAGGAAGGGATCCATGCATGCTCCTTCCACTTTGGGATGCTGACTTCCCCCTCTGACTTTTAGTAGATTCCACAGCATCGGGACCCGCTCACCAGCCTAACCAACCCGCTCTCCTCCCAGCCTCCCCTCCGTCATTGCTCTCATTCGAGGCTGCAGATGACCACCAGAAGGAACCTTCAGTCTGGCTCAGGAGACCCAAATCAAACCCAAAGAGTCCTATTAACCACAGCCCAGGGCTCCAGACTCCCTATTCTCCTAAAAGGTGGGTGCAGGCACACACAGAGGGAAAGGTCAGATTAAGAAAGATGCAGCCCAGGAAGAGATGTGGTCCGAGGTGTAGGTGGAACTTGCCTGAGGACCACATTGCCTGACTTGTCTCCTATGGCACCGTCGTTTACCATTACTGCTCTCTGTCCTCTGTGGCGAGCGGGGAGCATCTCACACATGTGGTTTAAAGCCACTCTTCTGGCCTGTCAAATGGATGCAAGTAAAATCACTTGCCTACTGGACTCTAGGTGCTGCTGTCTCTAGCCAAAACCCAGCCCCCATTCACACCTTGTCCTGGTGCTCAGGGCAGGCTCCAGTTTCTCCAGGCGCATCCCGTGGGCTCTGCTCCCTCTTCTTGCTCAGGATCCTAAACTGCTGCCCATTGGCCAGCCTCTTCTCTGCTTTCTGTGCTCTGCCAACTTGTCTGTGGTTGCAGGTAAAATTTTAACAGGATTGAAAATCATCCCCTGAATAATGACCAGAGTCAGATAACAAAAATCTTATCTGTTCTCCTTAATAGGTTCTGGAAGGATTATACATTTGAAGGTGATTCAGTTCAAAGACATCCTGCACACTTAGCAGCCCCATGCTCTGACTTTCTCCACCTGCTCTCTTTGAAAAAACCACAGCCACCCCAGAGGCAGGCTTTCCCTGGGCGTCCTTAAAGGAAGTCAGCTTGGATTTGCCCCACCTCCCCCTCTACCTGTGGGTCCAGCCTAAGAACTAGGTCCCAGCCAATTAGGACCATCCTTCTGCTGACTTCTCACTCCAGGGCCACAGTGTCAAACCCCAGGCTGTCTAGGCGGTGAGAGAGGAAACTTGGCCTGAAAATCAAAACCTGTGCTTCCTCTTTGTGACCCTGGGTCTGTTTCTTCAGACAGTTTTGGCGTCTGTGGTTAGGATACGTGATACTGAAAACCATTCTTTCCCAAGCTTGTATTAAGGGAAAGGAGATGGGAAAAGGCAGCCATGAAGCTGGCGGGCAGTAGTCACCTGTGACGCAGAATTGCCTCCACTGATGCTCAGATCCTGACAGGCTGAGCGGCTCTGTCAGCACCGTTTCCTGAAAGCAGAGCCCTGCAGCTTGGGCTCCGGGAACCCCTGGAGGTCTGCATGCTCTACTGTTTTAAAATTTTGTATTTTCATTTTTAAAAGAGCTATAATCTGTCACTCTCAGTCTATTCAGGACCATTTCTGCAAACCCCTTGTCACTGCACGGTGAGTATATTTACAATCACGTTGATGCTAGCTTAGTGCTGGAGAAGTCTGTTTCTGGTAAAAGGTTGGACAGTGATCGTTCTGGTGTTTAGTCCTCACTAGACCAGAACATCTTCCTTGTCTCTAACCCCAGGCCCTTGCTGTCAATTTATGTTGAATCTTAAACCCAGACGTTTGGAGGGAAAGCATCAACTAAAGTTTACAGGGAGCGGCAGCGTCCTCAGGATGCTCTTTGCCGTTTAGCTCCAAGAACATGAGACAAAGGAGCATGGACTGCATTTGGATTGTGAGTCTTTATATGCTATCTGAAATGGTGGCATGAATGTCACTGTCCGTGTAGGTAAAAAAAAAAAAAAAGCATTGTTTCTATGGTCTGCAATGGAATGCCATAAGCTTTAAAAGGGAATAGTTCTCTTTGAGGTATGTATTGAGAAAAATGGATTTACAGTTGTTGGTAAAATACAATTTAAACTTCTTGCTCCCTCTGAAGTGGACTTAGTGTATGCACCTAAGTAGCATTTCTATGGTATCATCTGCGTCCAGTTCTTGTTTTCTAAATCTGCATATGTACCTGAAGGACTCTCTGATGTTTTCTACGTTATGCATTTATTTTGCATCTAATATGAGATCTTCCTTTTAGAATGAACAAGCATGAGATGGAGAGTGACCAGAGTAGCCCAGGGGAGCCCGCATTGTTCTCAGCGGTGATTGTAAACCGGGGTTGCAGTTCGCTTTAAAATGGGCTCATGGGAAAAAATAACAGATTATAATGAAAACAAGTCAGCCTTTGGTGCACGCATTTTACTAGTCTATGATCAGTGATATTAAAATTAACCTCACGGGTGACAGTCATATCTCTTGAGGTTACAGAGCTGGGTGAGAAGGACATGGTGATACATCTAAGCTAAATGCGGGGCTGGCGTTTGAGGACTGTTTCTGCCTCGTAGGTGTGCATTTATACTACGTCGGGGGCGAGGTCTATGCCGAGTGCGTGAGTGACAGCAGCATCTTTGTGCAGAGCCGGAACTGCAACTACCAGCACGGCTTCCACCCGGCCACTGTTTGCAAGATCCCCAGCGGCTGCAGCCTCAAGATCTTCAACAACCAGCTGTTTGCTCAGCTGCTCGCTCAGTCCGTCCACCACGGATTTGAAGTCGTCTACGAGTTGACTAAGATGTGCACTATCCGGATGAGTTTTGTCAAGGTGAGGAGTACCTGCTTCCTGACTGTAAGGTAGAAAATGAAAAATAAAACGAAACCGAAAGCGCCCTTCAGTTGACGTGGCAGTCAGACAGCCCGTGCAAGTAGACAGCATTTGGGGGGTGGGGGGGTGTGGCTCTAATTAATTGTTTTTCAGAAGAGCTCCTCTATGAGTTTGAAATCTCTTGCTTAGCAATTTTAAGAAAATTCTTAAGCGTATTACTTTTGGAGGAAAACCAAGTTGAGATAGTTATCTGACTTTTTTTTAATGCAGAAGATAAAGTAACAATAATAACTGTATAGGACTTAATGCTACAGAGGTTTTTCCATCCCTTAAATTGCTAAGCACTATTGTCACTCACCAAATGTTGGCCAATTTCTGAATCAAATAAGACACTCTCCTTACTCTTACAAAGCATATAGGCGAACGGAGGAGATAATATTTACAAATAAGCTACAAAGCAGACAGAACTGACTCTAAGATAAGATAGTGTGATTTAAGTGCTGTTTTATAAAGGTTTAAACAAGCTGGGATAGAAACATTATGGAAGGTATGATTAATTCTGAGACAGTAGTAGTAGATGTTCTGTTTATATCTGTTGAATTTCTCAAATTAGATCTTGTTAAAGTTGATGTGAAGGTTGGAGAACAGAGGAAGGTACTTAGTGGGAAGGAAAACCAAACTGGATTTGCACATTGACACTAAAGACCTCAGTTTCATTGTCTACTGTTTCATCTCTTGCAAAGCACTTGCAAATAATGCTAATATTTCAAAATCTGAACTTGTTTATCAAACTATCAGTTTTCGAATTGTCACATATCCATCTAAGGAATCAGTATGGCTTGTTCCAAATTTTTTTAAAGTGAAATTTATTTATTAAGCTTTTAAAATTACTATGAAAAATAAGTGGGCTGTTTTTCTTATATCTATTATATTTATAATTTTAGTAATTATTAAAAAATAAGAATCAAAAATAGTTTCCAATTTAAAAAGTCTCCTTGAACCCATTTCTTTCATGGTGACAAAGCACTTTTTTTTCAGATTTACTGTTAAACTTTAAAAGCACTTTCACACTGTAAGGCAGTTAACAAATATCTGAAAATCTTTTCAAATGTTTTGATGCTTTATAGCCAGCAGAGGGCATTAAATTGCTAGTAATGAACAGTCATTTGAATTTTCTAAATTAGGATGAAATGCCAATATCTCAAAGGTAATTATTTCACTAAGATAAGCTTGCATAAAAATCTGATTTTTCTAAGATCAACTAGATGTATTTCTCAGATTGCAACGTTTAAATTCATAAGCTACACAGTTCACAGGAAAGAAACTGTTACTCATATTGCAGGGACTTTAAAAAAATAAATCCTTAGCAAATATAACTACAAATAATAAGTTTAAAGAAATCTAAGAGTTCCCATCAGAAGAAAAAAAATTGCAATCATGTGAGGTGCTTAATGTTGATGAAACTTATTATGGTAATCATTTCAAAACATATGCATATATCAGACCATTATGTTGTGCACCTAAAGCTACTAGTGTTGTATATCGATTACATCTGAATAAAAGTGGAAAAAGGAAGACTTAAAAAGAATGTAAAATATCTTATTGATAATTTCATAATGATAGGATCATATTTTGGTTTTACTGGGTTGAATAAAATACATAATTAGAATTTAAATAAAGAATAAAAGAAATTATAGATGACTAAACACCGGTGGCTACCACTGGGAGGTGATGGACTAGACTAGATCATCTTCAAAGTCTCCTTCAACTCTGATTTTACTGATTCTAGGATGAATTCAGTCAGTCGACAAGTATTTACTGAGCACCTACCTTGTGCCGAACCAGGCGCCATTCTAGGCGTTGGGATACAGCAGTGATTACTCAGAGGTCTCTGCCCCCGTGGAATCAGCACTCTGGTAGGGAGAGACAGACGATAAACAACAGCTGTAACACAGGAGCTGAGTGGAAAGAGAAGGGTAGAACAGGGGAAGGGGACTGGAGTGCTGGGGAAGGGGTGGGTTGCATCTTTTCAGAAAGGTGGTCCGGGTAGACCTCATCAAAAAGGAGACACATCAGCGAAGACTTGAAGGAGACAGCAGAGTCATTTATAAAGATGTTTGGGGGAGGAGCAGTAGACTCGGAAGGAAGGGTGAGCCCTGGGGCAGCATGCCAAGGAGGCTGCCCATAAGATGGGGCGCAATCACTCTTGGCTCCGTTCTTGCTTTTCAGGGTTGGGGAGCTGAGTACCATCGCCAGGATGTCACGAGCACCCCCTGCTGGATTGAGATCCACCTTCATGGACCACTGCAGTGGTTGGACAAAGTTCTGACTCAAATGGGCTCTCCCCACAACCCGATTTCTTCAGTGTCTTAACGGTCCTGTCTTAATCCACATTTCTATAGAATAGATGCTGTTGCAGGCAGTGGCTTATATCATTTCAGATTTGCAACTAACTGAAGTTTCTGCTTACAGGTGTAAATACATATAATATATACTACTCCTATTTTGTATCACCATGTGTTTCGTGCTTTCTGGTTAACTTGGTGCCAGTCCGATGCGATTTGAAAAGCAGGTTTGTCCCGCCTGTGTTCTAGTAAAGCAGCTTCTTTTCTGGGAGAAAACAAATGAGAGGCAACTGCGTGGATAGTGTTTGAAGGGTGTTGGCAGAATAAAGGCAGCTTTCAGCAGCCGCGTCATATAAGGCATGTTGTGTGGCTAGTCCAGAAAAAAACACAGTAAAACTGTTCATGTTGCAGAAATCAGGAACTTAGCAGCACTAGAGCAAATAACACTTGAAAACAAAACAAAGCCCTGAGACCCATGTAATTTAAATAACCTCACTTTTAGTGCTACTGGCAAAAAAAAAAAAAAATCAGGCTTGTAAAATCAGTTATGTAAGTCACGTGAACTTTCATTTCTGAAGTTGAAATACCTATAACTGGACTCTCGTGCTGATATGAATGGTACATTCTGAACAGATTTAAACTGTGATTGGAAAAGAGAAACTGTGAAGCTGAGAGTCGTGCTGCCTTGTCACCTACCAGTGCAAAAAAAAATGTCTAATATGGGAAGATAAATACGAAAATAACATGAAATGAGCTATATTCCCAAATTGCAAAATAAGAGCAGAACTTAGTCCACGAATCACCCACGGAGGTGCCTGCTTTCCACGTGGGAGATCAGGTTCCTGTGTCCCTGGTGGTTCATGTCAGGCCGCTCTGCAGCCTTTGGAGTCTGCAGCCGTGTGTGTGAGTCTCGTGTGCAGGAGGAGCAGGTGAAGTACGAGCACTGGACAGAAGCACCAGAGGTTTACTGATACCGCCCCACAGTCCCACGTTAAGTCTCTAGGCGAGGGCACTCTTTTTGCCACACTTTCCTCACATGTTGGCAAATACTAGTTACAGATTACCAAAATCATGTAATGAAGCCTCGGAGAAAATCTAGACACACTGCTAGCATCAAATTTATGAATTATTCAATGTAACATCTCTATTGATTAAATCACCTGCTGACCACATCTGGTAGCCTTTTGTAAAGCTACAGCCTCAAACCTGGAAATAACTTCCCAAATGAAATAATAATTTCATAATCCTTATCATTTCTGGGGAACAGTGGTACTGAATAACAGGACTTTGAGTGAATACGCACACAAAATCCAAAACCTGTTCTTATTTACCCTTGGATGATAAAGAGAGAATTCCCCAAATTTCTAGGTACTTTCCACCCACCAAAAACTTCATTGCTTGGAAAAATATTTCACATCCTCTTAAAAATGTATAATTTAAGAAGGTAATTATGCTTGTAACAGACGGTACTTCAGTGATCCAAGAGGTTTCTTCATTTATACAATTCTGTCTCATCTCTTTCTAGCATTAATGCACATAGTAGTTGTTTCTTGTTAAATTGTATTCAAGGTAGGAATGATCGTGTGAAAAAGATGTGTGAGTGAGCTAGTACTGTCACATCCTGTAATGACTAGTGTTATCTAATAGAAGCTTTCTATATACAATAGAAAATATTACATTTTACACTAAAGCTACGTGGTCCATTTAGCCTTTAGAAACCCCCCGTAGTGTACTGGTTTATCAGCTATGTGTTGTGCACTTGTATGTACCGGGCACAGTGTTCGGTACTGTGGAATCAAACGCAAACGAGACCGTCGCAGCCCTCTGGAGCTGAGAGTCTAGTAGTAAATCAGTAGAACCATCTTCATGTTTTTGAACTTTTAAAACAAAACAAAACAGGTGATCTTTCTTTTGCTTGAAAAAAATGGAATTGATTTCTTAATTAGCTCTATTTCGAAACAGATTTCCCTTCTCTTCTGAGCAGTCAGGTAATGGATAAAGACTTCCTTGGAAAAATGCTGCTTTTCTTCTGTGTCTCAAGGCTGGGTTTTATGTTTTGCTTTTTGTCTCCTTTTGCTTCTTTGTTTTCCAGTAATTCCCCATCTCCCCTCTTCTTGGAAAAGGCGTTAATATGGTGAAGTCTCCCTCATATGAGTACTGTTGCATGAAAGCGCATTAGGTACATTGATTTTTGCTCCAGAGATCAAACAGGGCTTTTTCAATCTCTCCATAAGTGGTCAAACTCATCCTTTGGTAATCTTATACCTTTACAGAATTAATCGGTAATGGTTGCTTATAAACTACATTAAAAAAAAATACTTTGGATTTTTCATGCAGCTTTGAGAAACCAGGACAGAATATCCCAGTGAACCTGAATTGTTTCTTGAAAAATAAATGGTTAAAGTGGTACATGTGCGCCATCACTAGCCTAGTCTCAGCAGAAGCCTTTATTAGGGGACATGAAATTCAGAGAATTTAGAATTGATGAGAAGTTAACCCTTCAGTCATTGTAACGTTTTCACGTTTTAACCAGACGTTGGAATTTTTTTACTGGCAAGGATTGTCAAAAATTGTAATGCAGTATTTGAGTTCAGGCTTCTGTATGTGCTCATTTAGCATTCACTCCCTGAGGAAAACAATCTAAAAAAATGCCATAGCATTTCTTCTATAGGATAACTGGCAACGTGGATGCGCTAAGCTGTTAATTGCATCAGCAACGCCAAACATGTTTCAGGTTGCCACGGACAAGGGTCATGCAACAGAGAATAATAACCTGGCCTGCTCACAAGACCCAGAACATTGTGTTGTTCAAGCCTGTTTTTTGGTGTTATTTTTCCTGTTAAAAAACTGAGATGTGAAAAGTTTGTTTTAGTTAGATGATATTTTAATACCTGCCAGTGCTTTGGAACTGTAAAGATGTCACTTTTCAATACATTTCCTTTATGTTTGTTTGGTTTTTTTGTTTGTTTTTTAACAGTATAAGTCAGAAAAGTTGGACAACAAACTAGCATTTAGAATCTCCTTTTCTTTGTTTTCTAAGGAACTGAATACCCCCATCACAGCAACAAAAGCATTTTATAAATACCACTTGCTAGACTTTAAGCACCGGCTTAACTCTATGTCCCAAATATTTGGTATATATAGTCAACAAAGAAAGCAAAATATAACACACATTCCAGATTTTGTCTTTTCCTGTTATGGATTTAACAGCTGAGCTATATGACAAGATTAGGCGATCCCGGCATATGTTAAGTTCAAATTAATGTAAAACAAACAAAAAAGAAACTTTCTATGTAAGTAATGTTTTTGTTTACTATAGCTAGGCTTCAGTTATCCTTCAAATGCACACTTACACTGTTACCTGATTGTTTATAATAAAGAATGCTATACCTATACGTCTTTTGGCTCATTTTTTTCCCTGCAGACCTCAGAAGGATTCATTGCATTTGGATCCTTAAGATGCTCTTAATCCTATTTTGAAAATGGGATGTTTTTGAAGACCAACACCCTATAGAGAAATTAGGTAACAGTTTCGAATTAAACATCTTGGGATAACTGATGTTAAATACAGAATCTTGACATTACCTTGCAGTAATTTTATTTAATATATTTATTAAGCACATTTCCTACTCTGTATAATAGCATTATTCCCCTGGAGGGATGCACCGTTCCTGAAGGTACTGCGATACCAGGTCAGTGCGTGCAGTGGACGGAGCAAGCTCCTATTCCAATTCCTTGCTCCAAAAATCCATTTAATACATTGTCCTCGGATAGAGAATGTATCAGATATTAAACTGATAAGAACAGATACTACAGTTGATCTTAGCCAAAAGGCCGAGAAGCAATCCTTGCAGTAATTTTAGGAAGGATATGTACAGAAGCTATTTTCCCCTGGATATTAGCAAATATTAAATGATATTCAGTATATAGGAGAGAATGAACAATCTGATTATGGTAAACATCTGTACGTTACTAGATATTACCCATTAGAAAGGTGTTAAAGAAGGCTACTGCGGAAGAACTAAGATGAAATCCAAGAGGAATATGAACATACCTAAAAATGTAAATTCTGTCTTCCCTCCATTTAAATTTTCTGCCAGTCTATAAATGGACGGGGAAAAATATGCAAATATTTTGAGAATACTTAGCCTTTTACCAACTTGATCAAAGTTTTCCTTTTAAATTTTTAAAAAAGAAATGGAGCCCTTTATTCAAAAGAAACAATTTGTGGAATTCCAAAATATAAACATGTGAAAGACAAGCTACTCTGGCTCAGATGTAGGTGGAGGTTATGGTGGATAGGTGGATAATAGCTAGAGAAAGTCAGAAACTGAGGGAGTGTTAATGGTAAGAATACTAAAATTCCTATGTCAATTAGTTACTCAAAAGAAATCGGACTATTTGACAATCTCCGTATTAATTCTATTTTCTAATTCTAGAAAAAAAATGGGAAATTATAAATCAACAGCCATTTGAAAGATCCCAAATTGAGGCCTTTTAAGCCAAGACTGGAAACCCACAAGCCATAAAAGAAGTGTCAGATATGCTGAAATACTCAGAAATTGAAAGCTTATACAGCAAAAGATACTATAAAGACGTAAACAGGCCAATTTCAGAAGTGGATAAAAATGACACAGGGTTAATTTTTATAATAGTCACCAGACTTCTGCACATTGAGTAGAAAAAAGGAGCCTAATGGAAACAGACAAAGGATGTGTCTTAGCAATTCACAGAAGAGCAAATCTAAATAGCTTAACATAGGAAAGGGTGCTCGAATTTTCCAGTATTCAGGGAAATGCTAGTAAGTTTAACAGCGAGTGGTGCACAGCTGTCAGAAAGGCAAAAGTGAGAAAAGAGCAGTCACTCCTACTGCTGGCAAAGATGTGAGGAAAATACATTCTCCCTTGTTGCTGGTGGACACATGAAGTGATACAGCCTGCCGTGGGGAAAGGAATTAACAAGTGGAGTCATCCACACATCATTTCTGTCTGGATTCTTTCACGTGACATTATGGGAGAATCAGCTGTCTCACTGGGTGACTACACTCCCAACCAAAAATTCTATTATGAAGAAAGAAGGGGAAAAGGTTATCAGGAGACTTAGCGGGCTACTAGCTACTCACTGTCTCTTACTGACTTCAATGTATCTTTCTAATTTTTCCCCTTTTCCTAAAGCCTCTTATCAGCTTCTCTGCTCTTCTTGACTCCAGAATAGAAGATGGCTTTGCTGGAAAATGGAAGCTATCAATGACTTCATGTTATTACTGCAAATATGCTGCATCTATACATCCTCTATCTCCTCTAGCCTCAAACAAACTAGCACAGCATCACTCTGCCATATTCTGTCACAGGGCCTGTCTGGATTCAAGGGGGTAGAAAAATAAAATCTGGTTCTTAATAGGCCACATCACGTAAGGCCACATGTGGGAGCTTTTGTTGTGGCCATCAGAGCAGTCTACCATGCCTACCCTGAAAGCATTTGCACAGCTATTTAAAACCACAGTAATTATATATGGAACTGTGAGAAAATAATAAATTGTTGTTTGAAGCCACTAAACTTTCGGGTGATTTGTTATACAGCAATAACTACACAGCTAGGTGTATCAGTTACCTGTCTTAAGAATGCTGCATAACAAACCACCCCACAACTCTGTGGCTTACAATCATAAGCATTTATTATTGTTCACAAGTCTACAGGTCGGCAGGGTGGTTTTGCCAATTTGGGCCAGATCCAATGTACCTGAAGTTGGTGGGCAGGTTAGCTGGGGGGACAGCCACTCTAGCACAGCCTCACTCACATGTCTGGCTGTTTATTGGCTACTTGCTGGTACAACAGAGGTGCCTGGGCCATGTGTCTTATTATCCTGCAGGATAGGCTGGTCTGGGTTTGTTACCGTGGCAGCTGGGTAGGATTCTAAAAGAACAAGTGGAAGTGTTCAAAACCTTTGGAAGTCTACTCAGAACTGGCATATTATTATTTCCTCTATATTCTATTGGCCAAAATAAGTCACGAGGCCAGTCTTCCAGATTTAAGGGATAAATAAACTCACTCTCTCAGTGGATGGAACAGCAAAATCATACTGCAAGAGTTATAAATACATGGAGGGATAAAAATTTGGGGACACACTGCAAGAAATCTACCCCAAATAAGTAAAAATCATCACTGTTTTTATTTATATATATTTTATATATATATGTATGTGTGTGTGTGTATATATATATATATATATATATATATATATATATATATAAATACATATAATATATATATAAATTAGTTAATTCAATCCCTTTCCTTTCAATTCAGCTCTCACTGGACTGTTACTTTCCCTCCTTTCCTAATCCTCATACTCCACTGGAAGAAAGATAAACTGGTTTTTCTTTATTTTACTACAAAAGTTAACTTACACTGTAGGGATTCAATAAAGCTCCCAACACCATAAGTAAGAAAAAAAACTAACAGTTAATCACAAATGTAAGTGAATTCCTCTGCATCTGGTGGGAAGCAACTAAGGATTAGAATAAGTGAGTAAGAGTAAGACAACTTAAAGGTCAACAACTGGACTTTAATGAATAGTTCTTGTAAAAGCATTTTTGCACAGATATGCAAGTATAAAACACATATTAAAAAATGAACAAAAGATTCCTTCTCTTCTTAAGTACTTCTTAGAAGAGCTATGACTGAAGTTTAACCTGATACGTATTTCAGAGCTTAAAACCCAAGAGACTAGCAAATTTTTGCATAGTTTAACTTGAGGCACATGCATTTACTGTCTTAACACTAGAAATACTTTCTTGAGATTTGATTTGATACTCCTGTTGGTAACTTTTGCCTTTTAAAAATCTTCCTAGGGAAAAATAAAAGTATCTATCCAGATTACCCATCACTCTCTGAACATTACTTAGGAACAACACGATCTTAAAATAGCTCAGTGTTGAAAAACAGACAAAATGCTGGAGTGTTACTCTTATTTTCAGTATCTCTTTTTGAAAAAAAATGAGTGTAAAAAATTATTTCTATCCTGACATTGGTGGGATGAGATACATTCATACTGTTCACAAATTCAACACACGAGAGTGTCTGCTTCAAAAGAGCTCGACACTAATAGGGAACATGAAGTGGAGAAGCCAACTTGAGGAGATGCACTCATTCCAGAGTACTTAGTTAACCCATCTCAGGTTTTACCAGCACATCTCTGAAAAGACAGGCACATCCTAATTTCACAGAGATTTAACAAGATCACTGTCCTTATAGGTATAAAATACGCTTACCTCTTTGACAGCTCCAGTCTTAACTGCAAAGAAGAGGTTATTACGAGAACCTGATTCCAGGTGCCCCAAATACATTTTATCATCACAAGTAGCTCTCAGTGTTTCTTAAGAGGAGTATTACTGGCATTGTGTGCAAGATAATTCTTAACTGTGGGGAACCACTCTGGACACTTAGCATTCCTGGCCCAGTCACTAAAACCCATCAGTTTTCAAGGTCACTGTGACAAGCAAAAACACATCCCCATACATTTCCAACTGCCCCTTGATAAGAACCACTGAGCTAGGTGATCCAAGATCAATATCTATTGACTTCGTGACTTCCACAGAAAGCAACTGCTTCAATACCTTCAGTAACAATGACTGAAGAGAAACACTTTGTTTAAAAAAAATGTGATTAAATATTATTTTGGAAAGATAAGTTTGATTCAAATCCATGGTAATTTGAAAGGATCACGTGCACAATGTGCAATAATCATTTGTCCTCAAACACACACGTACATTTACAGGAAAATGACTGTTTATGTTCTACTGGCATATCTCACCCCACTTATCTTTAGTATAAAAATATGTCCATCTACTAAAAGAAGGTAAAAAAACATGTCAAGCTGGATAAATTCCCTCACACCGATGTTCCTGGAAACTGTTGTTGTCTTTGCTCCAAAACTTGCTGATTTAATAGTTGTTGCTGTTTCTGTAAAAATTGCACCACTTCTGGACTTCTTAGTAATGACTTAAAAAGGAAAAAGAAAAAATATATTTATTAATATTCTTATGGGATTAGATTGTATTCACGCTATAAAATTACTCTGATACATCATCACACAAGATATAATATGCTTACAAAACAAGTCTTTGCATCTGATGCACTGCAATTAAACTGCAAACTAATAATAAAATTTGATGTCCTACACCAAAATACTAAAACCTAAAAATAATGGGTGAAACCCGATCTTACTGGTGACTTCACTTACAAAGAAAATGCTTTTATGACATGCCAGCATGTATACGCTTTATGAACATCAGAGCGAAGAGCCAAGAACAGCACTGGTCCACGATTACAGCAAGGAAAAAAAGGAAACGAAAAGGCGCCCATGTGAACACGGCAGTTAAATATCAGTTTAAAAATACATACACGTAAGACTAGTACTGGAACTCAAGTTCCTCTCACTAGCTTACAAAGTTTTTCTGAAGAAATTAAAAATTATGGATGTGTGTGTATAGGTATATATGTATTAATAAAAGTAATATTAGCACATTACCAAAATTTCAGAAAATACAACTGCTCTAAAACAACCAATATTTTTCTGCACACTTACCACCTTTAAATATAATTATAATTATATAACAAAAACAACAGACTATGGCTAATATGTCTTTATTGTAATAAAATGCTTATATAAATTAATGAAGAAAAAAACTTTGGACCCAATAAACTGAACAAGATAAACCAAACACAGTGGAAATACTATCATTAAATCCTGATTTTTAGAATTTAATATTCTAGTATAGTACATTTTCTATTTATTAAATAGTTTTGTTTAAAATTTATTTGTAAAGACTGCCCAACCTTCTATTAAATAAGTAAATGCACAATAGTCTACTTAGCTGTTATGAGACTGTTGAAAAAGGAGGTTGTTTGAACTATTATTTTACTATTTGTGGTGAATACATTTCTGGCAACATCCTTATGCTTAACTTTGTCCATATTTAGGATTCATTTCTTGCAAGTGTCTTCATGGTAAGTATGATTTCTGAGTGAAGGGATGACCACTTTAAGGACTCCTGACACGTACCGCCCAGCTGCTTTCTAAAGTGTTGTACCAGCATGTGGTGGCGTCAGCAGAATGAGAGTGCACACCTCATGGAAACCTCCACATCACTGTGTGTTACCACTTAAATAATTTGCACTCATTGTACTGTTTATTTCATGATTTTTATTGATATTAAATACCTTTCCATTTCATTTAATGGAAGCATTTCTTCTTTTTTTCCTGTTTATATTTTTTGCAATGTGTTAAAGCCAAAATTTTTTCCTCATCAACTTGTATGAATATTTTGTATAACAAAAATATCAGCCACATGAACCAGTCTTTTACATCTCTCGCAAATATTTTTCCTATGTTATTATGAAGTTTGCATATTTTTACTGCCATTTTTGACTACAGTCTTCATTTTTATGTAGTCAAGTTCAAATTTTCTTTATAATCTTGTCTTTATCAGATTCCAGCGTGTATTCTATTCTGATGACCAGTTCAACAGGTTTTAAAATCTCAAAAGCTAAATAGTTCCATTTATAACAAACAGATATTTACCAGTCTTTTCTGATTTAACACTTGTTCTAAAAGAGTAGGTCTTGCAGGTCGATCCCCGAAAGATCCTGTTCTTTGTTTAACAATGGAGAGTAAGTTATCTGCACTTTCCTGAGATAAAAGATAAAATGCAAATAGGATTAAATGCTGATAGAATAATCCATGATTAGAAGCATTTCACTGATGTAATGGATAGGTCTTTGCCTCTCTTCCTTCTTGTCCAGTCCCTGTGGGAAGTTGCGAAAGTCCCTTTTTAAGGCGCAGGCAAAGTGTTGGCAGTTAATTTTAGATAACACTCCTCACTCCCTCTCCCTCCAGGATTTCCAAGCTGGGATCTTCAGTCTCTAGAAGGTCTCAAAATCAATAGTGGGGCAGGGGTAGGGATAGGGGACCTATTTTATCATTTGTGAGTGATTTTCGATACTACCAAAAGAAAGACAAATGGAAACTGCACATTCTCTTCAGATAGAGCTATCCAGGCCAGAACAAAGGTTGCCTGCCTTTGGATGGCATATATCAACTCAAAGGCAATTTATATAGTGCTAATGGACAGTCTTTATAGCTTTTTGCCCAACAAAACAATAACAAACAAATTAACAACAAAAACATGGCAAGGCCAGTAAAATATTACTTAAAGAAGCAACTGATAGACAAAGCTTTCAAAATTTAGAAGTCACCAGGAGAAAAATGATAAACTGGCTCTGAAAAGACTGCAAGCACTGGTATAAGTAGCCTCCTGCCAAGATGACATGATACTCTGCTCCATCCTGACTCAAGCAAGATCAGCAGCGCTCCCTCCCTAATGTGCATCCCCAGTTACCTGATAGAATCGTCAATATTTATGAATTTCCAGGCTAGCAAAATATTGTTCTAGTTTACGGAAACATTTTGGCTCTTACAAAACCATGATACAATACTGAGCACTTCCAAAAATTCTGACTAGACATAATATAAATAGAAAACTATAAATGTTTCATACATATATAAATTCACATAAGCCGTTCCTTGTATGAATTTACTCTTATCTCTCTGCTCTTTATTTAGGTTATTACTGAAGCTAGTTTTCTCTCCTGACCGTCTCTCTACTGGCCTCCGAGTTTCCTTTTAGAATATCGCTTCTCTCTCTTTCACTATTAAGTTTATCAATCTGATGCTAAAAAACATTCAATCCCTAAACATCTTAGGTCTCACAATGGAAAAAACTGTAAAGAGAGTATTCTACTACCCAGAGAGAGCAAAAATAATTTCTTCCTTCCTCTTTCCCCATAGGATTAACTACTTATGGGACTGTTTCAATGGGACTGTTTCACTTATGTGCACAAGAAGTGGAATGCTGAAATCAATGTATTCTTACAACCTCACACAAAGCATATGTAGATTCAGAATGTTAATAACACAAAAATCAGAAGCATGTAATGAAAATAACCTTGAGTCATCCAGTCCAAACTTCTACAAGTGCTGGAATTTCATTTTCAAAAATTTTCAACAGTTTTTGTCCTAAGGAGTTACCAACTTTTGGTTTTGAATAACTGACATTTAGGGAGCATTTACTTAGGTTCAGCTGAAATATATATCCCTTGTGACGTCACCTAAAAGTCCTAGTTACTTCAGAACTATGCAAAATAAATCTGCTTCTTCCAAATAATCGCCTTTTAGATATCTAACGATACTGCTCAATCCCACAGGTCAGTTCTTTTATCCCTGGTTCTTCAATGTGTCTCTTACACAGCACAATTTCTAGACACATCAACTAAATATTATATACATTTGTTCCTCATTTAACCTTGATTTGTGTAAGAAATACTGATCGTTAAATACCTTAATCTCCAAGTTTGCTGCTCACACTATGGCAGAAGACCCCGTCACCACCTGTCAGTCCTCCTGTAATCATCTCCTAACAAGTCTTTAAATTTACAGACCCTTCACTTTAATTCACCCCATCAGAGTAGGCGCCCCTGTCACTCTCTAATTAGAAACTTTCATTTGAAGACTTCAAATTCAAATCCCATAGCCTGGCATTCAATACCATTCTCAAACTGGCTTCAAACTCTTTCCAAATTTGTCTTTCGTGAACTTTCCACATAAATATTCCACTTGAGTTAGAACAGTCCCCTTGCTGTCTGCCCACAAGTGTCTTCTGTATTCCCACTTCCCTTCCTTTATGAAGACGTGCTTCTCTTTTTACCACAAAAATTCTAGGGAAGCAGTACAGCATGGGGATGAGAGTGAAGGCTCTAGAATCAGATTGCTTGGGTTTGAGTACTTGCTGGCTGGATGAGCTAGGCCAAGTTACTCAACCTCTCTGTGCCTCGTATTTTACGTATGGGAACTGAAGTACCTGTCTCATCGCTGAAGGGTCTGAGACTCCACTCATGGCACAGCACAGTGCCTGGCACGTAAGAAACTTACCAGATTAAGCGTAAACTTTCAGCGCCCTTTCTGGCTTATACTGAGTTGTATTTTCTCTGCAAAGAATATCTCAGCCTACAATATCGCCACTACTAAAGCTGCGCTGTAAAGTTGGCCCTTACTGTAACCTGACTGTCCCCATTAGTTATTTTCTTTACACTCAGTTCAACAAAGATAAATACTTGCAGCTGTTGATTCCTCAGAGCTGGTGAAGTGTCCCATAATACAAATGGCTAGTATCTGCTGCTTATAGCAATGAATTCTCTTCCCTAAAAAATCATGCAAACTACTTTAGAGTAGGAAAACTAAGATTCTTTTTGTTGGGGGAGGTGGAGGAGGAGACTAACTCAATGTCTGTTTCCTTTCATACATTTTCCTCAAATTGTAGATGTAAGTGCTAAACAATCAAAAAAAGAACGGAGCTACAGGTAAAATATTTCTTTCTTGAAAAGAAGTATATTATCTCCTCTCTCTGGAAAGAATTCTGGGGTGAATGAGTACCTTTGGAACAAACAGAGAGGCAAATGACTATCCTTACTTTCATTCTGTAATAAGCAAGATGCTTATTTACTGAGAATTGGGGCACTAAGAGTAAAATTAACTGAGAACAGAAAACTAAGCATAGGGTACTAAGAATAGAGTATTGAGAATAGGGTTAACAGAGAATTTAACATTAAGAACACTAAAAGTTACTCCTAGTAGGGGTACTGAGAACAGGGTACTAACACTAGGTATACTGAGAAAAGGATACTAAGAATAGGGTAGTGAAAACAGGAAGAGACTACCTTCTCCAAAGTACCAATTTCATCTAGGTTCCTAATTCTCTCTGCCTGCTCCTCCACTGATGAATCAGATCAATCATTTACTATCTGTCCTTCCAGCCCATATCCCAGATCTTTGAAATAACAGCTTTGCTCACATGTCAATCATTTTCACTGAAATGTATTCATCTATCACAAGGATGCATCAGAACTCTTAAGACTTTTCACACGTGTGTATAAACTTCAATTTAGGGCAAGCACTCACTAACTCCGAGCCACAAGTCCAGCCACTGCCACCTGGCCCGTTTAGGAGCCGGTGGGCAGGCGCCGGGAATGCAGTCTGCCTAAGAGTGGGGTTTCCTCTTCCACCTCCCACTCCCCCAGACCCCAGATGATACCTCCAGTTTGACGTTTCCTGAGCTGCCAGCCGAGGCGGCCCCACCACAGTTCAGGGCCTGATCACTTTTCTTCTTCTTGTACTTGTCCTTGTACATCTTGTTGCGGTGTTTTTTGCACATCCACGGCTTGCGCTGCTTGGCCACCTGGCTCGTGGTCTCGTTGCAGCCCTCATAGGTGCAGGTCTTGCTCATGCTGCCCCCGCCGCTGCCCCGTCTCCGGGCTCCCCCGCTGCCGCCTTCGCCCCCCGAGTGAGTTTCCTCGTCTTCCAGATCCTCCAAACTAGCCGTGCTCTCGCCTCCCCCCGGGGGGTCCGATGTGTCCAGCAGGTCGGCTTCGTCCTCGCCTGCCTCCTCCTCGCCATCCCCTGCCACTTCACACAGGTACTGAATCGGCTTGCCCGCCCCGGCGCTGCCCCCTAGGGCCGAAGCCTGACTCAGGACGCCCTCGGCCGCAGCCTCGTCCTGCCCTCCACACGGGTGCATCACCAGCAGGGTGAACTGCGAGGCCGGGGCCGGGACGGGGGCTGGAGCCAGGGCCTGGCCGAGAGTAGGGGCGGGGGCCCCGGCGCCCGGCCCCGCACCCTCGGCGACACCCTGCACCTCCGTGCTGCCGGAACCCGGCGGGGGTCCACGACCCCTGCCTTTCAGCACCTGCCGGGCCCAACTGCACTTAGCAAACCAACGACCCCGGCCCGCTGAGAGGAAGAGGGACCGACTCCGCGACAGCACCCCCACTGCGCCTGCGCGGCTGTGGCCCGCGCGTGTGCGTCTCGACGCTTTGTACCTTTCAGGGAACCCGGCGTCTCTGAGGGGCGGGGCTGAGCGGCCCCCGGGGCGGCTGACTGCGCATGTGCGATGGGCCCTGGCGGGAGATGCTACGCTGCGCGGGCGCCGCCGCTGCTGGCGGCTGTGTGAAGTTGAGGTCTTGCCGCGCAGAACAGAACGGTGGTTTTTGACTGGAATCTACTTTGTCTAAAACGTTCAAAACACTTTGGTACTGGAACTCCAGAATGTAAATTCAGATTGTTCAAAAGCGTTCTTATGACTTGTGGCGCTCGTTATAATGGTATTTCGCCCTAAACTGCCTGAAATGGGAGATGTGAAGCTGGGAGGTGGCAGTGTCACCACTGGGCACCACTAGTTAGCAAAGAAGGCAGAGGCGTCCCGTTTGAAAATGGTACAGTGGAGAAGGAGTGGACCGGACCGGGGGCCACGTCGTATTTGTGTTGAGAACTCTATGACTTAACGCTTGATACATTTTGCTCTCGTGGAAACTTCTTTATTTTTATACCTTGGCCTTTCCTATGACCTCTGAGGTAAGTTTTAAATAACGTTTTCATTAAATACGGTGAAAGTGTGTGAAAAAGAACGTTGAATGACAAATGTTAAAAAAAAGTCAATGAATAATCTATCACTTTTACCAGTTGTCTCACAATTGCTGGTTGCTGAATGTGGGCTTAGCCAAATCTCGGGAGGGATTGGATCCTGTCATACCCTGAACAAAACTGTCAGGTAGATGTGCACTTTCCTCTTATTTCTTCCCCCTCCCCAAGTCAGGTTTCACATTCCACCTATTGGAAAGGAAAGCAGTGGTTATCAGTAAATGATAAATCCATTCCCGTTAAGATATTTGAGTTTTGATGTGTGAGTGGGTCACCAGCTACATTTTAAAGAGAGACAGGGTGGAAGAGAGCAGGTTTGGAATTAGACCGACCTGGAGGGCCCTGTCCAGTGTGACCAGGGCTAGAGACTGACAGCCTCTCTGAGCTTCGGTTTTCTCATTGGTAAAACGGGTAGTCCGTGGTTGTGTGTCAGTTCATGAGAACCTACTGTTAAAATTTCACAAATTTAATTAAAAACAAAGTTACATAAATTTATAATTAAATTATGATGAAAACAAAGGCCAAAAAACTCAAAACCCATCTTTTTCTAATTGTTTTACTCTTAGTTATGATGATAAGATTATGTCTATTGTACCTGTACGTGGAAATACGACTCAGTGGTGTGATACTGCGTATCTCTTCCCAACTCTGCATTCAGGGGTGTCATGCTGGTAGCATATCATGGAGGGCAGTGCTACTTAAATCCTAGTACAAATTCCTGTAATAGTGTTCAATAAATGACAGCAGGTTGGTTGGTTTTTTTTTTCTTCTTAAGTTTTATTGGAGTATAATTTACGTGCCATAAAAACTACTCACTTGTACAACTTAATGATTTTTAGTAAATGTATAGAGTTGTGCAACCACCACTACCACAACTCAGTTTTAGAACATTTCCATCACCCTACCTAAGATCCTTCCTATCCAGTCTCTATCCTATTCCCAGCCCCCGGAAGCCACGAATCCACTTCCTGTCACTACAGATTTGCCTTTCGTGGGCACTTCATATAAATGTAAGCATATAATATGTGGCCTTTAGCATCTGGCTTCATTCATTTAGCATAATGTTTTTAAGATTCATCTACTTTGTTGATTGTATCAGTAGTTTGTTTCTTTTTATTACTGAATATTAGTTCATTGTGTTGTTTATCTGTTCACCAGTTGATAGGCATTTGGATTCTTTCTAGCAATGTTCCATAATGACAACAGGTGTTATTATCTAGGGCTTAGCACATAATGGGCTCTCAAAATATTTCCTGAATGGATATATTAACAAATGAATGAGTCAGGGTGAAAAAAGTAGCCTGAGTCCCTGGATGGACACAAGATTTTTGGGTTCTAGGCCTGCCTCTCCCTAAGTGTCAGTGTGACTGACCAGGTGGGGAACCAGGAGTTGCTGGGCTTTCGTTTCTCAGCTATAAAATGATCAAGCTGGTCTAAATGATCTGTAAACTCTTTTCTAAGACTAGAATAGAATAGAATCTATTTATCTTTTACTGTGCTTTGGCCACTCCTTGGGATTCTGATTCTGTTGGTCTGGCATGGGGCTGGGCATGCATATTTTAAAAAAGCTCTCTAGGTAATTCTAATACGTAATCAGCACTGAGAACCATTGACTTATCTGTTATAGCTAAAACATAATCTAGTAGACTTACATATATAAACAGATATCCTAGCTCTGGGATTCAGTAACATAGTGTATTTGTCACCATTCAATAAAGATTTTACATATATAGTATCTTTTAAATGCTGAAAACTCAGATTATAGTCAAATCAAATTTTAGCACTATTTCTGTGGTCATTATTTCATGTAGATTCTATCCATTTAAATATTCTTTGAAGACTTACTACTAGAGACAAGGCATTGTGTAAATTCTGGGTGGGCTTTTTCATTTCTTCTGTTTATCTCTTTACTATTTCCCTATAACTATGCACATTCTTTCTTCTGTGTGTTTGAAAGCAATGTTTATTTGTTATCAAGAGTCCATTTAAATGAGAAACAGTGAGATGAAGATGTGCTTGTCTTCTTTTTGCGGTGCATGGTTTATATGGGCTTTTTGGTTGTCTGTTAAAGGGGACTCAAGCTCTGGTGGGGGGGGGGAGTCACTACCTTTTGGTAAAATATGCTATGACAGATAAGCAGAGCATAGTGAATACGAGGATTCTAAGAGGAAAGCTAAGAATATGAAGCTAGATTGGAGACACAGCTAGAACAAATTAAACGGGGAAGAGGGACCTTCTGCCTGATAATAATGGACTACATATGGAGATAGATGCCCAAAGGAAAGTCTGAAGAGCAATATTCAGAAGGCTCCCAGGAGATCTGTGCATTAGAGGATGATATTGCATAGACTAAAGTGATTGAAGAGCAATTAAAGAAATATGTCTGGGAGTGGGAACAAACAAATTATGATCAGAGAGAGTATGACAGGTCACAGTCATTACTTTGGATGAAAGAGCAGTGCTGAATCGAGCCATTGAAAGAAATGCCTTTGGGGAGAGTGAACTTAATGAGAAGAGTTTTCTGGAATCCATCCAGCACGGAAAAGGAATCGGTCCTACAGCACCTAAGCCAAAAGGATGTACACTGACTGTGCCATCCATGGACCTGGTTCCAGTCTAAATACAACTTGCATGGTCCTGTGAGGTATGGAAACCCCTTGATCCTGTGGATCAAAGAGTCTGCCTTCAAGATTATGGTATTGTGAAAAGTAGGGTATTGGAAACCAAACCTGCATTCTTTTGAAAATTCATGTAGGATTTAGTCTTCAAGCTGAGCAAATGTCACAGCCTCCTGGTTGGGGAGCAAGGCAGAGATGACAAACAGTCAACAGCATGTTTTTGGATGATGAATGGTTGGTAAATGCCTAAATTTGGGAAACTACATTTTAATATTTGCTAACATTGCTGATGATCCTAGTCGTCTGAGAGGACAGTCAAGATGTTGCTTGTTTTACGTCCTTAACCTTTGCCTCTTTTTATGCTAGTCTCCAAGCAAAACAGTGGTCATCCTCATTAGTTGTGCGGTTTGAGGACCAAGCCAATGACTGGTGCCTGTCCCCTGCAGCCTGTGATGTCTGTCCTCTTGAAGTGTATTTTGGCACCCCTGAGTCTCACTGCAGTGATGTGTACAGCTAGTCCATGAGCCACTTATTTTGTGTGGGAATGGCTCTAGGGTGTGGATGTGGTCAATCATATGGCCAGAATCTGGGTCATCCCAAGAGCCTTGACAAGCTGTGAGAGGCTTTTAATGTCCATGACTCCTTACATGTGCCTCAGCTCATCTTTTTGGCTGAGTGTCCTTTAAAGTGCTCAGAATACAATAAACAGAGAACAGTAGTCTCTCTCTTTCTTCTAGAGCAAAATCTCCAGTGCTTTATGGACACTTTACAGATCGGTATACATAATTCATTTCTAAAACTTTAGCATATAGCTTCTGAATGCTTCATTTTTTTTTTAAATCATAGAGTACCTCTGTGTCTAGCCAAAAAGGTTTGACCTGATTCTCTACATGAGGTTATTTAAGGTTTGCTAGTTTGAGCCTGACTGACTTAGGGAAGATTTCATGTTGACCAGGGTCAGTGAAACTCTACTTATTCCATAGGACTGTTTGGACCTCCATGGGGTTAACTTCAGCTCTGTCTCCTGGGACCACCTAGACCCACTGTAATGCAGCCCCAGGGAACAGGACTTTCTTAAAAACATGTTGAATCAATCAATATATCAATCTATCAATCAATCAAGAAGTCATGCAAATAAAGTTAAAAAACAAGGAGGATTATTGTTAGAAGTGCTTTTTCAAATAAGATCAACAACACCACCACCACCACGAGCCCAGGTTTCACAGCATCTGTATTATGTACGTTCACCACTGCTTCTTATGCACTGTTGTGCCACATTGACAGACAAGAAGAAAAAGAATGAACTAACTTCAGGGCTGTATCCTTTGGAAGAATAAAAAAAAATACTTTTGAGTTGAAAATATAACTTTAAGTGCTACTGAAATTCAGCAGAAGAATTAAGTCATAGTGCCAGGTTTGTTAACCAAGTATTGATGTTAGAAGTACTTCATTTTTCCATAAGGAAAAAAAAGAAGTAATTGTCAGGTAGTTTCCAGCTGGGCAGTAACTCCAAGGTTTTCTGGATATTTAATGTTTTACACTCTATGCATTTGTACATCTATATTTTCTCAATATGATCAAACGCTATTTTGGATTTTTCTTTTCTTTAACAAAGCAAATTTGAAACAACTGAATAGCGTTTAACATTTTTTCCATTACAGTAGTCTTTTTAGAAATATATTTGGGATGAACAAGAGTATAGTAATGGTATGTCAGTATGGCAAAGGCCCAAGCTGGGAAGACAGCCAGCCTTCTGGAGCAGTGTTAAGCTGGGCCCGGGGGCAGTAGTAGGTGTGTCCACCCCCTCTTGCCCACTGCCTTCTGAGGCAGCTCACAAGCTCTGGCAGGGCCAGGTGTCAGACTCTGGGAGATGGCGCCAGCTGAGGCCCTTGGGCTTTGGGGCTTTGAACTGCAAAGCCTAGGAAAGCATCAGCCTCTCCCCTGGCAAAGTAAGGATTAGGGCTCCACCTTGGACAAGTTATCCCTTTCCTCTTAGGTAACATTTGCTTGTTTAATTGAGCTTAATGTTAAGTTACTGGTACAGGAAGAGGCAAGTCCATATCTCCCTTCTCTTGAATTTACACTGTGCTGCTGAGTTGGTATACTGAATGCAGTTTGTTCTGATGGTTAAATAAAGTAGTAATTTATATTTTGCTTTGGATATAAAATATGTTTGTATACATGATATTCTGAGAACACCTAGCATTTCAAATGAAAGTGCAAAATCATAATTGACTGAATATTTAATAAAGTCCTCGACGATTTGTCAGGGATGGGGACTACAAGTTTTAAGATTTAGTTCAATCATTTTTTAAAAAAACCTTTGTCAAGACATAATTTGCATATCATAAAATTTACCCACTTAAAGTGTACAATTCAGTTTTTAAATATATTTATGGAGTTGTGCAACCATCACCATTATATAATTTTCGAACATATTCAACTCAAAAAGAAACCTTACACTTATTAGCAGCCATCCCCCATTCTGTCTTCCCATTTCCCTCCCCCAGCCCTTGGCAACCACTATTCTACTTTTGTCTCTATTGATTTGTATATTCAGACGTTTTATTAAATAGTATCATACAATATGTGGTCTTTTCTGATTTTTTTTTTCACTTAACATATCAGTCAGTCAGTCAGTCAGTCAGTCAATAAACATTTCTTGAGCTTCTATTATTCCACATGCTATAGGCCCTGGAAATACCAAGATAAATGAAACACTCTTCCTTCCAGTAGCTGAGTAGTGGTCCTTCATCCTGTGTAGTAGTCAGGGTTCTCTGGAGAAATAGAACTAATAGGATATACACAGTGTGAACAAAAAGAACAAAGAGCCGCTCGTTCCCCAGTTCTACAAGGGATAAGTCACAACCCACTCGGCATTCAGGATGAAAGACAGGATGAGGTCCTCTGTGCTTTGGAGAAAGGGGCCCCTAGATACTTAGATGCATATTTCAGGGAGAATTTCAATGACCCCAGATTCTTGAATCTTCCCATACATAGAAAAGCACTAAAATTATTAACTTGAGATATTTGTTCTTTGTGATAAGCAGTAATTTCTACCAAGATGTATACTCGACTACATATATTTTGTAGCCCAGTCAATTTGATACATAAAATTAACCATCTCACATTAAAATCCTAAAGTCCCTCTTGTTTTTATCAAATATTTTTATAAAACTCCTTATCCCAAAATGAAATTCCCATTTAATATAATGTACTTAATGCACATAATTTAAAAATCAAGATTGTCCTGAGGGGCTGGGGGCAAAGAGGCATGAGTAAAGAGTAAAGAGTTTCAGTTTTGCAAGCTGGAAATGTTCTGGAAGTTGGTTGTACAACAATGTGCATATATTTAACTATACTTAACACTACTAAACTGTATATTTTTAAAAGGTTAAGATGGAAAGTTTATGTTATGTGTATTTTACCGCAATTAAAAAAATCATTGCCCTAAATGTAATATAAAGGAGACAGAAAAAGAAAGTAATTTGTAATAAAACAATGTGTGTATCCAATAGGCTAATTTTCAGGCACAGTTAGGCTGGAAAATATAATGATGTAGTCAGATGTCTTTACTAAAATGAGTAAGAAGGTTAGAAATCTTTTCCTACAAGGGGTACAGGACAAGGAAAGAGCAGAGGCATGGGAGGACACCAGAATGGAAATAATGTAGGATAAATTAAAACAAACCAGATCACTTGCATATGATATGAAAGAGGGGGCCAATGAAAACGAATATGAAAATGAATATATGTATATATATGTTTGACTAGGACATTATGCTGTATACCAGAAATTGACACACTGTAACTGACTATACTTCAATTAAAAAAAAAAGAAACCAAAGAAAAAGAAAAAGAAAAAAGAAAGAGGGGAAACAATTGAAGTAGGGAAAACACTCGGAAACAAATTATGAGCTGTCAAAGGGAGAAAATGGTGAAGACTGAGTTGGGCATTATTTATAAACCAAGGGTGAAATAATTTTCTGTATTATCATATGGGATCCTGATAAGAGTATCTCAGATAACATTTCTTCTATCTAAAAGTCCTACAATTTATTGAGTGCTGCATCTAGCCTCTAGAACTTAAAGACATCTGAAAGACCATTCTCTAGTAAGCAACAATGAATAAAGAAGTGACTGGAAAAAAGAAACAGTCATCCAAAAGTCTCTGGAGAGATTGTGGGGGACCTCTGGGGACTCTGAATATCAGAATTAAATAGAAAAAGTAGGTAGTAGGAAATGCTGCCATAACTTAGCTTCTTTTCAATCAACTGGGTGTGAAAGTCTTAGCTGGATCCCAAACCTTTTAAATTAGAATGATTAAATCATGCTTTGTCCTCAGAGTCCTTTTGAAGCTCAATTTTTCTTGAAAATGCTGCCTAACATGTTCCACATGTGCTTAAAACTCCACCCAGTCTGGTGGAGTAAAATGTTAACTGATCTTTAAATCTAATCATCCACATGAGAGCAATGTGTTTCTGAGTCTGTATCCTTTCATCTGCCCCCGTAATAGATAGATTATGCTCCAAAGCTGGAAACTATAAAAATCCTCAGTGAGTGAGGTTATTTTAATATGCCTGATTT
Organism: Vicugna pacos; assembly: GCF_048564905.1. Classification (NCBI taxonomy): domain Eukaryota; kingdom Metazoa; phylum Chordata; class Mammalia; order Artiodactyla; family Camelidae; genus Vicugna; species Vicugna pacos. The sequence continues at coordinate 10,512,034 of NC_133000.1, read as the reverse complement.
GTTGAAAAAGCCTAGATGATTCCCTTCAGCGTAATGAGATCAATCCCCTTTCCTTAGAGTCTGAGAGAACTTCATTTACATTGTAGATGCAGGTTGACCCTTGGAGAGACGTCACTGTCCCTCCTTCCCCACATGATTGCTTTAGTAACCTCGGAAAGCCAGGCCTTCTGTGTGAGCAGATAGGAAGCATCAGCACCACATAGGATGTATTCTGGCCAAAACTGTTTACCTTGAATCAAATGAAGCCTATAGAACAAATTTTCTGTTTGTAGGGGAGAGAGGGAAGTGTAAGTCAAACCTCACACTGAGGAGACAACTCAGAAACATCTAGAATGTGAAAATTCTAAAAGATGACTGCCTGGTGGAAAAAATTCAATATTAAAAAATTTTTTTCTAAAGATAGGGTCGACACATTTTTTGGATTAAAAGAGACTGGAGAATCATCTAACAAATGCAGTGTGTGAAACTTGATTAGATCCCCTTAAAAGCAACAACATTAAACAATAATACAAGTTTTGAGGGGATAGTTGGAAACATTTGAAAATGGACTGAGTATCAAGTAACATTAGATAACTATTTCAGAATTTTTTAGATGTGCTAATGACATTGTGGTTATATAAGAGAATATCCTTATATTCTGGAGATTTATGCTTGAGATTAATAGGTGGAAGTGATATGATATGTACATTTTATTTTGAAATGTTTAAATATCTATAGTAAACAATTATGGAAAAATACTTAAAATTGTTGCATCTAGGTAGTGAGGATAAGGGTGTTTATTGTCCTAGTCTTTCAATTTTTGGGTATACTTAAAAATATGCTATTAATATACAAAATATAAATTAAAATACTTATAAACTGAGTAAAGAGAAACACCTTCACAAGCATGTCTTGAAAGATATACCTCATTGTTTTGCAATATTTCACATTTGATATTTCTTTTTTCATTGATTACATCAAAAATTTCACAAAAGTCCATAATGTGAGCCAAATCTTTTAAAACAATTTCTTGGGGAACCATTTTATTTGGACAGGACATTCAGTTTCTTCTTTGACATTTGATAAATTATGGGTAATATATCAGTGAGGGAATTACTTTTAAACATTCTTAGATCCATGGTCTCCTTCTCTAAGAGTCTCGGTAATTAAATACTGCTGATGAATAATGAAATGACTTTTTATAAACATTTTAAATTGGCTCTGAACTAATTTACTCATGCTCCATCTGTTAAATAAGCAATGATGTTGGGAAAAGTTTTTTTTTCTTTCAAGTAATTTTGAGCGTTTTAAATATTGACAATTCTTTTGTATTCACTGGTGATCTCTTTTTTCAGTTAATCAGAATCTATTAATTTTTCTGGCCAATTTTTAGAATTCAGAATACTTTCTGATTCAGTGCGGAAAATGAGAAGATATAACACAGCAAGGCCTCCAACCGCTGTGGGAATTCTTTGTTCTCACCCTTGGCTGGTATAACACTGATTTTAAAGAAAACTTTCTTTGATGATGTATGGTCTTGTGATGCCTAAGGGTTATAATATATATGATTTTATTGTTATAATCAATTCTTTAAATTTATTTGAAAAATATTCGTTGTTCTAGTCAGTGGGAATGGAGTAGCCGACAAAAGAGCATTTTTGTTCTCACAAGGCTTACATTTTCTGGCATTTAAATCACTCTGTTATGTCGCCATGGTTGTTGTTGTTGTTGGTGTCCTACAGCTTTTTAAAGATTGAAGTATAGTTGATTTACAATGTTGTGCTAGTCTTAGGTGTACAGCCAAGTGATTCCGTTTTATATATATATATATGTATGTGTATATATATATACACATATATGTATTCTTTTTCAGATTATTTTCATTGTAGGTTATTACAAGATAATGAATATAGTTCCCTGTGCTATACAGTAGATCCTTGTTGTTTATCTATTTTATATACAGTAGTGTTTATATGTTAATCCCAAACTCCTAATTTTTTCCCTCTCCGCCTTCCCCTTTGGTAACCATAAGTTTGTTTTCTATGTCTGAGTCTACTTCTGTTTTGTAAATAAGATCATTTGTATCATTTTTTTTTTTTAGATTCCACATATATGTGATACTGTATGATATTTGTCTTTGTCTGGCTTACTTCAGTTTATATGATCATCTCTAGGCCCATCCATGTTACTGCAAATGGCATTATTTCATTCTTGTTTTGGCTGGGTAACATTCCATTATATATATGTATGCCACATCTTCTTTATCCATTCTTCTGTCAGTGGACATTTAAGTTGCTTCCATGCCTTGGCTACCGCATTGTCAGTCATTTTGAAAACAACATTTTTTTCTAAAATATTTTCTGGCCATGAAATCTTTACATGAGCAAATGGTGAAGCTTCTCTATCATAAAGGTTGTTTTCATCTTCTTGTAGTAAAGATTTATTTACATTATGCAGTAGATTTCAATGTCCTTTGTAACCTTCTGGAAGCAAGATTGCCATGGAATAGAGAAAGTGGTTTAATATGATTTTTCATCCTTTTTTGTAGTAATGTTTTATACAGCTGAGATTAACTTTTTTTGACTATTGTGTGGCATACTGTATTCTGTAATCATTCACGTTCAGTAAGAAACAGTGAGGCCCATCTCCTTCTGCACAGAACAATGTCAAACATTCCAGTGACAGTCTTGCAGTTCTTAGTATTCTTTAAATATGAGATATATGTGTGTGTCTTTTCCAATTTGATCAAAATGTTCCTTTGTAAAATGTTCACTTAATCTTGATATATTCGTTGGTTTAATTAGAAAAAGTGCATTGGCAGAATAGGCACATTGGTGACTGTTCATTTGTACAGAAAGCTGCAAAACCCAGTTTCAAATATTTAGCTGAATATTTGCTCACATTTAAAATTCATATTTGACATTTTGAAAGAAAAGCTAAATGAGGAAATTTGTACATTTACTTAGAATCACCATGATTCTACATGCTACAAATGCAGACCGGTGCAGTTGTGCTGTTTTGGTGACTCAAATACTGCCTATGCTGTTACCCTTGGTGACCTGACTTTTGCAATGGGAACAACACTTGGTAGAGTTCTGAACAAAAACCAAGTACATTCTTTCCTCAGTTTATATGGTAGTTGCATTCCTGCGAGTCCAATATGTATTAACACCGTGGACTCATACTTTTGGTTTTATAAACCAGAGTTTGAATCTCAACTCAGACAATTGTAAGTAAGTTTTTCACTTACTTACACGGTGCCTACAGTTCAGTTTTGGTACAGGCCTGTCTGCATACTGCAGGCGGCTAGCATCCCTGGCCCTATACACAATGTTTGTAGAGTTCCCCCAAGCTCCAATCTCGTGACAACCAAAAATGCTCCTTGCGTTTGTAAAATGCATCCTAGGGGCCTACATCACATCTTTTGAGAACTATTCACTTAGAATTTAATAAGCACTGACAAAAATAGTAAGAAAAATAAAATGTTGTAGGTGCTATGAATGCATGGGGAATTTTATTTGGATGACTTAAGAATCACTTCAGAAAAGAAGTGATACTTAAGTTGAGCCTTGCAAGATCCACGTGGACGAGGATAAAAGGGCATGATAGACAGAAGGAACATACGATAAAGTTTGTAATGCTCAGAGGCCTACAAATAGTTTGGTACAGTTGGCACCCAGGATGCAGAGGTGAGATTTATGAAGAAACAATTCAGGAAAGTAGCTAGAAACCAAGTATTGGAGAGGCTTATCTTCCACGTTAAGGAGTTTGGGCTTTTTATAACGTAGGGACTTTTTTGTGTGTGTAAGGGACTGACGCTATCAGATTTGCTAGTTAAAAATTAATGGATTAGAGGAATGTAGGAAGGGAGGCAAGACAATCAATTGCTTTTATGACAGACTCTGTAATAGCAATTTTAAGAGTCTACCTTTCAGTAGTTTCCCAGATCCTAGCCCTCTTGAGAGTATCATTTCAGTGTACTTTTCTCCCCCACAGATTTTATGTTAGTCTTTTTCTGTCATCAGAGCAAACTATCACAGCCTGGGTAGCTTGAACAACAGAGATTTATTTATCACAGTTTTGGATGCTGAAAAGTCGAAGATCAAGATTTCTTCTGAGGCCCTTTCTCTTGGCTTATAGGTGGCTGCCACCTCACTGTGTGTGCACATGACCTCCCCTTTGTGCTCATGGAGAGCCAGAGAGAGAGCGAGAGTGAGAGCAAGAGCACAAGCTCTCTGCTCTCTGGTGTCTCTTCTTAATAAGGACACTAATCCTACTGGATCAAGTCCCTACCCACCCTGTGACACCGTTTAACCTTAATTACTCCCTTAGGGGCCCCATCAAGGTTTCAACCTATTTTATGTATATGTATTTTAGAGGGACCCATTCAGTCCATAACAGGCCATAACAAAAAACTAGACTGGGTGGCTTAAACAATAAGACATTTATTTTCTCAATTCTGAAGGCTGACAAGTTCAAGATCAAGTCGTTGGCGGGTTTGGTTGCTTCTGAGGCCTCTCTCCTTGCTCATAAATGGCTGACTTCTCCCGTCTCTTCGCATGGCCTTTCCTCTGTGCACATGGGGAGAGTCAGATCCCGGGTATCTCTTCCTCTTCTCAGATGGACACCAGCACTTCTGGATTGGGGCCTCACCCTTATGACCTCGTTGAACCAGGTCTCATCATCCCCGCGGGAGGGAACAGTGACTCTTTTGGAACCGCTGACACGCAGCCTCCTCCTATTGGGTCTTCAGTTTCTTAAACCTCTCTAGATGGTGAGCGGTCTCTGTGGGACAATGAAAGAAAGTCCTACCTTCCTCCAGCCAGCAGCAGGCAGCTTCAGCCAGGCTCTCTCCTCAGGGACCGCAAGTCTAGGGCGGAAGGACACAAGTGTCTACCAGCGTGGGAAACCTACACCATGGCCTTGCTTGGTGTGGGCGTGGGGTTGACCTGGGTTCCCAGCCTCCAGGGTCGCCTGTTTCTCTTTCTGAATCTCGCACTCCTGACCTTTCACTGCTTCTATGAAATCCTGACATCCTTCCCGTAAACTGTTTTCTGTTTACCTCAACCAGAGTCGGTGGGCTTCTGCTGTTAATCTTGGTCAGAGTGACCAACAGGACATAGTTGAAGTGATGATGCGTGACTTTTGAAGCCATAAGGACATTGCTGCTTCTGCCTGTTCTCCCTGGGGGAGGCCGGCCACAGTGTTGTGGGGACACTTAAGCAGAAAAGATGAGGGACTACAGTCTCCTGCCAATAGCCAGCACCAGATTGCCTAGTGAGCCATTATGGGGACAGATGTCCCTGCCACAGTTAAACGTTTAGATCAGGGGTGGGTAAACTGACTCCCCATGCCAACCATCCTGCTGCCTGTTTTTGCACATAAAGTTTTGTTGGAGCACAGCTGCAGCCATTTGTTCCTGTAGTCTCCGTGGCTACCATTGCTCCTTAACAGTAGCGGCCTTGAGTAGTTGCAACAGAGACTGCATGGCCCACAAAATTCACAGTATTTGGAAATTTTCTCAATTGTTTGTCTGAAAAGTCTTTGTTTCGTCCTCATTCTTGAAATGTTATTTAGCTGGGTAAATGTTTGAGATCAGCAATTATTTTCTCAGAGAACTTTGAACATATTATTCCACTGTTTTCTGGATTCTTTTACTGCTATTAAGAAATCAGTTGTCAGCCTATTTTGTGAGTAATTTGTCTTCTCTATCCAGCTGCTTTTAAAGCTTTCTCCTTACCTTTGGTGTTCTACAGATCCCCTGTGAAAGGTTTGGGTGTAGATTCCTTGATTTGTCTTGTTGAGGATCATTTTGCTTCCAGAACCCAAGGATTTCTATCTTTGATCGACTCTGCAAAAGTCTCCATCATAATCCTTCAAATACATGCTTACCTCATATAATGTCTGCTCAGTAACTCTTCCCCTTAAAAAGTCCTGAAAAATTCTACCACTTTTCAGACAATTACTCCCTTTGTTTCTAGCTTAATGTTTTTCTTACCCAACAACACACTAAATAAATACATTACGGAAGTCATATTTTAAAATTCTGTTTCAGGCGAAAACACTCATCAAATGACTTGACACAACAGTTCCTAGTCAGAGAATATAAGGAGGACAAGTATGAACTGTGTGCTTCAGGTGAAACTGTTCTCTGTTAGAGAACTGAAGTGGTAGGATCTTGCTTTACAAGTGCACCAGTTTCACATTTTGAAGCACTACTAAGTTTATTCATAATTTTGCACTAAATATATTTTTCTGTTCTGTACTCAGTGCAAGAGCATCACAAACTCTCCTAAAGGTGAAGAAAGTGATACGGAAAGAATAATGTACCATCCAAAGTGTGCCTTTCTTGTACCCCTCCTTCATCAAATATCATCTCCTCCAAAGTTTTCTTCCATTAATAAATAAAATAAATTTCATTACAGGAAAGTTTATGTGCAAACTGTTTTTGATTCCTTTTAAATTATAGTTTATCATGTATATAAACTGGTTTTTACTGGTCCACTGATATTAGTTACTATGTGAAAGCAGATTTAGATGTCTTGGTTTGGGGTGGACTGCATCATAATGTTTCCCATCTATGGTAATAAAATATTTTCATTTAATAACTTTGCATTTAACAGCAGCATTTTCCATCATAAGTTAACTTCACAAAGTGAGGCATAAAGAGCTCCTCTCTCTCTATTCTTTCCTAATTTCAACTATGTGTAAGTGAAACCTTCACATCCTATATTCCATATGTAAACCAGCTTTTCTTGTTATCCATGTCTTTGTCTCTCTGTGCTGCTTTCTGAACAATTGATTGAATTTTGTCTTCTAGTTTACTCATTCCTTCTTCAGTTCCATGCACTTTGGTATTCTCGCCAATTCAGTAAGCTTTTGCAAGTTTATATTTTCGATTTCCAGATATTCTATATAATTCTTTGAAATTTTTCTTGATTTATTACTTTTTTCAGGGGAATGTGTTGTTTCTTCCTCATGTTTTCAATTTTATCTTTCATTTCCTTAAGCATCTATTCTAAAATTCATAATTCCTTTGGCTGAAGTTCTTAGGCCTCTATTCCATTGTTGGTTATGTCTGAACATCACTCAGAAATTCTAATTTCTTATATCTTTGGATTATGAATTCATAAGAACCAAGCTTTATGTTTGGAAATATTGGATAAGTCTTTCAAGAGGACTTAAACTTGCTTTGTCCAGGTATTGTCAGGTGCTACGCATCAGGTCCTAGATCACATAGTAGATGTTTTAACCCTAAATCTCCATGAGGGTAGGTTTAAGATTATGACTTCAGAAGAAACACAATTCTACCCTTTCAGAGCCTAGACTCAGATATACAGATTTCTGGGTCATCTTCCATTGCTGATGGGCAGTCTTTCCCCTCCTTTTCCTGAGGATATGACTTCTGATATCTCTGAAGCTTCCATGAAATCTCAATTCTACCTCCCACGTTCCACAGTGGATGGGCTAGAAGTCTTATCTTCTGCCCCCTGCGTTGAAAAACCTGGACTTTTTTGTTGCTTAAACTGATAAGACCTCAAAGGATCTATAGCTTCTGCTTAATTTTTGGAGGGAGGGGGGAGGTCTTTGAGGGTTTCTCTTACTTTCTAGGAAGGTCAGTTAGGCATTTAGAAAACTAGTTTTATTTCATCTAGCATATCTAGATGTTTTGTATTTAAATTTTTGAAAAGGAAATCTAGTCCACCATGTTGCTGGAAATAGAGATCTCTGTTGTATATGTTTGATTATTGTTTTTGTTTGATCACGTCTGACGTTTGTCAATATCTACCAGTTGTAAGTTTCATCTCTCACCTTCCCATGTCTGCAATCTTCTCTTATCATTTTTTTTATAATCATAAAGTAACATCTCCTATATTGTTTTTTTAAATGGAGTTACTGGGGGTTTATCTCGTCCTTTCCCTCTGTATTCTGAGGAATCAGAATCCTTGGATAATGTTGCATAACTTATTCAATTTTCTGCAGTGTAAATGCCAAACTGTATTATCCTTAAAGTGGATCTAATCAGAAGGCCTTACTCCAGTCTTCTGATCTTTCCCCAGGGCTCCCTGCTCCATCTTCAGAGTGGATGTATGCTGAGAACACCAAGCAGACTTTGAGATGTATATATATATATAGCAGAATATTAAAAAATAAAACATGTTAGTAATGATAGAACTAGAAAATCACCATAACCTAATCAGTAGTGAGTAATTGATTAAGGCAAGAATCATCACTGGGTCTAAAACTATTGAGAATAACGTTGTTGGAAAACAAGATATTAAGCGTCTCTAAATATTATCCCACAAATTGCTTTTTCAGTTTTAAAAAAGCTACTTTAATGAGGTATGATGGACATACAAAAAGCTGTACATATTTAATATTTGCAGCTTGATGACTTTGGAGATAAGTCCACACCCATGAAACCATCACCACACTCTATGCAGTAAACATACCCATCCCCTCCAAAATCTCACCCCCAGCCCATTTGTTTATTAGCATTATTATTTTAATGTATATGATAAAAACACTTAATGTAAGATTTACCCTCTCATCACAGCTCAGGAGTGACCACTTGACCCAAGTAGAGCAAACTAATGTATTCTGGGATTATGATACATGAATATTAGAGAAAAGAAGTCCGTTCCTGCTGGAGGTATAAGCTAGGAGATTCCTGGGGCTGTTCTTGGCCATTGTACTACCACAGGGAGAGAAGCCAAACAGAAATAAATAGAGCAAAGAGAAGAAGGATACAGAATCCTGACTACGTTATTTGAGCCTCTGATTCTAACTGCCTGTATATAGATATCTCCAAGATCTAAATTCAATAAATTTAAAGGAATTGAAATAGAAAAAAAAGATTTACCCTCTCAGCACATTTTTAAGTGTAAGATACACTATGATTAGCCATAGACATCCATAGACACCAGGCTCTGCAGTTGATCTCTAGGACTTACTCATCTCGCGTAACTGGAACTTTGTGCCCTTTGGCTAGTACCTCACAGTACCTCCCCTTTCCTCCCAGCCTCTGGCAACCACCATGCTACTCTCTTGTTTCTATGAATTTGACGATTTCGTACCTACCTTCTGAGGTAATTTTTTAACTTATTGTGTTACTACAAAGATTTGCAGGTCTTTAATCAAGCGCTATGTTAGTATTATAATATCAAAATACTTTTGCATTATTTAAAAATTTCAAATTACATACATTAAAAGGAAGTTTTTAAGAAATGGCGTAGTTGCTGCGGAAGACAGCTTGGTTTCTCAAACCCATAGGGTTGTTGTGAGGATTAAGTGAACTGATATGGTCTAATGGCAATAACTATACTTACTACAAAGTGAAAATTCAATACATGTTAGCAGTTGTTGCTTTCATTTAAATAAATGCAAATCCTTCATAGGTTGCTTTGAGAGTAATGTCTGCTTATGCAGTTAGCTACGCAGTTCATTTTACTTCATACCTCACCATCTTATATTAATGATTTCTCACATAAAGGTGTTTCTAAAGATATTCACATTTTCTGACAGATTTTGTGTCTGTGTTTTTGCACCCATGATTCACAAGTATGAATAAGGAGTGTTCCAAGCAATTCAGATAAAATGCCTTTCTTGGACTGGAATCAGCATTCCTTTACAATTTTGTTCAGATTATAAAATAGTAATGGAGTTGGCTTTTACTCACAAGTGTGAAAACTTGCTGCAATTCAAAAATTATTCATGTATTCAGATTTGGGGGGTTGGAAAGAACTTTAGAACCAGTATAAGGGGTTTTAAGATAGCAGTACGTGAAAAAAAGTTCAGCTCTCATTCACAATGACTTGTATACGATCACCACCAGAAGTTCTTGGAAACTAAAGATATACAAGAATTTTCTGTCTCTGTGGGAAGTTTTCTGTCCATCTATCCTGTGATTCAATCCATAAAATTATCCACTTGCATCTTGCCTGATTTAAGCCCTTTACTAGGAATAAAGAATAAGTATTTGTGACTTACAATTTTAGCTTTCAAAATACCATCGAGCAGACTGTTGGCCTACTTTACCTGAGAAGAAATCCTGGGAGTGTTTATGTGGAGCTGTGATTTATATCTGTTATAAATAGTAAAAGCATATGGAGAGTATCAGCTGTAACTTGAGGTGGGGCTGTGCTCTCGCCTATGAATGTCCAAACCACTCTATTTGGATCTTTCTCACTCGACTTGCCATAGTCCATAATATGGGGTTTTATCATCTCAAAAGCACTTTGACATATCCCATTTAATTGTCATAAAAATGTTCTGTAGTAAGTATTATTATCTCTACTGGGTAATCAGGTTAGGTATCTTGTCCAAAAGCACACAATTACTAAATAGAATAGCTAGTGCTCAGACCCAGGCCTTCTGACTCCATCTCCAGGGCTCTCTCCCCCAAACTGCCTCTAAGCTGTCATTGCCCCTTCACACTAGGGACATTTTTCTATGCCCCTTTCAGCACCAAGCTCAGGGCTTTGCCCAGGCAAATATACTCAAAGAATATGAAGGAATGTGTGAAGAGAGGGAGACAATGGATGAGACTGTTGAGGGCTCTAGAAGGAGGGGGCTAGATGAAAAAGAGCAAATGGGACGCTAAGCGTAGTAAGAACTTTCTCTTGACCCTTCTTGCCCTGTTCCAAGTAGGAAAAACTTGCACTGAAGGAAGAAAGCAAGCACCTCCTCTAGTGAGGACATCTCCCCATCTGAGCCTCTGACTTAGGCACTCACTGACCTCCCCCTCTCCACCCCTGTCAATTACTGTTCCTTGGCTTCTGGGCATCAAGATGGGATATTTGATCTCTCTTCCACTGTCTTCAAAGAAACCAAGTTGGCAAAGGAAAACTAATATTAGGAAAAGATAACATGATAGTGATTCAATGGGAAAAAAATAACCCTGAGGGGACAGAAAGGATGTAGCAAATACTGAGATGGAATCCTGGTCTCTGTTTATACCATTCTTCACTTAACCATCTGTTGACTTAAAGAAATGCACAACATAAAATCTGTGAGTGGCATTTACTCAGTGTCTTACTGAGGATGGTAGCCCAGGAGACAGCCTCTCAGAGAGCCCTGAGGAACTGTTCCAAAGAGGTAAGGGGGGAGGTCAGTGTGTGTGTGATTTTGGAGAAGTGGGTACATACAACCAGGTGCGCATCTTGGTAGAACTGCTGGTAGTCACCAAGGAACAGTGATCCTGGTTAATTGTCCTAACGCTTTTTTGAGCATGAGAAGATGCAAAAATCTAGGTTCATAAAAATTTCTCCTGATAATATCTAACTATCTGAAGGCCTGTTCTGCCAGTTTTCCCAGAATGCAAAGTGCCTCATTCCTGATCTGCACCCTGAACTCCTTTCCAGGTGTGTTAAAGGTCATCGGCTATAGTGGCTAATGACTCAATCCCTGTACAGCAGGATGAAGAGCAACATTTTTTAGCTGTCATATCCTAAGGATGAAACTCTCAATTGCTAAATCTCACTTCTCCTAATCATTTCCTCCGAGGAAGCAAAGAAACTTAGCCAGGAAACTAGGAGGCACAACCCATCCCTCCCCCGCCATCCAGGTCCATTCCATGTGGGATGCCAGGTCCATTCAGACACCCACACAGCCTGTGCCTGAGGTCCGTCAGTTCCCTCCCTGCTTCCTGTCCAGTTCCTGCACATCGCATCCCCATCACCTGCCGTCTCTTCTGTACGTGCCATCCACTCTTCAGCTCAGCACCCTGTCCCTCTGCCTCTCACACTTCCTTGGCCCTCGGTCCTTCCACCTGGGTACTTGGGAATCATGTTCTATTTTAAGGAACCCCCTCTTTTTCTTTAATACCTTCAAAGGACGTTCCTTTCACTCTCCCTTCCTACAAGACACCATATCTCCTCCAGCCCTTTCCAATGGGGAGGACCCATTCTCCCACACCTGATATTTCAGGCTTGCTGCTGGTGGTGGAGAGTGGGGTTGTTCAGCATCAGCCAAGCTCCCCCTTTGCTGATTCCCATTATTTTATGCCCCTCCTCATGTCAAGACCTGTCCTCTTTTAATGCTTGAACGTGACCACAAGACCCTCCATTCCTCCCTCCTCACCCTTTTAACAGGTGGCCGGTCATCTACACCATCCTCTGGGGACTTGGGTGCTTCACTCAGTGATTCCCAGCTACACAAACAGCCATCATGGGAAACTGCAGCCACACATCTAGTTTTCTGTCCTGTGACCTTAACTCTGTTGATCTTTACTTTCTTTCCATTTCAGCGCCTTCTTTAGGCATTACCCCTCTCCCTGCTGGATTTTGTCATCATTGGAATTTTCCATTTCAAATATCTTAAACTCCAACTTTCCAGACACTGTCCATCTGCCCTCATTTGGTTTCCCGATGATTTCTTAATTGCTAAATTCAAAGGATTCTTTCCAGTCCTTTGCTTACCAGTCCTGTCTATGGAATGTGAATTTCTTCTTCCTGAAATTCTGTTTCCCCTTAGGCCACTTCCTTGGTTTTTCTAATGTCTTGGCCTCCATTACCATTTCTGTTGCGGGCCTTTCTATGGTATTCCCAAGACTTCCGCCCGCAACCTTTCTCTCTTCTGTCCATACTCTCTGGTTGCTCTTCTGCTCTTATAGCTCTAATGTACACGTGGATGCTGGTGACTCCCAAGTATCTTCAGCTCCCCTTTCCTTCAGGTATTGGACTCCTACACTCTCCTCTCAGATCTTTGTCCCTCCATGGGTGTCCCATGGCCACTCAAGCATATCCCAAACTAAATTCTTCCTCCTCCCCTACAAACGCACCTCTACTCTGTATCTCCTTTCAGAGTTGTTGGCATATACCTATTCCATGGAATTAAAAACCTGGAAATCATCAGTCTGTTCCCTTTTCCTTTCTTCTCACTCCCATAAACAATAAATCCTAAAGCCATACTGTATTACTTCTTCATAACATTTCTCTTTTTTTTCTTCAGTTCTCTTCCTCTTCATCAATTTTCTACACTGTCTTTCCTACACCTCTATTCCCCCAACTCCAGCCCAAGTGTTCCCTGAACTTTCCCTCTTTTCCTTAACCCATTGTGCAGTTTCCTGTCCAATGCTGCCTTCTATCTGTTTGGTCTGCTGTGTGCAAGAAAGAGAGCTGCGCTCTTGCTTATGATCTAGCCCATTACTTCAGCACCCACTGTCCCCAGAGACCAGGACCAGTCCTGACTCCTTGGATTTGATTCACCTCATCTTGTTCATTCCTATAAAGTTCAGGAATCATGTGAAGCAAGGGATCTAACTTCTTCTGGTCTGGGTTTTTTTTTATCATGAAACTTTATATAGTTTTTAATGTCATAGGTTTAATATTTTACCCAAATATTTACAGACATTTTCACATTATAATACTTATATATTTTAAAGTAAATAATAAATATTATATGGCATAAAGAAAAAAATAAACACATTAAGGTATATTTAAAACAAGATCCTATATTATAGGGAATTATATTCAATATCTTTTAATGACCTATACTGGAAAAGATATATATATGAATAACACCACATTCCCCACCTGCTTCTTAGGGTATTGGAGGAATTTAAAAAGCAAATTTGAATAAATACTTTGTTAAGAAAAATAAGTAGATAAACGTAAGGCTAAAAGTAATTCCTTATCAATTAGAAGTTTGGATAAGAATTTTTTTTCCCTGTATGTCTCCCCTTGGAGAAATAGGAAAGTAAAGAAATAAATTAGTTTTTATACATTTGGCAAGTGAAGGAACTTCAAGAGTTAAGAATACATGACCCTTGTGGGAGGGTATAGCTCAGTGGTAGAGTGTGTGCTTAGCGAGCACGAGGTCCTGGGTTCAATCCCCAGTACCTCCATTAATTTTTTTTTAAATAAATAAACCTAATTACCTACTCCTGCCTTAAACAACAGCAACAAAAAGAATAAATGACCCAGGTTCCATGGGTAGCTGCAGGTGGAATTGTATGCAAAATTTTGTCTGTGTATACAACTTGGCAGGGAAAGGATTCGTATTTTATCAGATAATTTAAGGAGTTTGTGGCCATAAAAAGGTTAAGAACCCTGTCTTAGAAGCATGGAGACCCTCTCTCTCTCTTCTTCTCCCCACACTCTCACCCTCTTTGAGTTTGATGGGCATCCTTTACTTCCAGTCTACCCTCCCCTAACACCGTGTATAATACCATGGGTACCATCTCCTTGCTCTTCCTGTGAACTTTGTAAACTTATAGGAGCAGTTTTAATATGTCATACTTGGTAAGGTAGGAAAACGTCTAATACAGTGTAGAAGTAAATAAAACAACAAGCATTTAGACAGAGTCCTTTCTGCTAAATTTTCAATTAGTCAGAAAATAACAATAACCGAGGCAATCCATTGCCCAAGTAGTTTCTTTAAAAATTTTTCTCTGTTAGGTCGTAGCATACTTTACCTTTGTTTATGTTGGAAGCTATTTGAGTTAATCTCTGATTTGGACCTCTAAAAATAAATGTTCACAATTTTGAGAAGCAGCATTAATATTTTAAAAATAAAGGATGAATCAGTTTTAAGCATGATGCCATTCCTTTTGTGGGGGCGTGGGGATAAGACTCCATTTGGCAGCGAAGATCAGTTCGAGACTTGACTCTTTCCCTTCATTCATTTACTGCAGGGCTGCACACACCCAATCCGGGAGGCTGCCAAAGAGAACCGCAGCTGGAGACTGCATAAGCCTGTGATTCTCCTGCATCTTCCCAGCACATCGCCCCCTTACGGGAAAGTGTGTGCACAGCCCAAGTCTCCGTGGTCCTCAGGGCAGCTTCACGTGGAAGAGAGCAACAGAGGTATGCCGTGCTTCTCTGTGTTTTACTGGGGAAGGATGGGTGGGATGGAGGATACATTTTTAAATAAATTCTTTGACAGAATTAAGGCATCATACATTTCCACTCTTGAATGTCTTTAATAACGTCCATAAGAACAAAAATGGCACAACACACATGGTCCACGGCACTGCGATGGCTCCAGCTTGTTTGGTGACTGGTTAAGGAAAACCAAGGTCATAGTTAGGGCTTGTTAATATCCCATTTGACCCATTATGTTTCATGTCCCTCACTGCCATGATGATTCCTTCATTCTCAAGTGGTACCAGTAAATGTTTCAGGAATTGGCTGTGAGTCCTTATCCTTCCTGAGTCTATAAATGTGGGTCATAAAAACTTGAGAACTGATCTCAGCACCGTATTGGTTTAAAAACGAATATAGCACACACAGGTTGTTGAATGTTTCTCCTTTCATAGGGTAAAATCATACATATGCCTTTTAACACCAGTCAATAAATCGGGTATGTTCTTCTGGTGTGATCTCATCAGGTAATGCAGTGCTGTCTGGCTTCTCCTGTCCTTAGCATGGGAGGAAATGGGTCGTTATTTTGTGAAAGATATGTGATGGGGACTAAGGTGTACACTTTCCCACTTTGATGTTTACCCCGAGCTTGCTTGGTGATTATACTTAAAATATTGTGGAAAGAGCTTACACCTGGACTTCTGGCCCCTGTCGTGGCAAGTCTATTTTTTGTCCTGCCATATACTCCATTCTGTCTCTGTCTGATAAAGGAGTCCTCGCAAGAGGCCTATGGAGTTTTGAAGAAACTTTGCTCTGTGGTGAGGAGAATGAACTCTCTTTATTCTGTGATTGTTCTATTTCCCCTCCTACACGAGGTCGTACTGAAAGGGGATGCACAATCTATGTAAGATATCTGGCTGATTTCTAAAGCAACTTTTGCCAAATTACATTCCCCCTACTCCTCCCAAGCCCACAACGGCATAACTACACGTGATTTATTTGGATTCTCAACAACGGGGAAAGTTCGAGGAATGGAACAAGGGAACAATCTGTTTCGAAACGTAAAATTTAAACCTTCTTTGGAGCATATCCAAGGAAGAGAGGAAGGACGAGAATTTCCAGTTCTTAATCATCATGAACACCATTTCAGTATATTTCCTTGGGCTTTGGAATCAACATTCACATGTTCTTGAAAGGAAGTGTAATAAGGTACTTCTAAGTCTATCTTTGATGTAACAGTTAGCTTAAACCTTTCTTGCATTAGCAACAGCAGAGAGGGTGTGATGCAGCGGAAAGAACAGTGACCCAAAATTATAGGCACAAGTGCAATTTTTCTAGCTGTTCAAGCTTGGGCAAGTCACTTAAAATCAATTGATTGATTGATTGATTGATTCATTGATTTATTCATTCAGTAGATGCCTGTTTTGCACCAGCATTGTTCTATGAACCTGATTCCTCATCTGCAAGATAGGACAGTAATCTGAGAATCAAATGAGATAATATGTGGACAATATTGTTCACAACTGAATACCATTTATTTTTAATTATATGGTAAAATGAAGTTGAGGAAGTAAAAATACTTTTTAAAAGAAATGATTGGCTATTGTAATGTGGTATCATAAGATGCATTACTTATAAGAAAAGATTAATATAGAATAATTTTTTTAAACAATCATTGATTTCTGAGGTGAGAGCTCTTCCTTTGGAAGTGAGACTTACTCATAGCAGAGCAATTCCCGTTGGTGATACTGGGTGCTATTTTCTCAAGTTCTGATGGTCAGAGTCTTTTACTCCAGCAGTAGATACACAATCTGAACTGACCTTGACTAATACAGGAGACTGATGTCTATCCTTGGAATCCCAATTTGACTATGGGGATAGATAACTATGTGGGTCCAGGATATTTTAAAATTTACTTCAGGATTTTTAACTGAAGCTCATCAGGTTCTGTAGAAGTAAGAACAGTGACCTTTTGGGAGAAAAACAGTTCCAGAATGTACTCTGTCCTGCTCTACTACTCTTGGACGGGGTTTGGCTTCCTATCTGATCCCCAAATGGGATGGAGCTGTGCACTGACTTAATAAACACATTTGACAAAACAGGAGTCCTTTGATCATTTAGGGACATATTTAAATGTCATATTTTTGTTTGATTTGAACACCAATGATTCCTTGTTGAACAGTGTCTGTTTTGTTAATTTGAAGATAAACATCTCTATAAAATGACTATTGTTCTGACTTTTGAATTCTGAAAACTAAGGCTCCAGAATAGAGATTTGAAAATACTACTAAAACAAACAAACAAACAAACAAACCCAACAACTCCACTTAGCCGAAGTGCCCTGCCTTGAGACCCCTAGAGGTAAGGACAGCATTATAGGAAGCAGGGCTGGTGCCTGATACCTGCCTCCATTCATCTCCTGAGGGTATTCACTCGTGGTCTGGCTCACAGGGGGCGTGCATTCCAGACAGAGCAGCAGCTGTAAGGGCTCCCTGTAGTACCAGGTAGATCAGGGAGCAGAAGGAAAGGTCTGGCCTTGTTTGGGAGGGCAGCGCTCAGATGGCTTGTCTTTACCTTCTCCGCATAGCTAGTCAAGTCATAGAGTGGAATCTAAGACGCTCTCGTGTCCGCTATTTCCTTTTCTTCTTCCCAGCAACCCCATGATGTAGACCAGGAGGAGGGTTTTTATTAATCTTTCTTTTACAGAGGGAAAAATTGAGCTTCTAATTAAGTCCTTGCTAAACACAGCCTGATAAGTGGCAGGGGAAGGGCTTGCAGTCAGGTCTTCAGAAGTCTAACTTCTGCAGTCAGCTGGTTGCCCAGCTGCCTCTCCTGCAACACAATCATGTGCTGGAAGTGAAAGAAGAAAGCAACTCCATCCCCTTAGGGAGGAGCTCAGGGACATTAGACATAGAAGCAGGGGCTTCAGGGAGGGGAGGAGGTAGGTGACCACAAACTAATTTACCACAATGGAGAATTAGTTGCTGATAGTGGGTGATTTGGTCTTGACAATGTACTGGAATGGTAGAGACACACCTCTGGATTAATAATCTATACTCCTACAAAAAGCTTAATTGGTTGCACTTGCAATCTAATCAGAGCTATATTAAGGATCCCTTTTGGGAGAGGGAGCTCAGTCTAGACATCAGTATATTCAAAAAGAGTGGCAAGATACCAAAGACTTGGAGCTGAACAAATTAACCATGGGAGCATTTCTATAAAGATAAAAGCAATAGAAACGTCCTCCTCCTCGTACTGCATCATTTTAGAGTAGGGGAAGATGCCTGTCAATGTTACGAAGCTTTGTGGTGGGAGGTGTAAAATCAATGTACAAACAGACAGCTAGGAATTCTGAATAGAACAAAAGAACGCATTATAATGAACGTGTTGACGGGAAGATGTATCAGACCACATAATACATTTTTTATATCAAATTTCTACAGTCTACATTATGTGTGCCTATATTTTCTGTTCTTTTAGCTCAGGAGTTGGCAGATCTATTTTGTCTTAAAAAATATAACAAGTGCAATCACAACTTTCCATCTAGCGTATTGTGCTAAACATCCCACAGGACAGACTCAGAATACAGCCATCGTATTCAAATCAATGACAAATATTTTCACTTAGTATGACCGCTAAATCTGTGGTTCATTCTTTCCTCAGATTTTTCATATTCGAGAAATAACTTTGTTAGGTGGTCAAAGGTCTTGAAATTTTCAGTCCAAGTTTGACACTGAAGAGTTTGAAGAATCATATCAGAAATCAGGCACATAGTTTCCCTTCAAATATAAATTTCAGTGCTTTTCCCCTGTCAGCTAACCTTGACCCTGGAAGGAACACTCTAAGATGACTTTGTACTAGTAATAATTTGTTTTTGGAGGCGATGATGCCTTTAAGGGCTCAATCTCTGCCTCTTATTTCATCTTTATATTTTGTAATATGGCCAGCCCTGTGCCTTGTATATAGTAGATAAATAAATTGTGAGTGTTGGACACAACCATGTAGTCATTGTTTCATCCAATGCTTTCATTTTGGAAATAGGTCCCCAAAAAGTTGCCTTCACTTATGAAGAGCTAATTTGGTGAAGAGCTAAATCTAGAGTCTAGGACTCCTGTGTCAGGACTTCTTGTCTAGTGCTCCATTCACCAAGATGATAGATATCTACTGGCTCAATGAAGCACTTAAACTTTTCTTGCATAGGTCACAAATGACCTTCCAATTGTTAAACCCAGTAACCTTCTTTATTTCTAATATACCACTAGTCTATATCCCTGGGAAACAGAGAGAAGAGATATTCCAGGTGGAGCCACTCCAACTTCCTCCTTTCTGATTGGCTATTTGCCCCATTCTTGCTTGCCTTCTCTTGAGCCCGTGTTCATCTGAGCCTGTGTTCATCTGCCCAGGATCAACCCCTTTCCCTGGGCTCCATCTCATCCCCTCCAGCTCCTTCAGGAATTTTCCCCTGGCAAGTGTATACCTTCCTCTACAGTTACAAGCACCTACATCTTTAAACTCTGCCCTGGGCTGGCTATTTACCTTTAAGGTATAAACACATTCACATATGACAGCTTAAGAGGGTCTTTTGATCCTTGGTCCCCTCACCTTCCACTGTCTTTCTCTCATTACCATCAGCATCTTGGAAGAGCAGTTTATTCTTTCTGTCTCCGTCTCCTCTCCTCCCATTCACACCTCCGCTCCCTGTGACTGGCCTTTTCACGTCAGTCCGCTGGCACTGATCTCACCAGCAGTTGTAGTGCTTTCCATCTCAAGATCCTTAATTTAATCACATCTGCAAAGGCATTTTTTCCAAGTAAGGTAACATTCACAGGTTCCAGGGATTAGGACATGGATATCTTTTAGGAAGCCATTTTTTTCCATCTACCGTAACATCTTTGAGTAAGTATCCTTAATGCTGTGAGTGATGTTTTCAACTGGAAATATTTTGGTTTGCCTCAGGATTGGTCCTGTAGAAAGAGAGAACTAATGTAAAATCAGTGTACACAAAGCAAAGATCATACCTAACTCAATGCTCTGTTTGATAGCTAGTATAAAGAGATGGTGTCAGATAAACCAGCCTTGGCACTGCCTACATGTTCAGAGCAGAATCAAACCAAACCTGCTTCGATCAGTGCAGTTTGCCTGCATTATCCCAGGGTCAGGACACACTCATCTCATTACTCTGGCGCTTATCTTTCTAAGCCACAGTGAATCAAAATTTCTGACACATTTGATTCTTTTGCAGAAAAATGTTCTGATTTTGCTTCCTTTTTTAAAAAAATTTAAATTCTTGTTGGTGTCAAACTATTGATTTATTCAGTTCACTAAATATTTATGGAATGTTCAGTACAATGACAGATTAAATTGTCAGGCAAAAATGAATTACATATACATATGTATATGTATTGTTTACATAGATATAAAAATCAAACCACTTCTATCACTAAACAAAACTATAAAGTAGTCTTTAGGGGCACAGTTTTATTTTTCCAAAACAATTTAACCCTTTAATCTCGTGCCTTCCTACTTGTGTGACTCTGTGTGTGTGTAGATATGGGTCAAATGTAATTTTAATTTAAAGCATTATAATACATAAGGCCACACCTGACAGACTTCTCCAAGAAGACAGGCCTTGTCTTAAGCTCCAGCTTCTAATTTTTCAGGCTTTCAGAACAAGTGGGAGTGGTACTACTTTTGAGAAGGGAAGCACACCATGTAGGTGATTCACACCAAAGAAATGATGACTTTCCCTGTGCCTAAATGCAGCCCTGATTCTGATTACTATAATCCATATAAATAGAAAGTTAAGACATGTCTTAAATTTGACTGAGACTCTACTGAACTGAAGAAGGAAACAAAATAGGATGAGGAAGAGAAGAGTAAACATCCTAGTTTATGATTTCAGAAAATTATCACATTTTGTTCTTCCCTCTTACTAATTGGAAGTTTTAGCACACAGCCTTGCCATTGTACTTGTGCAGAAAAGCAGGAAAATCCATTAACACTTCAGGAGTGGTGTTGGCAGCTCAGTTGAGGCCGCAGTGAGTGCAGTGATGAAGCTGGCGTTCAGTTCTGGAGTCACGGATCGTTGGTGACATTAGTTCATTTGCATAGAGCAATATCCCAGTTCTTAAGTCCTGAACCCTGAATACCCATTCAGAACTGTATGCCTGGCTTCATAAGGCAAATGCACCACTCTACAACGGTCTGATATTTGTTTGGAATCATTCTTTTCCCTTCCCCTAAGCAAAAAAATGCTGGAAAAAAAATCAGCCTCTTGCTAATTAGAGTCCTCAAATGTCAGGAAAGGGAATCTAGTAGTAATAGAAAAGGAGAATCATGGAAGAGTGACTCACGGGTGGGTGGAAGAGTACATGTGTGTAGATTTTATGCTGTAGGGTGTTTATATGTCTAATATAGTTAAAAATAAAAGTGAAATTTTCTCTTTACCATAAATGGGTAGGGTTTTGGCCAGTTTCTTGGTGATTCAAGTAGGCTGCATATAGATTACATGGAAAAACAGGAGTTAAACAACAGAGCGTTCTTTAGCTTTCTGTTGACATTCAACTCCTCCCTTCCCCATCCCCATCACTTGTTAGGTGCAAACTCTTCATCCAACCATCCATTTCTTCAACAAACACCTATGCAGTACCTGTGAAGCAGAAGTGAACTCTTGTGTTTACTGTGGCACCAAAACACCGGCACCAGAAGCCCAGACCCACGGGTGGGCGGAGTGATGTCAGCCAGGCCAGGGCACCCTGAGGGGCCTTTCCTGGGCTAGCAGGTGGCTCTGCAGTGGAGGCATGACCCAGACAGGGCTGGGCGCCTTCGAGGGGCTTAACCGGAGGGAATGAAGGGAAGGATCTGCGTATTTAGGTAGGAGCCAGATTTACAGGTCCAAATCAGGATTTTGTGTTAGAGCCTTAAAATACCCTATTTTAAACTGCTGATAGAATTTATGTAGGGGAGTAATGTGAGAACTGATTTCCATTGAGGACTTAGAGCTAAGAAGGGCTTGAGTTGCGTTTTTCTGACACAGGTGGAGAGGGAAGCACATCCCCCTACCCCTCAAGGTGCTTTGAGGAAAAAAGATGCCCCCGGATTTGGAAAACACTTGTTACTAGATCCCTTTCTCAGAGCGGCTCCATTCACATCAGCATATAAAAGGACTCTGCAAAACTGGTAGCAAACAAACCGTTCTCTTTCAGCCAGGGGCTTTCGTGCTTTTTAATGATAGATTTTGTTCTGCTTGCAGTATCTATGAGCATTCTTTGTAATTCTCAAGGGATAGACTTTGGACAGGATTGGCCAGTATAACAGTCTCTGCTGTGTAGAAAGAGAACCAGAACCAAGTGCCTCAGGTGAGGAACATATCCACATGGGTTTGTTGAGTACATATTGGGAGAAGGGCTTCTGTCCTGTATTGAACACGCTGCAAGGCACTTATTTCCTTGGAAACAACCCTCATTTCCACCTACAACCCTCCTCATCCCCATAAAGATTACTATGAAAACTAAATAATTGCAATATAAAAGAAGAGGAAAATACCATTGTATTCTCCCCTGATACCTGAACTCTATGCTTATTTTCCATGACAAATCTCAACACTGGCTCCACTAAAACCGCAAAGGTAGCAGAAGGGTTGCTTTTCTACCATGTACGCCGACAGGTGCTTTCTAATTAGATCATCGCTTTTTATAACTTATTTCAAAACAGCTGCAGTGTTCCTATTTTCTTACGATCTAAATATTATTTGTGCTTTACAATTCGTTTTCCTTCCCTCTTACGTGTTTTTAAGTAAACATGGAAGTTTTTATTTAATGTTTTTTTCAGGAAAGTAAAAATTGTTTAGTCTTTTTAGTAAGTCTTGGGATGTAACTACATATTACCCCCAAAACTGTAGCTGGAAAAAAAATCCTAATTATACCAAACATTATTTTTGGCTTGATGTATAACAGTGCATCTCATTAAGACTCCATAATATGACATACATTTGGTGTAGAAAAAAGTGTTTAGGACTGCATTCAGTTCTCTGGTACTGAAAATTAGTCCTGAAAAGGACCCCAGAGAAGATTAATGCAGAGCGAAGGAAGCGAGTTGTGAAAACGGTGGTGAATCCTCAGATCAGGTAAGGATGAGTCTCCCTACATCCCTCTCCGCCTCTTCCCTGCTCTTGGTGCATCTGCTCCCACTTCTGTTGAAGTTTGCCCTCTTCCGTTCTTCCTAGTGAGCGGAGGAGTCTGGGGCATCCACCCTCCACTTTCCTGTTTCCTTTCTCCACCGTTGAGGAACAGCTAGAGAAGAACTTGATACAGCAGCATAAAGGGTCAGCCTTCTCTCTGCTCTCGGAAGCTTAAGAGATGTTCGCACAGAATTCAGGGGAGGGGAGTGAAGAGACTAATCTATGTTTAAACTCCACCACTAACTAGTCGTGAGCCGAGCATGTCACTCTAGTGAGACAGTCTCAGTTCTGTAACAAAGCCACTTTGTGGCCCATTTTGGTAATTTTCCTTTGAAATACAGATAATGGATGCCCGGCTTTGTTCTTTTACTTATCCATTTAACAAATATTTGTGAAATAGCTACCGTGTACCAGGCATTGTTGAAAAGATCTGGGGATATAGAAATGAGCGAAAATGATATGGTCCCTACCCCCATGGAGTTCCTTTCTAATGAGGAAACTTTAAAATAATGGTAAAACAAGGATTCTTCCATCCTATATTCCCATGGCATTTTATTTCCTCCCTGTGTTTTTACATTTTGTATCCTAGCAAGCGGAGCTGCTGACATCATTTTTTTTTTGTAAAAGAAGATGCATTAATATTTATATAAGAATAACTTCAGAACATCCTTTTTTTTTAAGAAAAAACTACTAACTTCTATATCTGGAGATTATTAGTATACTCACTTTAAATATAAAATGACATTTTATTGGTTTTCCAGTGTTTAAACACTGGGAAACCACAGCTTCCAAAAGCAGCCTTCTTTTTTTTTTTAATAACTTTCTTTTACTGAGTTATAGTCAGTTTATAATGTTGTGTCAATTTCCAGTGTAGAGCACAATTTTTCAATTATACATGAACATACATATATTCTGTTATATTTTTTTTCGCTGTGAGCTATCACAAGATCTTGTATATATTTCCCTGTGCTATACAGTATAATCTTGTTTATCTATTCTATATATGCCTGTCAGTATCTACAGATTTTGAACTCACAGTCTATCTCTTCCCATCTCCCTCCCTCTTGGCAACCACAAGTTTGTATTCTATGTCTATGTGTCTGTTTCTGTTTTGTATTTATGTTCTTTTTTTTTCAGATTCCACATATAAGCAATCTCATATGGTATTTTTCTTTCTCTTTCTGGCTTACTTCACTTAGAATGACATTCTCCAGGGACATCCGTGTTGCTGCAAATGGCATTATGTTGTCTTTTTATGGCTGAATAGTATTCCATTGTATAAATATGCCACATCTTCTTTATCCAGTCATCTGTTGATGGACATTTAGGCCTAACAGTAGCCTTCTGATGTTTCTTTTTCTTTGTAGATTTGTCATCACACATATTAAATATTATCTCTCTTCCAGGTAATCTTTAATAAAAAGAAATTCATATCTTTGATGCTTGCTCTAGGCATAGAATAGTATTTTAAGCCAAAAGTATTAGAGGGTTTTAAATTTCATTATCTTTTAGAAGAATTACCTCATATGATATGTGACATGGTTAATAAAGTTTAATTCCAAAGATTTCAATGAAAGTGAGGTCCTAAACATAGACTTTAGGGGAAGAAGACTGAGCAGGCAAAGTTTATGGTAATTCCTCATAACTAGGCTCTGGTTCAGCAAACTTGAAGACACTTATTTCTTTGAGCCTGAAGGTTGTTTCTGCGTGGAGTTAGGCACGTGGGTAGACTTTCCGTTTCCTCTACATGTAAGTTCCTTAGGAGACTTTTGCCTGAATGGAGCTCCTTCTGCATGCTTGGGAAAGATGGCCCAGACTTCTCCTACCACCATCACAGCAGCGTGGCTATCGATTATTACAAATTCCCGCTTAACTTTGGCAGATTTGACAACTGCTATGAAGTTAAAAACACTGTGGGGACAGAATCTGGGAAGATGGAGAAGGGCAGGACAGATGTTGAGAAAAGTCTTCACGTACTAGGAGAATCTGATATCTCCCAGGGGTGCCCAATAGATATATCCTTCAAAGGGATACACAGGAAGTATGCTTCCATGTCTTAATTTCAAGACAGACCTCCTTTTCCTGCTCCCTTTCTTCCTTCCCCAAGATCTACCCTTGCTGCCTGTCTCTCATTCAGATAGATGTCCATACATTTTGGTAAAGGACTCTTTTTTTAATTATTTTCTCATTGTGGTAAAATACACATAACATAAAAGTTATTTTAAGTGTACAGCTCAGAGGATTTAAGAACATACATATTGTTGTGCAGCCATGTCCAGAACTTTTTCATCTTCCCAAACTGAAACACTGTACTCATTAAACAATAACTTCCCATTCTCCCCTACCTCCAGCTCCTGGGAACCACCATTCTACTTTCTGTCTCTATGAATTTGACTGCCCCAGGTACTCAGTGGAATCTTACAATATTTGTCCTTCTGTGTCTGGTTTATTTCACTTCACATAATGTCTTCAGGGTTCATTCATATTGTAGCAAGTCTCAGAATATCTTTGCATTTTTAGCCTGAATAATATTCCATTGTATGTATACATCACATTTGTTTATTCATTCGTTTGTCGATGGACATTTGGGTTATTTCTATGTTTTGGCTATTGAGAATAATGCTGCTATGAACATTGGCGTACAAGTATTGTTCAAGTCTCTGCTTTCAGTTTCTTTGGATATATACCTAGAAGTGGGAGTGTTGGATCATATGGTAATTCTATATTTGAATTTTGAGGAACTGCCATAGAACTTTCCACAGTGGTTGCACCATTTTACATTCTCACCAGCAATGTATGAGGGTTCCAGTTTCTCCACATTCTCACCAACACCTGTTATTTTCTCTGTGTGTGTTTTTAATAATAGTCATCTTAATGGATATGAAGTGGTATCTCATTGTGGTTTTGACTTGCATTTCCCTAATGACTAGTGATGTTGAGCATCTTTTCATGTGCTTATTGACCATTTGTGTATCTTCTTTGGAGGAATGTTTATCCAAGTCCTTTGCCCATTTTCAAATTGGTTGGTTTGTTTTTTGTTGTTGTTGACTTGCAGGAGTTTTAAAAATATATTCTGGCTACTAATCCCTTATCAGACATATGACTTGCAAATATTTTTCCCATTCTATATGTTGCCTTTTTACTCTTTTCATAGTGTATTTTGATGAACAAAAATTTCTTACTTTGGTGAAGCCCAGTCTATCTCGTTTTTCTTTTGTTGCCTATGCTTTTGGTGTCAGATCCAGGAAATCATTGCCAAATAGTCATATACTCTTAATTGATGTATATTCATTTATTATATACATGAATTATGTACCAAACAGAAGAAACTAAAATTTTAAAAGAATGAAACAAAGGTAAAATAAGCAATTACATTAAAAAATTATCAGTGCATATTACTGTGATTGAATATGCTACATTATTTTTTTTAACTTGGTTTTAAGTTCTGGTTCTCAATTTTAATTTCTTTTCATTGTTGGTTCTAATGGTGGTCATCATGGAAAAGATATCTTACAAAGTTGCATATATCCAAGTTGAACATGTTCATTGTTGGTTGTGCCTGCTAGATCATGATGCTGGCTTTTCAATTCCATTCACCAATTTTGCAAAGATTTTAGTTGAAAACTCACCCACCAGATGTCCATCTTGCAGTTGTTTTCCAAAGTCATCAAAAGACCCTGAATTTTATGTATTTCTATAAACAGATGTAGATTCACTTAAATCCCATTCGTGGATGAATTAAAAGTAGGTTTGAAATATTTATTTTCACCTATTAAAAAGTGAGCACATAAGAGAGTTGTTATGGGAGGCACTTTGCTTTCCACTGTATGATCATATAATGATGGAAATAATTTCTAACATCCATTTTTCAAAATAGTGTCCTCAGAGTGTGTTTCTTTCAAGAAGCAGTTATTTTCTCACTCGTTATTAAAATCAAAATTATCAAAATGGCAGCTTTACTTTGAAGAAAGTGATTAAGGGTGTTTACATCTTTGAAAATCTTTCAAACAAAAGTGTGTCTTGACAACCACTTATCATCCCAGAATAAGATAGCAAATTTTGAACATGGTGTTTTGTATAATAAGCACGTAGAATACCTTTATATTCAACAAATCTTTTATGTATTTTGCTAAAAAAAGAAGAAAATTCCTCTATGTCATTCAAAAGATTATTGGTTATTCCCCAAATCCTTAGAAAGTATTGTGAAAGAGTCTACTGTATTTTAAAGGCCTTATCTTCATGGAAAGTAACTACATTTTTGATATCTCTATCACTTGACACTTTTGGCTTCAACTTCTTGGCTGTAACATTTTGACTATAAACAATACAGAGCAGGATTTCCTCTGTTGAAATGTCTCTGTGACTTTATCCCAGAATATTTTTCATTCCACTTAAAGTAGCCATTCCATTAAGCATAATTTTTCCATAAATCATTATTTTTATTAAAGAAGTTACTGTTGAGGATGTATCTTCTTTGGTACATGTTTTCCATTCATTGTTCATAAGGAAAAGAGTTATTTTTGTATTTCTTTTTTGAACCAGACTCATAATCTCATACACTGATTTATGAAGAATGTCTTTACTCATTTCTATCTATACAGAAAACCTCCTGTGTTGTATCATTTAATATTTATTTCTTTACATTTTCAGCAATGTTGGCTGAGAATCTTTCAATTTCATTTGCTGATAAATGAAGGCACTTTGGATGGTCTCCGTATTTATCTCCTTGTATTTCAAATATTTTCACCATAATAGGAAGAAGTGTTTATCCAATCGCGTGTGGCTTTTTGTCTTTTTAATCTTTCAGTACTAAGCAGAGAGACTCAGAGGAGGCTTCTTAATATTCTCATTCATTTTAATGATGTTTTGTGAAGTACTGGATTGACTGTTGTCCGAGCTTGATCATGGCGTGGTTGGGGCTTCACAGAGGGACTGGCCAGGGGAGGTTCTCCAGGCAGAAGGAAGAGAAGAAGCAGACATATGACGCTGTGGAAAAGAGGACAGCTCAGAAACCTGTCATTTAGCCTGCTTGGTTTACCCAAAGATGAGAGCGGGGGACCATCAGGTGATAAGATTGGAAAGATCAGCAGGAGCCAGATCTGAGGTTTTCTCTAGGTAGAGTAAGCAATGAAATGAGACTGAGCCCAGATTCTTTGCCAAACAGAACCTGAGGCAGGAATTAAATGTTATGCTTTCCTGGGAAGGGTAATCTCAGGGCAGTGAGACAGGGGAAGTGAAGTGAGTCAGGGAGGGCTGGGTGGTAACACAAGGTCTAACGTTACGGAGCTGGCCGTTGCTTCATGAAGAAACAGCCAGTTTCTCAGCCACATGAAACGCCCGCAGACAGGCTGTACAGAAAATCCGTGCCCGAGAGCCGTCCGTCCGAGGGTGTGTGGAGAGGGACTTTGTCTGCTAGCACTCTCCCTTCTCTTGTCTCCCAGTGAGCACAGTTCCCCCACCGAGTGTTAGCTCCCTGTACTCCGGATTGCATCACTGGGCACCTTGTGGAGAGCCGCTCCCACGCCTCGTGGTGCGGGGCGCCATCTGAGTGTCGCGTTAGGAAGAGGGGCCAGAGACCCCAGCTGTCTGCTCCGCAGCAGGACTGCACGAGCCCACGTGGAGCTGGTCATTGTGGCAGTAATTGAGGCAGAACAAATGGCCAAGAGCCAGATGACAGGTGAGGCCGAGAGAACTGTGGGCATAGGATGTGCCCGAGACAGATGACCTCTTCTGCTCCTCAGATCTGCTTGTGATCTTCCATTATGCGAGGCTCCTCCATATAGTATAGGGCCTCCATTGCTGTGAGAACAGTAGGCCTCACTGCTTCCCCAAGTCAGTCAGTCACTGAGCCTCCTTCAAGATGGTAACTAGTTGTGATTTCCAGAAACACTTAAGGCAAGGGGGTTGGTGGGAATCCAGGCAGAAGCCAAACTATATAGCGGGTTTGAGAATGAAGGAAAATATGGAAGTGAGGATGTGGAAATGCACTACCCTTTCAGTGAGTTGAAAGTGAAGGGAGTGAAAAACTTGTTGTCAAATAGGCAGAAATCAAAGAGGACTTGCTTTGCTTTCTGTTCATTCCTTTTTTGAGATGGGGGACTTGTGTGTGTATCTAGGCTAATGGGATACAGCCAGCAGAAAGGGAGAGGTGGAAGTTACAGGAGAGAGGGGAGTGAGGCAAGGGAAGGCTCAGATGACAGTAGTTTCTGCCTGTTTTAGAGGGTTTCTGGATGAAGAGAGAGAAGAAGAGAATTTCTTTGGAAGGAGTTTCTGGATGTAGATAGAGCGCTACGTTGATGGCAGGCACTGGTCCTCAGCCCGCTGTCCCTGTATCCCTGTGAAGATAGTGGTGATGGCGGACAGATGGGAGTTTCCACAGCCTCGGCTGAGCTTTCACGAACTAGTCAGGTTGAATCTGTGTAACTCACCCATAAAAATTTCCTGCAATAATCTGACCCTGTGGCTATCTGATTCTCAGTGCAAGCATCTCAAACAATTGGACATTTAATAATCAGAGGAAGAGTTTATCCAAAAACTCAGTGTAGGGAAAGCTTTCATCAAATCTCCCTTCTGTCACAATGAAATGTGGCAGAAGTGTCCATTCCAGGTTCTTATTTACACAGTACACAGACATATTATCATTATAGATAAATTAGTCTTAAAAGCTTTTTAAGACACTCAAGCTTTAAGTTTCCCATTCATCCATCAGCATTTTAAGGAAAAATATGCCTCTCCCTCCATTAGGTTCCATGTCTGATTTCATTTCCGCTCAAGCCCTTTGTCCCTCTTGTGTTTTCCAGTGGAGGGGAATCACAGGAGGGCTCAGACGAAGCCATTATTCCAGCATTCTTAAACTGCTGACATGCTTTTCTGTGAAGATAACTGACTCACCAGATTCGGTGAAAGTTCCTTGAAATACCAAGAAAACAGATTTTCTGTGGAGTCTGGGAACATAACTATTAATGAAATAAGCTTTAAAGTCAAAGGAAAAGATCTTGGAGTTTTTTTTCAGCTTGACCATTTCTTCACTGAGAAGCGTTTAAAAATAAATCATTGCATCAACATGGGGATCTTTTTGTGAAAAAAACACATTGCATTCTGAAAATCGAAGTAATATAAACTTGACCATTTTCTAAGAGATTTTATTTAAATACACACTGGAGGGTCTCAGTCATTCCATTTTACAGGATATCTTTGGTGATGCTCTTTTGGTAAGCTGTAAGGTATTGCAATGACAGTAAAATACTATATAATTTTAGTGCAAAGTTCTTTCCCAATTCTGGGACTAGAGGTATGTGTGGGTCACTGAGTATCTGCTGGATAAGTTGTTGAATTGGATTAAATTTCTGCAGATGTAATCATGTATAGATATTCCTATTCAGAACTTTTTCTTCCTATGAAAACAACATTAAGAATATTAATGTATAAGGGATCTACATTAAAAACTCTAGGAAGAAAGAAATGAAAATGTTTAAAACACATGTTATTGGAATTACAGAAGGAGAAAATGTATGTAGGAAAGATGATATTTGATGAAATAATGGCTGATGATTTCCCTGAATTATTGAAAGGCATGAACCTTCCAATGTAAGAAAATGAAAGTTTCTAAGCACAATAAATAAAATAAACCTACATCTAGATGTATCATTATTGTATTGAAGATCTTCAAAACAGGAATTGATGAAAGGAAGTTGCCTACATGTACTACTCTTAAGTTCTCAACTTCTGATGAACCTAGAAGCACCTGGAACGCTAGTAAACAATGGTATAGATTCCTGGGCCCTACTACTTCAAGGCTTTGATTCAGTTGGTGGAGTCGGGTAGGGTCTGAGATCTACAGTTCTGACAAGCTCTGTAGACCACCCTTTGGGTGGCACTATTTCTTAGTGAGAGAGCCGACTTGTTAACATTAACAACGGAGGGAGAACAGTATTTTCAAAATGCTGAAAGAAAAGAATTGTCTATCTGGTAATATATACCTAGTTAAAATTGCATTGGAGAATGAGGGCAAAATAAAGACATTTTCAACAAAAAGATTTGGACAGTTTGTTACCAACAGACCCTTATTAAAGCTTCTAAAGGACTTACTTTAGGCAGAAGAAAAAGGAAACTAAAGGTGTGTCTGAGGTACAATAAGAAATGATGAACAAAGATTAATATATGAGTAAATCTAAAATGTTGAGTCTATGACAAAAATATTTAATTTTGCCAGTAAAAAAATTAAGATAGAAATAGAAATGGGGTGAGGATATCTGGTGAGCAAGTGGTGTTAGTTAAAGCTTTCTAAGATCTTTTATTTGTTAGAGGAAGGTGGAGATGTTAACTTTGATTTTAAGTTATATGTAAATATGAAGTTATTAAGGGTTAGATAAAATAAAAACATAGTGAATAACTTTCAATATTTCAGAAGGCAACTAGATGAATTTTAAAAATGGGCTAGATCAAAAGGCAAAAAGGAAAGGAGAGAAAATGCATTAAAATAGCAAGACAAAGAGGAAACAGAAAATAGGACAATAGAAATATTTTCAAATACATTGCAATAAAAATAGATGTATATGGACCAAATTTGCCAGCTAAGAGAGAATGTCAAATTGGATTAAAAAATAAATCAGGATTCTTAATAGGGGCAGCAGCTGGGATGGACCCTGTGGGGCTGGGTGGCAGCGGCCCTGGTGGGGAGAGCTGTCCCCACTCCCAATGGCGAACTTCACCCAAGGTGCCTGTCACTGGGGGTCCAAGCTGCCACTTTGCTCACAACAGGGAGGTGCCCCAGGTCTGCACCTACTTCCAGTGAGGCTTCTGCTTCCATGATGATCAAGGCATCTGTCAGGACCTGCAGTCCCCAGTTGCCTGGAGTGGGGCAGCTGCCATCCAGAACCACTTGTCACCCTGCTGGGGTCCCAGCTGGAGCTGACCCACGGAAACTCTGGGCTTACCTACCTGCCCTCTGTGGCATCAGGAATTATGCTTTCTACTTGTCACACTCACCTATTCAGTAATATGTCATATTCAGACATTAAAATAGAATGAAGTTCTTATTTTGAGAAGTTTCAAGTGTGTTGAATCCCATTAAGTTTGTGCATGTATGGTGAAAAGAAGTGGAACAAAAACAAACTATCCAATGCCTTGGGCACAGTCTATTATATTATACCAAAATTATTTTCAAGATAGCCATGTCGTTGTATACCACTCAAAGCTACCTGTTTAAAAAAATAGGTTAATATAAGTACAGCAATTAACAGTGTCCAAAATTAGCTAACAAAATGAACACATTTACAGACATGTAACCAAATGCTCTTTGGAGCCCACCTGGATTACAGCAACGTCAGATCCCCCAACTTTCCCACATAGAACCTTGAATAATAGGCTGTTTTGATTCTCTTTAGACCTTTTGTAAGGTCTAAAGCCTTGCCTGTGACGACTGATGTCTTTAATACTTTAGTTTCTTCATTAAACAGAGTTTGGGGAATAGAGATTATATTAAAAATGAAACTCCTTCAACTGATAATGAGCAATTAGTGGCTTTGGTTTTTGCTAAGCTTTGATTATTGCTAAGCTGTTCTCCAATCATCTCAAGTAGAACTTAAACTTTTATGAAGGTGACAAGTGAGATAATTAATCACTTTAGCTTGGTGTGAATGCTGTGGATGGGAAATGTCAACAATATTAGTTTAGAAAAAAGAAGTGAGCTTTGTTTTCCTCTCGTGGTCTTTTCTTGTTGATTTCCATGGGATTTTGAGATTTTCTTGCAGAGAATGTTTCAGGTGTTTTGGGGTTCTTTCACAGACCTGTGGAGGTCAGTGCTTCTCTCCTGTTGTTAGGGCGGAACTAAAAGCCATGAATATGTTGAACACATTTGACTGCCACATCATGGGAATGGATAAAGAGCATCCCTGTTTGAGGTTAGTTGCATCTTTGACCTCTGGTAGAACATTCCAACCTGGAGACCTACAGCAGCCCCTTAATGATGAGCAGTTCCTTGTCACCTTTCGGGTGTTGAGAGGCAGATGGGCTCTGAAGGCATAGCAACCTTAGAACTGCCATAGTGACCTTGCTCAGCTGAGATTTGCCCAGAAAGAGGCCATTGTGGGGTGCGGGGGACAGAGGGCCTTGGCCAGTTACTCCTGATCAACACATGCTGGTTCTTTTTCCCCCCTTTCTCAGCCTGTGATACAACATGAACTTTTGAATTGCTATTTATTCCTATTTATCTTATAGAACCAAAATAACATAGCTTGCCTTTGCTTTACTCAAAATCTGAGACTATTTGGAAAGTACATAAATACTCTGAGTAGCCTCCTGGATAATGTGAATAAAACTTGTGCCTGAGAGATTCCTTTAAATGGAAATGGAAAATTGTTATTCACTTCTGATCAGTTTTCATTTTCTTTTTTTTCATTTTCATTTTAATTACTGAGCTTCCTTTCTCTGAAATCAAGTCTCTAAAAGAGACTTTAATTATCCATTTTTAACTGTAGGAAGACTTATTATTCAAGAAGCAGCTAGCAATCCAGAACAGATGTTATTTTGTTCATACTTTAAAGGGTTAGTCAAATATTTCTTCTAATGGAAATATTTTGTACCAAAACCTTCTAGACCAAAAGGTAGACAGCCAAAGAAAGAAAGATTTAAAGTAAATTTATAACAGAAGAAGATGACTAAATCTTCTGAAATCTTTAGGGCATGATCTCCATGGAGTAAAGGAATTAAATTAACATAATTAGATAGAAGCAATCTCTGCATTCATATAGCATCTTATTTTTCCAAGATCTCTTTTTGCCTTATATCTGAAATCAATGATTCCTCTAAGGTAAGTACTCTTAAGCCTATCTTGTCTTTTAAAGAATCTACCTAAGTCTCTTTATGTGCCTCCATAGAAGGGATTTTCTTTGTAAAATGATCCTTTTTTTATCTAGAGTCTTAAAACACAGAACTGTATCTATCTTAAGATGTAAAAGAATCATCATTTTCCCTTCAGTTCTCTGTAGCCTGGCTTAAAAATTTTGTTTGCCTAAGAAGCTTAAGAAATTATCATTTTTGCAAGGGTTTAAAAGTAACAGAGATCTTTATCTCTTGGTCATGGTTTTAATGTGGTTCTTCTGGAAGGAAATGTAAGACATAGACACAAAGGTGTCTTTGGAAAAGAGATAATGAAAATTAGTTATAGTGATGTGGTGGCAAGTGTTGGTGGTATCTGTAAGTGAAAGCATCCCATAGGCAGACAGAAGTCAGAACCAGAGCCTGATAGAGAGGCCAAGACTTACATATGGGACTGGTCTATGTAAGAATGATGGTTAAAATTGTGAAAGTAAAATATCTATTGAAGAGATAAGAATCAAGGACATATCTAGGCTGAAGGAGAAGGAGGAAGGAGGAATTCAAGTGGAAGTCTGAAGGGTGTACTTGGAAAGGTAGAAGAAAACAAGGGTGTTGTGATGTCCAGAAAGACTGGCAGGAGAGCATTTCAAGATCTGGGGTAGATCACCTATGTCAAATAGAAATGAAAATAAGGCTGTTGCATTTGGTAGCTCAATTTTGTTGTTGTTGTTGTTAGATGACCTTAAGGGAACTGGGGTAACAGTGAAAAAGATGAAGAAGAAAGCTGAAAGGGGCTGTGGAGAAATGCCTTAATAGCGAAATGGAGGGTATACCAGTGAGTGTAGTGCCCACTGGAATTGTTGGGTGAGAAAGGTTAGAAATAATGATGTTAGCTAGAAGGGGGAAAGGATTCGGGGTAGGGGCATCTGTGCATATTTGTGGATAGACTGCAAGACCCCAATCAAGAGGGAAAGACGAATATATTATGGCAAGAATGTCTCAGAGAAGAGGCTGGAGGGAATAGAATCCTAAGTCAATCTCAGAAAAGAGAACCTTAGAAATGAAGAAATTTCATTTCTTTGTTAGAACTTTGGGAATGAAGGAACTCGTAAGTGATGGCTTGGTTTTCTCATTAAAGTAGAAGAGGAAATAATTCTAGCAGAATTAATTTCTAGAGAAATAATTCTCTGTTTTATTGAGAGGTGATGAATGGGCCTAGGGAAAGCAAGGAAGAAGAGGCAACATTTGGGTCTTGCCTCTTAGGGAACATCGTATGTCTAGCTATTTCACAACCAACAATCATCAGTGATTGGCTTATCAGTGAGTAATAACGTACTGCTAACTCTTCATTGCCAAGGCCTTTCTCCACAGCCCCTTCTGACTTCCTTCCTTGACACTCTGTTACATCAGTAACCTCAAGATTATCTGTCATTGGTCAGGTGGACAAGGATCATAGAAAGAACATTCAAGAAAAGAAAACAGTATTCACTGAAACAGAATTGATAAAATGCAGCAAGCAGGCCAGTGTGGCCGAAAGATAGAATATTGGGTTGGATGAATGGTTAGAGGTAAGCACAATGTATATCACCAACAATGTCTCATTCACATTTCATAGATGCTCATTGAATGAGTGGATTAAGTAAATGAATGATTAAATGTGGTAAACGATCCCTGAAGTAAAGACGTATAAAAGTGTACAAAAAGTTTTTGGCCTAGGAGCTTATAACCTAATTTAGAAACATCTGAACAAGATGTTATATAATCAAGTTTTGAACTGTGTGGAATGGAAAATTAGAAGTAAGATAAGATATAAGGAAGTGTTCGTTATTTAGGCAGGGTAATTCAGACAAAAATCCGTTTGTTTTTAATTGAAATATAGTTGATTTACAACGTCATGTTAGTTTCTGGTATACAGCAATGTGACTCAGATATATATTATTTTTCATATTCTTTACTATTATAGTTTATTACAAGATATTGAATACTTCCATATGCTATACTGTAGGGCCTTGTTGTTTATCTGTTTTATATGTAGTAGTTTGTATCTGCTAATCCCAAACTCCTAATGTATCCGTTCCCCTCCCTTTCCCCTTTAATGACAATAAGTTTGTTTTCTATGTCTGTGAAGACAAAAAATTGGTTTTGACTTGTTCTTTTTAATTTTTTAATACGAGAGAGATCACAGTCCCAAGCATTGTATAGTCCAGGTTCTCAATATATCTCAGGAAAGAAAGATAGAGTAACTATTCTTCATATTGCTAGAGGGTAGCAGTGTTGGACCATGAGACTTAAGGCAATATAGAAAGAAAAAGGGAATCCCTTCTAGGCAGTAAGGCCAAAGGAGAACCATAAATAAAGGCAAAGGGGAGCAGTGAAAATTGTGTCTGGGGAAATGACAAGAACACCAGTTTAACTGGAACATTAAATGTGATAGGAAGGATGTGTGTGTGTGTGTGTGTGGAGGATGTGGTGTTTGAAAAAGCTGGGCACAGAAATTTCAATTTAGGGACTAGTTTGTTAGAAATGTATTGGTACTATTGGGAGCCACTTT
Organism: Vicugna pacos; assembly: GCF_048564905.1. NCBI lineage: Eukaryota > Metazoa > Chordata > Mammalia > Artiodactyla > Camelidae > Vicugna > Vicugna pacos. The sequence continues at coordinate 10,475,703 of NC_133000.1, read as the reverse complement.
AAAGTAAATCCTATGTTGGTGTACTCATATTGGAAGAAAAACCCTTTTGCTTTTGAGTCTATGCCGGGAGCTAGCAAGAATGTCATTCACCCTTGTCCAATTGTCACTAAAGATTCAATGTTCTTAGTAATTATCCATCATACTTGCTGATTGTCTCTCAGATGCAACATAATTCCCTAGATGTTTTGGGAGATATAAAGATGTGTTTTAAAACCTCATGGTGAGGGAGGGAAGAAATGCATAAGCAGTTTACAATGAACACCTGATTTATTAATATTTCATGTTTATATGTGATCACCACCAGGGGGCGGATTTTCTCACACTTGTAAAACTAGCTGCCAGAGAGGAGAAAGTTCCACCAGAGCCCGTCAAAAGAAAAATCCCTGATCTGTTTTTGAGATTTGCTGAAGGTAGTAAAAGACTCTCTTTTTGCTAGTGATAGGTGAAAATAGATTTCTAACATTAATTGCATTACCCCGTGGAAATAGTGCCATAAATAATGGTTGGGTTTTGCAGGATGATTCCAAAGATGTACGTTAAATAATCTTTCATGTTGTTAGGAAAGAAGAAAACAAAGCCAATGTATGTATGATAAATATTATTTTATTTATAATTTTTATAGAAAAATTTCCCAGGTACAAACTTTCAGAACTCAATCCATTTATATCAGTGATTGCCTGTTATTTCAAGGCTTTTAATAAATGCCAAGTGAAGAGAGGTATGTATTCACCCTTAGTATTTCCCTGTCTTCTGAAATGTAGAACTACTTATTAAAGGGAACAATAAGGATTTACCAATACAGTTCAAGACAACCTATTTTCTCTTTTATGAAAAATAAATGTTCAGCTTTATTTTTGCAGGTGGATTAAAAAGAAACCAGTCTCCCCTCCTTCCCCACCATCCCCAAGCACTTGATCACCATTGTCTGGAAATAAATGATAAAAGTTCCAGGTCAGGTTCAAAATGAGCTGCGCTGGGCTTATCAAGTGGCTTCAGGCTCTGCAAATAGCCTCTGTGCTGCAAACACAAAGGCACTTTCATTGTACATTAATTTTTTCAGCTCAATTTGCTCCCAAAACTATCGCAGGAAGAAATTCCTGTCATTAACATTATCTTCAAATGAGAAAGACAGACGCTATAAGCAAGGTCCTTTACTCATTTCATAGCAAGGCTCAGACATTACAACCAAATGTGACCAAGGTCCATGGCCCTCCATCCCCAAGATGCAGCCCGTTTCAGATTTCAAGACCCGTTCGATGCCTGCTGCTCTCTCTGCTAAAAGGCAGTTGAGGTTATAAGCCACTAATGAGCATTTTGTTCCTGATTAAGCCAGTAGAAGAAACAAATTCTTATCTGTCAAACATTTAAGACCGAATTTTTCCTTTGGTGTATCTTTAGTAGGAAGCATTTTACATACGGAACCCTATTCCTATAAAAGGGGACTAGTTTACTACAAGAATGACTCATCATCCAGTCTGGGGCTCTGGATGAGGGATTGTAGAATTGAACGCAGGCAGGATCCTCAAGGGGTCAATGACCTCCTGAAATTATCAGCTTGTGTAAAAGTGCATTTTTGTGGAAGAGGGACCAGAGTTTTCTCAGATTCTCAGGTTGATGACTCCAAAAAACTTAACAGCCGCTGACCTAGATCCCCTATTTCTCTTCTTTTGGTTTTTGTTATTGATTTGACATCTGATTACGAGTATCAACCCTGGGATTAGAAACACAGGAGTTGAAAGCCTGATTTTTTACCACTTAAGGTTATGTGATTGGGGTGAGTTTCTTAATTTCTTTATCACATAGTCTCTTCACTTGTTAAATGGGGTGAAAACTAATTCCAACCCACAGAGCAGGTGGGTGTTAAATGAGACATAAAAGTATTTCTAAAATGAGAGTGGACGAGAATCACCTGGGTGGGCTTGTTAATACAGAGATTACTGGGTCCCACCCTCCACGTTTCTGATTCAGTGGGTCAAGGATGGGACCTGAGCATTTGCATGTCTAACGGGTTCCGAGGTGATGCTGATGCTAATGGTCAGAGGACCACATCTGAGGACCACAGCTCCCCTCCTGAATCACTCATGGAAACCTGGTCCTCATGGCTTATTTGTCTTTGCCCATCACCTTGCTTCCCAGGGTAAATCCTTCTACTGCTCATTGTGCGACCCTTCATCTCAGCATCTAGGATCTAAAGTTCCAGCTCAGGCTTTCAAAGCTGGCATTCCTGCTGGGTTCTGTCCAATTCTAGTACTTAGGAAAAGGTTGGGTTTTCACAATTTTAGAGGAACACTGTCTAGGTCTAGTGGGAAGCTAATACAGGACACGTATAGAATTTTAATCTTCTAGTAGCCACATTAAAAAAAGAAACAGGTAAAACCAATTTTAGCAATGTGTTTCATTTGAGCCACTGTATCATCATATGATAGGATATTATGTTATTAACATGTTAATTGGTGTGAAATTATTAACGAGTTGTTTTACATTTGGGGGAGGTACTAAGTGTTAGAAATCCGGTGTGTATTTTACATTTCCAGCACATCTCAGTTTAGACCAGCCCCTTTCAGGGGCTCAGTAGTCACATACAGTCACCCCATTTGATGGCACAGTTTTAGAATATTTGTGAGGGGAGAGAACCAGACTGTCCTGAGTGCATTCTCAGAATGAAAAGCTCCCCAGAGAGTACAGGGTTTCTTATGCTACAGATTCTTCTGTCACAAGAGTGACACAACCTCTCAAAAGGCTAGGTGTCCTTGTGTGAGAAAATGGAAGGGTTGGGTCTGGACTGTTTTTATAGAAAGTCACACGTTCCCCAGGCAAAGAAAGCATCGTTCAATATCTGCTATGGTGCCCCCGAAATATTCACATTTCTGGAATTTGGCTCTTCTTCCTTGAAAGTAAACTCACAGCATGCCCATTGTTTCTGGTATTCCAGTCAAGCACAGGAATGGTGAATTGGCTACTTTTAATTCTTCCTGGAAGAGAAGCTGGGAGACCATTTGGAACAGAAATTTCCAGGCAAATTGCCACATAAGTAAATTAGAGTCACTGTCTTCCAATGCAGCTTTTCCCCAGATGGTGGCCTCTCGTGCTCAGACCTGGGAAGGCAGTGCCCATCGCAGAGAATTTCCATAGCAGGTGAGGTTGAGTGCCTCACTAGTGAAAAAGCTTAGTCAAAATTCATGTTTTCTATTCAGACCGCACTGAAACTTCTTTAGCCAGTCGTTCTCATTTCTGCTCAAGTGGTCCTTAACCCACGGAACATTACTTTTCTAAACACCTCAAGTTGAAGATCATTTTCATTTTCTCTACACAGCCAAGTTTTTAAGATTCATAACAGAATGGTAGTACTTTCGAAGTTTTTAAAGTCTCGCTGAAATCTTTTTTTTATTTGAAAATGTGACTGTATTTCAAAGATATAATTCAGGGATGATATCGACTATATTTCAACATCAGATGTTTTGGACTTGCTATGAAATAACTGAAGTTGTGTCCTTGGTTGAGAATAAGACATGACATGTGATGTGTCTCTGACCACCATGCTACCCCGAGTACACATGGTGATGAATTCAGTGCGGTGCCTTTAATGAATGTGCCCAGTATTCCTGACTTATTTTCCTAAATAGCCAAGTCTCACTTACTCTACTCTGTCCTCTGTTTTCTTGATGCTTCAAGCCACCATCTTCACTGCCCTTGAGTGCCCTTGTCTTGCCCTGTTACTCCAGTGCCCTATCCTGTCCCTCCTTCAGTCCAATCTTGTTTCCCTCCTGAATATAATTTTGTCTTTTTCCATGACTCAGCACTCACAGATAACTCTTGGGATGAAATTCTATCTAATTCTACCTTGTTTGCTTAATATTATCAATTCTCTTTTGGTCAATTATCTTTAAACTAATTGTATTTTTCATTGTTTTATTTTCAATTTTGCTTTTTAAGCAGGAAGAGGAGGAAATAATAGTTGCAGGGGCTTCCAAAAGTATAATTTATGTCATAAACTAAGTGGGATGGGGGAAACAACTCTTCATGTTAATATCAGCTTTTGAGGATGGGCTGAGAGACTTTTAAAAATCCCTAAGCCTACCTGCTTATAAGAAAAAGCCCACGCTTAAATTCTCACCTTTCCCTCCAGGATAGCAGTGAGCCGGTCCCAATGACAACTCAGGAGAATTACCAGAGCATTAATATTACTGTTTACAATGAATCAGGTACAAAATGAGGAATGTTATTGTGGTTTTGAACCTATAAAGCAGTCTGGCTTTCTACAAGTTGCGTAAACCATGCGTAGTACAGAAGGGGAAAAGTATGGGTGGAAAGGTCTGCTTCCAAAAAGGGCTTCTCTGTATAAAAACATAAGAGTTAACCCAGGAAAGTTCTTAAAAAACATGGACCTTTGCCATGAAACCCACATAGAGGAAGGTTCAGCTAAGAATCTGTAATTGTCATTAGAATTTGAAGTATGCCAGATGGGCTTCGTAAAGACTCAGACATAGACTAATTTCCACGAAGCAGGACTTTGATTTGTTTAGCTTTGTATGTAAGTCTTTGTAATAAAAATATTTATTATCCCCTTACTGGAGGCCACCCGTGGAGTTGAGCTCTGAGTATACAAAGGTGTATAAGACCCAGTCCTGGGAGGGAGACAGACAGATAAACAAATGACGCCACTGTACAGAGGGGTGAGGACTTCAAGAGGCGCGGGGTGGAGCAACACATTTACCTGGGGTCAAAGAGGAAGTGACATTTAAGCTAAATTTTGTAAGATAAATAACAGTTCCTCAAGCCCACAAAGTAGATGAGGGCTGTTCCCAGCTAAGAGAACAGAAGCACAGAAACACGAAAGAGAAGTGCCAGAGACGTGCTGTCGTTTGGAAATGGTGAGAGTGCAGAGCACAGGTGGAGGAGGGCAGAAGCCGAGTAGAAGGTGCGGATGGATGTGGACCAGGTCATGAAGGGCCTTGTTCTCGCAAAGGAATCTGCACCTCATCCCTCAGATCATAGGATTCACCCATCAAAGGAGTGATAACTTGTAGACACATTTTAGAGACGTCACTAAGAGTTGCCTCAACTGGTGAAGGGCAAGACTGAAGGAATGTATGTGTGTATATGTATGACTGGACATTATGCTGAACACCAGAAATTGACACAGCATTGTAAACTGATTATACTTCAATAAAAAAAAATTTTAAGTGCTATAGGAATACGAAGAAGAGAGGCCCAGCTCTGCCGGGGGAGTTAGAGGAGACCTCATGGAGAGAAAGACATTAGAACTGGGTCTTGGAGGGTGGATATGTGGTTTCCAGGCAGCCCAGGGACAGCATTCAGTGAAGACCACCGGGTAATGGCCATGGAAACAAGCATCGTCAGCTATGAAATTATTTTTCTGTTTTGAAATACTAGGTCCATGGCTGTCCTTGTTACCTAAATTCAGGCTTCTGATTAGGCAGTAAGGAAGTGACTTCATTCTGAAGACAGAGACATAAATAACTACTGGAAACCAAAAATATAAATGCTATTTATTTTTGGTTCTTCTGTTAATATATAATTAACGTTTAGAATAAACATTCAGGGGAAGCTAATTCTAATATTTGAAACGACTGAAGAAACAGACTGCAGAGAGTCTGGGAAGGGCCTGGATCTTCTATAAGCATCTGAAGAAGAGGAGTTTAAGAGTTAAACCAAGAGGCTCAAGTTCTGTTCCTTTCCACATTAGTCGTGTCTCTCCTAAATGAATCAAAAGCAGCAAACAGGCACTACACGTAAGTAGCCGTGAAATGGTGACATATTAAATCTTGGAAAGACTGTCAGGCGACATGAGCACGTGAATTGAGCCCAGGTAGCAGGTGACATAAAGGAGGTGTGGATGATTGAAGCTTAAAATTTCCGTAGCCGTAAACTCCCCCATCATTTCTTCTCATTAGCTTTTTATCACCTTTAAAATAGGGCACAGATTCCAAGCCAACTGCACATATCTGAAACCTGCCAGAGGAAAACATTACATCTTGCTTAGTGTTGAATGAAGTTATGGAGGCTTCTCTGTGACTCATCCGGTTAGAGGTTTCCATTCACTAAAACAACTGGGTTTGTAGTAAGAATGTTAGTCACTGGTTCCCCAGCTGCTGACATTCAACTAGAGATAAAGTGCTGGCCTCAGAGCTAAAGGACAGGTGCACACTCTACCGTCGAGCGCTCGGTCGGTGTTCACGTCTGCTGCTTGCTTTGCCCTTCCCTAGTTGTGTAGGGAGCAGAGAAAGAAACTGAAGATGCATTTCCAAAGGAGCCCCAGCAGACAAAGAACAATTGAGAACCCATCCCCTCCCAAACATTACCTCATTTTGACTTTGTCTGTCCTGGGCAGGAAGAGTGCCCCACAGGGGCTGGAAAAGTTGGACAACTCTGTGGAAAGGGGAGAACTTCCCTTGGCCCTGAAGGGATGGAGGAGGAGTGGGAGGGAGTTGGAGAGGGCAGGAAGGCACTCCAGCTGGTAAGGGAGTGGAGACAGAACCCACTAGGTGTCAGGGCCCTGTATAGAGAAGAGATGGTTCTGTCCATGAAAAGGCGGCCTTGGAGGAGAAGAGTATAAATAAGTAGCATTAGAGCCAAATTTAGAGGGTCTTAAAAAGCTGCACAAAGGAACTAAGACTTAATGCAGAAAGCAGTGGGAGCCATTACAGGGTCTTGAGCAGGGCCTCAAAATGGTACATAATGTATGTGTTTGGAAGATTTATCTGGCAGTGTAGTGGCATTGGATCAGACATGGGAGGACGCATTTTGGGAACTGTAGCAGTGTTCTAAGTTTTTGTAGTTATTCAATTCTGGTTGGCCATGTGGGGACAATGAAATGAAAGGAAAGGAGATTTTTAAATCATCGTATTATTCCAAATATCACTCCTTGAGGAAATATTGGGTGGGGGTGGAGGTTAGAGAAAATTGGTGTTTGATTAGGAATCTGGGATAATAGCTCAACAAGTTTATTCATTGTAGAATTGGGGAAGATGTCATGATTCTCCAGTGTTCTGTAGCCAGTAAGGACAGTCACACCATTTGAAAATGGCTGGCTTCGCATTCCTGTCAGTGGAAACCCAGACAGGGAGCAGTGACAGACAGCTGGAAATTGGGGTCTGGAGTTGAGGGGGATGCCAGGCTTACGGCATGGGTGAGATCCCCAGGGGTTATGTACAAATCCAGAAGAGAAGAGGCCAGGACTGAACTTTGGGGTGAAAAACAAAACCCAATGTTTAAAAGGCACGTCAAAGGAGAGGAATCCACCAAAAAAGATAAAGCAGAAGTTGTGTGAAATGCAAGGAGCAGGAGGACATGGTGTCATGGAATAAAGCCTGCAGAACAGAAGCAGGTGTCCAAGGATGGCCACATCGACTTAGACTTTCAGGATGAGAGAGCTTGCTGTGTTACAGGCTGAGGAGGAGTCTGATGGAGTGGAGACTCTTCTCGGGAATGAAGTACAGAGACATCAAAATTGAGACCTCCAAATTCATTATGTCTAACCTTGTAAACTTCCTTCCCACGTTCCTATTGGTTATCTCGGTTGATGATGTCATCACCACTCAGTAATGCGGCCCCGCCTCCTTCTCTGGCTCCTACAGCTCCTGTCACCTTGCTTTGTAGCAAGTTGCTACCAGGATAATCTTAGGGAACGGATCTCTGAGCCTCTCTTTCTTTCTCTGACAGACAGAGCTAATAATCCCAACCACATGGCATTATCATGAAGATGAAGTGAAATTATGTAAACATCTTACATAGTGCCTAGTGTGTTTGTTTCCTTTTTCCTCCTTCCCTCCCTCCTCATCTGCACCAGACTGTGAGCACCTTGAGGACAGGGTCTGCGTCTTCTTTATTTTCGATGAGGAGTGATCGTCTAGTGCATCACAGAATCTATCTAACAGGGACCTAAAATATGCAGAACTTCTCCAGCTGCATTTAAAATCTTTGAGGCTACCAGTTTTTCAGCTTTCTATAGCCCTAGTGTCAGGAAGTACAACGAAGTACAAATATAGGAAAACCTCCATCTGCATTCATTCAGGTTTTACGTAAAGTATGTTTTCACAGGTATTAGGAACAGACCACCAATAAAAATCTATATTAGTGCATTCAGAACACAGCCTGCACCCCACATTTCTAAAATCCACCAGAGTTCTCAATCCGCACATTGTGTGAACCAGAGGATTTCATGTCCTTACTTTTAAAGGAGTCTTCTATTTTTCATCAGATTCGCGTTACATCAGATGCCAGGGTATAGATTATTTCTGGTAAAATACCATCTTTATCCTGCGAGGAAAAAATCAGAGCCCAGAGTACTAACAGCATGCTTCCTTCACGAGGACGTCTTTGTTGTGCTTCAGCATTCACCATGACAACATAGCCAAGCGCTGCTGAATGGCCATCTCACCCTGAAAAAAATATGATTCTAGATACATGCAGTTTATAAGCAGATATTTTCTGATTATACGGGGATCTGTTCAGTGTTTTTCTAACTTGATTGTTGTGTGGTGTGTAATGGTAAATTGCGTTTGTTTGCTTTGAGCCAAAAGGTCTATCATTTAAGAAGGCAGGTTATAAGCTGCTGAGTCACAGAGCTTCTTTTGGCAAAGAGAAAGGGGACCCGAAAGAGAATCAGCGTAGCTGGGGCACACGGTCCCTAGTGAGGGCATGGAATGAAGTGCGTAATACTTCTCAGCCTCAAAGGAAACTGAAACAGGTCCAAAACCTGCAGATTGGGAAGTGCAGATGCTGGAAGAGGCTACCCTGAGCTTTATGCAGTTAAATGACTTGAAAAAAACCATTTAAACTAAGCACTTTTTCCTGCTTTCACTTGCTTTATGAGATATTGTGCCATTTGTAAGCAAACATTTGAAAATGAATTTTACTTGGTTAGTTTCTCTAAATGAATTCTGTATGAAAATTCTGATGAGCACAAAGGACATTTACCTTTTTTTTCTTAGATGACACATGTTCATTTATGGATTCTTTATGGAGGGTACCTCATGTCCTGGGACTTAGGCTGTAAGGATGACTTGCAAGCTCAGAGTACCACGTGTGAGGGGAGACAGAGTAATCAGTGCAGCGATGTGTGCTGAGTATTCCACCAGCAGGGGCGGCATGAATCCCATATGAGATACCTGACCTGGCCTGGGAGGGTCACACAAGACCCATGGAGGAGCTGACGTCTAAGTGAAAAGCTAAAGGCTGTGTATGATCTAGCCTTTAGAGATGGGGAGAGGTATTAATGTTCCCAGACAAAAGAAGCTGCATGTGCAGAGATCTTGGGGTAGAGGAGGGAGCAGTATTGCAAGCCCTTCCTTCCATATTGGGGTGGGTGGAGCGTGTGGGCAGGACTAACTGGGGAAACAAGGAGAGAAGTCTGGGAGAGCCAGCAGAGATAAGGAACTGAGGGGCGTTGCCTAAAGGTCTTACAGCCAACCACTGGAGAAATTATCTTTATTCTGAGTTCAGTGGAAAGCCACTGAAGAATGGTACATAGTAAAAAAATTTGAATTTTCTTAAGATTGCTTTGGCTGCAGATTGGAGAATAGACAGGAAGAGAATGACTATGGTGGTTGGAAGACCAGTTAAGGACTGTAGCTACGTGTCCTGAAATAGATCAATGGTGTTGAGGGGAAGTGGTCAAACTGAGATCTTTGGAAGTCTGATGGTCAGACCTTTGAGACTGTTTGAATGTAGGTGAGGCAGTAGCAGGAACCAAGCATGGTAGCTACCAGTGAGGGAGCAAGTCGAGGGGCGCAGAGTGGGAAGATGGGACATTAGTGTTGGATGTGCTGAGTTTGGGGCAGGAGGTAGTTGGATTGTAGGTTAACGGAGAGTCATAAGCATGTAGACAGAAATGACTCCTCAGGAGTGGATGTGATTGTGTAGAATGAAAAGGAAAGAAGACAATGGCAGATATTTGAGGAACACTAACATTTAAAAGAAGAAAAGTGATGCAGAAAAAAAGATGTGGAGAAAGAGATTGGAGCAGTGGCCGGAGGAATGCCAGGGGAGTGTGGGGTCTTAAAGCAAAGGGAAGAAAGAGTTTTGAGGAGGGGATGTTCAACAGCTGCAGGGAGCTCAGACTGGGGAAGGATAGAGATGTGTCCATTGAATTTAACGACAAAAAAGTTGTTGGTGACCATCAAAGAACATAGTGATTTTAGTCGTGTGTGTGTGTGTGTGTGTTTGCAGAAACCAGCCTGCAGCAGGTTGTTGAGTGAATGGAAGCAAAGGAAGTGGCAGCAACTCTTCCACAAAGTCTAGATGATCAGGGAACAGTGAAAGCTGAGGTCCCCTTGCAGCTCTGGACAGTTCACTTTGGCTCACTCAGGTGGCCTCCTAAGGACATGTCTTTATAAATTAGATCATTTCCCTCCATAAGTGCTCTGCCTGTTCCTAGCAACCCTGGTGTCCCCCACTTTCTGAGCCATGTTCCCAAGGTCTTGGCATCCTTCCTGTTTTCTCTCTCCCTCCCAAATTAAGTTAGGACCAGGGAGGCCCATCCAGAGAATAAGCGTGTGTGTTATATAGAGAGGAACAGCTTTAAAAATGCTATTCTTCATACATGACGACGTTTCTTGGCTAAATCGTTGTGTCAAATTTGAGATACTGAATGTGGCATTAATGTAGGAGGAAAGAGTGGCATCAAGACTAGAGGGAAATGTTTCTACATATATTAGTTATATTTTGGAACAGATGTAGCACCAAGAGTAAGAAAAAGCCATTCCACCACCAAATCTGATCATTCTAAATAATGTTTCTCTTCTTTTCTATTTTTTTTTTTGGTAAAGTGTATGTCACATAGTGAGTGAGTTCTGTCACAAATGATTGGACCATGCATATTGATTTCATAAATCAGTTAACTCCTTCAGTACATGCTCATAGCAGTGTAATTGGAAATCAGATCCTTTGGGGAAACTTTTATAGACTGGAGTGTAAACGTCTCTAGGTCCTCTCAGCTTTGCTGGCACCACAAGTCAGTTCAGTCTGAAGTCGCCAAGGGTGCAGAAGAACACGCCCGCCGGGGCTGCTGACTCTGAGCGCAGGGCAGACCAATCCCCAAGTGACAGGCTTGTCATTCCTGGGAAAAGCTGAAGAAGCCAATGGAATCACTGGAGAAGAGGAGCCTTTGGGTGAAGGAAGGACAGCATCAGAAGGAAGGGGAGGCAGGATGGAGCGGAACACACCACTCTCCCAAGTTGGAGGGAACCCAAACCAGGAGGCGGCAGAGTCTCTAAAGGGGAAAAGGAATTCAGGCAGAACTGGGCATTTCATTCAGCCTTGTCAACAGTGCAGGGTAAATCACCTGCAGGGTCACTGAAGCAGAGTGTACAAATAAGCTTGAAACACTCTGATACTTATATGGAACAGCCGATTGAGAGCTGCACTAGCACAGGCAGAAAGAGAGGTTGAAAGTCTCAGAGACATCAGGTTTACTGAACCGCATAAGATCCTTTTTCCTGTTCAGCAATTTGTTGGGTTCTTTGGCTGATTGCTACTTTCCTCAGGCCCTCGCAAGCATTTTCATGGCATGTGGTACGCCCTGCCTCAGCAGACTCCTTCTCAGTTCAGAAACTCAGAGATCCCAGCAGACCTTGGGGAGGAGCTAGGCTGGAAGAAGGGCTATTGAGGGGAACAGCTGTACAAGTCCTCCCCCTTGTGTGTCTTTGCTGAGGCCATGGGAGCTTAGAGAGGGAGCAAGGAAAGCAAGAAGACAGTGGGACAGGAAGGGCAAAGAAATGAGAGGTTAAGTTCGGGGTGTGGAAAAAAGAAGAATGGAAGAGGAATTAAATTCATGAAGGTAGGAAGAGTAGATAGGCAGGAAAAAGTGGGAACATTTGAACCTTCAGGAGCCAAAAGTTCTACACGTTTGCTTGATATTTGCAGAGACAATATTACCACGCATCATCAGGCAGTGCAGTGTTAGATGGTTTACATACCAGTTCTACTTAATTTTTACAACCCCTATGGAAGTGACTATTCTTTTTATGTTGTCAAGATCTTGGAGGCTCAGAGAGGTGGCCAAGTTCACAGAGGTAATATTTAGGGCTTTAGGATTTGAACCAGCCTCTGTCTGAATCCACACACTGTGTTCTGTGGCACATAGAGTGAGTTAAAAGGACAGGCAGATAGGTGAGGATAAACTGTCCAAAAATGTCAACTGTTCACAAGAGGCTGGCATCATAAGGAATAAACCAGATAGCAGATAAAGAAGGACAGCTTTTTCAGGAATAGAATTTTAAGGAGCAGCATTTTAAGCGTGTCAACTTTACTGCAGTATTAGAGTTTTATTGGAACATTAGTCACACATCACGTTAAAAATACTGGAGAAAGAGTTACGTGGACTGAAAATGATTGAAAGACTTTATACAAGGGCTAAATGGGGACAAGAGAAGAGAAGTGAGGAGGGGAATCTGAGAAAGGATGTGTGTGTGTGTGTGTGTGTGTGTGTGGCGGGGAGAAGGAGGGAGAGAGGTGAGTGTGTGGTGAAAGCAGTGGAGGAGGAGGGGAGGTGTGTGGTAACACTCATTCTGAGCTAAGACCGTTTCCATGGCTAGAAGATGAACAGATATTTGTAGCCGGGAGAACAAGTCTCCACCCACTCCCATATCCCACCCAGGGTGGATCTGAATAGAACTTTTTGGCCATCTCTGGTCTGTGTTCCATAAAGAAGCTAGAGTAATCTTTCTAAAGTATAAATTCAATTATTTAACTTCTCTGTTTAGAATCCTTCAATGGATGCCCCCCTGTGCTCCGAATAAAACTCAAATCCTTTCTATAACCTACCAGGCCCTGTATAGTCTGCCCCTGCCCACTGCCACTCCAGCTTCACGCTCTGTACCGTAGCACTCTGACTTCTGCTCATTCGAGCTGAGACCTTTCCTGCCACAGGGCCTTTGTACATGCTACTGACTTTGAGAAGCTATTCTTCCCAGTTCTTACATATGACCTCATCAAAAAGGCCCTCCCTGGCCACCATATCTTAAGTAGTTTCCCTTCTTGCCTATCACTTCGCTCTTTTCATTTGTAGTGCTAAGTGGGAGTGTAATTATACATATTGTTTGTTCATTTGTTTTTGTATCTTCACTAGATTAGGCAGAAACTGATCTGTTTGCTGTGCCTGGTGACAGTGGACTTACTTGTTTATTTAATAAATGCCCAATGATAACAGTGTCTCCCTATGGCATTCAGGGTGGCACACACCCTCCCTGGAGTGGATCAGATCGAAGACAAAGAAAAGCAGCCAGTACTTGCAATGGTTTGATGAGGTCTCTGAATAGTCAGATGTGAAATGACTACAGGGGTCAGTGAGCTCTGTTGTATTAAAAGAGTATGACTAGGAATTGTCTCTGATGGAATATAGGTGTTTTAGGCATGGGTTTGAAGTTGAAGAATAAGCAAGGGAAAGCGAGTGTGCTGTGCTGCCCTCCGGGGCAGGCTTACACTGCGGTCAGCAGGCCGTGGAAGCGGACGTGTGGACTTTGAACACAGAACTGTTGTTTGCTCTTGGGAAATTCATGTGCGTGAAGGAGAGTGTATGCTTGTGTGTGTGTGTGTGTGTGTGCACTCACACACCAGTGGGAGCTGCCCTCTGGTGACCAGGAAGAAAGAGCAGCACAGTGACCTCTCACAGGGGGAGACACTGAGAGGGGCGGGCCTGGGGCCCCAGAGCTTCTTCCCTTGGCCTTTCTGCTTCAGCCTCGCCCCCTCCCCACCGCAGAACCCCCCCTCCACGCCCTCCATGTGCACCCCGTTCTGTCCTGAGTGACTCGGGCTCTACGAAATGCACTCCTGAAACTTGGGTTCTGTGTGTTGTACCAAGTAGGATGGATCGGATCCCAGAGGACTTCCTAAGGAACACGGGACCAGGCATTGGTTTGAAGTGGGAGCCTCTTCAGTGCAGAAAGGCAAACTTTAGGCAGAAAGTCTAGAAACTGGCGTTCTTCTTTGTGAATGTCTCACTTTCACTCAATGATCATTCGTGGGCTAATGTTTTCCTTTGGATTGTGGGAATCGTCTAGTTAGGATACCATGTAAAACGTTTCCTCTCATTTTATAAATCTCATTGGTGACCCCCTAATCTTCTAACCCAGTGTGTGGAAGAGGGGTGATGGGGAAGAAGGGAGGGATGTGACTTTCCTCGGGTCCCCTTCACGGAACCCAGTGTGAGGGTGGCCTGGGGTTCAGAGCCCAGAGAAAGTGAGGGACTCTGGTGGGCGGGGCTGTGAGCTGTGTGTGCGCAGAGGGGACAGGTAGCTTGCTGAAACAGCAGTTACGTAGGCAGTGGTCCAGAGGTAAGACCACTCCCCACCACCCCATCCTCCATAAATATACTCGAGCAATAAATGGGACCCTTCCTCTGCCACAGTGTGTCCCACTGGCCACGAGCATCACCCAAGGTCCTTGCTAAAGGCTCTACTCCTTGGGAACCTGAATGTTTTCTAAGCATCCAGGTGACTCTTCTGGTCAGGGAAGTATGGGACTCACTGCCCCAGAGGGAGGGGACCCTTCAGGGTGGGGAGAGGCTGACATTTGGGACGCTGGCTCATGAGTTACTCTGCTTCAGAGAGGAAGTGATGAAAAAGCCTTTCTAGGAGAGAAGCTTGTGGACCATCTCACTGAGAACAATAAGAGAAGAGCCAGGCTTTCAGTGGGCTTGATTCCTTTATTTATAAACCAGTCTTCCCACCTTTCTGAACTTCTTAACACAGATTCAAGTTGTCCAATCTGTTATCTTGACAAGCTGGTAATGACAAATCCTATTTTACATCTTTGAATGTTGCTCCCAACCACTCTACTTAACCTGGGGAGTGGGACCCACTGTGATGGGGGAGCGGGGAAGGGGAGGGCGTGTGCCTGCAGATTAAAAAAAAAACAGTTTAACTTTCAGAAGTCTTTGGATCTCTTCCGGGGGAAAGAGTATAAAGTTACCCCTTAGAACAGATCACACTCAGATTAGCCTGTTGTGTGGCACATTTTCTCCTTTATTTTTAAAAGTCACTTCATCCATATCCTTTCTTCCTTCGTAACCAAAATAGCACAAGATTAATCAAAGAGCAAAAGTGATAATATAGATGCCTCTGTACTCCTGTGCAGCCTTCACACAACTGGGATGTGTGAATATATATACTATATATTCTGAGAATGTGTTGTGTATACACACACATACACACACACACATACACACAATGCTGATAATGGTCTAAAATAGCAGCATTTTTCTAGTCCAGCATTTATACTACATAATAACACTCTAACACACTGCTGTGTTTTAAAATGACAGCAGAAGCAAAATTTTCACTAATTATACATTTTAGGGCAGCAGCCCTGTTGCAGGTCTTTGGGTGTCTGGGGAGAATTTTGATATATAAATCTTTCAGTGTGGTCTCATTTAAGTGAGGCTTATGGATAAAAAAAAAGAAAGAAACCTTCTGATCCTCACTGCCCAAACGCATCTCTACCAGTATTTTAGAAGGAAAAGAATGACCTGTTAAAGTGGTAGATTCTTTATCCCATTCAATTACTGGATGGAGATGACACGCCACCAAACCAAAGGTGGGTTGAAGCCCCACCACTTAAGATGAGTAAATGTTTTGGACAAGAAGGATCCGGTTGTCATGGGAAGACAGGAGCATGATACAGTGGGCTTTGAAGGCTGAATATGTTCAGTGTTTATGCTGTGGACCATTTATTTTAAAGATCAAATTAAAATTCTTACTCTTAAGAAGCTGTAGTTTGTTTGCCCCACCACTTAAGATGAGTAAATGTTTTGGACAAGAAGGATCCGGTTGTCATGGGAAGACAGGAGCATGATACAGTGGGCTTTGAAGGCTGAATATGTTCAGTGTTTATGCTGTGGACCATTTATTTTAAAGATCAAATTAAAATTCTTACTCTTAAGAAGCTGTAGTTTGTTTGCCCTGTTTGTTTTTTAGGGGTGGCTCGATCCCCCGCCCCTTATTCCACATCTGTGCTCACACATGTGCCTCATTTTCTGGACAAAGCCCCCAAGTTCAGATGTGCTTGGCTGACCACAGTCTGGTAGTGTCCAGGATCACTCATCTCCCAGCAGCTACCCAACTTTGGTGTCTACAGTTTTTAAACATAAATCCACATCATGGAATCCTAATGTAGTGTATTGTGTTAACACATAACAGTGAGACACGTTATCAGAGACACATAACGTCCATGGAGTATATAGTAACATGGATATTAGCAATTGAGTCTTCTAAGTTTTGCAACCTAATGTGACTGAACAAACACCTGACATTTTGAAAGCTTAATACAATTCTGCACCAAAGGGATAAAGACTAGGAAACTGAGAAAAGGAGCATACTTACACGACTGCTAGGCATTATTACTCTGTATAAAATACGACTAAATGAATATTTTCCATATGTGTGATTCCTGCTGATGGAAATTATAGATATAAAATAAACTTCCTGGTCTCTCTTCTGGTGCCTCTCTTAGTAATAGCAACAGCAATTATCACAAAGAATTCCACAAATGTAGGGGTGTTATGATTATAACATAAATAGGAAAAAAACCCTCAAGAGGCAGAAATACATGACAGACTGCATTGTAACACATATTCATCTTGCCATTAAAAGTTAAAGTCTTCCAGAACTTTTCCAAATATGACTTAATTCATCAATAAAAATGATTTTCACTTGCTACAGTGAAATGAAATAAAACAGCATACTTTTGCTAACCAGTTTTAGAGATATTATACATGAAATCTAAATGGACTCTTTTTTTAAAGTTTGGTGTTTCTACTGTATCCTTTAAATATGGAAAATATCTTCTACATAGCTCAGTCTTAATTTTGCCAGTTTCTGCTGGCTCAGTGGATTTCACAGTTTCGGAAGAGAACAACGTGCAGAGTCCAGATCCAGCATCCACTGCACGGCCGCCCCAGGTGAGTTCTGCCTCAGGTGTCCACCAGGGTGGCCTGATCCACCCAGAGGAAGCCAGCTCCAGTTTCGCCAAGTGGATTATGTGAAATTCTGCACCTTGCATGCATTTCTGTCAGCATCGACTCCTACATTCCCAAATAAAAAGCATCACGAGCAGAAAAAGATATCAGGGGTGAAGGAGAGGGAGAAACAGGTCTGATTGATGGAAAAGGACAAAACGGGCATTTCTCTCATGAGGCACCTGCTTCGTGCAACACTCCCCCCAGGGAAGACTTAAGTAGCTCCAGGACTGAAGGACTTCTCCATTTTCTTCAGGACGAAAGGTTTGAAAAAGTGGACCTTTGCGAGGAAATGCTGCAGACTTCCAAGTTGGTGAAAGAGCTTCCCGCATCGCTTGGATACTCTGGGTAGGAGGAACTGGAGGAGATGATATTTTTGAGCCTCTGGAGGGCAATGATTAAAAGCAGAAGCAGGAAGGCTAAAAGGCTGAGGAATATTGACACATAGATGTAGACATTTGACAGGTGGCCTGAGGATGGGTCCACCGATGTGGACAGGGATGTGGGAAAAAGCTCAAGGAAAGTTCCATTCTCCACATTTCCCGAGAATGCAGATGAAGAGTCAGGTTCAGACATCTTTAGAGAAGGTCAGAGAATGCACAGTCTATTAAGTCAGTTTCACACAGGGGTTAAAAAGGACAGAATCAGCATTCTTTTTGTCACAAGAGCATCAGCAAAAATTGCAGGCAGTTAAATCAGCACAAGAAAAACTCTCAGTTTTCAAACAAAGGTAGCAGGGTATCAGTTGTCCAATGACACTGTGAAAACAGAAACCAAAAAGCCACAGCAACTGAGTGCATTATTCAGAAAAAAATCACATTTAACTCTCATTTCTAGTTTTCATTTCAGGAAGGCTTAAGTGTAAAACTCACTGAGGAGGGAAAAGAAGGAAATAACTTCCCTGGGAACAAGTAACATTTCTGTCTTTATATTACAAGTGATGATATAAAAATGAACTTTTATTTGATCTCCACTGTAGCCTAGGTGTCAGGTTTCTCCAAGAAACCAAAGATAAAATAAAAAGGAAAATACATTTCTGATGTGTTCCATCTGCTGAGATTTCAACAGATGCTTCAAGTGGATGCTCTGAGAATAGGACCCAGAAATTTAGCTCCAAACCTCCCTCCTCCGGAAAATGGATTCCACGCACTCTCCAGCCCACTAGCACAATTCCAGACCAGTGTTTCCTTCTAGCACACTTTGGAGAAATACTGCCCATGGAAGTTTGCTTTTCGTAATTTGCTGATTTGTTTGTAAAAATATATCTCCTTGAGATCAGGAGGCATTTCTACAGATTTCTTTTCCTTTAGATCCACCTATGTACTTTGTTCTGCATATTTTAGGCACTCTATTAAAAAAAAAACCTTTAGATTACTTTAGAAGAATAAAGGTTGGATTTCCTCTGAGTGGCAGAAAGAGTATTCGCTTTGCTGTCAAGAGACTTAAGTTTGAGGCCTGAATTCTCCTGTATCTTTGGGACGTTGGGCAAATTGCCTACATTTTCTGAGCTTCATTTTTCTCATCTGGAAAATGGCACAGCACCTGCCCCATCCCCTCACTGTGTTATATAGGGATCAATTATGAATTGTAAAGATTGGGCCATAATTAGTGTGGAATGTGTGTGTGTGTGTGTGTGTGTGTATGAATGGGTGCAGATGCTCTTGGCCATGGTCTCCCTCCTGATGTGGTCCCTGCGAGGAGGACCAGAAACAGTGGACTGAGATAGGCAGGTAGCCCTGGGACAAAGCATGATTCTCCAGGCTCCAAGCATGGGCTCTGTGTGTCTCAGACACCCTCTCATCCATGACTGGAGAAGTCACAGCCGGTTTCTGCCTAGCGTGTGCAGGGGGGAGGGAAGCAGCCTGAGGGAGAATGATCCCTCCCAATGGATGACTCTCTTTTCTGAATTACAGAAAAGATGTTCTTCCTAGCTCTTTACAGCATTAGATCATTTTGTTGTAAATTTCCAAATTTCCTGGTGTCAGATGTTAGTGAAATGCTGATGCGAAAACATCCACTCTGCCCTGGCTTCCCTTTTCCCTAACCTCTGCCCCTCACTCTACCTTGAAAACTTGCCTTTCCCTTCCGTTCTCCAAATCTCATTAAGCGGCTGAGTCCTTGAGGGGCTGACACGGGCCGCTGCAGCTGGGGCTGAGTGGCACTAATGATCCGTGGGAAGGAGGGGACACTCCTGAGAGGGCTGCCCCGGTCGGCATTCAAGCAGGTCAATGATCTTCCTCAGAGGAAGCCACAGGCAAGTGTCTCAGTACTTCCTAAAATAATTTGACTCCTCCTCCTCATTATGTCTTGCCTGGTGACTTTAATTCCATGAGGCTGCTACAGGCTCCCAACGAGCCTGAAAAAAAGAGAGCGAGAATCACAGTGGGACCGCAAGTGTGTTACACTGATTTGGCAACACCTGGCCTTTTGGAGCTTGGAACTGTCCTAGCCGTTCATCTGTAGGGAAAACTGCAGCATCTCAGAGGCAGCATGATCTACAGGAAAGAAAACTAGGAAAGAATCTCATGGACTGAACTGAAGAAGATGTTCAAGATGTTGTGGTAGGACTTCCTCAATTGAGGTGCGGAAACAGAACAAAGAAGCTGATTGATTTGACAGAAGGAATGTGTCTAATTAGAAGGTAAGCCAGGAGTTTAGGCTCTGCCCAGCCTTACCCTTTATGCCATCTGGTCTCGGCTTTCCTGTCGTGTGGTAGTGAGGATTTCACCTCTTCTTTTTCTGACATGGGCAAGAAGGTAGGTTCCATGCATTTGTGTGTTTCTCACACAAATTAATTTGTAGGGGAGGCAGAGCAGAAAGTATTCTTCCCATTTTGCAGATGAGGAAACTGAGCTGCAAAGACGCTGTGATTGACTCAGGGTTCGCAGCTAATCAGAGACAGAGAATGGACTAGAACCCATGCCTGCATGGTGTTCTTGGTTTCCTCAACTGTGGTAGGAAGAGAAAAGTGACGAGATGTGGGTAATTAGTTCCTGCCTGCTGCTTACATCAGACAGGCCCACAGTTCAGTCTTGATTCTTCAGTTTTTGCCTTTGTCCAGTGATATTCACCTTTCCTACCTCTCCATGAGGTCCTGAGTTAGGATATGATACCACTTCCAAAATCATGGAATTAGAAAATGATAAAAGGCCATCCAATGAAAGGACCAGTTGATAGTTCTTTCTCGATGCCTAGAAAGACCAGAGGAACTTCCATGTCTCTGCTAGTCCAATAGTTCTGACATGTGCAGGTGGGCATAGACTCAGTTGGAATTGGCTGATTTTTTCTAAAACTACTCTTGCTATCCAGATCTGTATCATCTTCTGGGAGGGGCAGTGCTGAAGGCACAGGCAGTGTCACTGGAGTATCAGCAATTCAATGGCAGAGCTCATAATTGGCCACCATACCCCTTGCTAGAACAAAGGAATCTCTTTACAGTGTAAATATTCCAAGAGTTTGTTTCACATCCAGAAGGTCACCTTCTTTCCGACAAAAGCTCACTGTGAGCCTCAAGGGTCTATAGAACAGTTAATGGCAAATGAGGCCAAGAAGGTTTGCGGAAAGCATCTGACCTTCCAAGTGGCCTTGGAAGATGGTAGAAATGAACAAAGGAGACCTTATATCCTTACTTGACATTTCACAATGAAATACCTTCTTTAAACATTCTCCCCACAATATTTAAGATTTAATATTATTTCCAGAATACTTCTTAATTAAAAACAACAGATACACAAATTTCATTTCACTGTTCTGCTTTGAAACAATAGAGTATATGCACTGTTAGAAATGATTTTAATGTGCTGACATGAATCCTCATTTTCTTACTGGAGTTTTAAAAATTGGTAAACCTTCTTTCTCTCTGGGGAATGTTTTGACAGTCTATGTATAATTCTGAGGATGCCCCAAACTGTGTGTGTTTAGGCCCCCTGACGGTGTGAATGAGGTCAAGGGTGGCGCTGTGGAAACCAAATCGAACAAGTGTGTTTCAAGATACTGCTTCTCGGGCTGTTTCTCCCAGACAGATTAGGTCTCAAGAAGAGAAGGATGCGACTTCGTCTTAAATGCATAGCCTTGACCCATCTTGGGGCAGTGACAGCAGACTCTCATTTCAGGTGGCAACCAAAGCCACATGATGCTTTTTTTTTTTTCCTGAGCTATTCTCAGAAAGTGATTTTTGAGAAAGGAAAATGAGACAGTGAGATCCCGATACTATAAATGAAAATCTGTCAGAATGTTGTGGTTCATGGTCCTCCAGCTTTCCCTTTGTCTCTGGGAATAAAGAACCATGTGGGGAAGAAATCTACAAAAGGCAGTCACCTCCTGACATGAGGAAGGGAGGACGTGTCACCTCACCGTGAGCCCCGGGGGGTGGGCAGCTGGAGGGACAGCACAGACCAGGCAGACCTGGGCCGGGGGTGGCCGGGGGAGCAGTTCTCTGCTTCCACGTCACTCTGGGAATAAAGAACCGTGCGGGGAAGAAATCTACAAAAGGCAGTCACCGCCTGCCTCTGTGACTCCTCTGAAAGGACGGAAGCCTTCCTTCCCGTGGGATGATGAGGACTGTAAAGTTCTGGAAGAACACAGCATACTCTCTGGCGTGAACCTCCATACTTGGTAAAAGGAAGAAGAGCTGACTCAAGGGTCTCCTCTCTCAGTTCCTTCACAGAAGCCTTGTCAGACCCCCAGCGGCCAGCCTGTGGGCAGAGCCTCTGTCCTGGCCTTGACATCCAGGATACAGTGATGTACAGACCTGAGTCAGCTTCAAATCGGGCACAGCAACCTCTGAGTTTCTGACCTTTATTTAAATATTTTTCTACGTGAATAACAACTTTGAAAGGTTTTTTGTTGTTGTTGTGGGAAACTGGGACAGGCTGCTTTGGTCCCGTGCAGACGTTATTTAAAGAGTGGCCCTGGCTCTTTTGATGTGGAACCAACATCTCACGTTATCAAGGGCTGCTGTGTCATTCTCCAGGGGTGGTCCTCCCAAAGCACTAGCAACGATTCGATAAAGTATGAACATGACATGACAAAAGGCTTTTTCCAGTCTACAAATGTAAAATGTGATATTATAATGTAAATGTAATGAACAGTTTTAGATGAGACACTGGATCACTTTCTCTGCAGAACACACAGACCGCTTCCAGAATCTGGAAGGGAACTTATCACCGCTGAGCAAGGCTGTTTTCAGTTCTACTTAGAAAACAGCATGCTTTATACAAGACCTTGAGCCATTCCTTTTCAATTGCATGATGATCTTTTCTCCTAATGCTTTCTCTTTGCTGAATGGCCTTTTAGGTCATGCTAGGTGAGAGAAGGTTGGTGCAAACACTATACTCTTCTCTAAATGTAAATCTTCACTTGCAGTCAAGGGCAAACACTGACCCCTGGGCTTGCAATAATGCAAATAAAGTTTATTATCGTACTACTAATCATATTCAAAGCTGATCAAGCCCTTCCATATATTTGCCTATTTGAGAACTGCTCCTACTTAATCAATACAACATTCTGGGAGAAGAATTTTGAGTGAAAATGAGTAGAATCACATTAGGATTCCCTGCATCCAGCCTCCGCCCTCCCCCCCACCCCCAAAAAAAACAAGGAAGGAAAAAATCTTCAGTCTATCTGCTATCAACTCCTGGAGTCAGAGGACCAGCTTATGAAAAGAAATGTTGAGAGATAAAGATTCTGAATAATGCACTGGAATTCATGGTCTGGACTGGATAATGTAAGCCAAAAAAAAAAATTAAAATGAACAGTCCTCTTTATTTCTGGTTCAAAAAAATGATCAGAAAATATAATCAGACTTTTTCATAGTACTTTGGTGAAAATTAAAGATATGTCAAAGTAATAGCTTGGAAACTATGATTTATTTTAAAAATCAATTTCTAGGGTAGGTCATTAGGTGGCTTTGGATTCAGTCCAATCTCTTAATCTCTCTTTACTTTGGTGATGACTTCTATCTCTCTGGATTAGCCTCAGGCTCAGTAAAATATCTTCTCAGCAAAATGATTAAATTATATTCAGAAGACTTTTATGTTAGACTAATTATTTTGTCCTAATTCTGTAAAAATTAGTTATCCACATAAGGTATAATTCACAGAAAATTCAGAGTATACCTTTCTTTGTATACAAAACAGTGTAGATTCAGTGAAGTTAAAAAAAGTAAAGTATTTCAAGATGGGATATGAACATAACTGTTTTGACCGTCTATCTTGTGTAGCCTCAAAAGTAATTACAGATATGAGTTCCTTTCCATTTATATAGCACTATTTTCCTGGGGAAATTGAACAATTATTCTTAATAAATTTTTGCTTTATTTATATTTCTTGATAAGATCTTATGTCCAAATCACTGCCTTAGTAAGAATAATTATTTTAAAATGACACTCCCTTAGAAAAAAAGAGTTTAAGTGAATACTTTCCTGGATCAAAAGATCAAATATAAAGCCAGTTCTAGGCATAGCATTTTCATGATTCTTTTATGATGTTTAGAAAAGACCAAGGTGGGCTCTGTCCTGCACTTTGGGAAGACTGGACCCATCTTGGTTAACACAATTAGCCTAAATCAGAGTGAGAAAATTGGCAACTTAAAGGTTGAAGGACACATGGACTGGTTAAGAAGTAGCAGAACAATGAAAGTCACTTGACTTGTAGGCAGCAGGAGAAGAGGTCATTGGCAAAACACTTGATGTATAGAAAAAGCAAACAGCCAGAGAACAAATGACTTGAAGATCACAGGCAAGGTTGAAATGAATCAGTGCAAAGAAAGATGGTAAGAAGCAAAATTGGCCTTTGAAGATGTTACAGCTTTTTTAATGAGGACTTTCAGGTTCAATCTTCTCCCTCCACTCAGCTCTGATCATTTCCAATATTTTAAAGAGTATTAAGAAAAACATTTTTTAATTCTTGGAGCAGCTAGAATTGGTTAAATTTAGCATTTTTATACCAAAAACTTGCTTATTTTTAATAAGACTAGATAAGTTTTTGAAAATTCTCAGTCAGCCATGCTCCAGTCAGAGAGTGGTGTTTTCCCCTTTCCATTGTCTCTCAATCTTTCCGTACAGTTAAAATAATGTGTATCAAATATATTTTTTGTCCAATCAGGAAATGCTCATAACAGTCTCCTTATAGATCATGATATTTGGAAAGATTATTCTTGTAAACTTAATTTTGTGATTGTCGTAAATCTTTATTGTTTTGTTTTGTTTAAACCTTTGCAGGTAGACTCTCAGGCTCCAGGGGCCTTTGGGTGTCTCTAAAAGTGCTCTAAGGAAACGGAGAAGAGCTTGGAAATTAGGGTTTTCTATAAGCATTTGATGAAGTCCACCCTTAATTTAATCAGATTCCTCTGAAGTGGGCGGCCAAAGGCCACAATTGTCAAGTGGTATAATAAGAGGGAAATGTGAGATTGTACCACTCCCAACCAATGCCACTCTTTCTTTTCTTGTTTTTACTATCATCTCCCTTTTTAAATATGTATATTCCTCTGTTTGTGGCGTATTGTCATCACTGATTCCTTCTTCTCTCCAGTCTTCACTCCATTTCCCTCCATCTTCCATAGGCATCCAGGCTCATGTGCTCAGTGAAAAACATTTTGTTTGTGTATCTTTCTGTAAATGTTCTATTGTTGTTTTGTGTACATTATCTTGTAAATTTTCATTTGTCTTGTAAACTTTCAACTTACAGGAAAGGAAATATAGTAAGTATTTCATTCACTCTATACCTTAAACCCCAAACTTAATTTCCACTTAAAATATCTTGATAATCGAGGCATATGGAAGAGAGGAACATAAATTATTTAATGTATCCACTTCTCTAATCTTGAACTTAAGAATAGACCAAAAACTAAAAACCATTCTCTATGTATAAAATCACATGTACAGGAACAACTTGGAAAAAAACAAGTGATGACAAAGGTTGTTTGAAAGAACTTTAGTGTTAGCAAATCAGTTAAACAGGCCGCTATATCTCTCTCTCTATTGACATGTATTTACATTTGTTTAAACTAAGATGCTTTATAGCCTACTCCTTAAAAATGGATTGGAATATGACAAATATGTATAAGTGTTTTAAGTCTTGCATTTCCCAGCAGGGACTCAAGCTCATGGAGTCTTCTACACGATGACATTTTTACCCAAGGCACAGCATTTACTTGAATTAATGAACCATCGTCCCTCATAATACAACCACAAATAGTCCTTTAGTTGATTACATAGTGTGTAAATTGCCCATCCCTTTGGGATATTAGCCCAGTGCTTCACATAATACGTACACATGAATTTTGCTAAATAAGTTCTCTCATTCTTCCAGTCCTCTATGGCTGACAGTATGATGATGCTTTCCACAGTGAAATGGGCATTTAAAAAGAATAATGCTTAGCAATTGGCAGCTTAGGCAGGCTAAGTTTTGGATACATCCAGTTTTGGCTGTATTACATTATTTAGTAGTCAGCTGAACACTCACAGAAGAAAAAGTAGGATGCAGATTTCAAGATTTATCCTCTAATTCAGTGCAAGATCCTTGGACCAATTAAAAGGAAAAACATCTTTGTTATAAAGGATATGATGAGGACAACTGGGGAAATTTGGACATAGACTATACGTTGGATAATCACAGTATGTCAATATTAAATTTCCTAAGTGTGATAAAGGAGAATGTTCTTGTTATCAGGAAATGCATGTTCAAATATGTAGCTCTGTATAAAGTGTCACAATATCAGCAATATCAGTTTTGTTCATCTTATATCATCAGTCATCTTCAGAGGCAGCCAAGGATATCTGTCCTGCAGGTTAAATACCCAGTCAAAGGGAGGGGCTTTGGAGGCATCTTGAGCCAAGAAAGAATAATTTTGTCTTTTTTTTTTTTTTTTTTACAAATAGAGATATAACGGACATTAATGATGTGTTGGTTTGGGGTATACAACGTAGTGATTTGATATTTGTATATTGCAAAATGATCACCACAATAAGTCAACATCTGCTACCATCCATAGTCACAGTTTTTTTTTCCTTAGGATGAGAACTTTTAAGATCTACTCTCTTAGCAACTTCAAATATACAGTGCAGTATTATTAACTCTAGTCACCATACTATACATTATATCCCCATGACTTACTTATTTTATAACTGGAAATTTGTACCTTTTGACCACTTTCACCCACTTCACCCATTCCCACCCCCCACCCCCCCACTCCTCCACCAGTCTATCTATGAGCTTGTTCTTTGTTTTTGTTTTTGTTTTTGTTTTTGTTTTTAGATTCCACATACAAGTGAGACCATGTGGTATTTGTCTTTCTTGTCTGACTTATTTCACTTAGCATAACACCCTCAAGGTCCGAGAGAGAGTAGTTTTCTAATGAGAACTAATGAGTAGGTGGACTCTTGGAACACTCACTGAAACTCCCCAATAGCCAGTGAGGTCCAGGCTCCGTAGAGGGACTGCAGGAAACAGAAGCAGCAGATAAACTCAGCACAAGTGATTTAGGCAGCAGGCGTCAAGCAGTCTTCAAACACCATGTTCAGCAGATCAAAGAACTCACACTCCTTACAACTCTTAAACTAGCAACCACCTCCCTGATCACCCTGGGTTGGGTGAGTCCTCTAGTGTGGCAAGAGGCTAAACCCAACCACATGAACTCTTCTTCAGTCTGGAGTCAGTATCTTTTGGAATAGGAGCCAATAAACAATTTAAAAATGAATCCAGTCATTGCAAAATGCAGCTGCAAATGAAAAAAGTAGGGAGCACTGATATTAACAATGCTTTTCGCCAGTCACACAACTGAGGCTCTGGGTAGGTACCCTAAATTGATGAGTACCAGACTAGTCAGATTTTAGGCAGAGGTTACATAAAACATCAGCCTAACAAGGAGACAAAGTTCTCCTTCACGGCTCTGAAATTACTCTTCTACCAGGATTTCCAGGTTGACCAGGGAGGGCAGGAGATAGAAAAGAGGACACTGTGATCTTCATCAGGAAAGCCTGTTCCTATGTGGGACTTCCCGTGGTCCTGCTAATCCTTTGTGTGGATTGAGCAGCAGAGCTTGCCTTAATATTCTCTCATTCATTATACCCTCTCTCTGTCTCTGGCAGCACGATGAACTCAAAGATCTGGTCTAACAAAGAGAATGTCTACATGTTCCTTGTAACATGGAACAAATGATATAGTGGGCTGTCAATGTGGGAGGAAATCACATCCTCAGCAGCTTGTTGTCATTTGCAATAACAACTTAGGACCAGAATCTGTCAAAGACAATATGGAAGCAATAAACAAGTGTAGGCTCCAATTCGCCCAGAATGTATTTCAACTTTAAAATGCAAGGAGGTAAATCTGAAAAGTAATTGGGAATTATTTGTAGTAAACAGACAACTGCCCTTTAAGGCTGTATGTTCTGTGTTTTTGTTTAGTTGTAGGAATAGCCTTGGTCAGAGACACACATTCATACATCACTCACTGCTCTTACATCTAGTCTTAGTTCTCTTTTATTTCAGCGGTGTGCGCTGGGATGTAGGGAGCATCATGCCAGAAGAGTTGGGGGGGGGTGAGGGGAGGGGATGGTGGGAGTATCCCCAAGTCATCATGGAATGGGAACAGGTCTTCAGCACGTGATAGGCAGGGGAAGGTAGACCCGGGTTGCTTGTGTAGGAGAAAGAATGTCCAGACAAACTAGTCTGGAAAACAACAACAACAAGATGAATGATAGCAGCCAGTATTTATTAAATAGAAGCATGTACTAGCTGTGTGTGTGGGCGCATGTGCATGGTGCATGTGTATTTTCTTTAATCTCCACAGCTCTTTACTGTAGTTAATATTATTCCCCCACCTTTCTTTAACATATGAGAAAATTAAGGACCAGAGAATTTAAAAGCTTGCCTAAGGTCACCCAGCCACTTAGAGGTGGGACTGGAATTGAAATCTGTATCCATATCTCTCCAAACATTACGTTAATTACATTTCTTCTCTCCAGGCAGGATGAAGGTAAAAGAGGAATAAATTTGAGACCTGTGGTCCTTAGTGATGTTCACGTGCTTCTGCCATTCTTCCCTCTGTCCAGGCACGTGGTAGGATTGTGTGTTTCCACTCACTCTGAAATTAGGGTGACTTGTTTCAGTGAGTAAATTTGAGAAAAGTGACATATGCCACTTCTGGGTAGTAAACGTAAGATTCGGTATGAGATTTACTACACTCCTCCCTTCTTCTGCAATAACTGTGAGTACTGGCCAGCTTCTGTTCGTCTGGGTTCCTGGGTGAGCACCGTGAGCGCCTTCACCCCTTGATGGCTCTATTAACACTTAGTGTGAACAATAAATCAATTCTATTGTTTTAAGCCACTGAGAATACTGGCTTATTTTTTATTGCAGCATAGTCTACCTTCTACTGACTGAAGTAAGTTCTCACTATGCTATTATGGCAGAGGTTACGATGGGTATTCAAGAAACTGACTTTGAAGGAGTCAAATTCTCAATAACTGAGAGCTGCATGAATTGTTATGTATGGCATTAAGACTCTCTTTTGGCATTGGTGAGAAAGGAGGTTGTAAAGAGTGTTTTTGGTTCGCTTTAATTTCATACAAGAGTGAGGTTTAAAGGGATGAGACTTAGCTGCTGGTATAGCCATGAAGATATTCCCTGACAAGCTGGAGCGTGATGAGATGGTACTGTAGAAGGACAGTCCTGACCGGCTGTCACTTAAACACACACAAATGGCTTCAAGAGAGAACAGGGGAGAGATGATAAAGATATTAAGACTAACTCAGGATCCTCAATGGGCAAAAGCAACTCATTATGCACTTAGTGGGACAGTGGTATATCCTTTGGTTAAGAAAAATTGTATTCTTTGATGTATTCAATTATTCATTCAACAACCACTTGTTAACTATTCCTGCACATAGTAATGTACAGGAAGGTGAGAAAATATTATGTGTGTGAGTCAAATACACATGTAATTTTTATAGTGACCATTTTGAGAAAAAAAATCTAAAAAAATGAACCTTTTTTATGTTATCTGTCTTATATTATATGTCCCTTACTCTATGGCCACATGCTACTTTTCCCATCTCGTTTTTCTCATTGTCTCTAAGAATGGTGTTCCAGGCATATCAAGCTGTTTTAGATTGCCCAGAGTCCAAAAAAAAAAATCCTTATGTTTAATCCTTATATTTGCATGTCTTCTCCCTAACTCCAGCCCAAATCCAATTTGTTCGTTCTTCAAGACGCTACTCAAACCTTCCCTCCTCTGTCTCATTGAGTTATTCATTCATAATATAAATCCCCACCTGGTTTGTCTGTGCAAATTTCTGGCTCCTTCCAGTGCATTCTCAGGATACTTGCTATACTTTTTTACACCAGAATTTCTCACATTTTATTATACTTACTATGTTTTTTAACCTGTTGGTCTGCTTTGCTGGACTGTGAACTGTTAGAATAGAGGACTAATCTTTCTATCCATAAATCCAATGTCTGGTATAAAGATGCTCTAGAAGTATTTGTTGGATGGTTGCAGGAATGAAAGGATAAAGGAGTGAAGAAACTGGAAGCTTCTTGGAGAGATAGTCCCTACTTGTTCTATTTTTAGATGCCTGATAATATTTACTGAATGAATGAATAATGATCTGATATAAGAATCATACTGATTAGTCAAAAGGTAATTATTCAATAGGAAAGAAAAATAATGAGCACTCTCTCAATTTATAAATATTTTTATAAAATATTAAGGCAATATAAAATGTTATGGCAGTAAAGTTAATGGTTCAGGCTCCAGAGCAAACTCCAACCATACTTTTACCAAGCAATTGTGTCTCTCAACAATATTCAACAAAGGTTTTATTTAGTCACGTTTCCACTGGGATAGTTGAGGAAAGGACAGAGGAATCTGCCGTTAATGCTGAAATACATCACCCTGAACATAGCCAAACAGTGGTAACAAATGTATTCTGAAGAGCACAATAAAAATCAAAAGAGAGTTTATCCTGGTGAGTCAGGGAGAACCTGACTGGATGTGGAAATAAGATGCATGGTTTTAATTTAAAGTATTAAGTTAAACTTTACGGTAATCACATCCTTTGAAAATTGTCAAGTCCCTTATAATCACAGCGCTTGTCCCTGTGCTTGTCTGTGGAGATAAAAAGGGTCAAGGACAATACCCACTTTCTGATCATTGCAGGGAAGGGTGTGATCATTTACTGCACTCAAGAACATCGTATGCCATGGTGCTCTGTCTGTCTCAAGGATTAAAAAAAAACAAACCCAGTTTCAATAGAAAATCAGCACAGAAAATGTTTACATTTTTATAACTTTCTCAGTTTAACTACAAAGCCCCATGTTAGAGATCTATGCTCCTCAAAGTAGCCACTTGGCTCCCTCATGACTACATGGGTCATGAGTCCTTGTGAGAAGAGGAGCTTGCAAAACATGGCTTCCTTCATCAAGAAAGTCTTACTGCAAAAAAAGTCATCTAAAGTAAAAAGTGTGTTTAGTGCCTTATTTGATTTATAGTCTGGCTCAAGTTCCATCTGTCGTGGTGAATGAGTAGTTAACAATTCAAGGGCTGACACTGGTGCGTGCACCTGCCTTTGAGAGTAGCACTTCATCGAGATCATAGCCACGGTGATGGGAGCAGTGAGCTCCTCAGCAGTATTGTGCTGAGAAACAGATACAGACCTCAGCTTCTTAGAAGCATAATAAAAAGAATGAAAACACGGCAGCACAGCAGAAGCACACGTTTTTCTCCTCTTTCTTTGTGGAACTGACTTAAAGCACTTATCATGTATCTTATTCCTTCTTTCCATATGGTCTCTCTCAGTATTAACTTTCCTCTATAAAAACGAACAAACAAACAACAACAGCGACATTAAAGGAAAATGTTTTTCATAGAATCAAGGAGCTGGAAGTCCTCAAAAATCAAGAAACTGCGGTCTCCAAAAGTTAAGTAAATTTTGATGGGCTGGCAGGAGACAGCTGGTGACAGAAACCATAAACTGGGGGCCCACAACTCCTTTCCAGCTCTAAATCCACTCTCTACTCAGCTGAGCTGGGTGGCCAACAAGGGCAAACCATATGAAAAACAAGTTAACCGATTTCTTTTGTTATCCAGAGATTAATTCATCATGTGAACCCAAGTGTGTGCCAAGCAGGGTCCAGTGGACAAATCTGAGGCCAAAACTGATAGGGATGATAAAGTGATAAGAGGACAGAATGATAGATCTTGGAAATTAATTCCAGTGAACTAGGCCAACTTTGTTGACAAGGAGTCTTTTTGAAGGTCTGAGAAGCGTCAATCAGTATTCCACTGTCAGTCTGAAAGGCACAGTGCCAATAATCTACCAGTTGACTCATGAAAATCAAGGTCAACAAGCTCACCAAGAACTCTCTCATGAGGAAGCGTTGGACTGATCAATTGGTTGCCAAGGCATATGAGGGGCACAAAGGAGGATACTGGGTAAATATTTTATTTTTTGACCTGGGTTCCATTTGCATAGGTGTGTTCAGATTGAACACACAAATCATAAATTATGTACTTGTGTACTTTATGAATATTAAAGAACAATAAAAATTGTTTTTTAAGTGCAAAAAATCTGTCAGGCATATAGAAGATACCCCAGGTCACAGTGGGGAACATTTACTACTTGTTGGATAAATTATTGAGTGCTTCCTTTTTTATCCAAAAGTGTTTGGCATTATAGGCTAATAATATAAATAAGAAATTCTGAGAATTTACCCTATGGGGAAAAAAAATCAAGACAAATGTAAAAGGCACATGCACAAAGATATGCTCTGTAGTGAAACACTGGAGCTACCAAGATGTCCATGAGTCAAGGACCGGTCGAATAAATGGAGGATTCTGATGTAATCAAGAGGGTTATATTTTCTAACATGGAAAGATGTTGGATATATATGGAAAAGTCAACAAGTAAGCTTCAGAACCGTGCATAGTATTATTCCATTTTTGTAAAAAAAATAAAAACTACTAGTACGGCTACTGAAACTACACATGCATACACAATTTTAGAGGCATGCAAAAATCAAACCAAACCAAACCAGACTAAATTAAACTACACTAAACTGAAGGAAATAGGAGGTTATGCAGCATGCTGTTAACATATGTTTTTGTTAGCGGGTGATATTCTGGGTATGTTCATATTCTATTTTGTGCATGTCTGTACTGAGTTTTGATTCAAAGAACATGAACTGAATTTTAATGAGAAAAAATACAGGTATTTTCATTAAGAAATAGAAATAAAATTTAATTATAGCTTATACAGTGAAAATGTAACTGGTTTTTAAGCCCAGAACTCTTTCTCTTCCTCCTACTCCTCCTCCTTTTTTTTTTGTAACATATATACTTAACACAAGCCTTTGAAATGGTTCGTATGTACCCTTCATTTCAAAGTTTAAGTCTCTCAGGCTTGAGGGCAGTAAGTGAACCTGCCCAATAGGACTTGACTGTGCTTTCTGTTACAGTTGCATTTTATAGCATGTTCTGAATGTTCTATTTAAGAAATGAGAAGAGCAAATCCTTCTGCTATAATCCTGGGCACAAGAAAATTGAAAGCGAATAAGACTAAACCAGCTTAATTGGCAACAGTTGATAGATTGCCAGGCACTTCTGATCAGTACCGGACTACTGTGGCAGATGAATCGGGAAAGCTGATGTCTTGGCTACCTCTGGGAAGCAAATCTATAGGTTAAAAGTTCCCCAGATGAACTTCTCTCATGTTTTAACCATGGTTTAAGTCATCTTCCTGTCTTTCTGAGTTTGAAACAGGTTCTTAACAGCCACCTATCTTTTTGATTCCCATCAAAAACTGTATTTGGGCCTGTTACCTTCTGAAGCTACCCTTTTAAAAAGAACTATTATAGGCTTACAATTTCCAGACCTGTTCACTATTGTCTATAATAGTATCAGCGACAGTGATCAAGCCGATAATACAAATTGTAGATCTGGACTGACTGATCTCCCATCCTAATACAACTTAATAGTTGATAATTTAGGAAATATTAATGACAGCCCATCCTGTTCCTGATGTGAATTCAGAGGTTTGAAATAGTGACACTGTTTTGGCTGGATTGTGCCATTTCACATTTAGAGATACTGGTAAATTGCATATGGTTACTTGACTACTCAGAATCTCCATTTTCTTGTGGTTGTTATCATCAAAACTTAGTGCAGGCTAAATAATGACTATTTCTTGGTTCCAAATGTTAGCATGAGTGTGGATTCTGTTCATAAGGAGCTCTTGCAGGAGGGGTTGTATGTCATGAGACTGAGACCCCAGAACACTCTGTCCCATGGACATATCTGCCACAAATCAGAGTCAGAGGTGGTGAGGCCCCAGAACGGGGCACAGTAGCCTGCTACCCTGGAGCTGAAAAGGCCAGTGGATGCACAGATGGACTCCCTAGTTCTGAATCAAAGGCAGGTCCACATGTGGTATCATGGACTACTGCATCTAACCCCTTGGTTGGATTTCTCTAGGTACATCTGTTAGCAAAAAGGAATCCTGCCACTCAGGCACTTAATTTGAACTTCCTTTCTGTTGGGTTCCCTAATTCCTTTAATTAACTTAAAGGCTGCATTATTTTTAGTTGTCATTTTGAACAGTTATGAAATAGTCTATAAAAGTTAAGTTTGTGATGCTTTGTGTTAATGTAGTAATATAATAAAGCAATATGATCCATACATATCTATTTGAAGAAAATGGCATTCTCCTTTTGGCTTCTAGTTTCACTACTTTTTGGCTTCTAGTTTCATTTAACAAAGTTCACTGAATGGCCCCTGATGTCAAAGACTTTTTTTCCAGGTTCTTAAATTACTATTTAAAAAAACCCAAATGAGCAAAACACAAAAATGCAGCCATAATTTTGCTTTTCTGTTATAACTAATTAAATATAAAAATATGTTTAAATATAGAAATACATAAATTCTACAAACTTTTTCTTTAAAAAGCAAAAAACAAACAAACAAACAAACAAAAGGATATTAAAATACAAGCACAGGGAGAAGAGTGAGCCCAGGGAAGAAGGAATATTATCAAACGGGCTGAGACTTGATCTAGAATAGAGGCCAAATAAGAGAATTTTGCCTGTGATGGGTTAATCTTTCATTCATACATTTATTCTAATGTATGAGTCCAAGTTTACTTAATGATTAGTATGATTAATCATTCTCATTAATCAGCTCTGTCAGCCTTCATCTGCCCTCATTAAAAAAGAGAAAGAAAAACTCAGGAAACCTGCAAAGAAACCCTCTGATAGATTTGCTGCCACACACCATCATACCATTATTTCTCTCTATACATCACAGACATCCAGTAAAATCTGTTAAATTAACCAACAGCAGGGAGAACAGAATAGATCTTACCTTACATGAGGCTTCTTTAGTGAGAACCATGAACGTGTGTGGTGAGCTCTTCAAAGCACTTTGCCTTATGTGGAGGAATCAAAAATAGTAAATAAATAAGTCAAATAAATAATAAGCCTCAAACCCATTTTCTGGAACTCACTATTCCCAGAATACTTCTGAGGTCGGCAAACGGTTCCCCATTGCCACAATGCCCAGCATTTGAAGGTGACTGGGACATGCCCTGTGGGGATGATGTCAGTGCAACTCAGTTACCAGTCTCACTCACACATACTTCAAAAAGCCATTTATATTAGGGATCAACTACGTCCTGATTATAAAGAGTATACATGTGGAGGGCGGGGGTGAGAGTAGGGGCAAGATGCCTTTATACTTAACAAAATAAAGCATTTTAGTCACAAAATGAATTTAAGCATGTCTAGGAGCTAGATCACAAAGAAACTATAACACTCAGACTAGAAGGTAATTAATTTTTTTTTTTAATTTTGAGGATGCATTGGGCTGCAAGACTGCATTAAGAGGTGAACCTCTTGGGATCTTGGGGGAGGGTATAGCTCAGTGGTAGAGTGCATACTTAGCATGCAGGAGGTCCTAGGTTCAATCCCCAGTACCTCCATTAAAATAAATAAATAAACCTAATTACCTCCCCCTACCCCCAAAAGAAGTAAACCTCTTAAGAAAAGAGTGTCGCTTATCTTGCCTCTTTTCCTATTGACAGGCAATGTATGACAATGGGAAATCTAAAGTGAAAAGCACCTGCGGAGAAAGAGCTTGGGGAGTGGTTCCCTCGGGTCGGGCCTGGGACGTAATCGCTGCCCATTTCCCGCCCTTCGCACCTGTAGTATGAACTGAACCAAAGGCGATGGCTTTGAGCCGTCTTGGAGCCATCGGATACCATTATCTCCCGCAAAGAACCACCCAAGTATTTTAGCAGAAAATTTTCCGAAGGAATTTGAACGGGCAGAGCAAATGAAGGACATTAAGAAACAGATCGTGTCTTCAGAGTCTGACACAAACCCAGGACCAGCGGGGCCCCAGGCATCTGGCGGTGGAAAGCGAGCAGGTGCAGCCTGCTAACCCGATCTGGTACTCAACAAGATGTTTCTGTAAATGAAGGACTCCCCGCAGGACTGCACATCACACCTCCCATCTCAATTAGAACTCAAACAATTTGCCCATGATCCACGCACCTCGGCAAGGAAACACAGGATTCCAGCGACTCATCAGATCAGGGAAAAGAGAAAAGGCAAGGTAGCTGGCGCGGTTTCCTACTAGGTTTTCTGGGAACTCGGGAAACCACCACTGGGAAACGCCAGCGTGTTCAGCGCCAGGTAGAACTTCCCTGGATTTGAAGTCGCCGAAGACGGGGGGAAAGACTCAACGCGAGCAAGGTAAGGTACCAAGCGGGCAGTCCGTGTGCGCGCGGCGAGTCCCCGGGAAAGGACGGATGACCCTAGAAATCCAGGTAGGCGCCAAACACAGGAAAGACCCCACACACTACAAAGGCGAAATAACCAGAATGCACCTAGAAACACGCTCTGCAAAGTGTATACCTGTCTGCGCTTGCACTGAGGAATCGGTCAGCCTTTGCAGCGGCAGACACGAGGGCAGACCTCCCCGGCTCCCTGTGTTCGGGACAGAAGCGGGTCATCCCAGCACCAAGGACGTTGTGTCCTACTGTAGCCCCATGTAGCCACCCCAAGAATAGGGAGACCCAGGCTTCGCAGGCTACTCGCCAGCCGTAAGGACGTGACTGGCGTAAAGGGGCCAGATTCGGGGGTGTCCAGAGCAAGGAGCCAAACCGCTGGGAGCCGGGGAGTTTGCGAGGCGGCTCAGTTGAGAACGGGGCCTCGGGACCCGAAGTCGCCCCAGACGAGGAGTCAGGATGCGCCTCGCAGAAGGCAAGCCCTCCTCCAGCGCTCGGCACCCCGCGGGTCCCCGGCTCCCCACTCCCCTGCCTGCGCTTGCGTGCGGCGTCCGGAGCCCCTCACTGACCTGCGGGCCGGGACGCGCGGATCTCCCCCGCCAGCTCCTGCGCTCGGGGTGGGACGGGGCTGCGCCGAGCTCCTCGCGGGCTCCCGGGTCTTGGCGATCCGCGCCCGCGAAGCCTTCCGCGGGGATGTGGGGCGCTCGGGTGCGGCGCGCGGCCGGGCGCACGGGCGAGCGCCGAGCTCAACTGGAGCCTTCCCTCCGCCCCTCCGGCTGCACAACCAATGGCGGGGCCCACTCCCCTCCGCCCCCCAGCCGCCGCTCCTGCGGGCGCTGAGCTCTAGGACCAGAACCCCGCTCTGGCGAGGGAGGAGCTTCGCCAGCGTAGGAAAATCTTGGAGGAGGAGGAGGCGTTTGCGCAGGGAGCCCCATCTGGGAAAGGCAGGTGTGGTGCCCTTAACTTTTGTGTCTGTGTTGATTCCAGGACGCAGTTTCTTTGGGGACTCAGGGACCTCTCCCTGCAGGCAAAAGCGTCTTTCCTCCAAGTTTCTTCCCCTCTTACATCGTTTGAGTCCCGCGATGCCCCCACTCTAAACCACGAGCCCCCATGCATCAAAGCAAGCCCAGCTCTGAGCCGCGTGGGGGCATCGCCCCGTCCTGTGACGAGCTTCGCCTCGGACGTCTCTCCTTTAGCATTTCTCTCCTTTCCTTTCTCAATCCTGTGCCAAATCATCAGATGAGTCGAATAGGATTGCAGTTTCTATCACTGTCAAGGAGACAGGCAATCATAAAAGTCCCTATCCGGTAACTGGCATAGAGAGAGTCATACATCTTAAAGGATTTCAGGAAAGGGAGCCTTTTGCTGATACGACTAACTTCGGTTACCAATCAGCCGCGTGACCTTCACCCAGCGACTCTGGGTTCCTGGTTTTCAACTGAAAAATGAGAGATTTGGCTCATTTGATGTCTGAGGTCTCTTCCACTCTGACATTCAAAAATCCAGGTGGCTCTCTGGCCTCTGTGGCCTGCGAAGAGCTGGGCCCTGGGAAGTGTTGGTACAGCCACCTTTTCCTCCAGCCCCTGCTCCGCCCTGCCCTGCTGCATTCACCCTAACACCATCCACCTGTGGCCAGGAAAACAAATCATGCAAATCCACATAAAAAGATGCTGCTTGAGTCTCAGTGACCATATAAACTTGCATAAATACTGCCACTACCAGTGCCCAGCTCCTGGGATCATGGTAGTTGTGCCCATTTTCAGTGGTTCTCCAGGTAGTGATGGATGAGGGCATCCGGCTTAACTAGGAGGCACCCCGGGTAAGTGAAGAAAGGCTCTATCTCTTGCCCTTCCCTTTCCAGGGGAATTGTCCTCATGTTAATCTTTTCTATGTGCATCTTTCTGTACAGGATCTAAAATGCAAGGTGCTGGAATGAGCTGCCTTGTCCGGAGGGCAGATTCAGAGACCTGCCACTCTCCCAGCACACTTGCATTTGTATCTTAAACTTTGCCCATTCACATGCCACTTTCATGAGTTTTGTTACATCCATCTACCACTTGCTCTATTAGGTACTTAATATTTTACCTTAGATTTTTACTTAGCGTCATCACAGCAGTAATATCCATGAGGTCATTGGTTTGTTATATACCAATTGTATTTCAATGCAAAATAATTGAATAATAAATCATCTGTAAGGGCTTCCCTGGTATCTTCTGAACTTGGTTTCCTAGGGCTGCTATAACAAATGACCACAAACCGTTTCAAAATTGATATGGGAGGCAAAGCTTCTCTTGTCTTTATTTTTTAAAATTTCATATACAAATGATCTAGAAAATGTGTCAAATTGGCTTCCATAAGAAGTTTTCAAAAGTACGTTAGGAACCATTCAAGGGCCTGGAAGTTTTCAGGCACAGTTTGGAGACATAGTTCCAGTCTCTAGTGACCATCATCATCCCACCTCCCCTCCTACCGCCAGCCCTCTTCCATCTTACGCAGAGAGAGATGGATTGGTTTTTAAAAATGTGGAACTTGGAATCACATGGAGAGTCATCTGATGCTGTCACTTATTTGTGTGACTTGAGCCAATCACTTAACCTCTCTGAGTTTCATTTTTCTTATCTATAAAACAGAAACACTTTATTAGGTTGTTGTGAGGGTTAAATACACACACACAAACACACACACACACAGTTCCTAGCAATTGTCCTGCACGTAGTAAGTGCTTAAAAATGTTAGTCCTATCTTTCCTTCCTTGCTTCCACCAAAGCAGCATTCAGAATTCCTTTGTCCATTCTCTAATTTCCTTCTAGGTTATCAGGAAACTTATATATATTTTTTTAATACTCCCTGGTCTCATCCTCTGCTCCCTGTCCTTGATTCCTTCATCTCTGACCACTTTTGATGCTTCCTCCTCAAACTCCATCCACTCTCTCATGCCTCCAACTCTCTTCTTTCAACTAGTTCTCACCTTCCATCTGCCACAGTCTCAGAGATCTGGGCTCTGTAAAGGAACTGAAATAACTCTGAGGAGAGTGCAGGTCGCAGAAATTCTTGCTTCTTTTGGTCTTTTGGAATGTGTCAATAGTCCTTTTTGTTTATTTGCTTGTTTAAATCATGGTCTTCCCAAAAGCATGGAGAAATTTGTTATCTAATGCTGTAGAAAAAATTCCTGGGCCAGAGTCCTGTGAAATTTGACAGACATTTTTGGAGCATCTGCTATATGCCAGGCAGTGCCCTGGGCACTAGGGAGATAAAAGTAAAGACAACATTTCTGCCCTAAAATGCTTACAGTCCAACCACCCAGACAGACATATAAATACTAACTTTGAATATAAGTGTGCCTGGTGAGGTTTCAAACAAATAGTGCACATGAAAGAATTTCCTCTGCCTTTATGGTTATGAGATTGCCTTGGACTGGCCAGTCAAATGCCCACCCTGCCCATAGCCCACTGCTGAGTGAGTGTTCTGCTCCCCAGAGCAGAACTCATTGGCTCTTCCTCAAGTGTAATGGATGCCCTCAGTTTCTACTTAGCTGCCCATCATCAAGCCCTCTTACTATATTGGAGGAATTCTCCATCATTTGAGACGTGGTGAGAGGCAGAGCCCAGTTCCCATAGAGGAAGCCGGAAAGGCCATATAGTCTTTCCCACCCTCCCCATCTCCACCCAGCTCCCATGCAGCTCGGGTGAGAGCATGTGACCTAGATGTGGCCAGTCAAATACACCTTCCTTAGACCTGGAGTTGGAACTTGGTCATACAGGGGAACTGAAATGAGGAGAGCTCTTTCTGGCAGTAATTGCAACAATGTGGACATTGTTACCAGGGCCAGCAGGGGCCAGGGGACAAGCAGTAATGATCTGGTTTCCAGTGCCCGCATGTCAGTTACAAGTTACAGCTCCTTCTGTTCAGTGATGCGGGTAGTGTCTGCTTCTGGCTAATTTGGAGATAGGATTTGGCTGTGATTCTGGCTGCTCAGCGTCCCTTTGTCTTTGTTAATATTCTGAGCCTCTCTCTGATCCAGTATCCTTCCAATAAATTCTGTTTTTTGTTTTGCTTTTTTGGGTTTTTTTTTGTTTTGTTTTGTTTTGTTTTTTTGCTTAAACCAGCCAAGTTGATTCTTAGCCACTAAGAACTGTTTGGCTGAGGTCTGGTACACAGGGGTTCTACCTCACCAAGAAGAATGCTAATCAACTGATCCAGGTAGCTTCTTCTAGGACATTCAAACTGGAAGTATTTGAGTGGGTCATTTAGAACCCAGAACAGAAGCTAAAAGCACATAGCCAGGGACTATGAGCTAGCAGGGGCTACGTGTAGGCTGAAGTTGTGAGTAAGCAGAAGTTATGAATAAGCAATAGTTATGAGCTAGCAGAAATAAAAGCACACGCAGAGGCGAGGAAGAGGTGGTTGGCTGACAGCTGTGAGGATGCAGAAGCCAGAGGCACTGAGTCCCCATGATGGAGAGGGAGTGGGTGAACCCCTGCTCTCCAAGCTGTAGATTTTCCTTAAATCTGAATTATTTTCCACTTTCCAAACTACATTTCCATTTCTATTAAACTGATTAGCCATGGCTATTCACGGGTTCCCTTGATATTCCAGGTGCTCTCATTTCAATGTATATCTTTTAATAACTCCCCTCTTATTCGAGGTCACCAGGATAAGACTATTCTATAGGACCAAAGGGTCGTGACGATTACAGTGAGGTTATGACCAGGACCCAGAAAACAGCTGTCATGTGGAATGTCTCAGAACTGACATGCTGTCTACATCACTGACATGCTTCTCCAAAGATATCTTTTCTTCTCCTTTCTTACTTGAAGTTTCCCAGCAGGGAAACTCTTCCTCTGGGCTGGAAAATTAATAGTTTATAAGAAGCCCCTGTTTAAAATGTGTTCTGTTCCCTGGAGGGAAAGGGGAGACAGTGTTTCACTCTGCATTAGCCATTAGCACCTGAGCAGATTATATGAGTTCATTCTTAAATTTGAATTCTGAGAGGTCTGATACTTAGGGGATGAGCTGGTCACAGGGCAGAAAAAATGGACATAAGAGAGGGGA
Source organism: Vicugna pacos (assembly GCF_048564905.1). Classification (NCBI taxonomy): domain Eukaryota; kingdom Metazoa; phylum Chordata; class Mammalia; order Artiodactyla; family Camelidae; genus Vicugna; species Vicugna pacos. The sequence goes on along the minus strand of NC_133000.1, from coordinate 10,434,896 downwards.
GGGTGGAGAGTAGATAATAGAAAATGGCACTGAGAGATCCCAGGGACATTCCAAGGGACTGTCTTCTGGAACATTCCCAAAAGGGCAAGTCCTGCTGGGCAGCCAGTGTGAGGAGACCCAGCAGGCAGTGGGGCCAAAATGGCACCAAACATTCCTACTTCACAATCTGTCTTCTGCCAGCTCCGAGTATGACCTTTCATAATTTCTATCGCCCTTCAGCAGTTAGCGGAGGTGGGGCGGGGCTCGTATGGCAGAGGAAGGTGGCCATCTTGTCTGCCCAGTTTGAGACCCTGCTCAGAAATTACATTCACTGTGCCTTGGGGTTACTGGCCTTCATTACGGTGGCCTTCATTTTACCTCCTGCAACCTACAGTGCCCTCTCATGGCCTGTGAAAAAGGAAATATCTATTTGTCTCATCTAATCAGTGAATGATACACAATCTAGAAAAAAAAAAAGTGGTTCTGTTACTGAGACCCGACACAGGGAGAAACGAGTTACACATGCTGCTGTGATCGAAGGGAGAGGAGATGCACTGAAGCTGCTTTAATGAAAGCAGGTCTGAAGTTATCCCTATAGAGCTTTTATTTTCTCAAACTCTAAGATGTACCTCAGGGTTGGGTTTCTTCTTCTGAGAACAGTGGGTAGAACTCTTTCTGGAATAGCAGTGAGTCACATCAGGGTGCAGGTAGGAGAAACATACCGACGCCACGGACGCATCTTCCCTTCCTCGGGCTACACCCCTCGGCTGCTGGGAGCCACCCGTGGCCATCAGCTCTGTTGGTGTGGCCAGGCGACTTACCGTGGGTTAGAAGTCGGTGATGAGCCATGTGAAAAGCAGATGGGGAGTTTAATGCATCCTCCACATCTCCGACTTGTGACTGGCTGAAGTCCATGTGCAATTTTGAAAAGGATGTTTGAGAAGGATATTCATCATTTTAAATTGCTCCGTGGGAGCTTTGCAGTTCATCATGTGCCTCTTAGGTACTTCTCAAAGATAGGTTTTCCTTGATGTGATTTGCAATTTCATAACAGCAAAAGGGCAACTTGGGGTGTTAGGAGAGAAAAGCTAATTTTGAAAGAATTAGCAAGAGATAGGATTAGGAGAGAGAGTGAGGGGAGGGAGCTAAGGGGTTTGAAATATTTAGGCTGAATTCTACCCCATAGTGTCTGGCCCTGGGAATTCCCAGTGTCTGGCTGTAGCTTTGCTCTTCATTCCTCAGCTCAACCCTCAAATACTGGGAAAATCTACTTAGGCATGAGCTTTCAGATGCCCAAAATGTATTTGCTTTTGTGGAAAAACAGCTAAAACCCCAGAAGTATAATAGTTTAACAATACTGGAGTTGATCATCTATAAAAAACACAGAACACTGTTACTGAAACGGCTCTGAGCCAAACACAGCGCTATATTCTTTGCCTTAGTTTGCGGCTTCACACGGAGGCATCCTCATCAGCAGTGTTGTGTGTGAATGACATTGACTGTCAAGTGGAAAGTCGGCGTGGGGGCCCCACCTCCCCAGACAGCCAGGTGAAGATGAACCAACAATCGGCAGCCTGGGAAAATATGCTTCTTGAACAAATGTGCCCTGAAGTCCAGAAGGGAACAGAATTGGGTCTTGATTCTTTCAGCACAATAAATATGAGCAGAGTATTACGAGTGCAGAGTAGGAAAGCAAGAGATTTCCACAAACCCTGCAGGGGAAGGGGAGGGAGGGGCAGCAGAGCCAACAGAGCTACCATTGCAGAGTGGAGTATATTTTTTATACGTTAAAAGTGTCTTTTAGAAAACCTCAACAAGTTATTTCTATACAAAGTCGATGTAATGAAAATTAGGAAGTGGTACTATAAAAACTGTAGATACAGTCATTGTATTTTCACTTCTGGCATTGAGAGTCAAGGCAGATAGGCAGAGGAAGTTTTCCCTGAATAGTGCCTAGCAGGCTTGTGGACTGAAAACAAAATGCACAATCTAAAAGTTGAGAGTTATGTTTCATTTGGTAGAAATTTCTGAGGACTTAAGCCTGGGATAAAGCCTCTGAGAGACTGCTCCGAAGAGACAGGGGAGGAGCCAGGACATACAGGCATTTTTGCAACAAAAACCAGGTAGTTAGAACATCAAAAGATTACTGTTAATTAAAGAAAACCAGATATCTCAGGCTAAGGAACTTAGTGCTTTTCTGTATATGGGGAGGTGCAAAAGTCTGGGCTCACTGAAATCATTCCTCTGCTGTACACCTAGCTATCTAGGGCCAGTGTCCTGTGCTTTCCCAGGCTGAGTTCCCTCAGGTGCACTGTTGGAGATGCTGGCAGAGGCTGGGCTGCCTGCTTGTCTCCATCCTGAGTTCTCATTGTTGGGGGTGGTGGGGTGGTGTTGGTGGCTGATGACTTGATGGTCGCAGCACGCTTTGTTTACTCATGTGGCAGGCAATATTTTTCATTCTCATTCTAAACTTCGTAAGTACATTCTATTAGTCATGCATCTTTTTTGAGCATTTCCCATGTGCCAGGAACTTGTACACAGTCGTGAACAAGATGGACTTGAGCAGGAGTAGACTGGTCATCATGAAGGCATCTGAGGAAACAGACCTTTCTGGATGTGCTGTGTCCTGGTACTCTCCCACCCTCTGACTCCCACCCCAACAGTGTGCAAACACTCCCATATTGTTTTTCTCTTATTTTCTCTCCTTTTTTTCTTGAAATAAATTTTGTTTTCCATTTTCTTGTTCATGTTCTGTTGGTTTTCCTTTTCCTACTTTATCATGACCTTCCACCTAACTTCATCAAAGTCTCTGAACCAGTGGCCCTACAGCTTTTCACAGTCGACCTTCCTCTCTTGTCCTCACTTCACTCCTTACTCGTCTGAGGTTTCTTGGGTCCTCACTCCAGTAGTCTTCAAACTAGGTGCCTGTGAGGTACAGGAAGACTTTGGTAAAAAAAAAAAAATGCAGTTCAAGTCCAGTGTTTCCTTACTGATTTTCTGTCTGGATGATCTATCCATTGCTGAAAGCAGGGTATTAAACTCTCCTACTATTAGGCAAATCTTGCCATTTGCAGCCACATGGATGAACCTGGAGGATGTTGTGGTACATGAAATAAGTCAGACAGAGAAAGACACTTAATTCCACTTAATGTGGAATCTAAAAAAGAAAACTCATAGAAACAGAGGGTAGGATGGTGATTGCCAGGGACTGGAGAGTAGAGGAGACTGGGAGATGTTGGTCAATGTGTGTAAGTTTTCAGTTATAAGATGAATAGAGTCTGGTGATCTAAGTACAGCGTGGTGACTATTGTTAATAATAACGTATACTTGAAATTTGCTGAGACTAGGTCTTAAGCATTCTTAGGCCTGGCTGTGTCCCAATAAATCTTTATTTATAAAATCAGATAGTGGGCTGGATTTAGCTGATTTCTGATGTAATACATGATCCATGACCCACAGGAAGCCTGATGCTGTTTTGGGCCATAGTTGAATCTTGAAGTTACCTGAAGGAAATCCTCACCTCACATTAAGATCCATTGGCTTGATCCTTTGACCTGTCACTGAAGGCTGAGGTTCTCAAATCTTTTGGTGTCTTCACACCACAGCAGCTGGCTTACCCCAGGTGTTCAGAGAGAGCAAAGAGAAAACCACAATGCCTTTATGAAGTATTGCCAGTCACACACTATCACTTTTGTCACATTCTATTTACTGGAAATGAGTCATTAAGTCTGACCGTCAGAATACACCTTTTGAGGGGAGGATTGTCAGAGAATCTGCGGACATATTTTAAAGCCACTATGAAGCTGTTGTGATGTCTTGCTTTGGTTGATATGTTCTAAGAAATCCCAGCTATACATTTGGAAAAGGGAGTATTTTAATTACCTTCTCAGATAGTTTGTAGCTATTCTTAGATATGACACCAAATGTTGGTTTCTTAAAGGTGAGCTGCATTGTGGAATTGAAACCATATCCAGAAGCTTTTCCAATTCCTGTTAAAATTTATTGGTTTATCTTGTACTTTGAATGGATATATTATACATATATTTTGTAACATGTGGCATTTTGTAACATGATGTGTTGGTTATTTGGAATATTGATTCGCTGAGTTATGCATTTCTTTCAATTGTTGGCACATTTCATTATACAATATAAAATATATTTGTTAATATCACTAATCATCAGAAAAGTCTTACATTGGAAACCTGTCAAACTTACACTGGCAAATACAATTTTTCTAAAATTCCAATTTTCACTGCAAAGCTTGAATTTTGTCATTGGCTGTTGCCAATGATAAACTTGTCAGTTGTTTTCCTTGAAGCAATAGTCTAGTCTCACTGGTTCATTGTTGAGAAAATGTCTGCCAAACACCCAAGTTTAAATAAACGTTCCTCAACGATTCAAGTAAAAATGGTATTCTCTGAAAAAAGTGGCTAGTTTAGCTCACAACTCAAACAACTGTACAAGTGCTTTTATTGAGACAACCATCACACTTCAGGATATAGTAGAAGTACTTTTTGCATACTTCCCATTTCATCAGAGTATAAAATTGATGTACACTCAGGGTTGATATTCAATCAAATTAATAATTTGATTGCTTCATAACAGATGTTTTAAATTGAAACTCTTCTCTGGCTTTTTTTTCCCTCCTGCCAGTGAGTGGCGGTGAAGTACAATGTAAATTATAGTAGCACATTGATTTAACATTAAGTTAGTACATTATACTAGTACAGTTTGGAGCCACTGCCATGATTTGTGCTCAGCCACAAATGGTTTTGCCCATCATTGCTATTGTTTTAATTGAAACATAGTTGATGTACAATGTTGTGTTAATCTCTGGTGTACAGCATAGTGATTCAGTTATACATATACATATATTCTTTTTTATTTAGGTTACCACATCTTGAATATAGTTCCTTGTGCTATACAGTAGGACCTTGTTGTTTATCTTTTATATATAGTAGTTTGTATCTGAAAATCCCAAACTCCCAATATCTCCCCCCCAGTTTCCCCCTGGTAATCAAAAGTTTGTTTTCTATATCTGTGAGTTTGCTTCTGTTTTGTAAATAAATTCAATTGTCACATTTTTTTAGATTCCACATATAAGTTATATCTATGGTATTTTTTTTTCTTTTTCTGGCTTACTTCACATAGTATGATAATCTCCAGGTCCATCCACATTGCTGCAAATGGCATTATTTCATTCTTTATTTATGGCTGAGTAGTATTCCATTGCATATGTATATATACCACATCTTCTTTGCCCAGTCATCTGTTGATGGACATTTAGATTGCTTCCATGTCTTGGCTATTGTAAATAGTGCTGCTATGAACATTGGGATGCATGTGTCTTTTTAAGTTACAGTTTCCTCTGGATATACACCCAGAAGTGTGATTGCTGAATCATATGGTAAGTCTTACCCATCATTGCTTTTGCACCATCAATGCAAAACGACACAACGAAAAAGGCAAATAATGTCCTAGTATTATTATGAAGATAGTTTTGAGTTTTCAAATACTTTAAAGTGGCTCAGTGATCCTCAGAGGTCCATCACTCATACTTGGAGAACTGCTGTCCTAAGGAGTTGGCTAGTAGCCAGCTGCACCTGAGAAAGTCATTAAACTCACAAGCTTTAACCTTGATCTTTTATATCCCTGTCTCCACCCTTTGCCTCCCCTTCATACCCCCACATCCTCCCCCACCAACGCCTTTACCCATTAGGCTGAGCAGTTGTATTTTTCTTGAGAGAGGCTATCTTCTGACTTTTTTAATTTTGTGGAGAATTTTAGAAGATTTATTTTAAATATTGAAAATTTATCTCATTCAGATGATAGAAGTTATCTTAAGATAATTTATTTTTAAAAACAACCTACTCCATCTTAACCTCAATGGAGGACTGCCATATATTTGTTATTAATGTTGGTGAATTTTCTACAGTATAAGACATGTTAGTAAGTCATGAAATTAAAAGTGAAGAAACTTTTCCCCCCATTTGGGTGCTGACCACTTCTATGCTCTTAGCCCACCACTTGCCGGAAAATTGACAAGTATCAGTGAATCAGAAGTGGATCTATGTTCAAGTTGTGATGCCTTAGCTCAGCCAAATAAAGTCAGCAGGATACATGGTGTTCAGAGGGCCCTGTGATTCTTTGATATCTTTTTTTCCTTTGTGCTGGCTTGAATCTCTGTGCCATGTTATTTGTCATGGAATACACTGGCTGCTGAATTTTCTCAGTGTCTCTGAACTAAGTTTTCACTGAGAGGTTTCAGGTATAAAAGGAAAGTCAGAATGGAGTCGGTGTTGCTAGGAGAGCTCTCTGATATGGAGCTGGGAGGCCATCAAGCAAGTGTGACTTAAGCATCTCTCAGCACAGATGAAACCTGAATTGGACCACTTCTTGTCTTAATGCAGGCATCCAAAACATCTGCCCAATGTCCCGGAAGCTCAAGAAGCTTGTCAGACCCTTACTCTAAAATAACTTGTGACAGCATGTTCCTTAAGGACGAATATTTCCTTTCTTGCATAAGAGTCAGTCAGTCATAATTCTTGAACAACCTTGTGGCTTTTGCCTGAATAAGCCCCTGACTCTTTCCATTCTCTGGGAGCACTCTTAACAGTTTTACCCAAATCTGTGTCTTCCAAATTGCAATTCTTAAGACCACAAATGAAGCTCTTTGTTCTTTGCAGCCTTAATACTGATTATTGTTCCACACAGAGTAGATTATGCCTTTCCTCTTGACTTTCACTCAAAGTGTCGGAAGCTCATGCAGACCCTGTAGGAATTTCCTTCCTGGTAATAAGATGAGAGTCACCATCTGCTTGGTCAATTTTGTTGTACCGATCCACCTATTGTTATAAGAGTCCGTGGTGCTACATCTAAATTAGGGCTCTCATTTGCCTCTGAGGCTTAGTGTTCACGTTGCTAAACCCGGTGTCCAAATGATGATTTATGCAGACTGTCTAAACCTGATGTCCAAATGATGATTTATGCAGACTGTTGGCTACATGCACACAAATTACACTGGGGGTCTTTGTGAAGCTAATGAAACTCAGTTAGAAAATGTCAATTAACAAAATTCTTTGAAACAAATTTCCTTTGCAATAAAATCCTTTTTGCTGTTGGACAGGGGCAGATCCAGGCTTTGTAGGGCCAGAAACTCATGTGATTTGGGGATCCCCCTAACATAAAAAAAATACAAAGTTATAAAAGGAATCTTAGTTAAAATGAGAAAATAAGTCACAACAAATTATGGAAGGTTTGAAGAGTCAGAGACCTCTTTAGGCAACTTGCCAGAAATGAATACACAGGAATGCTTCCTGATGACCCCTGGCTTGCTGGCCCCTCCTAGGACACAAGGACACTCATAGCTTATGACATTCATAGCTCTGTGCTATGTGCAGAGACAGACCCTGCAGGGTCAGCCTCATTAACTTCACTGTGGATCCATCTCGTTACAGGGAGAACTGTCTATTCCAGATACCACCACCTTTCAAATCCTGCTGTCAAGCATGGCTGTTTTTCAGGTGACTCTAAATCAAGCAAAGCAAGAAGCCTGAAATATGTCGAAGTGACAGAGACACTTAAGTGTGCTTGCCTTTCATTAAGCATTTAAAATGTCATTTTAAAATGACATTTACAAGACCTACTTATTCTAAAGTTGTATTATAGTTAACAATATCAGATAAGGAACCCTCCCAGAGTGAGCCAAATACCATCTTTATCTACAGGAAACTTCTAGCTCTTGCTAAAGGAGATGCTACAAATTTCACAAACTCAATTCATGACTCCTATTAATTTTTTAAAAGAGGTCTGTCCCTGAGGAAGGCAATTTGAGAGGCAACATTTTAATGAGCTCCACTGGAGATCAGGCAGTTTATTATCCCAAGTATCATGTTTATTATATTAATAGATTAACATGCTAATAAAAGGGCAAGTCCCAGTGCATATATTTCATAGTGAAAATAAAACCCTTGGAATCACGCTAGAGTGATGTTAGTTAAAACAGTAGTAGAGATCTGAAAGAATGGTGTTTAAAATATGCAGCAAGGTGGTATCTTAGAAGTGATTTTCTTCTTTTCATCTGCCAAGGTTAGTTAGTGATATCCTCTCTTCTCCAGTGTGTCACTAACTTCAGTAAATGCATGAATAGAAGTAAGAAAATTGAAAAAAAAGGTCTACAGAAAAATTTGCAGAAAAAGTGTATTTTATAAATACTAGAGGTGATAGGTTAACCACTCATAAAGAGTGAACACACCTATAATTCATCACCTTTTGTAACATCAGAGCAATGTATGTGGTTTTTGGCATATGGTTCCCTTTACTTGGATAGAACTAGAACATTCTAATCATAAGATTATTGAATCAGCCATTCAGTTTATTTATTTATGTGCCATGGAAAATCTTAAAAGTATCTCATCAATTGAGTGATTTGTCAGTTTAACTCTGCAATGATTTGAATCAGTGTTAGAGATACCTGAAACCTCTCTGTTCAGCTAGTGAAGTAAATTTGAGATCTATAGTTCAATGTAGATAATGACAGAATCACAAGACTCAGTCAGACTTGAAAAAGGCTTGTAGTTCATCCATGCATCCTTGTGCCTCTAGACCTTAAATTTTCCAAGTAGATAATATATGTGTTTTTAAGGATGTTTACAAAATATTTTGTATCCTACCTAATAATGACACTCATCATTGAAAGACTATATTTAATATTTAACATGAATTACATTCTACAAGTATTTATTATCTACTCTAAAGTCAATCCTAACCATCACAGAAGTTACGTGGAGGGTTACATGACAGGAGGATTGCAAACAGAAGGACTGGGATAGATTTCTCCAAAGGAAAAAGACACACGCTAGTGAAACACTTAGTCATCATGACAATGCATGTGTCAGTCTTTGTGGTCCCAGCCATAAGTGCTAAAGGAGAAAACCTGAGAAGATAAAGTTCAGTGTGGAGGGGACTCATTGGGGGAAGGTTCTAGAAAGACCTGGGAATTGTCTAATGACATTGAAGGAAAGTTAGATTTGGGTAGATGAGGAGTAAAGGGAAGCAACATTTTCAATGGAAAGAACAGCGTGGGCAAAGTGTGGAGAGAACTTTTATTGTCTATTTCATTAGGAGAAATAAAAAGATTATTTTTCTTTTTATACTGGGAAATTATTAAAGCATCTCTTCAGTCTCATCTTTTCCAAGTTAAATAATCCCAAATCTTCTGACCTTTCATTCTGCACCTATCTTCCAGCCCTCAGCCTTTTGCTCCAAGCTCTCTGATCTCTCATGAGCCGCATGGCCTAGTGGATGGAACCTCAATTAGGGGTTCAGGGTTCTGACTTCTACTTCTCATTCTTCCTACTGTGTAGTCTTGGCCAGCTCCTTACTGGGCCTCAGTTTCCCTCTGTGATTTAAGGCACCTGACTATGGTCTCTTTACTTTCTTCTGTCTCAAAATTCTGAGTCTTAAATTGTGAAGCTAGCATTTGATGTTAGGTTCTAGCCATATGGAATAAAGTTAAGGGTTAAATTCCAATCTCCTTCACCCTAGATTTCTCTTTGCATATTCCAATATTATAATTACCTTTAAAAACTCTAAGTCCAGAAAAGAGTCAAGTACCTACATAGAAACCTTGTCCTAGATTTTATCAACAAAAACATCATTTGTATAAAATGACCTTAAATACCAACCCACCCCAAGTATGGAGTAAATGTATTTTACATTTTAGGGATAATGACAATTGCTTTTAAAAAAAAAGAAGTATTTAAGCTCATTATAAAGAACTCAAGCTATGAAAAAATAGAAAAAAAGAAAAAAATCATACCACACAAAATACCCATTATTATGTTAGGTGATCATCCCTGCCATAAGGATATATTTTTAGAATATATAATAACACAGAAATACAGCTACCAAAGGCAGTTGTAAGGCAGGAGAATTTTATTAAGATTTTAGTAGTTCTTCTCATGAGGTAGAGTATGTTTTTTTAAACATGCTTTATTTCCCTGTCCCATTTCTTCCCTCCTTGGCCAAGCTTCTTTAAGGAGTCCACACCCAAGACTTCCTCTCCTGGTGACACTGAAACATCACTTTGCCTCTGTCATTGAACCTGAACCTGCCAAGGTGAACAATGGCATCCAAGTTGACAAAGCCAATGGAAACTTTTTAGTTCTTTGCTTTGTTTGACTTCTTGCTAGCATTGCTTTTTTCCCCCAGGTTTACTGAGCTATAGTTGACATATAACATTGTGTAAGTTTAATGTATAAAATATTATGATTTGATACATGCATATACTGCAAAATGATTACCACAGTAACTTTAGTTAACATCTATCCCCTCACATAGTTATAATTTGTTTTTCTTGTGATGAGAACTTTTAAGATTTACTCTCTTAGCAGCTTTCAAATATATGATACATTATTGTTAACTATAGTCACCATCCTGTACATTATATCCTCAGAACTAATTTATCTTATAACTGGAAATTTTAATCTTGTGACCACTGTCACCCATTTCTCCCACACAGTTTCATTATTTTGAATGTGGATATCCATTTTCCTCAACACTGTTTGTTGAAGAGACTATCCTTTCCCTGTTGAGTATTTTTTTCTCCCTTGAAAAATATTAATTGAATGCATATGTTTGGGTTATTTCTGGGCTCTCATTTATGTTCCATTGGTGTATGTGTCTGTACTACACTGTTTTGCCAATACTGTACTGTTTTGATTACTGGAGCTTTGCAATATACAGTTGATCATTGAACAACAAAGTTCTGAGTAGCATCCTGCAGACCACAACCTCCATCTCAAAATTCTCTGTCTTCTCTGTGAGCTCTTCCACCTTCATCAGGCCCTTTAATGTTGGTAGGCCCAGAGCTCTATGCTTGGTATTAGTGTCTTCTCAATTGTAGACTCTCCCTGGGAGAGGAGGTGTGAATCAGTGGGAGCCACTCCATGATTTGAACTACCACTACTAAGATGATGATTCTAAACCTTAACCTATGTCCCTGACCTACCTTCTAAATTAACTTTCGACATACAGCTGCCTGGAAGTCCCATAGGCGCTTCCAAGTCAAAATGTCCCAAGCTGAATTCCTCATTTCCAATTCCAAACAATCTTTATTCCTATTTCAATGAGCTCTATATCTCAAATCATATTTATTAAGACCTGATCTAGATATTGTTTATTGGTAATCATTTATTTCCACTGTCTTCTATACTTAGCCTTATATTTTAGGAGCCAGAAACCTGGGAATTACATACAGAGTTCTGGATGCAATTACTACTCTTTCAAAGAAACGCACTTGCATGCATTTAGGAGGTAAAAGGGAAGGAGACCCATTCTTCCCAGCAGCAGTTGTTGCTGACATGTGGCTTTTGGCAGACATGAGTTTTGTGGTGACTGGGCTTCACATTTCATTGCCAATCACCAGTTTCGGGGCTGCACAGCACCTGTGTTATTTATTGACAGCTGTTTCTTGAAATCTCCTAACTTCTAGGTCACAGCAACACTAGCTTCCTGATTTCCTGATTATAGTTGCAGAGGTATACCTAAAAGCCTGTGGCCCTGATATCCTTGCTCTAGTCTTTTACATTATTTTGCAGACATCTAGTTCCCTGTACTAAATACCCTGTGCTTGATATACCTTGTGCAGTTTCTGTTTCCTGAATGGAACCTTGACTGACATGGGTCCTATTTTGTTTCAGGTCCTATTTTGTTTGCTCTTTCTTATATTATCTTATTTAGTTTGCATTTTAAAATCCTAAGAAAAATTATCTTCATATTATAGATGAAGAAACTGAGTTTTAAGAAATTAACATGACTTATCCACTGCTGCTAAGAGGTAGAGCCAAGAAAAAACATTTCTTAACAGCTTAAGCTTATTGGTGTTCTTTCTTCCACCTCAGCTACCTTAAAAATAGCAAAACCAACCGTGTAAGATGTTACTCTGAATATCTTTGTAGGTTCCTTCTTCTCCCTCTCCAAATCTCTCTCTTTCTCTTCAAACATTAAGCCTGTTGATTTTCTCTATGAGATCTCTCTGCCTTTGGCCCTCTTTTGTCCTAGTTTACTGCCTTGGTTTGGACCTTCATCATCTTTCTCCTGGATTATTGTAGTTTAGTTTCCTAAATAGAATATCTGCCTTCATTCTGATCTCACTTAATCTGACTTTCATGCTCCTTTCATGTGGAATTAAATGGCTAAAACAAAGCTGATGTTACTCCTCTGCCTAAAATCTCTTGGTGTCTGTTCATGCCATTGGATGATGTCCCAACCTCTCAGCCAGTGAGAATAACCCATCGTGTTCCAGCCTCTGCAGGTTGCTCCTGCATCATTTTCTGCACATCTCCCCTCTCTTGGCTCACAAACCACACTGCATTCTCCTTGTCTGTCCCCCCAATTAGAGTAGGGCAAGGACAATGTCTGCTTTATCTTCATACCCATCTTTGAGCTTAACACAATGGCTGGCACCAAATAGGGGCCCAATAAATACTTACTGAAAATAATGGATGAAGGAAAAACTTACCATTGTTGGAAAGCAAATGAATCTTTTAGATTTCTGTCAAAAATCCAGGAAGAGGTTGAAAAAAAATTATCCCAGGCTAGAAACTGCCTTGAATTAATTATAATGGAGAAATAATGGTATCCTGGTCTAGTTCACTAAAGTTCATACTGGTTAACTTCGTTGGCAAGGCACCCCTCTTTCTGCATTTTTTAAAAACATTTTTTAATTGAGTTATACTCATTTTACAATGTTGTGTCAAATTCCAGTGCAGAGCACAATTTTTCAGTTATGCATGAACGTACATACATTCATTGTCACATTCTCTTTCACTGTGAGCCACCACAAGATCCTGTATATATTTCCCTGTGCTACACAGTACAATCTTGTTTATCTATTCTGCATTTTGAAATCCCAGTCTGTGCCTTCTCACCCCCATCCCCCTGGTAACCATAAGTTTTTATTTTATGTCTATGTGTCTATTTCTGTTTTGTATTTATGGGTTTTTTGTTGTTGTTGTTGTTGTTTTTAGATTCCGCATATGAGTGATCTCATATGGTATTTTTCTTTCTCTTTCTGGCTTACTTCACTTAGAATGACCTTCTCCAGGAGCATCCATGTTGCTGCAAATGGCGTTATGTTGCCGGGTTTTAAGGCTGAATAGTATTCCATTGTATAAATTACCATATCGTCTTTATTCAGTCATCTGCTGGTGGACATTTTGACTGTTTCCATGTCTTGGCTATTGTAAATAATGCTGCTATGAACATTGGGGTGCAGGTGTCATTTTGAAGTGGGGTTCCTTCTGGATATATGCCCAGGAGCGGGATTCCTGGGTCATATGGTAAGTCTATTCCTAGTCTTTTGAGGAATCTCCATACTGTTTTCCACAGTGGCTGCACCAAACTGCATTCCCACCAGCAGTGTAGGAGGGTTCCCTTTTCTCCACAGCCTCTCCAGCATTTGTCATTTCTGGAGTTTTGAATGATGGCCATTCTGACTGGTGTCAGGTGACACCTCATTGTAGTTTTGATTTGCATTTCTCTGATAATTAGTGATATTGAGCATTTTTTCATGTGCTTTTTGATCATTTGTATGTCTTCCTTGGAGAATTGCTTGTTTAGGTCTTCTGCCCATTTTTGGATTGGGTTGTTTATTTTTTTTCTTATTGAGTCGTATGAGCTGCTTATATATTCTGGAGATCAAGCCTTTGTCGGTTTCACTTGCAAAAATTTTCTCCCATTCCATAGGTTTTCTTCTTGTTTTACTTCTGGTTTCCTTTGCTGTGCAGAAGCTTGTAAGTTTCATTAGGTCCATTTGTTTATTCTTGCTTTTATTTGTATTGCTGGGGTTGACTGCCCTAGGAGAGCATTTTTGAGATGTATGTCAGATAATGTTTTGCCTATGTTTTCTTCTAGGAGGTTTATTGTATCTTGTCTTATGTTTAAGTCTTCGATCCATTTTGAGTTTATTTTTGTGTATGGTGTAAGGGAGTGTTCTAGCTTCATTGATTTATATGCTGCCGTCCAGTTTTCCCAACACCATTTGCTGAAGAGACTGTCTTTATTCATTGTATTCTTGCCTCCTTTGTCAAAGATTAGTTGACCAAAACTCTTTCTGCATTTTTAAGCTTATTTTTCTTTCTTTCTCTAGCTGCTGGCCTATAAAGTACTTGAAATATGACATTATAGAGGATCTCACTGAAACTGTACTGACTGCAGATTGTTCTCTGACCAGTCTTTCCTTACTGAATCATTCTTTAAGATGTTGTCTCTTGAAGAAGGCATCTTTGACTTCTTTTTTCCCCCATTTTACAGCAGTTAGAAAAATGAAATCATGTCTTTGGCAGCAAAGCACAAGCCAATTATGTTTCTGCTCCATCAGAATAAATTTCATGTCTCTTCCTTAGCTTTGGATAACACGAACTATTGTAACCTATTAAAGTAAATATTTGTTTAACAGGGAGAATGTTTGGAAGTAGGGGAGGCCCAAAGTATGAGGGGACTATATGGCTTGAAATGAAATAGATGTACTGTAGAATGGGACAGTGGATCAAAATCGCAAAGGTATTTGCTTCCCACCATGGCTATGTTCCAAGCACGGGTATTGGAGTCAGGTGGCCTGGGCTTGAATCCCATTTCCACCACTTACTGGTTGCGTCACCTTGGTTGGTTAGTTTTCTCCTCTGTGAAATACTAGCACCTGTCTCCTAGGGTTGTTGTGAAGGTTATGATGACAATGCACATAAAGTGCTTAGCACAGTGTCTGACAAAGTCAGAGGGCAATAGATGTTAGTTGTCATTATTGTTGTTACTTGAGCTTGTAGCTGTTAGCACTGGCGTTGGATAGTAAAGACCCACAACAGGAGAGAAGCCTGTTTCTCTTTCACATAGAGACCCCTGAGCAGAAAGCCCAGAGTTGGTCCTCGTGGTCCTCAGAGACCCAGGCTCCTTCCAGTTTACTATCCCCCCATCCCTAAGGTGTGACCTTCATCCTCATGATCCAAGGTGGTGCTAAGAGCTCCACCTATGCTCTCAGCAGCAGGATAGAGGAAGGGATAAACAAAAAAGAGACAATGGTGAGTGTTTTTTAAGGAAGCACCTCAGGAGGTACCATAATATAGGAAGGACTGACTTTCATGATCATCTAACCCCATTTCAAACTTCTAATTTTTAAAGCATCACAGGAGTGATAGCCTACAGTCTACTGGGGCTCACTATGACCATGTAACCTTTTTCTGCTGTCTGTCAACAATACTGATTAACTAAAGCATAAAACAGTGTGACTAAATTAAATACCATTTAGGGTTTTGTATCAGGCTGCCTTTGAAACATCGTTGTCTCAGTGTTTTGGATGTACCTGAATTATTCAGATTTTAAACTCTATGCTCTAAAATATGACTTTCTTTCCCCTTGGTGAGCCAGTGCCAAGGTAAGCCCACAGGGCGAGGTTTACATTGTGGGCTGGTTGTATAACAAATGCTTCCCTCAAGAGTGCTCTGGGGCAGAAGTGGCCAGAAAAGTTGTATGACAGAAAAACAAGGTGATGTGGCAGGAAGATTAGCTTTGCTCTAGGAGTCACATGAATAATAGATGCAATGCAATGCAGACTAAAACCATGGTTAAAACATTAAAAACCCACTGAAATGAGAGCAGCTCAAGGTCACATAGCATCCTGGGTGTATACAAGTGGGATGGATTACTGCCATAGCAAGATCCGAAATGTGGTTTCTGTGCTCCCCTTCTCTGTTAAATGACTATTACGTGGCAGCTACTCACTAACACAAGCAGTAGGATCACTGGACACAATGCAGTAATTGGAGGGTAATATCTCTTGGTCTACAGCAAGTTATCTTTTGTTACTGATCGAAATGGTACATTCAGGGACATCTTATTCAGTATTCCTAATTATAACAAAACCTCAACTGATTCTGATTTCTAATTCCTTGTGCTGCTCTCTTCAAGTAGCAATCAGTAGATCACAGTCTTAGAGAGTCTATGCAGACGTAGGTATATTGGGGAATTAGATACAAATTTGTTAACAGCTTAATTGTTCTGATTTTGAGAAGCAAATATATTAGTACTAAATGTAAGCCCTAGTAATGACTAGGATTCAGGAGCACAAAGTAATTATCCTCAGAAGGAGAGTCATGTTCTTGAGTTGAGATATTTCTTTCAAATCAGTTCTCCTTGCTGCTGTAAGAAATGGGCTGATGGTGGTTGACAGGATAATGCCTTTCAGATGACAGGCTCACTACCTCTTTGGCTCATTCACTAGAGAAGCGAAAGAGTAAGTGAACATTGCTTTTTCTTATCTAATGTTTAATGAGTATTAATGGGCCTCTTTTGAGCATTTCATGTAACAAACTATAAAATATATCAATGATATTTAACTGTGGCAGATACTTTCAGTTGCCTGTTAAATATCTCCCCACTTCCTGCTTGCTGCCAGAAGCCAGATTTCTTTATGGACAGGAACATTGCTTAAATATGTGTTTACAAAGCCTCTTTTGCAGTTAGAAGTGTATTGCAGTTGCAGCCGAAGAAACAAAGGTGGGATTGGCAGGGCTTTCTAGGAAAGTGTTTGCTCTCCCAATAGAAATAGATGTGACTGGCATTGCTCTTTTCCTTTCTGCCTTCCTCTTTCCTTGAAGGCACGATGTCTGGAGAAGCAGCAGCTTTCTTGCCACCTTAAGGTGAGATGCACAAGGTAAAAGCCCCCAGAACGCTGACTCTGGCTCTGGTGTCTCTCAGTGCTGACGATGCCGCAGCCTACTTCCTCCAAATTTCTTATGAATGAATCCCACTTTTTAAGTCACTGGGGTTTTTTGCTACATACAGTCAAGTGTATACCTAATCAAAACCCAGGCCTGTATAGAACTTGTTGCTGACTGGCATTACCATAAAAATGATGTTCAGTAGGATATTTCAGTGACTCGTGAATAAGTTAAAAGGAAGACACAAGCCTTATTTTTAAAGCTGGGCTGGTAAGATGTGTTAAAAGTGTTGGGGGTTATATTTTTACTGGTTACTCTCCATTTACTGCCGCTTAGATCCACTCAGTGCCTGGGGAGGCTGACGCTATGAACTGCAGCTCCTGACTCTGGCTTCTGTTTGGGTGCAACCAGTGGTCAGCACCAGCGGGAGACTGGAGGTTGGGAGGTGCAACAGGTAATATCCTAACTCAAGACCTGGATTTTCCTTTTTAGAGTAGCTATTTTGTGTCCCTGAATCCAACGGCTAGGACTTAGTACTGATGTTTAATTCGAAAGTATTTGTTTCTCAAGATTAGCTCCATTATGCTGTTACCTTGCACTTGGATTTAGTTCCCCAGATGCCTAATTCTGCATCAGCTCTGTAAGCCTGTGATCTCCTGACTGCCATGCAGAGGCAGCAACACTGGGACTGAGTGATCTGAATCCACAGAGGTTTCATAATCAAATAAAAATATTGAATGAGGTGTGAATAAGACAAGGGGCAGGAGAGAGGGTTGGGCTGTGTCTTCCCTGTTCCCTCCCTCTTTTGGTCAGAGTGTTCTGGCAAAATCTGGATCCTCAACTCCCTGGGTTCCTGAAATGTCTTATCTTCCCATGTCACTTTAGGTCCAGGGGTGGTAACCACTTCTGTGGCTAGTATCTAGGGGCATCAGCATCTTCTGTCAGTTCCTTATCTTGGCCCACACTTTTATCAAAATTCCTTGAACCACCTGCTTTAGATTCTATTTCCTGCCAGGACTGGTACAATATTCTTATACCTGAATTTCTAAACTGGATGTTAATTTATTTGATGAAAACCATCAAATGTCTTCTAAAAATCGTCTGGATTTGGTGTATAACTCAGCTGAAATTGTGTTGATTTGTGAAGCTACCTGAGCAGCGTAACCCCTTGTTACAGGTTAACTCAGTAGGGGCCAAGTGGCTTTAATGTTTGCTAGTCTGTTTGCATCCGGTTCTCTTTTCATGGCAAGGATGAACAGTCTAAGAAATTTCAAACTTTATTTCAACCTCAAAGATGTGTTGCCTGGAGGTAGGTATTCTGACCGAATACAGTATTTGCGAAGTAATTTTATAATGATTTCTAAGTTAATCCTAACAACCTCCCTATGAGCAGGCTCAGCATTATTATTAATCCTTATTTTAGAACTCCGGTTTCTGAGCAAGGAAGAACCATGTGCCCCGGGTTATCCCACATGCCCGTTAAACTAGGTCTGGAACACAGGGTTTCTCGTTTTTGTTCCTGAGGCACCACTTCAGCTTCCTTTTGAAAGTAATTCACTGTCTAACTTCAGGGAAGAGGATGCTGCATGTCCTGCCTTAGTGACAGCAACCCATCCTACTCCTTGTGTGTTTGTGGCTTGCTTCTGATTGCTCTGATGATGCCAAGAAATAATGGATGATCTTATGATCTTTTTCTTCTTCTTCTCAGTTCTCTTATTTTATCTTTTTCTTCTTCTCAGTTCTCTTATTTTCTCCTCTCACTTGCATCGCTGAATCCACTGCTGCAAAGACAGAAGAACAGAGTTGTCTGAGATAGGGGAAGAATTTCCTAAAACTTCTGTGAGTTTTACCTGTACTTCCTGAGAGAGAAGTGTCCAACAGATGATGGCTCAAAGGCCAAATCATGTCCACCAGGCTTAGTCACTCAACCTGCCCTCTTTACTAAAAACCTCCAGAATTGTTTCAAAAGGCAACAGACCCAATTACCCCCCTGCACACATTGATATGTTTAACTTTGTTTTCTAAGCATGGAAAGGCTGAGTTCCCGGGCCACAGGCAGACACTTGCCCTGAAAGGGAGAAAAGTTCGTTAGGAGACTCTGTGCTGTGATCTGTACAAGTCGTGTTCGTTGCATGATGTGATAAAAGTGATAAGCTTTCTTTGTGGTCCTGCCCTTAACCACGGCCAGTTTTGATCAAAAATGGGACTCACAATCTTCTCCCCTTAGTGTTCTTCCTTGGTTTCTTATGCCCGTCATCGGTTCTGTTGCCCGTACATCTGGGAGTACCTTTTTTAACTTTCTCTTCATGTGTGTCTTATACAGCCAACAGGGAGAGAGAATTTGTTCTCATTTTCCTTTCCTAAACTGTCTGAGCTCTGTGAAACCATGGATTCTAAAGACTAGCAGAATACAGAGCAGATTCCTTACCTTGACCCAAGCAGTCTTAATGAGCTGGCCACTCTATAGTTGCAACTCCTGCTGTTCCTCCACATGTGCGTACCCTTGAAGAGCTCCCCAGACATGTGCAGCTATTTCTCTGTTTTCATGATTTCACACTTGACATTTCTTTGCTTCAAATTTCCTTTGCCTCCTTTCAATCTGGCAAACTCCTACTCATCCCTCAAGACCCGGTGCAGTATCACTTCCTCCAGGAACTGGTTCCTGGAATCCTGATTGATGTTTTGACCTTTCCACTGAGCAAGCATCCACTGCTTTAGTGGTAGCCCTCAGTGTTTTATTCCCCAGCATCTGGCCTTCAGGAGAACTCAGTAAGAGTTTATTGGATGAGTAAATGAAAGCCACTTACAGAGAGGAGACTCCAAGTTATGCCCACAATCCCTGTTTAGCTGTGCATCCTAGTTCCTAGAGAATTGCCAGAAGTGAAAATGAAACTCTGCCTGTCAAGCCCATATGGTTCTCCTGGACTTTTGGTGATGAATCTTTGTCTCAGGCCTATCCCAAAAAGTCTGGCGATGTCTCTGAAAGTGGGCAGCACTAGCTGTTTAGAAGGCTCTTCTCTCTCTTTTTTTTCTTTCCTTGTCTTTATTCACTTACATGAAAAAGAAAATGTAATGGCATCAGTTATAATTCTGAAAAAAATAACAGTATTGATAATATATAATGAATAAATGCATCATAGATAAAGGCCACCTTGTCTGTTTACGTCATGCTGAATCAAAAGACAGGGAAAGCCATTCTCTTTACATGAGTGACTCAGTCTTGGAGCTGGAATTTACACGTGCCCTCATCTCTGAGACTAGGTCAGTCTGTGAAATACCAGGATAGTGCGTGTGAATTTTATTCTACAACTTTGAGTGTAAACATTTCACATTCTTTTAAAACCCTAAGTCAAGATGAAGCTTCTTCAAGGCCACATCCCACCAGGGTACCGACAAATTCCATTTCAGGTGTCTTGGAGACTCTTTCCCTTATGTCTGGGTGGACAGAGGGTTTCAGCATCTAGGAAGGAGCCTCCCTCACACCTCACTGGACTGTGTCCAAGCCCACAGCATCCTGCAGGGTGGACATCCCTGCTGCTGTGGGCCAAGGTTATGCACTGGGTCTGTAGCCACACCTC
Source organism: Vicugna pacos (assembly GCF_048564905.1). NCBI lineage: Eukaryota > Metazoa > Chordata > Mammalia > Artiodactyla > Camelidae > Vicugna > Vicugna pacos. Next base: position 10,414,624 of record NC_133000.1, on the reverse strand, counting down.
TACGGCCTCAGCAGCCAGCGTACCATCCACAGCATTCCTGACCCACCACTAGAAGTCCTGCCCCCTGGTAGCATCTCTACCAGGGAGTGGAGGGACTTGTTAAATCTCCACCCCCTCACTATCCGACAGCCAATTCCCCTTCCCAGTATGGGAGCAGAAGGAGCTCACAGAGTCTCCTTCAAGTCTCCCTGCTGCCAGTGGTGTCACCCGCCATCCCCCAGGCTTATCCTGCATAATCTGTCAGATTTCGAAACACAGTGCTGGTCTTTCTTCAGAAGGATGTGGAAGAGATGGTAAAACTAGTCATGTGCTTTCTCCCTCACTGATTAACCTGGAAAAACCAGTATTCTCAGGAATGGTCAAAAATGACTGATGATTAGTATTTTTTTAGATTCCACATATAAGTGATATAGAGCATTTGTCTTTCTTCATCTGACTTTGCTAAGCGTAACATTCTCTAGGTCCATCCATGTTGCTGCAAATGGTAATAATTGGGGGAGAGACAGATTAGATTAACAGATACAAACTACTACACATAAAATAGGTAAACAGCAAGGATTTACTGTCTAGCATAGGGAATTATATATAAATCTCTTGTAATTACCTATAATGAATTATAATCAGAAAAAACAATAACTAAATCACTATGCTGTACACCTGAAACTAACACAATGTGGTAAATCAACCATACTGCAAAAAACAAGGCAAAACAAAAAATTTTTTAAAAGATTGATGATTAGAACAAAGACTTTGAGTCCAACTGAGAGTGTGCGTTTGTTAGAAACCCTCCCAGCTGCACTGAAGTCCACTTACTTTTCTTCTAAAGGTGTAAAATCAGTGCCCCTCCTCCTATGCTAGGAAACTCATTTTGCAGAAAGATTTCTGTAATTTTGCTTTTGTTCTTTCTATGTTAAATTCTAGCCAGGTTCAGGGAAATAAAACAATGAGGTACAGGATTTAACACAGGGATTTGTCTGGTGAGGGCTGAAAGAAATATAATTACCACTCAGTTCTGTTTTAGTCTTTATGGGGTGAATTTTTCTAATCTTTCTTCCTAAATTAAATTCCTTTTTTGTTTCTTTTTTGCAACTGTCATGAGAGGGAAGAAGAAAAGTAAATACTACTTTCGAGCAGTGGTTTTGGACCCTGGCTGTGTATTGGAATCACCAAGGGAGTTTACAAATTACTAATGCCTGGAGAACGAAACCCCAAGATCTTGGATTTAATTAGCCTGGGGTGCAGCCTGGGTGTTGGATTGTTTGAATTTCTCACTGGATTCAAATGTTCAGGGAAGGTTGAAAACCACCACCTTAACAGTATATTGAAGCTGTAAAAATAGATAACTTATTCCACCTTAAGTAAATCAGTGAGTCACCAAGTTACTAGCAGAAATCCAGGAGATGGAGAACTTAATGCCAATAAAAATTCTGGGCACAGAAGTGCATTTTATGGTTTGCTGTGGTTTGTTTTATGTATGAACATGGCCAGCACAACCTGGCATGCCACAACAGCGTTGTATGGGAAGCGTTTGGAAGCAGTGAGGACATCGTTTTCCTGTTATGCCCTAACCCCAGAATTTTCTTCACCCTTGTCAGTTTCCCAGACCATGTTTATCTCCCCCAACTGTTGATTTCCCCAGGGTTCGCATTCAGCTCTCACATACCACAGACTTCCTGGAGCAGGCTGATAGAGGTGGAGGTTTTCCCACAAGGGAACAAAAGCCAAAGGATGTTCCTGGTAGAGGGGGACCAGACTTAAACGCGTCTCCTTAAAGTGCCGACTAAATGTCTTCAACGGTCACCTTCTTCTTTCTCAGAATTTGCCCCAGAGCTCTAACACTACTTTTGGTTTGCTGAATTTTTGTTCATTGATTTCCTCCACAGTGTTCCAAGGATGGGTCAGATTTCTCTACATCCGATTCTCAACTGTAAACGTGAAGTCCTAATTAATTGTAATGAACTTGTGTTCTGTTCATTCATGACTATTTTGATCATGCAGTCATGGCTAGAGAGATGCTTTCATTTGAAAAAATAACAATGTGATAGATAACAGATGTAGATGTGGAGTTTGCGGACACTCAAAACTGTAAAAAGGAGAAGATAGGGAGACCATGGATTGTGGTTTGTGGAACTGGATCTATCAGAGGAGACTGGCAGAAGCTCTGGCTGTCTTGACAGCAAATCAAGAGACCTGAGCCCTACTGCTGCTTCTCAGGCACCAAGTAATCACTGGCCTTGGGTAACGCAGGGGTGAAACTGTGCCCCTGTTTCTTCATACAAAAACAGAGTTCAAAATATCTTCCCTGCCTACCTTCCAGGGTTGTTGTAAAAAAAAAAAATTTTAAGGTGACTTTTTTCACCACATCATATTCTAAGATGCAGAGCTAATTTCATTTAGCTGATGTTTTGAGTAGATACTTTAATGTAGATAGTGGTATTCAATTTTTATAGTAAGTAAGATGGATATGTGCTATTAAATAAATGAAGGTATGTAACTTCAGGGACCGCAGGAACTCTGACAGCTACCTGTCTGCTTGTAAATGAGCTTTTCTGACTTCTGAACCACTGGACCGGAAGCAAAATCTCCAAGTAAAATGCTTCAGTATTCCTAGCATACACAAGTGGATCCTAAAGAATTATGGGTTTACACGATGTCTCTGTGACTCAAGTGAAATGCTGAGACATCTTATAAGCACACAGTACAATTCCCCAAAGAAACCAAATTCAAATAAGATGCTAAGATCTTACCTATTTCAAAAAAAAAAAAAAAAGTCTACAAACCAGAGAGAGGGTAATAGCCACAAAGACTTGTGAATCACACCTTTTCTCGTTTATTGCTTTTACCCACGGTCTTCCTAGCTCCTGAGCAATGAATTCCTAACCCAGGCTACACACTAGAATCACCTGGAAATCTCTTAAAAATCCTGTGCCGAGGCCAAACCCCAGATCAGTGATATCAGGATCTCTGGGGTTAGGACCCAGGCATCTGTATTTTTTAAAGATCTCCAGGCAATTCTGATGTGCAGCTGAGGTTGAGAACCACTTGAGAGAGGGAGGACCAGAGACAAATAGCAATACTTTCCCTCCTGCAAGTGTCAAGGAAATATTAATGAGCACCCTGACATTTGCCTGATCTCCATCATCTGGGACATTCTGCAATAATTTATACAACAAGTAATTTAATTAACACGATGGAAAGCAAAGTACACCATGAACACCTAGGTCACTAATAAACTGACTATACACGGCCCGCCATGAGGCAGTAGACTCTGACATTTTGAAAGAGGTAGAATTAACTACATGATGAAGGTTTAATAAAACCCTAATTGAATGAAGGTTCTGTTACCTGTTAGGTGCAATACATACAAATGAAGTCGGCAAGATGGAAATCTCATTATTGAGGAAAACTGCGAGTGGAGAGAGTGGAAAATTTACTTAAAATTTATTCATTTAAGCAGATGTTTTTAGGATGGTGGCAATAATCTATCGACCACTTCACCCAGGGATTTAGTTTTCAGGTAAATCGTATTACCTTTCAGGTACTAAAATACTGGATGAAAAACTAGCTTTGCATCTGAAAAAGTAATTTCTTTAAAGTATTAGTTCGGAAACTGTTGCCACATCATAAATCAGCCATACGGCCAGAAAAAAAAAATAACATTCAAGATCCGTTTTGAAATCTGTCTTAGACTTTCTGAGCAAGAACTGCAGAGTTTTCCACTTTCCCTCTCCTAAATATAGTCTCCTTTTTTCCTTTTTCTTTTTTTAAAAAAATTTTTGAGGGGGGACACACTCTGCCACTGAGCTCTACCCTCCCCCCTCCTTTTGTTCATAATGAGTTTATTAGCCTCCTGGATACATATGTGTAATGCTTAAGAGAGGACTGTGGAATCAGATAACCGGATACAGTGTCATCCCCTCCACTGGCAAGTTTTACAGTTTTGCAATATCATCTTTGGGAGACAGTTTCCTCAGCTGTAAAGTGGGCACAGTAAAGGAACATGACTCAATGAGTCATTGTGGAAGAAATGAGTTTTTTGTGGAATTCTTAGTCTGGCTCCTGGCATATCGTAAGTGCCATATGCATGTTAACCCTGCTATTACAGGGACAAAGATCCCATTTATGGGACCACACACTCTTCTTTCTCTTTTTTCTCTTGCCTTTTGGCTGCCTTCAGGCCATTTCACTATCAGTTAGCACCTCTATCTTATCATAAGTGACAGCAATGAGGAAAGAAAATCAAGAGTCAATTCTGGTACTAATTACCACCTACGTAAAAAAAATAAAAAGGCTGAAGCTGTTAGCGAAAATGAGATTTGAGGTTGTCTATAGAAATCAGTTGTCTGTGTTCTTCCTAGACCCTGAAATTCTCTCCCAACTTGCCCTTGAAATGGATAATTGGAGGTTGCCTGTCCAAATCATTGGCTCAAAACTCCAGCTATACACTCAGATCATTCGGATGTTTTTAAAAATACCTTTACCCTGGCCTCATTCCAGATCGCTGTCATTGGAATCTGCACATTGTCCTTTTTAGAAGCTCCCTGTGTAATTCTGATGTACAGTCAAGGGTCGATTATGATTGATCTCGAGGGAACTTCTGCTGGCCTTTAACAATTTAGGGAGAGTGATCATTGGTGTAACGTTTGAGTATCATCGATGCACTGCTCCTGGCTCCTGGTTAAATTCCCTGTGGAAGGTCACCTGTTAGACAGTGGGAGCTGATTATCAGCCCCATCTGGCCACTCATGTCCCTACTCAGACCAAATGTTGTAACTGATGATTTGAATCGTCTCCTCACCAACATCCTTGACTGCCTTTTCTTCTGAGGTACACCACCCGCATCATTCCCACAGTCTTCTACTTTCCTACCTTGGGGCAATCAAACACTGCTAGAAAAAACATCACCGTACTTTGGAGGTTGTTGCATCACACATCTGAAGTCTTCCCTTGAGTCGGACTTGCTCTCATTCATTCCCATTGGTGTCTGTCACAAACCTCCATGATGCTCCATCCCTCTCCCTAGTTTCTGACCTTCAGACTTCTCACTCTCTGTGGATTATTTGCTGCCCCTGTTCCCATCTGCAAACTTACCTCCTGTGTCTGTGTTCATCCTTGCCTTCTCCCTCTAGCTTCAAAGGATGTATCCTTATCTTGTACAAGACCAACCCCTCCTTGCTCTCTGAATTCCATTATTCCATCAGTTACCTTCCTGGAGTTTATATTTTCAAACTTTTTCTCATCATTGGCTCTCTTTCCATAACCCATAAAAATGGATTTATGTATCTCCACCTGAAAAAACTCTCTCCCTTGAGCCTGCATTATCCCTTTACTGCCCCATCTCTCCTTCCCTTCACAACCAGGTTTCTTGAAAGGTTAATCCACCTTGATCATGTCTACGTCTTGCTCTCTGCATTCATTTGTGCTGGTCTCAGCCTATTGATAGTGATGCTATGGGCTAGGAATGCCTGAGGCCCTTACCTGGGACCATACTGCTTGCAATAAACCCCACATTTTCCTGACCACAGCCAATGCTGTGACTGGACCAGCCATTGTGGTTCTTATTATGATTGCAGGATGCACCTCAACAACAGCCATCAGGGAACTCTGAAGATTTATTACCCACAAGTCCTGAAAGGTACATGGCGCACCCAGGGCCACACGGGGAGGTCTCAGGTGGAGAGAGAGGGAGGAAGTGCAGACCTAGGGATCACCTTAATTAGGGTCCACGGGTGGGGTGTTTAGGGTTTCCTAGGCTCACTAGTGGAAAATTTAAAAGATAAGAATAGGAATTAGGGGATAGGAAGGGAGAATTGGGGTCACTGAGGTGTCAATTATCTAGGTCACCCTAGACTTTCTAAAAGAGGCACTTCATGGGTGGGGGCTGCTGGTTCCTTATCCAGTTGGCTTGCTCATAGCCGGGTCATCCAGTTTGCAGTGTGTTTACTTGAGATGGATGTCTTTGAAATAGATGCCTCCACGATCAAACGCTTAATGTCAGGCACTTAGACTACAATCAAAGAAGTCTTAATGTCAGGCACTTACAGTACGTCACTCTCACGCCCTCGGTCATCTGTCCTTTGTCCTCGCCTGACTGAAGTTTGTCTGGCAGAGGCCATCAGCGACTGCCAGAATGTCTAATCTGAACAGCAGCATGTTGATGGCCCGCTGTGGGTCGGTGCCGCTGAGGAAACACAACTCTCTCTCAGATTTGGGTGACGTGGTGATCAGTGTGTTAGAAGCTAGGTGTCTTCTCTTAGGGCCTTCCTCAGTTTAACCACTTATCAAGTTATATCACAATCATCCACGTATGTGCACGCCTCGCAACAACAAAGAACATGTGCTTTGTCTCATTTATCTTTGTCCCACTCCTTGCACCGGGCCTGACATAAAGCAGGTGCTCAGCAAATATTTTTGAACTGTTACAGGGTTTTAGCATTGCTTGATTAGTCAGAATAACCCGGTGAAGTTTCAATAAATGTTTAGAATAGTTATAGGGCATTTAGAAATATAGATCAAGGTCTGACAATCGCAGTATATCAACAGTAGTACAGTTTCATGCAGGTAGTCCATGCACTGGAATGATGGGATAGTTAAAAAAAAAAGGTAGAAATGATAGTCATACAGATGAAATAGGTCAAGGGGATTAGGAAGTACAAACTTCCAGCTATAAAATAAGTCACAGGGGTGTAATGTACACATAAGAACATAGTCAATAATATTGTAACAACTTTGTAAGGTGACTGGTCTTATTCTGGTAGTCATTTCATAATGCATAAAAATATTGAATCACTGTATTGTGTACCTGAAACTAATATAACATTATATGTTAATTATAACACAATAAAAAAGTAATCATAGAGTTTCAGACTGAACAGTAAAGACTAATAGTCTATGGCTTTTGCTTAAAAAGAGCAAGGAGGCCTAATGTGGTCTTCCAGCTCATTTTGCCAGATGCTTGGAGGAGCTTAGAAGGCTAACACCACTGGAGAATAAAAGGCAAGAAAGGAGAGTAAATATGAGGTCCTGGTACCTAAAGAACTTTAAGAACAATACATATAATTTGGATATGTTATTTTTACTTTGTTTTTATTTTCTTTCCCACTGAGTCTGCACTGTTTCTGGGAGAGCACATGCATTTGCAAAAGCAAAGCTTTTGAAGCCAGACAGTTCCAGGCTCAAATTCAAACTCTCTAATTTGTTAACTACGTGACCATGATTTCTCTGAACCTCAGTTTCTTAATCTGTTATATGAAGATAATAATGCCCACTCTTTACTATTGTACAGGGGATTAGATGCCCAAATAAACACTACAGTTTAGCCCTGCAGCTCTCATAGAAAAGCCACACAGAAAAGAGTCACTTAATCTTTCTCGTGTCTGCTATTTTATTTTTCAATTAATGACATCTTAAAAATGATTATCATAGAAATATGTGCTAACCACAGACAATTTAGAAAATACAGGAAAACATAATGAAATCATTAAAACTACGTTTCTGTCCCCCAGTGAAGACACCAGGAGATAGTTGGATAGATGAGACCAGGAGAGAGGTCTAGTTGGGCTGGATATACAAATTGGGAGTCCTCAGCAGATGCATGGGAATCAAAGCTGGGAGAGTTGACGGATTAACCCAGGGAGAATATGTGGAGTGAGAAAAAAAGAAGGCTTAGGATGTAGCCTTAAGATGAGCGATGTGGGTGAAAAAATATGCACAAGCCCCAGACTTCATAAAAGTCTGGCCTCAGTGCAGCTAGATGATGAAAATGTAGCACCACAGTGGGAGGAAACAGACCAACTCCCAACAAAATACTTCCCCATCCCTAGTCTTCCTTTAAGCACCTTTTCCTTTTCTTGGTGGGAACTCCCTTTCTTCAAAAGCTTTCTGTAGGCAGAGCCACAGGTCATGGAAAGCTTGGGCTCTGCACCATCTGGTGGGGTCGCCACCACAGAGGAAGCGTTTCCTAATTACACCGAGGCACTAGCTGCAGTGACTGCATGAGAAACCCATTGTTCTCTTACCTTCTTTCCACAGTCAAAGCGCTTATGAATCGAGTATGATGTTTTCATATATGTTGATTTTGGATTGGGTAGAGATAATAAGGAATGGTCTATTCTAAAGTTTATTGTGTCAAACCAAGGATTCCCTGACTTGAGGAACAGATTTTAAAAAATAAAACAGATAAACTATTCTATATTTTTGCAGTAGCCTTATTTTTTGATATTTCCTGTCTCAGCAGTCCTTGAATATTTATTTTATAGAGTGTTTGGAGTATATAGAGTGTAGGCTTTCCTCAGTTCCTGTCCAGCCAGATCTCAGGACAGAGATAAATGGACCCATGACCTTGCTGGAGATTTTAGGCAGGGGAAGGGGGCAGGTGTGGGTGTCTGACTATTTCAAATGAAATAGAAATTACTTTGGCTTATCTCTTTTTTTCCATTATCTTCTCTTCTCTCCACTCATGCATACAGTTCATAATTGGCTGTATAAATTAAATACTTCATAATGAACCTAATTCTTATCTTCTCTAAATACAGTTTCATTTACATTAAAGATTACTGGAGTAGTCTGTCATGTCAAATCATTGTACTGATTCAAAAACATACTAATTACCATAGGAATTGCGATGCTAACTTAAGCACTGCAAGACAGGGCCACAGAATCTGGAGAAAAGTAACAGAGCAAATTAGAGCATGGTGTCAGGGAATACAGAAGAGGAGCCTGGGGAAGACCGTAGTGTCAGAAAGTAAGGAACCAGTGGAGGGAAGGAGAGAAGGAACGAAGGAAGGAAGAAAAAAAAACATAGTGATGGCGTATGTATAAGAGACACAGGAGTCAGCTGGAAGAGCCCCCAGTGGGCAAAGCTAGAATAATTTCAGCCAGAAAATAGTGTTGGGTTATAGCCAAAGTTTAAAATAAATATCCACGAGCCTTTACTGATATATGTGATTGATGACTGCATAAATAAATAAAGGGAGAGAGGAGACATCTCCTATGCATAAGAATTCTAAATAAATTATGTAGATACTTGCTTTCAAGGAGTTGGAGCATAACTCCCCACTCCTTAAGTATAGCCTTCACACAGTGACTTCCTTCCAAAGAATATTGGAAAGGGGGTAAAAGCAGCTTTTCAATGGAGATACCTGACAAGTACCACTTCAGCCAGGTTGTTAATGTCAACATCAACAGTGATAAGTCATTTTTTAACTTTCATACCCTTGATTGGATATGCTGCAAATGGCACTTTATGATCTTTTTCCAAAAAAACTCATAACCTTAGTCTAATCATGAGAAAAACATCCTACAAACCCCACTTGGGGGACATTCTACAAAGCACCTGACCAGTACTCCTTAAAACTGTAAAGGTCATCACGAACAAGGCAAGTCTGAGAAACTGTCACAGCCAAGAGGAACCTAAGGAGACAAGACAATTAAACGTCCTGGAGTGGAGAAAAAACGTTAGGTAAAAAAACTGAGGAAATTTGATAAAATATATAGACTTCAGTTAATAATAATGTACCGATATTGGTTCATTAATTGTGACAAATATATCATCCTAATGTAGGATAATAATAAGGGAGACTAGGACTGGGGGATATGGGGACTCTGTTGTATCCTCACAACTTCTCTGTAAATCTGGAACTATTCTAAAATTAAAAGTTTACTTAAAAACAAATTTGAGCATTATGGATTGTACATGAAATTGATGTAATTCAAGTTGCAGTCATCTAAAGAGGGAAGCCTAGGGCCACAGGAGTGAGAGGGGTGGATTCCCAACAGGAGAGGGGGCAGGTGAGCACTGTAGCCAAGGAAGAATATTATGCTGTGGAAAGTCAGAGTGAAGAAATGCTCTTGTAGTTATGCTTTAGGACTATTCTGTATCAGAAAAATGTCTCCAAATATGCACAAAAGGAATAGAAAAATAATGGCCTAAAGGACCTTGAATGAAAGCCAGAGTAATTAATTAAACAAATTCACTTGTTTTCCTTTTTTTATTGAAATATAATTGATTTACAGTGTTGTGTTAGTTTCCGGTGTACAGCATAGCAATTCAGTTATATATATATATATATACATATATATATTCTTTTTCATGTTCTTTCTCATTGTAAGTTATTATTATAATACTGAATGTAGTGCCCTGTGCTATGCATTGGGACCTTGTTGTTTATCTATTTTATATATAGTTATTTGTATCTGCTAATCCCAAACTCCTAATTTATCCCTCCCATCCCTGTCCCTTTTGGTAACCATAAGTCTGTTTTCTATGTCTGTGACTCTCTTTCTGTTTTGTAAATAAGTCTATTTGTGTGGTATATCTATACAACGGAATACTATTCAACCATAAAAAAGAATGAAATAACACCATTTGTAGCAACATGGATGGACCTAGAGCTTATCATACTAAGTAAAGTAAGTCAAACGGGAGGGTATCACAGCCAACTAGCCGAGAGAGAGCACCAGGGACATGAGCCTTTGCCTGCCTTCCTCTCATCCCTCTCCTGTCCCTAATTTGAAGGAGCCAGAAGATTAGGTGGAGAAAGGGCAAAATTCATTATATCAACTCTTCCCCACTGCAGGTTCTGAGCCATGGGGGAGCCCTGAGCTGGTCGGGGGGTGGAGGGGAGAAGCTCTGAACTGGCTGTGAGCTTCAAGTTCTGATACCAGCTGGGATCAAACCTTTTAATATCCCAGAATCAGTTAGGTCCTAAATAATACTTTTTATTTTAGAGTATCTGGAATTGATAGGAAAGCTCTGGGCTCTGCATAAGCTACCATCAAGGGGCGGGCAGAGGGAACCTGAGAGTGCAAATGTGAAAGTGGTCTGTGGTTTTACTCCATTGATTAAATCCATTTGAAAAAACTGGTCACTGTTATTTTAAAGTAGAATTTTTCTATAGAAAAGACTTTATTGACAGACAGGCCATTAAAATTTTTCCCTCGTCCTTCTCAAATATTCAGGCCCAGGGAGATATAAATCGAAAGAATCTATGCTTCTACACATAGAGTCCGCAGGGAGTTCTTCTGGAAAACTAGCTTTGCAAGTTCCACTCCATAGCAATGTGGTGTGAGTTGCTGGGTTGTGAAGACAGATTTCAGGGGAAAAAAAATGGCATTTTTTTTGGACTATATATAATATTTTGAAGAGGAAGAGAAAAGGACCTGGCACTTTAGTGCTCCCCTGTATACCTGGCAACCTGGCCCTGTGATAGGCACTTTATCTCGTTTAATCTTTCCTACAATCATATGAAATAATTATTCCTGTACTCATTTTGCTGATGAGGAAATGGAGCCTCAGGAAGGTAAGGAATTTTCCCAAACTCCTCCAATTTATAAATGTATTTGATTCCAAAGCTGCTCTGTTTCTACCACACTGCATTACCAAAACTTGTGAAAGAGAGTATAAACCTTACCACATGGAACTTCAAGAGAAACTGATGAGTATCAAGATGGTTTAGAGCCATAGCAGGGTTCATGGTCAAGAAACCTGATGAGAGAGATGGGTGTTCCATGAAGCAGAGAAGGACCAACTAAAAGCAGTATGAACTTGGGGTGATACTGGAGGAACGCCAGCGGTGTCTAGAGGGAGACCCCTCTCCACTAGATCAAACCGAGCTGAACCTGATGAGGTGGGAACAATGGAAAAAAGCAGACAAGTCTGGCTGGAAACAGAGCACCTGGAACAGAATAAACAGGTGGGAGCAGAGGTTGCTTTTAGATGGGGCACGGTTCCGAGAGTGAAACCCTCTAAGAAGGATGCTGCGGGGGCACAGTGGCCCCCACACCAGCTGGTGACTGAGGTTTCCCTCCCTGTGAGGAGGTGAGCACCCCGTCTCCTTGCCCAGGCCGACCTAGGGATGCAGAGTGGAGACCAAGGAAGGAGGTTCAGGAAGCTCTCAGGCTGCCTCGAGCTTGGACAAGCTTTCCAGGCTCTTGTTATTTCCAAACGGGTCCTTTGTGAAACCCAAGTCAGGAAGGTTGCCTGAGATCACAGTGTGGAGTAGATTTTTCCAAATGAAATTCGAAGAATATTTTTCCTGACACTGTCCCTGCTCACCTGGACAGGTATCTCCAAAAACAAACAAACAAACAAATAAACAAAAACTGTGGGTATTGTTTTGGTTTGCTTTCTTTAATGCCAAAGGAAAGTCCCCTCTATGACTGGATATAAACAGGACATCTGCCCTTTTCTCATTCCCGTTCCTGGGGAATCGGCAATTCTGAACTCTGTTTAAAGATCCGCATGCTTGGGGAGCAGAGTTGCTGAGGGACGATGGTCCAAAGCCAATCTCAGAGAGTCCCTTAGAGAAACATCAAGGAAAGCCATTCTGCTGGCTCATCCCCCTCTGCATGACCTCATCTCCTTAACCATCTGCCCTTTCTTCACACCTCTGATGGAGAAGCTCACCACAATACAGAATCCGTGTTCTTCCTCTAACTGTCCCCCAGGGCTCCCTTCTGGGTCCTGCACCGAGGTGCATCCCAGGGAGGGAAAACCAGACATGTTATCGTGCGAGAAGCCCAGCACACGCTGTTCCCTCTGACAAGGACCCACTTTCCTGGTTGCCACTTGACAGTCTTGGCTGCTCTGTTCTCTTTATTTGATCTCTGAAGGCAGAGATCTGTGATGTCATGGAAGAGGCAAAGACTTGAAGTTATAAACCGGGATTCAAATCTTGCTTTGTGTAATCTTGGGCACGTTACAAATGTCAGTTTTCTCGTCTGCAAAATGCATAATCCTTGCATCGTTGCATTCACATTTGAGCTGTTTTAATGACAAAATGAGATAATGTCTGCAGAGTGCTCAGCCATCATCCTGGGATACGATAGACACTCAATAAGTAGTCCCTTTCCTCCTCCAGCCTCTTAAGTCGGTGTTTACAGAGCTGCCCCCTGCTTCCAACACCTGAGCTTGGGCATCCTGAGGATAAGCAGGACCCAGCCACGCCAGGGTGCCCATATTTCAGGGCACTTACATTCCCTCACTTCCCTTTGTGCTCTCCTGGTCTGGGCACTGAATTCCTCTCAGTCAATAGCAAGACAGAGATGGCAACAGAAGGTGTGCTCCTCTGCAAGTGTTGTCGTCGCCATTTTTACTCTTCCTGGCATCAGAGCAAACCTACATTTCTGGCTGTGTTACTTAGGATGACGAGGTTGCGGCTGCCACAGAGCAGGCTGCGACGGGGGGCCTTCTTGACAGAGTGGTCTCCTGAGAAATTCCTTGAGTAGAAAGGAACTATTTGCACTGTTAGTGAGGTTGTGAGACCCTCAGGGCCCACCAGTAAAGACTGCCGAAGGATGGAGGGCTCCCTTCTGTGGCTAGATGATGCTGTCACATCTTCTTGAAAAGGCATTTAAGTTCCATACACAAAGGAACATTTCCTATGGGGTTTTGTTTGGTTATGACGCTGATGTAATACGATCATGTAATATAATCATGTAAGATGTTGATCATGTAATATGGCATCTTACATGTGTATATGATAGAAACAAAATAAAGTGTAGGAGGAAACTATTTTGAAATACTAATTGATGCATTCTTCTTTCATTCCTTTTACTTAGAGTCCTTTAGAAAGGGTCTAGGTAAAAGGCCTGTTTAAGACCATTTACTTATAAAAGTAAGGCTGAGGCTCCTCGCTCTGCAAGCACAGATAAATATCATTGTGAAAAATAAGTCAAATTTTCAGCTTTGAGTTCCAAACTAGGTGCATGAAATTCAAAGCCAGAACAGTGTATTTAAAAGCCAAAGTCTTCTGATTTGTAAGAGATACACTTTTATTTAATTATTTTTTCAAAAAGGAAAAGCTGAAGAATTAGAAAATTTCACCAAGACTCTTGAGAGCAGAGAACTGGAATCTTCCTCTAAGAACCTTGCCCCAGGTTGAAGAGAGTGAGAGCTAGATCTCACGCTTGGCAAAAAAAAAAAAATACCATACACCATAAATCACACCTGCCAGTGTCACTGGTGCTGGGAGCAGAGCCTGATCCCTAGACCAGGTGGGGCGCGAATCCAGAGTCAGCCACTGGGATGACTCGTTCATCTCTTCAGCAGTCGTTTCTAAGGCAATCAACTACGTGCCAGGACTGTTCTTGGGATCCAGCAGGGACCAAAGGCTCCTGCCCTCAGGGGCCTTTTGAACTAAAATGAATTCAGTAATAGGGTACTGAAGATAGATTTTGTCACGTATAAGTTTGTAGACTGACATGACTGGACATTTAAAGCCACTGCAAAGTGATGTAAAATTCTGAGGCCTATAGTTAGGCCTTTGAGCAGGTTCTGTTTTTCTAACTGAATAGGCAAAGAAGCTGAAGTGAAGAGTTCTAACACAGGGTTTCTCTAAGGACAGGCCTGCACCAGCAGCGCCAGCGTGGCCATCACCTAGGAACTTGTCAGCAAACAGCTGCTTGGCCCTTTGGCCCCTCCCCAGGTCTTCGTGAATCAGGAACTCTGGAGGTGGGGCTGGTGATCCCTTAGCAAGTTCTCCAGCTGATTCTGCACATGCCGAAGTCTGAGAGCTACTGCTGGGTTAAATAGGGATCACTAAGGAGATTGATTCATTTCTCCAGTAATCATTTATTCTAAGTCCTGGGTTGGCACTGGGGAGGTGAAGGCAAGCCAGACGAGTTCCCAGTGCTCAGGTGGTTGGTTGTTCACAGAACTGGGTGCAGATCATTACGGTGTCTGCAGTCACTTGGAACAGAGGCTCGCTCAGGTGCTTGGTGAGCCCAGGGGAGTGGGGACCTGGTCTTCCGCACACGCCCCCTCGCAGTAGAGGTCAGTGAGGTCTGGGAAAGCCAGGGCTGCTCTTTCCTGAGTTTCAGGAGCGGGCGGGTCTGAGAAGTCTCTTCCATCAAAGACACAATTGCCCTGGCTCTGGTGCGGGGTTCCCAAACAGCTGTGCCTCAGAAACCCAGGCAGAGTTTATAAACATAAGCTCCTGCTCTGGTAGATCCAATGTCAGTGGAAATTTGTATTTTTTAACAAGCTCCCTAGGTGATTCTGATGCACAGGAAAGTTTGTTCTACGAGATTAAGAATTAATCAGCCTATGAACTCTCCTGTCTCACTTTTCATTGGCATTGCTCACTGAGCTGTGGGGGAATAGAGGAAATGCTTTGCTCCAATGGTTCAGTCTTCCCTCTTCCACAACTAATCTTCTGGGAGGCAAATCTGGGAGGTGGGTGGGGTGTTGTTTATCTGAGAGCAATTGCTCACGGCAGGGGAGCTTCACCCTGTATTGTAGCAAAACTATGTCTGTAAGGGTGGCAGCACTCACTTAGCAAATGTTCATTGGATATTCACAGTTCACGATTTACCCCCTCCTGGCATGCTTTGGCCAATGCGAATGACCAGGCATGACCGTTGCTATGATTGAACAGAAGCTTTAAATGCCATCACACGGAATGGCTGAAGCCAGCCCCATTATCTTAGATAATGACTTCTCCTTCAGCCTAGATTCCACAAGAGGAGAGATTCCGGAATGAGAGTGAGATGGTATCAGGCCTAGCAGAGCCCAGCTGACATGCGGACCACATATAATGTGAACAAGAAGTAAATATCTGTTGTTGTAAACCACTGTGATTTTGAGTTTGTATATCCTGCAGCACAGTCGAAGCCAAGTTGACTAAAATACCTGACTCTGTGCTTGGCATCCTGCTGGGAGGATAACGATGAATAATGTAGTCTCCTCCCTCGAAACACCTGGTGTTCTTGAAGAGGGATAAGACAATGTCCTGTTCTCTCCCACCCTAATCTGTCCCATCCCATACTGCTCATTCATCCATCCCCTAGCTCCTTGCAGAAAGGATTTACTCTTGCCTTTGTACATAAAACGTAAGTAGCTGAATCCAATAAGTACATTAAAAGCAGATGAAAAGGAACAGGGAATAACAGAGGTCAAGGAATATGACATAAAAACACACCATCTACGCTTCTGGGGTGGACACAAATTTGATTCTAATCTTCTAGAAGCCAATTCATGAAAGAGACTTGATTAGTTTCACAATTCACAGCGCCCATAAGATTAAAGAGCAAGCTAATTGCTCCAGAGAGGCATGGCTATGTCTAATCTTATGGCCACATAAAAATTACTCCGAAAGTCCATGGGATTTGAGCCATTTGCTTTTGCTTTTGATGTTGTAATTTGCCATTTTCTTTTTCCAGTATACTGTATATCTCCTCAGCTCGATTCTGTTTTAATTTCAAAGAGAAGAGTGAGGAGAAAATGGGATTCTCTTTTTTTTTTTTTAGCCAGAAGAGGGAGGAAAGGATACAGTAAGATAAATCTATAAAGCATTTTTTTTGAGTGTAGTGCTTCATTAATATCACGTAGAACTGTAAGTATTAGTTTACCTGTTTTTTTCCCCTGTGAGTTACTCTAAGAGAGGGTTTGTCTTAAATTATTTTGACTTCCTGTCTCAGTTCCTAGAATAAAAAAGTGCAATAAATGTTGAATAGAAAGAGTGAGCGTTAGGGTTTATTGATTTTCATTGTTGTATAGTATTCCATGGTGTGTATTATGTCCATTCTATCATTAATGGATATTTGGGTTGTTTCCAGTTTGGGGAAATTACAAACTATGCCACTCTGAGCATGTTTGTGTATGTCTTCTCCTGTACACAAACACACATATCTCCAGAAAATAAACCTAACATGGATTGACTGGTTATATAAATATCTCCCAATTTACTGGATGACACCAACTTGTTTTCCAAAGTGGTGGTTCCCGTTTACTTCCCCAAAAGCAGTAAATAAGAATCTCTGATGTTCCACATTCACACAAACACATACATCAGGTATTTTCAGACTTTTTGATATTTGCTGATTCTAATGAGCATATTGCGGTGTCTCCTTGTGGTATGAATTTGCATTTCCTTGGTTACTCCGTAGTTGAGTTCATGCTCATGTAAATGGCTATTGGGTTTCCTCTCATGTGAAGAACCAGTTCAAGAATTTAGCATATTTAAAAAAATGCATTGTCTGCCTTTTTATTATATGAGCTCTTTATATATTCTGAATAATAATCCTTCATCTATTGTGTGTGCTGCAAATATCTTCTCCTACTCTGTGGTTTACCTTTTCATACTTTTTGAGGTGTCTCAATGAAGGAATGTTCTAATGTCAAATTTAGCTTCCTTTCCTTTTATTATGAGTGATTTTTGTTATCTAAGAAATTCCTTTGTATCTCAAAATCATCAAGATATTTCTTATATTCCTTTTTTAAAAGCTTTATAATTTTGTTTTTCATAGTAAGATCTTTAATCCAGGAAGAATTATTATTATTTTGAGAGGGAGGAGGTTGGATCTGGTAGGTTTCAAAATAATCCACTTCAGTGAAACATCCTAAGAGGTTTTCACAATATAGCTATGTGAGAGCTGTTGGAATAGTTCATGTGTAGGAGTGAGGTTAGGGGTTGATGACTAAGCTATTATCTTTAGAGTTACTGACAGGGCAAAGGACGCCTGTCACCACCACCACTGCCCTCAGGTGCTATGGAATGAAGGCAGCGCCTCAGTAGGAACACAAACAGGCAAGGCTGACACCTCCCCCTACCCCAGCCCAAGCCCAAGGGTGGGCAGTGGACCGTAGGAAGTCCAGAACTGTAGTAGGATGAATTATGGCCCTCCAAAGATGTCCACATCCTGATTCCCAGAACCCGACACTATGTTACTTTATATAGCAAAAGGGACTTTGCAGAGGTAAGTTAAGGATCTTGAGATGTGGAGATCCTGAATTACACAAGTGGGCCTGATGCAATCACAAATGTCCCTAAAAGAAGGAAGGAGAAGAGAAGATAGGAGATGAGATAAGTTGCTACAGTACTGGTTTTGAAGATGGAGGAAAAAACCACAAGTGAAGTAACGCAGGCAGACTCTAGAGCCTGGAAAAGTCAAGGAAACAGATTCTCTGCTAGAGTTTCCAGAGGAATGCAGCCCTGTGTACCCATTTTAGACATCTGACCTCCAGAGCTGCAAGATCATAAATGTAGAACACTATATTTGTTGTAATTTGCTTCAACAGCAATAGGAACTATGCAAGAGCCCTAAACCTGTCCTGCGTCCCACGTGTCACCCAACATCATCATGCCAGCACCATTTCAATCTTGCAAGATCTCTCAAAAGAAATACCTTACAGGTCAGTGGGAGCGATTCTATCTCCAGGTTCCCCCCTGGAACCTGGCCAGCATAGCCCAGGACGATCATCTAGGCATGCTGGGGAGTGCCCTCAAGGGGGAGAAGCCGAGGCCAGCATCCATGCAGGTCCTCATCTGGGCTGGAGGGCCCCAACCTGATGTCTCTATTGGTCCTTACTGGTATCAGGGACTTGGGCGGGGGTCTTAGAAAATTCCAGGGAAGGCACCCCAAAGTGTAGAGGCCCCCCGAGGAGCCCCCCTTGCCCATGTCTAAGGGTGGTACTTCATACAATACATGATCACGGCTGTTCTCAGTAGGAATCCACTACAGGTTTTAAGCCAAGAAGTGATGTGATGAGTTAGATCAACCTGGCTGCTGAGTGAATTACACTAGATCCCCCAAGGGCAGAGGCAGGGAAGTCACATAAAACACTGTTGCCTTTGTTCAGGGGAAAGATATGATGACTGCAATTAAGATGGTGAAGGCAGAGAAAGAAGGAAGGGGACAAAATAGAGCCTTTTTGGAAGTCACATGTTGTTTGCATTCATTCAGCACTTAGATCATTTTGTCTGCTTTGTGCTGTGTCATCTGGGGCACATCATGGAACAAGCAAGCATGGATGATTCAGATCAGCTTAATTTTGAATCCTTGCTTCTCCTCTTCATAGTTTGTGACTTTGGGCAGGTGACTTCTGTATCTGTAAATTCTGTATAATTATAATGAAGCCCTAAGACCTCTGTGTACATTAGAGGAGATCGGAATAAGAAAGTCTATAGGCTTGGGTGTGACACATGGTAGGAGCTGAATAAAGGACACTACCCTCCTGTTCCATATTCAGGTTTTTACCTCTGCTATGTAGCAAAGTATCCAGCAAAGATGACTCAGTTATTTCCTGAATTGAATTAAATGGTAGCACTATTTGTTTGCAAGGCAAATGTTCCCTCAGGCAGTGGTTCTTAACCCCATTTTTCTGGGCCAGAGATCTTTTTGAGTTTCTGATGAAAACTGCACATAGTCAGTCAATATATGCACAATTCTGAGTATGATTGCAGAGGGTTCATTTTTCCGTACTTTAGAGTCATGGGACAAGCCCTAAAACATATTTGTCATTGTCTTAAAAGTATGCACTTGGAACCTTGATTTGAAATCATTTATTTAGTTATGTCCTTTGGTATTATTCCAACACAAATTAAGAATTTAACCCCTTTCACCTTTACATCCTAAAAGTCCATTTAAAAAATAGAGATGAGGGAACTCCAGATCTGTGCAAGTTAATGTCTGTAGACTTGGCTGGAAAGAAATAACCCTCCGGGATTAGAGTCTGCAGGGCCGCTGCCCTGACCTGACCTGCCCCCCTGCAGCTCTGTTGCGGACCTGGCATCAGGCCAGGCCCCAGCTTGTGTTCCCACATAATCAGCGGTGATGGGTGATTTAAAACTGATTTTCAAAAGCTAAATATTGAGACAGTTAAAGAGTTTACCAACAGCCTGATGACCTTTGAAGAATAAACCCAAGTACTGAGCTTTTAGAAGCAAAAATGATTTCTGGAGGGGTTGTTGCGGGAGGGTTTACAGTGAGATAGCAAGCTGAAGTCCAGACTGGAAATGGATAAGGGCTTCATCTTCTTAGAGAGCCCCAGACGAGTTGGGGCATTCGGGTAAATCTGATTACTTCTGTTTATGTAATTTAAAAATGTATTTGCATTACTCTTGATTTGCCGTAAACAGAGTTTTTCTGAAAATGACGACTTTCTTAACTGTGGGGCAAATGCACATGAGATCACGACCTACATATGCAGTCACCCGACTATAGCTAATTTCATCACCTGCCTGAGTGGGAACCCCAGGGGGCTGTGCTGGCCAAGGGCCCTCTCCCCAGGGCCATCTACCTTTTCTTTCAATCTGTTTCTCCTCTCGGGCATCTGGAAGGAATCTAAACCACTGTAATCCCCAGCCTCTTCAGAGAATTTATGGATGCGACTAAAACCTAATCCATTTGGGCAGAAAGCTAGAAATTGCTTTAGTATTGAAATCTGTGCAGACACGAGTTTCCTTAAGATCAATGGAGTTCTTCTCTCTCCTTCCTTCAGAATATCCTGCAGTGCCCAGAAATTTATATAAGGCTTTTACACACCTGCACATCATGGTATTGGAGAAGTTAAGTGATGAGAAGACTTAACAGATCATCTGGTCCTTGGCTTTTCCAGAACAGCATGGTTGGTTCCTTACAACATACTGTCTGGAGATCTTTTCTAGCTGCAAACCTCTAACCATCCTGTTAAGTGATTCTATAAAACCGAATAATGCTAGGATATCTTCCTTGAGTGTGTACTTTCTCCCCACAGTTTTAACCATAGACTTTTAAGGACCCCTTATTTGACAGCCTTAATTTACCGGCTTTCTTTCTTGGTTTCTGAATTCTTGAAGGACTGGTTGCAAATAACAAAACAAGAGAATTTTTTTAAGTATAGGAAGCTTAAATAATGTATTTTGGAACCATAACACATTTTCTCTGGGTTTGATATGCATTCTGTGCTAGTATTTTTGTTTACTGTCTAGATTTTACCAGTGTTTCACTGCAATCAATCCCAAGACTCTCCTCTCATATTTTGAATAGGAGAACAGGAATGCAAATATGCATGTTTAAAACTTAAGAATTTTAGGATAGTTAAAAATAAGACAAACAAATATGCCAATCTAGAAAAATTTTTAAGTAATTAAGATGACTGACTGAAAAGAACTCAGCCGTGATATAAGATCACTTTCTGCAAAGCATATTTCTTGAATGTGTTCAACCATAATCAGTTTTTTCACTCTATTCCTGTTAGAATTCAATTCTCAAAAATTGTGGGATAAAAGAGAAAATGTAGAAAATATTCTAAAGTCCTATTTTGCTTTTTATATTAGGATTTCGAATTGTGGCCTGAGAGAGCAGGGGTACGTGCCTGGGATGTGGCTGGAGGAGTCTGGGTGAGTGGAAGAGGCGGGCTGTGATCGGCATTTCAAAATTTGTTCTCTGGCCCACCGCTCACACCTCCCCCTTCCATCATAACGGGCTCTGTGGATTTTTCTTAGCCACAAGAATTTATAGACTCTTGAGGATAGTGAAGATATTACAAAAAGAATATGTTTGTGGCTGAAACATCAGAAGAGATTAGAAGGAAGAAAAAATACAAAGGGAATCTGTAAACTCAGACTTAAAAAATGTGAAGTATGTATTTTGCCATTCTGTTCACTGTTTTTATAAGACAAGAGCCTATCAACTTTATGATCAATAATTGACTTCACTGGGAATTTTCTTGCTTTTTGTAAAATCTGTAAAGAAGAGGGTAAAGAATTGTGTTGGAAAGAAAATTTAAAGCTAAATAATTATTGTTGCAGTGTTATTTTAAAGAGTGCCTTTATTGAAATAGCCATCTGAGTTTTCGTTCTATCTGGCATATTTTTAATCCTCTATAAGCATTTTTAATCCTTTGGCAATGAAAGTTACCAGACGTCCATATTTCTGGCTAAATGTTTCTTACTTAAGTTGTGTCCTTTAACCAATATAAATATTATCCTATAAAATCTAAGATTTTTTTCAGTATGCTTGGTTAGGTGTTAAATATCTCAGTAGACACTATCTCTGTTTTCTAGTGGAATGGTGCTTCTAATAGGCTAACTGATAGCCAGAAAGACAATAAGGGTACAGTGAAAAGAATCTGCAATGTGAAATAAGACCTATTTCACTTTCTTTTTAGGTATGTGATCTCCAGTCTCCTATTAACCTCTGTGAGCCTTTGTTCCCTCCACACAATGGAGATGACAGCATTTTGCCGATCGTTGGAAAGTCTGCAAATAGGAAGGAAACCGGCCAACTCTCAGTTTCTGTTTATTAGATAGGTTCCCCCACTGTTTGCATCTGTATCATATCACTCAGAGAAAGGAAGAACCTTGCTCCCAACCTCCCCAGTGGGTCAGATTTTCCACCATTTTGTTGCCTAGGAACAGCGCATCACTATGATGTTGCAAATCACCGGAAGTTTACAATTCTCTTTCCCACTTGAATGAAACAGCTTAGTTTGTTTCATCACAGTATTTCCTTTTTGCATTTCTCCCAACTACATAACCACAGTTATCACAGCCACATTTGTATCTGATTGGCATTCATAAGCCTGTCAGTCATGGATTTCCAAAAGCCACTGGTCATTTGTCAGCTTTCCGAGAGAGTTTACCTGCTTCCTCTGGCGAAGTTTCCCCAGCACCGCTGCTCTTCCAGACCTCAGCTCTTTCCTTTTCTCCTGTCATGTAAAAGCATGAACAAAATGGCAAGATACATATTTCAAACCCCTGAAGCCTGGGTATTAAGCCAGAGCTTATTATGTCGTGGAGACTCCACCCTGGGCATCTGGCTACTAATGAGGCAAGACTTCAACCGCCTGACCCTAACCTCGCCCCCGCTCCCTTCCCTACAAGGCAAGGCTTCTGCCAGCTCTCTTGGGACTAGGCTGTGACCTGAGTGAGATGCATTTGGGCCAGAGGAGAAAGGATAATTGTCAAACTCATTTCTTGGGAGTTAAGGTTCTCTCTAGTTAATAGATCTACAGCTCATGTGAATCCTTAGGTTAATATTTCTAATATGTCTTGAAATGCTTATGGTTTTATTTTAATTTGGTGATGAGAAGATGTAGCTGCTTTTGATACTGGAAGCAAATGATAAGTAATGTGAAAATTCTTCCCTCTTTTCCTGCTCTGTTTAATTGTGGTTTTCTGAGCCTTTCTCAAGTGTTTATGTCACTGATACTTCTATTTTATGCAACTTCCACTCGCTAGAGCAAGTGTGTTATAATGAAAATGTAGAGGTAACTTTTGTTCCAGAGCTGCGGTTGTTTTTATCCAGCTTCTCAAGTCGACAGAAAGCTTCAGTTGTTTGCGTTGCCGTCCCTGAGACCCCGAGGGCTGAGTGAATGGTGCACATGCTGAAATGTAGAGATCGAGCTTGTGCTTGGGAATGGACTGAATTGCAAAGTAGCACAGAGATGAGTGAGGTTATGGGTTTGGAGCACCTGCTGTATTAACCACGTCTTTTGTTTTCTGTTCTGATGCCTTTGACATCTGGGGCCTTGCTGACCCTGGAGGGGCTGCCCTTCCCGGGGTGAGTCAGAGCTGATCTGTTGGCCTTACTGTACCTCAAATTGTCTATGAATGCACCCCCGTTTAAAACACCCACAGACTGTTCATGTACTGGGTGGAGATATTATACCACCAAGATGCTATTCAATGATGATGTAGCATCAGTCTTTACATGCAGTGTAAAAACCTAAATTCTACTTAAAGACGGGATGTTTTTGAATTTCTTAATGACTTCAAGAAAGTAGGCCCTCGAGAAAATATTTGCTAGGGTGAATTGATTTGTTGTCAAGAGTCCTGGGAAGTTTGATGAAACACATACAGCTGGTTTTTCCTCTTCTGCCAGTTTTGGGCCTCTGTCATCACTCACCTGCTGCTCTGCACTGCTAGGATTACTGGTGTTGAGTAGCTGATAGCTCAATCTGCATTTTTATTTTGATTTCATTTGTGCACCAGATAAAAGCCATTCTGGCTGTGCAAAGTTTAAAAGCTTTGCGAGGAAGAAATGGATTAGGTAAGCTGCAAGTATTACCATGAAACCTTTCTAATTAAGGTTTATAAGGAAAAATGTGAGATACCTATGACATATATTTTTCCTCCTCTCCTCTGCAAACACTCATAATAATAGAATAATGACAGGCTTCAGGGTAAGAAAACTGGAACATATGAGGGGCCTGAGTTTTTTTTTCTTAGTTCAGAACATAAAAATTAATACAGAGTCCAACTTTAAAACAATGATTTTTTTAAATCAGCCATACTAAGTAGAAGTAACACTGCATCATGAAATGAAAGAAAATTATCAAACCCACATGATCAGAGTTTGACTTCTGGGCTTTACAATTCCCAAGCCACAAATAGGAGGACCCCCAGGTCTCTCTCCACTACTGTGTCCTCGTGGCTGCCGCTGCCTGTAACCCCGCCAGCGGGTGCAGAGAGGCAATCAGCCTTGCTGTGAACAATTCACAGGTCACAAGTGTGCAGAAAAATGGACACTGTTTATTTACCAGAAATAAATCTGGATTTTTAAAAATGAATGAAGAACATGAGAAATTACAAATACTTGAGTAAATACAAATGACTATTTTTTCTTAAATTCTCTAAAAAGTACTGTTTACAACAAAAATTATAACACTGTCTTGTGGGACATTTACTATATGTATATGTAACGCGTATGACAGTTGACTCATAAAAGACATCTGGGGATGGGGGGGTTAAAGGTCCCTATATAGGTGTGGAATTTCTGAATATTATGGGGGATGGAACCATGTTAACTCTTAGCAGACTATGAAAAGTCAGACACATATATTATAATCCCTAGAAAGAATAATAGAAGTAAATGAATAAAAGAGTCAAAGAGATATAGTTAAACATCCAATAGATAAATTATAGTATTGTCTTACTCTAAGCCACTATAACAAAAATACTGTGGACTGAGTGATTCAAACAAGAAATATTTCTTTCTTACAATTCTGGAGGCTGGGAAGTCTAAGATCAAGGTGTTAGCATATTTGGGTCTGGTGAGAGCCCTCTTCCTGGTTTGCAAACAGCTGTATTGGCCAAAAGAGAGATCACCTCTTTAGTGTTTCTTCTTTTAAAGGCACTAATTCCTTCATGAGGGCTCCACCCTCATGACCTAATTACCTCCCAAAGGCCTCATCCCCAAATATCATACACTGGGGATTAAGACTTCAACATATGAATATTTGGGGAATACATTTAGTACATTGTAGAAATACTAAAAAAACTATTTACTTAATCCAAAAAAAGGCAGGGAAAGGGGACTAGAGGAACAAAAAAAACAGAAGGGACAAACAGAAAACCAATAATAAAGTGGGAGAACTAAATCCAACCATATTAATAATTACATTAAATTCTAGTGATTTAAAACATTATAGTTAAAAGGCAGAGATTATCAACATGGACAGGAACAAGACCATAATATATGCTGCTCATTAGAGAAGTACTTCAATTAGAAAGACACAGGTTGAAAAAACAGATGGATGGGAAAAGATATACCATGTACATAGTAAGGATAAGAAGCATAGAGTGGCTATATTCGTATCGGATAAAATAAACTTTCAGACAAAGAATATCAGCAGAGTTAAAGAAGATATTTTATTGTGAGAAAAGGGATAAATGAGCCTAACAATAGAGCCTCACAATACATGAAGCCAAAATGGCCAGAATAAAGGGAAAAATAGACAATTCCACATAGTATTCTATTTAGGACTCCTTTCTTAGCAATTAATACATCTAGACTTTAAAAAATTAGTAGACATAGATAATTTTAAACAACGCTAGAAACCCCCATACTCTAATTAAAACTTACAGAGCACCACTTGTTGAACTGCAAAATGCACTTCTCTTCAAATGCTTAGTACATTCTTCAAGAATGGCTATGTGGTGGGCCATAAAACAAGTCTCAATAAGTTTAAAGGAATTGAAATCATAAAAGTATATTGTCTGAAACAAATCAGAAATAACTCATTAGAATAACCTTATTTCAAAGGAAATCACAAATATCTGGAAATTAAACAGCACCCTTATTATTATTAAATTATTAATTGATCGAAGAAGAAATACAAGAGAAATTAGAAAATATTTTTAATTCAATGATAATGATAATGCAACCTATCAAAATCTGTGAAATGCAGCTAAAGCAGTGAGTAGAGGAAAGCACAGTTTTAAGAGACTATATTTTTTTAAAAAAAAGAAAAATATAAAATCAGTCAACTAAGATTCCATCTTAAGAAGTTTTAGAGAAGAATAAATTAAGTTAAAAATAAACAAAAAGAAGGAAATAATAAAAATAGGAGGAAAACTTTTTTTAAAAGTAGAAAATGGGCAATAAAGAAAATTAACAAAGTCAAATACTAGTTCTTTGAGATTAATTTCAACAAACCCTTAGCTGAACAAATCAAGGGTAAAGAGAGAACACTAATCGTCAATACCAGAAATGAAAGACAAATTATCACTTCAGAGTCTACAGACATTAAAAAGATAAGACATAAAAGCCTCCAAACCATTTTTAGAATCTCATTTTGTACCTGGGAATTCATAAATAGACATAAATCCAGTAATACTCAGTAGAACAAAGAAGGATTACTCTGTAGATCCTTTACAGATCGTAAGATTTTTGTTCTGCTATGTGCTTAAAATGTAAGCCATGAAACTCAATTATAAAGGTATTGAAACCATAATATCTAGATTTTAAGGGAGCAAGAAAATCTTTTTTTTTATTTTTAGGTGAGCATGAAGCAAGAAAATTAAGATTTTTCTCTTTATTCTTGTTAAAAGAATATGTAGTATATGGAAAGTCATTAAGACCAGGTTTACCTTGTCCACTATAAAGTTCAAAAGAAGTTCACATGAGAATTGCTCTATGTGTGCACTAAACACATTCTGTAACAAAACCTTTATTGTAGGAAGGAGTTGTAATATTCCAAGTAAAATTTCCCTGGTCATTACAAAAGTAAGGTAGAAATGAGAAATGAGTCCATTTCAGTAATCAAAATTAATGCAATGGGTTAAGCTCACTTATTAAAGGTAAAAAACTCTGAAATCAATAAATTTAAAATGCAGCTTTATGAAGCAAAATGATGCTAAAGAAAATATTGAAAATAAAAGGATGAAAAAGAAGTAACAGGGAAATACTAACCAAAGAAATCTGGTGTAGAGAAATTCATACGTATCCAAAAAGAACTCAAAGCAAATTGCATTAATAGGGAAAAGGGAGACATTTTATATTAATAAAAAGACTAACCCACCAAGAGAACCCACCAAGAGAACTCTATAATCCTAAATAACTTAGCCACAAAAGAAGTAAAGTGAGCAGCTAAACTCAGTGTTTACTGAGGAAATCACAAAGAGAAATGTATAAATCAGTAATAACTGTAGAATATTTTAACATGTCTTCCTTGGAAAATAAAAGGTTAAGTAGATAAAAATATGGCCCAAATATATTAGATTTGAATGCCACTGTTAAGTTTCTTGATGTAATAGAGATATAGAACTCCATATCTAAGAAATAGATACACATTCTTCTCAAGAAGACTTGAAACATTTATAAAAATTGGCAAGAGCTCTGCCCCAAGGACAATTCAACAACCTGCAAACACCCAATATCATTCAGACCACATTCTCTGATAACAGTACAATAAAATTAGATATCAGCTTTAAAGAGAATGTTCAGGACTCCAATAATTAATTCATGGATTAAAGATGAAATATTTAGAAGTGAACAATAACAAAAATGCATATTAATGATTCATGGGATGCAGATAAAGCAGTCTTTAAATGGAAATTTATATTTATATTTATTTCTTTATTAGACAATAGAAAGCCTTGAAAATAAAAAATCTATGTGTTCAACTCAAGAAATTAGAGGAAATTAAGAGTTAAGCTAAAAATTATAATAAAATAATTAGAAAATCAAAAGCAAAATGTGTTTATTCAAAAATAAGAAAAGTAAGATAGTTAACATAATAAAAGCTAGTTCTTTGAAAAGACATAAAATAGTCAAAGTTCTGTCAAGACTGATATATAAAATAGAGAAAAGTCAAACAATTTAGAACAATAAACTGACAGAGTTACAGAGACAGTAGAGACTTAAAATTATGAAACTATTCTAAACAAATTAATCCCAGTCTGTAAATTTAAATAAGATGAAAAGCACCTAGAAAATGTAAACTGTCAAAATTGATTCAAGAAGTAGAAGATATGAATAAATATAAAACTTTGATTTTTAAAATTTCCCCAATAAAATTACACTCATATCACATAATTTTATGGGTGAATTTTATTTAGCCTGCAAGAAAATGATTATTCCTTTTCATAAAACACTTTCAGAAAATAAGAATAAAATCGAAAAGCTCTCCATTTCTGAACCAGTTATTAAAACGAACAAGGTAGTTCAGAAGGTTGGTGGCTATAAGATTAAGGAAACAAAACCAATAACACTCTTAGCAAACAATTAGAATACATAGCAAGAAAAAAAAAATCCTATTGCCAATAGCAAGAAAAAAAAGTAACAGAAATGCATCTACCAGAAGATGTATAAGGGCTTTCTGGAATATTTTTAGACTATTGGATTGAAATTCTTTACCCAAATCCATCATAGGAATCACTATCCATGGCAGCTATAGCCTTGTGAGTGTATTTCTTAAATAAAACTTGAAAGTTGAAATTACTCCTCAATCCATGGACTGTACAATGAAGGTTTTGTTAATAGGCATGAAAACAACTAATCTCATTGTCCATCTCCATCAGAGCTCTTGGGTGACCAGAAGCATGCACTGTCAATGCGAGGTAATATTTTGAAAGGAATTTTCTTCTGAGCTTTAGGTCTCAACAGGAGTCTTTAAATACCCAGTAAATTATGTTGTAAACAGATGTACTATCATCCAGGCTTTGTTGTTCCATTTATAGAGCACAGGCAGAGTAGATGTGGCATAATTCTTAAGGACCTTGGGATTTTCAGAATGGTAAATGAGTACTGACTTCAACTCACCAGTTGCATTGGCACCTAACAAGAGAGTCGGCCTGTCTTTTGAAATGTAAAAGTCAGGTATTGATATCACCTCTTTAACTATGGAAGTCCCAGATGGTATCCTCTTCCAATATAGGCTGTTCTATCTACATTGAAAATATGTTGTTTAGTGTAGCCACCTTCACTAATTATCTTACCTGAATCTTCTGCATAACTTGCTGCAGCCTCTACATCAGCACTTTTATGTTATGGAGATGACTTCTTTTTACACCTCATGAACCAACCTCTTCTAGCTTCAAACTTTTCTTCTTCAGCTTCCTTGCCTCTCTCAACCTTCATAAAACTGAGTAGAGCTGGGGTCTTGGTCTGGATTAGGCTTTGGTTTAAGGGAAAATTGTGACTGGTTTGATCTTCTATCCAGACCACTAAAACTTTTTCCATATCAGCAACAAATCTGTTTCATTTTCTTATTTTGTGTTCACTGGAATAGAAAGAAGCTGATATAGAATACAAGCAAGAAGGTCCTACATAAAGATATTTGATAACTTTGAAGTAGAGAAAATGGAAAATAGAACAAAAGATGTATTCAAAGATGAAATACAAGAGAACTCCCCCAAATGAAAAAATTACAGGTTGAAAGCTTAACTAGATTCTGGAAAATTTTGATACAGAATGTTCAACAATGACACACATCAGAGCTAAACAGCTAAACTCTGAGGAAAAAGAATGAATTCTTTATGCATCTAGAAAGAAAGAAAGAGAGAGGAAGGAAGGAAAGGAAGGAAGGAAGGAAGGAAGGAAGGAAGGAAGGAAGGAAGGGAAACTACCCTATAAGAAGACAGAAATCAAGCTGGCCTTAGACATTTCCATGGTGAAGACAGTGTAACAGTTTATATCAAGACATGTGAAAAGTGACATGACCAAAGACTATCATACCAAGTGCAGATGTCCATCCAGTATGACAAAAACAGGCAGGCCTTCTCAGGAGAGAAGCAGCTCAGGATTTAGTACTACATGGGGACTTTTCTTGGAAAAACAAGTTGACAAGGAATCCAGATAGTTAAAATACTCAAAATGAAGAACTCTAGAATAGAGAGACCCTGACAGGAAGGGGCCATTAATGAGCACCTAATTTGTCTAATTGTTGAATGATTACTAAACCACTATGGGAATTATATTTTCTGAATAGAATGTAAATATGATCAAACTGAACAATATTGATAAGAGTATACAAACAAAATTTGGGAGATGGGCAGGAAGATGGAAGTACTAGAATATTAGAGAAATGGAGGGAATTGCATACCATTCAGGCAATCCACTGCAAGTATTATTTCTCTCAACCAAACTTTTGAAAGGCATTGAGTGGCACCAATTGTGAGACTTTACTCCCTGACAAGCAGCTGGAAGTCAAATCCAGAAGTACAGATTCATTAACTTTTGGAGTTAGCAAGCCTAACGGATCCATAAGCTTTTAGAGTTCACATGGCTAATCTGAGTTAGTCTATCTCAGAAGGAAGGCAGAACCTCTTAGCTCCTGTTTTCAGTTTCATGGTTTTCAGGGAGGAGAGTGGAATTCAAATAAAAAAGTGAAAAAAAAAACCCCATGTAATAAAGAAATTGTGGCCCAACAGAACTGAGGAGCCAGAGAAAGGGACTAAGTCACTTAAAAGAAGCATTCCCATTTCTAGAGCCAGACAAAGAACATCCTAGGACCCAACAGGAACCATACATGTGTTCTCTGCCATCTAAGAGCTCATCACAAAATCATGGAGAATGAGGAAGGCCCAGAACACTGGAGAGAGAGAAATGTTATCCTACTTGGCAAAAGATATAGTAGTTGAATTCAGAATATAGACTGACAAGATTGAGGTCTGGAAAAATTCTTGAAGAGATTGTCAAATAGGGAATGAACTTCTAGGAGTAAGGAAACTAATCTGTAATGATAATTTCCAGATTCAAATAATTTCCATTCCCATAACAATTGTGTGATGTACTCATTCTTCTTACCACAATGCAGATAAAGAAACTCAGAGTCAGAGAAATCGGTACTTGTTCAAGGTTACACAGCTGGTCAGTGCTTGAACTAGGATTTAAATCCTGGACCATTTGTTGCCCAATTTTACAAAGATTGTGATGGTCATTAAGGGTCCATGCAGTTTTACTAGGATAAGGTTTGTCAAACTTACTTTCTCCTTTGGTGACCTTCTAGATATAGAGATCTCCCAGAGACCTAGCATATCCTAGATTAGTTAGGTGCTTGATCAAGTCTCTCACGGTATTCTTGTGTATGATGTAATGGGAAAACATCAAAGTTTCATTGAATAATTGTTGCTTTAAAATTCTCACCCTAAAAATATCAATAGCACTGTACAAAATATTAGATGAAAAAAATTCTCTAAAGTCCAAGACTACACCTTGTTTTTTTTTATCAGAGATCATATCTTATATATATATTTAAGTTAGTTTTGTTATATCTTGACATGATTTCTGGTATATAGTAGGTATTCCAAAATATTTGATGGAAAAGCTCATGCATTTGGAGGGAAATCTCTAGAAGCAAGCTACAGAGCTCTGTCCTCTTGAACATTTTTTTTTCTGTGATTTGATGAAGATATAGGAGACGTGCTTATCAAGTTTGGAGGTGACAGGAAGCTGGAAAAGGCAGTGAATATGATTGATGATAAAATCAAGATTCAAAATAGTCTTGACAGGTTGGAATGATAAGCAAGCCCAAATGTTCTCTTCTGTACTTACCTTTAAAAACTCAACTAAGTACAGAATGGGTAAATAGGGTTTGATACTAATTTATGTGAAAAAGTTACGAGGATTTGGCTTATCCATAGCAGAAGCCAACAATTTGACGTAGCTGCTAAAATTTTAAAATTCCAATTAGAAATTTTTTAATTAAAAATAAATTGCTTTAATAAGATAGTGGTGTGCAAATGACAGAAAATAATACTGGTCTGACTATAGCTAGAGTACTGTGTTCAGTTTGGGGCACCCCAATTTAAGATGGATAACTGACCAATTGAAAGCCTCCAGGACAAGATGGCCAAGAAGGGGAGAAGTGTTCTTTAAGAGACAGTTCAAAGAACCAGGGGACTTTGGCCTGTGGAGGTTTCAAGGGGAGACACATTAGCTGCCTTCAGATTAGTATCTGAGAGGTAATCATGTATGAAAAAGACCAGATTTGCTCACTGTTGTTCCACTGTTGCTGAACTGGGAGGAAGAAATGAGAGAAAACAGCAGGCAAGCAGATTTCAGCTTATTTTTAAAAAGGACAGCCTCACTACTAGCTGTGTTCAATGGAGAAATGGGCTAACTTTCAGAGGAAGCCGACAAGTTTTCGCTTCGGTGTGAATGACTGTCCGGAGGGGGTTCCTGTACAGAAAGTGAGGAGAGTCCAGAATATCCCGTGGGTTCCTCCCAAGGACCTTATCCTACACTCAGATTCTGGGCTAGAGAGGAACCTGGTCCCAAATAAGAATTTTCGGTGGCTCTCATTTGCTCTCCCGAATGACTTACGAGTAATTTCTTTGCTAACAAAATGCTTCCCTCCTGCCATATATTTCCATCTTTAAGCAAATCTGCACTTTGCATACTTTACCATATGCATATTATATAAATCAATTTTTAAAAATCCATTGGGACCTCTAAATACTTAGGTGTCTTCTCCCGAAATAAAAGTAAAGATACCACTAGTGATGGCAGCAAAGTTCAAACTCTTGACTTGTTCAGATGAGACTCCTTTTTACTAAAGAAACACACAGTACACAAGAACATACAATAACATTTTATTTTATTTTATTTTATTTTTATTTTTTTAAAGGAAGGAAAAGATCTATCTCTAATTCAAGTGGAGATATTCTGAAGTAATATTTGGACTCCAAAAGTCCCCAGCAGTGACTAAAGTTAGATTAAAACAATCTTATTTCACTTAATGTTCCTACAACATTCTTGCCTTATTTGATTTCCTTAACACACTGATCACCATGGCACCCAAATCTGAATGACACTTGTGTTTCCTTAGGGGCACCTGATCCAGAGTGGGTGATCAATGTGTTAATAGGTTTAAAATAATTTCTTCAAGGTGATGGGCACTTTGCCTCAAAATAACTGGCTTCTCTTCTAGAGAGGTGAAAGATCATTTTGCAAGTGAAAGCTGACAGATGTGACTAACAATTTTAACCTACAGAAAGACCATGGATAATTGGGAATTCAATCTCGGGTCTTGCTAAAGACTAACAGAGCCTGGGGAAGGAATGCAGATTGGAAGAGAACAGATTTATGCCGATCAAGAAAACCAGAGGAGCTCATGAATATTGATTCTAGACCTGCTTTCTTTCTAGGGGGAGAAGTGCAGACGCAGTGCAATCCATATCGCGGTGCCTGGATCCAGTCCCACAGCACACTGCAGCTAGATTATAAACAACTCATCAAACCACAATCTAGACATATTCCTTCACTTCCGTAAAGTGTATTTGAGGATAGAATCCATTTCACAAAATTGTTGATAGGTCCTATTCTGGAAAGCTTAAGTGGGAGCCCAAACACATAAGGGTCTGCCACAACCAAAGTGCTAAAAATAAATAAATGCTTACTACAAAAACATGGACAGGGCAGAATCTCAGATCCAGTGTGTTTTGCAGGTGGAAGAGGGGGAACAGAAATGATCCTGGAAGAGATAAATGGAAAGGGGGCAGAGCAAAGCATTGTTGGCTGGTTAGGAAGCATACTATAAGAGCCTTTTCACTTTTTCATTAAGTTCTAGGGCTCTTTTGTGGACTGTGTAACCTGTGCCTAAAGAAAGTGGAAGGTCTCATAAATCAGGATTTTTTTTTTTGTTCTTCCTAGGAAAGGTACAGTCTCATTGGTACTATACCAAGTTTACACAGGACTGAGTTAGACATAGATCTTTTTTTTTTACTTTTATTTATTGTAACATTTTTTATTGAGTTATAGTCATTTTACAATGTTGTGTTAAATTTGACATAGCTCTTTAAAGATGCCTGCTGAATGGAACCAGGACTCAAAGAATACGTGATGAGTATTTCAGGGTATGTTGTTGGTGGTGAGTTATTAGCAACTCATTATGCTGAGAACAATTCAGTTGACTTTAGGAAGAAATCCTAGATGGAGATATTTATGGTTATAAACAAAATTCTTAAGTGGTCTCTTTGACTTCTTTGCCCAAACATTGCATTCTTTGTTCCTTGTATTTAAGCAACCATAGTGTTTCAGAGAGTAAAGGACCTACAGGAGCAACCTGTAGTCTACTCCGGAAAAACTGACATTCACAAAGTAAAATTTACTCTCTGCTAGTCAATTCAAAGAAAAAAAATATGTATTTGTCAAACACTTTTCATGGCCGATTCTTTTAGCAGGCCATACTCTTGAGAATTTTAATTCTAAGAGTTTCTTTCTTGAATAATTATATTATAAAATGCACTACTTTGAACTCTGATTGTGCCATGTCTGATACAGGAATGAAATAAAGTTTGCCCTCATGAAACAGATTTGCTTAAAGATGGAACTACATGGGCAGGGCGGGGGAAGCACTTTGTTGGTAAAGAAATTCCTTGTGAGCCATTGGGGAGAGTAGATGAGATCCACTGTAGTAGATGAGAAACTTCTTTTCAGGGACCAGGTTCCTGTCTAGCCCAGAATTTGTGTGCAGAATAAGGTCCCAGGATATTCTGGGGTTTTTTTCAAACATCTTTTTAGAGGGGAGGAAGTAATAAGGTTTACTTATTTACTTATGTTTTTTGATGGAGGTGCTGGGAATTGAACCCAGAACCTTGTGCTTGCTAAGCATGTGCTCTACTGCTTGAGCTATACCCTCCCCTCTGTCCCTGGGAAATTCTGGACTTTCCTCAATTTTCTGTTACAGGAATTCTCTCCAGACAGTCATTCACACTGAAGTGAAGACTTCTCGGCTTCCCCTAAAAGTTAGTGTATTTTAGGTGGCGTATTCTATTCCACTTCACTCCATATCCTTGCCAAAAGTTGTCAGGTGTTTAAATTTCGGCCATTTTAGTGGGTGGGTAGTGGCATCTCATTGTGGTTTTGATTTTCATTTCCTGGATGAATAAGGATATTGAGCTTATTTTCATATGCTTATTGGTCATTTGGGTATCTTCTTTTGTCGAGTGCCTGTTTCAGTCGTTAGCCAATTTATAAGAAAACAAATCAGCTTTAATGAGATAGAATTTACATATAATAAAATCCATTCATTTTAGGTGTAGAGTTTGATGAGCTTGACAAATATATACACTTATGTAACTGCCAACACACAAGATACAGAACATTTCCATCACCCTCAAAAGTCCACTCATGCCTACTTGGAGTCAGTGCCCACATCCACAGCCCCAGCCAAATGCGGATCTCCTTTCTGGCAGTATGGGTTAGTTTTACTTGCTCTAGAATTTTATATAAATAAAATTATATGGTATGCATGCTTTTGTGTCTGGCTTCTTTCATGGATCATAATGTTTTTGAGGTGCATCTCTGCTGTTGAGTGTATCAGTAATTCATTTCTTTTTATTGCTGAGCAGTTGTCTGCTGTATAGATGTTCCACAATTTGTGTATCATTTTATCTGTTGATGAACATTTAGGTCATTTCCAATTTTTTGCTATTATCAATAACAGCTGAATAGAACTATTATGAACATATGCATTGATATGTCTTTGTGTATACATATGTTTTCATTCTCTTGGGTAAATACCTGAATGGAATTGCTGCAATGATGTCATTTGGTAAGTGTACATTTAATTTTATAAGAAGCTCCAAGCTCTTTTCCAAAGTGATTGTAGCATTTTAAAGTCCAGTGAACAACATACAAGAATTTCAATTCCTCCACATCCTTGCCAACATTGGGTGTGGTCAGTCATTTTCATTTTAGCCATCCTATTATGCAGTGGTAAATTGTGGTTTAAACTTACTTATCCTACTTTTAGTTAAGTCTTTTACATTTTCCTTATAGGTATGTGATATTTAAAAAATATATACTCACATTTTGGATATGCATCCTCTATTACATATGTTACATATGTTTGAGTCAGTAGCTTGCCTTTTTACTTTCTAGATGGTGGCTTTTGACAAACAAGGGGTTTTCATTTTCATGAAGTACAGTTTACCTAATTCTTTTCTTTAGATATTAGCTTTTTATATCCTGTTTAACAAACCTTTGCCTACCTCAAAGTCATTATCATATTCTCCAGTGTTTTTCTTCTGCAAGCTTGATCATTTTACCTATCACATTTAGGTGTAAGATCCGTTTTGAATTCATATTCATGTACTGTATGAAGAAAGTATCAAGGTTCACTTTTTTTCCAAGTGGATATTCAGCACCATTTCTTGAAAGTTCCCACTGGACTTTAAAGACTATTTCAACATAAACTCTCAATATTGAGTCCATTTTTCGATTACAGCACTTAAATAAATGGAAGAGGTTGTTAGAAACTGTAATGTTCCTCTATTGATTAGTCATGGTGACACCCTGAAAGTTTAAGTTGTCTCTCCCTAGCTGGGTGGAGTGTGAGGGATTTTCCAACCAGTTACTGACAGTATAACTCAATTCTAATTGGTCTTGACCATCCCTAACTCTGATTCTCAATTCTAGGGAGAACCAGGTGCCTGGGTTCAGTCTCTCCGTAATTAGTGCACTCTTATGAGGGTTCCAGTTCCTCCACATCCTCATCAGCACTCAGTGTGGTCAGTCATGTTCATTATAGCCATTCTGGTATATAGTGGTAACTAATTATGGTTTAATTTTTTTTCGATTTTAAACTTTCACAGGAGTTTCACTGAGAACTATTCTCAAAGAAGATACCTATCTCTCCTGACCTCAGTGAATTCTTGTACATTAGTATTTAAGTCCCTAGACATTTGGTATTGTTTGATGCAATTCCTTGACCTCATGATATAGACTGCTTTTTTTTCTTATTTAAATAATACACAAGGCTAAAGAAATTGAATTAAAAATATTTACATTGAACAGCCCTCAATTCCTTTTGAATTCATAAATTGTTGAATTCAAAGAAATTGGGACTATTAATATTATTTCAGTCTTCAGTACTGGCACATAAAAAGGGAACTTCCTTTATGTGAACCAAAGATCCTCAATGTTGCCTTAGACCATTTATCATTCCTGAGGAGCTTCATAGAGCCCATAGACCAAGCCCTTGCATTATTCATGTTTATAGTAAAATTCTGTCTGTACTTTGTTTCTGACTTGCATTAATATTTATTATGTTTAATGAAAGCTAATTATCACCTCTTCAGAGCCCACTGAAAATAGCATCATTATAT
This sequence comes from Vicugna pacos, assembly GCF_048564905.1. Taxonomy (NCBI): domain Eukaryota; kingdom Metazoa; phylum Chordata; class Mammalia; order Artiodactyla; family Camelidae; genus Vicugna; species Vicugna pacos. The sequence goes on along the minus strand of NC_133000.1, from coordinate 10,377,584 downwards.
CCAGAATTTCAATGAGGCTTTTGGGCAGTAACTTGATGTACTTGCAGGTCTTCCATCAAAATATTATCCAGAGCTGGAAGTATAAAAACAGCTTGCATATTCAGTTGTCAGTTCCTGTGAGAGGTGTTCTTTGAAGGAAAGAGGCTTAGTAGAGCGGAAAAGTAAGGAAGTGCAAATGTGAAACTTACTCTGTAATTAAGATAGGAAACATTGCTTTGATCATTTAACAACTTAAAAAGTAGGCAATCAAGTTGTTTCTTCTCAATTCTGTAATAAGAATATATGAATAGTAAGCAACTTATAATGTTGTTGGAACCATAGTACTTATGGCTCAAAGACAAGAAATTTGATTATCTGCTTAATGTTGTGTGTCAACTTGACTGGGCCATGGAGTGTCCAGACATTTCACCAAATATTATTCTGGATTTGTCAGTGAGGGTGTTTCTGGGTGAGATTAACATTTGAATTGGTAGACTGAGTAAAACAGATTGCTCACCTTACTGTGGGGGGGGGGCCTCACCAAATCAGTTGAAGGTCTTAATTAACAAAATGGCTTACCTTGCCAGAGTAAGAGAGAATTCTTCCTGCCTGATGGTCCTTGAACTGGGACATTGGCTCTTTCTGGGTCTTGAAACTATTGGGCTTTGGACTAGAACTACACCATCAGGTCTCCTGGTTCTTGGAACTTCAAATTCAGACTGAAACTAAATCATTGTCTCTTCAGTTTGCTAACTCACCCTGCCAATCTTGGGAATTTCCAACCTCCATAATCATGTGAGCCAACTCCTTATAATGAATCTTTCATATATATATGTATACACCCACACACATATGTATGTGTATGTATATGTATATATGTATATGTATATATATTTATTTATTTATATTTATGTATTTCCTATTGGTTCTGTTTCTCTGGAAAACCCTTCTATCCAAAGAGGAAACATTTGAAATTTAAATTCAAACCTGAAAATATTTTTTCAAATACTTTTATTTGATGAAGAAGATTTAAAGGCAGACTCTCAAAGCCTTGCTCTTCCTGTAATTTAAGGCAAACAAGCAATGTTTACCTATTGGGCTTATCTATTCCACAGACACAGATTACACCTGTGGTCCTAGCACTTATCCTGCCAGTGTCTTTGCCCATAGAAGCTTCAGGGAAGAAAGTGGAAATAGATCAACCAGCCATAACCCATATCCATTCCTTTCTTGAAAAATAAATCAAGACATATGCCTTCCTGATGTGAAAGTTGGGGGTTTTTGCGTTGTCTCACTGCGCATAGCAAATACAGAATATTTCTATGTGTTCCTCATGCAACTAGGCTGGCAGCCACACACTTGAGTAGTAAAATAGGCTACACACTGTTCCATGAGCCTCAGGGTCTTCCACTCAATGGGGGAGGAAGCAGGACCCCCCAGTGTGACTTTGAATCTCAAGCCATGTCTATTTTTTTATTGAAGTATAGTTGATTTATATGTCTCCTATTTTTTTTTTAAATCAGAGTTCTCCTTTGGAGAATATGGGAGATGATGAGGTTAATAAAGTGGACACTTTGGATCCCATTTGCTTATTTGTTCTCTCGGGTGGTACATTATTGGTCAGAACCCTGGAAGGTAAGGACGGTGATGGGCACAATGAATCTCTTTTAAAAGCAGCAAAAACAAGCAAAACAGCCAAGAGTTAGATGTCTTTCTATATTGAAAATTTTGACCAGGATATTTGGGGATGCACCCAACTCCTTCTTATGCAGTCATCTTGGATTCTGACTGCTCTTGTGGTGGCCCAAGTCCAAGTCAAGTGGGTGCTGGTGAAAAATTCATCGCCTTGACAGAAAGTGTGGAGCAAGTGTGTGTGTGTCTGTGTGGGTGTCGTGTTGGAGGCTGAGATGGAGAAAAGGGGCAGAGAGCTCTTCTCTCCCTAGGAGTATCCAACAATTACAGGAGCTTTGCAGTTTCAAAAGCATTTTCACGTATGTTATAATGCAGTCTAATTTATTCCTCTTCTGTTCAGTCCTAATGAGTGTTGTCCTAGAATACGCTTCAAGAGATTTTTTTTAAAGCCATTTTTCTGAATTATCCGGGATTGGGATTGTTGGCCTATAAAGGTTCTTTGATATAAGCAAGTGAGAGATGAAGTGACAAATGATGAATCTGTAATGATGAATACAGGCACTGTTTTATTGGGGTTTAATCATTTCTGGTGGATAAAATGGCATGGTCTGCTGGTGATTTAGTAAACTGGAGGTCCTGTTGATTTAACATACAAAGTTATTTAGAACCACTGTTTTCTCTTGGCAAGTTATTATCTTTAGAGATTGATATTCTTTAATATTTACTTATTTATATTGTGAACCGTACTGAGCACCTTCAGGGTTGGGCTGAGGCATTGTGTGCACCTCAGGAAGACTAATAATTTGTTGCCTTTTAAAAACCTATATACCCTTGAAATATTTGATTAACACATTTCATGGAGCAGAAAGAAACTGCTTTTCTATCATAAAAGATATAGTAAATGTACAGAACATAACATTTTAACTTATTTGTAGTTATCTTTCAGCTCATAATTTTTCTTTTCACAGTTGAATAATAAGAGGCTAATATTTTCTGAGTTCTTAGTATATGCTGAGTACTGATTCATTTATCTTGAGAGGCATATTAAAAGTTTTCCATTTTAGGTATTAAAATGAATACCTCATCGCCAGTAAACAGCATTAGGTGAGGTACTGTTTAACTTCAGAATTCTGCTGAACACTGCCTACGTGAGTCAGTTGGAAGCGTGCTGGGCTGGTGGTATCACTTGCAGATATATATACAACTTGGTCAGCTGGGGAGGAGTATTTATTATTATTATTTCTACTGCATTATTACTAGTTCTACTACTACTATTTCTATTAATTATTATAGTTTCTATTATTCTGTCATCTACAGGGTGCTGTCTAGCTCGAGGGAATAAGACAAGTTATAACTCACCAAAAATACAAATTAACAGTCCCCATTTTAAAACACAGTGGTGTTTTGTCACCCTGGCAGTCTGCCCTACTCCAACGGTCTGCCTTAAAGTTAGCTCTGCACAAATTTAATATAGGAGAAAAATTTTTGGCTTTCTAGTCCCTAAGGAGACCTCTCATCATTCAAATGTCAAACAGAGGAATCAGTAAATCAAACCAAAGAACATAACTAACATTGAATTGGTGAATCATAACCTCTATATTGCAGACATAGGACAGTGACTTTGGTGTATCTAGTTATCTGGTGGTCAGAGCATATGATTATGAGAAGAGCCCTCTGGATGGATGAGCATCAGAGAAGAAAGGGAATCTTGATTGTGATTTGAAGTGAAAAGTGGTAAATGCTAATGGTGACTTGTCCATAAATTGTAAACCATCTCCAGCTGGCCCATTCCAGGTCCCCATGATGTTGTACTTCAGTGTTGACGAGTGCTGTGTGGAATAAGCCTGTGGCAGCATTTACCATGCCGAGAGCACAGCGCTGTCTGTTTAAACATAGGCGCTACAGGAAACAGTTTGCATTTATGCCCTGGCATAAATCAGTTATCCATCTGTTTCAGAAATCCCATTCAATTTCATAAACATTTGTTGAACACCTACTACAACCAGAGCAGAGAGGTCTGCCAGATGCCTTAGGCATGATAAATATGAGTAAGCCGCAGCCCTGGTCTGGCAGGGGAAATAAGACGTGTGCTGGAATAATCACAACACCAGACAGAATGAGAAGTCTGAGTAATCTCTGGAGAGCCATGGTCATGTAGGGACAGCCAGGAGGCTAGAATTAAATACGGTTCCTCCAGGAAGTGATAGGACTGAAATAATGGATTAGATGTGAGGGTGAGAGTGAGGAGTAAGGAGAAATATCCATGATACGGGAGAATGAGAGAAAAGGATTGCAGTTGAGAGTGGGCAGGACATAGAGTCCATAAAGGGAGTAGAGACTAGGAAACGAAGCTTGAGAGGCAAGTTCACGTACAAATTGTGGAAATCAGATTCCAAATCTTGGCTTCTGGACTTGAATTCAATCTAAGTTATGAAAATACATTTAATCCTGAATTGATGTGGGTTTGAAGTGTTCCAGTTTGAGAAATTGAATTTTTTGGCTTTTGGAGAGTTACCATAAAACTTGAGATGAATGTAAAGTGTGGTGAACAAGCTCTTAAATCTAATATTTATTGAGGTTTTTTTCTGCCTACAAATACTGAACTGAACATACTGAGTATTCTCCATGGTCACTAAATATTCCTTGACTTGGTTTAGAATGCCTGCAGATTTCAACACATGGATGCACCTTAATTTTAAAAATTCAGCTTCTTAATGTTTCATATTTATATTACTTCAAATTTTCAGCAACTATAGATAAATCTACAGTAAAATTCTAATGGTTAGTTTATCTTAAGGGCTTACAATGTGCCAGGCACTGTGGCAAATACTTCTTAAAAAATTGAGGTGAAATCCACGTAACAAAAAATGAACCATTTTAAAGTGAACAATTCAATGACATTTAGTGCATTCACAGTGTTGTACAACCACCATCTCTATCTACTTCCTGTAAAACAGTTCCAAAGTGTTTCACCACCCCTAAAGGAAACTGTGTTAATTAAGCCATTTACTCCTCATTCTTCCCTCCCTCCAGCTTCTGGACACCAATCTGCATTCTATTTATGGATTTACCTATTCTGGATTTTTCATGTAATGGAATCATACAGTATGATTCCACCTTCCTTGTCTGGCTTCTGTCACTTAGCATAGCGTTTTGAGGTTCACTTATGTCATAGCACCTATCAGTACTCCGTTTCTTTTTATGGCTAAGTAACGTTCCATTGTAGGAATATACCATGGTTTGTTTAGCCATTCATCTATTGATAAACATTTGGGATGTTTCCAGCTTTGGCTATTGCAAATAATGCTGTTATAAATATGAATGTATATATGTACTTGTTTTTTAACAGTTTTTATTGATTTATAATCATTTTACAATATTGTGTCAAATTTCACTGTAGAGCACAATTTTTCAGTTATACATGAAGGTGTATATAATTCATTGTCACATTTTTTTCTCTGTGAGCTACCATAAGATCTTGTATATATTTCCCTGTGCTATACAGTATAATCTTGTTTATCTATTCTACAATTTTGGAATCCCAGTCTGTCCCTTCCCACCCCCACTCCCTTGGCAACCACAAGTTTGTATTCTATGTTTATGAATCTGTTTCTGTTTTGTATTTCTGTTTTGTTTGTTTGTTTGTTAGATTCCACATATAAGCAATCTCATATGGTATTTTTCTTTCTCTTTCTGGCTTACTTCACTTAGAATGACATTCTCCAGGAACATCCGTGTTGCTACAAATGGCATTATGTTGTCGGTTTTTATGGCTGAGTAGTATTGTATAAATATACTACATCTTCTTTATCCAGTCATCTGTTGATGGACATTTAGGCTGTTTCCATTATATGTACTTGTTTTTAATTCTTTGAGGGTGTATACCTGGGAGGAGAGTTTCTGGGTTATACAGTAATTCTACATTTAGTTTTTAAAGGAAACTCCAAGCTGCTCTCCATAGCAGCTGAAACATTTTACATTCCTACTAGCAATGATTAGGGTTCCAATTTCTCCATATCCTTGATAACATTAATTTTCCTCTTTGTTTCATTATTGCCATCCTAGTGGGTGTGAAGTGGTATCTCTTGTGATTTTGTTTTGCATTGTCCTAATGACTAAATGATACTTTTCCTGTGCTTGGCCATTTGTATATCTTCTTTGGAGAAATGTCCATGTACCTCCATTGCCCATTTTTTAAGTTAGGTTATTTATCTATTACTGAGTTATGAGTTTTTTATATATATTCTGGATACTAGGCCTTATCAGTTATATGACTTGCAAATACTTTCTCAATTCTATAGGTTGTCTTTTAACTTTCTGGATAGTGTCCTTTGATGCACTAAAGTTTTAAAAATTCAATTTATCTATTTTTCTTTTATTGCTCACTTTTGCTTTTGAGATCATATCTAAGGAACCATTGCTAGACCCAAAGTAATGGAGATTTACTCCTTTGTCTTCTTCTGAGAGTATTATGATTTTAGCTCTTGTATTTTTGTTGTTGATCCATTTGAGTTAACTTTTGTATATAGTGTGAGGTAAGGATTTGTTTTCATGTGGATATCCAGTTGTCCCAGCACCCTTATTTGTTGAAGAGACTGTTGTTTCTCCATTGAATGGTCTCAGTACCCTTGTCAAAATTCAGTTTGACATAGATATATGGGTTATTTCTGGACCCTCAGTTCTAGTCTGTTGATCTGTATGTCTATCCTACACCAATACTACCTTGTTTTCATGACTAAGGCTTTGAAGTAGGTTTTGAAATAAGAAAATATGAGTTCTCCAAATTTGTTCTGCCTTTTAAAGAGTGTTTTGGGTATTCAGAGCCCCTTTCAAATCCATATGAATTTGAGGGTCAGCTTTTTCATATCTGTAAAAAAAAAGGCTGTTGGGATTTTGATAGAGATGGCACTGAATCTATAGATCTCTTTGGATACTGTTGCCATCCTAATGATATTAAGTCTTCCAATCCATGAATATGAGATGTCTCTCCATTTATTTAGCTCTTCTTTAATATATTTCAGTGATATTTTGTAGTTTTCAGTGAATATATTTCATCTCTTTGTTTGAATTTATTCCTAGGTACTTTATTCTTTTGGATATTATTGCAAATGGAACAGTTTCTTAATTTTCTTTTCAAATTATTCATTGCTAGTGTATAGAAACACAATTGATTATGTGTTGATCATGTAATCTGCGACTTTCCAGAAGTTATTAGCTCTAGTAGGTTTTTTTTTTGTGGATTCTCTGATATTTTCTCTGTATAGGATTATGTCATTTGTGAACAGAGATCATTTTACTTCTTCCTTTCCTATTTGGAAGCCTTGTGTTTATTTTTCTTGCTTAATTGCTCTGGATAGACCTTCAAGTTCAGTGTTGGATAGCAGTGGTGAAACCCGGGTATCCTTTTCTTGTTTATCATATTTTTCCTTCATTCTATTAAATGTGATGTATTATATTGATTGATTTTCTTCTGTTCAGGCACCCTGTACCAAGGACTTATAAGTAAATTATCACATTTAATCCTTACAACCACCTATGAGAGTTGAGTCATATTTTCTTTTTAGTATTTTTTAAAAGCATGATACGGTTAAATTACACTCCCAGTTTTTCAGAGTTTGTGGGCTGGGATCATTTATCTGATTTCAGAAGCTATGCTCTTAATCATTAATACCAGTCAAGGAATGTTTCCACACACGCATCTTTTATTCTTTCAAATACTATTTTTTATGTATCCACTCTGTGCCAGATACAACAATATGCACTGGGGATACAAAAATTAAAAAGATGAACAAATTTCTTACCTATGGGGTTTAGTCCCTCTGTTTTCTTCCCTCATACTGGCCCCTTTCTGGTCCCTCCAAGAAACCAATGATATGCTTTGTGTTACTATAGAGTTTGCATTTTCTCAAATTTTGTGTAAATTGAATCATACAGTACATATTTTTCCCCCTTTAACTAATAATTTCTTGAACTCATCATAACTATTTTGACATAATAACATTTATCCATGTTATTGCATAAATGAATAGCTAATTCCTTTTTCTTCCTAAGTAGTAGTCTGTTGTGTGGATAGCCTGTATTTTGTTTATGATTCATTTGTTGAAGGACATTTAGGTATCTTCAGTGTTTTGATGATTATGAATAAAACCGCTACAAAAATGTGTATAGGTCTTTGTGTGAATGTATGCTCTCATTTCCCTTGGTTAACACTTAGGAGTAGGATTGCTTGGGAAGTGTGACTTTAACCTTATAATATACTGTCCAGCTGGTTTACGAAGTAGCTGTGGTGTTTCACATTCTCATAGTGTATGAATGTTCCACTTGCTCCACGTGCTTGCCAGCACTTGTTAAGTCAACTTTTTTTTTTAATTTTAGCCATGCCACTAAGGGTGTCCTGGTATCTTGGGGCTTCTATTTGTATTTTCTAATGCTTAATGTTGTCAAGCATGTTTTTATGTGCTGATTTACCATCTGTATATCCTTTTTGGTGAAGTATCTGTTCAAAACTTTTTACCCACTTTAAAATTGAGTTTTTTTGTTTTCTTTATGTTAAGGTTTGGTGTTTTAAAATATATATTCTGGATATGCGTCTTTTTCAGGTATATATTTTACACATATTTTATCCCACTCTGTGGCTTGCTTTTTCCTTCTCTTCATATATATTTTGATAAGCAGAAGACTTCAATTTTAATAATATCAAATTTGTTGATTTGTAAAATTTTGTGTATTGTGCTTTTAGTATCATAGCTGAGAAACCCTAGCCTAAGCCAAGATGGCAAAGATTTTCTCTTATGTTTTCTTCTAAAACTTTTAGAGTTTGGCGTATTACATTTAAGTCTATGATCCATTTTTAGTTGAAAGCTATTCTTTCTCCACTGAAGCAGAGGTCTTTACACCTCTTGAAAATCAGTTATTCAAATATGTATGGGCCTCTTTCTGGACTCTGTATTCTGTTCATTTGATTTTTTTTTTCAGTCTAGCTTTATGTCAGCACCACACTGTTGTAATTATCACATCTTTATAATAGTCTTGAAATCAGGTAATTTAAACCCTACAACTTTCCTTTTTCAAAGATTCTTTGGTTATTTCAAGGTTCTTTGCATTTCATATGAATTTTAGAAATGACTTGTAAATTTTTATAAAACAGCTTGCAGGGATTTTGATGAGGGTTGCATTGAATCTATAGATGGGTTGAGGAGAATTGATATTTTACCAGAGTTGAGTCTTTTCACTCATGAACAAGACATTACTACTTATTTAGATCTTTAATTTCTCTCTTTAGTGTTTTATGTTTCTTAGTATGCAGATCATTCACATCCTCTTTTCAAATTTATCCTTCATTATTTCAAATACATTGATGCTATTATAAACGGTACTTTTAGTTTTAATATCTAATATTTTATTTCTAGTATATAGAAGTATAATTAATTTTGTACTTTGATCTCATATCCTGCAGCATTGCTAAACTCATTTGCTAGTTCTAGAAGCTTTTTGATCAGTTCCATTGGAATTTTATATAGGTGATTATTTTGGCTGCAAATAAACAGTTTTGCTTGTTCCTTTCCTACTGAGATGCTTTTCATTTTTTCATTCTTGCCTAATTATACTGGCCAGAACTTCCAGTACTATTTTAACTAGAAATGGTGAGAATGGCCATCTTTTTTCTGTTGTTCTTGATCTTAGCAAGAAAGTATTCTGTCTTTCACCATTTAGTGTGATGTTACTTGTATGTTTTTCTTTGATGACCGTTATCAGGGTCAGGAAGTTCAAGTCTGTTCCCAGTTTGCTGAGAGGATTGGATGTTGAATTTTGTCAAATGTCTTTCCTATGTCTATTAAAATGATCAGACGGGTTTATTTTGCTTCTTAGCTTGCTAATATGGTGAACTGTATCAATTGTTTTTGGACGATAAGTCAACCTTGCATGCCTGGCATAAACCCTAGTTGGCCATGGTGTTTATTTATTTTTATATTTTGTTGGATTTGATCTGTTAAAAATTTTTAAGAATGTTTGTATCTATGTCCGTGAAGGATATTGGTCTATAGTTTGCTTTTTCGGTAATGTCTTTATGCAGTTTTGGTATCAGAGTAATGCTGACCTCATACAATGAGTCGAGAATTATTCCATCCTCTTCAATTTTTTAAGATTGTAGAATTGATATTATTTCTTCCTTAAATGTTTAGTTGTAATTATCAGTGTTATCATATGGACCTGCAGTTTTCTTTATGAGTAGATTTTTTTAAAATATATTTTTATTGAAGTACAGTCAGTTTACAATGTTATGTCAATTTCTGGTGTACAGCACAATGCTTCAGTCACATAGGAACATACATACATTTGTTCTCATATTCTTTTTCACCATAGGTTACTACAAGATCTTGAATATAGTTCCCTGTGCTGTACAGTATAAACTTGTTTATCTATATTATATATATATTAGTTAGTATATGCATATCTTAAACTCCCAATGTGTCTGTTTCTGTTTTGTAAATAAGTTCATTTGTCTTTTTTTTTTTTTGATTCCACATAAAAGTGATATGGCATTTTTCTTTCTCTTTCTGGCTTACTTAGAATGACATTCTCCAGGTCCATCCATGTTGCTTCAAATGGCATTATTTTATTATTTTTTATGGCTGAGTAGTTTTCCATTGTATAAATATGCCACAACTTCTGTTGTTGATGCTATCTGGTGTGTTTTTCATTTTAGATGCTGTAGCTTAGATTTCTAGAAGTTCTGTGTGGGTCTTCTTTCTATATCTTCCATGTCTCTAATTCAGTTTTTGAACTTATGGAATGCAGTCATAGTAACTTTTTTTTTCCTGGAGAAGGTAAAGACAGGCTTCCCTGAAACTTAAAGAATGAGTAGGCCCTTGCTATGGGAGTGAGGTAGAAGGAATGGTAGAATGCAGGAAGAAAATCAGATTGCAGCCAGAACAAACAGCATTTGTGAAGGCTCTCAAGGAGGAAGGGGTTTAGAGTTTCAAGGAATATAGAAAAGGTCAGAATGGATGGCACAGAGTATGGTGAAGAGAGGGAGAGTGGTGAAAGATGTGCTTGAGACTAGTTAGGGCAGCAGATCGTGCAAAACCTTCTAGGCATGTGTCTTAGTCAGCGTAGGCTACATTATGCACTGATAACAAATATCCCCAACACCTCTGTGGCTCATACAACAAAGGGTTATTTCCTGCTAATGTCACATGTTCATAGGAAGATGACCTAGACCCTGCTCCAGATCGTCATTCAGGGACCAGGGCTGAAGGAACAACTTTTAACTGGGATGTCCCAGCCTTATGGCAGAAGAGAAAGAATCTTGGTGAGCTACCATACAGCTTTCAAAGCATCTGTCCAGTACGGCATATGCGTTTCCACTCACATTTTGTTTGTCAGTGGGATAGGAGGAGCAGCAAATATTTGGTAATAATTATACCATCTACCTCATAATACTAAGGATTTTAACCCTAATCTGAAGAACAATGGATGGAAAGCCAGCTTCAGAAGAATGTTAAGCACAACAGGGATGGTATTCCATCTGATAAGATCAGTTATTTTTAGAAAAAAATCAAAAGTAATTTGGAGTCAAGGTCAAGAGAAATAAGATAGATGATCATACTCAGTAACATGTTTGGGTCAAAAAAACAGGATAAAAAATGTATTAAAGTAATAAAACCGATTTTTCTGTGAGATTTATGTAAAGCTATGATAACTTAATTTTAATGTTTTAACTGCCCAGCATCACTAAAAGGAGTGACAGTTATTTGCATATGTAGCCTCTGATGTTTGTTATTTTAAAAAAAGTTATTAGTTTATAATAGTATCTTGATCACTGTACTCTGATGATTACTTTTACAGACTTAGAAATAGAAAACTAAATTTTACACTGCAATTACGTTGAATGTTATTTAATCTTTCTTTGCAGTATAAACAATCGTGGGTTTCAGAGAGTGAGTGTTTTTGTCCTGGTGCCTCAAGAGAAGGGACAGATAAGGACCAAAAGAGCTGAGCCAACCCTAGGACACAACTAGCTGTGAGCCTTTGAAGCCCAAATTCCTCCTCGTTCTAGGGTTTGAAAGAACGCCAGGCCTTGGGGGAGGAGAGTGTTACCCTTGATGGGGATGGCATCTGTGACCGTGAAGTCAGGGGAAAAGGAAATCCATATCTGATACGTGTTTCTCTTTGAGGAAGTAAGTCTCTCACCTTTCAGTGACCATCTGTACTCCGGGTGCAGGGCCATATTCTAGCTGAGGAGGTTGCACTGGAAGCAGGAGGCATCCTCCTGTAACTCCAAGGCTAGGTCCAGTGTCCAGACACTCAGTTTATATCTCTGCTGTAACACTTGCCAGATAACTGAAATGATCTGTAAGTGTGACTTACTTCTCATAGACTATAAATTTCTTAAGGGCAAGAGTAGTGTTTTATCCAGTTTTGTATTCACCACCTAGCCTAGCGCCTGGCAGACACTCAACCAAACAGATGTAGGAAGAGAAGGCCATTGATCCAACCATTTATTCCCCTGAGCAAGCTTGGCAGTGGATGCATCAGAAGAGAGAGATTTTCAGACTCTTTTCTGATAATGTCCGGGAAGACCTCCAGACGGATGCACAGCAGGAAGGAGGCAGAGGGCCAGGAGGCATGTTGGCAGGAAGGTACATCCAGAGACCCACCTGAGAGAAGCTCCTGCCAGATGAATAGGCAGAAGAACCCACAGGACAGACCCACAGACGACAGCAGGAAAGCTTGAGCCAAAACTGAGAGGATGTTAGGAACCTTGGGAGAAAGGCATCAGACTTTGCCATTGTTTATGGCTTGATGTTAGATGTCTTTCAAACATTGTCATTAGCAAGTTTGCAAGAAGGGCCCTGGGCTCTCCAGAAGCTGGATTCTGCAGATTTTTAGATGGAAATTGGAACCAAGAAAATTATGACACCCCTCCTCCTCAGATGACCCCGAGCTGTTTATTGGGTGGCATTGTATCTTACTCAAAGTCTTCTCCAACATGAAGTGAAAGAAGCAAAGTCTGTATGTCTGTCCATCTGTTCATATGAAATGTGGCCTGGAATTAGGACAGATTCACCCCCAGTTTCCTATGTCTTATATAGTTACAAGGCTATGTCCTAATTAGTTCGTACATATACTCAATATTAACTTTACTGATAACTTATCTTTTGTCTGTTTCATAAAAGTGAAAGAGCTAATCAGATATATGTTTCTGGGGAAACAAGAGTTCTGCTGGTCTTAGAGCCTGGAGACTGTGAGCTGTAGAGAATTTCATTCTTTCTGTGGTTCCTCCTTGGAGTGGTGACCACCCAGGACTTGGCTTCTAGTTTGTAGATTCAGTATCTCCTAGCTGGTTCTGTACTGTGACTCAAACTACCAGGCAGGTAATTGTGTATTTAATAGATTTTAGGCAAACTGTGATCCTGCGGGTAAAGAACCATGGGAAACTTGGGTCAAACAGAGCTAAGCAAGGACATTTCCAGTGGGCCTCCTTAGAACCTCTACTCTGAATCCACTCTGGGGAGTGGGTATACAGCATTTCCCAACTTATGTGACCTCAGAATTCTCTCCTTGCAGATATCTCATAGGAAGGATGCCCTGCATAGTCCACTGTGTAATTTCCTAGAAAGCAGGAACCAGGAACTTCAAGTCAGTTACTCTAATATGAGCCCAGCTCTGCCACTGGGAGTAACCCAGGCCACTGAGACCATGATTATGGCAGAGACCTTGGGTTATTACTGTAGATGAATTTCGGTGAATAACTGGACCTCTCTGTGGCTCAGTTTATCTTCTTGAAACATAAAAAAGTTAAATGTGTCTGGACAGTATCTAAAGTCCCATCTAGTTCTCTGATACTCCATGCTGTCCTTTGGCAGGAAGACATTGTCAAAACAGTAGCATTTTTGTATCTCAAAGACAGCACATAAGGAAATCCAGGCTTCCTTATTGCTATAGCAATTTCTGTGATCACTTCACTCCTTGGGTCCCCCACCTCCATTCCAAGAAGCCAGCTTGGGGTTTTGCTCAGTCTTGCTTATAGGATAAAGTCCAAACTTGGGCTCTTACAGTTGGTTCTGCCCTATTATTATAACCATCTTCCCAACCACTCACTCTCTCTACATTTTACGGTAAACTATTCACCTGTTTCTTCTTGAAATAATCTTTTCTTTCTCTTTTGCCTCTGGTAACCCCTACTTATCCTTCCAAATGTCACATCATCTATGACTCCTACCCTGGCTTTCCTAGGAGGCATCACAGTGGCCTCAGCCACCACCACATTGTGAGCATTTTCATGGTGTATACAAATTCTTAGTACTTACATTATCCTTGCCTAGACAGAGATAGGCCCTTGATCAATGTTTGTTGGATCAAGTTGAGCAATGGTATGGATTTATGGCTCCCTGTTGATGATGAATGAACAAAAGATGTTTCTGACCCCATAGTGTCTGATGCTGGGACCTGATTTTAGGACATGAGCATCTACAGTGAAGGGTCACATGCTAACAATGGGACAGGCAGAGGGTAATTTGTCATATTCCAGTCTGGAATTTGGATACTGAGTCAAGGAGCAAAGATTCTGAAAGCAGCAGGGGCTAATTAATGAAAGTCATGGTGGCCTGAGCATGGCAGAGCAGGACTAATACTCTGCTTTATTGGTTGTGGTTACAGTTTCCAAAGCTGCTGGAACCACCTGCCTGTTTCCAAACATTGTTCTGTGTCCTCCTCGCTATGAACTTCTATTCTATGAACTCCTGATAAATTTAAGCCTGACCAGGGTCTGATTCTGTTGCCACCACAGAATCCTAACAGATGCAAGGAGGCAGGAGGAAGTAGAGTGGGACATTCACAATTAGAATGAGGAAGGTCCTGGATCTGCTTATGAAACTGAGGGTTCAAATCTAAGGGCAGTGGAGAGATCCCCATTTTTAAAAAGCATAGGGTATCTGTAGTTATTAACAAAAATTTGTCATTACGTATTTTTTCAAATAATGGGTACTAAAGAGTTTGACTGCAGTTCCCTGGAGGATTGCAAAACTTCTTTGACATAAAGAAGAGATTCTTACCTTGAGTTAAAAAAAACAATTTGTATTAAACAAAAAAGCATAATTCATAAAGAAGAAAAATAAATAAATTGGACTTTATCAAAATTAAAACCTTTTGCTCTGGAAAGGATACTTTTAATAGAATAAAAAAAAGCTCCAGACCAGGAGGAAAATATTTGCTGATCACATATCTCACAGAGACGTATCTGGAATATATAAAGAACCCTCAAAATTCAGCAATTAGAAAACAAACAATCCGGTAGAAGAATAGACAAAGGTCTGAACAGATATTTCACCACAGAAGATACACAGATGGAAATAAATGCGTGGATAAATGCTAACAGCAATAGTCATAGGGAAATACAACTAAAATCATAATGAGATACTACTACACTCCTACTAGAAAGTATAAAGGAACTAACAAGAACAAGTACTAGCAAGCATGCAGAGCAACCAGAATTCGCATCTGCAGAATTGTACAGTTACCTTGGAAGACAGTTGGGTGGGCAGTTTCTTATACAGTTGAACATACACTTATCAAGTGACCCAGGAATCCTTACTCCTCAGTATTTACCTGAAGGAAATGAAAACTTGCATTCACAGAAAAACCCATATGTGAATATTTATAACCAGCTTTACTCATAACTACCCCCAAACTAAAAACAACCCAAATTTCCACCAGCAGGTGAACAGAAAATCAAATTGTGGTGTGTGTATATATATATATATGTATATATGAATACTACTTAGCAATAACAAGATATAAAATATTTATGTACATAACAGCGTGGATGAAACTCAAATGCGTTTTGTTAAGTGGTTGACTCTGGATCCGAAAGGCTACATACTGTTTGATTCCCTTTACTCGACATCTTGGAAAAGACAAAAAAAAAAAAAAATAGAGAGAGAGACAGAAAACTGATCAATTGTTGCCAGGTATTGGAGGAGTGGGGAGTAAGGAGGGTTGGCTACTTAGGGGCAGCAAAGGGAATTTTCAGAGGTGCTGAAATTGGTCTGTATCATGATGGATCCATGACTCTATGTTACTAAAAACCCATAGAATTCTACACCACAAAGAGTAAATTTTACTATGTGAAAATTTTTTAAATTAATTTTTAAAAAAGATCCTTGTTTCTGAAGACTAATGGTATTTTTGGAGGGTGAGGAAGGCTGATTCTTGTCAAAACAGTAAAAATTAAGAGAAACAAGTTACGAAATTTAGATTATGCTTATTTTATTTAATTATTAATAAAAATACACAGAACAGAATTCATGAAACTTATGGACTTTTTGTATACCATAATTGAATAAAATGCTATCGCTTTTTACAGAGTTCCCAGTTTTTTTTAAACCCTAAAAGAACACATGTTTCATTAAGTATCATTTTCATGGTTGATCAGAAAAGCCCTAATTTCTTCCCTGTGGATCCCAAACAAAATCCTCTCTTGGTTAAATGTAGTATTCAAGACAAAATATTTGAAGTTCTGTTTACTTGATCTTTTCACTTGGTTTTCTTTTCTTGTAAAGATTTTTCAAATCAAAGAACAAGTCTAAAGTTTGCATCAGTTGGATGGGTCATTTTATTGGGATTTCACTGAAGTGAAGCTGTTGCACTTTCTTTGGAATGAAAGTCTTTCTTCATGGTAAAAGCTTATTGATCAGAGCACCCCATCTCCAACGATTTTCTGAGGGAAAAATCATCTTGCTTTAAAACAAAGTTAAAATCAATGTCTTCAAAGATGGACATGCCAGTGAGCATTTGAGGATTGATTAAAACTTTGATCCCTTTTGCATTAGTGAACAAATGTTGTGTTTTTAAATCCATGAAAGAAAAATTACTTCTTTAATGCAACATGAACTCTCCCAATAAAATTCTTAGGGTGAAACCGAAGCAATGGACTAGTGAGTTTCCAAATTAGTAAGCAATTCTGCTTAATGAGGACACACATTAGGAATGCTGTTTCTGCTCAGGGTCACTCAGGACCCTGCAGCTCTCCAATGTATTTCATCTCAGCCCTTGAACACGTCGCAGAGCCAGCACGGTGTATATTCTTTCGTGTCTCAGGCTTTACGTGCCACTGGAGTTAGAGCAGCATCTACTTTTTAGCAAATGCGACGTTCCTTCTCAGTATCACCATTTCTGTCCCAGGAGAAACAGTACTGCTGGATCTAAGCTGAGAACCAAATTATTCTATAAGACAGGCTCAGGTAATTTAGGAAAAATAATTTATTCAGTCAAGTTTTCTGTTTGTGTCACTAGAACATCGTACAGAGTTTTGACAACTACATTTTTTTTTTTTCAGCTGCTTGGGTACTTTTTGACTTTGGGTGTATAAAGTGGTTTCCCCAAAGCTCTAATTTGCTACCAAAACAAGGAACTTACCTTGTTGAAATTATGTCCCTGGTTGAGGGGTCAAAATAGTAAAGCAAGAGGGGAAAGTGGGCTAGAGGTTGTCCCCACCACTGAGAACCCAAGCAAGGACTCTCAGGAGGCGATGATTAGGTCGTACCTTAAACAGTGATCAAAACCAGTGGAGCAGACAGTGTGACACCAAGGAGTAAAGAGTTCACCTGCAGTTCTGCTGCGCTCCTCAAAACACCAACAGATAAGTGTTTAATAAATGCTTGTTGACATGAGTCTGTACAGCCTATTTCCTCGTAGTCTGTGCTTTTTAGAGATAATCACAGTAGCTAACATTTATTGCTTGCCTGTTCTGTGATAGGCACTTCTAGTGCTTCACAGGAATTTCCTCATCTAATACTCTCATCAACACCTGAGATTATTATTTTTATTGTTATTCCCCTTTTAAAGATGAGAAAATGTTCCCTAAGAGATTAAATAATGTCCCCAAGATTAAAACATTGGTGTGTGTTGGTGACAGTGTAAAAATTCTGGAAATCCAGAACCTGTCCCTGGGGCCACCACACTACACTGTCACAGTGAACAGCGTAAATGAAAAGAGATTGATAGATTAAAGAAAGAAGGTGAAGGAGAAGATGATGTTAATTTTAATGAACGAGAGAATGTGAGAAAAAGGGTAAATACAATGACAGAGAATTTGCTTTTAAGCTTGGCAATTTGTGTCCTGTTGCAACTTGGTTTAAGAAAGCCACTAATGATAGCCATTGCTCAGTAGACTCTCCTGAGCAGAAGTTATTAGTCTTCTCTGATCTTTTCATCTATACTCACTAGGGCGTGATGAAGAGCCCCCTTGAGCCCAAACCAGCAAGGCTGAGGTCATGTTCCACAGCTGGTCCAAGAAGCAGCTTCCAAGATGATGGCTTCCTTTACCTTGTAGGTGACTCCTACACTCCGTATCTGACTTCTGGTTACTGTGGGTCTGCTCACTGGTTACCGTGGCACCACGGAAACTCTTGCCAGCGTGTTCAGTGCTTCTCCATCAGGAAACACACCTCTGATTGGGAGGGAGCATTCACTGTCCCCAGAAGGCAGCAGCTGCCAGGAGCTCTGATTTCCACACCCCTTCCTTGAATCTTCCTGGCAGCCCCAATCTGAGAGATTCTTACCCTGAGGTCAGGCTGTTGGCACTTCATCCTCAGAGCATTTGAGGACTAAAAAGAGAGCAGGCTAACTTCAGATCCCCAGATATAGAGAGCTGGTTCAGGCACGGATTTGTACGCACTGAGGGAAACAAGGAATCTTGAGCCCAGGAGTCTCAACACGACTTCCATCAGCTCAGGGAAAACAGAGAAGCCACAAAGCCAAGCCCCGCCTGTCCCTGCAGACCCTGCCAGGTCAGTTCAGGACAAGCTCACCAGTTCTGTTTGCTCCAAACAAGTGGTTCCCAGACTTTCAATTTCACAGACTGCTAAAGTGAGCAAAAATACGATGGGACCAATCTCGTGCCACCTGTTTATTCTGCCCGGTCTGGACACTAAAACAAGCAAGAAGACAAACGTCTATCTGCTATTTGCCTTCATATCATAAGAAGAAGGATGTTTTCATAGCAAAAAAAAAAGGGGGGGGAATTAAGCTAAAGGATATCTTTTAAAATTTGTTTTATTTGTGTATTTATTTTCTATTGAAGTATAGTCAGTTTACAATGTTGTATCAGTTTCTGGTGCACAGCGTGATGTTTCAGTCATACATATACATGCATATATTCCTTTCCATATCATTTTTCATTATAGGTTACTGCAGGATAATGAATACGGTTCCCTGTTCTATGTAGTAGAAACTTGTTGTTTATCTGGTTTTGTGAGGATTTCTTCGTATTTCTGATGTAAGAGATATTCTGCCAAAGTTCAGTAGGTATTCTGTGTCATTTGTTCCATAGGTAGATGTGGTTTGTGCTGTATTCATGGGAGAGGGTGAGAACCACGTCTTTCTTCTCTGCCATCTTGGCCCAGCTCCCTAAAGGATATCTTGATAATAGAGTGTTATTAAGTCAAAGGACATACTTGGCAGTCCTTTCTGTCCTGTATTCATGAACAATACATTTTCTTTATTTTCTTATTTTTACCACAGCACAGCTCTTGAGAACCACTGCTCTAAACCACTCAAATCCGCCACTGTTTCAGAATCTTGGGAGATCACAGAAAATTATGTCGGGGCCACTTCACATGGGATGGAGATCTCCATGCAGTGGCCTGAGTCTCTGTAGCACAAAGAGCCTAACAGACCTGGGGGTGAGTCCCAGCGCCGCACACAGAAAATTACTGTGTGAACTTTGGCACGTGATGCAACCTCCCTGAACCTCAGTGTCCTCATCTGTGAAGGAGGGTGGATAATACCCTAGAGGAAGGCGAGGGGGTGAATGAAGGCACCTAGCCCCCTGCCTGGCTCCCTCTAAGCTTCCCCCCTCTCTGACCCAGTGCGCCCTTCCCGCCTGTAGCGGCTCACCTCCCCTGACACATCTCAGGACTGTGATCTCCTACACCTCAATAGGTATTTCTGGAACAAACAAAAGAGTGAACAAAAGCCTGAGGAGAGAGGGAGACACTCCAGACCAGAACCTATGGGAATCAATCTCCCTGACATATGGCCCCAAACCCTCTTTATTGCCTTTGGTGACAGTATTTTAAGAGGAGGTTTGTTTCCTCTTTGGCCTCCATGAAGTGAATCCGCCAGCCGTTAAAATTTCCTCCTGGGTGTCTGTTCACTCTCTGCACCAGCAGGCTGATCTCAGTGGTGGTTTGACCCTTGACTGGGCCCGCCACTGTTCTCTCTCATTCATTTCTCGCTGTGCTTCCTACCAGCTGCGCTTATAATGACTCGCTGGTATTACTCCACTACATTCTTGCCTCTCTCTCCGCTGTGGCTCTCACTTGGCAAAATCCTGACCGTTATTAAGTACAACCCTCTATCAACTCTGAATCTTCATCTGCATAAATGAATGCTTCTGGAAAACACACCCAGCCATATTTGTGGTCTCACTTGAAATTCATGGTGAGCCCTAGTGCTGCTTAGAGATGCTCTGACATTTCCCTGGTCCAGTCCCTCACCTTCTGCCCTAGACACGCGTCTCACGCCTAGCCCATCCCATTCCCTCTGTCACTGTCCTGGCAACCTCACACCTTCCCTTCTCTCCCCTGACCTCCAAACTTCCCCCTGCCCCATCCTCACTCTCAGGTGGAGACTCTGCTTTCCATTTCACAGAGCAAGCAGAGGAGACCAGAAGACCACATCCACATGCTCCTACCACTCCCTCTGCTTTTCTGGGCCAGTGGCCAGGTTATTTGTCTGTCCTCCTGCTCTGGTGGATGAACTGTCCTTCAGCAAACAGACTAGGCTCCAGGTAAACAAAGTTAAAAGTCATGGCCCCTGACCCCATGGAGCATATGATCTAATGGGGAGATGGACAAGTCAATAAAAAGTGGTAAGATTGATGGTTCCTGAAGGAGCGATCTAAACAGCAGATGGAGCCCCAGAGAAGGAGCATTGGGTCTGCCTAGATGGAGCATCAGGGCGACATCTGCGTTTGAGTTGACCTGAAGGAAAAGCAGCCAGGGGAAGTGGGGGAAGCTCTATCAGAAGAAAGCCTGACTAAAACCACTCAGCCATAGACATGGCCTGCCACTAGTGATCAGGTGGTTAAAGAATAATAAACCACCCAGACATTGCTGGCTTTGTGACTCTGAAATCATCAACTGATGACAGTTGATGGCAAACATCACCCCATGGCACCGACCATGCCTTCTGATTGCTTATACCCACCATGGAGCCTGGCAATGGTAGCGAATCAGCCTGAAGATGGCAAAGATTGAGCATTAAATCAAAAATAGGTGTGGACAAAACAAATGATATCTGGATTCTAGTTGCTGTCCTGGCATTTACCAAATGAAGCTCTGAACACTTATCCTCTCTCTGTACTTCAGTTGCTTTGTCTGTAAAACAGACGGTTTAGATTATGGTATTTCTGAGGTCCTTCCAAGCTTTAAAACTGAATGATCAGAGAATACATCTGTTATGGACTGTGTCCCCACAAAATTCATATGTTGAAACCTAATGCCCAATGTAGGAGTTTAAAAAAACTCTCTCTGATTATCAGGAGGTGGTACTTTGTGAGGAGATTAGGTTGAGATGAGGTCATGAGGGCAGGGACTTCACAAATGAGACTGGTGCCCTTGTAGGTGTCATAAGAGAACTTGCTGATCTCTTTTCTCCACCAGGTGAGGATGCAGTGAGAAACTGGCTATCTATGAACCAGGAGGCAGGCTCTCACCAGATATGTCTGCTGGCACCTTGATCTTGGACATCCCAGCCTCTAGAACTGTGAGAAATAAGTTTTTGTTGTTTAAGCCACTCAGTCCATAGTATTTTATTAATAGCAGCCTGAACAAAGACAATATCATATTTTTTAATTTATAGGAAAAAAAGGAAAAGAAGTCCTTTGAGTTAGCGAGTTGAGACTTGGACTTCTAATCTCAGTGAAAGCACTGTGGGGTGGTGTGGGGCTCTGGGAGTGACCAGAAAATGCATTTAAGCTCCTTGTTTTAAGGTGCTGCATCATCCTCTGAGAACATTTCTGATGTGCTCTTTTAAAGTCTTATGAGAACTTTGAATATACTGCTGGCAGATTTCTGCCCGCTCCATTGATGAGGAAATGACAGGAAAGTGTTTGTGTTGTGTGGATGACTTCCAGTGCCCCATCAATATCTGGCTTTAAGGTTGAGTCAATACCAGTTTGCTTTCCCCCAGTGAATGTCTCGAAATTCTCGTTGCCAAGAACAATGGCCAATCTTTATTAATTAGCCTTTATTCCCTCCTAAAAATGCCTTCAGTCACATCCTACGCTTGATGCCAATTTCTAGGGCCTTGTCCATCACGCTTACTCATTTTAATAACTTCCTATGATGCTATCAGCTTATCCATTTGTACTTAGGACTGGGAGCTGCTCTTAGGTCCCAGTGAGTGACAACACTCATAAACTTTCTTCTTGCTGGACTCTCGGAAAACTGACCCTTCTTTATTTTGTTTCTGCAGAAAAGATAGCAACCGGAATTTTGTTTCAACCCTCCCTCAACCAAAATCCATATCCTCAATATTTTCAGGAATAAAATTAGCCCTAGCTGAGACAGAAAGTGATTTGTCCTTTTCTCCTGAAGTTAATACCCTGCAGAGAGTTATGGGGTGTGATCCTTAAAAGAACAACCCACTAGACCAAGGAAAAATTCATTTAGTAACTCACATTAGTTGGGTATTTAGTATGTTGCATCCTGATCTAATTGTTTATGTGTAGATAGATAGATAGATAGATAGATAGATAGATAGATAGATAGATATAAACCCATCTGGCTCTCACAATACCCTGTGAAGTAAATAATATTATTATTACTGTTCCATTTTACAGATAAGGCTAAGCAAGGCTAAGTTTATAATCAGTATATGGCAGAGCCAGGGTTCACATGGAGACTGCCTGGCTCTGGAGCTCACACTCTAAACACTAGACTGTACTGTCTCTCAAGTAACTCCTGAGTGTGTGTTTCCATATACTTGCCTTTAATAACACTCATCACGCTTTCATTACTGGTTCAGTTTCTGCCTTCCTCTAGACTGTGAGCTCTGTGAGGATGGGGCCTGTGTGCTTCACCCACTACTTTATCTTCATAACTAACACCATGTCTGGCATATAGCAAGTAGTCTGTAAATATTTGTTGAGTGGAGCGGAAAGTGGCTTCTTTGCCAAATTCTGAGCAAATGTATGAAAAATAGTTGCTCAGTTCAGGGTTGAGCAGCCGACTGAGGCCATCTCTGAGGCTCCCTGACTTGTTCATCATCATTATATTCACAGAACTATTCCCAAAGGCCTTCATCTTCCCCTATCCATCCTGCACTCACATTTTTTTACTTTAAAAACCCTGAAATTCCTCGTTCTACAAAGCACAGCCCACTGGTCTCCAGCCTTTCTCCGGGAGCCAGGAGACAAACATGGATGCAGGGACTCCTGCCTTCATCCTTCTCACCCAGCTGGCTTCCTTCTCCCTCCCAGGGCCAGCCCGGCCACAGGAATCAGTTTCAGGAAGGTCTCCCAGCTTTCTTGCAAATCTTCTTTGGTGCGGATTCACACTCCTGGGGGCCCTTAAAAGCAAAGACCTCAGTATTGAGGGCTAATCAGCAGGAATGCTCTGAGTCCACTTGAATCCCTGGAGTCTCCTGGCTCGAGGAAGCAGACCAGTCTCAGAGGGGTGGTAACCTAGCAACAGCTCAGTCCTTCCAGACCTCCTACAGCACATCACCTTCTCTTTGGAGTTATCTGACCCCATTTCTACCCCAGCCGGAGAAGGGTTGAAGTGATAGTGAGACTGGAGATGGCCCTGAGTATGAGCGTGCATGCGCACACACACACACAAGTGTGCACACACACACACACGCAAGCGTGCAAGGGGATGGACCACAAAAAAGAGGTGAGAACTCTGCCCGCTAAGCCTGCTTTACCATCTCTCCACTGAGACCCGATGGTGACTCTGAGGACTAAAAGTGAGCTGCGTGTTGCTTCAGAGCATCCAAGGAGAGCCAGCCCCATGTGGCACCATCATCTTCGTAGCAGCATCTTCGTAACAGCAGCAACAACTAAGAATCTATCTTAGAACAGCGACCATTTCTAAGAATAGCCGCTGTTTACTGAGTACCTGTTATGTGCTAGGCATAGTGCCAAGCACCTTACAAACATTATTTTATTAAATTGGAAGGTGTTACTTTTTACAAATGATAAAACTGAGGCTCTGCGCAGCCAGGGAATCTGCCCGGAGTCACACAGTTGGTGAGTGGTTCTGATGCTGGCTCCACCAACGACCAACAGCACAACCTAAATAGGCCTTGGTCTCCTCACCTCTCAAAGAGGGGAAGGAAGCCAGCGTTGCCTGTTTCCATGAGGTCAAAGAGAACAGTGATGTGAAAATGTTTTGAAAAGCACTGAGTGGGTGATTTAAGATGATACCAGAGGAGTACTTTCCCTCGTGTATGCCGTAAAAACTTGGGAGAAAATGTCTCACTTTGATTTATCTGCACCCTCAGAGGTAGGACAGAACAAGCTCTCAGTAGGTCTGCACTGCGTGAGCGGATTAAGATATACACGAGAAAGGAACTCTTAGATCCGGTGGTGGTTACCGTCCCCTCCCAGTACAAATTCAAACTATTTTGCATGAACAGTTTTCCTTTAAAATGGTTTTAATCACTTTCCTCCAATCGCTTCTCCTCACTTTCCTGGGAAGTGTCGGGCGGGGCCTCTACCTCCCCTCTGAGAAAACCTTATCACCCATAGATAAGTTTAAGAGGCTGTCTTTCTGTTTCCTTGGCAAGAGGGGTTTGCTCATGTGGAAATGAGCAGAGGTAGAAAGAGCAAGTATTTTGTTTGCTAGGAACCAGAAGCGGATGAGAACACCAACAGTTTTTAATGTGAGATTTTAATTAAGGCCATAGTCTCACTTTGACAAGATTGCTTTTGTGATTCATACATACATTTATGCATATATATCCACATAGGCATATATAGTCATATAAATAGATGGACAGACAGACATTTGTGTGTATTGCTTTTAAACGCCAATCAGGACAGTTGTGCATGGGGCCAGGAGAACCCCTAAACCTGGACTCATGGGGGATATGGAAAAAGAAGGCAAAGCAGCACTGCGTCAGGTCCCGCCAAGGGCCCCCCTGCTCTCTCTCTGGTGGGCGGCAGCGGGAAGCCCTGCAGCAGGCCACAGCTGGAGCCGCCTCGGGGATGTGCCGCCGCCACCCACCAATTGTGTGGGGACCTCGGTTCCACTGGCGGCCAGCGTGATCCATGCCATTATTTGGCAAATGAAGCCCTGGGTGGAAATCAGCCAGTTTAACTGAAGTGGTGCTCTGTGTATGCTTTTCCCACTGACTCTCTGTAAAATAGTTCTTCACGCCTTTTATTGCCTTGTTGTTAATCTGATATGGGGGTGGGCGGTGGGTACTGCTTGATGTAAGCAGTCAGTTCCCAAGGAAGGAAGCATTTTCGTGGGTAACTGAAAACCAGAGCTAATCTTCCCAGCTGGTTGGGGTGGAGGAGGGGTGCTGGGCGGACAAGCACATACCCCTGACCTCAGGCTGAGCCAGCAGACGGGTGGGAAAGCGTGACCCTCACCATCTGGGTAATCCATGTGTGCTAAGTCGGTGGTTAACTGTACCCACTCTTTGCAAAACAGCGTATGTCACAGTCACCCAATATCTTCCATGACCAAAACCTGTTAGAATTTGTAAACAGCCTGGAAGAACAATGAGAAAACTCTTAATTGGGGTCTGTTTGTGCTTCCCTTGTGAAAACAACTGATGCGTTGAAGGTCTCGTGACTTGTTTACAGTCTCAGGCACATGTAAGTACTGTCCCGGGCAGGGCCTCCCCGAAGGACAAGGATCAGCATTTCAGAATAATTGAGGATGGTTTTATATGTCGTAACCCTTGTTGTCCTAGTTCTATTCGCAAGGAACAGTTTATATAAAAACAGATGAACAAATAAAACTACTGGGAGATGATTAGCTTTGAAGCATGAAGTGTATGCCATCTTGGTTTCATACACAGGGTAATTGCTTTCCACTGTCCCCGTGGAAATGGACCTAAGGGTAGAACAATTGCTGGAGTATCTGGTGAGATAATGTATATGAAAGCACATTGCCAGCTGTCAAATCATATGCAAGGGGGTGTGGTTTATTTACGGTAATAATAGAAACTACCCTCCATATTCCGTCCTGCGTGTCTCCTCTCTCTGTGATTGCATGCCCTTTACTTACAGCACAAATGCAGACATGCAGGGATCCCCCGATTATGGGAGGGAAGCGCTTCTTGTGCCTGTCACTTTTCTCTCTCTGGCCCCCATCATTCTGTAAGGTTCTCCCCTCCACGAGTACATAGGATTCATTAGCTTTTTCTGGCAGCTCAGAAGTCCTATCCCTATTGTGGACCCTCCACACCTACTCTGTCCCATCCTTCTGCACAATCTATACCTTAGTTATCATAGCTTTTCTAGGGGGACCCTTAGTTTTTTGTGTTCTTGCTCACCAGTGGGAAGACCAGATTGTAGACACAGAAAACATAGTTGTATTTTCCCTGCACATCTAGTTTGTGGCAGAGTTCAGTTTAAAGTCCTGTTGCACATTGGATAGTGGAGGAGGACAGGGCGACAACAGGCTCCTGCCAGGCATGAGACAGAAGAGTTTCTTGACTTTCCTGGGATTATTGACTGCTTAGGTGTTAGGCTCATTGGTGACCTGACTCTCATCCTCTAACTTTTCGTGCAGCTTTGCCACTGGTTGGCTGCTGGTCCTGAGCAATTATTTGACATCTCTGATCTCTGTTTTCTACTTTATAAAATGGGAATAATAAATAGTACCTGACTCACAGAGTCGCTCTAAAGATTAAATGAGTTGTTCTTGTAAAGTGCTTGGACATGGGCTCACACACCCTAAGCACTCAGTACATAGTAGCAATTATGACTCTTCCTGTCTTATGTGTGGACATGAAATCTTTCATTTTCTTGGGCTTCTGAGCCTGGGATACGTTAGGACAGGACAGATGCTTACAAGGATGTTGGCTAGAGAAATTTGCTTATTTCAACATTTGCTGTTTGAGGAAACTCAAATTACCTCTGATCAGTACTCAGTAAACACATAACCAATGAAGATCACAGTAATAACAGCTTCCATTAATGGAAGACTTAATTCTATGTGCATCGTCTCATCTAATGGCATGAGTGCAGTGAGATGAGGGGCTACTAATCAAACCTCGGTGCCTTTGACTCAGAACTGAGTAACTTCCCCCTTCCAAGTGAAGGGGTGTCTGCAAACCAGGACCCTTGGGACCCCAAGATCACACTCTGAGGCATCAAGGAAACATATCACTGTTATCTTTCCACAAACTACATGAGATTGTTTGTGGAAGTTCTGTGTAAGTGAGCCCTCATTTTACATATTTCATATTCATTTCCAAAATTGTGCCTAGAAATTTCAAGAGAGCCTCTTTCCCAAATAAACTGAGCCAGAAGCTTCTTCTGAGCAAAACCAATTGACAGCTCGAATGATTGCAAGCTCCTGTCTAACTTGGTAGAGCATCCGGGTTATTTATAGTGCAGCTTATATTTGGCTTAATATGAGCTTTCATTTTCCTCAAAGAGCAGCAAGATGGATCTTTAAAAATAAGTAAGTAAATAAAATTTAAAGAAAGGGTGAAAAGTAAAGAAACAAAAAGCAAGTCATTCTAAGAGGTACCAGAGTTTGGCAGAGGAGAATGACATCTCAGCAGGTCCCAAAGGTAACGGCATCTCTTTTGCATGTGAGGAGCATAAATCTGCCCATTTGCCAAACCCTTTAGCAGGACTCTGACCTGGCATTTCTCCCAAGTCCCTACCCACTAGTTAGCAAGAACATGGTTAACTAAGTGTCCAGTCCAGTTTAAATGTAATCTGATCCATTGTGTGTGTGTGTATGCATCCCTTCAGCTAATGTCTAGTCTCTTTGGGAGAAAAGAAAAAAAAGAAACTTAGTCAGTTAGGTAGCCCTCCCCCTCCTCCTTTCCCTGCTCCTCTTCCTAGGATGGAAGCCAGTTGTGTGTTAGAGACGGTCTTACTCTTTCCCAGTCGCTGGGAAGAAGCAACCTCCTGCCCCCTCGAAGCTCAACCCTGAGAAGGTCTTATGTCATGGCTCTCAGGGCTCTTAGCTTCGTATCAAAGACAGAAAGGTTATCTTCCCACTAGAGGAAAACCAGATAATATGAGTCTTTCAGGCATGGCCATTGACACAATAAAGATGGGTGGGAATAAATGTGGAAAGACATTGTTCAAATTCCCTGTCAACAAGCCACCTGGTTTTCAGGGCTATTGCTCTGTTGTGAAATCCTAATTTGCATGCGAGCCATTAAATATTAGCTCTAGTTTTCTCTCTGCAATCTTTCTACAATATTTTTCAAACCCTTCCCCATCCCTGCATATAGACAGATACCTTGGGCCAACCAAGACCAAGGTGAAGAACTCAGGCAGATAAAGGAAAGTACATTAGTAATACTTCAATACTGTCCCTATTATAGATGTAACAGCTGCTTCAACCCCATTCCACGGTCTATTTGTTTCCTGAATGGTCCCTAAATATTTTAAGAGAGCCTCTTTCCCAAATGAACTCAACCAGACACTGCCGAGCACCCTTTTCACATTCATGAAAAATCCTATTTGCCATGTACATCTACCACACATGCTAGGTCCCGGACCAAGCACCAAAATCCTTTACCTTTTTGCCTGGACAAGATTAGGTGCCTTATAACTAGAGCAGGGAAATCTCATTGTTGGTCTCAATGCTATAAAATACAACCCAGGGAGAAGACAAATTAACGTTCACTTAGTATTCACCAAACACAGGGAATTTCGGCATGAACTAGTGTTTGATTTGATCTAAATAAATGAAGAGGGTCAAAGGAATAAAGGATGGGGAGGTCTCCCTGTGGGTTCAGTTGTCCGTTGCGGGGTTAAGCCCAGGGTTTTAGACATACGGGGCTCTGCCTTCAGCCTGGGTCTACCTGGTTTTTAGCTTTTGACTAAGCAAACTGAGAAACTTCAGTAATACCCAGGAGAGCGTGAGGATGCCAGCAGCTATGTTCAATCCCTAAAACATTTTTTTAAGAAGAGGAGTGATTAGAAATACAGAGCTCATTTTCATGAGCAAAGCAAAGGGGAAGACATGGAAGCCTTGGAGCCACAGAGCCGGCTGGGGAGAGTGTCACAGCAGTGACTGCCCTTTGCAGGGCCCTACTTGCTAACAGACGGGCTAGGCCGGTGACAGGGGAGCTTTTGCTGGCTGTCAGATCATTTTCAGAAACGGCCATTCATGTCATGCTAACAGCTCAGTCTATAATTAGGTGTATTTTGCCATGTCCCTGGGAAATGTCTCCTGCCTTTCTGTGCTTAGTTTTCTCCAAGAGTAAACAATGCAGATGAGTTTTGGGTCTCCAGGGTGGCAAGTGGGAGTGCATGTACGTGTTAAAAGCACTGTTATCAGCCGGTGTGAGGGCAGTCTTCTTATTGGCCAAATGTGTGAGTGGATGCCGTCCACTCTCATGGGAAGCAGAGACCTTTGGTGTTTGCCAGGAAGAACTGGGAAGGGAAACATGGTGTCTCTGCCACAAATTTACTATGATGGCGCTACTTCTGTATCTTCCTAGATCAGGTCAAAGGAGTGCACCTTGGCTATGGCTTCAGACTGCTAGGAAAGATGATACATAAAAGCAGTCTACTAACAATTTAGAAGTATTTGGAAAGCCATGAAAGCTGCTGCAGGTTGAGGAGCCTGAAAGTGGCTATACGCTTTTCTCCTTTCCCTTTTTTCCTTTATTTATATTTCGCAACACAAGAAGGGAGACATTGTCATCGCTTGGACTGGTTAATCATGCATGAACTGACAAGGCAATTGGAAGAAAATTGGATGTCCTCGCATTTCATTGGGCTTTGATTGGCTTGATTCTCCATGGCTGTGAGATTCCTGGTGCGATCCTTCTGCCAGGAAATTGACGCCCAAAGACGGCCTTTTGTACATTTCTCCTTTTCCAGGGAAGCCAAAGAAGCAGCCAGCTGCTGCCTGGCTTGTGGCTCCCTGGGAAATCATGTTCATGCATGAGTAATGTTTGTCCTCCATATTCTGACTCCTCTCCTGGGGCTCTCCCCCAACCCTTGAAGCCAGTGTGAGGCACCCTCCAACCCAGATGGCCAGTCAGGAGGATTGAAATCCACTTTTTAAAATCAAATATCTGTTGGTTGCTTATTCTGTGGCAGTACTACCTCATAACAGTCCCAAAGATAGGTATATTCATATCCCCATTTCCAGATAAGAAAACCAAAGCATGGCAAGGTTCATTTACTGGCCCAAGGACCCGCAGGTAACATAAGACTGGAGTAGGGTTCAAACCCTGGTCTGCTGTGGGTAGAGCCCGTGTCACCACTTTGTCATCCTGTCACAGGGTCTGGGTCCTTGCTTGCCACCTGAGCAGGCTGCCTCTTCTAATAGAAAGGTATTTGCACTGAGCTTTTGTTTGCTGATATGGGAAAGTAAAATACTGGCCACTAATCCACTAATTTCACTAATCCACAGCCCCTGTCAGTTACCCAGATTATTGGCTGTTTTTACTCCTTTCAGGTAAAAGCAAAGGACTCTGGAGGTTGAATATTATTCTTATGGGTCATATTTACATATTCATATACATATGTGTATATAAAATAACAGTCATCCAAAGTAAATTTTTTTTCATCCAAAGTAAATTTAAAAATACATTTAGCTGGGAGCTCAGCTCCATGACTTACAAAATGTAATAATCGGAGCAACTCTCAGGTATCAGTATTCATTTTGTAGAGTCAGGCCATACGCCATCCCTTTCATGAAGCTTAAATTTTGTACGTTTCAATTGGCCATCAGACTATATCAGAAACTCCTGCTCTTGAAGTCAAGCTTGGCTGAACACATCTAATAAAAAGCCTGATGAAACCGTGGCCCTCACTGAACTCCCATGCGTCCGAGGGGGACTCCCTGTGTGGACGCTGGAGGGACTGGGCATGCGGAGATCCAGCAGCTCAGACAGCAGTGTCACCCGCTCCATCACATCTTCACCAGAGCTCTTCTCAACCACCCTACCTCTGGCATGAAGTGCCAGAAACTGGGTGGTGTATAAACAATGGGAATTTATTTCTTAGCTTGGAGGCTGGGAAGTCCAGACAGATTCGGCCAATTCAGTGTCTGCTGACAGCCCATTCCTTGACCGCTATCTTTTCACTGTAACCTCACGTGGCAGAAGGAAGGGGTGAGGGGTCTCTCTGGGGCCTCTTTTGTCAGGACACTAATCCCATTCATGAGGGTTCCACTCATAACCAACTCACCTTCGAAGGCCCAACGCCTAAAATCCTCACCTAGATGGGTCAGGATTTCAACATATGCATTTTGGAGGGACACAGATACTTAGTCCATAGCAACTTGCAAAATAGATTTATTCGCTTTCGCTCCACTTTTTCTTCTCTCATCCACTGTGGGCAGGAGACAATTCACAAGATAGGGAAGAACAAAGCCTGGAAACACATGGGAAAGAAAGTGCTGTGAATCCTTGAACCGCAAAGATCTGTGAGGTATAATCAACTTTGGGTAAAATAAATAGTCTTTTGAAATGAAAAGGCAACCACTGTAAACTTGGGGGCAAAATACCAAAAAGTGGCAAAGCTAAGTGATTCCCTTTGTCCAGAGTTAGCAACTCCATCCAAATTAGTATTTTTCTTATTGCTAAGCAAAGTCAAGGCACCCTGGAGATTAGATGGTTGGAAATTTAAATCTGTCTAGAAATCAGCTGATTTCACTGGAAACCATGAAAGGGACATCCGAATCGAGACAGATTCATTTAATCAGCTGGCCAGTCAGCCAATATTTATTTGCCTTGTGATTAAGATACCTGCACATACAGGCTAACATCCGAGAATTTTGTCATTTTTGTAAATGAAAAGAGAAGAACTTCATTAACAGGAAATTTCTTTTTAATTAGCAAAGCAACCTTGCTGACTGGTTTTAATCACAGGAGCAGCAGCTTCAGATGGTTGGGTTAGAGTCAAGACATAGGACACCAAAACTCCTTAGGGAAATAGCCTGGCAAGTGAACTGCATTACTGGCTAAAATTCTGGAAAATATGGCCCTTTCAAGCCGTGGGTGCATTGGATTTTTTTTTCAGAAATATAGGAGTATAATACATTTCTGCAGACGTATTCAGTCATTCTGATTTTAGAATTTTGCTTGCTTCCCTTTTGTCAGCAAACTGAATGGTTAGTTGCCGTTTGTTCTTCAGCCTAACAGAAATCCCAAGGGAAAAGCAGAGCGCATTTGCCTTTTATTCAGGGGGTATTTAAACTCCTCTTTAAGTGGTCCATCTTTCCTGTTCTACATAATGATGGGAAAACAAATCCCCGCTCACTACATCTTTAATGTATGTTTGTGACTGTCGGGAAAATTAATGACACTTCAGCCAGCATTTAATGTTTGTTTATTTTGTGAGCAAGGCTATCAATTCTATGGATGACAATTCATCCATATGTGCATAGAATAAATTATCATGTTCCTGGAATTTCTTTTAAGTAAAAGACTGCAATTCACAGAGATAAAAAGGGATTAGATTTTTAAGGTTCTCTTTGGATTTCGCTACCTCCTTTTCCTTTCTTTATCTGCCGTGAAATAATAAGATAGAAGATAGTGTTACCTAATTAGGTCATATGGACCCTCACTTGGGCCCTAGGAAGGTTATTTTTCCATTCGGTTTCACACAGCCAAAAACAAAACCAAAGCTGGGACTGAAGCAGGGCAAGCTTTATTCGATGGCCAGAGAATGGAGAAGTGGGAATTTAGGTCACAAATCCACTTCTCACCTGGTGAGAGGGATTTGCTTTTAAGGAGTAAGGGCAAGGAGGGGAGGAGTGACAGTAATAATGATGGGGAGGCGTATGCATTACTTTTCCGGGAAAGAGGCAGGGTTTTCCTGGAAATGGGGTGCCACCCCTTTTCTGTCCCTTTTTGGTCTGTGACTTCCAGTCATGGCTGCTGGTAGGCATTTCATTTAGTAGCTAATGTAGTAAAGTCAGCATAGAATGAGGCCAAAGGTCTGCTTGGAGGTCGCATTCGTTGTCATCTTGGTTTCAGCTGATTCCATCAGGTTTTTGCCTTTCTCTTCCTATAGCTTCCTTTGTCTGTGTCCATTCCATGTGACTTAAGGAAATGTGTTATTTCCTGTTCAAGGGAGGGGTTGGTGGGTTTTGAGAAAGGGTCTGGTGGCATTCTGGTAACAATAGTAAAGAAAGTACATGTTTACACAGATTCTTTGTCATTCACTTCATCAATGAAAAGACTTTAAAGTAGATCTTATATGAACAAATAAATATAGGTTAGACAAAATGTTTTCTTAAGATTCAAGGTTAGTAAATAACTCATTAGCATTAATATATGCTTATGAGTCATCCTTGAAAACTAAATCAGCTTCTACCTAGAAATGGCAGTTGAAAATACCAGTGTAAATTTAAAGTGCTAGGATGATAATTAACTGAAAACTAGGTATTAGAGAAGGTTGAATGAATCTGTAATTTAGTATCTATGCCCTGCATTCCTTAGCAGTCAAAAATAGTTATTTTTATTTGCCTGAAATCACCACCAATCAAAAATTATTTGTAAGCTGTAAAGCACTAAATACATGTAAGATATCTTTATGACTAAAATTGTCAATCTTTTAACTTTTTTACTCATTTTGCATTTTGCTCATCACACTGATAGGTTAATTTTTCAGACCAGTAATGCTGCTTGCCTGAGGGGTAGTGTTGCTCCTTCCTTGGAGGGAGAAAAAAACCAAATGTACAGTGATCTTTACAAATTAAAGGAGATGCTTTACCCAAAACAGGAGGAAGTACCATCTTAGTTCAGGCTGCTGTAACAAATTACCATATAGATTGAGTGACTTACACAAGAAACATTTATTTCTCCCAGTTCTGGAAGCTGGGAAGTATAAGATGAACGTGCTGGCAGAGTCCAGTGTCTGGTGAGAACCCACTTCCTGGTTTGCGGGTAGCCCTCTTCTTGTTTTGTCCTCTTATGGCCTTTTTGGTGTGTGTACTCAGAGAGAGTGAGCTCTCTGTCTCCTCTGTAAGGGCACTAATTCCACCATTGGGTGCCCCACCCTCACGATGTCATTTAAGCCCAATTACCTCCCAAAGACTCCTCCTCAAAATACCTTCACATTGGGGATTAAGGCTTTAACATAGTTTCGAGGCAACACAAACATTCAGTCCTGAGCAAGTACACACGCTGTGGTGCCCTTGGGAGTAGACAAGATAGAGGGGGAAAACCAGTCTCACTCGTGAGCACCACCTAGAGATCCAAGTTTGTCCAGAATTTGCTTCAAAACCTCCTCTCCTTTTGACAGGCTGTCAACTGATGATATCACCCTTGTCCCAGAGTAACAAGCATGGCTAACACTGACTGGGTCAGGAGCTGTTCTAATCACTTGATTATAACTAATTGTATTTACATTTAACACTAACAGTACATGAGGAGGTAGATGCTATTATTATCCTCATATTCCATAGGTGAGTGGCAGGGCTGGGATTTATGTGCAGGCAGTCTGGTATCAGTGGAGTTTTAACCACTGTTCTGGTCCGTGAAGCCTTCTTCATATCTGTCATCATATCCCGTCAATTTATTTCTCCTCTATTCTCATTGACCTCAGCAATTCACTTCATCATTATGTGAGCTCATATCCCGTCAATTTATTTCTCCTCTATCTGTCATCATATCCCGTCAATTTATTTCTCCTCTATTCTCATTGACCTCAGCAATTCACTTCATCATTATGTGAGCTCCATCCTTGGTGAGGAACAATGGCCAAACCACATGTAAAAATAGAAGTCTGACCCACAATCTGCAGCAACCAGCCTAGGAAATCAACCCATGATCTACAGAAACCAGCCCAGAATGCCAGCCTGCTTTCTGTGAGTCAGACTCGTAGGAAGTCAGACCACTATCTCTAGCAGCAATCCAGGAAGCCAAACAAAAACTTCTGTAACAGTTAGCCCAAAACATCCAGGACTCGATTAATAACTGACAGCTTCCCTAATTTTTGTCCCAACTTTTAACTTAGGATCAACTAGAGAAAGTCAAATGTGCCTCCCTAGCCGATCGCATAGGATGCCCAGCCTCTAGGCGGCCTGACTACAGCTTCCCATGCCGACAGCCTCCAATCAGGGCACCCCGAAGCCTTCCCCTTTTCCACTCTAAAACTTTCCCACTCTAAACCTTTCCCACTTCTCTACCTACTTTTGTGTCTCTGTCAAAACACAAATGATGGTGGCTGACTTCCTTGCTACAGCCATCCCTGAATAAGCAGTTGCTGCCTGTTCCAATTCGTTTGGTCTTTATTTCACGCTGGCTTCCCACCCTGCCTCCATCCCTTCCCTCTCCAGGGTTGAGGCTGTCTAGCAGGTGGACTATATTGTAGGAAGAGACTGAAGCACAGAAATCTGCACAGGAATGATGGGATCTGAGCTGTGCTTTGAGGATAAGCATGATTCAAACAGCTGGGAGGGGGGCTGAGATGAGAGTGAAGACAGGGAGAATGGGGTGTGTCTATAGGTGAAAGAGGGTCCCATGTGTCCTTAGTCTCCCAGACCCCCTTCTCATGGGGAAGGAAATCTAGGCCCAATGTGTAGACAGAATCTGCTTTACACATTTCCAGACAGCTTACTGGTTACAGAATTGTAATAATAATGTATTGTCACAGGCAAGTGACATGGTAATGGAAGGGTTGTTGTGAGTACAGTTAAATTTGATATCACGAGCATCACGCAGATTCCTGTGGTGCAGATAAAGCAGCCCGTGCTTCTGCCGGCAGAGAATGCAATGCTTGGACCACAAGGAAAGAGTATAGAACCAGATACACAGCTGTGTAGTAAGAAACCCTGCTAATATGAGAAATGCTTTGCTATAAATCACATCAGCCTCTTTATTTTCTATAAGTCCCAACAGCCAAGAAACAGCACTGTACTTGTGTATTCAGAAAGTAAAAACCATGTGGAATTATACTGAAAAGCAATAAAGAATTTAAATTGGACTTTGCAAATGCACGTAGATCAATAGCAGGTCACTTACTTGCAACTACTTTTGTGGTTGCTACTAAGATTGGAAGAACTTCTCAAACAGCTGAAAGGCTTTGAATTCCAAACACCATCTTTACATCCTAGGATAGTTACAACCCTCCCACGGGTGATTTTTTTTTTAACTGAAGTATAGTTGATTTACAATTTTGTGTTAGTTTTAGGTGTACAGCAAAGTGATTCAGTTATAAGTATACATGTACATTCTTTTTCAGATTTTTTTCCATTATAGGTTATTACAGGATATTGAATATAGTTCCCTGTGCTATACAGTATGTCCCTATTGTTCATCTGTTTTATATATAGTAGTGTGTATCTGTTAATCCCGTACTCCTAATTTATTCCACCCTCCGCTTTCCCCTTTGATAACCATAAGTTTGTTTTCTATGTCTGAATCTGTCTCTGTTTTATAAATAAATTCATTGGTATCATTTCTTTAGATTCCATATATAGGTGATATTATGTTATTTGTCTTTGTCTGATTTACCTCATTTAGAATAATAATCTCTAGATCCATCCATGTTGCTGCAAATGGCATCATTTCATTCTTTTTATGGCTAAGTAGTAATACATGTATACCACATCTTTTTATCCAGCTGTCTGTTGACAGGCATTTAGGTTGCTTCCATGTCCATTGGTGATTTTTAAAGGATAATGGAATATATTTATTTCTCTTAACTTTTCTCTGTTAACTGTCACGAAATGAATTGGGTTAGTTAAGCTCGCACAGGATGGAACGGACATGGCTAAATACGTGCTTTCAGCCTGGAGTGATTTTACAACGTCATCGTCCCTGAGAGTCTCCTGTCGGTTTGTAGGTCATGGCTATATCCCACTGCAGGGCGTGGCATCAGGGCTCAGGAAGCATTCACTGAATCCAGACATGGATGTTGGTAAGAGCAGAGCCAGGTTCCAGGCTGAACCAACTCCACCTCCACACTCGCGCTCTGGGTGCTCCTTTAACCTCTTTATCTGTTACTTCACTTTCCTTTGTGGCGGTTGCCCCTCTACTTCTACAACAGCTCACGCTCTCCAGGAATGATAGTGACAGCTAACACTTGAGCGCTGGTTAGTTCCGGACACAGAACTAATCCCCTTCTAGGCATTTTCCAATGTAACCCTCACAAATACCATCTCAAGAGGAGCTGTTATTATACTCATTTTGCAGATGAGGAAGTTGAGGTTTAGCAAAGCTCATTACCCTGTCCATGGTCCCCCAACCTTGGTGGCAGAACCAAGGCTCAGACTCAGTCTTTTGGTCTCAGGAAGCCTCAGTTCTTAAGGGTGATGGTCGACTGTTCCCACCGTCTCTTGCCGGGACCATTGCCAGAACTTGCAAGTTCATTTTTATGTTTTCTGGCCGGTCTTTGCTCTCCAAACCACCCCCCACCTTGCCGCTGGAATAATAATTTTTATACCTATATCTGATCATGAACCTTGCTTAACACCCCACAATAGCTCTCCCAATGTCTCAGAATAAACTTCGGATTCCTTTTTGAAGTCTTCAAGATACAGTGTGACTTAGTGATCGCCCTGTTTTTCTAACCTTATCTCTGACACCCCCCAGATCTTCATCCTCCACCTAGACTAGATTTGCCTGGAGTCATCCTAGTCTTTAATTTCAGGCATGACTTCCTACCAGACTATTTCCTTATCCTGCTACACACTCCAGACTGGGGTAAATGCCCTTTCTCTGTATCCCCGTAATACCCCCTCAAAGCTACATCATCACCCTTTCCACCCTTTCTAAAAATGTTCATGTATCTGTACTGTCCACCCAACCTCTGACAGATTGAATGATTGTTCTCAACTCTTCACTACTCTCCTGTAATAAAATCATGCTCCTGCCTCCTTTGCTGGGTAACTTTGAGGGCCTCCCATGGAAGCAGTCCACAGCCCTGCCCCACTGAACTGGGGCTTGGCTGTGTGACTTGCTCTTGTCAATGGACTCTGCCAATGGGAGGATTTCCCCTCACCACTATGTGTCAAGGTCACCCCTGGGTAAGATTCCTGCAGCTGTGCTTGATTTTTGTCTTGCTCCCTCCTGTCAAGCAAACCTATCCAGGAGCCAAGCTCAGCTTTTGTGCTTTCCTGATGGCAGTCATCAGGGAGCTCCTGTGTCACCAGAATATAAGCTGAGGGAAAAGCTGAGCTGCAGTGCAGTCATGACAAGGGCCATAGTCAACCCATCAGTTATTCCATCAGCTGTGGGCATCCCCAGAGGGGCTGACAGCTGAAAGACAATAGCTGTAGCCAGCCGCATCCCCATAAGCTGGAG
Source organism: Vicugna pacos (assembly GCF_048564905.1). NCBI lineage: Eukaryota > Metazoa > Chordata > Mammalia > Artiodactyla > Camelidae > Vicugna > Vicugna pacos. The sequence goes on along the minus strand of NC_133000.1, from coordinate 10,339,538 downwards.
GAATAAGTCCTTCAGTCCCACAGGGCATCTGGACAGTGCAGAAATGTAACCACTACACTGGTGATTCTCCAAGTGTGGTCCCCAGCGCAGTGACACCAGCCTCCCTGGGACCTGGAGAGAAATGCAGATTCTTAGACCCCCATCTCAGTCCACTGAATCAGGTACTATAGGGGTGGAGCCCAGCAGTGGTTTAACAAGCCGTCAGGTGACTCTGATGCACACTAGCATTTAAGAACATGGGACAGCACCAACACTGGCGCTGTGCTCAGTTGGAATGAACAGCTTTGCTGACTGATTAATTAACATGAAAAAAGCAGCTTCAGCCCCCCAGGGAGCTGGTCTGGGGACCACACTTTGAGTGACAACATCCTAAATGATTTTTTTTCCGTGGTTTGGATGACCTTGAGAGTTTTGAGGAGTACCGGTCAGGTGTTTTGCAGAATATCCTTCAGTTTGGATTTGTCTGGTGTTTTCTCATGATTGGACAAGGGTTATGGGGTTTGGGGAAAAAGACCACAGCTGCAAAGTGCCATTTGGATTACAGCATTCCAAGGGCACATACCTCCAACATGATTTACACAACACACACACACACACCACCCAGAATGCCATTTCCTTCCAGCTTCCATACCATCTGCCCTCTCCTGTTTTCTCTCTCCTATTAAGATATAAGTTTTGCAAGAAAGACTTTGAAGTGTTCATCCTGAACCAATAGCATAGTAGACACTCAATAAATACTTGTTAAAGTATGTGCCAAACACAAACCTTGCCATCATAAATATCAAAGAAAGTCATTCGTCTTCCTAAGATCTATTTCTCCTACTCCAATTGACAATTGAATAATTTCAAGTGTCAAGTAAGAGGTGTTTAAAAGGACTAGCAATTCTCAGTGCTCTGTCCCACTACAGCCTAATCATTACCATGCATTTCTATTAATCCTCTTAATGATCTTTTTTTCCAAACTGCTCTTACAGCCAATAATTTGCTCCAAAAACTTAAAACACTCTGAAGGCTCCTGTTGTCATGATTGATTCCCGTCTCATTTTGTTACATTTCAAAAGAGGATGGAAGCAGACACTGACATGCAAGCAGTTGGGTGGTTTCACTGGCGGTGGCTGTCAGGTGGTTGAATTGGAAGCATCCATCAGCCTGGTGCCCTTTAGAATCTACCCTCCAAGGTTACAGCCAAACCACCTTAATGGGGCAGCACAAAGGGCAGAGACAGCATCTTTGCGGGCAGTAGCTTCATCCATCACGTTCCTAACCAGCAAACGGAGACTGATGAGGGGCTGGGCCCCAGCTGGGTGGGGGATGCGGTGCTGGTCACGTTCCGGCTGCTGTGCTCAGTGCCTCTCCCATCTCGCTCCAGACATCTCCTTTGAGAGGTTTGCTTTGGAAGGCAGATACTGATACTTGCTGCCACTGGCCTTTTCATTAAATGCTTGGCTCCTTGATACACATTCTTTGCTAAATGATTTTCCTTCAGCTTCCGGCTGGCCTGAAATTAGGGAGCAAATTTAGTACTGTGGACGTTCACTGTGATTTCAGGCCTCCCTCTTTCCCAGGTAGTTTTCTTAAATAAGCCCGGAGGCATCCGTCATTACAAATCTTTGCTGGCCAAGCCAAAGGCTACACGGGGCCAGGGAGGCTGTGTGATTCACAAAGGCATCCTGTCTAGAGGCCACTCCCCCTCCCCCTGAGTTTCCTGAACAGGCTACCTGGGTTCCTTGGAGCATTTTGCCCAGATGAGCACACTGTGGCATCTCTTCTAAAGCCCAAACTCGGGCTTTGCTCACTTCCCACCGACACAGCTCATGCGAATAGAAGAATGAATTATTCCAAGGCAAATATGGGAGAGTTTGGCTGGTGGTCTCAGCTCTGGTTTCCAAGCTCACAGCCCCCACCCCCAGAGCTGGGACTGAACCTACACACCTACCCGCCTCTCTGGAGAAGAGAGCTTTTATTTGTCATGCAGCAGTGTTTTTCAGATTTGAAAAAGCTTCCCATGTCTGCCTTATATTAGGCCTTTAAAGATGGCCAAGAGGTACCAGATGATTCCAGCTGTTACTCAGCAGCCCTGAGCAGAAAAATACTGAACTCAGCACCTGCCCACCACCATCTCCAGAGCCCACCTGTTTCTCTTTTCCAGGGACCTTCAGTGTAATCCAGTGGTTTTTCAACCCTAGTCACACATTAGAATCACTAGGGAGATTTCAACACATAATTCACTTCTAGGAATTTTGACTTAACTGGTCTAGAATGGAGCCCTGGCAGTAGCAGTTCTAAAGCTCCCCAGGTGATCCTAATTGAAGCCAACGTTGAGAATCACCAAAGTCTGTCCTTCCCAGCTCCTCTTCTGGGGCAGAGAACTTTCTCCACGCTACTCCGTCCTCCCAGTCGTCAGCTAGCTTACACTTAGACACCACTACTTACACTCTCTTCCTTCATCAGAAACTAGAACTAATGTGACTTTTTTCTTAAGGGAGTTGCCCAGTTTCTGAAATTTTCTCCTATATTTGGTGAACCATCCTCCAGCCCCAACCCCATATGAATTTTAGACAGAATCAGCGCTCCCACTTGGAAGCTGAAAATGCCAGACACTCACTTTCCCAGCCTCCCTTGCAGCTAGGTATGGTCAGGTGACCTAGTTGCCAATCATCCCCACCCTCCTAGCTTTTGACTTGAGAGCCATTAAGACAAAGGAGAAAGAACCCTGGGAATCTTCAGGTGACAGTGGTAGTAGATGTCTGGAGTCCAGGGCCACTGACAGCAGGGCACATGCTGCCCCGTCCAGGGCCTGGCAGCTACAGGGCAGGGTTCTCACTTAGCCTCCTCCCCAGTGTGGCTTCGGGTCTTGTTCATGGCTGCAGAGCCTCAAGCTGGTTCTCAATGATTCTGTGAGCCCGCAGTGTCCCTTTGATAAATTCCTTTCCAGAGTCAGTCTCTGTGTTTACAACTAAAAGCCCTCTTGTCCTTGCATTGGGGGAGTTTCATTCGCAAACTATTCTCAGAGAAAAAGTTGCCTTTTTTGGAATGAGAGTTGTATTCCCTAGCCCTCTAATGCAAGTCCAGAAATCAGGTTTGAAACTCCTTATTTCCAGTCGCTTAATTTCCATTCTTCCTTCCGGTTCTCTGAGTAGACAACCTGGCCAGTTAACTTTTGCTTTTTATCCTCCACCCCCAGCAGCCTCTGCCTCCGTGCCATCCACAGAGCTGCCCCTGGTATTTATCACAAGGTGGCCACATCATCAAGACAGCAGCCCTGTTGGGTGGACTTACACCCTAACTGGACTGCCCCAACTGTAGAAATAGACATCGCCTCTCCAAAGCCACGGGTGAGATTAACTAGAAGTCTCTGTTCACTTTAACTAAATCTGATCATGAGGTTCTGCCAGTGACTGCCCCCCCAGAGTACAGTTCAGCCATAATTGTGAGATGGGCGACACAGAGGGGAACTACTGTCACATGGCGAATCTCAAAGCCTCCCTCTTTCCATTCTTGATGATGCTTGGATCTTACAAGGTAGGGAATAAGGCTTCATAAAGTACAGTTCTCCTGGGGAAGCAGGCTTTCTAAGAACAGGAGCGATTTTTGTGCTCATACCCTGCTGAAGAACCTTAATTCCAATGCCAGAATGCATTGCCAATTTGCAGCTCAAATATCTAACACATACTCAAGCAGTCAACACATAGGATATTGACCGCAGTTAAGAAAACTAAAAGTGAAACAGTCTGTGACTAATCCCCCAAAGTCCCAGCACTTTCTTTGGCAGATTTCTTTAGGAAGTTTGGTAAAAGCTGGAGGAAAAAAATCCACTCTGGTGACAGAAGGCTTGTTTCTCTGTCGTTCCTTCACATGGAGTATTGGCAAACATTTGCAATCCCCATGATTTTAGGAAATACTATTTTTCTCAGAGCTTTTGGCTTGGGGTGTTGTGACTAAATGATTATATCCCCCGGAAATTTGTATGTTGAAGCCCTAACTGAAAATGTGAGGATATTTAGAGATGGGGTCTTTGGAGATAATTAGGATTAGATGAGATCATGGGGGTAGGGCCCTCATGATGAGATTAGTGGCCTTAGAAGAGAGAGAAATCACTCTCTCCACCATGTGAGGACATAGCAAGAAGTCTGTCCTTTGCAAGCCAGGAAGAGGGTTCTCATCAGGACGTGGCTGTGCTGGCACCCACATCTCACACTTTCAGACTCCAGAGCTACGGGAAAATCAGTTTGTGGTGTTCAGGCCATCTAGTCTGTGGCATTTGTTATGACGGTCTCAGCAGACTAACCCACTATATGATGACCTGATAGACAAATGGCCTTGGGGCCCCAAAGCTGGTCTCATGAAGAGAAACGATATGTTGGTGTTTGTAAGGACTTGTATGCAGAATATATAAAGAACTCTTACAACTCAGTAATAAGGAGACAAGCAACCTGATTTCTTAAATGTGCAAAAGATTTGAACAGATGAAAGAAGATACATAAATGGCCAATAAGCACAAAAACATTTTCAACATTATCGGCTATTGGGGAAATGCAAACTTAAACCACCACGAGATACCTCTCATACCCACTAGACAGGCTAAAGTGATAGCAAGTGTTGGTGACATGTGGACCAACTAGAACTCTCATGCACTCATACACTCCAGTCTGATAGGTGTTATTCTCACTTTTCCACCGGTGAAACCTGGAATCAGAGAGGTTAATAACTTGAATAAACTCACACAGTGGGAAAACGTCAGAGCTGCAAGTTGAACAGAAATCTTTCTGGCTTTAAATTGTATCCACCCTTTCTACACTCTATAATGAAATAGAATTTTGTTTCCTATAATTCTAGCCCACAGTCAACAAAGATATTGTTTAGTTAGACTGTATTATCTTATTTCATACAAACAAACTGATTCCATCAAGCTTTTTGAAGTCTTGAAATAATACTAGTACTGCTCCCCTGCATACACACACACACACACACGTACACAGACACACACACGCACATACACACAAACCTGTCTTCATCATGGGCCCCTCAGGGAACTACTGATCTAGATGGATCCAAATCAATGTCCACACATACAAATTCTCTCCATGGCAGCAAAGTCAGGAAATGCAAACTCAAACATTCTGCACATTCTCAAGGGGTAATTACATTTCACATATAATCAAGGGCTTTTTGTGAAGTCTCAGGGAGGTAGAGATAAGCCCCAGAGAAATTTTCATTCTGAGTTAGTCAAGACCACAGAGAGTGGTGCAATGCTAGGAGTGTAACCCAGGGTCTCACACAGAGAGCAAGAATGCAGATTGAAAGGGAATTGATTATGTTCATGATTTCATATTTGACTTTGTATTTTTTATACACATTTTTTTTACTGTGTTCTGGGACTGGATACATGTTTTATGAAAAGTAAGAATCCACTCCAAAAGCCAGATTTGCCTCTCAGGAGCTTTGAAATGCCTTTTAAAATTTTAAGTGCAATAGTGTGTCTCTGAGCATCTGCTTTTAGCATTTCAAATTCCCTGAAAAGATGAAAATTTCATTTTTAAAAAATGTCAGAAAAATCAATGAGGCTCCAAAGCAAATGTATTTTTTTGACATACACTCTCTCAGGGATCTGCCAGGGAACACAGGATGCCTGAGCTGGTGTCATTTAAAGCTTTTGAAAACAGACAGCTAATTAATATACAGGTGAAATGAAAAGTTTTAATTATTCAGTAATTCAAAGGAAGGTACACTCTGAATAGTAAAGTGATGGAGTTCCTGTTGTGGCCAAATACAGCCTCTCTCCCTGACGGATTAGGAGAGTATCTTGAGAAGCCATGATAGACACCTGACAGCATCTTGGTCCTGAGCAGCTACCAGGGGTTCTTAGGACTTTGACTCATAAAGAAAGAAAGAAGAGTGAAAAAACAAGAAAGAAAGAAGTGTGAAAGAAAGAAGTCAGAGGCAGTTCAATCAGTCTGTATGGAAGTCCAGCCACCCTGAAACTTTACCGATGAGAGAACAGGATTGTGGTCCTTAATTGTAAGGTATCCACAGCAAGCATAATCGTAACAATTACTTGCCATAAAAACTTATCTCTGAAGGATATGTCACCTACGATAGGTGTGCTTCCTGTTCCTGAAGGAAGCCATCAGGAAACAAGACAGGGAGAGAGCAGGTCTTGGCTAAACACCAGGCTCACAGAATCACACATAAATGCAACTCTGGGAAATTGTTCTTTCCTGCCCGAAGGAGCCAAAGATATCATGGAGCACTCAGAAGCAAGAAAAGAGAAGATAATTCCACACTGCCATATGTGGCAGGGACAAAAAACACAGTAGAGGAGAAACACCACGATTGGTATGTAATATAGTTACCTGAAGAAACAGGTTGTGCTCTTGTCAACCCTCATGCCTCAGTCTCTGAATCTGAGAGAGAGCCTCCCTCATCTCTTGAAAATTCATGAGGCCTTCAGTGTGCTTCTTGCAAATATCATTCTTAAAAAGTGTGTCCTTCTTTGTGGCTGAGTAGTATTCCATTTATATACAGACCACATCTTCTTTATCCATTCCCCTGTTGATGGACATTTAGGTTGCTTCCATGTCTTGGCTATGTAAATAACACTGCTATGAACATTGGCGTGCATGTATCTTTTCGAATTAGAGTTTTCTCTGGATGTTTGCCCAGGAATGAGATTGCTGGATCATAGGATAAGTCTATTTTTAGTTTTTTAAGGAATCTCCATACTGTTCTCCTAGTGGCTGTACCAATTTACATTCCCACCAGCAGTGTAGGAGGGTTCCCTTTTCTCCACACCCTCTCTAACATTTATTATTTGTAGACTTTTTAATGATGTCCATTCTGACTGGTGTGAGGTGGTATCTCATTGTAGTATTGATTTGCATTTCTCTGATAATTAGTGATATTGAGTATATTTTCATGCAACTGTTGGCCATCTGTATGTCTTCTTTGGAGAAATGTCTATTTAGGTCTTCTGCTGCATCTTTTGATTGGGTTTAAAAATATATACATATATATTAAGCTGTATGACCTGTTTGTATAGCTTGGAAATTAATCCCTTGTCGGTCACATCATTTGCAAATATTTTCTCCCATTCCACAGGTTGTCTTTTTGTTTTGTTTGTTTCCTTTGCTGTACAAAAGCTTTTAAGTTTAATTAGGTCCCATTTGTTTATTTTTGCTTTTATTTCCATTGCTCTAGGGGGTGAATCAAAAAAAATATTGATGTGATTTATGTCAAAAAGTGTTCTGCCTATGTTTTCCTCTAGGAGTTTAGAGTATCTAGTCTTACATTTAGGCCTTTAATTCATTTTGAGTTTATTTTTGTATATGGTGATAGTGAATGTTCTAATTTCATTCTTTTAGATGTAGCTGTCCAGTTTTCCCAACGCTATTTATTGAGAAGATTGTCTTTTCTCCTTTGTATATTCTTGCCTCCTTTGTTGTAGATTAATTGACCATAAGTGCATGAGTTTATTTCTGGACTTTCTATCCTGTTGCATTGACTTTTGTGTATGTTTTTGTGCCACTACCATACTGTTTTGATTACTGTAGCTTTGTAGTATAGTCTGAAGTCAGGGAGCATGTTTCCTCCAGCTCCATTCTTCTTTCTCAAGATTGTTTTGGCTATTCAGAGTCCTTTGGGTTCCCATACAAGTTAAAAATTTTTTTTGTTCTAGTTCTGTGAAAAATGCCATTGATAATTTGATAGGGATTGCATTGAATCTGTAGACTGCCTTGGGTAATATGGCCATTTTAACAACATTGATTCTTCCGATCCAAGAGCATGGTATATCTTTCCATCTGTGTTGTCTTCCATTTCTTTCATCATCATCTTATAGTATTCAGAGTATAGGTCTTTTGCCTCCTTAAGTAAGTTTATTCCTAGGTATTTTATTCTTAATGCTATAGTAAGTGAGATTGTTTCCTTAACTTCTTTTTCTAATATTTTACTGTTAGTATATAGAAATGCAACAGATTTCTATATATTAATTTTGTATCCTGCAACTTTACTGAATTCATCAGTGAGCTCTAGTAGTTTTCTGTAGCATTTTTAGGATTTTCTATGTACAGTATCATGTCATCTGCAAACAGTGTCAGTTTTACTTCTTCTTTTTCAGTTTGGATTCCTTTTATTTCTTTTTCTTCTCTGATTGTTATGGCTAGGACTTCCAAAACTATGATGAATGAAAGTGCCTTGTCTTATTCCTGATCTTAGAGGAAATGCTTTCAGCTTTTCACCATTAAGTATGACGTTAGCTGTGGGTTTGTCATATATGGCCTTTATTATGTTGAGGTATGTTCCCTCTTTGCCCACTTTGTGGAGAGTTTTCATCATAAATGGATGTTGAATTTTATCAAGATCTTTTTCTGCATCTATTGAGATGATCATATGGTTTTTATTCTTCAATTTGTTAATGTGCTGTGTCATATTGATTTATTACTCAGCCATAAAAAAAGAATGACATAATGCCATTTGCAGCAACATGGACAGACCTAGAGATTATCATATTAAGTGAAGTAAGTCAGAGAAAGACAAATATCATATGATATCACTTATATGTAGAATCTTTTTTAAAAAATGATACAAATGAACTTACTTACAAACCACAAATAGTCACACAGACATAGGAAACAAACCTATGTTACCAAAGGGGAAAGGCCATGGGGATAAATTAGGAGTTTGGGATTAACAGATACACACTGCTATATATGAAATAGATAAACAACAAGTCCTACTGTATAGCACAGGAAACTATATTCAGTATCTTGTAATAATCTATAATGGAAAAGAATCTGAAAAAGAATATATGTGTGTGCATGTATATATGTATATATAACTGAATCACTTTGATGTACACCTGAAAGTAACACAACATTGTAAATCAACTATACTTCAATGGAAAAAAAAAAACGCATGTCTTAGTCGCTGTCTCTCTTCTAAAAGCCTTCCAACCTCCCTTCTTACTCACTCACATTTCTCAAAAGTCCAAATGGGTGTCATTGATTCATTCCACAAACAGGCAATATTTGCTTTCAGTGTTTCAGGACCCCGGCAAGGCACCAGGGAGCCAGTGAGGATAACTCCGTCTACAGGGATGAGGGGAAAGAGACAGGAGGAAATGCCAGTCTCACGAAATAAGAGCTAAATAGAGATATGCAGATTATGCTCTGGAAGCACGAAGGAGAGTCATCTTAAACCAAGTCCCCCTACACCAAGTCCTAAAAGACCCTAGGAAGTGGTCAGGGTAAGGAACTGGGGGAGCCCCTGGGTGGAGGTGACGGCATTCCAGGCAGAGGCAACAGTGTGCTTCTTGGAAAGTAGGGTCCAGTGCAACTTTGATGAGATACCATTGTTATCCCAAGTGGCCATCATTCACATTTCACATATAATCAAGGGCTTTTTGTGAAGGGACAGGTATTCATTCATCTATTGAGAAAGTACTTGTGAACCATGTAGCATATGGTGGGCACTGTGCTAGGTACTAAAAGCTAAGGGAGATTTTTTTTTTCATGATTGGTGGGGAAAAAAATGTCCAAGTCTATAAATGAAATTTTAAAAAATGATTTTAAATGTGTGAAGGAAATTTGAAAAGTGGAATAAGATAAGAAGACTAGAGATAAGAAGAGTTATTATTGGGAAGAAAGTGGGAGAATTTTCCGGATGTAAAGACTGGTGGGAAAACAGATATTGAAATAAAATAAGAAGGAGGAGACAGGAACAGAAGAGATACAAAGCTTTGTTTTCCTGGGATGAAAGACACAGAAGAGTCAAGGCCAATGTTGTGAGAGTTCTTTGTGTGATTGGAATGAGATGCAAAGGAGTAGCATGTGGTTTTTAAGGATAACACAGAAACAAAATGTAGAAAGTCCCAGGTTTCCTAAATTCAACTGAGAAGCCAAAGACTTAGATCAGCATTTTGTGGCTATGTTGTTCCGTACTTTGAATTACAGGCTAAAGCATATTGAAGGCATAAATCTTGGGATCAACCCAGCACCTAGGCAGCTGTAACGTTTCCTAAGGCTTCTGTAACATGAGATAAAATGGCATGCCTGAGGCACTGAGTTAAATGTCATATACAGGATGAAAGCTGGATTTGCATTCTTTAGCCACCAAACCATGTCTTTTTTTCAAATAGATTGTGCTTTTATCCCTCTTGACTCATTGGACCAGATACTCATCTCTTCCACAATATGGGAACTATTCTCAGAGAATCGTAGGTTGAAAATCTGGCCCCAAAGAACAGCTCATCGTGTTCCTTGGGGGAGCGTAAGGAACAGCACGAATTCACTTGCAAGGTTTCTGAGGGAAGAACTGAGAGATTGCAGAGCTAAGCTGTGATGTGCCATGTCTCTCCCTCTCTGTTGATATCAAAGAGTGTTTTTAAACTCAGACCAAGTGCTTGTTAAGTCAGGACAAGGCAAACTGACCCCATGAAGTCTTTCTGGACTTGCAGCCTACGCAGATGACTCGGGACTCCTCGGGGAACAGAGCAGATGAATGGAGAGGAAATTGTGCAGTCATCTGAAGACACGCAGCTGAGGGGCGCTGACATCTCAACTCCTCGGCAGCAGCTTAAATCGTCTCTAGTTAACGTCCCGAGAGGTCCCTGCCTCATCACTTTCTCTGAGATTAGTGGGCATCATTTTGTAGAGCACCAAGAGCCACAGGGAAAGGATCTGGAACTGTTTTATCCTGTTGGCTGTCATACACCGCCTCGAGGTCCGCGCCAAGCTCTGGAAACAGAGGTCAGCTTTCTGAGCTATTTCAAATCCGCACCTCTGGTATAACATCTAGGGAGTGTTCTCAGTTAATTGGAGGTGGCCTGAGCCTACAGGCTGCAGCCTTGCTTTAGTCCTTCCCTTCAAAACATATATGTAAGTTGCTAAGAAATGATGAATTTCGAAGGAGAGAAAGCGTTAAACGGGGGAAATCTGTCTATATGCTCACAGTTAACAGGGGAGTTTCAACAGGTTAACAGAGTGGAATGTCCCAGGACAACACGACACACAGGCAGTGGACACTAATCCTTCTCCTCTACTTGACTTTGGCCAGGCTTGCCCCCTGAGAACTGTGCACACCAGGGCTGGAGGGAACCCAGTGAGAACCAAGCCCAGCTCTAGGCTGCTTCCTGGACGGCCGACCTCAGCACACCCCCTGTTTCACCCAGCCCCTCTCTCTGTACCCTCTCTGTACCCTCTGCCCTATGACATCTTGAGAAGCAGGTAATGGCCCCTGCAAAGGGATTCATCTAAACCATTCAATGCTCTGGCATCTGTGTCAGCCCTCCTCTTTGTGCCACTTGCGCTTGGCTCCTAGACTCAGCTCTGGTCCAGCCCCAGCTCCCAGCTTGTCCCTGCATGTTTCCACCCCAGCAGCTCTGCCCCTCATCTTATGTTTCCTGTAGGCAGTTACCCAGCCGGCTGCCTCCATGTTAAGGCTGAAAAGAAAGGAAGGAGAGTGAGGACAAAGCAAGTAAAAGAAAGAGGAAGCAGAGGATGAAGAAGAGCAGGTGGTGTAAGGCAGAACTCCAGCATTCTTCTGAGTGCTCTGCACCTTCTCGAGAAGAACAGAGTGGAACTGAGGGCAGGGGAGAGGAGCTTCAATAGAGGAGCTTCAATGTGACTTCTGCACATCAGACATCTTAATGTAGAACAGAGAGGGGTAAAAACGATCCTGAGATGTGTGAGGAGGAAAAGATTTGAAAATTATTTTTGAAAAAAGACTTCAAGAGAGAGGGGATGAACTTGCATTTATACTTTGAACATTTAATTTTAATTTTTAATCCTCACAATACCCTTGAGGTGCAGGTTATCGTAAACCAATCTTACAGAAAAGGAAACTAAGTCTTTGCGAGTTAATTTACCCCAAGCCTGACTCAGCAATTTCACTTCTGGTTTTCTGTCCTAAAGAAATAATGAAATAATGGTACACATGAAGACAGATGTACCCACAAGGATGTTTACGGCAACATTGTTATATCAATAAATCCAGAATCAACATTCCTAGGTAGGGAAGTGATTGACTACATTATGACATATTCTGGGAATGCCATTTACCTATATATTTTTAATGCAACAAATATATTTTGTAATGACATGGAAAGCTCTTTAAGTCATAGTAAGTAAAAAATTGCTGAACATGTTTAGTGTAGTTCCATTTATGTAAAGAAAATTTTCTTTATATATTTTTATCTGTACCCATATTATTCAAATGCTTACAAGAAAGGCTGAAAGGACTCAGCCTAAAATTTCAATATACAGTCGAAAATGAAGAGCCTCCTTCAACACCTCCCACATCACCTGAAGTCCCCCTTATTTTCTCAGAGGAAACCATTGCCTCCACATACTTCTATGTTTGAATTTTTTAAATGAGAATATATTCATGATTTCTTGCATAGTTATTAAGAAACATCTGTTTTTTAAAACCATACGATACTATGCAATTATAACATGCAGCTTTGATGTTACTTTTGCACAGGAAACATCTACTACTTTGCAAAAGCCTGGAAGTAAATTAGCCTTTCTTTTTTGCCTTTTTCTTACATCAGCAATAGCAACAAATTCCTATGGGGCCTTCAGCAAAACAGATTACCCTACATGCTTGCTTCTGATTGATGGAGAGACTTGGTATGCGGACTAGAGACATGGATAGAATTTCCGGGTCACCTACAAGCAGTATTTAACATCTGTAGGCAATGTAATGTCACATTCCATGATGTCCTCGACAGCAGCTGGCTGCCAGCACCAAAATTATATTTAATGCAAGTCTGTCTCGCCAGTCTAGACACAGGGAAGCCAGATGAGAGTGGGATTCTTAAGCAGCTTCCACATCCTGAGCTGAAATGAAATGACCATTAAAAGGCAGAGCTGGAGAAGTACCAAAGGGACACACTGGAGTCATTAGCAGAACTAGGATGAGCGAGTCTTCCTCTGCATTAATAACTTGCAGAAAACCTCTTCCTGTGTGAATTGTAATGATGACAGCTTTCTGTCTGGCGTGTTTCCCGCTTGATCCCCACAACTATGACAAAGAGGGAAGACAGTGATGCTTTTTCCTCGAGGAGGACCCTGAGGCTGAGAAAGGAAAGGTGACTGACTCAAGACCCCAGCCAGTGAAGGAGCTGGGCTAGTCACTGCTCATGCGACTTCAGGGCACAGCTGTCACATGGCCTGAGAGGCAGGCCCCACCCCCCAAATACACACACACACACACACACACACACACACGCCAATTTCAGGCAGGTGTGACACTTGATCTTAGCCAAAAGGCCGAGAAGCAATCAGGCAGGTATTAAAGAAGCCAAAAGATCCCTTTCCTGGCAGGCTCAGCAGGTTGCCTGATCATTCCTTTCGATCCTACTCAGGGTCCTTTCAATAACACCCCCAGTGTTGCCATCTACAGACCAGAACAAAAATATATATGTCCATGCAGTCGCAGACATACATCATCTTCCTGGTGAGCTTGATAAAAAAAAACTTTTTTCTGCTAGGACATGCTCTTAGATCTCTCTCCCTACTAGGTAATTCTGTCTCAGAAAAAGTCTTGAAAATCTTATTTAGGAAAATTGTAATTTGGGAGTGTCTTCTTTAAAAGTCAAATTTTGTTTCCATATCAAAGCACATCTTTTGATATCATGTTATGTACTCTTAAATTAATAAGAAAAGAACATCCAAAAAGATAGGCTGGTGGCAGAATGCCCAGATTAAGTGACAATAAATGCAAGCCAACTGACAAAAGGAAGAGAGGGCAGTCCGGGGAGGAGACAAAACCAGACAGACATGGCTGAGAGCATGGAAACACGTCTGCTTTTCTGAACCGACTGCCAGTTCTGCCATCGTGACAAGAGGGGAGGATGAAGGTGACTCCCTCCCCACCGCTGAGGACCTGCTTTTCTCGTGGTCTGTGCTCACTGTCACCGTCCAGAAAGACACTGACAATAAGACTTCCAGTGCCGTGACAGCACACCACCCCTAGATGGAGCAAGAGCCTCCCTGCGCCTGTCTGCCCTCACTCATTTTCTACCCTTGTGACCTTAGTTAAGTCATTCATTTTTCTGAACCGCTTCCTCATCCATACAGTGGGTCTCAATGGGCCACGTGCTCTGCCCGTCTCACACAGCTGTTGTGAAGATGCAAACGCTTTCTGGGCAGTAAAGCACCACACAAGAGAAGGACTCTGACTGAGATACATACTATGAAAAAAATAAAGAGGTGACGTACAGTACCAGGTGTTAGCGGGGATGGGGCAGGACATCTTTATTTTATCTTTTTATTGAAGTATAGTTGATTTACACTGTGGTGTTAGTTTCAGATGTACAGCAAAGTGATTCAATGATACATATACATCTATATATTCTCTTTTAGATTCTTTTCCATTGTAGATTGTTACAAGATACTGAATGTGGTTCCTTATGCTATGCAGTAGACCCTTGTTCATTTTGTACATAGTAGGACATCTTTAAATAAGAGTGGTCAGGGGAGACTGCCTAGAAGACGGTATTTGAGCTGAGAGATGAAGAAGGAAAATGAACCTCTGCAGGACTGAGAGAAGAGCATTTCAGGTGGGGACCAGCCAGTGTAGAAGGCATGAGGACAGGAAAGGGCTTGACGTAGTTGAGGAAGAGACAGGAGCCCAGTATGGCTGGAGTCTAGTTGGAGAATGTAATCATTTTATAAGGCAAGGTTCCATGGGTACCTTGAAGATGCTGTGAAAATTTAAACAGCTGTCTTGCTGCACTAGGGAGGAGGAAGACGTGTGTAGTCCCATCATGAACAACGGGAACCTGCGGATTTGATTTGTTCACCACCCACAGAAAGGGACACATGAGGGAGGTGCTCATCTTGAGCACAGCACTCAACATTATCTGCTTCAGACCACATCTGTCACCGCTGAAGCAGTCAGTGTCCTGTAGTTTCTGTTCGGATCAAAATGCCATCCACTGAAAGGAGACAGTGGATGGTACCTCTTTCATCCATTGTTAAGAAAGACTTGGATGATCCCTCTGGCCAATGAAATCATATGCATTTATCACAGTGTCATTTTTACTTCATCAATAAAATGAGAGAGTAAATAAACAAAATTTTTAAAAAAGATCTTCAGAAGATTGCTGTGACAGCTTCTGAAAATTCTTTAGAATTAAATCAATCAATGAACAAATACTTCATTTGCGTCTACTATAATAGGTATTGTGGAAGATGCAAAGTAATGAAAGACAAACCTGCTACTCTCAAGGGATTTTCAGCTTACCCCAGAGAAAAGATGTACTGAAAATAGAAAGGTTACAAGAATATTTCATGAAATACAATGTTCTGCTATATAGCTTAGATTGCTGTGGGAGTCCAGGAAAAAAAAACAATCAGTTGTTCAGGGCTGATGTTAATCACATAAAGTCTCAAGTTTTCTACGTCTGGTTTAGAAATGGGCAGAAGATGTGCATAGACATCTTTCCAACGAAGACATGTGGATGGCCAACAGGCATGTAAAAAGATGTTCAACATCACTAACCATCAGGGAAATGCAAATCAAAACCACAGTGAGATATATCCTCACATCTGTTAGAATGGCTGTTACCAAGAAGGCAAGAAATAAAAAATGTTGACAAATATCTTGTGCACTGTTGGTGGGAATGTAAATTGGTGCAGCCATTATGGAAAACAATATGGAGGCTCCTCAAAAAATTAAAAATAATACTACCATATGGTCCAGCAATTTTACTTCTGAGTATTTATTCAAAGAAAATTAAAACACTAACTCAAAAAGATATATGCACCCTCATGTTCATTGCAACGTTATTTACAATAGTCAAGATATGAAAACAACATAAGTGTCCATCAATGGATGAATGGATAAAGGTGGAATATAAATACAATGAATATTATTTAGCCATAAAATAGAAGGAAGTCTTGCCATTTGTGACAACAAGGGTGAGGGCCTTATGCTAAGTGAAACAAGTCAGGAAGAGGAAGACAAATACTGTATGATATCACTTACATGCATTATTAAAGAAAGAAAAAAACCAAAACACCAAGCTCATAGATACAGAGAATGGAATGGTGGTTGCCAAAGCCAGGCAGTGGAGGGTGAGGTGGGAAAAACAGATGGAGTCAAAAAGTACAAACTCCCAGATATAAAATACAGAAATCAAAGGGGTGTAATTCACAGCATGGTGACTGTAGTTAATAACACTAATGCATATTTGAAAGTTGCTAAGAGAATAAATCTTAAAAGTTCTCATCACAAGAAAAATTCTGTAACTATGTATGGTGACAGATGTTGACAAGACTTATTGTGGTGATCATTTTGCAATATATACAAATAGCAAATCATTATTCTTTACACTTGAAGCTAATACAATCTTGTATATCAATTATACCTCAATTTAAAAAAATAATAAAAATTTAAAATGCTCACTATCATTTAACCAACAATAAAGTAATTTGGATGTGAGGAGTGATGTGAAGGAGGAAGACAAGAACTAATTCATTATGATTTTGTCTTAATTAACATAGATAATAAACTTCAAAATTCAAGTTCTCAAGTTGCCTTAAAGCTCTGAGTCATTAGATAAGAATTCAATTAAAGGATGCGTCCTGTTCCGAAATTGAATAAAGAGATGGTGCTGGATTTTGCTACCTTTCGTTTCCTGGGAATATGAATGTGAGAGAAAGTGAATGTGTTCTTTGTCTCTTCAAAGGCGATTAGACGGCTTGGAGACTTGCCTGCATACTAATGGAAGGGAGAACATTCTTTGACCCTGTCAACTGAGGTGAAAGCTTTCTCCCCAATGGGAAGACATTAGGAGAACCTTAATCTATTTTTAACAAAGTATTTAAAAATGTAATACTCAGAGTATATCTGAATCTTATTACACTGAAAAGTAGATTCACATTTTTCCTCTACTTGACTACTGTCAGCAACAGCAGTAACCATGTAAGTAATAATTTCTGAGGTGTCTGAAATAAAATTATCCTCATTTCAAAGATGAGGAAGCTGAGGCACGGAAAGGTAAAATGACTTCTCCAAAATCAAACAAAGAGTGAGTGGTAGAGCCAGGATAAATTAAACACTCGGTAGTGATTGATAGAGAAGATTTTGCACATATACTTTACCTACAGATGAATTACTGGACCATGTTGTCCTAGTTAAGCTCTACTAAAAATTCAAAGTTGACAAAAATTGATATTAAGCCTTAGGTATATTTTATTCTGAACCACATGAAACATTCACCATTGTCGGAAGTAAAACCCCGCAACTTTAAAAGCACAAGTATTTTTTTCTCCAAATACATGAGGGAAAATAAACAATAGAACCAAAGGGTTCTTCTCACATATTTACATTACTTATAATTAAAAATTTGAGGTTATAAGTGTAAAAATACAGAAAACTATTTCAATTTAGTTCATTGAGCATAAAAAAAAAGACTAGCAATACTCTACGATGTTAGTAAATTTATTTAGATGGTGAGACTATTAGTAATTTCCCAGTGTTCTCTAATAGAAGTCTACATTTAAAATAAGTTTTAAATATTTAAACCCTTAAAGGACAGTTTTAGCTTTCTTGGGAACTTTTTTTGCTCTACCTAAAATATTTTTTAAAATCAGATATTAATTGGAAAGAAGGAGAATCTTTTGGCCAGGGAGAGTCAGAAAACTGTTGGGAGGAGTGAGAAAGAATCTTGGGGCACTCCCTCCATCCTTGGAGCTCTTCAGGAAAAGCAGACTCTTCCACCTGCTTATTTCAAAACTGAGACGTTCTCTTTAAGTCTTCCGAAGGCTGTGGACGTCACTCAGGGAGAGTCTCCAGATCTTGCTTTGCTTCCCAGAAACAAACTCCGGGAAGAGCTGCCTCCCCTCTCTTAGCTGCTCCCTGGGGACTCCACCTGGGCCTAGACTTGCTTCCTGTTTGATGGCTGCTTTGCCGGGCCCCCTCCTGACTTATTTTTTCCAGAGTCTTGGCTAGTTCCTCGAGAAAGAAAAATATATCATGTCTGGGAGATTTCTATAAAACTGCAAGATAAATACATAAAGAGAAAAAAATTCAGAAGCTTCCAAAAATATCTTTGAAGAAGTGAGAATACGTAATCCTTCACTGACCACGTCCTGTCACCATGACCAAAATATCTCGCCACTGTTCTTGACTCTCCATCTGCTTTGCCATCATCTTTTCTTGAAGACGGAGTTGCAGTAACTTACCAACTGGTCTTCCCACCTCCAGTTTGACCTTCTTCTCATCCAAGGGCCTAATAATTCATATGCTTGAGGAGAATAAATGAGAACCACGAATGAGTGACCAGGGCTGATATAATTAACATGCAAACTCAGTGCAGATGGCAAGTTGGTGCAAAGAAGAAAGTGCGTGTGCCGCATACAAGGGGCACCCACTCGCAGCTATTCAGGGGGAAGCCCCATCTTTCTAGAATATCCTATTTTTTTCTCAAAAGAGACCTAAGATTTAAACTTTTATATAAAAAATTATCTGAATGTTGGCTGCCCTTCTATCTCGTCCCGATCTAATAAATGCCCCTAGAAACCTGAGCTGTTTGAAGTAGAGTTTTTGTCCTGAGCAAACCAAATCCTGACTAATGCTGTTCTTTAATGAGCTGTTTACATGGCGGTTTCCCAAACTCAAGGGTGCGTTCTCAGGCCAGCGACTGTGGCAGAGTCACCTTTGTACCTCTGGTACTACCCTGGTACTACCCCTGGTGCTACCCAGGGGTTGTCACCAAACTGGAATTTGATTATTTACAAGTGAATGAATAGATGAAGAAATATATATCCTTTGCAGACCTAAGAGCAGAGAATGAAAATTTCAAAATAATAGGCAGTAGGGGATTTAGTTCTTCAAATTACGGGAATTCATTGAAACAGGTATTTGTGTTTCTTATTCAGAATCTTAATTCTTTCAAGGAAAGAGAGCTTGCACCTGACTCCTCAAAGGCTGCCGTCCTATTGACCCCTCATGAAAATGGGCAGTCAGCTCACACGAAATGCCCGTGTACTAGTTCCTTAGGATACAGAGTGACTCAGAGTAAACAGGCAGATAATGGCTAAGATTCAAAGATAGATCAAAGGAGCTTTAAGAAACAAAACAAAATTAAAAAAGCTTTTAGGTTACTATTTTGAATGATGCTCGAGTAATCAGACGCGGTGATCCACCCATGCCATTGTCAGAGGCCCCTCCGATACCCAAAGTTGTTCTTCTGTTTTGTTCACATTCATTCATTCATCGCCCACAAGTAAATGCCTGCTAGATCAATGACCCTGTACAGGACTGACCTTGAACAGTTACTGCCAGGTGTGCACAAAGCCTTCCTCTCTGTGTGTGAGAAATAAATATCTTCATTTTCTTCCCTAAGCCCCAGTTTCTCACACCTGGCCCACCAGAACAAATTGATGATCACCTTTGGAAAGGTGCTGGCATACAGCTTGTTACAGTGGGAGGGCAGTTATAAATTATCTGGTTGAACTTCTAACTTTAAAATGATGAAACCAAGGTCCAGAAAGGGTAGTACCCACCTAAGGCTCACAGCTAGTTAATGGCCGAGCCTGACCCAGCCTGGCAGTTTGCAGTATATTCACAAGACTGAAACTCTAATTATGCAGTTTTGCTGACCTTGAGATAGAAAAATGCCATTCCTCCAAAGGGCATTCTGTACATTAGCCGATTTGGAGCAGTTCATTTGCAAGTGAGCAACTTTGGTTTTCAGATCTCTTTATCAGGGGCAATGACTGAACCTTGTAAGCAACCGGCCTAAAGCAGTCAAGTCACGAACACTCTCCCCTGGAGTCGATGCACACTTCCGAACATCGCATCGGGAGGTCAGACGTCCCCCTGCCCTGCCTGGAGCTCAGAAGGCTCACAGCTGAGGCATTTCCTGGGGGGTGAGAAACAGAAGATTGCTTCCCGAGCTGAGGTTATTTTTCAGCACGCTGAGTAATAAGGACAGCTCCGGGGAGGCTTGGGAGAACTTTATGAAAGCTTTTGTTTGTGTGAAACCCGGAATCGTAAGGCACTGGAAGAGACAAGCTTCAAAGGCACTCTTTGTTGCTGCTCTCAGTTCCTCCACAAACTTGGAGCATTTTATTTTCAAAGATGTTATGAACACTTGTGATGGAAGATGATAGCCATAGAAAGGCTATTGTCTGCTCCATCCTCGAGCTGGTATTGCAGAGAAAGAAGATTCCTGTTGTGACTGCATTCTCATCCATCAGTCTGCCACAGCCATAATGCCTTTGGGGATGTCTGGGCAGCTTTTGCAATAGTCAGGTACCGAAATCATCCCAATCTAATGAGTGTTTGTCTTAATTGCAAAGACATCTACAAATTCCAGGAAGCTGGTTATTCACCATCTCACCAGAGCCAAGCCAGCTCTGCACAATATGAAGAAACAAGGATTTTTTCTCCATGTCACATTTCTGTGGTCCTCCTTAACTTCGATGCCCCCCTTATTGTGACTCCTGTGCTGACATATTTTCTTGTGCTTCAGGGACCCAGAGACTCAATCATGCCAAAGTCTCCCAGCTTCATGCCCACTATTGTACAGACATGTCTTCCCTCCATACCTTCCCTTTCAGTGAGAAAATAACGAGTTAATCTGATAAAATTGATGTCTCACAAACTTTTGTCATTTGTCAGCCATCCTCCCTTTTTTTGTTTTTTCGTTGAAACACCTGCACTGTTATTTACCTAATATCTTTATTTTAAATAGCTCACTTTGTATATGTAAATAATTACTTTAGGGGCAGGTGGGTAGAGCTCAGTGGTAGAGCTCACACTTAGCACATGAGATCCTGGGCTCAATCCCCAGTTCTGCCATTAAAATAAAAAACTTAAAATTAAAAAAAAATTTTAATGGTAAAACTAAGGAAGTTCTATAGTGAAAAAAAATAATGACTTTCATTTTAATCAATAATATCTGTGAAATTGCAGTTTTGATGTGTTTTTTATTTTAATGTATATTTTATCCATGTGCCACTAATATCATCTTATGTACCAATGGTGGTGCGTTACTCAAACTTTGGAAAACAGTAAATTAAATCAAATAAAAATGTTGGCTGATACTGGCCTAATGAGCCTCCCTTTGTGGATAAGAATTGCATTTTAATGGAGATTTTTCATATTTTTAAGCCAACTGAAAGAAGGGAGGAAACATAGTACAGTGGAAGGCATACGGTATGTTTTGTTTTGTTTTAAGCTGGAGAGAGTGAAATTGTTTTTAATTTACACAGATTATACTGTTAGCTAACATTTTTGCCACTCTTCCCTACTAAGCCCATCCCCCACCCCTCTTGGGCATTTTATGGTCTAGCTTGGCCTTCTTCCAGGGCGTGGACGTCCTCCCAGACATTTGTACTCATCAGGTTAAGGAATAAAGGTTTGTACTAGGTGTCTTCAGTATTTTCCTGAGATGCCACCAGACACAGTGGTGCCATCTGTGTCCCACTCCTGCCCCTGCCCCTTTCTATGGACTATAGTGTTTTCTGTACTGTGCCTGCTGCACCAACATCAGGGTTGACCAGATGGCTTGCCTTGGCCAAGAAGATGTGAGAGGAAGGTACTTGTATCACTTCTGAGCAGGAGTTTAAGAGCTGTCCCCTGAATCGGTCATCAAATTCAACAGCATTTTTCTATTTTATTTTTTTAATTTTGTACACAGCTGTTAAGGTTTCACTCCATTTACAGTTATTACAAAACATTGGCTGTATTCCCCTTGTTGTACAATACATCTTTGAGCCTGTCTTACACCCAGTGGTTTGTGAGTCCCACTCCCTCGCTGCTATGGTGCCCCTCCCTCCCTTCCCAATGGTAATCACTAGTTTGTTCACTGTATCTATGCATCTGCTTCTTTTTATATTCATAGTTTGTTGTATTTTTTAGATTCCACATACATATGATATCGTACAGTATTTGTCTTTCTCTGTCTGACTTATTTCACTTAGTGTAATGCCCTCCAAGTCCACTCATGTGGCTGAAGATGGCAAAATTTCATTCTTTTTTATGGCCAAGAAGTATTCCATTGTATATATATACTATATCTTCTTTATTAATTCATCTGCTTATTGGACACTTAAGTTGCTTCCATGTCTTGGAAATTGTAAATAACAGTGTTATGAACATTGGGGTGCATGTATCTTTTCAAGTTAGTGTTTTTGATTTTTTTCAGATCAATGCCCAGGTGTGGAATTGTTGAGTCATATGGTAGTTCTATTTTTAGTTTTTTGAGAAACCTCCATAATGTTTTCCATAGTAGCTGAACCAATTTATATCCCCACCAACAGTATATGAGGGTTCCCTTTTCTCCACATCCTTGGCAACATTTCTTATTTGTCTTCTTTTTGATGATAGCCATTCTGACAAGTGTAAGGTAATATCTCATTGTGGTGTGGATTTGCATTTCCCTGATAATTAGCAATGCTGAGCATCTTTTCATGTGCCTGTTGAACATCTATTTGTGTTCTTTAGGAAAATGTCTATGCAATTTTTCTGCCCATTTTTAATCAGGTTTTTTTTTGGTGGGTTTTTTTTTATGTTTTATGAGCTGTTTATATATGTTGGATATTAATCCCTTACCAGTCATAACATTTGCAAATATCTTCTCCCATTCAGTAGGTTGTCCTTTCCTTTTGTTAGTGGTTTCCTTTGCCGTGCAAAAACTTTGAAACTTACTTAGGTCCCATTTGTTTATTTTTGCTTTTATTTCCTTTACTCTAAAAGACAGATCCAAAAAAAAATATTGCTGCAATTCATATCAGAGTGTTCTGGCTATGTTTTCCTCTAGGAGTTTTGTAGTATCTGGTCTTACATTTAGGTCTCTAATCCATTTTGAGTTTATTTTTGTATATGGTGTTAGAGAATGTTCTAATTTCAGTCTTTTACATGTAGCTGTCCAGTTTTCCCAGCACCACTTATTAAAGAGACTGTCTTTTCTCCGTTTTATATTCTTGCCTCCTTGGTCATAGATTAACTGACCATAAGTGCAGGTTTTACTTCTGGGCTGTCTATCCTGTTACATTGATCTATGTGTCTGTTTTTGTGCCAGTACCATACTGTTTTGATTACTGTAACTTAGTACTATAGTCTGAAGTTAAGGAGCATAATTCCTTTTTTAGAGGTTTGATGTTCTATGCATGAGGGATCAGCATGTCCATGGCCAAGGGTATCCATGAGTATGTTTTACAAAGAGAATAGAGAGTTACCTTTGAATCCAATGAGTCACTGTAGTGGAAGTTGGTTAAGAAAACTTCTGGCATCATTTTCTTTTACTAATGATTACAATTACAATATGTGTAAACATTCTTTTTTAATACATTATGTTGGATTTCAAAAACTAAAAATTTAACTCCCATGTTATACAGATTCCTTGAATAGCTTAGAAAGTAGAGAACCAAGCCTTTCCTATGTTTACAAAGCAAATCTAACACATTAAGTTAGTTAAATTTTGTAACATACCAGACTCCCACCCTTTTGTTTTTACTAGACAATTATTGAGTTTTTATTGGTTTCCTATATGTAACAATTCCTGTACTAAGATTTCACATCAATTGTATTATCATTGACCTTGCTTACATAGGTAAACCTTTTCTTCACAATCTATCCTTGTTCTCAAAAAGATAAACCAACTCATATTAAATCTGGCCACAGTCAATATTGGATTTATGTATTCCTAATGTATAGCATGGAGCCTATAGTTAATAATACTGTTTTTTTTAATACATGAAATTTGCTAAGAGAATAGATCTTAAGTGTTCTCCCCAGACCAAAAAGAAATGGTAACTATGTGAGGTGATGAATGTGTTAATTAGCTTGATCATGGTTATCATTTCACAATGTCTGCATACATCAACTCATCATATTATGTATCTTAATATACAAATTTATTCATCAATTATAACTTAGTAAACCTAGGGGGAAATTTTTGAACAAAAGAAGCTGGAAGCCAAAGAAAGATATTCATACTGTATAATTTTATTTACACGAGTTCAAAAACAAGTAAATTAATCAATAGTGTCAGAGGTACAGGTAGTGTCTTGTTTCTTATCTGGGTGCTGGTTACCCAGATGTGTTTACTTTGTAACAGTGAGTTAGTTGAGCTGTACCCTTAAGATTTGCATACTTTTCTGCGTATAGGTTCTAACAATAAAAGTTTAAAAATAAGGATAAAGAAAGCTATCTATTTGTTTTCAATGAAAAAACGATCATTATCCAGTGTTAAGCAGTGCTTCTCAAATTGTAGTAATCATCAGTGATCTAGAAAGCTTGATAAAACACAGATTCTGATCACTCTCTAGAGAATCTGAGCCAGCAGGTTCGGAGTGGAGCCCTTGGATTTGAATTTCTTCCAAGTTCCCAGGTAATGCAGTTGCATCTCATTTAGGTGATGAGGGCAAAGAAATTCAGAAAATACCATCCATTTGTGCAAAATACATGAGGCAAAAGAAAAAAATCTAGAATTAAAACTTTTCTTAAAAAGGGAGGAAATATTTCTCCCTCATTATGTACCCATTTCAAACATAACTTGTCAAAACAGAACTTTTTTTAACCTTCAATTTGGAAACCATTTCAGACTTAAAGAATAGTTGAGCAGAGACTATATATAGAGAAATCCTGAATACCCGTCATCAGAAATCCCATTCAGGTTTCCCCAGATTTCCCCAATGATGTCTTTCATAGCAAAAAATCCAATTCAGGATCACACGCTGAACCCAGGACCAACATTCCTCGTCTCCTTCGGTGTGGATGGTTCCTCTGTCCTTCTTACTCTCATGGCCTTTAAGGGTATGGATGAGTCATTTTGCAGAATGTCCCTCAGTCTGCGTTTGCTTGATGCTTCCTCTTATTTTAACTTTGATTACTTGACTAGGGAGCTTTCAGTCAGGTTTCTTCACTGTGAAGTTACATTACACTCTTAGTAATTCATAAGTATCTCATAGGGAGATCATTTGAGGCTATAATAAAATCCCCCACTTTGACCCCCGAACTTTAGCGTCATCTGTGATTTTTGCTTGAATCAGTTATCACTCTGATGGTTGACAAATGGCATTTCTCTAATTCCATCATTCCTTTTGAACTTCTTTATTGGCATTCCACAGTAAAGAAGACTTTATCTTCTTTCAGTTATTTGTTAATTTATATCAGTGTGCATCCATGTACTCCTCTGTGACTCAATGAATTGTAATCCATGACTGTCATTACTTATTTTGATGTTCGAGTTGTCCCATATCTGACCAGGGGTAGCCCCTTCAGGACGGCCTCTGTGTCTTTTTGACCTAGCCCCATCATTCTCTGAGCACTTCCTTACTTTCTGGTACAGAAAGCTGTTCCACGCTCATCTTGTGTTTTTCCCTGCCCAGCCCTGGAGACAGCCAATTGTTTAAGGAGTGTTTCCTTTGAGAGTTTTAGTGGAGAGTGCTATTTAGAAATCAAGATCTGAGCATCAGATGTGCTCGTTGCTGCATGGCATCACTTGCACGAGGTTCTTTCTTTGTATACAGTCGTACTATTTAATTCTAGCTCCTAATCTGAACAGTATTCCAGTTACTATACGATATGGCTTTATGCAGGGAAATGTGTGGCTTTTGTCTTGCATTTTTTTCAGTATTGATGTTAGATCTAGGAAATATATATACATTAGTGTACGTGTATACACACACATATACACATTTGTGTGTATGCATATAATGTGTGCATATATGTATATGTACACACACACGTACACTGTGAATTCCACTGTAACATCACAGGGTTCCTTCTGGCTTTCCCCCTTTGTATATTTGTACCACCTTCTCTGACAGTAAGAAAACTGGCTCCAGGTGTCCCCGGTATATTTACCCATTTGCTTAACTCACCTTATGTATCCAGTCTCCTGATTCCACCAGGCTGTCTCTCCACAACCTCCTTGCGCAGGCCCAGCCCTCACAGGGCCCCCCAAGCCTCTTCGAGACCCATCTATGTAGCCTCCATCCTCTGTCCCATGTCCTTCCCACCCTGCTTGGAAGAAAGGAAAGAAGGGAGGGAGGGAAGTTGGACAGAACTCTTATTTGCAGCCTCCTCTAAGCTTTCTCCCATCTACAACTCTTCCCCAGCTCTCGAGGTCACGTCACTACCATCCAGCTGCTCGACCAGATGGAGCTCATCCTGAGTCTTCCCTCGTTCTGCACCACATCCTCTGAAATGTAACGCAAGTCAGCCTACTTCTCACCATCTCCTGTTCTCCCACTGCCATCCCTCACCTGGGCTGCTGCCGAATTCTCCCAAGCGCTTTATCTGCTTCAGCTCTTATCCTTCTGAAAGTGTTCAGGTTTGGGTTTAGCTTCAAGCATTAGACGTTTAAAATCACTAAGGCTTCCAAAAGTGGATTAAATGTGCCAATAAGAAGGAAGTTTAGTATCCTTGTCATGCCAGAAATAAATTGCTTTTTCAGTGGGATATGCTCTCCAGTAAGGTTCTTTTTCTCATGTCTAAATATCAAACTTTTTGACTGTCTTCTCTTTCCAAGATCATGTTTCTTTCTCTTTAGTTTCATGCAGTTGGGATAAGAACCTAAAAAATAATGAATCAAGACAACAATATATTTCCCAAAAATGTAACTGAAAAAATCTGTGCATAGAGCAAAATTAATTATGTGTATTGGGTTTTAAAAAAACACATATCAAATATTGCAGAATGCAACTGTTGTTTCTTATGTTTGGGCCTTCTTATTAATATTTATTTGTGCCACTAATTTCTTGTTTATCCAATTAAAGTTGTACAATGGCATGAAGGGAAGGAAGAAAGGATCTATTGTCCAAAGAACAAAAGATCTATCAGCTTCTTATTCTTCCTCCATTGAAGCTCCTTTTATCTCAGAGAGAGTAGTTTGGAAGCGAGCGCTACTGTTTGGGATGGAATGGGTGGTCACCTTCAGTAGGTAGAACATGGACTTCTAATTTCCTTTCTCAGTGTGAGCATCCTATTTTTAGTAAAACTCCAGAACGGCTTCCTTCCTCCTTCGAATGGTGTTGCAGTGTTTGCACTATTAGTCTTGTCATCTTATAAGACAGCCCTCCCCAGATAGTATTTATATCTGGCAGCGTGATGATTGGAATCAGCATTTAATTGTGCATATTAAACAACTGCCATCACACCCAGATCCTATTAACCTGAAGTGCCGCCGGGCTGCTTACTCTTTCAGACTCCTAGAATAAAAAAAAAGCACAGATGTCCTGCTTTATTATCTCATTTTCAAAATCACATTTTAAATACTTTAAAAAATTTCCTAGAACTACAGTTTGTGAAATTAGATCGATTTTTCTCTAATACTGCCTGAGATGAAAAAAGAAAAGGAGAAAGAAATCTGGAGCTCCTGGATTACCCACTGGATGCTGTGTATAACCTGAACAATGTTCCTTATCACTCACATACCTGGCCTTTACCTCGAGATCTAAAAAGCTATTCACGGGGATGATAGAGGCTTTCCTAAGAGGACATTTTAATTTTGTCGAAATACCAGCTGTTCTTCTGTGGCTATGGTGATGGCTTTCTTACCTGCTGCAATTTCTCTGAACAGCCACATAAGCCTTTACCAAAGCTTTCAGCAGACTTTAAATTGAGTTACGCTCATTATCTGGAGTGCTCCCCTCCACAATGTAATTGTACTGAATCCCATGATTGTTATGTGTTGAGCAGACAGAAATTTGAGCAGCCATTTACCTGTTGCAGGAGTGGACCTGGGTAGAATCAGGAAAACTTTCCTGTAGATGGCAAGGACCGGAACTCCATGGCCCTGAGAATAAAATGTGTCACCTTGAGTCAAGAGGTAGACAGTAGGCATGGATGGAGGAGACGGGACTGTACACGGTTTTCCCTCTCCTATTCTATGTGGGTGTGAAAATGCTACGGGAAGTAATGTCAGCTTTGAACCTGGGTCATCCAATCCATTCTCCATACTGCAGTCTGGAGGAAGTTTCTAAACATGCTATCGTGTTGATCTCCAGTTTAAAATTATTCACTGACTCTTCACTGTCCTCGGGATATAAAGTCCAAATTCCTTAACACAGCTTAGAAATGTGGTACCACTGACATCTGCCTGTATCACCAGGCTCAATCCGTGCCTCTCCACGCCAGCCAAACAGACCCACTTTGGGTTCTCAAACCTAGCCAGGGAGGCTTGCTAACCACTTGTTCATGCCACCTGGATGTGCTTTCTCCAGTCTCGTGTCCCTTACCTGACTAACCCCTATTCATCCTCCACATCTCAACTCTTCCTGACTTCCCAAGCTTGAGTTTGGGGATTCTCCTCCACGTTCCTCTCAATCTCTGCATTTATCCCTGCTGATAGATGGATCATGTTGGCTTGCAATTAAACCTGCTCACTCTGCCGCATCCTTGATGTGTGTTCATCTCGTCCTGCCTGCTTCTCCTAGCGCCCAGCACAATATCAGCTCATAACAGGCCCTTGGTCAGTGTTTACTGAAGGGACAGCAGACTGTTTCCCAAACACAAGAGCATGGCCATCAGTGGAACCTACAGTTTTAGGCAAGATGCCCTGCTCCTCATTTCCCGTTCAAAAGAGTCCAATCCTGCCATCAGATTGCTGATGTTGAGTAAATGTTTTGCAGACCAACGTTCCAAAGTTTACCAAAACTGAGATGATTTTCACCTGAAGCCATGAACCCTCCCTTCTCCCCTTCACTTCTCCAAACTCTCCCTGCTTTCAAGGACACATGAATCACCCACTCTGCTCTAGCAGCCACACCTGACTAATGACGCCGTATTGCTTGCTCAATTTCTCTCTTTCCAGTCTTCACAGGTCCTCATTCTTCATCTTACAACTTAGCTCTTTATAGTATAACCCCTCTCATTCTCTTCTTGTTTTATGTTTAGCCTATTCCCCAGTTAAACTGTGAGCTCCCTGAGCACAGTGATCAGTTCTTACACTTCTTGTTAACTGGATCATGGAATCTAGAATAATGCTCACTAACGTGGCTGTCCCTATATCTCTTGCCATATACTTTCCATTGCAATTTACATCTTAGTATCTTTGTACCATACCTAGTTTCCGTCCTAGAGTTCAGGTGTTCGATCATCTGTGGCCTAATCCATGTCTTATGGTTCTTTCGCCCCTAGTGTGGGTCATGTGTGTGTTACACACGCAAAATCAATGTTCTTTGTAGTTGATGACAATGAAGATGATGGTTTGTCTTCTATAAATATTTATTGATTATTGGGTTAATATTCCACGGCAAATGCATTTCCAATATGAGAAGAGAAAGCCAGTCTTTGTGCCCAGTCATCTGATTAGCGGAGCCCCCAGGAGCCTGGAAATTTCAGGTCCCCTTTATCTTTTGCATTTGAGTTTGAGCATCTCCATTTGGATGCCCAGGGACCCCAGGGATGGTACCCGCCCTGATAAGTTGCTCCTTTTGGCAGAAGGAGCAACATTTTTAAAGTAGAACATTACCTGTAAAGAATTATTTTGTAATGAAGAGCACACATTGTCCTTAATTTCCGTCTGCCTGGCAGAAGGCAAGTAGCGTTTAATTACCCCAGCTGCTGATGCTTCCTTGTAATGATTGTATTTATTTTGAGATTTACAGCTGTAACGGAGACAGTAAGAAATGAAGTCCTAGAACTCTGCCAGAGTCCCAAGATACCAGGATTAAATTTATGATGAATAGTATTCACACAGCAACAGCCTAAGATAACAAACATCATCATCACTCTATTGTTGGGTTATCTTGGGATCTAAAATTACTTGTCCTATATTGAGTAATGAAGATTTACAGTCTTCCTTTTCCCATACAGACACCTCACTTTCTCTAGATATATAAGCCCTTTTGGTGGAGGGTCAGGTAGACCTGGGATGTGCTTACCCCAAAGAACATGACAGCAGTGACAACGCTGTGCTTTACTGATAAGAAGAGAACCCGGTTAGTAGTAATATCAGTATAGTGGCAACACCTGTTCTGAAAATAATGCTGGAATGTATGTATAGCACGATAATTCTTTTACTTCTTTGATAATAACCCTGCGATCTTTAAGGACCTGAAAACCCAGGTTCCTGGTCTTGCCTAAAATGGAAAACAAGGGGTAACATGATTCCTCCTGCTCCCTGCCCTCAACCTCATCAATTACATAATACCAATGAGAAGAGCAGCAAGCTGTTCAGTATTGCAGTGTGGCACAGCCCCAGGCAGGACCGTTCATATTGTATCCTTGGTGTACAGTGTAGGATATTATACGGTGTGAATTGATCCCCTGAGGTTGTGCAACATGGCAGATGTGAGCATCTCTTTTCTCCAGGGAGGTGAGCCTCAAGCTGCTTACATGTGATTTGGAACCAGACCCTGAAAATGTATGCGGGATAAGAATGCTGAATTCTCCCTTTTTTTCAGGTTAGCAGTTGCATTGCTAATGTATTCTAGCTAATGTATTTCATGTTCATCGAACTTAAAGCAACAGTCACAGATAATCAAATATAGAGCTGACCTCAGAAAATGACAAGTAGTGGTCAGTGCAGTGATGCACAGAGATACGGGGCTGCTTGCCTACGGTTCCAGATGCAGAGGGTAGAGTATCACCTTCCCTAGACACTAATTCATTTTCTCTCAGAGCATGTGCTTAAGTAGATCAAGGATCTTTACTTTATGATTTACTTATTTATTTCTCCAGTAAAAAGTTATTGGTAGAATTCAGTATGTCCCAAACTAAGCCATCATCTTCCCTCCCAAATGTCCTTTGTTTGCTGTTGTTAATGCACAAGTACCACACTGGCCACCTCAGCATCTCAGATTCTTTTCTCTCTATTCCATGTAATTGCCAATCATGTGAATTCAATTTCTAATAGTATCTATTGTGCCTTCCTGTCCTTTTTATTTTCATTCTCCTTCTTCTAGTTCATGACTTCAGTACCTCTCACCCAATGATTACAGAAGTCCCTCACCATCTCTCAGTGTTTCTTCCAAACTATGTACAGTATTGCTAGATTAAACTGAAGATGGCATCTGTCCCTTGCTCATTAGCTGTAATGACTGTCCACTGTCCACCCTTCAGACCTTTCACCTTCCTCCTGTTCACTCATTTTAAGCCCCAAAGGTTCCTCTGCCTCAAGTGCCCTTCTCCATAACTCTGCAAGTCCAGTCTCTACCCATCTCTCTTTTCTTTTTTTTTCAGTTTAAATGACCCCAAATTTCTTGATCTTCCAGCTAGAAAGAGCCTCTCCCTCTGCTCAAGTCCCACGGTGTTTTCTCTACCTGTGCTTCTCTTGTGGCACTCTTAACTTTCCCCATCCTCATTATTTTTATCTGTTGATTATCTGATTTCTCCTTCTTGACTCTGAATTCCCTGAAGGCATGGACTATGGATTAGTTTTCCTTCTACCTCCTGCAGTTGCTTGTGACCTAGGTGCTCAGCTGGTATCAGACAGATGAATGAATGAATGAAACAAGGCAAAGGCAACCTTTCATTGGGTTTCACCACTTATTACGTTGTTGATTAATATTTCTTGAGTGCAATTGTCTGTGTGTATTTTAGAGCCTCATTGGCCAATACGGCAACCACGAGCCACCTGTGGCTATTGAGCACTTGAAATGTGATGTAAGTCCATGCGAGGACTTGTACTTGACTAGCCATAGTGGCAGACCCCAGACTGCAGTTAACTGCTGATTCCAAATAAACTCATCTTTGCCAGAGAAATATCTGGGAGTCTGTTTCAGGTCAATATGTCTGTGGCTGCCTTCATACTGCAATGGTGGAATTGTATAGATGGAGATAGTTAAGAGAGAGACCAGATGGCCTGCAAAGCTTAACATAGTTACTATCTGGCCCTTAGCAGAAAAAGTTGGCCAATCTCTGGTTTGCACTTAAGAAAATAATAGAGAAAATGTAAGTAATGCAGATTTTAAACTTCTAAAATGTGTCATATGTTTGGTCATTACACTGTGAATAGCGTAAAAAAATCGAGGAAATATTCTTCCAGTGTTCTTCCAGCAAAGTCACTAACAAACAAGTGAGTTCCAACATCTTTCTTGCTTTGCTTAATCTTGTTCATGGACTTAAATGAAAGTATCTACTAACATTCGTGTACACACTATATCCATTTCTCAATTGCAACTATAGATTGGCCATAAAAAGTTTGGCAAAAATCAACGAAAGTATTCTGTAAGAATCATGTAGTTATATTGTATATACAATGAAGAGTATTATATATCTTATTATTATTCATCAATTGTGTGCTACATATTCTTAACACCTGTAGAATTTACAATAAGTGTGTGTATGTATATATAGGCATATTCCCCGGGAACCACTTGTTAAACATTTAGCACATTACTGGCTGAATTCCTTTCCTCACCTCATCGTATTGTTACCTCTCCGAGGAAACGAGAAAATCCTACTTGATTCTGCAAGATGTTGCCCATTTCTTCTGTGGCAATATCAGCCTGGTTTTCTGCAATGACAGCAGCTCAGGGGTCTAGGGACGGGGTGAGTCTAAAATGTGGATTGGATCAGGGCTTCTCTGAGAGGTTTTTTGTTTTTTTTTTGTAAGACTAGGATTCAAAACAACCTATTATTCATACGTTAAACAGAATTTCTGAACTGTGCCCTTGGCTTCCCATCGGAGTTTTTGGCTTAGATTATTTTCATTGGGAATTCTTTTTTTTTTTCCTTTCATGTTCTCCTGTCTCCAAATTGGCCTAGAATCCTGCCTTTCAGGACTCCTAAAACATACAACTCTTGGATAGTCCCTGTTAAAAAGAACCAACAAGCCCCAAATTGAGTCATTCCCGCCTCGCGCCTCCCTGCCCAAGCCTGCCGCCCAGCCAGCCCCAGACAGCACACCAAGACTTACCTGCAGTTTCAGCCTTCTCTGGGAATTTGACCTTTGTAAACAATCAATCTGAAATTTCCAGTCAGCACGAGCAAGGTTGTCTGCAAGGTAAGACTCCTGCCATCCTCTTCTCTCCAAAGAAGATTGTCCCTGCTTAAAACAATTCTCTTTTCTTTTGCAAACCTCCTTGCCTCACCCTTCTTCTGCCTATAAAAACCTTCCACTTTGTACAGCTCCAGGCAGGATCTCTCTGCTTGCTAGGTGGGCAAAATCACGAATCATTGAATAAACCCAATTAGATCTTCAAATTTACTCTGTTAAATTTGTATTTTTTAACATCTCCCGGGTGGCTTAAAGCTTAGACATCTCCTCCTATACCTGCCTGGTGGAATGCGTCTTTCTTCTTTCCCTTGCCTCCATCAAAGTTACATAAACTGGGACCACAGGAGCCATCACTCAAGTGAAACCTTGCCTCTGGGCAAACGGTAGGTGAAAGACAACTAAAAGGATTACAAGCACTTCTCGCTCTCCGCCCAGTTTCTCTAACCAGGCAGGGGAAGAAGGGAGTGTCCAAGGCCTGAGTGCAGAACTTCAGTGTTAATGTTTTCAGTGTTTCTTCTTTTGAGGCTGAGGTTGTTGGGGTCACTCACAGAAAATAAACTCCTTATCTTTTCCTCATGATGTGGCTGTCCCGGCATCAGAAATTAAGCGGTAACTGTATGAAATGTAAAGACAACTGCATCGATGCTTTGGGTTAGTAGAGTTCATAAAAGAAAACTGTATTACCTCATTATTTTCTAAAGTGAGAGAAATGTATGCTGCTCATTTAAAACCTGCTGATTTCACCTGAGCCAATGTGTTTTAGACACCAATTCCATGCTCATCTGTAATCATTGTAAAATTGGAGAGCCAGTGTAAACCACAGCCGTAATCAAAATTAACAGTGTGACCTTTCTTGTAACATTAGGTGTCTGAGGAAATCTCGACTTTGCCATGGGACTGTTACCGACTGATTTTGAAACTACCCTGGCGATCTGCTGGTTCGCTCGGGCTGTCGTTGGCTAACATGTCACATCCCACCTTCATCAGCTACCTATGCTCATGCCAAAACAAAGTGGAGTCAAATCTGCTTATATTTTCTCAAACCAAGAAATACAGAGGGTGTAATGTGTAAAATTGAGCAAGGCTTTTATTCTCATAGGGTTAGACAAGCTTGAAAATAGATGCACCCATCCAGAGAACCCTTGTTCGTATTTCATATATTAAAGTATCTCAATATATTGTATTACATCCTCTTGGAAGTTTAAAAATCAAGCAGTTACTGTGTTTTCCTTCTCCTGGATGACTTGCAAAAATAGCAAAAGCCATTTTTCCAACATAGGGTCCAAAGCAATAAGATTTCTAATGTGGAAGGAAAGGATAGATTGCTTATATTTAATGAGTTGTTGCCTTGAAATGCTCCCCTAAGCTTATGAAATTCCTCCTTAAAACTGTTTAATTTGTTAGAATGGAGTTCCATTCACTGAATACCTAGCGGTCACGTCATTCAATGTGTTGTATACAGGAGCAGTAGCTAATGCTTGACAATGGGTTATGATTATGACTCTCATTATATCGTGATAAGAATTTTGAATGGTTTTATTTATATTAATAACACTGATTAAATAAGAAGATGGGCTTGTATATCAAGGCTTTGCTACATAGGATGGAGGTTTCTAATTCCAGAAAACACAGACATAGGTACCTGTACATCCACACAGGCATGTGTAGCTCTGCGTATCTGCAAACATGCATGCAGATATGTATAACCTGCAATGCATTTGTTTTGCTCAAGTGTAATTCGCTTTCCTCGAATTAGGCAGAAACAGCAACAACAGTAACGAAAGGCCATCATCTTGGCATCATCCAGTCGTTTAGGGTCTGAGTTTCATGCTTCCTTTCAAGCTCTTGACATTTCCATCTCATTCTGGCAACCCCATTTTTGGGTTCCTCCCCCTTCTTTGGTCAGAAATGAAGCCTTGACAACCTGCAACATTCCCCTGAAGTCTGATTCTAAATCACATCTGTGTGTTCTCTCAGCAGCAGGCAGGGGCTTCATATTAGGTTGCAGAAACCTGCACAGCTGGAGCTAAACTGTGATTTTATTCAAACGCTGCATGAGAATTGGAGAATTATAGGCACAGCTAATAAACAGATCTCTAGGAGATGAGATAAGAGACAAAAGGGGGTCAAACTGAACAAAGAGGCACAGGCAGAGGGTGACAGCGTGGTCAGATTGGACAGGAGACTGCTTCCTGTCGAAATTCCCATCAGGGAGCCATACTTGAGTTGAAGTTGACAAACATTTATTGTGCTTACCATGTGCTGGCAGTGATCTAGCTCTGGAGACAACCAAAACCAACGAGGCATGGGTCCTGGTCCTAGTGGATTTATGCACGGAGTGGTGAGCTAGTGATGGATGGAATACACCTAGGGAAGAAAGGTGGGCCACTTGCTAGGAATGGGATGGGATCAGAAAGTACTTCTTGAAGGAGATGAGGCCAAAATGGGTCTAAAGGCTCTCACATTAATGCATAATGGGAAGACCATTGGACTTAGAAGCAGAAGATGGTTTGAGTTCCAGGTTTAACGTGATCACACATTAGCTGTGTGATCTCTGGCTATAAGCGTTGTAGCTAACAGTTACCACCTCTGACTGTGTGCAGGCAGGCACTGGGCTACAGACTTCACTTCTATCACTGCCTTGTGGGCAAGAACCAATTATTTTCATTCCTATTTATATTTAAGAAAACTGCAATCCAGAGACATTCAGTTACTTGTGGTCAAGGGATGAGTGAAGTGAGTGGATTTGAGTCACTGCCATCAACTACCACTGCAGACTCGAAAGTTGCCAAGACTTGTGTTAGTTTTCTGTAAAATGGGCTAATAATAACACCTGTCCTATTTAAGCTCACAAAGTCTTGTGAGGATCAAATGAGATGATGTAGTTGAAAGTGCTTTGAAAAGTGTATATCCAAGAAAAATGCAAGATACTAATTTATTTTCCAGCGAGTATAGCGTGGAATTACCACGCACTGTCACCTCGTTAGCACACGCAGTGACTCTTCTCTCCAGCCTGGAGCTACGAAAGCTCTGCCTGGTGGGTTAGCATGTTCATCATTCAGAGAGCATCCCTCTTGTTCACTTCTCCAACCACAGGACACACATTTGCGGACAAGCCACTGTTGGCTAGATCCTCCACTCTCAGTACTGCCCGTGTTGTGACACTGGGAGCTCATATTGGTCACAGGGAGCACTACAAGGTGTTGCTCATGGAGAACGCCGGCTGAAGGATTCCGTCTGAGGCCCATCCACCCACCAACAACCTCAGACCGAAGCCCAGGGCTGCCCTGGGAGGAGGGGGTCTGAGAGCTCCCGGATCCTGAACTTGCACTTCCCGTGGTTTCTGGGATTCTCTCTTATTAAGCATCCTAGGCTGAGGTAGGGAGGCAGTTGAGTATATAGGACGGTGACACGACCAGATCTGGGATGCTCAGCTTCTTGAGA
The DNA here is from genome assembly GCF_048564905.1 of Vicugna pacos. Classification (NCBI taxonomy): domain Eukaryota; kingdom Metazoa; phylum Chordata; class Mammalia; order Artiodactyla; family Camelidae; genus Vicugna; species Vicugna pacos. The sequence continues at coordinate 10,303,186 of NC_133000.1, read as the reverse complement.
TAATGAGAAAGAGGAAGGGGAGCAAGAGAGAAAAGCTGCGAGGGCATGCTGCCTGTAAGCAAAAGACTTATGCATGGTCTTTTCCCCACTACGTGGTTGTGGGAGGGGCATTTCAGAGCACAGGAATGGTATCCACAGACTAAATGCTGGCTTTTCTGTACATTTCTCAGAGTTATACTGCCACACAGAGGTCATTAAGTGGCCAAAATAAAGCGGGAGGGTGGCAAAGATGGCTCCATCTTCAAGTTCAGTGTTTCTTCCAAATGCAGGATGGAGAATCAAAGAGAATGTTACTTTTTAAAAATCCCACTTTAAATGTATGTAAATCTTGGCTCACTGCTGGTTTCTAGCCTCTGTATAATGGTGACGTCTTGTGTTGACAGCAACCCTTAGGGCAAAGAGTTTGAATGCATTTATCAAATCTTGAAGAGTCTAGTCTGCAAACAACAGCCAAACGTGATTAAACTCTTATATTTCTGAGTTAGGTGCTGTCGGGCAGTGCCTCTCAAACTTTAATGTGCGTGTGAATCAGCTGGGTGTCTTATTAAGATTCAGGTTCAGATTCAGTAAATCCGCTGTGGAGCCCGAGGTTGTGTATTTCTAACAAGCTCCCAGGTGATGCTGGGGGTGCTGACCCATGGACCACACTTTGAGCAGTGAAGCAAAAAATCAGTAAAATAGTCTTTCTGCTCTTAAGGAGGTTGTATTTTGCCACTGGTTGGACTATTCGTATACGAACGCTTAAAAACTCCAGTGTGAAACTTCTCAGGTTGTTATTTGTTAAATTGTGGGAAGATATACATAATGTAAAATTTACCACCTTAACCATTTTTAAGTGTACAGTTCAGTAGGGTTAAGTAGATTCACAGTGTTGTGCAACCCATCTCTAGAACCTCTTCATCCTGCAAAACTGAAAGTCTACATGTATTATACAACTTCCCTTTTCCCCTTACCGAGCCCCTGGCCACTTCCATTCTACTTTCTGTTTCTGTGAATCTGACTACTCTAGATACCTCACAGAAGTGGGATCATACAGTGTTTGTCTTCATGTGACAGGCTTATTTCACTTAGCGTAATGTCCTCAAGGGTAATCCATGTTGTATCATGTGTCAGAATTTGCTTTCTTTTTAAGGCTGAGTAATATTCCATTGTCTGTATGTACCATATTTTCTTTAGCTTTCATTCATCAATGGACACATAATTCTAAGAATCTTTGCATAATTTTCAAAACACAACACCTGAAGGATTCTCCTGCAGACAATATTTATATTTACTTGGGGGGCTCAATTCCTTTCAAAAAACCAGCACAGGGAGTTACAAATTTTTAGCATTCTGTACTGTCAGACGTTAGTAATGAGAACTTTAGTTTCTCCTGAATGTGACCATACAATAAAATCACTAAATGCCTAATAACATGTCAGGCATTTTTAAGTATTCCAGAAATCTCTCTTGTGTCAATATTTAATATAGAGTCGGTCAGTATCTTGGTGATTTGCATTAACAGCATTCAACAGGTTCCCCCCAGGGGACACAAGGAAGAAAGCTGTTACTTGCCTGGGTTGCCCCCTCGTCCCCCTGCCTGGGTACCAGGGCAATAGCTATAATGTCAGTTGCATCTAAGCAGTGAAGAATCTTCCTTGATATTACCCCAAGGATTCTTTAAGTTCAGAATACTGAAATAATTGGATAAGACTCTGAAAGAATGATACAAAATATACTAACAGATAATTTAAACATATCTGTACAAATCAAATAATAAATAGCGTAGAAATTAAAATGTCGGTCAGTTTAGGTAGTTATTAATTAATCCTTTTTCCATAGAGCATTCTGATCTGTGTTCCTTAAAACATGAGTGCCCTTTTAAATTCTGACAGGTTTGTGTAAAGAATGTTTAGTCAAGTACATTTGGGAAACGCTGTTTATCCCCACCTCTTAGGGTTTTAAAGACTTCTGTGTGAGTTTGCGCCTCCCCCAAACAGACATCCAGACAGGCCTAGATGTGCAAGAGATTTACTGGGGAAACTGCCTGTGAGATACAAGGGCGGGGGAGATGCTGGAGGGGCGTGTACTCCAGGAGGGGAGACCGACAGGTAGCAGCCAGTAGTGAGAGACCCTTTCCCTGAGGCTGATGGGGAGCTGAAGCCAAAGATTAGATCTGCAGAATCGCCTGTGCTGTAGGAATGTGGGAAATGTCTTTAGAAAGAAAGCAGCAGGTGGGGAGGGAATGAACGGAGGGAGAACAAGACCCAGCAGGATCTAGAAGTGACTCAGCAGGAAAGGCAGAAGCTGCTGGTTCGGGGTGGACAAGGGTCTGCCCATGCAGGGGGCTGTATGCCCCCTATTTGATCCCAGTGGTGATGTGGCATTGAAGAATTAGTTGCAGGAAAGAGACATCATCCACTTTGTTTCAGGAAACCCTGGAAACAGGGAAGAGGAAACTGAAGAGCCGTTGGGAGGTTGCCATAGTGATTGATACAGATGAGAAATGACGGGGGCTAAGCCAAGGCCATGGAAGCGGGATCGTGAGGACAGGGATGGATCCAGGCATCAGGGAAATACCCCACCCTGTTTTGAGTCTGTGAGACATGCTGGTTTGACGTCTCCTCTCAACATTATGCACCTTCCCCAGCCCTTCTCTTGCCCTAAATGTCACAACTGCCACATCAAATGGTCCATTCCCAACAGATACATCAGTCTTCCCCCTTCCCTGGCTCTTTGCTTTTAGGGGTGGGGGCAGAAATAAGGCTGAAATGAGATACTATTCCATTATTTTAGATGCCTAAATCCACACCACCCCTTTCTGTGGTCCTTCTTAATCCTAAAATTGTGCCCTTCTCAGTAGAGAATGCAGTTCGTGGCCAACCTTCAAACTTTCTGCTCCTGCTCGAACAGCCTCAAGTTTAAGACTGTTGCAGTTTGAGACAGGCAGGTTTCACAGGAGGGAGGGTAACCAACTGGCAGAGGATGAGAGGAAGCTTCCGTGGCCAAGTCCTTCACATCCTTAAAGCTTGAGACAAACAGCATTTCTACCCCCAAAGTCTTAGTCAGAATTACCCTCTCCCACTGGCCTCTGGAGGGGAGGGCAATTTTATGGTGACTACACAGCATGTTTGTTACATTGCCAAGTGCAAAAGGAGAAAGTGTGTGTGTGTGTGTATGTGTGTATACACACTCAGTGAACAGAAACACACCCAGCCATAAGTGAGGATGTGAGATTACAAATTGCTAATTGCGTAACAAAAACAGAAGATTCAGTATTGATACGGGTCCTGTGTCCCCTTTCCTCTTGGTGAAACTTATGCAATAAATCACAAAACACTTAAGGAAATGCTAACTTCTTTAATGGAACCAGAAATGGAGATACCTTGAGAATGCTTACCTTGAGAATGCAGGGAGAAAAAAAAAGGCAATGCCAAAATTCTTTAAGAGCTTTTGGGAACTTTCAAAAAAATTCTTCACAAAATATGTAAAATAGGGCTGTATTTTTATATTGATAATTCCATTAGAGCTTGAAACCAACCTAAAATTTGGAGTTAATTTCATCTAATCCCGTTTTACCAAAACCTACCTGGGTATAATCTATTCTATGTAAAGAAAATCTGTGGTTCTCGCCCCAACCCCGGGGCAGGCCCGGAGGCAAGACAAACCTGGCCACACCTGGCCACAAGGCTTGTGTCCCTTCAGGGCTCCTGGACCAGGGCTGCTGATCTTGAGATTAACAAAATTTCTGTTCAGTCCCAAATGAGCACCACTCTCCCTCAAGGCCAAGTCGGCTCTTGATTTTCCTTCTAATCTTTGAAAGAAAGTTACAGACAAGCATGTGTTTGTTTCAGTTTTCCTCCTCTTGTATACTCTTTAGGTGCTGCTGAAAGGGGCCATGTGGGAATGTGTAGTGATTTGAACTGTAGGATCATGAATAATTTGAGCTTGGGCTGCGTTTAGCACAGATATCTCCCAACGGACAAACATGAGGGGTTAGTTTAATTATTCTGAAGTTCCATCCTATGGTAAAATTTTCTTTTTCTACTTCTCTGAGCATTTTCTAAGGCCGAAATATATGCTTGGTGGGTAACTAGATCAACACTGAACGCTGACATGATGGTGTCCCTTTACCAAATGAGCATCACATCCCTGATTTAGGATTAAATGTAGATTACCCCTCAGGGGCACTTGACCACAGTTAGTCCTCAACCCCACTGCCTTTACTCCCCAGGGCCCAACAGGGTAGCTAGAATAGACAGTACTTGCTTCCATCCCTTCTCTACTCTGTCTAGGCTTGGAGTTCTGCCCTTCCCAGTCTGCAGAGAGCTATATGAGTAGTAAGAGACAGGAAGGAAAAAGCGTCCAGGTAGCCGTTTACCAAGCATGAGAAATCTCTGGATTCCTCTATGTAATCCTAACAGTGTGCCAGATTTACAAAAACAACTTAGACGAATTCTTGAAATAGAGATGACATTTATAATTACTCTCAACTAAAATTCCAGACAAGTATGCCAGCCGTGGTAATCAGTAAATCACACATGGTCAGAAGACAAGCTGTTTATTCTTTAGACACTGTCAGACTATATTACAAGCTACTAACGTCTAAGGGAACCTAAATACATTTACATTTAAAAAAAATACATGTCATCTATGTCATAGCAACACTAGTTGACCCAACCTGCAGAAACCTGTGTAAATTAAGACCAGTTGTGTTGATCCAGAGGTGAAGTTCCGAAAGTGCTTCAGTTCTAGAACTTACTGCAGAGGGAGGACTGCGGGTGGCTCCATGAGGGACACGTGCAGGTGCCTGAAATGAGACCCAAGGCAAGTTCAGCACCAGCCAAAGACTTCGGTGTCTTAAAATGTCACTTAGGCCGCAGAAATCTTTCTAGCAGTTTTACGAGAAAGGAAGGACCTGGCTGACTATATGTACTGCAGGCCGACAAACTGTAACTCTAGGCCCCTCCAGACTGATCTTCTTGTTTTGACGTGCAACCCTACGTTTCCAGCTTAGCATCAGGTACAAATCAGGACAACCTGTTCTAGTTTTTAATTCTGAAATTACTATACCCTATTCAAGCTTTAAATAGTGACCGTGGACAGGACAATTTCAGGAACTTACTTTGAAGTCTTATACTTCTCCCTGATTGCTTGCTGGGGCCGGTGGGGTATAACGAGGCACGCTTTATGTAGCTCACTCAGGCAGGGCACAATTTCACTTAATGAATAGCCTGTAAACGCAGCAAGGGTTTCTGGCTAATCAGGATGAAAGACAAAAGAAGAAAACTGCATCATGCATCTTTACAAGGTAGCAAAAATCTGAAAACTGTGAAATAAAGGACATGAATCACTTAGTAAGTATCCATATTCATCCCAAAAGAAACCATAATCCTCCTTCAGAGACTTTAGAAATAAGATATTAGGAAGAACAGTCAGAGTTCTAAATTTGCTCATATTGTACAATTTAATGCTCAGCTTGGGGACTGTTTACTTAATCTGTTCTCTCATGAGCAGGATTTTTACTGGCCCCTAGAGAGCCTCTACTTACCTGAACATTCTATTTACATAGACTATGAAAGATTCTTCGCCAAAAGCAGTGTAAGAAATAAGAACCCTAGAAAACAAAAGTGGGTGATGCTCCACTCTTTTAGCATGAAAAGTGAGCCTCCAGAACCAAATCTTGGGGGTCCATTTTCCATCTTGCTAACCGTCACAGGCCACAAAGCAATGCGAACTGCCCTGTTCCCTTGAAAGACTGATACAACCTTTTGACCATCCTACTTGGATCCAGATTTTTTTTTTACACTGAGAGGAAAAGTCCACATCTTTGTCTCGAAGCGGTCGACGCTTATACTAGAGGCCCTCCTTGCGTGAGGGTGGGTGTTGAGGTTTCCAGGCCTGCTTTTGTTGAGTGAGTGACCACCATCTCTACCACCATCTCCCTGACTTTCTGGCAACTTCTCCTCCCCATGGGGCTAAGCCACTGGGTCAAAGCCATGAAGAGGGCCCCGCAACACTCAGCAGCATGGTGTAGTATGCTGGCAAGACACCCAGTTCCCTATTGAACTAAGCCTTGCTCGTAAGAGGCCAGCCCATTCAAAGCCTTGTGCATTAATGAACAGACTTGAGATAGTCTTTGCAGTTCACCTAGAAGAAAGTCATTAGAATCTTACCCAGAAGTGCCTGTTCACAGTATAGTTTGCCAGGCAGTAAGCGGCTGCAGCTATCAGTGAAGGAAGATATTTCAAGAACGGGTCAGCTTCAAGGAGACTCAGTTCTGCTACGTACTAAGCACAAGAGAGAAAAATCTCATTGGAATTAGGAACCTGACTAAGGTCACAAGTAAACCTGGAAATGTCAAGGGAACAAACTGTGTCATCTTTGTTCAACCTACATTTAGTGATGAGCACAGAAACAGATGCCCAAAATTATTCGCTGGGTGAATGATTGCCATGCCTGTCCATAACCGGAATAACATTTATGTTGTAATAAATTGCAATACACAAGTATTTGGCTGACCAAACAGTATATGTGATGGGTGACTTACATGAGTAGTGCAGGTTTATGCTGGTCAAGTAGCATCGCTCTGGCCACCGAAGTGGACTAGAGCCTTCAGCCAAAGGCAAAAATATGTCCACATTAAAGCTGTCGATTTATCAGGCAAATGCATGTAGTTCAGAGACTAGAACAGTACCAGTGGGAATTTATCAGAGTAAAAGACACGCATTGGGAGATCTATACAGACATCCTTATTGCTCTTTGCGTAGCATAGAAACACCAGATATATTAGATCATTATAAATGGAAACCTCGTTTTCCAAACCAATTCTTATGGTACCTTAACTAAAGTTCTATAACCAAATAGTGCTTTATTATTTAACATGTTAGGATGAGATTAGAACTAGATCAAACCATATTTATTTTGTTCCCATTCTACAAACCCAAGGGTAGTGTGTGCTTGCATGTGGTCTGTATACAACAAGAGAACAGTTTCTAACCTGACATTTCTTTAAGAGTTGTGATTAGGCAACCCATGTCTGCCAAACACAATCAATAGTCACATTCTTAATGTTAGCTCTCTTTCAATTGCTAAAAGGCTTTTCTGGGCCCAAGGCAAAGGACTGAAAAGAAAGGCAGAAACTGAAGGAGGCTGGTTTTTTTGCCCAACTTGGCACCAGAGTTCTTGGAAGTCCCATGCCATACCTTGGCCAGGTTCTCAGTCCTGACGCACACTCCCTGCCTCCGTAAGTACTGAAGGAGAAACTGGTTGGTGGTTGGCACCGTCAGATCAAAAGCCAGGACCTTCAGGAGCAGGTGTTCCATTCTCAGCAGTTGTCGTTTTGTGTAAGTGTCATCGGTTATGTAGACAAACTCGTCTACTTCTGGTGGGTATATTTCTTCATATTTCCTGTGAAAGGGAAAGGGTTGGGGGAAGTGAAGCTTGGACCCTGTGGCTCTCCTTCTTGGGTGCTCACAACCATGCCTGTCACCTGGTCCTTGGAGACTTAAATGTCACTTAACAAATGGCTAAATGGTACAGGGCTGTGAAAATATTAGGAGCTGGTTTCCAGAATGAGAGCATGCGTATTACAAGGATACGTCATACTCACTGCTAGGACTAGTAAAGGAGCAATTTCAGACTGAGAATTTTAGGTTTGGGCCTCTGATATGCTGAAAGATTCACAATGGCAGACATACAGGTAAATTCCTCCTATGTCTATAGACTTCATCTTGTGGGAAAGAATGTTATGTTGAACACAGTGGTAGAAAAAAATGCCTTAGGTCTTAGGTATTTTTAAAAAAAGATCAAGTTCAGCTTTCTCTATTGAATTATCAAGAGATGCTCTATATCCAAGAGAAAGATACTGGGACAACTTCACTGTTACCAATTCTTTGCTTTTGCTTTTGTTTCTCCTTTCTGTAGAGAAATTTTTGCAAATTTTTTGGCATTAATACGTATAACGTCTCAGACGAGAACAGAAAAAATACCACTACTCACCAGCAGGTCACTTATTCAAAAGAAGCTTAGCCACAACCAGCCCTTTTCTACATAATTAGGTATCGTTATGAATGACTGATAGTAACAGGAACCAGCTAGACTAGTTTATTCACTGTGACCAAATAAACTGGGTTATTATGGGTCACTCACTAGATCAGGAAGCAGGCTTTTCTATAACTGAAGTCTCTTTAAATAGGAATTTTTACTCACAATAGAATACAAGTAAAAGACTACACCACAAAACAGTTACATTAGATCCTTAACTGGAGCCGAGGGCTGCCTTCCTTATGATATGGGACTTGCTGTTAAGAGGATCTTAAACATCTCAATTGAAGAGTGAACACATGGTAAGATTCAGCTTCTCAGTAAATATCGTAAAAATGATATTTTCTCAAAGGAGGCATGCACAAGCTTTCATTGTCAAGCACTGCGTTTCTTCAATAAATGGGAACGGAAATCGAGTGTGTAGACAGGCTGAAAGTCCCTCATTATTCAAGCTGCAGAACACTTACGAAGCCAGCAGAATAGCTGCCGTTCCTACGAGCTGCAGTTTCCCTCTCAGAACAGACATGCACGACAGGAACCTGTCCAGGAAGTTGACGGCCAGGTAGAGGGTCTCCGCCCGGAGTTTGTACTCCTCGCCCACCTCCACCAGCCAGTCCACCAGAATCGTGCGCATGCCTTCCGTGATGTCTGGCTGCTTCTTCATGTAGTGCGCCTTGGGCCTGTGTCTTACCTGTTAGGGGAAAGAGTTTTCACGTTTAAATAGTTGCTTTGTTAGAAAGATCGCTCCACAGTACAGCTGCTGTTTTGAAAAAGCTCATTGCCAAAGAAATCTTTACCGTGGCATGGAAGAAAGCGTGAAATCCTGGCTCTGTGTAATGCAATTAGTTAATAAATAACTTAAAGGAGGTGGAAAGTGGCAATGATGGCCATTCCCGAGAGTGAAATTCTTAATATACAGACCCTCTGGGTCACAGAGATAGGATCTACTTGCTACTCACCTCACGATTTTCACAGCATTCTTAGGTTTGGATGTCACAAGAATGCCATTCACTAATGGTTGTGGCCAAGAGCTTATAACTGTCTTAACAGGAAGTGCTTGGGGTGCTGGAAATCGGGGAAGTTAGGAAAACTCACTTCGGCTTCTCTAAGGTACTGATGAATTTCTTCAGCATATTCAGTCACATTTATCACATCTGTACCAAAATCTGATGCATCTTCAGGCTGCGGGTGGAGAGATGAATCCACCAGCATAGGGGAAACTGCAGGAGAGTTAACATTATCGGGTTAAGACATTTAACTTGTAAACACAGGTTCCATCCACTAACCCTCCACGCAGGCAGTTGTGAAAATCATTTATTACTTCATGGTTTTCTCTTGCTAGTTATATGCTAGTGGACACTGCGGGTGATTATGAACACAGGGGACCCTCAACCCTACATGAGTCAGATCACCTGTGTTAAAATCCAGCAGGAAGTGAAGGTCTGACTTGAGCGTGCTGGTGTCTACTTCGTAGGGCTCCTCAAACGCCATCCCCTCTTGCCCCACGCAGCTGTCTCTGTCCCCCTGCTCAGGCTCATCCATGTAGATGTCAAACCCTTGCTTGGCGGGCACGTGAACTCCATGGTCGGAGAGCGCTGTCTTTCCAGCTGGAGGCCAGACATTTTCTGATCCAGAGAAACACTTGAGTGTTGTGAGCCCCTAGAAAAGGGTTACTTTTTTTTGTTAGATGCCACCCTGTAGACCACATAGGTGCTAAGAAATCCCCTGTGATTTCAAACCAGCAGGATGGGAAGACGAGCAGAATCTTACACTGAAATATCTATGTCTGTAGTTTAATTTCAGAAAATGAAGCTTCCCCAAAATGACTTCTCCCTTATCTTTGTCTACATTTGACATTTGGGAAAAGAGCTACCTAAAATTTGTCATCCTCCTCACATATTTATCAAAGAAAACTCAAGATGATAGAAAAAAAAGAAAAGCTAAGAGCTGACTTCCAGAGTGAGATAGGTACCACACGTGGGGGGGACTGTGGAATCGGCTGTCGCGCTTGTAGCATTACACACTTTTATACCAACCCAGCGTGGTTCCTAACACATCTTACAGAGTTCCTACAGTCCTCCTTAAATAGTAAACTTTTGGTCAACAAGCCCCTGTAAAGTTCCCTTTTATACCCAGTTATTTAGAAACGTGATGATTTTAGAAATCTGTACTACTAAATTCTCTCACAAGCCAGAGAATCTTATTACATGACATAATGTAATCACCCTTAGGGAAACCTAACCCTCAGTTGCTTCTCCCTGGTTCCTGCGCAATTAACAATGGGAACAATGGGAATGAATCAAACACCATTGCCCATTAAGGTGAATCATGTTGGATGGCCTGAAGGTCAGCTGGGCCAGGACAGGTGGGCAGGCTTTATGAATCTGCATTCTTTTTATGCAAATACTGGGTGGAGCTACTGCATTAACCTTTTCTTGTTTGTAATTAATCTTGGTGTTTACTGTTGAGGCTACTTCCAGGTTAGTATGCGGCTCCACAACTTTCCCTTCCATCTAGCAAGTTAAACATGTAGCTAATGTCTAGTAAACAAAAAGTGCTTTATGTAATACTGGGGGGAAAAAAATCACAGGGACTATAAAGGGCCCAAATCAGAAGTTATTATAGCCAGATAACTATGACTCTAAATTACTACCAAGTTTGACTTTTGCTACATAGAGATATAAATGTACGTGGATTGAGACATATATTCATTAAACAAAGATTTGCCGAACATACTCTATGTGCCAGACACTATTCTAGGTCCCCATTTAGCAATGAATAAAACGTTCAAAAAGGACTGCCCTCATGGAGTTTGGTGGTGTGGTGGGGAGGACAAACAAGAAAAGATACTGTCAGTCAGGCGGTGATAAGTGCTTTGAATAATAACATGAAGAGGACAGAGTTGGGCAAAGATATGAACAAGGTAAGGAGTAAGTCACACAAACAGAAGGGGGAAGAGCATTCTGGGCAGAGGGAACAGCATGGATGAACACTCTGACGTTGAAGTGTGTCTCAGAGACAGCAAGGAGCAGACAGGGCAGAGCGAGAGAGGGAGTCGAAATCAAAAAGAAAAAAGAAGCCATAGCACGTGGGCCTTACCACAGGCCATCTAAGGACTGTTCCTATTCAGAGATGGGCGGCCACTGCAGAGTTCTGGGCAAAGGAGTGGCATGATCTGACCTATGTTTTACAAGGATCGTCTCGGCCATGTATGGGTACAGAGAGCAAGGAGGATGAGTAAGATGACCAGTCATACAACTTGCGGATTCTGGGTAAGACACAACAGAGGTTTAGACCAGGAAGGATGAGAAATGAGATTCTAGACTTTTTCATAAGTAGAGCCAATCGTATTTTTTCAGCAAATTAGATGTGGGGTTGGGAGAAAAAGAAGAGTCAAGGTTGACAAAGGTTTTGGGGGCTGAGTAACAGGAAGGATGGACATTCCATTTCCTGAGATGAGGAAGACTTTGGGGAGAGCAGGGTGAGGCCAGGGCTGGTGTTCGGTTTTGCGGCACTATGAGATGCCTACTGTACGATATGAGTGGAGACATCCAGAAGGCAGCTGACTCTGTGAGCCTGCAACATAGCTGAGAGGTCCAGAGGTAAAAGAATGAGTCATCAACGGGTGGATGGCACTTGATGCCAGGAGACTTGAAGCGATTGCTGAGGGAGGGAGGGAGTGCAGATTCAGATTGGATACTAAGCCCTGGCACACTCTAACTTTTAGAGGTTGGATAAGGAAGAGCCAAGATACTGGGGAGGCATGTCTAGTGAGCTCAGTGGAAAACCAGCAGAGAGCCATGTTCTCCAAGCTGAGTGAGAGGAAACTATCAGGCAATAAAGACTGATCAACAACGTCAAATGCTGCTAATCAGTCAAGAAAGGAAGGAACTGATTAAGAGTTGAGTCAAAGAGAATAAGAGAAGAATTATGACAAGAGCATTCATTCAACAAATACTTGTATTTCTAAGTTTAGGCACTGTTCTAAACACTGGGAACACAGCAGACAACCTGACATCCCAAATTCTCATCCTGATGGAGTTTATAGTCTAGCAGGATAGACAAACGCTCAAGAAATATTGCTATAAATGGGACAGTTGCTGCAAGGAGCTTTGTAGTTGAAAGGTTTTTAAGGTTGAAAAAATTACCACAATAGATTTGCATGCTTCTGGGTTTGACCTAGTAGAGGAGAGAAATCTACAAAGAGAAAGAAAAGTTGCTAGAATGATATCCTTGAAGAGGCAGGAGGGCATAAGGTGTGCTGCACACATGGGAGGTTCACCTCGCATAAGAGCCAGGGACACATCAGCTGTGCAGCAGGAGGGGATGGCAGAGTCTATGGTACATGGGGACATGTGGGCATTCTCTTCTGGTTGCATCTACGTTTTTAGGAAAATAGGATATAAAGGCATTAGCTGAGAGTAAGGGTGGAGATAGAGGCTGTGGAGGATAGAGAGAAAAGGGAAAGTATAAAACAGATTTCTATAAGAAGTTTGCAGAGGAATATACAGGAGTGTAAAGGTAGCACCAGGCAACATAAGAGTGTTAACTAAAGGTTATGAATTTAAAGTGAGCCCACTCAGCATAGGCATAACTGCCGATTTTAAGAGGTTTTAGACTTGAAGTTTAAATAAGTAAACATTGCTAAGCACATTAAGTCTCTTAAAACCATCTTTACTCAACTTTTTCCAAAGCTTGAAACAGATTACCTTGGGTATTTTTCTCTCACTAATCAGATGCCACCAAAACACAGATGACTTGAACAGTCAGTAGATAAGGAGGAGCTTCTGATCTGGCCTCCATCATGACTTTTTTTTTTCGGCGGGGGGTGGGGTGGGGTGGGGGTGGCTTTCTTAAACGTCTCAAATTATCTCACTTATGAAATGGAAAGAATATCTGCCTACCTACTTCACGGTACTATTGCCAACGTCACTCCACTACAGATGCACCATACAGGCTTAAGGCATGGTTATGAGAGGCTTGTCTAATAACAGACTTGAGGAAGCTTTTTTTTAATCTCAAAACCCATTCTTTTTTTTTTTTTCTTTCATAATAGATTTTTTTTTTCAAAATCCATTCTTAAGGATCCAAACCCCTCATTTGCATTTTAAGTGTCTGAATTTGTTGCCAATCTGGTAAGGGAGGTACCTATGATCAGTTAAGCTCAAGCAACTAAGATCAGATGGCCTGTGATCTGTTTGCCCAACTGTCCTTTGTCAGTCCTGGGGAGAAGTCTACTTTCAAAGCATGCATTTTGAAGTAATCTGCTCTAGCCTGATCCAATCCTGATTCTAACACCATCGCCAACTAATGTAACAAAGGTTATCCATAATGCTTTAGGCCCAGCCCAGATCAGTCTGAATACCACTCCAACCTGGGGGAGCCCCACTTCCATAGTTCATTTGGGGGCATTCACATTTCCTTTTAGCCCACAACTTAAATGACTTTACACATACTTAAACAGTTCCTAGACCTATTTCCTTGATGCTGGGAAAATGACAGAGAAAATTATTCAGTATTTCTATCTGGAAAAGGAACCAGACAAAGTGATCTTTAAAAAAAAAAAAATCAATGTCCCTGTAGTCTAGATTCCAGGGTTAGAATACTCAAGGGGAATTGGTAGGTAAAACCGTGAGAGAAATCCACCTCCCTCCATGACAGGACAGCCCTTCTTCACAAGCAGCCTTCCCAGCACTTCTCAGTCATTACCTGGCCACAGGTCCTCCTGTACTGCCCATTCTCAGTCAGCACCCCTAGTACTGTTCTTTGTGGCGGATCCTGGCCGAGCTGGGCTCTGGTTATCATTTGACAGGCATCAGGACCTTGGGAATCTGGACCCAGCACTGCTCCGCTCTTGGAGCTGCTGAGATGCATAGCCTCAGTCTCCACAGGCTGCTGCTCTCGGGGAAGGAGAAACAGACAAGCCGGTTAGTCAGAGTCTTCCACTGAAGGCTCCAAAGATGCAGCGAATCCCTAGAAGAGAGAGCAGAGACATATAGCTTTTCCTACAGTTATTAGGGCTGAAAGGGCATGAGCCACCGTACAAGCGATCAAAGCTGCTTTGAACCAAAACAGTGATTTGAATCTCCCCAGGCTTTCTTCCAAGACCTGGGTATGGAACGGCTGGAAGGAGAGAGACATCAGACAAACGTCAAAGCCAGGACACTAAAGCCCTAGGTTAACGGGGAGACCAAACCTACAAGCCTGTGACTTTCCTGGCTATGATGCTTATCTGACACCCTACCATCCTCCTGCCTGCAAACATATGACCCAAGATACATCACTGTGGGAAAGTACGCCCCCTTCCGAAGTGACAAGCTGAGTTCTCTTCCACGGCCCTCCTCCCACAAGACAGAGGACCCCAAAACCTGCTTGGAACCCACAGCGGGCCTCGCTCTTCTCGGCCTTATATCTTGATGTTTGTCTGGAACAATTAGCAAGCGCACACGAGGATTGGGAGTGAGGGGCCGCCTGAGGGGGCGGGGCGGGGGCGGGGCGGAAGGGGACCGAGGTGTTAAATAGATTCCAGCCGGGGCGCCGGGCTCCCAGCAGTGGCTGCCCGGCGCTCAGCGCTGATTACTTTCAACCCCTGCCCCGCCCGCGTCTGTTGAATCGACCAATCAGCGGCGCTCCTGGTCCCCGCTGGGGGCCGTTTCCATGCCGACCGCTGCAGGCGCGCGGGCTACGGGGCCGCATCGCTATGGCGACCCCCTCACCTGACACGCTCCGGGCCGATGCACCGCCAACCGGCGGCCCCCGTCTCCTCCTGCGCGGCCCTGCCCGGGCATGCCCGGGCGGGCGGTCGCCGTGGGCACACGCGCCCCTTGTGGCAGGCGTCTCCGGCCTGGGAGGGAGGAAGGCGGCCCACCCCGCGATGGCCGGGGTTTGGAAGGGACTGTTTCCTTGAACCCGTTCTCCCAACAGCCGCTAACTCCTCCCGCTAACGTCTTTTCCGCGGCCCGCTCCTGAGAACCTTGGCTCGGGAGAGCTACGCGGCGCCCTCGGGGCAGCGCAGGCCGCGGCACCTTGACGGCGCCCGCCGAAGGGCGCGGCTCGCAACCCTTCCCCGGCTCACACACCTCCACCTCCTCCCAGAAGGAGGACAAGTAGCAGCGGGTTGGCCCCTAGTTTGAGCTGGAGCCTCCTAATCCGTGGTGACGCCGTGTCCTCGCTCATTTTGGGTGGCCCGCCTGGGTTCTGGTGCATGTGGCCCGGTAGGGCGGGAGAGGAGATCTGGAGTTTTAGGGTCGCACGTGGTGCTCGCAGTCCCCACGAGAGGTCTTCCCCGACGGGTTCCAGCAGCCACGGTGTGGAGCAGGTCCAGGAACGCCGAGATAGTGACCCAGGAAGAGGAAGGAACGCAGGTGGCAGCGATGGGGACTGGGACGTTGAGTGGGACAGTGGTGAGGCTTGGAACTGGGGGCTGGGCAGGTGGGCTGGCACGTGAGGAGGGAAATCCTTGGATCCGGGGTGCATCAGGTAGGGAGCAAGCAGGGCGGGGTGCAGGGAGAAACCAGGAGCTTTAACATGGAGGTAGAGGTGAGGGTAGAGAAGGGGTAAGGGAAGAAAGGGCCCTTGGAAATTAGGGAGCTCTGGCGCCTGCAGAGGTAACTGGCAAGTCGAGTTTTTTAAAAAGTATTAAATGTTATGTACACACACACATCGCATATACATTTCTGCTTTTGTCTGTTTCTATTTTTGTTAACACCCATCCCTAAATTTCTGAAGCAGACCCCCGAAACCATCCAAAGGGCCATTTTAAGAAATGGTTAGTTACTGCTTTCTTCCTTATTTTGAATGGAAATGGTTGTTAATCTTACCTGCCAAAAATCTCTTAGGTGTTCTTTATTAACGTGTTCACCCATCGATCTGGGTATGAATTACTTTAATGGGAAAATTGAAGTATTTCAACAGAAAGTGGGGATGAAAGCGTTTGTTGGAGTCAGACGTTAAGAGGAAGTTGGGAAGCATCTTGGAAATCCGTGCTGGGTGCAGGAGGAGCGCAGAAACGGATTTTGTTCAATATGAAACTAATTTGTATAAATTTACCAGCAACTTTAATTCACTGGAAAGCAGCAATCCCTTTGCACCCCGGAATTCCTGTGCCTTTGAATATGAAGGCAACACAGGAGCTCTGGTAACATCTTGATTGTGGTAACAGCCAGGTCGGATGCAGGCAGGCACCAGACGCCCCATTTTGCAAGATACCTCTATCTGGTGGAGGGAAGGAGCTTTTCTGCCCTCCTCTAGCCTCAGCCTCACGCCGCTTTTGGAAGCCTTTCCAGGAGCCCTCCCCAACCTGGCGACGCTGTTGTGATCTTCTGGGGACACTGATGGCCTCAGCAGTGAACTCCGTTGGGGACGCGAGCAAGTCTGGCCGAGAGCCCGGGCTGCTTCGGCGGGGACAGGACTGCCCAGCACTCACGTGACCTCACCCTCTGTACATCCCTTCTGATGTGGTTTCCTCGACAAAGTGACCGAAAATCTCGTACTCTTTGCCTTTCTTCCAAAACAAAGAGGCCAGTGCAGTGTTTGTTCCTGGAGTCTGCCGTTTTGATCCTCTTTTCTGAGATTGAAGCTCAAGCAGGGAAAGAGTAGCGCTGGGCTTCCGCAGGGGCAGCCCTTTGAAGTTGGGTGACCTGGCTTAAATCTTGTCTGGACCAGAAGAGGAGGCTACTAAGATGTCTGTGGCCTCTCAACTGCCTTTAGTCTGAAAAATGCCTTCAAAAAAGAAAATAACTCTTAACCAGACGGGATCCTCAAATTATTTCATACCTGTTTCCCCTACCCTCTCTCATATGAATTGCTGCAGCCTAATATGGCCTTAATGCATGTGAACTATTATCATTCTATGTTACCATCATTCTCTCTCCATCCATGTTGTTAAACTGTGGCCTGTGATTTTATTGTGCTGCCTTAGAATTCAGTATTCAATCGCAGTAGTCCTCTGGTCAGGTCTTAAATTGGAGAGTAATTCAGATGAACTGATATTTATGTATGTCTCATATGTGTGTCCATATAAGTTCAGATATTCATATAACTTGTGCAACACTTAGAGCTTTCCTGAATTAAAAAAAATCACTAAATGTTTGAACAAGTAATGATTTATGGCACAAAAACAAACTCAACTAATAAATAGGTGCTCAATTTTTATAAAAAATTTAAATGGAAAACTTGGCCTTTGATTAGGAAAAACAGGAGCAGAGAGAATAGAAAGGACTTTCTCACAAATTATGCAGTTTTAGTGAGATTCATGATTATAATTTTACTATTAGTGTAACAAAATCAGGGTTAGAATTCAAAGTTGAGTAGATTTTCAATATCTGAGTTTGTTTTACATAAACTGTTTGCTAATATATTGAGAAGCAAACAATGTATTTTAATAATGTATCTTTAATGTCTAAAATGTTTGGTGTACCTTACATGCTAATATAACACTTTCTCAGGTTAGAAAATTACTTGGTCAGCACTTCCTGCCTGATACTCAGTCCTCAGCTAGTTTTGATGCTAGGATTAATTTCCATAATAAAGATGACAGCTGAAATCTTTCCTAGGGATTTTTTAAAACCCCAAAGTCCTATTAAAACTGACTCCTCCCCCCTCCAAATTTCAATTCAAAGACAGTCTTTTCTGTTTGCCAGCAATTACCTGGCACTTCAGAAGCTGTTATTACTTCTATTCCATGTGCTCACTGTAGCTAGTAATTAACCTCTTGTTCAAACATGTCAGTTTTCATTAATTTGTATGAAATCAAGTTGATTTTCAGTATAGAGCTGAGAAAGATGAAAAACTAGAAGAACCAGTATTTTTTTTTTTAAGGACAGGGGTCGTTTTAGGGATGTATTTTGCCTGTTCATGGACATGTGTCTGCCATTCTTAGGTACACATTTAGATTCAGAACATAGCTCTGTGGTAAGATGAGGGACAGATGCTAGGGATGGTGGGCAATTTGTGACGTTTTAGCCCATAGCTCCAGGGAGGATGACCAAAGGATCAAGTGAGTCCAGTTTGAAAAGCAGTCAAAAGTTTACCTCCTCAAGAAGCATATATCCTTGGGTGGTCCAAAGAGGTGCCCTTAGTACATGACAGGTGAAGTAAGTTTTCATTAAGGTTTGTGAAGTCACTTTCTGTGAATGAAAATAGTTTGAATACATACATGAGGTAACCAACATCTACTGTTCATTCACTCCTTTTGTAAGTATTTTTTGAGCATCGATCTTGTATCAGACAGTAAATGGATATGGGACAACAATTAAAAAGGATCCCTGCTCTCAAAGAGCTTTTTGTGCAGGCAAAGTTATATAAGGTGCAGCGTAATGAGTGTTTATTTCACCCTGGGGGACACAGATATATAAACAGGGAGTGGCTAGAACTTAGAGAAAAGGAATACCTGTTGCTGCAGAGGTTTGGAATCAGTGTCCGGATCTGATAATAAAGGTGATTAGAGTTTTAAAAAAAATTGTTTTTGCAAGGTAGATTTATCCTAGAAAAGGGGAACCCAAAGAACAAGAATTTTCAGCAGTGTTTATCCCAAATCTCCCAAGGGAGAGCAATAAACTGTGATGTCCCAAAGTACCTCTCAAGACTGTCTCTCCCTGTTCTGGGGCAGACTCCACAGCACCTATTTCATGAAGAAGCCAATCTCCCAGGAACGTGGGTGAGAGCAAGGTGTTTCTGAAGACTTTGGTTACCATGAGTCAGTCCCCAGCAATGTGCTCACCTAGAAGTGCATTGTTACAAAGTTAGATCCCTGTCACTGCAGACTTAAGGACTCTGGCAGTAACCTTCCCAAGATTCTGCACCAAGGGAAAAATAAGTTTCAGTTGGACAGTGGAGCTCAATGGTTTAAATAATTTGAAAAGTTTTGAGTTGCCAGATCTTTACTGAAATCAGTCTATTATTAAGGAAATCAAGAACATGGATTTTATACAATCTTTTCCTAGGTCTAAAATTCATCTGCTGATATTGGGGGGGGTAGGTTTTTTAAATTGAAGTATAGTCAGTTTACAATGTGTCAAATTCTGGTGTACAGCACAATGTTTCAGTCATACATATACATACATATATTTGTTTTCAAATTATTTTTCACTAGAAGTTACTACAAGATACTGAATATAGTTCCCTGCACTACATAGAAGAAACTTGTTTATTTGTTTTATATATACAGTAATCAGTATCTGCTGATGACTCATGTTGATATGAGGTTATTGCATCATTAAAGTCAGCTGTCATTTATTGGTTATATCTTTTTAAATTTCTAGTTCTGTTTATACCAGTTTTTCTGTGAAGATCAATTATTGTACCATCAATTCTATGACACAGTTAATTCTATAAAACAATTTCCTGTGTTTTACATTTACCTCTAATGATCTCAGTCTCTAATTTAAAACATTATGGAATCATCACATTACTTGCTTGTGACTTTAGTTGAATACCGTACCTGAGAACAGGCTCATGTCCTCTTAACTCCAGCAACCATTTATTAATATTTTCTGCATGTTAATTTTTTATTAATTAAATCCTACTGCCAGTAAATCACAGAATATTTGTAAAATGTGTTTTGCATTGCCTCAATCCTTTTATTTCTCATTTATAAATGTCCACAACAAATTATATTAGTTCCCATTCTAAACTTAGATTTTTAGAAATAAAATTTTCAGGCAAAAGACAAAAAAAAAATACGAATCTTGTCGCAGACTTGTTATGCCTTTTCAATTACTATCAGAACTAAGGAATTTATATAGTCATCACTCATGAAAATTCTATCTGGACAAAAAATATCTCAAATACATATAACTTTTCCTTGTAACTACGAGTCATAAAGTTGCCTGCATGTATATGTGTTCTTTTTTAGCACCTAATATATTTTATTATATATTAATGAGGCAGCTTAGTGTTTTTGTCCTTACAACCAGAATTATTTTTTTTAATCACTAATGAAACTTTTGCCTAGTCAGTAGTCAAAACCACTGTGTCCATATGAAGTGTATTGTGTCCTGTTTATGAAGAGTGCAACACATTTTAATTGTTTAATTAATAGTCTTACTCAAAGTTCGGTCTTATAGAAAAAGAAAACAACAAATGATTACCCCACAAGGTGGAGTGAGGTTGTTGTCTAAGAGGTCCAGAGAAAGTTCTGGTTAAAGTCCAAGTAAATGTTCAGTTAATTAAGGAAATCAGGAAAGGTCTTTTAAGATGGCAGTTTTGTGTTTAGCCTTGAAGTTTAAATCCAGGTTTGATAAGCAGGGTTTGGGTAGATTATTTTAGGAAGAGAATACTGCATGTAAAGACACTGAGAAGGAAATTGCAAAACGTTCAGGGCAATGCCGGTGTTCTGTGCCACTTGAGGTTATGACATAGGATTGTTTGGTGACAGTAGACAATCAGGAACATTGGGGTACGTCACCTAGTTTCCTGAATACCAGAGTGAGGAGTTTCCTGTGAAACTTTTGAACAGAGAAATGACAACATTGGAATATTTATAGAAAAACAATCTGGGAGCAGTGAACAGCCCAGGATTTGAGAGTAGGAGGTGTGTTAGGAAACAGCTGCAGAAGAAATTAAGACCTGAACCAGGGCCATGCTGTGGGCACAGAAAGGAGAAGAGGCTCCATAAAGCCGCCATGACCGTGGAACCTACATGACTTAGCCACTCACTATATGTTGGGTTTGAAGGAGAAGATGGAGGCAAACATAATTTTGCAACTTCTGGGTCAGGTTGATGGGGAATAGTAGGGTTAACAGAAGTAAAAAATGACAGATTAACTGGATTCAGAGGAAAAAGGAAGTGAAGAACAAGTTTAACTTTGGACATCATAATGATAGAAGTCTTCTAATACCTGTCCGGGACCACCAACTTTTCCCTCTGTCTCCACCCCTGGGTATATATGAATTATTCCTATACTTTTAAAATTTTTTATAGTAAATAATGTTAATTGCTTAACAAGAAAAAATCATTATTAAAGAAGTAAATTATTAAGTTACAGGATGAGACCAACAGCATTATCCAATAGAACTTTCTGTAATGATAGAAATGTTCTGTATCTTCATTGTCCAATACAGTAATGAGTGGCCAAGTGTAGCTGTTGAGCATTTGAAATATAGCCAGTTCAACTGAAGAATTAAAATTTTAATTTAATTTAATTTACATAGTCACATCTAGCTAGCAGCTACCATATTGGTCAATGCCGGATTAGAATATTTGGTTGAGAACAGTCACAGAGCATTGAGGCATCATGGACAGTCTAATTCTGCTGTGTTTGCAAACGAATGTTCATCTTGACTAGCTTCCTCCTAAATTATTCTTATACCATAATTTGAGATAAAGTGCACCAATAAATATTGACACAAAACAACCCATTCAGTGTAGGTTCTATGAGAAGTGTTGACTTCACCATGGGATTCATAAAGAAGACCCATTTATGAATGATCAAGGAAAATTTATCCAGAAATTACATTTTTTCTTGTTAAAATGAAAAGCTCATCCCTTCCCCTGATCAGGCAATAACCCAGAGAGAGAATCAGAACAATTGAAAGATCAAGTTGGATTTTATTTACCTGGTGAATTAATCAAACTTTTGCCATTTAATATTATAGATATAACTCTTTACCTGGGTTTGCTGAATGCTGGACTTAGAGAATAGTTCCTATAGATTGTAGCTTAAGCTTTATTTTTGTCAGTAAAATTATATATTGAATTTTCTGACCAAATTCATACTCTCCTCCCCTCATTTGAGAACTCACCTCTCAGACTCATACTAGTGTTTGTGGAATTTTCATCTCTCCACCAATATTTATTTCATCAGCACCCGAGAGCCGTCCTTACTGGGGAGCTGTTGTTTAGTATCTTGCTTCCTGACTGAGGGGACACTTTATTTGTAGGAAGGAACTTCTGCTTTCCAGAAGATAAGAAGAGTCAATTTATGCATGAGTGTGCTCACAATTCTGCTTCTTGATATTATTGGAAACAAATAATTTCTCTCACTAGTTTCCTTAATTGAGTAGGATTATTTTTTAATAGATTCCATAGCCCTTTCCTTCATATATTAATTTACTTGATAAAGCACGAACACCAATAAAAATTTTAGGGCTGTGCTGGGGATAACACTGGGAACATTATTAAGACCGTAAGTTTTTTTAAGTAGAAATTTTCTGAGAGAAACCTTCACCGTTAAACAACGAATATAGAAGATATACAGCTAGAGGTGTGGGTTATTTTGGCTTTCAAATCAAAGAGAATTCATTTAGAACAAATTACAAATTTTTACTGAAGATGGGAGAAATAGGTGCTAAAAAGAAGAGGCGTGGAGAGTTTGTCACTCAGGCTGGAGGGAGAGAAAGGAAATTGGGGAGCTAGAGAGATCAGTCCAAGCATGTGTCACTTTGCCCGTCCTTTGGGAGAGTCATCAGGAAACTTAGTTACCTAATGAAAACAAGTTCAAGTAAATAGTGATGAAGTCATGTGTACTTTATAAATGGGATTTGGAAATAAGGGAATACTCTGAGCAATATCCGAGGTGATGAAAATAATAGATATTTTCTTTGTCTCTGTTTGTTCACTTTGAATCCACAGTCAATATTTTATCCCATTAGAACTGAATCATTTTTAAGTTGTCTTGGTTTTGTAGGAAGCTGGCTTTGGATCCTCGTACTGAAGAAATACAGAAAAAAAATTATTTTTTGTTTTGTTGGTAAGCCAAGAGGAATAAGCAATATGAAAACTTCAGAAATCAGATTGAAGATCTGTTGATTTCAAGCAAAGACCAAAGCAGTGGTGAGGGGAAAACACTGCAAAAGAATTGAATCCCACTGGGAGAAATAAAGGAGGGGAGCTTCTGACGCTGGGAGGAACAGAGCTGGGAGTGTCCCCCAGATACGCTGGGGTGTGACAGGCCTCTCTCCTTCGAATAAACTGCAATCTGTTAATGATCAACCATCTGTCAGCTCAACAGTAGCAGTGATTTCTATGTGACCGATAAAAGGCAACTTCTAACCCAGTTGAGTAAAGTAATAATCTGCAGCTGCGTATTCTAAGGGAGTTTCAGGGTGGGAACTGATTTCAATATATCCACTTAAATTTTGATTTAAATCAAAAAAACCCTTTTTTTAATTATTTTTTTCCTATAAGCCATAAATCACCCCTCTCTTCTTTTTCCACTTTGAAAGTGCACCTTTGGGGAGAGAGAGGGATCTGAGTTATATAAAAATACCGCACAACAACTTTTTCTTTTTCTCTGAACAGCGTTATGTTCCTTTGCGAGGGAAAATGTGCACTGCATGTTATCTTTGGAAAAAGCTTACAACTTTAAAATTGAAATTCATTTTATTCTACATATATAAATAGGAGTTATTTTCCTATTAGTAAACGTTAACTGATTTTCAGAACAGAAATAGGCAAAGCCCCACAGAATCTGATTTCCTTAGTGGCTTTCTAGATACACCTGTAAGATACCCTCGATCTGGCCCCTACTAATATCTTTGATTTGTTTAACTTATTTGTAGAACTTTTTAAAAGTTTGAATGAACATATTCTTTCATATAATACCTTACCATGTTAAGTTTTAATGCTAATTTGTAAATTATTTATATTATTATATTAATATTGTTGCAGTTGTTAGGATGTTTCACAAAATAATAAATATGACTAAACATTTTAGTTTACATTTTTACATCTTTTAAATATTAACATGATATTTATTTATGCTGGGTGTCTGTATAAGTATTTCTTAGAACATATTTAGAATGAAAGTGAAGTGATGATTGCTATTGTCTCTCTAAGAAACTCTCTGTCTTCTACAGTTAAGCTGTAAGTAAGCAGAGTTTGGAATCATGGAAAGGCTCTTGGCTGAGAATCAGAACTAAACATAAAACCATAGAGCTTTATTGTCCCTTCCTGTTTGTGTATTCACTTCATCACTTTTCAGCAAATATTTACTGGGCACCTACTGTGTGCCAGGAACTTCTTTTGGTATTGAGAATGCAAGCGTACACAAGGGATGGGGGAGGGTATAGCTCAGGGATAGAGTGCACGCCTAGCATGCATGAGGTCCTGGGTTCAATTCCTAGTACCTCCATTTAAAAAACAAAAAAGTGTGCAAGAGAGACATGGGTTCTTGTCTTCAGAATTTACAATCTATTCCATACTTCTCTAATAGTGACTATGAATCAATCCTACTAATTGTTGTAAATTCTATGTTAAACCTCAGATTTCAGATAACCTTTGCTCTTGCTCAAGAGTCCAAGCTCCTGCCTCTGGAGCACACGTCACTCGCCTGCTATGAATCTGGGTCTGATAGATTCAGTGCTGACAGTGCTATTCAATTCTGTGTTATTACTCAACCAGTATCTAAGGATTACAAGACCTTTATGAAAATTATATATTTATCTTTCAAGCTCTAAGTGGTTGAATCTTTACCTTAGGGGAACATGTACTCAACAATGAAAATATTGAAAAGGTGATTAAAGTTTAATAAAACTGCCGAGTCAATGAGATTGATATCTTTAGAGAGAATTTCCCTTGCCAGATTTTAGAAATGATATGAAATTCATTTTCAGACATTTACCTGCAAAGCTTTTAAAGTTTACATGCACTAAAGAGATATCATAGAAGTTCTAGGAAAAAGTTTAGAGTATTTTAAGGCTTTGGAGATTTTTTGTTGTTGTTACTTGTTTTCCAAGGCAAAGAAAAGCACCCCAGAAAAGGGACTAAGTTGCAAACGGCAATGCATTATCTAAATTTGCTTCGGAAAGTCAATTTAAAGGGCATGGGGAGCTGTTCTGATGTTATTTCTCTTAACTTACATTATTTTCTTGAAATTCCAGTGTCATACAATGAACAAAAAGGTCAGCTGATAAAACATATATTTGAGATAAGCTGCTTGCTCAGAAATGAAGCTGATGGTATCTCACTATTGCTTTTAACAATGATTTGATGAATGTGCTTATTATTGCATTTCACAAAAACATTACAGTTACCTACTTAGAATCGAAAATAAGGAATACAAATGGCTGAGATCATCTCGTTCTGGCAGTAGGGCAAGCAGGTTATCTTAAATCCTCCCACAGAAGGACTTCTACATGCCAGATGAATGTCACAGAAGTTATTTAAAATGTATGCCTGAGATCATACAAAAGTAAGAGAATACCTAAGGATCTTACATACAGAAGGAACTAATATCTGAAAGCTAATCTAGCTACAGGGCTCAGCTGACCTCAAGGTGTCTGAGCAGCAGGGAATTAGAGCCTTGTTTCTCTAAGCACCATCTTCATCATCATTATTATTCCATAGAATTCATGTATTAATACGCACTGTGAAAATCTACGTGTGTTTCAGCTTTTGTGTTTACAGAGAAGGAGCTTTCCCCCGATGTTGTGTTAGGATTCCCCACTACTCCCTGGTGAGTTCTACAAATACTGAAATGGAGAAGCTGGCTCCTGGGACCATCTGTTCCCAGCTTCCCTTTGGCTCAACATGAATGAGTTACTGGTTCCCCAAAGTAAATCTAAACCAGATATCCTTAGGAGATGCTCTGGTTTCATCTGCTGCTGGACTCTATCCTGGAAACTGATGGAAAACTCCTAGAATATTTACATGCAAAGTGGCTGGTTTTCCTCCATTTAATAGCAATCTGCAAAAAACTACCATCTAAAATGTTGCAAACCCTTCTCAGATCTATTGATAAGAATGGAATTTGTATGCAACACCACAAATTCGATGTTAGATGGAGCTTGTACTAAATGACCTTTAAGGGACACTTAGCTTCTTTTTAGTGGAATTCTTTTCAAGGAAGATATGTGTTGGCTTCACATGGTTTAAACCAAGTTCCACTGTGAACTACTCTCGCCGTATACATACATACTCATGGATCAAAGCCAGTTTCCTTTAGTGATATGTAAAAAGATAGATTTTGGGGTTGCTAAGTGAACACTTTCATCTGAGTAATGATATTCATTAGTAAGTATCAAACTGCACTATTAGCCTTGCAGCAGTCATGTTAGAATAAACACTATATCTGTGTTATCCTAAAATGTAACTCTTCTCAGAATTTCAATACATATATCAACTTGCTTCTACTTTTGTTATTTATCAAAAAATGCTAAGAAAATTATTACCAGACTTTATATGATTTCTAAGTCATAATTCCTAACTTCCTTACATATTTAATATGAAATGATCCAGGAGCTATGTCCACTGTCAGAGACTTTAGTTCCTTTCAATGACATAATGCAAAATTAACTACTCCTCCACAAAAACATCTCAAATATTTAGGAAGAACCTTGAGTTTTAATGACTTCTGGAATAAGAAGGAAGGCCTTAGACTTGAGCAAAGCAGAGTTAGAATCCAGGGCCCAGCAGACATTCGTGCACTCCAAGACTACACCCTCATTAAAACAGTGAACTGGAAGGAAAAAATTACCCCAGGGAAAAGGGAGAAAACCAGGAAACTCTGTATTCTGGCTCTTTCTCTGGATAGAAAAGTAAAATAAAAACTGAGAACTCTCACCTGAGAATTTTTAACTCTGGCCCTTTCTCTTGGATTCATGGTTCAGATCATATTACCTACAGCATCCAGGAAATGCCAAATATTTAATGGGGTGTCGGACTGGCAGCGTCTTGGAGCACCTGGCAAAAGCAAATACAAGCAAATACAAGTCTTCTATGGAGGAACACCCTCAACTCAGAACTCAGGATTCCCCCAAATCAGCCATGTCTGAGCTCCCAGTGCTATCCACCCACCCAAGCCAGTCCCCAGCAAGGGTCCTCCTGCAAGTTTCTCCTTGACAATATTTCTATTGCAGTAATAGGTATGATTATCTGATGTCCTGAGAAACATTCATCCTCCTCTGAGATCCTCCAGGCTATCTCC
Source organism: Vicugna pacos (assembly GCF_048564905.1). Taxonomy (NCBI): domain Eukaryota; kingdom Metazoa; phylum Chordata; class Mammalia; order Artiodactyla; family Camelidae; genus Vicugna; species Vicugna pacos. The sequence goes on along the minus strand of NC_133000.1, from coordinate 10,276,295 downwards.
AACTCTGCAGCATAAAGAAAAGCATGAAGAGATAGATCTCTGAATTTCTATTCCTAAATGACTATGCTCAAATCTTGATTGGTTGAACAGCTAGTAGCCTTTTGCCCAAGGAACTCATGGTGACATTTTATTACACACTGAGAGATTTTTACAGATGCATATTTTGGATCTATGTGCTTTGGATCTGAGGTCTTTAAAATAATAGAATGCTAAAATATATTAACGTTCCATAGATTTTAATAAAATGTTTATGAAGCAGTTTTAGAATTTCCGCTGACTTATACCTTCAAAAATATTTAAATCACTTTTAAATTTCCTCCAGTTTGTCATTTTATAACAAAAGTCAGATTTTGAAATAATTGGAAGCATTTCAAACACCATCAATCAACCTCTCAAAAGAAGATGCAACCTTTATGTGTAATTACATTTCTATAGCTAAATCCACATTTCCTTTCAGTTTTATTACAAGATATATATAGTATCAATTAATTATCAGCTTCAGATTGTACCTGAATCTTGTCACTTTTTAAAGTTGTTAATGAGCATGATATTCTGTAAAGCTAATGTTTAAAACAAATAATTATACTAGTAAATGTTTCATCCTGAAATAATCACTAACTTGCTGTCACATTTTTTATTTCTTTTCTTATTTCACAGCTATAGTATTAATTAGCAAACACCAGCTGCGTAGTTGATCAGTATCTCAATGTCCTTTAATTCCTTCTCCAACCCACCTACCACTTTCAATACTTGCTCCTTTACCTACATGTCCCTTTGTTCAATTCTATTACATCCACCCTCGTATTTCCAAACCAGATCACCGATGCTGATTTTAGAACTGTTGGCATACTGCAACTCTGAGAACAAAAATTTTTTCTGGGATATCTGAACATGTGGCTTATGTAGAAGTGAAAGGATTGTTTTCCGGCTCCTAACATATCTTGTAATTCTAGTTATTTCTTACTCATACCTGATACCTTGACTCCCCCGTAGGACCAGGCTTGGTTGCAAAAAAAGCAGGAGATACTACAAGAGCAAGTGGTGTGCAATTCCATGCAACTTCTAATGTGCAGTTCCATTCAACTGCAAGTATGCATTTCCATTCAACTGAAAGCATTTACTGAGCCCAACTTTCTGTGCTGCTTGTCCTGACATTATGGGCAGTGAGATGCTAGCTTCTCTTCTTAAGATTAAGCACAGACTGACCCCCATCCCCTCGCTTCCTTGGTTACAACTGATAGAAGTTTCAGAAGAATCTCTAGCTGAGAAGGAATCCCTGCACAAACAATACCTTCCATTTGCAACAACATGAATGAATTTAGAGGACTTTACGCTAAGTGAAATTAACCAGACAGAGAAAGACAAATACCGTATGATCTCACTTATATGCGGAATCTAAAAAAAAATGTTGAGCTCACAGAAACAGGTAGAAGGATGGTGGTTACTAGGAGCTCGCAGGGTGGGGAAATGGGGAGATCCTTGTCAAAGGTGCAAGCCTTCAATTACAAAATGAAGAATCTGCAGCATAGTGACTACGGTTAATAATACTGTGCTGTGTACTTGAACTTTGCTAAGAGAATAAATCCTAAGCATTCTCACCAAAAAAGAGAGTGAGAGAGGGAGAGGAAGGAAGGAAGAAAGGAAAAAATGAAAAAAAGAAAGGAAAAAGGAAATTTTAAAATGTAGCTATGTGAAATAGATGCATTAACCTGATTATGGTCATCATTTCATAAAGTACATGTATGTTGAATAATTATGTTGTACATTTTAAATACGTACAATTTAATTGTCAATTATACTTAAAGCTGAAAAAATTAACAGTAATGCAGCTTTTCTGATTGGCATGAGATTGTCATAGATCCACAGAGCTAGAAATGCCATTAAATTTTTTTGTTTGTTTTGATTTTTCCTTTTCTTTCTTTTTTTTTGTTGAAGTATAGTCAGTTACATTGTGTCAATTTCTGGTGTACAGCATAATGTCCCAGTCATGCTGGGACATTTGTTTTCATATTCTTTGTCATTAAAGGTTGTTACATACATTTCTTTTCATATTCTTTGTCATTAAAGGTTGTTACAAGATACTGAATATAGTTCTGTGTGCTATACCGAAGGTACTTGTTTTTTATCTATTTATATATATAGTGGTTAGCATTTGCAATTCTCAGACTCCCAAATCCATTCCCACCTCCTTTCCCCCAGTAACTGTAAGATTGTTTACTATGTCTGCAAGTCTGTTTCTTTTGTAGATGGGTTCATTAGTGTCCTCTTCTTTCTTTCTTCCTTTCTTTCTTTTTTTTAGATTCCACATATGAGTGATATCATATGATATTTTTCTTTCTCTTTGTGGCTTACTTCACTTAGAATGACAATCTCCAGGCCCATCTATGTTGCTGCAAATGGCATTATTTTATTGTTTTTTAAGGCTGAGTAGTATAAATATACCACAGCTTCTTTATCCAGTCATCTGTCGATGGACATTTAGGTTACTTCCATGTCTTGGCTGTTGTATATAGTGCTGCTGTGAACATTGGGGTGCCATGTGTCTTTCTGAATTAGAGATCCCTCCAGATAAATGCCCAGGAGTGGGATTGTTGGATCATACGGTTAAGTCTGTTTTTAGTTTTTTGAGGAATCTTCTCTGTTGTCCATATGGCTGCACCAAACTACATTCCCACCAGCAGTGTAGGAGGGTTCCCTTTTCTCCACACCTTCTCCAGCATTTGTTGTCTGTGGACTTTTTAATGATGGCCATTCTGACTGGTGTGAAGTGATACCTCATTGTAGTTTTGACTTGCATTTCTCTGATGATTAGCAATATTGAGCATTTTTTCATGTGTCTATTGGCACATTGGAGAGTTACTTATTTAAGTCTTCTGCCCATTTTGTATGTCTTCATTGGAGAGTTACTTGTTTAAGTCTTCTGCCCATTTTTGGATTGAGTTGTTTGTTTTTTGTATTAAGTTGTATGAGCTGTTTGTATAGTCTGGAAGTTAAACCCTTGTCAGTCACATCATTTGCAAGTATCTTCTCCCATTCCATAGGTTGTCGTTTTGTTTTGCTTATGGTCTCCTTTTCTGTGCAAAAGCTTGTAAGTTTAATTAGGTCCCACTTGTTTATTTTTGCTTTTATTTCTATTGCCTGAGTAGACTGGCCTAGGAGAACATTGCTAAGATTTATGTTAGAGAATGTTTTGCCTATGTTTTCTTCTAGGAGGTTTATACTGTCTTGTCTTATATTTAACTCTTTAAGCCATTTTAAGTTTATTTTTGTGTATGGTGTGAGGGAGTATTCTAATTTCATTGATTTACAGGCAGCTGTCCAGTTTTCCCAGCATCACTTGCTAAAGAGACTGTCTTTTCTCCATTGTATATTCTTGCCTCCTTTACCAAAGATTAGTTGATCGTGGGTCTGCGGGTTTACTTCTGGGCTGTCTGTTTTGACCCATATGTCTGTTTTTGTGCTAATACCACACTGTTTTGATTACTGTGGCTCTGTAGTAATTGTCTGAAGTCTGGGAGTGTTATTCCTCCAGCTTCATTCTTATTCCTCAGTATTGCTTTAGCAATTCTGGGTCTTTTGTGATTCCATATAAATTTTAGGATTTTTTCTTCTAGGTCCATGAAAAATGTCTTGGGTAATTTGATAGGGGTTGCGTTAAATCTGTAGATTGCCTTGGGCAGTAGAAATGCCATTAAATATTAGCATGGGTATTATCCTTCTGAAGTTTACAAAATATCTTCTTTATTTCATTTTTTTCTCCATTTGAGAGGTTTGTGGAGATTAAATAACTGACCTGAGGTTATGGTAAGCTGAATAATGATGTCCCAAAGATAGCCACACCCTAATCCCTGAATCCTGTGAATGGTAAAATGGCCCTCATGTGGTAGAAGGGACTTCATGGATGTGATTACAGTAAAGATCTTGAGATGGAGAAATTATCCTGGATTATCTGAGTGAGCCTGATGAAATCATAAGGGTCCTCACAAGAGAGCACAAAATGATGGGGGAAGTAAAAGATTGGAGTGATTGGCAACAAATGGTTATGAGCCAGAGAACCTGGGAGCTTTAAAAGCTGGAAGAGGCAAGAAATGGATTGTCCTTTGGAGGAACCAGAAGGAACCAGTCATGCGGAGACCTTGATTTGAGTCCTGGAAGCCTCATTTTGGGCTTTTGAGCTCCAGAACTGTAAGAGAATAAATGGGTGGTGTTTTAAGCCACTAAATTTGTGGTAATTTGTTATAGCAGCAACAAGGTACTAATATAGCTAGGAAATGTTCCTGTTTGGTTTTTTCAGTGTCAGAGTAGGATTGATATGCCTGTTCTTCAATATCTATGGTGCTCGTGTTGTTATTGTCTTGCTGAAAAAATCTCGAAGTTTTTACCTCATCAGGTAGGTCTTACATCAAGTAAGTCTTTTCCTGTAGAAAAAGCAAAAAGTCTTTGCAAACTAAATGGTTTAGAAATTTTCTTTCTAGATCCACTGCTACAAAGGGAAATTTCTCCCTTTTCAGTTACCAATAGGCAATCTCTTCGGGCTTGGGCAAATCTTAAATTACTCCTTGATTAATTAGCATTCCCATATTAATGATAATTAGAATTTCATTAAAAAATGTTTTTTAAAAACTTCAAGTGGGATGGACTCAATACATCCTGAAATTATCCTGCTACTCTAAAATCTTATTTCCAGCAGGCTTTATCTTGTTTTACACAGTTTCACTGAAAATATAAACAGCCAAAATACAGTCTATGCTGTAGTTTCTAATGGTCCCATTTTTACCTCTATAAATCCTAAAGTGATGATAGATTTGCCTTTTGCTAAAATCCCTTCAGCCAATTTCCAATTTATACGGCTGAAACTGAAAGAAAATTGATTTTTTTTTCTGCAAGGAAGATTGTAAAGCTAATTTCCCTACTGCTTTATGAATCACATAAGCCAAAGTTAAACGATTATACATATTCAAATTTCAGAATTCTAGTGCTTCCTTAGGTTTCCCAATAGAGTTTCAGAAAGAGAAAAGAGCAGCAAATTCTATTTTAGGGGCCAGACCCGTTGTATTACAGTTTAAAGAATGTGACTTTTTTTCACCAGACTTTTCCTGTGGACATTGTTTGGGGAGGATGTGGGAAACTGCATCAGGAGTCAGTGAAACCTTCCAAGAAAGAGAAATAGGACTGTTTGGACTGAGGGTAGGATCAGGGTTCCCACTGTGTCTGCCCTTGTTGGCCATCCTCAAACTACTTCTAGAAAATTAAAGTTTTTGGAGTGCCGGGATCAAAAATAACTCAAAATCAAATATAAACTCCAAGAATAAAAAGGAAAGAAAGAGAACCTTGGACTCACCTTCATATATTTGCCACTGTAACTGTAGCTCCGAGAATATGCTTGACCCGTAGCAGTGTTTGTGGAATGCGTGAGTGCACGAGCGAATGAACAAGAAAGGGGTTGCTGCCCTGAATAGTTTTCCAATAACTAATGGCGTGTCCAAATGGCACTAGGCTTATTTACTCCTAGTGGAATCACCATTACTCTAGACAAGTATTTGAGATGTCAGGGTGTATAGGGTACTTCATCAAGCCACGAACACTTTTATTATCAGAGATTTTCCTCTGAAGGCAATGCCTTCTCCAACTGAGCATATAACAATCTGTTGTTCCTGAGTAATTGAGAATCCCTTTGTGGCTTGGTATGTTTCATAACAACTAGTTGTTGGTGAGGCTGCATTGCAGACTCAGTGGTCTCGGAGGGGAGAGAGCAGAACATTTGGATCCAACAGTTCTATCCCTGCAGTGGAGATGTGTCACCAGGATGGGGACGCAGTTATCTCCAACCAGTAAGTGTCGCATCGTGTTCTTCATCTAAACAGGTTGAGACTTTTCAGTAGCATTTGATATAAGTGAAGAATACGGTCAATATATAACTTTCTCCTAAACTTTAAGTATCAGTGTTTCCATAAAGGTCTCAATCTCTTGAAAAAGAGAGAATGCTATTTCAAGCAACACTCCCGCCTGACTCCCCGGATGTAACAAACGTGTGCCGGGATCTGGGGATTGGAATGAGGCAAAGGAAGCGTGTTGTGCAAGTGTCTGTCTGTCTGTCAGCCCTCAGGGCTGACGGTGAACAAACAGGCAGCAAAGCTCAGCCCCTATAGGAAGGAGATCTAAGCCAGAGGGAAACAGTGAAGGGTGATATACAAGCCCCTCGTCACAGGCGGAGGAAAAGTTAGGGACACAAAGAGACAAGTAAAAAAGGGCAAGTATTGGCAAGGTAATGTTTTAGGGACCTACATGAAGCCAGATGAAGTGGGAGGGAGCCTGATGGTCTGGCAGTTACAGGCTCAAGTGTGATTGTGACACACACATGGTCAGAGTGGGTGTGCAGAGTTCAAGACAGAGGGAAAGAACCCGACAAATAACAAATGTCAGAAAGGACATTTTAGGCGTGGAAATGGCAAGCTGGTCTAGAAGAAGACACACGATCAAGGTTGATCTTGGTTTTGAGCTTTTTTGTTTGTTTGTTTTTGTTTTTACTGTGGTAAAACAGGCATAACATAAAATTTACCATTTTAACTATTTTAAAGTGTATAATTCAGTGGCATTAAGAACATTCACAACAATTTGACACCAAAAGCATAGGCGAAAGAAACAAAAACAAGTTGAACTACATTAAACTAAAAAGCTTCTGCACAGCAAAGGACACCATCAACAAAATCAAAGGGCAACCTAAAAAATGGGAGAAAATATTTACAGATCATATATCTGATAAAAGGTTACTACCCAAAATATATTTTTAAAAATACTCATACAACTCAATAGTAAAAAAAAAAAACTGATTAGAAAATGGGCAGAAGATCTGAATAGACTTTTTTCCAAAGAAGACTAATAAATGGGCGACAGGTACGCGAAAGATGCCCAACGTCACTAGTCTTCAGAGGAATGCAAACTGACACGAAAAATTGTGTCAGAGGCAACTGGAAAATATAGACGAAATTTTTTTTGGACTTACCCTCTTCACATAGAAATTGTGGAAATCAATAGAATAATCTTTATAGCAGTTAAAATGCACTTAGAAAATACAAACATAAAGGATTTATTACTCTTGAGTATTAAATTATTTTAAGAGTAACATTTAAATAAAAGGAGTAAAGAAATGTGTTTTAATGCAAAAAAAAAAAAAAAAAGAAACGATACGAGTCTTTTTTCCTAGGACGACGATCAGAGTGGTCAGGCAAGCAGGGAAAGGAGGAGTCTGAAAGGCTCAGTGTCTGACGGGGAACCGGCCTGCAGGCGGGCAGAGCGGCTGACTTGCTAACTTACCGCTTTGCCTGGGGCTGGAACCACCAGTCTTCCGTTTCAACAAGCCCGCAGTGCCCCCTGCAGGACAGGAGAGCAGGCATGTGGGTTGGTTTTGTTTTAGGTTGTGCCACTGTCAAGTTCTGTTTTGGTAGAAATAGGAGAAGCAGATAAGAATATGAATTGTCTCAATCTATCAGAATAATGGGAATTTAGCTTTGCCAGCTTGAATCTGAGTTTGCAAAGCTTGTAGTCAGCAAAATCAGTACACCTGGGAATGACAATCCTTCTTTCAAAAGACAAACAAAAGTCATGAAAAGGATAAATAATCTTAGAGAAAAATATAACCCCTTTCCCTTCCCCTTAATAGACATATTTTGCATCTTTATGACTTTAGTGAATTTTAATTCTGTATATGAGTAGTTTTAAATGGTTATAATTATATGTATACAAAACCTCATTTAATGGTTTTATCAATTATTATTTTGTAAGTTTCAATAGCTACAGAAGTCTGTAAGTTGGTGGGTAATTTACTTAATCATATTTTTGTGCCTTGATGCTTTGACCATTATGTAATCTAAATGATGCATACAAATGATTTGTTTGTTTCCCTTTGAATTAATTCTTTAGGATAACAGGCATAGTGACTGGTGGCAGATGCACACATTTTGGAAGAAGAAAAATCTGAATTCAGGTCTTGGCTTACCCACGTTTAGGCAATGTGCCTGTGGGAATATTAATTATCCTCTCTGAAGCTCAGACGTCTTTTCTTTATAACGAGGCTGGTAAGACTTCAATGATAAACACACACAGAGAGAGAATCTAACATGCGGTTGCAATGTGGGAATAGCATAACCAAGGGCAGCTATTGTGCTGCAGCAAAATTATTAAGTATCAAATTATTAAGTAGGATGCCTTTCCTGATCCTCCACTTCCAAAACCCAGTCCATAATCCAGTAGAAACGGTGCTTGCCCAGTTGTCTTCTTCTTTCTTCTCCTTAAGACTTCTCTTTCTTTCTTTCTCTCTTTCTTCCTTCCTCCCTCACTTTCTTTCTTTCTTCCTTCCTCCGTCTGTCTGTCTTTCTTTCTTTCTTTCTTTCTTTCTTTCTTTCTTTCTTTCTTTCTTTCTTTTCTTCCTTCCTTCCTTCCTTTCTTCCTTCTTTCTTTCTTTCTTTTCTTTCTTTCTTTCATTACTGGCATAGAAGCCAAGGTATCTCCTATAATAAGAGCAGGAAAGAAAGGGGAAAGTTCAATGTAAGGCAGAGCTGGAGGGACAGTTTTAGAGCATCGACAGAGAAGTGATCCTGAAGCACAGGAAACCTGGAGAGTGGAGGAAGGGGCTTTTAAAAGATGTACCTCAGGGTTATGAATCATATCCCTCTAATGTTCTTCAATAAGTAAAAGTAAAGAAGATAATCACTCTTTAAAATTTCCTTGCTGCTAAATTCTGCCTCTGGAATGTGACTTTGTTCAAAAATAAGAAATCCCTAGATGTATAGGAATTAAGTTGTCGTCATCATCATTGCCCTCAATATTTATTCATAGACTTGAGATTACAGGATGAAGGGGTAAAATCATTTTCATGACTAATAACGTTTTCCTGTTTAGAAAGACTGCCCTGGTGTACGCTGGTTTGGCTCCCTTTCAGGAGAACTGTATCAAGTTCTTCCCCTGGTCTTGCGTGCCGGGGCTACTGCTGGTTGAGCTTCACTGGTCGTCAGCATCACTGTCTAGAAACCTGCATGTACTTCTGGGCTGGCTGGTGCCGGGACTCATGTAATCTCTGGGGAGGAAGGATGTAACTGGAGAAGGCTATTTTTTCACGAGCAGCAAGGGCAAAACAAGGACTTGACAGCCCACTTCTTGGCCCCTCTGGCAGTCATATTGTAGGGGCTAATCCTCAGCATTTATTGTCTCAGCAGCTCCGCAGTACGCGTACACATCTACATCCCAAATTGCAAAAAGTCAAATCTATAATCTAGTTTACCCAACTGATGGGAACAGCAGTTTAGCCTTGAAAGGATACAATTCTTAGAAGTTTCTCAGAGGAGTTCTTTTTTCACACAGGGTTTCAACAGGAGCTCTGTTATCTTCTTGACCTGAATACCTAATGAAAAGGTAAATACAAACAGTATTGGATAAGCTCAAGTCTGAAATTAAATGGAAAGCAAAATTTAGAACAACAGCAAAACCCTGATACAGATCAGTTCACAAGAGTCATATAACATTATCAGCTCTGTAAATAAATAATGCCCCTGGCCAGAGTAAAGAAATAGGAAGTGGCTACCTTTGCATTATAAATGGCAGTAGAAATGAGGATATTCACACAAAAGAATGGCCACGCTAGTCACCTCAGTCTGATTAAAGAATAAAATAAAAGAAATATAAAAAAATAAATATTTAGGTCAAAACATCATGGAGCAAGACTGTATGTACCTTCTGATCACAGTAATAATTCACAACACACCCATAAGAGTCAAGGCGATGTGTTGAATACGTTTTGTGTGACACTGGAATCTCTTTAGTAAGACATGATAAATGTTTCTGGAAATGTGAAGCTGCCATGAAGTGGGCAGCTTTAAAAAAAAAGAAATTGTTTGACATATTTAAGTCATTTTAAAGGGAGGCTTGACGTTCTGTTGAATGGATCAAATCTGACAGAAAGTTTTAATTCCGAAGCATTAGACAGAAAGAATTTTGGACCCTGAGAGACAGGACAACATCTAGGATGCTTAGTCCTGAAGCGGAGTGACCCTTACCCAGACAGACACAACCCCACCCCCACCACGTGCTGCAAACCTACGTGAACATTTTTAACTATGTCATAGACAGCCGTGAATGGGAGAAAAGTACTTTAGCACCTGGAAGGGCGGTGGGTGGGCTAACCTTGGAAAGCCTGGGGTGAGTGGCTGGCTTCAGCAAGCTTGTTTGCAAATGAAGCTTGGATCTTTTTCCAACCAGAGTGAAATCACCCCACCCCATGCAGTCACCGCCAGCAGCCCTCTGCTCTCTCTGCTCCCAAGGGCCTCCTCTGGAGTCACTCCTCCTCCTGCCAAATGCCGGGACCCTCTTCGTGCGCGGGGAGGGAAGTGGGAAGACGGGGCACATAACAGAGGAGGGGGCCTTGCTTCGTCATCTTGAAAGAGGGCGACTAAATAAGCCTCTAGAGTTCTCTTGCGCTTTGTTTCAATGCTGGCACTCTAACAAGACATCAGGCTTGGTTCCTTCCATTGGCAGATGAAGGGAGAACAGGACAGTGCCCAAACCTCTAGGGTCCCGTGTCAGCCTTTTAAGAAATTAAGTCTTCTAAGTTCTTTTTTAAAAATTATGGGTTTTATTTCATACAAATAAACACCCTTTCTTCTTCCTTATGTGCTCTGCCACAAACTTCCCAGACTAATTCATTCTCTAGATCACTCTTTGAAGACAGAGACCTGAGAACACATTGACTATAAAGTGTATATTATATAATTGAAAAGCATTTCCAGTAGCTATGAAACTGCTTCTATGTTACCGAGGACTATCTCCCCAAATACCACAAAATATATTTTTCTAAACAGAATCCTTCCTTCTTCAACCTTGGGCTCTTATCCTGCTTAAGTTAAAGCAAAGATGGAAACTTGGTACCACGGACACTGTACCTCCACGCGCACTAGCTAAATGCACTGCAGACACCCGCCTCACTACCCTGACACGAGCGTCCTTTCATCCTTCTGTTTATTTTGTGTTCTGGGCAGTGCAGAACTTCCTGCAAAGAGTTTTGGACTAAAAAAAGGATATGTGCTAGTGGTAGTTGTTAATCTGCTACAAAAAAAAAACCAAAACCGAGGGAACGTGTGGTGCTAGATATTAAAATGCAAGCTTTCCAGTGACTTGAAATCCTTTCAAGGAAAGAGCCAGTTGACAGATGGAGGGGGGAAATGATGGCCTGAGGCACAGCAGGACTTTAAGGGATTTGAAGAGAACAGACACTAGGGATGTGTCTCCAAGGGAATTACACTAAAAACAAAAAAAACCAATGGTTCTCAAAGTGCGGTCCTCACTCAGCAGCTTCGGTGTCACTTGGAATGTTTTGGAAACGTTAATTCTTTGGCTCTGCTTTATCTGCCTAGGTAGATGATTCCAGTACTTGCTAAAGTTTGAGAACCACTGGAGTTATGTTTTGGTGTGGTTTTTTCATTTCCATGTTGTGTCATTGTGTCACCCATGGTGTGTATGTGTGTGTGTGTGGTGTGTTTGTGTAACATTTTAGAAGAGGATATTAACTTTAAATTTGTGCTTGTTTTCATGCAGGGATGTTAGTGGAGGGAAGAATAAACACAAAAGTGGGATCAATAAATAACAACAACTAATCCTAAAATGATCAGAAAAAGCCACAGGAAAACAGGCAGGTTGTTTTTTATATTCTTTTTCTTAACAGTCAAGTGTGAGTCCCTTGAAATTCTGTTGATCTAAGAATCATATTTATTTTCACTTGGAAAGAAACTTAGGAACATCTGTCACCTTCTCATTTTACAGATGAGGAACCCTATGGGGTAAGAAGTCACTGACACTTGTGTTAAACAGAAATTCACACTCCTGGGTCTGAGGAAGAGGGACTGCGGGTAAAAAGTTTAAATTGAGTAGATATTCTTGATTTGGAAGAAAAATAAAATACTTACCCATGTTTTACAAAATTAAGTGCCTCATTTAACCATCTTCTCCATCTCCTGGCTGCTGCCAGAGGCTGGTGGCTAAGACTCAGATCAGTAGAGGAACACATGCTCTCTCCGGAGGCCCTGGGTCCGCAGAGCAGACCGTGGCCCCAGCTGCAAGGCTGCCTCTGCCAGAGGAATGAAAGAGCCTTTTCACCCCCTGCTTCTTCCCTCCCCCTGATGCCAGGCACAGCACCAGCAGCAGCTCCCACCTTCCTTCTGTGAATGCCTTCTTCAATTCTGGAAGGAAACCCTATACGACCTGCCCAGGGAAGAGGGCTCTTGAGTGAGTAAAGGAATAAACTTTATTATAATTACTAACCACTCTTTTTTTATTTATGCATGATATCCCTCCTTCTTTCAGAAGGTATTTAAGTGGGGGAACTTCGTTTTTAAGGGTTTGGTATCTGTTCCATGCTCTCCCAAGACTCATCATCTTCAGAAAGCCAGGATGGAGAGTCAGTCTTAGACCCAAGTCTCAACTCTTCCCACACTGCTGAGCTCACTGCCCTGCACACAACAAGGGCGCCGTGAATACTTGGTGAATTACTGAGTGAATGTACAAGAGAAATGAGGGAAATTGATGATGGAAAGCAGAGGGGAATTTCCCATTTGTCAGATGAGAGGGATCATTCCCAAGAGTTGAATCCTTTGTTTTTGACTTGACTTTTAGGAGCAAAGACAGTAAGATTGCATAGACTCAGGTTAGGATCACCGTGAAGTAAAGCATGGCAAACCAGATCCTTATATGTCTCCACTTCTGGGCAAAAAGAGCTTCCATATTTTCTTGAAAGAAAGTGCCTTGGAAATGCTCCAAGCCAGAGTCCAGGCAATCTTCCCAGCTGGGCTGAGTTATGGTTCTGATTGAAAATGAAAACTCAGAGCTATCAAAAAAGCAATGGTGAAATCACAACAGGATTTGGAGACAAATTATGTTATATGACATCATATAACTAAGGTGTCTGCTAATACTCATAGCTCAATATCTATTATCCTGAGGAGTATAAAACTCAACTGTCAGATAAACTCTCCATTGCAGTATTCCTAATAATTCTGTCATTTTTTTCTACCATAGCTTCTGTGATAGCTTTCAAGTGACTAAATAAATTAATAGAAGTGTTTTTTTTTCCCCTTCTGCCTGGGCCTCTTGCTATTTAAAGTCTGAATAAACAGTGAGGTGGACAGGATGTTGATTCTTGGAATAAAAAGGATGAAGGCAAATGACTTTGGAAGCAAATCAATAATTAATTTAATTTAGAAAAAATAGAAGCATTTAAAGAAAAAATTCTGCAATTTATTTTTTAATCGTTACATTTGTGCTCAAAAAACTTACATTGTAATACATTAAGATTTAAAATTTTATTTTTAGTAATAACAGATTGGAAAATATAAAACAAGTATCTATAACATATTGAGAGATTGACTTCTCTAAATATTAAATTTGACACATAGTGAGCAACTGATTAACTTGACAAGATGTTTTAAAGTTGCAACATTTTGGTTTGCAAATCTGTTAGGAAAGGCGTATAAATGACATATGAGAAATGACTTCCTATGGGCAAATCTTTAAGCTATAAAAATAGCTTTAATATTTATGTCTATTGTTATGTTTGGACTAAAAATTCGTTAGGATATATTTAATTGGTCTAGACCCAGGTACCTGATGACCTGATACCTAATGACTGCACCATCCCACTGGAGAGCGAGAAGATGTCACCAGGGAAGCAGAAGCATCTCCTCTGCCTGCTTAGCTAACCAGCTGGGAAAGCACGGGTGTCTGCCTCCCCCTTTGCTCTCAGATTCTGTGATCTAAGAGGAGCTCAAATTACACTATTTTAAAACACACACAAAAAAATTGCGTGTAGGTTTTCAGCCTTTTATAACTAATGTATTTTCAGAACTCAGCTGCATTCAAAGTTTCAGCTGGAAACTGAACTGAGTACCATAAAGGGATTCAGTACTTTGCACGTAACAGATATTCAGATACTTGACAGATTCTTTAAAACTGCTGATCCAGAATTGCTACGCAGGCAGGAAGTTGGAATTGGGAGAGAAATATAAAATTATCTTTGAAATAATGAGGAAGTGTAGAGTTTTCGAAGGAGGTGTGCAAGGTAAGGATGTTAGTGGTGGCGGTGGTGACAGCAGTGTGATAATTGTGGTGGAGAGACAGGACGAGCTGCCATGGTGTGTGTGGCATTTGAAATGGATCTCGAAAGCAAAGAATTGTGGAAAGCAGAGTCTGTTTCAGAACAGCTGAAAGTGTGGTGTGGCTGGAGCACAGATGATGTAAAGAGAGAGGAATGTAAAGGAAGAGGGATGAGGCTGAGATGGAAAGCCAGACCAGATTTTATGAAAGGTCTTGGATGCCTTTCCAAAAAGTTTAGATTTATTCTGCAGGCAATATGAAATCAATAAAGGTCTTAAGCAGGAGCGTGAAGTGAACAAATTGTGTTTTAGAAAACTCTGGTCATAGATGGAGAAAGAATTAGGTTAGAGAGAGCAGAGAGAGGAGGCTATTGCAAAAATCCTGGTAAGAAGTGACTACACTTTGAACTAGGGCAGCAGTTGTGGGAGGTTTAAAGACATTTTGAAGGGTGAATTCGCAGGATTTGGCTGTTGATTCTGTGCAAGAAGGAATAAGGAAATCAGAGAATGAGACCTTGCCCTCAACACATGGGCGCTCTAGAGTGAGGGGATGTGTCTTTAGTCCACTCACTCATACCACACATATTCATCCACCACTTATGCTGTTGCAGCAATTGTACTAGATCCTGGTGCTGCAGAGACAGAGGGTAGACATCAACAGGCAATTCTCAAGAGAAGAAACACATGAAGAGATGCTTGGCTTTCTTAGTAATCAGTGAGATTGACATTAAAATAACAACAACAACAAAACATTTGGGGGGAGAGTCTGGCAGACTGATAAAAATGGGAAAGAACAGTAATACCATAGTAACATATATAGTAACATATCCCAGTTTTATAGACTAGTGCACGTGTGCGTGCAAACACACACACACACACACACACACACTAACATGTAGGGAAAATGGCAAGTGTATACACTAAATTGTTCATAGTGGTTCTTCTTGGATAATGGGGTTATGATCTGTTGGCTTTTTTTTAATTCTTTGTGGGGTTTTTTTTTGTACTGTATAATTTTTTTAAAATTTAACTATGTATTACTCCTATAATCTAAAAAATAATGAATAATGCTATTTTTATTGGGAAAAATGAAAAAATGATGAAGATCACTGATAGATAGTTGAGGGGATGGGAAGGGAGCCATCCTGGGAGCAGGACAGGCAAGTGGAAAGGAATTAGAAGTGTGGAGTGCGGACAGAGTGAGTACTAGCAGTTCAGCCTCACACAGCATCGAGTGCAAGAGACACCCCGGACATTGTGCAAGAGTTTAACCCTTATCCTAAAAGTAATAGGGAACTAGGGCAGCTGCTGATCAGCAGACAGACATGGTCCCATGTGCAGATCCCTTTAAGGTCAGTGTGGAGAAAGCACTGGGAGGGGTTGGCAGAGGTTGAGAGGGAGATCACATAGGAGGCCAAGAGGTGATGGAAACTCCCATGGCAGGGGGGATGCTGGTCATGTTAAGTATGCAGCCTTTCTGTGCCTCAGTTTTTGTCACTGTAGAATGGAAATAAGAAGAACAACTTCCTCAAAGGCCAACGCACCATGAAACTAATGAAGGTCCATTTTCAGGACCCCTCACTTGTACTAGTCCAAGTATATACTTTGAAGCAGTAATTTTGGTATTTATAATTTTCTTTTTTAAAATTTTATTTTCTTGTGGTAAGAGCACTTAACATGAGATCTATCCTCTTCACAAAATTTTAAGTGTTCAACACAGTACTGTTAGCTGTAGGCACAGTGTTCTACAGCAGATCTCTAGAATTTACCTGTCTTGCCTAATTGAAACTTTGTACCTGTTGATTAGCAACTCCCCTCCCCTCTCCTGCCAGCCCCTTGTAACCATCACTCTGCTCTCTGACTCCATGAGTTGGACTGTTTCAAATATCTCATCTAAGTGGATTCATGCAGTATTTGTCCTTCTGTGACTGGCTCATTCACTTAGCATAATAATGTCTTTCTTCAGGGTTCATCCATGTTGTAGCATATTGCAGGATTTCCAGGTATTTGTACTTTTCTTTTTCTTTAAAAGGACCCCGAAAACCATACAAGTTTCAGACCTCAGGAAACTTAAGGCCATTTCTGACAAGGCTTAGGATTGCTGTTGGGATGACATAAGCTAATAGTATGTTGGATGCATGACACCCAGTACCTGCCATGGAAGGTCAGCAGCTTTTATTATGTAAAGGTGGCGTAGGGATGATGGATACGGCCAGGATGGCCCCTGGGTATTCTGGCTTGGGTGCAGGGTGCTAGTCCCTCCCATAGAGACCATTTAATTTTAAAATGAAGGAATACTGGTTCAATTTTGGATATATTGAAGTTTAAAGTGCAGATAAAATATTCAGTGAGTGTCCAGAAGTAGGCCATGGCATGGTTAGGTAGAGAGCTCAAGAGAGAGGTTTGGGTTATCAATTTTAAAATTACCCAAATACAAAAGGTAGTTGACATCACAATTACAGATGAGAAGGTCCAGGAAGCATGTGAAGAATGAAAACTGAAAAGGGCTTGGAACAGAATCGTGGGGGACACCAATCATTAACAGTCAGTCAGATTGTGATGGTGGTTACACGCATCTATGTCATGTCAGAGTGCTGCAGACTGCCCTCCTCGCCCAAATGAGTGCATGGAAAAGCTGGTGAAATGCACATAATGCCTGAAGTTGAGTTAATGGTACTGTACCCATGTACATTTCCTGTGTTTGATAATGTTCTGTGGTTCTGTAGGATATTACCTTTGGGGAAAGCTGGGTGAAGAGTCCATGAAACCACTATTTTTGCATCTTCTTCTTTGCCTTTATTTCAAATTTTTAAAGTTCTTAAAAAAAATACTAAGCATCAGCAGAAACACTACAGACAGCCTTGGGCGTGCCCGTTTAGATAGGGCTGGTCCACAGTTGCTGGATAATGTGCAGTAAGATATTGTGTGTTGGTAGTATTTTATGGCTCTCTCGAGCAGCGATCTAATTTCAGGATACTTTCAAAAGAATGCAACCAACTGCACAAGCTATAACAACTGTGACATTCCTGTTGCAGTCTGTCTCTGTCAATAACAATCCTAAATCTTTTTAGGGAAAAAAAAGGAAAAGACTCAGGAAGAGGCAGAGAAGACTAGACGGGAAATTCTTAGAAGTGGGAGAACTGGGAGGCAGCAGCTCCACATTCCTCTGTGGCTGGGCATCTAAGAGAGAGAGAACCACCTGTTCAACACAACCCCTGGTTAATTCCCAGTCGCTAGAGAATTTCTGGGTAGAATTGTTTGAAATTTTTAACTATGAAGTGTAACCCTTGGTGTATTTTTACAAAGTTTTATAAAATAACAGACTTCTCTTTTTTCCCCATGAATAGCATCTTTGCTTTTGAACTCTCTTTGAACTGAGGAACTCAGGTCTGTGGTTGAGTTTAGTGTCATCTGCTGTAACATCAGTTTCGGGAGACAATCAGGCTGGGATGAGCCACCCCAGACTGGGAGTGCTGAACACAGAATTCCTGGACCTAGATCTTCCCAGCCACGTTGCCTGAATATGACCAGAAAAGCATTGACTGTTTAGGAAGGACAATCCTCCCAAGACAGTCAAGGTTGTCCAGTAATGAATTCCTGGTGAACAGTGGACTTTATCAGAAATTCATCACATTTTTCATCACATCAGCCATTCTTCAGCTTTCCTATAGGTGATATACTCAAGAAGAATGGCTAACATCTAACTGGCCAACCAGCACTAACGATATCCTCTTCTCTTTATGCTTGTGATCCCTAATTACACAAAGCTTGGAAAACCTTTACAAATATACATGGAATACTTAAATATATCCACCAATTTAACAATGTAGAAAATGAAACCGCTTTGCTGTTTTATCAAGGGGTTCTTTCACAATCCAATTCCAGGTTTCTTCTCCAAAAAGATGAGCAATGTTTAAACAGAAGTTCAAAATTTAGGTGTATCCTTGCTGGTCTTTGAAGAGCACTATTTCCTTTAAGCTTCCATCTCTGCTTCTTGTAGAAAAGCTGATGCTCTCATCCAAATGTCCAAACATTCCTAAGGCGTTTGCTGTCCCAAGGACACCTCTGTTTCTGAGCCTTTGCTTTCCCTAATTTAGTTCAGTTCAGCATCATGCACATATTTGTCTTGTTCTGGATCACAGAAACAAAGATGGATGTTGAGTGTCTTCCCTAAATTTCTAGCCAGAATTAAACAAAAACAAAACACACAGCATTTTTGGGCAAACTACGCTAAAGGATTCAGGAAATTCAGGCTTCTTACGTCCCAATAGCAAAAACAACCTCGGGTGTAAAGCGAGGCAACTTTCTTCTTCTGAGTTATTTGCCAGTCTACCAGGCTGCTTGCCTTCTCTCTTCTCAGTGTTCAAGGCTTCTTATTCCCCAATCCACTCGCTGCCAATCTCTGCTCATTCTTCCTGTAGTGACAGTATTACAGAGTGCTCCAAGTATTCTTCTGTTTACTTGTCTCTTATTTGCCTGTGTCCCAAGGGACCCACCTTGACTCTGAGTGGCTTAGGTTTCCTGAAGCAATACAAAACAAGAACTTCGCTATAAAAATAATTTTGGTGTCTGATGTTAAACTCCATCCTGTTATGCTAAATATATAGAAAATAAGGTACTTTACTGAGCATGTCATTAGCCTTTTTATAACATAATATAAATAGTATCAATTTGACTAGAGCAAAGCCAAATTAGGTTGGTAAGAAATGTTAAAGGAATTGTTTTCCATACTTTAATTAGCAGATTATTTTTTAAAGGATATAGATATATACATATGTATATATATATTTCCTAAGAACAGACTGACTACTTTATATGGAAATCTGGAATTTGCAAAGCCTATATACATATCTCCAATTCAATGGGTAAGGAATTACTTTTATCTATTTATTATTCAATTTTTAAATGCTACGTTTGTCCATCATCCAGTATGTGGTCTGCAAGAGGAAAATTATACTGTACTAAGAACATCAAAATTATCGATCTTTTATCAAATGTATGCTTTTCATATAGGAACAGTTTAGGGAAGGAAAATACAATGAGATCATAGACCTAGTCTCATGTAGAACTTTTGGAATATTATCATCACATTAGTCCTCATCATAGTGCACTTCTCAGGAGCTTTATTTTACACTGAGTCATCCTATTGATTTCAGTCTGAGCTTGGACCATTAGGGTACATCACCAGTGATAACCTAGATCAGTTCACGAGACGGCTGTACCAACATCTAACTCAATTCATGTCCAAAGTAATTTGGACATTTTTCATTTTAACGATATTCATAATTCTGTGACACACTGTCTGGGTTTTCTAACCCCCTTTGACAATATCATGTAATAGATGAAGAGAAAAAAATACAACATATTTTCAGCATGTGGATAAAACAAGCTGGACAACCTGGATGACACTGAATCTAGTATAACGTACGATGAGCTTTTAGTACGTTCATCTAATTGAAATGCTGGCTTCTAGTCAAGCCTTTAACATTATCATCCAGCGATTGTAATTATAGTGGATACTAATGCCTAAATAATTAAATAGGCATATATCATGCCTGAAATTCACTAAGAAGGAGATTTTTCTTCTGAGAACTCTTGTGTTATCAAAATAATTCTATACAGTATTAATGTTTTTATTAGTGGCACTATGACAGAGTTAACATAGTATTCACATTTGCTTTTTTTTGGTTCTGTGAAGTCAATTCTTGATGAAAAGAAAGTAACTCCATCACTCTTAATGAAGACAAAATTACACTTTAAAAATTATTCAGATATGCTTAGCACACAACCATTCTTTGCTAATCATTAAAGAATTTTAGCAAGGGAAGAATAGCAGCTGTCATTACTAATGTTTATTGAGTACCAACTTTAAATGAGTTATTTCAGTGACTTTAGATAACTACCCTATGTAGGTCTCATTTTCACACCCCCGTATTACAGATGAGAAAACAGGCTCAGAGTGGTTAAGTAATAGCAACTGTGAGATGAAGGTTGCTTCCAACCCAGGCGCTCAGATTCCAGAACTAGTGGTCTTAGGCACTCAGCTACAAATACGTGAAGTGTATTAATATCTTCAGAGAGGGGCACACATACCACTTTTGGTACGGGATAAAAGTTTCCAAATAACCAATTTCCAGATTTTAATTTCTTATGTGATATTTCCTAGCATTTCTTTTCCTACTTTCATATTAAACTTTCATGTTAAAACTTCTCAATGTAACACAACAAACTTCTCCCACTTTGCATAAAAAACACACAGCTCTCACTTCCCCAAATCTTACTCTGGTGCATTGCCCACAGTGTAAAAATCTCAAGAGTGCCAAATAAAAGGACAATTCAAAGTACAATTTGGGAGAAACAGCTTTTAAACCACCATAAAGCAAAGTTTAGAGATCCATATTTCAGGTAAAGACCATAGAAAAGGAGAGGTATTTTGGAGGGATGTTAGTAAATCAAATATATTATAGAGTGTGGGGAGGGTGTGAAAAAAATGATAATTTCATTTAAAGACTTCCTGTCTCTTCCAATTCTTCACTATTGTTAGAGAATGCACTGCCTTTGAGAAGAATCTGGTGGGAACAAAAGAGGGGAAATAAGTTGGAAGTTAAGTATTAGCAGCTGGACTGTAACCAATTATTGCTAGCTTTCGATGCCCAGGTGGAAATGACCAAATCAAATCTCCCTGCAAACATGTTAATTGGGCAAAGGTATACAGAGGTGGACAGATAGTGGAGAGTCCCATCTATGAAATGGTCTGTGCAGATGGTTTAAGGTAAATGAACATGGAATTTATGGCTGTACATGGAATGGCCCAGAGGCAATGTCAGAGTCAACCATGTAATTTTCTAAGTATAAACTGGAGATAGCTCATGACGGAAGTAGTTCCGCTTGTGTGATACCTGGCATGCTTACCTGGTGACCTCAAATGCTAGGTCTGGGCCAGGGCATGTTCCTAGACGGTGTGGGAAAACCTGGGAAGCTGGGTTGGTGGTTCAGACATCTTCATTATTTTCGAGTATCTCGTAGTCCCCTGTAACCTTTGGAATTATTAATAGAGTTTAATCCTAGGTAAAAGCTCTGATTCTTGTGAATCTGTTTTGACCGTCTGATCTTTTTCTTTTTATTATTTCAGCAAGATATAATAAATGTTTAAAATGGCTTTTTACATATTTTTAGAGATAAGCAATTATTTTTTTTTTTACTAATCTCAAGTACCACTTCAACCTAAGGAACAGGGGCAGATCCAGTTATGTGATGCTTGCTGCTTTTATAATTTGGGTGGACTTCTGCAAGAAAAAACAAAATTAGGAACAAAAGAGCATATTTATTAAGAATGAAAAATCACCAAAATTACAAATTTTAAAAAGCTGACAAATAGTACAGATATCACCAGAAAAATGACATAACTCTTTTATTAATCAGGTAGTGAACATATCCCATGTTACTTTTTTTCTTAACTTTCTTGGCTCTGTATTCTGATTATTTCTTCATATGAAAATGATTTTGTAATCTATGCCATAGAAAAAAATAGAGAATTCAACTCTTCCTTTAGCATGGTTTATTAAGATTCGTTTTTAAACCATAGTATAGAAAAGTTTATTTCAGCTTCACAATTCAATATTGACACTGTCATGTAAGTTTTTACAATTGTCATCAAACTTTTAAGAATTAGGAATAGGTTTTTGACTAGGCATTGATGAGAACCAAATTATTTGCTTATACTTTTACAAATCTGATGACTGGAATAATTTTAAATAGATTAGCTTCTGGCTCCATGTATTTCGAACGTTGCTTCTCCTCCACCAGTTTTTTGATGCTGTGCACCGTAGGACACATTCACAAAGCAGTATGACCCTTGACTGCTATCTTTATGTTAGGGTACAGGGTCAGCCAGCAGAGTGGGGATATTCCTGGAAGTCAATGCCACGACACTACGGCTAGTGATAACTTAACAATAGACAGAAGCAACTATAAACATATGTCATAAAGCAAAAATTAAATGTACAACCAACTCAAATTGTCCTTACCCAGATCTGCAAAGTGCTACAGCCATGTCAACACCAAGGACAGGAAGGAAAGTCAAGTGCAAAGAGTCAGTGGTCTTAACTGATTGTGGCTAAAAGCTTTTTCTTTCTGCGAATTTTATTCAAACATCTATGTGAGCACATTTCAAGGGCTGCCTTGGAAGGACTTTGTGCAAATAAGGGGTCCTGATGATTAAACAAGTTACACACATTATGGTGATCATTTAACATACAGTGGTAATGTTTTCCAGGGCTACTAAATTAATCAAGTTATACAGGATAAAACACAGAGATGGAAACTTCAGCGTGATTTTAGATTTGTTGTGTGTTTTCAGTAGGGCAATTAAAATGCAGCTTATTGAGAGTTCCACTTCTGGCATGAGGAGCCCTGTAGACCACTTCCCCAAAGATCCAAAACTCCGTAAGAACAGTGAAGGTCAGTGGAGCTACTCCCTCCCTCTACCCTTCCAGCTCAGTGAGGCAGAACCGCCTCTTCAGATTGGTACAGCGGAGAGCACAGGGCTCCCTCTCCCCATCACTAGCAGTGGGAGGGCTGTCTGCCTAGGAGGGCAGGGCACCTGCATTTCTCCTCCTGCCTCCAGCTACCTACAACTGAGGCTGAGTTCTAAGTGAGTGTGGGGAGGCCAGCATCCAAAGCACAGAGCCCTTTAAGTTTTCTTCATCCCTTCTTCTGCCCAGCCGCCACTAGTGGGATGGAGCCACTACCTTGAGTGTGGGACTGCTAAGAATCCTGGGGCCTCAATGGTCCCAGATGGTCACTCTTAGTGAAGCCTTTCTGGTGTTCTTCCCAGAAATTGAGGAAGTGAATAACTATAGCCACTTGGTGACAAATATTTTTGCAGGAAAGTGATTTCCAATTTTCTAATTTAAAAAAAAAAAACAGAAGAAGGATCAATTGGATTAAAAAACAAATTTGAACAATTTATCATAAAGTGATTTGGGGCATATGATTTGGAAGTAGTTCAAAGAATTGAGTGACAATTTTGTTATAAAATTCCTTCTGTTAACTTTGTTTTGTTTCTGTGGACAGAGTTTCTCAGGCTTTACATTTTTAAATATTAAAATAAGGACAGGATTGATGCTGAATTCTGTCCCATTCCAGAAATAAGTGATAATCATCCACAAATGTATGAATTAATTGAAAAAAGTCCCTTTCACTTCAAGATCTATTTCCAATAAATATACGCTCTTTGTTCAATACATGTTTATACAAACTTAAAATACATATAATGTAAAAAATTATAATCAATCCAGGAGATATTTTTAACTGTTTAAATATAATTTGTATACCATAAAATTCACTCATCTTAAATGTGTAATTCAGTGGATTTTATTATAGTGACAGAGCTGTGCAACTATCAACACAATCTAATTTTAGAACATTTTCATTACCCTAAAAAGAAAGCCTTGTGCCCATTTATAGCCAATTTCATTACAAACCCCCACACTAGACAACCAACAATCTACTTTCTGTCTTTGTATGTTTACCTTTCAAAAAAATTCTGGAAACAGAAATATATGTTCATCTCTGGCTTCTTCCATTGAGAATACATGTTTCTGAGGTTCATACATGTTGTGGTATATATCAGTATTTCATTCATTTTTGGGGACAGAACAATATTCCATGGTATGAATATACCACATTTTCAAAGATCCATTCACTGGTGGGTTGATATTTGGGTTGTTTTCACTTTTGGGCTGTTTAAATAATGTTGCTATGAACATTTGTCAAGTATACTTGTGCACTTTGTATGTGTGTACAGGTATGTGTTTTATTGTTTGTATTACATGTATTCTACTTCCAGAACAAGACAATTCAGCACCAATTCTATTTCAATTTTAATATTTACAGATGTGAAAACTGAGAAACTCTATCCACCTAAACAAACTAAATAAGTACAAGTGGAAGGAGTTTTATAACAGCAGCATCACTCAATTTTTTTTGAACCAAGTGAAATGAAAACATGCCTACACAATTTCCACAATTCCACCTATGAGTGGAATTGCTAGGTCATGTAGTAAGTCTATGTATTAACTTTTTAAGAAACAGTTTATCAAAAAATGGCTGCATCATTTTATATTGCTACCAGTAGTGCATGAGGGTTTGAATTTCTCCACATCCTTGTACAACACTTGTTAGTATCTGTCTTTTTTTATTACAACCATTCTAGTGCACAAGTAGTGACATCGCATTGTGTTTTTGATTTGCATTTCCCTAAAGACTAATGACACTGAGAATCTTTTCATTTGTTTGCTGGACTTTTGTAAATCTCTGGAGAAATGTCTGTTCAAATCTTTGGCCCACTTAAAAGTATATTACTTATCTTGTTAATTATTAGGTTTTAGCAGTTCTTTATATATTTGAAATACAAGTAAGGTATGATGATTTGAAATATTTTCTCAAAGTCTATGGGTTATATTTTCAATTTCTTGATGATGTCTTTTGAAGAGCAAAAGGTTTTAATTTTGATGAAGTACAGTTCACCATTTTCTTATATTTTGGGGTCATATCTAACCAGAATACATAACTATTATGTTGGGATAAAATTTCATCAAGTGATATGGAAATATGAATTCAAGAGCAAAAAGGAATGACGTAAAATTTCCTCCTATTAAAGAAAAGCTTGTTAATGTAGTTTTTAAAACTGATGATGCATATAAAATTGTCTGGTATTTAGTTTTCCCACTGGCTACATTTGAAAGAGTTATGTAACTGTTTTTCTGTAGAATGTCAATTTAACAGTTTGCATCCTTTGCAACTATTTAAGTGAGATGACAAATTTTGATGCTCAATCTAAAAATGAGAGAGAAGGTACACAGTCATAGTTTTTCAGAATTCTTTTAAAGGGTATAAGAGCAAAATCTTTAAAAACATTGTATTACTGTATATATTTTAAATAGGTTTTTCTCTTTGGAATAGCTGGCTGTTATCTTTCTGAGATTTCTCAGAAAGGTAAGTACCAAATTTTAAATTTAAAAGACTCCCCCAGTAGTCACCCAACACTCCCCATCATTAATTAATTTTGTTTGAGGGTGTAACAAATCATCTAGAATTAAGTCATTGCCATCCTTAAACAAGTCACTTTGCTCATCTTAAAAGCTCAGGGCACTTCATATATATGTGTGTTTAAGTATATTGCTTTTTAAAGGCAGGTCTATTCTAGAGCATAAAATCTGTCATCTGTCGACTGAAGAAAAACACACAACCTAAAAGATGCAAGATAGGTTTTATTTGGTGAACTTACTGAGGACTGTTGCCCAGGAGACCAGCTCTCTGACAACTCTGAGGAACTGCTCTGAAGAGAGAAAGGAGCAGCCAGGATATACAGGTCTTTTTTTTTTTTTTTTTAAGTAGTAGAACATCAAAAGATTACTGCTAATTGCAAAGAACAACCATCTAAAGTTAATTATCTTAGTGCTTTCCTATGTATGGGAAGATGCAAGAGTCTGGGCTCATTAATCCTCAGATATGCATCTTAACTATCTAGGGCCAGTATCCAAAGCACAGAACCCTTGAAGTTTTTCTTCATCCTGAACTCCCCTCAGGGCTCACTTGGAATTGGGGGGGAGGAGGGCAGGGGCCGCTGCATTGGCTTGATCCTTGTAGAACTGGAAAGGCAGGCAGCATTCCCTGTCCACACATCTATCATATTTCACCAATTTCAAAGAAAGTTGAAGAAAAACAGAGTATGTTCACTTTGATTTCCCCCTTTCAGCTTTCCATAATCTTAAACGGTATTAGCACACTTGCTATTTATCCTTAAGCGTCAGGAATTTAACATTTTTTACCAAAGTGCTACAGACCTCTAGCACACAGGGCTCCCCTACACATTAGGGCTCCCACCGCCCACGGCTCTAGCCCAGTCCCTCCAGCCGCCCAGGGTCCGCGGACAGTGAGAGATTGCGCAAGCGCGGAGGCTGTCCACGTGGCCGGGGGACCCCGGTCGGGGGTTCACGCCCAGGAGGTTCTCTTGGGGCCTTCCGCCCTCGATCCTTTTCTACCCCCGAGTTTTATGGCGACTGAGGGGTTCGCAATGGACTGACGTCTCCCCAGAGGCCATCTGGAAGGTCAGCGTGGACAGCACCTAGGCCGGGAAGGCGACCACAAGCCCGCGGGGAGGCCGCCCGAGTGGGCGTCACGTGGAGGCCGGCCGGCGGGGGCCGCGCGCCGGCGCTCGGGTCACGCGGGAGCGGGCTGGTGGGCGGGGCGGCGCGGCCGCGTGACGTGGCGCGCTGCGGAGCGCGCGGCTCGGCTCGCTTTGTCAGTCGCGGCGTGCGGTCGCGCGGGTGCGGGGCGCCGAGAGCCGCGGGCGGGTCCCGGCCGAGCGCCTGGCCGCGGCGTCCGTCTGAGGGAGCCGGCCCTGGGCTGCGGCCGCCGAGCGGGGAGCTCTTCTCGAGGCGCCGAAGCGCCGGAGCCTGGAAGGCACAGGTGGGGCGGCGGCCGGCGGGACGGAGTCGCCCCTGTGTGGGCCCCCACGGCGGGCGGGTGGCGTGGGCGCCCCGGCCCCGCGAGCTGCCGGGCTGGGCGGGAAGGGCCGGGAAGGCCTCGGGCCCCCACCCTAGTCTCAGAGATGAAACTTCCGATGAAGGGAGAGGTTTCGGGAGAGAATAGTTTGAGAAGTTGTTCATAGTTAACCCCCATCTCATGTATTCACGTAATCTTCGAGCTCCGTAGGCCCCCTCCCCTATTGACTGTCGGGATGGGGAGCGCTGCCTTTCTTCCCCTACAGTCGTCCTAGGGGCGTCTCTATTGACCATTGTTACGCCCCCCCACCCCCTGTTGTTTACCTTGGCTTTGAAAATCGCAGCGATTATTCGCCCTAACCCAGCGCTTCCAGCTTCGTGAAAGTTCGATGACCGTTCTTTACAGCAACATTAGGGATGGGTAACGCGTGATAGTCCTCTTTCGAGTCCAGGTATTCGTGTTTGTTAGGGATTAAGCGCTGCAGAGGAGCCTCCGACTTAATTTCTGTGTCTGGAAAAAGTTTCTCTGGAAATGCGCAGTTTCGTGACACGGCATTATTGCGTTACTGTGGGGTTGGCCCAGTGTTCCACTCCACAGTTGTAGTGAATTGCTTCACTCTGTCTCTTGGATGCTCCAGATTTGCTTTGTTGTATTGTAATTTAATGAATTCTCCTTCAGGATTGTTGTTGCCTGTGAAATAGGGCCTTGAATATCTAAGAATTCAACATTTTTCTTTGAAATTTCCAAAAGCTGAACAAAAGGTAATGTAAGAATCCCCCCCCCCGTTGTAAATGGAGCTATTGTTTGTTTGTTTTTTTATTAACTCATTCTCTTGTTCCATTAACAGGCTTCATTTGGTGACTTATATATGAAACCTGTTTGAAACAGTTTTTCTCTTATGTGTGTTGTTTCTTACCTGTGGGGCTTTCAGGAAAGTCAATGTTTATAGTTTCCCTAGCAAGCTAGAATAGGGTGGGATGCTACAGGAGGCAGTTACATGTTTCGGGAAAAATTAGCTCTCCTTTTTTTTTCGGTTAAGGGCCACCAGATAGGCAGGCATTAAAGCAACTTATGCTCCTTGTCGGGAGATAAATGACTATTGTTAAACACTGCTTGTGATTTGACCGTTAGCATAATTGTCACTAGTTTCAGTGTTTACAAGATTGAAATAAGTGTTTGGTTCAGAGTTTTACCTTTGCTCTTCAATAGTTTTTAAAGCGCGCGCATGGTTATGTTTGAAACAAATAACATTTTACTTCTTTTATTAGAAAGTTAAAAAAAAAGATTAAAAAATAAATGCGCCATTGGTAGCTGGAGCCACGTTTTGATTTGATTTAAGATGGTTATAGTGGTGTAGGCACTGTTTTAATACTTTAGATTGACATTTCAAAGACTTTTACTATTCTCAACTGTAAAAGATAAAGCGTGAAACCATGTAATAATTTTTTATCTTTCCAAGACACTTGATAAGTACTTAACTAGGTTAGGGATTTGATAGGCTTTTTTTTTTTTAAGTCACCATTCTATAGTCCCTATCCCTGTGAAATGAATTTTCTCAGAGGCTACTGAGAATAAAGCAAATCCTAGAGCAATCACAAAATAAAAACATAATATTTTAATACTGACTTTTTCTATGCTGAGATTCCCAGCTACATTTCACCTGATAAATATCCAGGCTCTTCTCCCTGCTAATTTTTTTTCTGTCTTCAAAGTGGAGGTGCCTAGCAAGGAAGGCTGTTCAGCTGCTGCTGACCCGTGGAATCACTCTCCCCACCCCCCCTCTTAAGCACGCGCATGCGCGCGCGCCTGCCTTCGCTTTGAATAGCCATGGCCCCTTTTCCTCTAGTGACACAGTATTTAGGAAATCTTTCAAAACACTATGTGAAGTAAGCGCTGAAGTAAAGACATATGCAAGGTAATACTGCTTCTACGTAGGGTTCCTTTATCATTCCTTCTTTCTGCCTTTAAATGCTGTCTATACTTTAGGGCTTGAGTGAAAAGTCTTTCTACCATGAAACACACCGAATTCCCCTCCCACAGTCTGCTAACTTGTGAGCATTGCAGGAGGTTTAGCTTTGGCATCAGACATTTCATTTAATTTTCTTGACAAATATATATTGTGCCTGGCTCTTTGAATCTCACTTCCGTTTACTAGCTCATTTACTAGTCTTTAAGCAAGCTGCTCAATATATGAAAAATATTTTCTAAATCAGATTTTACTCTCCAAAGATAAGAGGATTAAATGGAGCATAGAACAGTGCCAAGTACATCCAAAGAGCTTAATAAAAGGTAGTAAATTATGGTGCTTCTAAATGCCACAGACCATGTGAGTTTTGTTTGTTGTATAGTATACTTGTGAGTGGTTTTAGAGTAGGGCTTTTAATTTGCTTATGAACCCCCAAAATAATTTTTGTAAAGCTATCCCCCTTGCACACGTTTAGGTTAATTTATAACATTTTGCATCATACTATTATGTGCTTGGAAAGGATACAGTTTCCCACTTCGTATAGATACTGACATTTTAGTATAAAATTGGTACTTTTAACTATATCCCAAAGAGTATAATATTGCACTTTTGTATCCATCACCATCAGTTTTAAAAATATGTAATATCATACACAGTTCCTTTTTCTTGAAATTGTACTTTCATTTTTACCCACCTCCACAGAATGTGACCTTAATATAATGTACTTATGCTTGAAAGCTTTTGATTCTCTATTATATTTGTCTTTAATAAAAATATTTGTATAAATTGAAACTAAAAAATTAAAATTTCTCCTATGATTGTAACTCTAGGAGTTATTTTTCTTCTGGATTGAATATTTACAAGTAGTAATCGATGGTCAGAACAGCATAATACCGGATGGATTTTGATAAAGAATAATTAAATATGAAAAATAGAATTTTAATGGAAATTTATATCTTAACATGATGGGTAGTTGAAGTTCTGCCTAAGTTGAAATCGACAACGCTGACTTTTTTGGGCTGTTCCATCCTACCATGCTTTTCCATTCTGGGGAATACACCATAGTAAAAATAGGAATGGGTAAGAGGTATTTTTTGTAAAGTGAGAAGATTGTGAAAGGAGTTTGGAAGAGGAAAAACAACAATGTGATAGCTGGACTACAGGCATATTCCCAGGCAGACCAGTGTTAGTGAGGAGAACTAAGTGGAAGTAGAGGGATCTGTGGAAGCCTTTTTCTTAAAATTACATATGTTTTTGGAACATGTTCCTTGACAAGTCTTCATGTACCCTAGGGGTACACATTCCCTAATTTGAAGACTATTTGAGCAGTGGTTATCAGTGAAGATGATTTTGCTGCCAGGGTGCATTTGGCAATGTCTGGAGACATTTTTGATGTCACATGGCAGGTGGAGGTGGGTGTTGGCATCTAGCAGATACAGATCAGAGTGCGACTGAATATCCTACAGTGATGAGGACAGCCTCCTATAACAAAGAACTGTTCAGCCCAAAATGTCAATCAGACAGAGATTGAGAAACTCTGATTTAGAGGATTAGTTTTGAAATTGAACTGTTTAACATTGTGATCAAGGGCAGTGGGTTAATACACTTTTTTTTATTGTAAAGTACCAGGTAATAGATTGTAAAATATTTTAGGCTTGTGGGTCACATACGATCTCTGTTGCATATCCTAGTTTTTATAACCCTTTAAAAATGGGAAAATAATTCTTAGCTCCAGAGTCTTTCAAAAACATGTGATCTAAGGCATTTACTGGCTTTCAACCTGTTTTTTTCTCTGCCAAGTACCTAATGGTAGTAACAGTGCCTCAGTAGTTGTTTGTAAGGATTAAATGAAATAAACATCTGGCATAGTCTCCTGCACACTTTAAACACTCTGTAAATGCTGCCTTGGTAATAGTGATGTCTTGTGGCACGTATCAAAAAAGTAGGTGCCCTGCTGTGCCCCAGTGTTGTTCAAGACCCTATTCAAGTCAATTGGACAAACTTAATGCTGGTTCAATTCCCAAATCAGCTCACAAAAGGCTATTTGACTTCTGCTCTCTTGCTTCCTGAACTCTTATCCTCCTTGTACCCTAAGGAAGGAAGAGTGCAGAATTCCTATCCACTGATTTCTGAAGGAAGAAAGGGAAGGATCTGTGGAAAGGGGAAGCATTCTACTGATGTTCTAAAGTAGACTTCCAGGGAATTTGACAGTGGATTTGCAGTAGGGCAAGTAAGGGCTGATTATGGTCAGTTGTATATGATGTTTTCTGAATTGGGGACTAAATATATTCTCTCCACTACCATGAAGGTGCTACATGATAAGGTTGAAAAATCTGTTTTTCAGATAAGAAAGCATGGTTAGGCTGCTTTCAGTGATGCCTTTATAATGTGGATTGTTGCTAAAACAGCCTTAAATCCTTTAAATTATCCTGTCATAAAGTTTAACGAGATCACAGGAAAAGACTAAAGCTGCAGTGTCCAATAACAGCAGGCATGTGTGAGTATTGAACGCTCTGGATGAAGGTGGCTGGAATTGAGATATGCTTTGAGCGTAAAACACACTAGGTTCTATGACAATGTGAAAAAATAACGTAAACTATCTCATTAATAATTTATATATTGGCTACATGGTGAAACAATATTTTGGATGTATTTGGATAAATGAAATATCACTGAAGTTTCTTTTTACTTTTTAAATGTGTCTGTTAGAAAATTTTAAATTACATATGCAGTTAATTAACACAGTAATCCTATTAGACAGTTGCTAGGCTTCAGCTTGCTTTTTAAAAATTAGTAAGTAATTTTTTTATCGTGCACATATTACTGAGAATTAAATATTTGTATAAGGCTTGCAGCAAAGAGTTCCCACTACCCCAGCTTCACTTGTTACTCCCAAAGATAGCTTATATCAATCTTCTTACCAATTCTTTTGGCCTTTCTAGACAGAGTCATCTCTAAACAGGATGCTTATATTGCCACTATTTTTCAGTGTTAGGCGTTACCCATTAACTTCCTATTGGGAAAGATGAGATTTTTAGGTCTTCCATTCTATACCACACGTACATAAACGTTCTATCTATCCATCTTCCCATCTTCTGAATATGGTTGTATCATAACTTTGCTTGTATCAATGTATCAAGATTCATTATTAAATTATTATGATATTAATCAAAACTGAAATATGTGGTACATACAGTTACTTTTCTTTCTAGCTCAGCATCTTGCTTTCCCTGGAGTTAATAATTGTCTTGATATTTATTTCCTTAGTTTACTGTGTATTTATCACTAATTAAACCTGAGTCCTCCCATAGTTGTGTAGATCTCTTCTCAAATGCATTAGGGATTCTGTCAATTTTAGTTGCTTGAAGACATCTTCTCTAGAGTTTGTCCTCTGCTCTGGTATGAATTGGTTGCATATTTGTCGTCTTGTGAACTCCTTTCTTCAGCCTTGGGATTCCTTTCATCAAACATGGAATCTAAGAAACAGATGTAATATCTGAGCAATTACTTCGCTGGGTTTGGAAGTTACTTTCACTCAGGATTGTAAATTAATGGTACTGTTTCTGTTTTTTCTTTTCTTTTTTGGATAAACCCTTTTAAGATGGTCCCTTTGAGCCTAGTTTTCTGAAACTTCATGGTTGTGGATCTTTTTTCATCCTTTGTCCACTGGTCTTTTCAATCTGGGGTTTCATGCTTTCCAGTTCTGGGAAATTTTTTGAATTATTTCTTTAACTCGTCTACCCATAATTTTTTAAATCAATTCTCTATTTCTGGAAATCTAATTATTTCAGATATTCAACCTAAACTGAGTTCTCTCTGATGTTTTTGTATGTCCTTTCCAATTTTTATCTTTTTCTTTTTGCTCTGCTTTGTAGACATTTTCTATAATTTTATAACCTTTTCTTCTCATCCCTCTATTAAGTTTTCCTTCCATATACTCTGTGTGTAATTTCTAAAAGCTCCTTTAGTTCTTTTTGGGGTTTTTTTTTTTGGATGTGTATGTCCTGTTTTTATTTTATAGATGGCAATAGTATATTTTTCTTTATGTTGGTATAAAGGTTTTTTGAAATGTTCTTCTCCCAGCATATTGTCCATTTCAACCAAATTGCATTGTTATTTTTCTTTTCTTTCATACTAGACGTTTTCCTCATCTGTTTTCTGATTCTTAGTAGTCTTCTTATATATAAGATTGAGGCACTAAAGAGTTAATTGGAGACTCTGAGGTAGAACTTACCAGCCTTCACTTCTTTCAAGAGTTAATTGCTTGGACAGTTTTCCTTGGAAAACTCTCAGTGTCACTGTCTTTAGATCTCTCCTCCTGGTGGTGGTCAGATTTCTCAGGGAACGCACCTACCTTTTCTCTGGAGCGGTACCCAGCTGCTAGAACTCTAAGAACCAAGTCGCGGAGAGAAGGCTGAAGGTCCAGTATTCAGGATGTAATTTTTCATTTAATCCTCCTGCTTTTGTATTTACCCTTAATCATGCCTGGAAGTCCCGTGCAGAGACATTTTATTTTATGCTTTTTTGAATTACAACATCCAGTCTTCTTTCAGGGCTAGAGAGAAATAGTGTCCCGGGTGCTTGGTGTGGGAGAGGTCTGAGGGTCTTACTTTGTAAATAGCTTTTAATCAGTCCTTTCTCCCAGCTCTCCCTCTACTCCCTCTTCCAGAGGAAGGCTGGATCCCATCAGCTCCCGTGCCTTTTGGAGGTTCTAGGAGGTGCTGTAAATGGGGCTGCTTCTCTGATTTCCTGACTGACAGTGTAGGCTTCAGCTTTCTCAGGTCTGTTCTGTTAGTTACCATTTGTCTGCCTCCTTTTTCAGAACTGAAGTACTGTTGACTCTTCATCCTCTTTGTCAGTTACAGCTTTGGTATTTATTTTAGTAAGGGATACGTTAAAGTGCCGTATGGTGCACTAATTTTAAATTTACTGCTCAATGATTTTTTTATACGTATATACACCCAAGTAATTACTCGCATCAGGGTAGAGAACATTTCTATGTGCTCCAAGGTACCCTTGTGTCATTTCCAAGTGTGTACCACCACCTGGAAGCACTGTGTTGTTTCTGTCATCATAGACTAATTTTGCTTGTTCTTCACTTTTACCTGTAAAATCATAGTATAGTAGTCTCAGTATGAAGGCTTTTGTGTGTGGCTTCTTTTGCTCAAAGAATTGGTGAGATTCATCAGTGTTACAGGCATCAGTTTTTTTAAATTCCTGTGTGTTACTGCACTGTGTAAAAATGCCACTATTTATCCCTTCTGTGGGTGGGCATTTGGGTGGTTTCAGGTTTTGGGCTTTTGTGAATAAAGCTGTTATGAATATTATTGTACCTGTTTTGGTGTATATATTCATTCATTTTTCTTGGTTATATACCTTTAAATGGAATTGCTGGGTCATAGAGTGGGTGAACGTAGCTTTGGTAGAAATGCCAAATTTTCACAGTGGCTGTACCATTTTTCACTTCCAGCAGCAAAGTATATGAGTGTTCCAGTTGCCATCTTCTCTAACACTTCTTAGTCTTCAGTTTTAACCACTTGATAAGTATATATAGTTGATCCTTGAACAATGAGGAATTAGGGGCACCAGCCCCGCCACAGTCAAAAATCCCTGTGCGGCTATCTCTGCTGCAGATGCAGTGGAACTGATGAAAGACTCATCCAAGGACAGGAAGCGGAAGCAGTTTGGATAGAATCAGGGCACAGACCCTAGGTCTTCTGATTCCATGTGATCTCTAATCAAACACAGATTTTCCCCACACTTAAAAATCTGTAAAATGAAAATACAGGTACTGTATTTATTGGAAAAATCCACGTATAAGTGGACCTTGTACTGTTCAAGGAGTTAACTGTAGTCATGTTGTGGATTTTAGTTTCATTTCCCCGAGGGAATCATGTGTTGAACACCTTTTCACATGCCATTTAAATATCTTCTTTTGTGAAATACCTGTTCATGCCTTTATCTCATTAAGAAAAATGGTTATGCCATTTTAACAATCTTGTTGGTCATTTTAATGGAGCTTTGGGAGGGAACGGGGCTCACTGTATGTGAGTAACCTGCCACCTTTAAATGGAAGTCAGGTAACTTTAAAGCTTCATTCAGATTTTTTTTTTCTCATTTCTGTTCTCCAGTGTGTGATTCAACCTCATTTTTAATTAGCTGCTATAACCTGGAATTATAATGAATTTTAGAATGAAACACTTTGGTTCCAACCTTAAAGATACAGGAAATTTATTTCTTAGAAACTGGAACAAGAAAATTATTCAATAGATGTATTCTGGCTTAATCTCTTAATGTTTTTAGTTTAAAAAGGTACTTAGGACCATGAGCATTATTTATTTATTCATTTAACAAATGCATATTGAGTGCTTTCTCTATGTCAGATCTGATGGTAGACTTTGGGAATACATCAGTGAACAAAATGGACAAGCAAGGCTCCTAGCCTCTGAAATATATTCAGGTAGGAGAAATTGATAACAAATAAGTAAACAAATAATTAAGTAAGTTAATTAAAGATATTTTTCCTGTTTTGCAGAAATGGAGCAAGAGCCACAAGATGGAGAACCTGCTGAAATTAAGATCATCAAAGAAGCATACAAGAAGGCCTTTTTATTTGTTAATAAGGGACTGAATACAGATGAATTAGGTCAGAAGGAAGAAGCAAAGAACTACTATAAGCAAGGAATAGGACACTTGCTCAGAGGAATCAGCGTTTCATCATCAGATCCTGAACAGATAGGTCCTGGGTGGGAATCTGCTAGACAGATGCAGCAGAAAATGAAAGAAACACTACAGAATGTACGTACCAGGTTGGAAATTCTAGAGAAGGGTCTTGGCACTTCTCTGCGGAATGATCTTCAGGAGGTGCCCAAGTTATATCCAGAATTTCCACCAAAAGACATGTCTGAAAAGTCACTGGAGCCTCAGTCCTTTAGTTCACCTCCTCAGCACAGTGAAGTAAATGGAAATACTTCAGTTACAAGTACAGAGTCAGTTTCCGCACCTAGTGCTTTATCCTTCCCATCTCACGGTCACCCGTCAGAAGCGCCTCCTGCCTATACTCCTCAGGCTGCTGAGGGCCACTACACTGTCTCCTATGGAACAGAATCTGGAGAGTTTTCATCAGTTGGGGAAAACTTTTACAGGAATCATTCTCAGCCACCTCCTCTTGAGACCTTAGGGCTAGATGCAGATGAGTTGATTTTGATACCGAATGGAGTACAGATTTTTTTTGTAAATCCTGCAGGGGAGGTTAGTGCACCTTCATATCCTGGGTACCTTCGAATCGTGAGGTTCTTGGATAATTCTCTTGATACAGTTCTAAACCGTCCTCCTGGGTTTCTTCAGGTAAGCCAAAGAAAAATGTAAAAATGTGTAGAATACATTATTTTTATTAATATTTATAATGTGTCTAAGACAGTGAGTTACAAAAAGATCATTATAAGTTTTAGTTCCTTTTAAAATATATTTATGAAATTTATGAGCTTTGAACATCTATGTTTGTGTTTGGTAGCCTTTTCTTTTTCTTTTTTTCTTAGATGAAAAGTCTTGTTTTAGTATTAAATTTGTAATGACAGGACCCGAGAGAGACTGGAATATTCCTCCTTAGCTTCTAATTTTTTTATCTGAGGAAAAAAACTAGGAACTTTAATTTTAAAAGAGACTTATGTAATTCACGTGTGAATACACTGTAGATTTCCATAAATGTTGTCAGGCCCCAGCTGAGGGGCTGAACTGGGCTAGATCTGAGCAAAGTAGGTGCTTTTGTCCAGAGTCCAGATGATGTGGTTTGGTTGCAGTAGTGGTTATCTAGGTTGATTTTCTCTTTTGGTATACTCAGAATTCTTATGCAGCTTTTACATGGATTCAACTGGAAAGTTGTTTAAAGGTAGATGGAGACCTTCTAGGGATGTATGAAGGAGAGATTTTGGGGCATTGTTGAAAGGAAGACTTCATCATTGGACAGGAAGAATAGTGTGATCCCATAAGTTATTTTAAAAAAGAAGGCTTGAGGTTAAAAAGAGTAGGCTTATTAATTGGGATTGTGAGGGAGCTGCTAAAAGATACAATACTTCCTGCTGTTGTGGTAATAGAGGTGCACTGTAACAATGGAATTTAAAAAAACCTTCGGGGCCTGAGCTGTTGGAGGTGTGAGGAATGAACATCAGAAACACTCAACTGGTTACATGAGCCATTAAAATGACTTGTTCTCTAGTGAAAATTTGTCCTGTCCTAGTGCTTTTAATGTTATTTTTCATCTTTCCAGTATCTCTTTATTTTGGGTCCTAAATAAAAAGTAAAGTCGTACCCAGAATTTGAGTCTTTTTAAGGGGCTCTCATTTACATGTATTCAGATACTTGTAGCAGTGTCCTGAAAGGGAGTTACCATGTGTTCACTGAATAGTTTTGTTGTGAAAAACAAACACTGAAACAACTAAGTATTAGATGTTAGATACAACTTCTTATGCTGCAAAAAAAAAACACTATTGTTTTATTTAGGAAATTAGAAATTAATTTGGTTTTAGGTAGGCACACTTAGAATTCTATGGCTTCTAAAACTACTTTTCTCTTGGCTTTAGTTTTAATATACTTTTTAAACCTGTTAAATTTGTAGTCAGTTCATACAGAACTTGGACATGAGATTGCCCTCTGAAAGTGAAACTGGGAGAAGTCAGCTTATGGTAGATGAGTTCACCAGTCTGTAAAATCTATCCTGAGAAAGGTCTATGAAGTTTTATTTGAGAAGATTTGAGAATACTCCATTTCAACGTAGTTAGTCTTAGAGAAATCACAGCCTAGTGAAAGAAACCTTTCCCAAACTTCAGTCATTTGAGTATAACCATGTTTTTTTTTTTGTCAAATTCATCACTTCTGTCACTTAATATTTTTATTTAAATGTCTCATATGTTAATTTTATCCTAAATAATAACAACTGTGAAATGGAGAGAAAGATGTTATTTTTTCCCTAATGCATATTAAAATACATAACTACTCAAATTTAAATAGTTTACATATTACTTGAAGTCATTCCCTATACCACAGGTTATATATCATACTTTGGAAAATATAGTAATCAGTTTTATTGTTAACTTGTCTGAAGCTTGACTTTTAGAAAAGTTGGAGAGTGGCTTTTGAGATGACAAAAAAGAATCCATAAAAATTTGGGAAATGTTTTCTAGGAAAGAATCAAATGAGTACTCTGCTCCCTGCATGTTTGTAATGCTGTTGGTCAGAGATGACGGTTATATACCAGAATTTTCCATTGTTTATGTGAAATCTTTCATCTCTTTGACTCATGTTCACCACACAGTACTTTGATAATAGATTGTTCTCCCAAGTTTCTTAATGTGAGGAAGACAGTGTGCAGGGAGAGAGGCATAGTTATATTCTGGTCACTCAAAGAACGTATCTCAATGGAAATGAATACATTTGGATATTCTGATTTAAACTTAGTTTCTTTTGAATTTAGATCTCCAGGAGGTGAGCTTAATTAAGCTTTAGTGTGACAGTCTGACCTCCCTAGATGACGCTGCAAGGCAGTTTTGTGTCATTTTGATTTAACTTCACAATAGATAGTGAATCCACAAATGTAACTTAATGTTCTAGCTCTATCAGATCAGGTTGGGTTTAGTTTAAAAAAATTTATTCAACATTGTAAATGCTGGGTTTCTAATTATAATAATTGTTTAGCTCTCTGGTGGCAGATAACATGTGTTTTAACCCTGGCTTGGCTTTTTGGTTGCTGACTCAGAGCAACTTAACCTCTCCGTGCCTCCGTTTTCTTGTACATAAAACGACAATATTAACCAACTTCATGGAATTGTGAGGATTAAGTCAGTAAATACATGTGGAGTGCTTGGAAACAGTTTGATTTTATTTATACAAAGGGATAAATAATTTGAATTTAATTTACTTTGACCATTACTTATTTAAAGTTAACCTCGTTATTGATAACAGTGGACTATTTAAGGGCACCAGTTTTAAGACTGAATAATTAGTGCAGCAGCAACATTTTTAGCACAGTTCTGGTGAGTGGCTTGCAGGGAGATGAGACTAGCAAATGGCTGATTTTTATTGGAGGCTTGTAGATGCTGGTGGTTCTAGAAGGCCTTATAAAATGCATTTCAAACTTTAAAATGTCTGTTGCTGCTATAACAATATTTAAAACCTTACTGAAAACCTAATTCTGTTCTTTGATTTTTTTTTTCTTTTTAATTTATCTTCTCAGGTTTGTGACTGGTTGTATCCACTAGTTCCTGATAGATCTCCAGTTCTTAAATGTACTATAGGAGCCTACATGTTTCCTGATACAATGTTACAAGCATCAGGATGCTTTGTGGGGGTCGTCTTGTCTTCTGAGTTACCGGAAGATGACAGAGAACTCTTCGAGGATCTATTAAGACAAATGTCTGACCTTCGGCTCCAGGTATTTTGTGTGATCACCTTTAGGATGAAAATCTGCTTTAACATAAACACTTGTGTTTTTAAGGAAAGTGTAATAAGCTCCAATGTGATCAGAGTTGGGAGATTGAGACTGTATAATTTGCTTGTGTGTTCACAAATACAAGTTGGGAATTGGCTGTAAACAGCTATGATTAAGATTGTGGGCTCTGGAGTCAGATTGCCTAGATTTGAATTCAAACTCTTCCAAAAGGGCTGTTTAACTCCAGTCGTTGATCTTCTCTATACTTCTTGTCATAAAACGGGGATAATAACATCTTTGGGCTTCATTGGGCTGTGTTGAAGATTAAAAGTGAATACGTTAAGGCACTTATATCAGTGCTTACAAGTGGTAGTGTTTTGTGAGTGTTGGCTCTTGTTACCACCACTGTCTTAAGGCTCAGTTGGAAAAGGAGGCTTATGGGACCGAAAGGTGAAGTGGAGGTAATTTCAGCATTAGCAAATGGGTTATGTTGGACATTTTAGGGGTATGATTGGCATTTTGAGGAAAAGATTTTGTTTGAAGGAATTATCCTTGTTCTCATGGAAAATGAAGGCAACATAAAATGTTTTTTACAATATGGTTGGTCATCCTGTGAACTTGCCTTTTTTAGCCTGTTTCCTCTGCCCACGTGCTGATCTGTTATAGGGAGCAGAAATAGAGTATAATGGAGATACTTTCTTTAGGTGGTCTTGTCCATACTAATGTAAGACAAGAGGGGAAAAATATCTCCCATTGTGAATATGGATAGTTATCTAGGCTGAAGGAGATTGACAGCATGGTAGTATAATCTTTATTTTCATCTTCAGTCAGCAGATATTTAGAATTCATTATTTAACCAGGTACTGTGTTAAATGATGGGGTAAGAAGAAAGAGCAGGAGGCTATAAAGGTACATATAGAACAGCTCCTGTTCTAACCACAGTGCAGTAATGATAGGTGGTGAAAAAAAGTGAAAGGAGGTCAGGGAAGAGTTCACAAAGCAGTTTCCTTTGAGTTCAGTCATGAAAGATTTGTTCCTGTTTTTTTTCAGAAAGTAGGATACACTTTCGAACCATACCTGTATTAAAAGGATCAGAGGTGACTGGAGCAGATCACCAGCTAAGTGGATGTGTATAGAGTCATCTCAGCATTAGGTTGTAAGAACTATGTATGAGAATGACCTGGTGGTCGACGTGTTCTTGAGCGTAGCCAATGCTAGACATTTAAGCTATGTTAACAGAGGCCATGATCCTCAAACAGAAGTGTGCATAGTCTCGGTGTACTCAGGAGAGGAGTTTACAAAGGCAGGAACGTGGTCAAATGGATGGGGGTTCAAGTCTAAGTTTTGCTGTCTGCTAGCTAAATGAAGTGACATTGTCAAGTATTCCAGGCCTTTTTTTTCCTGGAGCTGTTTCTCCTTTCACCTCTACATTCATTTGACTTTTATTACTGGGCTCTAGGAAAGAAATTAAACTGACCTTTAGGTTATGTGTTTTCTTTCTCTGTTTAGTTTTATTTTTTGGTTGCATGTTATTTTTAGTTTGCTGTCTTGACCTGGAACTCCAAGAGTAAAGAAAAGTTAGTTACTAGCTAAAAAAAAAAAAAGTTAGTTGCTAGCTATAATTTTGACTTGTTTTTACTCTTAAGCATTCATTCAGCAAAGTGTATGCAAGCAGAATACCTTTAGTATTATGTGCAAAAATGAAAAAACAAAATCAGTCTTCCAACAATGTGGAGTAGTTAAACTGGACATGCGTTTTGTTAATTGCCTTTAAACTCATTTAGTCTTGTATGTGTTTCCTAAAACTTATAATTTAATTAAACTCATGTAGCTGCATCTGATTTAATGATCACTTATACCATCATCTGCTGTAGGTTTATCTTTTGTACTTTGTCTTTTAAAATTTTCTTTAGGCCATATCCTGTGAACCAAAGACCTCAAAGGTTTGAGGTTTGGTGATGAGATAAATGTATGGAGAAGGAGTAACAAAATAGTTGTAAAACACTTGTTATTTGAATAAGTGTATTAGAGCATGGTGTACTGAAGCTTGGAGGAAATCTAAATTTGAGCTAAGCTTAGTCCTTTACTCCCTAGGCTAATTGGGACCGGGCAGAAGGAGAAAATGAATTCCAAATTCCTGGGAGATCAAGGTGCCCCTCTGACCAATTGAAAGAAGCCAGTGGCACTGATGTGAGACAGTTGGACCAAGGCAATAAGGATGTGCGTCATAAAGGAAAACGGGGGAAAAAGGTAAGTAAGTGAAAGATCAACAAGGTAGGAGTGTATTCTGTTCTAAGGGTACCTTTCACCAGTTTAAATTATTTGTAAGATCTTATCTCCATTTACTGCAAGCAGCTTGCAGATTCACAAAGTGTTCACTGGTAAAAATAATTAGAATCAGCTTTAATAGTTTCCTAAATTTAAGAAATTTAAATTAAGTATTTGTTATTTAAACTATTTTAAAAGATATTCTGTGTTTTGGGGGATAGATTTTATTGAACTGTTTGAAGGATTTTTATATTTATGTAATGATGCATATACTTTTTTGTTTTGTATTATTGTCTGCCTCCCAGTATACACCAAGATCTTTGGGGCTAGGTACGCTTTTCCCTACACTGCCATTTTTATTCAGTTCCTTATTTCTTCATGAGTAGTCAACAGGACAGAGAAAACGGGTTTTCAGAAATATATTTAGTAGTTTTTTCTTTCATCTCTTAGATTCTGAGTATGTGATATGTTCGAAATGGTGAATTTAGATTAGAGTTCAGTAAATACTTACTGAGTGCTAGAAAGCTGAGCGTAGTGGGAAAAAGCTTAAATTTCTCATCTCAAAGTATTTACCATGTAGTGAGGAGGACAGATTAGCCAAGGGGTAATTTCTACCCAGTGTGACCATTAGATAAAAGTACATAGGCTGTAGACTAGGTTGTACTTGCTGCATAATGTACAGGCTGACGTCATAGATGAGAGGTGTGGGAGGCAGTGAGAGAGGCCCCTCCTAGAAGGCATTATGGCTAAGATGAGTCCTGAAGATAGTATAAACACATGTATGAAGAAAGAAAATAACACTGTGTGAGTATTGGATTATAAACAGTTTGCTGGTGTTCATTGTTGTATTTTGTATTGTAAGTGCTTAGTAATTATCTTTGGAATTAATGACTGTCACACAAATATTCTGCTTTCACTTGCCATTTGTCACTGTGGGTTATGTTGAGCATCTTAGACTAGCTTGATGAGGACATTGGGGATCCAAAATGGAATTTAAAACTTCATTTTTTAAATTTAATTTCTTAGTTAAAAAAATCAAATTATATAAAAAGGTAGATACATTGAAAAACTTTATTCCCACCGTGTCCCTGCTTCTACGTCTTTCCTCCTGCCCCTGTAGGTAATTGCTTTTATTAGGATCTTGTGTTTCTTTCCTGGATTTTTTTAGGCAGATAAAAACAGAGAAAATCTGTTATTATTTGTCTCCCTTTCTTATACAAAGGTAACATCATATAGAGTGTTCAGTGTATATATTTTTTGATAGTAATCTGGGGTAAATAGAGAACTTCCTCAGTCTTTATTACAGCTACTTTGTATTTCATTGTATAAATATATCATAGTTCCTTCAATCAGTCTCTTATTGAGGGGTGTTTGGTGTGACTGCTGTTACAAACAGTGCTTTAGTGAATAACTTTGCAGAGCCATCGATTCATGCATCTATAGGTAATTTCATCAAATAAATTCTTAAAAGTGGGATTGCTGTGTCAACAGATAAGTACATTTGTGATTTTGATAGAGTTTGCTAAGTTGCCCTCCCTGGTGATTATACTGTTCAGCACTCCACGGCACTGCGTGAGAGCGCCTGTCTCCCAACAGCCTAGTCAGCAGACTGGGTGGTCGCTCTGTATTTTGGTGATCTGATGATGAGAAATTGTATATTAGAATTTATTAATTTGCATTTTTGATTTTATTATTAGTGAGGTTGAGCATCTGCCTAGAGGTTTCTTGAATTATGTTTTCTTTGTGATGTCTAATCATGTCCTTTATCCATTTTCTTACTGGGTTGCTAGTTCTTTTCTTCTCAGTTTCTGAGAGCTCTTTACATATTAGGGACATCAGCCCATAGTCAAGGATAGAAGTTGCAAGTATTTTGTTCAGTTCGTATTTAGGTTTTATTTATGAGTGGTTTTTCTGCCCCATGTAGAAGTTTTTGTTTTGCTTTTAATGTTGTTTTATATTTTAAGTGAAGTTGTGTTTGTATTTTTTAAGGAGTTTGAGTTTCAAGTTATTTTATAATATTATGAGGTCTGAATTAGCCTACTCAAAAGTTTTTAGAATGAAAATAAATTTAACTTTGAGATTTTAGAGTGTTGGCCCTAGCTATAAAATTAGCAAAGTATAGGTATTTCTGTGTTTTCCATTTCCATTCAGATCGAATGGCAGATTTTGTGTTTATATATTTTTACTTGTTTTTACTTGATTTCTATCAAAACCAGTTTATTTGGATACATTTTCCTTTACTGATTCAGTGATTTAACAAAAATCTTTTAACTTTACTGAGTACTGGGTGTATACTAATATCAAGGGGATGATAGCTCTATGAAGGAACTTAGTCTAATCAAGGAAAGAAAAAAGTTAGTCAATTTTTAAATATGATTTAATGAGTGCTGTATTGGCAATATGTTGGTATTTAAATCTTACTTACCAGGGGGACCTTACGTAAGACCAGCACAGTTTTCAGCTCAATGGCAGTTATGGTATTGACCTTTATGTAGTAAAATGTATTGATAACTAAGTTGGCTGGAAATATTTTCATTAATTACTATTTGTTGGCTTAATATTTTATTACAAAATGCTTATGATTTTCTCCCTGTTAGTATTGTTTC
The DNA here is from genome assembly GCF_048564905.1 of Vicugna pacos. Taxonomy (NCBI): domain Eukaryota; kingdom Metazoa; phylum Chordata; class Mammalia; order Artiodactyla; family Camelidae; genus Vicugna; species Vicugna pacos. The sequence continues at coordinate 10,232,390 of NC_133000.1, read as the reverse complement.
ACATTTTGAAATATTTTTATTATTTAGGCCAAAGGTACTTCAAATGAAGACGTTAATCTGAGTCACACTGTACCCTGCGAGCCTGTTTCAGAAGAAAAAACAAAGGAATTACCTGAATGGAGTGAGAAAGTGGCTCAAAACATTTTGTCAGGTAGTATAGTAATTTTTTCCCTTATAATGTGAAACCTTTGGGTCACATTACAGAATATTTAGATAATATTTTATATTTTGGTTCTAAATGATCAGTTTATAAATACTTAAAAGTAGAAGGAACTAGTGTCTTTGAATATCACATCATCATATTGTGGAAGTTCTTCTCGGTGTATTATCTCTGTTTCACACTCTTGGGAAAATTAGTAGTGAAAACCTTTAAGAATCTCCGAACTTTCAGAATAGTTATGAACATAAAATTAGTTATTTTCCTTTGAAATTGTCTCTTAGTCTTTTTTTTTCCTCCCCTTTTCCCCTTCTTCCTCCATCAAAAAATGATATTCATCCATCTTTGGAAGCAAAGCAGCACTCCTTAACCACACAGCAGTACAAGCATGAGAAGATCTGAGAACTACAGCAAAGCTCCTTGGGAAGTAGGCCCTACTATTTAATTATGGTTAGAAAGGGCTTCCGATCATTTATTTTAAAACCAGAATGATCATTACTGACACATATATTTATACTTCAGTTGGTTAACATTTTAACTTTTCAACTGTAGTAGCTCTCAGATTGAGACCTATTTGGTTTTTTAAAAAACATTGCCAGTCGTTATACAGTAAGTCAAATTCATGACCCAGTAGGGGATTTTGACTATTATTTGAAAGACTGTCAATACAGGTTTCCATCTCTGTACTAAAAACCCGTTAAAATAATAAAGGTGTCTGTAACAGAGGAAATCTTCAGCATGAAAAATCAATAAACTAAGTGAAATAATAATTAAATAGACAGGAACAAAATATTTTACTCATTGTCAAAGAGCTGCTTGAGACAAGTAGAAAAGATAAAGCCAGATTTTCAAATATAAGTGTAACAGTTAAAATTGACCTTTGAAAGAAATTTTTAAAGAAGTTGTAAAGAAAAAACCTTCACTATTACTACCTTACCCCTGACTTTACAGGCTGCTAAGCTTTTATTGGGTCAGTATTCAGAAAACTTGCCCTTATCCACACGTATGTGGAAAACTAAATTCAGAGGTAATTAAGTTTTTTGAGTTTATACTGTTACAAGATTGTATGTTATCCATGTGTAACAAACCATCCCAAACTTACTGCCTGAAACAACAAACCTCTGTTCATTCTTACGAATTCCGCGGGCCGAGTATCCTGAAAGGCGTAGCAGGGAAAGGTGGTATCTGCTTCATGATGTCAGAGCCTTAGGCCTTAGCTAGGAAGATTCAAAGGCTGACTGGTGACTCAGTAGCTGGGGGCTGGAGTCTCATGCAGGCTCCTTCAGTCATACATCTGGCATCTGGATTGGGAGAGGTCAGAATCTAGGACTGCCTGCACACGGCCTCTCCACACCCCTTGACTTCCTCACAGCATGGCGGCTGTAAGCTTACCTGGCTTCTACGCAGTAGCTCATGGTTCAGGTGTGAACGGTCCACCAGATAGGCAGACGCTGCATTACCCTTTCTGACATACTTTTGGAAATTTCCGGTATTATTCCTTATAAGCAAGTAACAAGCCTGCCCAGATTCAAAGGGATGTTACATAGACCACAGTTCTCAATGGGAAGAATGTCAAGGTCATGTTGAAAGAATATGTGGAATAGGAGTTACTATTTTTGGCCATCTTTGGAATGTATCACATGCCGCAGAATCTCAGGCCTCTAGGTACTGCACAGATTCCACGTACTGGTTCTTCTCAAAGAGGTAGAGTGTCCTGAGAGCCAGCTAATCCTGAGGAGAGCTCTTCTCAGAGATCTCAAAAGAACTCTGGCAGTGCATCATTTGAAAAGAAGCAAAAACTACGTTCTGGTAACATTTATAGACCTTCTTTACTACTTGGGACTTCCAGTGTCTTCAGGCTTGTAACTTTTTTGCTTTTCATCCTGTACCTCAGGGCAGAGTTCTAGCAATAGCCCTAATAGTAATGTTAAAACCTCTTAACTGCCAGTCAGAATAGTGTCTACTTATGTGCTTTTTAATAGGTAGAATGAAAAACGAGCTCACCAAACACTTAAGGTACAAGTAACAAAGAAAGATGCAAGAAATAGCTAAGATTTACTCCAAGGAAAATTATCTGATCTGTCAAGAGACTATTTCTGCCTGACTCATGCAGGCTTTGTACAAGGATGAGTAACCAGGGATCTGTATTGAGCTCATTCACCTTCGCCTGAGGACGAGTAAAGATCAGTAAAAGCTACAGTCTTAACCTTTTATGAATGTAAAAGGTGAAAAAAGTAAAATAACTTTAAAATTTATACATGTAGGATACTGACTTAAGAAGCCTAGGCTTAACACTTTAAGAAGGCAGCTGCCAAACATTTTAGATGGAGTAGTCTAGTAAGCTAATTTGGGAGGAGCCCGAGGATTGGTGACAGTAGACTGAGTAGAGCCCCCACTGGGTTGGGTTTGAGTTAGGTGGTTTTCAGTCATCTGCCAACCTCTCATTTAGTCAGCATTCATTCTCTGCCTGCTGTATCTCAGCATTAATTGGGTGTGTGGATAGAACAGATCTATGCCTGGCATTACACAGCCCATGTAAAAGATCTTAATGGCTATCAATGAAATACTGCATTTTCTTACCTTCTGTTGCCACCTCTACAGATTTAATGCATGAGCTGTATTATGTTCTCCCGTGGTGACGGCTTGTTTATATTTGCATTTAGTTTTTCTCTTTATTAGTCCTGTGATACTTCATTTATCTCATTTCCATTTATTTTTCTGAAAGTCTTCAATGGACTCCACCCCTCTTGTGTGATGTAGTTTCATTGTAGGAGTACAGTCTGCTTGAGCTCTCCTTTGTTCATTGTCATTTGTTTTATGATTTACTAATCTTCCTTGAACTTCAAGTTCAGCTGTTTTTTACTTAACACTTTTCAAGCTATCAGTTAACTCCAAAAGCACATACATATTTTTTATTGTTAGACATTTTCAATCCCTTTATTGTTAAAGAAACTCCTGGCTGAAATCTGTTTGCCTGGGTTTCTGACCTGATCCTCTCCCAAGGGTTGGACAGTGGGGACAGGGTTGGAGCTGGAGGTGGACATGTTGTCTGAAACAGGAAGAGAAACACATCAGTTCTTCTAATCAGTTACCACTTGGCACTTTTCATTCGCATTTTTAAATAAATAGGTGTGATCTTCCCTCCACCAATGAATGCCTTCTTACTCACAGCTGAAGTAATTACGTAAAAACCATAACACAGACCTTGGGAGAACATACTTAAGTATTTTTAAAAGCTCGTTGTTTCAGGGTATAACCCAAAAGGAGATTTAGCTCTCCCCAGGGGAGGGTTCCTTTTAGGGGAAACTGTTCTATTTATTTTCTTGATTCTCCCGTCTCCTCCCTCCTTTCCCCACATGCCCTCTGGCTCAAGGCCTTTCTCTTCTGGAGAAGTCTGTCACCCTGCTTTCTTTCTGACAGTCTCTTCTTTCATTCTTGCTGCAAGAAGCATGAGCGAAAAAGCAGAGGGCTAGGGCCTCCTCTCATGAGAAATGCCAAACCATCTAGGCCTCTCAATTTTCTTCTCTCATATTTTTTATCTCCTGAATTGTTTGGGAGTTCTTGTGTCTGTCTGTGTTCAGGTTTAAGTTGCGAATTAAAAAGGAGATCAAGGGATTTGGGATCAAGGAAGGAGCAGGGACACCTGCCCTTATGCCTGTGGCCCAAAGCAAACAGCAGGGGTTCTGCCTTGGTGTTTGAGATAAAGGTGGTTGTTTCTGGTTTGCATGGTTTGTGTCTATCTCTCTCAAGACTTATGGGGGAAAACTGGTGCCTGGATAAGGCATAAAGAACAAAGATACCTGGGTCCTCTAGCCAAATACCATATTAATGGCACCAAACCCCAAAATTAACCCCTAACAGTAGTGTACTGTGCTAAGTGAAATAAAGAGATGCCTACCAGTTGTAGTGACAGCATGGATTAATACAGAGCTGTTACTGAATGATATGCGAAGTACTGAAAGATGAGTTTACTTAGAAAAGGCATATATTCCAGGCAGAACCCTGTAAGTACAAAATTGGCTTGAAAATTTATGGCATGTTTGGGATCTGAACATTGAAATCTTTGGGTTTTTTTTTTTCCTATTGATCAATTATTTGTTAAAGTGTTTAAAGGTAAAATCAAGCCTAATTTTGTGCAATTTAAAATGTTCCTTTAAAAAGGTGCTTCCTGGGTGAGCTGGGGTTTAGTCAAAGGTGCTGAGTTTACTGGCAAAGCCATCCAGAAAGGTGCTTCTAAACTCCGAGAACGGATTCAACCAGAAGAAAAACCAGTGGAAGTTAGTCCAGCTGTGACCAAGGGACTTTATATAGCAAAGCAGGCTACCGGAGGAGCAGCAAAAGTCAGCCAGTTCCTGGGTAAAGTAACTTTAAATGACTTTATTTCTTTTAGTTAAAAATAATCTGTTAGTCCAGGTTAATCTAAATCTGATTTAACTTTAAAAGTAAAGAATTAAGACAGAGCAGTTTTGCCTTGCTTACTCATGATGGGATCTGTAGACCAGCAACATCAACCTGAGAGCCTTGGAAATATTTTAGGTACTTGGCGCACTGATGGATTCAGAATCTCCATTTTTACAAGATCTCTAGGTGATTCTTACTGCCTATTAAGTTTGGTAAACACTGGTTAAGGGTAGTTTTGATTGTTTTGATTGTTGGAGAGGCGAGTGTCTGTGCCTTTGAAAAGGAATGTATTTGCTGTTCTTGATTATGACAGTTCTTTTAAGGACAGCTCGCTCCATAGCAGTTGAGAGTCAAGCGTGAGGGATGTATTGTTCTGAATAAAGCTGACTTAGTGACTCTGGTGTCAGCCTTCCCTGGGAATAGGCTTCTCACCCCTTTCCTTTGAGAATCACAGCTCTTAAGTTTGGTATTTTAAGATAGTCTGATAACTCCTTAATGGATTGTCATTAAATTTAGTAAAATTATCTTTTGGTATTCTTTTGAATTAGATTTTTTGGTTTGTTTACTTTTATATAGACTTAAATACTTAAACTATTTCAGTGAATATTTGCTGATTGTGAGAAAAAATACAAATAAACACTTAGCTAAAAAACATGAACAGTGGACCTACTAGTCTTGCATGGCAGCAGTCAGATGGAAAAGGTGGATGATTTTATTTTCTTCTAAGCAAATTGCCAAAAACGTATTTAAGAGGCAGTAAGCTCTGCAAGCACATCCTTTTACCAAACAATAGCATTTGGTTGAAAAATAACCAGCCTTGTTTTCAACCTTAAATAGGAATGGTAACATTATACAGTAAAACAGTTTTACATGCTCATGGGAGAATTCTGCTAAGGAAGAATGATAAAATCATGGGGAGAATACTTTTTTTCTAATTTTTTTTTTATGGTTCTATAGTTGATGGAGTTTGTACTGTAGCAAATTGTGTTGGAAAGGAGCTAGCTCCACATGTCAAGAAGCATGGAAGCAAACTTGTTCCAGAATCTCTTAAAAAAGACAGAAATGGGAAGTCTACACTGGATGGTGCTATGGTTGTAGCAGCAAGTAGTGTTCAAGGTAACATAAAGGTTCAGAAATTTAGGAAGGTCTGTTTGCTTAGGCTAGTTTTACTTACTTTTGAATGTATTTGCAGGATTTTCGACTGTCTGGCAGGGATTGGAATGTGCAGCTAAATGCATTGTTAACAATGTTTCAGCAGAAACTGTACAAACTGTCAGATACAAGTAAGTTGCATTTTTTCATTTTAATAACTAAATATCTTGTAGCATTTGTAAAACTCTAGGACAGTTAAAATGATTGTGTAGTTAATCTTACTAAGTATCTGATAAAATGATTTTTAATTGATATTTTTAAACAGGGAGAAGAATAAGTTTTTTAGCAAATTAATAGAATTACTGTGACTTTGCCTTATATTGTTAATTGTTACAAATATTTGTTCATCATTAATGCAAAGAATATATTTAATTTTTTAAAAAATACCCAGAGTTTCTGTATAGCTTATTATTTAATTTTTTTCTGATGAACAGCATATTTCAGTCATCCATATACATGCATATATTCGTTTTCATTCTTCCATTCTTTTTCATTATAGGCTATACAAGATACTGAACGTATTTCCTTGTGCTATACAGTATAAACTTCTTTATTTTTTATATAGTAGTTAGTATCTGCAAATCTTGAACTCCCAATTTGTCCCTTCCCACCCCCTTCACCCCCTGCTAACCATAAGTTTGTTCTCTATGTCTGTGAGTCTGTTTCTGTTTTGTAAATAAGTTTGTTTGTCTTTTTTTATATTCTGCATACAAGTGATATCATATGGTATTTTTCTTTCTCTTTCTGGCTTACTTCACTTAGAATGATGACCTTCAGGTCCATCCATGTTGCTGCAAATTGCATTATTTTACGTTTTTACTGCATGTTCTTTATGAGTGATGTTTGCCTATAGTTTTGATGGGAAAAACTTGAATTATAGCTAAGCTGTTGTACTTTGTTAATACTGGTCTCATATATATACAAAGAACTTCAAATTTTGTCATACCTTATTTGAATCTACCACTGTGCCTTTGTATTGGGATGGACAGATGGTATGAGAAGACCACTAAGAAATGCAGAGGCGTAGAAATGAATGATTTGCCCAGGCACCTCTGATAAGTGGTATGAAAGATGAGACTGAAGAACAGGATCTCTGATTTTAGCCCTTTATCCTGTCTTAGAGGTACTAGAAGGCTGCAAATTAAATTCACTGTGAAGGACTTGAGTTTCTTTCTTAGCCTTTAATTAGTTTAGATCTTAATAATTAATGTTTGTTTAGAAAGAAAAAAGTAATATTGATGGCATTCTGAACTCTTGGTTGTGTTAATTATTTACTCACTGGCAGTATTTGAGTTCATACTTATGTGTCAGACATTGTGTTCAGTGCTTTCCATATTTAATCTTTGACACTACTATCTCCATTTTGTAGATGAAAAATCAGAAGCATAGGATGTTGAATATCTTGTTAAGAATTGTACCCTTAGTAAGTGATAGTGTAAGCTAAGTCTCTCTGTCATGTGGTGTCATGGAACAGTGCTGGGCCACCACTGTCCTTGGTGGGATGTCTGTGCAAGTTTAGTGTCTAGAGTTGTTTTCCACCACTATCTAGCATGTGTTTAGACTTCCACAGTAAACTACCTTTGGTTTAGAAAATGCACACTGAATTTCCGGCCTAAGTTGATTTGATCTGCTCAGTCTGCGGCATGCATACCTTTAAATCAAAGCAGCATGGCACATCATCTTGAAGTGTCAATTTTACCAGAAGATTTGGAAAAGAAAATACAGAGTAGATCTGAAGTTTTGATGGGAATGTAAAACCCAGTACTCCCAGCTCACTCCTTGCTACTCGTAGCATTGCCCTCTAATACTCACTCTTTGTTACTGCCTTTCAGGCGACTTTGATGGGTCAGTAGTAATTAGAACAATAGTTTTGTTTTGCTGCAAGAGCAGGAGAAAGTCAGAAGTGTCTTCTAGACCAAAAGTGGATTATTTAATGAAAAAAATGCGTATCTAAGTACAGTTAAGTAGAACCTTATTAAAAGTTTGAGATTCACATAACCAGGAAGTACAGGCTTTTGGTGTAGATTTTGTATTTCTGGTCCTTGGTGAGGAGAACTTAATATGATAAAAGGGTATTTTAACAGTGGCTCTGAGCTCGTTTATTTCTATTATGGTGTGTATTGCTATTTTTGTCCTTTCCTCCAAAGATTCGTGGAGTTGGAAGAAAAGCGTGTGAGAAGGTATTTAAGTAGGTTTGTATCTCTAACTATAAGAATACTTTAGTCACAGCAGTAACTTAATTAGAAACTTGGAAAAATGGGAGGGGCAGTAGGGAATAATGAGTTTTGTCCAAGAAATACTGTTTTCTCACTTATGCATAATCTGACTCAGAAGTAGAAATTGCATTTTAGGAGAAGAAACTGCAAGTATTAAACCAGTGATAACTCAGTGAAATTTATCACTGAAGAATTGGAAGAGCTGAATTTAACTTAGTTCTCAATAATTTACATAAATTTATATTTATTTACATTTATAAATGTACATTTACACAATGAAAAGCATTTAATGAGAATGAGCATTTGTGTTTTTCTACTCTAATTCAATTGATGATCATATAATAAAGGTTTATTATTTTTTGAAAATTTGTATTCTTACTTCCTATGAGAAATTATTCCCCCAGTTAGTGTTTCAAATCTGCCTTAATTATATGCATTATGCTTAGGAAAAAAACACGTATAAACTTCTTTATCTGATCTCTGGTGGTATATAAGGCAATACAGAGGGTTTTTTTTCATTCAGGTACATTTAAAAGCAGATTGTGTTAGAGAAGTGTATTTTCCATGCCTCTTAATGGTTTTGATTGCGAGGATTGATTATGAATGATTTACCTAAGGATCTATATAATTAATTACACTCCTAAAGTTTTTAGATAAATTTATAGGAAATATTAAGACTTTATTTTTGTCAGTTACATTAATACTTCTGTCCTATTTTAGATTCAGGAACATGAAGGCCTACAGGAATAATGAAAAGCAATAAGTAACTTTAAACCTGCTATACTTAACTGCAGTATAGTATCTATTAAATAATTTGTCACTCTTCTACATAGCTTCTGAATTTCACCTTTAAGCTCCATTTTTTTCCACTTTAAATTGTTTAGAGGAAAATAATGTAATTTTAGTAAGTTAGTTGCATTTTTGTTTTCCCCTCAGTAATATTTTATCTTAGAATACATATTTGTGAAGAATAAGCTTAGCAAAAATATTTTTCTATAAGGAATTTGCTCTTTTAAGGTATAGTATTTTACTGAATTTTAATTAAAGGGGATTCCCTTTAGGGATTAAAATTCCCCTTAAATTTGCACTGGGTGAAGGGACAAATTCAAATCCATTTGAGAATATCTCCTTTGGCAGATGTCATATTACCCAAAACCAATGCTATTTAACAACTACTCAGAAGTTTAACAGTTCTGTGTGTAGTATGGTTTCCAGATCCTTCATTCATCAGTGTTCTCAAAATATGAAACCCAGAATTGAATGTAATTCTCCAGAGGTGTTGAGACCAGATTAAATACAATGGGATTTGCCTCCCTTGTTTTGGTCATATTTAGCATGTGATAACTATGGTACACAAGACAAAGAGTATGTATCTTTTTAGTTGCTCTTACTTTATTGACCCATATCAAACTTGGATTTGTTTTATTTTTTTAATGAAACTTTTATTTTAAGTCAGGACCTTTGTCTTATTTTTGAACAATTGATATTTGTACCTAAATAAGAACTTTACATTTGAGCTTGTTTAATTGTACTTTGTTGATTTTGATCCATCATTAAGTCTGTCCCTTTGGCTTCAGATTTTGATGTGTGTCATATTAGCCTTCCATTTTGTGTTATCTGTAGATTTAAAAGACATACCTTTTTTACATCTACACTTTTTTCCCACAGTCTTTCGTAAAGTCTAATCACATGCTTAACTGTTATAGCCTTTCCTCCCGGTTTACATTGCTCCAAGATTTAATGCTTATTAAGATTGGTGGGTCAGCTGTCTACAGCTCTTACCGTATTGTCATTTTTCACCTTTCAGTTTTGTCTTACCGGATCCTTCTCAGGGTTGTTGTTTTCCACACCTAGTTGTTAAATGTTGGTTCTAAGGTTTTAATCCATACTCCCTTTTCTACTTTTTGTGGATGTCATCTATATCTGTGGCTACAATTACCACCTGTATCTCAGGAACTCTCAAATCCATGTTTCCTCTTACCTTTTAATCTTCAGGCTCATACATTCCACTACAGCCATTCAGTCACCAAGTCTATGTTGTTTTTTTATTTCCATCCCTTTCACTCTAGCCTCATTACCACCCGAATAGATTTTCATTTTTCATCCAGCTCACAACTTGTTTCCTAACCAGTTCCTCTGTCTCTGGTCACTTAAACCCTTACAGCTCACGATGCAGTCTGCATTAGATCTTTCTAAAACAAAGATTTGGTCGTGCCATTCTCCTATTTGATTTCAAAATAAAGTTTAAATTCTTCAGCTTCACCTACAGGATTCTTCATAAATTAGCCACAACCCGTCTGCCCTTGATAGACTAATAAGCTGTTTCTATTTAAAATATTTAAGGTTAATATTTCTGAGAGCAGTTCTGAAGGCTGCATGTAAATTGAATTTTAGGCAGATTTATTAGAAAGTTGTGACTGAAATTTTGCTATAATTAGTGAAATCTTGCATCAGTGCCAGTGTGCTGTTTTGGTTTATAATACTGAATGCACTGGAGAATTTACTGAAAAGTCTCATTCAAATTGAAAATTGAATCCCACTGACTGACTTAGAGTATTCTTTATATTCATTTTTTTATTATTATTCAGTTGGTAGTGTTACTCAGTATGTAAAATCAGGGTACCAAGGCGGACTCCTTTTTCAGTACATTATTAAAAATAATGTGGTCTTTAGAATTGCATTGCATGTAGAAATACCATGAGTGCAGTTAGAGGAATCGGAATTAGGAAACATTCCAGATACTCAGAAGTGGAAGTTTATGAGTCTGGAGGATTTCCTGTACTTGAAAACACAGATATGGTCACATTCTTAAGTTACTATGTCACTTCCTTGCAGCTAACACAGTCCAGGAGAGAGAAGGCCTGAGAGAAGCCTGCTTGCGTTGTGGGCACACTTCCAGTGCTGAAACTGCCACTGCCCCTTTTTGTCTCTGAGTCTTAGCCATTGCCACCTGCTGATCGCTTTTGTGCCTGGGGCGTGGCTGACTATGAAGAAGGTCCCATGTCTTCTGCAACATCAGCAAATCCTGTGGAATGCTGAGGGGTTGCAAAGCAACAGGGACTGGCAGAAAATAGAATTTTTTCTGTCGGGTAAAATCAAGAGTGGCACAGATGTCAGCTTTGATAGGTGTAGGCTGTGCTGTGCTCTGGCTGGTTAAACATGAGGCGAAGGGCAGAATGAAATGTCATTCAGGAGCACAACAAGACTTGCATGTATTTCTAGCACAGCAGCTGGGAAAAAACCAAGCATAAACAAGCCAGTAGGATCACAAACCACTGTTCTAGGCCAGGCTAATAATAATAGAGGACTTGTTAATTCAGAAGACAGGTCCAGTGTTAGTGAAAAGTGTCCAGATACCAGTCACAAAGCACATAGGAAATTTCAGTGTGTCCTGTAGAAAACTGTAAAATTTTGCCTTTTTGTTCTTGTTTGTTGTTTAAGTGATCCTCTATTTGGGGAAGCTTATGGACAAGAAAAGCTTTAAAAGCCTGGTACTTAAAGCAGGTAAAGAGTAAGACAAGAGGTAGGGCAGGTTTTAGTGTCCTTGTATAAGGTCTCAAATTGTATGTTCTATGGAAATGGTATTACAAACACCATCAGCAGTATTGACTGTGGTCAGTAATGACTACTTTTGTATGGACTTCATAATTTCCCAAGCCCTTTTTTATTCAAGTGATGCTCAAGAAACTCTGAGGTGGGATAGAATAGGACTTACCATTTCACTCATTCAACAAATACTAGATGTCAGGTACTGTTCTAAGTACTTAAGATGCATTAATGAATAAAGCAAAGAGTTGCTTCTCTAATGGGGTTTATATTCTGGTGAGACAAACAGTAAGCAAAGCAAAAACAGTGGGTGTTAAAAAGTTACACAGTTTGTAGCAGGCATTAAGTTATAGAAGAAAGCAGTTTAAGGGAGGATTGATTGCCAGCCGGGTGGGGCATGTGGGATAAGGCTATGAAAATAGGATAGACACAGAGGATAAGAGCTGACTTGAAAAAAGTGAGGCAGTTAACCATGTGGATGCCTGGAGTGAGAGTAGTCTAGACAGATACCAGCCAGTGCAAAGGTCACAGGGCGGCACACGTGTGCTTGGTGGGTTCAAAGAACAGCAAGGTGGCCAGGGAGTCTGCAGGGAGCGGAGTGGAGTGAGGAGGAGTGTTGTAGAATCTCTGCTTAAAGGCAAACTCAGATTCCAGTAGTTCAGAAAACCATACCAACGTCTAGTTAAGGTAGAACTCAAAACCATGTATAGTGACTCTCGATTCTTTGTGTCCTACAGTTGTTTCAATGAAAATTCTCTTAATATTTCAGGAAGATAAAAAAGGAAATAATGACTAACAACCTTGATTACAATTTACATTTATTCTTCAACATAAACAGTCTTCATTACATTAATCTCAGCCTCAGTTTATTGTCACAGTGTTTTTGCTAACAGAGAATACAGCCTTGGCACAGTGTGATTTTATTCTTTACTGTGTTTTAAATTATTAATTAAATTGAACTTGACCTATGATTTTGCTTTTCAAGGATAACGTGACTTATTTAATACTAATTCAGAAGACTTTAATTTATGTTTGTAATCTCATCGTACTTTCTTTCTTTAAAGATACGGGCATACTGCAGGAGAAGCTACACACAATGCAGTAGATTCTGCCATCAATGTTGGTGTAACTGCCTACAATATTGACAACATTGGCATCAAAGCAATGGTGAAGAAAACTGCAAAACAAACGGGACACACACTCCTTGAGGACTATAAAATAGTTGATAACTCTAAGGGGGAAAATCAAAGAAGAGCAAATGTAAACGTGAAAGGGGAGAAAGATGAGCAGACAGAGGAACTAGAGAAGAATGGGGCAAAGAAGAAAGACAAATGATGGAAGTGCTGTGAATTGCCTATACCAAAGCCTTACAGATGGGTGCAGTTTTGTTAGATAGGCACATGTGGAATTCTGCACAGATTAACCAGGATTTTTAAAATGTATTCATTCCTACAAAGTGACTATTTCCAAAGCTCTTTATAGCATGTATTCTACTTACAAGGCAAAGAATCAGTATTCTTGGATCTCACCTTTAGAAGTAGTTACACTCTGATTTTTTCCCTAAATGTGGCTAAAATATTTTTGCAGTTAAAATAAGAATAATAGATGTGCTATATAAACCTTATTAAACCTAATGTTAAACTATTTTTGTATTTGCTGTCTTTCAGAAAGCAAAGTAGGAAATTATATATTTACATAAAATTTGGCGTTTAGTAATCTTAGTTCTGTTTGTATTGGGAAGAGTAACTTAAAATTGTCTCCTCTTTTTGCACTAACTGGATTTTTTTTTAGGTGCTTGTTGGAATTTTCAGCGTATAAGCTAAGCAAAAACTGTAATCATAAACTAAAAGAATTATAACATTTAAAAGACTTTCAAAACAAAGAATAGACTAATCATGAAAAATAAAATGAGGTTCTATAAAATTATGTTAGCTTATTTCTTTGTTAGGAAATATGATGGTCTTTTTTATTTAAAATGAATACAAATAGATTTTTAAGTCTGGATTTAGACTGTAATAGATTGATCTGTTAGGAGCCTAGGAAATTTGGGGGTATGGTTGGTACTGTATCTAAAGTCAAAGCAGCGTAATTGGACAAAAAAGTAGTCACTTTTACCATGTCTACTTCTGTTACGTTTTTCAAAAGGCTAAAATTTAATACGAGCTCAAATATAAACAGTTGCATTTATGGATGGTAAATGATTTTTATTTTGGGATTTTAGTTATTGGAATTTTATATATTAAAAAGCCAATAAATTAAATTATTGGAAAGATTTTATTCAGTTAGGCTAAAAAAATGTGAAGATTTTAGGCTTAAACAATGGTGGGTGGGCAGAACAGTGTCCACTTTGGCAGAAGACAGGATATTCACAGACCTATAAGCTACAAATATGTAAGTAAATAGCTAATGGCATTCTGTTTTTATTTAGTGATTTTAAAAGGCTGGTATTGGTTTTCGTAGTATAGTCTAATACTTCTGAACCTCCAGTTGCTGTTCTAATCTTTCTGAACTTCCAGTTGCTATTCCGTTTATTAGACTTTATTTGAAACTAAAGAATGTACTTTGTGAATAAACTGTCTTTGAATTACTTGGCCTCATTCACAGGTTTGTGTTTGAGAATTGAACAGGTTTGAACACAGAATTGGTGGAGCTTTTCCCTAGGGCCAAGGATAATGTACTAGTTGTTAAAATGGAAATAAAACTGGATTGGTAAATAGCTTCCAGTCAGTCTCTGCCTTATTTAGGTTTAGGTAGAATTGAGACAGGAAGGAAAGGGGCAGGGCACAGCCATATGACACATCAGTTAGCACCAAGATGGTGAGAGGTCTGACTTACAGTGGACCTTGAACGTCATTATATGCTCACTGTAAAATAATAGCATGGTAAATGGCACTCCCACAGGTGCCATGACAATTCAAAGCTAACCATGAAAGGTCAAAAAGAAGGCAGTGGCTCAATTCCTGGGAATCCCCCTCACTTCCCCTGAGTGGCTGGAATGATCCTTCACTTGTTAGCAAATGAAATAACCGAACCCATTAAAAACTAGCAAAATAGCACTGCATGGCCTCTCCACCTTCCTAGATGGCCTGCACTCTTCTATGGAGTGTGTTTCTACTTTGACTTCAAACACTCCCCCACCTGCCCACCTCATGGCCTCTCGGGCCTTCTGAGATGGCTGACACTCGGTCTACGGAGTGTGCATCTCAGAATAAATTTACTTTCACTCAACTATGGCTCGCTCTTGAATTCTTTCCTGTGGGAAGCCAAGGACCCTCACTTGATGGGGCACATCCCAGGAACTTGCCTGGGACCTAGAACATGGCCATCCTCTCATGCCCCATTTTTTTCTGTATCAGAATGACAAATAGTGGAGCCAAAATATTTAAAAATTACCTTTGAGCAGAAGTCAGCAAAATTGGATTTGTCAGCAGGAATCTAGTTGTCCATTTCAGTTCATTCCACTCTGTGCATGTGGTCGTGGGTTGCCTCTTCAGATCAATAGCTAGACAAAATTTTGGTAAGTATAGCTTCTATATTGTTAGAGTTCTCCAGAGAAATAGAACCAATGTTTATTATAAGGAATTGGTTCATGCAACTGTGGAGGCTGAGAAGGCCCCAGAGCTGCAGTCAGTGAGCTGGAGACGCAGGAGAGCCGATCCATTCAAGTCCGAAGGCCTGAGAACCAGGAGAGCCCATTGTGTATGTTCCAGTCTGAAAGCCAGGAGGCCTGAGACCCCAGAGTGCTCATGGTTCAGTCTGAGTTTGAAGACCAGAAAAGACCAATATACCAACTAAAGCAGGCAGGCAGGAAGAGTTCCCTCTTAGCCTTTCGTTCCATTCGGGCCTTCAGTTGATTGGATGAGTCCCACCCATTTTAGGGAGGGCAGTGTGCTTTACTCAGTCTACTCACTGAAATGTTAATCTCACCCAGATTAACATTTGGCCAAATGTCCGGACACCCTGTTGCCCAGTCAAGCTGACAAAATTAAGCATCACAGCTTCTTAGCCCAGTTTTCATTTGTTACAGGCCCGTCAGCTAGCTCTCCGTGGCTTTTTGAGATGCAACAAGTTTATTATCTGGAAAAACAACAGTTCTCAGTATCTACTGCTACCAGAGTGTTTCCTTCCTTTGCCCCCGCAGACTGTCACTGCCCCGCGCTGTACTGGGTAGTTTTCTGGCAGTTCCTCTAGGACCGTACTAGCTAGAGAAGTGATGATTGCTGGTACTTCTGTAATGCTTACTGTGAACCAGCTGTGTTCTGAGTGCTGTCACACAGATCACTCATTTTAGCCTCACAGCATTCTTACGTATACCATTCCAGTCTTCACTTCACAGAGCAGGAGACTGAGGTAGAGAGGTTAAGTAACTTTCCCAGGGTAGAAGGGAACAGTATGAAAGAAGAGGTCACACATGCCTCAGAAAGGAGGGACCAACAGATGCCTAGCTCACCCTCTCCTGGGAATATGGCGAAATCTACACTTACATACGGGACAAATCATACAGAATACCTACTGAACTTTGTCAGAATATCTCATATTGGAAATTCAAGGAAATCCTCACAAAAACCAGTAGAAGAAAAAAAAAGGAAATGGGTGCAGGACCTGCCCCCCAGGGAGGGAGCAGCAAAGGAGGAGAAGCGCCCTCACTCTGGGACCGCCTCTATAGCAGGGAGGTCAGAGGGGACAGGAAGCTCCGGAGGCTGGTAGGAGAAAGCAGCAGCCACTTGGCAGACAGAACTGAGAAACCAGAACGGTTCCCTGTAATCCCTAACCTGATAAGCGAGCCAGCGGGGCTGGGCCGGGGCTGGCTGCTTGAGCCCGGCGCAGCCCCAGAGTAGCCCAGCAAGAGGGCTGGGGCTGACCGCACAGAGGCAGCCTCAGGCCACTGGAGTGTGGTGCAGTCTGAGGCTGCAGTGTGCAGAACAGAACAGCCTGGGACCCCCACGGAAAGGACCACTGCTGGTGCGTGTGGTGGGGAGGGGCGCAACTCAACTAGGTCATAGCCGCCTACACTGACAGCCCAGAGGACGTTACTTGGCACCATTGCTGGCACGTGCTCTCACAAGAAGAGAGGCAGGGTTCAGACACAGCCAACTTCTCGGTTTGCTCTGGAGGGGCACAATCACCGGCGCACGGCTCCTGGGCAGCAGAAGGGCTGAAACCTGAATCCAAAACGAGAGGTCCCACTACTTTGGAGCCGCGCCTCTGAGACAGAGGAGTGGAGTTCTGGCCCACAGTGGTGGTGGGTTTGGCTTTAAGAGCAAGCCTGCCTACCATATGTGGGCCCAGGACTGGGGTCTGGGTGACCCCATGGCACACGGTGGAACCAGGTGTGTGACTGCACATGCACAACAGCAGATCTTACTTCCTGGCGTTTTTTCGTGGATCTGCAGTGGTGGCTCTGCAGGCACAGAAGCTGGGGGACACCAGAGCGGGCTGTCAACGTTACTGCAGCTGAGGTGGGGACAAGAGCAGCATCAACAAAATGTATTTTGTAAGCCCACATAACAAGTGACAGACACCACCACAGAGGGCACTTCCTGGGAAACATGTGTGGAGAAATGCTCAGTGGGTCCTCTTCCAGTGGAAGTGCGCCAATCCCGCCTACCACACCACAGCTCAGAAACGTGTAGAAGCCTCTATTCCACCAGCAGGGGACCAAACCTGGTACTTGGCAGGGCTGTGACAACCACAGCAAAGAGGAGGCCCTGCCCAACAACTAGGGCAGGCTTTGGTCACCACAGCACAAAGCACACTCTCAATCAAGGGGATAACAGCCAGCACACATGGAGGAAAGATGCGGCAACCATCCATCCTAAGAACAGCCTTCACAGCAAAATTATTAGACAGGAACATGACACAGGGATGCTCCCACTCTAAACAACAACAACAACAACAACAACAACAACAACAACAACAACAACAACAACTGTTTAAGACCACGGTAGATAACTGTTACGCCTAAATTCATAGAGCTAAAGAAATACAAGTAAAATGAAGACACAAAGGAACCATTCCCAATTAAAAAACAAAGTCCCCTGAAAGAATGAACAATGAAATAGGCCTCAACAGTCTACTATAACCTGAATTCAAAAAGGAGGTGATAAGAGCACTGAAGGAAATAAGAGAGACTATCAATAGAAATGCTGAATGCTACAAAAAGGAAATAGAAACTACAGAGAGGAGCCAATTAAAATAAGAAAACTCAACTGCTGAGATAAAAGCTGAGATAAATGCTGTCAAAAGCAGACGAGATTTTTTCAGTCAAGATGGCAGAGTAATAGGATCATAAGCTCGCCTCTCCTTGTGACTATAACAAGAAAGAAAGAAAGAAAATTACAGGCCTCTATCACTGCTGAACACAGTGCAAAAACCCTCTACAAAATATTAGCAAACAGAATCCAACAACAAATAAAAAAGAGCATACATCATGATCAAGTTGGATTCATCCCAGGAGCACAAGGATGGTTCAACATATGCAAATCAATCAAGGTGATATACCACATCAACAAAAGAAAGGACAAAAATCATATGATCATCTCAACAGATGCAGAAAAAGATCTGATAAAATTCAAAAACTCTTACCAAAGTGGGTATAGAGGGAACATATCTCAACATAATAAAAGCTTTTATGACAAACCCACAGCCAGCATAATAACTCAACAGTGACAAAGTGAAATCTTCCCGCTAAAATCTGGAACAAGACAAGGATGCCCCATCCTCACTACTTCTATTCTACATAGTATCAAAAGTCACAGCCACAGCAATTAGACAAGAAAAAGAAATAAAAAGGATCCAAATTGGAAGAGATGAAGTAAAACTGTCACTTTATGGAGATGACATGATACTATATATAGAAAACCCTAAAAGCTCCACACAAAACTACTAGAGTTGATAAAAGAATTCAGCAAGGTTGAAGGATGTAAGATTAACATATACAAATCAATAGCATTTCTTTACACTAACAGTGAAATACCAAAAAAAAAAAAAAAAAAAAAAGAAAGAAATAATCCCCTTTAAAACTGCATCCAACAAAATACTTAGGAATAAATCTGACCAAGGAGATGAAAGACTTACATATGGAGAACTACAAAACACTGATTAAGGAAATTAAAGATGACTTAAAGAAATGGAAAGATATTCCATGCTCTTAGATTGGAAGAATTAATATTGTTAAGATGGCCATATCACCCAGAGCAATCTAGGGTTTAATGTGATCCCTAGAAAATTACACAGGAAAGTTTTCACAGAACTAGAACAAATAATCCTAAAATTTATATGGAATACACAAAAGACCCAGAAGTGCTAAAGCAATACTGAAGAAAAAGAATGAAGCAGGAGGAATAACCCTCCCAGATTTCAGACAATACTACAGAGCTACAGTAATCAAAACACTGTGGTATTGGCATAAAAACAGACATATGGATTAATGGAGCAGAAAAGAGAGCCCAGAAACAAACCCACAGACCTTATGATATCATTCATATGTGGAATCTTAAAAAAAAAAAAGACACAAATGAACTTATTTATAAAACAGAAACAGACTTATAGACATCTAAAATAAACTTCTGGTTACCAAGGGGGAAAGGGTTGGGAAGGGATAAATTGGGAGTTCAAGATTTGAAGATACTAACTACATAAAATAGATAAACAAGATAAACTGTATAGCACAGGGAACTATATTCAATATCTTATAGTAACCTATAATGAAAAAGAATATGAAAACAAATGTATGCATGTATGTTTGAAACATCATGCTGTACACCAGAAATTAACACAATATTGTAAACTGACTGTACTTCAATTTCAAAGAAAGTAAGAAAGACAGAAAGACACACACACACAGACAGAAAGAAAGAAAGACCTACATTGTAAAATGATTGTTAGGCCAGGCATCTTGTCTTTCTTAAACAAGAGTTAGATGGAGAAGACAAATGGTCTTTATAGATTTCCTTTTATTCCAGCTGCTTATCAATTGTTTTTACTACAATTCCATGGCTTGATAGTTGGTAGAAAATTTCTTTGAGATGTTAACAAAATAAGTCATCAGTCCTAGATTTTGGTGATAGTGTGAGCTGTTTCCTTTTCCTTTGTCTTCATTGGCATTTTAGGGTAAGCTAAGAAAAGCCAAGCTTCTCAAGTAAGTCTTATAAATAATGCTGTGCTCAAACAGAAATTCATTCTTTGGTGTACTTGCCAAAATCAAGACTTAAATGTTTTTAAAAGACTTCCCAATGGATTTTGCTATTTTGTGTTTATTTTAGCAACAGAAATGTTCAAAAGAGAACATTTTGTTTTCTGAATAGCCTGTTTTTCTTCAAAAAAATTTTTATATTTGCAATATATTTTAAAGATCCAGAAATATGAATAAAAACAATTTTTAAGAACACAGATCAGATGAAAAATAGAAACCCCAAATAATGCCTTTAAATGTATTCTATGCTAAAAGTTATCATATGTGGAGAAACAACTTGGCCAACCTGGAGGCTATTCATTGGAGGAAAAAGTGATTGGCGGGGAGAAAGTGTTCTCTCCCCACCTCCTCTAAGTCCCTCCCGCCATGTATTCTGTCCACATTTAGAAGACAAATTTGTTAGCCAGCTGAAGAGCAAATTGCTAAAGTGCTCTCAAGAAGCAAGATTATTGAGATAAAGGATAAGGTCCCAGCATTTGCATGTTTAAAATGTCTCTGGTTAATAAAACACACACTTGTTAGTAAAACAAAAACTAGTTAATAAAGAGAGTACAGGATTTGCCATGCCACAGGACTACTGACATATTGACAAGAATTCTTTCTTTTGCACTTTTCAATTAAACTGTAGGCTCTTTGAAATCAGTGAATGTCTTTAGCATCTCTTACATCATTTTGTATAAAATAAACTCTCAATTGCTATTAATTGAACTAATTCCTCAAAATGCTTAAAATTCTCTTTTGCCCACAAATCCGGGTAGTTCTTTTGGATATTAAACTATCAGTCCAATGTGTTACTATGCTAACATTCTATTTAAAACAATTTCAAACCTCCCATGCTTAAAACTTCCCAATACAGAGATCCGCCAAATTGCCAGTCTCTCTTCTCTCCTTAAAACCCACTTTCTAACTGATGACTTTCCTTCATTCCAGCGTCTATCTTGCAAATAATTTTATGGTTTGTTTTATACAAACTGTTAAGTATAGCAACAAGTTAGTTTTGTCAACTTTAATAACATAATAGTTACTTTACCAGCAAAAGTGAGTTTATTCGGGAATAGCCAGAGGAACTGCAATTGGGATATATGAACGATGGTGGACCACAGGCAAATCCAGAGAACAGGGAAGGGAAACTTGGTTTTATAAGAAAAAGAGGGGAGTTGGGAGGGGCTGTGATAACCAGAGAGCTGGGAGTACAAAGTATGAAGGTTTCTCATTGGTTGGGCTCTTACAGTCTCTGTCTGGGCGGCCAGTCTAAGGAGAAAATTTTTCCTCTTGCAGAATAGTAGAGACACCTTCCTGTCCCAAATACAGATTAGGTCTCCTGTTGAGGATGCATTGAGGCTGCATGGCAGAGTGTGTGAGCTCCTCCTAAAGGCCTATCTTGACTCCAGTGTTAAACATGGTTTCTTGAATTCCACGGTTTCTAGTATTTTCCCCATAAATTATTAATTTTCCAGAAATTTCCAGTAAGCAGCAACCAAATGAAGTAAGTACTAACCAAATGCTTTTATGCTTCCCCCCCAATCTATTTCCTTCTATACCTATGTAACCAATACATATTTATTAAACTCTACTACTAAGGGTCACTCTTCTCAGCACTAAAACAGTAAATAGAACAAAGGAATTCTTTACCAGACCCTTGTGCTGATTTCTGTCAGAAAACATGCTCCCGTGCTCACACTTCTCAAGTTGACTCAGGGTACGGAAAACGTACCAGAGAACTCTGAGGTAGTCAGTTGCTTCTACCCTAAGATGGATGGGAGCCAGGAATGAAACTAAAACACAGATATACCAGAGACAGAATGCAAAACTTGCAGTTACAACCACTAAACTTCTGTTGTGGTGGGGCTGGGTCCGTGGATTTGCCTGAATTCAAAGACAATCTGGACTGGAGGCTGAGAGTCAAAGTTCAGGCAGTGCCTTGTTAGGGCCTGTTCCTCCTCAGACTCTCCTAACCAAAGCCTCTGCTGCTAGGTTAACTTAGGTAAGAAAGACACACCTGTTACGGCATCCAGCATTTCCCTATCAAGGGTGGAGAGTAACGTGAGCATCGGGGGTGGGTCAGTGTTCAAGAAAGCAACCAAGGCCAACAGCTCTCGACCCCTCCACACTCAGTCACGCGGCCGACCCGCCCTACCCCCCCCACCCCCTCACCCTGCCACCCCCCCCACTACCCCCCATGCCCCCTACCCAGCCACCCACCCCCACCCCGCTTCCCCCGCCATCCCTGAGCAAGTCTTCCCCCTCCAACTGTTTGGGGAAACAGCCCTTGTGAGACGCTTTTCTCCAGGAGGCGTTCCCAGGACAGAGAACCCTCCGCGTTTGAGCTGCCCCGGGCGGCCCAGCAGGTGCCCCGCCCCCGCCCCGCGCCCGCGCGACGCGCTGTGACGTCACCGGGAGGCGCCGGGCGGCGACTGCGAGTGGGTCTCCCTGACGACAGCTGAGACCATGCTCCCACTCTCCCGGTGTCTGGGTGTTCCCTCAGGTCTGGTGTTCTTGGCTGGGTGCAGGGACGGGTGTGGGTGGCCTCTGATCTGACTCTATGGAGGAAGGAAGAGGCGACAACTTCGAAGGCGTGAGCATCGACCTCCTCAAACTGGAGTTACTGGAAGAAATGCACCTGAAGTGAGTTTGGAGGGCGGCGCGCGCCCCCGCGCCCGGTGTAGGGTCACGTCCGCGCCGCCTCCCCGAGGCCCGAGGGCCTGCCCCACGGTTCAGGGCCGCGGCCACCGAGGCCGATGTGACACCTGCAGTGTGATGAAAACCTGGGCAGAACTGGGGACACCAGAAAACTGTTTCACGGGAAAGACTCATCTCGCTCTTGTATTTGGTATTATAAATAGGCAGGCTCTGAGATAGGATGGTCTACCTTCGGGATCAAGTCAAATTGAGTGTATTGTGTGCATATATCGCTGAAATTGTGTTTGCTTTTGAGGCTCCACTGAATTCAGGTTTTCTGTTTCAAATTCCAAAGGTTTCGTTTAGTTATGCTTCCCTTTCATCCCTTTAGAAGAACTTAAGAATTAGTGACATTTTGTAAAAATGATGCCTCTACTATATATATACTTCTTAAATACTCAATGTGAGTACTTCTTAATAATTATTTGAAACATTTTAAATATTTTTTAAAGATAACCCCATCCCCACTCGCAGACCCCAGGAGAGCTAGACTCTGCGATGAGTCCTTAAAGCTCCCTGTGCCTTCCTCTGTTACAGCTCCAACCACACTTTTAATCGGCTGGTTATTTCTTGGTCTGGTATCAGACCTAGCATTTTGAGGACAGGTTCCTTATTCTCTGAAGCCGTAGAGTGTAGGAGCAAGTACTTTAGAGGAATCCTGCATAAATTCAAGTCCCAGCTCTTATCTCTCAGTAACTGCATGATCTTGGGCAAGTTAATGAACCTCTCAAGCTTCAGTTTTCTCAAGCCTGAGATTGATGTAGTCTCACACATCTCACACATCTTATGGTTGTGGCCAGAACTGAGTGAAATGTATGTAAACCACTTAGCATTGGCTTGTATAAACATTCAGTGAAAGTTAACGTATTGCTTTTGTTCTGTTCACTTACTGTGGTATCTTCAGCACTTAGCACAACGCCTTTAACATAATAGGCATTCAAAAATATGTATTGAATAAATGATTCTGTCATCATATTTGGATAACTAGTATGTGCTTACTGATGTCCTAAATAGATGATCTCTGGAATGCTATTTGTGTGTCTGGGGGTGGGGGTGGGGAGGTGTGTTTTCTTTTTTAATTAGTGTTTCTTTTTTCCTCTTTGTTTCAGTTTGTCAGTTGTTACCTGTTGCCCTAGCTATTCCTTTCTATAATAATTTGCAGCTCATTTGCTGGGCTTTGAGGAAACAGATGACCAACTTCTGGGGTTAAAGTTAAGCGTAAAGGGTTTTTAATGGTTACCTGGGGGGCTTTGAGCTTTAGTGCATATTAGTGTCCTGGACCCAGGTAATCAGAAGCCCTCATTTGCCTGATTCCTGATTCTCAGCCATGCCTTCAGTAAGTGATATTTCATAATAAGTTGTTTCTGAAGTAGTGGTGGGTTACTATGTAGTATTCTTTTCAGGTTATTTTTAATTGAATTATAATTAACAAAATGTGTTTAATAATAGGGATATAGTGCAACTCTTGGTGCTTGAAGTAAGACACAAGATAGCAGAACTGGAAGCCAAGCTCAATACTGACGATGAAGGTATACAAGTAAATATTTTTATTTATGACTCCTGTATAGTTATTGTTCATTTTAGCAAGATACCTGTAGTACATTAAATTACATACTTGGAATAATAGTGCCAAGATATCATTGCTTTTGGCAGCATTAATAATAATTTAATACAGAGGCTTTAAAAACTGATATTTCAGAGTGTCAAACCTGTTACTTTATAATTATGCATCTACGTATGAGTTCAAAACGTTCATTCTTCAATTAGCAAAACCTTTGATACATGAGATCATTACATTATTTCTGTAGTAGATAATAAGCTATCACAAGTTTTCTGTTTAACTCAATACCCTTCATATCATAACTGCTAGATTTGGGGTATAACCTTAAAACCCTTATCTAGGTTTTGGCTGTTTGTTTGTGTTAGAAAAATGGGGAAGGGGCAGGTGGGTGTTACACACCAGCACACATCATGCACACCACACACAGGCACATACCCATATATCTTTAAAATTTATAATGTATGTAAGACGTTAATTCATTACACAAACATTGAGATCCTGCTGTATGTCAGTACTTTGAATGGAAGACCTTTATTTTCCCTTTTTTAAAGTGTTTCCCTATTGGGAGGAAGTGTCAAAGTAAAATATGAATAAGAGAAGTGACACTGCTTTGTCCCAAGGCTGAAGTAGCTTCCTGTATCTGCATATCTGTATCTTAGATAAAGCTGGTTCTGTGAGGGCAGACTATGAATACACTCGAGCAGTTGCACTGGCAAGAATTTCCTCATCGATCTAATTACAGACAAAACAGGTCATGCTCACAGATACACACAATGCAATAACTATGCCCACTAGTGAAATGTAAGCTCATCAAATCCTATTATCAACAACTCTTCTCACGGTAAGGAGCTGGTATGTAGGTATAAAGGGAAAAGGTAAAATGGTAGGCGAGACATTTCTTTCCTCAGTGGGCCAAGCTAAAGCCCAAGGTGAAGGCAGAAACTTTATCCCTTCTTCAGCATCAGCTAAGGCCAGGAACTGTGTCAAGTGAGGTAGTTATTATTATCCCCATTTATGGGGAAATGAAATTCAGGAATTCAAGTAACTTGCGAAGGTCACATAGCCAGGGAGTGGCAGAGTCATTTCACCCTAAATCATCTGTCTACCATGACTGCCTGTTACCATGACGACTGCTGTCACCCACAGCAGCCCTCAGTACTTCTGGTTCTCTACTGCTGCATAGCCATCCACCGTATCATTTAGGGGCTTAAAGAACACATTATCTCTCACAAGCCTGTAGATCGACTGAGTTCATCTGGGAGGTTCTTAATTAGGGTCTCTCATGTGTTACAGGCAGATGTAGTCTGGCGCTCAGTCATCTGAAGTTTCAGCTGGGCTGGACATTGCAAGATGACTCTCTCATGGCTGGCAGCTCATTCTGGGTGTTGGCTGGGATCCCAGCTGGGACTGCCCATCAGAAACGGCTGCACATGGCTCTTGTAGCTTTTGCTTCTCACCACATGGTACCTGGGTTCCAAGAGGCTATGTCCCAGGAGCAAGCATTCCAAAAGGCACAGTGACAGAAACTGCCAGGCCAGCTAAGAGCTACTCCCAGAACTGGCAGTGCCATTTGCTCTATATTCAGTTGGTCAAAATGGACACAGATTCAAGGGGATGGAGAGGTAAATTTCACTTGTCAAGGTCACATTACAGAAGAACATGTGGGATGGGTCATATTATGCAGTCACCTTTGGAAAATACAGTTGGCCCCAGGAGGCATAATGCCTTTTGAGGAGAATTCTTGAGTAACTGATAAAGATGGAACATAGAGTGTAAGGAGAATGTGACAGGAGATGAGATTAAGGTTTATAAAGAAGAAGTGGAAGTCTTTAATTTGATGCCATTGAATTTGTATTTCTCCTGAAGGCAATGGGATAGTACTAAAGGAGTTTTTAAATAAATTTGTTATTGTTTAACATTATAAAAGTAGTACATGGACAGGAGACAACTACGGATACATCTGTTTAGGTAAATCTTTCCTACTTTCCACTCTTGCCTCAAATCTCACCACCTCTCTCCCCTTTCTCTCAGCTAATGAGCTTACCTACCTCTTTCAAAGAGAAACGAGAAGCACTCAGAAGAGGGTTCACACGTTCCTACCGAGAAAGCCACTCACCTGCCTGTGTCTTCGCGCATCCTCTTCCCTCCCTCCGGTCCCCCTGCATGTTCTGTCCTTGCTCTTATCTGAGGTTAATCCCTCCAGTTGTACAATAGAGGCCATCTACTCTCACCTCAAGGATATCACCTCAGCCCCTGTCCTCTCTCTTTCCTGAGCATCTGTTTTCCCTGCTCTGCTGGAGCATCCCCAAACAGCATACAGTCATGCTCAGTTTATTTTATCTAAAAAACAAATGGCAAACCTTTTGGCCCCACATTTCCCCTTCTACTGTTATCCCTTTCACCTTTCACTGCTTCATGTACAGCAAAACTCTTCAGTAGAATAGCTTTTTAAAAAATTTTTCCACTCTTACCTGTTTAATTCTTGTTTAATCTACCTAGCTTGTAACTGGATTAATTTTTAGGCAGAACAGCAAACACAACCAACTTCACAGGGCTTCACAATTCCCATAGTGGCCCTTTCACGCCCTTTAGGACTCATAGGAAACTATATACAAAAAAGTGTGGTTTCTGTTTTAATTAAATCTGAATTTCATCATTTTAAAGCTCAGTGACAAGACAAAGAACAGGAAGGAGAATATCCAGGTAACTTAAAATTGAGAAGAGTCAGTATTGGTGTAGAGCTTTAAGTGCATTTTTAAAAATCAAAACCTCTTAACTACCCTTTGAAAAAGTATTACCTCATTTTATAGATGAAAAATTGAGGCTCAAACGATTCTAAATGTCTTTTTCAAGGCTACAGAGGCAGGGAGGAATAGATCTGGAATTTGAATCCAGGCTTTCTGACATCAAATCTCACACTCTTAGCCACTACTTCTTTCCAGTTAAGTTTCTTAAGTTTGCCTCTCAACTTTTTTCATGGAAGAGAGAACCTTAATTTGCTGAGGCTCTGGGACACTGTTCATCTAGGGATAGAAATGGGCTGGATTTGCTCAGCATAAGCAAGACCGTCTCATTCTCTCTTGGACTCACTTCAGTTGGAAGTGTCATCTCTAATCGACTGAAACTGTTCTTGTCAAGGTCACCAGTGACTTTCTATTTGCTAAATCCAGTGTCATCTCTCAGTCCTCATCTTGACTTCCCAATGGCATTGCTACGATTCATCACCCTCATCTCATCCTTGAAATCCTTTGCTGACCTGATTCCTGGGACACCATGCACTCTTGGTTTTCTTCATACCTACTGGCTACTCCTCATTCCTCTTCATCTTGATCAGTTCTAAGAACTTGGAGTATTTTCTTTGATGCGCACACCCACTACTCAGGTGATCTCATCTGATCATATGGTGTCGAATGCCCCTGTATACCAGCAGCACACAAATTTACATCTGCATCCCGGGCTTCTCCTTTGAGCTCCTTTTCAGTCTTCATTTTACAGGCTGGTTTCTAGTTCAAAATCCTTTGGCTATGAAGATACATGTTAGTAGGTCAAGTAGTTTTTTTTTAAAACTCATTAGTGAATGCTAAAAAACGTTTTGGTAAGAATTCAATTTGTCCTTTTTTAAGGAAAAAATTTCTGTTTATCCTGAATTTGCATAATACTTAATGATAAAACATTAAAGGCATTCCCGTTCTTGGAAAAAAGCAAAGATAGCTCCTGCCACCATTAAAACTTAATATTGTTTTGAAGGTTCCAGTCAAGCAATAAAATATGAAACAGAAATAAGAATTATATTTGTTAGATAGGAAGAGATAAAATTATAATTTTGAACTTTTATTATCTGGTATCCAGAGCTTTCCAGAAGATGAATTGAAAACCTAGTATACTAGTGAAAAATTATAAAATGGTTTGATACAGTAGTAGAAAAAAATTTTATTAAAAAAAAAAGCAATAACCAGTTAGAAAATAGGGATTTAAAAAAAAATTGCACCAACAATTCTAACCTAAATCATAGAATATCTGACAATATCCTTGATAAGAAATATCAGGAAGTATTCAGGACCTATATGAAGACAGCAGAAGACTGTGACTACATGGGAGTAATAACCATTCAGCTGGAATTCTCACCTTATTCAACATAAGGGATTTCATACTGGAGAGAAACCCTAAAGTAAAATGAAACTGGGAAATTTGTTATTAAGGTTTTATAAGAGGGACATAGACTTTTCCTATATGGGAGAATTGGATGTTATAAATATGCTCATTCTCATCAAATTAATTTATTGATATATAATTCTCATTAAAACAAGTATTTTTTTCTTACCTTCAATAACTGACTCTAAAGTTAACTGGATGAATAACTAGACAGGGATAACTGGTAAGAAATTGGGGGTGAGAGGACTCCTACAAGATATAATAAAGCTATAATCATTAAAACTGGAAACAAATGAATAGAACAGAGTAGATAGTGTGTTAGTTTGTTAGCGCTTCCATAACAAAGTACAATGGACAGGCTGGGTTAAACCACGGAAACAACTTTTCTCACGGTTATGGAGACTGTAAATCCGAGGTCATGGTGTTGGCAAGGTTGATTTCTTCTGAGACCTCTCATCTTGGCTTGTAGATGGCTGTCGTCTTCGTGTCTTCACCTGGTCTCCCCTCTGTACCTATCTGTGCCCTCATTTCTTCTTATTAGGAGTCTAGTCATATTGGATTAGGGGAACCATATGACCTCATTTGACCTTAATGACCTTTTTAAAGGTCCTGTCTGTACATTATAGTCACAAATGTTCAGGCTGTATGTCTCCCTGCTCCCTGCCCTTCCCTCCTGGCCTTGCTGCTGACTGACAGTAGGGACTGTGTCTATTTTAGTTTTTATCCCTGTTGCCTAGTGCAGTGCCACATAGTAGGCTCTTTCCTTTCCTTGTTAACATTTTCTGATTTTACAAAGTCTTTTCAAATGAACGTAATTCCATCACCGTAATCACGATAAATGTAGTGAACAACACAAATATGACTGAAATATTAAAGTCCATGTAGGGTCAAGTTTCAGTCCATTCAACTGTGTTCTTTTTTAACACTTTAAAACTTATTATTTGGCATTATTGTTTAGTTGAGCTTTGGTTTTTTATTTTTGTTAATATGCTACCTATGTTTGGGAAAAAAATCCATATTTGAAAGATAGGCCTCTACCTAATTATCTTTTGCTTTATGAACTTCTCCTTTCAAGGTCAATTCATAAAATTGACCATGAGTCAAACTTCTACATTTTTTAAATTTTGGGTTTGCTTTTGCTTTTTGTTGTACTGATTCTAGCCAAGATCCTTCTCTGATATTGCAAAGCAATTTGATATTTTCCCTTCGAAAGTACAGTACAAGTTTTTTTTGTTTGTTTTTAGAGTTACTACAAAAGCTGTGGTTTCATGTGGTTTCATACTACTCGGGTATTTTTTTCCCCCCAAGAGACACAAATGTTTCTGTTAAATTTTTATCCTCATAAATAGTCTCTAGTATAATAATGGCTTATTATATCTTAGGCTTGGATAGGTTGGCTGTTGTGCTCAAGGTCAGGGATGATTTTTTCTGGCACCATGTTTATTGTGGTCATCTAATCACAGCACATCTCTTACTTGGACTGGTTTCAGATGGCTTTGAACGTCCCGTAGTATCAAGATTATTCCAAAAACTTGCTGTTTTGAACTGCTAATCTTATTCTCAGTTGAAAGCATAATTTAAACCTTACTGCATTTTAAAGACAGATGAAAAATGATTTTTCAAAAATTTTGCAAAAATTGCAAACCTTAGTGTTTTCATTACTTCTGGTTTATCACAGAACAAGTGTGGCAGGGAAAGTAAAACTCAGTGTGGTCCTTTTTTAGGAAAGAAAACGGTTGATAAGTAGAAAGCTGACTGGATTTGTGGGAGCCAATGCTGTTATGTGAAAAGAAAACAAAAATGTTATTAATCTCCAGTTTTTTGGGCCTCCATCCAGTTGTTAAGCATTTGGATTAATGACTTTGGACTTCAGCTGGGGAGGGCATTCCTGCCCCTCTCCTTGTAGACTACATTTGCTTAGAGATGAGGGCAAAGGCAGGTTGAGGCAGAGTTGAGGAGGCTGGCAGTGGTGTGAGCTAATAAGTCTTTCTGCTTAGACTCCCCAAAAGACTATTATGTAGCAGAAGTTGTCCCATGTATGTAAAGAGCATCTAAAGTTTAGAAACATGCCATCTTTTTTCTCTCTGCAAAGTATGATTTTCAAGACTCAAAAAAAAAAATTAGCTTTGGACCTTGTAGCTGAAAAAGGAGGTTTTAATTCTAGGCTGTATCCTCCCAGAGCAATAAGACAAATGTTTTGGCTTCAGTAGCTAAAGGAATTTATTGGGGGGGGGGGTGCTGCTTAAGGATAAGAGAAGATGCCTATATAGATAGCCAAATATAAACAGTGTTACTGTAGCACACTTTCAAGTCAGAACAAACTGGGTTGAAACCCCAGTTCCCCCTTGATTAGCATGTCATCCTAATAATGTTATTTGACATCTCTGAACCTTGGTTTCCTCATCTGTAAAATGGGTAACTGAGTTTTTGTCACTGAGGATTAAATTAGTTAACATATGTAAGGCATTGTATGCTTTTAACATAGCAAACAGAATTGGTAGTTGTTAAACAGGCCAGAATTCTTTTGCAAAGGAAAAAAATGAATAGGACTTTGGATGGGAAGCTAGTACTATTTAGGCTGTAATATATGAACGTTCTGAGTTCCAAGGAAAGAAACGTGTTCCTGATATTTTGTCTGATAGAATCCCTCATAAGGATACATGGGGAACTAAAGGACAGTTGTGGCAATGAGGTCCGGCTGGGTGGTAATGTGTGAGGGTAGCATCCATAAAGATCCTAACAGAGAATGCGCACTTAGACACTAGTTCACTCTAGTTCATCTGTATTGCTGGTAAAGTCCAGTCTAGCAACAGAGTAGTGTTGGCTTAATGAGTAAATGAGAGGAGGTGAGGTGATCTTGTGTCTTCCCCTTTTCACTCAGGTGGTGAATGGAAAAGTTGTTATGAGACACAACTTGAACTAAATGATCAACTAGAAAAGCAAATTGTTTCTCTCAAAGAAAAAATGGAAAAATTCCGAGGAATTCCTTCAGATACAGAAGCAACTATATATATGTTTTAGAAGTTGAATTAAAACTGATAAAACATCAGTTGCTCATATTTGCTTTATTGTAGACAGACTGTCTTCTATTCGTGTCTATGAACAGATGCCAGTGGTGAGTAAAAGATGGTTAAACAAAAGGAAGAATTGAAGGAAATTATGTATATTCTTCCCCGACGGATTCTAAACAGTAGTTTAAAGACCGTAGCAAGGTCCCAATGTTTTGTTCATCGGGGCTGTTCCTAGGATTTTAGGAATAAAAGAGGCCTTCAGCTTAATCTCTCCCCTGCAAATCTGGGCAGGGATTCTGTCACAGGCACAAACAAAACAGAAGTGAAAGGAGCTCAGAGGTCAGGCTGGGGGAAACCTGAGTGTGTGTCTATTCCCTGCAACCTAAAAGAGCTTATTTAACTCAGAAATACCTCTCTCACACCCATCTAAAACAGTTTCATGCAGGTATACACTCACACATACGTCCACATTCATGCACACACACACACACACAGAGTATATATAAAATCTAACAACAGAGAATCCATAAATTACCCTATAACCCCACTGGGCTGCTCCACCTACTTTTTCTTTTGGTTACCCTAGTGACATCTTTCTTTGAAAGTTCATTTTAATCCCTGATAAATAAATTTATGTTTTATACTTTACAAAGCACATTCGTTTGTTTTTCCTTCAATCAGATATTTGTCCTTTAAATTGTAGAGGAGGACCAAAGCGTGAGTGTTACGTTGGACTCTTGCTGAATTTTTATTTCAAAAATACTCAGAAAAACATGGAAGTCTTGTAAATAAATCAAGGGTACTTTGTATGAAAATGAAAGTAAAATACTCAGCTTAATTGGCAGGTCTTAACATTACACTAGTAATAATAATAATTTGGCCTTAATTAAACATATATAATCTACAAATTATTTTCAGTCTTGCAACAACCCCATGACATAAAATTTAATGTTGTTCCCTTCCGTACATGTGATTCTAAGCTTAAAGAGATTGGTTTAGTCAGTTTCACACAGTCTGGAAATGAGGAGTCAGATTCTCTTCCCCTAAAAGAAACGACGCCATTTAACTATGCTGTAGCAACGCGCCTTCCATATGCTGATCAGAAGTAACAGGCTTTGTAACAGCTGTAAGTGGAGCACGGATCTATAGAACTACATTCACAGAGTCCTGAGCATTTCTGGGAGGGTACTCTTTGAATAACTGCAAAGCTTTAGTGAAAGATAAAGAAAAATCTTGTATTTTTGTTAATGAATCAAATGAGAAATCAGCTTTTTTGCACTCCTCTCTGTCATTTGCAACTCAGAAATCCCCATACAGCTATGTCTTGAAAAGTCAGGAAAATAACATTTTTTAATTGGGAAAAAAAGGTTTTTTTCTCTGCCATGGAGTCATATCGCCATCTTGTGGTATTTAGAAATTACTGCAAGGGCTGTTTTACACTTAGTGTTTCTCAACTGTAGGTCGGATTTCCATACTCCCTATAGAATAGAAAATGTCAAGTACTACCTTCAGAATGTAAAATATTCCAGTTGCCTGTGTCTTGACAACCCACCCCCAGTCCTAGCTCAAGAAACAGGATATGTAGCCTTGCGGAGGGTACGAACAGGTGCGGGTGTAACATGGGAAAATTTCCCTTGACGAGTTGGTGTTATTCTTGACGAAAATGTGTCTAAGAGGTTTAGATATGGAGGCAGAGAATTCTATTTCTCTTCAGCAAAGGACTAAAGAAATGTTAGAA
This sequence comes from Vicugna pacos, assembly GCF_048564905.1. NCBI lineage: Eukaryota > Metazoa > Chordata > Mammalia > Artiodactyla > Camelidae > Vicugna > Vicugna pacos. The sequence goes on along the minus strand of NC_133000.1, from coordinate 10,199,583 downwards.
GAACCAAGAGTGGCACCACATATTAAGCAGAAAGGAAAGATAACGAAAGTTCAGGCTCTTGTCCTCTCCATTCATTGGGCAGATGCCCTGTTTGAGTATTTGGGTTTTCTGACACGGTAGAATCCAGGAGGGGTTTGTCTGAAGAGCAGGGATTAGGGATCTAGCCAGGGAGTTGGTGACAGAGGTAGCGAACTGCTGAGCAAGAAGCACTGGTTCCAAGAATCCTATATCCAGTCAGGAAATCTCTCTTATCCGAGAGTCCAAGAGATAATTGTCTTATTCTTTATATAAAAACAGTATTTGTGAGATTGATTCAGATGTGCACTGTTTGTGTAATGCACACATTTTTGGTTTTCTACTAAGTTGATAATTGAAGGGCCTAAATTAGTTGTTTTTATTGGATAGAGTATGAATTCAAACACTGTTTGTAAATTGACTGATTTTTTATCCTTATTGTGTATTGCTCAGTCTTTAGGGGTAACCTGTACATGCGTACTTCAGAAACTGATGTCAGTTAGTTAGAATACTGATTTTGAGTAACTTCTAATTGCAGGTTTGCTTATGGGCAACAAAAGGATGAACACTGGTTTTTGACCTGTGTATGTCTAATTTCTTTAAATGTTATCATTAGGAAAAGAAAATGAAATGTTCAGTAAGTTATTTTCAAACTGGATCACTAAAATGGACTTGATTTTAATATTTTAGAAAAAAGTATTCATTTAAGTGAGAATGAGGTTCTAATCCTTTTCTGATACAGATTAACTTTAAACCCTCAACTGTTTGCAGATTACTTTTCTCATCTGAAGGTAGTATCATTATCAACAAGTTCCACCACATCCCTGTGGTCAACTCTACTGCACACTGGAATGCACATCAGACATTAATTTCAATATGTGAATTAGGGAGTGAGAAGACACACATTCAGACCATAGCGCCCCTATTTCTCTCTGCCTAATTTTCCCACCAGCGCACTCTCCTTTGTTTTCCACTACACCCAGACAACGAGGACCCGCAAGGTAACCTCTCACCAGCACACACGCTCTGTCTGTCAGTCAGATGGTTGTAGCACCGGAGATCCTGCTCCTAGAGCCGGCAAGACCGACTGGTGATGGGAAGCATGAGAGAGGCGGGTGGAGACAGAGATATTCTTTGGGAAGATGTTTGGTCTCACCTCAGATGTTCTCTGCAGGACTCTTGGTCAACTTGTAGAAAATTAATTCATAGAAAGCCAATTTGCCAAAATCCAAATCCTTTAATATGTTCTTATAATATTTTAAGGAAGGTTCAATTTGTTAAAAACTATGTCTGTAGAATCAATGTGAAGTATTCTGTCACAGGCATCAATAGATCTGTATTCTTCCCGAAGATCAGAATAGTTAATTTGGAGACAGGTGTAGCCTCAAATCAGAGAAAAGTTAGGCAGATTTTACATGTAAATCTAATAACAGTATTGTCCACAAGGGGGCGCTTGGCATTTAAGCGCAGAACGCTGTGCTCATTGTTAACAATTGCCTTCATTGAGAAGGACTGCCTATCTAGGTGTGTTTAATTGTAGTCTCAGGTTTTTCTCTTGTAAGCATTCAATAGAATGATTTTTTTAACTTGCAGTTTTTATGTGTTCTTTAGTACAGCAATTACCGTTGTTTAAAAAAATAGGTGGCAAATAGTACTTCCTTTCTACTTGGGATAGAGGAAAGGGACTTTAAAATATCTAAGTGTATTTGACGTCAGGCATGTAAGTGGTATCCTGAAATTTCTTATTCGTACCCTGTTGTTTCAGTCTCCTTTTAGAAAGTGACTTTTCACAAGCAAATTAAGACATGAACATAAGTGAGGTTATAATACTGCTTGGAATGTGAAGAACTGATTAGTTTTGAAAGCAAAACAAATCAGCTCTTCCATGATAGTAGAAGAATTAATATTGTTTTTGTGTGTGATCTTTGGGGGGTCAATTTCTGGTGATCTTCAGTTTAGCTGTAGCTTTAGTATGTCTTTCCAGGCTGCAATTTTCTAGTATGTGCCCACTGGTTATATAATCAGGTAAAACTAGCTCCTTGGGAAGACCAAGAACTTTAAGTTGTGGGTCTTCCAATGAATGGGAAGTGACGGGATGAGAGACTATGTGCATATGATAAAATCATTTTTAAAATAGTAGTTCATTTTGAAGTCAGTAAAGAATCAAAATCTAGAATGAACCTTAAAGTTGTCATAGTATGATTTTATAATTTTTAAAGGATTTCTGAATGTGTATGATAATTTTATAAATAGAATCACAAATATCTTGCTTTTAATGGTCCAAAGTAATTAATGACTAATATAATTTTCACAAAATCCAAAATGTGTTCTCATTTTTTCTCCAGGCAATTTTAAAAATTAATACATTAATTAATTCTTTACTTTTTTAGAGCAGTGTTAGGTTCACAACAAAATTGGGAGGAAGATACAGAGACTCCCCACATACCCATATCCCCTACCACGTGCATAGCCTCTCCCCTTATCAACATCCCTCATCAGAATAAACCTATGTTGACCCATAATAATCACCCAAGTCCATAGTTTACCCTAGGGCTTATTCTTGGTGTTGTACATTCTATGGGTTTGGGCAAGAGTATAAACAAATTTTCGGAAACCCTCAGTTGGAGGAATAGTCATTGATTTAGAGTTGAAGAAGCAACAGCCAAGTGCCTGCTGAGAAGACTGTCAGTGAAAACAAAGCAGTCACTCTTCAGAACGTCTTAGTGCCTTAGGACTTGGCAGCCCCAGGCACTGGAGAAGGTGGAGGTGAGGAAGGAGCTGGAAGCTGGCAGATCAGTTGAACATACACGTGAAGCAGTTGGCTACTGGGACCCTTCTGCCACCCCATGTAGTCAGAATATTCTCTTTTGGTCAGTCTATTTTCTGGAAAAATTTTGCTGCAGTAACTCTGGACTTTGGGCCTTCAGGCACAGAGGAGGGTTGAGAGTGAGATACAGGTCTAAACATGATGGAATTAAGTGAAAATATGCAACCTGAATAATGGCGCTCTCAGCTTGCTTCCTTTGCTCTACTCACAGAAAACCAGCAGCTGGGATTAAACCTCAGAGTAGGAGATTGGAGGGTTCTTTGGTTGAAAACTTGAAATGCCCTTAGGAAAAGCAGTTATTGTGGCCACCCAGGGAATGCACCTCTCAGACCTCCCAGGACAGGGAGGTTAACGGATGGAGGACCTTGCTATTGGGCTTTGAAATCCATCACTGCTTTTGCTTCAAGACCACACCTCCCACGGGCTGTTCCTTGCCAGGATCTGGTGCAGTGGGGATACTAAAGCAGACCTGTTCCTGGGAAACACAGGACTCCATTGTCTGTGACTTTGGCTTAAGGAGTCCCTGATGGCTTTGCCAAACTTCCCTTAGGCTGCAGGCCAGCCTGGGATGCTTCCACTTCCACCTAACCTTCTCTCCCTCTGCCCTTCGCTGGAGCTACCTTCCCAGCCTTCTCCTGCTCCTTCCCTAGTTCCTTTCATGCAGGCTTTTCTAACAGAATCTTTTCACATTTAAGCCCATCTTGGTACCTGCTTCTCAGAAGACCAAGTCTACAAGAGTCACTGAGAGGGACATGAGAAAACAGGAGGTCAGATGGGGTTTGGGATTGGCTCACTTACTGTGTGGCAGGCAGAAGATGCTGTCCCGATTGGCAGATGTGGCACCAGTAGATCCTGGCTCAGGTGCGGTTCAGTTGCTAAAAATTTTCACTGATGGTGACCTTGGAAAATGTTCTTATGGAGAGGAATACTGTGAAAGAAGCCATGATGCAGGCATTTAGAAAGTATGGGGTTATTGCTAAGTTGTATTGTCATCCTGTGTAAGGATGATGAGATACTGAGAAGAGTTAACAAGCACTTAAAATCTAAGAGTGGAAACCAGAGAGCCTTGGTGGTAGCCTCTAAAGAGGCTGTCTCTGCCAGTGCTGGAAAGACAGCCACAACAGGACAGCAAGGCTGAAGACCCGATTGTGAGGGTTGCCGAGGCATTTGAATGCCCAGTCCAAGCAGGACTGTTATGTAGAGGACAGGGCCCTGATGGCAGTAACCAGGGATCCCAAAACTGTGACAGGACATCCGGATGAATGCCCACGAAGACGTTGACTCTGCAGCTCCACCTGGACCCTCTCTCTGGCTGTTCAAATCACACTCGGCCCAGTGTGCCCACAGACTCCCTTACCCTCGCAGTGATAAATTTCCCCATTCCTGAATACATAGTTGAAATAGATGTACTTGGCCGTTGAAGTTAACTCCCACGTTGGCCAGAATCTCTGAAGTAAAAGAGATCATGATGCGGAAAATTGAATGGAAACGTTGGAAACTATGCCTTCCCCACCCAAGGCCAAAATTATAACCAAAAACAATAGGCAAATCCATTATTAAAATTGAAGACTTAACACCCCCTTCAGTAATTGATAGATGGAAAAGGCAGAAAAGTCAATGAAGATACAGCTGATCTGAACAGCACTATCAATCAACTCAATCTATTGACATTTATAGAGTATTCCATCCAACAACCACAGAACACAGATCCTTCTCAAGATTATGTGTAACGTTCATCAACATACACTGCATTCTAGGCACCCTGTTAGGCTCCGAGGGTCAGGAGGACAGGGTCTGGGCTTGTAATTCTCACCGTGGTATCCCTGGCACAATGCCTGGCACATAGGAGGTGCTTGATGAATAATTTTTGAATAAATGAATTGTAAAATCAAGAGACAAGACAAGGAATCCAGTCATCATGGCAATAGCAGCAAGAAAGCAAGCATATTAAAAATATTTAAGCCTCAAAGGTTGAAACTGCAAATCCTCACCAACAAATAACAGAAATCATCCTTCTGTCATAGAAACTGACCCTGAATATTCCTAAACCCCTGCTTTCATGTTACTTCTTCAATAACCTCCGATATCTCCCAGTGTTTAACCTCCTGAAACTAGTGTTCTAAGCCTTCTAGGGCCTTCACTGGTTCTCTTACCTTGCTTCTTATTTATTGCTCAAATATTTTGCTCCAGCTCTTGAATTTATCTACATTTATTGGTATGAGCTTCTAGAATTTTGGACCGTATCTCACTCAGGTCATCTTTAATATAAAGCTAATTTGTATTTCAATTGTTTATTTATATTAATTTCTTTTAGAATTTGAAGTGCATTTTCCTACTGACAAAATATGAAGAAGGATTAGATTCTCTTTTACATCTATAAAAATGTATTTAACAAATGATGTAAGTGAAAGAAGGCTAAGTTGGACTCCTTGGAGTAAGGGTCTGTGCAGCAAAATTTTGAAATACAGTCATCACTCCCTGATTGTCCCTTTAAAAAGGGACAATGGTATGTCCCTCTTATACTAGAGCAGCAGTTTATTTCAGAAGGGTTAACTTTTCTCCGGAGAACTCAGTTTATCCTCTGCTATTTATAGGGCTTTCATTGATTTTCTTCTGCAGCAAGTTTGTATTTGGGAAAGGGGGACTGAGAACCATTTAGGCACCGGTGCATAATTTTTAAAGACAAACATTGCCTGCCTGAGAAAGATCACTGATCATGTTTTAACAGGGGTGTTAATCCAATGTGCATAGTGGAGAATTGTCACTTTCAGAGGGCTTGTTTTATCATGGCTGTTATTTTTAGAGACTAGAACTTGCCGGGTTTCAGCTGACCTAATTATTCCTATTAAAACCATTTTTACACCTTTAATAATTATTAACAAGTATCTAAGAGGGAATAAGTAAAGTTTTTAGAGAATGAGCTGTGTTTCAGGCAGAGGGTATGAGCTCTAAAATATCTTGCAGTTTTGCTTTGTGATTTAAATCAACTGCTTCCATTTTTATTTGAATGTTCTTTTAATAGATTTCGGTGACCTAGATCATGACCAACAAGAGTTGTGTGGAATTCAACTTGGAGATTTTTAAATTTAATGTGTAAGAATATGGGAAATAATTGGAGTTACTTAAAAAGAGCAGTTATTAGTTTAGGAATTAACGTATTAAGCCACACTGGTGTAATGCATTATTGCTCTGGCACTGGGCTCACCCTCTTCTCTACTTGGCTTCAGCTATTGTGATGAGGGGTGTCTGCATCGAGGTCTTAGTTGCCATGACTGTCCAACTCCGCAGTGTCTTGCATTTCCCCTGGGCATCAATCTCATTGCCTGTTCTAACTGCTTTTGTTACTCTGGTAGCAATCATATGAAGACACATACAATAATTATTTTGTGTTTGTCTTTTTTGAAGTCAGATTATCTGGGTTCTAATTCCAGCTCTACCTTTATTAGCTCTGTGCCTGTGGGCAAGTTATTTAACGTCTATCAGATGCAACTTTTCTCAACAGTGAAATGGAAATAAACATATTAGCCATCTCCATGGCTGTGATGAGGATTAAATGAAATAACCTGTGGAAAACACTTAGTACAGTACATGGCATGTTGGCAGGGCTCAATAAATATTGTAATTATTTATTACTATTACTTAAAAGGTATATATTGTAGAAGTTTGAAATCACAAACTGTTAATGGTGTAGAAAAAATTTGCCATTGAAGAAATTGATGGTCATATTTATTGTTGTTTATAATGTGAGCACACATGAAAATTTACTGCTTATACTTTCAGGAATCCTCAAATACATTACTTAAACAGCTAGAGAAAGAAAAAAGGAGTCTTGAAAATCAAGTGAAAGATTGTGCACTGAGACTCGAGGAAGAGTCAAAGGTTTGTTTTTATTCTATACTGAGAGATTCCTTTGGAACTTCCATGATGTTTAGTATGTTATCTTCAAACTTGCTATATAGTTATCACAAAATATTTATAGAACTGTTTTGTACACTATTTAAAAAAAAAGCATAGAGACATAAACTTAGCAGTAGCCTTGCTAGTATTGCAAATCTCTGATGTTAGATTCTTTACCTCTATATCCTTCATGTGGGCTTACCACAAGATCAATAGTGAGTGCCGGACGTACATAGCTGAAATGTCTCAGGTAACTGTTGTTTTTTCCTTCTGAGTTCTAAGAGTTTCCTCTTACTATAAATTATGTTTTCCATGTTTCTAAGTCTTTGATTGGTTTGGTTTGGTAGAGAAATGGGCGTTGGAATTACGGGGAGAACAGGTACCAAGTTTCTGTATATGGAGGGTGAAAAGGAAAATATATAACTTTTATAAAAAGGTAAAAAAGGAGATAAAAGTGGCCCCAATTAAGAGAATATTTTGCATATCTGCTTCCTTAGTTGTCTTTTTAGCTTGATTTGTAGTTGCTAGAATTCAAACAAATAAGCTATTATCCCTCTGCTATCGTGAAAGTCAAGGGATTTTACCTTGTAGTTATGCATGGTAAGGTCTGAGGTAGACCTGGCTTTCCTGCTAGAAAGTGTGTTCTTAACAAATGACAGGACAGGAATGTGATCGTGAATTATGAACAACATTACACATATTCTCCAGTTTTCCATTTGCCTTTCCATATTATTTATGATGTTGTTGGTATTAAAGAGTTTTTTTTTTAATGTTGTCAGAGCTGTCTTTTACTTATGGCTTATGTCATACTTAAAAGACTGTCTTCATCTCAATGTTTTATAACATCACATCTTTGTTTAGTACTTAAATGGCTTAATAGTTGACATTTAAATATTTAATCCTTATTAATTTTATTTTGGTATATATTTTAAGGTTAGGATATGAATTCAGTTTTCAATGTGCATTATCCAAATGAAAGTGTCTGTTGGTGTCACAATATCATGTACACATACACACTGTATGCGGAGAGAGCTGATGGCTACTCTAAAGCTTTATTAAGTTACATAGTCTTATATAGCAAAGAAGAATGATAAGGGAAATGGTTAACAGACAGTGTCTGGCTCAAGGTCAGAAGACCCTTTATGTTTTGGTAAATCATGTTCGTGTTGGCACCAGCGAGCCTTACAGCTTATCAGGGTGGAACGTATGAGAAACAGCTGCTTAACAACATTCTTCTTGGACTCAGGCGGCTGTGCCTGTCTTAGGTTGCCCCCCCTCTGGGGATCTTACGTGTCATTGGCTAACCAGCCTTCTCACCTCTGAGTCTGCAGCTTTTTATAACTTGTTTACCATTCCAGCCCAAGGCTCATTCCTTTGTTCCCACAGTCGGGGGGCTACAGTGTCCAAAGAGCAGTTGGATTTGTGACTCTCAGAAAAAAAAGATCAAGATTGAGGATATGGGTTCATAGCTTATTAGCACACAGACAGGAAATGGCACCATGTGAATGAATGGAACACATCAGGCAGAAGACACAGGGTGAAAAGAGGAGATAGTTTAAGATACAGCTCTGAAGAGTTTCACCAGTGATGGTCAAGGGAAGGAGAGCCAAAAAGAGGGTTGGAGCACTCAGGACATAGCTAGGTGAGGCAAGGAGGTAGCAGACCTTGGGGACTGGGTTAGACATAAAGGTAATCGGCTAATCACTGATCTGGAGTCCCCAGAGGATCAATGAAAGGATTGAGAGGAAAGGAATTAGCATTGGGGATTGGAGCCGAGAAGGGGGTGCATAGAACAGCTTGAGAATAAAAGTCAGGGCAATAGTGGGTAAAAGAAGGCTTGGAATTCTAGTGCCAACTAAGGGAAGTAGGACATTGAGACAGAAGAGCATCACTCCTTGTAGTCTCTTACCCACAAAAAGGACAGTCAGTTCAAACTTTATGGCCCTGAAGGCTTGGTTGGAAGCACCGCTTCCTCCTGCAGCGCTGGCACCCACGTTCTCCTAATCCGACTATGTGCTCTCCACGGGAGAACGTGCTGCTCCTCGTGCATGCCCGTTCTGCTTCCTTCAGAGTGGAGCAAAATTCTGCCTCCTTTATGAGGCCCTGATACGATGAAAGACCACAGACTTTGGAGTCATTGCAAATTTGGATTTGAATCCCAGATTTGAACCTACTGTGGTGTGATCTTTCTGGGCCTTAATTTCTTTTCTCCTGTCTAGGAGGGAAATAGCAGCGGTGTCTTGCAGGGGATTTGTGAGGGTTTACAGATAAAATGTACGTAAAGTGCTGAGTAAAATGCCAAGCATGTAATTGGTTCTAAATTCCAGTAAATGGTGAATATTGCTTTCCTGTTTTTCTTTCTTGGTCTTCCTCGCCCCTCTCTCTGTGACAGGGACATCAGAATCGCTACTCGCTGTAGCCATCACCCTTTACCTTTGTTTACTTGAAAAAATCATTTGGTTGGAATAGTTCCTACTCTGATTATACAGGATCACTGGACATACAATCAAAGCCTATTTTACCAGCTTCCCAGGAAGATGTTAATCCTGTTTCCCACTATAAATGTTAATAAGGATTTTCAGTCTAGAGTGAACTGTTAATCTTTACAGTCAAAGATGGTTGTGACCATGTGAATACTATGCTGACTGGAAAGGGCAATGAATGATTTGCAGTTCTTTCCATGCTGAATACATAAATAATTGATTCTTTAGTGATAACTAGAGCTATTTGCTGTGCCTGCTGTTTATATTTTTGCTGGCTTCACTGTTTTGACTGAAACTGAGTTTCTACAGCTCAGAATTCTTCTAATTTATATGGTGAATGGACAATAGACATTGGTTTTTAAGAATACACAGGTGAACCTTAGAGGTGTTGTAGGCTTGGTTCCAGACCACCCTGATAAAATGATTATCACAATAAAGCTAGTCACAGGAATTTTTTGGTTTCCAGTGCATTTTGAAGTTATGTTTACACTCTATTGTAGTCGATTAAGTGTGCAATAACTTTGTATAAAAAACAATGTGCATATCTTAATTTTAAAATACTTTATTGCTAAAAGAACTAGCAACACCACGCCCAACACCATGCCTCGCAGTCCCGTTCGCGCGCTCTCTCTCTCTCTTGCTTTCTGAGACAGTCCGCACTCTGTCTATGGAGTGTGTATCTACTTTTACTTTAAACTAAACCCCCAACCCCGCACCTCTTGGCCTTTCTCTTGCCTTCTGAGACGGCCTGCGCTCTAGTGTACATCTCCCAAAGTAAACCTACCTTAACTCACAAAAAAAAAAAAATACTTTATTGCTAAAAAAAATTGCTAACCATCATCTGAGCCATAATCATTTTGCTGGTGGAGGGTTGATGGCTGCTGGCCAATCAGGGTCATGGTTGCTGAAGGTAGGGGTGGCTGTGGCAATTTCTTAAAATAAGACAACAGTGACATTTGCCACTTCATTGACTTTTCCTTTCACAAGTGATTTCCCTGTGGAATGCAATGTTATTTGATAACATTTTAACCACAGCAGAACTTCTTTCAAAATTGGAGTCAATCCTCTCAACTCTGCTGCTGCTTTATCAACTAAGTTTCTGTAATAGTCTAAATCCTTTGTTGTCATTTCAACAATCTTCACAGCATCTTCACCAGGAGTAGATTCCATCTCAAGAAACCCCTTTCTTTGCTTATGCATAAGAAGCAATTCTTCATCTATAAGTCTTATAATGAGATTACAGCAATTCAGTCATATTTTTAGGCTCCACTTCTAATTCTGGTTCTCTCAATACTTCCATCACATCCTCAGTTACTTCCTCCACTGAAGTCTGGAACCCCTAAGTCATCTGTGACAATTAGAATCAGCTTCTTCCAAACTCCTGTTAATGTAGCTATCTTGACCTCTTCCCATAAATCACAAGTATTCTTACTGGCATCTAGAATAGTGAATCCTTTCTAGAAGGTTTTCCATTTACTTGGCCCAGACCCATCAGAGGAATCACTATCTATGGCAGCTATAGCCTTATGAAATGCATTTCTTAAGTAATAAGCCTCGAAAGTTGGAATGTCTCCTCGATCCATGGACTGCAGAATAGGTGTTGTGTTAACAGGCATCAGAACAGTATTAATCTCCGTGTCCATCTCCATCAGAGCTCTGGGGTGACCAGGTGCATTGTCAATGAGCAGTGATACTGTGAAAGGGATCTTTTCTCAGATTATATAATAATAATGGAAAAGTTAGAAACATTGCAAGAATTACCTAAATATGACACACAGACACGAAGTGAGGAAATGCTGTTGGAAAAATGGGGCAGATTGACTTTCTTGATGCTGGGTTGCTACAAACCTTGAATTTGTAAAAAATTTTTACAAATTTATTTGAGACTTGCAATAAAGCAAAGTGCAGTAAAGCGAGGTCTGCCTGTACAGACCCCATACTTAAAAGTCAGGCAGAAAGACTGACTGGAGCTTGCTGAGACACATGACAAACGTAACTTCTATTCCCACAAACGTAGAATTCTAGCAACAGATCTGAAAGTTGTTGAATATAATGCTTTGGTTTACAGATAAGGAATCTGAGGCCGTTCTGTTTGATTGTAAAGCAGTTCTAATTTTTCAGGCTTGTTAAAGATCAATTCCTTATTTTTGTCCCTTGAAACTTCTGCTCCTCCTTCCTATTTCTTGAAACTTCCTTAAAACCCATTGGTTTTAGTTCAGTCTTCCAAAGAAGAAGTCTCCACTCCTCCTATAGGACAGCTTTTCAAAGATTTGAAAACAGCCCTCGGTCTTCTCTTAATTTTTCCCCCTAAGCTAAAATATTAAGTACATTAGCCAGTCCTCATGACGTAGGTTCCAGACTATCCAGCTATCTCTGTTGCCTTTTTGGACAACTCGATTTTGTTATTGTTCACTTGAAAATTAGAGCTCTCCAGGTTTCAGTGTAGCTGTTAAAGTCTTGCCCCCACCATACTCATTTTTCTTCTCTGCTGTCTGAATAATCATTCTGAAATACAGATAAGGTGTTGTTCCTGGTGTGAAACCCTCAATGACTTAGCATTGTCCAGAGGATCTCAGCAAAGCCACTCAGTGTGTTCTGCAAGGTCCTGTCCAACACATGGTTCCTGCCTCTCCAGCCGTGCTCCTACTCCCACCTGGTCCTGCAACCAGACCAAGGACGATGCGATTCCTCCATCTGTCATCTGCTTTATACCTTTAGGCCTGTGCTGCTCCCTCTGCCTGGACTGTCCTTTCCCTAGTTCTCAACTGGCTACTATTCCAGATGAATTCCCCTGTGGCCTGAATTAGTTGCATCTGTTCTTTACTTACAGGGCACCTCTGCACACCTCTACCCAGGGAGCAAGTCCTGCAACCTGTTTGTTTTGCTGTTTCCCCAACAGTTTGTAAAAACCATGACTTGTCTTCATACCCTAGTGCCTAATCTAGTGATGGCACATAGAACATGCTCAGTAGCATCTGCTGAGTGAGTAAGTGAGTGAATTCCATCTTCTGGTCCAGCGTGCCCAAAGTTGTCACTCTTAGAAAATGATCTAACATCTTACCTCACAAAGGAAAGAGTTCATCAGGTGTGAAATCCAGCCATCTTCCCTTTTACCTTCAAATGTATTCACATCTTTATCCACCTTTCCTGTTCCTTTTCCTGTCTTAAAGAAAAAGGGTCCCATATTTCTTCCCAAGTCTATCTGCTGCCTCTCAAAGTTATAATTTATTTCCTCATATTTTCAATCTCTCCTCCACTGGCTGTGGCATGTCCTTTGTCTGCAGCGTACTCATCTCTTCCACCAAAACACAACAAAAACAAACTTTCATTTTGCCCTATCGTTATAAAACTACTACCTTAGCTTTCTTTTTCTCAGCCAAACTTCTTGGAAGAGTGGATATACTCACTGCCTTTGCCGTTCACTCCTCACCCTCTCTCAGCTGTGTTCTGCTCCCACCATGGGGCTGTGACACAGTTTCTCTCTCAGTAGCCAAGTACAATGACTCCTTTTCAAGCCTCCTGGTAGCAGACGTGTCTGAGGCACTCCATACTGCTCACTATGCTCACTTTTTAGAACTGTTCCCACCCCACCCCTTGACTTCCATGTATATTTTCCTGGATTTTCCTATTGCTTAAATGATGGCCCTATCTTTAGTGCTTCTCCTGTCCCTTAGAAGTTGCTTTTCCAAGTTTACATCACTAATCCTCTTAACTTCTCTGGGTGCTATTAACAAGCCATCTCATTTAGTCATGGCTTCAACTGCCATCCCTAAAGTCATCAGCCTCAGTTGTCCCTGAGTTGCAGGTTATATTTACACCACCCACAAGAAGTGTCCACTTTGGTATGCTGGAGGAATTTAAAAACAGACAGAAATGAAAATGTGATCTTATTTTTCCATTTTAATACACTTACAGCTTCTATTGTATTATCTACTTAATGGCAGAGTGCATGTATTATTTATATTTATTGTCTGTAGAAACTTAATGATCTGTACCACATGGATGATACAATTTTCACAATTTCCTCTATATTTACCTTAAAAATTGCACGGACTATTGGGTTGGGATAGAGAAGTTTCCAGAATATTTAGAAGCCTGATAGTACTGGAGAAGGCCAGAATCTCTCATTTTTCTTCAGCTTCTCTTATGCATGCTACAAAAGGACCTGGTTAGGCAAGAGTTAATTGGGAATTGATTGTTCTTCTTATCTCTGAAATCAATCATGAAATAAGAGGATAAATGCTCAGCTTTTTGTATTTCAGGGCTCTGGCTCATACCAAGTTTCCAAAAGGCAACAGATGGATCAATTGCCTAAAATGAAGGAGAATCTAGTGAAAACATAAGCCTAACTGTGTCTTTCCTTTCTAGTTAATTATATTTGCCTGTGAATGGTACTGACAAAACAGGTGTCCCTTATATTTTGGAAGTTGAACTTCTAGATTTCATAGCAACAATATAAAATAGCAGATGGTAAGAGAACTTAAGGAAGCTTGTACTCTCCATTCACTATTTATATACATATCTGTGTTAACTTTTACTGCACAGTCACCTTAAATACTTCTTTTTAATTATATATTTATCTTATAGTTCAACTTTCTCTTAAAAAGATATCACCTGCCTTATTAAAATTTGTTTAAATAGTGAAGAGAGAAATATTTTGAAAATAAAAATAAAACTCCTTCATTCTAATTACATATTAACATACTTACACATAAATATTACTAGACTGTAGGTCTCTGAGGGCAGCTTGGTTTTCTCTTGAATACCGTTGTAAGTTGGGTGTCTCAGAGAGGAGACTCTAAAATGTGCAGAGTTTCCCTAATGTTCAGAGTAAGTCAGAACATTAGAAAAATGCCCAACTTAACTGTGAAATTTTATTTTAAGTATCTATCATAGTGGGATGGTGCCTGACTGAGCCATTACATTCCTACTATGTGGAAACATGGCCACAAATGAAGAAGAGGGCTATCCTGCTATTGAAAGATATATTCTAGCAAATTATGTTTATATATATATTGATTTAAAAAAAGGCTCTTTAAGATACATAGGAGAAATAGTTTCTTTTGGATGAGGTTTGGAACTTGCCAGTAGCTTCTAGACAAGTCAATAGGTAACGTTGTTAACTATAACCTATGGCATATCTTGACCCTGGGAAATCATATTCCTGCAAGCAAAGGGCTCAAAAGCTGATACCCCAGGCAATGGTTCCTAGAAGTAGAAAACTAGAAAATTTATTTTTTTCTTTAGTGTGCAGCCTCATTTTTTCTCTGCCTATGAAGAATTTTGGAATAATTAAAGGCCATACAGGAAGGAAATAATAAGGCAGTTCTTAGCACCCTGGAATCAAAGGACCTGAGGGAAATTGACTCAAGGGTTTATTAAAAGATGGATTGTTAGGGGAAAATCCTTTTGATATGAAAAGCAGCTAGAGGAGAGAAAACATAACCAAAATATCCAACAGTAAGGGAATAATTCAATAAACTGTGATAATATCATGAAATTACTAAAGATTATATTGTAGAAAAATATATAACTAAAATAGGAAAATGTTTCCCTAACATAGTAAATAAAAATTATAAAGCAAAATAATATCATGGGATTATGGATGATTTATATTTATACTTTTTAGTATTTTCTTTGAGACTATGTATACTTTATAATCATTTTAATAACTTTATATTAAAAGAGAAAAGTCAAAATAAAATACATCTATAAAGACTAAGGAAACCCTCAAGTCAAAATAACACTAAATATTTGTGTAACTAATACAGTACAGTATTTTTATAGATGGTAAGAATAAAGGTGGTGAAAGAATCTACACTGGCTTTTGAGCAAATAAACGTGAATCAGTTTTTGCCTCTACCACTTATTACTTAATATGACTTTATATAAGTAACTTTTTTCAGACTCACCTGTAAAATGGGGGTAGTGAAATCCATATTGAATGGTTAGTATGAGAATTAGAGACTACTGAAAAAAATCTCCTGTTGAATAAACATTAGCTGTTCTTCTTCAACGTACAGTACTTTTTTGAAAATAAAAAATCAGAAAAATAACGAAGAATTGATTTGTGGGAAGAGAATAAGACATATGACAGTAATCTGAAATGGCAAGTGGCAAGTCTACAGCACTGTTGTGCTAACATAATCTTGGCAACGGTCTTGCCTACTACCGTTTATTTAATAACACAATACTCAGGAGTGTAAAATGGTTTTCAAACTTTGTTGACCATGACTGATAGCCTATTGTGCCCAGTTATATCCACATACATATTAAAATATAACTGAAACAATTATGAAATAGTACTTACCCTTACTCTGTGTGATGCATGCTAATGTTTTTTATTCTATTCTGTGTTTTTAATTCAATGTTATTAACTCACTAAACCCATCCACTAGTAAGTTGCATTCTGCAGCTTGAAAAACACTGCTCCAAAAGATAAACATATTTTTAGGGTGATATAATTTATTTTGATGTTTGGTGTCATCATGTTAGTTGGACCTTCTAGAAATAATTCACATTTAGGAAAGGAAATTACTTAAAATATCCTTAATTTAAAAGCATTTAGTAGAGTAAACAATAAATATCTATAATGGTCTATTAAATGTGATATAATTGAATTCTTATGGTTAGTTCCATATTATACCAGAAGGTGAAATTATGCTAAAATGTTGTTATTTAAGTTTAAAAAAAACCAGGAAATAGTTTATTCTCAAAATACAACATTTAAAAATATTTTAATGAGATATAATTCACATGTAAAAAATTCAGCCTTTTGAAGTATGCAATTCATTGATTTTTAGTATATTTACAAGTTTGTGCAACCATTACTACTACATAATTCCAAAACATTTTCATCACACCAAAAAGAAATCTCGTACCCATTAGCAGTCAGCCCCCACACTTCTCTCCCCCCAGCCTCTGGCAATCACTAATCT
This sequence comes from Vicugna pacos, assembly GCF_048564905.1. NCBI lineage: Eukaryota > Metazoa > Chordata > Mammalia > Artiodactyla > Camelidae > Vicugna > Vicugna pacos. The sequence goes on along the minus strand of NC_133000.1, from coordinate 10,183,423 downwards.
ACTTTCTGTCTCTATGGATTTATCTACTCTTGTTATTTCATATAAATAGAAGCAAACAGTTTGTGGCCTTGTGTGTCTGACTTTGTCACTTAGCATAATATTTTCAAGGTTCATCTATGTAGGAACATGTGTTAGTACTTTATTCTTTTTTGTGGCTGAATAATATTTCACTTTTGGATGTAACACATTTCATTTGTCCATTAATCAGTTGATGGACATTTGGGTTGCTTGCGCCTTTTGACTGTTATGAATAATGCTGCTATGAACATTCCTGCACAAGTTTTTATGCATGTATGTTTTCAATTCTGTTGGCTACATGTTTGGGAATGGAATTGCTGGGTCAACTGGTAACTCTGTTTATCTTTTTAAGAACCTACCAAACTTTTTACCTAAGTGGCTGTAACATTTTATATTCCCACTAGCAATTGAAGGTTCCAATTTCTCTACATCCTTGTCAATATGTATTATTGTCCTTTTTAAAAAAATCCATTCTAGTGGATGTGAAATGGTATCTCATTGTAGTTTTGGTTTACATTTCCCTAGGGATTATTGATGTTGAGCATTTTTCATGTATTTGCTGTCCATTTGTATGTCATGTTTGGAGAAGTGTCTATTCAAGTCCTTTGCCCACTTTTTAATTAGGTTATTTGTCTCATTTCTTTGTGTTGTAAGAGTTCTTTTTGTATTCTGGTTACTAGATTTTATCAGATGTATGATTTGCAAACATTTTCTTCCATTTCTTCTTTGTTGATGATATTCTTTGAAGATTAAAATTTTTGATTGTCATGAGGTCCAACTGATCTTGGCTTCCTAGGATTTTTTTTCTTGGTTGCGTGTGCTTTAGGTATCATATCTAAGAAATCATTGCCTAATCCAAGAACATGAAGATTTATATATGTTTCTTTTTAAGAGTCTTAGAATTTTAAATCCTTTTTGATCCATTTTGAGTTAATTTTTGTGTATAGTGTGAGATAACGGTCCAGTTTCAGTCTTTTGCATGTATCTGTTCAGTTGTCCTAGCACCATTTGCTGAAAAGACTATTCTTCCTCAATGGAATTGCCTTGGCACCCTTTGAAAAATCAACTATAAACATATGAGTCTATTTCTAGACTCTCAGTTTTATTCAATTGATCCGTAAGTCTATCTTTATGCCAGTACCACACTGTCTTGATGACTATAGTTTTTCAGACAATTTTGAAATGAGGAAGTATGAGTCCTTTAACTTGATTCTTCTTTTTCAAGATTATTTTGGTTGTCTGGTGTCCTTTTATTTTCCATGTGAATTTTAGGATTCGTTTGTCAGTTTCTTCAAAGGAATACCACAGAGCTGAGGAAAGCAGGGTAGGGCAAATTAAAATGCCACAAAGCTGCGTTCTTGTTGAGTTTCAGGGGTGTGTGTGTGTGTGTTAAATTCTCCAGGTTCAGGGGTGTGTGTGTGGGGGGGGTGTGTGTGTGTAATTCTCCAGGATTGCTGCAAGCCTTTGGTTAATTTCTAGAGTTCTGAAAAAGTTACTTCTGACCATTTTTGCCAATCTTCTCCTTGCTTCTACTGAGGGAATAATTTTTGCAGGTCCCTATTCTATCATTTTTGCTGACATCACTCCCTGAGTGAAATGTTTTTTAAAGCACCTTTCAGGGAATTGGAGCTGGCTCTTACCATATCAAGTGAGCACATGGGGCAGTTGGCTTTGTAAAGATACATAAGTCAATAAGAGAAAGGTGATCCCATGGAAATCCAAGAACAGGAATTCCAATGTAAATGGGCCCACAGATACCAGAATTAGGATTCAGGGAAGCTTGACCACCTCCGCAGATGTTCACGGATCATCACTTTAGTGGTTTGCCATATTGAAAAATAATTAAAAGCACAGACTTTGAACTCAGACTTCCTGGATTCAAATCCCAGATTCACTTGCTAACTATATAACCTGTTTCTTTCTTCTGTCTAAACAGGGCTAATAATAGAGATTTTGTGAAGTTGGTATGAGTAAATACATAAATAAATAAAATTTAGAATAGTCCCTGACACAGATTATGATCTATAAAAATGTTGCTATTATTATTTGTAGTATAATAGACCACTAGTTTATTCTCTACTTCATTTTTCTTCTCCTTGCCAACTGCCATCTTCATTTTCTATATATCTTTTATATCACAGACATTGGTATATCATAGTTTCAATTTTATTGTAATTTAGATAACATAGACTTACTCGTCAATCCTTATTTCCATCTCGTCCCTGCTCTACTTCATGGCCTCTCTCTATGTATTTTCTTAGCTTTAATCCACATTTCTAGAGGCTAGTATCAGAATGGTCCATCTTATTCCTGTTTGGACAAAGCTTTCCACATTAGGCCACCCCATGGGCTTCTGCCAGGCCTTTAAATTTTCTTGCACTGGTTGCCTCTCGAGCTTGACGAGATGATACGGTGTAACACGTGGCTGTTTAGGATTATATGGGAGGAAGAAAATCTGCACAGGGAGATTTCCTTGTGAAGGACTGTGCTCTGGGGAAACTAGGTGAAATGCACAGCCCTCCCCACTTAACATATTATGTTTTTCTTGTACCCAGTGGTGACTGAAAAGTCATGATTAACGCTTACTCTATTTCAGGAGAAGGTGTAATTCAGTTACTCAGAAGACAGCGAATGCCATGAGAGGACCAGTAAAAAAGACTGCAAGATCAAACCATCTTCCAAAACTCAATCTGTGATTCCAGACTGAGTGGTTTACTATCTCCCCATTTTTCATATGTAATATTCGACTTGTGAAGCTACTTATTCCCCACACTTTTCAGGGAATGAAATAGATAAGAAAGAGCTATCACACTTCTCTTTAGCTCTTCTTCCAGAAGTTTGTTCCTTTGTCTGTATAAAAGTAATTTTCTCAAGTGACCTAAACTAATAGCTAATGATTTTAAAAATATCCTAGAAAGCCTTAAGGTTGGCATCATTCCACTTGCCTTTACTAATATACCCATGATCTAATCTGATAGTAAGATTGCTGCTTTATTTGGATTCTAGTCGACTATTAGTTAAAAATGTGAGTTCATCAAGACCTTTTGCTATTTTAGGCTATGTCGTGTTCAGCTTTTTAAAACTCAAATTTTAAACAAAGATGCAGATTAGATGAATCTAAACTTTAATTTGAACTATCATGGTGTTGTGGAAACAGCTTTCAATCAGGAATCAGCTCGGTTACAGTTTCCACCCTGCTGTGAACTTAGGAGATTTGGGGCAAGTTCCTTCACCTCATCTTCATTTCCCACATCTGCAAAATGACTGAGGTAAACTAAACAATTTCTAAGGTTTCTTGCCATTCTAGAAGACCAGTACTTGTTCAGCTACAAGGTCCTGCCACTTAGCACATGGTAATTTAAGTTGTTTTATGATGTTTATTAATTTATAGTGATGGCATAGTTCTTTGGACCAAACTGCCAGGTATTCACATCACTCAAGTCTAGAGTGGAAATAGATTAGGGTACGAGAAGTTTTAAGAAATTAAACATTTTTTTAAATTCTGCTCTTCATATTTAGATTGTTTTGTAACAGTCGCCTAGGTCTGGAACATACATCTGTTTATTTCCCTGACTTAATAAGTGAAATTATTGGACTTCAACTTTCCGGAAATCACTCAGAGGTAAGTAGTTTCCAGCTGATTGTGTTTTCCCCTTCTATCTGGCACTAAAACCTAAATTCTATTCAGTATAACCAGTAATGAATGCCAAATGCATTTCTACAACTACTTACAGATATTTACTTTCTTTCTTTAAGAAAGAATGCATATTCTTTAACATAAAAGACAATTCTTTTATGTAACTTTGAAAGTAGTGCAGAGAACAAGGACCTACTGTATAGCACAGGGAACTATATTAAATATCTTATATTTATAATGGAAAAGAATCTGAAGAGGAATATATGTATTTGTATATATGTGTGTGTGTATGTGTGTGTATATATAAAACTGAATCACTTTGCTGTATATCTGAAACGCATGCAACATTGTAAATTAAGTAGACTTCAGTAACGCAAAACAAAACAAAAACAACAAAAAAAGTGATGCACAGAAATATAAAGTAACTTCCTGTAAATTATTCCAAATGGAAATGAATTATTTTCCTGTTTTTAAGCTAACTACAGATAATCAGGTACCATGACCCATATTATTAAATCTTAGATTTCTTATGTCTTACACAATCTTTCTTAGCATTAGCAGCAAATTGATCATTTAAATATTAGTGATATTTATAATAATCACAGAATCACCACTAAAAAATAGACACATTTGTTTCTATCACACAGGGCTAAGCCATTGTGGGGATTGGATTGAGAACATTTAAACTGATCTCAGTCACTAGAATGGTGAATTAGTTGAACATCTTATTATGAGGACTCTGTCACATTGAAATGTTAGTTCTGCAGGAGCTACTTTGGGATACTTTCCAATGTCAGAAAATGTCTGTCTTAAACAGACTGATGGAGGCTGGTGAGGGAATATAAAGAACTGAAATGGAGGACTCTCTAAGATCTGTGCTCTAATACCAGTTTTGCCACTTCTAAGCTTCTGACTCTGAGTAAATCACTTTCCACTGCATCGCTTTCATTTATAGAGCTGGGAATAAACTGCAGTGCAGATCAAAGGTATTTACTACATATTTATTTGTTTACTTCTTTATAGCCTCTTTCCCTCTAAAAAAGATTGTGCCACTTTTTACTAAATATAGCGATATAAAAACAACACCCATAAGACGAAAGATAGAAGTAAAAGTTAAAGTTTTGCAAGATTCCCAACTGAAAAAAAAACTGTCTTTAAGCTTTATAGTAATCAGCACAAGAAAGAATGAGTTATTCAGCTCTAATTTTTTTTGTAGAAGGAATATATAAGTAGACAAAAATTTTACCTAATTCTAAGCTCTGAAGGATAATTTATCATGTAAAGTTTTATAAGAAAATATAATTACTTATTGAAATAACCAGTGCAAAATTGATAATTTGGGGTCTTTGTTTAATACTGAAATATGTATTAATATTAGTATTTATTTTTTGAAGAGTTCAGAATTCATAAAGCAAAACATTAGTAAACAATATTTAATATATTTCAAACATGTTAATGTCTAAATGTATTACAAAATGTCAAAAATACCATTTATAAAAACGAATGTTGCTATAATAAAAAAGACAGATAATAATGAGTAATAATGAGGATGTGGAGAAATCAGAACTCTCATATGCTGCTGGTGGGGATGTAAAACAGCACCTCCACTTTGAAATAAGTCTGCCTGTTCCTCAGAAGGTTAAATATAGACTTACCATATGACCCAGCAATTCTACCCCTCTGTATGCACCCCAGAGAAATGAAAACCTATGTCCACATAAAAATGTGTACACAAATGTTTATAGCACCATTATTTATAATAGTTAAAAAGTGGAAACAACCCATATGTCCATCAGCTGATGAAGGGATAAATAAAATGTGGTATATCCACACAATGGAACATTATTCAGCAATAAAAAGGAGTAAGTACTGACATATGCTACAACACGGATGGACTTTGAAAACATCCTGAGTGAAAGAAGTCAGTCACAAGAGATCACATTTTGTATGATTCCATTTATATGAAATGTCCAGAATAGGCAAATCCTTTTAGACAGAAAGTAGATTAGTAGTAGTTGCTAAAATCTGGCAGGGCCAAGGAAAGGGTAGGTGATGGAGAATGGCTCCTAATGTGTGCAAGGGTTTCTTTTTGGGGTGCTGAAATGTTCTAAAGTTAATCATGGTGTTGGCTATACAACACCATGAATAAACTAAAAAGCATTGGATTGTACACTTTACATGGGTTAATTGCCCATTATATGATTTATATCTCAATAAATCTCTTATTAAAAACAAATGTTAAACATATCTTAACCTCTTAATATAAATTAGCAGGTAAATTTTAATGAAATCTTATTTGATCTTTCTCAGAAAATGTGATCTTACATCAAAATGCATTGTCATTAGTGCCATTGTTGAGTCAAGAGCATTTTTTAAACATAATTTTCCAAATAAGAATCTCTTTCAGATACTACACTAATCAGAAGAACAATGCGGGCTATATGCCACTTCCCAGTGATTCCTTGACTTCTTTTGAATAATCACATCTCTTGCGTGATAACCTTGCAGAGATATTTATAAAACACCTTTTGATTTTTGACTAGGACTAGATTTTATTTTATAGACAGCTATATAGTTTTGTTTCAAGGTTCTTTTCTAGTTTTCATCATTTTCATTATTTTTATCATGTATATCTGGAGATTCCAAAGCAGAGTTATTTCTATTCAATTTTAGTATGTGATAATCACATTCTACTGGACAAGAAATTTTTTATTTTAGACTAAGAATTATTTCTTGCAACAGAAGCTTATCCATAACACTATGTGGTTTCTTTTTGCAATGTGCACAAGTGAGGGCCTGTCTAGACCACATATTATATGTATTTTTTAAAATAAATTGAGAAATTAAGTTATAGATATTTATTTCAAGATGTAAATAATTTAGATTTTTTTATTTTTTTAATACCAGAATAACAATTATGACAACAATGATTTGGACATTTAAAGAGAAGCGAGCATACTAGAATACTAAACGTCGTAAGTTATCTAGAAAAAATATATTGACTTACCAGTGTGTAAATAGTTAAGTCTTAAAAGCAGATCACAGCTCTAGAGTGATCTGTCTAGATAGTGCTAAAGGAATTGGAAAAAAAAAAGAGATCAATGAAATAAACACACTAGGATTTATGAGTTTTCAAGGAAAATATTTTTCCTTTACCTCCATCATCTCCTTTTTCTTGTCATTACTATAACTTTCTTAAGGCCTTTATCATAGCCAGAAAGCTAGACAAAGGAGAAAAAGGTGGTAAAAATGTCATACTGGGATGTTGAGAATCAGTTAATAATACTTCCTGGTAATGGGCAAGGATAGCCCTTCAATCTCTGTGACTAAAATTGACCTCTTGATCAACTGAACTATGATTAACTTCCTTGCTTACGCTACTTTTGTGGTTTTAATCACCTAAGTGACAGGCTTGTTTTATGTTTTGCATGCCTTTTTTTGTTATAAAGCGTTAGCTTCTCGGGAGTGGGTAGGGCCACATCTTATTCATCTTTGTGTCTCCAGGACTTAGCCCAGGGATGTGCATATTTTGGACACTCACTCAGTCAATATTTGGAATGAAAAGGTGGACCTAAACCCAAGATAAGGGTTCTCCAAGGTCACTTTAGGATCTTGAGAATTAGAGACTTGCAGTGTAAGAAATGTAAGAATAGAGTGGCAAAGTATGAACTAACAACCCAAGGATCAAGGCCTTAAGAACAGGAACAATCCTGGGAGTGACATTTAGAATGATAACCTGGCAAGAGCACGAGTGAAATGAGAAATATGGGGACATTGCACTAAAATAATTTTTAAATTAAACATAGCCCTAGTTTGTATGATGTGATAGAAAGAGTAGTAAAGAAGTGAAAAGAAAACTATGAATGCAGGGATACCTATTTTTGAAGAGAAATCTTCCCTTTTCCCTTGAGGGGCGGCAACAAAAAATTAACCAGATGAGAATCTTCCATTTGGTAACTATGCTGGACCTATTGTGATGCTCTTAAGCACATTAATGCTTAAAAGATGTATAAATGTTGGATATTATCATTTTTCATTTACCCCATTGTGAGGGTCTAGTCACCTGAGAACTTAGAGGGGACAGTAGTCCACAGAAGACCTGCCCTCATTTCAGACACCAACGGCAAGTTCAGGGGGTTACAATAACCGCCCAGGGGTTCAGTTGTTTCCTACAAGTGCTCAAAACTCCGTGAAAGCTGGTACACTCATGGTTACAGTGTATTGTAGAGAAAGGATGTAGAGACAAATCAGCCTAGAGAAGACACACACTGGGCAGAGTCCAGGAGGCGTCCAAACATAGATCTTCCAGTTGTCCCCTTCTCATTGAGTCTTAGCCAGCGATAGCCCTCCCCAGCCGTGATGTGGGACGACACACATGGAGTACTGTCAACTAGGAAAACGCACCTAATCCTAGGTGTTCAGAGTGTTTATTGGAGCTCAATCACATACTCCCTCCAAGGTTGATGCCTAGTCTCCAGCACTTTCAGAGGTAGAGTTAGAACCCCTTGGCCCAAAATCCCCATCATAAATCACATTGTTAGACTATCTGGTCTAAAACCAGCCAAAACCACTAGGAAACAAAGATACTCCTATTGGGCAAAATGGTCTAAGGACCTGGAAATCATCTCCCAGCAACTTCCTTTAGTCCTTTGTGTAGCTCCAAGTTTTCACCTGGCATTATTTTCTTCCCACTTGAAGAATTTCCTTTAAAATTGAAGTTCAGGTCTCTTGGCAACATATTTCCTCTACCTTTGTTTATCTGAAAAAGTATTTATCTCACCATTTTTGAAAGATAGTTTCACTGGTGTGTATGTATACAGTTTAATGGTCAACTCTACAGGGGAAGAAGAGTGGGCCCCAAATGATGATTCCAGGGCCTGGAGGAGAGGAAAAGGAGCAGTCCTTCTGGAATAGAAGGCAACATGCTAGGTTGACAGCTTTGGTTTTTTTAGCACATTAGAGATTCTATTCCATTGTCTCATGGCATCCACAGTTTCTGATGAGAAGTGTGTGATTTTCTTTGTTTCTTTGTACATAATGTGGCTTTCGTAACTGGCTAATCTTAAGATTTCCTATCACTGGTTTTCAGGAATTGTTTTTGAGCCTTAGTGTGATTTTGTGTTTATCCTGCAGAAGATTCATGTAGCTTCTTGGATGTATGGATTTTGAGTTTTCATCAAGTTTGGAAAATTTTTGGTCATTTTTTCAAGTTCTTTTTCTACCCTTTCTTCTTCGAAGACTTAGTTACAACCTGAGCCAGACCACTTGATATTATCCCATTTGGTTCTTTATTTTTTACATCTGTTTCTCTCACTGCATTTGTATTTTCCTTTAAATAATTGAATATAGTTATAATAGCTGTTTTAACATGCTTATTTGCTAATTCCTTCATCTTTATCTCTGCCATTTCTAGGTCTGTTTCTAGTAATTGATCTTTCTCTTGGTTTGGGGTCTCATTTTCTGCTTCTTGCCCTATCTATTAATTTGTTATTGGATGCTAGACATTGGTGATTTTATGTTGTTGGTTATAGATTTTCATTAGGCTTTGTTCTTATAAAGGCAGTTAAATTACTTGGAGGTCAATCTTTTCAGGCCTTTGTTAGGGTGGGTGTAGAATAATCTTTACCCTTGAGAGAGTTTAGCCCCATTAATAAGGCATAGCTATCGTGATCTCTATTAAATGTGGTGAGTGATCAGTTTGTTGACACTCCACCCTGGCTGATTGGAGCTCAGATGCCTCTTAGCCCTGTGTGAGCATTCTGCACACTGTGTAGCCGTTCACTCTAAGCTTATGCGTCTTCGTGTTAGCAAGGACTTGGAGGCCCTGTATCGATTTCTGGAGTTCTCTTTTTGCTTAACTCTTTTCTCTTCTGTAATCTGCTCTATAACTTCAGTTACTTTAATCTCCATGAAATCCAGTCTCTATCTTCTCAACTACGTAAAAGTACCATCTCCCTCTCCACTCTGAGGTCTGGAAGGTACCTCAAGGCAGAAATCTAGAGTGATAGTAGGGCTCAATTTATTTCTCTTAGGGATCACAGTCTTATGGTGCATGTTTCTCAATGTCTGCAGACAAATGTTTCATATATTTTTGTCCAGTTTTCTATTTCAAGCAAGAGGGTAAATCTTGCCTCTGATACTCCATGAAGGCCAGAAAAAAAGGGTGCACCCATTTAAACTTAAAGCATCAAAACAGCAAATAAAATGTTTAAAAATCCAACATAAAAATTCATTTTACTTTGAGCCTATATTTTCTTTATGTTAGGACCTAAATACATTTTTCTCAACTTAATCACTAAAATTTGCACTAGACAAAATGAATGAATAGGCTTTGTCTGTCTTCCTTGTGGGGAGATGAGTGTATTTTGGAAAGAAAGGAGCAAAGGATATTTGGTGAGCAAATTGATGGACTGTGGCAAAGACTGCTATGTGCCTATCAAACTCCTTTTCTATGAAGTGCAAAACCAGGCTACATTTTCCATGTGTGAAACACTTTGTTTAACCATGAATGGTGCACATACTACCTTGTTTAGTGGTATATATGTGGGACACCCCGTTTAGTACGTATGGTGTGTATGCTACTGTGTTTAGTGATATAGTTGTGAAACACTGTGTGCGGCTGGGTGTGGTCCTGTGACTGACTTCAGGCCAGTATAATATAGGCATACATGATGTATGTCATTTCTGTGACTGGCCCTTGAAAATCTCCCAGGTGATCCTTCTTGGTTGTCCTCTTTTTCAGTCTTGGTTGATGGGTATGTTGAGGGTCTAGAAGTAAATGCCAAGGCCCCAGGGGAGGGTAGGAGCCACAAGATGAAAGAAACTTAAGTATATGAATCATTGCATATAGCACTTCTATTTCTCTTACCTTACAAACCTTCATTTGATTGTGGTGTGTGTGAAAAATAAATCCTTTTTGTGAGTGTGTCTTTTACTGAGATTTGGGTTTTACTTGTTGAAGCAGTCTATGCTCACTAATATATCAAACAGTATTTTTAGTAAGGCTTACAAGTCTTTGGATATTGTTTTCAGTAGATAATGATATCTTTATTTGAAACTACATAGACACGAATTCAGCTGTTCATTGATAGTGGTGGCCCCTGGCTTTCCTGCATCAGTGAGTTAGATTCTAGAATTTCAATTGATATTTTTAAAGTGATTCTAACTCAGTGTATTTTCCAGTCTGCTGAACATAGCCAGAATAATTCTTTTTTTTTTAAACCAAACAGAATCTCTTGCTTTTTCATCAGTGTGTTTCTAGGATACTGCTCTTTTAAGCCTTGTACAAAAGCTGTACAGTCTGAGCCAAATACAGGCTGGGGCCAAACAACCGTGAAATGTACCAAGTCATGTCTGAGAGGGGAGGATACCCATAATCCCTTTCACTCAGAAAAGGAAGAATGCACAGCATCATTGGCCCTTAGCATTTATGGAATCCCATTGGGCAGACATGGTGAAATCCTCTTCCTTGGGAATGGGTTAGGTTCCTTGATCAGGCTCTGATTCTGCTTCCTGGTGGGAATGTTCTTGTCCATTTTTTTGAGTGGGAGTTTCTTTCATTTCAACCTCTTGCTCATATTTAAAGTGCACATTGGAGGTTAGGCCCTGCTTTGCGGATGCACAGCTTTTAGAGCTCGGTTTCTGTTTGAACAAACTTGGGTTCCCATGGGTGGTGGCTTCATTCAAATAGCCAAAAGCTTTATAGTCCAAGTTTATGGTTTCTTGGATAATATAACTCCATATATAATAATCATTTTAGAGCGTGATTTGTTTCTTTGGCCTATATCTCTCTCTACCTACAGGCAGCTGCCTTGCAGCTATTTACAATGAAGTTAACACTCATAATCTGAATTTTGCCACGAGGCTGCCTTAGTGGCCTCTTGTTGCTCAGAACCCTTCTTGGTCTTATCTCCTCCTTTGGGGGTCTAGAAGCAGTTGGCCTTTCCAACACTTTCATGCCCCTTGATGCCCCAGATTTCTAGATTCTCTCTTAGATTCTCTCTATTCCCTTTTCCTTGCAAACTGACTGATTATATCCCAAGCTCATTTTTTTTTCCTGCTGCTTTGTCAAAGGCAGCCATTAACATCAAGCACACATTATTATTATTGTTAGTTTTTTTTTCCCAACATCTTTTCTTTGACTCCCAGCTTTGGTAAGCACTTGGTCTGCTGTGGCATTAATAGGGATCTCCTGGCTTCCACCTTCATGTCACTATTAGCATCAGAGTTGCTAGTCTAGACATTTAGAGCAATGCAAACCTCATTTACCATACAGGGGGAAGAGCTCAAAGCTGCCCCAGTTCACACCCACCCCAATGCCTGGGCAGGACTTCACCTCTGCTCATATTGTTGAGCAAACTGCTTCACAGACATTTAGCTAGACACACTCAGTTCCTGATTAATTGGAAAAGCAATAAAGAGCCCAAATTCCTATTTACTAAAATGTCTACATTTATTTCCAAAGATAATGCAGAATGATCCCATCAGAAATTTATCTGCACTTTTCCTCCCATGAAAATCATAGACAATCAATGTACTATTTTTGCATGCTATCATGATCTAAATCAGAACACACCACCACCTGCTCAGGAAAAAGGAGGCTTGCCCAGAGATCAGAGATGGTGGTTCAAGTGGAGCGTTTGTATTATGTTCAAGTAAGATCAAGAGTCTAGGCACATTCAAAGTGACAGACACTGTAAGATACTATCACCCCTCACCTCCACTAACTTTTAGCAATGGAAAAATTCAGAAACAAGAGTAAAGACCCACTAGAGGAAGGATATCCTGCAGGTCTTGGCCTTCAGTTCTCAGTAAAACGTCTAGCAAGGCTGAATAAATCGGGTCACATAGCACCAGACACCTGGAGGCTTTCTTACTTGAGAAAATGAGGACAATATTTGTTGACTCAAGGGCAAAATTCTTCTAAAATTTTTTTATTCTCCTTTTTCAGTTTTATTAGGTAGAATTATTGTAGTTTGACTGCACATACACATTATATTGCATGCAAATACAGTATACTGCCCATTTTTTGTTTACATATATGTACGAATTATTGTTTCTAAGAACAGATTAGATCTTTAGCTTTTTAAACTTACATAATTATTAAAGGAATAAAGCCAACTACAAAATAAGAATCAACAGAATGTGGTAATCCAATCATAAAGGACAGTCAGATGTGCTTACACATATTCAAGAAGTCAAAATAATAGTCATTTTTTTTTTAGATTCTTCATATAAATGTCATATGGCATTTTTCTTTCTCTTTCCAGCCCACTTCACTTAGAAATGCTTCTAAAATTTTAAATTTCTTCGTAGTTTGAAAAGAAAACACCATAATAGTCCTCGTCTTCCCTATCATGTTTGTCTTGGGAAAAGAAAAAAAAAATCCAGTTTGTTTATTCCTAATATTTATGTCCATGAATGACTGAAAAATTGTGCTGAACACTGGAATTTGACACAACATTGTAAAATGATTATACATCAATAAAAAATGTTAAAAATAAATAAATAAAAATAAACCTGAAAGCTTTCCCTTAAGACAGTGAAGTCTTTTGGAGGAGCCCTTGCTCCCAGCGGGGAGTGGCGGTTCCGCCCAAGTCCTGAGCTGTGTGATGTCCCCGAGGTACGGGAACTGGGAACTCTGGGTGGGCAGTGTGCCAATGACGGGGCCTCCCAAGGAGCTGCAGGGCACCTTGTGCAGCCTATCCCCCTCCCCCGGGTCCCCCCTCCCGGAAGTCCTCCCCCTGCCGCGGGTCCTGCAGAGACCCCTCGGGAGCAGCAGCGGGCGGCAGGGTCACTTTAAGGCGGGCCGGGGGCGGGCGCCCCGCAGCTGCGGGCCCGGAGCCATTTGCGCGGCGGACGCGGCGCGCGGGCTGGCGAGCTCCTCCCGCGGGGAACCTGTCCCAGGTCCCACACGTGGGCATCGCGCCATGGCGGCCTCAATTATCGGCGCGGAGCTCGGCCAAATCCCTGGGCAGGTAAGCGGCGGCGGCGACTGCGGCGGAGGGAGCGGAGGCTGCTGCGTTTATAACCGCGCGCAGGCGGGCGCGGGGACCCCGTCGGGCGGCGCAGCCCAGCCAGCCGGGCGCGGACCTGCTCGTCACCGGGACGGCCCTGAGCGCGGCGGCCTGGGGGGCCCTGCGGGGCGCGAGCCTGCCCTGGCGGCCCGCCCTCCTCCTGGGGCCGCACGCCCGGCGCCTGACCGCCTCGAGGTCGGGGACGCGCTCAGGGCCCCCAAGAGCGGAGGCCTGAGGCGGAAGGGGGACCCAACTGTGTCACCGAGTCACCCTCTCGAGCCCTTGACCTTCCACAGCCCAAAACTTCCAGCACAAGACCGTGGGTGGGGCTATCTGGGAGCAGGACGTAGTAGGTTAGATGTTCGGGCTGGTGGCAGTATTAACGTGAACAACAATCTTGGTTTTAGTCTGAATGTGGGAGAGTTGATTTAACACGTTTCAGTGTGAATATAGGAAAGTTTATTCAGCATGGCATATGGGAAAGCTGATCTTAAGCTTTCGTGTCTGCACAGCTTGGCGTGCCTTTTTTCATTTTGCTCACTGGCAAGATGTCCCCAGGTGTCCGTGCGGGGCCCTCCGCGCGCTGACACCCAACTGGCAGACGGGTGTAGACACCACACCATGGCGCCATGGACGGGAAAACGCATCGGCCCTCTTCATGCATCCTCTCCCCCTCCTTAGAAATCAGAAAGCCCCCTGGCCTCTTTTGAAAGCACCTTGTTTATCATCTTGTCAGCAGAAGCACAGGCCCCCTTTTTTGTGACTGAGATAAAAATGAAAGGTGATTAGCAGTCTACTAGGAAAAAAGCATGAACAAACCGCCTTACCCCACCCCAGGAAGCGAGGCAAACTCGTCTTGGCTTTCTTCGTACTGAATACTCCATGTATCTTGATAAATATGAGAGGGAAACCGTTTGGGCCGCGTGAAGTTTTGTTACCCCTTAGAATGTTCTGCATAGTTAAATCTCCTTGCTTGGTAAGAAGCAGCTTTCTGCACGCAATTACTACCACTTTGAAGTGGACCAGGTTTAAGAGATTTTAATTATTTCAAAATAGAGGCACCTATTTAAACTCAAAAGGAAAAAATAGTATTTTATGGTGCAGGATTAGGCCACGCTGCACAAAATGGAGCTCTGAATAAAATACCAGATTATCGAGTAGTACATAAATAATTGTAGCTTCCGGTCCTTCCAAGAGTCTGAAGCCCCAAAGAACCTTTTATTTGCTTTGGAAGCGGAGCTCGCTCAGTTTCTCCAGATAGAGCTGCTTAAATCCCTTGACTCTTGGGGAACCTGGGGGCCACGCACCGCCCGGTGAGGGCCTCAGCCCACGCAGCTGCTGCTGATTGTCAGCGCTGCTCCCGGTGATAAGAGCCACGTAAATAACGACTCACTAAAACGTAGGGGTGATTTGCGTTAAGCACTTCAGCATCTGCTGTTACTAATTAAGGGTTTCGCCTACCACAGACTGCAAATGTAAATCCAGCGTTTTAAAACCTACAGAGAGTGGAGGGCCCTGTGTGCTCCTGTGATCTCAGAAACGGAGGGAATAAAGATGACGATGCCGTCGCATTGTAAAAACTGTCCACACTAAAGCGGTCTGCACCCAGGTGGTGGTGGTGTATGTCCCTGAGTGGTGAAATTACAGATGCTTTGAATTTTCTCTCCAGACTTTTTTTGAATTTTTCGATCTTTCGTAATGAATATGTATTGCTTTTAAAAAAAAAAGTGTAGTAAGCAATTCAAATAGGAAAAAAATTTCGCCGAATGAAGTCTAGTATCGGTTCAAGTCGTGGCCCTCACAGGTGAAGCTCTTAGAGGTACTAAAGGCAGGGTTCCAGAGCCGAATGTACTAGAAAGTTTTATTTATTTTTATTCATTTTCCTTTTATTCTTACCAGTGGGTCCTTCTCATCACCTGTTCTCATATTACACTATCAACAAGATTTTTTTAACTCTATAAATACTCAAATTTAAGTTGATTAGAAGCTGTTTAGTTAATTTGAGTGACTTGGGGCCAGTGGACTAGGGCAGCGTTCTGATTTGTCTGATTGTAAACATTACTCGTGTGCTATGGCACTGATTTTGTCTGGCAGAGAAGGAAGCCTTTGTCAGGAGAGCAAATCAGTTCTTTCTAGAGCAGCTTTATTTCCTGCCCTATGTCCTGTGCCAGGCTCTGCGCAGAAGGGCTGGTTAGTGATGTTGCGCTGCTGCTTTCTTCCTGGATCCCTTTCCGCCTCCTCTCAGTCTCTCCTCACTCCCCGGTACCTGGGTTCTGTCCCTCAAAACTCACTCTTGACTTTTCTCCACAAAACTAGCTGAGAGATTCTGGAGAAACTGGGAACTGGCCTCTGAGGGGAATGTTGCAGCCAGAAGCACGAGGTGCTAGCTAGGGAAGGGTTCAGGTCAGCAGCTGATGCCTCTTATTCAAAACTTACCTTTGCTTCTCAGTAGGCCCTGTTTCCCAAGCTCTGGGGCTCAAGTCATGCAGAGAGCAGTTTGACTGAGGGCTTTTTTTTTTTACTGCCAGACGTGGACACGTTTTCCCTCCAATTCTGCCTCTCCTGTCCCCACTGCTCCATCAGGTTGATTTGATAGGTTCTGTGATCAGGTTCGGTACTACCTGAGAACACTCGGCAGTAACTACCACCTACAGGGCATTGTACAAACATTACTGCTAATGGCAGTCTTGCGATGTAGGTATTATCATCCCCCAGATGAGGATCACATCAACACCTTACTCAGAGTCTCTAGCAAGTGGCTGGACGGGGACTGGGGGCAGATGCTGTCAAACTGTTAAAAAGGGATCAGTAACAGCTTTGGTAGAACTGAGACTCATCCACGATTCTCCCTGTGGGTTCCAAGGACTGAAAGCCATACTTTGTCAGCAGGAAAAAAAAAAAAGACTACTGGAATGCCAGCCCCATGAGGGCAGAGAGCTTGTCTGTTCACTTACAATTTCCAGCACAGCATCCGCCCTGTAGTAGGGGCTCAACAAGTATCTACGGCGAGAGGACATAGATATCAAACAGATTTAAGCGGATGCATAAACGTGGCAGGAGGTTTTAAAGGAAAAAGAAAATAAATCTTTCTAATAGAAATCTTTTACAAGTGATCGTAGCCCAAGACATCCTGGTTTATATGTATTTTTAGTGTAATTATTAATAGCACCCCCTTTCATTCTCAAATGTCTCTGTTTGGAAAGTAAATTAAATGGGCTCCCCATCTGTAGCAGGAAGGACATTGGTTTTGGACATTCATAGGTTGCTTCAGTTAACCAGGTAAACTAAAAAACAAAAATGCAATTACTTATTTTATGACCATTTCTTAATAACTGTTTCAGTGCTCGGCATTTGGTTCACAAGGGGATGTAATGGCATAGAAGAAATCTGTGCTGTGGTGGAGATTCACACTCTTCACTGAAAACCATCACGATGGCTTAGCATCCCACATTGCGCCAAAAGTACCACTAGAAATGAGGAATGTTGATAGAATGAGAAGGAAACACTCTAGACAGTTCCTGATACTCTCTACTGCAGAAATTCCAAATTTCAAAGCTCCTTTGAGAGTGTTACGCTGTCTTCCTAGAACGTAGAAGGAAATGAAGCTAGTGACATGGTTGATAGTAGGCTATGATAGACCATGCTAAGGAGTTTGAATTTTTATTGTTTAAAATAGGGTGGGGCACGTGGGTGGGATTGGCTCATGAAGATGATTGAACACACCTGGCAATGTTCCAGCCAACTCCGTCTCTGCGTCTCTGCGGCAGGAGATACTTAACTATGTGCTGATACCTTCAGCCAGTAAATATCACTGAAAAGAAAGGAGGGGGGTATTCTAAATTAAAAGTCCAAGGAAATATAACAACTAAGTGCGATGCATAGGGATCTTGGTCTGAACGAAACAGCTCTCTTTGAACATTAAAAAAGAAAGAAAGAAACCCACAGGAAAGCTTGAAATTTAGAAAGCAGATGGGATCAAATTGGTACTAAAACAAAAGTAGAAAAACCACAGCTTAAAAGACATGAAGAAGAGAAGACACGCAGAAGTAAAGTAATTCTAGTGATAGTCTAGGCAGAATATTAGCAGAAACAAAGATGAAATGGGCCTGAGGGCACTTCCCTGATAAAGAATTAGCTGTGGGCAGAACACCTGGGCCAGCTGGGGCCCTGGATTTCTTTACCCCCAGACGGTCCCAGCAGACTCCTGCTGCAGCTAGGGCAAAGTGACTCTTAACCCAGGAACCAAACCGGGCATTGCTCTTTCTAAAGAAAATGAACTATCTGTGGGACGTAGGTTCCTGGTGTTGGTGGTTCCCAGACCTCTACAACTGACAAGGATTAAAGGAAAAGCAGCTCTGCCCAGGAGGGAAATAAACCAAAGTGCTTGGTTTTCAGAGGGAAGCCTGCCTTTATTTTGACAAATAGCTGGTCCCAACCTCTCTGCTCTCCAGCCTTTGTTTCCACTGTCCCTCCCACTCACACCAAACCCACAGCCAGTGGTCCCTTTAAAAGAAACAGCTACTGGGGAGACAGACCCGTCCACCTTCAGGGGAAACTGCTTGTACAGGTTGATTCCTATTTGTTTGGATAACCAAGGATCGGCAGACAACTATTCCAGGAACAGATTATTAAGGGGATAGGAAAAACGTTAAAAATTTCTAACGTGTGTCTTCAGAGAAGATATCATATCCTAAAAATAGTGGGTTATGAAGAATTACCAAAAAAGAGGAAATCCGTCAGAATGAAGCACCCATTCATGACGTGTTCTCTACCCAGAGATGAACTGTGTGGTGCTTCTGCTTTTTCTCCTTCTCTTTCAGTCAAAAATAGACCTCTTACTAGTTGGCGATTTCACTGTTCAGCACCTGGCTGACATCGTACGGAAATGCTTTTCAAATACGACAAAAGTCACCATCACCACTAGTGATATGAAGCAGGCGGCAGCACTTCTGGGTGACTGCACGTTCAACATGGCTTTCCTGAAGGCGGCTTCGCTCACAAACGCCGAGGAGCTGGATGCTGTCAAATTGATTAGGTAAGCTCCATAAACCTTCATGCTGTATCTTTAGAATAGTTTTTATTAAAACCCACTTCTAAAAAATCCTTCCATATGATGCTGTATTTACTTTAAACTTTAAGATGAGGGATATTTTCAAGGGCAGAATCTCTATACATGTCTTTATTTTTGTAGGCAGTTTGATATACTATTATAGGAATTATCATTTTAACTTAAAAAGCAATAGGTGTGGGTGAGGATGTAAGAATTAATTGGTCCTAGAAATTTATTTGGTATGTAGTGCTTCCCTTAATTCCATGGGTACTCCTTTTTAGTAACTATGTCATTAAAATGGCATATCTTTTCAGACTTCATTAGTTGTTCTAGCAGATGCTAAAGCAGATGGGTCCTCGTAACTCATGATAGCGGTGGACCGAAGATACTGCTTTCAAGAGATGTCCTAATGTGAAAGAGCCACGAGGCTCTCCAGGTCCGCAGAGTCCAGGTTAAAACCACGTCCGTTATCCTTGTTTCATCCGGCAGTTCCGTAGAAGTTCTGCTTCCGTTTGACCCACTCAGCTCTAGGGATCTGGAGTCTAGTGGTGGAAGTGTTAGGTTCCTCCTTGCCTGACTACATAGGATTTTGAGACATTGAGGATGTTTTTAAGCAGGCTTAGATGGAATGAATTTGCTTCCCTTCTATGAGAAAACTTAATGAAGCAAAATTATAGATAATATTGGACTATCTAAGGACTTCTTATAATTATAGGACAGGTCTTTCTAGACTTAAGGACAAAGTTCAGAGGAATCCTGTGATCCCAGAATAGAAAGGAGCAAGCAAATTATGTTTGGGAAAAGAAAGGTTGGACTGGGACGAGGCCAAAGCCACTATGTTACTTGTTACAGACAGACAGTCAGACACTGCTCCTGGGGTTTCTTAGAACAGTTGGTCTTGTGCGTTTCTTGTAGCTTTCTCCTGGGAATATGAACTCTGGACCAGACAGACAAGCTACCTCAAAGTGGATTTCACTTCCACAGCATTGTTGTGAACTGTCTTCCTTCTGAAGATGTGCCTATTTTATAAACATACCTTTAAAAAAATCTCCTATAGTTAGAGTACCTCTCCTTGGAGACTTACGGTAATCTCTCATTTATATAGTATTTTAAAAATTTCATAACAGATCTCTGAGGGAGGTAGAGCAGGGCTTCATCATCCCTACCTGTCAGGTTAGAAACCTGAAGCTGAAGTGAGTGACTTGCCTGCGACCACGTGGCTTGTTTTCACAAAACTCGGGACTAGAACTCTTTACTCTTCCTTCCATGTTCTTTCTAAAAGTGTGTGATTATTTGGCTTCTGTATTGAAGCCCCTCTTACACCCCTGAGATTCAAGAGATGCCAGACTTGAACTAAACTAAACGTATCGCTGGACAAGCCATTGGGGCTGATCTCCCTTTATTCCAAGAGCAGGATTCTAGCCGTGCCTCTCCAAATGTGGTAAAGGCTTTGTGTTTGCCCCTGACTGAAGCTACATTTTGAACAGGATAAGATTAAAGTTCTGCTGAAGAGCAAGCTTTGTGTCTAGTCACAATTACTAAGAGCTGGAGGTCAGAGGAGAGAACTTCTGTCTGATACTCACCTCTGTGGATCCTCCCCACAGCTGCTTTCTTTGCTCTGAATAGCACGGCTTAAGATGTGTTAGCAGGGGAGAGAAGGTAGCCAAAGGAACTAAATGTACAGACGTGCATCTGGTTCTATTATTTTGTTCTAAGAGCATTTGTTTGAAGGGGAAAAAAAGGATAATTTGTGGAATACACCTGGATTTGGTTTTCTGGTTTTTTTTTTCTGTCTCATTACACTGTTCCCATATCCAGCATAGCTCTGGAAATAGCAGGTATTCAATAGTTTGCTCGAGGTATGGGTGAGCGGCTCTGTGGGCAAGTGGGAGAAATGCCATTCGAGGGCAGACGTGAGTTCTGGCTTTTGTGTTCCTCTCTGAAAAGGGGGCAGAGCTTTCTTTGTGGAGGCTTTGCCTTTCACGATGCTGCACTTAGAGACTGAAAATGCCTCTGAAATTTCCTTTCTTGCCCTCAGAACCATTATGAGTTCATGACTTATGGGTTATTTAAACCTTTGTGGAGCATGTTTACATTTTGAGGTTATAGTTTTTCTTAGGATAATGAATCTTATAAACATACTACTACATTTGTAAGGCAATTGGACATTTATCTTTCCTAGAGCACTCTGTCTTTTGAGATTTGGCTAACATTTAATGACTAAGCCAAGATGAAGAGTCTTGGTTTAGTTTTTTTGTGCAGTATTTTAGGGGTTTTTTTCCCTGCTTAGATCTTTGT
The DNA here is from genome assembly GCF_048564905.1 of Vicugna pacos. Classification (NCBI taxonomy): domain Eukaryota; kingdom Metazoa; phylum Chordata; class Mammalia; order Artiodactyla; family Camelidae; genus Vicugna; species Vicugna pacos. The sequence continues at coordinate 10,162,404 of NC_133000.1, read as the reverse complement.
TGTTGTTTTGTAATACCTCAAAATCTGGATAAGTTCATGAAAGTATGTGAGATTTTACCTTATTCTTCTCCCTCTGGGCACTTTATATGCCCTGCCATGAATGAAGAACTTAATGTAGAGTAAAAATGTCCACATTTATTTCCCATATCAGAGCACATGGTTACTGATCTATGCCTAACTATAAAACAGGGATTTCTATTGAAAATAATAATAGAATAAAGTCTGTTAGCTATCATACTAAGCTTATTTTAGGATAAAATGTATGCAACCTCCTTAAAAAAGATTTTACAATTTATTCTTATAAAAGAACTGTGGTTTCAGCTTAGAGCTAATCATTAATCAGTTTTAATCATTCATATAAATATTGGTACTTTATAGTCTGACATCCTCAAGAATTACAGCACATCTCCATCATAGGTTAACAATCTAGTGCTACTCCCTAACTTGATTTCATTTCGTGAATACATTTTTATTGAGCCAGGTGAACTCAGACACCACCCAGCGGTAAAATATTTTAAGATGATCTTAGGAGTCATATGCTTGGCTCCACAATTCTAGGAGTATTTGACTTGGCTCAGGTCAGTTCTCAAAATTGAGCCACATTCAAAGGGCAGACACTTGATAATTCAGATGCATCCTGACACTTTCTCTTACAAAGGCCGGATGGAACGTTAAAGTGTATTTCAAACTCATTAACAGTGAGTGGATCCTGTTTGGCACTGGGATTTAAAAAAAAAAAAAGTCTCTGCAGCTCTTCAAACTCTGCTTCTCGTGAGCTCGGAGCAGTTCGGCAGTAGGAAAGGAACACAGAATTGTTTTAATCTGCTCAGTCTGCAAGTTTGAATCTGATCTCATTTTTCCCCATGTAGGTTCAATTGTCTGATCAGTTCACTCACTACTTAACTAAGAAAACCCAGTCTTGTGAGCCACAGAGATCTAACAAGTTGTCCTATTGTGTCTCTAATTCCAGAGCATCCTTGATTTGGCAGTGCAGCTCAGTAACTCTGATTAGCCACATTCTGCATGGCCCAAGTACTTGACAGTAAACCCTGTACCAATAAAACACCTAAGTAGTTCTACTAAAAAAAAATTCTTCTGTAAATAGGAACTGGGGAAAATTCTAGATGGTTATTGTTTCTAGCATCACTTCATGTGGCGAACCTGACTTAGGGTCACAGCACAAACTCTTCTGACAAAAATCATAGTGGAGGCAGGGCACACAACCTTCACTATTGACCAAAACAAACTCAAAACTGTACTGCATTTTATTGCAGGAGCCCTATTAGTAGCAAGTGAACTCAGTGTTTTAATATTTGTAGTAAAACTCTCAATTTTCTCATGAAAACAGTTGTTTTAATTAAGTAATTAACAAAGGATGTTATTTGTTGCAAGTCCCCAGTAGGCCACACCAGGTTATTTCGGCTGCATTGGGCCCACAAGTAGCATAATGGATTACAGTACTCAGGATGGCCACAACCCCAAAATGACACCAGCTTTTGCCCTTTGAAGTCCTCTTGGCTATAAAGGAAAAGCATTTAGAAATTTCCTCTGGCTTCATAGGGACTTATAAGAACCTTTTGGTCCTCTTATTAGATGATAGATTTCAGAGGCCAGCCAGGGCTTTCCTGAGGTTCTTTGATCATCAGAGTGTACAACTCAGTTTAAAACACTTTTATGTGATCTTTTTTATTCCCGCTACCAAGGGACCAGACTGGGGGCTGGGGACAAGACTGGGGATGGGCCCGGCTGCGTTTGAGCTTATGGTGGCTTCTGGTTCCAGAGAGTATGGGGGACAGGCACAGGAGTCTCTGTAATCTCTGTGTGGACTGTAGTCTCAGGAACCATCATGTCATTTGAACAGCGTATTCTGTGAAACAGGAGGAGAAATAAATTGTCCTCCAGAGAAATGCAAATTTTTAAAACCTAGGAGACCTCAGTCGAGAAGGGACTCATGAGGCCTCAGAACCTGCAGTTTGGCCTTTGCTATATGAAAGAAGTGGCTTTAGCTGGGTGAATGAAAGAAATTTTTGTTGTGTTTTTGTATCACTTAGTTTGGTTTTAAGGAACATTCTTTCATTAGAAAGAGGACTTTTTTTTTTTTTTTGTGATCACGGAAACTAGAAACTTTTAGCTTATTGATTGTGGGGAGTGTGAATGAGCAGCTGAGCTCTAGGCCGGAGAGTTGGGCTCTGGGAGCTGTATAGATTCCTGGGTTCCTGCACCATTAGGGCTTCACTGGCAGGGCAAGTGTTTGAGTTGGTAATTGATTCTGTGCTAATGACAAAAATCCCAGAATCCTGACTCACTCTGATGTAAAGCTTGAAATTTGAAAGTCCTCAGGGCATAAAAATCCATATACCCAAATCTAACGTATTTTCCTGTCAGTAAAATCAATTTACAAAATTTAAAAAACCCACAGGACTATTTCTAAAAGCAAAGAATCTGTTTTTTTAATTTCCCTAATTCTAGAATGTTTTTTCTTTTGATAATGCACTACTTTGTGAATCTGTAAAATGTTTTTTGTTTCTGCTTCCTGCCTTCCCCCTGCCATTGCCTTTGGCTTGGCTGCTGCCTGGCCAGCCACAGACCCAGGCGCCTCCCTGAGGCTGCAGGGCAGGTGGGTGCCCAGACCTGTGCTCCCCTTGGGCCCCGAGGCTTTCCTGAGTAGCGGGGCACACACTTGGCCACTTAATTACTTCTCTAGAGTAATTTGTTCAGAGTTGTCCTCCCCTAGAAAGTGCTAACTCTGTGAGGGCAGGGACCTTGTCTTCCTGCCTGTCCACGATATCCCCCGGAGCCCGGCGCGGTGTCTGGTACCTAGCACGTTCTCAATATGTATGTATGACTCAGATCTATAAATTATATGCAATGTAATTTGGAATGTAGAATAATTGTATACTTACTTTCAAATACATGTATAAGATCACTGAACAATATTATGCATTGGGGGGATCCTTCCAGATCTTGTTTTAAGGAGTAAATAACATCTGTATATATGACCACATACTAATAAATGATGCTTTACATATTTAAGAATAGTTTGTCTTAGACAGCTTTAGCTGTTCTCTTTAAAGTCTGGTTCACAGTATTATTCTCCTTGGAAAATCACTTTCTTTTAGCTAATGCCAATGCTCAGTATCCACCAAACTATCAGAAATTCCAACTTATTAAACTCCTAAGTGTAGCGAAGAATAATGCTACAATTAAAAAAATTATTTTGGAAATTTTCAAGCATATGAAAGGAGAGAGAATAGTAAACAGAGCTTTGTGTGTCCGCTGTGCAGCTTTCTTGGTTGTCGACATTTGGCCAGTCCTGTTTCACCTCTGCCTTCTCCCACACCTCCTCCACCCTCCCACCCCTGCTCACTGGTGGATTATTTTAAAGCAAATCTAAGACATCATTTCCTTTCATCCATAAATACTTGAATAAGTACCTCTCTAAGGCAGAGAGTCTTAAAAAAATAATCACAATACCAGTATCACCTAAATATCAGTAACAATGTTGTCAGATATCCAATCAGTGTTCAAATTTCTCTTGTTTATCTATGATTTCTTTTTTAAACTGTGAGTTTATACAAATCAGGATTCAATTTTCCTTTCCCTTTGATTTTTCTCTCTTTGCCTTGCTTTTTATTTATGTAATTTTTAAAGGGGTCATTTGTCTTACAGAACTCCCCATGTTCTGGATTTTGCTGATGTCATCCTCATAGCAGTCTTCTAAATATTCCTCTTTTCCTTAAATTTCTTGTAAATTGGTGGTGAGATCAAGAATCTGGATAAGATTTTGGCTCATTTTTTCTTAAAGCAAGAATGAAAGTGGTCCATCTTACAGCCTACCGATTCCCTGAGCAGTATTCTCAAAACTGTCAAGATCGTCAAAAACGAAGTCAGCACAAGTGTCACAGTGTTACCTAAGGGAGACATAATGACCGAATGTGATGTAGGATCCTGGCACAGAAAAAAAAAGTACATTAAGAAAAACTTAAGAAACTCAGAATAAAGAATGAACTTAAATTAATAATAACATATCAATATTGGCTCATTCTTTGTAAAGAATTTGCCAAGCTAATGCTAGGTGTTAGCTGTATAGGAAATTGGGTTTGGGATATATGGGAACTCTACTACTTTCATACATGTCTGTAAATATAAAATTATTCTAACATTAAAAGCTTCTTTTTTAAAAGTCACCTATTCTCTCACCCCTTCCCCAGTTGTGAAGAGCCAGGCATTAGTGGTTGCCATAGATATGAACGTAAAAAGACTGTTCGTATCAACAGAGTGGACTCCTGCTCAGAGAAACCAGGGGTTTGACGATGAACTCAGAATTTGGATTTTCTTGCCCATTAAACTGATGGAGAACCTATAGCATCTATAATAAATAAAGCTTTAAACCAAATATTAGTTTCATGGAAGTATCCCCTTCCTTTGTATTTCTTGAATAGTCTTTAACTGTACTGTCTACCCCAGCCACACACTTCAGAACCTTCTTTATGCAGTTGCATGAAATAAAAATACAATCTCTTTTCTTGTAAGTTGTAAAAACAAAAAAGTGGCCCATCTTTCCCCTCACTGATTTGAGATGATACTTCCACTAGATTTCCATATTAATACCACCATTTTAAATTCTAATGAAATAAAGATCACTCTAGTGTAGTTAGTTCCTAATAGGCTATATTTTTGAAGCCCAGTTTTTTGAATGATGATTTTGTTTCATCTTGACATTGTTTTCCTTTTCAGATTTGGCAAGAAAAAAAATACACATTTGCTATTTGTTTTTATAATTCCTGAGAATTTTAAAGGTATGTGCCTGCTGGATGTATTATTTGGTTGTTTTCCCAAATAGAAGTCGTAAGATCAGTATTTAATACAAAGATTCTTAGGTTGTATTTCAGGGCACGAAGCTGATATTACATTAACTGAACCACTAACAATGGAAAAAATGACTGTTGTGGTAAAATACTGGAAAACATACTTCTGCAGCACTGGTGAGTGAAAAACAAGTTTCCAGAGGTTTGAAAAATTCTAATTAAAATTCCACAAAAACAGTATTTATACATTTTTAAGTTGGTTTTCCACTTGTACCTTTTATTTGCTAAGGATTAACTAACTGTACGCTGTGTGCTGTAAGGAACATGTAATCCCTATTAATCATAGTCTGAAGAAAACAAGTGTAAGCAAAGTAAAGGGAAACATGTCCTCTACCCGTGAAGAAAAAGTTGTCTTCAGGGATTTAAAATGTGTTGTACAAGGATAAATACAGTTTAGTGGTTAGGCACAGAGGTTTTTTTGTTTTGTTTCATTTTGTTTTGTTTGTAGCCTGCCGTCATTTCTTAGTCATTTATATGGAATTGTTCATGCTGTGTTGTTGTGTGATTGTCTGAAAGTCAGGGCCATTCACCTTGAATCTTATGGTACTTTGTGCTTTTGCAAAACACTTGCACGTATTATGTTACTTCTTTAATTTAAAAGGATGGTTATCCTTTTCTGTTTTAGATTTGTAGACACAGATAATTAGTGTCAATACTTCAATGAGACCCCACATTTCTAAACTCTTCACCTATATTGTGTTATGTGTATTGCGAGCATCTAAACAGTTAAGATAATTAAATTAGCTTTTATCTGGCTTGTAAAAGGACAGACTCCAATTTCAGAAATTGAATTCAAGTGGAATCGTTGGTCAATGACTATTTATGGTTTTTCAAGGCTGAGGTTACTAGTAGGAAATCTTTTTAAATTAAGATATTTTTCTTGTTTTAAAACTGTTTTTATTTTCATTTTTAATTTTTTTTGGTGGGGGGGATATAATTAGGTTTATTTATTTATTTTTAGAGGAAGTACCGGGGATTGAACCCAGGACCTCGTGCTTGCTAAGCATGCGCTCTACCGCTTGAGCTATACCCTCCCCTCTAAGATATTTTTCTTAAAAATGAGCCTGAAAGACATTTTTGGGATTATGGGATTACTGTGTATAAGCTCATACTCCAGATGATAGAAGATTCAGTACACCCCTCCTTTTTAAAAAGTTCTTTTTCAGTATTTAGGGAAGATGAGTGAGTCTGTTTTGTAACATTCCAGTGGCTCCCTGCAGGTTTCGGAGTTCTTCTTGGAGATGGCTAACCATCATGACCAGACTCCTTTTTGCAACCTCTTCTCATTTTGCTTCTCAGTGGAAATGGAGCAGCTGCTCATCACCAGCTGGCCGGCACCCTTCCTGTTGGTCGTAACCATGTCTTGTCCAGTCAGCTTAGAGGAGGAGCAGCTGCAAAAACAAAACAAAACAAAAAAACCCCAAACAAAAAAGCAACACAACCATCAGATGCTATATTTTGACAGTGCAGCTGCTTAATGAAGACTCATATGTATTTTCTATCTCTGACATTTACCTGTAAATAAGAACTTAATAAACTCAGTTGAATGCATTTTAAGCACACCTGTCACTAAGTTAGTAGAATCTGGTTGAAAGAGGATGTCCTAGGGTAAATTGTATGTAGTATTTTAATTTTCTCACCTGGGTAGCTTCATGCTTTATTAAAGTGGTCCCTCTTTTAAAACTTGCAGTTAAGAATGAAATTTCTGTGAAGCCTGAAAAACCTGAATCTCCCCTGCCGAGGTCCTGCAGTGAACACCGGGGATATTTTTCTACTGATCTGTTTGCTTGGTTAGTTTTTTGGGTTTTTTTTCACTTTTTCATAATAGCAATTTTTACCGTGTACATTTCATTAAAAATTTCTGGAGAACTTACTGATTGTGGAACAACCAGCTCAAGTGCTGAGGGTGGTGCCAAAGAATTCTTAATAGCTATTTTGTGAAAGAGGGGTGCAGCTTGTTCCGTATTTCAGAATCCTGAGCTGGCACGATGAATACACATTACAGAAGTTGTCAGCTCAATATAAGGAAGCACTTTGTAACAATCACAGTTGACCACGGAGGAGCAGGTTGAATTATAAGGTAGTAAGTTACCCATCACTGGACATGTTAGTGTAGAGGCTGGGTTAAGTAATAGTAGTGATGTTCAAACTTTTAAAACAATGGAATTCTCTTTTTCAAACAAAAATTTTACATATAACCCCAATATTTAAACAGATAAAAGCATCCTCAGCTATTATCCATCTGCCACTAAGTTTCTCCCTGATATCTTTTTGGAACTCATGAACCTATCCCCCCATTTGCTGAAAACAACCTTTAAAAATGGTCTTTCTGTCGCTGCCTCTCTCTCTCTGAGATATTGAACTGGCATTCAAGCCTGCATCTGATAGGCCATTGAACCCATCAGTGGGAGGTTATTCAAACCTTTTCAATTCTAACATTGTATGCTTATAAAAATTCAGTTTTAGTGAATTTCTTTGCTTCCCTTTAAGCTGATTTCCAAGGAGATTTTAAATAGAGCATAGGGCTATACAGAATCAACATACATGGTGAGGACATGGGTGATGATGGTGAGAATATTGAGTCAGTTACTTCCAGAATTTGTATAGTGAGACCATCAATTATTTGTAGAAATGTGACCATCTACTATTCTGAACAAGGAAGAGACTTGGCAACCAATAAGTGTGGTTAAACCAAAGATGCACTCACTAAAGTAGTGCAAAGATAGCAACAGCTGTGTCTTACCCTCAAACATTTTAGCCACGGAGAAGCTTACCACATCACGCTTCATCTGGGATATGAGGTTGGGAAGGGTTTTGGAAGGCTTTCTGATTCTCTTGTTTCTTGCAACTGCTTTTTGAGCCCTCCTCAGCTTGTATCTTTGCTTTTTCTCAGAATCCTACTACTATAAATAAAAGTAAAATTTCGAATCAGATTATGTCCCTTGGGATAAAGGAGATAATATTAGTTTGTCAATTTCTTAGGGAAGTATGTTTAAAAAAATCAAATCAATCAATCAAAATGCCTAGAGAAGTTCTAGATAAATGGTAGAGCCCGAAAATGTCCATTAAGTGACAGAGTTTTACATGGAGGGAGGCTGCTGTTTTCTGATCGAGCTGGAGTAGTTGCCTTGGCCCTCTGATACTTTGGGCTTTTTCCTGTAATGCACCTTTACGTACAGTCATGTAATTTGGAATACTCAATAATCAGTGAGGTTAGGATATTTTAATCCTGCTTGTATTTGTTATTCTTTATCAGTATATTTTAGAATTTTGATCAGTTACTGAATTTGTGATCTTGATAATAAATTCTTTTGAAATTTTGAAATAAAATATTCTGCATCAAATAACGTAAGGTAAAATGCTTTGCTGTTTACTGCAGCTTTGTATGAAGGTAGGGACTCAGAGAAGCTTCTTTTAATTAGTGTATTGGTGCTTATTGTGTACTGTTGCCTGATATTTTTTCTCTTAAATACATGGTATGATTTTCTCCTGTTTCTAGCTCTGAATCTCTAAGAAATGACATTGGGCTGGAATTAAAGGCTCCGTTGTCAAATTTCGAGAAGAGCAGAAAGATTTCTCTTCTTCATTCAAGCAAGGAAAAGCTGAGAAGGTGAATTTTGATACAGCCCCCTCTTTAGCATTATTCCTTTGCAAGAAGAAGTTACTTCCATGAATGTCATAATTTTTCATACTATTGTTAAAAGTCAGTGTGAACCTAGTAAATCTGGCAACTGAATACGTGCTACTCACTCATTAATTTAGTCATTCAGCAAATAGCTACGAGTGTCTGATGTGCCAGAATGTGATTGGAGAACTGAGATAAATGAACCGTTGCTTTCAAGGAGATCTTAGTCTAGTGTTCAGATAGACTTCTAAATAGGATAGTAGATGGGAAATTATGTTTTAATAAATATCATGATAGAAAAGAACACATAGTAAACATGCTAGGAAAGTTACCTCAGTCAGCATGAGGGGGCATGTCCTATGAAGGAATTTGAATTTCATCCTGAACTGTTCAGGGGGCACTAAAGGGTTTTAGCAAAAGGGTGATACAATAAAATCTGTACATTAGAATGAACGCTCTAGCCAGATGTGAGAGAGTGAATTGAATCTGGAGGCCAGGGGAGTCTGTAATAAGAGATGATAAATCCTGAACTGTGGTGTTAGAAATAGGATAGTGAGAAATAAGCCAATTCTAGGTCTATGAAGTCGTTAGAACCTGTGAGCGTGACTGAAGGAGAAGTCAAGGGTAGATCTCAAGTAGATGGTGGAGCCATCGACTGACTCGGAAGTAGAGTGGAATGGCAGTCTGGCAGTGGGAGGTGGTTTCTTCTCTTGCTGAGTTTGAAAACCTCTAGGTTTAAATGGAGCTGCCCAGTGAGGAGTTGGCCCTTAGGCTAGAGAAGATCTAGGCTAGAAATACAGACGTAGATTTGTCAGGATACAGCATCTGTTTGAAGCAGTGGATGTGGGGTAGATATGATGACCATGAAAAGCATGTAGGGAAGAGACAAGTGGAGAAGAGAACCTTGGGAAAAATCTCAGTATTTAAAGGACAGGCAGCCAAGAAGAGATTGGGGGAAAAGAGTTACTGGGAAGATAAGAAGAAAACCAGGAGGGAGTGGTATTGAGGAGACCAGGGGAGAAGAGGGTTCCCTAAAGGAATGAGTGCTCAGGAGTAGCACATGACACAGAGATCCAGTAAAGTAAGAACTGATGATTGACTGCTTATATTTAGCAAAACCTAAACATCAACTGATCTTGGCAAAAACAAGTTCGTTAGCATAGTTGGGGAGGAAACACTGTTGCAGAAAGATGGAAAATGAAAGGTGGGAGCATGGATGAAAGGAAGGAAAAAAAGAAGGTGTGTGGTATGTAAAAGGGAATTTAGGGGAAAGTGAGAAATTTTGATTAAGGCTGAGCCAGGCGTGAATATGCTCATATTATCTCCCAAAAGAAAACAGCTGGAAGAGAGGCAGAGGTCTTGAAGATACTCGTGTTCTGGTTGTCTGTGGCTGCTTAAAAGATGAAACCAAAATGTATTGGCTTGGTAGTACATGGTTTTTATGGGCTGGCAGTTTAAGCAGGGCTTAGCCAGTCAATTCTTTTGCCTCCATGACAGTAACTGGGGTCACTTGGTAGCATTCAGCTGGGGGATGGTCTAGTCAGGAGGGTCTGGAGCCTTTGCAGGGATGGCTGGAAGACTGAACGCAGCTGGGACTCTTCAGTGTGATGATCTCAGAGTTGTCGGACTTCTTGCATGGCAGCGCAGGGCCCCTAGAGGCAGTGTTCCAAAAGACAGGAAGAGAAAGCCCCCGTATCCCAAGGCCTGGGACCGGAAACTGCCACTCATACCATATGCTGTCGGTCAGAACAGTCACAGAGCCCACCTGGATCTAAGGGAAGGGTATATAGACCCCACATCTCAGTGGGAGGAACGTCAAAAGAATTTCGGTCCCCTGTAGCTGGTGAGGGGCACTGGCCATGGATTTAGCATCCCTGAGGTGGCAGCGGGCTGTGGGATCTAGAACCAAGTGGAAGAACACCTCTTCTACTGAAAATGGAGAGAAGGCGCTAAAACCAGGTGTGGATAAGATGTGTCTTGATGGGGCCAGAAAGAAGAGAGGAGGAACCTGATCAAGTCCTTGCAGATGACTTCTATTATCTGCTAAAAATTAGCGGGAAAATGGGGTTTTGGGCTTGATGAGGTGGCTGGTGGACGGGCTAGTCTGGTCCAAAAGCCTTCACTCACATGTCTGCTGCTTTGGCCAAGCAAAGACTTAGGACCTGTGGCCAGGCTAGTCTATAGATTTCACTGATCTGCAGTGAAATGAGAAAAATCCAGTGCAATGAATATTTTTTAAACTATATTTTATATAACTTATATTCTAAGATTGTGTTTTCCATACTTTATTTGGTATTAAAATCATGATGATATTAGTAAATGGTTACAACAAAATATTGGGAGATGGTACTTTTCTTTCATTATTTTTCATGTCTAGATTGAATGTTGGCAATCCTTTATTGGTCCCCCAAAGTTCTGTGTTGGTTCTCTTTTTTAATTTTAGTGGTTGATGAAAACTAAAATCTGAGAACCACTTATCTAGTGGGCTAGAAAGATACTTTGGGAAGCGTCCACCCCTGTGGCATTATTTAAAGGACTAGAAATCTTTGTTTCCCAGAAAGCAAAGCTGGAAGGAGGGCTCCTCCACTCCCTTTACAGATTTGCTTGGGAGATACCAGAAAGTAACTGTCCATCCTGATGATTTTTTTTTGTTGTGTCCTTCTCTTAACCCTTCTGATTATGCCTGTGAATCTTAAAATAGATGCTTCTAGTCTGTTTCTCTTCCTCCTTCACCTTCTCTTCCCAGTCAGCTTCTTTATATATGTTTTTGTCATTTTTGTCTTGTTTTGCTCTTTTTTTGTTTTTAAGTAGCGTAGGGTAACATGATACTTGCTAATGCTGAGGAAATAATGATCCCAGCTGATGGTTTTTGATATTTGCATTTAGGAATTTCTCTTTAAAATAATTCTAACATCTTTGTTTTCTTTATTAGAATGGATTAATGAAAATTGGCTAATATTCTTGGTGAACTCTCTTTGATTATACATTTTAAATATATAAATATGTCTTTATCTTAGTAAGGTGTATACTTTTCAATGTGATACCTTCATTTTGTCTGTGTGTCTATGAGTCCAAAATGATGGTGGTTTAATAGTTTTCAGGATGTCACTCACTTGAAAAGAAGTGAAAGTGAGCTTTGCTGTAGTTTCTCACAAATGAAGGCTTTTCCAGGACTGGTCAAGTCTTAGAAATTCAAGGAAGGTAGAATCAAAAGTTCTCAGAGGGTCTGTGAGTTCTTGCTTGCTTGAGACACACTTGTACAGAGGGGAGATCAAGGATGTAGTTTGGACCAAGACTTTGGCTTCAGATGCCTTTCAGCCTCTAGGAATCACTATTACCTGGAGAAGAATGAAACCAATTGATTCTTCCCTGATTTGTGTGGATTGGGTCATGATCAAGCTGGCGCCTGTGGGTAGATGACGAAAACAAAACACCTTCTGTGACCCGTTGTTCCCTATTGCTGCTTCCACACACAGCGGAGAAAGAGAACAGGACCCTGCGGGGTCCCTGAGCTGGGTATCCTGCTTCTTGAGCCAACATTAACATCCTTCACCAAATATTTCCTAAATACTCCACTAAATATTTCCTTCTCAGTCTTTCCTTCTGTGGTTTTTGTTGTTGTTTGTTTGTTTAGTTTTTAAAAATTGTGGCATAAATAACATGCAGTGAAGTTAGCATTCAGTGAAATTATCTAGGCTTGGAATTTGTAAGACAGTTTTAATTATAAATTCAAATTTTTTCATGATTATAAGACTAGATTTTCTGTGTTTTTCCTCTGTCAGTTTGGTTTAATTTATGTCTTTCAATAAATTTGTCCAGTTAATCCAAGTTCTCAAATTTATTCAACAACTTTATGTTCGTAATGTTCACTTATTATCTTCTTTATGTCTAGAAATTTCTGATGGTGTTCCTTCTTTCATTCTTGTGTTGATAATTTGTGTTTTCTCTCTTTTCTTGATCAGTTCAGCAAGGGATTTATCAGTTTTATTGATATTTTTCAATGGGCCAGATTTTTATTCATTGATTTTTCTCTATTATTTGTCTGTTTTATATTTCATTGATTTCTCCTCTTTGTCGTTTCCTTTTTTTCTGTACTTTACTCTTTTATTCTAGCTTCTTTGGTGGGAACTTAGATTATTGTTTTTTACCTCTTCTAACATAAGCATTTAAAGCTATAAGTTTTTCTTTAAGTTTTTCTCTTGGTAGTGCCTTAGCTGTATTTCATATATTATATTTCATTATCATCAATTCAAAATATGTTTCTCATAAATGTTGTGATTTTTTTCCTTCACCAATTATTATGTAGAAGTGTGTGAGTTAATTTCCAAATGTTTGGAGATTTTCTGGGTACTGATTTATAACTCAATTACAGTTATCATCTGAGAACACGCTCTGTGAGGTTTCTGTCCTTTGACATTTTATGAGAGTTGTTTTATGGCCCAAAGTATGGTCTCCCTTGATGAATATTCCATGTACACTTGAAAAGAAGTTATGTCCTGCTGTTTGGGGATATAATGTTCTATAAATTACTTAGGTAGATTTGGTTGGCAGTGTTTTCCTGGTATTCTATATCCTTATTTTTTTTTTTTTTTTGAGGGTTAAAGTCTTCAGTAATGACTGTAGATTGCTCTGTTTTGCACTTTTTTCCTTTCAGTTTTGGCTTCATGTATTTCAAAACTTGTTAGGTGCTTATCTTCTTAATGAATTGACCGTTTATCATTAGGAACTTCTTGTCTTGGAATCTGCTTTGCTGCTCATATAATTTTCTTGTGATTAATGTTTGCATAGTTTTCTTGTAATCTATATATGTCTTTATATTTAAAGAGTGTTTCTTGCAAGCAGCATGTAATTGAATCTTGTTTTTCTATTTTCTTTTGCTGTTCTGACAATCTCTGCTGTTCGATTAGAGTGTTTAGTCTATTTACATATAGTATTACTATTAAGTTGGATTTTAGGTCCACAATTTTTCGATTTGTTTTCACTTAGTCCAGTCTATTTTTTTCCTTTCTTTTTCTCATTGCCTACTTTCTTTTGGACTAATCAAGTATGGTTTAACATTCCTTTTTATCTCCTCTATTGGCTTTTTAGCTAAAACTTTTCTTTTAGTGGTTGCTCTGGGGTTATAATATGTATCCCTAACTTGCCATAGCCTACCTCAAATCAGTATTATGCCACTTAACATGCAACTGCGTATTTCCATTTAACCTCTTCTGTTTTTTGTTATTGTTGTCAAGCGTATTACTTGTACATAGGTTATCAACCCCACATTGTTATTATTTTTGCTTTAAACAGTAAGCTATTGTTCCAGCTGTCCACTGCTATGTAACAAATTACCCCCAAACTTGGTGGCTTGAAACAGCAACCTGTGTATCATATCTCACGATTTTATGGGTCATCAGTTTGAGCAGAGCTTGGCTCTGTGATTCTTCTCCACATGGTGTTTACTGTGATTCCTCCATGGTGCTCCGCTGGCGAGGGGCCTGTTTGGAGAGCCCAGCACGGCTTTATCCAGACAGATGGTCTCTTGGTGGGGATCACTAGTAGGTTGTGCCCAGATGGGCTGCTCTCCTTCCCTGCAGCCTCACCTCTCCCACATGGTCTCTCCAGCAATCTAGACAGACCTCTTACAAGACAGCTTAGGGTTTCAGGAGACCAACGTCCAGGCTGTGTCTTCTTCAATGCTATTCCTAGAACTGCTGTAGAGTCTTCTGGTGTCTTTTGGTGAAAGCAGGTACAGGCCATCAGAGATTCAAGGGGATGGGAACTGTTTCTCCATCCTCATTGGAGAAATGGTAAATAATTTTAGTCTAAAATTAGATGAAAATATACAATTAAAACTGGATTAAAATACCTGTAAATATTCGATTTCTTAACTCAAAATTTGGGAGTTTTCGAGTAAAACAGGCTCTCACTGTTTCTCTGTTTACAAAAACCAGATTGGCTGTGTTAATACTAAGTAAAGTAGACTTCAAGACAAACAGTATTACTTGAGGTAAAGAGCAACATTTCATAATGATGAGAGTGTCAACTTGTCAATGCTACAAGAGTCACAAGTGGTATGTGATTATGTATTCGAAGTAAAAACTCACAGAATTAAAGGGACAAATATTGACAAGTGTTGATTTCACATCCCTCTCTCAGCAACTGATCCAACAGCTAGACACCAAAAACCACTAAGATGTAGATGTGAACACTTAACCACCTTGATCTAGTAGATATTTATAGAACACTACACCCAACACTGTAGTAAAATACCCATTCTTTTCAAAGGCATATGGTGCATTCACTTAGGCAGACTATATGCAGGGGGATATAATACATTTCAATACATTTAAAAGAGTTGAATCGACAAGGAGTCTGTTCCCTGACTACCATTAAGTTAAATTAAAAATCAATAAGAACTTAATAAAAGAAAAACCTCAAATATATAGACATTTAAAAACACACCTCTAAATAATCCATGGGTAAAAGGAAAAAAACCGCAAAAATTAGAAAATTCTGCTAACTGAATGATTATGAGAATATTTCAAAATCTGTGAGATGCAGTTAAAGCAAAGCCTAATGCAAACAGTGTGGCTTTAAATGCGTATGTTAGAAAAGGCAAAAGATCTAAAAATCAGGGACTTACAGGGCCATTTTAAGGCACTAGAAAAAGTGAAGTAATTCCAAAGTAAATAGAAAGAGGAAGAGGCAGGCAGGCAAGGAGTGAGATCAAAAGCATTTTACTAGTATCATGGAAGAGGAATTACTAGTGCATGTATGGCAAACACATGATATAAAAAGGGCATATTTTGACTAACTTTATGCTAGAAATTCAGCAACTTGGATGAAGTGGAAAAATTCTTGAAAAACACAATTTACCAAAACTGATTCTAGATGAAGCAGAAAATAGCACTGTATATTAGAGAAATTGGACTTGCTATTAAAAAAAGTTACCAAAAGGAAATACCAAGCCCAGATGGTTTCACTGATGAATTCTGTCAAACATCTAAGAGTTAATACTCATCTTAAACAAATTCTTATAGAAAATGGAGGTGAAAGAACAGTTCCTAACCCACTTCATGAGGCCAGCATAACCCTAAGCCTGAAAAGACATTGTAAATAAAAGAAAATTACAGACCAATTATCCGTCATGAACAGAGGCATAAAAATACTTAGCATAATTTTAACAAATCGAATCAAGTAATAAAGATATAAAGCACCATGACCACACCAGGTTTATCCTAGAAAAGCAAGGCTGATGTAACATTCAAAAATCAATCAGTGTAATTTACCACATTAAACAGAATAAAGGAGAAAAGCCATAGATTAACAGACTCTGAAAATTATTTGACAACATTCAATACTCTTTCAAAATTAAAAACGAATGAAACAATAACCTTCCAGCAAAACAGATAATGAAAGGGGACCTCCTGAATTAAGGGCATCTATGAAACACCTGTAGCTAACATTGTACTTGCTGATGAAATTTTGACCATTTGTTCCTCAAAAAGATCTGAAGTAAAGTGAGAGTACCTGTTCTTACCACTTCTATTCATCATTGAATAAACTGTCCTAGCCATTGCAATTAGGTGAGAAAAAATACATAAAAGACATACAGATTAGAAAGGAAGAAGCAAACACTTTTATTTATAGATGGCATGATTATTTATGTATAAAGTCCTAAGATACCTACAAAATAACTACTAGAACCAAAAGATGAATATAGCAAGGTTGCGAGATAGAAGGTAAATGTACAAAAATCAATTATATTTTTCTATATTAGTCCCAAACAATTGGAAAATGAAAATTAAAAAAAAAATTATATTGATAATAGAGTAAAAACCCTTATAGTATTTAGGAACAAAAATGTGAAAAGACATGTAACATCTGTATAGTGGTCACTTAAAATATTGCTGTGATAAAGAAAATCTATCATGCATTATACTATGATTATGAATTAAAAGACTTACATTGTTAAGATGTTAGTACTCCCCAAATTGAAATATAACTTTATTTAATTCTAAATAATAATCCTCGTAGGCTTTTTTTTTTTTTTTACCTCTTGGTAAAAATTGACAATCTAATTCAAAACTGTATGAAAAGGACTGAAAATATAAAAGGGCTTAGAATAAAGCACTCTTGAGAAAGTACAACAAAGTTGGAAGACTTAAACCATCTGACTTCAAGATGGTACACAGCTACAGTGATCAGTGTATTGCTGGCATAAATGTTGACCAGTAGATCAACGGAACACGGTAGCCCAGCACTGGACCCTCACATTGTGGTCACTTGATTTTCAACAAATCACCAGAGTGAACAACTTGGGAAACAAAAGTATCTTCTGTAGATAGTGCTGGAACAACTGAGTATTTATATGGAAAAACAGTGAACCTTAACCCCTTACTCATGTCATGTAAAAATTTATTCAGCATGGAGCACAGACAGAGCTATACTATAAAGCTGAAACCATAGAGCTTCTAGACTATTCTGTAGAATTTCCTGCGATGTTAAGTATGGCCAGTATTTGCTGTCATCTAGTAAGGCGGCTGCTAATCATATTATCAAGTGTTTGAAATATGGCTATTGCAACTTAGGAAATGAATTTAAATTTTTATATAATTTTAAATGAATTTATTTTTAAATAGACTTAAGTGGCTCACGGCTACCATACTGAACACTGCAGTTCTAGAAGACAGCATAGGAGAATGTCTTCACAAGCTGAGGGTAGGGGGCTGTTCCTTAGGACACAGGAACCAATAGCCATAAAAGAGGAGGGGAATTAGACTCATCACAATTTACAACTTTTGCTTTCAAAAGACACCACGAAGAAAACAAACTACAGACTGGGAGAAGATATTTGTAACACAAATACACTGACAGAATCCTGGTATTAGGATATATAAAGAACTCCCTAGAGTTCAATAATGAAAAGACCTGCAGTCCAATTAAAATGTAGGTGAAATATTTGAGCAGACGACATACACATGCCCAATAGGCAGCAGAAAAATGCTCGGAGTAACTTGTTGTCGTGGAGATGCAACTTAAAGCACGAAATACTACCACATACACCTCAGAAAGGCCAACCTTTTAAAATTAAAACTGACTATTAAATGTTGAAGATTTGGAACAACAGGAATTCTCATACATGGATGGTGGGAGTGTAAAATGGTATTATTTTGGGAAAAGTTCTGCCAGTTTCTTCTAAATTTGTAAGAGAACCCATCAGTTCTATTCCTAGACATTTACCTGAGAAAAACAGAAACATACATTCACAAAAAGACACACACAAGACCTAGTCGTTCTATTCATAATGCCCAAGAATTAGAAAAAGAGTGCCAGTAAGAAAATGGATAAAGTAAATGACCTGTGACATATTTATACTATGGAATCTATCACTCAATAAAAAGGAACACATTACTTATGTAAGTAGCCACATGCATAAATCTCAGAAACTGTGTGCAAGTGAAAGAAACCTTACCTAGAAGGGCACGTGTCGTAAGATTTGATTCATATGAAGTTCAAGGAGAGGCAAAAATAATGTGAGATGGAAAAATACTGCAAATGTGGTTGCTTCTTAATGGGGGATGAGATTGACTAAGAAAAAGCATGAGGAACTTTCTGGGGTTATGATGATGTTGATTCAGGCCTGTGTTACATACTTCTGTGCACTTGTCAGAACTCGTAGAATGGTACCCTTAGGATTTGTGCATTTTTATTTTATGTAAATTTTATCTGAAAATAAAATAATTTGAACCATAGCTAATGATATGTTTAGGGGTTTAATGTACCGAAGTCTATAGCTTACTTTGAAATGCTTCAATGTAATAAAATGGATTGACGTATGGCCAGTGGGATGATTGATGATGACAAAGTAAGGACAGTAAATGTTCATTATAGACTCAGGTAGTGGGTGTATAAGTGCCCCCTTTTGGCTTCTAAGAATTAAGAATTCTTAATTCTGTCCATTTTCCTGTATGTTTGGACATTTTCCTAATGAAATTGGAAAACTGTTTAATAAGACTTTTTGTTATAAGAGTGATATATGCCACACAAAGATACTTAGAAAATGTAGGCAATAAAAGCAAGAAAATAATATTTTCTGTAGCCCAGCCATCCAAAACTCATGGTTACTTGACATTTTTGCTCTCAGTCTTTCTTTTTGCTCTTTTTTTTGCGCTAACATGATCATGTTTTATATGCTGTCTTATTATCTTACACTTGTATCCTGTAGAAATATCCTACTTTCCCCCAGTTAGTTTTGTAGCATATTATTCCCACTGCCAGGTAATATTCTCCCCAGCTAAATGTAAGCATCCACTTGGGTTGTGTGTTTAGACTGTTTTTCATATCTGACTGATAGAGGCCTGCAATGGATATCATTTTACAGAAAGTTTGTTCCGTGTGTGGCACCCTGGGCAGTGAAAGTGCCATGTTGGAGAGTATATGACGTTTCAAAGCCCTTCATACACACTGTCAAACCTTCCCTCCCTTTCCTTACAGGATGGTCCCGGAGACATCTCCACAGGACCCCAAAGTTCCTCAGAGCCTAATTAGAACACCACCCGCTAATCTGGCATATTTGAGTTATTCACTGGCTGTGTGTCGAAGTGGATTTTTTAAGTAATTAATCTATTTTTGCCATTCTGAGGTTCAGAGGGGATTGGTAACTTGCCAAAGGTCCTGGCCAGTAATTGGCAGAGCCACCATCTGATCCTACATACGTCAAGGCAGTATTCAGCACAAACAGGTGCTTAATAGCATTTATTAAATGAACACATGGATAATTGAAGGTCCCAAAGGCTTAGATCAATTTAGAGTTTTATTTCCTACGTATTTCCCTTTAGAACTATGAAAGACTTAGGTTAGTTTCTTTGTGATATGAGCCTGGACGATGTCCTCATTCGCATACTGATTTATTTGTTCTGTCCACACCTACCTGGTGCAAAGGAAGCAGGCTTCTGATTTTCCTTTGGCTCAGAACACAGGTAAAGCCCTTGTGTAACAAGGTGCTAATTGATATATTGTGGGAAATGTGGTCCAGGTCACAGTGACATGACAATCCTGAGGACTCTTCGCCTTCGAGTGTGGCTCACAAAAGGATGTATGTGTGGAGTGTTTGATTCTCTCCCGTGAGGGAAGTGTTGTCTATAGGTTTCCACAGGCAGCGGGCGTGTTCTCTGGTGTTCCCCGTGTCTGGGCATCCTGCACACTCACTGGGCAGTGAGCTGGGGCTGTCGTCAGCGCAGACACTGTCCGGTGCCCCGGGAAGTTGTGATTCCAGGGGCTGTGGAGGCTTCTGGCTTGTGGGGAAACAGACTAGAGTGGGAGGGGGCAGTTCCTTTATGAGCAAGCTCAGGAAGAAGGATCATCTGTCCTTGTGCACAAGGAAGAAGCTAGGCTGTTCCTCATTTGTCACAATTCTCTCCTCAGAGAACGGATCAAGTACTGCTGTGAGCAGCTGCGCACCCTGCTGCCGTACATAAAGGGGAGAAAGAGTGACGCGGCTTCCATCCTCGAGGCAACGGTCGATTATGTGAAGTTTGTCCGGGAGAAAATCCCTTCAGCCGTTATGGGCCAGGTGTTCCGCTCTCCAGCCCTTGAATTTTATCCTCAAAGACAATGCTTTAATACTTCCTAATTTTTTTATTAGTGGAAATGTATATGTGTTTATATACGAAAAAATATGGCTATCTAAATACATCTCTCTCTCTATTTTTTTTAGATTACAGAGGCACTTCAGAGCAATAGGAGGTTTTGTAAGAAACAACAGATGCCCATCCAGCTGTCCGTCCCGGGCACGATCATGGCACAAAGGTACGTTGAGGGCACTTGGGAATCTGAAGTCGGCTTGTTACTCTCCTCTGGTAGTAACGCTGGACATGAGGCAGGCGCTGAGCGCACGCATAATGACAACTCGGGTGTTTATTAAGAACCAGTGGACTTTTCCTGTTGCTGACGTGTGTCATTTAATCACAGTCGTAGGATGTGTAATAGTCTCAGGCCCGTGATCCTTTCCTCGCTTGACTCACTCTTAGCCCTTTTGTGGTTTCTGAGGATCCTAGAAAAGGGGCTTTACAAGCAGTGGCTGCTGTGACTGGCAGTGCAGTCGGGCCGATGGGTCTAGCTTCCCTCTGTCTCCGGAGGGCAGGGCCCTGGAGCCGTCCAGCTGCACTCCACTTAGAAGTCCCTACACGAATGGCCAAGGTGCGATGTGCCGAGTGAGTGCTTCCTTATTTAAATTTACTAGAATGTGTAAACAAAAACTATACAGGAAAAGTAAATCACATTCCTCCACATCCTAGAGAACCAGCATAAGTCCTGTTGTACGGTTTGTTCTTGTATTTGATCCAGAGTTTAGGCTCTGTCTGTGCTTTTTAGAACTTGAATGATAGACGAGGAGTTCAGCTCAGCAGCATTGTTACCTTTTTTCTCGAGAAATGCGTAAAGTATGTTTTCTGTCCTTTTAAGGGAAAACAGCGTGTTGACAAGCACTTACTCACCTGTGAGAGGCATCAGATTCCTGTCTAATAAGTGCTTGAATGTGTACTCCGTTCCTGCCTCTGGGGGCTCCTCGGATGAGGCTGTGAGAGGTGAGCTCCGCCCGAAGCCCGTGTGCGGCTGCAGTGTGCGGGTCTGCGGGCGTCCTGCTGGCCCCGGGCTCCTGTGCAGACGCTGCCATCACCAGGGGGTGGAGCGTAGCTGGGAGATGTGGGCTGAGTCCTCTGGTGCTGGCTGCTTGACGTACACAGCTGACCACCGGCATTTCAATAGTGTTATCCCAGAAATTTGGCTCAAAACTGACTGTCGTTACCAGAAGCACCCTGGTGACTATCATATGACTAGAATCTAAAGGGAAGGGAAATACTCACATTCATTCAGAACTAGCCACGTACAGGCAGACCTAGGAGATGTTGTGAGTTCAGTTTCAGACCACTGCAATAAAGCGAGTATCACGATAAAGCAAGTCACACACGTTTTTGGTTTCCCAGTGTATATAAAAGTTATGTTTATGCTATCTCATAGTCTATTAACTATGCAATAGCCTTATGTCTAAAAAACCAATGTATATACCGTAATTAAAAATACTACTATAAAATGTTAACCATCATCTGAGCCTTCAGTGAGTAGCAGTAGTAACATCAGAGATCACCAATCACAGATCACTATAACAAATACAATAATGAAAAGGTTTCAGATATCGTGGGAATTATCCAAATGTGACACAGAGACATGGAGTGAGCAAATGCTATTGGGAAAATGACACCTATAGACTTGCTCAGTGTGGGGCTGCCACAAGCCTTCAGCTTGTTAAACAAAAAAAACAAAACAGCAATTTCTGTCTGCAAAGCACTACAAAACGAGGTTTGCCTGTACTGAGCATTTAACGTATTAATTTACTTCTGTCCTTCATATCTTTGCTTAATTGTCACCTTCTCAGTGAGTCTTTCTTAGTCACCCAATTAAAACTGCACACTCCCTCCCAGCATCCCATAACACGTGGAACCCCTTATCCACTCTCCCTGCTGTATTTTCCTTCATGGCATTTATCACCTCCTAATATTCTTTACTTGCATATTTTTATTGCCTGTCTTCTGCCCCTAGAATATCAATGCCATGAGGACGGGGTTTTTTGGGGGTTTTTTTGCCCATTTTGTTCATTGCTGTATTTCTGGTACCTAAAGCAATGACCAGCTCACAGTAGGTGATCAAGAAACATGTGTTACATGAACATTTATTGTGAATATTTACCCAGCGTGAAGCGTTTTTGCTACGTGTGTTATAAAGTCTAGGCATGCCCGCGTACTTGCAGAAATAAGGAGATGGAAGAAAGCAGAGCCAGGGTAAAAGGACACAGCTGCCAGTTTGTGGCTTTCAGTGTATATTCCCACGGGTTACACTTCGCTGAGAAACCAGTAAGGGAGTGAGCACATATCCTGCGTGTTAGATGCTGGGTGACAGGGCAGACAGGACGCCCCCTCCAGCCCCCCCCCCCACACCTGGTTAACCTCCAGTCATCCCCTAGCTCTCAGCTGACGTGTTTCTGCCTCAAGGACGGGGACACGAGGACAAACAAGGTGCACTTGTTCTTAGCGAGCTCGCAGATGAGCAGCGGAGGTTCACAAAGCAAAATGTGACTCATTTAGTGCTTGAAATACTGCCATCAAGGTACCGTGCGTGGTATGGGGACAGAGTGGAAACCACGGGAACAAGCTGGATTACTGGGGATGGGGCCTAAAGTCAAAAGAGAAAGGGGCCCAGAGAAGGACATCCCCCTCGTTCATGTAATCAGATCAGCCTCAGGGTGTTTATTAGTCAAGTTAAACTTTTCTCCTGACTTAGGGGAGAGGGGAAGAGACCAGGAAAAAAGTAGCCATGACCCATGGTTAATCTGCTATGCTAGCTATGGCTGAATGGCACAGAAAATGATTACATCAGCTTGGACTAAATCAGATGGAGGTCAGGCCACAGGCATGTGCCTGTCAGTGTTGCTTCTTGTACACACGGAAATTACTTCCACATCCCCACTATTTGCATTCTGCAGAAACTCAGAAACAGTCTTGTCGTGGCAGTGAGTTTGGGCCATTCTGTGCCTGGGGATGTCTTGGTTTTGCATCATCTGAAGTGACTGCTCCTGGGAAGACACAAATATTCTCGGACATAGGCTTTTGGCAGATTCAGACTGGAGGAGACCTTGAAGGTCATTGAGTCAAAACCTCCATTTTGATTTTATTTCTATACATTTTTCCATTTGGAAAGCAACAATTAATCCTTTGCCAAAGCCCAGCTGAGATAATAACTGTGTTCATTTCTTATGCGTTTCCTCCAAGTCTTATTCTATAGGTGGTACTACAGTAGTAATCATATTGGACCTCCAATTCCATCTTTGCCTTTTTACTTAACATTGTGTCCTGTACATTTTAATTTTATATTATGCAGCCCTCATTACTATTTTAATGCTTTCGGTAGTTTATCCAATGATTTAATAGGGTAGTTTTCTTAGTCGCCTGCCTGTTTAGTGTTTCCAGTTTTGTGGGGAGAGTGATTTTATACATTGTATAATAGAAAATATTTCCCCATATGTAGATTTTTCTATATTTTGGACATTTCCTTGGGCTAGATGCCTGGGAGCATGTGATGAATGAGTCTGGGAGCGTGAGCACGTGTGTAGCTGGTAGTGCACTTTGCCAGACGGTTTTTGAAAGAGGATTGGAACAGTTGAAATCAGTTAAGTCTTCCAGATTTCACTGTCACCAGCTAGGTCAGTAAACTGAAGGCTGGAGGAGTTAAATGGCCACCTGACGTCCCCTGGATCCTGTGCTAAATCTGATCTGTCACCCAGAAGTGCTGATTTCCTTCAGCTCTTAGACTTCATTAGGCTGCCTCCACTTGCCCTTTTCCATAAATCTCTGTACACTCTTACTGAAATGATTTTTCACAAATATTCCAGATGCGTTTACATTTAGAGATAAAATTATATTACTTTACTTTCATTACTGTCTGTGTCCAGAAGAAAATAAATAGGTGTTCACAGTGTTGAGATTATATTGTTAATATGCATCATAGATTAAAAAATTTTCTGCCATGTTACTATACAGAACATAGCTACATAATGATAGAATAACCCACTTCACTGATAGAAAATCAATGACCAAACTTTATTTGTGGCTGGAGGGTGGTCACAGTGATGAAAGACACACACACAAAGGCATAGAGATCTGATGCTTCTCTAGAATCTCTGTCTTTTAGTGACATGCAAACGCCAATTTATGGTGTGTATATTGCACTGAATGTCACTACCAGGAAGTTTACTTTGCGTTTTCATCAGCATTTGAGTGTAGCAGTAGCATAAGTTTGGAAATGAAATAGAGGGTAATTTATTTCAAATACAGTAGTTCAGGGTTACAGGTTTGTGTAAACTGACGGATATTTTCTCTCTTTTTTACTAAAGGTCAGTCCAGCTCCACTTCAGAGGATGCTGCTGCTGATACATATAAAACGCGAATTCCCAGCACAGCGCTCTCTCTCAATTCCTTCCATGCTGTCAGATACTACTCTGCACTCATCCCTTCCTGTGACACAGCTGCTGTAACAAATCAGAACATTTCGGTTCATTTTCCAACAGCGGTGGCCAAAGTCTCGAAGTTTCTTCCTCAGCACTGCAATTCTGTGTTGGGCCAGACGTGCACAGCACATCCCAACTGTCTGGTAAGTCCCCAGGTCTGTGGGTTAGATCGCATCCCAGCCAGCGGGGGCTCCTGACTTGCGCTGTGTTGTCGGTACTCTGGTCGGAAATCTCTTAGACCGGGTTCAGGGGAGTCACCCGGCTCTCGTTCCCCAGGCTGCAGGACTGGTCTCTAGATCCCCAGAATTGGTGAGTCTGGATGTGGCTCTGCTGGTGTGACCTCAAGTGACCAGATAGAACCTACTGTCCTCTAGATCCTCTCCCCCCACCCCCACCCACTTTTACGATGCCACATCCCATTTCACCAGCCTCACCCTCCACTGGACCCACGGCTGGCTGCTGCTCACCTCTTAGGTGGCAGCGGTCACTCACTGCATGAAAACCTGTTCTTCCAACGCCAACCAGGTTGATTTCAGATCCCAGATGTCCTCATACCACAGATAGCTATTGAGCACCCAGCATGTCGTAGCATCGTGCCAACCACCGAGATTGTCATGTCTGTAGATAGACAGGGTCCCTGCCCTTGTGAAGCTTGAGTCTCGTAGGGCAGCAGGCGTAGAAGGAGACGGTTGTGATGTGCACTGGAGCACGCAGGAGGAGTGCCCAGGGTGTGTAAGGCAATATGATGTGGGCGAGATCTGGGACGGTTTGCCCCTGGAAGAAGCAGTGTCTCAGCTGAGATCCAAGGAATAGGAACTAGCCTGGGAGAGTGGTTAGGAGTTGGGAGTGAGGGAGGGAAACACATTCCAGGCAGGTGGATCAGCGTATCCAAACAGTGGTATCTTCATTTTGTGAAAGAATCGTCCGGTTCTAGAGAAAGACCCGAACCAGACTGGCCTGCTTAAAATGGACTCTGGTAGCTTTAATATAACTATTGATACTTTTGTGTATTCATATCATTAACATGTTTTGAGCACTCAAATAAGTAATGTGCCAAACCCCCTATGTACTTACTGTGGGTGATCTAATGAATCTTTGACACAACCCTTTGAGGTAGGTACTGTTGTTTCCATATAACATCTATAAAATGAGAATAATAGTGACTTTCCCAAAAAGCGTGGATGAGAAAAATATTCTGTAGAGAATTAGAAATTTTAAAACATAAAGTATCCACAGATATAATACTGTTGCTAATGATCACTAGTATATGCCAGCAGGAAAACCAGGATACATGAAAAAAAATGATTGCAGCATTATTTTTTTATTGTGACCTACAGTTGCTATGTGTAGTTTTTGTTGGAGAATTGTTATAAGAATATAATTACTTTTAATAGCAATAAAAATATGTATTTTACAATCTGTAGGTGTATTCACCTGAAGATCTCACTGTTTTAACAAATCATCTCCTGTTGCTTTAGGACATAGAAAATATATTTGTGACATTATGGGTAAGAACCGGACAGGATTCAATTAATGTGGTTTTTTTTTTTCACCTTTGCAGCAACAGTTTTGGGCGTATTAATAGCACATGTTTGAAATTTACACTCTAGACCACCCATTGGGTGCCGTTTGACAATGCAGGAAGATGGAACAAAGAATGCTCTCGAAAGCTACACTCAGAGACCTAATATCAAAAGCGTTTGCCTGGTTTGGCTTCTGATAAAGGTGCTAGAAGCTTCTGCAGATAGAAAGACAGGCAGCCAAAGTGTTCACCACACACCTCACTCATCTTTACACGTACTTGGATGTCCCCCAGCCCAGGTGTCACAAGAACAAACGGCCTAGGTGACCTAGACTCCTTCTCTCTCGAAAAACATCCCACAATTTATGCGAAAAGTACACTGTAAAGAAGATTCGTGGAGACCTGATAAAGTGCGTTGATACTCTGGTGTCACGGATACTGCAATTTGATTCTTATTTTTAGTATCTCTGTGAATTACTGTCCCTTTCTTCTAGGTGCTGTTTTTTCTAGTCTGACATTTTAGAGAGCTCCCTTTGTTACTCACCATTAGTTTGGGAGAAGTGCTTACCTCCTCACTTGACTACTAATGAATAAATTGACGTGTTTGTTTCTGTATTTCACCATCGCTTGAGTGAAATGATAGCTACTAGGTGAATTTTTCTTTCTGGATCTTTAGTTACAGACTAGCAGGTCTTTGTTTTTCATCTCCTCCCTATAAGGCATTAGAAAAGACGGCTGGAAATTAGGGGAGAAAAATGTTTGTTTTATATTTCACTGAAATGTTCTTATCATAATATAAGTTTTATTGTTAAAGAAGTTATTCAGTTTTGACCCTGAAAATGGTAACTCATTTTTGTTCTGCTTAATAAATACGTGTTCCCCCTTTTAGTATTACTACTTAGGGAATTTAATTTTACTAGATTTTTGAGAAGTTTAAAAATTACTTTAGGTAGGCATGGCCTAATTTTCATGTTCAATTGTATAACTTTTCTTTGAGGATGTGATGATGATGGAATTTGTGGATGTTTGACAAACTTTATAAAGGAACTAGAAGTTTCCAACTAAGATTCTATGCTTATTATTATAAATGTGTGTTTGACTCTTGCTTTGGGGAGTGGTACCTGCTTTGGCGTTGTAGGAGAACCTGTTGAGGTATTTTGAGCACTGGGATGACTTCCTGTGTTGACAGCTGGTCTTAATTTTTACTGGGACTTTTTCTTTGTGTCAGGGTTTCCCTAAATCCACACATGGACCATGAGAGACAGCCTGTGGCTGGGAATTCAACCTAGAGAGGTGACCCATGGGTCCTGTCTGCTTGCTATTGTCGATCCCCCTTTTCCTTTCAACATGAAGAGGAGGCTCCCAGAGTCATTTTCCCCCAAAGCTGCTTCCCATGATCCTTCATGCAAGTGTCCAAGTTCATTTCTAATTCTGGAATTTCACCTTTAATAAATTATGCTCTTCCAAGGAAGTTCAACTCTCAGCCAGGGAGGAAGGGTTCGTGAGCCTCAACCAGTAAAAAGGGTAGGATTTTCCTTTGTGAAATCAGGTTGGCTGGTCCTGAGACGGTTGCAGTGTTGTTTCCACAATGAAAAGGGTGCTAGGAGTTTGTCTAGAAGATGGTGGCTTGCTGGCTTCACACTGGTGCTTTTAGCAGTCCTGTTCCTGTCTGACGGGGAGTAAGGGCAGAAACAAATATTTATTGAGCCCTTTCTGTGGCCCCAGCAAATTATGAGATGTATCCTTGAGTGGGACGTAGCCTTCTTCATTTCTATACCCTCACTATCAGCCATCTTGCCAGTTGGTTGGATGGATGGATGAGCAGGTGCTTGGATGGTTACCTGGGGGAATGAGATGCCAAGAGGAAGTAAGCGCCTGAACGTGCGTGATGACTATGAGAAAGGAAAGTGGGAGACAGAGTCGAGCACTTAGGGACCCATTTGACATCAGAGAAAGGGTGTTTATAAGATATTTCAGATTTGTGCAGCACAGGTGGGAGATCTGGATGAGCGGTGATGTAGTTCGGGGTGTCATCAATCTGGGTCGGGGGAACATTTAAGTGGTAGGATTGGCCTGGATGACCCAGGAGGGCCTTCTAACCCCGCAAATTCTATTATAATTCATTGTGAGAAGTCACCTGGTCAGGCAACACTCTGTATAAGTTTAAGGTGTACAGCATCGTGACTTGACTTACATACATTATGAAATGATGACCACAGTAAGTTTAGTGAACTTCCATCATCTCATACAGATACAAAACCAAAGAAAAAGAAACAAAAATTTTCCTTGTGATGAGAATTCCTAGGATTTGCTCTCTTAATAACTTTCATATATAATATACAGCAGTGTTAATTATATTAATCATATGATACAGTATATCCCACATTCTTATTTATCTTATAACCAGAAGTTTGTATCTTTTGAGATCATTTTCATTCAATTTTCAACCCCCATAGGAAATTAAATTTCTCTGAATGTCTAGCTTCTGAAAAATTCAAAACATAGGCAGTACCGGATCTATTTCTACTACGGCAAAACAGCAGCAAACTGCTCAGGTAAGGAGTTCCGGGCCCTTTGTACGGGGCATCAGGTTCCCTCTGGTCACTTCCCACCCAGCTTGCCTCCTTCGTTGAAATGGCATGCCTGGTAGCTATAGGTATTCCGGTTTGTCTCCTACACAGGAAATCATCTGGGGAGTGGAGAGGGAAGCACGTTAAAATGCCAGTTCCTGGGCCACCACAGGGTCACACTGGTAGGCTTGGTCAGGCTGGTGCCTGGGAATCCACACTTTAACAAAACTGCCAGGTGTTGCAGGCATCTGATTCTCCTTCTTAAGCTTACCCAGTGCACATAAATGGGTGCAGATACCCAGAGGAGACGCAAAAACAGAACAGACACTAGAACTATGTGCCTTTTACTCCCAAACCTGAAACACCTGTAGGTTTTTGAAAATCATGCGTTTTGGGGGCTCCTATCTCAGAGATTCTAATTCCATCAAACAGGGTCCAATAATCCACATAGAATAATTCTCATGTGCAAGCAGGTTTGGGAGCCACTGTTAGATTTGTAACACGTGTATGTTGAGGGCCGATGTCAGGAGATGGAGGAGGGAGGAGCACAGCCTCCTAAATCTCTACCTGTCAGTGTGGAGAGAATCCCTGCTGCCACACTGGGTGATGGAGGAAGGTTTTGCCGAGGAGATAAGTTTCCGAAACTGCTTTGGTACATTGACAGACAATGGGGTAAAAACATCCCATGCCCAGAGTATAGTTGTGGGGAAATGCAAAGGTGGGAGCAGACCCGGGGAGTTTTCAGGAGGAATAACTAAGGAGAGGGAAAGCCAAGGAGGTGAGGTTGTGTTTCACTCACTTTAGTTTATCTCGATGGCAGATAAAAACTGCTTGTATGAAGGGAGGTGCTTTCTCACGTTTATTAAATTTTCATGTTTATAAAATTACAGGGATTGTTAAAAGCAGAAAGCCACTTTTGTAATATAATGAACAATAGGAGACATGTCCTTTCTCTGAATACTTGGCATTGACCTCCCATAACAAAATCTTGAGACCAAACCTGAGCCTCCCGGCAATTTTTGTATCCAACTTTCTGGCAAGCCAAGCCATTGTCTTTCCCTTTCCTCCTGCCTGTCTCTCTATTACATGGAATGAGGAAGCAGGAAGCCCAGGGATCACCTTGGTTAATCAGGTATCAAGAGCTGCTTTCATCACCATGGAAACATGACACTCCTATGGAAGACAGAGAAACATCTCATCTGTTTTTTCAAGGTGGCTGTTACATCCCAGGATAATGTCCTTTCTGAAAACAAAAAAACAGGAAGATATACATATACACACAATTACCTTACATAGTATGTTGAACACTGCTGAACTTTATTCATCAGACTGTAGAACAGTTTTCATTTTTGCTCAAAGCAAAATTTTCCAGAAGTCAGATTGTAAACTAGGTGGGCTTGAGTCCTCCAGGGAAACAGACTTCTAAAGACCCAGATACACTTGTCCTGCAAGGGGTCTGCTGAACCGTCTAGCCCAAGAAGTCTCTGCAGACGTGTTCCTTTCCACTTCTTCCCCCCTCCTGCCTCCGGTGGGCTATGTAAGGGTGGTGGAAGCGAAATATTTTGTAAAACACTGAATTCCTCCTCCTCTTGCATCCTGTCTCAGGCTATTTTCTTGTGTCCTTCAAAATATTAGCCAAATTTTAAAGAATTCCATGACTATGGAGACTCCATGCCATTTTTAAACCCCTAGTAATGGGTCTCGATTTTGCAGGCACCGTGAAAACTCCGTGCACGTTATTTCCCCCATAGACCGACAGCTGATCTCAATGCTGAACCAGAAACGACTGGGGAGTAGACAGTCTTTCCCACAGCCCTGTGTATATTAGGATAGGTGCACAGAAATAAGAGTAAACTTACCTTTTCCCCCCTCTACTGCTTTGGACATAATACTAATCTTATGCTGTGGAATTCTAATACTTTTGAATCTCTTGTTTCTAAAGCATTAAGTTAGGAGTGGAAAAACCCCATAAGATTCACTTCCCTGTAGGATCACTTGTTTTCTTTAATATTTTTAGATTTTATTTACTCTAATAAAAAAGAAGGCCAGTGTGGTTGAAGCATTGATTTTTATCTCCTACTGGAGCACTACCCTTTATGGCATTTAACTGGCAAAATAATGATTTAAAATATCTTGCTAAAGGAGACATGCCAGACCTTTTTTTTTTTTCTCTGTGTAACAAGAAGTTAAACTCTTTTATAGGGTTAATGAGTCAGGACCTGGACAAAAATGCCTCTAAGTGTCTGACAGAGTTAAGGGAAAGAGGTGAGATATCATTTAGTAATTTTCTTTTCTTTAGAAGCAAAAAATAGAGTTTTGAAAATTTTGAATATAAACATACTATCTTGGCATAGAAAAACTTTTTCAAGGGTTAATCCTAATCTCAGGCAACTGAGAAACTACTGCAGGATTTACTCTGAACTCCAGATACTCTCCCGCTCTCTTGAGACATGTGAGAAGAATTGTATATGGGGAAGGGAATTCCTTTCTTGACCATCAGTGCCCTCACTCTGTGAAGCAAGAGCTGAGTTTCAATATAAATATTATTGCTGGCCAAGTCCTTTTTAAAACCTAGCCATAGAATCTGACTGTCAGAGAGTGTTTATTCTTGGTCTCGCTATCAATTCTCCCTAAAATGGAAAACCTACAACAAAGGATGCAGTAAAATGCTGCTCAGGGCAGGATTGTGTCAGCCCGAGAGGCAGTTACAGGGAGATCATATTAAGGGATTTGCACTTACACCCTTGGCCCTGGCCCAGCCAAGGCTGGGAAAAAGACTCCCACTTCTCCAGCCCAAAACCAATGATGTAAATTAACTCTACAAGGAGCCGTGTCCTCTGGCCTCCTTTCCCCCGAGGTGATCTTGAGGGTGCTTGTATAAGCGGTTTGGTTATTGAGGCCCAAAGTAGTTTGCAAAAAGGAGGTGCCTAACTGCATTAGAGAAATTTGCGTTGGAGTTAAAATGTTAAGTCTCATCTAGAATTGGCTTTGTATCATTTTGGGTATTTCCTTCAAATGCTAATGAAAGTTCAAGAATACTAATCCGATCCTGTTGGCCAAGCCAAGCCAGTCATGGCAGGCATCCAGCTGAAAATTAGTTTTCCCTGTCTACTTGTGGAGATTCCGTACCATGTAAACAGAGGCACAGCAAGGCCCGGGTGATGGTGTTCCTCCCACGCCAGCCCAGACCCCCCTCGTGTCCCTACACTGCTCGCTCTCTTAGCTTTCCCTGGCCCTTACCTCCTCCTGGTCAGTGCCTGATGGCTCTGGGCGCTGAGGACCTTACACGTGGGCCCCTCGGGCATCCAAAGGCAGCGTAGTGCACGAGGTTAGAAGTCAGAATGGTGTGATCGTACCTCGGTTCCGCCTCTTCTTACCTGCATATGTTTATGTAACTTATTTACCTCCTTACACCTGTTTCCCTTCTGTAAACTAGAGGTCACAACATTGATTGACTTAGTTGGGTTCTGAGGATTGAAGGTAACGTCTGTGGGGTTCCTGGCACGCCAGAGAGCCTCCCCCAAAAGGTGGCTGCTGTTACCTGCCGCCTGCGCCTCCTGCAGCCCCTGCTCACCAGGACACCACCTGCACAGGCGAAGGAAGAATCCCAGTTCTCAGTGTCCTTTCGTGTCACTCTCCCCAGCTCTGCAGGATCCTGAACAGTCAGTGCTGGGGTTCCTGGGAGCTGTGGGGGTTCTTTACCCTCGACCGTCAGTTGTGGAGTCCTGACTCTCCACCGCGCAGGGCAGAACACCTACACTGAGCATCCTCCCCACCAGCATCAGGCGGAAGCATTTTTGGAGCAGGGAGGGAATAAGTTTGTGTGGCTTCTCCTCATACCGCTGGGGAACCAAGGAGCCCACCTCTGGGTCGGTCATCTCCCGCCGTGACACCCCAGCTGTGGGTTACGTGAGAGGCAGCAATCGATCTGAAGCCCTGCTCCAGTGCTTCTGGGCTTTACTCAACGCTCTTGAGAAACAGATTCTCTGAGCCTCATTTTTCTCATCTGTGCAGCTGATGTCTAACTTGCAAATTTGTTCTGAGGATTCGAGAAAATGCTTGCAACATGTCACTGAGGATCCCACCTTTTCCATGGTCAGAGCCCAGTATATCTGTCGCTCCCGATCCTTGCCTAGTCCTCACAGCAGCTCTGCTCTGCCCCTTCTTTGCTAAAAGCAGGCAGTGTCCCACTGTTCACCTCCCCGCCCCAGCGTTCACTTCCCTGCCACAGACACGTCAACAAATGTTAACCATTGGTATCTTTCTTTTGATAGATATTTTAATTTGTAATATGAAAGTAATACGGGTTTATAAAATTTAAACAAACAAAAGTGTATAAAATAGAGTTAAAATCTCTCTCCCTTGCCCTGAAATCTTGCTCTTTGGAGGTAACCACTCTTAACAATTTGCGTTTCCATCTAGATTTACGCATATAAGACTAAGCTATGCACTTGGAGAGACACGTAGATTTCTTATTGGATTGGAATCCTATTCTGTTGTTCTTTGCTTATTTCCTCCTGACTTAACTCATCTGTGGACCTTTTCCGTGACAGAACGTCAAGACTTCAGCCTTTTTAATAGCTGGCATTGTGTTCTATTTTAAGACTATCTCAAAATAGATTTAATTTATTTCCCAATGACAGAGATTTAGTTTTTGTATTTTTAATTTTTATGATCAATATTACAATAAACATCAATGGTATCTTTGCAGCTGTGAAAATATATCTGCATGATACATTCAGCCAACAAATATTTATTGAGTACCCTGTATGTAACAGGCACTGTTCTAGCAAACTCCCTAACTTCAAGGAGCTTAGGTTCTAAGAGGGAAATACATTAAATAAATATAAGATGCCAGGTCGTCTAGCTGTGTGCTGTGATAAATACCTGAAAGAAGGAAGAGAGCGAAAGCAGGGTAGAGTTGGGATGCTATTTTAGACATGGAGGTCAGGGGAGATTCTTCGAGAAGTTGGCTAAGTTTGGTAGAAACTTGACTGCAATAAGAGCAAGCCATGTGGTGACCTGGGAAGAGAGCGTTCCTGGCTAAGAGGCACAAGGACTGGAAAGGCTCTGGGCCAGGAGTGAGCTTGGTGTATTTGAAGAAAAACAAGGCAGCCAGTGAGGCTGGGGTGGAGTGAAGGAGTAGGGGATCGGGGAGCAACATGATGTAGACCCTCAAAGGCCACTGTTGGGAGTTTGGTTTCGTGGAGAAGAGAGCAGGGGAGGGGCGGACACGACGTGCATGTTGAAAGGAACGGGCAGAGCAGAGACTGGGAACGAGAGCAGAAGTCGATCAGTTAGAACGCTCTTTTCTGCAATCTGGACAACTGTTGATGGTGCTTTATTTTGGGTGCTGAAAAGCAGTTTTGAAGATAATGGTTTTGGAGGCCTGGTGAGGGTACAAGCCCGATTCGAGTCCATGAGGAAACGGGAAAAGATGAAGAGACAGCAAGAACAGACAGTTCTTACTGGAGTTTTGCTCCGAAGAGGGGTTGGGGAATGGAGCAGTTGCTGGGGGCATGTGGAGTTAGGGTGCTTTTAAGATGGGAGAAATTTCTGCATGGTTGTATGCTGATCGCAGTGATCCTGTAAAGGAGGAAAAATTTATCAGACAAAGAGATAAAGGGTAATTGCTGGAGCCAATGTTCTTGAATAGCCAGAGGGTTGTTCAGATGAGAGCGGGCACAGAGCATCGCTGGTAACAGGAGGGAAGGCAGCACCCGGGCTCGGATGCGGGCGCGGAGACAGGTGTGATGCTGGGAGTTGTGGAAGGTTGGAGAAGACAGGAGGAAGTTTGAAATAAATTTCTAGGAGAGTGGGAGAGGGAATAAACCCTGGCAGTGTGGCGGGGGGTTGCTGTTCAGCACAAGAGCTCACCTGAAGAACACAGCCGTGAATCTAAAGTGAGACCAGTCAGCATGTGTCCCTGTGTTTTCCTCCAGATTCAGCTGCCTGGTGCCGGCTTGAATAGGCAGAGATTTAGCTGGAGTTTCACTGAGCACTTTAGACAGAGAAGGTAGGGGCTAGGGAGTCACTGCAATGAAGAACCAGAGAATCTTGGCTTCGAAGGAGGGGTTGGGGGGCACTGTGGAGGGATCCGGCGGCTGAGGTCTTGGTCTTGTGGCTAAAGAATCTTCAGCATCTAAGCACTAGATAGAGCAATGAGACTAAGGGTGAGGTGCGGGTAAGTGCAGAGGTGAGAGTGGGCTACTCGGAACTGTGGGAGTGGGGAGGGTGCTGTTGTCGGTGTGATGGTCACGGTGCTCTTTCTCGTTCGTGAAAAGTGAAGTGTGATCTGCAGGGTTACTGAGAGAACACTTACACCTACATACATACAACAAAGATACATACATACATACCTACAACTACTCACACCTACATACATATGTACACACATACAGACACAGAGCTACAGCAAGGCCTCAGTTACCCAGCCTTGCCAGCCATTGAGAATCCCACTCATGTGAACTTTCCAGAAAACAAATACATAAAGCATACATTTTATTTTAATAATTGTGATAGGATCCTTTCTGGTGGGCAGTTAACTGAGTAGCTTTAATCATGTTGCTACGGAGATTGTACTTGCATGGAATGCACGCACAGAGGGAGCAAGAGGAAGAGAACGTGTGAGCCCTTTAAGGATGATTTACCATAAGCCAGTATCTTCAAAGATCAGCCATTTCCAGGAAGTTCACAAAGGCTTCATAACGTAATACATTTCTATTTTAATAACAGATGGAGGAAGGGGGCTCTAACTATTTGCTGATCTTATTTATTCCCAGTCAATAGCAATAAGCAGGAAATTAATCTTAGTAAAGACACGGAAACACAGTGAGAGTCAGATTCACGCAACCCCAGATTCAGAGGTGAGAACCGTGGAGTAAGTGCCAAGCACTCCGTGTGCTGAGGAGGCCAGAGCAGTCCTTAGACTGATAGCCTGTGACTGGGTCCAGATGAGGCCTCGTCTAGAGCTGAGCGGTAAGTACTTTTAAAACTGGGGAGGATAAAGTTGGCATTTCAAGTATGTTAAGAGAACGCAGATTATTCCAGAAACAGTGATGGAACCACTGCTAGCTTTCTGGAAGTAAAAACAGCAGTGAAGCTGCCTTCCTGTCTCACTCAACAAAATTAATGCTTGATATATTAAAGATTTAAGAATTAAAAAATGAAACTAAAAAGTCATTAAAGAAAACAGATGTATATTTTTATAAACTTGAAGTGATGACTTCTTTTAAAGAATGACAGTGAGGCCCAGACTCATGTGATTAAACACACACACACACACACACCCGTATTTTCTATATGACTGGCAAATGGCTTGTTTCCCTAATATACAAAGAACTCTTTAAGTCAATAAGGAAAAGACAAGCAACCAGAGACAAAAAGGGGCAAAGGTCATGAGCAGCATTTCATAAAGAAGAAACATAAGAGAAGTAAATACATGAAAAGACGTTTTCAATAATCATTGATGAAACAGTGAGCTATTTCTCGCCTACTAGATTGGGCAGGGGTTATAAATGTTAACACAGTGTTGGCAAGGGGGTGGGGGCAGACTGTCATACAAGTGGAAAGGGGTTTGAATTTGCATCACCTCTTCGTACATCCCTTGAATTCCACAATTCTGTATCTAGGAATTCATTATAAGTTGAAGACTTTGTCCTCCTCCAGAGGTGACATGAGGACCATAAAGGAGGCCACTGTGTTCTCTTCCTACTGTCACAACACAAGATGCCCTTGCACTACAAATCAAAACCAATCCTCAAAGAGGTTCTAATCTGAAGTGACTGCCCATCTTCCCCGAAAAGGCCACAGAGACTAATGCTCCCGTCACTCCTTCCCTGCCTTTTAGTACAGTGGCCGCCAGAAGTCTAAGCTTCTGATGTTACTTTCCCACCAGTGTCGCTCTTGACACCTGCTCTTTGGACCCAGTCTCCCACCCTACCCGGAACCCAGGCTCTTCTTACAGAATTCAGCCGTTACCAGCAGAATCCTTCGTACCCCGCTGCCTTCTAGTCTCACCCCCTCTTGACTACCCAAGGAGGTTCCTCTGGCACTTGCCCCGTCTCCGTCTGGAACACTGGATAGTCCTTTAAACAGGGGGGATCCCATAGCGCAGTAAACATGCCTTAAGATCTCCCATTTAAAAAAACCAAACCAAACCAAAAAGTCTTCCTTTGACTTGACTTCACTTTCTTCCAGTTAATTCTCCATTTCTCTGTTCTCTGTTAGAGGAAAGCTTCTTGAAAGAACTGTTTCATACTTTCCATCTTCACTTCCTCACCTCCTATCTTCTCTCTGGTAAGTATTTTTACTGGAGTATAAGTAACCTGCTGGGAGGTGCACAAGGTATACAACTCAATGACCTATAAAGTGAACACGCCAGGTACCAACCCCCAGTTCAAGAACAGAACGCTGTCCGCATCCCAGAAATCTTGTTCCCTCTTCCACTTACTACCATCCCCTCCTCCCTCAAAATAACTACTGTTATTTTAACACGTTGCTTTGCCTGCTTTTGAAAAAATTATTTTGGAATAATGCCGTATATCGTATTTTCTTTTGCCCAACATTATGTTGGTGAGGTTCACTCAAGGTGTGGTAGGTAGCAGAGGTCAGATCACAAGGGCCTGAGAAGTCCAGGTAAGGATGTTTTCATTTTTTCTGAGTGAAATGAAGCCTTCGGAAGGTTTTAACAGAGGAGGAACATCACATGATTTTTGCACTAAAAGGTTCACTTGACTGCTACCCTGGGAACAGACTGTGGGCTAGAGGGTGAGGGCGAACATGAAACCAGAGAGACTGGATAGAGCGCTACTGCAACAATCCAGTCACACTATTCAATTCTTCAGCTTTAAAAAGAAAAGGCATTTTAGGTCAGTCCCCCAGTGGAGCTAAATCAAAGGAGCAATAATAAACCGAGCTCAGTGTTGGATCTGCAATAATTAGGCCGGCTATGGCAATTTGGGTCCAGAAAATAATTAACACCTTCACAACAAAAATAGCCTTTGGAAGCAACTGTAAATTTTCAAAATTAGGATAATTTATGGCTGGGAATAAATAGACATTGTCAATATTTTGCAACTGTGGGTCTTAAAAGTAATACTTCATCAAACAGAACGTAAACTCAAGGCTAGAAAATCAAACTCATTTCAGTTCCAAGGGGGAAGAACAGGATAGTAGTAACTCACCAAAAGCTGAGTGATAGGCAGTGTGGAAACTGGATTCGCCTGGACAGATATAATTGGAGATCCAATAACACACTACTCAGCTGTATGATTTTGCGTATTATTTACATTTATTCTTGTTACTCTTAGCATTTATGGTATCACAAAGATTTGCTTTCTACGTTACAGATGTTTTCAGATGACTTAGTTGAAACCAAGGATTACCTGTGGTTGGGTCTTCAGCTATGACTGTACATTTTTTTCTTGGTCCTGAAAATTCTCAGCTTTTGAAATGGAAGTTTTAACACTTTTACTGAGTTCCAAATATTTGGTTCCATGTTAGTTTTCACAGCACCCTAGACAGAAAATGGGGCTGGTCTTGGATGATTTTAAATCTAGGAACATGACAAACCCCTATCTTAAACCATACACAACAATCTACTCAAAATGCATTGAAGACTTAAATATAAGATCTGAAACTGTAAAAGTCCTAGGAGAATATACAGGGGGTAAACTCCTCAGCATTGGTCTCTGCAATGCGTTTTTGGATTTGACACCAAATGCAAAAATAAACAAGTGGGATTACATCAAACTAAAAAGCTTCTACACAGCAAAGGACACCATCAACAAAGCGAAAAGGCAGATTATTAAATGGAAGGAGATATTTGCAAACCATATCTGATAAGGGGTAATAACCAAAATATATAAGGGACTCATACAACTCAAGAGCAAATAAATACCCCAATTAAAAGAAAGGCAAAGTATCTGGATAGACCTTTTTCCAAAGGAAATATGCAAAGGGTCAGCAGGTACATGAAAAAGTGTTCCACATCACTAATTGTCAGGGAAATGCAAATCAAAACCACAATGAGAGGTACACGTGCACCTGTTAGGATACCTATTATCAAAAAGACAAGGGATAACAAATGCTCGTAAGGATGTGGAGAAAAGAATCCACGTGCACTGTTGGTGGGAATGGAAATCGTTGCAGCCAGTATGGAAAACAGTATGGTAGTTCCTCAGAAACTTAAAAATAGAACTATCATATGATCCAGCAATCCCACTCCTAGGTAAATACCCAAAGGAAATGAAGTCATTATCTGGAAGAGATGTCTGTACTCCCATGTTCATTGCAACATTATTCTCAATAGCCAAGGAATGGAAGCAACCTAAGTGTCTGTCAACAGTGAATGGATAGAGAAGATGTGAGATGTCTGTATCTGTATCTAACGACTATATCAAACTACTTAGGTTGTTTCCATACCTTGGCTATATCTGTGAGGGATACACACACACACATATATGTATATCTGTATATATACACATACATATACATACACACACAAATATACAAATGTATATAGATATATACATATGTATATTTACCCCCCTAAATCCTGTCCCCAAACACAATGGAATAGTATTCATTTTTTAAAAAAAGAACTCCTGCCATTTATGACAACGTGGATAAACCTGGAGGGCATTATGCTAAGTGAAATAAGCCAACAGAGGAAGACAAATACTTGGAGGTATCACTTAAATGTGGGGTCTAAAAAAGTGTCAAGCTCATCAGAACAAGAAGGTAGAAGAGTGGTCGCCTGCGGGTGGGGGAAATGGGGGTGAGGTTGGCAGAAGGATACAAACTTTCAGTTAGAAGATGGATATGGTCTGAGGAGCTCACGTGTAGCATGGTGAATATTAACTAATAAGACCACATTGTATAACTGAAATTTGCTAAGAGAGAACTTTTTCAAGTTCTCACCAAAAAGGTTAATATGTGAAAGTAAGTACCTCTAGGAACATGACAAATAATATCAGAGCATTTCTCTGCCCAGGGTAGTGGCACTGATGTGTATTTTTGTGGGGAAACCTGGAGGCCTGCCTCATGCAATGTTGATATTCAAAGATGAGAGGTGTACCAAATACAATCCTCCCACTTATTTACCAGTCAAAGACTTCCTGCTAATGCATATACCTGGGCCTTTTGTTTTTGCTTACTTTATTTTCCACTTCTACCACCTTTAAAGAAATGCTCCCCTTTGGGGCAGAATTCTTCAAAAAGGTTTTACTTTTTGGCTCAAATTCCTGTCTTGAATTCTCTCGTAAACCACTTCTACAAGTTTTTGCCCCCAGTATGGTCTTGCTAAGGTAACCAAAAGCCTGGGTGTTGCTGTCTCGACACCGACTGCTCGATGTTTATTTTTTCTACCAACCTACTGGAGACAGTTCCTTTGCCTGCATCTTCTGACAGTGATTCAAACGAGAGTCTGGAGCCAGGTTGCCCATGAAGTCCAACCTCCATCATGTACCAGTGGGTGACGAGGAACAGGTTACCCTGCCCCTCTGTGCCTTGGTTTCCCCATCTGTGAAAGTGAAGTTCATAGGACCTGCCTCTCAAGGTTGCAGTAAAATTAAATGAGCGCGTGGGCTCGGCGCACAGGAACCATGTGTTGTGTGTTAGCTGCTGTTATTACTGTCAGCAGTGGTGATGCTGTTGTTCCCATCTGAGGCCTGTGGGGCCGAGTAAGTTCTGTGCCAATAGCTCACTCCCCACAAATCCTACTGGGTAAGCAGCTGCCACTGCTTCTTCCTCAGGCTGCTTTGTTCCACTCCTTGCCTGCTCAAGGCACCAGTCAGTGCCTTTGCTGATGGCCGCTGCTCCTGTGTGTGTGTGGAGGTGGGGGATAGGGGGTTTTAAGAGAGGAGAGGGTGATCACTGACAGAGTAGCAGCAGGTCTATGAACACAGCAGCCCACGATGTAGGAAATGCTAGCAATAGACTGGCCTTTGTCTCTTTACGTCTGGCGTCTCGAATACAATTTCCAGGTCTGCAAAGACAGGGAGGGTATCCTCTGTTTCTTCCAAGTCCCTGCACACTGCTGTCCTTACGAAGCTAAGTCAGCAGCCCTCAGTCTCTTTTCTGCCGACCACACAGTGGCTGCCATTCACCTTTTCTCTCAAGGGGATGCTCAAGATTCTCTGACATTCCCCACACAGAGCCAGCGGCAGTTGCACCCTGTTCTCTGTCTAGAATGCAAAGGAGAGTGACAGTAATACAGGAACACATTTTAGTTGGCTCCAATTCACTTTTTAAAAAATAAATAATATGCAAGCTTCTCCTTACTGTTAGTAATAAGCTACTCGCGACACCT
The DNA here is from genome assembly GCF_048564905.1 of Vicugna pacos. Taxonomy (NCBI): domain Eukaryota; kingdom Metazoa; phylum Chordata; class Mammalia; order Artiodactyla; family Camelidae; genus Vicugna; species Vicugna pacos. The sequence continues at coordinate 10,121,461 of NC_133000.1, read as the reverse complement.
CATGCTGATCGCGGCCACCATTTTCACAGCAAACCTGGGTGAGATCTGATCGAACAGTGACGCCAGGGAGCCACGAGGAGATCGGATGAGGGAGGTGTTTATCCCTATTTCCCAGGAAGCGTCCTGGGGCCTTTCTCTCCAGCCTGACCCTCCTGCAGGAGCAGAAAGTTCCTGGCCTAAAAGGGCTTAAAGGTCTCTCCCTTTCTCCTTAGCCTGCATAGAAGACAGGAATTCATTGTTCAGGTGAGAGCAGTGATTCTCAGTGGCTGGTGACCAAGATAAAGAAAAATCCCAATGTTTTTATGATACCAACTTCTGAAAGTAATGTTTGGCAAAATTTTCCAGCATAATGGGAATATAAAGAAGATGCAGAATAATTATGAAAGGGAGAGGTTTGGCGGGAGGAGTCGTATAGGGTCAAAGGAGAAGATGGTCAAAAGGGCTGGGGGCTAGTTGATGTACTGTGTGAAAAGACTGCATTAAAGAGAGGATGGGGTTAAAGCGAAACAAAAGCTGATCTCTTGATTACCTTTCTCCCAACCGTTCCTCTTCCTCTCTCTTAGTGAAAAACAAATCCGTTCCTCTCCGCGCTGGAAAACTCTGAGTCATCCTTGACCCCTCCCTTTCTCTCACACCCTCCATCTGCTTGACATGACGTTACTAGCAGCTGACCACTTCACCCCAGTATCTCCCCACCAGGTTATTGCACCAGCCTCTAAGTGGTCTCCCTGCTTCCACCCCTGTCCCTCCACAACCTGGTTTTTCACGCAGCTGCCGGGTGACCTTTTAAATAATCAAATCAGATGTCATCCTTTTGCATACCTCCAGTGGCCTCTCATCTCACTCGGTGAACATCCCGTGCTTTACTATGCGTCTGAGAGAACTCGTGTGACTGCAGTCCTTGCAACCTTCCCACATCATTTTGAACAATTCTTCCCCTCCATCGCCCTGCTCCGGTCCCAGTGGTCACCTGGGTGTTCCCTGAACAAGCCCACCTCGAGGACTCTGTCTGCAGTTCTTTCTGAATGAAGCTTTTTCTTCCCCAGGTTTGCTCGGCTAACTTATTTCATTCAGGCCACTGTTCAGAGGCTTCCTCCCTAAAGAGGTCTGGCCCTTCCCTATGGGCAGCCTGATCCTAGGCACCTGCTGCAGTGCCTGTGGGCAAGCTGGCAAAGTCAAGATTTCTAGAAGGTGTTTTTTCAGAACCTAAAATGGAAAGCTGAAGTTTGAGAGATTGATTAAGATCAAATATTCATCCATTACCAGCAGCACAGTGTTGCTTTTCCACTACAAATTCCTCCTTCGCTGGTTTTAAAAAATGGTAATTTGGGAAATTTTGGAATTTAAAACCTTTTTTTTTTTTAACAGGGGTGTGTCTTCTCGTAACTCAGGTTTTTCATGCTGGCGTTGACTGTTTTATCCACTCCAAGTTCCAGAGACCCTTAATTACAAAAGCTTCCCAGGGAAGCACACGGTGAAGCCAATTGTATTGATGAGAAAGAAAATAGCAAATTAATAGACCTAATGACTGGGAGTCTAAGATAGTCATGAAGGGCTTTTTTCTCCCCACTTCTTCAAAACATAGGTGTAATGTTATGTGGGGTCAGGAAGGTCATAACTTATTTTGACAGTTTAAACCCCCATAGCTATTTATTTACAAGGCTTTGGGCATTCTGTAGTCCCCTAATCCAATCACGTGGTGAAAATTATGCTTGGGTGTGAATTCCTGCATAGAATATGCAATCCCTTCTCCTATTCACTTAGACCTTTTGCATCTCAAGGGAGATGAGCAGCTGTTGTGGAGCCCAGTTCTGAGTTAGAAGGAGCCGGGAGGAGGCCCTGGTAGGGTTGGAGGGTGGGCACGTGGGGAGCCTGGGGGAGACGCGGCATGTGGTTGTTACAGTGCCTCCCCACCAGCCAGGCTGTGGATCCTGCCAGCCTGCTGGCACGCTCAGTGCTGGGCTGGGGGGCATGACCAGGCTGCAGCGCTGACACTGGAAGTTCCCTCCTGCTCTGGGGAGACTCTGTCATGACTTCTGCCCTTGGGCCTGACAGCTGGGCGCCCAGCGTCTCCCCCCACCCCACCCCCTGCTGTCATTGATAGGGGGCCAGTGATTAGTAATTGGGTCCATCAGCCATGTGGGAGGCACGTGCCCCAGCTCTATGAGTGGCCTGTGAGTCAACGTGGAAATTCCCTGCACACTGTGCTTTTGTATCTAGAAACCAAAGGTTGTTAAAAGTTCAGTTCCTGCCCCTGGGCCCGGGAGAGTTACAGCTCAGCAAACCACTGCTCCAGGGAAGAATTACTTCTTTCTCTACCACCCTGGCTGTAGGGTCATTCTCTGTTTTTTCTCTATTTTTTTCTTTTTTTGCTGACCAGGGAGACGATGACAGAAGTAGGATTACAGCCAGGCCGGGGAGACAGCCACACTAGTTACTCCTAACAGGTTGGGTGCCCTGGGCCAGTTACCCTTGGCTTCCTAAGTTGTCATAGAAAGCATTTAAACAGGCTATTTAAATTTGTGTCCCTTTCTGAACATCCGTCTGTCTCCACAAGTTAAGGAAGTTTCTCAGACTAAGATCAGTAGCAATTTCATGTGCTGTTTCCACCTGGCAGTATCCTCTTCAACGTCAGGAAAAATTAACTGATCGATTTGCCAGTTACCTGTTTCAGTAAAATTTTCAGCATCTTTTTTTCTTCTTTTTCTTTACTTTTTTTTTTTTGCTTTATTGCGGTATAAATGACAAGATTAAAATATATTTAAAGTGTACAATGTGATAATATACATATACATTATGAAATGATTGCCACAATTGAGTTAATTAACACACCTATCACCTCACATACTTACCTTTTTGGTGTGTGAGAACACTTGTCTACTCTCTTAGCAAATTTCACTTATACTAAACAGTGTTATCAACTATAGTCACCATGTTATACATTAGATCCTCAGACCTTATTCATCTTTTAACTGCAGGTTTGTGTCCTTTTGCCAGCCTCTCCCTATTTTCCCACCCCCTAGCCCCTGGCAGCCACCATTCTACTGTCTGTTCCTATGCTCTTGACTTTTTTTCCCTCTTATATTCCACCTATAAGTGATGCCATGAAATACTGAAATATTTGTCTTTCTCTGGCCTATTTCACTTAGCTTAATGCCCTCCAGGTTTATCCAGTGTTGCAAATGGTAGGATTTCCTTCTCTTTTAAGACTGAATAATATTCCACTAAGTGTGTGTGTGTGTGTGTGTGTGTGTGTGTGTTTGTTTGTGTATCTCACATTTCCTTTATCCATTCATCTGCCAGCAGATACTTAGGTGGTTTCCATACCTTGGCTATTGTAAATAATGCTGCAGTGAACATGAGAGTACAGGTATGTCTTCAAGATAGTAGCTTTATTCCCTTTGGATACAATACCCAGAAGTGGGATTGCTGGAGCATATGACAGCTCTATTTTTAATTTCTTGAGGCACCTCCATCCTGTTGTCCATAGTGGCTGTGCCAGTTTATACTCCCTCCAACAGTGCACAAGGGTTTCCTTTTCTTCACGTCCTTGCCAGCATCTGTTATCTCTTGTCTTTTTGATAAAAGACATCCTAACAGGTGTGAGGTGGTATCTCATTGTGATGGTTAGTGATGTTGAGCACATTTTCATGTATTTGTTGGCTGTGTGTGTAACTTCTTTGGAGAAAATATCTATTCATGTCATTTGCCTGTTTTTAATTCTTTTTTCTTTTGAGTTGTTTATTTTGGATATCAACCCCTTGTCAGATAGGTGGTTTTGCTTATATTTTCTTATATTCCATAGATTGACTTTTCATTTTGTTGATGGTGTCCTTTGCTGTGCAGAAGCCTTTCAGTTTGATGTAGTCCCACTGTTTATTTTTGGCGTTGTCTTTGTTTTTGGTGTCACATCCAAAAAAGTCATTGCCAAGACCGAGGTCAAGGAGCTTACCACTTAAGTTTTCTTCTTGGACTTTTACAGTTTCAGGTCTTTTGTTCAAGTCTTGTAAATTTTGAGTTGATTTTTGTGTCTTGTGTACGATGGGCATCCAGTTTCGTCCTTTCGTGTGTGGATATCCACTTTTCCCAACACCATTTGAAAAGACTATCTTTTCCTTTTATGATTATGTAACATCCTTCTTTGTCCCTTGTTACAGTTTTTTTGTTACTTTGTTACTTAGAATAGTTTTCACTCATAATTAAATGTAAGTGTTTATTTAATTTTAGCGTGTGATCATTTTTTGCTGGTATATAGAAATGCAGTTGGCTTTTGTGCATTGATCTTCTAAACTCTTTTATTAATAGCTTCTGTGTAGATTTCATCAAATTCTCTACATCATGTTGTGGGTGAATAGAGACCATTTTACTTCTTCCTTTGCAGTCTGGATGACTCATTCCTTTTTATTGCCTTGTGGCAGTGAACTAGACCTCTAGAACAATGTTAAAGTTGTGAGCATGGACATCATTATTTTGCTCCTGATCTTAGGGGGGAAGCATTCAATCTTTCACCATTAAGTGTGACTTAACTGTAGGTTTTAGTAGCTGCCCTTTTTCCTACTGAGGAGGTTCTCATCTATTCCTAGTGCGGCGAGAAACATACTCAGCTTGGGTCGGTGGGTGTTGGATTTTGTCAAATGTTTTTCCTGGATCAATTTAAATGTTCCATGGTTACAACCTTTTTCCTAAAAAGGTGAATTATATTGTTGGATTTGTAAATGTTAAAGTCAAGTTTACATTCTTGGTTAAGTCCCACTTGGTCATGAGATTGATTCTATTTATATATTGTTGGACTTCCTAAAATTTTGTTTAGAAATTTGCATGTATATTCATGAGGAATATGGATGTCAAGGTTTCTTGTTTGTGAGTCTGTCAGAAATTGCTAATCGAGTAATGCTGGTCTCTAGATTGAGTTTGGAAATATTTTTTCCTCTTTAGTTTTCTGGGAGAGTTTGTATGCAACTGGTACTATTTCTTCTTTAATTATTTGGTATAATCCACCAGTGAAGCCATCTCGGACTGCAGTTCCTTTGTGGGAAGGTTTTTTAAGTACAAACTCCATTTATTTAATAGGTAAATGGCTATTTAAGTTATCTATTTCTTTTTGACAAAGCTTTGGTAGTTTGTGTTTTTTAAAGAACTTGTCTTTTTCTTCTGAGTTGTGGGATTTATGGACATAAAGTTGTTAATAACAGCCCCTTATTATTATAGTACCTGTAAAATCTGTATTGATGTCACCTTTCACATTCCTGATATGGTAATTTGTATCTTCTCTCTTTTTTCTCTTGCGTTTCTCTAGAGATTTATCATTTTATTGATCCTCTCAAAGATCTAGCTTTTGGTTTCATTGATTTTCTCTATTGTTTTTATGTTTTCTATTTTTTTGAGTCATCTCTAATCTTTATTATTTCTTCCCTTAGGTTTTATTTTTTGAAACTAGTTAGAAAGATCAGTGGTGTTTTGTGTAGAGTCATGAAAATGAATTCCTTTTGCCTATATGGTTTTTAGGAATAACATTGACTTCTTGGAGACTTACAGGGCTATTTGCTACTCTACTGCAGTAATGAGAAGAAATGACAACAGGAAGCTGAGTGTTGCAGTTTATATAGCTTGTTCTAGAGTTATATAAAGGCTGTGCACAAGTTCCAAATTCAGCATTCTGAGTCTTTACTAATGTGATGAAATCATATAATTTCAACAACAGCCAACATTAAGAAAAAAGGAAATAAAGAACAACCTGCTTTCTGGGTTTTGGTAATTCCTTTACAAATACAATAAACCTTTGTGGGAAAATTCTCTTGACGTGTTGACATATTTGTTCTATTCTAGCTGTGAGTTTCATTATGGTAGTCTACCCTTGGGAACATTTTTTTGTTTTTTCCTAACTACTAGCTTTTTATTCATCTTCCCTGAAATGCATTTGCTTTCTAAGTATTTTCTAGGCTTAATAGTATAGTAGAAGGAGCTCTGACTTTTGGGACTGATTTGCTCCCAAGTCCTTATTCTGCCACTTTACAATTATGAGAACTTTGGAAAGTTACTTTACTTCATAGTGAGCCTAATTTTCTTAATAAGTAAAAATGGAGCTAAAAAGCTTATGTTAAAAAGTTGTTGTGAGAATTAAATGAGAGAACACATACTAAGTGGCTACCATATAGTAGCTCCTCGGTAAATTTTAATTCTCTTTTTCATTGTGTAGTAAAGAAAATATATTAATACAATGTTCAGATCTGAGACTATGATACAATAGATTCAATTTTTTCTAATAAATGTTACTTCTTAAATTTTTTTTTGTCCAACTATTTTATTTTATTTTGAGGGGGGGAGGTACTTAGGTTTATTTATTTATTTATTTATTTATTTATTTATTTATTTTTAATGGAGGTAGTGGGGATTGAACCCAGGACCTTAGCACATGCTAAGCACGTGCTCTACCACTGAACTATACCCTCCCGCCAATAACTGTTACTTTTATCATTACATTTTAATGCTTTTGTTAATTTTAATTTCTCTTAAACTCATAATTCACACATAAAGGTGAACTCCTGAGATGGGTCTTGATACTTGTTGCAAACATAGAATTTAATGTATAAGTAAATTGATTTGGAGCCAATACAGTTCAGTCTTTGGGTGAATTATGCCTTCCTAATAATATTTGTACAATTATATTGACTATAAAAAACATCGAGGGGAAACATGGCATTTACTTTCCTACGTTGTATGTTCTATAATTGGGAAGTGAGGTGGAAATAGGAGATGTTCTTTTGTCAGTCCTTCACTCCTGCTTCCTGGGATCACTTTCCCAATAGCTTTAAACCTAAGTTCTGGCTGACTGCATCGTTTCAGTTGTCTTCATCCACCATTTATTGGGCATCTGAATTGGACATCCGTGCCCACTAGAAAGCTTCTAGTTCTCATCTCTTATTGTATTTAGTTGACAGTCAGTTACAAGTTCACTGGTTTTGGCAGAACTTATTTCCTTGTGGTTACATGAAATCCGTATTTTCTTGCTAGCAGGTGACTGGGGACCACTTTCAGCTTTGAGCAATCAAACATGGTTCTTTGCCATGTGGACCCATAGATGGTTCACAGCATGGCTATTTGCTTTGTTCCGGGCCAACAGGAGAGACCCACTGAAGCTTTGAATCTCTCTAACTTCTGTCTCTGACCTCCAGATCCTCTTTTAAAAGGGGCTGACCTGATTAGGCAAAGCCAACCCACGCTTAAGTGGTGGGGATTATATTGGGTGTGTACACAAAGAGGCAGAAATCTTGAGAGGCATTTAGAATTTTTCCTACCAGAGGTTCTTTTATTTACCTTTTAAAAAACTTATATTGGTTTTATTTTGTTGTTTTCTTTTAAACTTCTGAAATTAGATGTTTAGTTCATTTTCTAATGTATTTTCTAAAATCCATTGTAATTTCTTCTTGAAACAATGTATTCTTAACAGTATGTTAAATTTTCTGTGATGTAAGAGTTTTTAAATTAATTTTCCTTTAATTACTCCTTCTTTACTGTAGGAGAGAATATTGACTGTATGATATCAATACTTGGAAATTTGTTGAGATTTTTCCCATTTTCTTGTTATAATTCTGTCAGTTCTTGCCTTATATTAATGAGATTATGTTATTCTGTTCATACCAACTCATAGCCAATATATGTTCTTGATCAGTTAAATCTTCTGTCACTATGTAAGACCTCTTCATCACTAGAAATTTTTAATTTAAACGTTTTCATCAAGGATCAATATATAACACTTATATGTGTTTCTGTTAATACATATTGTTCAAGCATTAACACTGAACTCAAGCCAACAACGCTGAATGAAGTTTAACCTAACACATGGACTTTCTTGGAAGGCACGTCCCAGCTTTCTAGCACTCAGGAACACTAGACAGTAGTTAAGCACAATGCTTAGGGGGCATTTTCAACAGCAAAATCACCAACAAAGAGCACAAAAATGGGGGAAGCGTGGTGCTAAATAGACTGTGAGAAGGACACGTGTTTACACTATGAGAGCTGAAATGAGACAGAGGCTCTACTTGACATCAGCTGGGAACATGTGTGCACAAACTCAAATATTTTCTACCCTGCACGACTATGAATGACCGTCAAAGTACTGCAGATATTGATTTGGGGTTACAAATTAATTTTAGCAAGTAGGCGAAGCTGCAAATACAGAATTCAGGAACAATGAGGATCAATTGTAGTTGGTCTTCTTTTAAAGTCTTATTCTTCATTTTTGGTGCTCTGCTATTTTGGTAGTAGTTTTTGTGTGGATTTTACTTTCATAGTTTTTGATACTTGTTGGCTTCAGAAATCTGGGCGTATATTTCTAATTAGTTTTTTAAAATGCTAAGCTATGTCTTCTTCAAGTATTCCCTTTCCTATTCTCTTTCTCCTCTCTTTCTGGGACTTTATTTAGATATATTTGTTTAACTTTTTACTAAATTATTATTTACGACTCAACTTTTACTATCTTTCATCTCTTCATTTCTCTGTGTTGCATTATGGATTAATTCTTTGGATCCAATTTCCTGTTTGCAAAATCTTTCTGTAGCTGTACAAATCTGATTAAGCTGTTGTTCAGATTTTAATTTCAGTTATTTTATCTTATAATTTTATAATTTTCACAACTTATTTTTGATACTTTTTTCCAAATTCTTGGTCTTTTTAAAAATACCTTGCTCTTTGCTTGCTACCTGTATCCTTTCTTCAACACATGCATGTATATTTTTATGGCCTATGTTAGGTAACTCCACTATCAGAAATCATTTTGTTTCTAATTCTATTTTCTTCTGCTTTTTCTAGTTCATACTCATGATGCCTTCTTTACTGATACATTTTGTGATTTATTTTTTAACCACAAGTCTATATTCTTTGGAAGTTTATCAGTGGTGATCTTTTGGGGTCTAGGTTAAAGACGATTTTCTTTAATGAGGATTTAGTTTGCTTCACCTAAGTGCCTGGGGACCATTTAAAGCTGAATTGAGAGCTTGAAGGTTTTTTTTAGTTCCCCAGGGAGTATGACTTTAGGCTGCAATCCTACATAAGGCCCAGCTTATGTATCCAAATTCTTAGAGTATATTTTCCCACTCTACCCAGCAGCCTCTCTGTCGGCTTAGGGAGGGCACCTTGCTCCTTTGTGCTGTTCCAGGACCTTATGTAGCTTGGACCCACATCACGTTTGAAGCACCAAGCCAGAGAGAAACGGCCAGTTAAGAAATTAGGTTTACAAGTTTCTACTGTATAGCACAGGGAACTATATTCAATATCTTACAGTAACCTATAATGAAAAAGTATATGAAAAGGAATATATGTGTGTATATGGATGACTGAAACATTAAGCTGAACACCAGGAATTGACACAACATTGTAAACTGACTATACTTCAATTTAAAGAAGGTTAAAAAATTAGTTTTAGAGATCTCATCCATTATGTCTAGAATCCCCTGGTCTACCCTGACTCTCAGAGGAGAATCTCATTTCTCTTCATGACGTCACATGTGCCGCCCTCAGGAGCAACAGAGTGGAGGCTGAAAGAGCACTTGTGGAGAGGATTCACGCCCGGGGTGAAAACTAGACAAGCTGCACGGCCCCTCCTCACAGAGTTTCTTGCCCTCCGGCCGAAGGCAGAAGTAAGTGTTCAGTCACTGGGGGCAATTAAGAAATGGTGTGGGAAATGCCAGAAAGAGCCTTTACCCCACGGGAAGATGTACAAAGGAAAATTAGAAAGCTGATCATACTCTACAAATCTGTTTCCCACGATTGTGGTGGGCACTAAATATGCCTGGTACCCCAACCCAAGAGCACTGCACGCCCTTGGTTCCAGAGAACTGAAGAGAGATGAATGGGGCAGAGTCAAGTGCCCCCACTAGAGGCGAAAAACGGGAAGTGCATCTCTTACTGCTGATACCCCTTATTCTGTAATTCTGTCTCTCTCTTTTTTAACTTTTTAAGCATCTTTTTTTGACATGATACATAACAGATAGAATAAAGAATATGAAAAAGAATATATTTGTGTAACCAAATCAGCATGCTGCACGCCAGGAACTAACACAACAGTGCAAATCAACGATACTTCAATTTTTAAAAAAATACCAATTAGACTGAGGCTTGCTCACTTAGCTTGGCCTCAGACTCTACCCAGAGCTCTTTTTTAAAAAAAAAAATGTGAAGACATATATAATTTTGAAAGGAAACAATTCATGTACAAATGGAAATCATTTCACCTTCTTGGATCAGAAGACAATATCGCAAAAATTTCAACTCTTCCCCAAATTACTGTTTAATTGTAATAAAATTTCAATTGGAATTCAAATGGATTTTTTATTGTGTAATTCTCTTTGAATCTGCATGACGGAACATATTTTCTCTGAAGAAGCCAATAAAAGGTATCTGAAAAGAGGTACGTGGTCAACTAAGAATGATTATTGTTTAGTTCTCTTTATCTTCCTTGGTTTCTTCTGAAAACTTAACTTAATTTCAGAAAAGAAAAAAGCCCATTTAGATAAGATTGTCCATCAGTCCATCAGCTTTGTGACAGCATGAAGTGCAAACGTCCACATGAAAAAGTTTAGCTCGGAGCAGACACACCTGATGGTACCCATCCCTACAGGAAGCAGTGCTCACAACAGCAAGAGCTGTTCTTTTTGCTTGTTACGAAATAATAAATTCATTGATTAAAAGACTACGTTTTCTGAAAGAGATTACACTGCACAGTAGAATTTGGTATTGCTTTATAAGCATATGGCCATAGCAACTGGAAAACTGACTTGAATTTTAAAACACAGGACTTTTGAAAAATAGCTGGGCTTGAGATTTATGAGCTACATGACCACAGGCAAATGAGGGAGCCTCCTTCTGCCTCAATTCCTTCATCTGTAAGACGAGGATAGTCCTGCCTACCTGGAATGGTTCTTGTGAAGATGAAATAAGCACAGGAAAAAGCAAGCATTCAGTTAAGAGGAGCCACTGGCAGAACAGTGTCCCAGCCGTTGTCATCTTGCAGGATGAGAGCTGCGGCTGGCCGGAGCAGCAGTTGGGGCACTCGGCTTTAACAGCATTAGCTTCGGCGCATCAGAGTGAGATCTCTGTTACCTTCAGATTTTCCTCGAGAAAAGGATGGATTAATTCCAGTCACTTTCATCGGCACAGGAAGTAACATCAGTTTTTGAAAATTACTTTAATTAGGAGTTTCCTGGGCAAGTTTCCTTTCAACTAGGAATTATTATTGAATAGGAGTTAGGCATGTCAGACTGCCCTGGAAGTAATGTAGGCACTTCTGTAGTGACTTCTGTCAAATCATGGGGTCCCATTTAGTACCAGTCTGCTGTCCTGACTAAATAACATGACCAGAGTGTAGTGGCTGGTGGGGACTACTTAGTGTGCCCATCTACATAAGTGTCAGTTGCCCCTTGGCATCCTGGAAGGGTTTATGATGCTCAGTCATTTCTAGTGAGAGCACCTTTCAACTGCGAGAATCAAACTCAAAGGTGTTTCTTTGGACATTATCTGCATATCCCAGGTAGAATGAGGAAAGAGGTAAGAGATGGTTGAGTGACTCAAAGTGTTTAAGACATGATCCTGATAGAATATCCATAGGGGTTAGGAGATGAAATTTATTTCTTTGGCAGAAATCACTTGGCATTTGTCACAGGAAAGATAAACAGAAATTCTCATTTCCCTTCTCAAAATACACGTGGCTCCTTACTTTCTCTACATTTACCCCTTGGCCCTCATTTTGATTAGAATTTGAAGGAATAGGCTCAGTACTTTGCATTTAGTTAATCTGGTGAGTTCATTGTACTCCCACCCCTGGGCTACTCAGTAGTTCACAAATCAGTATCGCAGCACTTGTTGAATATGTAACATGCATCTCATTTGAGCTACATTTTATAACAAATGGTAATTATTTAGTATTTACATAATACTTTGAAAAGTATTTCAGAATAGCTCTTATTAATGATAAGTAGTCAAATACATAACAGCTCAGCTGACAAGAGAAAAAAATTGATTTTCCACTGAAAGGTGTAAGCTCAGGAAGAGAAATACATGTGTATTTGTGTATGTACATGTTTTTGGGACAAATATGTGTCTCAAGGGACATGACTGACAGGGGATTAACTGGACCAAAATGCAGACTGCCCACTGAATCAGGCGAAGGTTTCATGGAAGTCTGAGACCTCATCCCCCTCCTTGGACTTTTGTGCAAAACCTGAAGGAAGCTGTGAGCCGCCTGGGCTCTGAGAGCATTCCTGCCCCACAAGGGAAAGCTTATGTGAGCTCACGGGGCTGTCCAGCGTTGACCGCCAGCCGTGGCAGGCACAAGGTGTCCACTAGCGAAACCTGGCCTTTAAGTTATCAAGGGCCTGTTGTGACATATCCAGTTCCAAGCAGAGGTCACTGTTTCAAGGGGGACTCAAGTCTTGAGGTCAAGTGGAGATGAGGGGTGGGATCTATGCGCAGATCCGGTCCTTCCCAATTAGGGGGCCTGAGGGTGACACTAGTGTGGGTAGGTTGGGAGGGTCTGAGGATGGTCCTCCCAGGAGGTGCTGCATAGATGTGTCCAGGGCAAGAAGTCATGACAGAGCCATCACATTGGCTCCCATAATTTCGGGAAAGGTGTCAAGCCATGAGGTCACCGAAATGTGTGTATAGTCGGGGGGAGGAACTGTTTCCTTGTCTTTCCTGAAAGAGGGGGTCTCACCACTGGGTCACACATCCCACCTCTCTGCCGTGCACGTTTCCTGGTTCCGACCCAGTCCACGTTCTCTTCCCCGGTCCCCAGGCCCGCCATCCGACCAGCCGCAGTCTCCAGACACCCACTCCCGGAGACCGGGGAGGTGAGGGGGTCCGCTCCAGCCGGAGGCACTGAGGTGGCGGCGGGGGGGGGCGCGGGGAGGAGGAGGGCCGGGGCGCAGCCGTGGTGGGCGCGCGCGGCCAGGAGGGGCGGGGGCGCCGGGGCGCGCACGCGGAGCAGGGGAAGGCGGGAGCGGGGAGGGCGTGTGAGCGAGTGAGCCACAAGAAAAGGGAGCGCGCCCGCCGCCGCCGCCGCCCTCCTCGGGAGAGAGGCTGGAGTGAGGCTGTGCGAAGCGCCGCATTTCAATGAGGACCGGCCGAGGCACATCCCTGCACTAGCGGCTGCCGCCGAGTCGCCCGCGCTCCAGCCGCTGCCGCCGCCCAGCCCCGGCCCCGCCGCCGCCGCCGCCACCGCCGCCGCCGCCCCGCAGCCCGGCCGCGCCCAGCCCGGCGAGGACAGCACCAGGAGGCGCCCCGAGCGCGGCCACAAAGACCCCCGGCGGCGTCTCTCCGCGGACCGGTGCGTGGTTTGCCTTCGCTGGGGAAGGGAGCCGAGGGGAGGGCCGGCCGCGGGCTCCGCAGCGCCCGCTCCTCCCGCAGCCGCGGGGCACCGGGGAGCGCAGGGCGCCGAGGGCCGGGCGGGCGCCCCCTCGGCCCGCCGCCGCCCCGCCCCGGCCGCCGTTCCTCGAAAGGCGCTGCCCTGCCCTGGCCGGCCCGGCCCCGGCCGGGCGCGGTGTGTGCGGGCGGCCCCGGGGCTGCTGGCACCTGCCTCTTTTGTCTGGTGCCACCGGGCTGAAAACGGGTGAGCGGGGTCCCCAAGCTTTTCGCCGCGTTGTTAGTGGAGCCGGAGAGCCGGGGCAGAGGAGCTGGGCGAGGTGTTTGTCATTGTCAGAACTGGCCGCGGAGCGAGGACCAAGTCTGCGCCCAGAAGGAGTGGCCGGGCCAGGCCTCTTATTGTGTGTGCTTTCCCGTGTGCGGGAGGGTGGTGCGTGCTTGAGGATGAGGCGGTCGGTGCGTGGTGGGTGGCCGCAGTGTGGGTGTTGCAAGTACCTTTGCAGGGTCTCAAGTTCCTTCGGGGACAGCGAGGCTGCCTCATGTACAGATTAGTACCTGCAGTGCTAAAAGCCTGCGGAGAAGAAATGGCATTTTCCTCCTAGTGGGAGCGCACGCACAACCCCGCAATGCCCCACAAAAGAGGCTGCTTTTGAAAACCAGGTTTGCTCGGAATCGCTGCTGGATTTGGCCAGGAGATGCTTGTAAGGAGTTGGAGTAGATGAAAGGTTTCATTCAGACCGGCTTCCTCTCTCCGCACTTGTGATTGTGTGTCCAGATTATGGTGCACACGCGTTCAGTGGCCACACTGCAGGGTGTTCCGTGAATATGTTTTATGAATGTTTCTAAATATATCTCTTTTCGATGGGAAAGTAGGACAGGGTTTTAAGTATGAACTATCACAGAAATGCGGGTCAGAAAGGATTTTGAGGGAGGTTATATACAGGGACATTGTAAAAGATATGCACGCATCCTGTGCCATCTGTGTCCAGGGTGGTGCGTGCACTCTGAACGTGTGAGCCTTATACTCCATGCCTGTCCATCCACCTACATCCTAGTCCCACTGGCAAAACGGGCCTTGGGGCCTCCAGATCCAGCATCTATTTAGATGTGGTAGCGTTTATGCCCAATTATTTCTTGGGGGGTGTGTGTGTCTGTGGAATCTCTAAAACAGGAACTCCTGTGCTCATCCAGAGAAGGATGAACACAGAGGTTCCTCAAAATGGTGAGAATTCCCACAGAGAACAATCGAAGACGCTGATTTCTTGGTTTGGCAGTGTTTATAGGAAAATCTCCAATAAGAGCCAGACCGAGTCTTCCCCACCCAAGTGTCTGTGTGCTCTGTGGCTAAGGCTCCTTTCTTGGTTCCAGGACGCATGTGTGCCAAGGCCCTTAGTCACCTATGGTCTGTGAACACGTGGCTGTGCGCCTTAGCCGGCTTCCTAGCAGAAAGTGGGGACCTATGGAAGCCCAGTGCATCTTCTTCAAGGGCTCTTGGTTCAGATACATGACTAAGCCAATGGAATCGCTGAGCCAGGCAAGCAAAGGGAAAAACACCTATTCTGATGCTGCAAATAATACCTGGAACATGAGGGTGTGTAGTGTGGTTTTTGACAGTCATTTCATGGCAGCTGTGGCCTTAGAATAATTTCACTTTGAATGTGGTTTTTCTTTGTCACCAACATCATTACCTACTTTTGGGCAGGCTCAGTGAAGGAAGGTAAAAGATGTGGTCCCTGCCTGGGTTGAACATATGATCTAGTTTGGGGAATTTTCAAAGAAAATAAAACAAAATCCACTTGTCTCTATTTTAAATTGATCTTTTTTTTTTTCTCACTTGGTGTGGAATTCTTGGTTCTAGAAGCCTGTCCCCTCAAGGGAATTCCAACAATTGCTGAATTATTTGGTCTTTGCAAATTATGAATCAGCATGAGCCCTTTGGAACTAGATTTGCACTCCGGTGGCACAATTGTTCCCTCCTTTGCTAAGGTCTGGCTTGTTTTTTTGGTTTGTATAGATTTGGGAGGAAGCCCCTAGGGTTAGAAGAATGGGTACTACCTTTAAAATAAAGCAAAACCTTCAACAGCCAATCTGGCCTTTTTAATTGATGGAGTTTGAAGAGCTTAGTGAGATGGCACAGATACTTAAGTACTGGCGGTGTCATCCCCCAAAACACATACCCCTTTTGGAAGACAAAAGAGCTCCTTTTAAAAACAAATAAATAAAAAGCATAGGAGCAGTTAGATGTCATGGGCAACATATTGGTTCTGTTACTCAATTCATAGCTGTCTGAAGGATTGGATATCAACTGATAATTGTTATGAATTTACCTAACTTCAAAATCAATGAAACCATTTCCTACCTACCTATATACGGTATACTTTTTTTCTGGAAAGTGCAAATTGAGACTATTATTAGTTGTTAAGTGGCAGGAGGTAGTTTTCATGTTTGGAGGAAAAAAATACGTTGAACTAATAATGCCTCCAGATTTACGTCTCACTCCTCCGCCCCCTCCCCCATCAGGGTCAACAGGTGACGACACTGGAGGCCTGGTGACCACTGCCTGGTCTCCCTGCAGCAAGGTCTTCACCAGAGGTGAAGGTCACAGAGCTAGTTAGGAGTGAGGCTTTAAAAACCCTAGTTTTCGAGCAAGGAGGGGCCAGTCTTGGGGGCGGGGGAAGTGGGGTGCGGGCTAGGCCTCTAGGACACGGTGCTCGGGTCTGAAAGGAGGGAGGGCCATCCTGAGAGTCAGTTGGAGTGAAAATGGGTTCAAGTCCCAAGGCCCTCAGTTATGACTTCGGGACCCTGGCATATCCTTACCCTCAGTCACAATAATGTTACGTCCTTCTTTGGCTTGTCATGGGGTTTAGAAGAGAATTGTTAGCATGTTACACAACAATTGATCACTGCATAATAGTGTCAGGCACATTACAGACATTCAATAAACGCGAGCCTTTCCCGCTTCATTCATTTCAGGCGTGCATAGGCTCTAGCCATGCATGAAGCTTTGGAGCATGAATTTTTAGCCACTTTGAGTGGATTAGAGGTCAGTTTACTGAGGGGAAGGAAATGTCAAGGAGGCTTGGTGGTAACTTCAGTTGGTTTGGACTGACCCTCAGAAAGGCCACATCATCCTTGGGGTGGGATTTGGGGGGCACTCATAAGGTTCTTGCCCCCACTTTTCCATTTCCCTCATATTCTATTTCTACATGACTGAATTTTCTCATTAAAACATCTTCCATTCAAATGCTGAGGCTTTCCCACTTTCTAGATTGTCCTGTTCAAACACAGATCCCCTGCAAGGGCCAACAGCACAAGCCTTTATCAACCCCTGAGCAAGGATGAGTTGATCCCAGCAGCAGCCTGCTGATGGTTGAGCTCCACAGAAAGTCAGATGGGGACGGTGGGGGTGCAGGGGTCCCTTTCAGAAGGTCGCGAGGTGGAAATCAGGAGGGCTCACCAGGAGCCTCCCTTACCAGAAGGGGGAGATCCTGTTCCTACCAGTTCTTTCTGTGACAGAGTTAGGAATGCAACATCAGATTTATTAATAAAAAACATTAATGCTTATCACAGGCTAGACCCTACCCTAAGTGCTTCATGCATGTTAACGTATTTAATAGCTAACATTGACTTTGAAGTAGATATCTTTCCCATGTGTGATGAAGGAAATCGAGGCTTAAAGAGGTTGATCAAGTACATTTCTCAAGTCAGGATCAACATCTTTAAAAGCCTGATGTCCTCAACCACAAAGACAGAGAGCCTTAGTGGAAGGAAAGGCCAAGTGCTCCAAAGAGGAAGTAACTTCCATCCCTTCTGTTTCTTCTTGTTGCTGCTCTACTTCTTTTCCTTCTCCTTCTTTTCCTACCACCCCCCTTCCTCCTTTTTAAAATCCATCTCATCTGAAGCATTAAATGTAAATAAGCATTGTCAGTTATGGTGAATACACCTTTAAAAAATTTTTTTCAATTGAATATGTTGGAAAATCTCTTTTAAGTTGGTCGAATCTACAGATTGATTCTATTTGCTCTCTGTACGGCCACGAGGAGCACAAACACTGGGTGAAATGCTTACAGTCTGACTCTTAAATGCTCCCTGCCCTCTGGTTTCCTGGCCCACCACAACTGCAGTATCTTAGCCCCATAGTGATAAGAAAGCCCATTTCCTACTCACCACCAGGATTAGCACAGGGCCCTGCAGGGAGCCTCAGAGTCTGGCAAACCTGGGTCAGAGTTCTTGGTTCAGGCATTTCTCAACCGTATTACTTGGAGAGATTTTTCTGTGCCTCAGTTTCTTCATCTGTAAGTAGGGTTAATAATACAATAATATTTTGAAGGTTTTTTTTTTTTTTGTGACTGTTGGAAATAAGAGCTGTTCAAAGCCTCCCATTGTAGGCGGTCAGTGCCTACAGCTGTATTCTCACATAAGTGGGGTTGGTTAATAAGCTGTTTCCGCTGGGTCGGCCTCCTCTATTTCTTCGTCCTTCTCTCCCGCCTTGATAACGCATATTAAACATATCATCAGTTACAGCAGTATCTCCGCCAGCTGCTCACAAGCCGCGATGTTAAAATAACATCAGTGTCCGCGTCTCTGCTTTTGTTTGTGTGCCTCCTAGATTCAGCTTGCACCCCGTCATGTCCTTCGGCAGAGACATGGAGCTGGAGCACTTCGATGAGCGGGATAAGGCGCAGAGATACAGCAGAGGGTCGCGGGTGAACGGGCTGCCCAGCCCCACGCACAGCGCCCACTGCAGCTTCTACCGAACCCGCACGCTGCAGACCCTCAGCTCCGAGAAGAAGGCCAAGAAAGTTCGTTTCTATCGAAACGGAGATCGATACTTCAAAGGGATTGTGTACGCCATCTCCCCAGACCGCTTCCGCTCTTTCGAGGCCCTGCTGGCAGATTTGACCCGAACTCTGTCGGATAACGTGAATTTGCCCCAGGGGGTGAGAACAATCTACACCATAGATGGGCTCAAGAAGATTTCCAGCCTGGACCAGCTGCTGGAAGGTGAGCGCTGCCAGTTAACTCCCACGTGACCCTAGAGGGCGTGGTCTCAGTTCCCACACATCCATATTATGCTAGCCATCTCCCCCCCCCCACCCGCCCATCTCTAAGAGGTAGCCTTCAGCTTTGTGGCTGAGATCCTTACTGTTTCACGTTTGAGAGTTCACTCTGCTGTACTGTAGTGTAAAAAGAAAAAAAATAACTAATGGTATTAGATCAGGTAGCTTATAATGGCTAAAGGAAAAAGGGTCTTAATTCTACAATATTCTATTTGTTCTCACACCCAGGCTGCATTAATTTTAAAAATCCATTTTTGTATCTTTAATCGCATAGTTCATATTCATTTCTAGTTGCAAATTGAACTTTTGCTATCACATGTCTGAAAGTACTTGAGCTGAGAATAACTAATGGAACATGAAATTTTAGAGTTGAAAGGATCCTTCGATAGGGATCAAACCTATTAATTTTATCACTGGAGAATGAGGCCCTGAAAATTCAAATGACATAGGTCTATGGTTACATGTTAAGATAGTAGTGATGCCGGACCAAAAATTAAGTTTGCTGGCCTTTCTTTCCAATATGATAAATGTAAATCTTAAACTTATTTTAAAATTTAACTAATTTTAAGTTGGAAGTTTTGCTATCTTTCTGTGGAATTTGAGGATATAAAGGAATTAATCTGTTCAGTTTATTTTTGTTAAGTTTAACTTAGGTTAACAGGCATTATCTATTTTAGACATTTCATGTGGAAATAGGACTATTTGGGTCCACGAGTGAGGCCTGGTGTCTTGTGTGAGCAGAATCCTCTGGAATACACTTGTCTTAGGACCAACCCCGTTTGAGTTGGGTGTAAAGTCTCCAAATCACCTTAGAGATCATCAGAAGTGAAATGACTTGGGGATTAAATTCATGCTGAGATAGAAACGAGGATAGCCAGTCCTCTTTGGAGAGTAGATTTTTCTAAGATCAAGTCCCCCAGGTCCCGATGAAGGAAGAGATGGTACAGAGGGGCTCTGGAAAGGAAGTTTGCAGTGTGGGAAGAGCTTGAAGTCACCCTGAGTCCATCTTCACTCCCCTGCTGTCTGTCTGGGTGCTGAGGGCTGCACGCCCTGACTGCACACAGGCAAGCCTCTCGTCCTCCTTTGCACCAGCGTTTGTATGGGAGTCAAGGCTGAGAGCTTCTGTGTCTTTCTCCCATTTCCCTTCCCTTGGTCCCTTGGCAGGGATGCCAGTCCAGTCACAGTTATGACTGCACTTGAGAGGGTGAGGAGGAGCCTGCATTTGGTGTGTTTATTTTGTGGGAATTCACGTCTCTTTTCGATGGCTCGTCACCCTGCCAAGATGCCTGTAGACTTGGCCTTTTTCCTTCTATTCAGATGCTGGAACTTCCAGTAAATTAAAGGGGAAGAATGAACATAAACTATTTCTCTATTAGCTTTGATTTTTGTGCCCTGTCCTTTTCACAACCTTGGAAAAATAGATAATAAGTAATTCGGTGCGATATACCAAGGAATCTGAATAAAGATTAAGTGCAGCGTCAGTTACATGACTGACAGTCCCTCAACAATCCCATTGAGGGCTGATGGTGTTGTAGGGAAAATATGCCAGGATCTCAGAGCAATTCTAAGACAGCCGGGGGTTGGCGCCCTCTCTTCTAGTATCATTTGTGCAACATCTATGGGAGAGAAAACATCTTTAGTCAGTTTCTTACCCAAAATCGATCTTTACTCAGAAGTGGCAGAGATATTCCCATGATTCCCGTCCACCAAGGAGAGGGAGTGAGAAGTGGGAGATGACAGTACTTTATATTCAGAGAACAGCAAAATCATGGCATGCTTGTCACCATCTTTGTCAGTTTTTTAACACAAAAGAACACCTGCTGAGAGAGACTGCTATCCTGACTGAGGATAATACTGATGACTCACAGTTACTGAGTGTGCGTCTTGCATATACGAACACATTTCATTCTCACAGTGATCCTAGGAGGTAGGTACTGTTATCATCTACACAGTAAGATGAGAAAAGTGAGGCACAGTGTGGTTAAGTGATCTGCCCAGAGTCACACAGCAAGAAACGGTAGTTAGAATTTAAACCCAGGAAGGCTGGTGCCAGAGCTTGAGCCAGTAACTGCCTCAAATAAGATACTGAGTAGGGTGTTCTTAGTGGTTTTTTAAAATTGAAGTATAGTTAGTTGATTTACAATGCTATCTTGGTTTCAGGTGCGCAGCAAAGTGATTCAGTTTTGTGTGTGTGTGTGTGTGTGTGTGTGTGTGTGTGTGTGTGTGTGTGTACTTAGTGGCTTTTAAATGAAATCTTATTGTATTAGCTTCTTCTTGAATACAAATGTCTGTGACCTTGACTTAACTCCGAGAGTGACAGATACTGCTCCCAGAAAGACTTTAATATTTTCGTTTGCCTGCAAACACTTTTCTCCTCAGTCAGTATGAAGTAATTGCAGATTGAATATTCTGATGTCAAAAAATTCCTTTTTGGGAAAAAATACCTTTTTCCTGATTAAATGAAGGGTAACTTCAATAAAGTAGGTATGTTCCCTTATTGCCTGCATTTAAATTTTTTTTTTCAGTTTCAACAGATTTTTTTTTTTGATTTATAACACTGACGATTAGCATGCAGCTGCACTTAGTGTTGAAATAGCTGGGAATTCATTTAGATTTGCCTCTTTGTCAATTATGTTTTTGCTTAGTCTGATAAAATGCAAACCGTTGCTTCATATTCATCATTAGGTTCATGGCTCCCACTTTACATACTAATTTTATGTAAACGTCAGTGCATGTTATTAGCTTCTCATTTCCCCTTCCAATATGATGATGTTTGAGTTTTAAATTAAATCCTTTTAGTGTGTGCAGTGACAAGTATATTTAACTTGAACTTGTTTTTTGTAGGTTTGTTCTTTCTCACTTATCTCAGACTAGAAATTCTGACAATGACATTTGTGAGTTTATTTATAATGGTCTCATGGTCCTTTGCTCTGTTGTATTATTACAATGCACAGATTATTAGATTTGGCTTAAAAATGTTGCTAGAGCTGGCTCTTAGCCTGAAGTAAAAAATGCATGAGAGAGTGTGTGGATGTGTGAACGTACGCATGATTGTATGTGTGTCTGTGCATGTGTGTTTACAGACACACATGCACACATATACGCTTGAAAATGGATAATGGATGATACTCTTGTTTGCATCCAAAATGGCCTTTATATGTTTAAAAAAAATCATGATGCTTAATAAGGAAAGTTGAATTGCAAGCCTATTTCTGCAAGTGATTCACCTTGAGACTTGGCCTCATTTTCCCAATATTGCCTCTTTTTACCCAGTTTTACACTGTTTGTATTCTGCTGTAGGTATGCAGAGGTTGTGAGGATAGATGAAGGGGTAACATTTAAAACCTTTGAACTCTTAGATGAAAGCTGTAATATAAATCCCGAGCACCGACTGACTGATTTTTCTTTGTCAGATGCTCAAGCATCAGTGATGTGTGTGGAGGACTAGGCATTCCCCTCCCCCACGCTTTTGAACAGACTTTTATTTTTAGTACAATTGTAGGTTGGCGGCAAAACTGAGCAGAAAGTACAGAGATTTCCCATCTACCCCCTGCCCCCTACGGATGAGCAGCCTCTTCCATTATCACCAGAGGGGTACGTTTGTTACAATCCATGAACTTCCATTGACGTATCATTATCGCTCCAAGCCCATAGTTTACATTAGGGCTCACTCTTGGTGTTGTACGTTCTGTGGATGTGGACAAAGGTATAATGACGTGTATCCATGGCTGTAGTAGCATACATAATAAGGCAGTTTCACTGCCCCAAAAATCCTTTGTGCTCTGCCTGTTCATCCCTCCCTGCTCCTAAACCCTGACAACCACTGATCTCTGTACTGTCTCAGATAGGCATTCTTTTAACATCATGTACAAATGTGGCTGTGAGAGGACCAGAGCATTTCCTTTGAGCATTAGGATAAAAACTACGCAAGTCTGTTATCTTCTGGATAGAAATACGTTAATCTGTACCTGAGGTCTTGTTGCAGGAGAAACAAATCCCTCTTCTCAGCTCCAGCACACGCAGTGACACCCCTCCTCTCACCACTGCGGACACTTCCTGACGCTGAAGCCCCAGTGCAAGGGCTTTTCCCAAATCCCCATCCAAATTACCCGCTCAGGAATAAACCCACACATCACCCCTCGGTTAGGGAATCTCTCTCCAGCCGTGATTTCCAGGTCACCCAGCTCTACAGGCAGTTTTCCTTACCCCTGACGTGGTGTTATCTACTTTTTCCCCCTCTAATTCACTGCAGAGAGAATTAGAGAGAGAGAGAGGAGCATAGAGGAAGCTATGCCTCTCTCTGCTGTGTTAAATTTTTTAAATTAAGTTTTGAATCACTGTAAAACACGCCTCTCCAAAATTCTCCTGTGGCAACAGCTTACTAGTTTTTTGAGTTTCCATCCCCTCGGAAATACCAGTGCATGTTAAGATATAAAAGGGGATGGGAAGGGATAAATTGGGAGTTCAAAATTTGCACCTCTTGGGGAGTGATGGAAACGATAGGTATCTTGATTGTGGTGGTGGTTTCATGGGTATATACACCTATCAAAATTCATCAAATTGTACATCTGAAATATATGTAGTTTATAGAAATTACACCACAATAAAGTTGTTTAAAAATTTTTTAAAAAAGAATATACATGTCTTTTGCCCTTCAGTTACCATACTGTGCTCACAGTTCAGCACCATGCTCTGTGCACTTAACAGTGTATCATAACACAAGTCTGGAACCACTGAGATCTTTTTACTGACTTCATAGTATCCCTTTATACCATAATTTATTTAACCAGTCTTTCACCGATGTACCTTTAGGTTATGTTCAGTCCTCTGTTACTAGAAACAGTTTTTCAGGGAATATCCTTGGATGTACATTCTCCAATCATGCAGGAGAGTATCTGTAGGATAAATTCCTAGAAGTAATATTGCTGAATGGAGAGGTACAGGCATTACATTTTTAAGAGCTAATGCAAAATCCCTCTTCGTAGAAGTGGTACCAGTTGATACTCCCATTAGTGATGTATGAGAGTGGCTGTTTTTCTACAAGACAACGTGTTACCAAATGTTTTGTCACTTGCCAATCTGTTAGGAAAAGAAAAACATGGATCCTCTTATAGCTTTAATTTTCATCTTTCCATATGTATTGTCTCTTCATAGCTTGTGACCATTTTTCTACCCAGTTGGGGTCTTTTTTTTGATTGACTTATAGGATTTTTTTTCTTTTAAAGAAATTAGCCTTTGTGATACTAATTTCAGATTTTCTTTTTTTCCAGATTGTCCTTTAGTGACTTTGGTTATTGTGTGGTGTTTTTTTTTGCCATGCAGACCTACAAACAATTTATATAATCAAATGAATCAGTCTATTCATTTATGGCTTGATTTTCGTGACTCTTGGGTTCTGTGTTCTCTGAGATTATAAAATCGTTGCTCTCATTTTCTTCTAGTATTTTTATGTTTTCATTAAAAATATTCTAATGGAAGTTGTATTAGTGTAATATGTGAGGTAGGGAATTCAGTTTTATTTTTTTCCAGGCTACCTGCCTCATCTTTAAAAGTTTTTATTTTAAAATTAATTTGGACATAATAAAATTGTCACAAAGATAGAAAGTGTCATATACCCCCCTTTCCTAATGGTGGTTCTGGGGACTGAACCCAGGACCTAGCACATGCTAAGCACATGCACTGAGCTATTACTGCTCCCCTACTCCCCTGCCAGGATACTCTTGACCCAGCTTCCCATGAGGGAGCATCTTACACACTGTGGTACAATTATCAAAAGTAAAAACGGACTTGAGAACAATTCTAACAACTAAACTACATGCTTTATTTGGCTTTCATCAATTTCTCTACTAATGGCTTTTTTTGGGGGGGGTTCCAGGATCACAGATTGCATTTAGCTGTCCTGTGTCCTTCATGTCCTGCAAGCTGTGACAGTTCTTGAGTTTTCCTTTGTCTTTAATGACTTGACAGTGGAAGAGTACTGGCCAGTTATTTTGTAGAATGTTCTTCAGCTTGGGGTCACCCAGTGATTAGATTGAAGTTCTGCATTTGTGGCAGGAATTCTATGGAAGGAAGTTGCATCCTTCTTAGGGCATCATTTCAGGGACACGTGGTGTTGCTGTGTCCCGCTGCTGGGGACGGTAACTGTGAGGAAGTGTCTGCCAATTATCTTCACTCTAAAGTTACTCTTTTTCCCTTTGTAGTTGACGAATATTTTGGGGAGGAACTTTGAAGCTATGTAAATATCTTGTTTCTTCTTAAACTTTTGCCCAGGAATTTTTACATGTCTCGGTGAATTTTGCCTGTAGCAGTGATTTTTTTTTATGGTGTTCAAATGGTGATTTTCTGTTTTACTCTTTACTTGCCTCGCCTTTAAACACAGGTCCCTCCACTTTCCTGTCTTTGGTTCATCTATGATGACGTCACCAACCCCATTGTTTTAACCACTCTTTTAAGGCCAACTGGTCCCAAATCAGACCTTCCTTCAGCACTGCAGCCTCCAGGATGTACCCACCCTGTACTTTAATCCCAAGTCCTTTCAGACTCAGCACGTGTAAACGTGAACCCATTCTGTGATGTTGCCCACAGTCCACGCCTCTTCTCACCTCTGGATCTTGTTAAACGGCGTCACCATCTCCTTTAACATCACCCTTGACTTTTCTTTCTCTTCATCCCATGAATCTAAGTCGTCACCAGATGCTGTTGATTCTGCTTCAGGCATTTCTTCAGTTTGTTCCCTCTTCTCCGTTATTGTAATTTTCAAGTTCTCAGTACTATTTAAAAATTTTTTTTTCGTTTTTTACTGAAGGATTGACACATGTTTATATAGTGAGCATTATAGAAAAATTTGAAAGATGCAAGAAAGCTGAAGATAATAACATAATAGCTCCTCATATTCCTGCCACTGGACTCTTGCCATCTCTTCCCTGTGCTATGTAGGCTTCTAAGAGAAAAATACGTAGCTTAGTTTTTGTTTTATTCTTTTCTTTTTATAGACTCTGTATTTGCCTGCGCTTTACATTCTCATTACAGCCTCTTTTACAGCAGGTGCTTTAGACACGTGGGCCCCCTATAATGGTCTTCAACCCAATTTTCCTGCCTATAAAGCAGGCCACCGACAAACCATTTTGTGCTGCACTTTGCTCTCCTGTTTACACCTGGAATACAACCCAGTCTTTACTGTGTTTCTCTCAGTGGTCCTGCTCCTGCCCCTTCCTTGTTCTGGCTTGTCTCCCATTACGGGGCTCAGCAGCTCTCTTTCCTTGTGTTCCCCCGCCTCCCAGCGTCCCTTCTCTCTTTGAGTAGGGGAAGGTGGGTGCCCTCTTGAGGGTGCCTGGTGTCAGGCTGAAGTCATGGCTCTGCAGTCAGACCACCTACATTTGAATGCTGGTTCCACCTGTGCCAGCTGGGTGGCCTTGGCAAAACCACCTAACTCCCTGTGCCTCGGTGTGCCTGTGAGAAAAGGTGTATTTATACTTAGCTGGTAGAATTGTGGTGAGGATTACAGGCGACATAGCGTGGCTCATTTCCATGGTTCCAGGCACCTGGTTTCTCCCGGTTCCCTTCAGTGGCTCCTCCACCTCTGGGCACTCTTTAAGCACTGGCGTTGCCCTGGATTTCATCTTGTCCAGCTGGATGGGGTCTCTCTGATCCACTTATCCGTTCCCATAGCTGCAGCTACCACGTGCATCTCCTTCTCATCCTCTAGACCTGTATTTCTAACTGCTGGCTGGAAATTTCCATCTGGTTGGCTCCTAGGAACTTCAAGTTCAATATGTGCACAACCAAATTAATTTCCTTCCTTACCATCTAATCCAAACTGGTGTTTGGATTGATTTTTGATTTTTGTGATATGTGGGAAGTTGGCCAAAATAAAATTTCAGTGCGCCATCATTTCATTGTTGTCATTGGCTCATATTCCCATGAGCCCCACATCCAGTCAGTTGCCAAATCTGCAATCCAGTCAACTGATTCTGCCTGCTAAGCACTCCTCAAAGCATCCGTTCCTCTCTGTTCCTGTTGCAGATGTGTGAGGGTCAGTTCTCCCTCTCCCCTCCTGGATTATTAGAATAGCTTTTAAAATAGTATCTTGACTTCTGACTCCCCAGGTCATACCTTCAGCCCTTCCTTCACTCCACATCCAGTGTGGTCTTTCTAAAACCCGGTTCTGATTGTGCATAAAAACTTTGATTTTGTAGCCTGCCCTAGTCTTGCTCTAACTTATGTGTCCATGGAACCATTTCTGTTTTATTTTTTGAGAAATAATACTGAAACATAATAGTATCATACAGACTCCCCCCTTTACTGTACTGTTCAGTAGAGTGTATTATTTTATTTTTTTCTGAAATGCTGTCCTCTTCTGCTAATGAAAACCTCACCCTCGCTTCCAGGGCCAGCGTGAATTCCATTTCTTCTTCATCGATTGTGCAGTGGAAAGTGGGAAATGATTTTTTTTTTCCTCTCTGAATTAGGACTTCCTGGACCACTTAGTTAGCAAAGATCACTTATTGTCTTGTGGTGGAATCTTTCCAAATGCGCATCTTGCTTTCTAAGCTCTTTGAAGACAAGCTCATGACTTGGGAGTCTTTTTAGGTATTATACCCATTCTTGAGAGTTTAGGAGGCTGTTTAAAATGTTTAGGTTTCATGGCTAGTGCTATTTGTACTTGATGCAGTTTTGTTATTTGTTGTTCTGTTATTTCCTTAGGGAAATTTTTTTAGCAATGAGAAGAAACATTTTCATGGCTCCAAATAGTTTGCTGTGTTGCTTTCCAAAAAGGTTGGTGTCAGTTTATGATGTCCCTAGTGGCATTTTTATTCTATTTTAGCACCTTGTATTTTTGTAAATTAGAATAAGCTTCACACATTATATTAACACACTGTTGTATTATAGGTCCTCAGTCTGTTTTCCTCTTTTAATTTTAGTTTCTCTGGTTTTCAATTATAGCAGTCTTAAATTAAAAAAAATTTGGATCTCTTGATTTTTTTCTTCATCTTATCTTTCTGTTGCTTTAAATTTGACTTGACATTTTCCATAGGCCTAACATAGACTTTCAGATTTTATTTTCAGTAAGCTTTTTTAAAAATGTACTATTATATTATAAAAGACTTCCATGGAAGAATGATCCATATGTGCCTTTGGGAATCTTTTTTCTTGCCTTTCATAGCACTATCAAAATCATCTTAAACTAGCGCCTCCCAGGTAGATTAGGAAATATTGCTGCATATCTCTGTGATAGGCTCATAAAATAAAATATCCAGAAGGCACTTTATGATTTTTATTCCACCAATAATATCTTTCATGTAATTTAACGCAGTTTAGTTTCAGAAGTTTCAATATACATTTGAATATTTCCCAACTTTTACTGTAACCCTCAAATAGTGAATTTTCATTTCCAGAGTTTTCAATAAGAAAGTTTATACTCTGGAAAAAATGAAATATAACACTCAGAGCCCTCCCTTAAGATACGTTTGAACACGCCACATTTGGAGCTTAAAGGAATCCTAAAGGAGGTGACAGCCAGCTTTAATAATATGAAGAGTGGAGATTAGCTCATTTTCAGACTGAAGACAAGTGATGTTGTAGCTGGAATTTATAAGTCACGACCCTTAGCCAATGAAGAACCTCCAGCAGTCAGGACAAACGTCTGCTGTCTCCTCCTGTGGGAGCTTGTGGAGGAATACCTTCCAGCTGACTCAACACAGGCTTTGCCAACCAGGGAGCTGGTACCATGTTATTGGAAGTTCTCCGTAGTGACTTTCTTTCTGTTAAGTGGAAATCCTCTAATTTCATAATGGGAGCCAATGGCCAAGTGGCATTAACTTTACAGATTTTCTTTACTAGTAAACTTTGTTAGAGAACATTTATTTCCATACTTTGAAGAATAACAGCAAGTACGATCATTTAAAAATGTATATGCGGTTTTTTGAGAACAAAACAGGGAATTTTCACTACCTTTAAAATAATCTAATATGCTTACACAGAAATTATTCTGTTTTCCAAAGTCCCCCAAAATACCTAGGTCTTTTAGGGAAAAATTTCTCTATTCTGATATTTTAGGAGGTGTTGGTTGGATCCAGACATAATTTCATACTTCAATTTCCTTACCTTTTTTTGGTTTAACCTGTTTTCTTTCTCTTTTTGCTTAACGGCAAATATTAGTGGGGGTTTTGGCTTTTGTAAATCCCACAGCAATTCAGACAGGTGCTGTTTCTGCAGTTCTTGCTATTCGTTGGGGTGCCTTTGATACCCAGAGTATTAAATTTCAAATTAAGGGTCAGTCTAACACAAAGTTTTTGGCTCTGATAAACTGGAATAAAGCTGACAGTATGATAACCAAGCAGCAAGTCATTATCTTTCATAATTTCCAGTTCCACCTCTAAATAGATTTTTATATCATTTTCTTTAAACCATCTGTAATCTTCGCTATCTTGCCATTGTTGTTTAATTTCACCCACAGTAAACAACCCAAAACTTTCAAAGCAAGTTTTGGGCTATATTGCTCAAATATACCTTGACGTAAGTACATTAACTTTTATTTCATTGTGATAGTTGAAATTATTCCAAAAAACCCTGGGATGGCTTAGCATGTATTGGAAGCAAGGATGGTAATGAGAAGCTTTACTTCATCTGGCTACTTTCAAATGGCCTTTCAAGCACATGCCTCACATCCAGTCTTGAATGCCACCTACTGATGATTCTCTGATCAAGAATATAACCTGTCTCTTAACTCTCTGCTCAGCTAAGGAAGAAATTAAACCCTGACTATCCAGAGCCATTTGACCAGATCGAGACTATGTATTTTTCCCATTCAGAACCATTACATTTGTTAATTTACAGTTACCAATGACATGAACATATTCATTGAAAAGCAAATTTTTACAAAAATCACAAAACACAATCAACTTTAATATAACTGCATTAAGACTGGCTGCATCTCTAGGGATGAGGAGGAGTTTAGAATTATGATGGAAATAAAAGGAGTCAAAATGTGGATCAGATAGACTGAATGTAAATATATTTGCACAGCTTAATAAGCTTGTTAACGTACGGAAACCATCTTGGCTTTTCCTGAATTCCTGAATAATGTAATAGATTCTAAATGACAGCACTGCATGGTGTGTGGTCTTGGCTTCGGTGGCCAGCTCCTTCCTCTCCCTTGAGCTGTCACTTTCCTCTTAACACAACATTATCTTTTTTGGAGCCTCACACTCTTCCCCAGGATTCTCTTCCAGTCTTTGAATCTGACAGACGAGGAAGAGGAGCCTCAAAGTGACAGTACTGATTAAACACAAGTTTTCTCTCCTTGTCGTTGCTGGAACCAAGCCCACGTCACCCTCTCAAAGTTGTCATCCTTTCAGAAGTTTTCAGTGTGCTTTGTCTAAGGAGATGTGGAAAAGAGTGTTTATTTTCTCTTTCAACAAACCCATTCCATACTGTTACACGAGTACTTTAAAATTCCTCCTTTTTAAAATTATTTTATTCTTAAAGTTAAAAAGTTTCCTTTGTGGAAGCACAAACCGCTCCCTGTTTTTGTTTTGATGCTAATTATTAGCTTAGTATATAAAATTACAATCAATCAGACAATTGCCTATCTCCGATTAGCACAGAATTCTGACAAAGACTGGTTTTGCCAGCTAAAATTATGGCCCGTATGTCTTGTGGGGGAATGCTTGGGGCATCCTCTCATTGAGAGGGATCCCAAGTTATGTCTACTGATAACCATGTAGTTAGAAGTAATGAACGCCTTACAGTATAATACCTACGTCCTGCACAATCCGGGTCATTGCAGCCTCGGATCGTTTTCACTTGTGTTGCAATTTTGCATTTGAGATCACTTGATCTCTGCTATCTAATTTGATCATCACAAAAACGTGGTGAGATGAAAGTGAACACTGGCATTAGCCTTCATCCAACAGGCGAATCAACGACCACCATGAAGATGAGGGGACTTGACTGAGTCCCATGCTGAGAGGCCAAGTCTCGAGCCCAGAGTTCCGGTTCCCTTCCCACCATCACATTCACACTGTCTTTCCACAAAGCCTTCAGAAACACCCTTCTTCTTGTGGCCCTGTGGGTGTGTTTTTAAGAGCCACACGCATCTTGAGAAAAGCATAGTTGGAACCAATAACAATCTGCTAAGTGAATGGAAAGGGGGTTTCCAGAATTTGTACTATTTGTACCACTTCTAGTGAGACGTAACGTATGAACACACATTGGAGCGTGTTTTGAAAACATTGGCAGAGTATTTGATAACATGTGTAAGTGTGCTTTTCTATTTTTGAAACCCTGGTTCACTTATTTTTATGTGAATACCTGTTCCATGGCCTTGGGTGCTTGCACTATTACTTTAAAAATAGGACAAGGATTTAGATAAAAGTAAATGGGCTAGGATTAGTCCTAGGCCACTTTACCTGCAATTATGAAGGCTTTTTAGCATTGTTGCCTATTCCCGCTTATAGACTTACTAGCAAAGAAAAAAAGCCATTATGAAATCTTTAATTTCAAAATGCTTTGACCTAACTTTTTGAAGTATCAGTCATTTTATAATTTGTCATCGTTTGGTACATATGTTACTTTCTTTTTTATGTGGTCCACATCTATTTAATAGTCTATCTTCATTAAACGATTCTCTGTTAAGGAATCACTTTTAAAATAAACATTTAGTTTTATATATTTATTTTCTGTTTTCAGCTTTATTGGGGTATAACTGATAAATAAAATTGTAAGATACTTAAAGTGTACCTTAAAATGATTTTACATATATATGGTATATATATATGAAGGATTCCCCCTATCTAGTTAATACATTTGTCATCTCAAATATTTATCATTTTTCCCTTTTATTTGGTGAGAGCATTCAAGTTCTGTTCTCTTAGCGAATTTCAGTTGTACAGTGTTATCAACTGCAGTCACTATGCCAAACATTAGATCCTCAGATCTTATTCCTCTTATATAATTACATTTATTTTAAAGTCAGCTCATGAAGTTTGTAAGCTGACCACTCTTGAAACCTTTTTTCTATAAATGAGTATGACTTGGCTTCCTCGTGCGTGTGGGTCTGTGGTTGGCCCTGTGTGGATGGAAGAAAAGGAAGGGGGTTTATTCTGCTTGCTTTTGGGATTTTACTTGACTTTACAAAATGTTTAGCAAACACTCCCATCAAACTTAGAAATTACACAAGTATTTTAAGAAGCTGTTTCCGGATCCATTTTCAGTTTTTAAGTTACCTCAGGTGGCAAATGTACTTCTGATTTTGAAGTTTTCTGCGAACGTAAATATACCTAAACCCCCCAAATACTTTCTATTTTGAATTCAGTTCCGTATCTTTCCGAGGGCTGTTCAATAGCAGTATTTCTGTCACCAATCTGAAGATGAACAAAGGCAGGAATGATGATTAATTTTTTTCCCTCCAGTATACAAATCTGTTGCTGACAAAGCTGGATTAAAAATCAAAATCTTTCTTTTTAGTTTTTAATCATGCCTCCATTGTTTAAGAAGTCACAGGTATCTCTCACTTCTAGGTAGAAAAGGAAAAATCAACGAGTACGAAAAAGGAAATGAGTTTACCTTAGTGTAAATTTAAATATATTCCTCTCCTCCTTAGGAGAGAGTTACGTGTGTGGCTCCATAGAGCCCTTCAAGAAGCTGGAGTACACCAAGAACGTGAACCCCAACTGGTCGGTGAACGTCAAGACCACCTCGGCTTCACGGGCGGTGTCCTCACTGGCCACTGCCAAAGGGAGCCCTTCGGAGGTGCGGGAGAATAAGGATTTCATCCGGCCCAAGCTGGTCACCATCATCAGAAGTGGAGTGAAGCCGCGGAAAGCCGTCAGGATTCTGCTGAACAAGAAGACTGCTCATTCCTTTGAGCAGGTTCTCACTGATATAACGGACGCCATCAAGCTGGACTCGGGAGTGGTGAAGCGCCTGTACACCCTGGACGGGAAGCAGGTAAGGGCGGGATTGTGGTATGACCTGGGCTTCGCGGGCAGGAAACCTGGGAGATGGGGAATTTATGCAGCATGTGATGGGGCCCTGAGACACACATGTTAACTGACGTGGAGGGAGTTGGGTCATTTAGTCCATGAATACATAGCTATTGCCCTTACATCAGTACAAGGGTAGAATTAGCACAGGATTACCCGTAGGAATGAAGTATGAGTACAGACCTCTGAAGCTTAAATGATTACTCAGAGATTTCTACTTTTCCAGGTATTAATTGCTCAACATAATGGTGCTTTTTCAGCCATCTGTTTTCAATTTGGTTGTATAGCAGTGTCTTACCACCTTGAGCAGGGATGAAGTGTTAAGGTGAACTCTGACCAATAGAGAAAAATCGAAGTCCTTTCTTTGGCCTAAATAGTATTTCATAATTTTATGTCTCAGTAATGTTCACTACTGAGATTTATTTAAATTTTATAGATTTTTAAGTACATATCTAAGGGGGTGAAATATTTCCATCTGGATGGCTTTGAGAGGCATATCTCTAGAATATTATACATGAAAACAATTTTAGAATTAAAATGAAAGGGAGGTTTCTTTAGCAGTGGAATATACTCAGTTGACTTGAGTGAGTGGACATTTTAATGTGCATTACTCAGGTGAACTTGAAGTCTTGTGTGGACTCTGTAAAGATTTGGCAGAACCCTGATGGTGAGCTGAATAAAAGATACATCTGTGATGAAATTTGCTGGTCATTCAGAGTTTACCAGTATCTTTTGTTTAAGTGACAATTTTTTTTAACACACTAGCTTTGCTTGAAGTTAATTTTTAATGTGGACCTGTCATATGCTTGTTAAAAATTATGTTGAGGGGTAATTTGAATGATTTGTATATAAAGTACATATTAAAAACCAAAACTAGAGTCACAGATTAAAAGATTGATCTTATTAAATAGAAGACTCATACAAGTTCTTGAAGGCTAACACATTCAAACTTTATGAATTAGAAATAGATGCAAATACTACAGGGTGTTAGTCATGAAAAAAATTCCTCCTCCAAGGACTCATTCAAATGCTCTGAATTACAAAAATTATTACGAAAAAAGAATGATTTGCCGGTTGTTCATTTATGCTCGCCAGTCCTCTACTTGTCTCATAAAACTTCCCCTAAGTGTTATGTGGATAACGATTCTTAGTAAGGAGACTCCCAGTTTTCTAGATCTAAGAGGATGTGGCCTGAATGCCATCAATATATTAGCAATCAGAAAGTCCACTGTTGGCTTATGGATTATAACAATAAGATGGCAAGGTTGACATTTAAATGTTTAAGATGCCCTTTAGGGGTTCCCTTTGTAATGAATTAGTCAACTGTCTCGTGGTTCTGCATTTTTTTTGTGATTTTTCTCAAGATGAGAGTTGACCTGTTTCCCTAAAGAGTAAAATTTACAACGAAGAATGCATATTGATAAACCTGCCTCCTCCTGCCTTGCTTCAGAATTCTGGGGTTCCAGATTGCTATACACTGGATCTAAAAATCAGCTTTAATTACGTAAGCTGAATTCTGCCATCAAGTGATCATTTGTTTATTCCAAGAATGAATTCCTAGGATAGACACTATGTTGTTCTCAGTAGTTTTTTTCTTTTCAGGAATATATCGCGTGTCTATATTCTATAATGGCTGTTTTTGTTACCGAATGAAACTTAGGTCCAATCGCCTGATGCAAAGCAGAGCCAGTCTACCGACACCAGGTTGTAGAGAAGGAAAGTATGGGCAGCTCATGCTCAAAAGACCCAAACTCCCCCATGACTTTTAGGGAAGTGTTTTTAAAGGCAAGGTGAGGGACAGGGGCTCAGGGCGTGGGATCAGCTCATGCCCATCCCTCTAATTGGCTGTTGGTGAGGTAAGAGGGTGGTATTTCAGGAGTCAACATCCTCAGCCTTCTGGTTCCAACCGGTCTGGGGTCTCCGTGCTGGTGGTCAGTGTGCAGTTAACGCCTTCCACCTGGTGGGGGCTTTAGTATCTGCAAAGCAGCTCAGACACATGGCTCAGGATATTAAGTATAGCCCTTATTAAGTAAGGTCCTTGACTTTGTTTTATGGCTGAACTATTATTATTTTGTCTTGCTTGACTGTTTTCCTTTGTTTCTGCGTTTTCTCACCTCTCTGATTAAATATGCCCCTTGGAACTTGGGGAGGCTAAAGCTTTTCTAAAAACAAGAGCCAGGGGATAGGGGTGGAGGGGTTGGGGATGGGGGGCTTCTGTCCCTGAGAAGGCCTTGCAGGGTCCTGCTCAGTTTCATTTTTGCTGTGGTTTACATGTAAATAATGCAAAGTAATGGAAAAGAATCCAAGGTTTAATGTCAAAAGACTAGGATTCAAATCTTGGCTCAGCCAGATTTTTTTTTTTATTTTGGCAAATAACTGAGCCTCATTAGATTCATCAGTAAAACATGGGTAGGATGATCACCTCTGTTTCACAGAGTGCTTGTGGGAACCACTATGATAAATGTGCAAAAGCAGTTTTGAGCTATAATAATAATAGTCATAGCTTTATTAGTTTTATTAAGCATTATTCTAATTGCTTTGCATGTATTAGCATGTTTACTCCTAACAGCTCAGTTATATCCCCATTTAACAGATGAAGATATTAAGGCACAGAACTTGTTAATTAAAAAAAACAAGTCTGAGACTACACAGATATAAATGGCAGAGGTGGAATCTGAACTAGTCTCTCCGTCCAGAGCGTGTGCTCATAACCACTGTACCACAGCAGATTCTATTAAAACACCAAAGAGATGCAAATGTACAAAAAAGAATTTTCGAGTGAGTAATTTGTCCAAGGAGTATCATCTAAAAGTTTTCTGCTATGAGTTTTTTCCCTGCAGTCATTCAGCTGACGGTTGTATTCAACTGATTTGTGTGCGTGTGTGGCGCTGATTCAGTTCAGTTCTGGGGAGCTGATAAAGTAGAAAGAATATAAAGACTTCGTGCTTGGGTTCCCCGTAGGGACAAAGATGCCTTCCTCATGGACCCCAGCAGTCTTTAGAATCGTTTCTGTTCAAAAGAGAAATCTGCCCTCATAAGCCATTTGTGAGAAGGATTCTTTGACAGCTGGGGCTATGACTAGGGCTTGGTAAGCCTCTGAGAGTAAACCAGGTTCCTCCAAGCCTTCTTGTGCCATGATGCTCTGCCATACGTAGTAGGCTGGCACCCCATGCTGCCACCATCTTTCCCTGCCCATTGTGGCATTAGGTTCGCATGCTGTCCACAGTGCATCACCCTTAAAGGTCACTTGTCCTGCCTCTTTTTTTTTAAAAATAGTATAACTGAACTCTTGCACCAAAATGCAACACCCAGTAAAGCTTTTAAAGGGAATGTTTTTGTATTGAGGAAATAGAATTGTTTAAATAATTGATAGCTTAAGTGCTTTGGATAAATGGGTAGAGAGGAAGGTATACCAGCAGCAATGGCTTTTCAGATTGCCTTCGGGCAGCCTGCAGATGTATCCACGGGAAGGTAACTGGTGACTCTGGGATTTCTAACAATGGAACAGTGCCAGCCCATGGGTGCCTGCTGTTACATATGGTACCCAGAGATGGGCGCTGGAGTGTGTGGACCACAGGCCCCTCTCACTTGTTTCTGCCACCTCTCTGTCTTCTTTGCTTATTGGCCTCTTGGCTCTGCTTTAAGTCCTAACCTATGAGTTCATTATACAGTGCTTTTCTGAGGTTTTTCGGCTGAGATTAGGAAATCAACATATTGTAATTGCTGCACCGTACAGAAGACATTTTGCAGGAAGCTGCAATTCTTTATCCAAGAGCCTTGAAGCTTCTGGTTAAAAGGTTGCTGCAACCTTGCCTCCCCCTCCTCACACCTTCAGGGGGCCTCTGCTCACCATATGATCAGGCACTTTTGCTGTCGTGGCTGGGGAGTTCAGGGCACTTGCTCTGTCTTATTTTCAGTGATGCATTATTTATCTGGGCGTTGATTAAGGGCTCTGGAAGGACAGGGGGCATTTTCTAGCTGAAGGTTAAAATCACTTGCCCTTTCTCCATATTCAAGGGAGGCTCTGCAGGGTGTGTGAGTCTTTCCCTCTTGCCCCAGTCCGGACTCTGGATGTTGGTAGTTTTCTGTGGGTTATTCACTCCCCCTGCCCGGCAACTACTCCCAGAGGTCGTTTGGAGTGTGACAATTTTTTAAGCGATTAAAATAAGCCCCAAAGTTACAAGATTTGCTGAAAAGATACACTCGCCTATCTTCTGAGTCCTTTTTTGGAACAGCTAATCAGGCTGTCTTGAACTGCTTAGTCTTCGGCATCTGTGATTACTGAATCCTTGACTTAGAAACATAAACAACAGCAAGTCTTAGAACAGCTAGTGCCTAAGCAGGCAATTTATACTGTAAAGATTGTAGATAAGGCACTTCCCAATTTTCCCCTCCTTTCCCACTGAAATATAGTCATGAGAAGCCAGATTGCTCTTTAAGTAGAAAATATACGCGCATTCCCCATCTTATCTGCTCTTTGACGTTGAAGATCTGTGTAAAGTAATAGCGTGCTTTAGTAGCAGGGGGCAAACTCAAGGATGTTGTATTTTTAGCTTATAGGCATGTCACGTAGGTTGTGCACTTTGTAAGATCCACCAGCGCTAGCATGCCAGAGTGAGCGAACAACTCACTGTCTTCCTAGCAGGAGAACACTGGGAGTAACTCAGCTAAAGTAAAGGTACTCAGAAACTGATCTAGATGTAGACTGAGAACAGGCCTCATAGCTGCTGTCTTAGTTCCCTAGGGCTATAATAACAGAATACTACAGACTGGGGGCTTAAATACAAGGTAAATTTATTTCTCCCCGTCCTGTAGGCTGGAAGTCCAGTATCAAGGAGCCAGCACATTTGGTCTGATGAGAGCCCTCCTTCTGGTTCTGCAGTGTCCTCACGTGGCAGAAGGGGCCAGGGACTTCCATAGGATCTCTTTTTTTTTCACTTTTTTAAATTGAAGTATAATCGATTTACAATGTTGTGTTAATTTCTGGTGTACAGCATAGTGATTCACTTTTACATATACTAAAAACCACTGTATATAAAATAAACAACAAGATCCTACTGTATCGCACAGGGAACTATATTCAAAACCTTGTAATGGCCTATAATGAAAAAGAATATGAAATGGGTATCTTTTATAAGGGCACTGATCCCATCATGAGGGCTTCCCCGTATGACCTAATCACTCTGCAAAGTACCTCCCCAGTATAATCACCTTGGGGGTTAGGTTTCAACATATGAGGTTTTGGGGGACACAAACATTCTGACCAAAGCAGCTGCCTTATAGAGGAAATCCCAGGAGCTGTCAAAAAATTTATCAATTACTACGTCTTTTCTATACCTTTTGATCGTTGGATCTCCTCACCTACAATAAACGTAAAGCTCGAAAGATGCTTGTAAATGAGTCATAACTGCAGCCGTTTATTTTAGGTAATTGGTATATGAGGGTATTGGATTTCAAGAAATGGTAACATGATCAATAGGAATCTTATCAATCAGAGATCACAAACTGGTCTTTGTTTTTTTTCCTTTTGATTTCTAATATCTAATTCTAATCTTCAGTGAAGATAATTTGGCTCATCCTTGAGTTTAGAGAGCTTAGACTGTTTCTTCCCCACACCGGTTAAAAAAGTGGGACCCATTACTACCACATCTGACCTGGGCTGTAGCAATTCACGAGCATAGAAGATGTGAAAACGAAAGGTTTCAGAATGAAAAAGAAGAATTTAGGATGTGAAAGAATTTGGTTGGACTGGAAAAGGAGATTTTCCATACCTGTTGGTAATAGCATTTTTCCTTTTTTAAAATTTAAACTTCTGTGACGGCTGTAATTAAGTTCTTTAAGCATATTTAAACCTGTTATTCTTGGTATATAGATTTTTACTATTGTGATTTGGTGTATTATCTATGTTGTGAAAGTGAATGTAACACCTTTTAGTTTTGTTTGCAACTGGTGTAAAAAACAATTG
Organism: Vicugna pacos; assembly: GCF_048564905.1. Classification (NCBI taxonomy): domain Eukaryota; kingdom Metazoa; phylum Chordata; class Mammalia; order Artiodactyla; family Camelidae; genus Vicugna; species Vicugna pacos. The sequence goes on along the minus strand of NC_133000.1, from coordinate 10,083,098 downwards.
GTACAAATAATTTAGCTTACGTTTTAAAATGTAGAATTAAAATTTCCTACAAAAGCTCAGAGCACATGTTAAACCATCCTCATGATTTGCTAGAGCTCTGAGTTGCTGGACAGTTTTAGCTGTCTGGTAAGAATCGTTATGATACTTAGGGAATTTAAGTGTACAGAATGGAATGTGCTATTTTGGGTTGCTATTCAGGACTCATAAGCTACACCTGTCCTTCTGAAACGATTAATTCCCCCAAATTGGGGAGAGTTAAGTCTTTTCCTTCCAGCCTGAGCTCCTGCGACAATGTAATGAATTACAGGTGCCTGCAGTGGTGTATATTTTAATGCTTCGATTGGCCCCAGCAAAAGTCAGTTTTCTGTAAATTGAATTCTAATTTGCTATAAAATGAATTCTGAGTTCCCCAGTGACCCGCTGCTGAAATGAAGTTGTGTTCCCTGAAGCCCTGCCTCTGGTGTGCTCAGGGTGCTTGGGGCACTCTCCCAAGGCTGTCGGCTTTGCGATCATCTCCTTGTGGTGACTTGTGCTTTTGCAGAGACCGAGAGCCTGATTTGGCCTGTAAGGGGGCATGTTGGAATGATGGAAAAAAACTTGGACTTTAACGTCAGCTGTGCCTGAGCTCAGATTTCAGTCTGAAGAATCTAGCTTGATCTAATTTCTCATTTGGGCATGGAAAACTTAGTTCCCAGCTTAAGTGATTATTTAAGTTTTAAAGTCCTGTATTTTGAATTTACTTGTAATGAGGAAATTTGCTTACGTATGTTGTAATTTAAGCATAGATGTATGCAGTGACATAATATAGAGGAGAAACACTAGTTTTTATAGACTAGTTTCAAACACATAGTCTTAAGACTGATAGACTTGGGTCGTCTGTCCTCTACCCCTGGTCACCATGAAATCTGTTTTCCCATTGGGGAGTTGAACTCTCTGGTACTCCTCCATTTTCTCATCTGTATAATGGGAATAATAATAATGCCTGCTTTATAAGTTGTCATGAGGATTAAATGAAACAATCTGACAAACTTAGCACTACAGTAGGCTCTCAATGATTGGTAGGTAGTTCTTATACCTGAAAAGCTGAGGGTAAATTGTTTTTTTGGTTTTGAAAAACAGCCATATTTTAAATGTGTTGAGGGAACTCACTATTTAAAATTCTCCTTTAATAACTACTAATCATATCTACCTTTGTAAATGTGTCTTTTCATATGAGAATGTGTCACGGTATGATGCAAAGAGCATGGAATTTGAAAGGAGATGCTTATAAGATCAAATCCTGACTTCATCACTCGTCAGCCACGTGGCCTTTGGCAAGTCAATGAAACTTTGAATCTCAGTTTTCTCTTTAAAATGGCAATAAAAATGCATACTTTTATTGGTGGGATAATTAATTGAGAAAGTATATATAAGGGCCTTGGCTTGACATATGGTAGGTCCTCTATAACTACTAGTCTTCTCCCTTCTGTTTTCCTACTCCAGGCTTTCTTAAAAATACAGGACACTTGTGTAATGTTGTTGACATAGAATTGGCCATTTGCATTGTTTCCATTGTCTGTTCCGTGACTAAACTGCTACTGAGTATATTCTTATCTTTCCATTTATCGTCAATCAGTTGTGAATGTAGCCTAGATATTACTTTCTTTTTTATCACTTTTTTCTTCAGTTGTACCAGTTATTCCTTAAGGGTGACCTATTGGCAACCCATTACAATAACGTAGCATTAACATTATTATTACTGTCACTGGTTGAACACTTCTCTGTCCCTGGTGCCATGGGCTAGTTACTGAGTTATATCCATTCCACTGAATTATCACCACAGCTCTGCAAAGCAAGAACCTTATTATTTCTCAAGATGAATTCAAAGGTGGCCTCATGTATGACCTTCCCATGTAGAACTGACCACTCCCTCTCCTGGGGCTCCGTTCACTGTCCTCTGTCCATCCAGATGGCCCCACAATTCTTGATTCTGCTGGCTTGTTGACAGCTGATGTGCCTGCCTCCCTTTTCAGAATTTATAGGATGAGGCTAGGGATGGTGTCCTATTGGCCTCTGAATCTCTAGGCCCTGGCCTGGTACATACTTGTTCAAGAAATGATAGAATGATTAAATGACTGGACCTTTGACCATTTTGCCATGACCTGCCCCTTTGGACTAAGCACATTGCTTCCAGTGATTTGCAGAGCATAGGTCGTGACCATTTAGGAGCCGACTGGTCACCCTGGGCTGTGCTGGAGTGTCACCGTCTGTGTTGGGGGTGCTCTCTGCACCAAAACCAGATTCTAAGGTGCTCATCATGGGGCTGGTTTTCTAGCTCAAGCACCTGCTTCATTGAAGACTGGGATAATGAATCAAAAACTCATCTGCCAATTTTAGAGCATTTCTCAATTGAAAGAACTTGTATCGTGTGGGGAAACAATAGACATACTGCTAGAAATTTCTCACCATGTGAGTCAGGAAAATTGCCCTAAATCTTTCTGACATTGCCGCAGCCATCCAGTGCATAAAGGGAAGAGCTAATCAATACGTCCTATGGATTGAGAAATTGGTGATAGGCCAGTAGGAGATTGGCATGAAGAGCATCTGGCCCAATTATTGCAGAGAAGCAAACCTGCAGTGTTCAAGGGCGTTCGTGGTGCTGAGTACAATATGTTGCAGCAGATTTTTCTGATTAGTTTAAATCCTCGAAACTAAATTAAATGAAAGAAGGTAGTTTCAGAAATTAAATGGAAATTAAAAAATTCAATTTTAAATCTGAACTATGTCGTAAACAACATGCCACAGAAACAAAAGGACAGATGGGAGATTTATGTTTTAATTGGCTTTTCCCCACTGTAAGATTAATGAATGATCATTATAAAGGATTTGGGAGCAAGTGAGAAAATATTAAGATAAATTAAAATGACCTACAGTCTCATCGACAAGATGGCACTTATTAAAGTTTTAGCCAATTTTTTTGCTTTTTTCTTTAAAGAAAGTTCAGATTCTACTCTATACACAATTTGGTTTCTTGCTTATAATTTCACATGATACTATGTACATTCATGTGGGAGATGTCTTGAAATTACGAAGCCATTCCTTCTCTAATTTTGTTATTTTCTTGCCCAGATCGTTGGAAGGCAAGTTGTCCAGTGTGATTCCCTGTGATTCCCTGTAACTCATGAGCAGACCATCTCCTATCTGAGTTCTGACTTGCGGCTGAGAGTTACAGACTTGTAAAGTCAGATTGAGAGGCAAATATTGTGGGGAGTAGTGACTCTTGAGATGTTGTTCAATGTCGTCAGTTACTGGAGGTTAAAAGTATCTCAGAATTCATCCACTCTGCCTAGAATCCTCTTGGGGAAAAAATTATCACATTTCAAAACCTGTCTGATTCAATAAGTCTAGTATTGTTTCATAAATATCAGCTTAGGCTTCTTATGTCCTTTGGAGCACAATCACTCTGATCCTGTACAAGTCTCTCCCTAAGGGAAAAACACAAGGTAATTCTCTTTCTGTGCCTAATCACTTCTGCTTTGTGTTCTAACCATTCGTGAACTTGTGTAAGACCAGAACACCTTGGAGAAAGAAGACGGTGCTTTATTAACTTCTGTACCCTTGACTACCCTTATTAGATGCTTAATAATTATTAAGTGATGCTTCTTGATTTTAACTTGTGGCTCAGACTCCACTAAGCAGAATCACATAATTATAGGACTAGCAGTGTCTCTACAAGAGATCTTTCTACTGTCTTTTTTTCTCTACTTGGAAGACTACAAACTAAATTTAATTTGGTAGGTAGTAAGATACAATCAATATTTTATTTTAAAAAAATCTCCTATAAGAAAACAATTCAAAGTAAGCATTATCTTGAAAGAAAAAAAGAGATGTTTTACTTCTGATGCTTTTTCATAGTAACACTGTAGGGACTAGTAACTAGTTATGCAACAAAACAAATTATGGAAAGTCCTTCTGTAAGCTCAGGTATATACTCCACCTGTGTTCTTAAAAACCTTGCTCCCAAGAGTGGTCGGAAGACAGGAGCAGTAGTGCCACCAGCGATCTTGTAGAAATGCACCTGCTCAAGCCCCACCCTAGACCTGCTGCTGAATCAGAATCAAGATCCTCACGTGGTCCACGTTCACATTAAATTTGGGAAGCACTGATCAGGCGATTGAACACTATAAATAGGGAGAGCATCAGAATCCGAAGCCCTAAAGAGGGTAAAGCCAGGCTGCTACTCAGTAGACGGACTTAAACATTCACTTTAGCTTACTTAGCAGTTTTATTTGCATCCTCTCAATGTCAGTGTTAACATCAGATGGCAAGGTATGGTTGCCATCAGCCAAGTTTTGGATAGCAGCCAGTCCATTAGAATGAAGCGTGCACCCACTGCAGTCGGGCCTCAATGGGCCGCCCGTGTGTGGGCGATGGATGACTTCCTGTATGGAGAATAAGTGAGGAGATGCAGGGAAGGCTGAACAATTACTGTGGAAACGCTGATCCTGATGGAAGGCTTAATGCCCATGGTTGCCGCTAGGTCCCTATGCGTGCTCTTAGACATTATCTGTATGCGCCCCTCAATGGGCTGTGCATATTTAATGTTTTCTTCATGGTTCTTCTGGATAGCTTCCATGGGGATGATTGGAAGTCATTAAAACCGTCCCCGAGAGTTGGTTTTAGATTTCCAACTGTTGTCAGGCAGAGTCCCTATACAGGAGAAAATTCTCAATGTGGAAGATGTCCAGAAGAACATGGGGAGATTTTTAATATGTGCAGGAAGTAGAGGGGCAACTTCTCAATTTCATTTCAGCCTTGATCTCATACTAATCAACTGGGTTGACTAGTTATTTCCCTTGTTTCTACATCTGTAATACGGAGGTAACAGTAGTGCCTAGTACCTATCTCATGACACTGCTGATATGGTAGAGGAGAAACCTTTAGTTAGTGCCTGGCACATGGTGAGCATTCAAGAAACGCTAGCTCCTGTTGTGTTCTTGTTGATGTTAATAGCCCTGAGTTAGGTTCAGTATACAGACGATTTTATGCTCTTTTCTGCAAAACCTCACACCCAGGGACAGCTCCAGTCCTTTACTTTCCTGGAAACCCAACTACTCAGCAGTATTCATGCCAGCTCTTTCCAGCTGCTGCAATAGAAAATATCTTCCAACTCTTGATCATGACATGGCGTATTATCCGTCTTCGGCTGGCACAGAGCTGGTGCTACATGCCCAAACTGGTCTGACACCCTTCCTTCAGTTTCTGTTAAACCAAATTACAGAGCAAACAGGATGAAGGAAACGTCTAATGAGCAGAATCCTTCTACAGTGGGCTCATTTACATTAAGGTCCTTCCAGATGAGAAGCCATCAGAGACAGAGATATGCAATAATTTAAACACATAGTAAGGCTTCATTTTTCCCTTTGAAAAAAGTGATTTTAAGACCTTGGAAAAAAACAGTGTCATTACTGTTGCTGACACTCAGAACATACCCACATCTCCTCTAGTTCTTCCCCTCATTCTCCTGTGCCCCAAAGTGTACCTACGTGGGGGTAAAAATCACCAATATCAGTTCTCAGACATTTTGATATTCTTGCAAAATCTTGAAAATAACTTCTTTCTTACGTTGACTGATGCAAGGAGAAGATGGTGATTTTTCAGATCTGATTGACAACACACCTCACGGGGAAAGTTCAGGGTAGTGAAACTGAGGGCTAGTCCATTTATTATTTCTTTTCAAGGCATCTAAAATATGCCACAAGCTTTGAACAAAGGGACTAATTTAAACGTAAAGCTGTCTACTAGCATGCTGGTGCACAAAAGTAGGCTTTTAACATTATTTGTATTCTGAATGTGCTAGAAGTGCTATTTGTTAATCTATAAAGTAGAACACACCTTTCAGTTATTTAAAATATAATGGTAATGTTGCTTAAGAGGATCTTGGCCGTCACATTTCCAAACAATGCAAGGACATCCTCGAGTACGAGTACCAATCACATCCTACTTTATGAACAAACAAATATGAGAACGCAAGTTTCCCTAGCAGTGAATCTAGGGGGCCCTAAATCATCTGTTGAGGAATTCTTCCAAGTCTTCCCCCTACCCAGTGAAGGAAAACTGAGACATTCCCAACTCGTGACACAAAGCCCATACTCATCTAACAGATGTACGAGAACACGCATGTTCTCAACGTTAGAGGGCACGTGAATTAAACTGTTAAAGCGGGACCGCTTCAATAGAACCCACGAGAAGTTCTTGATCCCATTTGGCCTCTAAGCATCTCTTTTTTACAAATTATCATAAAGATTTCCATTCCTAACAGTGGAAAAAGAACACTTTTTTTAACATTTTTTATTGATTTATAATCATTTTACAATGTTGTGTCAAATTCCAGTGTTCAGCACAATTTTTCAGTCATTCATGGACATATACACACTCATTGTCACATTTTTTTCTCTGTGATTTATCATAACACTTTGTGTATATTTCCCTGTGCTATACAGTGTAATCTTGATTTATCTATTCTACAATTTTGAAATCCCAGTCTATCCCTTCCCACCCTCTACCCCCCTGGTAACCACAAGTCTGTATTCTCTGTCCATGAGTCTTTAGATTCCACATATGAGCGATCTCATATGGTATTTTTCTTTCTCTTTCTGGCTTACTTCACTTAGAATGACATTCTCTAGGAGCATCCATGTTGCTGCAAATGGCGTTATGTTGTCGGTTTTTATGGCTGAGTAGTATTCCATTGTATAAATATACCACATCTTCTTTATCCAGTCACCTGTTGATGGACATTTAGGCTGTTTCCATGTTTTGGCTATTGTAAATAGTGCTGCTATGAACATTGGGGTGCAGGAGTCATCCTGAAGTAGATTTCCTTCTGGATACAAGCCCAGGAGTGGGATTCCTGGGTCATATGGTAAGTCTATTCCTAGTCTTTTGAGGAATCTCCACACTGTTTTCCATAGTGGCTGCACCAAACTGCATTCCCACCAGCAGTGTAGGAGGGTTCCCCTTTCTCCACAGCCTCTCCAGCATTTGTCATTTTTGGATTTTTGAATGACGGCCATTCTGACTGGTGTGAGGTGATACCTCATTGTAGTTTTGATTTGCATTTCTCTGATAATTAGTGATATTGAGCATTTGGAAAAAGAACACTCTTAATGGAATGCATCACCCAGAAATCCAGCCATTTTATAGAAGGGGAATATTGTTGAATTTCAAAATATGTCAACTTAAAAAATGTTTCTAGCTTTATTAAGGTACAGTTTACATACCATAAATTTTACCCGTTTTAGTGTACTCCTCAGTGATTTCATACATTCATAGAGTTTTGCAGCCATCACCACAACCCAGTCAGTGTTGAGACACTATGACCACAGAAAGTTCCCTCCCACCCATGTGCTGTCCTTCCCTGCTCCCACCGCCAGACCAGCAACCCCCGGTCTGCTTTTTAATTGCCTCAACTTTTAAAAGCTGACCCCATGCTTTTACACGCATCTATAGAAAAGACTTTTTTCTACCTGTGAAGTCATTTGTGTAATCATGGATTAACGAAGTGCATCGTTCTTTAATCCTTTTATGGGATCTTTGTCCTCTCCAGCTCAGTGTGACTAGCGCTGGGGCTCAGTGGGGTTTTGTCAGTAACTTTGAGTGGAGAAGATGATGCAGCCAGTTCCAGTACAGCAGAGCACTTATTGTTTTTGCATGCTTTGCACATATGGTATTTCTGAATCAATTCCAAACTTAGGCAGCTAAGAGGAAAAACACTTAACGTTCATGGCAGGGTGGAATAACAGTGATTGTCCTCTGATGCCCCAGGGGTGCTCCCCAGACGTCAGTTTTTCATTCCTGCCTTCTCCATGCTCCATTTGGAGATACTTTTCTATGTAGCAGTCCAAAATACCATGTATGGGCTGACTAGATTTCAAATTATATTAACATATTTCAAGCTGTATATCTTTTTTGCTTTTTTCATTGCTAAAATATGCTTTCCATGTGCTTTGTCTGTTTCTTGGATGAGATCCAGTTATTTTGTAATCTCTCTCTTCCCCTCTTCATGATTTGCTTTTCCCACTTGCCCTTTCATAACTTTACTATTCAAGATCTTTGAGGGCTTTTGAAAAAATTACCTGTTTCTCTCTTCTCAAGGAAAAAGACTTCACTGCGAAGTGGAATATCCTACCGTACAGTGCAGCTGCACCTGGGGAAATTCTGTTCATTGAGCCATCGTTGAATGCCTTTGTGATTCAGGGTTCAGATGCTGCTGGCTTTTGGATTCCAGAGAAACTTGTATGTTCATTATCTGTATCTGTGTCCATATGTCTATGTATCCCTTTTCTTTATGTTCAAGGTCATCTCTAAACGCAAAACAAGGCTTAGTCTCCTCTGTGAGGCTTCTTACAGGTCGAGGAAACGAAGCTGGTCCCTGGCCAAGCTCCTTCCAACAATCCTGGGCTTATTTTTAGGCACAACGCTGAGGTTGTCGAGATGCTGAGATTGCTATTGATTTTCGCTTTCTTACCTCCCTCCTGGTGATCTGCGCGTCTGTAGAACCCAGGATTTACAGGGGCGGTGGCTGCACTGGGGAGAATCCTGTATAGACGACTCTTTTCAAAACCGTTGGAACTGGTTTACGGTTTTTAAGGGTCCCCCTTTCTTAGCTGCTGTCTTAACATACGAAGGTGAATGGTCTTTGTTATGATTCCCTTTAGCCAAAGCTGACAACGGGGAGTAACGGTAACAAAATGGAAAAAATGTTAATTCCAATGATTTAAAGCAAATCAAAGCCCTGTATCTTTTATCTACAACAGTGACTCTTAAATTTGGGGGATCACCTTCCTTGTTGAGACTCTTGTAAATGCTGTGATCTGGGGATGCTGTCCCCAGGAAACTTACGCTTCACAGCAGAGCCAGGGTTTACGTTTTCTATTTTGTGCTTATCAGTGCTCTGTCTTTTATTCTTATATCCTTTTGGAGAGAATTTATATGTCTTTGGTATTTACTCACCAAGTGACAGGAATGAAATCGTGTTTTAGATCCCTTTTCATTTCCTTGCATTCAGTAGTGATTTTCTAGAAGCAGCTAGGGGATTGAGCCCAGAAAGAGAGATGCGAGGGTGAATTCTGCCGCCTGTGTTCTTTCATGCCTTTAATTACCAAAAGAAACTTCTGGTTCTTGACAAAACATTTTCCATTCACAATTATTCAGTTCAGCTGGGCGTGGGTTTGCTTTCTTTCATTTCTTTCTTTATCAGAACAAAAGCCTGGTACTTCTGTACAAAGGAAGACACAGACATGTGGGCCCTTCATATCATCCCTGCTTCCTTTTTTCTCTTCCTTTTTGCCTTTACACCTTGATTTCCCCCCTCCCATTTGAGCCTTTACTTTGTGTGAGATAATTTCACTTTTCGTCTCATCTAATTTTTTCACTTATGGAAAATCATATTCCCGGCTTTAAGTGGTCCTTTCTTTTACAGCAGATGCTTTCCAGGGTCTTCATCATGTTGTCCTGGGCAATTCATTTTTAAAATGGTAGAGTTGCTTCCCAGCTGATGGTTCTGGAGCCCCTAGGGTGCCCAGGAATGTGTTCCGGGGATGACATTTGTCTTAATATCTTTAAAAAACTACAAATATAATTGTTGCTTAAAAATGTTTCCCTTAAAAAGGAATCAATTTTAGAGCCACTGAGTGTGCATCAAGGAGCCACGCATGGTAGTTGGTTTATCACTCAGTGGAATACCACAAGCTGTAACACAGTTTTGATTATTCTGTAGCTTTGTTCTCAGCCATATATTGTTCAATTTATATTCATAGTAAACTGCTGGTTAAATATAGGAAGTTAATAAGGAGCAGAACATACAGAGATAAAGCTACTACTTTTTATACAGTGCATTAAGCTGTTCCTAGTACTTAAGAAAATAATATTTAAAAGAAAATATAATGATAATTTTCTCAAATTTAGTTTTTAATTACCAGATTAAAACTCTCTGCTCTGACTGTTACTAAACAAGATATTTTTTGGTGGGAAATGTACCTCACGTTGCAAAGAACCATTATTTTTTATATTAAAAGGTGTATTTTAATTTGAATACATTTTAATATAGATTTGATTCTAATACCAAATAATATATAGTCATTTAAAATTTTTTGTGATCAATCACGTGTTTACCTTATAAATTAAAATTTCTTGAAAACATTTAACACAGGTTGATTGGAAAGAACAAATTTTGTCATTATATTTCATAAGTGCTTTCCAAGTTCTATTAATGTCATGCCCAATTTAATGAAAACATTTTACTTAAAATAATAATCATTCAAAATGTCAGAATTATTAAGAAATTCCTTAGGTTGTTCAAGAGGCTGAATAGTTCTGTGAAGAGATTCTTGAAAAAAAATCAGAAAGCTGTAGAGGAGTGAGTGAATGCAGGGAAGCTGATGAGACAATGACTTTGGAAGTATCTTGGATCTCAGTGTCCCTAACGTGGTACTTCGATCTTATCAGGTGCTTGGTAAACGTTCGTTTAAGGAATTGACATTTAATATATGGTACTTTAATCAAGTAGTGTTGTTTTCATGTAGGAAATGGAAGTCATACTACAATATATGGAAACTTAACTAGATGACTTGTAGCCACTATGGGAACACCTCCCCACCCCAGGAGATCCATTATACCAAAACTTCCCTTCACAGATCCTGGGACCCAGTGTTACTGAATGAAGTGTTGATTTTACCCACATAGTGGCTTCTGTCAATCTAAGGGGAAAATATGCCCACTTAATTATTCCAGGAGCCTTCTTAAATAATTTACCGATCTGTTCCAAGTGAAGTACACTGCCAACCTTAACAGTTAGTTGTGTGAGCACTCCTTCCTCCGCTGTCTTCAATAGGCAATCCGTAAATCAGTTACACGTTTAAGGTTTGATACAGGTGAGAATTTCAGAACATCACACGACCCATCATGTTCGTAGTTCTGAAGAACCATCATCACTCTGTCTGTTGTTCAGCGAGGCCTGATTGTCACTGATGTTAACAACGCCTTCTTATTTGAAGCCGATTTTTGCCTTGACTCGTCTTATTTTCAGGGTCTCTTTTATTCAGTTCATGCCTGTTTTGTGTGGTCTGGACTCTTGACTACTATGCGTGGGATATTTAGAAGATAAAATTTATAGAATTGAGTGTTTGATGAGAAGGAGAAGAGCGGGAAAGTAAAGAAAATGAAAAGGAAAGAAAAAGCGTCTCAGGTGAATGAGGGGCACGTTTGGGCAGTGAGGTGGAGAGTGGTGGTGTTAAATGGTAAATAATACACTATGCATAATGACCGTGGGCATGTGTTCAACTGTCGTTTATGTTAAGCACTTTATCTGCGTTATAAAATTGATTCCTCCCACCAACCCTTGGAGGTAAGTTTTATTTTTTTCTCTTTTACAGATGAGGAAACTGAGATTTAGAGGGATTGTATAATATGTTTAATATAACACAGCTGGAAAATAACTCATGAGCCGGAACTCATATGCTGTTGCCTTCCAGTGGGAGGAGTGAAGCAAGTGTGGGGCTGTGTACCGTCAACAGGATCGCTTGCTGCTAGACACGTCCCATTATTTTCTTTATCTGCCTTGACGCACGTACTATTTATACCTCTGGGGTGTTATAAAGGAAAGGAGTTTTGTGGACTAACCATAAACCTATAGAGAAGCAAACAGATGATGAAACGCTGAAGTTTGGGTTGTCATTTTCCATTTATGGCCAAATGTAGATTAAAAGTGGAAAGTCAGGCAGTTGACTGACATTATGTGCCAGCCATTGAGGATACAAAGATAAGGAAGGTCCTACTCCTGCCCCGAGACACCCCCCGTACAGGGCAGGAGACAGGCATTTCACCGAAGGTTACAGTGCCTGCTGCTAAGTGCTGAGCCCTGTGACAGTGGGGCAGAAGAGGGGACCGGCGGTTGGTGTGGGGCATGTTGGCTGGGGAACAAGACAGATTTGATCACGAGATCGTCGCTCCCCTCCTCTGCTGTTTTTCTAAGTTTCCATTTGCCTCACTAGAGACTCGAGCATCATCTGGGTGTCTTTCCTTTCCCTGCGCTGTCCTCATATCCGATGAGTTTTTCAGTGAGTCCCCCAGTGCTCCCCAGATGCTTTTGGAATCCAGTCCCCCTTCTTCGTGCTCTAACTCTAGGCCTGGACCATTGTAGACGCTCTCTAGCTGGTCTTTGCTTCCTGCGTCTTTCCTCTCCACACTGTCCTTCATGCCGCCTCCAGAGGGCGCTGTCTAAGACACAGAGCTGGTTTTGTCCCAGTGTGGCACATAAAACCCTTCAAGAGGTGGGCCTCTTCTCCCCGGACACCCTCATTTCTTGCCACTTGCCGTTAGGCACATGCTAAGTCCCAGTGCTCCAGGCAGCTTGCTGTTTCAGACCTCCAGTGTCTTTGTGGTCCCATACCCTCTTCCCGAAATGCCCTCCATCTGATCCTCCTGGGGAGTCTTCTCACACAGCTAACGTCTCTGGAGGATTGAGACATTGTCCCTGTAAGTGGAGAATGCACAGCCCCACCAGTCCATTAGTCCAGTATCTCAAAATATGTCAGAATGTTCATCCAGGAAACCCTGATCGTCCAGACCCAAAGATAAATATTTTCCTTTCCATCTTTGTGCTTCACCAGACCAAGAAATGTTGCATATTTTTCCTTACCATGTCAGTAAACCTACAACTGTTGTCACCCCATTTTGCAATAAAACCTGCTTTAATAGTGCATTCAGGACATCTCACAGCTTACAATGTTAAAGTGCAATACATTTAAACTGTAGTAATAGACTGTCAACCTCGTGCTCATTCCTCCCAAGCGTGGGGCACATTTGGGGACCATGGTGATCGGAAACACACCATCTGGATTACCAGCGTTTGTTAATCCTCGCTCACTGGCCTCAGTAACGATGCGTCACCAGCAGAGTAAAAAGCTTTGGTCCTTTCATGCTGCCAAATGGAGATCAAAGTGTCATCATCCTTTCCCACTAGCTCTTGTTGGAGTCACTCTTGTACCAGAGGAAACAAGATTTTTGTCTTGTTGCGTATTTGAAATGTGGAGAGAGGGGAAAAAAGAAAAATCAAACTGGGCTCAACATGATTGATGTGAGGCAGGAGTCAGTGCCCCAGAAACGAGAAGGGAGTTAGGGAAATTAAATGACCAGGACTGTTTGTTGTATGTTTCTTTTTACAGAGAACAACAAAACAATTTTTTTAATTAAAATGCAATTTAAAAAAAGGAAAAGAAAAAGAAGAAAAAAAAAGAAATGACTTTGTCAGAGAGTTGAGGTGGCTAGAGGGTGATTGGGAGCTTGAAGCAAATGGGACCCTTTCACAGACGGAGGCCTGGGCTTCCTGCTGGGATCCGGTCCTGTGGAGAAGGGCCCGAGGGCAGGGAGCCCCTGAGAGTGTTGTCCTGGAAAGAAACGTGCACAGTCGGACGTGGAACAAGATTCTGTTTCCAGAAGTACTCAGAGTTGCATTAGCTGCGCAAAGCACACGGGGGAAAGGCCGGTGCGCCTCTGCAGGGCGGGCGGGCCACTAGGTCTCCAGGCCTGTCCTCCTGGGTCACGCAGCTGTTTAGAATGTGAGGTTTTCCGGTCAAGCAGGGCAGAGCTTACAGATTCTTCGTCAGTGTGTGAGATTACACAGGGGAGGGGTGATTTGAGTTGGGCTGGAAATCAGGCCTATTGAAGACATTAGGGAAAAGATATGTTAAAATCTGTTCCTGAAGCATAAGAATGATTCTGGTAAAAGTCATTTTAAAATGATTTTAAGCTTACCCCCGCCAAAACTTACATATATAAATAACACCAGTGATGGTAAGTAGATCGAGAGTGTTTTTTTAAAAATGGGGAATAAAAATTCTGTATTTCTGTTACTGGTTGTTGATATTTCATCTGTTTTTTTTTTAAATATTCATAAACATTTAGACTCTGTAGGAACATTGAACTAGGAATTAGAGATGGGAGGGAATGTAAGGGGCTGAGAAAGTGGTCGCACTAGGACATGAAGCTGAGGATAGTGAACGTTCTCGAGCTATTATGAGCTAAGACAAAAATGGAAACGTGGTTGTCATGGGGCTTCTTCGCAGTATTGGGCTTTGCCAGGAGATACAGATATTTTCCCAGCACGAATGTTAAGCCTCTGCTCCCTCAGAATCCCCACGTCCATCCGGGAGCCCCGCCTGGCTGGCTGCCCCCTGGGCTGACCCGCTGGGTGCCCCCACCGCCCTGCCCTCCTGCAGGTGCACTCGACCGTCTTAGGGGCTGCCTTCGCAGGCTGTGGCCCCCTGCCCTGCACCCCTTCCCTCCAACATGGGGCAGAGCTGTCCTTCCCTTCCCCACAGCAGAGCTAAGGCCAAAGATGATATTTAACAATACTTTCCCCAAGGCTTTTACATACAAGAAAGCTTCAGGAAGAGCCTTAAGACTGGACTGCTCTCGAAGGCCAGGACCAAGTTCCTCGCTGGCACCGTGGCAGCGGCCGGCTCTCCTGCCCACCACGGGGGTGCCCGCCTTCGCATCTGCTCCTTCCTCCCCGGGCTCGGGCCTCAGAGCCAACCCTGGGTAAGAAGGATCTGTCTGCAGAGGGGAATTTGAGTCTTCAATCAGGAAGAAAAAGGAAAAACCACGTGTAACTGTACCATTTTCCCACATCATGTTTTTAGAGAATATTGTTCAGACCCAGCTGAAGCATACTTTATACACAGGTACTCTGGCACTACCCAAGGGCTGTCCTAAATTTTGGGCTACAAACAAAAAACACAGGTTTTGTGTCTCTTGCTCTGATCTCTAGCCACCTTCGTGGTCCTCTCCTTGTTTCCTGGGGGAGCTTTGTCATCAACTCTGACGGAGCCCTGGGAGAAGGTGTGTGCACAGGAGGGCAGGTGTCTTTAGTATTAAGGGTCCGATTTATCCTCGCCTCCCCCAGACGAGCTGTTACAAGGGAGTGAGGAGGAGACAGGAGCAAATGTCCTCCAGGAGGCTTCTTAGTGGGAAAAAGGCGTCAGTATCCACGGAGCAGCTCCTGTGTGTCTGCAGTCCACAGGTCATGTCTTCCAGTCCCATCTTTACATGTCTATCTGTCACTAAGCTGCAAATTTCTTATAATCAGAGGATGGGTCTTATGTTTCTGTACGCACCAACACTTGCCTTTAGGAGACACTCAGAGTTGATTATGCATGTAATAAATGCGTAATATCTGCTTCTAATTCTGTTAACTGCAACATAGGCGGAGAGATCGCAGGTCCCTTTACAAAGGCTTATTTTCCTTGTAGCTGCACTTATCCTGAAGGTCAATGCTGCTTTTTTTTTTTTTTTTTTTTTTTGCAAACTTTGGATCCCACTTGGGTAGACATGCAGACAGCCTCTATGGGTGTTTTAAAAGCCAAAGTGGGAGGTGTTCATTCAGATCGTCTTATGCAGACTTCTCTGGGGACTGAGCCTCCCTCCCCACGTGCTTTGTCCCAACACCTGAGTTCAGGTGAGATGTTCTGGAGCCCAGGGGATCCCAAGTTCAACAGAAGTGGACTCCAGACGGCTAGTGCAGGTCGTGTTTTAAGGCAGAGAAACAGCTCCTGACACTGACTTGGTCTGTTGAAGGAACTAATTAAATAATGCGAATAACTGGCAAACAGTGGTGTCAGATGGGTAAACAGTGACACTGGCTGCTGAGTTGAATGAGGAAGAGGATCTGGCTGTAGCTGGTGAAGGGTGAGCGTTCAGTACCTAATGAAGTACTTTTTACTGAAAGCATCCTGCCGTGTGCTGAGTGCCCCAAGACTGGGCTTGTGTAGAGATTTTTCTTGAAGCACTTCTTCACACAGGTAATGTATTTCATTACTGGCTAACTCATCGAAAATACACAACATGCAATTGAAATATTCTGTTTGGGGTTTTTAATCTGTCTGTTCAAAGTCGCCCAAACACCAGGATAATAGCAATCTAAAGAAAGAGTGAAGGAAAGGACAGCTTCAGGAGTCTTGAGTTGACCGTCCTGTTGGTCTCTCTCTGGGTTTGCCCTTTTCAGATCTTCTTTGGCAGCTGGCACACTTACTGTGCTTAGTGGCAGACTGTAGCTTTCTTGGTTTTTCCCAACAATAATTTCACATAATAACACCAGGATATCTGTAGTTGTTTCCTCAGTTTTAAAGGATAGTGTAGTGTAGTGATGTAGGGGCAGGATTTCTGATAAACAGTGCTAAGGTAAATTACGGTGATCGTGAGCAGTCATGGGAACTTTGTGGTTGAAACTTTAAAGATAATTGCAGGTAGACTTCTGTTTCTTTGGGGACAGTGATACAGAGCGGCTTCTGGACTTTGTTTATCCTTCCTAACTTTGCACATCCTTTCCTATCCTTTCCTAATTTTGCAGAATATGTGCAGTCTGGTTTCCTTCATAGTGAAAAACAAAACAAAACGAAAAACAACTCATGGATTTTATGTATTATGGAAAAGAGTTTAGAAAATGCCACGACAAATTGATGAGATGTTACCTCTGTGAAATGAAGTGGGATTGGACTCTACAAAGGGTTCATTTGCTTTGTATCATTTGCTTTGCTCACAATATAAATGCATTTTAAGTATAAAGATAAAAGGTAACAGTATCCAAAGACAAATTTTAAAGCATGTAGGCTGTGTTTCAAACTCCTCCTGGCGGGGAGGGGGGGATCAGTATATTTTATTTATATAATTTTGAGCTAAAAATCATTATTTTAAAATATTGATTAAAATATTACTCTGGGAGTCCTCAGGCATATTTATAGTATCTGAGTTTATCTCAAAGTAGATACTTAAAGAGAGCATCAGTTACTAAGAATTTATCTTTGGCAATGAAGTGGTAATAAGACATTTGGTTTCCTTGACAAATGATATCTATTTGTAGGTTAGTTTTCAAAGTCTCATCCTGATTTATATAATCACATGATGTTTTTGAAAATGGAATGATAATTCAATTTTTAATGGGAAAGTGATACATATGTATATATATATTTTAAAAGCCAAAACTAGATGCCGTGTAATGAAGATCATCTTATGTTGGTTTGTTGTTTCCCTCGCCTGTTTTCACATCTTGTTTGGTTTTCATTTTTCTTAATGTGACTTACTGATCACTTGTAGGTAGTCTTTCTAATAGAGATTTAGTGGGAGCATAGGTAATAATAGCGGAATGGTCGTAGCTTTCACAAGTGTAATTAACTTCTTGTGCAGCTCTGCAGGACAGATCTGGACATAGAACAACTATTTCCAGATCTGGGCTTTCATCCCTCAGTTTTATAAGTTCCTTCCACTTCTATGTCATCAGCTTAATGATTCTTCTGAGAAAACGACCAAAACTTGGAGTTCATATCTTGGCTCTCCTTTCTAGCCGTGACTTTCAGCAGACTGCATACACATTTTGAAAGATTTCTGCAGGATTTGACCCCCGTGCCCAGTGATGCATATCAGTCCTTTGAAAAATCAGATATCCAGCTGTTGTCCCTTATGGTCCAGTTTCTAAACCAAGAATCGTTAACTGTCTGGGGATAAAGGTAGTGGAAGACCATGAATCGGGCTACTGTTTGGTGACCCTTGCATCTAGTCTTTTCCTCCCTCTTCATTCTGCTAGAGAAAAATCATTCATGGATGTTTACTGACATTTCTGCATATGTTTTTAATGCCTCGGGCATTATTTGACTTTTCCTTTGTGATAGTCTAACCCTGTGTCCATCTGCCCTAGTCTATTTTTAATGCCAAGAGACACATAAATTTAGTTTTCTTCCTTTTGATATAAACAGTTGTCTGAGAAAGAAAGTCTCAATTTGACCCATCTCTGTGCTTTTCTGGCACATTCTAATTATGTTACAAAAATAACAACAACAAAAAACTTAGAGAAATCCAGGAGGAAATGAACCTGGTGACTTGGGAATTATCTATCTATCTATCTATCTATCTATCTATCTATCTATCTATCTATCTATCTAGCATATATAGATATATACTAATCTTGTGCTTAATAGAATGACCCAAGTTTCTTACAGAAACATCCCATCCACACCGTAGAGGATCAGAGGTGGGAATAACAAGCCAGCTACGAAGTACCACAGTGGATGGCACACAGCGGGTTCTTAGTATTTGTTGAATTTTAAAAAATGAATGAGAAAACTCAAGGGAAAATATTGTTTCTGGAGGAGTCCTAACGTGTCATTTATTTGTTATGTTGACTGAAATAAATGCACAGCCTAGGAGTTGAGAGTTTAATTTGGCGGGAGGTCTCGAGCCGGGATGACAGCCTCTCAGATCGCTCTGAGAAACTGCTCCGAAGAGGTAGGGGAGGAGCCAGGATATATAGGAGTTTTACAACAAAGACCAGGTAGTTGGAATATTAAAAGATTACTTGTTAACTGAAGAAAACTAGACATCTCAAGTTAAAGAATTTAGCGCTTTTCTATGTATGGGAGGGAGCAAACATTTGGGCTCATTGAATGCATTCCTTTGACAAGCCTCTAGCTATCTAGGGCCAGTATCCTGTCCTCTCTTATTCTGAGTCCCCTCAGAGTGCACCATTGTGAGTGGCTGCAGAGGCTGGGCTGCAGCCTTGTTGTCACTGGGGAGGTGGAGGCAGCGGCTGATGACTTCATGGTTTCAGCATTCTTTGTGTACTGATATGGTTTGCAGTATTTTTCGTTCACAGTTATATGGTGATCTTGAAGATTAACTGGGATGTGAACAGTGCAGTTGTGTGTTTCCATGCTTGATCTTGGCAAGTCACATTGGTAATGCTTAGAGTACACATATGTTGATGATTGCATGGGCATTAATTGACTGCATAGGCAGTGGAGGTTTTATTACCATCTACATTTTCATGATCATCATCTGGATGGCGAATGCCACTCTTATTTGTCCCATAGGCCGATCTGCCAGACTGTGGACTGGAGGTGAGCTGACCAGAGATCCAACAGAGTATTTAATCATAAGATGAAAGAGAAGTTGCAGAGGCTTGAACCCATGGGTCAGTTAAAAACAAACTAAAAATTTCCAGTATAATTTAGAGAACTTTCTAGCCCTTTGACATCACTGACCTAGGACTTAAAGGCTCTGCCAGAAACCGTTAAGGGCTGGAGGCCACAGTCTCGATCTGTTACGATAACCTAGCGTTCTCCTCCCTAAACAAGATGCTTTCCTCTTATGGCCTAGTGAAGAATGGATTGTTTACTCTTTGAACTGCCCTTCTGCTAGGACTTTCTAAATATCAGTTTGGAATGCATGAGTCTGTTGTTTTAACACTGAACAGGTGTTTGGGGAATTCAGCTGAGACTTTAGGTTCTTATGTTCAAAAGATTTTTAAAGAAATTTCTGTGGTCAGAGCCTAGTCCTTGTAATCATGACTTTGACTTGTCAGCCACTGGGTTTCTGAGGCAACTATTGCCTTTTTTGTGATCTACTTATATTCAGTCACCATCCACTTATATTCCCTTCTATCTACCGGGGAGCAAGGATGCAAAATGAGGGATGTGAAGAGAAAATGCTAGACGGGTAACTGGGTTTCATCTGGCTCAGGTGTTTGTCTAATCCAGTGTATGGATCTGCTTCTTTTTTATATGAAAATATTTAAGCAACTTGAGTGCTTTCTGCCAGCTTCCACTTCAGTGGGTTTGGAAAACTGTGCTCTCAGAGGGTGGTCTAACCCAGGACAGTGACTGTTCCACTGACCTTTCCTGAGAGGAGGCGTTCGAAGACCCCATCAAGGTCTTCTTGATGCAACGCGTCTAGGAAATTGGCTCCTTTGTACACACTTTTTTAAGAGTTTAATGGACAAATGATATGTCCGAGTAATTGCTCAAGTAGCAGTGCTGGAGATAAGGTTATCTCGAGAGGACAGATTGCAAGCTCTCCACCCTCAGTAGTTAATGCTTATCCAGTGCCTGCCGTTGGTAGGGTGCTACCGGTTCTCCAAAGCATTTTGATCTGAAAGCATGGCTGTTCCTTGCTCCAGGTGACTAGAGCAAAGGGAATGTTAAAGGGAAATAAAGTTTTCACCGAAGAATGTTTATCTAAATGAGCCTCTCGGCTTAATGTCTGCAGTCTTTCTACTTAAGTTGAATGCATGTGGTGATTCTTCCTGGAAGAACTGAGGGTGCATATTCAAGCAACGGCTTAATGCAGTCCTTTGTGAAAGGGTGAGGCTTTGTGTGCCTGTGAGGTGGGGGTGGACGCAGGGAACAGAGATGGTGATTGGTTCCCAGTGCTTTCTGGCCAGACACACAGGTTAGAGTTCTAGAACAATGAAGCTTTCCAAGAATGCCATTTCTGTGAAGTAAGTACCTGCTTTTTAAGACCACATTTTCTGCATATGACTTTTAAATTGGAACTATGAAAATCTGCATTTCAAAGCCACCCATCAGCCACCCTCTATTCTTTTGAACTGTGGGTGGTCGTCTTAAGTATATTTCAGCATACTTAATTTTTTAAAAATATATGACTTTGAATTTTTTTTCTGCTTCACTAGATTTTTTTTATAACCTGACCAAAATGTTATTTAACAGTGCACCAAGTAATGAGATCATGTCTTCAAAATTCACATTAGTTTTGTAAGGCTTTATGATATTAGACTATATTAATGAGGTATTAAGAAAAGGAATAATTTTGAGGAAAATATACTTAAGTCAAATTGAGTTCTTAGCTTCATTATATTAATAATTAATTCTGTTACTTTTTCTCTTAAAAATTGCTTCCATTTTAATCTTTTAATTAATGTTACACTAAATTTCCATATGCACTGAAAAGCTTATTTTGTGATGAGTGCTGTAAAACTTCTATCAAAAGTTTGTGGTTATTTAAAGCACAGTTTCTCAACCCTGCACTATTGACATTTGGGGCCAGATGAGTCTTTGTTGAAGGGAGCTGTCCTGTGCATTGTAGGATGTTTGACAACACTTACACCCTCTACCCAGTAGATACCAGTAGAACCACCACAACCACCCCAGTTACGGCAATCAAAGATGTCTGCAGACATTATCCAATGTCATCTGGGGGGCAGAATCATCCCCGGCTGAGAACCCCTGATTTAAGTCCTTTCTTCCCACTAATAGAAAGGGACTCCTTATCTTAGAAGAAGAGTGAAAGTAAAAGCAGTGGAGGGGGGGGAGTATCTGTGGTAATCTCACTGCAAGCAGAGTATAGACCAATGTCTGTGGTTACATAAAGCTCAAAATCAATAGTCAGGCTAAATATTGAAATAATACAAGAATCAGTCACGTATTTATTTCTATGTAGAGTATTTCTAGACCAAGACTGATATAAACTAAAGTACTATAGGGAGCACCATCTGGAAAAGCTGGTTGAATTTTAGACCACGAAAGGAAGCTGACCCACGGAGCAGACTCACAGTGCTTCTGACCTGGATGACTGTTTCCTGAGTGTTCATAGCGTCCCAGACCTGTGTGAGAGAACCCAGGTGGCCTGAAGCTTCTTGTTTAGTTCCTATCTAATTCCAGTATTTCATTTTTTTTTTGCATTAACAGATATTTCCACCTTGACTTTCTTTCTACCTTGATCTCCCAGGATGTCATATTCTCTTGGTTTTTATGCCCTTGCTTTGATCTTTTTGTGTTCCTCTCTTATGCTCTTCACCTTACCACTGGTCACCCTCCACGGGCTAGTGAGTTCTGGTCCTATTTTTAAAAAACTGGAAGAGTGTACTCCCTTCACACATATTTACCGCCACCCCCTCCCCCTCAGGGATCCCATAATTGCTTTCCTTTTGTATAGCTCCAGCTATCGATGAAATGCTGAAAAGAATTTGTCTGCAGTTACGGCAGTGCTTTTTCCTTCCTTTGGGAAACAGAATTCTCCTGATAGTCTTGTTGAGTATTGACTACTCCAGTCTTTTAAAACTTGAAGTTGTCTTAATGTCTCCTTTTCACTACCTGCCCTGCCCCCTAAATTCCTGATGCTTTCTAGATCTTCATGTGCACTCCCAGTGAATAGTCTGGGATCAGCAGCCGTGGTATCAGTCTTGAACTTCTGCACCAGCCTCCATTTTGCGCAGAGCCGTCGTAGCCTTTCCTCTATCAAGGACCCACTGCAACCCTGCAGAGTAACATTCTAGGCACTTCCTCAGCTGCCCTCACGGGGCGTCATCTCTACACAGAGATTTTGCTAAGCAGAATGGGCTTTTCTGCTCTAGTGAGGCATACAGGCCCTTTAATGTCGTGTGTTTTGATGCCATGTCCTGTTCCTTTGTTTACTTTCTCCCCTAAGCGTCCCTTTTCTCTGAATCCGTGTCCCACACTGGCTGCAGTTTCATGTCCTCCAGACCACCTTCCCGAAGTGCACGAGTCACGTTTTATAGACGGGATGCATTTCTGAAGACCTAGCAAAAATGCAGAATTCACAAAGTTCAAGCTTGGTTTTTTTCTCATAGGAAATGACTCACATTATATAAAATAGTATGCATAAAGTGACACCCTTATTAATGTTTTATGACACAGTATTTCACATAAAGTCAGGCCATCTGGGAGCTCTCCCAAAAGCTAATCTGACCATATTTCCATCAGCAGTTTGCCTGCAGTTTCTGGTGTTTCAGCATCCACTTGGCTCCCGTACTCTGATACTTTTCATTTATTTATTTAATTTTTGGAGGTGGGAGGTCATTAAGTCTGTTTGTTTGTTTATTATTAGTTTATTTTTATTTTTATTTTTTAATGGGTACTGGGGATTGAACCCAGGACCTTGTGCATGCTAAGCATGTGCTCTACCGCTTGAGCTAGGCCCTCCCCTCCTGATACTGTACACATAGCTCATCTCTCCAAACACCCTGAAATGTTTCCAGTATATCCAGCTTATAGGCCACTGTCATTAATAATTTGATAAAAGATCATGGTTTTCCTGTGGCTGAGCTGAAAGATTAGCAGGAGATTTTTACTCAGTTGAAGAACTCTAACCAACTAGCGCAGATAACAGATCATTGCCAAGTTGGAGGGGCTTCAGTTGCATGCCCCAAGCCTCGATCCTGTGAGCGTCATGTAGACGCTTTAACACACTTTGATCTCTGTGTTGGGCTGTAAGTGATAGGCTTCATGTCTTGGTCCGTTTAGACTGCTGTGACAAAATACCATAGACTGGATGGCTTCAGCAGCAGACATCTATGTCTTACAGTTCTGTAGGCGGGAAGTCCAAGAGCAAGGCGCCAGCAGGCTGGTGTCCGGTGAGGGCCTGCTTCTTGTCTCACAGACCTGTGGCTTCTCCCTGTGTCCTCTTGTGGCAGAGGGAGGAAGCTCTGGGGTCTCTTTTCTCATAAAGGCACTAATCCCATCCTGGGGGCTCCATCCTCATGACCTCGTCTACACCTCGTAACCTCCCAAAGGCCTTGCCTCCAAATACATCACATTGAGGATTAGGGCTCAGAGAGACACAACATTCAGTCCATAGAATTTATCTTATTGGTGTACTAGTTGGTGAGAGAATCGGATGATTCTGACTCAATAAAACCATTGGTCAGAGCTCATGGAATCATATTAGTGATGGAGACATTGTAAGTTCTCCATTTTTGTTCTCAGTATCGGTTATGTAATTACTGGCTGGGGCAAAAGCTTGACATTATTAATTCATGGGAAAATGACAGGGACTTTGTTAACCAGGATGAGCCAGCCGTGTATGAGGACTTGTTAAGGCAAACACAGAACAGGGACACATGCAGCCAGGTGTGTGGCCCTCCTGGGGGGCGGGGGGGGTGCTGTTTTACAGCATTCCTCCAGGTGGCTGGTCTGTATTTCCCATCTGGACCTCTTTCCACTTTCTTCCATTGTACCTTATTTGTGCTGTGAGTATAGTAATCTTCTTTTTAATTACTTTTTTTCTGTTTATGTGTCTTTTATGCTTATAGACTTTTAGCTGCCAGGGACAAGGACCGTCTTTTCATCTCTGATCTCTCCAGTGCTAGCGGAGTGGTTGGTATTTAATATCCTGTCAGTAAACAGTTATTGAATTGTCTCAGTGACCCATTTCTAGGGGGATGTTGGCAAACCACGTGCATCCAGACGGGGCCAAGTCGGTTGCTGAGAATTCTCGAATCCATTCCACATAAAGTAGTAGTGGATGGAACTGGGAGTGTTCAGGCTGGAAAATAGTTATGTTTGTGTTATACCATCCAATTTTGGGAATACAGAGCCGGAGATTATCTAAAAGACAAAGCATAGTGGTTAAGAGTTAAAAGCAGTGTGACTGACCTTTGGCAAGTCTAGGTGTATCTATTTATAAAATTAGAACATGGTGGGTGCCTCACTGGCTAGTTGAAAAGCACTTAGCACTTGGACAGGTGCTGCTACTAAGTG
Organism: Vicugna pacos; assembly: GCF_048564905.1. Taxonomy (NCBI): domain Eukaryota; kingdom Metazoa; phylum Chordata; class Mammalia; order Artiodactyla; family Camelidae; genus Vicugna; species Vicugna pacos. The sequence continues at coordinate 10,058,775 of NC_133000.1, read as the reverse complement.
TTTCTCTCCTCCTCTGGCTACTTTTCCACCTTCCTCTCTCTTCATTAATCTTTCTTGTCTTCAAACATCCGAGACAGTGTCCTGTAGAAGTTGGAGGTGGCAGAGTGTGTGGCCTCGTAGGGCAGAGCCAGGGCGAATGGGTGGACGTTAGCCATGTGAGCAGAGGCAGCAGGTGCCCCTGCGCTTGTAACCATTGCAGCTGCTGTTGGAATCAGGAATCTCCCATTGTTAGGAAAGTGTTCATGCAGAAGCTGGGGAAGCTGAATAACAGGCAACGGGGCTAGAATGAGGGCATTTCCCCACTGGGAGAGAGAATTGCACGAGATGCTTGTAAGTCCCTTATAAATTTTAAATTATACCAGTCTTGTGTCTCCCTCCTTCCTTGGCATTTGGAATGGCACCGTCCGTGCAGTTCACAAGGAGTCAGCTAACCATTGTGTTAATATAGTTTTACTACTGATACAAGAACAGGAGTCTTTATATTTTGCCAGGGAGAACCAGGTTTGAAAATCTGTTCTTCTGTTAGAACACGTAGAGGGAGAGTTGTCAGGACCCCGTGAGCACAGTGGGGCACAATAGTAGAGATGGCAGAAGAACTCAGATGTAATTAGAGCCTTTCCAGGATTCGGCCAGTGACTACTTGCGTTACTTTTCAGATTATTTTTAGGAGTTAGGCAGTCAGCAGTTTTCAGGAACTGGATTCATTCAATAAGGAAGACTAGGGAGGTAAAGATGATATTTGAAATTAAGGTATGTGACAGCTGTGAATGTGCCCCTAAATACTGGTGTAAGTTCTGCCTATTCCAAGGAGACAAGAGAAATATGATGCCTTTTATATTATTCACATACTGAACTGGTACACTTACCTCATTCACCATTTCTTTGTGTAAATTTTGAACCGTAGTTTTCTCTTTGTTAAAGATTTTATTTTTCTACACAATTTCTATTCTATCTACTCTGAAGGAAAAGAGAGCAGTCTTATGGATTAAAAAAATAAAGTGTGGTGAGGATAAGAGGTATAGGATTTATTGAAAAGAGGGGTCAGTGAGACAGCCCTAGCATGTATTTAGTATCTGCACTGTGCTTCAACAGTTATTCATACAATCTCATTTAATTCCTGTTAATTCTATCCACATTTTATGGAAAAGGATTTGGGGTTCACAGGTTAAATAACTCACCTAAGGTTCTGCAGTAAAGAAATAATTTATCTTAAGAGGCAGACAAAAGAAATTTTTCGTAGAAATGGTTCATTCGCTCGCCTCTATGAAATTGTTTGGGAGCTCTAAATTATAAGGCAGTTGGTGACATATGACATATGCTTGATTTCCCAGTATAGTCAGATGTAGCATGTAAGTAATCCCTGTGTTTTATTGGTTTCATCCTCATTCGTTTTTTCCCCCTTCATTCTCTGCTCCCATCTATTACCCGCTACATAGGAGAGATGTGATTTTCAGGAAGCCGTAGTCATAGTTTATAAGAACTAATGGAAATGAACCTGGCAAATACATCAACTTGTTTTATACAGGAATAAAGTCAATAGAATTCTGCTTGTGAATTGGAAGGAATTTATATTTTGCAGATGACTAAAAATATCCTTCACCTTCAAGATCCATCCATTTTTTTTTTTTAGGAAAAAACACACCTTTTTATGCTGTTCCTCATTTCAAGCCGAAAAATGCATTTGTTGCCCTTTTGCAGAAAAATACAGAGAGGACGGAGGGGTAATGTGGTATACTTTAAAAAATTAGTTTTTTTCCCTTAAACATTTAAAAATAAAGTATTTGCACCACTCGGCTGGCAGGAATTCAGTAGCAATGATAAGAATAGAGTTACCTTCTGTGTCTCACGTAGCCTTTACAGTTGCTTTGTTTCATAGTTTTATAAATCGGGCTTTCTGGTTTCCTTGGAAACCCAATTGTCGACATTGGTTGCTAAGGAGCAGCCTTGGCTGCACAAAGCAGGAGCTGAGGCTGCTACCGGTGACTTCATTCTTGGCAGTGACAGGCAGTGGGAATCTTAGTACTTGTTCAAGTGAGCCCTCCATCTTGATTTTCAGCCGAAAGGATTCCGATGGATTTTCCTGACTTATTGTCCTGACAGTTACGCTGAGCTATAGGTGCTGATGGGGACTGACAGTTGTGTAGCATCTCAGAGCATCTAAGTCCTCATCTCTGTTTCATCAATCCCCTGTTGTCAGTGACTTATTAAACAGAAGAGAATCTATTGCTGCAGTTACAGGATACCAAATAAGCTGTCCTATCTTCTCTCAAATTTCATGGTGGGCACTCATGGAAGGAAGCCAGCTGTGTGTCTTTGCAGATCAGTGTGGGAGCAGGATGCTGATGTCAGACTGACTCTGATGCACACTTTCTAGTATTCCACTTAAAAGTAGAGATTTTAGTATGTGAACTTGTACCATGACCAAATGGTCAGCCCAATTAACAAAATAACCCCCAGATGGTAACACATATTGCAGTTCTTATAGAAATAAATTCTTAATTTGGTTTATACATATTTTTGAATGTGATTTTATAAGCTGTTGTAAGTACAGTCATTCGGGTGCACTTCTGTCAGTTGCGGTCCACCTGCCTGTCTTGAGTGCATGTTGCATGAGGACATCAGTGATGAGTGTGAGTCTTTGAAGTCAGAGCTAGAAGGTCCTTGTTTTCAAAATAAGTGCTAAGGACAAGAGCAGGCTCCACTTCCTTAGCTCAGATGTGAGTGGACAGTCATCCTCCTCAGCGGTCCAGCCTGCAGGGCTGACTTGGGTTATGGAGGTGATGATGGAATGGATGATGGAGCACCATTCCTCCTCCTTGGTTGGTTTGAAGTGATAGCATTCTGTAAGTTCGTCATCTTGTATTAATTATCTTTTGGAGACCTTTAAATGCAGTGTATTTTTGGAAGCCCGCATAACTAAGTAGACTGATGTTCCTCCTTGGGCAGGTTAGCTACCCTCTCTGAGCCTCAGGTACATTGTTTGTAGAATTGGGCAAGTAATAATACCTCATATGGTGGTTGTAGGACTAAGTGGGATAATGTATATGAAATATGTAGTTAGGTATCTAGACCATAAAAGGACCTTACAGGTAGTATCTGTTCTCCAGAAAAAGCAAGTCTGTAAAGATAGATCTAGATTAGTACTTGCCTGGGGCTGGAGGTAGGAGCAGAGAATAACTGTGAATGGCATGAGGAATCTGTCTGGGTGATGAAAGTGTTCTAAAAACTGGGTTGGAGTGCTGGTTGCCCGCTCCATATATATTTGCTAAAAATCATTGTATATGTAAAATGAGTGAATTTTATGATGTGAAAATTATACCACAGTAAAGCTGTTTTTAAAAGTAGTAGCTCTGTAACTGGTAGTACATCTGTGTTTTCCCTTTCCTTTTCTCATCAATTTATTTTTGACTTAATTTGAAATTGTTATTGTAATTTGCATGGAAATGGCATGTGCGTTAATTTCTGAGTGACTTTGAATTCATATATGTAAAAATGAATTTGAGTCTATTTGTATTTCTCCAAATATGTTAATCCTGTAGCGAGAACCATTAAAATATTTTAAGTTGAGTTAATGTTTATTAACCTTAAAAATAAGTCACCTTGATAGGGTAAAATACTTCATGGTGTGAATGGATAAGTTGGTGTGTCTTTGTAAATAATATCCTCACACAGTGGGACTTCCTCTGTGTGCCAAGACTGAAAATTAAACTTTGCTTCTCATGGGCTCTCTGATGTGCTAGTAATAGACAATGTTGTCCAAGCCAGGGTATCCCAGAATCTGTCATGACGAGCATGAATTATAATGAGATCCTATTGTATGTATATGTATCATGATAGAACCGAATATGATTACTCTTTGCGATCATCTGATATTATACAACTTCCAGTTCTGTGGAAACCTTGAATTTTCATGACTGTGAAGGTAGCAAAATAGTTTGTGTTTTTATAGCTGACTCAGACCAGACCCTTTTTAAAAAGATAGGGCTGGTAGTTGCAGAGTGTATATATCGCTGTGATTCTGCTTTTGAGACTCATGTTCATCTAACTGGGCTGTGTCTGTTTATTCAGTTCAACCATTTTATTGAGCACCTAATTGTGGTAGTGATTTTCTAGATGTTGAGTGTACAGCTGTGAAGAAGAGAGGAGTTCAGTGTTAGGCATGCTAAGTGTGAGAGCTCCTTTAGTCATACAGGTGGAGATGCTTAATTCAAGTCTGGAATTCAGACGAGAGATGTAGGCTGAAGATATAAATTAGGAGGATATTTCCCTAGAGAGGTGCCTTAAGGCCATGAAACTGGATGAACTCACCAAGAAAGTGAGTATCCATAGAGAAGAGTTCCATGGACCACCCTTGGTTTTGGGGTGCGCCAAAAAGAACAGATCAAGGAAAAGAAGAGACACTGCATAGAGGACTGAGGAGGGATGGCTGCCAGAATAGGGGGAAAGTCAGCAGCACGTGTGCCCTGGAAGCCGAGAGAGGCAGCACCAGGGGCACAGAGTGGCACCTGGGCAGGTGCTGCTAACGGCCAAGGTGTGATGAGACCTGAGAACTGATGGAATGTAATGACTAGAGGCCATTGACAGTCTTGACAAGAGCAGCTTGGTGAAAAAGTGAGGTTGAAGCCTGATGTCGGTGGGGGCTTCAGGGAAGTATGAGGGGGAGAAATCAAAATAAGCATAGACAACTCTTTAGGGAAGAAATGGGGAGGAAGCTGGCAAAGGATGTAGGACAATAATGATGGCTTTAATCACATATTTGAACCTGTAAACATCGAGCATTTGGTCTACATGGACTGATGCAGATTTTAATATCTTTGTTGAGCCTATCTTTTTAAAAATTGAAGTATAGTTAATCTTGATAACCCAAAATCACTAGTTTTTTTTTTGATTTGCAAGTTGTCAGTTTCTACAGCAAAATTCAAATTATAGTGTTGCATGTATGGATTAACATAAATATTTCCCCTGCCAAAAAAAAAAAAAGAAAGCAGTATAGTCCAGTGTTTAATAAGACCATGCACTTTATGTCATTCAGATGAGATCAGAGTCTCTCTATTCTGCTCTTTCATAGCTGTGTGAACTGGGGAGATTTTTTAGTTTTCCTGAGCCATGGTTTCCTCATTTAGAAAGTTGGATTGGTAGCAATTCTCACCTTGTAGAGTTGTGAGTCTTACGTGAAGTAATGCAGTTAAAGCTTTCAGGCCAGCACTGATAGCTATGAAAACTTCCCAGCAAAGGTTAGCTGTTGTTGCGGCTGTTAATTTATATTGTGACATGAAGTAATGTCATGTAATGGAAAGAATATGGGATTGGAAATTCGCCATACTTGGGTTTCCATTTCATCACTCACCATCTATGCATGTTGTTTAACATTGCTGAATTTGTTTCCTTGTATCTGAAATGAAGATAATAATAATTCGTAACAGAAAGAGGATCAAATGATGTGTTTATAAAAATCACATTGTATCTTATATAGTGCCATACATCCATTTCATTTATTTAAAATGAGGTTTTCTTTTAAATATATTAGATCTCTTTCGTTAGATTTATGTATTAAGAAAGAAGAACTCTTAATATACCTTTGCAGTTTTAACTATTTAACTTCCTGGGAGATTTGGATTCCAAGCAGAATGAAACTATCCAATCAAGAACAATATAAGAAGATATGTTAACATTATTATTTTTGGTAAAATTTTTTGAAATGTTAAAGATGCTATAAAATAGAAGAATAAAAATGTGTACCCTATTACACATATATGCAGTTATTAAAATTTTTTTCCCATATGGACTGGCTCAAGTGAACTAGCTTACTTGGTGCCAAGCAAGTGTCTTTTTATCCTTCTGCCAGAACACCACGTCCCTTAGGTCTCTTTATAAAAATGGAGAAAAATGATACATAACAGCTGGTAAAAAAACAAAGATGAAGGGGAGTGAGGTCAGCTAATCATCGAAGGAACATTCCAAGAGAGGGAAAAAAATGAGGTTAGTGTGGCCTTGGTTGATAAAAATTTGATCTGATCTCATACGCATTCCCTGACCCATAACTGAAGTGGCTCGCATTACTTTTGCGTCGGCCTGGTCATCCTTTCAGGCTGCGGAAGAGCTAACACTAGTGCTGTTACCACTAGTTTATACTTACATCGTACTCAGATCTTCTCAAAAATACTTTCTTGGCCTTTGTTGCCTGCAATTCTCAGAACCACCCACGAGATCAGTTTTGGAATCTGCGTTACGTCCACTTGAAGAAGAGACGAACTGGTTTCCGTGGTTACATTATTACCTTTGGGTCACAGCTGGGACTGAAGCCACTTTAGGAAGTGGTTGGACTAAAGAAGATTTGTTTTCACCCTTTCAGGCACTATGCAGCACATGCGAATTGTACAGTCCTGAGCTTCTTTGGATACTAGAGGATTTTTATTTTTTTCATAACACAAGCCTCTCGAGTCAAAATTACATCTAAACTCACTCTCTTCACCAGACGCACCGTTGGTCCTGAAGAACTCTCTGTTGGACAGAGAATGACAAATATCGTATGATATCACTTATATGTGAAATCTAAAAAAAAGATACAAATTTTATTTACAAACCAAAACTAGACTCACGGACACAGAAAACAAACTTGTGGTTACCAAAGGGGAAAGGGTGGGGGAGAGATAAATTAGGAGTTTGGGATCCACAGATACATACTACTATCTATAAAATAGGTAACTAACAAGGACCTACTGTATAGCACAGGGAACTATACTCAATTTCTTGTAATAACATATAATGGAAAAAATCTGGGAAAAAATATATACATGTAATAATAAAAGGGCTCTCTGTTGACAGGCCGGCCGACTGCAGTGTTCTGTTGCAGCACGTGGTCATCATAATCCATTGCTGCTGCTGGTGGATAGAAAGCTCAGCACTTATTTTAAAGGAGTAAGACCAAATTCTGGCATTTAAGATTTTTTAGATTGTACGTGTTGCTGGTCACTGTGGAACACACAGAGCACTGCTCTGCGAGTGATGGGGAGAGGACCTCTAGAGGATGCCGAGAGATAGCAACATAAAATATCCCACAGCAACATAAAAATAAGCCTTGAGGTTGTGACACATCCTGAATGAGTAAAAGATCATGGTGGGTAAAGCTGGCTGGTTAGGGGCAGAGGCTGAACCTGTCTCTTGGAAGGGGAGTCGAAGTTGGTGGGTGGAGAGGAGGGGAAAGGACATTTCAGGGGAAGGGAACTGGGAGAGCAGTGAAACTGACAGGCGAGGGTCAGCAGAAGTCATTTCCTGTCACTTAGTGACTGAATGTCACCTGATGAGCAAGCTTTATTGCTTTCAAGTGGCCTATTTTTTTGGCGCCTCAGGGTAAAGAACAAACTGTATTTTAATGAATTGTCCTGTTCTCATTGAAGGAAGAGCCATAAGTAGTGTTCTTGATTTCTTCATTTCCTGTCTTTATTTCTGTTGCATGCTGGCAAAGCTATTTAGCTTAATTTGAATTTAATCTAATATCATTTGGATTCAGGAAGAGGATGGTGTTTTAAAAGAATTAAGATCCTTGAAGCTTTTTCTTCCATTGAAAATGTAGTCCAAAATAACATTTTCCAAGCAGTATTTTCTGGACTCCACCTTTCCAGCAAAACTTGGTGCCTGGTTTCTTTCTGCATCAGTGTTCAAGTCCTACGGTATCCTCAGTTTCTTCTTCTGACAAATGGAAATGAATACTAAGTATCTTGTTTGATTTTATTACAAAGATTAAATTATGATGATGTAAGGTGAAAACTGTGTGCACTGAAAGGAGCTTTAGACTACCCTAAAGTGACATTGTTAAATGTAAGACTCTATAACTTCTATTTGATTGCTGTGTTTGACTATATTAATACCACAGTAAGCTGATATTATACTATTAAATGTATATAGTGTACTTGGAAGTTGTAACATCCATTTTATTATTAATTTTTCCTCTTGTCTTGGCTAATCTTCACGTTATCCTAGTGTTTTCAGTTCATCCAGACTAGTCCGGTGTGTTTAGAAAGACCTGGTACTTCAGAGAGCTCATGATGCATGCTCTTGGAAAGAGGATTTGAAATGCCCTATTTTGAAACTAGTGAGATGACTTATGGATTTTTCCCCCTGCATCTTTAAAAAAGCATTTCAAAAGGTTATTGTGTTATTTAATTTGAATTACTTGGTCTTAGGACCTGTCACGAGAAGTTTATTTTAAAGCTTTCTTTGTTGATCAAGTTGACTAATTGTTAAATATTGGAGATTTCTTTGGAAAAGAATTATGAAAATCTATATGAAAGACTGTGTTCTGCCAAGGTGCAGACAAATAAAAGGAGTAACAATAAGAGTAAAATTTTAAAAATCTAAGGATTTAATTTTTGGCCTGTAAACTCTGAATTATCCAAGTTCTACATAGAAGTCATTCAAAGCTGAGTTTGAAGTATATTTAGAGAGGCTTATATTCACTGAATACCAAGCAGTTCTTTTTATTGTTGCTTTGTTTAAAGAGTTTAGGATTGATTTACGTGGCCTCTTATTTATAACCTGAGACCAAGACAGTGTGGCCAGCCAAAACGATGTACAGTGTCAAAAGCATTTTAACTAAACACAGAGAAATTCATCTTTGTTGCCCAGCATGAGACTAGCCAGGTCCTCTACTGCCAAGATAATAGGAACAGTGTGCTTTTACAGACTTAGTGCATTTGACTCTGTTTTTTTTTAAACCAAAAATTTTCAGGAATCACAATATGAAATGATGGAATTCGAAGTCGATATTAAAGATTTTAAAAATGCTCATCAGTTTGGTCATATTTCCTAACTGTGTTCTTTTGAATACTTAACATTTTTCTTCTTAAACTTTAAAAATATGAGCATATATATATATATATATATATATGCAGTCATATATATATATATATGCGGTTCTCTTTTGCTCCCTAATGTCTGGACTGGTAACGTTTTGTTTTCCACCTAAAGCAGATGTCCAGCACCCCTGTAAAGCATCTGGCCAAAGAACAAAACTAATTTGTTTTCTTTGGTGGGAAGGAGTGCTTCCCATTAACAGGGTGGTTTTGGAGGCGGCAGCAGGAATGCTCTGTGTGCTGTCTGTCATCTCCCGGGGCAGAAGGGATGAGCTGAGTGGCAGCTCGGAAGCCTCATGGGAAGGACAGAGCCAACAACTTCCATTTCAGTGGCCCCATGACTGCCCTGAAGGATGTGGTGGGGTACCAGGACCCACATTCCTCAAAGCCATTTAATGCCTTCGTTTCTGAATTATGATGCCCAAAAAAAGAAAGGAAGAAAAAAAGAATAAAAGGAAGGAAGGGGGAGAAAGAGAGGGAGGAAAAAAGAAGGAAGGAAGGAACAAAAGGAAGAGAGAGAAGAAAGGAAAGAAAGAAAAGAAAATGGATGAAAGAAGAGAAGGAAAGGAGGAAGGAAGGAAGGAAGAAAATAGTAACAGATTTCTTTATCATTAGCACAGATTCTTGTGAGACCGCCTAGTTTATGATGGAAGAGGATGTACCTGCCTGATTTATTGGGGCCATGCTCAGTTCATTACAGCAAAATGAAAACTTCCCAGAGGAATGTACTAGTAGGTACTTCAAAGGCTAGTGAGGGATCTTGTTTCTTGCTGTGACAAGATCTGTTTGGGATAGTGGTGTTGTTTAGACTCATTTTATAGCCTAGGAAAGTAGTGTTGTTCCCAGTGATTAACAAGACAGTTACAGCCGTGGATCTTAAAATTCCAGGTCCCTTCTGGTCCAGAAGGCCCTCCTGGGAAGAGCTGGGACCTGGGTGGGAAGGCCCTGGGTTGACCTAGGGTGCTTCCCTTTACTCCCCACGTTATTGTGGCAGAGGACTTGACCTTTCTGACCTTCAGATGCCTGGTCTGACAGGAATGTCTTGTGATCAACACATTTCGTGAGGTTATTTGAGGTGCAGATGACACCACGTGTATTGTAACCCTTAGCACATTGTAAAATGCTGTTCACATGAGAGGGGCTGTTGTTTTTCTGGTATCTGGGGCTTACCTTTTATATTGTGGTTTTATTTCTGTAACAAATACAGCATTTGCTACAAAGAGAACAATAGAAAAAAACCAGCCATTATTGCACACCTCAGAGCTTTACGATTGCTGTCAGCATTTTGATATATTCTTACAGAAATGATGCAGAATGCACGTTCGTAGTCTTCCATACAGCCCATCTGGCATCCTCTGCTCCTTTTCCGTAATATAACGGCATACATATTTTTCCATTTTACAAAGTAATTTCAGTGGTTATTTAATTGTTGGCAGTTTAGATTTTCCAGAATTCCAAAAAGCTGTATCAAATTATCCAGCTGAATCTTTACCCTGCCTAGTTAAGTCTTATAGGTAGGTTCTTAGAAGCTGAGGGGCCTTGAGTTTCTACATCAGTCATTAAAAGCTGTCTTCCCAAACATTTCGCCCTTTCCTATTTTTCCTTATATCCTTCTGTAGGAAGAACAACCCAAATTCCAGGTTATAGGAACACTACCTAACATTTACTGAGTGCTTCTTCTGTGCCCAGTAGATGTTTAACATCTAATGTCTGTAATTGTCACAACAACCCTAGGGCAGGTGTGGCTATTATTCCCATAACATAGGTGAGTAAACTGAGGCACACAGAGGTTGAGGAACTTAGTTAAGATCACACAGTAAGTGAGTGGCGAAGCTGGGGTTTGCACTTGGCTGATTTCTCTGAGTCCTAGCATTACACCACACAGGTAACTGAGAAACCATTCATTAGCCTGTCACTCTCTGTATGTTTTGTTTAACTATTACATATTTAGAATCTGTCTAAAGTCAAGAATTCCAGAGAATGACTTTTGTCTTTTTTACAGAAGAGGGAGTGCTTGGAGAACATTTCCAGCGTTATGTAGGAATCTGAATGAATGGTTAGCACCATTGCTTTTCCTTATTTAATCACGTTTGAGAGAAGGTAATGAACTCAAAGGCACTGCAGTCCTATTTTCACTTGAGAATAAAATACTGATGAAAGGAGATTGGTACCATTATTATGGGATAAATATAAGGATGTTACACGAAATTGTCATGTCACATTTCTGATATTTTTCCTGATAGAGAAGACCACGTTATTCCTTGTAAAGAGTAAAGAGGAAGTTGCCTCTTTCCTTCTTTGTTTCCTACCTTCTTGTAAACTATAGTTCTGTGGAGCTTTGTCTCGTCTGCAGCCAAGTGGCATCGGTGTTGAGCAAGAGCAAATTTATGACGAACAATTCACTATGCATGTTTCCTTCTGGCCACTTGCTTGGCTGCAGTGTACTCAGTGATGCTAAAAGCTTTGTGGGCTTTCAGAGGAGTGGATGCGTCATTTTACCTTGCTTTTTAAATCCGGTGAATGCCTCTAGCCAGAGTCTCATGCATAGTAGGAAACGTGATGTATGAATGGCGTTCGTCAAATATGGCGGGATTCTTCCCAGTGTCGTCCTCTTACTGTTTTTGTGTGAGGGCTGTTTGGCATACATTTGTGACTTTTCATTTCACCTGATTATTACAGATTAATTATAGCTGTCAAAGTGCCAAAACCTACCCTGTAGGTCATGTTTAAAACCTGTAATAAATCTCTTTAATGGATTTATGAGACGCTGTGTGGGGATTTCTTGTCACAGCATAACTCATCATTTCATTTATTTATGCGATAAACACTTACTGCCTGTATTTTACATGCCAAGCTGAGTGCTAGGAACTGGGTATATGTTAATGAACAAGTATGTAATCTGAAAACCTTTTAAAAAGGTTGACTGCCAAAGTAGATACTCTGAAAAATACACTATTATTATTGTTCAATTAGAGAACAGTTCTATTGGGTTCTATTCATTTTTTTCGAAGGGGCTGCTCATGACCTTTCCTCCTAAGGTGAAAAGCAGTAGATTGCCCTGTACTGACCGTGTTGCCCTAATTCCTGCTTAGCAGGGGCTGGGCGCTCTGGCTGGTGTAGTAACTTCTGAAATATTGGGAGTCCCTGTACTTTCCTTAGGCCTCCTCACTTTTTTTCCAAGTGACCGATGCCACGGCTTCTCCAAAAGTAAGAATCTGAGAACACTGAAGTCTCTGGGAAGCAGAGTAACTGTGCATATTTTTTTCTGTCATTTATTTTGAAAATGGTCAGAATCTAATTGAAGTCACAATCCAGTGACCTGACTTCCTCATGAGGCAGAGAAGTCATCTAGGGGACAGAAGACCCTGAATCCCCTCTGGTTTCTCCTTTCTCTTCTTGCTCTTTGGAATGTCCCTGGGACATCTTGGGGCTCTGGATCTCTAGCTTGAGAAGCTCTCATCCAGAACCTTCCAAGGTATCTAAGAGTCAATCCAAAGGCACTTTGCGTATCCTGGTGACATTGGAGGACCTGTCTGTTGAAAGTTAATAATTTTTATCATAGCTTAGATGATGGAAACCATGATCAATATCGAAATCATTTCATTTCCACATGCACGTGGTGCTGTCGTGGCTCCAGGCAAGTCAGATTAAACAGACGTCGGCCCTGTTCTCACGAGGCCTCGGGCAGCATTGTTGCAGACGGACAACCAGAGGACATCAGATGCAGTCGTCAGCCGTCAAGTGCATGAAGGCCTTGCATTATTTGTGGTCATCGGAGGAAATCTGCCCATTAAGTTTGCAAGTGACAGTTGGGTCAGGGTCATTGATCTTTTGATATTAGAAGATGTCAGTGTGACCTGAACATATGAAATTGGAATGTCAAATCTGAATGATAGTTTGCATCTTCAGCTTTTATTTAAGATAGATCTTAAATCTAGTCTCAAAGAAGTTTGCACCTTGACTCCTATCTGCGGTTAGTTCTCCTCGCTATTGTTTTTTTTTAAATCTGCACCATCAAAGTTTGCATTTACCATTCATCACTGTCAATATCATCATCCTCATAACTATTATTTGAGTATATTTATGTGTCAGGTAGGCACTTTATATAATTATCTCTAATTCTTACAGAAGCTCTGCTGTAAGATCTTATTTCCATTTTAAGAATCAACCAACAGGTTCAGCTTTCAAAGGGATGTATTAAGTAAAGTCGAGATTCAGAATGTCTAGACCAAACACCCATGCCCCTCTCACCCTAGCACATGCTTCTCTGTATCATTCTCCACTTGTTTGCTTGTGGACCCTGACTGCTTCTCTGGGAGTTTAGAGGTGATCCATTTATTCAGTCATTTAGCAACAGTTTACTGGGCACTGTTCTCAGCATTGGCAATAGAGCCATAACCAAAACAGAAAGTCCCTGACCCCATTTTGGCTATGGTTATGCCCATTCCAGTGGATTCCAGGCAACAGCCAGTGAGCCATAGGAAGGCTTGGGGAAGGGGACATGATTTAGGGTTGTCTGAATCTTCCTACGTAGCCATTGATGAGTGAAATCCGAAGTCAATTCTATAATGCTTGGGCTTCTCAGAATTAAATACAGTGTTTCTTAAACATCATAGTCACTATATAAATAAATGAGAGTGAAAGAACTGGGGTGGTTCCCAGACAAGAATGACATTTTATAATGACAAGGAGCTCAACTGAAATGTGAATCACAACCAGAACTCCAACAGAATTGTACCTGACTGAAGGGTTCTAAATTTATGGAGTTCTCAGAGATCTGCTTAACAGGTGAAACGTCTGAAAAATAGGACTTGGGAGCTTCCAAGGTGCTGTGGGACTTAAACGGTATTTTATGAATGATGACACGGTGGTGGTGGATATTGAAATTTACTATGATACGGTTCGGTGCCAGGAAATCTCTGGCTGGCGCTTGGTTTTGAGTAGATGCTAGGTAACTATATTAAATGTTTGGTTGTTTGGAATATTGATGTGTTAGGCTCTCTGTCAAGCACTGAATTTAGCCAAACTACATTCACACATCGTCATTTCATGTCTATCTGGGTTGTGGTATTTAAACAAGAAACCACTTCTGCCAGTTTTTTCCAGATACAATATTATTAAATGTCCTGTGGACTGGTATACCCTGCTAGAATTATTTGTGAGTCACTGTGGGTAGAAAGAGACACAGTAGCTAAAAAAAAAAAAAAATCCAAGTGGAAATTTGTGGAGAAATGGGGCTTTAAAATGTTTTGGTTATAATAAACTATAATGGAAGAGAGTCTTAAAAAAAAAAAGAAAAAATGTTTGGTTATAGTTTTAGTGCTCTCTCAGTTACCAGGCGTGAAGACATATGCGGTGTGAACAGCTCCCTATCCAAGAGAGTAAGCCTTTGTCTTTGGATGTCTCTTGACTTGTGACAAAAAGACATGTCTAATAAGATACTTGTATTTTTTTAATGTGCTAGGACTTACTTCTAGATTGGCTCTTGCAGCTGGCCGTAGATGAGAAGAGACTTTGGTTCTCGTTTAAGAAAGTCAGGGTGGGATTAGTTAGTCCTCCACTGCTCTGGATTTGCCGTTGGTATGTACTGGTAACCTCAGTTTTAAGAATTCTCTCTAGCCTTGTCGCCTCACATTGCCTCCATCAGCACCCCCACCATTCCCACCCTTGCAGGCTCTCTCTTCATCTTCGGAAAGATTTCTTATCTGAAATGCTGATTGTGTTATAATCAATCCCACATGCTTCCTCCCCCGTGTGTCCTTGGACAGTTTTATATGCTTCATTGCTAAGCAGATGTTGCATTCATCACAGCTGACTTAATGGTTGCTTCCTCATCTAGCCTGTGAACCATTTCTGCCAGTTCTTGCAGTCACTGCATCCTGGTGTTTTGGGCCACAGGGTAAGTGCTCTGTGTATCTTCCTCCCTGTCTTCTTGGTTGCCGGAGCTGTGGCTACAGATGCCTACTTCTTTGAGTGACATCCTGTTTTTACCAGTTTACGTTACTAATTTTGTCCTGGGGAGAAATGTTTATTGTGATCTAGTTTTAAACCAGACATCTCGTTTAATCTCTCTTTTATTGGTTATTTTGTTGCTCCGTGTACTTGCTGAATGTACACTTAAATATAAGCTAGTATGATTTTTAGAAATCTGTGCCAGTCAACACACACACACACACGCCAGTAGTAGCATGTAATTCACAGTTAATGATTACGTGTATCTCAGGCAAGTGAAGTAGGGAGTGTTCTGCTTTGATGGGCATCTAGAAATCTACATTTGCATATTCAAGAAGGTTGCAGTGATTAGCTGTTCTGATCATGAGGATGATATAAGAGGAAAAAATCTATTTTCCAGTCATTGTACCACTGAAAGTGGGAATTTGACATTCAAAAGGCAGCTGATCAACTGTGGGGCTGTGACAAAGTTAACTGATACGGAGTGAATAATAAATGGTTGAATGCATTGTTGATTAACTGGCTTTTTATTATATTAAAAAAATGAAATACACCAAACATATGTTAATGTACAGATACCTCATGTGAATCAAACATTGTTATTCTACCTCTAGAGAGAATTTAAAAAATTTTTATTGAGGTATATTTGATTTACAGTATTCTAGAAGTTTCAGGTATACAACATAGTGATTCACAATTTCTAAAGGTTGTACTCCATTTATAGTTATTACAAAATATTGGCTACATTCCCTGTGCTGTACAATCTATCCTTGTGGCTTATTTATTTTATACACAGTAATTTGTACCTCTTAACCCCCTACCCTCAAATTTTAAGTCATCTTTATTATGGAGAACATTATGTATGAATGTGGAGTACTTCTTCAGGCTGTGTGGTATTCTAAAATTCAGAATGGGAGACTGGGCTAGAACAATGGAAGCAAGATAGTTTCCTCTTTATTCCAACTCCTTGCCATCCATCTATTAAACCATGACCTGTGGGGAGTGGAGTTAAGGATTACCCTGGTTAACACGTCAGAACCCACCTTTAGTTCTTCCTATTCAAGCTCTTGCTCCTTATCAAGCTCTCTGTATTCTAGAGTTAAATCCTGCAAACAAAAATGAGTGGTTCTTAAAAAAAAAAAAAGGAGTGGTTATTTTGTGTGTTTCAATTTCTTTCCCCTGAAGCTGGCAGCTGGCCACTGGGGTCTCATGGAGAAAACAGTTGCCTAGGGGGACGAAGAGCTTGATTTTATTTCCAGGCCCTCTGTGATGGTTTCACAGAAGGCTAGCTTATAAACTGCTCTTGGCTTCTTGGGAGAAAGGTATTCTTTAAATGCCAAGTTTCTAACATTAAGATTTCTCTGTGCAGGAATAAAGTGTGTGTTTGTATTAACTGTGTGAAGGGAGAGTGGATGAGAAAGAGGTGCAATGCTGTAGGGAGAGAGGGTTGGGGGCTTCCCAGCTTTCATGGTCATCTGACCCAGAGAATACTTCTGTACACAAGAGCCCAGGCATACAGTGGCATCATGCAGGGTGTGTAGCCCCTAATTTTATTTGGTTTCCCACTAGCAGGTGAAGATGCATGGCCATACTTCCATGACTGATAGAGTTTAATGATGGGTTTTGTAAAATGTGATTTGCCATCTAATTTGGAGAGGTCAGTTCAACAATTCTAAATCCACAGGGCGGTCTTCCTATGAAGGCAGGGTTTTGGGGATAGAAAATTTTTTTAAAAAGTAGTGGAATCAAATATTACCTCATAACCCCCTTTGGCCACGGGCGCCAACTGAGAAATTGAATAGGCTTCCTCACCATGAATAACCTATTCCTGAGAAAAATAAGGGAGACTGGACCTCATTTCTGATCTATCTAGGGAGTTATAGCCGTGTATCTTGGATTGACTGAATTAGATGTTGGCCTGAAGGTCAAGTTCAACACAAACAAAATCAGAGTCTCAATCAGCTTCTCTCCATAGTCTTCTCTGTCAGTGGGGCTCTCACTCTTTTAAGCCTCAAGTCCTTGAAATGATTCTTGCTTCTTCCTTTTCTCCAAATAGCCACTCAAGTACTAAAATCTCTGACTAATTTTATGCTCTTAGTAAGTCTCTCCTGGCTGCCAAACTCCATTTAGGCATTTCTTATACCCATAGACCGCTAACGTTCTCATCTTGTTCTCAGCTTATGTCTAGAATTGCTTCGCCCTTCCTCAGTTAATGCTTCACCCCAGACTAATTTTGGGTGGTAGCTTCACATTTCTTAATTTGCCTTCTGGTTATATCTTCCTCTCAGCCCTCAGTTTGATGCTGCCTTTGGCACTGATCCCTGGTTTCGTCTCCTGCTAAAATTCATTCTTGTTCTTCACATAGCCCTGCCCTTGGTTACTCTGGGAAAAGTTCCCTTTCTCAGTGCATCCAGGCTCCCAGAATCCTGTCCTGGCTCAGACACTTGTAGCCAGTATTACAAGGAGTTTAGCTCTGTTCGGTGAAAGGAAATTGGACCCTATTCCCTTCAACAGAGATGCTCCACCCCATGTGTGCTTGTCCACTCTTCTTTTAAAAGCTGGTTCAAATCCCATCTGCCCCATTAAGTTTCCCAGTACGACCAGCCCACAGATATCCTCTCTTCTGAATGCTTTTTAGATCATTTATGAACTGTCCTATTCTCTTGATGTTTGCTCTTATTGTTTAGGATATGTCTAGACACAAGGCTGAAATAAAATTACTATTTATATATAGCTTGTCTTACCCCCTCTGCCCCCCAAATCTATAAGCACCTGAAGGACAGAAACCATATTATGCATTTTATCACACTTCAGAAATAGGTATTTATGACTGGCTGACTCTTTAAACCCTTCTCAAAGCCAAGTGACATAGGAAGAAAGACAAGCTCGCCCTGAATATAGAGCTTTGAAAGCCCTCTTCCCCTGTACCTTATTCTGCAAACTAAAAGCTCATGCTGGCTTAAGAGCATGACTCTAGTTCATTCCATGAGTTCAATATCTTGAATCTGGTCTTCATCGGAATTCTGCTCAAGCTAAAAGTACAAATAATTTTTCATGGGTGCATCACATGAAGCAAGGCTTGAGCAAAGATTTAGATCTCTTTAAAGCACAAAATATTGCAGCTCATTTTCCCTGTCCCATGGGCTTCACAGTGGAATTTCTATTCCTTACTTACCAACCTGACTTAATAACTGATGTGTGCCTTAAATATTGCTCATTTGCGGTGTGTACAGGATGCATACATATTGCCAATATTGTCAGGATTTGTTGGGATTCAGCCCTTTGGAGCATCTTTAACTTTACCTGTGCCTATTCCACAGGGTTTTTGTTTTGTTTTCTTTTTTAGGAAAGTAGAGATTGGAGTGAAGTTACTTGTTTGAAAGAGTAAATCCTTTTGATGTGAAGGAAAAGGGGTGGGAAGATTCCTGATGCTGTCCATGGTTCTGATTTATGTTGCTACAAGAAAAGACAGATTCATTTGGCAGACCCACCGATTGTGGTTTGCAGCGTGATGATGATGATGACGATGAAAGATAACAAGAGAAAACTACTTTAAAACAATATTAAAATTTTAAACATTGACCGTATTTCACACGTATGTCTCTGTCCAAGTGTGTGTGTGTACGCACACATATGAGTGCATGTGTCTACCTAGAAAAGATGAGCCCATGGAAGTGGTTCTAAAGTATCATGTTTTGAGCCTCAAGAATCGAAGGATAATATGCTGCCATTTATGTAGAAAAAGAGAACACATGCACACAGGTATGCTTACATACATATACATATGTGTAAGCATATATACACATACTTATATTTTATACTTTTGAGAACATTTTGATGTTTGAATGATATAACTTTATTACCTATTTAATAGTTAATATTTGAAAGTTCATACCTTATATTTTTAACATTCCATATTTTAAAAATTCTGCAAGAAACCAGAACTGTTTTAAAATAGAAATAAAAGACCTTATACCCGACCTTAACCCCAGTGTGGTCTGGCAAGCTCTGAAGAAGTTAGGATGAAGTTAGGTAGTCCTTACAGTTGACACAAAGGGATACAATGTGACATAGATTTATTAGAGTGTGGTGTCTGAATTTGTGATACCTAATATAAGTAGGGAAGATAAATTGAACACCAGTGCATTGGTATTCTTCAGAAACCCACTGAGAAAGAAGCACTGGGAAAATTATGGGCTTTCCTCACTTATTATTTTGTTCAAACAAGAAAGAAAAATGTAAAATCTGTTAAGGAAAAAAATAGACATTGAGTTCACGCTTCAGTTAATTAAAAGAAAGAAAGTGGGCTGATTAGGACCAACCAGCAGTTAATTTTCTTGTGCTGGTTTTCTAAAAATGTCCAGAAACGGGTACAACTAGAGTTTGAAGGTAATAGAAGTAGCAGGAGAGGGCAGAGGCGCAGAGTCTGTGATATCTCAAATCTGAGGTGAAATTTCAAAGCCGATTCTGCTAATGCATCAAGCTCGCTGTGCAGAAACCAAATTACTATGTCTGCATTTACCCATCCTCCCTCCGGCCTGGCCCCTCCTATCCTCCTTGAGGCCCTGTTTCTGAATGGTTGTTTTCCTGGCCATTCAAGCTCAGAGGGTTCGATTTCTTTCTAACCTCGCTCTTTCTGTGCCTTTCAAGTGAACCCAGTGGCCAGTTCTGTGAAATCTGTTTCTCACTGTCTTTCGTATCTGCTCCATCTCCTAATTCGTAATGCCTTCCCCATGGTCCTGGCCCTTATTACCTCTTACAGAGATGAGCAGCCTCTCACTGGGTCCCCAAACTAGTAGGAATGCTGGGGCTGCAATCAGATTCCTGGGTCCATGTCTCCACCCCACTACTCATTAGTAAGAAGACCTCAGTAAGACAGTCTCTCTAGCTTCAGTGTCCTTATCTCTTAAATAGACAAAATTATAGTATTCATGTTCAGTTCATTTGTTCTTCAAGTCTCTGTTCACATCCGCCTCTACAAAGAGGTTTTCCGTGACTACCCTGTCTGAAGTAGCATCCATATCACTCTGTCCTTTTACCTTGCTTTATTTTTCTTTAAAACATTTATGACCATCTAACATTCTATCAACTCTTTGTTTCTTTGGTTGGTTGCCTGTCTGTACCCCTTCCCTAGAATGTGAGTTCCATGGACATAGGAATATTGCCTGTGATTTTGTTCATGGTTGAATCTCAGAGCCTAAAGAATTCTTGGAAGACAGTAGGGGCACAGTACTTACATGTTGAATGAATGAATAAATAAAAAGACAGTCTCTTGAGAGGATTAAATGAAATCACGTATTGAAGTACCTGCCCAGAAAGTGTGAGTTTTCACAGCCTCCTGTCACCATTTTCTCCTCTAGTTGATCCTAAACCACCATGATAATTTTATCTGACCAAACATTGCTCTGCTTAAAACCAATCACTGACTTCCCACTGCCCTCTCCCAAGGTGGCTGAAAGTTTCTCAGCTCAGTGTCAGCTCTCACTATGATAAGGACCCAGCTGTGCTGTGAGATTCTGAGATTTTATGCTGTTTACCCCGAGTCTTATAAGAGGGCTGCTACCATATTCTTTGCCCCAGAGAAAGAGAATAAATTTTTATCTGGATCATGAAATACATCTGCCCTTTACCCCATAAGAGACATTACCTTTATCTTCCAAGGCTGTCTTGCTATACATACATCTTAGTAAAGACAGTTTAGAGCAAATGCTGTTCCAGATGAGTAGAAATGTCATGGAGAATTGCTCCCCAGTTATTTCTATGCTTATTTCCATGAGCCTTACATTTATCGTGTGTTACCCCGAACTGCGGCACATGCCATTTTCCTTTGTAGCGTGTGATTTCCTTGCTTTATGCCTCATGTATGCTTTTCTTTCTATGTCTCCAGGTAAAACCTAATCTCATATTCAAGACCCATCTTTTCCTCTAGATAGCCTCATAGCCTCCCTATTGGCTTCCTTGAGATCTGTGCCCCCTTGTTAGTCAGGCCTTTCTCTTATCTAAAATAGAAGCCTGCCTCTGCCCAGCAATGTCACCCTCTTTATCAGTATCACTCCATGATATATTTTCTTGTTTATGGTCTGTCTTCCCCTTCTAGAATCTAAGCTCCTTGAAAGTATAGTCTTTGAATGTTTTATATTCCAGTACAGCCTCAGCCGCCACCCCCTAACAGTACTTGGCACCTAGTAGATGGTAAATAACTATTGGTTGATTTTATGGGTTAGTTTTGTGTCTCACGTTGCTCTTTCCAGGTTTGCCAAGAGGAATGGGATCTTCCCAGTTGCTGGACCTTAATTCTGCTTCACTTATCCTTTGTGATGATGATCCTGTTCTGCCTCTTATTGTACATGTTTGTTCTCCACTAGACTGTGAATTCGTTGGGGACAGAGCCTTTCTCTTTTGCTGATAGCTTCTTAGAACCTTGCACAGCCCCTTTAATTTCGCAGACACTCAATAAACGTGCACTGTATTTCACTGTATGTGAAGAGACCACATACCCTGAAATCCAGCTCTCCTTCTGATACCGGTTTACTTAGCAATGCACCTTGGGCAATTGGGACACACACGCTAACAGAATTTGAAGGAAATAACTGGTGCCAATTGGTAGAAACTAAAGGAAGAGATTTATTTGGACTAAATATAAAGGAAAACAAATGGAGTTTTCCAAAGGCAGTGACTGTCCCAAAGATAGCAAGCACCCTCTTCCCAAATAAGTTCAATCACAGGACTCAGGCTGGGTGATTACTTAGCAGAAGGTTGGCAGCAGGTTCAAGTGCAGAATCGGGTGTGGGGAATGTGGTGTGGTTTGACAAAGGGTTTAAGGAAGTCCCTTCCACAGTATGGATTCCGTGACTTCATGTGCATGTAATTTACCCATCAGTCACACAATATTGAGCAGCGTATTCTGAGCCTGAAGGTACAGTTTCCTTTCCATCCTTTAGGGTAGAGCTTCAATTCCTTTGTATTTTGAATTCCACAGCATTTTGAATATATCTCTTACACTCCTCTCCTTTTATTTTAGTATTGGTTTACATGTCTGTCTTTCTAGGAAACTGTGTACCCCTTAAGAGTAAAATCCATGTCTTATTTAAATTCCTATTCCCAGTACCTGACCTAGAGTCTTAGTTGGGGTCCACTGAATTTTCATAGGATGAATGAAAAATAAATCTGAGGTTGGCCTTTTGTATTTCACTGATACTCAAGTGTTTGGCTCTTTTTTTGCTAGCTGTACCCTTCTGAGTGACCCAGAAATACTGCCTTTCCTTTCCAAATGTTACCCTCACTATTTGGCTCCTAAAACAATTTCATCCTTGACTCCCTATAGGATGATGATGATGTTTTGCCGCTGATAATAGTGATGCCTTTTGAAGAGGACAGTTCTGTTCTCAGAGCAAGCAAAGACATTCAAAAAATGGAAGCATTTCAAAGCCTGTGGACGGTGGGGGGATATTTTAAAAATCAAGGGGCAGTTACACTGGCTATCTGAAAAGTGATAGGAATGGAGTAGCAGGTGGAATTGTATTTTAAGTCACCTAGGAGGGTCAGGCTTCCTGAGAATGTCAACCTTTAATTCTATGGAGGCAATGGACCTTTCAGTAAAGGTCCTTTCCCTCTTACATAGGATGGAGCCTCTTTTTGAACAGATTAATTCCCTTCTAAGGTTCTCTTTTTATTAATCAGTAAGCATAGCTCTCTAGATGGCTATCACTTAATAAGGAAAGTACTGAAATTCAGAAAGCTGCTTTTGAGAAAATAGGGGCATTGTACTCTTAGCCTCAAGAAAGGTGAAGGTGAACAGTAACTTAGTGTTGTTCATTCTCAACATTACTTGGTTTTCCACTTCTATAAAGCAGGCAACTTTTCTTCTGCTTAAATCTGAGTAATTTCAGAGGAAAAAACCAGTGTCATGTGCCGGATGAGATTTAGTGAATGTGTGAATAGAATTAAAAGAAAAGTGAATTTCAAAAAATTCATGATTATCAACAAATGAGTGCGCATGGTATTGGGGATGGATGGAGATTTATAGACAATATAAAGGCTTTTTATCACCTATACTGGCAGGAATCAAGAGAAACAAATGTAGGTATATGTTGTTAAAGAATAAACATTAACTTGTCCATAAAGGGAAACTATCCTTTGCTACCCGAAGGTGTGAATGTGGTTGAGCAGTGAGATGATCTGAAGCTATTATTCAAATGGGATGATTGGAGAGTTTGGCCATTGAGGGCTCATTGGTGCTTTTCTTTCTGGTGTGTTGAAGAACTGAAGATTCTCCGGAGACCTTGATGACCAGACAGGCAAAAGTGAATTCTCAAAGATGATGTAAACATGGGCTGGAAGGATTAGTGTATAAGGAGAGGATATTATCTTGTCTCCATTTTCTAAATATTTATGTATTTATTTTGTAGTAAAGAATATGGAAGGAAATAGCTTTACTTTCGTGTTATGGGTGGAGTGAAATTTGTTTGTCGCTATAGCATCATCCCGAGTTGACTGCAGTATTGTGGTTGTGGATGACTTGTGAAATGTCACTGTGCCAAGTCTGGAGATTTAACTTTTTATGTTTCTTATGTGATCGTACTGGCTCTTACATGATCCGTTAGACTGCCAGAGAGCAGGATATCGGTCCCCAGTCATCTTTGAATCCTTAGGGCCTGACATGGCCCCTGACAGGCAGAAGACACTCAGTAAAGCTAGAAATGAACTGAATCAGTTTAATCACAAGGGACGCTGGTCAAGATGGTGTGCACCAGTGCTAATCTCATAATTTGAAGGAACACTCAAACCTCATACATAATGGAGGAAGGGATTAGCTTAATCCTTGGATGGAAAGGGAAAGCACATTTGGAAAACAAATGAAATAATGCGGTCTAATCCTCACAAGTCAAGACTGCCTAAATGGGTAGATTTCATGGCCGATAAAGGGATTGGCATTGGGATTCTTAAAGGTTGTGAACCAGATTATTATTTTGTCATCTTCTGAGGCTGGTAAGTCAGTGGTCAATGGGTTAGAAGCAGTGTTAAAATTAAAATCAATTTTTCCTGATTCTCACCATTGAATTTAATTTCTGCTACATCATTGTTGGTATTTAAGTCCATCAAAATTGTAATATCCACCAGTGAACATCGGACTTGTATGCTGTGCTTGTGTTAAAACTTCTATTCACTGATGTGATTATTTAACTCATATCTGCTCTCAAATAGTTTTTTAGTGTATCAAGGTATTTGAGGTTGACTAAGAAATCCTGTTTTTCTCTGTTATACAGATTTAATTATTTAAAAGAGATTATTAAAGAATCAACTATTAGTGGGCCAAAAGATTCTAATGATGACACCAGATATATGGTAAATTTTTATTCAGTTATAAAATGAAAGTAAGTCCCAATTATGTGCTGGAGCTGGCTTGTACCAGAAAGCTGATTGTTAAAATTTCAAAAATTTTCTGAGTCAATTGTTAAACAGTTGGTAGCTTGAAATTGGCTATAGATGTCATGGTGGGAGTATTTACACCATAGAAATCAGCAGTCATTACAAATCAGGACTTTTCCACAGTCCCCACTCTGAAAGCCAGTTGTTAAACATTTACCAGCTCTCCAATGCTAGTAAGTCCTATTTTTATTAGGTGATTTTTAAGTCAAGCATAATATGTCAGACTGATTATTTTTTATTTTCACCATGAAAACCCTGTCATTATTGCCACTTTTGTTATCTTTCCTCAACCAGTTTCGAACGGGTAAAGACTAATATATTTTTTGAAAAATACTTTTTAAAAACCATAAATAGGATTTTAAAGAAAATGAAATAAATTATAAAACTGAATAATTTAGCAGACTTTTTTTGGCCATATTTAGATACAATTTTCACGAAGTGAAATCTGTTACACACACACACAATAGATGGTTAATAGATGATTAAGATAGGAAAATAAGAATTTTCATTTAATTTTCTAAATAGTTATTGGCACAGAGTTCTGTTAGATGAAATGGGACAACCAGGGAGCTATGTTGGAGGATTTGGAGCATTAAAAAGTAGAAGGGACAAAGAATTGGAAAGTTTATTTTAGAAAATAATACTTTATTGGAAGCGATTTAGTAACAACCAGATCCTCACAGTGCATTAAATGTCTCCTGAAAGGTTGATAGATGGTTTCAGATATGCATTTACTCTGTCAGGTCCTTGGGGTTTGGAGATGGATTGGCATATTCTGAGAATATAATCAGAATATACTCATGTTTCTTAAGCAACCGTACTTGGCTGTAATGGTCAGGTGCAGTACAAAACAATCTACAATAATACGCAGTCCCTTCAGGCGGGCATCTTGTAATCAGCCAGGCCAGACAACAACGGCTTCCTTTTCCTGCAGTGCTTTGTTTCATTTTCTTAGCTTGCCATTGTCTTTGGAAAGTGGTGCGCAGGAGGATAAGATGGAAAGTGCATGATAGTTTTGAGATAGAGTTTAAAGGGAGAGGAAAGAAACAGATGAGGTAAGAGGAGACAGAGTAAATAACTCTAGATAAGAAATAATACGTGAAACTGCTCCCAGCCCCCCTCCACTTCCAGCCCAGTGATCCTACTGAATAGATTTTAAAGCCAGGGCTATTGCCGCAGCGGAAGGAGGCAGAGAATTGAGTCCTGAGAACTTTGAAGTGATTGCCCGCAGGTACTGTGACCCCCGGCTTACAAACGCTCAAGAATAATACAGTTGTACACTTGAAACACTGTGAGGGCATTTGACCATCTCAGACAAGGAAAGAGAGAAACTGACTTTCTCAAGAGCACACAGCTCATTCCCAGTTAAGCTTAAACTCAAGTCTCCTATTTCCCAACTTAGTGCGACTTCGAGTGTCTTGTGCTTGCACACCGTTGAACTGAATGTGAGACATCATTTGTTTTCAGTCTATGAATACCCTGGTAATTATTATTGAGTTGGGTGAGACGTTCTGCCAAGCGGCTCTTCTGGATGAAGAACCCCATACTGTGAGGGAAACACAAGCCTGAGAATATCCAGTCTTTATCACCAGGGCAATGTTCAGAGATCAGATAGTCGAGAAGTAATCTATATTCCAGAAACTTGCAAAGGGGAACATAAACAGAATTACTCCACCTAAAGCAAAATAACATTGTCTTCAAGTACATAGGAAGATAAGTAATAGTTGTTGATTCCCCAAGCAATGTAAAAAATATTTTTATAATTTTTTTTGTTGTTCTTGGACTAAAATGGAAAATATTTTCAAGAACTTTATCAGTAAATGCTTCTTCTCTGGTTCATGGTTTCCAGTTTTAGCCCATAGTCAGTGCTGAATATATCAGTTGGCTCCATCTCAGCAACCATGGAATATTTAGCCACAGAAAAACCTGAGTTTAGCAATGGGGCGTGGAGCTTAGCTGCCCATGCAAAAATGTCTGTGGTTCTGGCAGCCCCGTCCGGAGGTAGATACAGCTGCCTTTTTGGTCCGACAGCTGATTTTCATACATGGAAACTTTATTTTTGCCTGAGTAACTTAACCAGCATTGCTGGCTTTTTTTGTATCATATTTGTGGGTTTGGAATTTTCAATTTCGATTTCTTTCTGATGGTCTGGTCTCATAAGTCCCAGTGCTTCTCCCTGAAGTTAGTTATTTCATATATTCTAAGTCAGGAGTTACTAAAAATAGGAAATGAAAAATCATTACATTGAAAAAAATGGGGTCATCACACATTCCCCTGAGGGCTGAGAGTGTTGGATTTCTCTGTTAAGAAAATTTGATGCAACCACTTTGTAGAAATGTCCCACTTACCAGAGGAGTAACTCTGCCGTCACGTGTTTTTCAGGTGCTCTGTGCTGGCACAGCCATCACGGTTCGGAGCAAAGGGTTAATGAAGTTTCAAACTACTGATGTGCTTTTTGGCTTCTTTGAGGATGTGATTTATGGCTCTGGGCAGTGCCACAAAGTCATGGAAGTATTTTAAGGAATGTGCTAGATTTAGCATTGTCTGTTAAACCACAGTCATAAAATTATCACCGTTCAAGCACTCTGGCTGCATACGTTATAATTTGCATTAATTTAGATGCTGTTGAATGATTAGAGAACCATAAAGTGCTATTAAAATTACTTAGCAATTTGCATTGTGACATTCAGGTTAGTCCTATGTTTCTGGCTAAATGTTAGGCCACAAAAAAAGTATGTGTTTGCTTCTGCAAGCTTACCAGGCAAGGAGGCAAAATCACTGGAAAAAAAGAGTAAATTTTCATCCCAACCAGTTTTGATAACTTCAAACCAACATGTAGATTTTTATAATAATGCTTAAGGAATCTTATTATTTAATTATACACTTAGAGTTTACTTTAAAAGGCCACACTGCAAAATGAAAGCTAGTCATCTCTTTTATATTGGGCCATAAATTAACCTAGAAAGTTGAAATTTCCATTTACTTTATTTAATATACATTTACTGGGCTCCGTTTTTGAGCACCGAACTTGGCTCTGAGGCACATGTATTTGATGGGAAAATTTTAAAACTGAAATAGGCAAAATCAAATTTTCACTGAGAAGTTTTCTTGAGTTCTTAACTTGTATTTTGTTCATTGATTTGGTTGATTTTTAAAATTTCTTTAAAATTTTTTTCTTAAAACATGTATATGTATACGAAAGTACTTATACTGCTGTCTGCAGTTGACTTTGAAATACATCAAAAAAGAAGATGGATCTTGGACAGACAGAGTAAAGGATAGGTGGATAGATATTCATGAGTCAAGCATGGTAAAATTCCAGTGGCAGAAACTTGGTGTTGAGTTTACGGCTGTTCACTGTAAAAATTCTTTCATCTTCACTGTGTGTTTGAAATTTTCCAAAATACAGTTTTGGAAAAATTGTTAATACCGTGACTGACCGTGAGAAATAGAGTATTATCCCTGCCTCTGAAGCCAGTTTAATTTTAATGAAAGGAATGTATTTCTTTTCGTTTGTAACAGATTAGTAAATACATGTACTTAGAGATGAGATAGTACTAAAGGATTTTTTACAAAGCAGAGGTTTATCTTGTCCTGCCTTTCCATGTAAGTCCTGTTCCCAAGGTTTTCATTGTTTTAAAAAAAAACTATTTACCTCCACAAAATTGAAAAATATGCTTATTCTGCTATTTCTTGATTTACTTTCCTTCTATTTCCCTCAGTTTTCTCCCTTAGCCAGAGACATTTGTGTCACAGATGTTTATTAAGTCAGTAGTTAGCATGTACGTTTTATTGCTGAGCCCAGTAGTATACTATTATTGTTTCATTTATTATACAATTTATTGTTTTTGCTTGGAGTTATTCATTGCTTCATTTTTAAAAAATTTGCTTAGTTTTCTATGTTCCTATCCAACTACTTCTGACATATGTTAAACACCCATCAGATGATTTTCCGTAGGACTAAATGCATCATGTATGTCTATTAACTCCATTTCTTTTGAAAACCTTTCTTAGAAGCCTCCGTTCTCCTACTCACTAGATTGTGCTGAACTATCAGCCTTCCGCACAACCAGCATTCCCTTCAGTATTTCCTTGGAACCCTCTTATGACCTTTTAACTGCTCCACAGTGAAAGTGGGATGTAAAACAAACTTAACTGTCTAAATATTAAGTGTAAGATGTTTTCCCATCTGCTTTTTAAATTGACCACAGTTTAACATGAGTTACCACATGTATGCTTTTATGGGAGAACATGACTAACTAAGCTTGGTAAGTGACTATGAGACCACATTAAATGTAGTTGAATGTTTTCTCACCAGAACTCATTTACAGAAAAAGTGAATGGAAGTGGAATAGTATAAACACAACATTTCTTTTGACTTCATGCTTTGACTTCGTTTAAGTTGAATGACCTTGAGTTTCATTATGATCCCTTCTGCTTCTTCAGGATACAGGACGCATGAGGCACAGCCTGAATTAGTGGCTTCATTAGATGCCTCCTTGAGGCCTCTTTCACAAGGGAATTCATCCCTCCTTCATGAGGGAAAGCCCCTGGCTTGGCAGTGTCATCTAACTGTCATCTTCACATTTAGTTGTGTTTTATGGGTTTGTGGTGGTTTATGCCCTTTGGTGAGCCCTGATCACAACATTGTTATTTGAAAAGTCTCTTTCCTCAGTGATTTAGAGTCACCCTAATTGTCGGTTCTTGTCAAAGGTAAGTTCATGCACAGAAGAACAACGGGCAGTACTCTAGATGGGAGGTGGAGAGAGTTCACTAAGGCTGGGTGATTGTGGCTTTCTAAGGCGAGGTGCTGATTACAGACCTGGCTACTAGTTTCTTAAGCAAGTTGATAAGCAAATATTCTTTCTTTAAATCAGGTTGCAATAAAAAGAACGGAAACATGAAAATTATTTTATCCATACTTTGCTTTGTGAGACTTATACAAGTTTCCCCTACTATCTGGAAATAGAGGGTTCGTACGAAACCTTTTGTAAGTCAAAATGGCGTAAAGTGAAGAAGCAATTATCTCAGGATACATCTTGCTAATGGGTGTACAAAAGAATCGAGATAAAGCACAGATGCCCACAGACATGGGTTCAAATCTGTGGGGCTTGATGCGGAGATGCTGCGTGTGGTTCCCAGGGAAGGAGCTTGGTGGGGCCACTGTGTCACTGCTCAGGGTGTCCCCTGCCTCTATATCATGTGGTATTTTTCTTTCTCTTTCTGGCTTACTTTACTTAGAGTAATGATCTTTAAGTCCATCCATGTTGCTGCAAATGATGTTATTTTATTCTTTTTATGGCTGAGTAGTATTCCATTGTATGTTGTAACATTAATGCAAGGTATAATACTAATTCTAATGTGAGATATTAATGATAGAGCAAACTGGGAGTGGGGTATATAGGAACTCTGTGTACTATCTTTGCATTGTTTTCTGTAAATCTAAAACTGTTCTAAAATGAAGTTTATTTTTTCTTAAAAGATAGGCGTTGGATAGTCATAGCAAAAATCAAACCAATCAATAATGGATATATGTGTTTAGTTTACATCTGAGATTCTCTCTCATATAAAACTAGAAAAACTATAAAAGAACATTGGGGAAATCCCATCTAGAAAATCCCATAGATTCCAATAGATGGACGTTCCTTCTAGATAGATATTCACTTTTCCTAAGATATCTCAGTACAGTAGATGGAATGATTTAAGTATTGTCATTTTGCCAAATCAAGGGGCCAGAGGAGTCTTGAATTTTATGAAACTAATTTCGGTGCCTGAATCAAATTGATGCGATAAACTTACTTGTGTTATATAAATATCTGTTACTTAGTAGGGCCATCTCAATTTTAAATTTAGGGCAAATAATATACGCATTATTAGACACTGAGTTCAGAAGCATTTGCTAGTAAATGACTCACTCTCTGTAGCGGTATATTTATGGTTCCTAGTCATACCTTGAGGATTTTGTGATAAAATTAGATCTTCCTTTAACTGAGTCTGAGATCACTCTTTTGGCCTTGTAACTTGTTTTGGAGCTAGAAGAGCAGCGTATTTGTGTGTGTGTATGTGTGTACACACGTACATGCTAACCTTGACCATATAGCACTGTAAACAAAACATTTTACCCAGAAAATTGACAGAAATTTAAATTAAAAAGGAATATTTAAAAGACAGTGTTTGCCTCCCTGGCTTAGCTTTAGAAGAAAGCAGTGCTGAAAAAAATCACCGATGTTCGCACATTTTGAAGAGTGTGAATTTTATTCACCAACTTGCTTTTTATACCAGAGGCCAGCTGCTGCCTTTTGGAAGAGTGAAACATTTCAACCAGAATTGTCTGCGGCTCAGTATAGCTCTGATGGCAGAAGAAATCCTACCAGATTATGTCCTTTGATTTTCACAGATTTTCTTCAGAAGATCTGGCGATGGGTTGCATTTTCACACTTCAGAAATGCATGGTTGGCCAAGAGTTATTTCTGGAGTTTTCTTTCAAAGCCTTATGTGTTTGAGAGTCTGTGTTCCCAAACCAGTTCCCTAGTCATTCCTTAACTGAGGTGAGATATTTATATCTTTTTTAACTAAGTCACGTTTCAAGTTGGAAACTGCATTTTCTAGAACATCTGAAGTTCTCTGCTCTGGGCACTCTGACTAATGACTGCTCAGTCATGTGAACTACCTTCTCTCTTCATAGAACGTGGTGCTGCGAATCGTAAAATGACGGCCCTAAATCCTGCCCCCAGTTCTAGAACAGGTGACCGAGATCGTTCGCTCTGGAGCTAGAGACACCTCAGTCAAGCCTCAGATCTCCGCTTCCTCACTACTGAACTGGGGCCTCCTCCCCTTAACTTCCCTCCGCTTCAGTTTCCTTATCTGCAGAGTGAAAAGGAAAAATAGTATCAAAGGCACACAGTTGCTTTGAGTATTAAACAAGGTGACCACGTCCTATGCTTGTCATAGCGCACGAGAGGAGTGAAGTCAGTGTCGGCTCAGGGCCTAGCGCAGCAGGCGTGGTAGCCCCAGGCCAGCCACGGAGCTGTCTGGGACTAGGTTTCGTCTCTGTAGGATGTAACCTGCAGAAGATGACGCTGATGGTCTCTTGTCTCTCCATCATTCTCTCAGATTCAGTAAATTACTGGACTTAGATTAAACAACAAGGTCCGCTACCGTCAGGAGAATTTCTTTCTCCACGAAAACGTCCTTTGTCTGCCCCTGCGGGCTATAGGTCCCTCTACCTTACAACTTAACGTATCTGTGATACATCGGATTTTACTTCTCTAGTTGTTTCATAAGTATAAGCCTTATTTCCTCAGCTACACTGTAAATCCTCTAAGAGTGGGGATAATCCTCTTTTTTACCTCCCTAAGGAGCCTATATCAAAAATGACATTCAAAATGAACTTAACCATTCACTAAAATTGTGATCTTTGTATTATGTAATGTTTAACATGTATGAAATCTGGTAGTTTAACATGTAAATGAAATACAATTTCATACACACACGCACCCTCTCTGGTTCAAAAGCACATAAGAATATAAGGAGTCATTGTTACAATCTGTAGCAGAGGGTAGGGTAATGTTATGGAGAAAATCAAGATATTATTAGATTTGCCATGTGAGAATTCTAAGAAACAATATATTATATCCATGGAAATAGTATCTATTTGGATAATGTTATTATCTTTATAAGTGTCCGTGTATGGCCAAGGAGAGAGGTGATCCATTTTTCTCTATACCACTTTTATGTAATACATATCTCAGATTTCCCTGAAATCCGTATTGACTATAATCAACCACTGCTTGTCTAGGACTTAAAAGTGCATGAAAATATTCAGTGGCATAGGTGCCTGATTTCCTTTTGCAACAAAATTATAAAAGGCACAGATTGAATATTAGATAAACAATTAGATTCAATCTTTAAATTATTTGGATCCCCAAGACTACTTAAAAGCCATATGTATGAAAAATGCTGGGAGAGAAAGCAGGATAATTAGAAGGAAACTAATTATCAAGAGTTTGATGGATGGTTACAGTGTGGGTCATAAGGCTGAGGTTTCTGTTCAAAACTTTCAGTCTTGGAAGGTCAAGAGAGTCCTGAGAAGATTACTCAAAATACGACTCTAAAAACATTGTCAAGTAGGTGTTATTAGGAAAGAAGTGGGGGGCCAGAGATATGGGGGTATGTGGGCAGAAAGAGAGACAGGAAAGGAAGACAGAAGCCCAGAGAGAGACAGAGACTGAGAGACAGAGAGAGGTAGAAAGGGAGAGGAGAGAGAGCCAGAGATGGACAGAGAGAAAGGAGCCAAGAGGAACAGATGGACAGGGAAAGAGCAGAAGAGAGGGAATGAGCTAGGTTCACACAGCAGGGGACACAGGGATGGACAGAGGGCAGATGTGAAGGGGTGCAGAAGTGGTTGAAGGTGTCAGGGTTTGACATTAGGGTGATATTTTCACGGTTAAAAAGAAGAGGGGGCTTCAGCAAAAGATGAAGTCACGGGGATTTGATGCCCATCTCAAACTATGCTGCACGTGTGATGTTCCTCACATGTCTGGACGTTTTTGCTTTTATAATTGGCTTCTTCCCCCTCTGCCTCTTCTTGCACTTGTGCTTACCAACACTTTTTAGTTCAAATGGTAAGGTGGCAGTGGGATGCTGGAATTCACTCTTGCTGGCCCACAGTAAATATACAGAGATTCTGCAGGCTGATCGTTAAATTGTTAATAGCTTGAATTTGGCCATGATGGGAGTATTTACACCTTGGAAATTGGCAAATGAAAGGCCTCTTTTTGCTTTTTTCTGGAGGGCCAGTTAACTAGCATACCACTGAGAGGGGCCTTGGCTGGATAAAGTTTGCATAAAACTCATTTTGTTTTCCTGCTCATTTGTATGTGTAATTGATGTCGTGACTTACATCCTTCAAATTTTAGGGAATAGAATAAATCATCAGGCCACGTTTACTGTTTCAAACAGTATCCAAATCCAAGACCCAAACATCTGTGTGTAGTATTTAGCATTAAAGTCATACTTACCGTCGCTTCCAGGAAATCACCTCAAGGAAAACTGGATAAATTGAGAACCGACTTTTCTTATTTTAGAAATAGAAACTAAGATACAAGAAAAGTATGTTGTACAAGAGTTACTCACATGTATTTGGATGTGCAGGTATGTTTAGTACTTTGGTTGTGGCGATGGTATTACAGGTATACACGTATGTTCAAACTCATCAAAATGTATATATTAAATGTGTGCAATTTTTGTAGATCACTTATACCTCAAAGCAGAAAAGGACATATTCATATTTAAATCAAACTGAGAATGTGGATTTTAATGGGCAATAACTTAAAAATTCTGATTTAATTTCTGTCAATTCAGTTTGGGGTAAAAACAATGCAAGAAGTTTCTGTTACCCTTACTTTCATTTGTTTGTTTCCATTCTTATAATTGCATTAATATATATGACACTTCTTTTTAGACTGGAGTTTGATTAGTTTTCAGTTTTTTATATTCATGATTTCATTGGTAAAATTTTGAGTTGATTTTTTTAAACTGTCTTGTTCACTCGTGGCCATACCTGGACCAATACCTTGCCCTCCTGGCTGTCTGCTTTTTCCATCATATCTCACAGAGATTTAAAGGAGGGCCAGTTGCCCATTTTAGTAAGCTTATATTATTTTCAGGAAATGTTCAAAATACTTTATATTTGATAGATGTTTACATTTTAAAATAGAACTTATAATAATTGAATACCAACTCTAATGGGCTCTGGCTGCCACTTCACAGGTTTTGTCCTTCTAAAACTTCGTAGCCATCCATATAGTAGGTGTTATTTACTCCCTCCTCCATCACCCGAAAAGTTCAGTTCCTTGCTCTGGGTTACACCAATCGTTAGTATAAGTGGTCTAAACTGTTTGATTCCAAAGTTTAAGTTCTTTACACTACACCAAGCTGCCTACCATACGTTACATGATTTTAACCTTCTTGTTACCTTGTGAAGAAGGCAGAGCAGGTGTTATCACTGCTTTACAGGCTATGTTTTATAAAAGACTTAGAGGCCACAGTGACGTAAAATCAGAGAGCTAGGAAGGTCCTCTGACTTCCAGTGCTCCTCCTCAGATGGCCAAAATTATGAGAACAATAAAAAAATTAAAATGAGGTCATCATCTCTGACTCAATGTGAAACTTGAGTAGGACATTATTTCAAACTCATAAAAGCTTCTTCTGGATTGAATACAAACTGCATATAAATGTTTTCAAGTGGCTCATATTTCAAAAGCAAGCGAGTTGGCCAAGAGAGAAATCTTCAGTTTGCTATTTGCCTGCTTCGGTGTGTTTGGCGCACAGTGTGTTTTATGCATCAGCCCTGTTGCATGTGGAGGATACCCAGTTCTCAGCCATCCACCGCCCCGTTCCTGGGCCCCAGCCTTAGGGAGAAGGTGACATTTTGTCTTTGTTGGTTTGTTTTTATGACAAGAAATTATTCTTAGCAACTTGAAAAGAACCTTCTCTCGCCCGAGGAACTTTTAGTCACCCACGTTTCCGCCTTGCATTTGCAGTGAAAGGAGATAGGAAAGTGGTTAAAAGGGACAAAACGTATGTTTACTGAGAGGGTGTCCCGCCCAGTGGAGCTGAATTGTGAGGAGCCCCCGCCCCCCTTTCCTTTCCTGGTGTGCTTCAGGGGATCACTGGAAAAGGGGGCTGTCCCTCCCTAAGAGCATGACGAGGCCAAGCTGAAGTCCAAATGGCCCATGTCCTTCAGAACTGCCAGTTGACAGAGGGGTGGGGTGAGGAAGGCAGTCCTGAGGGTCACACGTGAATGTCATCGTGTGAATCTTCAGATTTCCTTCTTTCTGATTATGGAAGTAGCCACGGATGCTTGAGCTTGAAAAAAAAAAGCTGATTTTAAGAAACATAGCACCTAATTTCCAGCTGACAACTGACTGTGGGCTTCTGAGCCACCCAGAGCAGTGGAAGAAAGTTTAATTAGTGGTGTCGGAAGGGCCCGCCCCCGCAGACCTGCCCCTTTCTTTTGTTCTCTCCTACGTCTGCCTGTCCTGCTGGGCTGTGCATCCAGCCCCCATCCTCAGCTTCTGACCCATCAGGTCTAACAGGTGGGCCCAGCAGGGAGCAGTGCAGTGGTTCTGTCAGAGGGGAAGTGCAGTCAGGCTCTGCAGAAGCTGCATGCAAAACTGTTCGTCACCCCAGGCGAGGTGACAGCCGCACATTTCAACAACAACAAAAGATTGCTCTGCAGTTAACAGTACCTTCGCATTAAATGATCGTCTATTTGTGCCGCTATCAGTATGGCCATAGTGACAGAATTCATCTCTACAGCCCAACAAATGGTACTCTTAATTGTCTAAATTTTCTAACAAGAATCAGGAGCTTCTCTATATTATCAAATTTATCACCAGGAGATAATTTAGGGCCTAGTGGCAATATAGTTGTAGGACTGATGTTTTAAAAATGTTTGGTAGTGTATGTATAAAATACATCTTCTGGATACATATAATTCATGTCTGTGTGTGCACATATGCCCCTAAGTATCTAAGTCAGCCCTGATCCCTGTGAAACCATCAGCCCCGCACAGTTCAAGCTTCTTGCAGCCAAATTGTAGAAAAGCAAAATATTTCTGAAGTGTCTCCTTTTCTGTGGTTGATGTTGGAGCCAGTCTGTGAGCCTCACAAGAAAATTACTCTTGTGTATTTTTTTTTTAGCCTAGATTTAATTATCCAGTTTGGTCACACATATTATTTGCTAATTTGATTTTGGTTATTTTCCAAAGTCAAATCCAGATTCAAAGGATGATGACTCACCAGTCTTTAGGTTTTGGAGGAAATGATCCCGGGCTGTGAAGGCCTGAAACTCCAGAGCTGGGGGCTGAGCGTTCGTGGTGGCCCTGGGGAAAGTGAGCATGCAGTGTTCCTGGTGCTCACAAGTTGCTGAGAAATACATTCTATGGCCTTTGAGTTATACTTGCAGAATATAGAGTCGTATTTTTCGTCGATTCTAAGGAAAAGGCATCTCCAAAGACAGAGGTCTGAGATAACAAGGCGCTAGCAGGGGATTATAAGAGGTTTGCTGTGGTAAGATCATGTGAATGAACACATTGGAAGAGCTGGTTAGGTGGTGTGGTGCCCTGGGACCTGCACTGGGCTGCAAGCAGGAAATCAGAGAAAAGAGGCGTAAAGATTGTCACTAAAGATGGTAATCTGGCCTCCTATAAGCCTGACTTACGGCAGACTGGCTGCCTGGGCTGTTTATTGCAGATAGGAGGTTGGTTTCCTGGGCAGTTGCTGCAGGTTGGGGATCAGAGTTCTATTTTTTATGTATGATCTGGCCATTGTTTGTGTACTTAGTCTACCACTGGGTTTATCTGGCCTTTTCCATTGCATTTCCCAGTGTCTTGCCCTGAACCAGGCAATATTTGGTGAATGAATATGTGTATGTAATATCATCCCATTACCTTAAATTTTTTATCACCATTATGACAAGGTAAATTAAGTGTTCTTTTGATATAAATATTGGATTCTACTAAAAAAGAAACTGCTTATTGTTTTTCTTTGAGATAGAGGCAGAATCCAAATGACCTCAAAGAGCCTGATTTTGAGACACAACCATAACAAAAGGAAAAGCATTAGGCAATTGGATTAAGAGAGAGCTATTAGGAGGCCCCAGCTCTATTTGGGACGCCACTGCATTTTCGTTATAAGTTTATCATCATTGTATAAAACAACAGAAAAATCAGAGTTGATAAGTAGAATTAGCATTTCAAATAACATTTTTAGACATTCATGTGTATAGGGGTAATGAGAGTCCGCACTGGTCATGTGCTTACACAAATTGCCAAGTTTCCTGTTATTCCCCGCAAGAACCCTGGAGGCTGAAATGATTAACCTGTTTTATATGGACCCCAGAATTGCAGTAATCATCTTGGAGGGTCAGCAATTGACACATTCATCCCAAATAGACATCTGTTGAAGTTAAGAAATGTATTCACTCATCCGACGCTCTGTGATATTCACGAGGTCGTGTCTTAGCAATACATGTCCAGTTTCATTACATTTAATGTTATCACAGAGAATAGTGCTGCAGTGAAAATCTTGTTATGTGAAAATGCTTTGAAGCCTTAGCTATTAGCCCTAATTTTAGCTAGCATTTGAAATTAGAAAGCCAATAAAGGAATTTTAATACATTAAAATTTTTAATAAATATATTTTATATTGATATCCCAATAATAGGTAAGTCTATATAATTACACCTTTTTTGGGGGGTCAGTGGAGCAAACTAATATATTTTCTGTTACAGTATATTAATATATAATGCTAACATTTTATTTCTAACAATCAAGTGAATTATCCTAGTTCATGATAAGAATGCCTGCAAAGCTGTTGACTAAGGATAGTCCTGTTCATACTGAATTTTGAGCAGTTTCATTTCCAAGGAAACCACTTCATTGTCAGCAAAAGATGCACCCAAAGCAGTACAGAAATATTTGCCAAAAATAATCAAATCTCACTATAAAATGTGAATTCAAATGTCTCCCGTAGCCCTAAAGCAATCATTAAAAGAGGTTTAGATTTCTCACAGAAATGTCTCCATTTGATAAACTCATCATAAACTGTGTTTCAGACAAACATTTATATGGTACAGAATAAATGATTCACTCTTAGGATGTCTCCACAGTTTTGAAAGTTAACATCTTAGTTGTAGAATGGATCTGCTAATGAAGAATTGATTAGACTTTTGCTTTCTCTACAAATAAATATATAATTGTATATAGTGAAATCTCATTGGCCCCAAATTTGTGAAGTTGGATGTGGGTTGAGTTGTAATTTGTTTTTGCATGATCTCTGAAGAAAGTCTTTGCTAATGTAAAGTTCTTGACATATTTGAAGACATTTTTTGCATGGGTAGTATTCAGTATTCACTGCTCTAAGCAAATTAACAAAACAAAACAAAACAAAACAAAAACAAGAGTTGACACATGTTGGGTTATTTCCAAACTGAATGATGTTGAACCAACAGATTTCCTGCCCAGTGTTACAGTGATCACAGAAAAACCCAAATACCTGGTTCACAAGCCCAATCCAGTAGGTTTCATATTTTATTTGTAATCATATATGTATTATGAACAGATATATAGGTAACATGATACTTTCATTTGAAAGTGCTTAAATATAGGTAAACTTATCAAATAGAATTGGTGGGAGTTCAGAAAAGGAAAACTGCATGTTCCAATTCACTTTTATCTCTTTCCTCTGCTCTCACCCTAGCTCAGGCCCTAATCATCTCTGACTTAAGATTTTTTAATTTTAACAATTTTCTCCATCCTCCTCAACATTGCTGCAAGAATAATATTTTGGAAACACAGATTTGATCACGTCAGTTCTGACTTTTTAAAAACATTTTAATTCTCCAGAGTAACATCGAACATTGTTAATCACAGTGTCGAAAGCTTACCCCCACCTCTCTGTTCCGTATCACTGACTTTATCATCCTTGACATGACTGACTTTAGTGCTAACTTTGCCCAGACATGCCTCACACGTTTACCTCTTCTGGGCGTTTCATATAGATTGAAAGCCTAACCCCCACCCCGCTATATGTGGCTTTCTGAGCTCTTTGACTTACCATAGTATTTTCACAGTTTGTTCATGTTATATTCTATATTTGTATGCCATTCCTTTTTCAGGCTGAATAATATTCCATTGAATAAATTTACCTCATTTTGTTTATCCATTAATCACCCGAGGGACACTTCGGGTTGATTACACCTTTTGGCTAGTAAGGATTATGCTATCATGAACATTTATATTTTTGTATGGCCACAGGTTTTTAATTCTCTTGGGACTATGCCTTCATTCTTTTGCATGTGGATGTCCAGCTGTCCCAGAACCATTTGTTGAAAAGATTATTCTTTCCTCCATTGAATTGTCTCAGCAGCCTTTTGAAAATCAACTGACTATAAATGTGTTTATTTCTTTTCTGTCAGTTCTGTTCTGTTGATCTGTATGTCTCTCCCATGCCCGCACTGTACTGTCTTGATTGATGTAGCTTTGTAGTAAGTTTTGAGATTGAGATGTGTGAGTCTCCATCTTTATTCTCATTTTTCAAGATTCTTTTGTCTATTCTAGGTTCCTTGCATTTTCATCAGAATTTTAGAATTGGTTTGAAATTTCTAAAGAATAAAAGATAGCCTAATGGATATTACATTGAATTTGTAGATCAGTTTGAGGGAGGATAGCCATCCTAGCAATTTTAAGTCTTCAAATCCATGAACAGAAAATGTCTTTCAACTTACTTAGGTTTTCTTTAATTTCTTTCAATGATGTTTCATAGTAGTTTTCATTGTACAAGTTGTGCACTTTGGTTAAATTTACTCCTAAGTGTTTTATTCATTTTGATGTTATTGTAAATGGAATTGTTTCCCTAAATCCACTTTTGGATTGTTTATTGTCAGTTTAGAGAAATACAGTTGGCTTCTGATTTATAATTTTATACAAAATATACAAAATCATGTCATTTACAAATAGAGATAGTTTTGTTTCTTCCTTCCCAGTCTGAATGCCTGTGATATCTTTTTGTTGCCTGATTGGGTGGCTAGAACCTCCAATCCAACACTAAATAGAAATGGTAAGAGCAGATTTCTTGCTGTCAGTCTTTCACTAATAAGTATGATGTTCTCGGTTCTTTTTTTTGGTGGATGCTCTTTTATCAGCTTGTGAAAAGTCCCTTGTAGTCCTCCTTTTTTTTCTTTTAAACTATATCGTGAAAGAGTGTTGGATTTTTGTCAAATGCTTTTTTCCTATGTATATTGAGATGATCAGGTGGGGTTTGTTCCTTTATTCTATTAATATGGTATCACATTGATATTTGGATATTAAACCAGTCTTTCATTCTTGGGCATAATCCCACTTGGTCACACTGTACAATGGATTTGAGTTAATGTCTTGTGTTTTTTTCATTTCAGACTGAAGTATTTCTTTTAAAGCATGACTGCTAGTAACAAATTCTCTTAATTTTTGTTTAGCTCTTTTTGTTTTTGGAGGATAGTTTGGCTGGATATAGAATTCTTCATTAACACTCTTTTGGCACTTTGAATATGTCATTCCTATGCCTCCAGTCTCCATTGTTTCTTCTAGAAAGTCAGATGTTGGTCCTAAATAAGATTTTTAAAAAGTCAGTTTTCTCTTGCTGCTTTCAGTATTCTCTCTTTGGATCTGGCTTTTGATGTTTTGACTGATGTGTCTGGATGTTTAACTCTTGGTTTTATCCTAATTGGGGTTTATTCAGCTTCTTGGATGTGCAGATCAAGGAGTTTTTTTCCTAAATCAATTTTGGGAAATTTCCAGCCATTATTCCTTCACATATTTTTTTCTGCCCTTATCTCTCTCTCTTCTCCTCCTTGATTCCTATTAAGTGTATATTGGTATGCTTTCTATGTCCCACAAGTCACTGAGGCTCTGTTCATTTTGTTTTTCTTTTTCTTTTCTATTCCTGAGACTTGATAATCTCAGTTGAGCTGGGGAAAAAAAATGGATGGGAATAGGACAAGAGAAATGCTGTAAAGCTTACGGTTCTTACTGAGAGTCAATCATTTCCTTTAATAAATGTTCTGTAATACTGCAAGCCTTTTGTTGATTTTCAGACTTCTGAAAAGTAAGTTTATTTTGATCATTTTCATTACTATTTTTCTTGTTTTTATGGAGGAGCCATTCCAGAAGTGCTTCCTCACCAAATACTTTTTGAATTCAATGTCTCTTCTCATAATTCTCTCATTCTAAAAGATTGTGGTCATCCTCATGAAAGTTATTCAGTAACTATTTATTGAGTAATAGTATGAGCCATATGTGGGTGCTGAAGATTACAACATGCCTTTCAGTTGCTTTTAAAATGAGGTACTACTTACATTAGTTATTTTCATAGTTACCTTATATTTCATAAAGAAAGTCTTTGTCCTTATATTTCATAAAGAAAGGGTTAGGAGGCACTGAATAAGGGGCATATGAAAAATAAGTAGAAAAAGGAAATCTGTAGGGTATACAGACTTGATTTATATATATGAAACTTCATTAACCATGTTTGGAATTTTGAAAAGGGCTGTCAGGTGCATGATGCTTTAAGATGAAAAAAAGATCCAATGTGAACAAAAAAGTAAGATCATTAGTATATAAGCTTAAATATAGAAATATATACATAAGAGATGTGTATATACTGTGTAATGAAGTAAAGAAATAGGTGGACTTAAAACTTTTGGTAAGACTTAGGATAAGTAATTCTCTATTAATCTATCAGCTGCACTTTTTCAGGCCTGGCATTTGGGGCTATAAATACATATTTTAGTAGGAAGATGCACAGCTTAAGATGACAGTGGCCTAGATATTTGAAAATCAAATTCTGTTTTCTACATGGACCTGGATGTTTAATACAGAACAGTTTTGGTATTTTAAACTTTTTTTTTATTGAGTTATAGTCATTTTACAATGTTGTGTCAAATTCCAGTGTAGAGCGCAATTTTTCAGTTATACGTGAACATAAATATATTCATGTCACATTTTTTTTCGCTGTGAGCTGGGAATGCAGTTTGGTGCAGCCACTGTGGAAAACAGTATGGAGATTCCTCAAAAGACTAGGAATAGACTTACCATATGGCCCAGGAATCCTGCT
Source organism: Vicugna pacos (assembly GCF_048564905.1). Lineage (NCBI taxonomy): Eukaryota > Metazoa > Chordata > Mammalia > Artiodactyla > Camelidae > Vicugna > Vicugna pacos. Next base: position 10,016,885 of record NC_133000.1, on the reverse strand, counting down.
CCCAGGCATATATCCAGAAGGAACCCTACTTCAAAATGACACCTGCACCCCAGTGTTCATAGCAGCATTATTTACAGTAGCCAAGACATGGAAACAGCCTTAATGTCCATCAACAGATGACTGGATAAAGAAGGTGTGGTATATTTATACAATGGAATACTATTCAGCCATAAAAACCGACAACATAACGCCATTTGCAGCAACATGGATGCTCCTAGAGAATGTCATTCTAAGTGAAGTAAGCCAGAAAGAAAGAAAAATACCATATGAGATCGCTCATATGTGGAATCTAAAACAAAAAAACAAAAAACATAAATACAAAACAGAAACAGACTCATAGACATAGAATACAAACTTGTGGTTGCCAGGGGGAGAGGGGTGGGAAGGAATAGACTGGGATTTCAAAATGTAGACTAGATAAACAAGATTATACTGTATAGCACAGGGAAATATATACAGAACAGTTTGTTTTTAATCATGGGAATCATCTTATTAGTTCCTGTGATAACTGAAAAAAAAACCACAATCTGAGGAAGTAAAGAAGCTTAATTAAGATTTTGGAGAAAATGACAGAAAGAAATTAATTCAGAGAGTGTCTTTGACATTAATTATAAAAAAAAGGCAGCTCGTTTTGATAGAATACTTAGAAAAATTAAAATGAGAATAAATTTGCATACGAATTAGATAAGAAGATACTACAAAGACCTCAAGATAAAATTTAAAATCTAGAAATAGGCAATAGTGTTCTAAAATGCATCCATTTAGATATATGCTATCTGCATTTTAGTGAAAGGAAATGCATTCAATCAAGGGCCATATGGGAAGTGCTTTCAATAGTGTTCTAATTTCCAAACTGAACTTGGAGAAGATTGTGCAAGTTCACTTATAATTTGTGTGATTTATATGAGGGCAAATTACTCATAAGAAAGAAACATTTGGATGGGAAAATGGTAAAACTTTAATTGTTTGATATTTTATAATTGTTAATAGCTTAGTTTTAAAAAATCATATTCTTCCATTCATAATTCCACCTGGGAAAACTTTTACATATAGCTTTACGAAAAAGTCTGTAGTAAATTAGCATATTTGAAATCAAAATTAAAAACACTTGGTTGTGTATAAAAGGAAAATGTAAATTTTGATTCATGAAATTTGTTCCATTGAGCAACCATTTAAAAAATAATTACAAACCTTTGACAGGTTCAATTTGATATGGCTAAACATAATAATTTTTAAATAGTCATAGAAGACTATTTTAAACTAATTTCTTAGGAATGCTTAAAATAATTATTAGTTAACTTAAACTTATATTCTACAAAAATTGATTATAAATTTAAGCCATAAATCAAATTAATTCCCTTAAGAGAGAAGATTCACATCCATATTTAAGGGATATATTTTTTTAACATTTTTTATTGATTTATAATCATTTTACAATGTTGTGTCAAATTCCAGTGTTCAGCACAATTTTTCAGTCATTCATGGACATATACACATTAATTGTCACACTTTTTTCTCTGTGATTTATCATAACATTTTGTATTTAAGGGATATATTAAAGAGAAATAATACAGAATTGATAGAAAGGTTATATATACAAAATCCAATTAAATGTAGGGGATGTGTTTAAACTCAGTTTTGAGGGCATACGTGACAATTAGTTGTAATTTTCCAGTCATAGTTGTGTAGGGTAATTACTGGAATGGAAGAACCGCCCTGAAGCATTTGAGTCCTCGCTCAAATACAAGAAATTCTTCTGTTGAATAATAGAATTTAAAAAATTTGAATAGCTGGAGACGTTATTAAGTTTTCCTGGCAGTGGCAGAAGTAACGACTAAAGATAAAACCATGCACTTCCATTCTCAGCGGCAAATAGAATAAAAATTGCCAGAGTCCTAGAATTGACCTAATATACCTGGGAAACCGAATGTCCCAGTTACTAATGACTGTCACAAGTTGGAGATAATGCTAGCAGTGGTCAGTGTTGCAAGTCTTTTGTTATGACAAAGGTGTGTGTGTGTGTGTGTGTGTGTGTGTGTGTGTGTGTGTGTGTGTGTGTGATGAGGGTGTTTGGGTATAAGAAATGAAATGCAGCAGCTTTTGTATAGAAAACAGCTGAGTCAGCAGTCCATTCTGGTGCCTGGCATGATAGGTAAGCAGGTGCTCTAGCCATCCATCGTTGCGGTTAGTGAAACACTGCCATAAATATACCACAGCAATAACCAGTTTCAGAGACTGAGAATATGATTAAATACTTACCATAAAATGACAGTGGGTACCATTTAATTTTTTAATGATTCTGAAGTCCTGTTTGGCTGACATAGTACCCAGGAGTCATCACTACAACATTGTTATTGAATTACATATTTTATAGATGTGTTGGTTAAAGAGAATTCTGGTTTTCCAGGATGCTGGGTATCAAACTATCCACTGCCCTGGATTTTATTAATTCTAAAGGTTGTGGGCTTTCCGGATTGTGTTCCATTCTGCCTTCATCAGTCCAAAATGACATCCTGTTCATGACACTCCATTCTCCTATGTCTAGCTTTTGGAGTTTTCTATTTCAGTTACCTAAGGATATAATTATTTTCTTCTGAAAGGTTGTGGAAATCATTACTCCAGGTGTAGAACTTGCAGTTTGGAGATACTTATATCAGGGGCTCCAATTTTGTATCAGAAATTGCTGTGGCCAGTTTTAGAGGTTGAGAATACAATTAAATTCTTTGATTAGTAATTGTCTTCTTCCTTTTTTTACTATTTCTAAAAACTGTGTCCCCTTTTCAAAAGAATATATCTTCGCCTTCACAGGCATTCATGTGTTATTTTATCAAGCTTCTTAGTTTTATCATTTACAACTTAGTTTTATAGTTTTTTCTTATTTTATCACCATTCACTTTCTGAAGGTATGCAGTTGCTGGTACTTTTCTGTAAGGCAAAAAGAACAACCTTTCTCACTATGCTGGATGTTTTGCTTAGAGCTGCTCTAATATGGTAGCCACTAGCTACATGTGGCTACTGAGCACTTAAACTGTAGCTAATCTGAATTGAGGTGTACTGTTAAGTGTAAAATAGGCACCCGATGTCAAAAGCTTCATATGAAAGAAAAAAATATAAAATGTTTCAGTAATTTCATATTGATTACAGTTGTAGTGATAACATTTTAGATGTCTTGGGTTAAATATAATACATGATCGAAATTGGTTTTATCAGTTTCTTTCTACATGTTTAATATGGCTTCTAGAAAATTTAAAATGTAGCTGGCGTAGCTTGCATTATGTTTCTAAGAATAGCTCTGGTTTAGAGAATAATGAAAATTCAAGTGTTCAGGTCATTGGGGAAATCATGATAAAACTCATGGGTTTACCTCCTTAATGCCATGCACTGCCCTGGCAGCCTTCTCTGGTGAGGTAAATGATAAGACAAGAGGAAGTCCTGATAAAAGAGGTTACTTGTTAGGTAACTATCGGTCATGCCTTGCTTTTCTGCCGTTGTGCGTGTGCTCAGTCAGTCCGCCTGGTTTGCTTTGTTTAATTACCAGCTTGGGAAGACTGCTTGCTAGAGGAGAGAACAGCATCACTGGGCTCCTCAGGGCTGCTTATAATGATGAGCCTTTGACTTTTGGATCATTGCTACTTGAGTCAGATGACTCTGGGAAGCCTGATGGCAGAAGAGGAATACAGAAGGTTAGCATTGAAGTATGACTGAATTAAATATAAAATACGCGACATTTCAATGAACTATGTATAGCTTCAATTTGTAAACCTGTTCCTTAGACCCTAGATGCCAGCACACAAACTACAAGTATCTGAGTCTAAATGATACTATATGTATGAAGCAGTAGTTTGGCGAGACCAGGAGGGAATTTTAGTCATTTGAACATTAAATATGAGCTTTACTCCTAACTGAACTGGTTGTTTACATTACATCTGTTGGCAAGGCGTCTGAAAGAAATAAATTGTCCATGCTCTAATCTACTGGTCGCTATGTAGATATTACCCAAAGAAATATAGGAGAAGTATTCATTGTCCTAGCTACTGCTGAGTGGTTGGCTGACTAACTGAACCTTCTGATTTCTAAATACATTCATACTGAGATTTTCAGAAGCATGACAGAATTTATGGGGTTGTGACGGATAGTCTTCTAACCAATTGATGTTTTTCATTTCTAGTCTGAATAAATGCAGTGAAGGCCTGAGCTAGGCAGTGAGGGAGATGGAAAAGGCAGTTGGATCAAAAAACACTTAGAAAGTAAAGTCAGCTTCCTTTGGGAATGGTTGGCCATGCGTGGGTGAGAGAAAGGATTGGTAGCATTGGCTCAAGGTGAATGCAGGTGCCTTTTACAGAGTAAAGTCTGCTTTAAGGGAGCAGGATTAGAGAAAGTTTTGTGACAGTCTCAGTGTTAGGCATGTTGAAATCACAAAATCATAGAAGCTCTGGGTTGGAAGAATACTCAAAGTTCATCTAATCCAATAATTTATGATCATATTGGTGGTTTAATATAATATACTTTAAATACCTTCTGTTTCCAAAGCTCTGTGTCAGGACCTGGAATCCCCCATTGAGAAGGAAAAAATTAAAAAGCTGTCTCTTACTCAAGGGTTTTATTTAGTAAAGTGCTGATTTACTGAGGTTATACTGTAAAACAACTTTGGATGGTCCCTCCTTCCTTCCTTCGGCACTGAGACTTGTCAGTAAGGAAGAAATCATATGTCAGGAGTCATTCGTCCTCCAGCTAAACAGGAGACCTTCAAAAAACAGAGGCTGCAAACACACTGCAGATGAGAGGTGGCATTTCATATTCCTAAAGAGATTAGGAGGATGTTGGTGTAATTAATCTTCATTAACGTATTGGGTATCTGTTATATGCCAAGGGCTGGGAGTAGACTGCGGAATGAAATAGACGTGATCCCTGGCCCACGGATCACATGCAGTAAAATAAAGAAGTGTGTGTATCTGTGGTGTGTGTGTGTGTGTGTGAGAGAGAGAGAGAGAGAGGAAGGGAGGAGAGAGGGAGAGGAGTGAACAGTTGGACATTAGAATCTGGCGGGAGAAGTGACACTTGAGCCAAGATCTGAAGGATGAGAAGCTACTCACAGAACCCTGTGATGTTGTTCTGTGGGTTATTGTAAAGGGACAAGGTTGAAAACATGTGAGTTTTACTTGAAAGAACCACCCTCGTGAGTCTGCAGTTTACATGTAAACATCCATTCTCTTTTTAAAATATTAATGATCTAAACATGCTATTATATTGACTAATTTGATTAGTTTTCTCAATAATATTTGTTCTTTCTGGATTACTAATTTTTTTTTTGCAGGGTAGTAAGAAGATTGAGGATTATGATCAGTTTATACTTGACTTACCTGCTGCTTTCATTTTTTTCTGGCAACACCAGGAGATTGCAAATGCTTTAATAACATTTCTCCTACAGATAAATTTTCTGTAAAGAGTTTATCAAGATTCAGCTTTCATCTATGTTAAATTCATTGGACATTCACAAATTGTAGCTTACAGTCATAGTTACAAGCGTTTCATTACAAAGTGCGACAAAATAAGGTAAACGGCTTATTCAAAATACAAATTAAAAATAGAGCTATAACTTAAATTATAAATGCCACAAAATAGTTGCTTTCTGAAACATAGGTCTGAAGAAGAATGCAAAATAAGCATTATACTCTTTCAAATGGCAAAAATTAAAGTTGTTCCTTCTTTCAGACACACATTTTGTTTCTATGATCTTCAGCCCTCTGTAAATATTGGGGAGATGATTGATGCTAAAAACAGTATCCTGTTCTTAGATGACTGGAATTGATCAAAATTGCAACTAAGTGTAATTGGACATATTTTAGATCATAAGAAGGAACTTAAATATATATGTGCATTTTTCATGAAATAATGATTTTATTAATTACTAATGAAGGATTGCCTTTGCAGTGTAGAGGATTCAGCATTTATAAATGGAACTCAAAATAATTATTCCTAATTTCTTGGAAGACAAAGACAAACAAAAATATTCTGAATATGACACAGTTAAGTGTTGTATTAAATTTTCTCTTATGCCAAAAGCGAATGGGTGTGTGTGCTGTTTAGAACAAATCTGCTTCATTAGTTATTTGAAAGTAATAATTGCTTAAAGTTTTAAGATTCAGTGTTTTTTTTTTTTCTTTTTCTCTCTTCAAGAATTTCTTTACTCAAATCGTATGGATTTGGAAAACATTCTAAAGGAAAGATTCTTTTAGAGAGTAGAATATATTCAGTACCCTTCCTGTGTGGAATATATTCCAGTTTCCTTTGTGTAGCTCATCTGCCTTCATTTGCTGCTTTTCTTTAAGACCATTTAGACTCTTCTAGTATCAGTGGTAGTCTCTACTCACAGCCCCATCACGTTGAGAAATATGGCTGGCATTTGGCTGGGAACGTAGAGGGCTTGGCTAGAGATTTTGCAGACTCAAGACTGGATGCTTCTACCTTCAGATGTGTGTTCTTACAGCCTTGTAGGCCACCAGTCATACTCTAGAACATTGAAATTGCATTTGCTGGCTGATGCTTCTGCCTCTGAAATAAGAAAAAATCTACAATCAGCTTTATTGATAAGAAGGCACTCTTGGCATTTATGGACTTGATATTCATGGTTTCAGGTGTTTGAATCTGTTCCCGAAGGTTCGTGATATATAGTGATGTGAAATTTCCTTGAGGCCCAACTGGAATGGTGGGCAGTCCATCTGTGATTTTCCTGGGCAGCCGCATTCCATAGGGTTGACAAACGAACCTTGCTAGATATACCAGGCATCTCTGTCTTCTCAACTCTCAGGCCTGTTACTTTCCCTAAGTGGTAAACACTTGGTTTCTTTGTGTTAACTTTTCATCAAGGGAAATAAAAGTCCCTATGGAAGTTGAAAAGAATCATGTTATGAATTTAAAGCACAGGAAACAGCATTCAGACATTTCCATATTTGCAAGTATTTAAATTAAAAAGGTGCTGAGATATATTCTTTCAAAAATACACGATCTTACCTGATTCTCTTAGTATTAACATTTTTTCTACTTTACAGACAGAGACACGTGAGCTCAGAGACTAAATTTCTTGACTGGAGTCAGCTAGCTTTGTGCACCAAACCCGGGTCCCCTGGCTCTAAAATTTCTACTCTTTTATCTTCCATAATCGCTCCTGGATGCAGGTCACTTCGGATAGAAGGTTCTTTGCCCAAGAGGTTGAAAGTCAGTTTCTAGGACAACAAAGTGAAGTAATTTCTTTTCTCCTTTGAAGCTTCTGCTTTCAGGGCTCCGACCTTTCCTTTGCCCTCTGCTGGGAAGCCCTGCCCTCCAGTGCCTTTTTCTTCATGGGAAGCCACAAAGTGGTTTTTGCACAGCAGGTGAAAATGGTTTCACTGGAGGGCCACGAATTGTTTAAAACATAAATGTAAATGTATGTACAAATCTGCTAACATCTTGTCTTGGTACAGTGTATCGTGTTTCTTGCTTTATTTGGTGTATCAGTCTCACATGTAGATGTGGCTTTTGTGGTCCTTGTTTCATTTCCCAGTTTAAACCAGAGTTTCCCATAGGATTTCTCTAAACTGTGTGTCCATCTATCTTGCCCCCCAGCCCCAACCCCTCACCTTTACCGGACTCCCTGTTCCTTGGTACAATCTTTGTAATTTTTAAAAGTTATTTGTATAATGTCCTTGGAGCTATATTGTTAGGTAGTCTGCGAAAGCCCAAAGATAATGGAATAATTTTGTGACCATGTGTTGATTTATTAGAAACAGTTCAGAAAGTGACTTGACTTTTTAAAAGAAATAATGAGAAAGAGGGACTCATTATTAAGGCAAAACATCAGGTAAATGTATTATTTTGCTGTTATTATCAATTACATGATTTTTCATAGTTAAACTTTGTTTTTTACTTCTTTTCAACACCATTAATATCGTTTTTTGAATCTACATTGAGGAATAATTGGGAGGTATTGGTTTTTAGAACAAACAAAACACTATAATAAAGTTAACACAAAGGCATAAAATTTGATTACTCGTGGCTTTTTAATGAGAGAACTTATTTTTTAATTGCAAAAGCAATTGTGCTCTATTAGAAAAAAATTAGAAACATGAGAAACTGCAGATAATTAAATCTTAAAAATCATAACTACTTACATAAAATCTCTATTATATCCTTTCAAACTTTTCAGTGCATCCATATATCTTTTTAAAAAATGGAAAAGTGTAACTTTTTCTCTTATCAATCAATGTATTATGCAATTTTTGTGCCAATAAGTATTTGTAATATAATTGTTATAGGCTTTGTATTTTTAATATACATCTAACTTAATTTAGGTTGTCAATATGCTATTCTCTCTTTATTCACAGTTTCTTCATTCTTATAAGTAATCTTGTCATGAATTCTGGTGTTATAGCAAACATTTTGTGTATCCTCAAATATTTCCTCTGATAAGTTATTAGAAGTTAAATCAGATAAGCTTTTGTGGTTCTTGTTATGTGTCATAAAATTATTCTCCCTGGAGGTTTTAAAGATTTATATTTCTCCAGCAACGTATGAGAATATGTTTCTCCAAACCCTTAATAATTGGGGGGTGGCAAATATATATACGCACACATAAATAGAATCATCACCCCCTTCCTAGCCCTGGGGTCCTTTCTTCATGGCTGTCTGTGGCAGAATAAAAGACTTCAAGGTCAGTTTCTCCTCCCTGGTCTCCAAGGTTTAGCTCTGGGAACATTCAGAGCCTGGAAAACTGATCTCATAGTCACCAAAGTCACATGGGATTGATTGAAATCAGTTTGGCATCAGAATGTTTATTCAATAGTTTATACAGCTGGTTTCCAATGTCAGGTGAGAGATTGTTTAGACAATCTGGGCAGATAGCTGAGAACACAGTGCTAGCCTGCGGGGGCTCCCTGGACCACACCCACCTGGTCTGGTCATGTGGTGAGGACAGGGTGAAGGAGCAAGAGCCCAGAGCAGGGATCTGTCCTGATGAAGCTTCCGCTAGTCCTCAGGATGCAGATAAAGCTTTCCTTAGAGTTGGAACTATTCCTTTTTTGATTTCTTAAGAACTGTGGAACTTATAGTTTATTCAGTTAGTTTTTCACAGGATTTAAAACAATAGATAATGAAATCATGTAGTTAGTTACTACAAGGATGGTGGATTGTTCAAAGGAGCAGCAATCCTGGAGGAACACGTATGTGCGCGCACACACACGCATGTACACACACGCACATTTGCACATGAGCCAAAATAGGACATTTTTCTACTGACCTCAGTGTTTATTTTTTAATTCTCATTTTTAATCGAAGTATAGTTGACTTACCACATAGTGTTAGTTTCTGGTATACAGCATAGTGATTCAGTTACACACGTATATATTGTTTTTCACATACTAAATGAACTAAGTCAGACAGAGATACCACATGATATTACTTGTATGTGAAATCTTAAAAAATGACACAAATGAACTTACTTGCAAAACAGAAACAGACTGACAGACATAGGAAACAAACTTAGAGTGACCAAAGAGGAAGGGGTGGGTAATATAGGAGTTTAGGATTAGCAGATATTTTTGTAATTTTTGATCTTCCAGTGAAGTTTAATTTTCCTTGTGTGCCCCAATAGAAACTACACTCAAAATTTCCATATTTGTTTATTGCTTAAAATGCTTCATTAGAAGAAAAAAATTTAATATAACATTGGCATTTCAATAACTTCAAATCAAAAAAAATAATTTGCAGTCTCTTTAAAAGAATGTGTTGGTAGTCTGAAGAATAAGTTTAGCTGAATGGATTATTTTAGACTGTTTCAAACTCATTTTATTCTAATATGTGTTATCTAGCAAATTTTTTTCTAGGTTTTACTAAAGAAATTCTTTAACTTAAATAGGATGGTACCAAACTGAAATTCAAAACTATTTAAAAACTTTAAAAGTTGTCAGTACATTTAATCAACTATATTGTACTTGTTTTGAATATGTATTTGTCATCTCACTTTCTAAAGAAAGGACAGATCTTGAAAAGCCCAAAAAGCCTATGCTTGTATATTTTGGTTCTTGCCTAAACTAAGCCTTGAGCTGGTCATTGCCAAGAATGAAAATTGGATATTTCTTTCCACACGTTACACTCAGCCTTGTGAGTTCAGCTGTTGTCTTAAAAGAGATCTTTTTTCCCCTCCAACCTCATCATACTTCTTTCAAAAAGGGGATAAGGTAGATAATCAAAAGCTAAACTGGTTCTTTGTACACAACAAAAAGTCAAGCGTGCATCCAAGCTTCATCTAGCCGATAATGAAAAGAAACCAAGCAAAGCTTCCAATTAGCTTGATTTGTACAATGATGTGCTTTCTTTCCCAGTTAATTAGGAGGAATTCAGTAAGATCCAGACCATGAGTTCTGACCTTTCATCTTCCAAGAAAAAGGAAAAAAACATTTTTTCCCACCAAATGAAAACAAACTAAAAGGAGAGCTTTGTTTTGAGATCCTCCAGGGTGATGAGTCTTATATTTTTTTATCTTGCTTTTCTTAAAACAGTCCTGTGCCTCATAACTTAGGCATTTGTAGAGCACACAGCATATTTCATGCCACACGTCTTTTCCATTTAAAACCCAAAGTCAATGAGATGTCTTCTAGCAAACAAGGGGTGTTTGCTAGAGAAGCCATACAATCTTAGGATGTCAGAGAAGGGGAGAGGACCTGATGAGGAAACTGATGCCTGGGGTGAAATGACCAGCACAAGATCACATAAACCAAGAATGTACTAGAATCTGATCTCCTGATTCCTATGACAGCTAATTCTTTCCACTAAACTCTGTCGCTTTGATGATGCTGGAAGAATTATTATCTGTTCAAAAAGGTAGCATTGTTCTTTGCTATTGGTTGTTTCTTTCTGCATTGTGTTTTGTTCTGCTACTAAAGCATCACTTAGGTATATTTAAACTTTCATAGCAATGTGTAGGATACATACTTAACATATTGAAAATAAAGGTTATGTGAACAAAATTCATATTCAGTCATTCAGTTAACTAACGTGTATTGAATGTCAGCTGTGTGCTCACTGCTGTAATAAATCAAATAATAGATGATCCTTGCATTTATATGTAGGAAAAAGTATTCAGGGTTTTTTGTTTTGTTTTGGTTGTTTTCTGTGAAAGACGTAATTTGGCTAACATGATGTGATTTTTCTAGATGGCTTCATTTTATTTATGATGTCTGAATTCCTCAGTAACATATTTCAGATGGCCTTTTAAAGACTTTGCTGAAGAGACTGTCTTTTCTCCATTATATATTATAGTTTCCTTTGTCGAAGATTGATTGGCCGTAAGTATATAGCCCAGGGAACTATATTCAATGTCTTGCAGTAACCTACAATGAGGAAGAGTATGAAAAGGGATATATATGTGTCTGTGTATACTGAAACATGCTGTGTGTCAGAAAGTGATAAAACATTGTTTTGTTTGTTTGTTTGTTTGTTTTTGTTTTTTAAATGGAGGTACTGGGAACTGAACCCAGGACCTAGCGCATGCTAAGCATGGGCTCTTCCGCTGAGCTATGCCCAGTCCCTCCCAAAAAGTGATAAAACACTATACTTAAACTGACTATACTTCAATTTAAAAAAAGATAAAAAAATTTTTAAGTTAGGTTACTTCTAATAATTTCAGTAATGTTATATAATGGTATATAAATGGAGTATAATGTTAATTTATATAGTGATATTTAAAGATGAGTTCTTTTTAGATATCGAAATAGGGCATCCTTGTCTTAATGCAGCTTTGCAAACGATAATTCGCAAGAGCTGTCAGGTTATGGAGCCTGCAGTGCTGCAGTGCTGGTAGCTGCCACCGTCCAGCTCGGTCAGATCAAGCCAGACTGGGAGCCTGGATTCCTTCATCCCTGCCCCTAGGACCACTGTCAACTGGGATGTGCCAGGAGTCTATGCCTGGAGCTTGGGATCCAAAGAGAGCTGACTTTATTTCTGCCCTTCGGTTATTTTAGGACTCGCAGGCAAAAAGAAGAGACATTAGAGAGTCAGTGCCTAAGGAGGGTCTAGGAGGAAGGTGTCACCCCTGAGGTGGGGAGGGGTGGAGTCCTTAATACTGCTGCTTGGAGTGTGTGTGATTCAAGGTTCGCCTTGAGGATTAAATGGAAGAGCTGTGCCCAGATCCCTAGACTAGGAGGGATGGTAGTCAAGGTTAGGAGTGAAGTGGGGACAGACCTTAGTCAACTTGAGGCTAGCAGTTCCCTAGTTTCCTTCCTTTGGCAGCCACCTCAAGTGATTCTCCGCTCCTCCCAGCATCACTGTCCCAGACCCCAAAGCTTTGCTCCCTGGAGTTTAATACATTTGGAGGTAGATTGGGAGATTTCAGCAATGACTGTTATTTTTATAGAAAAGTCAGTAGTTCTGTAAACCACAGTCTAGGATTCGCTGCCTGGAGGTCCCAGGTCCCCTTTGACCATTTTCCTCACAGAAGAGTTTGGTCCTCGGGCGTCCTGACACATCGGGTATCCCTCACAAGGAGGAAGCAATTTAGTTGATTTTCACGGTACTGTTTTTACACTCCAGCCTCATAATGGCTCTCTGTTGATGATGAGAGAAGCAATGCCAGGAGGAGTGGAAGTCAAAGTCCTCGGGATAAAGGTTCTGCCTCCCTGGCGGCGGGCGGGAGGCCGGGCTCGCTCATGTGGAAGGCAGGCAGTTTCGTGCTGAAGGGCAGTATTTTTCTATTTCAAAATGTCCTTGAAGGGAGAAAACAAAAAAAAAAAAAATAAAAGGGCAAAGGGCTGAGGCCACCAGTGCCACCACCCCCTCAAGAAACAGCGTGGGTGACATTCAGGAGACCTGTGAGTCCAGGTGCGGCTCCCCACAGCTGTGGTGACCTGGTCACAGCTGTGGCCACCAGGCCCCGTCACGCTCAGCCACTGTGGTGTCCCCAAAGTCTAACGTTGGTAGCAGAGATTTATCGGGGGATTTAAAAATCAGACCTGGAAATCCATCAGAATCCTTCATCACCATTAAAATGCCAACTGACCTTGTTCCCGTGTATTTTAGATTCACTGCCTAGAAAGTAGTAAATGTTCAGTACGTCTTAGTAGTAAAACCTTTAGTAATTGCGGCTTCATTTACTGCAGCTCTTCCTGCACTCCACATTTTCATTCCATCTGGAAATCTTTCATAGCGTGTCCGTGAAAGATACGGGTGCGTTTTCTCTTAAAGCATAACCACAATGCAAGTATCTTATGCAAAAATTTAATCTCTCAATTTGGGCACTGAACCTTTAATAAAAATAGTAATGATTTTTTAAAAATCCCTGTGAGAGATTTTCTTATGAAGCTAGTTTGATTGTGTGTCGTTCATTCATTCGTTCCGGCCCTGTTCTGTATGGCTGAATGCAGGAGAGGAGCCTCCCACTGTACGATCAATGAGTCGTGATGGAACACATTGAATTTTTTATACCCTCGGCAGTACTATTCTGTTGTCATTTTTAATGCTCATAATGTGATGTAAGCCCCACAGGATGCTCCATCCACATACTAAAAATGTACCTGTTGTCACTTTAGTTCAGCAGATATTTATTCAGTGTGTATGATGTGCGTGGCTGGTTTCTGTTGGGAGGGAAATGATAGCCTAAAGGAGATAAAGAGGGAGGGGAGAAATTTTTACAGTTGTCCAAGGAAGATCAAGGAAGAGAAGAGAGGAGGAGGGTAGAGTGAGTAAGATACCCCTTCCTTGACCCTCAGATTATCAGTAAAATCTCTGATTATCACACAATGGTCGGTGAGCAGACTCGATCCCTTGCAGGCACCAGAGGTGCTGATAGAAGCCTTGAGAGCCTTTATTTTGTCACATGATGGGGAACTGGGTTCAGCCCCAATTCATCAGCTGATGAGGGTGCAGAAAAGTGATGCAGAAGGAAGCCAGCTTTTCAGAGGTTGAGAGGTAAGACATGGACGTGTGGAATGGACTGTGTGCTCTAAAGGTTTCATGGTGAAATGGAAGGGAGCTTGAGGGGAAGGCAGTTTGAAGGGAGAGTTCTTTTCTGAGATGAGATGTAAATGGGTCCAAAGAGGTAGAGAGAGAAAAGAAAAGGGGACTCCTGGTGAGCAGACGAAGGGACATCGAGGACACAGATTGAGGCTTTCACGTTGGGAAGGTGAAGGATGGGTCATTTCCCAAAATCGGAAGGAAGGAGAAGGGTGATTCCAGGAAATAAATAACAAATCCAGGAAATTCTAGGGAGAGGGAAGGCAAGTTTGTGAAGATTAGGCTGAATATTGACAGTGATGTTGTAAGCAGGTAATAGCTGCTGAAAAGTGATTTGCTGTCATCCAGGGATGAAGCCCATGGGGGCCCAGCTGAGATGCAGTTTTTGGTTCCCAGATGTGCAAGAGAGAGAAAGAGCACATCCAGTTTTGGCTTCTTCCAGTAAAAAATTTTCAATCCAAAAATCCAAGATGATGGCATTTACCTAGAGCTAGAGGTTAAGAAAAAAGGTGCAGTAGATGAGGGAGTCTCTGGTTGCTGTGGAAAATGTGATTGGAATGGCCAGTCTCTGGGCCAGACAGAAGAAGCCATGATGAAGCCATGAGAAGGATGAAGGACCAGTGGGCAGGACTGAAGGGAGAGGAAGGATGGAAATATGGAAGCCTGTGGTCAGAGAGGATCCCAGAGTTTGGTATCTAAGGAGAATGGTGATTCTGAGTGGTTGAAGTGGAGTGAAAGGAAGGTGATAGAGTTGAGGCGGGTGGAGATAGAAGAGCTGTCCACGTGGGGGGTGGTGCTGGCCTGCCCTCATGTCAAGCCAAAAGTGGAGAGAAGGGCTGGCTACTAACTAAAGCTCCGTTTAAAAAGATGTTATCAACAGTCTATTCAAGAGCACTTTGACTTGAATGATTGTTTATCAGAGTTTTTAGTATTTTATGATGGTAGGAGTTTATTGTTTCATATTTTCCTACTTTATCTTAAGGACATTTTTAGCTGACTCTTCTAAGACTCCTACAATTTCATACAATTTTGAATTTTATTTAACTTTTATTTTACTTATATTTTAAGCGTGAATGGATACAAAAATATCAAAAAGAGGGTCAGTAACTAAAGTCGCTGAGGAAGTTAAAGGTGAGAGGATAGTGTCAAAAGAAGAATTTTTTGAGTGATGCCATCAGAACGTTGGTCTGAAACAGTGATTGAAATGAAAGAAACTGTTGATTGTCCTTCACAGGAAAATAGACTGGTTTTATTTTAGGTACATTTTCAGTAATAAAACTCTTGAGGCAGAAATGCTAAACTTCACACCACTGCACCAAACTAACCAGAACACCTTGAGCCTGGACATTCGATTCGTTGAGGCATTTCTGTACAATGGAAGGAAATAATTTGGAGTAATCAGTCCATGAGAAGCCAGTTTTATTTTTCGGTTGGTTTGTTTTGCCTCCTGACTTATAACCTTACTTGGAACTTTCTGGATGAGAAAGGTTGTTTTTACTCCAGATCAGTCATTTTCAACCTAGTCAAAGAACCTAATCAGGCCAGTAGCGCCTCATGACCTTTGGTATTAAAAACTACTGATAGATGTAAACATGTGATTGGCTGCTGAACTGTTTTCTTTTGTCAGAATGAAATCAGCCCTTGAAATTAGAGCCATGTGTGTTCCATTCACACTGGAAAAAACCAGGACAGTGAAAATGTCCTTTGCTTCCAAAGCAAGTTTCCAACATTCTGCTCTACCATGTTTCTCCACCTTCCCCCTGCCTCGCCTTTAAAATGGGAGATGAGAGAAGAGATTAGAGGTGGTCATATCTGTCTAGGTTTTGGTTGGATTGAGGCCTGTCTTCATCAGTAATATATCTCATATTTCCTCATCATTGAAAAGAACTTGATCCAGTCAATATGTGCTCATATTCAGTGGAGAGGATAATGAGGTCATTGAAAATGGACTATCCTTGGCTTTGCATTTGTATATGGGTGAGTCTGATCTTGGAATTAATTTAAATCACATATTTTAAATTTAAAAGCCCCAGGAGAGAGAAGCCACTCTAGAAACTGACTGGCTTTTTCTATTCCCACCTTTACTCAAAGCTTCACTAAACTCCTTGTCTAGTGAAGAGGAGACCATTCTCCCTTGTGCAAATGCAGGAAAGTGGTTATGAGGCTTTAAAGGACTTAAATGCATGCAAAATATATAGCACAGGAATCAGTGTTTAAAAAAAAAACTGCTCAAAGTAAATACCTATATAACTTTGTGGCCAAGAGATTAAATGCCTACTCTCAATATTAAATGTACAAAAATGAAATTCTGCTGTCCATGTAGATGAAAGCAAGATGTGTGCAGAGGATGAGGCAAAGTAGATAGCAACCCTTCAGAGAATCAGCATGTTACTCAAGGTTCCCCAGAGAAACAGAACCAATAGGATGGGTGTATGTAGAGAAACAGATTTATTTTAAGGAATTGGCTCCTGTGATTATGAAAGCTGTAAGCTTAACATCATGATGAACCAGCAGGTTGGAAGCCCAGGGAAGAGCCAGTGCTGCAGTTCAAGTCTAAAGACCCTCTGCCTGTAGAATTCTCTCTTGCTCAGTAAAGTCAGTCTTTTGTTTTATTCAGGCCTTCAACTGATTGGATGAGGCCCACCTTTGTGGTGGAGGGCAATCTGAATTACTCTGAGGTACTGATTTAAATGTTACTCTCATCCAAAAACACTCTTACAGAAACATCCAGAATAGTGTTTGATCACTTATCTGGACACCATGGCCCAGCCTAGTTGTCTCAGAAAATGAACCATCACAAGTAGGGTTGGACGGCAGGGTACATGGTACTATTTGCAATACTGGCACAATGGAGTGAGTTCTAAAGAAGGGAAGTCTTTATCTGTTTCTTCATGACTTTATTTAAAATTAAAGTAGATCAAAAGTACTGTTAGCCTTATGAAAAGTCTAACTTGGAAGATATTTTAGGCAAACTATTCTCATCTGGGTGCTCGTGTTTGAAACATTTCTTCTAGGTTTGCATTTGTAATACCAATGAGGAAGCAAAGATTCATGGAAAATATGTATGAGCTCGTATACCTGAGTTAATTTGTATTCTTTCAGGTTGTCTATCATAACCTGCCACTAAGAATAAGCAATCTTCTTCTATTATTTGCCCACCTGGGATTTAGCCAGAAAAGCCAGTATATTGTCTAATGATTTAGGAAGAGGAAAAATTTTCATTCTGTATAATCCCCTGTTAATCACTGATGAACTTGAGGAGCCTTCCAGGCTGTTCCTGGATGTTTGAATTGATCTCAGTAAAAATAAAGGAAGACAAAGGAACATTTAGGTAAAACTTAAAATGTTCTTATTCGTTCTGGTTTTGCTAATAAAATTACCAGGACTGGTTTCCTCCTCTTCATTTTCTGAATTCTTTTCCTGTATCTTTTTATATTTTGGTGTGTGTCTATCTCATTAAAAAGATTGCCCCTTATTAACCAGGACATTAAAAATGAATAGCATTAGATTTAGTAATAAAACGAACTTAGTTCACTCAAACATTAATTGCCCCACTGAATCCTTTTAGACACAGACACATGGATTTTATCTTTCCAGTATGGTATTGGGAAAAAATGAGGGCATATTGGCAATTTGATGTGAAAAAAGACAATCCTTATAGTCATAATTGAATGTAGAAGCTCTGTTTTCTTGATCTTACTCTTTTGGGGCAGAGGTTTAAGGAAGAAGCCCTATTACTACTGTCCAGTTACCTCTGAGAACACTTTTGGAAAACAGTTGCTTACAGCATATGCTATTTGATAAAAATTCACAAATTGCTCTTCATAGCTTTCTGAATTTGCGGCATGTTTATCTTTTCAAATTGAATGTGCTCCAGTTAGAACCTGTATGCTTTTGAATGGATCTTAAAGAGTGGCAGTTTCTTACTGCCATCCTCATCTTTGTCTTTCATTGCCGATCTGTGTTAGTTGCCTTTAAATGCTTGGTCGTATTTGGGCAGTGGGTGAGGTAGTAATGCCATCACAGGCTGAATGCATATTGATGCAACTGCTTGAAAATGTTAAAGCCCACGATAGCTTCAGGTCAGGTTCAGAAGTTCACATGCAGTGCTAGGCATCTGAGGACTGAATCAGAGCCTGAGCTCTGCCAACATCACGCCACATTTGTCAAGCCTGGACTTGGGCAGAAGCTCCTGGAAGCCTTTTATTCATTCTAAGCCAATCATTGATAATGAAGCTTGAAGAAACACAAAATCCTTTTTCTCTCCTAAAGGAACAGACAACTTCACCAGTTGGCTGCCTTCTTTTATTTTTAGTATAATTACCAGGGGGAAAGCTGTCTTGCAAAATTGGTACCTTGTATTACCTGAGAGTCTGTATCCTTGCGAGCTGACATGAGGGTGTTTTATTAGTTAACAGTATGTGGCTCGAGGTCAGTCAAGTATTATTCTTTCAAGATTTTTCTTGTGGGCTCTAATGTGACTGACGATTCTGCCGTGTGGGAAGCTGGGAGAGAAAAGTAACTTCAGAAGACCCACTTCCCTGCCTTCATGCTTGTGTTTCATGTGACTAATTCGCCTGACTCCTGCCACAAACATCTATCAGTGCATAGGTTTCTACTCATGGAAAGTTCCAGAACAGCTCTGTAGCTGAAATATCTCAGTCAAGCATGGAGATGAAATTGGAAGATGTGCTTTATTCTAAAATCACCGTGCCCTCCATCTACCCCCACCAAAGGGCTTCGTTTTTGTTGTTGTTTTTTGAGGTGACTTTCTATTTTCCTCCTCTTTCTTCTTTACAAAGGGCTCATAGTACTGGTTCCAGAAGCTCAAAAGGATGTTTTGCAGATGAGAGAAAAGGACTTGAAAGTAGTCTGAAATGCTGCAAGAACTGGACAAGTTAGCTGGTCCCTCTGCCACCTCCACCCCCACCTCCACCCCCTGGGTTCTTCCTGCCTTTCGTACGCCACAGTCAGCTCTTAGATGTCTGTCAGCGCTGCAAAGGGCAAATGAAATTTGGTAACCTTTAGACTCACACATTCCTTGGCTCCTTTTTTGTGAGTATGCAGCGAAGGCAACTGATTTCAAGTCCTGCGATACCTGCCCACGGGGCAGTCAGCTCAGGTCCTCCGGCTGTGTCTCTGAAGCATCATGTGATGTGGAGTTGTGATTAGATTGTGGCTAGATCTCATTCTTACTACCATTACCAAAAAATGTGGATGAATTCCTCATGTATTTGAAATTTATAACAGATTCACTTTATCTGCTCCTCACAACAACCTGGTAGTAAAGACAAGCTGAGTGTTACTGGTGTCACCTGAGCAGCAGCGTCACCATCACTGTCATTGTCTTCATCATCCCAAGTGTACAGACGTAGAAACCGAGGGCGGCAGGCTCCGCTCCTTTCCTGAGGTTTCACAGTTAGTGAGCGAGCCACCTGAGACAAACCTTGATGAGTCCCCAGGTGCCCTGCTTTCTCTGTATTTCATGTTGTCTCCTGCCTGTTGTGAGCAGATTTTGGGGCTGTTGAGGAGAGAGAGAATTCTAAGATAAAGTCCCTGCTCTGGGTAAACTTAAGGTCAGCTTGGAGAGACTGAATAGAGACATGAAGACGATGAAGAATACTTCTGGTGGGCTATGCGAGGTGCTGGATGAGTGGCTCCAAGGATGCCCTGCAGCCGGGATGTCCTGCAGGAGAGGTGGCTGGAGGCAGAGAACAGCAGAGAAAGCTTAAAGGAGGAAGTGGGACTTGAGCTGGATCTTAAAAAGAGAATAGTCTTAGCTGAGAGAAAGCAGGAGCTGCCGGAGCAAAGGGATCACAGAAGCAGGTGCATGGGGTAGGTGAAATCTGAGCGAGCAGTTTTGTTGGACTCACATGTTATTTAAGAAGTAGCTGGAAACCAGGTTGGAGAAAACAGCATAAAGGCCAGAACATGAAAGATCCTGAGTGCCTGAATGTGCACTTTCTCCATTAAATAGTATGAAGACATTGAGTGTTTTAGAGCAGCAGATTCATGTGTGTAAGTGATTAGAGATTGGAGATCACAGCCTTCTATCGGTGCAGTTCATAAAAACGGGGGCACGGAGATGACCGACTATCACCAAGAAAAAAATCAACCAGACTGGGGTGGGGAGATGAAAATAGTGATCATGTGATTTATTGTCCAATCAGGAGTTTTTCCCAGGGCAAATACAACACTGGTCAGGATGCTGAGAAAACAGGCATAAGCTGGAACTATCCCACGCAAACTGGACCTGTGATCATACTGGTTAAGAAAGAAGATGCTGACGTTTTGAGATGGGGACAGTCGTGGTGTCGCTAAGAGAAGGAAAGCCAGGAAGGAAACTTAGTTTGTGGAAAGGCCTTTAAGCGTTGAGATGTCAGTGGGTTGTCAGGTGTAAATTTCCAGTGTAAAGTGAGACATGCTCAAAAGTTGTCTGTAAATCATTGTTATTTCACCCTTTATTCCTCCTTGATCCTAGACTTGAATGTTTTCTTTTAGAGAAAGCAAGAGAGGTAAGAAATCTGGCTTCTTCCTGTCAGAAACAGGTGTTTCTGACCTGTTAAGCTGTAATTCTGCATTTTTAGAAACCGGAGCCTGGGTGGACAGTCAGGAGCTCATCGCATGTCTTTGGCTGGCTAAAGCAAGGCTGTGCACATTTTCCCTCATTAGAGGGGGTTGTTCCCTAAGTGGACTCAGACTGCTGTGAGCTTCAGAATTGCAGAATTGGATGTTGGCTGTCACCTGTTAACTGTTGCGGTTTTTAGGAGGAAGAAGTGTGGACTAGAAAAGTATGAGTCTGGGAACCAAATTATTGTCTGTATTTCGTTATAGGTAAGAAAGCGTTTGGCCGTTTGTTGTCAGTGGCCTTAGGACTTCTCAGTGGCAATTAAACCAAAATAAAGTCAAGCCAGTGAAATGCTAAAATGTAGTTTTCACAATGAGAGGTGTCATTTAGGTTTTTATTGGACATGTTCAGTGATTTATGTGGCACATTTTGGGCATTTAAAAAGGCTTTATCTGTGTTAC
The DNA here is from genome assembly GCF_048564905.1 of Vicugna pacos. NCBI lineage: Eukaryota > Metazoa > Chordata > Mammalia > Artiodactyla > Camelidae > Vicugna > Vicugna pacos. Next base: position 9,995,876 of record NC_133000.1, on the reverse strand, counting down.
GTGTAAGCTCTTCCTAAAACTTTCATTCCAGATAGATGAGTAGCCTGTTACATGAGGTTAGAATGTCGCAGGCAGTCTTAAGCTCACAAAATGTTCCTGAAGTGACCTGGACTTGCCAAGGGGAAGGTAAGTCCTCTCGCCCCTTCGGGAACCTAGTTCATGAAGAAACCAGAAGCGGCCACCACACTGCACAGGAATTTGAAAATGTCACTCTCCGTAGTCAGCTTTTTATTCTCCAGGCTTACTTGGTGGATATGATGTATCAGAGAACTCATCAGATTCTAACTAACTTGGTTGAAATATTTGTAAATATCTCCCTAAAAAAATTCCGCAGTGTTGGTTATCTGTTTAAAAAAACAAAAACAAAAACAAAAAAGCCATTAACATAGAAAGGCTTACTTGGAATTCAAAATGAGCTTGGAAACCATGTGCCCTGACTTCATCAGGGGTGGTGAGTGAGTGTGGACAGCTCCACCCAGGTGCTGGGAGGAGTCTAGAGATTTCCAAGCCCGGCCTAAAGTGGAACACATTTACCAGAGGCTATAGATTCTATGTGTGGGAACTAGGGGGAGAAAGGGTTCTCTTACACTGAGAACCACCGTCTCAGAGTGCAAGACGAGTTCCAACAAAGGCAAAGACATGTTGGTGGGGAGTTGGGGGGAAGGGCCAAGGGGGAGATCAAACCTGGGGGCCTTGCAGCAGGTGGACAGAGGGACCACGAGAGACCCTCTAGGCAGAGCGGAGAGCAAGGGCCAAGGAGTCAGATGTGATAGATGTTCAGGGACACAGAAGAGTGTCCCCTCTATGGGAGGCTGGGCATTCCAAAGTCCTTGAAAATATGGAGGCTTTTTGAGGATGCTGGCTGCATTCTCACCTGGGCCAGGTGTGAAAGGTGCTTTCTCTCTTGGTAGGAAAAGAGGCCCGTTTCCTTTCCTACCTGTTGCCCTGTATTTTCTGTTTCTTTCAGTACTTTAAAATAGTCGCTGAAGTTTAAATTCCTTTACTGCTGAGAAACGGTCCCTAGCCTTGATTTATTGACAGAACTGCTGAGGTTGGGAAAGTCTGGGGCTGCCTTTAAAAGCCGTGCGACCTTTAGTGCTCCCCAGGGCAGGATGTGCAAAGGGTTGTTTCAAAAATAGAGAGAGTGGTGGCTGCAGGGCTCTGATGTTTCAAACTACAGGTAATGAATAGATGCCATAGCTTTTTAGTATCAGAAAATATGTTAGACACAAATATTAGTTTTTAAAAAACTTGTATTTTGGTGTTTAGCATTTGTACAGATTGTGTTTGGATATTAAATCTATTTTTTATATCCTTGGGGACAATTAACACATACATGGTTTTAAAAGGGAGACATTGTTGGCAACTAGGACCTAGGACCATAAATGTATTTTCTATGCTTATTACAATATCGTTACAAGAGTTCTGCTGTCACATGTAATTTTCACATTTTTATTAAACGTATATAAAAGGACGCAATTAAAATGGGCTACCTCAGAGTTGTGTTTCTTTTTTAAAAAGAAGGTAATTTGTGATCTAGGCATTCCCCTTTCCTAGTGCAATAATTATGTCTGGCATTTATCAACTCTTAGTTTATCATATATCAGTTATTTTTTTAAGATTGAAGATTATTTTTCCTCAAAGGTGAAAAATGTGGAAAAGTCTCTATAAGGGTCATGTTCTGAAATTCCAAAGTATATATCTTTTACAAAAATTAAATTCTCATAAACTTTTCCGGTACATAAATTGTAAGGGGGTCATTCATGGGAGGGGTGGGGGAAATCAACTCAGAAACAGCAGTGTGGTGGGCATAGGTGCTGTACCCCATTATCCTCTAACTCATGGAATAATTTGTAAAATTCCTCCTTTATCATATGTTGAAAATTCAGATTTTCATTGTGGAAGATGTGCTCGCAGACAGGAGTGCGCTAGGATGTAATTTCCGATGACTCTTTAAATCCCAGAGTTGGCGTCCCTCGGCCCTGTGTGCTGTTCTGGGCATCTGCACTGATGCAGGTCCTCCGAAATGTTCTGGGCTGCAGCCATTTCCTTACTGCAAATGAATAATGAATGAGCGGTGGGTGAAAGCTAATGGTTCAGGATAAAATCAGAAGCTCACAGCAACACGGGTGATGTTCCTTTGTCATCTCCATGGCAACCGCTCTTTATCAAGACGCGCTAGCATTTCAGAAGACAGTGAGGAGTAACCAGTTTCTGGAACTTCGGGTCAGCTGTTGCAAAACCCGCGACTGAGACCGAATGAGTGAAAGGAAGGCTGGCCGTTTGCGTGCGGTGGGGAAGCTCTGTTAGGCTGTTCTTTTGGATTTTCATAAATGGTAGAATAAATATTCACCTGTGAGATGTGAATCAAAAACTGAGTTGATACTTTTCCCTCCGAAACTCTGACTTGGCATCTGGGTGGGCGGCTTGGTGGAGGGGTGGGCAGGCATCTTGTAGGTGGCTTTCCTGGGATGCGGCCGGGCAGGGCTGGCACTGGTGATGGGAGCACCGGGAGCAGCTGGCTGCACAGCACTGGTGCAAAACGGGCTCCCCAGCCTCATGCGTGAGCGACACGTGTCGCCTGCAGCCCAGGCGCCTTGTCCCCACTGCGGGCACTGATGTCAGCCTGCGGCTCTCACACTTGGGGGCTGGTCCTTTGCTGCGGCTCAGCCAGCGTGTGGGCAGGCTGATCTACCCCGGCCTTGAGGACAGTGGCGCCCCAGTCGCTGACAGATGGAGGGAGGAATACAAGGGCTGGCTGCCCTGGGAGGTGCCAGGAAAAAGAAGAGATGTAACTGAAAGAGAAGGGGCAAAGGATGCCCAAAAGTGAGGCCCGGAAGTAGGTCCACTGGGAGGCTGGCCCCAGCATCACTAGCACAGCCTGCAGCCAGCTGGGCTCAGTCCCCGGCCCTCTGAGGATGGGGGCTGCTCCTTGGCCCTAGTGGAAAAGAACTGGGAAGCAGTGCGGAGAGCATACCATAAAAGTTCTGGAAATGTTCAGACCTGGGAAATCTATTAGCAGAGTACCTCTCCTCACTGTAAGCTTTTGGCCTTGGAAGCGCATTGTATTGAATTACCTACAGTATGAGGGAGTAGCGGCGAGTTTTACAGACTTGGATTCCGGCTTGGCTGCCCTGCTCATGGCCTCATCACTCAGGGCTGGGTAGGTGTCTTCTCCCAGCCTCTTTCCACTTCATCTGTAAAGAGACAGGGCGGTGATCCTCCTCAGGGTCATTTTTAATATGAAATGAGACGGTGTGTATGGAAAGATTAAGCCCAGTGTCTAGCACCTCACTGCTATGAATAAAAATGAATAAAAAAGGAAAGCATTTCTCTTGGCTAAGACTGTCCCGTACGTCTCCCCATCCCTGGAGGAGTGCGGCGAGGGATGAAACCTCAATTTGCTGCAGGAAGCAGCTGGACCTGCAGGAATGCACTTTGCTGTGGAGGGATGGTCCTGGCGCTTTGGCGACTGCACGGCTGGGTTGGCCCTCGGTCTCTGGGTGACCTGCCTGAGTCCTTCTGGACACCGTGGCCCAGCTGCCCCAGGGTGCAGGCACCTGGAGACATGTGTCTTCCGTGGTCATGTGAGAAGCTGTTGGTTGGCCATCTGTGGGCGTCTCCCTGTCTTAGGGAGAAGTCACCATCAGTATTTCATTCTGAGTGGGTCTCCAGCTCTAACCACCCTCATTTCCCACCCCTTCCTCTGCTCAGTTACTAAGAGCACAGGAAAGGGCAAGTCATTCTGAGATTTTTCTACACATAGTATCATTAGGAAAATGGAGCTTTTGTGGAAGTGTTAAACGTTCCCCATGCAAACATAAATGATTAAAAAAATATTATCCAGACTTCCTCGAGGCAATGGACCTTGCCTTCCTATCATGTTTCCCTTTCTTCTATGGGTGCCCCCTCCCCGTGTCCTGTGGCTGGACGCATCAAGCATGCTGTCACTGTCTAGTTTACCTACTGGAAAACCTAGGGGGTAGGTCTACTTACCAGTGGAGCCCGTTGCTCACAGAAGGATCTTGGTATGCCTCTTAAGATCATGAGGGTCCCAACGGTGTCTGCATTTCTCCAGCCACCCCAGTTCCAAGTCATTTACTTCAAGGAGGATGGCAGGTGCTGCAAGATGGTAGTGATCCACATAAGAAACCACCCCGAGAAGCAGCCTCAGCCACACGATGAACATTGCAGTTTTTATGAAAGAGGTGATTGGTTCTGAGTCCTCAGTATGTGCTTTTGATTGTAACTGGCCATTCAGATCTGCTTAAAAGTATGTATAAAGGCCAAGATACAGCAATGAAGGCCATGAGAAGGTGTAACAGAAATAAGTTATACCAGGATTTAAGGGGTCACTTGCTAGGCTGAGTTCAGTACTAAATCCCCAACTTCCTGGCCCTCCCTTGCCTCTTTTGAAATGGGGATAATGTAGTCTGTCCGTCTTCTAAGTGTGGCTAGACCTTATGAACTCTTGATATCTTCTCTGGCTCCCTGATTGTGATTATTTGGATTTTTTTTATTTCTCCCTAAATCTGGGGATAAACAGGAATAGTGATACTGCTATACTAAAGGTGTGAATTTCTTACCAATAAAAATATCTATCTCCTATGAGAATAAACTTTTTTGGGGAGCAAATATAAATTTTAGAACCAACCCTTAATGTTACGCTAGTTGGCATTGCCACCTGGCCAGAGAGGAGGGAGGTTCTGGAGAAGGAGGAGTGGAAGCCCTGGAGGAGGCAGCTTGGACTCCGTGGCCCATCACCAGCCTCTTCGTGACCCACAGGCCCCTAACCCCCGGTCCCCCAGGGGCCAAGGCAGGTAGCCACCCTCTGCTCTCAGTAACCAGTTACAGTGCCTGGAAAGCTGTCAGTTACCCTTAGTCACTTACCCACCTTGCCAATTGCAAACTAACGGGGCTCCACAGCCAGCTGTCTTTCCCAACTTCCTCTGCTTTCCTGGTGTTTATGTTTTAGCCTCTTTTGAATAGCATTTCACTTCATCAGTTCCTAAATACTCTCTTCTCTTTTGTATTTTCCGTGTCCTAATTTTTTTTTTTAAACCAGAAAACAGGGATCAGTGTCAGATTTTTTAAAGGGACTGCCAGTGCCACACCTGCTATTGTTGATCCTCGTAACCTAAAAATCCCTAAGGATGGCTAATCCCCCTTGCAGGAGCCATTGTTTCCAGGGAGAACTGGCTTACTGGCTTTCCACACCTCGGTTAGGAGCAACAGTGGAGAAAGACGGTGTGAAAGGGAGGTCAGCTGGCAGCAGGGCTAAATGAATCCGTAGTCAGAAAGATTTCCAGATTTCCCCAATTGCTGTTTTTATTTGAAGAACTTCTATTTTAAGCACACACTCACGTGTGGATCGACAGGTACTAGCCACGGTAATGGCTGTTTCTGCCTATAGTGCCTGCAAAGGCCCGTTTCCATGGTGATGGCAGGCACTGCAGAGACATGATTATGGTGCTGCTGGGACCAGGGCGCTGACACACAGGAGCTTCTAGAGTGTGTGTGTGTGTTGGGGCAGGGATGGGGGCTGTTTAGTGCTAGAGCCAAGGGAGGAAGGGGCCGTGAGGTAGGATAGGTGGGCGGGGCATTAACTGGGAGAGGAGCCTGGTTGGGGGGGGGTGGGCGGGCAGAAAGGTGATACTTGGATCAGGGGAATTGTAGAAAATCATAGAGGAAAACGAATACAGATGGAAAAAGGGAAGGACACGTGGAGAATTTCTCTCTGCAGAGCATTTCCCCCTTTCCCTTAAAGGCTGATGGTGGCAGAATTATCCTACATAGACAGAAAAGGGAGAAATTGAATCAGACAAGCAGAGTCAGAGGGTGCAGGAGGTTTGAGTATGGCTGTTTCTGGAACTCCAGAGTTGATGGTTTGCTGTGCCCAGCCTGACAGCATGTCAGGGAGAGGAGAGGAACTGCCCTCTTTCACCCCTGCAGGATTTGGGGGACCTGTGAAGCCATGATTTCGTCTCCCCAACACTTTGTGGAGTAACCGCCACCGAAGTGGAAAGCACCCAGAGCAGCTTCATCCTGGTCTGAGTGGAGGACGTGAGGCTAAGGATGGCTTCATCCTGGTCTCACGGCGGGGGCAGGGGGGGCTGCTCTCTCTCAGAGACCTTGAGAGGATGTCCAAAGATTCCGTAACATTAGCATTTGTTTTGTGGACACTGAAGCCTCAGCTCCAAGACAGACACCCACCTTAGGGGTCAGCAACCAAAAGGGAGCTTTCCGGGATTATTCTGCTAGTCTCTGCTTGTAAAAATCAATGATTTTTGATCATTTATTAACAACCAGCGGTATGCCAAAGGTGGTGCTGAGATCTGCACTATCGGGGGTAAGTGGTACCCATCCCATTTTACAGTTGAGAAGATGGAGGTTCAGAGAGATTGAGCCATTTGCCCGCAGTCAGGAGGGTCAAGTTGAACCCAGATTTCTAGACTGCAGTTCACTGCAGTCTCCTGTATTGGCTAGTTCCTCTTGTGTGGCAATCCTTAACTTCCTGTTGGAAGTATTCAGGGGAAGGAGTCTCCACTGAATTTGGCTCCACGCATGGGCTTGGTAACGGAAGGTCGAGAGGTAGCAGAAGGACTAAGAGGTGGTGGCCAAGCCCAGCGTGAGTCTGACGGTGTTTGGCTCCTTGGTGGAAGTGCTTTCCAGAGGTTAACTCTCAACCAACAGAAAAGAAGCTCTGGGAGAGAGATCTTCCTGTGTATCTCTTGACTTTTTGAAATAATTCTGGACCCCACAGGAAGCTTGGGAGATAAAGCAGACAAAAAAGCCACTCACCCTAGTAAGGGAATAATAATTGGATTTGGGAAACCAAACACTCCAGAATCCTTTGTATCTCCCCCAGAGAATGTGAGTTAGCATCCAGTTCTAAATTTCTGAAGTATCGTATTCCAAATCTGAAGACTGAAAAGCGTTCACTTGTGTTGCGTTATTTATAGTACTTTTTGTTTTGTTTTGTTACCCTTCCCATTGTGTTCTCATTGTGGGCCCATTGTGGGAACTTCATGAATTCTGACTTTACTAAATTGGAATTCACTTAAATTGGTTGCTCTCACATAGGTGGGCAGATTCCTGGTCCCTTCTTTCTTGTGCAAAGAGCTGACCAGAGGGGGCCGGGACCCCATCCCTATGCCCTTCTGTTCTGACCTACGTTCTCCCAGGTGGTGTGTGTGGTGGAATCCAGAGTCAGTAAGCGATTTGGGTCTTAAATCTATGATGCATTTCTATCACAGGAAGTACTACTGCAATGTTTTATACTTGGGGCTTTTTCATACAATTTCAACCTTGGAAAGAGTTTTAAAAGGTTCACATAGTATCCACTAGGATAGCTACTATTAAAAAAAAAAAAAACCCACAGAATACCCAACAACAGAAAATAACAAGTGTTGGCGAGAATGTGGAGAAATTCAACTCTTGTGCACGGTTGGTGAGGATGTAAAAGGGTGCAGCTGTTATGGAAAACAGTATGGTAATTACTCAAAAACTTCAAAATAGATTTACCATGTGATCCAGCAATTCCACTTCTAAATGTATGCCCAAAGGAATTGCAAGCACGGTCTTAAGGAAATATTTGTACCCCCATGTTCATGGCAGCCTTATTCAGAATAGTCAAAAGGTGGAAGTATCAATCAGTACAAGAATGGATAAACAAAATGTGGTGTAAACATACAATGGAATATTTATTCAGCCTTAGAAAGGAAGGAAATTCTGACACAGGCGACAACATTGATGAACGTTGAAGACATTATGCGAAGTGAGATAAGCCAGTCACAAAAAGACAGATACCTTCTTTTCCACTTATATGAGATACCTAGACTATTCCAATTCCTAGAGACAGAAAGAAGAATGGTAGTTGCCAGGGGGAGGGAAGAATGGGGAGTTATTGCTTCACAGGTACAGGATTTTAGTTTTGCGAGATAAGTAGAGTTTTGGAGATGGATGCACAACAATATGAAGGTACTGAACACTACCGAACTGTCAGCTTGAAAAAGATTAAGAGGATAAATTTCATGTTAGTGTATTTTATCAGAATTAAAAAAAAATGAGAGGGTTTCTCCTTTTAGTCCCAAGCATATGAAATTTCATTGTATTTCCAACTGGGAACTTCAGGTTGTGGTAGGGTATAGCCAACATGACAAAAGAACCTGTGTGCTGGGATCCCAGCCGACTTGATGTGGGGTGGGGGGTGTGTGCTCAGAGAACCCTCCTCATTCTGGAGGAGGGGGCCCGCCGCCTGCATGTGGTCGTCTCTCTGGAGACAAAGGTCGTTGTCAGCCCTCCAGCCGGCTAACACATTGCAGAAGCCCTCTGCTCTCCAGCTGTTAAGATTTGAATGAGGTAAATGACCGCGATTGGCCTTTCACCACCGGGATTTGTTCTCGATGAATCATCATCATTTGACCGAAAAGCCAACTCAGCATCTTTTGAAAAGAAGAAAGAAAAAAAAAAGTCCAGTCTGTTCCTTTTTAGCCCCAAATGCCGTGAGTCAGTCCTTTGGCACTGGGAGTGGAAGGCAGTGAGAAATGGGTGGGCCTTTGGGGATCTCACAGGAAAGGAGAGCTCTGGGAACTGTAGAGCTTGTGGGTTGGCTGTGAAGCGTCTGCCAAGCGAGGGTGGGGGCGCTTAACAAGCTTTCTGCCCCTCCCCCACTTGCACGTTCTCTTTCTGGTAGTCTTGGATCTGACCCCTGTGAGGGTCAGCTGGCATCCCTTGTCTCCCAGGAGGCCTCAGCGATGAGCCTCTTGCCTCGTGGTTCACGGACAGGATTATGTGGCCTTTAACATCACTGGACAGCCACTTGGCACCGGTTTGCAGCCCGGGACTGCTGCCTTTTCATGGGTGAGGCCTGTCTCCCAGCTGGACCAGAGTCTTCTAGGCAGAGACATGGCTTCCCTCCCTCTCTGTGCACTGGGGACAGCTTGGGAAGTTACTAAACTCTGGGAGGCTCAGATCCCTCATTTTAAAAACAAATGGATATGATTACCATTCAAGTAAGATAATGTCATAAGACTTAGATGAGCCGAGATGTTGAAGCATTTAGCGCAGTGCTTGTACTCAATAAATGCTGGTTATTACTCTCACTAGTAGTTTATGTCGTAGGTGTGTATAGTGTTTGGAGTTAACCTGAGTTTATAACTCTGTTAGAAAACAATCCCATTGTTCTAATTCATGCCATTCTCATTTTGTAAAAATTTTTCCATGGAATGGGGGCATTTAAAAGGAAAAAAAGAAGTCTGATGTAATCAGGAAGCTGTTTGCCTTTCCTGGAGTTCTAGTGGCACCACGTGGACGAATGTGGTATTACATGCTGCCGTTTTGGGTGTTTTTCCATTCTATTGCATTGTTAACAGTGGCAAATTATCCTGCTAAGGATCATTTCTGAGTTTCCCGCCCTTAACTATAATCTTGTTTTAAGGAGCAAGGTTACAGTACAGAAATCTGGCTTGTATAAAAGTAATGCATGCCGGCTTATTGAATAAAGGAGGCACCAAATTGCACAAAGCAGAAAATCAATTCTTCTTAAATGGGCAAGTGTTTTCTTCATGTATTATTTATATCACATCAATACAGTGATGCATTTAAAATTGACACCAATTTATAATGAATCATTAGGAACAAGACATTAAGGTTTCACTGAAGGCCAGTGCCATTCTGCTTCATATTACCACCCCCCCCCCAGGCTGTAAGTGGGGCTGGCATTTGAACACTCATGGAATTGGTGCCAGTGTGGTTGGCCCCACCGTGTAGAATAGGTTAGTCCTGTTCCTAAAATTGTTTCTGAACTTCCTTCCCACCTTGACTTTCCTCATGGAGAAAAGAAATGAATAGTTCTCCCTCATTTTCTGCATTGCTGGGATGACATCTGGGTGTGGGGTTAATTCTTGAGTGTGAACTGTAACCCATGGGTTTATTATGACTTAACCTGCTGACGAGCAGACAAGTGTTAAATGTGAGCTGGGGTTTTCTAAACATAGTCATTTGTTCTTCTCAGCCTCTTCCCTTGTCACTGGAACACCCCTCTCTGGCTGTGTTCCAACATCGTAGGGGTTTCCTCACTCTTGCTATTGAGGGTATCTGGGGGATGGAAGAGACCTAGGTCGTCAGAACATACCTGGTGGTCAGTATGAAATGCACATACCTTCAATCAGCAAGTGTTTCGTACGGGAACAACGGGACAGTGTGCTCGAGTTGCAAGTGTTTTGCAACACTCATTCATCAAAGGATATCTCATCAGGGAGAAGTCCTTTTAAACACAGACCCTTTGCTTGCTCTCAGGTGACTCACTTGGGGTGAGCCGTGAGTGGCTAACACACCTTTTCCTCTCGCCCATCCCCGGGGAAGGGGCACAGAAATTGTGCAGAGAGAAAACTTGCCCAATCTGCCCAGACACTTCAAGGGGAAGCATAACCCAGAGGCATTTTTGATGTCCAGTTTCTTGATATTTGTGAAGTAACTTTTATATGCAGAACATAGTTTGAATTCATATATATTTATGAAATATAGCATCTTACCTTTGTCTTTCTTTAACATCTGGAGCAGGTTTGAGTTTCGCAGATGAGCCTCTTTCAATATTACCGATGTAGTTCCTTAACCAGTGTTGTCCAGTGCTGCCAGGGGTTAAACTCCCTGGGTCCCCTCTAAGCCTGTGTTAATTGTTGGAGGACATTGTGCTGGTGGTGATTAATGTCCTGGTCCGCTGGTTGGAATTGACTGAAAGAGCTTTTCAGTGCAGTTTCCAACAAAGCCTCATTGAAAACCTAAGAGCAGTTGAAGAGCTGGGAGAGCCTCCATCATTATCACTCACAGAACTTGGCCGCAAGCTCACGGCCAAGGGTTTGTCCTCCACGGTGCATGGAAGTGTCGCTGAGGTTGTGAGGGAAAGGAGGGATGCTCCGTGCCAGCCTCCGCGAGACGCTGAGGATGGAGAAGCATCTGAGCGCTTTCCCACTCTGGTGCCGCCGCCCCACCCCGCCCTGCTTGGCTTGTCTGGCCAGTCCCGCCTCACCCGGCCATGCCCCTTGGTCACCCTGGCTGTCCGAACAGGTCAGGACTGGGCTCCTCCCTCCCCTGCCTCCAAACCCACCCCGACGCTGCTTGAGAAAGAACCTTTTCTCTGTCTCATCCTTTAAAGCCCTAGCCTAGAACCTCTGGGGAAACAGCTCAATTGGATAAACATTTCATGCTGTAGGATGCTCCAGGGGTTCCCTGGCAGGCTGCGTCCCCTCTGTGTCATTGACAAGACGGTGTCCCAGTGAAGCCATAGGTGCTACTCTGGTGGGGAACTCAGGCTGGAGGGCAGGTCCCCTCACACGGTGGGGGGAGATGGGCTTTGGGTTTGAGGCTGTGAAGACTCCCAGTCACGTCAAGTAAATGGCCCCTGACTTTCAGACAGGGCAGGGCCCCCTAACCTGGTGAGTCGGCGCACGAAGGACTGAGAAAGACTGGCCCAGATGTGCCATTTGGTACCAGGTTTGCACCGAGCCCTCGTGTGAAATCTGTGAGCTGATCTCAGGTGAGTTAGGACAGAGCTGTGAGGAAATCAGGAACAGGAGCCTGAGCCGATCTGCCTGATGCTGGAACTCAGGGTTTTAAAAAGCAAACTCATCCTCTTGCTCGGGGAGTTGCATCCACTCCCCCCAACTTTTTTTCCCCCAGTTTCAGAGCCACTTTATACAAAGTGACAGTGTTGGAACTCTGGTAGAAAACGGGTTGGTTTGTGGGTGATGTCCAGCTCCAGAGGTGTCCTTGGGTTTCCCCTTTGCCCTTGTGGACGAGGTGGGCGTCCTGGAACTCCTTCACATGCTGCCTGGACCTGTCCAGAAGGGTGGGCAGCCCTCCCGATGTCATCTCCTGCCCCTCTGTGTTTCCCACGTGGCAGGCTGGGGCCCCGACTAGCTGGGTGGGACAGCAGGTGGGTCTCAGCCCCAGACTCCTCCGGCTGTCCGCTGTGGCTCCTGTGTGCTCCCTGCTCACTCTGAGCCTGACACCTTTGTCCTGTGCCTGGTCCACACCCGGAGCCCCCCTGCCCTCTCTGCTCCTGTCCCTGGCAGCTGAGTGATGTCGGAGAAATAGTTCATGGTGGGGACTGATGGCCTTTCAAAAAAGCTGTGGTTTTCAATCACAGTTACATGAGACAAGCCCTTACCCAGTCTTTGCTCATGGAGTTTCGTGGTTGTAGATTCTGGCCTCTGGAGTCAGCCTGATGGGCTCCTGTGCAGGTGCTGTGACCTCAGAAATGTCACACAAGCTCTCCCCTGGCTCCCTCACTGCAGACTGAGGACAGCCGGGGCACCTGCCCCGTAGGGCTGTTGATTTAAGTGAGATAACTGGGCTGAACTTCTTAGCACCTTGTTCAGTATATTAATGAGCTCGGGCAGCTGTAACAAAGCACCAGAGACTGGGAGGCTTAAACAGCAGAAGAATATTGTCTTACAAGTCGGAGGCTCGAAGTCCCAGATCAAGGTGTTGGCGGGCTTGGTTCTTTCCAAGACCTCTCGTCTTGACTGGTACACGGCCGTCTTCTCTATGTCTTCACATGTGTCTGTGCAAATTTCCTCTTCTTAGAAGGACATCGGTCAGATTGGAGTAGGGCCCACCCTAATGACCTCATTTTAACCTGATCACCTCTGTAAATCTCTTCAAGCGCAGGCACATTCTGAGATGCTAGGAGGTACTGATTTCAACATATGCTTTTTTTGGGGGAAGACACAGTTTGGCCCAAAGCACGTAGCATATACCAAGTGCTCAATAAATTATATCGTTTTCTCCTTGACAATTATTCTACGCTTTTGTCACTTCTTCTATTTTTTTAAATATATATTTTCCGTGTTTCAATTTGCTATTTGATATATGACCTTTTTTCCTATTTTGAAAAATGAGGTGGCAGGGCATAAATTCATTCAACTTCCAGACTGCTCCCCATTTTCCAGCCCCTGAAAAGGTTTGCCTCTGTCGCCTCGTGTCCCCTCCCCCTCCGGACCCCCAGCTGGCATTGCTCCCTCTTTCTTGTATCTTCATCCTCTTGACATCCCCCTTCCCTGTGGCCTTTGAACATCTTCCTCCTGAAACAAATGTGCTCCCTTGGCCCCATCTCCTTCTCTCTCCTGGGCTCCCTCTGCAGCTTTTCTCATCCAAGCTTTTGAAGGGAGAGTCTGCCTCCCTCATTCATTTATTTGTTCTTGCAGCATCTTCCCTTTGCCAGGTGCTGGGCTGGGTGTTGGGGACACAGAGGTGCCCATTCACAGCCCCAGAACAGAGAAGGGGGCAGATCGTCACAACATCCTGAGGTGCGTACCCCAGGAGAGGAATGCCCAGTGGGTCCCCTGGGGGACACACCGGCACGTCCAGCCCATCAGGGAGTGGCCGGAGGTGTGGGGGAGGGCTTTCCAGAAACAGAAGCCCATGAGTGGCCAGCCTGTCAGGGAGTGGGTCAGTAGTGACGTCACCAGAGGACAGGAGGAGGAGCAGACGAATGCTTTTGTTCAGTGTGGGGACTGGTAGTTCCATGACTCGGGGTGGTCACTGCACGGAGGAGAGAGAGAGGTCAGGGCTGCACCAGAAGGCGGGGCTCCTTGGCCTCCCTTTCCCCCATCCCTCACGCCTAATCAAACAGAAAGTTCTGTCATTTCTCCACCCTGGCCATCTTTCTGTTCTGCCTTCTCATTTCCATCCTCATGGCATTATTCATCACTATTGCCCGCAGTCTGTATCCGTGGGTTCTGTAGCTGTGGTTGGCTGTGGACCAGTGGATAGGGAGATCCGACTGCCCTTCCTTCCCAGTCTGTTTCGAAGGCATCCTCCGGCCACCCACCTCCCCCGGCCACCTTTCTAAAATGCCACCTGCTCTGGCCACTATTTTGTGTTTAGAAACCTACAGTGAGTCCACAGTCTACGTCATCCTAAGGCAGACTGCCTCTACTGGGTTTTCAAGAACCTTCATAATCTGGCCCCATCCTCATTATTTATTTGTAAATTCATCAGGAAATATTTATTGAGCACCGTGTGTGTAGCTCTGAGGGTAAGGAGATTCTCTCCCACCCCCCCCCATCTCCACAGTGCACACACATGGGCTGAGCGCTTAGTAGGCAGCACCACATGGTTAATAGATGTGCATGACTGAGACTCTCCATGGGGGAAGAATTCGGTGCAAGCTGTTTAGGAAGCACATCAAGGTCCTAAGGGAAAGAAAGAGGAGAGGGACGTGGTCTGATGATCCCTGGTCTGATGCTGAATGAAAGTGAAATGCAAGGATGGGATTTCCTCCCAGTGTCGTCTCAGCATCCCCAGAGCCCAGCGCTGGGCCCCACGGACTCTGTCGAAGCACCGTCTCCTGTCCCAGTGCTCAGGGAGCTGCGTCAGCTCCGAGCCTCTGCTTTGGCATTGAGCCATCGCGCCTAAACTCAGGGCAAGTGTGCGTGTGTTGTTCCTGGTGGTCGAGCTCCCGTCTGGGGTCCAGGAACCCCCTCTGTATCCTTTTCCCCTCTCTCAGCACTCCAGCTACGTGGCTCTCAGCAGACCTTTCTCTGTCCATCTCACTGCCGAGAAATGGTCAGGAGGTGATGGTCTGTGCTGGCTCAGGACCATGTGTAGTGGGAGAGGGGAGGGCTCTGAGCTTCAGCTGGTTGGCTGAGCTCCGAGATGCTGCACAGCTGGATTGACCCACTTTTCTTTTGAACCGAACTGAGTGTGTTCCTGGGGCGTTTTCTTTATGAGAAGGTAACCTGTTTCCCTGTCACTCTGAGGGCCCTTTCCTTGTGGTACCATTTCCGTGGTCTCGGAGTTTCCTGTGCCGCCTGGTCTCGATTCTATTCTTGCACTGCCCTGAGTGTGGCCTGAGGCCTGACGGGGACATTTCGGACACTGAAATGAGGTTGCCCTTTTTGGTACTCTGCTAATTCTCTCCTGGCCAAGATATCTATGAATTAACTGATTTTGGTTTTTTTGAGACAAAATATTAGAAGCAGGATTATCTGGGGGAAAATCCTACCTTTCGAGAAAAAGGCAAATACCATTAGAAGCTTGATGCATCAAAGTAGAATGAATGTTGTCAAATGTGGGAGAGACGGTTATTTTAATCTGATATTTCCTTCAACAACTAATTTCTGGCTAGGGCCACAGGTGAAAAAAAATTATATGCCTTGGAAGATTAGCAAAACCTAGGAAAGCTAATAAGCATTAAAAAAAAAAAAAAGAAGCAGGGTGGAGAGGCATTTGTTGTCCTGCAGGCAAGGAGAAAGGGGTCTTCAGATGGTGGGAGATTTGTCAAATAGCCAAGTCACCATAGATTTTGCTCATTTTTCATTGAGTGAGTGTGTGTTGGGTGGAGACACTCACTTTTGTAGCAAAAAGGGACCAGGTGAGGAGAAGTGCAGTCTTGGGTGAGCGGGATGTGTTTGTCACCTAGGACTGACACAGTAGTGTGCCACGTGTGTGGCTTAAAACGTCAGAAATTTATTCTCCTACAGATCTGGAGGCCAGAAGTCTGGAATCAAGATGTCAGTAGAGCCACACTTTCCCCAAAGGCTCTGGAAGAGAATGCTTGCCTCTTCCAGTTTCTGGTGGCCCCAGACACTCCTTGGCTTGTGGCCCCATCCCTGCAGTCTCTCCTCCATCTTCATGTGGCCTTCTCCTCTCTGTCTTCTCTTCTGCCTCTGGTACAGACACCTGTCACTGGATTTAGTGTGAATAATCCCAGTTAATCCAGAATGATCTCATCTCACGACCCTTCACTTTTTAAAAACAGTGTCACATTCATAGTCCCTGGGATGAAGTCATGGATGTATCTTTTGGGGGCCACCATTCAGCCCAGTACACACACCAATAGAATCATGACTTAAGACACTCAGGTTATATGTCCCGACTGCTGGTTCCAAAATATGCTCCTTATCGGCACAGAAGTGAAAATTCCCTCAGCACGGCCTTCCTGTGACATTATGTGCTGATTTCCCCAATTTTACTTCCTTCCAACCTGTAGCATTTCACTCCAGACCCAAGGAAATTTAAATTAGAGGTTTTGCTTTGTTTCAAACTGGTGAGGCGTGTTTTGTTTTCTTGTTGGTTGGCTGGTTGGATAGGTTTGTAGTTGGGAGGACGTGAGGGGGATGGAGGGTCTGTACCGTCCTGAGAAACACTCTTTTTCTGCAAAGTACGTGAAAAGGTAAGGGGTTGTAGAGGGGCCCTCTGTGCTTGATCTGGGTAGCCTGGGGGTTTTATTTTCCCTGCTTGTTTTGCTCTTTTGTTTCTGTTCTCTCTTAGCAAGGAAGACTGAGGATCCATAATCTGCAGAAAGAATAATTTGTGAGGCTGAAACGTGGTGTGGCAGGGCCCCCAAAGCACCCCGCCTTTGTGAGAGAAGAATTGCAGCTGTTCCCACTTATAATTGAGTTCGGGGGCAATTCCTATAGCTCAGCAGCCACGTGAGCCATCAAACGATGCTATCATTGTACCTTCAGTGTGGCAAGCTATTGGTACTAACTTGACCTTCTACCAAATACTGTAGAAAACAGTCATTGCAAACAGGAGCATCCTCATCTGGTTCAGGAAGGGATGCAAAGGGAGATCCTGCTGGAGGAGGCAGTTGATGAAGGAACCCTTGCCAGGGGCTCAGGGTACCACATCCCCGGCTGGACACCTCGACTCCTGCTCCATCGAGCTTTGTCTCCACTTCTTGTCCTTGAAACTGACCCTTTGCAGACCAGCAGGGACACCACCATGGGAACCGTGAAAGGTGTTCATCAATTTTATTGCCTGATGGCTTAAAGGAAAGGGTGCTTCCCACTCTGAGATTTAAACGAACGTGTTTCATTTTCCCCCAACTATATTTTTTAAAAAACACACAAAACTTTAACAAGTATGTCATTTTTTAAA
Organism: Vicugna pacos; assembly: GCF_048564905.1. Taxonomy (NCBI): domain Eukaryota; kingdom Metazoa; phylum Chordata; class Mammalia; order Artiodactyla; family Camelidae; genus Vicugna; species Vicugna pacos. Next base: position 9,978,986 of record NC_133000.1, on the reverse strand, counting down.
AAATTAAGACTCAGTCCTCAGCTTTGACTGTAGTTCTGGAATCACTTTTGAGGTCCAGGTTTTCCATTCTTGAGTTTTTACCTTGGGGTTTTATTGCCTTCATCTTCCGTGTTCTCTTATCATTCAGCTGCCCCATGGTTTGGTGTTTGTTTCAGTTGTATTATTTAGATCTGGATGAGACCTGTTTTCTTCATTTGGGGGCTTATTTTCCCACAGAAGACAATGGTCGTCTCTCTGAGACCATGCGGAGGTGTAGACCAGCTTTCCACTTAGCCCCGGGCCTGGACCAGAGCGTGTGTGGTTTCCAGGGCACACGCTATGTGGGTACATAGACTTCCAGTTCCGTGTATTAGAGATCACGGTTGAAAAAACTACTCAGACTGTTATTCATACGTGTGGATGATTTTAAATGAAAAGATAGATTACAGATTCTAAATTATGCACACGAAATTTTATCTTTCATGTGTCTCTGATGGCAGGACTCAAATACAGTGTAACTAAAGATGAAACTATATGTATATGTTTATATATATGTATGAGAGGGGGAGAGAGACAAGAGAGAGAGGAGTGGTGAGCACAGATGGTCTGCGCTCACCTAGTCTGGACCACAGGTCTAAGCGAAGTAGTGAGGTTTTGGCATGTACAGGAATACTCCTGTAGTCTCACGGAGAGACAGTTGTGTATATTTATTTATTTTTAATTATTAGCATCATCAATGACACATTTGTGAAGTAGCTGCCCTGTGTGTTCAGGAGACTCTAGGCTTTGAAGGGTTAACACACTGCACTGGTGACCCAGGAACAGTGTCTTCTAGTGTATAATGTGGAGGAACTTGCTGATTTCATGTCAAAACAATGTAAGTTAGGACTTAGGTCAGAGATCAGCAAGCTTTTCCTGAAAAGGGTCAGATGGAAAATACTTTCAGCGTTGCAGGGCGGACACTCTCTGCCATTGGAGCGTAAAGCCGCTGCAGACAGTCCAGACGCGTGTGAGCCTGGCTGTCCCAGTAACACTTAGTTCGTGGACACTGAAATTTGAAGTTCATATCAGTTTCACCTGATAAAATATGTTCTTCTTCTTCTGATTTTTCTTCAATCATCTTCAAATTAAAAGCCACTCTTAGCCCACGGGCTGCACAAAAACACGCAGCAGGGCCCGGATTTGACCCATGTTCTCAGTTTATGAACCCGGCGGAAATCACAGGTTCCAGGAGTATTCATTCTGATGCTGAGAACTTCATGTGTGTGGAAAAGCTCGGATGCAAGCAAATGAAAACGTGTATTCTGTCGAGTTACTCATGAAGATTTGAATGTGTGAGATGAAAATAAATCTTTCTGGCCACCTGCCTCGGTGTAATTCGGCTAGTTGGATTTAATGGCTTCAAGAAGGCAGAGATTTAGGGAGCAAAGTGAGCCTGCCGAATAGGAGAGGACGACGGAGGGCTTTGAAACGCTGGCACTGTCTGTGAATTCTTAAATCATGCATTCATACAATTTACATCTTCATTTCCTCTTCTACAAAATGTTTGCTCCTGAAATTCTTGTAATTTCATTGTCAGTGAAAATTGTTACTTTTTTTTTCACCCTGACAACCCTATATTATACATTCTCAGAACCTGGCACTTCATGCCACATTACTTTTGAATGTCTTTAATTCTGCAGCTTTATACATCTTCTGTCTTCTAAATTTAATTCATTTCCAGAAGTTCTGCACAGAAAAGGAACCATAATTCTTGATTTTCCGCAGTCATCTTGTTATAATTTAATACAGGAGGATTTGACTACATTTTAAGTATTTTTAATTTCAGAAAGATTTTTTTCCCAAGTTTCACTTTGTAATACAGTAGTATGAATTTAACTACTATGTCCTCTTTCTGGAAGTATTTTTCCATCTAAAATAAGTGGTTTTTCCCAACTTGTTATATAACACTGCAGTAATGGTTGAACTATTTCATGGTTCTAGAAACACGTGGAACATTGAAGTTTTAAAGTTGTCATTGACTGGAACTTGCCAAAGACTTAGTATTAACCTTTAGCCTCTCAGCATAAAATCAATTCTTGACCACCTTGGTCTTCACATTGACAAAACACAGCAAGCCCATGGTGTCCTAGTCTACCAAAACATCCAGTGAGAGCATCTAATAATTTGTAGGATTATTACACCTGTTCCCCACTATCCTGACTATGGAAGCCCCTTGCTGTGGTGATAAAGATGCCTTTTACTTCAGGCCCTCAGGCGTGGTAGGCTTGCAGGGAACGTTTGCCTTCTTGGTTTGTCTGTTGCATGTGTTCCCTTGTGAATCAGGAAACTAAAGAGCCAGAAGAGGCACTGATTTAGTGTAATTTAGCATAATCGCTCCTTTTAGCGAGGACAAAGCTGGCGCTCAGACATTAGGATCCCATTGAGAGCGATTTACCGTCAAGATGAGAGGAAGCCAGTTTTACTGACTCGCCAGGACCCAAGGCTCTGTCCAGACCCCACTAGTTCTGGGGCATCGTCCTGACTAGTTCTTCCCCTGTTTCTGTCTTAGAAGTCAAAGAGCTCTCCCATAAAGGCTTCCCTGTTCCTAACACTCTCTGCTGCATATACAGTGTAAAACAACCGGGTAATAACGAACAAAGCAAAAAGGACAAGGAGAAAATAAGAGAGCCTGGACAATCCAGCATCTGAAAAACAACTCTCCTACAGTCAAGACCTGGTCATTGGGACACAGGTGGTAACTGGTGTGAATGAGAAATAAATACAAGTCACGTGTTGCCTTTTTTTCAGGTTAGCGCAACATCTGTAGTGTTTTAATAGAATGTCCTAGACCTTCAGAGTTTGTCTCTAAAACCCTCTAGAACCCTCTAGAAAGTCAATGGAAAAATGAAGCCATTAGTAGCTAATGTTACTGAAAAAAAAATCTCCAGGTTTAAGTTTGACAATGTTATGTTTTGATCCTTCCTTCTTATGCTTTTAGTCACAGTGAGATGCCTGTGTTCTGCGGGAACCTGTGTCACTCTGTGTTTTGTATGCGTGAAAATCACACACCTGTGTTGGTCTGCCAGGGTGGCCGTAACAAAGCATCAGGAACTGGGTGGCTCATAGAACAAAAGTGTCTCGCCTCCCAGTCCCAGAGGCCAGAGGCAGAGATGAAGACATCAGCAGAGTGGTTGGTTTAGGCTGGTGCCAAGGGCTGTGAGGGAGAATCCATCCCATGCCTCTCTCCAAGATTCTGCTGGTTTGCTGACGATCTTTGACATTCCTTGGCTTTTCAGAGCATCACCCTGATCGTTGCTTCCATCTTCGCATGCCACTCTTCCTGTGTGCATGTCCGCGTCTGTATTTCCCCTTCTTATAAGGCCAACTGTCATATTGGATTAGGGGCCCTTTCTACTCCAGCATGACTTCATCTTAACTAACTGCAACCGCAGTGATTTTGTTTCCAAACAAAGTCATACTCTGAGCTGCTGGGAATTCGGATTTCAGTGTATGACTTTTGGAGTCAAACTATAGCAACAGGATATGTTGCAAAAAACAAGACAACTGTTTTGCTCACTGTATAGGCTCACACAAAGAAATTTCTGAGCTCAAAAAATTTTGTTAGCAGTTCGTGCGTTTGAACACTGAAGGGCAGTGTAACACTACAAATGATGCAAAAAGACGTTTGTGGTTTAATGAGTTTAGAAACTGAATTATCATGATGGTTTTCTTTGAGTACATTTTCTAAGCATAGCTGTTGTGTCTGGTAATTTTAACCTTATTTATATCTGATGAGACCTAATATTTGAGGTAGACTTGAAACTTGAAGTTGTCTAAACGACAGCCAAGGAGAAAATCTCAGTGTTGAGATTCGCGGTGAATGGTTATGCCATTTTTACGATTTTAAAGCATTAAATGGCTGCTCACTGTGGCAGTTCACACGTAGATTTCATTTCCTTCAACATCAAGGAAGTTATGACTGGCGTGGACAAATGTTTCAGTGTGGAGGGAGTGCTCACTTGTTTACTTGTCAGGTGTTTCGAAAGAATGTGATCTTCAGGGGCTGTAAGGAGATAGCTTGTATAATCTAGTTACTGCACTCTATTCGCATGTGAAAGAAAACTGGGTAATATACAGAGGGAAAGGAAATGGTACTTCCTGTACTTGGGTTAGTGTTGATTGCACTTCGAATGCCTGACAGTTGTCTGAAGTCTGACAGCCGTTCCATGGAATAGTTTCCAGTATAAAAACAGGACAAAGGAAAGGCAAACTGGAAACTGCTGGTTTATTCTGTCTTCTACACCACCATGATCGTGGGCTGTTCTGAGAGTCGTCTTGGAAGGCTGTGCTTCACCAGCATTAACTTAGGGGCGATGTGCCTTACTTGCCTTTTGCAGAATGCTTGCTCCGTGCCTCACACTGGGCCATGCATTAGCTTACCACATTCTTTCCACCATCCTGGGAGGTGGATACAATAGTATCTTCATCCTCTTTGTAAGAAAAGGAGATTTCTAAATGTTGAGCAATCGGCCCAAGTCACCCAGCTAGTAATTAATGGGACTGAGCTTTAAACCTGACGTTCTCTGGCTCCAAGCTGCTGCTGAAAGCTTTTCAAAGCTACTCTTTCCATCCAAAGCTACTGTTGGATGCTCTTCTGTACTGGTGTCTTGTGAAATGAACATTAGAAGATAAACATGTGTCAGCATGTTGACATAACAGCGTGTCGTGATCCAAACATTGAGAGCATCTCCCTGTCCATGTAGATGTGCCCTAAGTAAGTGGACTTTCCCTAGATAATTTCAGAGCTAATCTTTGTGACTGAAGACCATCAATACTGTAAGGTTAGTTTCTGAAAGAAAGAAGAATCATGTCACCTTACTCCTTACTTGTGAAATACCTAATAAGTAAAAATCAACCTTTAGAAATTATTGGTGAAAAGCTTTGATTTTTTTACCCTCTGACTTCGATGTCTTAGGCCCCAAATCTTTTTCCCCAGATGGCTGAGTTTTATTTACCCTGCTTCCTTCCAACTAGAGCTAACATTTCTAATAGGTTTTAATGGCCCTGGTGGTTTTCACATTTGGGCAGAGCGGATGTGACCAAAAGAAAAACAAACACAAATTGCTGCCTGTGATTGGTTTTTATTTTTAAGAGAGACCTTTCATTTGGAGGATGAAACTGGGAGCTTTACAAACCATGATTAGCCCTGGCGGCCAGGGGTGACCTAAGGGGTGGGAAGTGAAGCAGAGTGTGCTTCTGGTCTTTCTGGAAGGGGTTTGATTTTGTTCTGTCTCTACCGAGCTGGTAACATTTGCTCTGAAATTTCCTGTTATAGATTCTCCACATCATCTGTTTCTCTTCTTTCCCAGGAAGGGGGACGGAAGCGTCGTGATCAGGGATGAGGAAGATAGGACGGACACAAAAAACAAGCTCAGTTGCGAAATCCACCCCTTTCCCAACACACAAGGACCCACAAAGACACACCTACACGTGTGCTTATGCACACACACACACCGCACACATGCACACTGGATCAGCCAGCCATTTTGGTTTTTTCATGGACTGTAGTTTCCAGAAGTGGTGGGTCTTGACTCCAGGCTACCCTACCTTTGGAACTTACAGGAGTTGGAGTGTGTCAGGAAGCCTGGTGGCCTCCCTTGGACTTTTGGCATAGCCATGGGGACGGCCCTGTGCACGTTAACCATGGCTAATGGCCACTTAGTGTGGAATTCTCCCCCAGGGGCTGGAAAACTCCCTGCCCATGGGTTGAATCCAGGAAAACACAGGTGTGTTTTATTTGAAATGCACAATGTTCTTTTTATAAAAAAAATGAATTTATTTCCAACTTTTAAGAATCGGGGACTTTCAAATAAAAATCTGATTTCACTTTCTCTGAGGAAATCAATCAGCCTGGCAACACCGGGCTAACTTTCCCATGACACGTGTTGAGTAACTGCCGCTGCCCCATTTAGGTGAGGGGAGGGTTCCCATGTCTGCCGGTGTTAAGTGCCATTCTTCACCCCATTTGCACAGGGTTTTATGGTGCTTGGCCCACTTCACTGTCTGCGTTACCTTCCAGGCCTCAGTAGGTGTTTGAAGTCATACTTCACATTTCTAGCTCATGCAGTGTGGGGGGTGGCAGCCAGCCCCGTGTTGCTCAACTCCATATGCAGATAAAAAAGAATTATAGACGCACTAATGTACATAGTATAGGATGAAGACACAGAAGAAATATTGGCTTGGAGTGTTTTGCCCACCATATATACTTCTTTAAAAAGGCCATTGAGTAAGGAACATCTCCAAGTATGTATGCACATTTGTATACCCATATTGGCATTTATTATAAAAACAGAATGTTTTGAAATCAAGCCTTCATTTTGGACTGTATAGTTTTTTATCTTACTAGTCCCATCTCTTTCAGCCTTTTTTATCAGCTATGCTTAGATCTGAATACAATTATTTGAAAACAGTATTGTTATTCACACAATTCTAAACAATTCCAGAGAAAGTTTTCATTAGCAATTTAAAAAATCTGTTCTCAAATTTATTTTGGGGAGAATAAGTGTTTTTACTCCAATAATATTTTTTGATGCTATATGAATGTTTTTATTAGCTGCATTTGAGTTTGGGTACAATAGAAGTCATTATTTCAAATAATAATTTTAGCGTATAATTTTAGGTTGCATTTGGACTGAATTAGAAGTGGTTAAGCATTTACCAAGCAGAACACTGACCAGTATGTTACATGTAACACACAGGAGACCAAAAGCTCTATCCTCAGCTCATGTGAAGAATCTCCAGTGTTTTATGAGCACTGCAGTTGCAGAAGTGGTGATGGTGGCCACGGAGCTGATCGTCTTGGGGCAGTGGTGATGGTGAAGATGATGGTGGTGGTGGTGATGACATCACTGATGTTGGGAGATGATGGTAATAGGAACAGTCATTTTGGAGATCTCAGATTTTTGGGAATGTCATCGTTTGAAAAAGATCGTTTACTTGAGAAGGCTAATTTGAATCATCTAAAAAGTCCCTCTTAATGTCAAGCTAATTCAGGCAAGTAGATTAGAAATAGAACTATTGAAAGCAACCAACTCCATACTTTAATGTCAGGCAATTTACAGATTTTCCTGGCAGAAGCATTCTTCCATGGGTTTGGGGATATCTTCTTTTTTTGGCCAGCAACCTCACGTGACAAGCCAGTGCACAGGAACGTAAAAGGCAGAGTGATTGTCTTTATGTTTTTGTCCTTCAAATAGATGCCGATTCTTTGGATTGTGATTTTCTTGCAAATCTTTAAAAAAGATCAGGTTTTACCAGAGGGTACTTGTGAAGAAACAGTGTAATGATGTTAGTCAAATATCTCTTCGGGGCCTGGGACATCATTGGCTTTTGCACTGCTTTGGGGCTCAAGTCATAGTGCGGTGATTCATTGGTATGTGCACATTGAGTAAGAATCAGTAAAATTGCAAGAGAGCAGCTAGACGCTTTATGTGCTTTGTTAACTCCTGACCAAGAGAAACCACACCTGAGGGTCCTGCCTTGCACAGGTTTTGTGGGCTGGTTCTGGTCCTCTGTTTTGAAGCCCAACCTTTGTGGGTTATTATTTTTTTTTTAATTGAAGTCTAGTTGATTTATAGCTATGTGTTTCTGGTATATAGCATAGTGATTCAGTTACATACATGTATATTCTTTATCATTGTAGGTATTGTAAGATATTGAATATAGTTCCCTGTGCTAAACAGTAGGACCTTGTTGTTTATCTATTTTATGTATAGTAGTGTGTATCTACAAATCCCAAACTACTAATTTATCACTCGCTCTTCCCCTGCCTGATAACTGTAAGTTTGTTTTCTATGTCTGTAAGTCTGTTTCTGTTTTGTAAATAAGTTCATTTGTGCCATTCTTTTAGATTCCACATATAAGTGATATCATAGGTATTTGTCTTTCTCTGTCTGACTTACTTCACTTAGTATGATAATCTCTAGGTTCATCCCTGTTGCTGCAAATGGCATTATTTAATTCTTTTTTATGGATGAGTAGTATTCCATTGTGTGTTTGTAAAGCCCGATCTTTGTAATACAGGCTTCCTAATTTGCCTGCAGGCCAGAAACCCCAGCACAGTGCCTTAGGCTAACTTTTCAGTGACTCATTTCCTTTGTTCTAAGTTTAACTTGCCCTGAATCTATCCTGTTCATGGTGTTTCCCAGCTTATGAAAATTTAGTAGGAGCACCTCGGAGCATCAGTTCTTTGGCCTTTATCTTGGCATTTGCAAACAGTGACCCTGCTCTCCCACAAACAGGAGAACATAGAATAAATATATATCAAAGAATGAACTTTCATAAATCTTTTTTGAAGCTGTAGTTATTTTTCAAGAATTTTATATGGATGTTTCTAGATCAAAACTAGCATGGACTGAGTCCAGCCCAGAGGAGCCTTTCGTTCGGTTCATTTACGTGATGTTGCAAATTTTTTTTTTTAATTGAGGGCTGTTCTACTGGACAACAATTCTTTTTTAAATGTAAAATAATAAAGTGCTGCAGGGGAACACAGTGCCTGGTGCTGCTCACTTTAGACGTGGCATTTTTTGTCCATTGTGCCACGGTCACCACTGACGTCTGCCTGGCCTGCCTCAGTCAGCTGTGTTCTCTGCCGAGCCCCGCCTGGACCTGTGTCGTGACTCCCACTGAGGGCAGCCAGAGCGCCCGTCAGCTTTGGCAATGAGAACTTGAAGCATTTCTTGGAATTATTTGAAGCTGGCATTACGCCCAGCACCTCTGTTTAAAACGTGAAGCAAGACGACGAAGTCTTAACTTCTCGGTGCCACATTTTCCTCCTGGGGATTGTTTTTCCTCATCTGCTCTGAAAAGCTCTGTATTCACTGGCTTCATGTCATAATAGTTTTATTTGTTCTCTTTCCAACGATCATAGTGTTTCTGCCTAATTAGAAACTGAAGTCACAATCTCCCTGCTTATTTCCAGGGATCTTTTACAAGATCCTCTCAGCAACGGCATTTAAGTTGAACTCTTTTTCTAGCCCTGGAAAGAAGGACTTGAATGAAGCTCATAAATAAGCCGATTCTTGGGTTTGACAGCCCTTATCTTGAACGCTCTGAGTCCATTCGGGCCATTATTACAAAATCCTGTATGTAGTCTGCGTGGATCATAAACAACAGAAATTGATTTCTCACAGTCCTAGAGGCTGAGAAGTCCAAGATCAAGGCACCTGCAGATCTGGTGTCTGGTGAGAGCCTGCATCCTGGATGGCCGTCTCTTTTTTGTAACCTCACCCAGCAGAAGGGGCAAAGGAACCTTCACAGGCTTCTTTTATGGGGACACTAATCCCATGACCTAATCGCCTCCCAAAGGCCCTACTTCCTGATACCATCACAATGGGAGTTAGGATTTCAACATATAAATCTGGGGGTGGGGGGCCCGCACGCCTTAGCCCATAGTATCCATCTTGAGGTAAGTGATAGGCATTTGCATCTGAGCTGAGATCAGAGATTGTACCCTTTTTTGAAGAGACAACTGTGTGACAGTTTCCACTTTCTTGGACTGTGGTTTAACTCCTCAAGTGAAGAGAGGCCAGTAGAGGTAGCTATTTTAAACATGTGGTAAACAGCAGAAGACACGGGGCACAGCAGTGGGGTGGAGGTTGCATTCACTTGTCCAGAGAGCAGAATGGGAGACCTCTGGAGGCAGCTCTATCCTCCACACCCTTCTCTCCCAGATGTGCCAAAGGTTTTTAGCATTCTTTTCTTAAGTGATGGCCCCAGATTCCTCAGCATGATGCCTGGCCCAGAGACCTACTGAGCCTGCCCAGGACTGGCACCTGCTCATCCTTCTGTGCCCTCTCTGTGGGCCCGGCATGGTACCAAGTGCTGTTCCTACCTTAACTCGGGGAATCCTCAAGGAACTCTACACGATAAGCATTGGTAGCTCCACTTTACATATGAAGACACTGAGGCTGGAGGGTATTAAATAGCTCCCCACCTATTAGGGGGCAGATCCGATGTGCCTGGTCAGTATTGGATACTAGAGGGTTGCTCTAAACCTAAAAGAAAAAAGAAGAAAAAGAAATGTTAGGATTAAGAAAGCAGGATAAGTAATGAAAGATGCAATGTTTAAAATAGGCTGCCATCCCATGAAAGATGGGACACCTGGAGGAGGAGTGTGTTTCTCCATCAGAGAGGATGCTTCACAGACGGGCTGCCTGGGCTGATGTCCGTGTGACCCAGCGGCGGAGGGCACACTCAAGGAGTAGATGCACTTTCTATTTCATAATTGTTGGGTTTTTTTCTGATTGACCCAGCAAATTAAATTGCTTGCATTTCAAAAGAGAATATTTTAGTGTTTCCGTTTCTTTAAACATCAGCATGTTATTCCAGTGTTAGCTCTTAGCCAATTCTGAATTTCAACCATATTGTCCACTTTTTCAAAAAAAAATTTTAGCACTTCAAACTTGTAAAAAGCAGTTTGAAGATCTTTCTTTTCCTCTCTCTATTGTTACTATTATTATTAGAATAATTTATTGCTTTTTAAAATGGCTATATATTTTTCTGGGCAAGAACCAGAGTTTCTTAAATGATTTTTCTTTATCAGAAATCTGTAGCTGGATGAACACTTGTAAAATAAATTACCATTTGCATAAGTTTGTCCTCAAAGAAATGAAAAGTTGGTAAAGGAACGCTGGAGAAGGTATTTTTATGACAATAACTAACACGTTCCTGATATTTGGCTATGAAACTAATTGCAGGCATACTTTAGAGCCAAAATGGATGAAATTACATAATTATAGAACAGAAAAATTCACAGTGGTTGACTTATAATGTGTGGCATAACAATACTTAATGCTAAGTTGAGACAAGAAGCCAAATATGGAATGAAATTGGAAGAGAAACCTTCTCAAAATTAACTTTTGGCAGGGGGAGAGGGGGGTCTGCATGTGCCAAGTTTTAACTGAGAGCTAATTATAATGGTCACATTACGAATTGTGTAGAAAGTAGATTGTTGATTCCAGTGGCTTAGATACACAGGTGACTGGGTTTTTTTTTTTTTTAAACAAAGGTATAAGTATTCCTTTTTGGTAAAGGTTATCTCATCAAAATGTGGACAAGAGAACGTTTAAATCCATCCTCTTTATCTGGTATCAAGAAGAATGAGAGATTATAATTAAGTTTTTTTTTTAAAGAGAACTAAAACAGGATAGGCCATACTCAATGATTCCAGTAAATGGACTGAATTTCCTGGCTTTTATTTTTGTGATTGTTTGTAGTATCACTTAAAATATGTTAAGTAGGTGATGGTGAAATATTTGATGTCTCTAACATACTAAGAGACATCTAAGATGTAATGGCTGGCGTGGCTTCAAACAAATGAGGCCCTGGCTGTAGAGCTATCCCACGTTCCGTTGGTAGAGGGCGCTCTTGTAAAGAAAATATCATCAAACAAGCACTGCTGAGAATGTTGCCCAGCTCCGTGATGTCAGCGTCACCATGGAGATTTCATTCCAGTGACGGGGAATGGATTCCGCAGCCCTGTTTTGGAAATGTGTAAATAGCAGATGCTTTTATTGCCTTTGTTTGAATCTCTGCCCTTGCAGAGCAGACTCAAACCGGAGGCTCAGGGGAGAGGAAGTCCATATTTGTTTGCAGTGTTTTTTTTTCCCTCCCTGGGAGTGGCTTGGTCCCCTGGGGCGAGCGTACTTAGTAAGTTAATGGGAAAGATATGAATTCAGATTTCACATAAAGAATGTGAGAAAATTGAATATATTTTCCTTGAGCTAAAGAAATAATTCAAACTTGTTTTAATAATTTTTATTAGACACTTTTTATTATAATCTGTTAATGTACAATATGTGATAACTAAATTTTTTTAACTTTTTTGTTGATTTATAATAATTTTACAATGTTGTGTCAAATTCCAGTGTAGAGCACAATTTTTCAGTTACACATGAACATATATATATTCATTGTCACATTTTTTTTCTCTGTGAGCTACCATAAGATCTTGTGTATATTTCCCAGTGCTTTACAGTATAATCTTGTTTATCTATTCTACAATTTTGAAATCCCGTCTATCCCTTCCCACCCTCCGCCCCCTTGGCAACCACAAGTTTATATTCTATGTCAATGAGTCTGTGTCTGTTCTGTATTTATGCTTTGTTTGTTTGTTTTTGTTTTTTAGATTCCACATATGAGCGATCTCATAGAGCATTTTTCTTTCTCTTTCTGGCTTACTTCACTTAGAATGACATTCTCCAGGAGCATCCATGTTGCTGCAAAGGGCGTTATGTTGTTGGTTTTTATGGCTGAGTAGTGCTAAATGGTTTTATTAACTGAAATTTAAAATACCCAAACGTAACGGTTAGATGTTCTTATGCATTTGAATAGACTTGTGTTCTTGTAGCTTGGTGGTTAAGAGCCTACATTTGAATTCTAGCTGACCTGGCTTCAGATTCCTATTGATCTTATGTTTGATCTGGCTAAGTTTGTTAAATGGGATACTAATAACCTCTAACTATTGCCTAACAGTTTGTGTCCTTCATAGCAGAGAGGCTTAAATGTACTAATGTATATTGAAGACTAAATGTAGAAATATATATAGAACTATTCTTGTTGTATCACACCAAAAAGAGAATTTTCACCTTTTCTTTATATTTTCATCATATCATTACTGTGGTAAAGTATAGAACTGTTATAAAAACTGATAAGCAAGAGAATTTAAGTAACTAGTCCAAGTCTATTCAATGATTACAGCAAATCTGGGCTTAGAACCTCGGTATCCTGATCCTCATCCAAAGGCTTTTTCCAGCACATCTGGCAATTACAGTCACCCATGTTATTTGAAATACAGGGGGTATGGCATTATGCTAATCACCATCAGGGATAAACTCTGATGCAATGACGAAATGTTTTTATTTGAGGTTAGTTTTTTCATGTAATAACCAAAGTATTAGGTGAGAATGGAAAATTAATTGATGGATTATAGAGCATTGTGTGCCATAAACTGATTACCTCCTTTATGAATTGCACGTAATACACATATAATTTCTTCTCTAGTGTAGGGACATTTCAACAGAAGACACTTTTCACAGAGGAATACAAATCTCTGGTTCCCCCAAAACTAAAAGTTTTAAGACAAAGGTTCATAGAACTGTTTATACCAGTGGGAGCAGGTGAATATATTTGCAGATGAGTTTCATGGCATCATTTTAGTGGAAATCTGATGGAAATCAGAGGCATGAAGCCAGCCTCTTGCTAACAACTTCTGCCAGCTTTGCACCAATTCTCTGATGCTAATTCAAAGGCTGCTTTCACCAAAACAGTTACACCAGTAGCTAGAATCCTTATTCCCAAAGTGAGAAGGGGGATCCATATGCTACACTTGACCCAATTCTACTTAGAAAAGAAGCCTGTTGGTATGGCTCCCAGGAACTACATACTATTTTTTAAAAAATTCTTTATATTAGATATACATTTGGTTTATACTTATTTGGAAGTAAAACCACATTTGGGCTAATAAAAATAGCAAAAGTTTATTGAGGACTTACTCTCTTCAGATTCACATTCTTAAAACAATCAATATGAAAAACTGAGGCACAAAGAGATGAACATCTCAAGGGCAGAGCTGGGTAAATGCAGAGCCTGGACTTTGACAACGGGACTGCGCTCTGGGGAAACCACGCCAGAGCAGATGTTTCCACTGTGCCACAGGATCATACTGAGAGGGAGACGCTGTCTTGGCCCTAAGTTTAGCAGCTTTAGTAACAGACTTGCTCAAGTCAGTGGTAATGACAGATCAAGATCCACCACCCAGCCACATGACTCCAGACCCACGACACACCACTAGGAGGTAATGCAGGTTACTCTCTGCTGAAATACTAATTCACAATAGTGTGTTAGGATCTTTGGTGTGTGAGTCTGTGCACATATGTGCTGGAAATGAAGAGGTGAAGGATGAGGGCAGCCGTATTCTCAAGGCCTAGCACGGTGGCTGGCAAATAGTAGGTGTCTAATAAACATGTATTGAATGATGACTGGGGATTCAGAGCAAAGGTGAGTCGCTCTGGATTGGAGTGGATAGAGAAGGTAGGGCTTGGCTCTTCAACTGAGCCTTGAGTCATAGGAGGGATCTGAATAGCCAAAGAGTTAGTAGGAGGGAATACCTAATGGGAAAGAAAAAAATTTATACCAAAGCCACACACAAGTGGGAAAGAAAAGGCCCTTTTCCAAGAAGAATAAGTAAAGCAGATAAATTGGAACAGGTTTCAGGTTACAGCATAGTCCTCACATTGATCCATCCATCCATCCATCCAAGAAATGCTTATTAAGTATCGGGTACCATGTCCTGGCTAAAACTACCATAGACTTGAAAGGTAGGTTGGAACCAGATTTTGAAGAGTCTGAAATGCCAAGCTCAAAGATGAACTTTAACATAATGATAAGCCATTGATCCTTTTCTGAGCCATAGAGATGGTGGAATTTTACTAAGAAAAAAAGACTTAAGAGAATTAAATAGGATCGATTGAGGAGAAAGGAGGTGGGAGTAAGAAAAACCATGAGTGGGACATGCCAGGGTCCACAGGTAGGAGGCTAAGCTCTGGACGGACGTGGTGATGGGGTGAAGGTGGGGGCAGGAAAGGCCTGGGTTCAGGAGATGTTGCAGAAGCAGAATCCATGTCCGTGGAGACAGTGGAGACTAGCTCTTCTGGGAGGCAAAGCAGGAACAGGTTGGATGTCTGTCTTTTCTCAAACTTGATATCTCTGCCTTTGCTTCTTCCCTGGATCTAATCTTGATGGATACTTCCAACATCTGATACCTACCAGCGGGAGAGTTCGTGAAAGGATAGGTCAACTGCCACTTATCCTATTATAGCCAGGAGCGTGTTTTTTTAATCCATAAGTGGAACTTTTTTCTCAAAGCTGGTTACCACTCTGACTTTTGAGAACCTCAAATTTAAAAAGGACTAACACTGTGTAGATATATAAAATTAGATCATTCTGCACAACATTGGTTTTACATTTCTCTATCATTTCTAGTCCTTTGATATCAGGGTGTACAGTAATGCCTAAAGGAAAATTCTCAAAATATATTGGCCTAGAGAAAAGGGTTATAAATCTTACTCTGTTACTCTTTATTGTTAGATGGAATACATCTCTAGCTACCTCTGGGTCAATGATAGAGAGAGCATGGATAATTGAAGTGCTTAAATTATCCTAAATCCATCTTTATTGTAACCTTGTGTTTAAGGCTCCTTTGCTATCAAATCTTTTGCCAAGGCTTCTAACAAGGAGTGGCTTTATACATTTGAATTTGATCTACTGACCCTACCCACCCTCTCTGGTGGGAGGTTGTGATCAGGGAAATGGCTAAATGATGCCAGAACAGAAAGCACAGAAAACATCACGGTTTCTGACAGTTGAACAAATTCTTTGATTTCAGTCACTGAAGATTGAGAGGTAAATGAATACATGTTGCCTGGCATTGGAAGGATGTTTCCTCTGTCTTTTCTGTGCTGGGTGATGACAGTTACTTTTCCTTAATCATCACTGCGTTCCTTTTATGTTCTTGGAATCCTGGAGTTGGAAACAACATCAAAAGTTCATCATGTTTCAGTTCGACTTGCCAACAGAATTATACCTACACCGTCCAAGCTGCCCCGTTGTCTGTTCTGCTCTCCGAGTCCGTCTCTGAGTCTCAGGCCTGGAGAGGGGGCAGGTCATGGGTCTGTGATGGGGAGGGATATTGGCTGGCAACTGGCTTATAATATGTCCCAAGGTTGAGGGGAGTCATTTGTCCACTAAGCAGCAGCATGAAACAGGCACACGTAGATGAGTGTGATCTGTTAGCTGTCTGATGTTCTGAAAGGCAAGTATTGGGAATATGGGGAAAGAAAGGGCAATTTGTTTTTGGAAAACAGTATTTTTCATCTCTCAGAGATTTGTCGACATCATGTTTGGCACAGAGCCTGGCACACAGCAGGCCCAGCATAGACGTTTGAATGAGTTAAAAATTAACAAATATGCAGCAACCAGAGAACCAGGGCTGCCCAGGACAAGAATGGGTGAGTCCTCTCCTTTGCATCTTCTAAGTGTTCTTTCCACTGATGGCTGTCAGCACGGTGCCAAAGGGACCCTGTCAAACATTAGTTTACAGCATGCTGTGTGGGAAGAGTTCCAGAATCAAATAAGTCTAGGAAATACTGTATTTTTCTATCTTCTCTTTGGAGTTGTGGTGTATATTAGCACATTATGGGTTTTGAGAAGACCAGAAATACAGAGACCTGTTTACATTGGAGAAACACAGTATTTCCCAAGTCTCTTTGGCATAAACCTTTTTTGGCACAAAAGCTATTAATCATATTTACTTTAGGAAATACTGCTTTTTAAGTTTTATTGTTCACATTTTTGCCTTAGAGAGAGACCATGTCTTATTCTTTTTTTTTAAATTGAAGTATAGTCAGTTACAACGTGTCAGTTCAAGGTGTACAGCATAAAGTCCCAGTCACGCATATACATACATATATTTGTTCTCATATTCTTTTTCATTAAAGATTATTACAAGAGATTGAATTTAGTTCCCTGTGCTATACAGAAGAAATTTGTTTCCTATCGGTTTTTATATATAGTGGTTAACATTTGCAAATCTCAAACTCCCAAATCTGTTCCCACCCTCTTTCCCTCGGTAACCATAAGAGTGTTTATTATGTCTGCAAGTCTGTTTCTGTTTTGCAGATGAGTTCATTAGTATCCTCTTTTTTGTTTCTTTTCTTTTTGTCTTTTAGATTTCACATATGAATGATATCATATGGTGTTTTTCTTTCTCTTTCTGGCTTCCTTCACTTAAAATGACAATCTCCAGGTCCATCTATGTTGCTGTAAATGGCGGTTTTATTCTTTTTTATGGCTGAGTAGTATTCCATTGTATGAGTAGTATTCCACTGTATCGTTTTTGTATGCATATACTTTGTGCTAACAGACACAGAGGCAGCACAGTGCAGACTGATGCACATAAAGTGAAGTCGGCCTGTATAGAGCTGGCTGGGATGACACCAGTGCAGACCCAGTAAGCTGGGGTGGGAATGCTGTGTCATGAAGGTACAAATGAACAGCGTCATGGTTGGAACTGGACAGAAAGAGAGGAGAGAAACAGAGAGTGGGTTCTGAATTCAAAGGGCCTGTCTATAACCCAAGTGGGCGATCAGAGCTTCCGACACACTCTTGAAGACCTTCTGTCCATCTAGCTCGATGATTGCAGTGTCCCTCTTTAAATCTTTAAATCACCTCTTTAAAGCTTGTCTTCAAGCTTTTACAGACAGAATAAGCACTGACTGTGCCTCACTCATACTCCATGCTTACTATCAAACTGTTAGAGAACTAGCATTCTCAAAACCTCAGCAATAAGTGATGATTTGGAAAAACTATCTGAAGCCTGCACGTCACTTCATTTGGGACTCTAAATGATGCTGCGTTCTCCCACCTTAACTTCTGTAAGTCTTACAACACCTTGGACTTGTCAGGGTGGTGCTGTAGGAGGGAGCAGAACCCCAGAGAGGCTCTGTGGATAAAACTACCAAAGGATAAGGGAGGGGTTCATAGGAAACACAGATAGCTCACATCAGAGACAGGAAGGCTTGTCTCTGGTCCTCTAATATCCAAGGGAAAATGCAGCAGTTAAATAAGAATGTCTATTTCATACAGCTCTGAATGGTGCCTTCAGTAGACCACTTTATGATTTACTCCAAGTAGTCAAAGAAAATTGAAAATAGGTAGAAATCAGCAGTGTTTTCAGTGCCTTCTGCTGGCATCAGACATACTGTGAACAAGAACAAAAATATTACACCACATATCCACAGACAGAGAGCAATGCTTGAAATTATTTATCTTGACCACATGTACTTGAAAAACGACATTTCACTCTCAATGTTCTTTTTGGAGAAGAAGTTGAATAAATATCCCAAGGTTGTTTTAAAACTTTCCCTTTGTGTGACTGCAAGTCGGGGAGCCCCTGGGGATGTTATAGTTCCACACAGTTTGAGTGGAAGGGCATGCAGTTGCCTTATTGCCATATCTAAAGCTCAGAAATAACTTACTATTATTCCTTTTATGAAGGGTGCTATTTTTGTGTCAACCAGAGGTAGAAGTCATGGGTCTAAAAGAGGTGATTACCCCAGTGATCATCATGTGCATGGCAACTGTGGCATCAGTCACTGAAAAACATATTCATTTGCTAAAATCACATGCTGACTTTTCTTGCCATCACGGAATATTGCATTCGGAAGAGTAAAGGAGCGTTCCTTCATCACATGTTGCTGCATCCGCTCTGTTATGAAAACAAAGGGCTCTTACCTCATAGCCTATTGATATATCAAGTCATAAATGTGACAGTTGCTGGTTCTATTTTCCTTATCCCGTCTTCCTGCACCACCGAGACGTAACATGTTTCTTACTAGTAACAGATGCTCGAAACCCGCTTTTGAAATTCCTCTGGAGAAGTTGCCCTGTTGATTCCATTAGATGGGAAGTGGCTTTATGCAGATGTCCACTTGCAGAGACGCATTGTTGTAATTGCTGTTCTGATGACCCCTTGCTGAGTGTCATGCTTTTCTCTTGTAGGTGATGTGCCTTCAAGACTTTTTTGGTGACGATGACATTTTTATTGCATGTGGACCGGAGAAGTTCCGTTACCAGGATGATTTCTTGCTAGATGAAAGTGGTAAGGAAAAAAAAAAAGTTCAAAACCAGGGGAAATTTGAGGCAGCTTTCCAAAATGAGCTGCACCAGGCCAAAATTATGTCAACCCGAAAGCTACCAAATCAGTTTCAGATCCTCAACCAACATGGCTTTTCCATATCTCGAATTTCTTTGATTTTTTTTTATATAGAAAACAGATGAAATGATCATTGGAAAGGTTAAATCATTTAAAGGAGTAAATTACCAATGGCTAATTTATAACCATTTCAGAACTAAATGAATGTTCTATAGAAAATCATGGTACAGATGTCTACATTTTCAATTATATATGTTTCTCAAAAAGTATAGCTGAAAAATGTGTAATCATCAAATTATTGAGTATGTGTCTAGACTCAGCTTTCACATGGCCTCCTTTATCCTTTAGTTCCTAAATGAGAAAGTTGGCTTCATATCCTTTTCCTTTAAATAGTTCAGAATTTGTACAGCATTAGCATCTGTGAGGGATCAAAAAAAAAAAAAAAAGAGGGTAGCTTCCTTCCATTAACAATGAAATGTGATTTTCTGTAATAGAGAAGGGACAGTTGATGAAGAGGGAACGATGCATCTTCGGAAATGAATGTGAAAGGTGATGGTTTTTGATACCATAAATCATCTTCGAATCTTAATGGCATCGCAGGGAAGATTATGGCCCTGAACAGAGAGACCTTTCCTGGATAAAATTACTTCTGATTTGATTAGGGAAATGGTACCTATTTGTTGACAATTCAAATTGTTGCTGGTTGGAAATGCTTTCTGAAGTGATAACAAATTTCTTGCTTAGAGGAAAGCAGATAAATTAGTGAACTTTTGACCCCGTGGATGAGAAATACTGGCTCACTAACATGATGGGATAAGGGATGTGACGTAGTGGGTCCCACACCAGTACTGCTGCTGTTCTGATGCACAGTCACATGTGTTTATATGCACATATACAGACCAGCGGCATGCATTTAAACAGACTACAATTATTTCATTATTTTTAAGGGATGGGGGAGGGTATAGCTCAAGTGGTAGAGCGCATGCCTAGCATGCATGAGGTAGTGGGTTCAATCCCCAGTACCTCCACTGAAAAATCAAATAAATAACCTAATTACCTCCCCCCTGCAAAAAAAAAAAAAAAAGAATCAACTAAAATGACTTAGGGCACATAGAGAGGGGTAAGAATAAAAGAGATTGCCCCTTAGTCTTGAAAATTTTAAATGCCCTATAAAAGTTTATATACATGCATCATTTGAAGAGATTTAAGTTATTTTGGTTCAAAAACCTTAATGGGAGAGTGATTTGGTATCTCTTTCCCTTAAAGTAAGTTTTCTCTAAATACCTTCCATCTTCATCTCTGATAGACGTGCCCTTTGGGGGCAAAGATTTATGTAAACCTATCACACATATAAGGTCCTCGGGGAGGGCCTGCCCCACCCCACCCCTTCTTCAAGATGAAACAGCTTTGCGTTGTGCAAAAACAAGTGAATATTAAGAATCAGGCAGAAGAGCCAGCAGCACAGTTTGGAGAAAAATAAACGGCCTGGACTTTCAATTTAAAGAAAATAGCTGTTTCTGATAAAACGGTCCAAGAGACCAGATGCGTTCTGAAATGAAAGTGTCACTTGTGGCTTTGATACCCAAAGCAGCCTGTCAGACTCGAGCTGGAATCCGGCTCAGCTGCTAATCAGTGGAGTTGGCCTGCGGTTCCCGAGCCCTCCGTCTCTGCCCCGCCCCCAGGTAGACCTGGGGCCTCTCCCCGGCCCAGCCTTGCTGGGCGTGGCCGTGGGGCTGGGCTTTTCCTCTTGACAATATGCTCTCAACCCCGGATGCTGCAGCCGACTCGTGTTCACCGGGGATGATGGGCAGTGGGGCTTTCTGAAAAGTACATCAGAAAGATACCAGAAAATCCCTCGTGATTTCCTTTTAGAAACCTTCCTCGTTAATAAGAATGTATATATATATATACACACACCACACGCACACCAGTGTGCGCGCCCACAAGCACCAGAGACAGTGCCCGTCATGTGTGGCTTGGCCCTTTGGAGGACCTCTCCGAACTATTTTAGTGAGAAAGTGAGAACTTCACATCCTTTCCCGGGATGAATATACCCCGAGCATTTCTTGGTGTGAAACACATTTGCTGAGTAACAGTGTCCTCCCCCATCCTCAAGGAAACACGTGGACGAGAGGAAGGAGGTAGAGAGGGAATCTAAACTGAGATTTTGCTTCCTTGGATGAACCCACCCTGCGACTAAATTCACACGCCGACAACCGCGGTTTCCCTGTGGCTTGTACAGCCTGTTCTAGTGCTGGTGCATTGACATTGGAATCTTTTTTTAAGTGCTCTGAGCATGATTTAGCCCAGCTTATCTGCACTTGCTAAACGGTATTTGCACGACGAGGCTTCATTTGGCCTGCTCCACAGTGGCTTCCTCAAAGGAGTGCCAACAGGGGCCCGGCCGTCTTCGGACCGAAGGGTCTGCTAGACTGAATGGCGCCGGAAGTGGTCTTCTGCCACAAGGCGGCACTTTTTATTTTAGCTCTCAAAATTAACCCAGCTCCCAGTGTGTTCAGAATTAGCAATAATACATCCCCCTAATTACTGCTGGGAAAGCTTCTGGAGACAGCTCTTAAGGTCTTTCCATGGCGGCAACTTGCCGTTAAGGACGTTTATTTCGCGGGGCTGCAGTGGAGCCAGATCAGTAATTAGAAACTGCGAGGGGAGCCTCCCCCTCCCCGAAGTTTTCACATGGAAAAAAAATGCTTTCCTGCTTCCAGCTGAAAATGTAACCATTTTAGCAATATCGTCATCAATCACTGGAGTCCTAGCTCCTTCGAAAATGGTGGCTACGGCCCTGGCGCTATATATAGAGACAGACAGGCCAGCGGATCCTTCCCCGGCGTGGCTTGTGGTCTGATTTAGAAACGATGAAACGTCATCAAGGAAAATGCCAAATTGGAGACAGGAGGCTTAACATGGTTTTGCGTGTATATTGATGATAAACTGATGAGTTTGTGATTCGTTGCCATTAAAAAGTGACGGGCTTTTGTGGAGGAATCCCGACCTCACACCCGGGGGGCGGGGGGGGGGCATCTGCTCCTGGTTTCCCCTTCTGTTCGCCCCCACCTCCCCCGCCTCAAAGCCCACTTGGCTGGTTTCTTCACTCAGTTACTTCACCCCTCCCATGCCTGCCCCCTGCTCAGGACTCCAAATCTCGCTCATCCTCTCTTTTTACCGTTTCCTGAGGGGTCTTGATCCCAGTGCTAAGAGGCATGAGTTTATGGTTACGTGTTTTTGCTTAGGTGTTGTATTGGTTTCCTAGGGTCATAACAAAGTACCCATTTCCTTGATAGTTTTTTGCCCTGATCTCTCCAAAGCTGAAAAGGCAAAGCAGTCAGACACCTTAACAATCAGTGGTTCTTCCTCATCTGAAGAACTGAAGGTCAGCAGTCATGGAAACTACTTCTGTCTTCAACAAACAAAAACAAACCCGGCAGAAACTAACTCTCTAACGGTTCAGGAGGCCAGATGTTCAAGATCAAGGTGCTGGAAGGGCTAGGCTCCTTCTGAAGGTTCTAAGGAAAAATCCTGCTTGCCTCTTCCTAGTTTCTAATGGTTGCCGACAATCCTTGGCCTCCCTGGTTTGCCGTAGCATCAGTCTAGTGTCCGCGTCCGTTCTCCGCGTGGCCTTCTCTGTGTCCAAACTGCCCTCTTCTTGGAAGGATGCCAGGTATTGGATTAGGGCTCACCTGAATCCAGCAAGG
Source organism: Vicugna pacos (assembly GCF_048564905.1). NCBI lineage: Eukaryota > Metazoa > Chordata > Mammalia > Artiodactyla > Camelidae > Vicugna > Vicugna pacos. The sequence continues at coordinate 9,956,543 of NC_133000.1, read as the reverse complement.
CCTCATCTTAACTTGGTTGCATCTGCTAAACAGATGCTATTTCCAAATAAGGTCACATTCACAGGTACCAGCGTCAGGTCTTCAACGTATCTTTTTGTTTGTTTTGATGGGAGAGGTGGGGGAGGGACACAGTTCAACCCCAACAAATATTGTTTGGAGTTGTCCAGATTTTATTTGAACTTGAGATATAAGTAAACTCATTTCTATTTGTTTGTTTTGGCCTGTCTAAGATTTGCACAGTTATAGCTTTACCATAATTAGTACAATACCCTGACAACAGGGCTATGACAAGGCTGCCTCCTCCCCTTACCTTTCATTGATAGTCACCCACCTGGCAGATCCGAAGAATGCTGTGGGATGGTCTGAGAATTTCAGCAGTGCATTGGACAGAGCCCTCTTGAAATCTCTTCAACTAAGATTGAAAGTATATGGGCTGAATGATAGAGGCACTTGTACTTTTTAATTGATTGAACTGCCCTGTTCAAAAGGTACTGTTTTATAGGTTGACGTGGAAGATACTGGAAGAGATCTGTATCAGAATTGGCCCATAAGGTCCCTGAAGGGAGGGGCTGCTGGCTGCAAATCACACCCCAAGGGTCTGACTTGGATTCTGCATAGTTTAGCGTGGCTGGAAATGCCCATTTGAGAAGGTCGATGGTGTGTAGATGAAATCACATGGGAGGGGCCCAAGTATGGTCGAAGACAGATGAGAATCCACAAGGATTTTAACAGGGTGGATTGTATCTAGAAAGGGAAAATTGAATTGGTATAAACAAAAAGCAGCTCTCTAGGGGTATTTTATTAAGAATTTGACCAGGAGCAGTGCAGTTTGTAGTTTTAGCAGCAGCACATGTGAAAATTGCTTTCAGTAGACTGCAGGCGTATTGTGAGATGTGGCTTATTTGCTGTTTGAATTGTAGGCATATCATGTATTATAAAACCTTTCAGCCCCTCTGATGGGAGATGGTGAATGTTGACTGAAACAAAAGTTAAAATGAAAAAAGCTATTCAAAATTCATCAAACTTAGAAGTATAGTAAGTATCGCATAGGTGTATAGAAGAAACTTAAATAATTGAGCTTTCACTTGGCTTTTTTTGTTAAGTTTGTAGCGTTTATACTTCTGAAGTTATTGAACGTTGAAAACTGCACTGTGGCTTGAGGGCTGTGGAGCGTGTGTCCACGCACACGGTCCTGTCTCTGGGGAATGCCGGTCTGGCTTCTCCCCGCACGGGACAGACCCATCTGGAGTACAGTGTTCTTCCTGGGGATGTGCTTCTAAAAGGGTCATTTCCTCAGCTTCTCTTATGGCCCCCCCCCCCCCGTGGTGTCAGGTACCCAGGATCCACTTGATAAATGTTTCTAGAAATCCTCCATCCTGACCACTTTCCAGAGATGAGCTACATCAGGTTCTGAATGAGATGAGCTACATCAGGCGCCATGCACCGCAGGATCCTGATTGCTTTCCCCAACTCTAGGCGATAAGAGACAAGCATTAGAACCTGGAGTAGTAGAAACAGCATCAGAGCAGGGTTAGAAGACAAAGTCTAGTCCCAGCGCCGTGTCCTCCTTGCTGTGTGGTCTCTTCATCTCCAAGCCTGCTTCCCATTCTGTGAAACACCTTTCCTCCTCTGGGTTGTAATGGACCTCAAATGAAATAATAAATGTCAAAGCACGTTGAAAACTGTGTTCCTTATTACTTAGTGAGCGATGTTTAGTGAATGACACCTCAGCTGAAATATACCTCCTGGTGGATTGCAGCTGGACTCAGCCACGTAGATGCACTGGCGGGGCCTAATTGGAGGCAGATGTCACCATGATTTGCTTTTGGTGCTCTTTAGAACCAAAAAGTGATTATGTATGGCTTCCCCCCACCCCCCACCCCACTCTCAACTTGTATTCCTGTGGTGGAGGTAAGAGAAAATTAAGGGACTTTGGAAGATGTCCACCTTTTGCTGGAGGGAATCTCTGGAATATTAAACCAAATCGCATTTAGAACCACTCAGACTTCTAAAACTGACAGTGTTCAGGAGACCCAGCCCTTAGGTCCACGTAGATTTGGGTCAAAGGGATTTTAATGGCCCTGCTGCTCTATCCTGGGTTTCTACACTGAGAAACCACAAAGTCATTTGGAACACTAGGAAGATGCTCTCTGGATGGATGGATGGTACCTCTTCACAAAGTGGCTTTTGAGCTACTGCTAACAAACTTCACTCCTTTTTTCCTGCATCCATTCATTTATTCAATAAGTAAGCTGACTTACCACGTGCCAGGCAGTGCGTTGGTACATATAATTGTAGGCAGGAACACTTCCATGAACTCTGGCCTTTCATATGACTTTTAATATTGCTTATGTCTGAAGATGTCAAAGGATCATAAGTGCTACACTTTGATTCAGAATATTGATTGTTGCTTGAAGTTCTTGTATATTTTACGTCTTTGAAAAAATATTGTGGTTAAACATCTAATGGGTCACAACAGACTGACAATTCTTTATCTATTTAAATTTTAATTGGATCACATGGCCAGTTTAAATTGAATCTGTGGCCAGGTTTCTTTGAGATGTCTGGTACTTAATGCTGGAATATTTTATTGCTTTAATAGATGTTAATGTTAGGAATGTACAGTTCTTATTTCAAAAAAATATTGTGACTGTCTTGTTGAATAACTGCCAAGTTTCTGTGACATTTCATTGTCATATAGAAAATCTGGTATGATCACCCCTGATTACACTGATTTCTAGAATGCAGCCTCATGTTTGAAACAGGGGATTTTAAGTTTTTGTTTGTTTGTTTTGAGTTCTGAACAGAGAGCCCATTGGCTAATGTGCTTTGCTCTTGTCAGCAAGTTCCCATTTGCCTCTTAGCAGTGGAAAAACTCAAAGGGTTCTGGAGACTTCCTCCACCATGGCTACATTTTAGCTCATGCATAAACATAAAGTTCCCCAGAACAGAGTGATACTTTCTAATTTAATCCACTGCCAACCTTTGGAGACATACAGATACGTTAGAGACATAGAGAGACATATTACACTTTGGAGACAGACTCTAACTCAAGCACAAGTTAGTTCCTTTTCTACAAATAGATGATTTTCTACTTAGGAAAGCAAGATGTTGTATAACACATGAAATCTTTTCTTTACATTTTCTCTTCAAGTCCTCGTGGGCTTCTTTTTATTGTATTCAGTAACAGTGACACCTGAATTGTTCACATGAGACTGCCTACAAAATATAACATTGAGAATGAATTCTGTACATTAAGAGTCTTGGAGGCCGTGAGTTCACTCTCCCTCCAGACAGCACTGCAACAGTTGTTTATCCGTCCCCAACTAGAACCCTCTGCTTTGGCAGCTTACACCTTTATAAGAAGGCCAGTTCCACTGTCCACTGGAGCTGATTTTTAATAAGTTCTCTCTTATATTGAACCAAAAAAAAAATCTCTCTCTAGCTTGTGCACAGTGGTCCTAATTCCACCCTCCAGAGTAATACAAACCACGCACTGCCTTCATTCTTAGAAGACGAGCTTTCCTCCTAAACTGCCATGATGAGCAGTCATTCAGAGTAAACTGTTTTATTTTCCTTTTCTTCTAGACCCTATGTCTTCATTCATCTTCTCCCCTTCTTCTCCCATCTTGCAAAGGAAGAAGAGTCTCTCTTCCTTTCTAACGGCAATCACAGTGTTCTTGATTTTGTCTTCTCTCTTGTTTGTGACCTTACCATATCAGCATTCCCTTCCTACTGTTCTCGAGGTTGTGTTGCTTTACCCTAGCTTTACTGTCTCTTTCTCCTCAGACCGTGGCCCTGCCTAAATGTCTCCTGTCCTAAAAGAGCTGTCAATCATCTCAATAAACCATGATGCCCTTTCTGTCTCTGCCAAACAGCTTTTAAAAAACTACTGTCCTTGAAGCTTCCATTTCCTCATCCTGACTCACTTTTTATACCTTTGGGTAAATGGTACTTTGAAAACACAAGAATTATGGTTTTGTTTTGTTTTGTTTTGTTTTTTCATTTATAAGACTGTTTTCTGCTATCTTTTAGCTTTCAATGGTGGTGAAAATTTTCTTTTGCCACTAAATGACACTCGGGTGAATCTCTCAAGACTCTTCTGCTCCCTCCTAAGATAGTAAAAAGTGTTATGGACTCTTCCAGCTACAAACCCCATCTCAATTCAGAAGTGGAAATACCCAGTCCCGTGCAATAGTCATTCGGAATTGGAGTTCTTTGTCCTTACCTGTCTGGGGCCCCATGTAGTGAGGTCCTCCTCTGAAGGAAAAAAGTGGGTTGATACCTTCTCTCCCCTTTATTTGCCTCCTTCCTGTTGTTTTTGGTCCTTCCAGGCTCAGAGTAGGGAAGGGGGCAGTGGAGCAGGTGATGAGGAAGAAGGGGAGTCCTCACATGACCGCACTACGGTAACAGGGCTCCTGCGCTCTGGGCCCGCAGACGCTCTTCAAAGACAATTTCTCCTGTGTTTTCATGGGTTCTTTGGGGTTTCTTCCAGCTTTGGATATTTCTCCCTTGGTTCTTGTTTTCCAAAGCTCTCCGTGTTGCCCTCACATGATCCTCTTGGGAAGAATTTAAATTATCTTCATGCCAACTCACTCTCTCTGATCCATCAAGACACCCATATGGCCCTTGCCCGAGCAGCAAGCCACTCATTGCAGTCAGATCTCCTTTACTCTGCTGCCAGGGTTCTCGGGTGGGAGCCAGGCGCTCAGCCTCCGGTCTGTTACTTCCCTCCATCCAGAGATGACACCAACGAGCTCTTCACACCTCCCAGGGCAGCCCCACCTGAGGCGAGGGGGAGCGTCTCCCCGCTTTTGGAATGAGGGTCTTCACAGCACAGCTGTCTCTAACGGAATCCTCACAAATTCCCCTTCTCTCTCATGACGTAAGCCTTTTATGCCTCTGAACGTGGGTCTTCTTAGTCCACTTAGACTAAGGCATGTAATTGTTGGTTTACGTCTACTTTGGCATTTCTGGAAGGTGATCCATCTCGCAGTTCACTTTGGTACCTGATACACATCCCGTTGGGGTCTGGGTGAAAATTCCATTTTGAATCCTATTGCATTTGTGGATTTTCTTTTTTGGGGGGTAAGGGTGGGGAAGCTTTGGGAGGTAATTAGGTTTATTTGTTTGTTTTTAGAGGAGGTGCTGGGGATTGAACCCAGGAGCTTGTGTATGCTAATAAGCATGCACTTTATCACTTGAGCTGTACCCTCCCGCCTGGAATCCTATTACATTTGGAACTGCCTTCCACTTCTACCACTTAGGTGACAGTTCCCCTAGACAACCTTCACTTGGCATCATTTTGTCCCATATTCTCCATTTTTTCCCTCCTTGACTTCTTCAAAGCATTTGACACTTTTGATGATTTCCCCCCGTGTCCTTCTTGGTCTCTCCTGGTCTTCTGTCCACCTCCCTGACCGTTTCTGAACTTCTTCAGGTTTGTTCTTCTGCTGTATAGCCCTTATTAACGATTCCTTAAGATTCATTCCACACCCCTTTCTTCTGCTTAATTACTCTCTGTTCCTAGCCAAGTTCCTCCACCTTAATGGTTTCAGCAATGATGGTTATGGTAGATGGTGACGGTGACAAATGGCAACCAGATGGTATACAATAAGACACAGCCTTTGAAGTACGTATAATTTTCCCAATTTTACAATTAAGGAAATTATGCCTTTGATGATAAATAATTCGACCGAGGCCACACAGCTAGTTAGTGTGGAAGGCAAACCCAAGTTTGTTTCTGTTTGACAGCACATTCTTAATCTTTAAACATACCTCCTCTCAAATCTACGTCTCTAAGCCTGACTCCTCTTATGAGCTCCTGAATCTTATTTCCAACTTTCTATTGTGAACTTTCTGACGACTATTTCACGGTCACTTGAAATTCAGCACAGCCCACAACTGAACTCATCATCTTCTCGGTCGACTGTGTTTCTCCTTGTGTGTTTCCTGTACTAGTTCACGGCAGCAGCATTCTCCTTAACACGAAGGTTGTAAGACACGGAATCGTCTTTACTCACCCCTCACCCTCACTCCTCACATCCAACGCTTTGCCCCCTGCTTTCCATCCAATACCACTGCCATTTTCTTGGGTCAGTTCTTCATCATCTCTTGCTTAGACTCTTACAGAGATTCTTGAACTTGCTTTCCTGGCTCCAGCCATGTTTGAATTGACTGAGTCTTCTAAATTCACATGGCTGGCCCCCCACTGCCCAGGCCTCCATGGAGTGGCCTTCTGGGGCGGTCATAATTCAGCCTTGTGTCTTTCCAGCCGTTCTCATCACTTTACTCTTCCTCTGCACTCCAGCCACTATATTATTTGCTGATACCCCAAAGGAACTGTTCATTCTCCATATCTCTGCCTTCACTCACACAGTCCCAGCAACCTCGAATGCTCTTCTTTCTTTTCCTCGTATCACCCAAAACAAACTCCCTCTTGTCCTTTGAGGTTCAATTCAAAAGTTGTCTTTTTTTTTTTCCATAAAGCCTTCCCCCATCTACTTGGTTTTAATCAATGACTGATTTCCCATTCTTTTTATAGCTATTTATCTCACTTAATCCTCAGGAAAACTGCGGTGTTGCTCTACAAATAAAAAACGCCAAGTTAAGAGAAGTGAAGAAACTGCTGAAGGTCACATACTGAGTCGGTAACAGAATTGGGTTGAAAATCAGGGATCTCAGACTCTGCATTTTATCTTACTTGATTGCGAGTGCCTTCAGGTTGGTCCTGCATCTCATTAATCTGTCTCCCACAGCACCCGTCACAGTGCTCTGACTATAATAAGTGACCAAGAAATATTACCCGCATCAGTGGATGCAGAGGAGTCTTCTCCACCTGTCAGCCCTGCAGGTGCTTAAGGACTGAGACCTGAAACTTCCCCAAAGCTTTCTTCTCCGGATTTCTTTAGGCAAAGATGTCTTAAGACCACCCTACTATCCTGGTTACATTTCTTTGGGTACTTTGGGTACTTTGTGGTCAGCAATATCCTCCTTAAAATAAACCCTGAACTGATGCAGGAGTCCTTGGGGGCTTCAAATAGTGTAGAGAATATAAACTTACTTAATAGAGGCTTCAAACTTACTCAGATTGCAGCCTAAGAGTGATGATGGTTTCTTTAAACAGTTACCAAACAATGCGGGCTCATGGTTAGCTTGTGGCCCGCTGAATTCCCGGGGGCTTCTGATGAGATGTCGAGCCAGGTTCTCCTTTAATTGCATGTTTGAACCTCCATCGAGTACTTGAATTATATCCATGCCAGCCAGCATCTTACTAACATTAGCCGTTAATTCTGGCCATTTCGGAGCCTTAAACATCCAAATTCTGCCTGCGGATAAATCCTGGCAGAGCACAGAGTGGAAATAAGGTCTGCCTTGTTTCCAGGCCCCTGCTCTTCCCAGCTAAGTAATGCTGCTACGGGCCTGTCAAGCCAAAGACCAGTCGCAGCAAAGCTGCCTGCAGGCTCTCAGACAAAAAGAAAAAGAAATGAAAAGCTACAATATCTTCATATGTTTCCTCAGGGGTTGCGATGGGAAGCCAGCCTCAGATCCAGTGCCCAGCGCTGGCTGGGTCATTTTCTTCCTGCAGCCAGGTAGCAGCCCCACAGAGGAGGACAGAAGGTTCTTTTGTCCCCTGCACTGACCCACATGTGCCCCTGAGTACAGGAGGGTATAGTTAGGACCTTCCTCTTAACACGGGTCCACAGGGCATATGCACTCAGGCTTTTGTTCCTGTTTGAAACCTGCCGGTTCAATTCCCACACCATGCATGTGTTAAGAGCCTTCTGTGTGTCAAGCGTTCTTGGGGTTTCAACGAAGAAAGTTCTGAGAAGTTAAATATCTACTTACCGGAAAGCAGATGAAGTGAAAAATTACTGTGGAAAAATACTTGATGTGAAGGCAGTTCTAAAATCGAGTTTCAGAACTGGGTAATAAGTTGATATGTCTGTGGATGTAGGTTGTCTTTACAGATTTTCATTATTGTAAGTGTTCAGAAATACAATAAGATACTGACATTATATGACTCTTCGCTGCCTAAAGCTGGATTTTCTCTCTCTGATGGATCTGAAAAACAAGTAAATTGGATAAAGCTTTTATTCAAAAAGAAAATTATGTGAGTTACTTATCTTCTTGTTACAATAGGCAGAGTCATTGTGAAGTCAGGTGTCCCACTTTTCTTGGAGACCTAAAATTGACCTGAAGAAGAGTTTCTCTAAATTCATATGAATCTTATCAAATAATCAGGACGAAGCCGAGAAAATACAGCAGCCAGCCTTGTCAAGAAATGCCAGCAATGGAGCTAAAAGAATCCACACCTATAGGTACAGGGGAGGGGAGGAGCGAAGGTCAAGGGGAAAACTAGCATCGTTTTGATCAAAGACAAAATCAGTCTCTACCTTTAGTTTAGTTAGTTGTGTTCACTTGCAGGGCGTCCCACCAGTGTGATAGCTGGGTCATTTCTTTGCTGTAACCACAGAATTCCCTGCCCAACTTTTGAGAACTGAGGTTATAAAACTTTTGAGTTGACTATCACTGGAGAAAACAAAACGTATTCTTTTGTAATAGGTTTGCCCCTCAACCTTGGTGTCAGTTTAGCTAAATCTATGTTTTAATCACTTTTTTGATGTTTATTTCCCGCCTGATGGCCTTTCAGCAGAATTATTTTGAGAATTTCGTTAGAAGTCAGAAGATTAGTTTATACTGTGATTAGTTTTAAAGGCCTATGGAAAAATGAGTACTGTTGTTTCGTCTTCCTCAAGTGAGAAATAAACTGTTACCCTGTACAATGGATTTTCCAAATATACAAGGTGAGCTAGATGAATACGCTAAGTGTAGGAGGGTTTAGAGACAATGTGAATTCAATTTATTATATCACAGGTGCCTGGTCTTATATCTGTGTGTGTATGCATATGGGTATAGATTCTACTGAATTTGACTAATACTCAGTGAGTATCTACTATGTGCCAGGCTCCATCCTGAGCACTAGGTATATAACAGTGAACTAAAGAGGGCAAAACTCTTGCCCACATGGAGCTTATATTCTGGGAGAGGAAGATATGTGATAAGTACAGTCATGAATAGATTACATAGAATATCAGAAGATCAGTGCTGTGAAGAAGACTGAAGCAGGGAAGAGGAGAAAGGGTGGTGTGGGGCGTGGTGGTGGGTGGGAGGATGGGGGATGCAATTGTAAGTAATGTACAATTGACCCTTGAACAGCACGGGAGTTAGGGGCACCAACCGCCACACAGTTGAAAATATGTATACTGCTCTCTCTGCCTCAAAAACAAAGAAATTGAAATTTGACTCACCTAAGGGCAGGATGCTGAAACCTTTTGCATAGAATCAGAATTGAAACCCTAGTTCTTTCAAGTCTGCATATTGTGATCGCTAATTGAGCATAAACTCTTCCCCACACTTCATTCATTTAAAGGTCTGTAAAGTGAAAATACAGGTATGATGTTTATTGAAGAAAATCCATGTATAAGTGGACCCGCACAGTTCAAACCCGTGTTGTTCAAGGGTCAACTGTAGTTGGAGAATACTTCAGTAGGAAGGTGGCATTTGAACAAAGACTTGAAGAAGATGACAGAGGCAGCCATGAAGGTCTGAGAGGGAGATGCTGCAGACTGAGGGGACAGTGCCAAGAGCCCAAGGTGGGCGTGCACCTGCTTGTCCCACGCAGTGCTCTGTAGCGGTAGAGGGCTGCAGGGCTGCCCTGAATTTCTGACACTCACTACCCGGAGTCAGCACAGACTTCCCAGGGTAAGGGCACAGTCCCCAGCAAGGTCACCCTAATTTCAGACACCAGCTGCCAATTACGGGGTTCCAAGTCCAGCCACAGTTCTGACCCACTGGCTACCAGTTCAAAGGTTCTTAACTCACCCTCAAATTCAATATCTTGGTTGAACATTACAGAACTCAAGAAAGTGCTATTCTTATGATTACAGTTACAAAGGATACGAATCAAGACCAGCCAAATGAAGAGACTTAGAGGGCGTGAGTCTGGGAGGCTCCCAGAGATAGAGCTTCCGTGCCCTTCCCTGTGGAGTCAGGGCGCATCACCGTCCAGGAACTCACTGTGTTCACCAACCAGGAAGCTCCACTGAGCTCGATACACAGTTTTTATTGGGGTTCATTACACAGGCCTGATTGGTTGAATCACTGGCCACGTGATTGAACTCCCAGTATGTAGGTCCCCTAGTCCCAAGAGGTTGGGAAGTTATCACATGACTCAAAGCCCCTCAGATCACACCCTCAAATCATATGGTTGGTCTTTTTGGTATGACCATTCTCCATCTTGAGTCATCTCATTAGCATAAGCCAGGTGTGATTCGAGGGACCTGCCGTGAGTGTCATGGACGCTCCTGTCACTTGGGAAATTCTGAGAGTCTAGAGACTTCTTCCCAGGAACCCAGGAGGAAGACCAAACACATTTTTCCTTATACAACATGGGCCCTGTGCAGATCAGGGGAAACATCCAGGTTAATTCTGTAACAATAACAATACCAACCACTTATAATGCGAAGACAGAGTTAGAAAAACAACGCATTTATCAAAGACTTTGGTTCTTTGCAAACAGTGGAAGAGAAACTCAGGAGAGGCTGGCTGGTCCCCCTTCTTTGACACTCCCACCTCGAAAGTGTGATTTCTGTATCAGGACTGTAGAAGTGTTTTAGCAGCTGTGTAGACAGTCAGCTCTTAGTGAACTGTGCTAAATGAGAGGGACCTGTGGTATGAATCACCTAAAAATGTGTAAAATGCAAAATCCCGCCCCTCTGCTTATTGAGTGTACTTTGTATTTCAAACCACATCCATTTCCTTCAGACAGATCACTTGGGAACTGGGTTACTCTTACTCAATTAAATTCCTAATCGTTAGGGCTGGAAGAACTTAGGAAATGTCTTGTTCAGTTCTTCGATTTCACATGTGAAGGAAGCCGAAGCCCAGGGGAGTTAAGTTGACTGCCCCACATCAACCAGCAGGCTAGGGTAAGGGGTGAGGCTTGAAGCCAGGCTCTGACAGCCAGTCCCGGGCTTGTTCCAGTATATGAGCTTGCATCAGTCAGGCGGGGGCATCAACATCGGCCTAAAAGCCCTCTCAGAAGAGCTCCAGCCCTGGGGGAGGGTCCTGGTTCCCACCAGCTCCTGCCCTCACCTGTGTGACCCTAAACAAAATACTCAACCTCTCTGAGTCAGTGTCCACTGGCAAAATGGAGACCAAAATGGTACCAATCACAAATCATTGCCGAGAAGATTAAATTGAGATGACGTGGCTGAGAATCACGTTGTGAAGTTGTGGTGAAATGGACGCATGTTATAATTTGATATTGTTTTTTTTTTTTTTTTGGATGTTGGAAACCCTTGCATGATTAAAGTGGAATGGGTTTTAGATCCTCATTTTGAACTATTTAACATTGACCTGAATAAGATGTTAGTGAATATGAGAGATGCCAATTTATGATGAAAAATTTCTCCACAAACAATTCACAGAAAGAGGCCGTCCACAGTAGATAGCAGTGCTTGGAAAAGGGTATGAGGGCCACGTGGCACTGAAAGAGGAAGGTTTAGAGGTTCCAGAATATGATGATGCTCTACTGAGTAGAATAAGACTCCTGGAGTGCCCTGGCATTAAGGTTAGCTTTGCAAATATTTCTTCCCCTCTCGCCAAGAGACTTGTTAGTTTGTTCTCTCTCCTAACGCCACACACTTAGCTTCACGTACAAACTGCAAGTTTAGGTAAAGCGTATAGTTCTTAAGATTTCAAGCATGGAAGAAATTAACATAGAAGAAGGCTGCATGACTTGAGGTTCACGTGTGGTCATATTCAGATGGTATCTGCTTGCTTTGTTCTCAGTGCATGTATTTAAATTGTCCACATCCATCACCTGATCTTCCCGCAGATAGATCAGAATGATGAGAGCTCTGCCAAACAACCGCAAAAAAAATACACGCAAAAAAAGATTCTTGACTAAGATAGTAAAATGAATATTCTGTTAATCAAAAATGCATCGAGATAGAAATATGCAGCCTAAAACACATTAAAATGGAGTAAGAGTTTTTCTTAACCTATTGTGTAGCCCAGGACAAGATTTCTCTCAAACTGACTGATTATATTATTTTAAAAATACCCTTAGGATGTTTCTCTTTATTTGGACTGATCTGCTAGGCCAGTTAATAGATGACATCGTTTCTGCAGCTTAGCCTTGACGTGGTGAGAGCATTAGCATATTTTATATGGTCTTTTAAACCTGCTGCGGCTAATTATATAATTTCTCATCTTTGGTTTGTAGCCAGCAGCAGGACTCTGTGTTTGAATTATTTAGAGTGATGATAATTTTCTTGCTTAACTATCTCTTCTCTAGCAATTTGCAAAGGAAGCTTGGCCCAGGCTGCCCGCGGCAGGGTCTCTGTGGAAGAATTCTTGCTGGTCTCCCTCCTGGCCACTCCCCTGTCCTGTGGACTCCTAAGGAGAACAGGAGGAAGGCCAGGCTATAGCACATCAACTAATCTATGAGCTTGCCAGTTAGAGCCGGGAAACTTTTATTCTAAAATTATTTGCTTACCTTTGGATTTGGGTAGTGAATTATTAGCAAGCAACTGCCCAGGTGTAATGGATGATTCTAGAAAATATTGTCCACATTGGGGGTCAGCTCTTTTTTCTGTGAAGAGCCAGATGGTAAATATTTTAGGTTTAGCAGATCATATCAGTTTTTGTTGCAACTCATCAGTTCTACTGTTGTTGTGTGAAAGCAGCTTCAGACAATACATAAATGCTCAGGGGCTGTGTTCTAATAAAACTTTATTTATAAGAACAGGCAGTGACTAGGTTTGGCTTGCAGGCTCCAGTTTGCTGAGCCCTGATCTGAGTCACTGATTTTTAGTCTTCCGGGGAATATACTCCTTCACGAGAACTTATTGAGAGCTTTGGTCCCTGTCCCAGAAAAATAAACATTTTCATGCACAGATACGTGTATTATACACACACACACACACACACACACACACACACACACACACACACACACACAAGCCTTCAATTTCGAGAAGTTGTATATCCTTAAAACTCATCCATGGTTCCAAGTCAAGAACTCTTGGCCTAGCTGGTATTTTCTTGACGAAGAGCCTTTGTAGTGACCCGCTGGATACTCTGGAACACGCATTCTTAAAAATAGTAGGAAGCAAGGAAGGAAGGAAGGAAGGAAGGAAGGAAGAAAGGGAGGGAGGGAGGGAGGGAGGGAGGAAGGGAAAAAGATGATTTGATTCCTACCTACTTCACATCAGAAACTCCAGACCTTAATCAGATTCTGCAGCTGATACGCTTGCATTCGAGGGGGCAGTGGCACACATCAAGGGGCTTTAAAGAGAAGCAGTCACAGACATGTTGGAGAGACAGGAGACGTCTGCTTGGGGAAGACGTGGGGTTGAGGGCAGCTCGCTTGGGAAACTGAAGTAAACAGTGAGTGCCTTAGGTCGCCCACAGCCTATGATTTTAAACACGGCTGCAGTACCGCCTCCTTCTGACCCCTCTTGGACAGGCCCGAGCGCCCTCTCTTTTTTGCTAGAACAAGTTTAGTCCCGTATCTGCATTTGTTCTGCCTTTTATTTTTCCCTCATTGTCTCAGGGGTCTCAGTATGAAGGTTTCCCGAATTTATTATGATAATCTTGAAGGCACACAGTTCATATTTTATATACACTTTTAACTCCTCAGTGCCCAACATGGGACAGGTTTGCCCAGTATCTTTGTGCCTCACCTCCCCTTCCCCGGGCTCCCTGCTGCACCCAGCTTCCCAGACACAGCAGACCCTCGTTCTGCAGGAGGCTCCCCACTGACACACACATACACACTCCACCTGGTGGACTCTTCGTCATCCTTTAAGAGCCAGGGCACTGTCATCACCTCTGAGGACTCTCCTGGAACCTCCCCAGCCCCGAAGAGGAACTCCTGGCTGTCTCCTGTGTCACTGTAACACTCTGTGCTTCCAGGATTTGAGCTGATCACATTGGATCGTAATTGTTTGCATATCTGTTGGTGCCCTTCAGGAGGCCGCCAGAGCAGCACAGCACAGCGCAGGCGCTGTTGGTAGAGTAAAAGGCTGGACAGACAAATGGTGGGTATTTTGATTTAGCAGGAACTGTAAGGAGAAGTGTGCTGAATGGAGTGGCACGCCAGCGAGGCCGTTGCCACCCTGTTGAGTAGGTGTCCCAGGCAGTATCTCCCCACATAGAGCTCCTGTGTCCTGGCTGCCTGGTGATGCTGTCCTCAGGAAACCGAAGTGGGCAGCTCCCTGAGGGAGACGGGAGGAGAGATTTGGGAGTCAGTATCCCACACGTAACAGCTGTGGGGTGGTGGTTGCGTGCCTGTTCTGTGGCAGGTGGCCCGAGCACTGGCAGGATGAGGACCCGGGTTGGCTGTGCTGGGTCTCTGGGCTTGAATCTGCTTGACCTGAAAGGAATTGAAAGCAGCTCGAGTGATGTTCTAGCATCCAGGTTCCCTGACTACCACCAGGATCAGATAGACACAGTCCTGAGGACTTACTGCCCCTCTGTCACCCAGTGTCCGTGTTACATGCAGGCAGGCTCACGTTGTGTGTCTTCACACTTTGAGCTTTCTTCCTGGTCAGCCAGCAGGAGAACAGAGCAGCTGCTGAGCGCACAGGCTCGGGACTGCCTGGCTTCAGTCCTAGCTCCAACCCATACTAGCTTTGAGACTTAAATAGCTCTGTGCCTCAGTTTCCCCTCTCTAAGTTGCAGCCAACCATAATCTGTACCTCATAGGTTTATTGTGGGAATTTAGTAAATAGACTGTATAAAGAGTAGTGTCCAGGCGAAAGTAAGACTCAGTTGATGTCTCACGGTTATTGTTAATGCTGTGCAAAATCGCATTTGGTACCTCCAGAGTCCTTCACAGAACACTGTCACAGCGAATGGTGTGGACAGGAGGTGTACTGCTAAGAGAATGCTCCAGCTTTGACTGCCTGGCTGCTGCTGGGAGGAGCTGAACCTCTGACACGCTGAAATCTTCATGAACATGACGCAGTAGCAGACCCCTGGGCCTCTTCGGCCCTTCAAGGGGATTCTTCTTAGAACCGGCGCCCTTCTGAGAAAGGTGTGGGAGACTTACGTCTAACACATGATGCCTTGTAATCCAGTAACTGCAATATATAAAAATATACAGCATGGAAACATCGTTGCTTCCTCTACTTCTAATAGTAAAATAGCCTTTGTCCTTTATGGACTGGGTATTGTGCCAGGCCATGTGTATTCATTTGTGTATCTCTGATTTTCTCTACAATGAGAATAAGGAAGTGGGGGGTCCCCAGGATCACACAGTTAATACATAGCAGAACCAGAACATGAACCCAGACCTACCCGCTCCCGTCCCCCCATCCTCCCAAACAATATCTTTGCCTCAGGTGACCTCCTGTTGGGGCCAGTTATAGCTCTCAGTGATTTCAAACTTGGCCAAGACGTGTATTGCATGGCTTTTAATTCGTGTAAAAGTTTGGCCTCTGTTTAATTATCACTGGTGGTGGTTGTTCTTTTTGATAAAGCAGAACACAGAGACCTTCTGAAAGTGTACCTCCCAGTGCTTTTCCAAAACACAACCCAAGGCGGTGCTTCCTGCTCGCAGACTCTGACTCACTGGTGAATCAGGGGGGCTGAGCCAGCCTGTGTCCTTTACGTTTAGTGCCACCAGCTTTATCATTTGTCTTGCAGCCTCTCTGACCCCCACTCTCTGTCGTAAGCCTCCAAACACCCTCAGAATAGATGGTCTCCTCCTTCACAATGTCTCTCAGGCCCAGGGCAGCCCACCACGTCCTGGCCATCTTCCTGGTGACTCAGACGCCCTTTCAACAGCTCAGGGGAAAGGTGGTGAAATAGTGAAGCTGGGGGTGCCTGGGATTCAGCTACAGAGCCAGGTTAGGAGTCTCGGTTCTTTTCGGAACCAGACTAGAGTGTGACCTCAGGCAGGTCATCTAGGGCCTCCCACAAGAATCCTGAGACTCTGGTTTCTAAGGTCTTTCTTGGCTGTTTGTCCTCATCTTTTCACACTTCTTCCTTATCTAAATGCAGAATTTGGAGAGATCTTTCAAGCTGCCTTCCTTTCTTAGGCTCTTTTTCATCGTTTCACTGGTTAATTTCCTGACGGATCAACCTGTTCACTTTCCTTAAATTCCCGATCCACAGCAGTTCCTCCAGGTTAAGGTGCCAGTGTGGAAGCCCAGTCATTTTCAGGAATGAAGGAAAGGTGACCGGACTTCACATTTCTTGGGGCGTGGTTTTCGAGCTCTGTTGCTGTGCGTTGGTCCCGTGAGGTGGCTCTCGGGGCCTCCGCTTCTCCAGGTCTTGAGCAAATGGCGCCCTGACCGGAGCTTTGCGGCGCCCTGGGGGGGGGGGGCTTCGAGGTCAGACGTCTGTTGGGGCACCAGTTGGGCCACTTGAAGCTGCGACTTTGGGGGTGTATCTCACAGTTCAGAGTCTGTTTCTTCATAGGATTTTCGTGAGGGCTTAAAAAGAGAACACGCGCCAGGGTTCACACTCCTTGACCGAGATGGATGCCTCGTATACGTCAGGTTCCCCTCAGTCTCCCTTCCAGTGCTGCAGCTCCAAGCTGTGTTGGTAACAGTGGAGAGCATGCATGCAGTTGTATAGGCTGTACAGTTTGCAGAGTGCTTCTGGGTGTGCTCTTTCCTCCCCTCCTCACAACAACCTTGTAGAGACACGAGGTTTTGAGTAACATGGTACAGCTGAAGAGATAAATTTGGAACCCAGCTCTGCCTTTCCATCAATGCTCCATTCTATATCTAACAGCCAGTCAGGGAATGTTTATTGTTCATCTGCTACATGCTCAACTCCGAGCTGGGCGCTGGTCAGAGGGTTTGGAGGATGTGGTCCCTTTCTGCAAGGAAATCAGGGGTGATGGAGGTGGGGGAGGTGATAAGCAGAGCATCTCTGAAACAAGCTGCCATCACCTTGAGAAACATTTATTGGGCACCAACTGCGTGCATGACTGTGAAATAATAGTGCCTTTTATTTACTTTTAAAAATGTGGTCCATTTTTTCAGCCACTTTTTCAGAATGAGCTTAAGAGAAACAGAATTTGAAAGTGAGGCTTGATTCAGCTCATGTCATAGTTTAACAAGCCCCTTGCTCTGTGTTTCAAGGGCCGGCCAGGGTTTCCAGCCTTGGTAAACTTTTTTGTTGGGTAGAGTTCGTCTTCATGAACAAGGTCATGTGAAACATTCGGAGTGATGGACGCAGTGTTCCTCTGTTCACTTTTACCACTGACCCAGCACATGAAGTTCCAAAAATCAGTTTCTAGTCCGAATATGTGGCTCTGTCACGGGTACTGTTTTCTCCCGGTTCCTGGGGTAGCAACTTTATCCCCGCCTTGTCATCTGGTCTTCCCTCTGCGTCACCAGCCCCTTCCCACAGTCACCAGCCCCCTCCATGTATCTTCCCAGGTGTGTCCAGACCCTTCTTTCCTTCCCTGAGTCACTGCAGGAGCCTCTGAAGTGACCTTCTTCCTCTCTTCATTCATTCAAGTACTATTTCTTGAGCACTGATTCTGACCAGGCACTGTTCCGGGTGCTGCTACCATATTCCATGAAACAGGCACGGTCCTTGCCTCAGGGAACTTAAAGTCTAGTGTGAGGTACAGACATTAAATGAATAATTTCTGGAACCATGTGCATTATGAAAAAGGAAGTACAGGGCTATGAGGCCAGGCCTTGTGGACCTAATGTTTGGATTTAGGAACGCCTTCTCTGAGGATGCAGGATTTAAGGGAAAGCCCGGAGGATGAGTAGGTGTCAGCCAGGCCACCGAGGTGGGTGGGTGAGTCAGTGAGTGTGCGGGGGGTTGGGGGGGTGTGGTGTGGTGTGGTGTGGCGGCCCAGCAGGGGTGGGATGACAGAAGAGGATTTCAGGCAGAAAGCATGTTTCAGTATCACCTTTGAGGAACTTAAAGAAATCCAGAACGGCTGGAGTGGAGGAAGGGAGGGAAAAAGTGGCAGGAAATGAGGGAAGGGCTGGGCTGTGGTGCATCTTCTGAAACCATTTGAAGGAAACAGGGTGTGATGTGACCCAGTTTACATTTTTAAAGGTCTCTCTGGAAGCAGAGATGAGACTGGACGCAGGATGACCTGTGAGGTGGCAGTTAAAATGGTCACTGCAGAGATGGTGGCCTGGCTGGGCTTGTTGGCAGTGGGATGGAGAGCAGTGAACAGAATTAAGAAACATGTGGAAGCAGGGGTGAAAGGTCACGGTGACCTACTGAATGTATGGGGTGAGGGAGGGAAGGGGTCAAGGACGACTGGCAGTCTCCTTGCTGGGGCACCTCGCTGGATGGTAGTGCTGGTCCCTGCTACAGGCTGCGGGGGAGGGGCGGGTAGGAGAAGAGACACTCAGCTTTGTGTGCGGCGGAGGCGTTGGGCAGGGATGTCCGCAGAGCAGGTGTCCTTCCTCCTACCTCTTCCCACCCCAGTCCCTTCTACAGTCAGTCTGCGGATCAGTGTTCCTCGAATTCCATTTTGACCTTATCATCCCCTTTTAGGAGGCTTTCAACGAACCATTGTGTGTGCAGCCAAGGTCTTTGTTCCTGCCCTCCGTGATGTCAACCTCCTCTCATCGGCCTCCTCTGTGAGGTTCACTGGGTTCCTCCCACCCCCATGCCTTGTCCTAAGTGGCTCTCAGATTTTCTCCAGTTCTTGATTCCACCTCCTCAAGAATGCCCTTACTGACTCTCCCAGCCTGATTGCTTTAAGCTTTTGTTCTTGCCATCCCATTAGCACTGGGAACACACTATCCAACACTGTTGGACCTTCTCTTTTTGTGTATTCTGCCTCTCTGATTTACTTAGGAGCTCCAAATCAGATATTGTCACGCACTTCATTGGCTAGTCCCTTCCACTGTGCGTGGTTATGTTTCAGATCTGTTGAGGCATGGACTTCAAAAGAGCAGGTCTGTGGAAGGAAAGATGAGGCAGATGAGGTTGGAGAGTTTGATAGGAGATCTATAGATGTGCACATAGTTACTGATGGTACATACCCATGCGTGTGCATACACACATCCGTAGTAGGACGAGGGGTTATCATTGACTCTGTGTATGAGAGCAGAGGGGGAGAGTTATAAAGTTTGAAACACGAAGATGACACATGGAATGCAGTCATTTATAAAAACTAATCTGCCTGTGCCATACGCGTGGATTTGAAGAGGAAAATAGTTGTTAATGATTAATGGGTTCATCTTATCTGCCAGGCTTTGTGCTCAGCCCTTTACATGGATGAATTTGTGTAATTCCCACAACCACCCGTTTGGCCGAGCAGGACTACCAGGTTAGAGGAGGTCAACTATTCATTGGTGAAACCAAGATGCAGGTCCAGCCTGCCTAGCTGGAGAGCCCACCCTCTTAACCGCTATGCTGCAGGGTCTTCTGGAAGAAGGAGAGGAGTCCAGGTGAGTGCTAGGGCTAGAGAGTGATTTTCAAACTGATTCAGGGATCCCTGGGCTTCCAGAAAGAGCCTGAGAGCCCACAGCCAAGAGGACAAGAGCTCTCTTACAGCCAGAGCTGCCCTGCTGGCATCTGTCTATACATTCGGGCTCCATGTAAGATTGGAAGAAAGATTCCCTGTTAAACAGAACTTTGAAATCACTGGATCCAAGGATTTCCCTGGTTTGGCTTGTTGAAGGTAATCTAGAACTAGTGCCAGGCACCACTTGGATGGTACCAGCCTAGAGGAGTCTTCCTGAAACAAAGGAAGGGATATTTATTAATCCCAAAGAAATGAATCTGCTAGCTCCAGATCGAAAACACAAAGAAAGCACTTTTTTTAACATTTTTTATTGATTTATAATCATTTTGCAATGTTGTGTCAAATTCCAGTGTTCAGCACAATTTTTCAGTCATTCATGGACATATACACACTCATTGTCACATTTTTTTCTCTGTGACTTATCATAACATTTTGTGTATATTTCCCTGTGCTATACAGTGTAATCTTGTTTATCTATTCTACAATTTTGAAATCCCAGTCTATCTCTTCCCACCCTCTACCCCCCTGGTAACCACAAGTCTGTATTCTCTGTCCATGAGTCTTTAGATTCCACATATGAGCGATCTCATATGGTATTTTTCTTTCTCTTTCTGGCTTACTTCACTTAGAATGACATTCTCTAGGAGCATCCATGTTGCTGCAAATGGCGTTATGTTGTCGGTTTTTATGGCTGAGTAGTATTCCATTGTATAAATATACCACATCTTCTTTATCCAGTCACCTATTGATGGACATTTAGGCTGTTTCAATGTTTTGGCTATTGTAAATAGTGCTGCTATGAACATTGGAGTGGAGGTGTCATCCTGAAGTAGATTTCCTTCTGGATACAAGCCCAGGAGTGGGATTCCTGGGTCATATGGTAAGTCTATTCCTAGTCTTTTGAGGAATCTCCACACTGTTTTCCATAGTGGCTGCACCAAACTGCATTCCCACCAGCAGTGTAGGAGGGTTCCCCTTTCTCCACAGCCTCTCCAGCATTTGTCATTTTTGGATTTTTGAATGACGGCCATTCTGACTGGTGTGAGGCGATACCTCATTGTAGTTTTGATTTGCATTTCTCTGATAATTAATGATATTGAGCATTTTTTCATGTGCTTTTTGATCATTTGTATGTCTTCCTTGGAGAATTGCTTGTTTAGGTCTTCTGCCCATTTTTGGATTGGGTTGTTTATTTTTTTCTTATTGAGTCGTATGAGCTGCTTATATATTTTGGAAGGAAAGCACTTTTTAAAAACCTAAATCAGCAATAAAACTTGTTTACATGTTTTGAAAGTCTTGGGAAGGAAAGCTTCTTTGGTACTTTTGACAGATGAGAAGTCAGCTGATTAAATAGGAGAACTGTGTTGTCATCACCTTTACCGTTTTCAGGATGCTTTCATAAATGTATTTCTTTGAGCTTTACAACTACCTGTGAGGTAGGTAAGGTTAGTCATCATGACTGCCCATTTTACTCTGTCAGTAATAGACGCAGAAGGTCTAGGTAGCTTGCTCAGTGCCCAACATATAGTAGTTGCTCAACTAATGTTGAATAAATTGAGTGATGGAATATAGATTGTAAGTGGTAGAGTTGGCATCTGCCCTTCAAAATCAAGTCTAATTTTATTATCCACCCCCCTCCCTAAAATATGGCAGGTATCCAGTCCATGGGAAGTCGCTACTGCAAGGAGGTATAAATACAACATTGGAAACCAACTTAACTTTTTGTGTTTCATCTATCAATTTAATGTTTGGAATGCTCTCTTCTGTTGCATAAGCTTGAAGGTTCTCCCCCCCACCCCCCAGGGTTCTTACTCCTCCACGTCTCAGGCTGGAATCTCTGCTGTCCTCTGGACAATTCATCTGCCAGGTCTTAGCGATCCTTGCAGCCACCTGTAACAGTCGTATGTTCCTCTTATTATAAACCTTCATCCATTTGTAGGGCAAGTTGTTGATAATTTCAAATCTATTATTCAATGCATTTTAGAAAGAAAAATAAGGATGTTTCTAGTTATATAGGAGTTGCTTGAGGCTATATAGAGAGAGGATTCATTCTTTTTGCTGGTCACTTGAAATGGTCATATCTTCGGATGCCTATTAAGAATAAGCATAGCGCCTAACTATAAGAATGTTTAGAGAAGAGAATACAGGTCACTGGCAGGGTTTCTCATCCGTCTGCCTTTAAGGGATGTGAGCGGGTGGGCTCCCTGCACTAGCCCGGGCCACCTCACCCTCTGGAAACCCATGGAATTCTGAAATGTGTGTCAAGCCAATTGTGCAGTCTCCAGCCGGCCAGGGAGCGCCTGGCAGCTGGCGGCTCCCACAGGACACGCCGCGCTCATCTCTGCTGAAAATATTCTCAGGATAACTAATTACTTTAAAAATGCCATGTTACCATGGTGCTTGAAACACGTAGGTGGAGGGTCATGCAGTTGGGATTCAGATGAAGTCTGTCTCCAGGTTAGAAGCTTTCATTTTCTTTCCGTTTTCAGTGTGTTTAATTTAAAACACAACAAGAAAAGAGTCTTAGCAGGCTCAGCTGGCTCCCTTTTTTTTTTTTTTTTTCCGCTTTTTCTCCTCTTCACCACTTTTGCTCTCCACCACCCAGATTCCTTTTGGTGTTTTGTTTAGAGGTGGGACTGGATTGTTTGAAAGCTTGTGGGCGCTGGATGTGTAGCGCCTCCCTGTGAAGCACCGCTGACCGCGGGAAACATGAACCGGCGAACCACAACCATGACAAAGAAATCCAACAAAAACCTTGCCTCAGTCCAGCATAGCTGTTTAGTTACATGCAACCCGAAGATCATGTTTTAAAGGCAGGGATAGACAGATCTTCACCATCATCCATAAATACATAGGATTCAAGTGCGTGGGTCCCCTTATGCGTGGGTGCTTTTCAATAAATACATTGGAAAAATTTTTTGGAGATTTTCAACGATTTGAAAAAACTCGCAAACCACATAGCCTAGAAATATTGGGGGAAGAAAGAGAAAGGTATGTCATGAATGCATAAAATATATGTAGATATACATATAACATACAAAACATGTGTTAACCAACAGGTTATGTTATCAGTAAGACTTCTGGTCAACAGTAGACTATTGGTAGCTAAGTTTGGGGGGAGTCATAAGCTACATGCAATTTTCTACTGCTCAGGAGTGTGCACCCCTAATCCTCACATTGTTCAAGAGTCAGATGTACATATAATTTAATTGTAGTTTTAAATTTCGACCAATTGGGGAAGGAGGTACATCGACAGAAAGAAGGAAGCGTTACTGAAGAAGAGATGAAAGGAAAAAGAAGGCAGGATTAGAGGATGAAGGATTGAAATTGAAGGAGCATCTGCTCTGTGCCCTGGTTAAAGAGGAAGGTGGGCCTCTTACACGGAGGGGGAGGCAAACCAGGACGAAGGGACTAGGAGATAAATGGGATGGGGGTGGGGGTGGGGATGGGAGAGTCTGAGATGGGAAGAGAGCTGCGTGGTCATTCTGGAAGTTCCAAGTGGTGTAAGCCACTCTTTATATCTGCTATGTGTCAGGGCTCTGGGTTTCATGAAAGCCCTTTGAAAATGGTCCTTAGCTCTTTCTATGCTGGGAAGAGGCCGTTCAATTTCTGAGCTCAAATGCAAAGGTTGTTTATGGTGTGTGTTTGTGATGGATGTTTTGTTTTTCTTTTGCCCATGGGATTCTTAGATCTTTGCTCCCTGGTGTTCTGGAAATTAAGCGTGGGCTTCCCTATAGGTTTCAGTTAATTTGCAAACTGGGACCTGAAGTCTTTTTGGCAGGTGATAGACACCTAACCCCCCAAGAGCCTGAAGGTTCGATTCAGAGTAAAGAGTCCATTGACCTGCACCTCCCCAGTGACTGTCATCATTAAAATCAAGCTCCCTTCATTACTGGTTTTTAAGACTTTTCTTATTCTTCCTTGCCAATATGTATGTCACACATGGGCCTGAGGGTTTGAATTAGCTTTAAATAAAAGCTGCCCTGTTGTTTATTTGGTTGTAACTTACCTACATTAGTGATAAATCAAAACATAAGACAGGAACATTTCCATGATGCAGAACTTACTTTCCTTTGAAAAGCTTGTTAGCCTTTTTTTTTTTAATTAAACTTTCACAATTTAGCTTTGAACGACTAACCCCAGGACTCAAAACTAGGGAATATTGATGGGAAACCTGCAGCCTTTGTGCTTGATAACAGCAGGGATGCTGTGGTTTAAAGGAACTTCAGTGTAAAAGCACTTGATAAGTTATTTCCTTTGGCATAGTTTTATTGTTGACCTAGAACTGTTGAATTTCTGTGACTTAAAGAAAAAATTTTTTTCTATTTCTTCAGTCTTCAAAACAGTGATATGTTCCAGGGATTAACAAATTAATTGCTTCAAGTGCTTAACGTGATACTATTATATTCAGCTTAGTCTCTTAATACTAAGCTTAACTTACTGTTTGGTTTTCTCATGCGCTGAATAGAGCACTTAACTTCCTCATGGGAAATTTTGGGTACAATTAGTAGAGATTCCAAAGCATAATGCAACAATAAATGTTTATTTTCAACATTTGCTACTTAGTGCCTCATAAAACAGCTCCTAAAATCATTGGCTCTCTCCAGTTACCTTCTCAACTTTCAGGTGATCTCCTTTCAGGTGATCTTTCAGGTGATCTCCTGTTTATTTGATTGAATTAAGAGATTTTACTGTTTGCCAGGCGTGAACTGGCTGCTGGGGATATAATAATGAATAAGCTATGATTCTTGCCCTCAGAGAATTCCTTTTTTTGTGTGGGATAACTCACAATCAACTCAGAATTTGGCAGCCTCAGGAAATGCTAAGTTAGTATTCATTAACAGTAATTTTGCTAATACACTTTTCATCTTCAAAATTCCTTCCTCTTTCCTATACTGACAACACCAACTTGGAATAAAAATAATTCAGCCTAGAACTGAAGGAAGATTAATCATCTTGTCCGGTCAGTATCATGACCAGCTGCGTAGCCTCTGGTCACCTGCCAAGTGCAAGTTTAGTCCAAAGCTACAGAGTTCTTACCAACATATTCTTATATTGTGCTCTCTGTGACTTTATTTTCCTGGAAGCATGAGCCTTAACTTTTTCAACCTTTCCAAAATTCTCACACACCCAGTATCACAATTTTGACTAGGTAAGACCACTTAGCAACCGTTTATAACAAGTGTTATGTTTATTCTGCTCCTGCCTCTTATTGTGAAGAGGGACTGGGCTTCCAGAGTTTTAAGATAAGAAAATAAGAGTGACTTAGTAGGCAAATTAAAACAGTGATAGCCAAGAGGCTGTGTATCTAAGCTTTTTCTGTGTATCTCCATCAAAAACAACTTAATTTGAGAAGATGGGTCAGAAGAAAGAAACAAAACAAACATTTTCAAATTCTTCACCAAACAAAGGGATAATAGAAGTGACAGGTGATAAAATGCTACAGCATTTGTGGTTGGACACAGTTTCAGGAAGGTATTCATGAAGATACGAAGTCAAGAGGAAATAATGTGGCACATGAATACCGTATACTAAGGGAAAAATGCATTTTATATAAGCTCTGGTGAAAGAATATAGAGTTGTTGATTGAAGAAACATACACAGTCTAAACATTGTGAGTTGTCTTTTATTCAGGGGCCTTACTGAGAACTATAGCCTGGGAGACAGCCTCTCAGAAAGCTCTGAGGAACTGCTCCAAGGAAGTAAGGGAGGAACCAGATACATAGGAGTTTTGGCTGGGGAGAAAAACAAAACAAAACAAAAATGTGTAGTTGAATATCAGAGATTACTGCTGATCACAAAGACAGAAATCTCAAGTTGATGTTAGCAATGTTCTGTGTATGGGAAGATGTGGGAATCTGGGTTCTCTGATATTACTCCTTAGATATGCCTCTTAACTGTCCAGGGCCAGTATCCAAGGCACACGCTTCCTGTTTTCCTCCACCCAGGGTTCCCCGCAGGCGCACCATTGTGGGCTGCAGTGGCTGATGGCTTGGTGGCGGGTACCAGTCGTTGTTTACTGGAATGGTGGGCAGCATTCTTTGTCCAGTCTTCTCTCTTTTTCCTTCTGTTGTCTTGCCTACCTTTCTTCCTTCTATCTAAGAATCTGGGGAAATATCATGGGATTTTTGCTTTGATGGTGTTTTGTGGGTCTACTTGGGTTGTATTCTCAGCTGAATCTGCCCTAACAAAGCCCCTCTGGGTGGACATGAATGAAAGCGTTGTGACTGGGGTCCTGGACAGTTCTCACCCAAAACACCTCCTTGCCCTCTAGCTCTATCAGTGCTCACCTCCCTCCTCCCCCTTGAATTTAAGATCCCTGCCAGATGCCTTCCTATAAAGCCTTTGGCATCCTTTTTCTTTGTGGAAAAAATAACAATAGCAATAAATAGCCAGAGTTTAGAGAGGGTTTGGAGTGTGCCAGGCATTGCCTTGGTAGCTACACTATCTCATAAATCCCACCCCAGAGGCTACCAGGTGGGTAGCATCCGGCTTCACAGGTGAGGCATGTATGTTGCTGCTTCAGGTCAGGCAATGGAGAGCCAGGACCCCCAGCCGGGCTGCCTGGCACGTGTGGGGCCAGAATGGGGAGGGATTTCACACACATGCAGTGTCTTCAGTTTTATACTCAAATATTCACATCTAACACCCTCTTTGGGGAGAGACAAGGTTGCAAGGAAGAAGTTGTAGGTGTTTAAATAGGTGCAGTAATATTCATGAACATACAGCCCAGAACCTGGAGAGCTGGAGAGGGTCAGGCTGAGGCGATGCAGACAGCTGTGTTGTCCATCCTCTAGCCTCATTTCTTTTTCCACGGCATAAAATAGCTGCTTCTGTGTGATTTGGAGAATGTGGGTTGGTGGTGCTGATAGAATACGAACATCCTTATGATAAGTGCTCCTGACAGCTCAGGAGCCCCGGCCTCTGCTTAACAGAGTTCCGCAAACTTCTGGGAACAGGTTTTCTATTTCCTAATGCTTTACAGAGATACAGATTTTTTGTCGCAGAAGCTTTATGGTTCTTGTTCAAGAAAATCTGTGCGTCTGAATACTATCTCTTAGCACACAAATGTAAGGAAAAGAAGCCTTTTATTTAATTTTATTTTTTTGCTAAATCAACAATAGGAGTTGATTACTTACATTGTGCCCCCACAAATTACAGCCCCAGAAAGGGTGAACTGAGGAATTTCTGTTCTCTCACCGAGTTTGGAATTAGCATAATCCATGCTCTTTTTCTTTGTCCTGAACCCAACATTTTCTCCTACTTGATTTGAATAACAAAGTGACCTGTCCCGTTCAGATGATAAGAAATTTCTTACCTTCTATTCAGAAATGATAGTGTTGGCCGAAATTTCCTCGTTTCTATGCCTTATTCAAAATCTCTTAGATCTTTTAAACTAATACCTATAAAACATTTTATTTCCTTCCATAATATATCTGTTCTTTGTTACCCATCTCCTACTAATTCAGACCTCATCAGGAAAGGAGAAGCAAAGCTCACCGCAACCATTATTCCTGCTTGAGTTGTATTATAATGTCAGCACAGTCCTATTTTAAGATCCTAAGCTCGAAAGCTCATTTTTAAAGGTGTGAATCTGTCTAGACTAAAATCTCAAAGCAGCCCTCGAATATAGAGAAACAATTTAATGTTCTTAGAAATGTTATTTTTAAACTTGAAGATAATTTATATAATAGTACCAGTTATTAATTCTGATAGCTCCTACGATTTTGTTTTTAGGCTCTTCTTTTGAAAAAAAAAAAAAAGAAAAGAGGTTTTCCATAGAAGTGTCATTAAAGGTGATGGTGAGGGTCCTAGGCTGGCTCACCGGGGGCTGTGTACCCTGCCCTGAGCCTGAGTTCCTCTTGCCTCTGAGCCCTGGCTTGGTTGGAGGGGGTGGGTGGGTGGGAGGGGAGTCAAAGCCTCACTGGTGTCCACAGAATCCCCCCACCCACCCTAGTTTAAGTCTCTGTGACCTCCCCCCTTGACCATTCTTCAGTCTTTCCTACCACCCCACCCTGGTTATGTCACTGTTTTGCTAAAAAGTCTTCACTGAATTCCCAGAGACAGTTGCACTGAGAGAGGACTTCAGAGTCCTGCACAGCCTGCTCCCAACTCGCTTTCCTAGGCTTTGTCAGTAGTTTCCTCCCTGCCTTCGTATCCTCCTGGGCCCAGCTCATCAGGTGTAACTCAGGGTTTCATTCTTTCCCTTTGTCTCTGCCTGGTGCTCATTCTCGTCCTTCAGAGTCCAGCACAAATGCAACAGCTGTGGAGTCTTTGCAACCTTCAGGTCAGAGGCAGTCATTCTCTCCTCAGAAGCCTCACCGAGCTTTAGGTAGATTTCTTACGCATTTTCATTCAATTTCGGACTCACTCAGCAAACAGCACAAGACTTTGCTGTCGTTCTGCTGCTCTTTGGTTTTAAAAAGTGGGCTATTTGACCAACTAATAAAGTGAAAATTTGTAAACATCTCCTTCCTAGATTTATCACAGTGACTGTTTTTCACAAACCCCACTTACGAAGAGAGATAAAGGGGGATGAACGCTGTGTGGCCGCTGGTTCTATTTCCCTCCCTTGATCATCACGTAATTGGGGTGGGTGGTGAGGTCCTTGGAAGCCAGCAGTGATGGCGGCTTAGGAAGGAATAGAACAATGAAACACATTTGTATCGGTTTGTTTCAGTGTTTAAGTAAAAGTATTCTTTGGGAGAGTTAAACCTAATTCATATTGCGCTTTCTTCCCAGTTAATCAAATGATACCTTGCTGGGGTTTATCGCTGGAAATGGGGCTTCTGACAGGGATAGTTGGCAGTTGGAGTCCCACCTCTGACAGCCTTAAAAGCAAGTCTGAATGAGTTCATCAAAAAGGGAACTCCAGAGGTGGCCCAGAGGTTAATGAGGCCTCAGGGCTGTGGCTTGATTTCTTTGAAAAGCTCCTGACTCGTGGGGGTGAGACGGCCACAAAGGGCTCCCAGGGCTCCGTATTTCCTGGCTCCTGGGGAGGAAGGGAAGGCGGGAACCGTTGGACAGCGTTTCTGAGCTTCTCTCCGATCGCACCGGGGTCTGTCACACGTCTGCCAGAAGAAGTCTGTCATTGGCTTTGGGCAGTCGAGTCCTGCCTCTGGAGCTGGGGGGGCTACTGATCCCACCCGGACAACACGGATATTGACGTAACCAACACAGTGTCCGCCCAGGCTGGTTTGGAGAGTAGGACTGATGGGAAGGCTCTCACCAACCAGCGGACAACACGAGGTCATCGTACCTGTGAGCTGGGGACAAGAGGCAGGGAGCAGGCGAGAGATTCGTTTACCTTTCAGCAACCACTTATGGATTACTGCTGTGTGCCAGGCATTGGTCTGGGTGCCAGACTGCGAGGGGAACGATGCAGACCCCGTCCCTGCCCTCGTGAAACTTATCGTCAATTGAGGAAGGAAACAGTAAACAAACACCAGTGAAGCAAACAAGAGAATGTCACGCTGTGACAAATGTTAGGAAGGAAACGGCAACGACCTGCCGAGATGGGAGGGAAGATACTTGAGAAAAGGTGACAAGATTTCGGAAGGAAAAAGAGGACGGCAAAAACCCAAACTCTAACCCTTCGCAGTTTTGCCGAGGGCACCGGCTGACTTGCCGCTCAGTGGGGCCGTCAGTGCCTGAGCAGAGCTGCCCAGACCAGTCTGGCGAGTCACAAAGGGAGCTTCCTTCAATTCAGCTGGGTCTTCACCAGCCCTGCTCCCCCAGAGTCTCCCCGTCCTGGTCCAGACTTTTCTTTCTGAAACACAAGAAAGAAGGAGGACGAACTAGAAGAGGCACTGAAACCATAATCCCTCGTCCAGTCAACACCCCTCAGCCCCCCTTTTTTCTTATTGGAAAGGGCATGTCCCATGGAGACCCCTGCTCAACAGAACTGTTAGATTTCCCTACCAAAAGTATGGCTTATTGAAATTTCTTTACTGCTGGAAATGCCGTACGGTATTTTGAGCTCCTTGAAATGCTGTTTTAATAGTGTTTGTTTAAGACTATCCATAGATTTGTGACGCTGTCTGTACCCCTCAGCACATACACACAGAGCTTGAAGCTTTTCAAAAATACGTATACTTGAGATGCCTTCTGTGGATTTGTACCTGCCAATAAACATATATAAGACCCCGTTTGATCTTTGCTTTCCTGGAAATGCAACTAACAACATGCAGAATTCTTGAAATCAGAATCTTCTTTCATATATATAATTTACTGAAGTACAGAGAAAAACTGATGGTCCATCAGTAAACTTCAGAGATGTTTTGTTGTTTTTGTGTTTTGGCAAATGGATCACTAGTGATCTTACGCTTTTAAAGCGAAATTATATTGTCTGTATTGTCTGTGGTTTTAGGAGTGTTCCCAGAGCAAATCTGAATTGTTGGCATCATTTTCTTAGGCCATCAGTCAAAGCCTGTCTTCGGAGGGGGTGGGTGGTCTCCATTCTAGATCGTTTGTGTGTCGGGGGGTGGCCTTCAACAATTTTTAGACTGAAACTAGGTCTGAGAGCATTAACCACAATATCCTGTTGCTAGAAAATATTAAAGCCTCTTTGGTTGACATTAGCCAGATGGTGCCAAACAGGATCTTTACAACTTGATTTATAATTTGACCAAGACATTCATAAAGTGGATGGCGATGAAATGGGAAGAAACTAGCTAAAGATTTTTTTTTTAAAGACCAAGATTAAACATTACATGCTAAATGATAGAAAATACGTCTGTTTTGAGGTTAGGAAATGGTTCAACAAGTTGTCTGTCGAGGTTTCCATAAACGGTATCCCTGCCTCCTAGTTATAAGCAGACATTTTCCACAGTGTTCTGTTTAATTTGCCAAGTGAACCTGACATAATGAAATTTAAGGCACATCATGGGGCTGATAGAGAGCCTTGCATTTTTAATCTTATGCTGAAGGGCGGGTGATAGGTAGAAACAGCTCATCCAGACTCCCTTTAAACAACATCTTGTGGTGATTAAGCACGTAAGGTTTAATACTTAATTTAGTGCGTGAAGTTCTACAGCACTTCTTTATCACTCTCACTGAGAATTAGAAGTTGCTGAAGAACCATTTTCTTTTCACTGCTCCCCTCCTCCCCATTTAAATGGAACCTGGTGCATTGGAATTCAATTTTTTTAAAATTATTTGAATTAGAGGAGAATTTTCCTGCCTTACAAAATGATTCACAGCAATATCCTTTGAATCAAGACTTTGCAATGTCCTATTTCATCTCTCCTAAAAAATGTTTGGCCAGTATCTTTTGGATGCATATCTTTAGGATCCACAGTTCCCATTGTTTGCGAGGCTGAGGTCACTAGACCTGTTAGGCGGTGCTACCTTTTTGCCTCTGAACAGCCTCCTTCAGCTGATTGTGACCACCTCCTCCCTCATGGATTCATCTAAAATCACGTTCACAATATGACAGCTCTGCTGCTGCTCCCAGCTCTGTTACTTCTGTTAATAGTGCTGTCTCCCCCCCGTCACCCAGGCTTCACTCCTTAGTTATTCTTAACGTGCATACATCCTCCCCCACCTCCAATCTCCTCCCACAGCTATTGAGCGATAATGGTTCTGCCGGCAGAGCATCTCTACCATATCTTCTTCCTTTCTGTTGGGTAGGTATCACGATGCAGGGTATGGAAAAGTTGATTCAGGGTAGCTCCCTGGAGTCCTGTCTCCAGAAGGATCCTGAGGCCTATCTAAGCTCTTGGTAGGAAACTGATTAGCAATGTCTGCAGTGGTAACGAAGTGGAGAAAATGAGCACACATGCCGCAAATTTGTTGCAACTAGTGTAGTGGATTTTGGATTTTGAAATTAAGGAGACTTCGGTTGCATCCCTGGCAACAAAACTTACTAACCATTTGAACATGGGCAAGTCATTTATCTTAACTGGTCTTTAGTTTCCTTATGAGTTGAATAGATATCATCGGTTAACTTAGAATGAATTGAATCAAATTCAGCTGAGCTAGTATTTATTAACTATTTCCTATGCACAAAGCAAATCTAAATTTGTTGTTGATGGTTATGAGGAGCAAACAACAGATATTACCCTTCAAAGTATTATACAAAATGTAAATGGTGCTATTATGTTTAATTTCTAATGCCAGTGCCCCCACATAGGCTCTCATTCCCTTGCTCTTGAACAGTTAGCTTTCCCACTATCTTCCACACTAAGGCTCTCTCTAAAAGTTGTTCTGTATGATAAAGCCAAGCATCAATTCTGCCATCCCCGTGATGCCCGGCCTTCTGTGGCGGTCATTGTTCCTTTCCTGGCAGTGATTCTCCCCTGCTGTGTGGTCTCTTATCCCAGCATCCTCCTCCACAGGCACAGTGGGCATCCGGTCCTGCCTTGGGAGAAGGATGTTGGCAACCCAAGTGGAGGGGCGCTGGGCTCAGGGTCCACAGGGAGAGAGGCCTGGGAGAAAGCCTAGAGGGAGGACCAACAGAAGCTCCATTTCAGCTACCAGTCAGCCTGTCTCTCTTCTAAAAGCTCTGCCCCATTTCCGCCCCGACTGCCACCCACCTCCGCCATCTGATATATTCTGTCTTTTCCTACTTATGTCTCTGCTGGTTTGTTTTCCAGTTTTCTTCTCCCTCTGTCAACCATAATACAGGACTGAAGTATATATTTTTATAATCTGCTGTGTTTACTGAATTAATTTTATGTCCTCTGTTCTTAAATTTTACAAGCAAGAGGGAACATTTCCTTATTTCTTGTTTCTTTCTCACTTTATCAACACCTGCTTAAAAAAACACCCTGGGTGGAGTTTCTTTCTTTTGCTGAGTTAATTTTTTGATGTGGCTTGATAATTGTCAGCAAAGAAAAAGTTCACTCTTCTTGTTTAAACCAAGGAATTCAGCTAGTGTATTTAAATTGGGACTGCATTTAATACAATTTTTTTTTTAAGTTCTGCACATCTTTCCACATTCGTACAGCAGTAGTTCCCAACAGGGGTCAGTTTTGCTCCCCAGGGGACATTGGGCAGTGAGTGGAGACATTTTTGCTTGTCGCTACTAGGGGTGGGAGGTGGTGCTACTGGCATCTAGCCGGAGAAGCCCTGGATGCCGTTAAACACCCTGCAGTACGTAGGGCAGACTCCCACGATAAAGACCTACCTGCCAGGGTTAAGAAACCCTGCTGTAAGGTAAGGTAAGTCTATACAGTGCTCATACGGGAAACTTGGTGAATAATTTGTATAAAATGTTTTTTAGTTGAACCTAAAATCTCTTAAAGCTAAAGGAATTGGCTTATGGTCTCTCCTATAACCACATTTCTTTAGCCACGTATTATGGTACCCAAATTTCCTAGAAATTTCCCTTGGTAGTATTCAGCAACTCCTACTGTCTTATTTTTATTAATATTACTTCATTTTAATTCTTGTAACATATTTTTACACAATGTTGTGTTCTAATTAATGAAGAAGAAAGTACTTAGTAAATGTTTTTATTACTAGTTATTACAGAATAGTTATGATTTTAGAGAAAGCTGAGGGTATTTTTGGTGGCTTTTAAATTTATATTAAAAAAATACCTGTCAGGTGTTCTTTAGGAATTGAATTATAAAATTTGCTAGATATTTATTCCAAGATGTCAATTTTCCCCAAACTATCAATACATCTAAGATAAATTTCATGTCAAAACAGCCTGTGATACAGAACAGTGAATGTGTTTTTTACTAATAGCCTCCTTCTTGTTCTTATTTATATAAGCCATTTTTTCAAAACTATTGTTACTTTAAATATTCATTTTGTTCCTTCCTCACTTTGTCATTTCTTATAAGTTTCCACGATTTTAAGTCATGGGCCAATGACCATACTAGAGAAGTGATAAATTATGAAGGCTGACTATACATGAACAAAGTTCAACATTGTAGTTAAAATGAGGACAAGTTAATCCAGCATGTACTTAACAATTTACGTGTTCATCACTGTGCTGCCTGGTAATTAGGCACGTGGCAAGCAGTCCAGAAAAATTACTGCAATTAGTATTCCTTCTACACGGCCAAACCACATTTTTATAAGGTTGTTTTTTAGGTTTTTTTTCCCTGCTTGCTTAGTTAGTTTGCCAGTGTCTGTAATCAGTGTTGGTTGACATTGTCCCTCGCATAGTACTGCGTACACTTGAACTGTCTTTTCTCTCTTGTACACACTCACACACCTCTTTTCCTCACTCTCTTGCATTATTGTCCTGGGGTCTGGGGACATTAGGAATAAGGAAATGATTGGGAGATGACACTAGCATCTCTTTTTATCATTTTGATAATACAGTTGATATCACTGTTCTTGTTTGGGAAAAAGGAGGGCAAAAACCTGGAACCCAAGGTTTGCCTCAGTGTCAGTCATGGTATATGTGTGTCACCCCCGTGAGCAGAGCATCGTTTTCTGCCTATAATTTAAGGAAAGAAAACATCGTGTTCTAACGCACAAGAACTGTGGCTGTAACTGGGCTCAGCACACAACCAGAATGGTACCCACGGTCACACCAACCAGGGACTGCCTTGTGCTTATTTTAAACATCCGTGCTTAGATAAGGTTTAAAATGATAATTCACAAATTCTTTTAAACCAACTAGGCTATACACATTTTTTCTCTTCACTGTTGCTGCAAATAGGCTAAAATAATGAGACTGTGGCCAATTTTGATTCTTATTATTTCCAAATGAAATCTTCATAGTATAGGAAATGTTTACTGATAAGTGTTTCCTCTCACTCATTAGAAACAGCACATTTTTCAGACATTTCTATTTACACATAAACTCACAAGACTCCTTCTCAAGAACTTGGGGTAAGGAGAAATATGATTCATTTATTCTGCGAAGCTCTTCCTGGAAAACTAGTCAGGGACCACTATGTAAATGACAACTGAAGAGGTATCTTACTTCAGTCAACTCTTCTAGAATAAGACATTTATAGGCATTTCGTAGTTCCAGGAAATCATCCTATACCTTTAGTTGAAACTGTTTTGGACTTTCAAAGATTTTAAGTATATGTTTAGAGTTGACCTTTGAGAGCAATAATGGAAGGGAATCAACGAAAATAAACTAAAAGGAAAGAGTTAACCAGCCACATCTGCCCCTCCTTGGTGACTCGTGCTGCTGTAAATCATATATTTTAGATCCAGGTAATTTAATGCATGCATGTGTGTGTGTGTGTGTGTGTGTATGTATATATATATATATGTGTGTGTGTGTATATATATATATATATATGAAAGCGTCTACTGTATTAATACCTTTGCCTATTGCTGATGAAGATGGTCTCTCAATTCTGAATGAAATTGAACTATTACGAACACAAAAACTAAGAAAAATTAAAATGGTTAAAAATATAGTAAACCAATTTTCTAGATACTAGAACGTCAAAAACAGTTTTATCAGTTACACTGTCCTTTGTCAGGTGTGTGTATCTTTATAGTATTTCCTGATTGTTGTTCTCAGCTGTGTTGTATTTTTAAGTGAGTGATTTGGAATTTTTATGTTTCATTTACACGGGACGGAAGACTTAGCCGACTGCCTCTTGTCACCACCAGTAAAATTCCCCAACTAACTAATGATAAAGATTAGTTGATGTACTGCTTCAAAAATGTGCCTATTTCCCATTTTCCCGTCTCTGGTTTAATAGCCTTTGGTAGGCAAAAACTTCTCCCAGATTATGCATTATCGTGACTCTGCCACAGACTGAGCAATGTTGCCCAAGTATTCATTCTGGATGCTGGTTCATCCATCCGTTCAAGATTCTTGGAGCTGCTGAAAAGTCATGTTAACTATTTCTCACCCACTATCTAATCTAGCCAGCTTGACTCACACTTGGTCCTGTTCTCCATTCTTTCTTCTGTGGCTGGGACAGGACACTTTGTATTTCTCATTCCCTGGCTGGTTTCTTGCCTCCAGCCTTGCACTCCTCAGAGCTGGACTTTGTATTATCTCTTTACATTCTCTCTAAAATGCACATCTGATCAAGTCCCTGTCATTTGTTAAAGCACCTCAGTAGATTAAGGAGCATTCCTACCACCCTTTCCTCATCCCCTAAGAATAGAGTTTGTGCTCCTTTAAATTGTTCCAAAGACTCTACATCATCTGGCACCTACCTGCCTCTCCAGACTCCTCTTCCTTCTTTCTGCAGTTCCAGTTGAATGACTTTGTACTGGGTGATTATAGTTCTCTCTGTACACTCTGTTCTGCCTTAGACCTCTCCTGCCCTTGACCATGAGTTCTGGAGCCTGGGCACCTTCTCTTCATCTAGGTTATCTCTACAGGTTCTTCAAATTTCACTTCAAGTTTGGTCTCTTCCATGAACCTTCCATCCACTCCTTTTCTGAGCATCCAGGTCCCTTCACACACCTCTGTCTTCTCTCCCAGCACAGCAGCCACTTAATGTTGGAATGTCTGTGTCCAGATTTGTCTTTCCCTCCAGCGGGAAGACTTCCCAAAGCTGACGATGGTGCCCCCTTCATGTTGACTTGCTAGTGCTGAGCTTGTGAGAGACATAAGAGAACGTCTTTGTGGAGATTTACTGAATCCTTTACTAAGCAGAACATTGCTGTTTTCTATATACTTTCAAAGAAAATAGATCATCTTCACTTTTTTCCTCTACTTATTTGGTTCTAATAGCATATTTTAAAATTTTCATTTATCTTACCTTTCTTTACTGTTGCGTGTAGTTTAACCCAAGTCTCTCAGAAACTTGAGTATTCTACAAGCAAATGTCATCAATTTTCTACCCTGTTTCAAAATAAATCTTTGAAGTATTTCTTTCCCTTTTTGGTGTATGTATATTCAACATCTCTTCCCTGAAGTTTTTCTGAGTGATGTTAAAGTAATGCACGTTGCTTCTGTTCTTTTAAGGATGTTTGGAAGTAATGGAATGTGGCTCATTAATTTATGGAGGAGAAAGAGCAGTATTTATTATGAGAGGTTTAGGTTTCTGTGAACTAGGAAAAAAACATTTGTGAGAAGATCAAGCAGCCACTGACCGTGACCTACAATCTTAATAGTGCTTTGGAAGTGTCTTTTGTGGCATTGTAGACTTATTTTTAAAACTTTAAGTAGTAGATATAATAATCTGTTTTTAATTAAAAATAACTTATTCTACATTCACTGAAAACTATAATTCATTATGCTAAAAGTGAATTTATCCTCAAGTTTTTACAATGTAGACAATCCCTGATTTTTTTGCTATACTCTGTGGATACCAAGTTATAAAGACCACTGTAAAATGGTTACATTTTCTCATAAAATAGATGTTTTCTTTGTGTTCTTCTCCACAATCTTGACATAAAATAATTTGTGGAGATAACTAACCTCATGCTATCAATGTGAAGACATGACTTACTATCTCTAATTTCATTTAAGGAAGACAATTTACTCAAGGAAAGTGGGAATAAGGATGGTATGTACATTAAGGACCCGCTCCCTTTAAAATAGATACAGCTTAGAAAAATACACCTCTATGGTGACTTTAACGGGGCTGATCTAAAACTAAATACTGTCCCAGAGAACCATGAAACATCTAATCACACTTCGTCTTCTACCATTAATATTTATAAAGGTATAGGAAGGATAATTCTGAATGACCACAACATATTTAAAAACCCATCCCAGGAATTTTCAACTGAAGTTTTCTTTCCTGGAAGAAAACTAGGCATTCAAAGTTACTTAAATTGGATTGACTTTTGGAATCAGTCTTTTTGTTCATTATCATTGCAATGTCCAAATATCTGAAAAGGAGGGTAGTTGTCTGGGAGTGTATGAAGGTGAAACATAGCTCAAATCTGATTTCGTGGCCGCCTTCTCCGTCCTCAGGGCTCCTGGTGCCCATGTCCCCACGGCAGGCTTAGGAGGCAAGAAGAATCCCAGAGGCAGAATCTGAGCGTGTGAGATACGTGGCGCCAGGTTTTACGCAGCTTCATTCTCAAGCGCCCACCTCTCCCCTGAACACTTACCTCGTGGTGCGGTCACTTTGACCTGGGCACTTTTGTGCCTCTGTGTCTTTCCTCTTTTTTCTGGAGGGAACTCTTACTCTGACTTGGCAGCCCAGCTCAAAGACGAGAATGTAAAGCAGAGGTAAGTGTTCCACGCGCAGTAGCCTTCTTCCTTTGCTCCTACGCCTTCCCTTTCTGCCCTGAGAGCCCTTTCCAGCGTAGGATGACAGCTACACTTTGGGGCTTTGGTTTCAGACTGCACCAAGTTCAAGTCCTAGATCAGACACTGTGTGGCTGGATGGCCCTTGGTAAGTCCCTTGCTGTTATAAGCCTTGATTTCATCTGTATCAGTGGTTGCACTTGGACCCAGCACACAGCCTCGAATAAGACTTCACTTGTAAAGGAGTTAGCATTCTGCTTGGAACTCAAGAAGTCCTCAGTGACTTATAACTATTGATGACTTCATTGACATTGTTCATGTGTTGGCCTTCCTTCTTTAAGGGTAGAGGATAGAGATGGAGTTTTAATCTTTGAGTATCTACCATGTCGGGCACATAGTAGATACTCAAGAAATATTTGCCAAGTGGATGAGTGCATGAGTGAATTTGGAGTGGTGGTTGTGAGTGAACAGCAGGACTGTTTCATATCCTTCTGGAAAAGCTGCCTTCCCCTTTCCCCTCCTTTTTCTTTGCCTTCTGGAATCCCAGTGCCCCCCAGGAGTTCAGACCCCTTGAAAGAATCTACCAAAATGGGATTGATGTCCTTGTTTTAAGTCTCATTTCAGTCATTCAGTACGCATAATTCAAGTACTCCTGGGCTCATCCCATGTGTCCAGGCACAGCTTTCCATCTGAGAACAAAGTTCCCCTGTTACGCCGTGGAAAATGAATTGTGTGTTGCTATGGACGGAGCTGAGTCCATACACTTTCCTGTCTGAGCATATGTTAGTTATGCTTCTTTCTTCTTCTAAGATATCAGGAGCTCTCCATTTATCTTTCCAGCCAAGAAAAAATTTTCTTGAATCATCCACAGCTATTTACCATATGCTAAAATCTCCAGATAAACAGGTAAAGATCCTGAGGTGTTTAGCAGAAGTGGCTCCCAGACAGTGTCACAGGTATGGGCCATGGAAATGAGATGTGACTGAAGCAGAAACTGCCGTGTTAGTAAGACAGTTGACCGCCCCTTTACCATAGGAGAGCACCTTTATACAGCGCAGCTGGACTAAAGCCATTGTCATGGACTGTGAACTCGTTAAGGACACAAACTGTATCTGGGACCCTTTGTGGGGTTTCCAGAATATTTGATATGATTTGCTTAATTGTCTGATCACTTTTTATTAGATACTAGTATCTGTCTAACATTTTCCAAAGTCTAAGGCATAAGAACATCCCACAAATGTATTAGCAAATGGGAACAAATAACTTGACAATGTTTCCCCAGTTGTGTGTGTTAAGGATGATTCTGCTGAATTAAATTAGTTTTAGAGATGTTTGCTCATCACTGACTCATTGCAGATTTGTGCAATGAGAGAAAGGCCATTTACCTTGATTTTGACTCATACTCTGGGGGTTAAGAATTTAATGATGAAGGTAACAGTCATCTAAAGCTGCTAGAAATAATGTACTAATGCCTGTAGTTTTATTCTTTGTGTTGTATTTTAATGAAAGCTCTTAGAGAATGAAAATGTAAAAAGCAAAAAAGTCTACCACTGAATAATCGTTGTAGGTATTTAAGGAGAGAGGCAAAAGAAATAGTGAGCGTGTCACGTGTTGGGTCACATTCCTTTCAGTCAAATGAGGGCACATTAGAGCATGAAAGTCCCTTCTGATGTGCCCCAGCTGGTACCAGTCAAGCTAAATTTTCTTGAATCGTCCAAGGTGAGTTACCTTCTGCTGAAATCCACACTGTGGCATGTTATGTTCTAGAGCATCTACATTGAGGTAAAATGATATAATCCCAATCCTAGAAGAATAACAAAACATAGGGGAGAAGGGTGGGAAAATGCCCATCCATCTGCCCTGGCTCCTACCTCAATTGTGAGAATGTGAAAAGGGGGAGAGGGCAGATGAAGACAGAACACAGAGGGAGGGGCTCTTCAAAGGTGAGCTCACTGAAAACCAGTTTCCCAGTGAAGCTGCGTCCTAGCTGCTTCAGACGATGGGCTGGGACGTGTGGTAACAAACCACGGTAATTTACTTTGTACCCAGCTCTACTCAAAACTCACCACATTTAATTTTTTAGCAGCTTCATTGAGATATTCATAGACCATACAATTCACCCACTTAAAGTGTACAATTCAGTGGTTTTTAGCATATTTACAGAATTATGCAACCATGGCTACAATCAAGTTTAGAACATTTTCATCACCCCAGAAATAAACTCCATACCCTTTAACCGCCCCACAGCTCATTTTTATTCAAACAGAAAGAAAAAAATCCAGTATTTATAAACCTAAATGTATAAGGTAGAACTTTTGTTTTACAAAAGTAATGTTATAATTGGGGTTAAAGCAATTATGATTGTTACAGCTCTTACAAGGAAACAGTAACTTGAAAGGTTGAAAGTTTAAAAATATATATGTATATAAAATCCAATTTGGCTTTTTGTAAACATTTCAATTAATTTTTTAAAAAATTTATGAAATTCAGTATTTTGTGCTATTTCCTTGAGACAGAACTCCACTGTACAGTCTGCTTAAACCATGTACATTCCTGGTCATTTCCAGAACCTATAATGTCACCTACCTAATGAAAACATTCCTTGAAAACACTTTGTGACCTTTTGTTTAAATATCATATTGGATGGGTTCTTCATAATAATTAAATTTCAGAATCTATGAAAGGAAAGGCTGGCCGAT
Source organism: Vicugna pacos (assembly GCF_048564905.1). Classification (NCBI taxonomy): domain Eukaryota; kingdom Metazoa; phylum Chordata; class Mammalia; order Artiodactyla; family Camelidae; genus Vicugna; species Vicugna pacos. Next base: position 9,916,216 of record NC_133000.1, on the reverse strand, counting down.
AATTAGAATGCAAAACAACTAATTCTTTATGGCAAAACACTATAAAAATTTAAAGTCAGGAGACAAATTAAAAGATACTGTGTTTGTAAAATGTATCCTATAAAGGACTATATTTTGTAATACACAAAGAATACTTGTCGAGCAGTAAAGAAAAGGACAAACACCAGAAAAATGGGTGAAGGATATGGACAGGCAGTTTACATGAGAGAAAATCCAATGACTTATAAATATATGGGGGAAAAGCTTTCAGTTCACTAAATAGTAACAAAATGTAAGTTGTTAACACAACAGTGAAATCTCATTTTTGCTTAACAGGTAAAGAAAGTGTTGTGAAAGGATGAAGAAATGTGCTCTCATACAAAGTTGAAAAAAATGTAGAGAGAGCCAAATGGCACCAATCTGTAAAAATTTTAAAGGCACATCTGTCTTTGATCATTGATCCAGCAACTGTGTTGCTAGAAAAAATTCTGCACAAGCATACAGAAGTATATGTATAAAGTTTATTGCAGTTTGTTTGTAACCACAAAAATCTAGAGAAAAAAAGTAAAACTATCAACAGACGTCTAGCTAAATAAATTAAAATATATTCATTTAATGGGATACTGTGGTGTCACTAATAAGAATTAGATCAACCGGTAATGAAGGAGGTAAGAGGTCTGTTGAAATAAAAATGTTATAAATGAGGATTGGATGGACAATCAGAAGCCAAATTCCTTCTTAAAAAATAATGTATATTAAAAAATAATGTATATCACTGAATCTTAAAAAAAAATGAGAGAATGACTCAAAATCATGGACTGTTTTCTTCTCTAGTCCTAATAAAGTTAAGAAAAATGAATTTAAATAATTAAGAGAAAAAAATTTTTGAATCAATAAATCGTTGGCTGCATCCAAAGTCAGAGGAACAACTTTAGTTCATAAACTTTAAAAAGTGATTGACAAGGAAAGACATAGAGAATTCTAATTATGGCATAGCTCCTAACTCCCAATTTGGGATGATCTATTGCTTTCTTTTACTATTTTTGCACTGTTTGAATTTTTATGATGGTTATGTCACCTTTATAAAAATATTAAATCCATTATAAAATATTTTTTGTAGATTATTTTCAAAGAAAAACTGGGAAATTATGCATTAAATTTTGAAATTTTTAGTATAAACACGTTTTCTCCATTCAGTGGGGCCCAGAGACCTCGCTTGTAATCCTGTGGTTGCTAAGAGACCATCCATCGTGTTCCATATCATCTCTCTTAGCCTAATTGATGTTTTAAGTTTCTTTAATTTTTATCAGGTACATGATGTGCCTGGAAGGATGGGGAGAAAAAGATTGCTTGTCTGTTTTGTAACAAGAACAACTTTTAAAAAATTATTTAAGTACATTTCTGCTAATATTTTCAAAAAGGGGAAAAAAAATCTCTAGGAAAAATCAAATGTCCTTAAACGTGGTTTAACACTTGCCTCTTTGTTTTGGAAATAAAGAGCCAAATTTACTATAAAAATACAAGTTTTCCTTAGCTCACCATAGAAATTTACTGGGTAAATATTTGAAGACGATAAGTCTAGCCACAAAAAGCAAGTTATCTACTAAAGTGATTTAGTGAACTGTTTGGCCAGAGATAACTACCTTGTGGATTGCAATAATGACTTATTTGTTTGATGGCTGAAGGCCAAATGCAAATAGAATTATCATCTGATTTCAGGCAGCTCTCCGGCAAGTCAACTGTAATGTCTCCCTTCTAACCAGATCCTTTTCCTTGAAAGACCACAATCCCTCTAAAATCCTATATACTGTCAAATTAGATGGCTGCCTTCATATGACTACAATATTTATTAGCCTTGAAATACTATAACCCAGGGACTTACATAAGTACTGCACAGGGAATTCATTTCAAGCCACATTTGACCCCTTGTTTTAAAGGTGATCTTCAAATAGATTTAGGGGGAATAAATCACGTTTTCAACCTATAGTCTGCCTTCTCCTAATAAAAAAGAAAAGAAAAGAGGCTTTAAACGTTCCTAACCTTTTTCTTCTTTTCTTCACTTTGGAATAGAAGATTAATCACATCTACCCAGAGATGTAATTTAATGTCTGTCACTTGGAATCGAAGGGAAAATAGATAAATGGCTCATAAAGAAGGTACTTTAAAATTAAACTATACAACCAAAGATTTTATTAGGCAGTTGATGTCAAAGAATACTTCTCATTAAAAGGAAAGTCAAGTAACAAGGAAACATGAGAAACAGGAAAATAAATATGACACTTTTTGGCAAAAAGGAGGACAGGAAATCTTAAGTTTTCAGAGAAGGATACAGAGAATTACCTACAAGAATTAACTCACTCTTAAAATGTCTCCTTCACGTGGCATGAATGTGAAAGAATTTAGAAGGAAGAAATTGTTTAGAAATGTGTTTGGTCCAGGAAAGCTTTTTCATTCATAACTTTATGTTCTCTATGTGTGGACATACTCTCCTCTGAAAATACATCTCTTTCCTATTTGTATTGACATAACTCTGTCCTTAACAAATAACTCAGCTACAAGACATAAGGGATTAAGTTGTGCTCATTGAGATCAGTTCCTCAATGATGATCTTCCTTAGGTTTTCAGAGTTAGTGACTGGGAACTTTGGTTTAAAACCGATTTTAATGGCTGCTCTTCCCGGATTCCTTTTTGTTTTTTTTTTAATTCTCCTGCATAATTTCTTCTCCGTGGAAACTGACTCCTGTGAAACAAGGTGAAAGGAGAGGGTTGAGAAGTGAACACAGCATCCTTCGTGATCCGTGAGCAACCCAGGTCATGTGGCTAGAAATCCAAAGGGTCAGAAAAACAATGGCAGGTATCTTGTCTGGTTGGGCACTGTTTTAACTGTTTCACCGTGAACTCAAAGACCCATCTGAGCTGCTTAGACGTGCAGGTCCTGCAGCAGCTGGGATATTGACCACGAATGCCCATTTCAGATTAGTTCCGCCATTTTCCAGTGTTCATGTCACCTCCTTGCTCACTCACACAGCTCACCTGTGGCACTTGACAACCTGTAATTTCCCCCAAGCCTTTACCATGTAGCATTATTAGCTGTATTTGGCAAGTGTGTTGCCCCAGTGATTGTCAACTGTACAACAGCAGGATTTATCCACTGAGGTGAACTCTTCACTTTGTCAAAAAATGTAAGCAACTCAGAACATTTCTTCTTTCCAGTTGTATTGCAAGCTGATATCTGGGGAGATGCCATCCAGCTGGGGACACTGTTGCCTTCTCAGCAAGGTTGGCAGGAGGACTGAAGGGGGCGTGGCCCTGGAGGAGTTTATTTAGACTGTGTTAATGATCCTAGAAAGTACAGCATCTAGAAATGTATCTCATTTATATTAAACTCGTGAAACTCTGTCTCTGGGCTTTAATCTTTAAGGGAAATAACCTGACTAGCTGTTTTCCCTGGAGCAGTGGAACATTCTGGAAAGCTGTTGACAGACTGTAAAAGCTGTCCTGTTGTGGGCATTGTCTGCTTTCTGTACTGATTATTAAAGGAAGGAAAGCATTTATTTCATCCCTGTGTCTTGGGCTCTCTCGTGTGGCTGTCTTCAAAGAGTACCCTAGAAACCCATCAGCATAACTGATTCCAGGAAAACGAGTTTATATGCAGCGCTTAATTTAATTTCTCCAGCGGATCTCCCTGGGGGCATTCTTAGAACACTCTTAGAAAAGAAGCATTGCTCGTGTGGCACCAGTGGGGGCCTGCTACTGAGAGCTTTTGTTTCTTCAGGGTGGGTACTTCTGTAATACCCTGAGAAGTCATTATTTCTAAAGCCTGCTGGTATTTAGAACAATAAGTAAAGTGTTGTGGGAAAATGATTGGCTGCCATACTTTTAAGTATCTTCTTGGAAAGAAATGAGAGCTTTCTTAAGAACCTAATTCAGCCTTTACGATCTAGCAGCTTTCCTTTGTGTCTAAGGGAATTTCTGCTACAATGTTAGCTTTCTCCTTTGGGCGGTACGATTATTTTTGGCACAGAACACCTGTATACTCTCTCCATGATAATTATGATGGAAAAACAATCACAAAACATTTCCAGAGTTTTACTTCTTCAGACTGTGGAATCATTACTGTCATTACTTTTGCGTTCGCAGGCTCTGACCATTTTAATTCTGAGACGAAGGTGTCACAAACCAGCAGCCTGAATTATATATTTAAAAATACGAATTTGAAGGGTTTAGGTAGGGTATGCCTAGTTCAAGTCCTGATTTTTTTGTGTGTGTTCTGCCAAATGCACACATTTGGTGTTACTTGTTTCTTCTCTGAAGCAGCCGAGTTTTGTCAAGTGCCATGATTGTCCCTAGTCCTTAAAGGCAAAGCCGCTAAATTAAAATTCTACTCCAGAGAGACTTTGCCCAGAAGTAGATTTTTGTCATTATTCTTGAGTGTCACTCAGTCCCTTTCTAACCATGTGACTGCAGCTTGTCACTTATCATGGCAGTCATTCTGTGTGATTGCTTTCTTCTGCATCAGAGTCTGAGTGTGTGTTCCTGGTCCTAGAATTTGTTCTCTTTGGTTTCCCTGTTGAATTTTAATTTTTTCTTCTGTGAGATGACGGTGCCGGCTCAACAATAATTTTGGTTAGAAAATTAGCTTCCCAAATCTCGTCTTTACCTCCAGACATGAAAGCAGTGACCCCCCCCCAAACCTCATTTACCCCATATCGACACAGGTTTGGGTGTCTTTTCTCAGGGTGAGGCTCAGCTGATTATTCCTCAAATGCAGGAACCCCTTCCGGGTGGAAAACCTCTGTTCCCATCAGGCTTGATAGCCACTTCACAGGACATTTGGATGATGGTATATAACTTTCTGGAAACTTCTTTTATACATAAGCCCCTCCCCCACCAAGAACCTAGTCCTTCTGCTTTACTCGGCAGGTGATGAGCTGGCCAGGACAGGCCCACCTCAAACAGTGCCCTTCTGGACTGTACCATGGATATTTTCCTAAACCTCTTTAATTCTAAGAATCACCCAGGGGACTTATTAAAAAGTGTACTTTCCCTGACTCTCATCCCAGACCCACTGCTTCAAAACATCTGGGGAAGGGGTTTGGAAAATTGAATCTTCAGCAGTAATCCCCAGGTGATTCTTATCACAGGGAAGGCTAGAGACACTTCCATAAGATGTTGCCCTCTAAAGAGGATGTTGGGTTATGTCTGTTATTTGATTCCTTTCTAGAGTTATTAATTCCTATTCATTACCATTTGTGGCACCATTTCTTAAATTACCCCTCGAGTGTCAGCTGATTATCGCAGTCAGCTGAGGAGCTTGTTCAGAATGCAGGTGCCTGGCCTTTGGGATCAGAATCTCTGGGGACTGGGCCCAAGGACCTGTTGTGTTTCGCACACACTCTTAGATTAGAACTCGCGATCTAAAGTCCTCCCTCCGTTGTTCTAGAGCAGTTCTTCTCAGGCTTTAATGTGAGTACAGATCCCTAAGAATTCTGGTAAAACACACATTCTGACTCAGTGGGTCTGGGATGGGACCTGAGATTCTACAAGCTCCCAGGTGACGCTGAGGTTGCCGGCCCATGGACCACATTAGTGCAAGATGCTAGAGAATTTCCCTAAGCAAAATGGTCCAATGCATTGGGCAGCATAGAGCCTGTGACTTAGTTTTAATGGGAGAAGAGTGGACCCCATTGTCCTCTAAGCTGTGACTTGTCCTAACTTCATTGAGGGGGCCCAAGATAATTCAAAATAAAACTTTCCCCTTTGTGAATGACAAACCTGGTATTCCCAACTGCCATCACTGCATGCTGCCCAGAAATGCCACACACCTTTCCCAGTGAGACCTCCTGACCCCTGAACCACTTGGGCCTGAGCTGGACCCACAGACCAAAGATGTACATTTGTCTTTGTTTCTGCAGGAGTGGGATAAAATCAGGCATAAAAGAAGCCTTATGCAAGGAGAGAGTGATCGAATTTTATTTCAGTTCACACTTCCATGCTCTTGTTTTTTTGGTTTCTTTTGTTTCTTTTTCTTTTCTTTAAGAAAAATTTGTACCCATTTTTTCGCTTTCAGTTTTGGTGTAATTTACCTATTTCTTATTTCTGATCTACCTTTTAGACCTTTCCATCTTGTAGCTAATGGAAACCAGGTGGTCATGGGTGAACTCATTCTTTTTCCAAAGTCAGCTTTCTGCTGGGTCTCAGGATGACAGTTTGTTGTTTCTGAAAATTTGAGTTGGGACTAAACCTAAGTTGGACAGATATTTGTTGTCTTTTCAAGACTGATTTGTCTTGCTAATCTATCTCCTTATACGGTTAGTGTAATGCTTTGTTCCAAATGTCACATTGCACAATTACTTCAAATTCTTAGCTGCTGGATTTCTGTTAGTAATTTTCTTACCTATATACCAGAGAATGGCAAAAAGTTTCTGTGGACCCACACCACTGGGATCACCTGGGGATTTTTTTTGTTTGCTTTAATGCTTCAGGTTCTACCTCCACTGATTCTAATTCAGTTGTTAGAAAGAAGAACAAGGATTCTGCATTTTTAAAGAGTGGGAAAGTCTGTCCTTTTTCCTGAAGGAAGACCACAGTCCTTGGTAAACTCTTGGTCTCTCCTACCTTAGGCACATGAAGCTGCTGCCTTGTGCAGACCACTGAGCAGGTCTCAGAAGTACAGCTGACAAAGCTCATGTAAGCTGGGACTGTCCTGGCCACCCGCCCCCAACCCCACCCAGCCCATCCTCAAGCTTTGTGGGCTCTACCTCCACATGGTATCTCAAGTCGTTCTCTTCCATCCATTTCTGCTACCTCCATCCTGGTCCAAGCCACCATCTTTTCTCACCTAGATCAGCCCCGGGGTGATTTTTCAATCTCATGAATCAGAACACGTCCGTGACTGCTGAAACCCTTGTGTAACTTCCCATCTTGCTTAGAGTAAGACCCAAACCCCTCATCTGGTCTTCCCAGTCCTGACTTGAGCTGGCTCCTGCCACCCTCTTTTCTCTAATCTGCCCATGGCCAGCTCCTCCCAGTGTTCAGAGCTCACCGTCAGTGTCCTTTACTCCCGGAGACCTTCCCTGACCAGCACTATAGAGAAACCACTCACTTGGCCACCCACTCTCACATCCTCCTTTCTCTCCTCAGTGAAGCGCTGATAAAATCAGGTCTTGTTCTTGTTTTTTAAGACCCATTTCATCTTCCACAGTAGAAATTCCATCAAAGCAGGGACCCTGTCTCTCGATTTACTGCTACATCCTGGCTCCTAAACAGCAGGGACTTGGTAAATATTTGCCAAATGAATAAATTTAAGCTGAGCAGGGAAGAATGAGCAGAAGTCAGCACAGGGCAGAATCGTTCCTTCTGCAGGGAAATCAATGTTCTAAAGCCCAGAGGCAGGAAGATACGTCGAGTTTGTAAGAAGTTAAAATAATGTGCCTAAAAGAAGGACGAGAGCGGAGCGGAGGTGGGCACAGGCCTTACAGGCTGTGCTAAGGATGTTCTCAAAGAGCAGCAGGGAGTCACAGAAGGGTTTTAAGCAGGAGGGTAACAACAGAACCCCGACGAAATTTTTCAAGAAAGGCTTGTCCTAAACTTGCATCGCACAGGCCGTAGTAGGTTGAATGGCCACCTAAGATGTCAACTTGTACATGTTACTTTACTTGGAAGGAGCATCTTTGCAGATATAATTAAGTGAATGATCTGGAGATGTGGGGATGACCTTGGATCATGCATCAAATCTTGCCATCAAATTTCCACCCAAGAAGGAGGCAGAAGAATATAACACAGAGGCACAGAGGGGAAGTCCCTGTGAAGATGGAGGCAGAGATCTTGGTAATGTGGCCACAAGCCAAGGAATACCTGGAACCACCAGAAGCTGGAAGAAGAGAGAAATAGATTCTTCTCTAGAGCCTTCAAAGGGACTTTTCTTGATTTTGGATTTCTGGCCCCTAGAACTGTGAGCAAATAAATACGTTTTAGTCATTGTGAGCCACCACATTTGTGGTAATTTTTTTTTGGCAGCCACAGGAAATTAATACATGCACTTTGGGGGAAAAAAAAAGAAAGTGAAATTGAGGTGATGTCCACCCTTCTGCCCCGCAGTGAGCATGGAGGTGTTCCTCAGGCAGCCTTCTCTCCCCGCGGATGTGTCATAACTCTAGTGGGGAAAGGTGAGCCTGTTTCATACAACCTGCTGCTCAAGCCAAGTTAGCCATTTCATTTTATGATCAGCTAAGAGGGAGACACGTGCATGCTGCAGGAATAAACAAAGACCAACCAGTGAGAATAAGTGAAGGCTATTTATCGTGAACTTGCAAAAGCAAAAGAGTCAGCCACCATCATTTGAGTTTTGGCAGAGACCCAGAGGCAGGCAGAGGAGTGGGAAAGCTGTACAGTGGGAAAAAGGAAGGCTTCAGACATGTCCTGACTGCTGGCCTGGAGAAGCTGGAGGTGGTCTATGTGATTGGTTAGGGTGCCTATTTGGCTTTCTCTGGTTGGTCCTAAGTTGGAAGCAGGGATGAAACTTAGGGAAGTTGTCGGTTATTAATCAAGTCTTGGCTGTTCTGAGCTGATTGTTACAGGGGTTACTGTTTAGCTTCTTGGATTATTGCAGAGATGGCACTCTTATTCCTGCAAGTCTGCTCTTACCTATTGAGACTATACCTATAGCAGGGCAGCTTCCTGACTGGTTATTGTAGGTGAAGGGTTAGTTTCCTGGGCAGGTAGCTGCAGGCTGTGGCTCAGACTTCTGTTTTTCTACGTGGTCCAGCCATCATCAGTTTTTATATTCCGTGTGGACCAAGCACACATCCATCCACAAGAGACAGAGTGGTGGGGGGCTGGGGGAGGCCCTCAGGATCTGTGATTTGTTCAAACCTCCCATTGAAGCCACACAGGTTTCTGATGAGAAGAAGCTCAGAGCCAGCCAAGGGGAGCTTCTCAATTCTAGTAACTGTTCCACTTTCAGAAAGATGAAGATTACTGGTGAGGCTGCACTGACCAATGAAGAAGCACCAACTCCTGAGCAAACAGCTGGAAACAGTCACAGAAATAATACATACAGGCTGCCCTCAGAGACAAGTTTTAATGCTGATGAGTTGGACAACAAGCTTACCTACTAAATTTATATTTCAGACTTTCAGAAAGAAGGCTCCTGAGCACACGGCAGCTCAAGGGCACATGATTGCATTGTTTGGAGGCAGTGCTGTTTGACTTAATGAGTAGGGTTGCAAATTCCCAGTCTCAATAGGTAAGAACTGAAATCTCCTGCCTGGGGACTTGCACTGAACTAAAATGGCTGGGGTAGCATTATTTTGGGATTGGTTCCAAAAGTGTCATTGCAGAGGTCAGAGGGCACCTGGAAGGGAGAGGACTTGACAGAGTGTAGCTGACCATGGGCAATGCCCCGGCCCTCCTGCCGCCCTCAGATTTGCACAGCACAGCGCGGAAGTCCTCTTTCTCAACGCCATGTCCCCATGACCTCCTCCATTTTCCTGATCTCAACTAAGAAACCCCCAGCTTTTCAAGTCTTTCGAGTCACCATGTTTTCAGAGATGGCAAAAGCAATGGATGCTGAAGTGATTTTAAGATAGTTAGAAGGCTTTCAACCTTGCCAGTCACAACATCTACACTGCAGTGGATGCAGGGACTCTCCAAACCGTTAAGTCACGTTGGCCAAACCTATGGAAGGAATGTGCAAAATGCATTGTTTAGGGCCCCAGGCAAGTGGTTGGTGATGGCCTCATTAACACCCTCAGGGAAGAATTTAAGAATTCCATTGGAAACATCGCTAATGAAGAGATCCAAAAGTGGTTCTCAGCTAGGGGTTAGCCCCCCAGGGGACACTGGCTATGTGTGGGGACATTTTTTGGTCGTCACAAGTAGGGAGGTGCTACTGGCATGCAGTGGGTAGAGATGGGAGATTCAGCTCGCAACTGGCACTGAACAGTGCCGCTGACATGTGGGGAGAAGGAAAGGACGAGATCAGTGTCAGGAAATGAAGCTCTGGTGAACAAGGCACAAAGCAGCTTTCCCTGTCTAGTGCTTGGAGGCCTCCCTCTCTCCCCCGCCCCAGGGCTGAAACTCGGAGGCTGCACGATGGGCTGGCTGGGACCCTGTGGAGGAAAAGACTCAAGGGTGACTGACATACAATAGCAGACGCCTGGGTTACCAGGCAGTTTCCTAGAGCAAAACTGCCATCCACCACCCTGGACCCCCCATATAACACTCAGCTGTTCCGTGGGGAAAATTAACTTGGATTTGACAGTCAGGAGAAAAGAAAGTATTTGGAGAAGAGAATCACTTATGCTATTAAAACAGTAGATCTGAGTGGTGACTCTTGAGATGTTAGTACGGAACATCCCAGGGGCAGAAAGCCTTCTGCAGGTGTTACGTAAAGGTTCAGCGCTCAGCCGACAACTGAGCCGGTTCATGTTAGTTTCACAGTCGGCAGCCACGCCACGTGGGAACACATGGGCGCCATCTGGAGTGCTCAGCTGCGTGTCCTGGAAGTTGTGGTTGGCCAGTCTGGGCGCTGGGTGTAGACACACGTGGCTGTATTTTTAGAAGGTACTTAAAAAATCTCAGTTTCTGGGACTTTACTCCCCAGCTAAGCCTCTCCAGCCTTTGCTTCCCACTCAATCTGCTACATACTTTTTTTTTTTTAAACTACAGTTTGGAGTGTTTTAATCTGCACTGCTTTTCTTCCAGACATGCTGCATTTGGTTCTTAGGAAGGTAACCCTGGTTCCAAACCCCACAGCCAGTAGGGATGTGGGTTTCACAGTGGTGTCAGGATTGACTCTGAATCTAGGTGGTGCAGAAACAAGAGGATGGGCCTCAGTCCTTATCAGAGCATTCAGCTGGAGAGATGCAGATCCACCCTTCCTGTAGGAGACTACATTTGAGTGTTTCTATAATACTGCCTCAAAGTGTGAGAATCATTGTGTTTCTGTAGGAAGTAAACTTTAGCCATCAGTCAGACCAGGAATGGTCTTTGAGCTCACCCACACTGACCAGCTGGAGGCTAAGCTGGATGTTCAAAGCTTCAAAAACCATGAGCCAGTGGTGGTCAGTCTCCCAGGTGAATCCATTGGAGATGCTCTGGAGGAAGCTGGCCGACCCCTTATGGAGACAGGAGGAGTGGATATTCATGAATGGAGCCAGCATTGACTTAGTAACCATTGAGAACCATGATCTCCTCGGAGGGTTCCTTCCAACCCAGAGCATCTGAACATGTAAGAGCAACTTGTTGGAGAGAGCCAGGATTATAAGTTCTCTCCTTCAGTCACTGAGTTTGCACCATAGTCACAAAAAGTCTCTAGAACTCCATGTTTTCCCTGACTCTCTTTTGCATGTAGCCACGGAGATGAATATTGTTCCATCCGGAAGCTTTGTCCCTTTGCCAGGTGAGGAGGGAGCTTGTCTTTGTGATCAGGATGGGGAACAAAGCACAAACCATCTACTGTGGGTGATGGATTCTTCTAGATGAAGAATTGCCCATCTCCTGAACAATTCAGAATGACTGAAACATTGAGGTCATTGAGACATCTCTGCCTGACAGTGTTTTTACTCTGCTGGTTTTAAAAAGAGATTAGAGGAGTAAAAACATCCCTTGTTTAAAGAACATTCTCTAGCCAGCATGCAGCATGTCACTAAGGCTGCCTAGGCATTTGGAGCATGTCACCTTTGCCCTTCAAGATTCTCCAAAAGGTACACATGGGCCCCTTTGAATGCATGAAGGTCTCTGCTGTGTGAGCTCAGGTGAGCTGGTGGTGCCTGTGGAGGAATTCTGCAATCATTTCCATTCGTTAGCACCTTTCATAACACATCAGCCTACCTCCCAACTGTTTCTGAGTCGGGAGAGAAGCTGCATAAGTAGAGTTCTCATGCCATGGGGAGCGTGGCCAAAGAATATTCCTTCTCCAGTTTCCTCCCTGTACCTTGGCGTCTGGGTTGTCTCTCTCAATCTGGCCAATACAGGAGGCCTGTTTCTTGAGTTGGGGTCCAGGGTGAAGGTGGGAAGGCTGTTTTACCAAATCCCGAGAACATCTGTAAAGCTCACGTTAGTGCAGACCAAACAGAGAAGGACACTGCCCAGCTCGTGGAGCGGTGAGTGTAGGGACTTCCTCAAGCAGAGGCTTAATCAGACCTCACTTGCTGACTTGCTTGCTATGGGAAGTTCGGTCACCAGAGACCCAGAGAATGTGTTTCATCTGATTTGCTCTACTTTGGGTAGTCTGCGATCTTCAGTAGCAAGAGAAATTACTATCCTGAAGCTTCCTTCAAGTGGCTCACCTGCAGTCCTTCAGTCTCATCCTTCCTAGGAAGTGTCTGTGTGGTCCAGCATCCCCACAGCCAAAGGAAGTGCAGTCCTCTTAACATACGGGTGCCAAAAATACCAAAATGAAGTGACTGCCCCGCCTCCCCCAGAGGCACACATCCGGAGAAGAGAGTGAGGTCTCTGATGGAGGGCGCTGTTTGCTTCCTTGCCAGACGCTGTGAAAAAGTCCTTCATGAGAACAAACAGGCTTTCTATTTTATTGGCCATTTAGATCATATTATTCACGACGTTTCTAAGTTGTGGTTTTAAGCTGACAGAGATTTTGGCATTCTCTCCAAAGTAATGAACATTTGTCCTTTTTCATGGCATCTCTCACCATCATAAAATACCATTCCCTTTTAAATTAATTAAAATACTTAAAATTGAAACTCTAGTGGGAAAGGTGGTTGGAGTCTCTTGGGTTTTTTTCCTAATTTATGGCCTGGCACTGCAATTTTCTTCAATTGGTTTTATTTTGACCCTGGGGGGGAAAAGCAGTTACTATCATTGTTTAGTTTCTGTTTTCTGTTATTCAGCCCATGCCTTTCAGAATTATCCTAATCCACTCTATGACTCACGAAGCTTCACTCATATCCCGAAGGCAAGTGGTATGAGATTCGTAATACTTGTAATTATCTTTCAGATGCCACGATCCCCCAAGCTATTACTTTACCATAATTCCACTTCTGAAAGAGAGTTCATTGTTTCTTTTTTACTGATGCAATGAGAGTCTTGATAGAATTGCAGCTTTAGTATTTAAATTTTAACTTAACGTTATGAGAACTGGTTGTTCACTGTCGTTCCCGTTATGTGCCATCTCCCACTCACCTGTCTGTCCCGAGGACACTGTTAAACATTTTCTAGCCTTTATGCACAATGGAACTGCCTGCTTAGGCCACAGTATCAGACCCTGGGGTGCTGAGGAAGCCACTGACCCAGGAGAATTGGATTCTGATGCAAGCCCTTTAGCCTCTTGGAGACTCCTTTACCAGTCAAATGAGAGGTTGGGTTAGTTGTGTGGATAGTCAGAGTTCACACAAGTAGTAACAAGAGCAATAACAACATGGGCCGGTATTTACTGAGCAGCTATTACCTGCTTTTATTTATTTATTTTTTCGCATTCTTTTTTATTGAAGTATAGTCAGTTTACAATGTTGTGTCAATTTCTGGTGTCCAGCATCATGTTTCAGTCATCCCTACATATACGTAGATTCATTTTCATATTCTTTTTCGTTAGAGGTCACTGCAAGATACTGAATACAGTTCCCTGTGCTAAATAGCCAGGACTAGCTAGTACCCAAGGGAGAAGGGGGTGGGGAGGCAGACAAATGAATACTTTGGCTAGATTAATAATGTGGTGAAGAACTAAGTTCGAGAGAAGCAAGAGAAGCTCTGGGAGCATGGCGTGAGTTCAACACTTCAAAAATCAAATCAAACGCCCACACTCGCTCTGGTAAGACAGAGCTGCCTGACGAAAATACCCAGTGTCTTTCTGGTAGCTGGAGAAGTGTCAGCTCAGTGTGGTAAGATTGGTTCTATTCTGCTGGTCCACAGCCCTGGTTGGTAGTTGGAGCCGTAACCAGCAATTCTGGCACCTGCGACAAACCCTAAAATCAACTTTTTAATTCATGTCGCAGCTCACAGATGGCTGTTATTACTAGTGCGCACCATCTGGTAGCTTTCTATTTTAACCATTCATTCCTGCTAATTAGATAGATACCAAGCTTTATAATTATTATTTTAAATTTATGTGACCTCTGGACATTTGCGACCTGAGACACAAAGTCCCGGTCATCCTGCCCTCATTATAGTCCTGGTTTTGATTTAAGAGGAGAAATGTATTATTACTTTATGGAATTTGTTTCATAACATTTTTAAAACATGAGGTCCACAAAGTAAAAATCAACGGAAAAAAAGAGTCCTCGCTGGTTAAAAGACTCCACACTGCACCGCCCGGAGGTCAGTGTTTCCAGTTCCAAAACTGTCTGTTCTGCATCGTACCTGCAGAGCTCAGTGCTGGGCACGCAGCGGACACTTGTAAAAATGTAATTGGAAGCACGCCAACGAACCAGCAATGTCATAGCAGTCCAGTTTGGTTGCTAATATCTTTCCGGAAGGCCAGACCCGTGTCCAAAGACTAGGATGGACTCCAGAATATGCTGTCAGTTGTGTGAACAGAGCCTTGAGTTAACTGGACGTCCTCTTCACCTGTTCCAAACATCTGTTTTGTGAATTAAAACCTCCATAGACATGGTCTCAGGCACTATTCACACAGCGGTTCTGATTGTGTCTTTCGAGACTATGATGTTGTGTTTCTTGCTTACTTCCACCTTTTAATTTGTGCTCATATGTTCATATGCACAGTTTTTTTTTTTAAAGATGGAAACCACTCGCGGGGCCACCTGGTCAGACCAGAGCAGCCAGTGGTGGTGGTTATTGGAGGCGGGTAGTCCTGGAACCAATTCCCCGTGGGCACAGAGGGACAACTGTATATACGTGGATGTCTAAGACACCCACTGTGCCCTTCCGGGTTGTCTTCTTGGTTCCGTTGTCATTCAGGAGCGCTGGGCTGGCAGGGAGCACGTGTGCCTGAGGATGGCTTGTATATGTCTCTTCCCAGGTTTGTTGCACGTTTTGAATGGCATGTGCCATGCCCCTATACTGATGTGTGTGTGGCCTTTCTTCTCTCCCCAGAATGTCGAGTGGTGAAGTCCACTTCTTACACCAAAATAGCTTCATCATCTCGCAGGAGCACCACCAAGAGCCCAGGACCTTCCCGGCGCAGCAAATCCCCGGCGTCAACCAGCTCAGGTAAAGCAGCAAAGGAGGCTGAAGCAACTGCCTCCTTTCTGACGCATGATGAGCAGAGGGTGTGTGAAACCCGGAGCGTGAGGTTTCCAGATAGTGTAGATTCCGGTTTGTAATTTTAGAACATGTTAAAGCGGTGGAACAGATTTGCCAGAGTCTATCATGTTGGCTCTAAGAAAAAGCCTCGGGTTTGGGAAGACTTAGTGAAGACCCGGATTTGCCCACAAATAGAAGTATGTTCCCAACTTGCATCATTTCTGCCACAAAAATTATTTTTTAGGCTAAGGGCTCCCTACTCTAGAAGTCTCCATGAAAGCATTTATTCTCCTTGGAACTGGCTAGTGAGGGGTTTGCAATATGTGTTTGATGTACTTTTGTTTGACATACTTTGTACTCTGGCCCCAGCCTGGCTCTGGGGCTAAAAGTGGCACGCGCGAGAGCCCTGGGCAGAGGTGGCTGCAGGGACTCCGGGCTGTGTCCTGTCTGTCAGTGGGCGTGCGTGCTGGTGTTGGAGCAGGATGTGTACTTGCAAGATGACCACCTCAGCCCCGCCTTTTCCTTCTTTGGTCTTAAAATGACATGAATCAGTTGCTTGTTTGTTTTGGTCTTAGCTTTAAGGTCTGTTTCACTATTGAAGGGAGTTATTTACTAAATTCTATAAACTGTTGAACATGAATTATTAAATGATACATACATCAAAGCGATTGTCACCTGATTTCAAGAAGGCAGGGAAGCTCTTATAAATGGGGACTGAGACCCTTGGGGTCTGTATTGAGGCCGTCATGTTCCCAGCAGTGTGGTCCCAGAGGGACAGGGAAGGATGTCTGAACTGGAGCGAGAGGGCTACCTCTGGCATTACTGAGTAATGTTACAGCTTCCATATTTAAAAATGGAGGTGCTATCATCTGTTTTTCCTGATAAAAACTAAAACTGAAACCTCCAAAGTGAGTCTTGGAAGAAAGAAGTTTGGGTGGCTGGAGAGCTGGACCCCTCAGTCCACCTAAGTTCTCTAAGGGTCGCCTTCCCCTTGGGGCCTTCCTGATGACTGCTCTTCCCTGGATGTGTCTGCAAAGACCTTCTTCTCACTCTACCGGCGGCACTGATGGGCTGTCACTGTCCCCTTCCCCCAGCACAGCTCACATCACACCAGTCAGGGAACGTCTCAGAACGCAGCTGGCACTTGAGATAGAGCTTATGGGCCTCACGGAGTCTCAGATGGGCTGAGAGGCCTCCCTTACTCGGACAGAGCTCGCCCTGAGTGGGGGGGACACTGAAACTTTGCTGAAGGGTAAGAGAATGACACTCAAAGTCTCAAGTTCATGAGATTCATCTGGGAACTTGCTAAATGTTGTCATCCAACCCCTGACTCCTAGATCCTAGATTAAGGGCCAAAGCCTGTTTTGATCAGTATTCTAGGCAATTCTGATCAGATAGTCTACGTCCCAGGTTTAGGGAAACAGAGGGTTAAGGAAGTGGTTCCCAAAGCGTGGCCCCTGGAACAACAGCTTCGCGTCACTTGAGCTGGGGCCCAGCAATCTGGGTTTTCACAAGACCTTCCAGTTAATTCTGAGGCTCAGCTAAGTTTAGGAACCACTGGATTACGGAGAACAAAATCAGAAATAGATGTGGGAAGTCATTTGACTCTGGACAGTGGAGGGTGGGAGAGCTGGCTTGCTCATCTTCATCTATCGGCATGACAATGACTTCCTTTCCACGCCTCTGCTTGCCTCCAAGGGACAGTGTCCATCTCTAACCCTTGCAACCAAGAGCAGACTTCTGGAGACCTTGCAGCATAGCGATGAGCAAAAGAGAGGGCCAGATGCCAGCTACCTTTTCTACCTCCTTATAATGACCTCTGCTTGCAGAAAACCAATCAGCTGGGAAAAGAGAGAATTTACAGCTGAAGATCATCTCTTCTCTGGAAACTGATACTAGGGAAAGTCTCTCCCTTCAAGGGAGACACCACCTACATACAGATGTGGGCCTTCCCAGAATGACAGGGTGACGCTGGAATTGCTTTCTGTAAAACTCTTCTGGAGGCCTTAGCTTGTTCATTAAGCAGACGACAGATGAAAACTGAGCTCTTTGGAGGATGTTCAGCCTTGACCAAGGAACATTCCTCATTTTTTCTGACCAGACCTGGGCTGTAGGATGAACTCCCAGGGAGCAGTAAGGGAGAGAGAGGTCATGGGCCCAGCCAGCCTGTTGCCCCTAAAAATCTTGGCTATTTAGTATAACCGTGGAAGGCTGTAAAGGCGAAAGAAGCCACGTTAGTCAAAACATTGTCAATACTACTAAAAAAAAAATCAATATTAAAAAACAAAGTTGGTCCCCAATTCAAACCCACTTTGATACTGAAAAATTTTACTTAATCTTTCCTCTCTTCCCTCTTATTATATACCATGGATTTTGAAATATCAGTTGTAGCGTGGAGGAAACATCTAATAATGGATGATTCGCCAGAATCTTATGTCTCTTACATCATAGATATTTCAAGAGAATCAGTATGTCCTGTTGCTATTCACTGTTTGTTGTCGTTGTTGTTTTTAATAGATTTTGTTTTTAAGAGTTGGCAGTTAGATGCTCTTAGGTTTGAGGAGAAATTTCTTTTCTTTTCCTTTTGCTTTTGGTCTCCCTACGAGTCAAGGAAGGTGGCGGACAGATCAGATTATTGTGCACAAGTCAACGAACAGACTCCTGGGACCAGGAGCAGTTATTGTCCGGTGCTGAGTTTTCCACTACAGATGCCAGGGAAGTGCCCGCATGCTTTCTGTCTGTCTGATCATGGCAGCCAAGATTGAAAGGGGGCGACAGGAGGAAAACGTGGTAATACAAGTGGAAAAAAAGGGAGAGAGAATTTTTGCAAGTCAGAAATAAATAACCTTGTAAATAGTGAAGAGCCTATTTTATTTCCAAAAAAGAATCCAAAATTTCAGTTACCAAAAAAATAAAAAGAATCATGAGCCGAATCTTAAACAGATGATTATAAATACAGGAAAATTTTCACTTTAGAATTAATTGGTCACATAGTCCCTATTCAGCAGCTCTTCAGATTATATAAATCTTATAAATGTCTTTAATTATAATCTTATAAATAAAGATGAATGTATCATTTACCAAAAGTAATTTCAGAAACTCAGAAAAGGAGATAGGCAAATGTATTAAATATATCTGCAGTTGTCACTGCCAATGTTTGGAACCATTCCCTTTAGAAGTTTAAAATGGATGGGATCTATTACCTCAAAATCGATAGATCATTTCAGACAAGCACTTCTGTTTTCTGCTGTTTCCCTGAATCCCTTTTCCACTCTAGTTAAAACCTGGTTATCTGACCAGCGATGACTTGGAATTTGTGGTAAGTGCACCATGCCAGGGAGTATCATCTCCACGTGGAAACCAGAATCCAAATCCGCTCTAAAACCAATATGTTCTTGAAACATTAACACTTCATTCAAGGTATCTTTAACTTCCAGGTCAAAATTAATTAAATGGCACTGATCACATTTTGTTTAATATGAGCCTTTTATGCATAAAAAGTTTTCAACTTCAGTCATTTTGATCTGGAAGATATGCCATACAGCCATCTCCTAATTATATAAGAACTTATAAAATGCAATGACTTGTCTCTTGATTCTGACTTGCTATCAAATCTTATCACCTTCCTCTGGGTGATTGTAATTTAGAGAGGGGGTTTATAAAGCAGAAATGCCCAGATGCAAATGAGTGGATTATGCCAGTGACCCCAAGATCACTCCCTTTTTCTGGAACCTAAGCCCATGGTTCAGGGAGTCCAGTGGTGTTTCCGTATCTTTTTGGAGCAAGTTCAGCTGCTGGATGTCAGGGGATTACCTGCCTTGGGCCCCTCCACTGAGCTGGCCTGAGACTCCTTGTCTCTACTCAGATGTGTATCTTGAAACCATGGAAAGGAGCAGTGAGCTATCACTATATTGACTGCATCCAAATTTTCTTAAAATAGTCTGTTCAGTGTTATTCATAAATTGCAGAACTGGAATGTGAATAATTTTACTTTTATACTCCTTAAATGTTGGCTTGGCCCCAAGCCCCATTATCACCATGAACCTGACATTTTAACATTAAGGAATCTTCATTTTTTCCTCCTTACACATTAACCTAAAGTTTGAAATGATTTCTCCTTCAGTTTTTTAATTTCTCCTTCCAGTAGTCGTCTTCCTGCACTGTACAGAGATCAGAGTGTAGTATAAAGTTAAGATTTGTAGGTTTCCGTGCTGTATGTGGTAATATTGTTGACATATTTAAATGAAACATCAGAATTTACATAGAATTTTTATCTGTTTGATCTATTTTGACCCTCCCAATGATCTCCCAATTACAAGCAAGACAAGATATTCTTTATTATATCATAATATAGTCCATTTTTAAAAAATAAGGAAGCAGGGGCAGGACTGGGGGTTCTTGGCCCAGAGTCACCGAGTTAATAGTGGCCCCTAAGGGCTAGCCCCGAGGGTGTCTGGTGCTCCAGGCACAATAGGCTGACAATCTCTGATACCAGTTTTTTCACCTCTGCTTATTAAAATTTCGATCTCAAGGAGATAACTGATACAGTACCTAGTTTAAGTTTGCAATTTACAACCTAACAACACTTTGCAATTGAAGCCCAAGTGTTAGTCCCAGGCACCAGCATTGCAGGGGGTGAAATGATTCACTCCAACTTCATGATGTATGTCAGTGGTAGACAGAAACTTCCCGTGGCAAGTCAGGGTTAGGACCGGAATGAGCATCCCCTGCAAATCTTCTCTTTGCCCCTTACTCATTCTTCCTCCTGAGACCAGAAGCTAGAGGTGATTTATTAATGTAAGGTGTTCATTTACACCCTCTGAAATATCAAGTTCAGGCCTGCCAGTGTCAGGCGCTTGCTAGGTGCTAAAAGTGCAGAGATGAAAGAAACAGCCCCTGCTCTCAGGAAGTACACGGGTCAAGCCCCTAAATAATTTATAGATAATATGATTTACCTAGCTGTTGAATTACTATTAGTCTCCACAACAGAAAGGGTCCAAAGAAGGCAATTGGAGCTAGAAAAAGAGAAACCAGAAGCCTTGATGACACAAAAATAGGGACCCCCAGACAACTGTGTGCTGAGACACTGAATGAGATATCCCTGAGAAATGGAGAAAACGGGTGTTACTGCTTCTTAAAGAAACAAGACTACGTAAGAGCATCATAAAGAGAGTTTAATACGGGTTGAATCTTTATTCATGTGTCTGTCTTGGGAACTCAGACATCTCATAAAATACGTCATTTAAATGTGAATTTCTTTTCAATAAACTCCTTTATCTGCACAGGGAAGTTATAACAAAGCATCCCCCCAAATAAGGCTATTATATGCGCTAGTTCAATTCCAGTAAGAATGGATAAAGTTTAGTTTTGCTCGATGTTGTTTTCTTAATACTGAAAGTGTATGAGAACCGCATTTACCTAGCCTGGGTTTTTGTTGCTGCAGTCCTCCCTAGGAACTTACAGATTTCAAAGTTTTAATCTCTTCTTGGATCCCTTAGAAGAACTTCAGGGGTTTTTTGGGTTTGCTTTAGAGTTTTATGCCCATTTAGATGGATGGCCATGTTTTCCTTGTAGAGTGGCACCCCCTGTTGAGACACTCTGTCTATAGAAACCAAGACAAACACAGCTTAGGCCCCAGTGGGTGCCTTACCCCCGTCAATTCAAGCATGAGCTGATGCACTTTCTTGCCCTCCAGAAGCTTATAGTCTAAGGTAGAAACACTCATGGCAACAACCATTCATTCATTCAATGTACACTGAGAACCCACCATGGACCAGCGATGCTGGAGATGCCAGAGTGAACACGTGAACGAGGGAAAAGCTGGACACCTTGGTTAATGACCTTCTACCATGGTGGGGGCACCATTCATTCCATATTTCCCGGGCTTCAAACTTACTTGTATGTGACTCTGGAAATCCTGAAGTCTTTTTATTTATGCTAGTCATATTTTACTTTTTTACAGTTATATAAAAATACTTTGTGCAACTTATGCAGATAAGACAAGAACCAAAGCTGGGGAAGCGAAGAGAATTTTAATCAGTTTACCAGTCCAATTTGTCAATTTTTTAATTTATATCAAACACCTTCCAAGGCAGATTGCTAGCTGTTAATTTTGAGTTCAGCCTTTTCCCTTTGGTGTAGAGATTTCAGAAGAGGATTCTTCCTGCTCTGACGTTCCAAGGGAATTGTTGAAAACAAAATGCACCAAGAAAATCAAGAGGGCCATCCCCTGTGTTTTTAGACATTTTTGCTGCATATAAAGCTGAATCCTCCTCCCATTCTCCTTCCCTGCACCTGTCAGTTCCCCCAGGGCTCACCCTCAGCGGGTGTTTCCGAGATACTCTTCACAGCTTTGACCCATTGTCTTTCACCCTCTGTCTGTGTGGGGGCAGCACCCTACATCAGGATTCCTCCCATGTTAATGCCCCGTGTTGATTAAATAAATATTTCCTGAGTATCTACTGTGTTCCAGACATGTACTAGGTTGTAAGGACACAAAGATGATTAAACCACAGTTCTTGTCTTCAGGTTGGGAGACAAACATGTGTACCACTGACTCTAACCGTGTAGTGAGTACCATGACAGCCCAGAGCAACAAGGGGCTAAATCTCACCAACAGGGCCAGAGAAAAAGACTTATAAACTAGGACTTGAAGGGTCCTGCCAGCATCAGAAGGGCCGGGGGCATCACCACCTGAGAAAACAAGGAGAGTTAAAGCATAAAGGTACAAAGGCATATGGCATGTTTAAGGAAAAATTGCTAGTCCAGTAAAAATGAATGATAGACTTCCAGGAAGGGGAGAAGGTGGTGGGGCCCAGTTGGTCATGGCGAGCTTGCAGCATCACACAGGCATGATTTTGTTGCAGGTATTAGGGGGTGAAAGAGGATTTCTAGTAAGGCCATGATTTGATTTTTATTTGGATTTTAGAAAACAACGGCACAGTGGTATAGAGGATGGCTATGCGTGAAGGGTCCCAGGCCGGGAAGGCTCCACGAAGCCACTGTAGTCATCCCAGGAGGAAACTGTCAGGGCAGGATTGAAACAGCAACGTTTAAAATGGGGGGAGGTGGGACTTCAAAGGGGAAATGAAACCAGGAATTTAAGTGGATATGAGGCCAGAGGAAGAGAAGAGGGGTCAGAGGTGATGGTTTGTCAGTCGAGGAGGAGAGAGGGAATGGGTCCCTTGTAGACATGAGGGTGGATGCACCAGGAGGCAAGCGGTGGGTAACTGTGTTGAAGTCCGGGTTGAGCTGTGACAATACCTGCTTGGGAGACCCTGGTGCATAGGGGTGATTTAAATCGTGGGAAGGTAACATCCTGCTCCCCTTAACCCGACGGGAGGTTTGTAAGGTGAGGATGAACACGGAGCCCTGGGACCACGTGCAGTTACGGGGGCAGGTGAGAAGAGGCAAAGGAACGAAGAGAGCGCGCTAACAGACGTCAAGGGGGCAGGAAGGTTCGAGAAGGAGGGCGAGGCCAGAAGTGTGAAGAGGGCAAGTGGGAGGTCACGAGAACTGAAGGGAGGTCATAGGATTTGGCAGCGAGGACACCAAGGGTGACCTGTGGAAGCTCCATCCCAGCGGGCGGGCCCAGGCCGCGCTGTCCCGGGGTCATTGCGGGGCTGGCCTGGGGCTGCCACGCAGGCTTCACTGCAGGGGGAGGCGCCCTGCAGTCCCCGCTAGGGTGGGGGCAAAGCACCCACAAGGGGTCTGCAGGGGCACAGAGCTCATGACTCTGGGACCCTCTTCTGGGATCCCAGCTGACACATCTTCATAATTGTAAATCAGAGGACTCCAGATGACCCTGTTTCACTATTGAGTTAATAATCATTTCCGTTTACCCTGCAATCATCTCTGACTCCTCTTCCCCCTCCTCTTCCACATGTAGTCTATCCCCAGCCCTCCCGGCTCCTCCTTGGCGATGCTGTCCTAGGACTGGGGTTTCTCCCAGCTGCAGGAACCACGTGTCGCTGGCCTCCTTCCTGCCTTTGTCCTCTGCTCCTTGCGTCTGCCTGGCACACTCATGTCAGCCTTGTAGCCGAGTGAAGTCTCCACTCTTTATTCTCAGGTGAAGAACCGTCGGGGTCCGGCCAGTCTTCCTTTGCAGCCATCTCTCCTGTGTCTTCTCTGAACTCGTGCTCCAGCCTGCAAACCAGCTTAAACTGCCGCCAGATACCCCTGGGGCTTTTCCGCCTTGTACCTTTCTTAATTCCTATCGCTTTCTAGAAGGCTTCCTCTGTCACTTCCTGTGCGTCGTGCACACCCCCAGTGTGGCCCAGGTGACCCCTGTGAGGGTCTTTCCCGCCTCTCCAGTCCTGCGACACTCGATTCGGCTCCGGGGCTACGGACGACAAACTGTATCATCCTAACCGAGTCATGAGGTCTCTGGGGACAAGCAGCACGCATCACACATTCCATTCTGCATGCCCTTCAAGCCCACGGTAGCTACTGGGTCCGTGCTGACCAGATGAGTGAGTTCAGGAACAGTGGGATCTTTTCAGGTTGCTGAGATTTCCTGAGGTTCAAGGGCCTTTTTGTAAATATTTATTTAAAAAAATTAACTCATAGAGCCATGTTCTTTTCCCCATCCCCACTGTTTCTGTTGACCTCCCCACTTTCCATTATCCTCAGTAGGGAAGACAGTCTCTGAACTGCACCCCTTGTCTCAGCACATGAGAAGGCAGACGAGTGGAGAAAATCAGGGCTCCACCTCCCCCGTGAACTGAGGCCCTGGGAAGACAGAATTAGGAAAAAGCCTTTTTCTCAAGAGCTCCCCCTCCCAGGAGACACTTGTCTATTTTCTCTTTGCCTCAGTTGACTCCATCTGCTTTTTCTTTCCTTCCTTTTTTTCCCTTGATAGGGTGGCAGGCAATGGACAAAGGCTGGCTGGGAAGGCATATTTTAGAGTCTGCAGCCTCCTCCATGATGAGGGAGCGAGGGAGAGTCCAGGGCAAGCAGCCAGCTCCGCCGGGCAGCGTGCCTGGATCACCACCCGCTGCACACACAGACGGAGGGGCCCAGATACACGCAGACACCTTCCCTCCCCTCATCCCTGCAAACGCGGCACATAAATAAATGAGCCGCCTTAAGTGCAGCAAGAAGAAGGGAAACGGCCAGGAGGGTTTTCAGGTCCAAAAGGGTAGTCAGCTTAGTCTTGCATGAAGTTTGTTCTAACTTCAGGACCAGCTTGAGGCATTTAAACATTGAGTCTGCACTTGCGGTCTGAGCCTTTTAAGAACGAGACTGTAAAGGGAAGAAACCCTCTGTGTTCACAAAGGGTTTGCTAAGGTAGCACACATATGAGCCTAAAGTCATTTAAAAGGAGCCATGAATTAGAACGAGGAAGCCAAGTTTTCCCCAATTCTAGAATTTTTTTTAAGTAACTTTCATATTCAGTTTTAAGTTTGGGGAAACAGGAGACCACTAGATAGAGTCGGGCGCAAAATAAGTGTACCTTGTGCGTACTGACTGGTTGATTATAGAATCCTGAATTCATGGCTCCAAGGAGTAAAGTCAGGTAGGATCATCGATCTGAAATGATGAAGGAAAAAATGAGGTCGGATCTTTCATGAGGAATCATGTGCTGTGAAAAATTTAGGCTTTTGTGTCCCTGCTAGGCTTCGGTGCCCAGAAGGGCATGGCTAAAGATGGTAGAAATCAGCTTCACAGATTCTTTTCCATAGCTCTTTGGTGGCTAATCATGTAATTGATCATCACAGGATATGACAATAATCCAGCCTGAAGTTTTTTAGCACTTCTCCGTCAGGTGGTAACAGCCAGAGCAAAGGATACAGGATTTAAGGGAAATGTCCATGGACAAATCTGAGACAGGGAAGCCAGAACTGGATTTAAAGCAGTGGGTCTGATGAGTGCTTTAGTCATTCAGATGTTGGTGACTTCCGATTGAAGTAACTAATTGTTAGACCTGCTTGGCCATTCAAAAGCAATCTTATGAAGTTGAATTTTTCCCATTCAAAAGAAAGAACTGTGTAATAAAAGGCCTCTGTTAAGTAACTCTTTCTGTTAGTTGAATTTTAATGAGTTCTAGCAAATAAAAGACAAAGCCTTTTTTATTGGCCCTCAGGGACTTCTGGTATTACAGGATAGAAAACAACTGAGCTCTCAACACATGTGTCAAACTTGTGAAATAAAATTCCTTATTCCAGCAGTGATCCCACACTAAGGTGTGTGATGTTTTCTGGAGGCCAAGAAGCATTTTAAGAAGCTGCCAGTGCTTTTCAGGCGGCCAAGAGGAAGAGTGAGAACAGACCTCTGACCTTGAGAATACAGGTCGTTCCTAACTTGCAAGCAGATTGTGTTCCAAAAATGTTTGGTTTTAAATGACTTGTTTGGCACTTGAAATTTGTTTCTCCAGGGAGATGGCAACACAGGTAGAAGCCCTAAGCCTACTGGCTTTAAAAAAAAGGAGGCAGGTTCGAGCGCCCCAGTGATAGAGAAACCTACACATCCTTAGCTCTGCAGACGGGGGGTGGGGGGGGCAAGAGTCGTGGTCATGTCCTGAGGTGCCAGGACAGGCCCCTCGTGGGAAAAGTGTACAGTTCTTTGAGTAAGAAATAAATGAGGGGGAGAGTACAGCTCAACTTAGCATGCATGAGGTCCTGGATTCAACCCCCAGTACTGCCATTAAAAAAATAAACCTAATTACTTCCCCCCTAAATAAATAAAATCATTAAATAAATAAAAAACTTTAAAAAAAAGGAAAGAAACGAAATCCAGTTCTAGCTCTGCCACCTTCCAGCTGTTTGTCTTTGGACAGATGACTTCTCTGAACCTCAGTTTCCCCATCTAAAACAGAAAAAAATGACCCCAACCTACAATGCAAATGTTTTTCTTTCTTTCCTCAGGTTGAGTATATGAAGGTACATACAATGCAGAATTGAAATCACCCAAGATTCTTCAGTTAAACATGTCCAAACTCTCTGTCCTTCCAAACTTGCTCCACCTCTAGCCTTAATCCTCTTCAACCTATCAGTTACCACGTCCTAAAGTGTTCTCTTAAGTCTCTCTGGAATGTTTCCATTTACCTCCACCTCCACTGCACTGTCCTAGATCCAGCCACACCACCTCTCTGACCACAGGACCCTTAAACTTGCCATGCTCTCTCCTACCTGGACATGCTACTAAGGAATGTCCCTGCTCCAACTGCGTGCTCCCCTAATCCGTTCTGGACAGGACAAGAGCTCTTGAGAGCTTTTTGAAATGCACAGCTGATCCTCTGGCTCCTGCTTAAAATCATTCAGTAGCTTCTCATTTTACTTTGGATAAAAACCAAACTCTTTAACTTGAATGTCAGAGCCCGGCAGTGTGTGACCGCTGCCTCCTCCATCCTCTTTTGGAAGGCCCTGCCCTCCATCTCCCCTTTCCTGCTATGCTAACTAATTTAGGTCCCTTCAAAGCCCCACATTTGACTCCTCTTCCATGCCCAGCCATGAAACAGGTGGGCCCTCACCTTGGAACACCTTCCCTTGTCATCTCCTACCCTCCTTCACCTGCAGACTCCCACTAATACTTAGGGCCTGGCTTCATTACCTGTTACCCTCTGTAAGGTGTAGGCCAGTCCTGACCCCATAGGTTGTCAGGATTCCAATAACAACACCCAGTACTTCCCCTCTCAGGACACTTTGTTGTCATTATGAGTTTATTTACCTGATTTCCCTGCAGGCTAGAAGGCTGGTGCAGTAAGGGAGGGTGATGGTGGAGAGCGGGGTCTGGATTGCTTTGCTTCACCGGTCAAGTTGCTGATCATCTTTATGCCTCGTCATTTGTAAAATCATACTGCTTGCCTCACAGAGTTATTGTAAGAGTTAAATGAGTTAATATATGTGTGTATGTTGTATATATATTTATATATGTGTGTGTATGTATATATATATTCATATATATATATGAAAGGTTTAAGTGCATTAACTGGTCCATAGAAAATAAGTCTTCATTAAGCTGAGGCGGGAGGGTATAGCTCAGTGGTAGAGCGTGTGCTTAGCGCGCACAAGCTCCTGAGATGCACACATAATGAGTACTTAGTAAATGCAAGCTTTTTGTTGTTGTTTTGCCTTTTTAAGCTAGGTATTCCTAAGGCTGCTTTCCTGAGAGGGCGCTTTCTCTTTTTTTCTATGTCTCATTTGCTTGGGAAAATTAGAGTCCCAAAAGTGAAAAATGTGAATACTGTGTTTGATTTCCCATTTGCTCATTTTCCCCAATCCGGGTAGCCTTTGGGAGTGACCTAAAGATGTAAAGTAACATAGAAAGTAGGCGAAGAAGATATTACCTTCACAAAGCCTGTTTTCCAGTCAGCTCCTAGGGGGTCTCTTGCCTTACTGGTGGTGGATTCTGTCTCTGCCCACAGTTCTTTAGTCCCTGCCTGTTCCAGAGCCCTTCCTGCAGGGGCCGCTGGCTGGGAGGTGTAGTGCCGTGAGGCCAGAGCCCCAGGCTCACTCAGCAAAGGCAGGATTGTAGAAGGCAAGCAGATTCAAGCATTCTCGGTGCTTCCTACTTCAGTCTGCCAAAAAAAAAAAAAAAAAAAAAAGTTGTTGTGTGTGTGTGTTTTAGATGGAGACACCGAATACATTTCAAAGGCAAAATACAGATTAGTGCAGCATGAGTTCTGTGACATTTGTTAAAGGTCTTTGGAGAAGATGACAAAACAAGAAGCTTCCCACTTGCATGGGCCCTAAGGTTTGGTGCAAACATTGTGGGTGCAAAATCAATAAACATGTACTTTACCACTGAATTTTGTCAGGGTGTACTTACTACCCCTTATTACTGGGTAGTCACCGGGCTGTAGAAGAGTTATTGTCATCTTGATTTTCAGATGAGTCACCGCCGGGTCTCTTGCCCCCAGAGGCACTTCATTATGATTCAGTGCAAAGTACAGAAAGGGCTCCAGCTTCCGGGAGTTACTGGTGGGGGTGGGGGTTGCGGTGGTTCCGCGTTGGCATGAGGCTTAATTGACACCTTTGATGTAGCCGAAGACAGAACCCGCACCTCCCACTGCTGCTTTGAAGACGTCAGCCTTGCGCAGAAGAGGCATCTGCTGATGAATCCTGCATCTCATTCAGCCTGCTCTGGGAGCAGCCTTAGCCGTCCCCAACTAGTCCAAGCGCTTCCCTTTTCTGCGGTGCGGGGCTTAGTGCTGGGGGGGAGCTCTGCCTCTTGCTCTGGTTGGTCAGGTTAGACCCCGAGGCTGTGTCCATGTTAGAACTCATAGAAGGTAAGTTAAATGCATGATTGCTCTCCCTCGTGGAAAATGTTTATTCTGCACCCTCGAGAACGTGTGTGTCCCTTGCAAATCCTACTTCACTGGCTGTGGATGTAAAACGTGTAAAAGATGTTGACATTTTTACAGGTGAAATGGTGGTGACCTGATATATCTTTATAGAGTCATGTCTTTAAGTGTTTTATCAGCTCTTAGAGGTGTTGTTACTCAGAGAAGAGAATGGCTTACCTGAGTTCTGTGGCTTTGATTCAGTTTAGGGATAACGTTGTGTAAAAGTCTTGAGAGTCAGGTCGATCCTGGTGATTTAAACCTGTTAGAAAGCAGCTTTTATTTTTAACAGCAGTAAAGACTAACTGTGAGGGGTTCCTTGAATGCCAGTGCCGATTACTTTGTCCTGCTGGAGGCAGGTCCTTCAAGAGTTAGGCTAGGGGGATGTGCAGGGCACCAGTGGATGCAGGCACTTCTGGAAGTGAGTTCTTAACTCTAAAAAGACAGTGATCTGTTTTAACAAGTTGCTGGAACTATCACTTGGGAGCCGTTCTAATGTTTATTCCTCCTGGGTAGTACAAGGATGCTAAATTCAAGAATTAAGCATGAATTCCACTGAAAGTGTCTCAGGACCTTAAACACATGCCTAAAAGTTAAATGCATCATTAATGAATTCAGCCGGGAAGTTGTGAAAAGTACATTAAAAATTTTTTTAATGTAACCTGCTGTTATATTAAACACAGGACTAATGAAACAGTGAATTTCTGAAGAAGATTCCTCCCTGAAACTTTGTTTTCAGGACTGTAGATAAAAAGTTGTCTGGAATTTTAGCAAATGTCCCTCTTTAATCATTTGTTTCTCTGAGAAGGTGATTTGTCACGAGAATTCTTTAATATGCATTTTTTTCTCTGTGTGGTTCTTTGTGCTTCCAGTTAATGGAACCCCTGGTAGTCAGCTCTCTACTCCGCGCTCGGGCAAGTCTCCAAGCCCATCACCCACCAGCCCAGGAAGCCTGCGGAAGCAGAGGGTAAGAAATAAGCACGCTCCTTGTTTAAGACGTGTCCAAGTCTCGGTGCGGATGGCACAGGTGCCAGCAAGCGGCCCTCTCATAATAGCGCTGCTTGTCTCTAAGTGATAGCCAGGCGAGGGCAGGAGGTGACCAGCAGTGGGTCCCTTATTCTGGCTGTGGTTTCTCTGAGCTCAGACTCGGGGCTTCTCATTTCCCTGTAAATGTGTGCAAATCTTAATTCCAAGAAGAATAAACAGTTGCTACTTCACTTGTAAATGCCCCACTCTCTTGTCCCAAATGCACAAAGATTTTAATGGCACTGGTTTGTGAGCTTCCTTGGCTGTAATGAGTTTCGTTAAAGACATCATCACTGATCACCAGCCTCCCTAAAGCAGGAAAAGGAAACCTGCCTGGGTTGCAGAGGTGGGCGGGCCCTGGCGGGACGTTGCTTTGTGATATAGAACAAGTGGTCCAGAGCAGCTGAGGGGCCACACTGCAGGGATGGGTACATGTGACGGCTGTTTTTGGGAATGAACCCCACACTGAGCACCTTCTCTTTCATCACAACCTGCATTTATCTTTTAGCTGCTTCTGTAATAATGGAGAAGTTGATTGAGGAGACTAAAGTCAAAAAGTTACCGGAAACAGTGTTAGCTTCCCCGTGTGAAGGAAGAGGGTGGGGATTAGCTTTTCCTTCAGGATGGAAGAGCTGCTGTTCTGATACGCTCACACTGGTGCTGTCTGTCTTTTCCAGTAGCATCAAGGCAAGAATAAAAGGAGGAGAGGGGTAGGGAAAGTGCAGGGGGGGAAATGGGAGGCCTTTCATTGTCCGGATTTCACGAGCAAGGTGAGGAGGAATGTGTGCTCTCAGGAGGTCTGAGGATGCTGCTCTCTGAGCATTTGAATAAGCTAGCGCCCCTTGGCGGCTTTTGAATTCAAAGCCAGGGTTCCTGAATTTAGTTTCTTGTATCATGTGCTTTAAAATGAGACTTCGAAGTTCCATACATTAAAACTGCATCCAAGATGGAAGCTCCTCTTTTCAAGCCTCCTGCCAAGGTCATGACCACCCGTCCTCTAAAAGTGGGAGCAGGGGACTGAGTCAGTCCCTGACCCCGTTGGAGCCTGGCCCACCAAACGCCAGGTGGTACTGTCTCGCTCCACGGAGCCTCCTGGTGTCAAGTCTAGCTTGTCTAGGCTACTGGATGCGGCCTGGAGCTTGGCACCAGCAACTCCACTAAATGGCTGTGTTATCTTAAATAAGTTTGTTATCCTCTCTAAGCCTTAGGAAAAACCAAACCAAACCAAAAGAAAAAAAAAAAGGCTCTTTCCAGATAGAAAAACCCAGTCATTCTCTTCCAGTTCCAGCTGAGTGTTCTCACTGTGGTTTCTTCTTGGCCACAGTCTAAAGTGCAGGGGTCACTGGGGAACTATTAAAAGAAGAACTGGCCAGTGGGGGAGGGTGTAGCTCAGTGGTGGAGTGCGTGCCCAGCATGCACGAGGTCCTGGGTTCAATCCCCAGTACCTCCATTAAAGAAATAAATGAATTACACCCCAAATGTACATATACATATTAAGATAGATATATGTTAAAAATATAAAATATATATGTAATACATAAATAAGTACCTGTTAAAAGAAGAATTGGCCAGATTAATTTAATCTTTTAAATGTCTGTCCTCGAGTGGAGGAAGGGGTAGTGGGGTGACTTGATTTCTTGTAAATGTTACCCAGCGAGACCTCCATCTATAGGTGCAGCCGTTAGAAGTAGGACAGAGAGGGTCCTCTTGCATAGGACATTCTCTTTTTTGAAGTGTATGCTTTGGAGAGTACACCTGGCGTAGAAATCCCTCTTCGTCCTTTGGGCTGATTAAATTGGGTTCGGGATTAGCTGCTGCTTAGTTGTTGAGGTGAGATTAGAGTGAACGAGACTCTCTGCCACCGACCTGAGCTTCCCCCGGCTTGCTGACAGTGGACACGTCCATCTTGGGATAGAAAGCACTGGGCTCAACTGCCCTTTTGTTGGCAGAATGAGGCTAGAATTTACTTCTTCTGCCCTCTGTATTCTCTGCTTCACTGTGGCTTTGTCCAACTGAGGCAGAACATTTCCATCCAGGTCCCAGCAGCTGTGTGGCCAGTGGCTTATATAATTAACATCACCAGGGCTTGGAGAATGATTACACGGAATGGTTCTCTCACAGTCTTTATTTTGTCTTTATTTAAACTACCAGTGCAAGCACCGCACGTGAGAGGGAAAAACAATCCCGTGTGTTTTAAGGAGACAAAAGGTTTATTATCATCTGAAAGCATTTATTAAGCACATGTTGTGAGCAGAGCACAGGATAATTCAGAGACGGTTAGGTTTCCAAGCTTTTGAATTGAGGCCATAAATGCACATCCTCCATCCGTGTACCATGTCAAGGCGTAGAAACATTCCCAGCTGCTTTAGTGAGAGGAGCTTTCATCTTGGTGTGGCGGCAACTGCATCAAATAATCCCTCCTGGTTAAAATGAGCCTAGAATATCCCTGAAAACTGATCCTGTTTCAGATTTGGTTAATATTCTTCTCAAATGGTTGGCTATACTCCTATGCAGGAAATACTGAAATAAGTGAAAGATGGCGAATGCTAAAAGAAGACACTTCAAAGAATAAATTAACTCTTTTTATTGCAAATTGGAAAACAGTAGCTACTTCTATTTTTCCTCCTGTGTTGCATAGCAACACGGCCAGGAAAATGAGTTGGCTGCCTGCCCCCACCACACACACTCTCTCACACACACACATGCATTCTCACACTTCGTACATCATTTTGAAACACAGGAATACAAGTTGGTTTTGTTGTTTTTTTAACGGAGTATTGAGACATTTGACCCCTTTCTTCACAAGTAAGAAAATCTGTATTTTTTATTTATATTAATCATGATGGTTAATCACCTTTTTTTTCTTCCATTAAAATCATATTTTTATGTTACCCCCTTGGGTATTTTAGAATAGTCATATAGTGTCTGCTTGCCAGATATTTTTTATCATGAAATTACTGGTGGCAGTGTACAAAGCAACCCCCTTATTTTTCCCAAAACACTGTCATTGAAATTGCTGTCTATAGAAGCGTTTGGTCACAGAAGCAGATCCTGGAGGATCTTTTCCACCCATGAACTTTTTGGGGTCCCATTTCTTAATACGTCAGGAAGAAACGTGTTGTGTAGGTTGAATGAAGCTCCCCATTATACTCCCACATCCCTGACTTTTGTAGATTATCTGATCAGTCAGATGATGTGAGGAGTGGGTGGTTCAACATAGAAAAGAAGCTGAGATTCTAGACTCTCTTGGCAGATCTGAGCTGGTTGCCTGGCTACCAACAGAGAGATCTCGTAGCAGAAAGGGGCGGAGGGAAGAAGAGGGGAGATGATGGGTGGGCGGTTGGGGAGTCGGAAAGAGCATTGGAAAGGGAGCAGGGAGGTCAGGTTCACATTCTTTCTGTCTTCCAAACATACAATTTCGAAAAGGCAATGTTTATTGGGTGTATGCGGTGTGCAAATGCAACCCTTGAGTTGCTGCTCTGGGACCAGAATTTGCTGAATGCCAGCTGGGGCTCCTAATAAATTATTGTGTGAGGTCAGCATGTTCCTCTTCTACCCCGAATGGGAAGGAAATGTTCAGGAAAGAACTGCCTCGGCACATAGTAGCAGAGGTGACACTGACAGACCTCAGGGGCTGTAAGACAATTGGACACAGAGCAAAAGCTCATGAGCAGATCAAGCCAGTAAGGCAAAATAAGCATCATGTTTATCTACTTAGATGGTTTCTCAATGATTACCTTTCCTCTTATCCAAACTTGGTGACTCTAAAAGGTCTAATGACATTAGAGACCAAGGATGCCGTTCAGTGTTGCTCCACTCCTGAGAGCGCCTCAGGGCACCTAAGAAACCAAGTAAACGAGTCTGTACCGCCCTTCATCTTGCAGGACCTGTATCGCCCCCTCTCTTCGGAGGACTTGGATTCAGTAGGAGACTCAGTGTAAAAGAGACAATGGAGCAATGTATATGGTTTGTGGTTGGGTGAAGGTTTCGTGTCTCCTAAGCAAAAGTCTAACGGCAAAATGCACAAAAGAGTTTTGCATACCTTACAATTATGAAGCCCAAATCATATAAAAGTAAATATCCAGACATTTTATATTCATAGTGTTAATCCTTGAAGGAGATTTTTTTTTTAATATCTCCTACGTTGGTTTGATTGCAGGACCTTGAACACAGACTCCCTCAATTGCTAAAAATTTTGTGCTAGGCCTGGTTCTAGATGAATTTCATATATGGGCCCAGCCTTGAGTATCAGGACACACGAATGATGTGTTAGCTCTGTAGTTATTCATACTCTGAATGTATCAATGCAGAGTCATAATTTCTGTAGATGAGGTTTCCGTGTTAATCATAAGTAGACATGTAGACAGAATTTTTCTGTACAATTCTGTACACATTTTCTGGTCAAGCAGATTAAAATGGCATTAGCAGACATTTTTTTCCCTCAAAGTTATATTCTTTATAAAATTTGGATTGTTGATTTTTAAAGTACTTTTATTGCAAAATAATTAAAATATTCAAGTAGTGTTCTTTTTCTTCCTAGACAGTATTCAGAGCGGTTTATCATTTTGTGTGTAACGTAGGTGAGGAAAAGCTCACATCAAAGACACATCTCATGAAGATGCTCACATCAGGCATCAGGAACTTTCCTTGTTTTTGTTGTCAAGTAAATTTCACTTTTTAAACTTATCTTTGATTGGAAACAGCAAAAGTATAGCTTAAACTGTATACTAACATGAAGAACTTATTCAATGACATTGTTATAAATTATATAATTCCTCCCTACAGCCATGTATGTGATTTTTGAAATGTGCAAAGGCTGAAGCTAGGAAACTTTTTTTAACACACAGACCTAAAAAAATTGTGTCTGGAGTTCTTCCAAAAAATCAATTTGAAAAGCAAAATTCTTTTCAATGGTGCTACATAAATCTGGCCAAAAATATCCAAATCTCCATGCTGATAAATCCTGGATCTTGCTGGTGTTTTGGAAATTTTGATATGCAAAACTACTTTTGTGTTCAGCCAAGTAGGTCTATGATTATAACACATTGTTAAACATTAACCTACTAATTCTGCTTTTCTAGTCCTCTGTTTAAGGAATCATAGTCAGCTTTGCCTAAACATAAAATAGTTATTTTTAAATCTGAATGTTAAAAATTAATTTCATGTGTATGGTCTGTTGTATTTAAGCCGTACCCTAGTGATCATTTAGTTTTACTAGTTCAAACACTAACAATTTAAGACTTGTGTAGCATGGTTTTGATATTTTACAGGCTTGACATATCTCGGTAGGTGATAAATTAAAAATGTATGCTGCCATTTGGAGGCTTTCACTTGGGTTTTTTTCAAATTTTACTTGAAAACTGATTTTAAAAACAAAATGTTCGATTCAAGATGGCGAGAAATTCAGTTGTCATATACTGTTTTAAACGTTATCAATTTATCTCCTTGATAAATTGCTCAACTATCAAATTTTACCATCTGGTTTATAGTTATATATGTTACTATCTCACTTTCCAAGTGAATAAAATATTCCAACCATAAGAGAAAGAAGGGGAAAAAAAAAGTCCAGGCAACCTAACAGCATTTGAAAACTTAGCCTTATAATAATTAGTGCCTCATTATCCTGTCTGTTGGAGAGAAAGACACTTCTCTGGCAGGTTATTCGAGAACCACAAACTGAACCATTCCATCTTGAAAGAACAGTTCATAATAATACCTGTTCCAGACTTCAGGTTTTAAAACTGTTTCCAATAGAAATGAGCAGACTCCTGCTGAGATCAAAAGGCTGCTTTGTTTTAGCTGAAACAGTAAACATCTGTGAGGTTGCCTATGCTGGTGTCTGTTCTAGTTATGTCTTTGTAAAATGCATTACTTAATACAGTTGAGTCCATAAAAGATTAGTATGTATTTGACTGAACTGTCAGAAATGCAAAGAAAGCAGTGGAACAGTTAACTTAAGTCTGGTGGCGTCAGATGGTCCAGAACAAAAATAAATTCCAATAATTTTAACTTCCCTGAACTGTCAATCTTACGGACAACTACTGCTTCGAAGGGTCCAATAAATGCTGTTTGTTCTGGATAAGTGGCAGATATCACCAACTGCTAGGAAGCCCAGGGCTTTGTTTAGACATGGCAAAAAGAAACTGGACTTGTACTAATTGCCAATAGATATCATGGCCAACTTTCCATTCAAGCAGTTCCAAGGGAAATGCTATTCCACAGCATTTAATCTTTT
This sequence comes from Vicugna pacos, assembly GCF_048564905.1. Taxonomy (NCBI): domain Eukaryota; kingdom Metazoa; phylum Chordata; class Mammalia; order Artiodactyla; family Camelidae; genus Vicugna; species Vicugna pacos. Next base: position 9,880,532 of record NC_133000.1, on the reverse strand, counting down.
GAACATATGACTTTTATTAAAGGACTGTTCAGGGGCAATATATATCATTTACTTTTAGAAACTAAAATCCCTCAGAGATTGAAACAGCACACCATTTATAGACTTTGAGATCTCTTTCTACGCAAGCATAATTCCATTTTACTAAAGCAGAAATTTTAAAAAATCCATAGCGACAAACCAGAAGTTTTCAGTCCGTTGGTGGAGCCGAACTGATGATTTGTAGGCACTTAAGACTTACTTAACGTCTAGAATTTTTTTTTTAAATTAGACACTAAAATTTTTAATTGTTCTACTAGGTAGAAGAGACCTCTAGTAAAAGCAATGCATTTTTGTCCTTAAGCTAAACCTTAAGTGTTCTGTGAAGACATTGCACTCTAGGTAAAAGTTTGATACTTTTTTTCATTTGCACTTACTTTTTTTTCCCCTTAGACATCATAGAGAAAGATATAATAAGTATTTCCCTGCCTTCAGCATTTTAGAAATGCCAAACCTAATGGTATATCAAGTCTAAACTTCAGTGTGAACTCAAAAGACTAGCTCTGGAAATCAGTTGGTTTGTTTCTTCTTTGTCTTGTTTAGTCAATTAAGTGGGGGTGAGGGGGTCGGGAATGCACAAGGTTTTCATACTATCATAGGTTTTGAAGAAGTGACAGGTCCACCCATCTATACACCTCCCTGTGTCCTTATATTGGCTCGTCTAAATATGAAAAACTCAAATATCTTCTAAAAACATTTTGAACCAACATTTATGTACCATAAGTATGTGTTCCCTGTGTTAACCAGCAGGGGTATGTTTGGTTGCATCCACTGCAAGTCTTTATGTGATTGGGTTTTGGCTTTTTGTTTTTGTTTTTGTTTTTTCATTGAAAAACAGTGAAGTCTAAAGCCACATTTCTTAATACAAATGAATGAATATGTAGAATAATATTCTTGAAAAATAATTCCATGTATTTTAGCCATTGGACTACTAAATCTTTCACATGCGGCCATGTACCTACCCAGGTGTGTAGGTGTTTATGTAAACCTGCAGGGCTTACTGTATATATGGGTGTGGTTACTTGTGTATTTGTGTATTGTGTATTTGTGTGTGTTTATAGACCATACATAGTAAAGTATGGTATTTGTGACACAGCCTTATAAGTTACTGGCTCTTGTGGAATTTTATGTAAAACCTTTCATGTCATAAATCGTTACTTGTGACATATTAATTGGGGCATGTTTAAGTTCAAAGGTACTTTGCTAAACTAGTATGGCAGAATGGTTCCAAATAGTCAGATGTACTAAATTATTTTGAAAAATCTGGATAAACAGATTAACAAAACATTTTCAAATTCAGATAAATTTAATATTGTTAACTATTAAATATAAGCTTACCTGAATGCTTATATTGTTATGTCTTGATATTCAGTTATTAAAATGATTATGTACTATCGATGATGTTTCTCTAATGTGTGTGACATGTAGTGATTATCAGTCAGTATTCGCTGAAAAAGGCAGTATTGGTTTATAGAGTTGTGAGGAGTTGAGTATTATATTGAAATATAAATAGAGGAGAATCCAAACTGTATTTGATGTGAAGTAAGTTTAATAACAAAGCCAGATAACCTGTAAGGCAGTTTTGTGTGTTCTTCAAAACTCTGTTCTAAAGTATTGATGTATTTTCAGTGGTAACCTTACTATACTTGCTGTCTGTGTGATTATATACCCATATAAGTATATGCAGGTATATATACACAAATGTTAATTGAATGAAGATGCTATACATGTCTGCATTTGCCTACTTGTGCGTATCTGCATTAGCCTTGCTAGCTAGCATCCCTGATTGTGCATGTTAGTGACAACTGTATCCCACAGAAGTATAGTGTGAAAATTAGAGCTGTATTGAATTCAGCACACCAATTGCTTGTTGCAGCTTGTTATACTGTCAGCTGAAAGATATTTGTAATATTGTGCCTGTAATGCATGTGGAAAAGATAGGAAATCTGAGGCCTAGCCATAATTTTTCAGAGAGCATGATATATAGTGTCTTTAAAATGTAGTTCATTTTAGTAAAGATGATGGATAAATTCCAAGATAGTATAAATGATGCATGTAATACATGGATGTTTGTATTATATATGGCCACAAAATGTTTTTGAAGCCAGGGTAGTAGGTATCTGAAAGGTCACAGGCAAAGAACTATGAAAGTGAATCTTCTTGTGATTTTTTTTCTCAGTGGTTTTTCTTGTTTTTGTTTTTTTAGTTTATATTCATCAACAAGCAAGGAATTGAGTTTATTTGTTCTAGGACATTTTACTTAAAAATACGCCATGAATGCTATAGGTTTGGACACAGTTTTCACAAAGAGGTTGACGTATTTCCTGTTTACAGTTTGAATTGCTTGGATGTGTATTCTCTTAAAAGGAACATTTGGTGTTAAACTGTTTTAAACAGCAACATGCTTTAAAAATCCATCAATTGAGGCCAGCAGCAGAGTGTTATAGGGCGAAATGAGGAAACGTTTCATTGAACTACCCAGTTTTGAAAGTTCCATCGTTGTGTGCTGTTGGTTTCACTGTAAAACGCTGTACCTTGTGTTTCACACTGGACCGTGTTATTCCGCTCAAAGTTAACTTTGTGACACTTACCACCTTAGAATAACTATACAATAAACAGGAAAAACAACTTAATGCTGTTCAGTGGGTTTCTTTCAGAAAACTTGATCGGTAGATGTTAAAACTGAAATGACTGTGTGGGGTAAGGGCTACCTTCATAAATCACATTTGTGGTGTTCTTGTGATGTGATTTGCACAAACAAGGGATCCTTGAGATACTGCAAAAGACATCTAAGGTATAAAATACCAACAATAACAATGAAATACGACTCTCTGATGAAGAATTCTGTTTTACTAGGTTATATTAAAATCATTAATACACTTTCCTCTCAGGATTGTCTTAAGGGTGGATATTTCAAATGAATTGGCAATTGGTTGAAGCAAAGAAACTTTAAACATACGAACTTTCTCCTAGGTATGAAGAACATTTTCCCCAAGGTCATCTAATTTGCAGGGGGGAAAAATGTGCATGTAAATAGGTATGTGCATGATTGAAAGTTATTTTAAAAGCACTCAATAAATAAATGTATAAAATAAACAAGTATATAATAAAATACTTGATTACCCAACTTTAATATAGAACAAAAATCCACAATCTATTTCATTCGTAGTTTAGTATAAGGGAGAATAGAAAATTCTACTGGCCTAGTTAGAAAAAAGTATTTTTACATTCAAATTATCATAGAAGTCTAAAGCTCTGGTTTTAAATCTAACATTTTTATGAGGTTCATTCTTACCTTAAAATTGTAGTTTGCTTTAATGGGTCCTCTGTATTATTTCCATGATAACCTAAATGTAATCAGTGCTTAAGGCAATAATGGTACGACTGGAAAGTATGTTTACAAATTTATAAAATTCCAAATTGTGCTTATACTTTTTTCATATGCTAGAGTTTAAAATAAAATGGAGCAGATGCCTGAAAGAGTGGTAAGCTCCCTTTATCACGGATTGGGAATCAGAATTGAGGAATAAGTCATGGGGGGAATTACTTTATTGAGAGGAGCTAAACTAGACACTTTCCTGGTCCCCTTCCAAACTGTGATTTCATTCATGAAGAGAAACTCGTAAGAGGAGACCTGGTGCCCACCAAGACAAATGGCTCAGATTCTGAATTTATAGGTCCTGGCCTTAAGTGAGCAGACTGCCTGATACAACAGAGTTGTAACCAAACACGTTTATTTTTGAAATCTTGGCTCCCATGGCTTCGCTAACAGATTTAATGCCAACATTTCCATTTTCATTTTCCCTTCCTCTAAGTAAACCCAATTTCATGAATAACAGTTCTACAGTCTTTTAAAAACTTTGACCAGATCTTTATGATAACGTTTGCATTTTTCAGTATTCATGCTGAGTTATGCACATGACTGCCTACACCATAAACGCTAGGTTGAACATGCTATGGAGAATGCAGACAAAGAAATTTGGAAAATTTGGGAAAACTTGTGCCTTGTCTCAAAAAATGGAGCCTTATTACTTATTACAGATTGATGTCATCATCTTATTAGTCCGTACCCACTTGGAAAGTAAATAAATGTATGGTTTTTCTATATACACATAGAGTCCCTTGGATTTCAAGCTGTCTACACCAAGATTATGATTTAATTTTGTTATATGAGGTCATCTTTAGAGACTCTGTAGATCTCAAGTCAGGATCACCGAGACAACTGTTTGAGTTTGTTAAGTATCTGTTGGTTGTGTTTCCTTTATAAAATTGATCAGTTGATTTCTAAATTCTCTGTTTGTCATTTTCCAAATAAATCTTAACACAGTAATAACTGTATACCAAGGCAAAATGTGAAGCGGAAATAATACAGTTATCCAGACAAAGCAAGAGTTACCTGGTGAGATTTTTCTACCTTGATTAAATCAGTTGGGTTGATTGGATATTTTTGTGATCTTTATTCAGTGTGGACCCCAGCTGAGTGACACCATTAATACAAATGACAGGAGTAGGTCATACCACTTATATTTGAAACAGACTGTTTTTTCCTACATGGTCGATACATCTTGGTAAAATGTGGTTAGAGCTGTTATGTCAGTTTTCTCACTTACTTCAAAAAGTGTGATATGTTCTCCATCTGTTATGTGATCCCAAGCTAAATAGCTACACTTAGGGTGTGTTCTTACTTCGGGCAGTGCTTTTATGAAGGTGTGCCGTAAAAGCATCCAGGTGCCAGCAACCTGTCCACCTGGTTCCCATTAAATCTGCTTGGAGGTGATGACATTTCAAATGTCACAAGACCTCTTAGCGCAGCTATTTGCATTAAATTTGAAAATAACTATGTTTTGCACTGTACACTCATATGCCTTACAATTAGCAAACTGACAGAAGCAACACAAAATCTTATCACCATACATGCTATAAAATGGTTTATCTTCTCAGAAAAACCATATAAGTAAATTGATTTCATTTATAAGCATGAAAAAATATAAGTAGGCTTTTCAGCTTCTGTAGGTCACAAATAAAGGCTGATCCACTTCACTGGATTAATTCTAAAGAACAAGAACCTGCATGTTTTCCCTTTACTATTTTTACAATCCTTTAATTGAACCTATGGGCAATAATCAAAATGTTCCCACACTAAGGCAGTATGTTTAGGGTTAGCAACGAGTGTACACAAAGGGCGATGGTGATTAATGAATGACTTCAGCTGGGAGAGAGCAAAAATGTTAGGTGACTGAATCAGAATCCAAAAAAATGACAGGCTGGCAGGATATGAATGTAATAAATGTGACATTACTATGAATAAATGAGAAGTCTTAGACTTGATCCAAAACACCAGCCTTTCAGATATAGGATAGGGAGATCTGACACAGTGTGAACTTAGTGTAGGCTTAAAAGTTATGTTGTTACTGGTAAATCAGTATGATCTCAAAGTGCATTAACATTCAATTCACAAGGAAGAACGCTCTGTTCTGTGCTGGTCAGGGTACACCTAGAATATTGCATGTGTTTTGAGCACCAGCATTAATCAGAGATACTGACACCTGGAAGGTCAGGGGTCATGGAACTCTGTCTTATGACCAAAGACACTGGGAATATTGACATTGAAAAAGAGAAGACACAGAAAAAGCCCAGTAGCTATTTCCAAATATCTACAGCATCGTTGCACTGGGAAATGAATTAGACCTGTGCTAGGTGGCTTCAGAGATGAGAACTAAGAACGAAAACTAGAAAACGTAGAGGGACATCATTCGGACATTAACCCAAGGAAGAATTTTCTTTGCCTCATTAACAGTTAGGAGGCCGTCTCAGGAAGTAATGAGTTTAGTACTGGAGGTCTTTGGACAGAGGCCATTTGACCACTGGGCTGGGATTTTTGTAGTGGGAATTTGGTCTCTGTAGGTCTCTTTGGAAGTAGGGTAGAACAGATAATCTGTGAGGTCCATTTCAGTCCCTGAAATTCTTTGAATCCATGAATGGTCATTGTCTTGGATAAGTGTCTAATGTTAACTATCTTACTTCTTTGGGAGAAAGAAGAGATAACACCATTGGAAATTTAATACATTTATTTTGCTGTATTTGGGCATAAGAAATAAAATGATAACTTTTCATTTCAGAATTCCCTATTTGAAATTAAATGTTCTTCTTTCTGGTGCCATCAGACAGCATGGAATTTGATATGACTTGAAGTACACTCTCAAACCTAAAGTTGAAAATAAGCAATTTTAAACATAAGCAGACTTGTGTTAACCCCACTTTTTTTTCTTTTTTTCTTTTTTGCCAGAGCCTAAAAATCAGGAGGGGGTTTTGTTCATAAGGCAGAGAAAACACAGCTGGCACTGTGGCAAGCATTCAGGGCATCAGACGTTTGGTATTGTAAATGCAACTCACATTGAAAATGCAATTCATTAGTTGATAAGGCAGTTTAGTGAATAATACCAGCAAGTTTATAAAACATTACAGCTTAAAAGATGTTTTCATATCATCTGGGTCAGAGTTCTGTATTGAGTATCTGATGTTTTTATTAAAAGAACACGATTTTGGAATGGAGTACATAAGTTGTGGACATCTTTGCTGGGAAACACGCTTCTAGTCTGTTAATTTGCGTGCTTGACTCTGAAGGAATGTGTCTTTGTATTCTAAAATCTGAAACACCATATGACAAGACAGCACCTGCCATCCCAGACCACAATGTGTCTACATTATTAAACACCATTTGTGGCGCTGCTGGAAGAAATTCAAGGGCTGGAAAGCCCAAAAGAGAAGGTCTACGTTTTAGACATTTTCTTACGGCCTTTCTGCTTGGAACAGCATTACGTCTACAGCAAAAGCAACGATACAGGGAATAAAAGATCTCCCTGTTCTGGGAGAAAACATACACCTGCCCCTCAAATGTAATAGTGTCAGTGTTTCTTTTCTCCTGACCTGGACATTGTAAATCTGCCTTGTCTCAGCCTCGTATTCCAATATCATAAGTACGAGATTTTCGCAAACAAGCATCCATAAAAGTCAGCAGAGCACTCTGCTTAGAGGCTCATGCTTTTACAGTACCTTCGACAGGGTTGGTTATGACTATACAGTTAGTGTCACACCAAGGAAAAGTCTGTGTCAAGGTCACAATCTGAATCGCTCTCTCTGGCCTGACATAGGACAAGTGTGTGCTGCTGGTCACAAAGGGAGGCTGAATGAGAGAGGATGGGAAACAGCTCCAGTCACGAGGGTGATTGATGGGGGGTTCCTAGGAACTGGAAGATAAAGGGCACCCCACACAAACTAGGTGACCTTCAGGGGTGTGGTGTACTAGGGTAACCCCGAAACTTCCAGATGCGTCGCTGCCGTGAATTTAGCTTTGATCCTGATTGTGTCAGCTTTGATGAACTCGTCCAGTGGTGCGTGCTCTTCTTAGCACGTTGTTCTGAAACGGCCCTGCAATGACTTAAGTAGCAATTGACCAACTATCTTCATCCTTTGGGTGAGAACTAAAACCTTTGAATTTCCTATGCAAGATACTGTTGGGCACAATGAAAGTATGGCAAACTTCTCTCCCCTCCAACTTTGTGCACAGTTAAGGCTGGATGGAATGGGAGGAGGTTGAAAGGAGACAGGTAAGCAGAGGAAAACTAGGTCAACTTTGCTTCTCGCCTCCTCTTCATTATTAATTCAACTACAGATGCTCTCTCCCTTCTCTCTGCTCCACAGACAGCCGGCACCACGAGCCAGGGCCGCCCCCTCACCGCCTCCTGGCTCCCATCAGGCCAACCAAGTGGATAAACCCAGGGAAACAGAAGGACGATCTTTTAGGACAAGCTGTGTTCACTGTTTAGAAATAGCACTGAAATGTCCAAATTGTTTTCTCAGGGCATCGATGCAGAGATGGAAATGTTCATTGTTAAAGATACTGCCTCGTGGCTGATCACAGTGTTAAATGTTTGGTATCGTTTCATCCCGTGAGCTTTGTAATACGGTCGTTACCTGGTTTGCTCTCGTGGGTCTTGGGTCCAAATACACCAAAATTACAAAGGATTCACAAAACTTAGGTGTTCAGTCCTGTCTTTGCCTCAGGAATAAAGGTAATCATAAGGAAATATTGGTTGTTCTGTAATATTTAACATGTCGATGACTTGCTGAGTGCTTATTTCTTTATCTCAAAGTGGAATTAACAAACCCACTCTTTAACCTTTCTCCAAGGATGTGGCAAAGCTGAATGTTTTTTAAAGGATATTCCATAGAAAAAGGAAGAAAAATTTTTTCTATGGTAAGAATAGGAAAAAAAAACAAAAAAGAGAGATCAGAATGACACCTTACCTGAAACCTATTTGCAGATAGACTGTGGAGGAGTGAGGTGAGGTACCTAAAATCTGCCCAACCTAAACAGCGGGCCAAAGGATGCTGGTTTTGAAAATAAGAAATGAAAAGTCATGGAACGTCCAAGTCGAGAGTGATTAGCCAGACACAGCTAGCACCATCTATTGTTGGTTAATAGGGGGGAGGGGGGAGCTAGCCTTGACTGAATCGTGTGAGAGTGTCCCTTTCTGAGGGTTAAGCCCAACCCTTCCCTGGTGGTGGGTGCAGTAATCTCCCGAGATTCTGGGCCTGGCCCAGTACCTCGAGACTCGGGCGCTCGGACCGACGATCTTTATCCTCTGTTCCTCTTCCCCCACAGAGCTCCCAGCATGGTGGCTCCTCCACTTCACTCGCGTCCACCAAAGTCTGCAGCTCGATGGATGAGAATGACGGACCTGGAGAAGGTGGTGAGCTTGGGACCTGCTGTCTGAGGAGCAGGTTGTGCTTGTACTGGGCAGAGGATGGGTTGGCTACACTTACACCGGGGAGCTGTACTTACTTCCCCAGCAGACTGAGCCTGAAGCAGCTCCGAAGGGTTATAGCAAGGGGGTAGGACTGAACGTGGCTCCCACCAGGGACCAGTATGTACTGGGGGCAGGAAGAGGATGTTAGCCTCATGTGGAGATGTTCCCCACCCTCTGAGGGCATAAGCATTCTAAGAAGGCCAGCTGCTGCCCACTTTTCAAATACAAGGGGGTAATTGTTTCCTTTGTCCCAAATTCTGTTCACATTTAGAACATTAAGAATATTTTCTCTCGTGATTGACTGTAACAGCCCTGCAGAGACACTCTAACCTAAGTGAAGTCAGTATGTGAAAGTCTGGCTTTACAAAAAGAATCGATGGCAACTGCAAAAATATTCTTTGTACCTTAAGCTAATTCATTTTAGAAAGTGGTCAGATGACCTGGATTCCAGAATCAACTTTTTTTTTTTGCTAACAACTACCGGTTTGTTTTGGATAAGCCTCTTCTATGAAATGGAGATTGTGATACAGGACTCGCCGGGGGTTTTTTATCAGGCTCAAATCAATTACAGGAAAGTATTTAGAAACTAAAGTAAAAACCAATATGATCAAGCCACTGTTAAAGGATCAGCACCCCTCATTTGTTTTAAATCATATGATTAAATTTTCCCAAAGAGTGCCATTTGGGGGAGGCACTTTTATTATGTCACGTGAGATATGTGACTTACCCAGGGATTATTTTCTGACTACCATGCAATATCAGCCTTTTTTGGTATTTCCAGAAGTATGAGATTCAGCCACTCGGAGGTCTCTTTTGTCCCAATGTATTTTATTTACCTAATGAAATGAAATGGGCCTTGACTAAGCCTTTGGCTAAGTCTTCTTAGGCAAAAGCCTAAAAGCTACGTTTTCTCAATAGTCAGGGGAAGTCCCATGCCATGTGCTCCAGCTGGGCGCCCACTGGAAGGAAGGGTCGGAAGCACCTCCTTCCATTTCCCATCCAAAGTCAGGCTTGCCTCCAACAGCCAAGGATGGTTACTTTTATTATCCGTGTAGAAAAGAGCCTTAAGACCATGTCATCTGAGAGATGTTTTGTAAATTCGGGTGCTTTACAGTGGATTTGAAACTTCTCCAACCGTCTCTGGTAATAACCGTGGACTAGACAAAAATCCCCAGGCTGAATCCTTCAAACGGAGGCAGAATTGTGGCTTCTTTGGGGTGAGACGACGGGCTTAGGGAGGCTAGGTTCCAGCTCTCACTTTATTCTTGAGACCACTGAGATAACTTCTAGTGAGTTAAGCGTCAAACGTCACCTATAAAGAGGTGAAGAGGCTGCACAAATGCCAGGGACAACTGTGGCAGCAGCGAACGTCCTGCATCTGTACAATGCTGTCCAGAAATTTCACCCACTCTAGGATCCAGAGTGGTGCAGATTGGAAATGATCACACAAGCAGCGTAAGTAAGGGTCCCAAAGCAGATGTCTGATGATTGTGAGTTTCCACTTCCTGTTCCCCAACCATGCAGACTAAACTAAACAAGAATACAAAAATCGCCAAGAAAGCCTATTTGCCACCTAAGGTTTTAATTTTATTTTGAGAAGAAATGTTTAGTCTCAGTTTATGATTAAAGGTCAGAAAAGGAGCACATTTAGAAAGCACACGAGGCTTCCATCACATTTTGTATTCAGGTTGCCTGAGGGAGAGCCAGGATTTATAACTTTAAAGCATGTAAATTTTAGAGCCCAGCTATAAAGAGCTTTTTATACCCCTAAGATGTTAAAGGTTATCCACGATATTTATGTGCCCCTAAGTGTGGCTTATTTAGTTTTACGGCCTAAGATATTTAAAGCATTATTAGGCATTTGTAAAATATTTCAAAATGCATTTTAAGGGGGGAAAATGCGTTGTGTTAGTGGCACTAACATAATTGAAACTACAAAACTGTTCTGTTCACAGACATAATAGATATTGCAATTTTAACTCAACATCTGCTACGCAGGTTGCTTGTGGGAACACTTGTCTAAAATCTGCTCATTGATATTGGGGAGGGGGAGCAATCACTGCTTAGTTCATGAGGAATTTTACGGAGATCTCGATTTCAGGATGTAGTAAAGCTAAGTGTCCAAACAGCAGGCATTTTTCATGCTTGTTGAATGTCAAGCGGCCCAGAGTCCCTTACGAACGGCATTTTCCTCCAGACCTAGGAATGTCGTTTCTCTGTACACCAGGGGTATTCAGTAAACACTGTTGATCAAATTGGCATGAAATGAAAAGCAAAACTTCCTGCTCAGAATCCCCACTGCAGCAGAAAGCAGGAGTCGCTTTTACGTAGGTGGGAGCAGGCCTCATCCATTTTACATTTCCTTTTGGTTCATCATTTGTCTTGGTACAAACTGTGGATTATACAACGTCAGCAGGGATGGAGGGGCTGGCCTTGCTGTACAGAAGGTGACACATTGGTTCTGAACCAGTGCCAGTCTACTCGAGGATATTTCTCAACTTCTAAACGTCTCCTTTGCGCAACATCTGTGTTCCCTTTTCTACCAATAAAACCATACTAATGATTCTTTCAGAAGTGTCGGAGGAAGGCTTCCAGATTCCAGCCACAATAACAGAGCGGTATAAAGTCGGAAGGACAATAGGAGATGGAAATTTTGCTGTTGTCAAGGAATGTGTAGAGAGGTGAGAAGGGTATCATTTGCCTCGAACTTTAGAGGAAACGTTTGGCATTGTGTTTTCCAAGGTCGGGTCTTTATTTGCAGTCTGTGGCACATATGGAATAGGTTAATGTCTCAAGTCCAGATGTAAAAAAAAAATTTTAAAGAAAGAACAGCCCATCTAACAGCAGATTTGAAAAATGTAGTGATTCCTGGGGACGATCAATAAATTAAGGACTTTGATTTTTCTTTTTAATGTACTCAGCAAAACTTTGCCAGATCTTTCAGGTAAGTCCTTTTATTTTGTTAAAAAAATATGTATATTGAGTAGTATTTTTTATGTTTTTTGGAGACATTTTGTAGAGGCAAGACGTCCTTATATGGGGTGTATATCTCTAACATGTACTTTAGTAAAATTAAATATAATAACTTTGGAAAGCTTTGAAGTGCCTAGGTACTGATCCCAACCCAAAAATGGCGTGTAATACGTTCAAGTGTTTTAAAATGAATGAGCCAGGCGTTCTTATGGGACCAGAGGGAAGGATTTAGAGTGAAAGGTTTATCCCTGGGATCCTGACAGCTGATCAGGGACGGTAGCTGGCGGCTACCAGATAGAGAAGTGACAAGTGATAGTTACAGCCCCGGTTAAGGCGGCCTCCACCCCAAGCCCAGCATCAGGATTGGAATTCGTTTCTTAAGGGGAACCCGGTCAGCCAGCAGCTTCTTCTTGAACTGGTAAGCCTGGCACTGAAGAGCCAGGGGAACTCGTCTCGCTCCTTGAGGGAGGTGTAGGCTGGCTTCCTGGGGGCTGGCCTGGGGTGCGCACACTACCCCCCCGACTCTTTGCCCCCCAAGGGGGTGTGCCCTACCCAGCTGCTTCTCAACACGCGGCGGAAAGATTGCTCTAAGCTCCCCTCCACTTCCGCTCAGAGAGGATGCCTTGCACTGGAGGTTGTACCTGCAAGACCCAGAACTTATTTTTCTCCAAGGCCTTCAACTTGTAAATGAAGATCCACGCCCACTCAGGGCTGCAAGTCTCCCAGGGCCTCAGACACCGTGAGGGGCCTGAGTTTGGCCAGTGCTGACATGCACCCTTCACCACCTGCCCGACTGAGGCAGCGGGGCCCTCGTGAAGCTACCCTGGAGCAACGCGTCTCAGACTTTGCCCCCCAACACATCGGCTGGGCCGAGACATTGCCGACGACAGTGCCAGTGACCCCCTAGAGCAGCCGCTTTTGGGGGGAGGCGCACGAGTAACGAGCATGACAAACCCCTCAGGAGAGCCTGCCGGGCCCCCTGTGCCCCTCCCCTCTCGCCACTCCCACCACGAAGCTTGTGTTACTGGCAAATACAGAAGAGTCCTCATGGGCTCCCTCACACCTCGCTGACAGGAACAACTGCTGTTTATGGAGCATAAACCTTACAGAAGGCCCTTAACTTAGGATACTTCGTTTAATTATCATAATAATCCCATAGTATCAGTACTGTCTCCGTCTTCCATAAAGAACGCCTGGAGAAGCTGAACGCCCGAGTAAGCAAGTGCTCGGCCCCTAAATGCTCAGCAAGGCACGGCTTCGAGCTCAGCTCCCAAACCCGCGCTTCTGGACCACTCAACTCCACTGCCTCCTGCCTCCGACAGGGGGTCTCCGTGAGGATGTGGCTTAGCTGAGCCAAAGCCACACAGGCCACGTTTGTCCCTGTGCCAAGAAGACAGAAGTTAAATCGGGAAAGCCATTCCCAAGGTATAATGGATGGACATGCATGTCTGTTTATTTCATTTGTACTGTTTCTAATCGTAAATCCAACCCTTTTCGACTTAGTCTCCGCCACAGCAGAAAATCCCAGCTTTAGCAGATTGCCGTGCCCTCCGGCTGCGGGGTGTCTGGTCCCTGGCCAGTGAGCGTCATCTGCTGAGTCTGGGGGGGGAGCGGCCGCGTGCTGTTTGTCCTGGCGAGTCCTCCCATCGCGATGGTGTCTCAGCTCCATGGTCCTGGTCTTCCCTGAATAGAAACTTCTCATCTCCCCATCCCGGATTAATCTCTTTCTTTCCAGTTTGGATGTGTTCATTTTGCATGAGTTCATATCTTGGGTCTTCTTGTATGAACCGTCAGAGCCTAAACAGAAGACAACTCCCGCTGAATGAAGACATATGGCATCTGCCTTCTCTTCCCCAGAGCTCTCACAAAACATTGTTTTAATATTTTCCAGAGGTCCAGGAAAATAAAAGCGAGCTCAGAATGTTTTGAATGACACACGCATTGCTTGCGGGGGTACATTCTGCCATCTTTTGAAGGATGAATATGTATTAACAAGAGCAAGCACGTCCCTCCTCTGGTAACAATACGCTGTCGCAGGGAAGGTTTCCCCACAACAATGGAAGCAACACCAGAGCTGCCCAGGCCCCCTTGCCGGGTTCCTGTGCCAGCACATCTGGTCATGGTGGCTGCCAGGTCCTCTTGGTTTCTGCCTGTCTCCCGGTAGCACCGTCTCCAGCGAGCTTGGGAGCCCTTAGGACGTCCAAACAGAAGTGGACTTTTGAAGCTGCCCTGTGGAGCCTTTCGAGGCCCCAGAGAAAACTCGAAAAGCTGAAAAGCGCTCAGAAGAGGTCCGAGCATGGGTCAGGGGTTTACGGTGAGATGCCCTTCAGCTCTGGCTCTCTGGCTCCCTCGCTCCGTGTGGACTAATTATCATTTGAGCCCAGGGTACCAGTGATGCGGTCGCATCACTGAATGGTGTCTCAGGTGGCTCCCGGCCTCCTCCCCACCTGCACTGCCCACATGTTTTAGTCTCGCAGGCATCAGCACTGGGTTAAAATGCTAGCTGCTTGTGATTCCCTCTCTCCCCCTCCACCTGTAAACCCGGAGAAGTACACAGCGAAGCGCTGGCTCTGGCGGTGAACCTAGACGGGCCCAAACCCACCTGCACGAGACAGGACTTGAGTGTCAACAACACGGATTGCATCCACCTGGAAAATCTTCAGAATTTTCGAGAACCTCTGTACCTACCATTAGAAGGCATTTCCTTCTGAAGTGGGATATGGAAGGTAAGTTCATGTGAAGAGGTGTAAGGATCTCTCAGCTACCTGTCAGCATTCGTCCTGTTTTCCTTCTGAAAGGTGCTCTGGCACCTGATAACCATAGGACCCACGTTCGAATTCAAACTAAAAGTCTACTCGAGCTGTCTGACAAGACACTCGGGGATGCCTCACTTCTCTGCTTACAGAGGCTGAGATTTCACTTTATGATGCTTACTTGGCAAACAAAGGGTGCTGTTGACCAACCCCTCTTTCCTGGTGTTGGGGGCGGGGTCTTGTCACTGTCCTAACTGCCACCAACATGTATGGAGCCCCTTCTTGGCACTTCTGGGGCTGCAGAGAGAGTCAAGACACAGTTGGAGAACCTGACCTCTGAGCGAAGGATTGCCATGGAATTCCACAAGTGCTATAGTAGAGGAAGGCCTGAGAAGCTGTGTTTCATCTTCCACGAAACCTTTTCAAAAACCTTCAAAACAGAGCAAACAACTAAAAGCATGTTATTCCAGAGCACCCTTTTTATAAGCATCCCACTGTGCTCCCGGGCTGGGGGAAGGGGCGAGGAGGAGACTGCCCCAGGGCTGAGAGTCATTAAGTTAAACACGAGAACTTTCTCCAAACTATTTTTAGCACAAACCTGAGAAATTAGATTCAGTTCAAGTTGGTAAAAATCAGACGTATCTCCGAGTAGTTCGAGCTCTAGCCTTGGGTCAAACTTCATGGGAAACCGACCTGACAAATTGAGTGCCCACAGACAAGGAGGAAAACAAAACTTGATTTGCTGTCGCTGCTCTGGCCGTGGCATTTGAGGTTTCTGTAATTTCATAAAAGGTCAAGCATAAAATTTCAGGAACAGACAAGAAAATGGCCTGGCTGTTCACCAGCCATCCAGGTGTCTTCGAGTCTTAGCACACCATGCTGTAGACTCCTTGAGGTCAAAGACCAGGTCGCCATCCCCTCTGAAGCCACCAAAGAACCATGCTCCTAACCGCTTGCTGAATAATTACACCGACGCAGCGGTCCTCAGAGTGTAGGGGATGGAGGAAGGCAGATGCTTTATTGGAAGTTTTGTTTCTTGCCAAGTGTTTTCACTGACCTACTTAAAGTAGGCAGTGACGTTTTTATTCCTGTGGTATACGTTTAGTCCTAACACCTGTTTTTAGGCTCATTTTCCAGAGTCAGCAACTTTCCTATAAATACGCACTTCCAGTAATTAAGAAGTTTATTATGACTTTATAGTTCTGTCCTCAAGGAACCCAGGAAGAAAACTTGCAGTATGCATTGTGGTGGTCCTCCACGGGGCTCACTGATTAAAATAATATGGGCAAAGCTAATTGAGTGTTTGATCCTATTGTGTAAGGTTCTGGTTCTTCCGCCCACGAGATCCTTTCTTCCTAGTCAGCTCTAGGGCCACCGCGCCCCAGATCTGCTTGCATTTTCACCTCTGCTGTAGGCTCAGGATATAACCTGACTGTTTGGTGTCGTGCGAGCCAGGACGCCCACTTGTCCCCTGGGATTCTGCTCCAGGTCTGGCTGGCTGGAGAGGAGAAATCGGACTTCCTAGTCCCCCACCAGCTCTGCTCTGAGTTTACGTAGCAAAGCTTTAATGTTATTCCTTCCAGGGAAATGGAGGATCCAGTGATAACGGGGGGTTGGGGGGGTGGGGGGTGACAAAGCTAAGAAATACCCCTGCCTTCTCAGCAGCACCGCCCCACCCATCCCCTTTGCGGAGGTGCTGAATGGAAGCTGTCTCTGGTTTGCCTGGGGCTGCTGGCTCTTATCAGAGCCGTCTGTCCAAGAGTCCAGATTCCCTTGCCATCAAATGAAGTATCTTAAACCAGACAGGAAACTTCTCACATCTTCTGGTCTCCGATTTGCTTTGTCATAATCTTTTAGTGATTCATGAACAGCAGAATCCAGAAATTCTTCAGCCTTTAGTTTCCTCTTGATGAAGGATTTTCAAATTTGCAAACAAACTCTTCAGAAAAGCCCCTTAAAGGGACGCCGTGATCCGTCTGTGATGTGAGGAGTCCCTTGTATATGAGTAATTTCACGTTCGCATTTAAATGTCTGCTCGTACGTTTTACGTCTCGTGTTAAATATTTCATTTACCCTCTGAGCGAAGTGCTTTTTCTTCATCCCCTTCCCGCGGTACACAGCCTCTCTGAAGGTCTGGCGTTTATGTGGGGACACCTGGCACCCCAAGCCCTGAGTTTAGCCAAGGCTGACTCACACCTGCCTCCTCGGGGGCCTCAAGAATCAACAGAGGCCCAGTGGGAGTGGCATCCTTGGGGCTCCTAGTCCATTTCTTCCTGTCATTGAGGCACTTTGGGTTCCTCTGGACACCCCACACCCCCTGCAGGAGAGCCACCCTGAGGCAGAGGGGTTTACCCCCTCCCATCTGAACCACAAAGCCCTCTAGTGGAGAAAGTAGACTTCACCGTGATGGTTTCAGTCTGGTTTTATTCACCAGATACAATTTTAACAATCTGATCGATGCTTATTAGTTTTCTACAAGCTAGTACCGTGAAGGGTCCTAGAAGTGTAGTGAAAGTGTAGTGAAAGAAGCATTTGAGTAGTAAATGACGTGAATGGTTTCTGAAATGCCCTTGTGAAACACATTGTTAATATCTGGCCTCTTAATTTATTTGTAGGCAAATCACTCTCTTGGTCTCACCACCCAACTAGGAAATTCCCCTTTCATCCTCCAAACTGAAGATTTTAAAATTCTATTTAAAAATTTTGTTCTTAACCAGCTTCACTCCCATTGTACATATTTGGATCCCCCAAATTGGCCTTGATCTATAAGTAAAAAGCTAGACTCTCTTGGTTTCCCAGCAGAAATGAAATGGCAATGCTTGAGAAGTAGTGGTTTCTTAGGATTATCAAGACTGCATTGTGTCCTTTGACAATAGACCTGTCGCATTTGGCACTACAGTACCTTGGAAATGTTAACACAAGTCAGGAAGCTATTTAAAGGTGCGGTATGACTAAGCTCTCCCTCCCACACCCACCGCGGAGGAGGGGCGGTGTTGGCTGGGCTGTATGCGAGGCAGAGACCCCAAGAGCTCAAAGTTCTGAGCTTCACACTGCCATGTGGCTGCGGGAAAGTGAGTTGATTTAACTGTCATCTCCATCTCATTTCTGTCACATGAGACAACCATCAAAGGCCCATGAGGTCACGGGATGCTCAGATAATGGCTGTGTTCCTTTCTCTACTCCTTGAGCACCTCAGTCCTGAGGTCCCCAGCAGAGCACAGAGGGCCGCACACAACCCCAGTCTGAAGAGGGTGAACTTGCTTCTTGAGAGTTGTCAGTGTGACCATGAGAGCCATGCTTGAGTTGGGTTGAGAACCTCGAGAGAGACTGGGAAGAAGGGCAGGAACTCACACCTGCTCTGTGTCCTGAGCACACACCAGTTCAGAGGGGAGAGCAGGGCAGGGCCACCTCGCAGGAGGAGTCACACAGCGGCAGTAACAGCAGTCGGTGAGTTCCGAGTCCTGCAGCATTAACGGCTCAGGATGTTTCTGTGCTAGAGTGCTCGCTGTCCTCACACTTGGCCAACCCCTTCAAGTTTACGTATTTCTTTTTAAAAAGGGAAAAGAGAATCTTTTACAAAATATTTGCACCATGATGCAAGATCTACAGGGTAAGAAATTCATCCTTGATAAGATGATTCAGTAGATCTGAAATTAAGTTTATTTAAAATAAAACTTTCTCTTTGCAGGTCGACTGCTAGGGAGTATGCTCTGAAAATTATCAAGAAAAGCAAGTGTCGAGGCAAAGTATGTATGAAGTTTATTCTTATGGAAATACAGTGTTTGGTGCGGGGAGGGGGCGGATAGAAAGAAACACAAAGGTGAACTCCCAGATAAACACAGGTTCACCTTAGGAGCTGCATTTCGGTGGAATAGAATGTTCTATTCTTATGAGGATGTTACTTTATTCTGTAAATGTTGCTGGAATAAAAGCTAGTTGGAATGATTGGATGTTACTTCTTTTCCTTCTCTGCTTGCCTGTTTGTTCACTTCTTCTGTTACCTTTGTGACCTAAGTTTCATCCCATCCTTCTACATGTGATTATTGTAGCTTCTGAAGTTACAAGCATCATCTAAGGACCTTCAACATCTGCTGGCAATTGTAGGCTATCTGAGTATCAGAATCTAAAATAGACTCATTGTATCTTAGCAAAATACATCTCCCCTGACCTGCAAATAGTCTATAGTTTTGTCCATTTGAGTTAATGCCTCATTTATTTTGACGTGTATATCGATTAAGATAACTTTTCCCTGAACAGGAGCACATGATCCAGAATGAGGTGTCTATTTTAAGAAGAGTGAAGCATCCCAATATTGTTCTTCTGATTGAAGAGATGGATGTGCCGACTGAGCTGTATCTTGTCATGGAATTAGTAAAGGTGTGTATTTCAGAGAACAAAGTGAACCTATACAAGGCGCCCCACTTTCCAATATAGTAGAGCTTTCTCCTTTATGTCTTCCCAGCAGTGTTCAGTCTTATTTCCATGCATTGGCGTAATGGTTAGGAGTGTTAATACTAGAATTATACTGCAAGAGTTCAAGTCCCAGCCGTGACCTAAATAGCTCCCTGACTTTGGGTATACCTCTGTGTGCCTCAGTTCCCTCCTTTGTAAAATAAGAATAATAATAGTACCTGCTAGGAGTGTCATTGTGAGGATAAGAGGGATGGCTTTCGCCATCTGTGACACAGGAAGTATTGGATACATATATGATCATTGTTATCATTATAGTAGAAATTGTTCGCTTTCCCATGAACTACATCCAAAAGTATCACTCATTATTATAAAAACAAGCTTTCAACTTTTAGACGCCAATGTATAGAAAAATAGCACAGGCTTAACAATAATGTAAATAGTCTGCCACCTTTCAGTGAGTTTACAATTTCATCCTGTCACATAAAATTATGTTTTTATTCTGTTCAGTCATGGAATATAGGAATGGCCGAATTTTCGTATTGGCACTTTATTACCAAATCAAGTTTGGTAATTGCCAACATTGAAAATTATACTTTCTTTAGCACCAAGAATAGTATTTTTTTGCAATGTCTTTAATTTTTAGACAACTTCAGACCATTCCCACGCCCCTCTGTATGTTATTGAAAATTAATTAGCAGCCCCCGTTACTGCCTGACTTTTGGAGAAGCTAAGACTAAGTTGAATTGGAAGATGAGACATCAAAGAGGAAAAGGCTTAAGAGTTCAGAACACATTTTGTGGGAAAGCTTAATCCGATTGTCGATCATATGCTTGGTCAGGTAAAAGTAGCTCAGTGCCACTTAACAGCCTTTGTGAATTCTCTGGGTGACCAAGGTGGCCTCACAGGGCCAGAGCATGCCTGCATGTCAGCGCTGGGACTCCTCAGTCCAGCCACTTGATCGTACCCTTACATGTAGTCTGACTGAGAACGGCTGTGAGGTCAGGTCTAGAAGCATCCCAAGAAGTGAAGGCCTACCCAATGCTTGGCCTAGAGCCCCCCGAAACATCCCTCCTGAGAAGCCTAGCCCAGCCGTGCCTGACAAACCCTGAGAGCCCTGGGGGGCCAGGGAGCGCCTGAAGCTGGAGGGTGGTTGAGGCCTGTATTCCAGAAAACAGCCAAGTGGCAGTTCTTAAGAGTGGAATTCCGTAATTATCAAGTACAGGACTTTAGACGTCTGGCTGCAGAAGTGAACACACGCACGCTTCTGTGACAGAGGAAGGGAGGCCTCGAAGGGGAGGGGGCCCTGCGGCCAGGCCCTAAGCGATCAGCAGGAGTTAGAAGCACAGAGGGAGCAGGGCGGACAGTCCAGGAAGGGGCTCTGACGGGGAGGGGTCTGGAGTGCAGCGGGGTCTGGCCTGTTTGGCTGACCAGGGAAGAAACATCCTACCTGCAGCATAAAGGTAACTGGTCAAGGTCGTGACAGGAGATGAGATTAAGCAAATTGGAGAGAAGGTTGGGGCAGAGCAGGGAGAGCTATGGAAAAGGAAGGCTGATTTCATGAAGGGAGAAAGAAAACGTCGACGTGCTGCGTGGGAAGGTAACAGTCAGGCACAGGACGCTCTGGAGGAAGGGCCCGCGGAAGCAGCGCAGCTTGCGGGCCACGTGGCAAGGATCCAGGGATGACGCAGCAGGAAGCCGCACTCAGAAGGCTGAGCGGATGGTCCAGAGGGATGTGTCCGAGGCGTGCCTTAAAGGCAGGACTGGTGGGATCTGTTGACTGCTTTGTTGAGGAGGGAGAAGAAATGAGATTGCAGGACGCCTAGAGCCTGGATGACTAGGACAATGGTGGGACCTTTGCGGGGTCTCCACATACAACCACATACACAGGGAAGCCAGTCACGTGGACCACAGTCAAATCCCTGCCTCCTGGGTTGGCATGGAAACAACCTGTAAACCCGCAACAGCAGCCTTGCCTGTGACAGAAACAGAACGTTGAGAAAGTGTTCATTTTGCAAAAAAAAAAAATCTATGTGTGCTTAGTTCAGGGACTGCTGAGGCTGAAGGGACAATGGGAGACACCCCCCCCCAACCCTGAGTGAAAATTATATGGAGGGTGGGGTGGGGGAGTGGGACCTGAAAATTTTCAGCCTGCAAGTGCTTATTTTGCATTTGCTATTTAAATAGAGGAACTGGGTCTCTTCGCACATTAGGTAACAGATGAACACAGTTGGCTACCAGGCTCGGCTGTTTGGTGCCTCGTGTGGAAGACGGATGCACCCATTGTTAGTAAATCAGACCCAACTCCTCTGAAAGGGTTTCAAATAAGTGGATCTAAAATTGGAGCCTAAAATCCTTGTTTCCCCAAATAATGATAAATTAGCAGGGAGCAAGGGAAACTGAAGTTCTGATGCATAATGGTCCTAGAAAAACTTTCTTTGAAATTTCTCCACGCTCCTCCCTCTCTTTCTCTTTCATCTTTGGAGTGACAGTTTCTGGTCCTTTTCTCTGTTCCTAACAAAGAAGCACGTTATTGAAAAAGAAAACAGTACGCCCACACCAAGAGACCTCAATCTAGAGAAGGGGGAGAAGTGTGTGTGCGCGCGCGTGTGTGTGCACGTGTGTGCGCGTGTGAATTTCACGAGGCAGCAGAACATTTCGTCAAGGACGCGGTTTGCAGTATTACCTGCTTCTCGTTTGGAGAGATTTAGGACTGAGTCTGAACTTCTGCTGGCAGTTGGGATGAAGCATGTAGCACATGCCAGCAGGATACCCAGGTGTCACAATGCCTGTGCCCTGGAGACCCGGCTCCCTTTCTCCTCCTTCCCTGGGAGTTTGAAGGCAGAGAGCCCTCTTTGCTCCTTCCTTTGAGCTCTGGAGGAAATGTCAGTGGCTCTCGCAGTGGAGAGAGAAATCACCAGGTCTCTGGGCCTTTGAGACGACGTGGCGGGGAGAGGCCGAGGAGCCCAGAGAGCCTGCACGCATCCTTCGCTCCCTTTCTCGCGTGGCAGGCGCCTTTGGACCATCTGCTCATGTGCTACTTCTCCTGCTGTTCTCTCCCAGGGAGGAGATCTCTTCGATGCCATCACTTCCACTAACAAATACACTGAGCGAGATGCCAGTGGGATGCTGTACAACCTGGCCAGCGCCATCAAATACCTGCACAGCCTCAACATCGTCCACCGTGACATCAAGCCCGAGAACCTGCTGGTAAGAGGAACCCCCGCGTCAGGGCGTCTGCAGTTCTGAGCGCTCATGAGTGAATATGAACATTCCTCTCTTTTTATTTTCTTTTCTATTTTCTTTCTTTCCTTAAAAAAAAATTACCTTAAAGGCGAGTTTCCAGCTGGCCTTTAGTAACCAGCTGGAAACTAGTCCTTTAAATTGATCTGTGAGGGTTACTGTGCTATTAGGAGCAGTTGACTTATTAGCAAATAAAAACCCGAGGTCGGGGACAGGAAAGGAGCTCAGGAAATCTACGGCTGCGGTGAACCCGCGGGCCAGGCCAAGGTGGTCAGGAAGAGCATTTACACTCATATTATTTATCGACTGCACTTTTCTGTTAGAAAGCTTTTCCTTGGGAAAAAGGAATGGAAGGCCTTTTAGACTTTGTCTTAGTTTCCCAAATTACATCCCAATAATGCGATCTAGAAGCTAGGAGAATAACTCATTGTGCGTTTTCAAGACACCAGCCCCTCGGCATGAAAGTAATCATGATGAAGGCTGACTTTAAAAATTGGAGACATTCATATGCCCCTTTAGGACTGTTTGGTTTGCTTTGCACCGACTCCGGATCTCTGGAGAAACATCAAGAGTTCTCCACGCGAGCAAATGAGATGCTCCCCAGTCCTGTTGTTAAGGAAACCGTACTGGGAAGAAGTGAGACAGAGACTGGGCATCGGGGAGCTGTCATTAATGAATACGGGCGTGACATAAATTTTGCTGGCTATTCAGGCTGGAATTTTAATGAAATATATTCAGTTTCTCTCCCCAAGATGGGAGTTCTTCTTTGGCTTTTATTATCCACCCCGCAAGAGTCATGTATTATATATAACTGTTAGTTTGTCCATCACTGGAAATCTGGGAAAAGTGAGGATTCTCTCAAGCAGTGTTTCTCCAAGGGTGGTCCAAAGACTCCCTGCATCAGAATTACTCCCAGATGCCTGTTAGAAATGCAAATTTCCAAATCAGAATCTGGTGACTGGTGACAGGGTGCAGAGCTGCAGGGCAGCCAGTTCCCCACATGGTCCCAACGAACACTGGAGTTTAAAAGCAGACGAACGACCCAACTTCCACTACCCATAAAGTCCGCTGAGATCTGCGGTACTGGAGAGCCACCTGTGTGCTCACACCCTGCTCGAGACTTGACACTTAGCATCTCATTTCATCCTCACAACAGCCATGTAGGGTGAGTTCTATAACTGCCCCATTTCACAGGTAAGGAGACTGGGTGCCTAGAGTTGAAAGACCCGCTCAAGGCCATCACAGCTCTTACGTGGAAGAGCCAAGGTCTCAACCTAGCTGTGCCCCACTCCAAAGCCCGAAGTTTTAACCTCTAGACTACATAAAGCTGTGAATCAGGGAGAGAGGTTTGCTGCCTGTTTGCTGTGCACCAGGTACAGAGAGACATTCGCCTTCATGGAGCGACATTCAAGTAGGAAAAACAGGCATTCAGGAAATAAAGGCACAGGCAGTTAGTTCATTGCAATTAGGTTAATCATCTTGTAGCTACCGGCTGGCAAAGGCAGCGGAGGTCAAATGATGGCGTTCTGACTTAATTGCCCCTCAAATTCCTCATCCCCGCAGTAGCCTAAACATTCTCTTCTGCATAGTTGCTTCTATAAACTGCAGCAATTTTGCCTCGTCTGCACTCATTCTTCCCGTGTCCTGAATTATGTAGGATTGTCTCACGGGAACGGACTTACAACTGAGCCTTTGTTTAAAAACTTCTCTAAGCTCCAAAAATTCAGTGATTGAAAATTAAAGTTTCATTTTCCTTCCCGCTTTCGCAGTTCAGTTTTGTGGACCCCTTGTTCACCTGCTTCTCACCAGAGCACTGTTTCTGTGAATGCCTTAAATGAGTACTAGCAGTGTGCTTTTACTAAAATTTCAATGTGTGGGATTCTTTTTAAGTACTGTGCTCACTGGAATCTATTTTACTTTAAATTACCCCAAAAGAGAAAAAAGTTCTCTGCTTTTTTCCTTTCTTTTCTAATTTAAGAATGTGAAGAAATATGTGTACGCATATATGTATACACACACACCATTGCCGTCATTCATAACATAGGTTTAAATATATAATATGAAAAACTGAAGTAATTCTGCTTCTCTAGTATAGTAATTTCTTACTATAGGAGAGTAGTAAGGGTTGGTGAGGTTTGCAGAGATAAATCTGTTATAGGGTAAAATAGGTAGAAGAATAGAATAATTTTAACAACATTAGGATGACATCACTAATTGCACTTGAGATTCCTTATTAATTTCATATTCTGTTGACGTTTGTATGGAAGTAAGAAAGAATCGTCCTGGGAGGCCAACAATCGCATTCTCAGGATTTATGGTCAGGTGGACGAAAGTTCAAAACCAAGGGCTTCACTCTTCCACTGGCTAGTCTTCTGACCTTGAACCAGTTACTTAACTCCTTTGAGCCTCCTTTAAGGGGATTTGATGCAGATAAAGAGACAGCATGTAACTATTAGCTCCCTTCTTTTTTTTAATTCCCTCTTTATTATGAACAAAAATTTATCCCTAAAAAAAGAATAAAAAGATAAAAATGAATAAAAGTAAAGGAAAAGATAAAAAATAAATGAAAATATAAAAATAAATAAAAAGGTAAAAAGTTATCCCTAAAAATGAATTTAACAATAAATTGCACCTTGTGACAATAATCTTTCATCTTTTCTGACATTGCTTTTGAAGTCTTCCTATTTACCCAGGCATAAATTTACCATCTTGTGGCAAAATGTAGAGCTAGAGACTATTTTTGGAAAAATGCTACGATAAATTTAAAGAGTTTTGATCCATTTTCTAACTACAGAGAAACTTAAAGAAATAAAAGACCTCACTGCACACTTTGCATTACTGTTTTATTGAGAGCCCTCAGAGAAAACCTAAACTGTTAGACTGCTGATACATTTTTGCTAATTGTTTAATGCTTGTTATAAATAGCAAAGAATTATTTGTAAATGTAGACATTTCAGCTATGGATTTCATTTTGTATAATATCATCATATATCCGTAACTTTTACAATTTTTTTACTTTTAATTCCTGCAGAACAATAGAAAAATAATGTAGCTTGGCTGTAAGATCCATACTGACCATATGAATGATTTATTCAGTTTAAGTGCTTGGTCAGGTGAAAGTATTTTAATAAGAAAATATGATTTGATTTACAGTGGTATTTCCAGCCATGTTTTTAGGCAAAAAACTGGGAACTGATGCAATTTATAATTTTATTATTGCATTGTTGCTAAGGTTTTTTTTTTTAAGTGTTAATCATGCCAATGATTGTATGTTTCTTTTTGCTTCTTGGTGCTTAATAATCATCTGGGTGAGTGACAGGTGGATGACAGGGTGGATTAGAGGAGAAAGCGAGTGAATGGTGATATTTTTTCATGGAATAGGACAGACCCAACAGGACAAACCCTAGTCGTTTCTTAATTCATCTATTAAGTTGAGGACTCACATTGTCTGCAGACTAAACCTCTCTGAGTGCGTCGGGGAGAGGAAGTACAGTGCTTTCCCAGCTGCACTTATGCATAGAACCATTGTGTGTATGTGTGTGTGCACGCGTGCGTGCGTGTGGTGGTAGTTAATGACAGAAAGGAACCTTTTGCTTTAATTTAAAAAAACAAAACAAAAATGGGCTTCCTGAGATCAACTGCTTTCAGTTTACACAAATCACCACTAGATGGCAGACTTGTATCCTTGGCTGCAAAACTCATCAGTAGCAGCCTGTTTCTCTTGGGGAGCTAGAAGGGTCTTTTTTAAATGTATACGCAGCTGTCTCCTCCTTAGGAAAATTAAAGTCTTTACTGGCAAAACTATAACTTACATCACTAGTTTTTATTAGATTCCAGAAATAAACACAGTAATTTTCTTGAAATATAAAAGTTTATGTTCAAAAACCTTTTTCCTTCCAAACTCCTCAGTGCTGTCTGGGGAAAAGCCGTTTCTCAGGGAAACTGCTTCTCCTGGTTAGAAGTTTTCTCCTAAAAACTCTCTGTCGAGGTGTTTGTGCCTGTCTCTAGCTGCCCGCTAAAATGGCATGTACAGCTAATGACCCTCATTTTCGCTAAACGGGTTGAATCTAGTGATAAATTATCTTGTTTTCCCCAAGGGATGGCCACAGGTTGTGCTCCAGCCCTTCTTAGTTTCTGCTTCACGCCAACCCTGAGCTCACCAGGTAATGGATTTCCTTCTGCTTTCATCCCATGATTCTCAATCCCCAGATAAACCCATTTTGTGATAGTATAGCTAAGTACACTGGTAGACGAGATGAGACGGTGCCACAGATGGAGCACCAGAGGATGTAAACAAAAACACAGTGGAGTAGAGGTGTAGTCAGTTTACTGCAGGATGAGCTGGAGCCACCAGAGGGCTGATGATCGGATTAGGGTCACTCTCAGCACGAGAGCCAGGGATTCACAGGAGTCTGTCACTAGCCCCGCCCTAAGCAGCCTTACCAGGGAGCTGAAGAGGAATTATATATATCAAAGGACAGAACTGAGAACCAAAGGTATCTTTAACTCCATAAGGGTCCCAAAATAGTAAGATGAAATGTAACAAGAGATAAACATAAATCCCTATGGACTAGGTGGTTTGGGTGGTATTGTTTTAATGATCATCGCAGAAAATCAGTAATGGGAAAATTAGTTGACCATAATAAGTTCACTGTGAGTCTCAGTGTGACATGACTGTTGAAGACACCAATACGCCCTTAGACTCCTTTCATTTTGAAAGGGTGTCTCCTGCCATGGTCATACCACGTGACCCTTACAGGGAGGGACCTGAACATGTGACATCAGCAGCCTGGGGTTCAGCTCAAAGAAGGGATGGAGAAAGTGGAGAAGGGTGGCTGTCATCAGATATACGAAAGGAGACGGGAGAACACTCTTGTGCTGTGTTTGAGAGTGCTGAACTCACACCAAGGAGAAGACATTAATAAGAGATCTGAGGCTGATTTAAAAACTTTCTAACAATTACAGCTGTTTGAAAACTAAATGGCTTTTATTACAGGTATCTTGCAGTTATGTAAAAAGTCCAAGCAGAAAGTAAATGATCATTTTTCATGGGTGTTTAGAAAATTCCTTGTCTCTGAATTTGGCTAAAAGTTGAGGGAAAATAGAAGAAAAAGAACATGTTCCCTAAACATTCTTTAATACAATAATACGCCAGTTACTGTATAAGCATTTTCTGAGGGCCCTTCTGCAAGGACCTGTGGTTCCATCAGGGAGAGGAAGACCAGAGTCAGAGTGTAGCGTGTTCCCCATGTTGGTCGGCATCTGTCTACGGCACTACTCATGCCTTCTGCCTTCCAGGACTTGAGCAATACCATTCATTTTATTTTACAATGACGTGGCCTTGTGGGACTAGCAAAGATTAATAATAATAATAATAATAACATCCTGTGTTGGCAAATTTATGAGGATACCAATCATCTCTTACGAATTTGTGCAAGAGTAACTTGATGGAACCCTTCTGAAAGGTAATTTGGTAATATATAATTAAAGTCTTAAATAACGTGCACCCTGTGACCAAGTAAATCTACTCTAGAAATGTAACCTAAGGAAAAATATCAGATATGTATACGTCATCTCAGTGTTTTTTAGTATGGAAAAAAATACATATATACGTATATGTGTGTGTGTGTGCATTTATATATATGCACACACAGCTTCACCTGGGCAGATTTTTCAAATAATGGCACGATGAGGACATACTGGTTAGAATCATGGACTTGGACATGCCCTAGCTTAAGCCCTGGCTTTGCCACTGATTAGCTGTGTAATATTTGGCAAGTTATTTAACGTCTCTGAGCCTCAATTTTTTCATCCTCAAAATATCAGAAATATTACTTAATAGGGTTGCTGTGAAGATCCAATGGGATATTGGGCATGAAATCCTCAACACAAGGATTGGCATAGCCTATGTGCTCAATAAAACAGCAGGGGCAGCATTTGGGGGGATTATTGTTAAGGTGCAGCCACACAATGGAATATCCAGCAGCCCCCGAAAATCACGATGTAGATACATGCTTATTCACTTCGGCAGACATTCAGGAGGTATTATTCAGCAGAGGGGAAAAAAAAGACAGAAAAGAGAAAGAAAGAAAGCTCTGGAAGTTCATACTCAAAATGTTGACAATGGTTATTTCTAGGTAAGAAATTTCAAGATTGCAGGTGAGTTTAATTCCCTTCTCTCTATAATTATCTGTCTTTTCTAATTTTCCTACAATGACATATTGGATATTACTTGTGTGACAAAAATGTAACACAATTTCTAAAAATTGCAATGACATGGAGTTCCCACAGTTTTAGCAGGACGTACAGTTGCTACAGAATCCAGAAAGTGCATGTTTCATGAATCTCCCTGCAGCTGCATGAAACTCATTTCTAGTAAGTTTCGTGACTGTTTTAAAAGGGGGAGAAGAATCAGGTTTCCTGGAGTTTCCGTTCACTTCTGCATCTTCCCAGCTATCTCTAGGGTAATACCTTGAAAAGCTATTTTATTTCTTCTTATTAATGTTATTACTCCTCTTCTGATGTCTGTACATTTTTAAAGTTATTTCACTTAATATTTTTGTTTCCTAAAGATTTTACATGTGGGTATAAAATGAATTTGGTTTTTTTAAGAATTAATTTTTTTCCCAGGAGGTTTAATTCTAAAGTATGTGAACCATAAAGTACATTTTGAAACATAATTCCCTGCAAAAATGTTGTTATACTTCACTTCTTAGAGATTAAAGACTTAAATTTAATCCACTTTTTAAAGAAAGCACCCTAAAGGCCATATACCATGGCTAGCGGAAAATCAATGTCTTTTTTTTAGAAGGATACTATATTTGTTAAGAAGTAAATTGACTTTTTGTTTTTACGGCTTTGTCAATTTCATGCCAGTTTTGTTAAATTCTATTTGGTGAAATAACTTTTAGTACCTATGGAGCTCCTAAGTGAAGAATATTTCAGTGTTTACTCATGATGCATTAGCCAGTGTTTCAACAGGGTTATCCTTGAATTCACATCAACATTGAGAATTATGTTTGTCCAACACATCTGTTATATTAGTCAGCTTTTAGTTCTCTATTATGGGAATCTCAGACACCATTTGACTCGATTCAGGTTATCTGTGAATTTTCATATTATTTTATGGCCACCGTCTGCATTTTATGACTCTATATTAAATCTTTTATTTTTTCAAATAACTTTTTCAAATGGTCTCCATTTCTAATCCAAAGGATGTCAGGCATGTGCTCAAACGTCTGCTGCTTAGAGAGTCACAGCTACTGCGAAACCCCAAATAAACAGAAAAGAAACAGAAATATAAAACTCTCCTTTAAAAAAGAAAACTCCTGTTTAAAATACCAGTTTGCCAAAAGCCTACACACCTGACCTTTCACTCTATCTCTTCTTGGTAGGACGTGCCTTCAGCTCTTAATTGGAACCTTTTTCATAATTGCTGCCATTGAACACATTTAGTCTGTCAAATCATGGGATGTCTTTATAGCCATATAATAAACCCTGGAGAACAACTTTTCTGACTGTAGCCATCTGCAATGATCACAAGAGTAGCTTACAAAATACTGACAGTCTTTATGGTAATAGGATACATATGGCAGCCCACAATTATGTGTAGCTGCATTCAATTAGTGTTGTACAATTACACAGTTTTATTGCTTAGTTAAAACAGTGAAAGCACTACATACTGGGTAATTTGCACTAATCCCCGTCTCTTCAATAGCCCCTCGGTGTTTAAAATGTGGAGGAACATCTATAAGTATTTAAAGGGCCTGGGGTGAACGTTAAATTATATCTCATGTTGTGAATACTCTTTGATTGACAATGAATGTACTCCCACCTCCCGTGTGGGTCATGTTTTACGGAGGCTTTAAAATATGGTTCTAGCAAAAAGCGCTTCTTCCCCCAGAACACCCCCTGCTGGGTCAGGCTGTCCCAGCCGAGACTTGCAGCCTGTACGGGTTCTTTCTGAAAGATGGTCGGTTCAGAGAGCGCGAGAAGCCAGGGGCTCAGCCTTCTCAATGTGAACGTGTTAGGAGCTTTTCCGACCCCTAACTTTTAATTAAAAACTTAGTTCAGAGTGAATTTATAGCTGCCTTTTAGGAAAATACTTTCTGGAGATGGTTTTGTGAGGCTGTGTGTGTGTGTGTGTGTGTACACGCATGTGTTTGAAACAGATGCATTTAGCAATCTGTGATTTTGAACAAAGTTTTAATTACATTGTCAAATGGCCTCACTCCTGCCCCTGTGCGTTCAGCTGGTCAGAGATGAGGGCGAGCCCAGCTGAGACCGCAGCCGGCGCTCAGGTGAGCCCCGTTGTGAGCTGGGCCCCTGGACTGGGAAAGGCGCTCTCTCACCGGAGGACAGGAGACATTACAACCCGTTCCTCCGTATTCTTCTCCCCAAGTGTTGACAGAGAAAAACCCAAAGCAACCTTGCTTCCTGCCCTGCCTGACAGTAAGTAAGTTAAACAGAATTCCAAACAAGAGGCCTGGACATTTATTCACCTGCAAAAACATTTTGCTGAAGCATTTCAAACGTACTTGGGTCTAGAAATGTTTCCAATTACATGGATTAGGCCTTTGTCTCTTAGCTCTTACTGTCTCTCGTAGGCATCACTTTAATCTCTTTATATGTTCATGAAAATTCTACTATATTGCTTTCAAAGCCAAAAAAAAGGTGGGGGAGGCATGTAGAAATGATTAAGGAGAGATGAAAAGAACATAAAAATTATAGATTCTGTGTATTTCATTTAAATGATGCTGGTTTATGTTTAAAGTATTGTTACTGTTAAATCTTCATTTTATTTTAGGTAAATTCTTTAGTGCTTTTTTCCTTAGTTATTAAAACTTTGAACTTTATTGCTCAGCTGTATTAAATATAATTGGCATATGGCTATGTGTAAGATGGAATTCCTATTAAAATGTAGATGCTTAAAAAGAGAACCTTTGGTACATGTAGGAGAATTACATGGTCGTATTCAGAACTAAAATGTGACTTATGACTGCATCTGCCAACATCTGCTTTCGTCCAGCTTTTGAATAGTTAGGTGATTATGGATAATATGTTTAGAAAAAAAGCCACAAAATCTTCTATACAAATGGAGTTGTGTAATTTGAAATCTGCACAGCCTCACAAAACACACACCATGAATGTTTGGACCTAATAGAACATCAAAGCAGGAGGTTATTTTGCATTTTAAAAAGGTAATTGGTAACAAAATGGAATTAGGGAAGTAAACAATTCTGCTCCGTCTGGGAAATAAACTGGATGACCTACTAGGTGTTTCCAGCTCCGATTTCTTTTCAGGAAAAACATTTGCTTGTCATTTGGACGACCAGAGTGGCTGACATGCTGAGACTACGATTTAGGGATTTCTTTTGCCTGAGAACATTTATGCTGGGGATGATACTGTGTTTTGCAGCTCTGGTACCTCAAAGTCTGTAATTCAGACTTGTCTGTGCTGAGTGGGGCTAGACGGCTGCTTCATTAAAGTGGGGAGGACAGTGTTCATCTCAGAGGACGATGGCCACGTCTGAGAGGGACACACAGCTGCCCTGCCCTAGCAACCCAAGTGCGGGTGACCCCATGAACCTCTGCATACCTGCCTACGGGC
Organism: Vicugna pacos; assembly: GCF_048564905.1. Taxonomy (NCBI): domain Eukaryota; kingdom Metazoa; phylum Chordata; class Mammalia; order Artiodactyla; family Camelidae; genus Vicugna; species Vicugna pacos. The sequence continues at coordinate 9,848,697 of NC_133000.1, read as the reverse complement.
AGCCCAGACTTGATCCTGGTTGAGCCCTAAGGGAGAGGGCCCCATGTTCTGAGCGTGGAGGAAATGTAAGGGAATATTTTCTGCCCAGAAAAGACAGTCTTTCCAGAGAGGAGGATCTGACTGCCTTTTTTTTTTTTTTTTAATAGCCAAAGCAGTTAGAGCCCAATGAGCACTGCTGCTACTGCAGCTTAGCTGTCCAAACATCTCCAGCTGATGCTGCGGTGAAATGAGAAGTTAATCCCCTTTTTCCAAAGGAAGGCAGACCTGGAGTGTAAACGGTAGCGGCTCTCCTGATGTGTGGAGATGTGCCTTGCTGTGCGCGAGGTTCGAACTGCTCAAGCAAGTGCAGATAACCCTAGAGCGCTAACAGAAGAGCACGCCGGCCTCGGCTGGCTGGCTGAATTGTTTTGATGTACGGGGAAGATTTCTCCATATCCTCGAGGCATCTCTTGGCCGCGGCCTTGGCTGGGAATACTAGCCTTTCACCGTGGCAATCTTTTCTTTATCTTATTGATTCCAGTGGAGGGCTCTGAATTAGAATTCTGAATGCTCTTTGATCTTTCCTTTGAAATAATAGATGTTGTTTGGGATACTTTCTAGAGCAGATCCATTTGGTTTGATCATGGGCTAGAATTGAAGCAGTGTAAATACTTGCCTAGGGTCACATGCATCCTTTTCTTGATTTGTTGGGTGAAAGACTGGAGCCTTTTACTGCCTTAATAAGGAAACCTGGACAGAACGCTGACTCTGCACCTGATAAATCTTTCCAGATTGCCACAGGTGAAATGAAATGTTAATATCCCTTTCAATTATTAATAAAAAAATGTAAATAGATCTTGGTGGAAATGTGGGGCACCGAAAATAAAATATTTTAATAGACATGTAGATTTTTTGTTCACTTTACCAAAGATCTACACTTTGAGAGCTTTTTATATATTAAAACGAAGGCTAATTATTTTCATAAATTGGAGATTTTGCACTAGAAAATTTCTATATTTCATTGTATTCTGCAAATAAATTTTAAATGTAGCAAACTTCAAATGCAGATAAAAAAAAGGAAAACAAATCTCCTATAATCCTAGCACCCAGTGACAGACACACCAACATGGTGTTCTTCCAGACATTTTTCTTTGTACGTATTTTTTCCTCTTTAATAGGCATTTTATGCAAACCAGTCTGAAGTCTGTCCTCACTTCCCAAACATCATTCATTTCAGTAAATGTGAACCCGTATCACCATTTTAATGGTCTTGTAGCCTCTCATTGTATGAGTGCACCATAATTTATCTCACAAATTTCCATTTGCTGGTTGTTCACCATGCTTTTGGTTCTGCAGTGATATAAAGATATTCTTGTATGTATATTCTTGCATAATTGCCTGATTTTTAAAATTTTATAATAAATCTATGTAAAAACTTAGTGAACAGAAACCTCCGTTAAATGGAGTTGGGAGACCAGAAGGGGGAGCTCTCACTCCCTATGACCATAGCCGAGCCCAACATGCATAAGGCTCCTTTTCTTTCCTGGCAAGGATTCTACTAGCGAGAAGCCATGGACTCTTTGTTGACTACAGCCCTCCCAGCTTCCTTTTCCTCTCCTTCCTCTGCCCTGTGGGGACTTGCCTCCGAATTGCAAGTCTCTGCTGATCCCGAATAAACCCTTCTTTGCTGGCAAAGTATCTGGCAGTCTGTTTGTTTTAGGCCAACCTATATTAAATTTAAACCACAGTGTCCCTCATTTCTTCAGGAAAGACTTTCAATCTCTTGATTTTAAGGCAGTTTCACTCTTTACTTTAGGTGTACGAACACCAAGATGGCAGCAAATCGCTGAAGCTGGGCGACTTCGGACTGGCCACCATTGTAGACGGCCCCCTGTACACCGTCTGTGGCACCCCGACATATGTGGCTCCCGAAATCATCGCAGAGACCGGGTAAATGCTTCTTGTGTACTGAGTGCAGGGCTGTGCTCGCAGAATTAAACTAGTCAGCCTCAAGGAGAGAAGAAATAGGCGTGCTCTGTCCCATCCGGACACAATTAGCGTTCAGAGTTCTTTCACTTTTTTTTTTTTTTAACTTTAAAGTGGAAGCCATTTTCTCTGTTTTACCAGTCGAGTTGCCAATGACTGTAATCTTGTTTAAGGCTTCCTTTCGGCCTTTGTTAAAGGTAGAACAGCAGTTATTAACCTCCGAGTGAAAAATGTTGGGAGTAACAGAGAAACATAAAGTGATGACAATTAATTAGCTTTTGGAGATAAAAGAAGCACACAGACTGTACAGTGAGTGCAGTGTCCTGTGGCTGCTTCCCTCAGCTGTCCTTATTCTCCAGTTCTGGTCCCATTTTGGTCCTCTTGGCACTTCATTGATGATCCGTGGAGTGCAGACACCCTTAGGCATCAGAGGGCCACTGGGATTGGCTGGTTTCTGAGCGCAGCAGAAATAGCTGAATGAAAATCTCTAGAGTGGGGGGAGATGGTTGGGTGGCTTAATGCTCGTTAAGGACCTACTACTGTGTGCCCAGCCCTGAGCTCCTTTACTTCATTCTTGCTCTTCCAGTAGATGGTATGATGCCCATTTTGCATATAAATAAACTCAGACTCTGATGAGTGATGTCTCATACAAGCTCATGACTAGATAGTTGCTGAGGCAGAATTTGAACTCAGGTCCAGGTGAGTAAAAGGCTCTTTCATTAAAGAGCCTGATTTCTTACCAAGGATCATGAGCTGGGTTCTGAAGCTCTCTCCTTCAACAGAAGGACTGGGGAAGGGTGGGCCAGCACGGAGACACAGCCCTACCACTGCTTCCAGTAGGAGCACCAAGCCACACCGCCAGCTAGGTAGTACCTTCCACTGTGACAGCTGGAGGTAGTTTTTCTGCTTGTACCATAGACCAGGAAAGCAGAAATTCAACACAGATGAGAAGAGAAGACCTCAGGTAATGAGGACTTTTTCTTATGCATCAGCTTTGAGTGAGTTGGAAGCCCACATCTAGAGCTGTGCCTGACCTGCTCAGAGGGCACTGCCTCTGTGTTCCTACTGTGAGTGCCCTGAGGGCCTGCTGGGGAGGGCTGGAAAGAGGATTTGGTGCGGCTCTTGCAGACCTGGGTTGGAACTCAGCATTGCTACCGACTAATGGTGTGATCTTGAGCAAAATCATTTACCCCTCGGTTTTCTCCTCGGTAAAAGAGGCAATAATACTTACCCTGTACAAGCTACGGAGTTGCTGGGAAAAGAAAATCAGATAATGTATGTCAGTGCTTGGTACATCAGGAAATATCTTATATGCAATTGTATTATTTCTAAAATTAGGGAGTTAAATAGCCTCAAGGGTTCATCTCTATCCTAAAATTGATACGACTATAATAAACATTTGTGCTGAAACCGTTCACTTACTGATACTTGGATATAAGCCTGTACATTGCTTTGATTTTTAATTATGTGCCTTGGTTTATTATTATTATTATTATTATTATTATTATTATTATTAATTATTATTTCCTTGAATTCTGTTTAGCCAGTGGGTTGTAGTTTAGTGTTTGTTGTGTTGTTTTTTTTTTTTTAATTTTTTTGGTTGGGGTTTTGGTTTATGCTAGAAGAGTCGTCTGTTTTACCACGCCCCATCATTTGTCCTGGCCTGACTTTGCTAACTCTGACATCACTTACTTTTTCAGATATGGCCTCAAGGTGGACATCTGGGCAGCTGGCGTAATCACTTACATCCTGCTGTGTGGCTTCCCTCCGTTCCGCGGGTACGGGCGGCAACAAAACATTTCTCCATCCTCTGAGTGATCCATTCGGCCTGCTTGCCCAAAGGAGCCTACAGCAGAAAAAGATCATAATAGAACTTTACTTGCAGTGCCTGTGATTTTTTCCATGTTGTGCATGCTTATTCACATGCCTTCCATAAATCTTCCCCATATAATTTAAAAACTCATTTTTTTCTTAATTTGCCAAAACAGTTCCATGCTGACATTTTGAATTGCTTAAAAACACATTTTACACATTTATGGGGAAAGGAAGGGCTCCGATGCATAAGAATGAAAAGACACACCCCGAGCTGACATTTCCGTGCCGTGCTGTTTATTCCTTGTTGTGGTCCTTCATCTCAACAGAAGCGGCGATGACCAGGAGGTGCTCTTTGATCAGATTTTGATGGGGCAAGTGGACTTCCCTTCTCCTTACTGGGATAATGTTTCCGATTCTGCAAAGGTAGGTTTCCAGTGCCTTCCTCTTCCTCATAGTCTGTGTCTCTTAATGGAATTATTGATTGCGAATCATTGTGTGGAGAGAAATGAATGGTATCTTAAATATGATTTCTGCTTGCATTTTAGTCCTAATTACTAGATTTTCCTAGAGGTCACAGTCATCGTCTGTTCATAGCCGTCCAAACTTATCAAGTGTCTGTGTCCCCTGGTTCCATCCCTCCCTGTTGCCACTCCAGCTCCCCTGCTGAAGCCTCTTGCTGTGCCCTGCCCACACCAGGCTTGAGCCCACCCCCGCTTTCTATATAGCTGACTGTTTCACCTCTTTCAGGTCTTGACTTAACGTCCTCTTCACAGTGAAGCTTTCCCAGACCACCGTGTCTCCCTCCAACTGCAGCTCGTAACCCTACCTAGCTCACTTATCACCCTTTGCTTTATTTTTCTCCATAACACATACACTCTTACATCCATCTGGTACACTGTCTAACTCGCAATGTCCTGAGTATGGGTTCAATTTAAAAGCTGACTCCTTAGGCCTGGCCACTTTCCATAGAAAATGATGCCTATTGGGACCAAATCTCTCATTTTTTCCAACTGTCCAGGAATCAACCTCTGGACATAGGAGAATGTGGGAAATTGAGAGAAGTAGCCAAGAAAAGCCACACAGGTGAAAGGAGAGGGTGACACAGCTGCAGGGGTGGGGTTCTCACCAGGCTCTTCAGGACTCTGTCCAGATCTCAGCGCTATCACTGCATAATGGGAGAGCTCCAAGTCAGTAACAGATAGGACTGTTCCTTCACCCCCATGGCACCCTGCAGAGGGCATCACACATGACAGTTGCTTTAATTAAATCCTGGACCAAGTGAGAAAGTGGAGGTAGAATCTCTGCATCATTGGAAACCAATCATTACTATCACGGAGCGGTACTCAGAGCCTGTGCATGGAAGGGGGCAGGTAACACATATCTAACCCTTTTCTTACATGGAAACTTCTAATTCAAAGTAGACAAATGTATGACACACTCATCATTAAAACTCAAGCTGTGCTTTCCTGGTGCAAATAAATTTGAGCTTATAGAGAAGTTTCATTAATTTCAGAATCATTAAATCATTTGCTGCTTAATGATGCTATTTTATTTTTATTGATTGAGCTGGACATTTTTGAATGCATTTTTAACAGATTTCCTTTGAACTTTTTGGCTACTAAAGAATTATTTCTATTACCAACTAGCTGTTGACAATTCTATATGTCTTTCTTCGTTCCTTTCTTTCAAATCTTGCAGTTAGAAGGGAAAAAAAAATTCATTTCTGCTTTCAGATGCTAAAGTGAAAACTTAAAGTGTTTTTAAAATGTGATTTCTATATTAAAGTAATTCAGAAATCTGTAAAGTGCAAAATTCTAGACAAAGAAAGGAATATTAATTCTTTAACTGTGTACTTTATTTTCTATTAAAATATTTTTATTAATTTGATTTTATTAATTTGATTTTTTATTTTTTCTTTCAATGACAAGCTATATATTTATAATTCCAAATATTCACCTTTCCTTTAAAAGGTGTTAGGTAGCTATAGGTAAGCTGAGTTGATACAGTTAAGATTTAGAGCTTTGGCAAATGCTTTTCCAAACTAAGAGAGCTTCTGTGCCTGAAAACACCCTGATTTTTACCTTAAATGTTAGACGCAAATGGCATCGCATGTTTCCTTTCACAGGAGCTCATTACCATGATGCTGTTGGTGGATGTTGATCAGCGATTTTCAGCTGTGCAGGTCCTTGAACATCCCTGGGTTAATGTAAGTGACTTCCTCCCTTCCTGGTGTTTACTCCCAACATTCCTTGTTAAAACTGCAGCTTTCTTAATGATGTCCCCTCCTTTTTAAAGTGTTGTGCTTATGTCTGTTCCTCCCCCTCAAACATGCCAGAACAGTTCTGGGATTTCAGACTCATTCCGCGGGAGCCTCTGATGTATCTGTGCTGACATGTGTTCTCATGGTCCCTTGCACAAAGCATTTCATTTGATTCCAATGGGACTGCCTCCTACTGGGGAGGTGCACATGGTCACCACCCCCTACCCCCACAACCTCCATTCCGTGGTCCAGGTTAGGGCCAAATACATCAGTGAGACAGAGTAAGTTTTCTGAGTCCATGCTGCTTTTGCACCATTTCTACCAAGCATACAGGTCCAGGGGCCTCTGAATAAGCCTGGGAGTTCCCCCGTGCAGCACTTCTCAAACCTGAACAGCTCACGCGTCGCCTGGGGATCTTACTCAAATGCAGGTCGGTAACGCAGCAGACGTGAGGGGCTGCGTTTCTGAACGCTCCCAGACGCTGCTGCTGCTGTCGGAGTGCAAGGCTCCAAGGACATTTCTTTAGCCATGAAAGAATTCTCCTGAGAGGTCATTATTTTTGACCCTACATCTATGTCTCTATAGCTGATAAGGTTTGTTTTTAATAATAATAATAATAATAATAATAATAATAATAATAATAATAATAATAATAATAATAAAATACTTACAGAGTGGTTAACTTACAGTGTCCGCCCCGGACTGCTGTAACCGCCTCACGTACATGAACTGATTGTGTCTATGTAGTAACAGAACTATAACTGGGGACTGTCGTAACCCCTATTGACATGTGCAGCAGCAGCTCAGGCAGGGCATGGATACTTGATGGAAGGTAACGCCCAGCTCAGTCGGACAGAGAAACAAAGTTAGGAAGACTTCTGGCTGTTCCCTTTGAATAACTAGGCTGTTCGTTTTCTTAGGGCAGCGTATACATGTCTCAATGGTAACGTTCTTCCTTCTCAACCAGCTTTGTACACTTGTTAACACATGGTCTCACTTAGCCGAGGCTCCCTCTGGGCCTTGGACTTCTGCTGTCATTTTAGTTTTTCCCCTGAGAGTCCCTAAAAATGTTTCCTAAAAGCAAGGATAACGTTTAGGGCATTATCTAAGAGATTTAAAATTTTTAAATACCCTTTAATATAACTCTAACATACCTTAGATTCTAAGGGAAAAAAAAGACACTGATTTTAGCAAAAAAAAAAAAAACTTTAAAAAACTTAACATATAAAAGTGATTGTTTAACTTTTGAAATTATGTAGTAACTAAATCAGAAAACTTTTTATTTTCTTTGTCTCTAATAAATGAAAAAAAAATGTCTCTAAGCTTTCCCAGCCGGCATTTAGTATTTGTCGAGGTCTCCGAGTGCAACAAATGAACAACCAAGCAATCAAAGCCAATAAATTAGGAATTTAAAAGGAAGCCCAGTTAACAAGACATTTTGCATTTGGAGATCAAATTATAGCTGATCACTGCAGAGGACACTACCTAAGGGGTGAAAAACTAATAATATTTGCATGAGCCCTAAGGAAGTCGTCAGAGAGCCCTTCTCGCACTCCCATTTGTCCTAATTTTCTCTATTGCTTATACGGTGCCCTTTTCTCTTGGTGCACTTGGAATTGAAAAGGCAGTCTCTTATGAAACAGAGGGCAGAGCGTGAGGGCAGCAGAATCGAAAAATCTAGTCAGCAAAGTCACTTGTTTTAACCTTCCTCCAGGTGTTTCCTCTACGCTCCCATTTCTTTCCTTTTTTTTTTTTTTTTAATATATTCTGGGTGCAAATCCCACCATCCTCCGTGGTGTCTTGCACCTCTGCTCTGTTACTGGAAGAGCCATGAGCGAGGCCTCTCATTGGATGCTCCCAATGAGCCAGGTAGACATAGGCTGCATCAGTGTGCAGCCAGGTGTGCGGAGAGGGATGGAGACTCCCGGAAGCAGCACCAGCTCACCTGCCTGTGTCACCTCGAGACAATCACTTCACCTCATTGAACCTGTCTGTGAAATGGACACAGTAGAATCAGCCTCTCAGGTTATGAGGATGGCGAGAGGATTTTATATTTGAGGAGTGTGAGTGAGAGAATCTTAATTGCTGAAACTCCACAAGTACTTGATAAATATTTGGCCAGTGTGAGTCTGAGCAAGGCTCTATCATCCGTTGCTACGTGCTGATAAAGTACAAATTGATACTTGATTAAGGCGGAAACCCCTTCATCCAAAAAAATGACCCTGTTTGTGTGCTCCAGACTCCATGTAGATAATGTGGTCAGCTTGTGGTGGTCTCCAACATAGCAGCTATTTCCTTTAATGCAGCTAGAAAATACCGACAGGAATTGCCCTAGCCAAGTTTATTTACCCTATTTCTCATCTAGTGGGGAACCATATGATTCAGGCACATAATCTATAAGAATGGAACAGACCATAATATGTCTGGATCATTCCAGGGGTTATGGAGAAGGTTGTCACTGTCTTCCCAACTGGACACCTTGTTGGTAGAAAACATAGGTTAGTGATTAAGTTCAGAGGCCTAAATGACATTTCCAAAATTTTTTCTTTTTCGTAATTAGGATTAAATTGTCAGTATCTCCAATATATTACTATTGCTGGATTTTATTTTCAAAGTGTTGACCTACCTTATCCCATGTTATTTCCCTCATACCGTAGGATAAAGTTCCGTCTCATTGCTGTAATTCTATGGATCTGTGTTTTACCTTTAATTATTTTCCTGATGAGGAAACTGAGGCTCAGAAAAGTCTCTAACGCCTAGGTCCGCCCCCCCCCCCCCGATTCTGATACTGATCTGCATTGGCATCAGAAGCTCCTCAGTGATTATAATGTGAGACCAAGACTGAGATCCTCTGTCCTAGCGGAAAGGATGGGTTTAAATAAGTCAAGTGTAGGTGTTTAGTCGATTCACGACTACCTGTCACCTTCTTGGCCTTTAAATTCGATTTTACTTCCTTTTTCTCACTTACCCACTCTTTCGAAAAGATACTACTAAGCCAAGATACTCAAAAAGGAAAAAAAAGAACAAGATGAAGAAGGAAAAGCAAGAGCCTGGATAATATTTTTTATTCCATGCTCTTAAAAATCAGTGCTACCCATACAAAAATATATAAGCATCCGTCTAATAGTTGTGAGCAATTAAGAGCACCCCGCAATGCTACTGTAATGATAAATGAAACTACTTATCTGGGTTCGTAAATTGTAAATGATGACGTGGAATTCCACTCTCCGTTTGGGCATCTTATCCTGTCCATTCTCCAAGGGAGACGTTAATTTGCTTCACATGTTCTCCCCGAGTGCAGTGTGAATTGTAGGCGTGGGGGATACACAGGGCCAAGCTAAGGGAGTCAGAAATCCTGGGATGTCGTACAGCTGGGGATGGTTAACTGGAGGCGAGGGGCCGCGCACTGGGTTGTGGGATGGAACTGCTGGTGAAGAGCCTTCTAATGTTCTTGGGATTGTTCAAATCGTTTTAAACGAAATCAGAATATTCTGGTAGGGAACTGCTCAAGGCTGCCATGCTTCTCATAAATTTACAGATAGTATTAACACTAGAGTCTGGTAATGCATAGACTGAAATCCAGATCCATGATTCAAAAACAAAACTCCATGAAGGAAGGAGGATTTTCTAAAAGCATGACCCCTGGAGTGGTTTCCCCAAGGAAAGAGAGGAATTCACTCTACTGAGTGACCTCACGTCCCAGCTTCATACCCCTCCCCGCAGCTCCTCCCCGATATCCGCTAGAGGAATGGAGACCAGGAGGCTGAGTCTCCTACAGACAGCTGGGAGAGTTCATTTTCCATTTTGCAAACTAATTTTGTTCTTGTCGGTTGCAATACTCTGCCAAGTGGTGGATGGGAATTTCTAAATCAAAACCCACGAACCTCAAACTACAACCAGCCCGTGTCAGACTTCAGAAAAAACTACTCCCAGAGCCTATATACCAGAACGTATGGTAATAATACTGTAACTGTGTGTAACGTTCTGCCAGATTTGTCACGTTTAGAAAATTCATAGCACATTTTTGGCACATAGTCTATTCAGAATAATGGCGATGAAGATGTATATATAAAAATGTGTGTTTTTCATGGCCCTATTTATTTTATTGATGCAAGACAGTAAGTTAGCTAAATCTCCACCGCCATTCTGTAGGCCTTAGGTACAGATTAGGTCTCTGTAAAGCCATGTCTTTTAATCCAATTATGCTCAGAGCCTTCAAAACTGATAGAGAGATTCTGCAGACATTTTAGTTGCTGGTGTGTGTGTGTGTGTGTGTGCGCGCACTCGGGTGTGCGTGTGTTTTACCTTCTCTAGCTGAGACACCCTATTTCATTGGGGGAAAAAAAATCCTGAAATGTTTTAAGATTTATGAAGTCAGAAGCCTCTCTGACAACTTGTTTCACTACTTTCATTGCTTCAGCGTGAACTAATAACCCAAGGGAAGCTGAAACCTTCACTCGAATTTAAAGCTGTAGGCCTGAACCCCCAGGCCCCAACGTTTGAAAGAGTTGCTAGGAGTCTTGACAGGAGATTAGGACCAGGACAGAGCTGGGAAATGGTAACAGAGTCCATTGTGAGGGTGGTGAGAAGCTGGAAAACTGGCAGGCAGAAAAAAGCCAGGTGAAGGGAAATTTCTGGCCAAAATGGCAGTTGTGGGGAAGTGAGAAAGAGAAGCGATTGGGCAGCAGGGGATGAATCTCCCTCAGGAAGTGAAGGAGAGGCCGCCCGTATGGAATCCCTATTTGTTTTCTCTGCATCTGGACCCACCAATCAGAGCCCACCCCACAACCCAGAGCGCCTTCCCGGCAGCACCCAGGATCAGCCCAGCCGTCCAGCACTGCCTGCTGCTCCACGCAGGATGCGAGAGTCCTGGCCCTAACACGGCACATTCTGACATCCCAGATGAGTGGCTGCCCAGTCTTTCCGGGGCATAGAAGCTTCTAATTTCTCACTACATCCCTCTGGACCCTAGGAGGTGCTCAGCATCCCTTTGAATGACCTCCATCCAAATGCTTCCTTGGCTCCATCAGGGCTTGTCCAAATAGTCTCTTGGTTTTTTTCAGCCCCTAGTTCAGTCCTCCTTCCTCCTGACCATTGTGTTCCTTTCATCATGGAAAAGATAACTCCCTGAGTCATTACACTGAGCACTCCTGGACCTCTTTTTGTAGCCAACGCCCTGCCCTCAGTGCCCTTCAGTGCCCTTGACAGTGCAACGTGGTGTGGTGGGCGGACCACAGAGTTCCAACCTGGTGCAGGCCTGACTCAGCCACCTTCTAGCCCTGTGACCTAGAGCAAATTATGTAACTTTGTAGAACCTCAGTTCGCTCATGTTCAGAATGGGACTAACAACGCATATTGTAGAAGATGATCTGAGGATGAAGAAGATGTAGGACATTAGCACCAGGCCGCATAATGGTTAAATCTTGGGCACCTTCCTCCCTTCCCACCTTTCTCTTTCAGCTTTGCTCCCGTCCTCACCCTTTCTCTCCTATTTTATAACCTGAAGCTCATACAGATCTTTTTGCCTTAGGTAGCCTTAATAACAGAACTCTATTAAGAGATGACTAGAAGTGCATGTGTACTTTGGGGCGTGAGGCCCAGTGGGGCACCACTGTATCAGGCTGCCCCCTTTCCTTCCAGCAGAACCCCAAATTGTGATACCTTCATTAAAGCCACATCATTCCATCCCTTGCCCAGTGTTTAAATCCTCCCCAGGTTCTAGCATAGATTCCAAGGGCTGCTGTTTCATTCACAAGTCGTGCACACACCACTGAATTCGCCCTTGTGTTGAAAACTCTAGCCTGTCTAACCCTAATTCTCTGATTCTCATCACACTTCTCTTCCGCTTGTATCGTTGGGACCTGGATGAAGGGAGGAGAGTGGTCCCCTACACTTCCTGCACTTACACCCTCTTACTAGAAAGCATTGCTTTATTCCTAACAGAGTAAGGCTTCAATCTCCAGATCTTCGGGGGACTCCACTGTGGCCTGTCTTTCCCTGTTTTCCAGCTTTTTCTTCCATCGCTCTCCCAGTAGTTGACCCATTGTTGGCAAACATGCCTCGTGGCTTCCCACTGGCACACATCCATGCACTGAAACATCGCCTGTCCTCCTCTCTACCTGTCCGTCTGTTCCCATCCAGGAGGACCAGGTGGAATCCCTTATCCCTCGGGACGTCCACACTCACTGAAAATATGTCCTCTCTTCTGAACTCCTTCGGTGTTTCTAGCTGAGCCACGCAGCCCACTGCCTGGCGATGGCTCTTTCTTACCTTCTTGGCCTGTTTTGTCATTTGACCTGGTGTGTGCCTACCTTGTCCGCCAGTTAGCCTGCAAGGGTCTGGTGGACAGCGATCATTTCCTCTCCCCACTCTGCCCTCCCCGACGTAGTCCTGCACGTAGTGGGCACTTCAGACAACGCTGTTTCCATTCTCTCCCCAGGTATCATCCCATGTTACCCTAACAGACCTTCATTTTATTTCTCTCAATACAGAATTTAAAAGAAAATTTTCAGTTCACTCTGCATCATTGGAAAGCCTCCATCCTCTAGATTTGGTTTCAGATGTGAGTTAGTGGCATAGTAATTGTTCCTTCTTCTAGCCATTAATAAACCAGCCCAAGAATATCGTCAACTGAGCATCCACTGTGCGCAGGGCACTGAACCAAGTGTTTATATTAAAGATTGCAGACACGTGGGAGATGTGGTACAAAAGGGCAGGAGTTGAGATGTATACGCATATATACATTTATATATATAACATATATGCAAAATCATCCAACACCAAAAAGAATATAAATAGTGCAAAAATATATAACGAAAAAGCATTAGGAGTTTATAAAGGAACCATTATAACAGATTATGCTTAATAGCAGGAAAATGGGAACAGGTGATTTGGACCCAAGCTATGAAGAAAAAGAGAGACCACAGGGGTCAGAAGAGGGAAGCCCGTGCCTGTTTTTGGTCACTGTTACTTCCTCGTCACTTACTGTAGTGCCTAGGCCACGGCAGATGTGCAGTTAATATAGGCTGCAGAAATGAGTAGCCCGAGACTGAAAAAAGGAGTGAATCCCAGGTGGAGAGACCAGGTTATGTAAAAGAGCCAGCATGCGGCACTTGGAAAGCAGCACCTCTGTTTTCCTGGGGGGAGCCAAGAAATTCCGTGCAAAATGATGGGGAGGAAGGAGAGAAGGAAAATGACAGATGGCATTGAAATCTTGTCAGGAATTTTGGGTTAAACAGACAGTAACAAACACTTGATTATCCATTCATCCCACAAATATTTATTAAGCATCTACTGTGTGCCAAGGTACATGCTAAGACGTGGGGGTTCTATAGCGGACAGTCTGTCTTCAAGGATCGCTCAGTCTCTTCATTGCACACTAGTAAGTGGTGGCACCTGCTTTGGACTCTGGTTATGGTTATTCTAACAGTATTTAGCGAAGGAGGGAAATCTCCTCCAGCCTCCATCATAGATGGCTCCAGTGGAGAACAGATGCCTTAATGAAAATGAGCTGCAATGCCAAGTATGCCATAAGAAGAGATGATTTGAAGGCCACAAGGAAGACTTAAATTTAAGGGAAGAGGGGAGGGTAATAGCTCAGTGGTGGTGTGCATGCTTAGCGTGCATGAGGTCTTGGGTTCAATTCCCAAAACAAGAAGCTTAAGGGAGAACTTTCTATGTGGAAGCTTGTCTGGGATTATAGAGTGACAGATTGAGTAGCTGTAGAGCCAGCCCGAGTTTATTTACCGGCTCCTACGTGAGCCCAGATCTGTCAGTTTCCTTGGCTTTGGATCTGAATGATGGGCTTAAGAGGATAAAACGCTTGGGTTAGGGAAAAAAAAAATGTTTATATTGATTTTGGAGGGGGGGTAGTTGTCCAGATTAACTTGCTCTTTGACGTATGTCTCTAGAGCTGAAATCAATTTTATTAGATATTTAAAAAACATATTTTATTTAGGGACAAAACTCTGAGGTTGAGATGACACCACAAATTAGTTTTAGAGCACAAGGGGAAATGAAGGCGCCCTTGGAGCAGGACTTCCAACAACAACGTTTAATGAGAAGATGTTGGTCAGTTTCTTCCTGAAATGTTCTGAATTTTAAGATCACTGCCTTTTCCTGGAATATCTTGGCCTCATTTTCCATTTATATCATTTTTTTTTTGGTCCTTTTCTCCTATTTTATTTCTTTTTTTTTTTCCTCCAGGATGATGGTCTCCCAGAAAATGAACATCAGCTGTCAGTAGCAGGAAAGATAAAGAAGCATTTCAACACAGGCCCCAAGCCGAACAGCACGGCAGCTGGCGTCTCTGTCATAGCAGTAAGCATCTGAAATACTCACCTATAACTTTCTAAAAGCAGCCCACCTCAGAGACAGGCATTGCGCAGGAGATCCTCCCAGAGACAGCAGAATGGGTCATTTCTCTAGGCAGCTCGGCCACTGAGAGCACGGCGGGGAGGTCGGGGGTTTACGCACGAGATGCGTTTTTGCTGATCGTTTCACTGGGAGTCACATCGTTATCCAGCACCTCCAGGGGGTCTTGCAGGATACAGGAATTTCATGATTTACTTTTGAAAGCAGAAGGCCTCCCCCACACCGGACTCCGCCAACGCAAACTTCTGGGCTCTGAGCAAAAAGAGTTCAGACTGTCGTTTTGCCAGGACCTGGGAGGGCAGGGAAGTCGAGAGAGAGGACATGGCAGAGAGAGAGTGGAACACTGTCGATCTTTGTACGAGACTCAGACGAAAGCCACGACGTGGCAGGAAGCTTGCCCAGAAAGATTTTTCGTGAAGCTGAATTGTTGTGAGCATGCAGAGAAATCACGATTTCTTGCTCCTTAGCAATTTGTGTTTTTAAAGCGGAGAGTCTTGGAACATTTTGTTGATGCGGGTGCACAAGGCTTTTTTTTTTTTCCCTGTTTCATACATGCAGACATGTTCTACATGCAATTTGATAGCAGCTCTAGGCAAAGATTAAATTGGGCAGAGAAATAATGAAACCTCATACTTCCTGGTGTCATATTCTAGAGTAAATATATTCAGGTCCCAGATTACTTGAGTTTTTAATAATTTCCTCCTTTTATCAGAGTATGAACATTTTAACATAGTCAATGTGAAATCACTGGAGCTGTTTTTCTTCTTTAAACCGAGAACTTAGACACTACACTGTCGAATTTTGAGAAATATTTATGCTACTAAACAGATGTCGTGCTCGTCAGCAATACTGAATATTTATCTGTTTCTACGGGTGTTTTGCTTTTCTTCCTCTTTTTCTTTCTCGGTTGTGCTAGAACTCCACATAAAGCTAAAGATAAATAAGTGACAACCAAAATACAGTACAACCAATCCAAGATCTGGGTTACTGAATATTCGATAGGCGCTGCCAGAATGTGCAGGTGGCACAAATGCATGCATGCACGCTCTCGTACTGTTTGCATTTCTTGTTTTGGAGTTGAACCCTGTCAGCAGGGAGTTACGTGAGTCTGAGTAACCGGCTCCTGAGGACCCTGACAGCACTAAAAAGAATGCACTCTCTTCCCCAAGCCCCCTCCGGGCTGCTGGGGATTTAACACTGCAAGTGGTCCTTCTTGCCCCACCTGCCCCCAGCTCTCTAGTTCTCTCTTAGGAAATTCAGTGCAGAAGTACAGAGTCCATGTCTTCACAGATCGTCAGTGTTCTTTGTTATCAGCTAACATGCAGTCAGGAATTTTTGAAAGTAACAGTCTCGTGATGTTTCTTAACAAAATCAGACATGCTACCCTCTGTTTTCATCATTCATCTAAGACTTAAGCCTATTCCAGAACGTTTGGTCCCACCCTTTCCTTGTGGAGTGGACTGCCAGCACGCTTGTCCATGGAAAGGACTGCTTTTCTGCTCTTGCCGACGGCTCACAGCTGCTAGAGGTGCTTTTTCCACCTCTGTCATCTTGGGGTTTGTTTTTGTTTCTCCTGGTCTTTTATTTTTATTAGTCTTTGGTTAAGTTTGCCTTGGTTGCCCAGTACGCTTTGTTCACAGTGTTCTGGGAGTCTTCTAGTGACCAAGAGCAGGAATTTCAGGGCAATTCTCCAATAGACAGACAACACGGATTGGAGGGGAAATCCTACTTTAATCAAACCTGGATAAATTTTGAAACCTAATCCATGTGAGTTTATTAAAACTTCATCTAAGTAGAGCTCAAAAAAAAAACAAACCCACTCCCCAGTTAGTATCTGAAGATTAAAGGTCCACTGTTTTTTTTCCCTCTGAATATCATGACTGGACCATCTTGAATGCAATTTAATTTATCATCAGTTTCTCAGTTCATCACTAATGTGTTTCCATGGAAACTGTACCAACTGGTAATACACTTATAGACAGTAAAATGGGCTGTGCGATGCTGAGTTGTGCATTAGTTGCGTGCTTCTTTAATCTCTTTATCCACGACAAAGTTTTGGAAAAAAGTAATCAACTCAACTCAGACTTGGAATAATTGACTTTTTGGAGAAATATCTGAAAAAATGCTTTGTCGGCTGTGAAGTACAATTCACATGTTGACCGCTATCGGTGTTTCAAACCTGAAAGAGAATATTGCTGTAAATTTCAGGGGGTGTTTCAGGAGAAGCTGGTCTACTATAATAAAAGCATGCATTTATGCATCTTCTACTGTAATATATGCATTTATGCATCATCTAACATAATGTATGCACTTGTGCATCTTTTGCTGTAATATATGCATTTATGCATCGTCTACCATAATATATGCACTTATGCATCATCTACCGTAATATATGCATTTGTGTATCTCTCCTTTATAAATGTCCACACCCTCCCTAAGAACCTGGGGTAGGTCACCAGGTGCAGAGTGGGGCTGCAAGTTAGAAACCAGCCAGTTTGGCTGCTTTTGTAATTACCTTTCACTGGATAAGCACTGGATAAGGCAATATATACTCCATCACCATGTTCCCACTCTTAAAAGACTAAGACCCAGGGGACCATCACAAACTAAAGGAGCCCTGGCTTTAAATAGTATTCCAATTCAAACTAAAGTATAATTTCAAAGGAATGATCTTCTGCTGTAAGACAGAGCAGAAGTGAGAGATGGAAGGAATAGCCTTCATAGATGGTGGGTTCTATAAAGATTATTTGACAATTTGATAATGGAATGTAATTATTAATTCACACACATGATGGAAATTTCTGTAATTCATGTAATACTGTAACGACTTCCATTTGATAGATATGGGGGAAATAACCGATTTCAGCATAAATTTCATTCAGACAGAATTTTTTTCCCATGGGCATGTATGCTCTCTCCAGAGGCTATCAAATGATATGTTTTATTTTGAATTGCCTCTATTATAGGACTGCTTTTTTGGAAATTATATACACCCTTCCAAATTAAAAAATACATATACTATTTAGCATGTAGTATCAATCAGCTTGTCTTTTCAGGAAATCAGTAGTTAAGTCATTAGTCTTTAACTGGTAATTCTCTTTCCATCGTTAAAAACGTCACTATCTGCTCAAAAAGGAATTCATGACACTTTTTCTTTCCCCAAGTGACAGAGGAAAAAGAGCATGCTGTCATAACAAATCGGCTCTCGTCACAGGTGTAATTTATGACATGAACATAGTTTAACATGTATTCATGGTTCTGAACCTTAAAGTTTTTTGTTCATGTTGTCATTTTTTTTTCTTCTCTGCTTCCCACCCCCTCCATTATGAAGACCAAAGAAAGGACAAATGATAACTTTATATTGAGGTCCTTGAGTTGGCGAGGAGAGCAATTACCAGCTGGGGGCTCACTGGGCTCCTAGGGCCCCTCTCGAAGGAGGAAAGGTGCCTGACGTTTAGGTCAGGTGGCGTGATGAGGTGGAAGGAAACTCGTCGCTGTCCTTGTAAGTGCAAAATTCTGCCCTCGGAAGGACGCCGTCGTCCCTCCACTACCTTTCCCAGTAGCCGGGGCGTTCAAACCATACCAAAGAAAACCAGAACGGAACAGAGGAAGGGAAACAAAAGGTTATTAAAACGCAATTTAAAGACATAAAATGGAATCAGAGATGACATTTTAACGGCGGACTTCTTGAGAGCTAAGGGACGGGAGGGGGGCCTTATTAGATTTGCTCAGCTTGATGAAGAACCGATGACTCAGATGTCAGTTCCAATTTATTTTTCCTCATTTAATGCTGTTTATTATTGTAACCGATAATTTTCCTAATGCTTTCAAGTCCTTCTTTTGCATTTTGCTCATGCAAATAGAGCATTTCAGTCTAATTGGACAAATCCATACCAATCAGTGTGCAAATAATTGTGATAGTGGGAAGCTTCTTTCTAAAGCCAGAGACCTCTGCACCAGGGCACTCCCGAATGCAGTGTTATGAGACTCTTCGCCTGTAGGTGGCAATAGAGAGCTAGTTACGAAGTAGCCATCCCTGGGCTGAAACAGAAATGCAGGCCTTCGTCTTCCTAACAGCAACTGTACTTCGATTTTTTTTTCCCCTAAATAAAATGAACTTACATTTTTAAAGAAAGATTAAAATCTGACATTGTCGTTCCATGAACACTGGCATAGCCTAGTTTATAACCAGAATACCAAATCTCCTGAGCAGTTTTTTTTAAACGCTTGGTGCCTTGGCATGTTTTTGAAATGCCTTTGTGAATTTAGCAGTGGAAACTGTCATCACATCATGCCGGCACCACACTTGAAAGCACTCATGAGCCTCTCCAGAAAGAAAGGTGGTCAACTCGCATCCTCTCAGGGGCAGAACTGGGGAGCGGGCATACGGCATGATTATTGTTTTTCAAATTTGGGGATTGAATCTTTTATTCCTAGGTAGCCAAAGGCTAACATCTTATTCCAGGAGGAACCACCTTGAGAATTTACCCTGTCTTCTATTTATTGTACCTTTTGTTAATCATAAGCACGTAACTGTACATATGCATTTTTAACATACAGTGAAAAGCTTTTCATTTTATTTTCTGTATTTCCTCAGAGAAGATTTACTGTTCTATACTACATCATTTTGGTTCGTAAATGTAACTGATTCACCTTTAAGAGTAGCTCCACTTTTGAAAATTAACTCTTAGTGAAAGAAATCCAAATTGTTGTGATTTATAGGAGTTTAAAATCTAATTCTTTCCACCTTTTATTTCATATTTATGAAGCCCTCAAATTTAAGCTTGATGCGGTAAGATTTGGGGTGGGCCAATCTGCTTTCTCTTAGGAGGCGAACACTGATTTCAGCACTTTATTGTAAAGCGTTTTTCATTGCTTTAGAATATGAAGAGGGGTGTACATCTTTTGAAATTGAGAGGATATTATTAAATGTGCATTCGAAAACTTGTTTGAAAAATTAGATCTTTTCTAACAAATTGGCCTCCGAGCTATTCATGAGGGATTAGTGTCTTTTCTTGCCTTTTTTATTTTCCATGTGCAGATCTAGGATGTTAGCTAGTCACCCTGCACAAGAGGCATCGTAACTCTATATACGTATATAGTCAATGAAGATCAGCTTGGTCTGGAGTCATAATCCTTTAGCACAATGTCGATCCACTGAGTTGCCCCCATTTCTCTCTGCTCAGCTGGACCACGGGTTTACCATCAAGAGATCAGGGTCTTTGGACTACTACCAACAACCAGGAATGTATTGGATAAGGTATGAGATGGTGCAGCTCAACAGTCAGTGTTTCCATGGCAACGTGCTGGCAGTCTCCATTAACCAGTTTCTTCAGTGGATAAACATGCTTTTGATTTGTTATCCAGTCCATATGCTGCTTTATCAGTTTCATTTTAATCTTGATTGAGATGCCACACCCCCTCATTCCTTTTTTTCACCCATTATTCACACTGACATTTGCCAGCTTTCTTTCCATTGCACATGCTCAGTATCAATTTTCCTTACGGTTAAAAGGACAGTATATTTAGTGTTAATGTCAAAGCATTTTCCTGATGTTGCTGATTAAACAATGATTTCTAGTGCTCTTCTGTCCCTTAAAAAATGGGAGAACATTAGTACCTTAGTATATGTTCTCTAGACGTATATACTGTCATTTTAAAATCATCAAGCCCGACCTTGACCTTATTAGATGGATGAAACAATGCATTTACACCTTAGTCCTAGAAGCTCCTCCGAGCACAGCGAGCTATAGAATGCATTGTGTGTGTTGGTAAGCTTGTGTTTTCCAATTCTCCACCTTTTTGTTTTGTTTTGTTTTTGTTTGATTGTTACTTCTCTCCCCCTGGAAATCCCTTTCTGTACTAGCTATTGCATGAATTTATTTTTTGATATTTTGTAACTGTCAGATCACTTAGCTGGCTCAAGCAAAAGGGACTATGGGAGGTATCGATTCTTTTTTTTAAAAACTGGGTTAAGAATTCTATCCAATCATTGTCTATTCCAGTCAGCCGCCCTGGCATTTCCTTCCAGGGGCATTGTTTGTGTCTCTTTAAGTTCTCCACAGGCAGGATGGTTTTTGATGGTTTGAGACATGAACTCTGAGAAGTCCTAGGCAACTCTTCTCCTCCATCTTAATGTTTCTGAAATGATCTCCAGGTAAAGCTCCACATCTGAGCGTTTGCTAAGAAAAAATTCCACTGGGTTTGGCATTTGTTTCCCCCAAATGATCTTGCCTGTCTGCAGTAGTATAGTGGCTGCCTCATGCTGTTTCACGGAATAGACTAAACTGAAAGAAAGAGAGAGAGAGAGAAAGAGAGAAAGAAAGAGAGAGAGAAAGAAAGAAAAGAAAGAAAGAGAAAGAAAGAAAGAGAAGAAAGAAAGAAAGAAAGAAAGAAAGAAAGAAAGAAAGAAAGAAAGAAAGAAAGAAAGAAAGAAAGAGGAAGGAAGGAAGGAAGGAAGGAAGGAAGGAAAGAGAAAGGAAGAAAATAAACACAATTTTAACCCCCAAATATTACTCAGTTTTTTTCTACAATTAGACACTAGAATCAAAGGCCTTAGGGAAGCAAAAAAGTCCAACCTCTGACACAGAATCCTAATATCTAAGATCATGATGCTTTCTAAGTCTACTGAAAGCATGATAATACCCAAACTTCAAACAATATTTTAGAGTCAGTTTGACACAGAAGGTTATTTGTATCTTCTAGATGGGTCCGCATGTAGGAGTTGCACCCCTGCCTTTTATTTACCTAGTAAATGAGCTTTATCGATGTAGAAAGAATTCCATTTTATTTTTAACCTTTTTTGGGGGGTAGGGGGCGGCCAGTCATGACCTGCCTTTGTGCAGACTCTTCTTTTTGACTTTTTTACATGGAAGACGATCCGTCCACCTTTTACTTTTTACTGAAAGATAATATACATTCTGAAGAATGCATGTGAGTGCCTGTCTCAGCAAATCTTCACAAACTGAGCACACCCCTGTCGCAAGCACCCAGCTCAGGCACAGAACATTTCTAGCACCCCCAGAGGACCCCCGCCCCCCAGCGCCCTTCCAGGGAGGGTCACATAGCCCTGAGGGTAAACACTGACCTGGAGTCTATCTGCATTCATTAGCTTTGGCTGGTTTTGTTCTTTATATAGATCAACTCACATCATGCTCCGTGCTTTTTCAGTTGTATGTCTCCTAACCTCAGGCATATTAAGCAAACATATACGAGGAAAGGTGATATACAATTAAAAATAGGCATCAAATATGTCTATAGTTGTGCACTTTTGATAACCCAAATTACTCGTATAAATTAATTTCAAAAAAAAAAACCTCTGAAAAATTAGTCAGTTTGGAGGCTTAAGGGTGAGTGCAAAACACCACATAAACACAATAATTAATAAAAGTAACCAAGTATAAAAAGGCCATTTGACTAAATCCCAGTGATGGTTCCCATCAGCAGACAAAATGCCACGTCCCTGAATAATGGGCAGGAGCAGATGGGAGATCATCTCCTTTTTCTTCTACACATAAACTGCTCTGTTTTCCAGCTGGGGGCAGTAACAACAATGTTTATAGTTAATGTGTACTAAACAGCACACCCAGTATGTAAAGCTAAATTGGAGGAATGATGCTAAAAACTCCTCAGCGTATATGCTTAATTAGGAAGTTTTATAATGCCATTTAGCCCTGGAACGAACACACACTCCTCACTGATCGCAAATGCTTGCCTTTTATCTCCACGGAAGTGGGAGCATTTGTCTAACCACGGTGGCAGCCAACTTTCGAACACAAACAATCATTGCGGACGAAACATCCCCGCTCTCAATTGTTGTGTTTACAAATGCTCGTGGCTGTTTTCACTGCTCTGAGCAGAACACTTGGGAGATGCGCTTGCATTTTGTAAAGTAGCTCATGTCAGGGCAGAAGCTGGGGAAACGTG
Organism: Vicugna pacos; assembly: GCF_048564905.1. Taxonomy (NCBI): domain Eukaryota; kingdom Metazoa; phylum Chordata; class Mammalia; order Artiodactyla; family Camelidae; genus Vicugna; species Vicugna pacos. The sequence goes on along the minus strand of NC_133000.1, from coordinate 9,826,358 downwards.
TCTTCGGGGTGCTCAGAATTGGCAGGTCCCTCTTAGCAGGCTTTTTGGTGATGGTGGAGAAATGGTGGGGACCACGCTTCTCCTCCTCTCCTTCATTCTCCTGCCTCCAACAGAAAAATGCTTACAGGCTGTAACCAGGGAAGCAGCGTCCTGCATGGCTTCTTTTTCCAGGAGACTTGCTTCTGTCGCCGAGTCCAGGAGACCCTCTCCCAGGAATGGGCTGCCTGGGCCATTCCACCCTCTTATGGCTGGGCTACAAGCCCCTGGAAAACATTCACATCTCGTTATATCCTCCGCCTAAAAGTGCAACCTTATTCTAAGGGGATGCATTCACACACATCTCTTCCTCTCCCGAGTGAAGCTGTCACTGTGGCAGAAGCCATGCCCAACAACTCGCGGAGAAGAATTCCTGCATCTTCTGCATGCAGGACAAAGCGACGGCCAGAACCCAATTAAATGAAACAAATATCAAAACAAGGCATATGCTGAGAACTCTAAATAAGATAAAATGTGGAGATGGGCTAGGACTAAAGGGGGGCTGAGTTCCCAGGCGTGACGTGATTCAAATGTGCATATTGGACTCGGGCACGGGGCACCATCCTGACACAGTGAGTAACGAGGCAGAGCGCACCTCCGCACGCACAGTCCTCGTGAGGCTATTAAATGCTGTGGTGCCCGGGTGACAAAAGGAACAGGGTCAGTCAGATGCATCTTACTTGGTGTCGGTCTGAAAGATGGGTTCCCGTGAAAGCAGAGAGGAATCCCCCACATGGTGGGAAGAGGGTTCCAAAGGCACACAGCGAGTTGCAATGCCCTGCAGGTTGCTTTGGGGAAAGTTGCCTTGGCTTTGCTCTGCCCTTAAGAAAGGGCCCCTGATGAGTGTCAGGGGTGCTGCGGGAAGGAAGGGCAGAGGCCTCTGCTCTAGCAAAGGATTAACCAGCCTCCCCATCCCGGCTGGAGCCTCCCTGGGTAACAGAAAGTTTAACATATAGAAAAGGCATAGATTTAAACTTCAAAACCACTCAAACTGGGATTATAGAGAAAAATACCGAGAAGCTGTACCGTGATGCTCCAGTGGCCAAGAGGCTGGGTAGCAGCACTTGTGTTACAGTCCTACAGACGGTGGCTGAGACAAACCCAAGGCTAGTGAGACCACAGTGGGGTTTTACCAAGTCAAACAGGTTGCTCACTCTTGGAGGTTTTATTTTGCTTCATTTTATTTTCAGAGCCCCCTTAAGAAAGGATTCCAACAATATATATTTGTCTTTTTAAAACTTAACGTACTTGTTATCCTTAGAAATGAGAAATTGCCACGGTGTCCTAAGACTTACTGATGGGGGTAAACTGAACTGAAATTTTGTAAGTTTTCCTGAGATTCATAGTGATTCAGTGTTGATCGGAAATTCTGTGGTATCGTATTGGTTTTAATCTTGCAGCCCAAACTTCTTTCCCTCTTTATGATTTAAAAAGACGCCTGCCCTCTTTTCTACGCACTTGTTCCTGCCCTATTTTGACTCCATTTATTCCCCCGTGATGGTCACTGATAGGATTTGGACTTTTTTGGGTATTAATGTGTAGGAAAGAATACAGCTTAAAGAGATTAATCGTAAGTATTGACACGCCATTGTTCTATTAGGAAAGAGTGTTAATGTCGATATACTGAAGTCAAATTCAAATATGAGTCAAATACATATACTTCTAGAAACTAAAAAGTCTTGAAAATTGAGATAAGCAAACCTGATTAAAGACTGGCAGCTCGGTGCATGGAGAGCCCGTGGCTTTGGTGAAGCCCTGGTTTTGGATCCAGCCTGTGCTACTTCCTGTCTGTTGACTTTGGGCAAGGTACATGGTCCTTCTCTGATTTTCCGCTTCCCCATCTGTAAAAGGAGAGAGTATTATCAACCTTCCAAATCTGAGGTGAGGATTAAATGAGGTGCCTGTGCAAAAGTGCCTCCTTCACAGACCCAGCCCAAAGGAGGAACCCAGAAAAGATTATTTCAAGAGAAAATCACCCACTCCATGCAAGAGACAGATTTTCCTGTGACAACTGATCTCTCTCCAGATCAAAGCATTTGTTACTAACGTAGAGCTATGAACTTTTTTGATGCTTAGATTGGGATAAACTGTTGGAATAATTTTTATGTAGATTATCCATAAATTCGGGGCATTAAATTTTACTTAATCAATAGCCTGAGATCTTGATGAAGTATAAACTTAAAAAGTTACCTCTAGGGCAGAGATTGGCAAACTACAGCCAGTGGGCTGAATCTAGCTCACGGCCTGTTTTTATCAATAAAGTTTTATTGGAACACAGCCACATTCATTCATTTATAAATTGCCCGTGGCCACTTCTGCCCTACAGGGGCAGAGTGGAGCAGTCTGTCAGAGAACCATATAGCCTGCAAAGCCTAAAATACTAACTGTTTGGCCTTTCCAGAAAGTTTCTCAACACCTGTTCTGGGGGAAAAAATGTTCTAAATTAAAAGGCGCCACCTGGTGGGCCTATTAAAAATTGTATCACCACCACTTAGTGGAATGCCTGGCATGTGGTAGGTATCTCATAACTATCCGTTAACTTAATGAATGAATGAGCTTTCCAATGGAGGGACAATTAGTAGAGAGAAACCTTGATTTTGAGGATAAATGTGCTTGTTAGGAGTTTGTGGTAAATGAGAGTTTGGACAATCAAATCACAGAGAGGCTCTAGGATAGCAACCCACTATAGCAACCCCAGAGGAAGCCTTTGACAAAGCTGAAAAAATAGTTTTTGTGATAAAAGGAGTTACCCCTTAACTTGCCTCCTTATTTGGTAGGTTCCAAATTTTCACAGATTTTATTAAAGATAAACTATGCCTGCATTTGTCCTTTAGGTGACTAGTAGGATGAAGGTCAAACAAGATGGCAACTAAGCTTAGCTGTGAAAAAATCAGGGGCTGAGGGGCGGAGGCAGCGTGCCATCCTGACCCTCCAGACACCTGAGCTCAGCAGGTGGCTGTGATTTTAACCCTGTGATGGGAGGGCCACCAGAAACCCCCTGCGGAGCTGGGCCAGTGTGGGGTTCTGTGAAGAACCGGATCAGTGGGAGGAGCTTGTGTTTAAGAAGTGATGGAGAAGCCTGGAGCAGCTCCGCCCAGGGAAACGGGGACCACGTTGAGAGCGGCACCCAGACAGGAGCTTTCAAGGCCACTGGTTTCATTCCAGGAGGCCTCCTTTTGCCGTTTAAATGGTCATGTTCGCTTTAGGGAACTACCGTTTCATAGATCCAGATACTGTGCAGTTGCTGGCGAGACCCCAAAAGGATATTAACGCAAAACAAAACAGAACCATAATCAGAATGACAGCAAGCCAAAATAAATGAGGAGGGTGGATATATCAATCGAGGTGTCAGTTTAATTGTACTAGCAAGCAAAACATTTCCAAAGTGGCAAGCAAGTCGTAACTCAGTCCCTACAGAGTGAGGGCGAGCAAAGGAGAGGGTTTCTGAGATTAATGCCCCAACAGCTGCATCCCCGGCTCATTCTCCTAGGTGGTATGAATAATGGATGGGCTCAAAGGCAACATGCACAATAATGTTCTTTTATTAATGAAATGAAGAGTGTTTGTGACAGCTGGCAATAAATTAAGAAAAGCGAAAAAGCAAAAGCAGTCACCGTTTGCCTCTGAAAAATGCAGTTACTTAAATCCAATAATTACTGCCACGACAGAAAACATCGCCTTGGAACTTAAACGAGGTGCATCTCTTGCAAGTCCTGCACGTAGTGCAGAACAGAAATGTTTTTGATCCATAGACTGGAATGTCTATTGTTTGCTAGGAGAAAAACATAAGCCACTGTAGTAGATTGATGGTGATACTCAGCATATTCGTAGTATTTCATAGGTGCACGTTTCCCTAGGAGTGACGCACTGTACGTCCCCTTCAGTCTACGGCCTGGGAAATGGGGGCTCGACGTGGTTCGGAAACGTGTCCAAGGTCACATAATCTGCTGAGCTAGGACCAAAAGCTACTTCTCCTGACTTCTCCCTGCTGCTGCTTCCAAGAGGATTAGGCTAAAGCTACCAGGCAAGGCAAGCATTACACAGACATGGGTGACTCAGGCAGGCAGAAACAACGTAAAGCTCCAATCCACAGTCTCACTTCATTCCCGACCTAACTCCTCGAGCTGTGTTTCTGCTCTAACATTGCAAAGACCGGCCAGATGGATCCATCCCAGGTGTTTACGCTGATTTCCAAATTTAATGTCAGAAAGAAGGATTTCAAACATCTGAGTACTGTGGGGGGGGGAGTGTCATTTCATTATAACAGAAGAAGCCACTAGCCAAATGCATGAGAGGTATCCCTTGTTGGAACAGATTTCCTTGGGATCCGGCGAGCACTGTCTCTTATTCATGCATGCCTGGTACTACGGCAGACACCAAAACACGATGGATACGAATGTCTCTGAGATCTCCAACTGCTATGTGTGTAGCCCCCTGAGTTGCTGAGGTCACTGGCATGATTTACCATTCCTAAGTCTCCACACTTCATCTCACAGCTCCTGAGAACACTGTGATCACCAAGGGCTTACAGTCTGAGGTGGGGATGCACAGTGTTCCTTCCGTGCAGGACAGATTTATGTTCGTGTCTCTATGTTCTGCTATCCGGTCAGTTGTTCGTCTGTTTCTCAGCATCCCCCAGTCCACTGCTGGTTGGCTGTAGCCCCACGTGCAATATAGCCATCGTCATTGGGTCCGTATTTTAAGTAACTAGATTAGAGCTCCCTATTTGGTTATTCCTGGTCAACTTCAGAATCTCAAGAGATTGCTTGCTCACCTCTAACCTGTGATAATTAGCACCCAAATGTGATAATGCAGGCTTCAGATTCTCTTACGAGCTCTTAATGAAGTGATAACTTACCGAGGAACCCTTGGGGATTCTACGGCAAGTCCATTCATGTCGGTTCAACAAAGCAGCAAACCGTGAGCAAAATAACTAATAAAATAATAAATCTGTTGGGAAGTCTTAAGTTTGGATGGACCATCAAAGCTGAGACCAATCTTACTTTATAAAGATAGGCATTAGGAAGGAGAGACCCTATTTGCTTGATCTGTGGGAATTTTTTGTGATGAATAAAAGAGGAAAACAGCCTTTCAGAAATGGTTGAAAAGGCCCCAGATTTAAATCTATGATACAGCACTTCTGAGGGAAAATTTTGTTTTGAATGTTTTCTGTGGGGAAAATGATCAGTTGGATGATAGATATTTTTATAGCTATACTTTAAAAAATATATACATTGACATAATGTTCTCTATCCCTGCTGGATCATCTGTCCTGAATGACATGTGGGGGCTACAGAATTCAGTTGTAAAATTTGAACTGCAGAGGTTTTAGAGGCAAGTTAATTTTATAGCCACAATTAAAATTCTAAAGATACCGTATATGACAGTGCTTACTGGACCACAATAATGGTTACTGAGTAGCTAAATATATGAGTACAAGAGATTATTAACTTTCTCTGATGTAAGCATTTGATCATATCTAAGACATAAATCATATTCTTAAATATTAACTCATAATACCTTAATTTTTTTACTCTTTTGTATTATAGACTGGCCTAGAGTTCTTTTTTTTGTTATTTAGAAAGTACATAATCATCTACAATAATTATATTCTGTATTAATTTAAGAAATGTTTACTATGTCCCTAATATGTGTGCCACAGTCAGCTAGGCATTCTGGAAAATGCAGAAAAGGTTCAGATTCTAGCATTGTGGAACTTGTATAGGTTTTGGGAAATATGCTCAGAAAAGGTTGTTACCTATTGGCCTGTGTGCAGTGAGTGTCAAATGTTTGGTCAAGACAATACTTGCCCGAGGAATTTAGAAAGACAAAGTGTGATGCAGAAGGTGAAATTTGAGCAAATCTGGGAAAATTATAGATAAATGTGAATGGGTGAGAAGGAGGAGAGGTGATGCAGGTTGGTGGATACCTCGAGCCAAGATGCAGAAGAGGGCGTGATTCGAGTACATTCTGAGATAAAGCAGTTAGGACTGTTTGGATCTCACGTGAAGAAAACCCAAACCAAACTGGCTCTAAGCAGAAAGGAAAGGCATGATTTTATGTACTCTGAAAGGTCCAAAGATTGGGCCTGGCTTCAATGATGGATGGATTCAGCACCAGCAGGGTGGGGTCTCTTTCCATCCCTGCACTCTGCCTCCCTGTGCTGGCTTGAACCTGGAGCTTCAGGGTACCAGGATGGGGGCTGCAGCTCCAAGCCTGCCATCCTCTCACAGTGGGGACTTGTTGTAGCTGTGGAGTCTCGGTGAAGGTCTCCTTGTGTCCTGTGAGCTGGGCCGGGCGCCCATCCTGACCCAGTCTTGGGGACTAGGGGATGCAGTCAGCATAGGCTTGCTCCTGGGTCACAAGCCACCCCTGCTGTGCCCTCAGAGGGGGTAGGGTCCCCTTCGCTGGAATCACAGGGTATGGGAGTGGGGTATGTCCAAAGGGAAACTGAGGTTCACCGTAGGCAGAGGAAGGGGATGTTCTGTTGTCCGCCAATGGGAACCTCTGGCTCTGCTGATGTCCCAGGACCATTTTGAGTAGCAACAGGAACGAGACGCTGGAAATTTTTATTGTAGACACGTTGTGACTGTTAGGACAAGGACTGCACTTTATGAGGAATTGTAAATAAATCGGACCTGGGGATAATTGACCTGTCAGCTGTGTGCAGGATGGGCTGGAGGTTGAGTGCTCAGGAGGGAAATAAGGTGACCTCTGTTGTACCTTCCCTTATTTCAAAAGCCACAATGTTTGGAGAGTAGCTGCTGTGAGCTGTGAGCTGTGAGCTGTGGGGAGCGCAGACAGGATGCCCAGACTTGATCTTGCCCTCCAAAGAGCCTGGAGCGTGGCAGGGAGCGCGGCACATCAGTCAGTTGCATTGTATGCAGGACACATAGTGAGAGGTGTACTGGGCTTCAGGGAACGCAGAGAAGTTCTTGAATGAACCACAGTCCACAGAACTGGAGCAGAGTGAGCAGAAGCCTGGGGAGAGAGGCCGGTGGGCAGTGATGCCCTTTGGAACATCTTTGAGGCAAGTCTGTGGGGAGCCCTGAACACTGTAGCCTTTGGGAATATTGTGCGGCCCCGGGTGGGTGGGAAACTCTGTCCTCAGGCCCAGAATGGGACTGTGCACACGGTGAACCCTGGCGTGCTCCCCTGAGAGGGTTCTCGGTCGTCAACCTGGGTTCACCCTGGTCTTTTGGCCTCTGGTGCTGCCTGTGGTCAGTGTCCTCTCCTTGGCTCGCTCTGGCTGGGAACTGAGGAGGACTGAGCTCCTGGAGCGCAGTGGCTCCATCTAGTTCTGCTTCAACACACTTCAGAGCAAAGGGGAAGAGGTTGCCTGGACCTTGTCAGGAGAACTGAGCTCTGTTCCTCGTCAGGGATGCTCTGCGGGCCTCACGTTCCCTGCCTGTAAAGGCAGAGCCCTGGACAAAGAACGCTTTCTCAGCTCTGCTTAAATGCTGAGTCTGTACTTCCACCAGAAGCAACCATCGCGCCCTTCGTACGTGATCTGGGGACCTGACGTGCTTAGTTTGCAGAAGTAACTGCGGTGCAGCTCCTGGTGAGATCGGGACAACTGAAAGCCTGGGAGCGTTTGGACACAAGGGCCCATCAGCAAAGGCCAGCACGGAAAAGCTGTTGACATTTTGAGAAACAGGCAGGAGTGGCCAGAACTGACCGCTTAAAAGGGACCAGGCCAGGGCTGTCCAGGCAAAGGGACAAGGGAGGGAGAGACTATGACTGTCCTGATGGGGAAGCTAAGGGGAAGGGGACCATCCAAGCTGGTGAGTGCCACCAGCCTCTGCATTAAACGGTGTCAGGATTTGTGGAGAAAAGGCCTAGGTCAAGGTGGCGGGGGTGGCGGGGTGCAGCTCTGTGGCAGAGTGTGCACTTCGCATGCACGTGGTCCTCGGTTCGATCCCCAGTACCTCTGTTAAATAATAATAATAACATAAATAAAGAAACCTAATTACCCTCCTCCAAAATAAAATAGTAATAATAAAAATTAGCAAAAAGAAAAGAAAGGGCCTATTTCAGTGGCTGCAGCCAAGAGCATGACTGGGAGTAACTGAGTGAATTATGGGGAGATGAGGGAAACGTGGAGACAATGCCAGTGAGGGGAGGGAGGGAGGGCAAGGACCCTTAGGTGCGTTCCAATGTGAGCTTTGTCTTGCTCTCCTCTAACCTACAGTTGCCTAATTTTAGAACAATATCTTACTCTGTAAAGAAGAAGAAAAAAAAAAACCCACTTTTCATTTCTGGGAGTCTTCGCCATTTAGAAAGCATCTGCACGTCCATTTTTGCCTCTAGCAACTGTGGGAGGGTGGGAGGGCATTACCCCTGCCCCTGATTTAACTGAGAACGGAGTGAACGGTTCACGGCCAGTGATGGATGGAGCAGGACTCAACGTCCCTGACGGCAGGCCCCGGGTGCTTCCTCCCACACACCAGAGAACCTCCGTTACCAGTCAGCATTCGGTTTGATGCCAATGACTTTTTTCTTTCTCAAGAAGGTAGACATAGAAATAGTTTTTATGACCAAGGAAGTGTTTATATTACTCTTGGATTAACTAGAGAGTGGTTTTTTCATGCAAGTTCAGACTAAATAGATGCCTGGGTTTTTTTTTACCTTCAACTCTGCACAAACAGAACATTTTCAGTTTGCGTTGAAAGCAAAATACCATGTGTTGTAACTTTACAATGTTTTAAATAAAGTTAGGAATTTGGGTTTATGATGCCAAAGATATCATAAAATCGGTGGGTAGAAGACCAAGTACTATGTACGTGAGGGTCCTTAAAAATTCGCCACGCCGAGGAATTAAAGGTAGACATTTCCACAAACCAGTTATTGAATCACTGTATTAACAGTCTACTGAGACAAGAAGTGAATTATTCAAGTTTATCTTCCTCACTGGCTTGTAACACTGTTATTCAGTGTGTGGATAGTTTTTAAAGCGGAGCAGTTCAACCTAACGAAGCCATTTACTGTACTGGCTCTACACTCTGCCTCTCTTTATTACTTCATTTTGGAACTTTGATTGCCCCATTTTAGATCTAAGATTGCTCTAATGCTACACTGCCGTTGTATGAGGGGCTTAGTTTTCACTTTGTTCTCAGAACCAGGCTGGCTATAAATTTATCTCTGTTCTTTGAAGAAGCTAACAGTAAATTTCCAAGAGGAAAAATGGTGGTAGATATCCCTGTAGAGGAAAAGTAATCTCTTAAAAGCAGAATAACCTCCAGGCTACATCCTTTTAAAGAGGGACTTTCAAACAAGGATGCCTTCAACTTTTATATGCGTTCTGTATTTTTGTTCAGGCTTTGTACCTGCTCTTCTGCTCACTGTGTAAGGTTTCTCTGTAATGACCTGTTCCTCCTCACACCCATTAAATCTGTAATGAAGTCCTGCCCTCCCCAGTCCTAATGTCATAATAGCTTCCAGAACTATGGCTGGATAGCACATCCTGGAGATCAGCTAACGTTTCCTCAGGAAAATGAGGCACAGAGACCAGACACGCCTGGTCTCTGTGCCTACGACACAACCTACGACATCGAATCTTGATTTTGTAAATGACCACATGCTCCAATGAAAGTGAACTTAGTAAAGGAAAATCCGCAGGAAGGTTTCCATCTGGTTTAATTGCATTCAAAGCATTTTTCAATTTCAGGCATGAGGTTCCTTCAAGTCAAACCCATCATCCTTCCCAGAGATTCGGCCACACTCCCTCATCAACAGATAATAAGATAATTTAGAATGAGGAGGTGCTACAATAACAAGGCGAGCTGGTGGTTCTGTTTCCATGTCTGACGACTTCATCACCTCTCATCTTTATTCTGCAGCTGCCTGGAGCTCAATGTTGATGAACGAGGCACGCCTGGCGTCCTCACGTGGCAGACACTCTGTCCCGGGGCCCCCGTTTACCAGGGCGTGTCTGGCTAGGCTGGGAGCGACCGAGGGTAATAGATGTGGAGCTAGGGGAGGTCTGGGTAGGGCTGGGGAGGGGTTGAACACGACATCACCCATCCTGCCTGTGCCCGCGATGTCAGGACCAGATGCTCTAAGGAGCTGCATCTAGGGGAGCAGAGAACCAACCATGGACAGGTTAACTTGGCCAGCATATTTGTCTGACCTCAGAAAGTTCCAGAAAGCATTTATTTTGCCATTTCCTTCGGCCTAATTGTGCTCTTTCTCATTTTATGCCCCTGCTAGACCACCGCTCTTGATAAGGAGAGGCAGGTTTTCCGACGAAGACGCAACCCGGATGTGAGGAGCCAGTACAAGGCCCAGCCAGCGCCGCCTGAACTCAACTCGGAGTCGGAAGACTACTCCCCAAGCTCCTCCGAGACTGTTCGCTCCCCCAACTCGCCCTTTTAATAAGACCCTTTTACTCGAAGTCCTAGCTTAACCCTTTGAGACTCTGAGATTTTTGCCCCCAGATTTACGTAAAGCAGTTTCATCTGACCTACCTAGCACTCAATGCTTGAATGGCCGAGCGGAAAAGTGTCTTTTCTGGTATCCTTGTAGCGATGTCCCTTTGCTGGTTGAGATGATGACATGTCGTTGGTGGTCCTCAAAGGGTTAAGGCTATTTTGCAACTTTTTAAACCATAGAAGCAACGAATGTTTTTATCAGTCAAGCTAGGATCTGCAGTATGTAATATCGCACACGTTAACCTTCTGAGTGCACAGGATTTTATGGCAAACCCCTGGGGAATTTTTCAGGCCTTTGGATTTATACACGCATGTTTCTTGATTTTGCTGCAGATCAAGGGTTGTTATTAGATGCTGAGGTGCCCAGACAAGAAGAGCGTCTAGAGTGATATCTTGCTTGTCCTTTCTTGTGGGGTGAGAACGTGGCAGGTTTATAACTTAAGCATCAGCATTCCTCTCCTCTCCTCACAGTCCTATTAAGAAAAGGGACTTTCTTCCAGTGGAGGTCTGCCAGCTGCCGCGAGTCCTGCGTCCCCAGTGGAGGGACTTAGGTCTGTGGCTGACAGCCTGACCCGGGAACTAGATGGTGCCCCTCCCCCAAACTGCCTCCATATGAAGATGTGCTCATGATGCCCCAGAAATGCTGCTTCCACTCCAGCTGCTGCTACTGCCAGCACAGACCCTCGGGAAGTCACCATCCCTTGTCCTGTGCTTGGTGAGTGAGGGTCTGCCTGCTCAGTATGAGACATCTACAGGAAAAACAAAACAAACTGGTGGAAAAGAGCAATAAATTGCCAGGTGCTCAATAGGGCTGGAATTTCAACCAGAAAGAGGCAACAAGATCTTGTTCTTTTTCTCACCTGCTTTTTCATGCATTTCAGTCTTCAGTGTGAAATTCACAGAGTATGAAATCCATATGTAGGCAGAGTGCTGGGGCACAGGGGACTAGAGGCTAGTGCTTTGCAAGGTGGCCAAGGAGAAAGCACAGTGGGCAAACAACCTAGGATGTCCTAAAAATGGGTCTTAAAGAAATAAACCATTGGTAAGAGCATTCCATGTGCACCTTTAGGTTACCTACATATAGTCTCCCAGGGAGAACTGGATGGGAGACCTAGAAGGTACCCTGGCAGATAAAACTTCTGCTTCCGAAGATGAACTTTCACAGCACTGCCCTTAGATGTCCAGAGGGAGGTGCTTTTTTCTCTCTTTGGGCCAAGTCCTCTCCGACACTTGTATTTCACTCTTGTTACCAAATCTTCCTGCCTAGCCATGTGTCTCCGGTGAGTTTCTTCTGCGTGTATCACATTCAGAATAGGGGCCTGCCACTGCCGGTAGTTACTGCGATGCTTAGAGAGGAGGCTGGCCACGGTGTCTGGGAGGTAGGGGCCCAGTTCACACGTCCTCCTAAGGTTCGCTCAGCTCTGTGACCCAGGAGACAACCAATGAATGATGGGCCCTGAAATTTGCATCTAGATGGCTGAACAGCACGCACTGCCTCTGCTTTGGAATGTACTTCAATATCTGAAAGTCTTGAAGTCTGTGTATGACGTTTCCACAGTCAGTTCTGTATTTTCAAACACACATTGGCCTTGGATGGCTGCTTTTTACACTTCAATTCATAAACATATGGTCTATATTAATATAGATTTTTAAATCACAGCATGTCTTGATTTTTTGCAACACAGTGCCCCCCAGTTTCTTTGTCCTTCCATATTTAGGTTTATCTCTTTGGCCTGTGTTGTCCTGCTATGTAAACATTAGATCATATGTTGAGAAGTTCCCCTCTTTTAGAGAGTCCTGAATATCTTAACAGACAACAACACAAAGTAGCACAAATCAATTGGATTCAGGGGGAGGAGGGGAAGGACAGAACACCAGGAGGGGTATGGTGTGTAGGTAGATTCCATATTAGTAAAGTACCCTGAACTGCTCAGAATCTACTGCTTTCTCAAGAGCTCTAAAGCAAAGCACTATTCTAAGTAAGACTCAGAAGTAGGTGTATAGGGTGGCCTCGACGCTAAATGTGTGAACATGAAAAGATGTGGGTAGAGACCTACCTGTGGCAACTGTCACTTTCCTCTCTTTGAACTACTGCTTTTTCCATGGGCATTTACATATGTTGCTCCAGCATCTAGTGTACAGGCCTTATGGTGTTCAGCTCATACCTTTTCTTGTCCAAGTCTTGAAGGACTGTGGTCGACGTGAGGCTGTGGCGTGTTTCCCAGAACACTGCACAGGGGCAGCTCAGAAGACTGCAGGGCCATTCGGCAAGGGGATCCCAGCGCATCGCTGTAGAATTTGAGTGATCTATGCTGTGTAAAAGCGGAATGTGACCTGTCAAGTAGAAATACTGAGTAATCAGATGGAATGCAATCTTTTCAGCACTAAGCTATCGAGATCCTGAATGTCAGAGATGTACTCAGAGGGTTAACAGACAAGCACAAGGCATGCTGATTACGTGGGTGTACCCAGACTGCTTTTGCTTTTAGCCAGTGCTTTCTGCTTTTTTTCACGACATTCTTGGGATAGTTCAAGTTTGAAATAATTAAGTGGTGGTGTTCTTTAAGGAATTTCTATAACCAAATTGATCTTATTTTTTATTTCACTTTATTATAGAGTAAATATGTACCATTATGGCAGTGTATCTCTGTAATGATCAATTTAATCATTGCCACAAGTGTCTCCATATTTTTTTTCTAAGTATTTAATATAGCTCTTATGGTGGTGGCCTGGTAATGGGGACTGTCTTTCCTTTATTGATACATGACCAACCATATGGTATTTTCAAGGGAATTTTAAGAGTCTTTTTTTTTTTCAGCTTGGTAGTAGACTAGTTAAGGAAAAACTCCTTCATTACTTGCATTGTGTAAACCATCTCTGTAGATGAGAACTGTTCATAGGGATGAACACATTTTTCCTCAACATTGTAGCAGAAATCATTTTATTCCTCATAATCAATGAATATGTGATTTGCTCCAGATCATTAGAAGGAAAAGTAAGATTTCAGTCACTGAAAATGTTTTTAACTGTAGCCCTCATTAACTTACACGTGGTGCATACTAAAATAAGCAGAGAAAAAAATGCAAATAAACGACTAAAAACGCTTGGTGTTTTGTATTCAGTGAGACCTTCTTAGAACGTGCTCAGCCCCTGCATGGGTGGTGGTTAACAGGCCCATCAGATATTGTTGAAAGAAAGCAATATATCCATGAATGAAGGCTAAAATGTCAATCTTTTACCCTTTGAGGCATATTTCAGTTGGAAAAAGAAAAGAAAAATTGGCTTAGCTTAGAGGGTCACAGAGCTACCGTATGACTAAGGCTCACACACATTAAATCATGGTTGTTTGCTGGCCAGCGGTGCCCATTAGACAGCTCTGTCCCCCGCGCTGAAGGGCAACTGCGCTTGAGGGAGAGCTTGCTTAATATCATTGTGTCACCTGCCAGCCCTTCTCCAGGTCAGGATCTGTCAGCATTTCCATGATAAACTTCTAATTTCAAAGGTTTTTAATTTCACCTTAAAAAGGTGCCCCCGGCTGAAGTTTGCTATACAGGGCCTGTACCAAAGAGTGAAGGTTCACTTCCTTCTTTTCTCTGCCCAATTCTCCAAAAATATCTGGTATGTCCCCCGTTTCATTGTAATTTCAGAATTTTGGAAAGCACCAAGATCCAAGATGGTAGTTTTAATGTAATTATTCATTTGGATGTGGATTTTTAAAAAAATTAATGAGTCACCTGGCATATATTGTAGATAACATATCTTTTCTATAATTTGTAAATCATTAATTTTTTTTAAACTGCTACCTTTTTTTTTTTTTGGGTACAATCAAAGATTTTTTAAAACTTGAAGTTGGTCAGTTCAAGGGTTAGCCTTTCCTGCGTGTTGTCTGCCCTTTCCATTAGGAGTTTGGGGAAAATACTCTCAGACAGACCCTTCTTTTGCATGCGGTGACAGAGGGTCAGCTATCTGCTTCTTTGGGAGATACGCATTTCTTTATTTCATCGAATTTCACAAAGCCATTCTCATCTGTTAGGGAAAATAGTGATTAAAAGCACTTCCGTAATTAACATTTTTGTCAATTCAGATACAATAAGAAGCACGAAAATGAACACACTTTACACTTTTTGTTTAAAGACAAAGAAATCAACAAAACTTGAGGACACATTTGATCACTGCAAATGTGCTTTTAAAAATTGGCTCAATGGTGCTTTATATGAAACAGTAACAAATGGGGTCCCTAGGACTGTCAGAAGGAAGCTTTCACTTGTATGTAATTACATACAATTGAGAAGGAGGTGCTTTTAAGGCAGTCTTTTATTTTTTAATCATCTCAAATATGCAACCATCCATCCAGTAACATTAAGGGTCATAAACTGGTGGGAAACAGGAAATTCAGTGTAGAAGCTTAGAATGCCTCTGGTTGGGGTGGTTTTTATTTTTCCTTTTTTTTTGTTGTTGTTGTCATCCTTGGGCTTCGACACTGAAGCTGCATGATCATTTTTCAGTGAGTGAGCTTCTAACTGGCAGGTGCTTTGATCATGAGGTCTGCAACCTCTTGTCCTTGGAGACAAGCGAGAGATCTAGTTTCATTCTTTTTCATAAAGGAAGAGCAACTTCTACAATTAAATCCTACCTGTAAATTTCCTTAACATTCTTTTTTGGTCAGCTAAAGTGAGACCCTTAATGTTGCTTCAGTGTAAAATTGTATATTTTTGTCTGTGATATACTTTATTAACTTAAAGTAAATAATAGTTCTAAAAGCCTTCACTGTTGGTATTAAGAGAAAGTAGGATTTTAAAAGTGATGATAAAGATGCTATAATGTCAATTCATTCCAGTCCCATTGAATGTGGTAAGAAAAAGACCTTGAATAGTTCTCAAGGGACAATTTCTCTCTGGCCATTGACATTAATCTTTGATGTATTCGCAGAAAAAAATAAAAAGAAATTGAAACTGGTCCAAGGGTAGAGTCATATTCTCAATAACTATTTTTTTTAATTTTATTAGGAAAGTAATAATAGTCTTTTTCATTCTGGCTGAAAGAAAATTATTAAAGGATTAGTTGAGTGTGAAATTAAATAGTATTTTGCTCATGCTACCGAAAAGGTGGGCTCGGAACTTGATGCATTTAAACAAGTTTCAGAAAGGTTCCAATCTGGTGCAAGAAAAAAATTCAATGTTTCCTTTGAAAATACTGAATTTATCAATTGCTGCATGGATCAGATGGTATAGGTTAATCTTTGATTTTCAGAATCTTAATGAAATAACTTTCAAACGATTTGTATCCATGATTAAAGCTGGAATGAGATCCAATTTTTCCCCCTAATCTCTCAGTTTAAGCTAATAAATGTAGGTTAATGTGGATGAAATCATCTGTGATATATTATGTTCATTTATCAACTGAGCTTTTTTGATGTTGCCTGTTTTTATGTAAAACATGTTCTTAAAAATTAATAAAATAATAGTACTTGGTGTATGAACTACTACATAATACCATAGCTACAGTGTCCACTCCTCAGTTCCCTTTGCCATCACGGAGTAAAATTTCATTTTAGTTCAATTCATAATTGACACATTCAGTCCACGAAGGGATAACCCAGCTGTGCTCTTGGGGGGAATTCTCTCTATGCAAGGCTTTAAGAATTAGTCATGCGGTCAGAGAGTAGCTTTCCCACATGTCCTCATAGCAGAGTGTATATTTCATGAGCATAATTCAAAAACAACTATTCCAAAAATGTCCCTTTTCCTATATTACCTTCCTGCCTGGGCCAGTGACTTAGATAAACACACAGAAATCAAATACCATTCAGCCCTGTTTTATCCTTCAACCTATATGCACAAGCTCCCCAGAGAAGAGTGTTGTTTTATCCACTAACCTGTAATTAGCTGCCATTTTTACAGTGATGTCCCATTAGGCATCCCACGTGCAGCATTGACCTTAGAGAAAATTGCAAAGCTGTGCAATGGAAAAAAGTTCTCTTCTTTGTGAGTTGTTCAATGCCAGGAGATTGAAAAGTTGTCCAGCAAAAGTGACTGCAGTTCCCCTGGTTTCCCATGAAGGTGCCAGATTATCTCCAAGCACTTGTAAAGTCAGCAGTCACCTTCCCTGCCATCTACGTGCTGCTGCTCTTTTGCCTCTTGCTCCTCTGCAGTGAAATTTCTGGGTCCTTTCTAAGCTTTCAGGGAGATTTCTGTAAAATAATAGCTAAAGTGATTGCTTCCTGAGGACCATTACTTTGTTTTATGAGGTTGGCAGCTTTACCAAAAACCTCCCATCAGAAAAAAACAAACAAACAAACAATAACAACAACAACAACAACAAACATGCCCTGACGGGGAAACATCAAACACCAGCAACTGTGGGATTGAAGATGATAAAACTTTCACATCCGGAAACTGGGAGAAAGGCCTTCCAAGACTTTGAAAGGTGGGACGTCATGTTCAGTTCAGGAAGTTATGCGTATGGAGGTAAATGGGGAACATAAACCAGGCAAAGAAGCATCCTGGGAAATTTCTTATGACATCTCCTTAAATAGGAGAAAGGCTTTATTCTAGCTTAGAAGGTAGCCAGCTTCCCCAGCTCCAGAAGGGGCACCAGGGGAAGATGGGAACCCCGCCCAGCCAGCTGGACCAGCCAAATCCATGCTGGCCGCCAGCTCTGTGACAGATGTCCCTGCCAGCTTGCCTGCACATCCAGATCATTCATTCAAATGTGTCTTGAGTAAGTGCCAAGGCCATGGAAGGGCTTAGAAAAGAAAAGGGAAACTTTGTTGTCCATTTTTATTTCCGCAATAGATCAGAAGGCTTTAAAGACACGAAATGTGTCTCTAGTGAGAAAGTTTGCTCTGTCCTGAGACTGCCAGTCCAGGGTTCAGATAACACAGACGTCACATCCAATGAGACCTGGTGGTTACGGCTACATGGGTCCTCTCACTTGAGGATGTGTGTTTACCATCTGCCCATTCGTGGTGCACACCCTGTGATACTCTTGGCCTCGCTCCTGGCCTCTGACGTAGAAGGCCTCCTAGAGTCCTCTCTGCCATTTGTAATTCGCATACCATGTACCACTGTGGTAGACGAACACGTTTATGAAACAAGCATCATCAAGGACCTACTCTCAGTGACGCGCTGTGGAGCCCAAAACGAACAAGACACAATTCCTGTTCTTAAGAATCTCAGACCTAGTGAGAAATCTTCTCCGGATGTCCATGGGTTGGGGTGCCTGATTTATCACTCACAGATGGCTTAACTCCAGTTTGTCAGGGGCGAGGCATCCCCACCAGCCTGAGATCGGCCCTCGCAGCATGTGTAGACTATGAGCCTGTCTGCAAGCCAACCGTCAGTCACGTGCAAATGCATCTGTGACCTGCTCTATTACAACAATTAGTATATTCATGTGTCATCCTTAGAAAGCCCCTAGAAGGAGGAAAAGGAGGGAAGGAAAGAGGAGGGGGAGGAAGGGAAGAAATGAAAGCTGCTGAGATCAAAGCTGCCCCAGTCTTAAGACCACTGTGTTATTTGAGAGTCTAAAAGGAAGGAGGAATATTAATGTCTCACAGTATGTTCCTCAAAACCAGTGCAAGGACGTGCTCTGCGGAAATCACAGTACCCACCTCCATGTAGATTTAATGTGGCTCTGGTCTCTTCCACACTCTCCACCCAGGTGACTGGTCTCCCCGTGACAGGATCAATAATAAGATCCCACCAGTGGCACCATCAGTGCATTTCTTCAGGAAGCAGGGGGTGAAGTGTTTCCCAGGAATGTTCTAACTCTCACACTTCACTGTCCATTTCCCCTTGACTCTCGAGATCCCTTCAAAGGACCCATTCCCCTGAGCCTGCACTACTGACGGAACTTTCAGCCTTGGGGGACCCCCTCTGCCACCTGCCATCAGGCATGCCACCTACTCCCATTTCCAGCAAGTTCCTATCAGCTGCCAGTCCCTTGGCTGGATCCTGGGATCAATCATGGGATCACAATTAAAGACCTCACCACCACCTGGCCCATGACTGCGGTCCCGTGAGGGAAGCCAGTGACTAGGGAGGTGCCACCCAACACGATCGGGGCTGTGGCAGATGAGAGCACGGGCTACTTTGCAGGCACTTTGGAAGCTCATCTAACAGAGAAGGAGGGCGGGGGGATTCGGAGGAAGCTTCCCGGAATGGGTGCTCCTGAGGGAGGGGCGGAAGGAGAAGCAGGAATCAGCCAAGAGAAGAAGGAATGTATTTCAGGCCATGGGGACATACTTAGAGAATGTGGAGGAGCTCAGGACTGGTAAGATGGAGGCTCGAGGTCGGCCCTGATGAGATCTCGGATCCTCAGCTGTCCTGCCAGAGAACAGGCAAGGGGGCTGGCCCATCTCCTCAGTGTGCATGCTCAGAATGGGGCGGGGAAACTTTAAAACAAAACAGCCCCAGATGCCAGGGCCCTGGGGCTGGTTAAGGAGGAAGTAGAGCTGGGGGGCTGGCTCTTTAAGGTACATTAGGGACACTTGCCCGAAGAACATGGATCCTAGTAGGTTCCTCACGGCAATGGCAGGGGGCAGCCTCCTTGTGCAAACAAGGCCCCGTGTTAATCCTTTCCTACCAGAAGCAGACTCTCCAAGCCACAAAGCTTCTCAGCTGACAGGGAAAAATCACATCCTTCTCTCCTATGTGGCTTCACTTTAAAAAAAAAAAAAAAAGGAAAAGAAAAGAGAAATCCACTGACCCTGAAAATAGCTCTCTCTCCTCCTTCCCGGTCAAATCCACATTATCACTCTTCCCAGCAGCAGGGTGATAATTAATGCTCCACCTGAGAGCGGGTTCGTTATTCCATCAGAATTACCTATTAATTTGCTGGATTCTTCTGAGGAAGCGGCGCACTCATCATTGCGGGCACATTGTTCTGAATGTGAAATATCCTCTCGTTTTCAACAGGTAAATCAAGGCCCAAACCAACTCAGACATTTTCAATTTCCTCCCTCGACATGGTCCCCTCTGTTCTCAGCACTGTGGGTGTTTCGGTTTTTTCCACAACGTTTTCTAAGTTCTCTGCTCTCCTGCCGAGTAAACCCTTTGAGCTTCACCAATAGCTTCCATTGTTTCTAATTCGGCTGTAGAGGAAGGTTCACACTGGTTTTTTAAATTGGAAAACGGAACATTTCCTCCATGGGTTGGGAGGGAGACCTCATTCCAACACTTGCATCTGCTGATTCTCTCAAGGCGCCTCTCCTGCCCGGTGGTTTTGTGGGTTTTCCCGAATCGCCCACACCTGGTTGTGCTTTTCTGCAAAAATGTTGTTGATGAGTACATGTGCCTTCATCCCTCTGCCTCAGGGCCCTCTCCCAACAGGGCCTTCCTCTCTCAACATGTTTGTACCAAAAATGTCTGAGGAAACACACCAAAGGCAGCTACGGCAGAGTAAAGGGCAGAGACAGATGCTGCCCAGGTAATCGGGTCCCAGAATGCCCAGCGGCGCATTCACAAAAGAGAGTGAAGACCCGCCAGTGGGGTGACTGAGCTGCTGGGGGGAGGTCTACTCTCTGCTGAGCCTCAGATCTCTTTCGGGTCAGCTGACCAGAGCCTCTGTGAGCCCCTCTCACCCCAAGCCCAGCAGCAGAGGATGCCCTTGGACCTAAGGGGCTACTCCCATTAGTCGCCATTAAGATTCTCCCACTCAGCTCTGTCCCAAACCTGTCAGCAGGGCTCGCTCTAAAGGACAGGCGGAAGAAAGGCCAGGGGCTCTGGGGGCCAAGTCAGGCCTCCTTCCTCAGGCTCCGGCGCCGCTGTTAGCAAAACAACCCCATAAACCTCACCACGGCCACGTTCAGTCCCAGGCTCCAGCCCGTTCCCATCCCCAGAGCCACATCTGCTGCCTGCGTCTCCACCATAAATGCTCAAGGTTTCACTTTTCCTTAATGTGGCCCTAAATCCGGACTGGCCTCCGGGCAAACTCTGGCCTTGGCCTCCACCAAGCCTCTTAAAGTCTGGAGATGGGGGAATCACTTCCAAGAAAGTTACCTTTCACGAGAGAGGTATGTGTCCCCTATTTGAGGAACAGATACCATTTTGAGGAAGTCAAAGCACAGTAGATGGGCAGGCTGTTTGCTGTTTCCTGACCTGCGGGTCATGAATACGTCCTGAGAAGTGTCCCCAGTGCCGTAACTCATCACAAACGCCACGAGCCAGTGAACCTGCGGTGCAGAGACAGAGCTCTCCCGTTCTAAGGGCCACTGCATCAGGATCTAGCTTTAAGAGCTCAGACCCGGTATCACTGCTGCTTCTGTGCCGCTGCAGGTAGCAAGCTCCGATCCCCACTCCGCGGTCCCCGGGGAGGGGCTGCTACGAGCGTCCCTAGTGGTGTTGCCGCCTAGTTAACCTAAAAGTGTGTGTGGTGGGGGTGAGTGGTATGTGTGGTGTGCAGGGTGTGTGTGTGTGTGCCTGTGTGTATGGTGTGAACGTGTGCTGTGTGTATGTGTGTGGTGTGCATATGTGCATGGTGTGCATGTGCTGTGTGTATAGATGTATGTATATGCGGTGGGGACTTGGTGATTGAAAAACATGAGCCCGTGTCATGCACTCCTGCTGTGGGCAGCTGATTGTCTCCGAGTGTTTGCCATCTTACTACTCCCCCGTCAAGATGATCCATGATCCCCCCCCCTCCCCAGAGTCAGTCCTAATAGTCTGCTGTAACTTGGGACCTCGTTCCTGGCCTGAGCCGGCCTCCTAGGGCTCTGTTTACTCTCCTACCCTGTCATCCACTTCATCATTTGCCACCGGCACGGGAGGCAGCTGCAGTAACTTTAGATTTGAGTAGTCAGCCTCAAAAGTCTTGCCGTAAATCAGGAAGGCATGATCTGGCACTTGGAAAATGAGGCGCTCCTTTCTCCAGTACCAGCTCCTAGATCTTCAGTTCCGGGCGGGAGTGTCCTGTCTCCCTGCCTCCCCTTAACGCTGATGCGCTTCACAGATATCTGATGTGAAAGGCTGCCCGCTGGCTATTGGCATCTTAAAAATGTTTACGTGTGAAATCACCAGACCATTATCTTTCTTCCACCCGAGTCCAGCTTTAACAATCAGCCAGCTGCACTCGATATTGACTTTCTTTCTTCCTGTTGGTTCGGCTGACAGCAGGAGGCCTGCTGGGACACTCGACGACATGTCTCTGGAGAGTGGAGGGAGCCCGCTGGGCCCCCCTATCTGGTGATGGGGTCACAGGAGGGAAAGGGCCAGATTTGTAAGTATGAGAAGGGACTCGTTTTGTGTGTGGGGGTTTTCCCGCAGGTGCTTTTGGTTTCAGTCATACCTGAAAGCCAAGTATAAACGAGGGCTTGCAAGAAAGAGAACGCTGACGTTCGTGGAGCACTGCTAAGTCAGTCCAGCACAGCCCTCCTGCTGGCAGCTACCTGAGGAGAGGTCTCATCACAGGAGTCAGACCGCTTGCCATGAACGTTCTCTAAGGACTCCAAGCTAAGACCAGGGTCACCTATGAGGATGCTAGTGAGACCAGCAGCAGAGCTGTGCCCCCAGCTGGGAGCACACTCACATCACTGTAAAGACACGGGGGGCACCACAGTGCGGTGTGTCTGCTTGGGACATCCCGTTCCAAGCCTTGTGTGGCAGGAAATGTGGCTGATGAGGACATCGTGGGGACCTGTGTGCCTTATTAAATACTGAAGGCACTGAAGGGGTTTAGGGAAGGATTGTTGAAACGTGTGCTTGTAAAAGATGATTCTGTTATGAGTCAAGGCTTGTTTGAAAGGTGACAAAACTGGCAATGGGAAAACCCATTAAGGGACTGGCAATATTTTAGGAAGAGACAGTGAAGTCCTCACTTGGGCGATGGCAATAGGAAGGGAGAGGAGGGAAGACATGCACTGAGGAAATGTTTAGAAGGCCAAATTAATGAGCAGAATCTCTTTACTTCTCTTGGGTGATTTGGTGAGTGTGGCAGGACAGTGGAGGGATGAGGAGAGAGGGAGCCTACCAGGGTGGGGGATGAATTTGGTTTGGGGTATGTTGAGTTTAGGGAATCATGGAGCATCCAAAAGGGGACAACCAGTGAGAACAAGGCTGGGCTGCACACAGGGGTGTGGGAGTGGAGCAAAAAGTGGTATCTGAAATCTTAGAGAGTAGATGCCATCACCAAGGAGAGTTGTGAACGGAAGTAGAGAAGAGGGCTGAGGAGGGAACCCGGGACCCTCTAGCACCAGAGGTCCTGAAGGAAGCAAAGATGTCACAGACACGAGGGATCATGGACCAGAAGTTGGGGGCTCAGGAGCCAGGGGAGAGAGGATTTCAAGGAGAGAGTGATGAGTAGTATTAAATGCAGCTGAATGAATTCCTAAGCTAAAAAGTGAAAGACTGTGGATGTAAAGACCAACCATATAAGAAAAGCAAAGTGTATTTATTCTGTGCTTGCTATAGCAAGGGAGGCAGCCACCACCTCTTGAGTTTTGGCAGGGACTCAGAGCAAGTGGAGGAGTGGGAAAGCTCACAAGTAGAAAAGAGAAGCCTTCAGGGTGCCCTGATTGGAGGCTGTTGGCCTGGGGAAGCTGTAGGTGGATGAACTAGAAGTGGGGCATCCTATGGGGTTGGTTAGAGATCCATATTTGGCGTTTTCTAGTTGGTCCTAAGTTAGAAGCAGGGACAAAAATAGGGAAGCTGCCAGTCACTAATCAAGTCCTGGCCATTGGGGGATGATTACTACAGACGTTGCTTTTAGCTTCCTGAAATGTCACTGAGGATAGCAAGCTGATGCTTCTGAAAGGTCTGCCTTACAACAGGCTGGCTTCCTGGGCTGTCCATTGCATATAAAAGGATTGGTTTCCTGGGCTTGTTGCTGCGGGAGTGAGTCAAAGCTCTAGTTAACAAATAGTCTGACACCGTCTATCAGCATAGTTAGTCTCACGGGGTGCAGATTCGGCTTCTGGGAGCCTTACTGAAAACAGTTTCAGAGATGCCAAGAGAGCAGAGAGCAGAAGGGTGAACAAGACGTAAGCACATGTAGACAGAGCATGTGTCCCCTGTCCTTTCTAGGACATTTTGTTAAGAAGAGGAGTAATTAAAGGGTGATAAGGCTTCAAGAAGTGCTCTGTTTTTAAAAGAATGAACTTAGATCTTGTTAACAGGCTGAGAAGAAGCCACTGTAAGAAGGGCTGAAAATATCAGGCTGCCTATTAGCGATCTCTCCATGCGTGTCTCATACAGACCTCGAATTGCACCAAGTCCAAAACTCAGCCCACTCTCTCTTGCTCCAAACAAGTTCCGCCCCTGTGAACCCTGGATTAGCTGGCGCACTCCCCTCCAACCAGGCAGCCACCTCAATGAGTCACAGAGCTCCATTCATTCAATTTTCTAAGCATCATCATGCCCACTCCCTACTCTTCAATCCTACTGGTACTTCCTTGGTTTGGGTTCTCATTATTTTTCAATTGTACTATTTCTCAACTGATAGGTTTCAAACGGGTCCTTTCAAGCCGTCTGTCCTGTCTCAGAACTGCTGAATGAGCTTTCTTTTTAAAATTCAAACCATCTTATTTTTCTGCCTGGATTCCACCCACAGGATAAACTGCAGCCTACTTAGGATGGCATTCATTCATTCATTCATTCATTCCACAAAGAGTACTTAAGCATCTGTGATGCACCAGGCATTATGTCTGGTACTGAGTACAGAATAGAAAACCAAATAAGTCAACACCCTGGTTCCTGAAGTTTGTCATCTAGTGGTGGAGAAACATTAACCAAATAATTGCACAAATAACTTTTCAACTGTGATGAGTATTATTCCAAACGGAAGAGGTTATAAATGAGAGAACCTGGTAGGGGAATTTGATGGAGATGGGGTGGTCAGAGAAGGCTTCTGGAGCTGAGAATAGAAGGCTGAGTGAGAGTTAACTAGGCAAAGAAGAGGGTAAAGAGCATTTTGGCGAACAGTTTGTACAAAGCTGCAGGGGTGCAAAGAGGCACACTAAACCAAGAGACTGAAATCCAGCCAGTGTGGAGGAGGAAAGATGGGCAGGCCAGTGGGTCTGATAGGGGAAACCACTGTTTCCTCTCATCCCCAGAGGAACTGGTGGGTTTTAAGTAAGAGCTGGTGGTGGTGATGGGATCAGATTTTCACTTCAAAAACATTACTCTGGCAATAGCATGGCACTCTAAGAGGGTGGGCTGAGAGGATAGAGCTGCACAGATAGAAGACAGAGTAGATCCACTCTGGTAGTGATAGCGGAGGTGGGGAACAGGGATGTTTAGGAGCTGTTCTTAACAGGATTTGGGCATGAGGGGTTTGAGCAAGAGTTGTCACAGATGAGTTCAGCTTTCTTGCTTACGGGAGTGGATAATGGTCCCTCCCATCCCCCGGGTTAGGGAACTCTGGAAGAGAGCCAGCTGGAGGAGCAGGCGAGGATGCTGAGCTTAATTTCAGGCATGTCCTTTCTGAGGTGACTTTGACACATCCGAGACACTTCGAGCCTGCAGTAGGACATGCTAGTCTGGAGCCCAGGGGAGACATAATTCTTACGCTGTCTCTATATAGGAACTAACTGTTGGATGAGAAAGCCTGAGAGGAGTGTGGAGTAAGAGGAGAGGGTCTAGGACTGAGCCCTGAGGAACTGCAACCTACAGTGATCGGGTAGAGGAGGAAATACACAAGGGGAGAGACAAAGAAGCAGCTGGAGAAGCAGGAAGTCCCCAGGAGGGGGCTGCATTGTGAAAATGAAGGGTAGAGAGTACACTGAAGACTTACAAAAAACAACAGTCTGCTGGATTTAGCAATATGAAGGTTATTATTTACCTTAGCAGTACTTCTCAACCCTTTGTCACAGCAGAATGGAAAATGATCTCTGTCTGATATCAAGGTAACCAGGCAAGGCTTCCCAGGGCCAGATGCAACCAGCCCAGAAGCTCTAGCTTTCCAAGACCCACCTGACTGCCCTGAAGAGTAAGGGCTCATTAGTCTGGCCCACCAGGAGCTTATTCTCAGCACACCAAGGAGCAGCTGGGAAGCTCTGCCTTATAGGGAGGTACAGTTTCCAAACAATGATGAGTCCTGGAAGCTAGATTGCAAAGGAAATGGGGAGAGAGGCACAGAACAGCAACTATCACACCGCTTTAAGGCGCACCAATCCCATAGATTCTAAGTGAGTAGTGCCACCTGGAGTTGTGCGATGTGGTGGTCTGTGGTCAGATGAGGGTAGAGTAGGAAAATAAGGCCAGACCAATATCGTTGACTCTTCAGAGAGCTTTGGTTGAGAATGGAAGGCCAAAGATAAGACTGGCTGGAAGGGAATGAGTTAGTTGTGTTATCTCTTTTAAAACCCAGAGAAGCATTTATGTATGAAAAAGCTAATTACGTATTTAATTGTATATCCAAAAGACAGACACATTGAGAGAGAGGAATGAATATAAAAGTCCATGAAGACTCAACATCACTACTCAGGGTAGCACAAACGGAAACGTCAATGAGATGCCGTTTCACACACACACTAGGATGGCTAAAATAAAAAAGGCAGACAGTAACAAGTGTTGACAAGGATGTAGAGAAGTTAGAACCCTCATACACTGCTGGTGGGATTTTAAAATGGTGCATCCACTTTCAAAAACAATTTGACAGTTCATCAAATTGTTAAACATAGAGTTACTACAGGACCCAGAAACTCGGCTCGTAGGTACACATCCAAGAAAACTGGAAACATATGTCCACACAAAACCTATGTACAAAGTTCACCACCGTATAATTCATAGTAGCCAAAAAATGAGAACAATCCAAATGTGATCAACTTTTCAATGGATAAATACAAGGTAGTATATCCATGCAATGGAATAGCATTCTGTCATAATAGGATATGAAGTACTGATTCATGCTATGACATGGGGGAACCTTGAGAACATTACACTGAGTAAAAGAAGCTAGTTACCAAAAGCCACATATTGTATGATTCCATTTATACGAAATGTCCAGAATAGGCAAATCCATAGAGCCAGAAAGTAGATACCGCATACAGGTGTCGGTTTTCTTTTGGAAATGATGAACATGTTCTAAAATGATGCAAGTAGTGGTAGTTGCACAATGCTGTGAACATACTAAAAACTCCTGAACCACGCACTTTAAAAGGGTAACTCCTATGATATGTAAAATGAAAGAGAACTTCCTAGCCCTGCCAAGTGCACCAGCTGATTCGAGCCAGGGGGCTTTTGCACAACTGGTAACTGTTCCTTCATGTCCATGACACTTGGGTCCCACGGGGCAGCCCCAGGAAGGGCCAGAGACAATGGACACTGAAATGCCACTGCACTTGGTTGAAACAACTATATCTTGGTAAAGCTGTTATTTTTTAAAAATTAAGACGTTTTATGACTTTTCTCTCTCTCCTGCTTCACCTGCTGCCTGTGCCCCTCCCTTTCCCTGGTGCCTCCTCCTCCCTTTGGTCAAGTTCCACTTATCCTGTAAGACCCACTAGCGCATGTCTGTTCCGGGTGATGTCTTTGCCAACCACGCCCACCTCCACCCCAGTGAGTAAACTGGGTCACTTCTGCTTTGTGTTTGCAGGGCAATTATGTGTTTGCAGGCCTGTCTCACCACACTGGAACTTCTTGGGAGAGCTGATCTTCTCTCCCCCATGTTTTTCTCTGGAGCACTTAGCCCTGTGCCTAAAAAGAAAAATGCTAAACGAATGTTTTGGGGCAAAAGGATGGAGGACTGGAGAGAAGAAGACTGCCTTAGTAAGCAACTGGATTTTTCCATGAAGAAGAGAAAGCCTTCTAGTGTTATAAAGGACTCTAGGTTCTACATTAAAATATTTTAAGAAACTACAGTTACGGTGTCTGTACATTGGCTAAAGTTCACCAGTGATGAGCATTCATCAATAATGTACAAAGAGTGGGTGTGTTAGGCCCACCACCCCCATCAACTTAGGGGTTGTTTATTTAATTAGCATAAACTTGACTTTTAATAGTTTTGGAGAAAGGACATCCTGCAAACAAATGTTAACCCTGAGGAGAGAAAAGTCAACACAGGCTGATTCTCCAACTGACAGACACCATTTTGATGTGCCAAGGCTACAAATCAGAACTGCACTGATCAGTTAACACTCAAGAGAGGTGTTAATTAAACGTTTGCGTATGTGGAACTGAAAAGGAGATTAGGAACATCTTTTGGGCAACAATTTCAACAGACCCAGGCCCCAAACTAGGAAGTTGTTCTGAGCTGACATTCTTCACTTGACAGTTAAAATGGCTGTATCATTAACATTAGAAATCCCAGATGCCACAAACATAAAAATGAGACCACATCAAGCCAGTGAGGACGTATCACCCCCTAAGGGGAGTGGCTACTCGAGTTACAATTTTATTGCTCTAAAGATTAAGTACATCAAAAATGATTTTTTAAATAAAAGGAATGCATGTTTATTGTTGGCAATTGGACCTTATGGGTAAAGCCAAAAAAGAGGGAAAAAATTCCACCACAGTGAGAACTTCAGCATATATCCTTCCAGTCTATTGCCAAAACAGGATATTTAATAGACAAAAATCAATCTTGTCTAATTAAAAACTGAAGTCCTGATCTCCACCCACTTGCAAATACATTCTACTCACGGCCACTACCACAATGAGTATCAACTACAGCCTTTTTTTCTCAATTAAAATGTCGTGTGTGTCATGCTTTCACTCAATATGCTTCTATAAAAGCTCTCTAAAAGAGCTGAATACTATTCTTTTTATGGATGTATCGTGATCCTTTTAATCACTCCCTACTGATGAACAATGAATACAAACATGGCTTCAGTGGGCAGAATCTTCGTGCAGATCCACCATTTCCTTAGTGTAAATTCCTCAAATCGGAATTGCTGGGACAGAGAGCTTATCTATTTTTAATATGTTTGACCCATGTGGTAAAATTACTCCCCGTAAAAGTTCTATCAATCTATGTTCCCACCACAATGAATGGCTGTTTTCTTGTACCCTTGTTTAAATGCATCTTCATAGTCAGAGATTCAGAGGAGAGAAAATATTTCACAAGGTGAAAATGATTTTACTTGAAATCCAGTGAACATTTATGAAACACCTACTGTCCCCCAGCCGTATGTTCAGTGCCTTCCCAGGCACAGCCTTACTGAATTCTCACAACCATGCTAGACAGTTACCAAGAAATGAGCCCAGAACCCAAAGGCAAGGAAATGACAATGTTGGGACATGACTCCTAGACCCAGTGGTCTGTGCCCTGAAGGACGGCCGCAAACCTCGATGCATTGGGATCCCCTGAGAGTCACAGAGCACCCTTGGGGAACAAGCACTGACAAGAACAGAGATTAAAGAAACAAACACACAAAAACCCAGTACAGCCCCATGACCCCCGGGGGCGGGGACAGACCACCGTGCAAAACACCAGCATGTGAATCACGAGGAGCGGCCAGGACAGAGGAGAAAGGCTCGTTTTCTGAGGAGCACCGACAAGACAGTGCTGTTGACCCAGAAGGAAAGTAGCAGCTCGGGGAGCTGAGAAGAGAGCCTGGAACATTCCCTCAAAGGAAAGAAACGTGATCTTAAAGGCACGTCAGTTCCACTGTCTTCCCACAATTGTGCAGCAGAGAAGAAACAAGACAGTTGGCCAGAAAATACACACTGTGCAGTGAAAGGAAATTATGATGTAACCAAGGCCATGGAAACTAGGCCAAGAAGGCCGGGGGATCAAATTACTGGGGTTTAATCCCCCAGCTGGGAGGAGTCCAAGAGGAAGAAGGAGGTGTGCGCGTAGGTGTGAAAACAGAGCATTACACTTACGGACGTCTTCAGGAGGCCTGCACAGGGCAAACGGTAACCACAACATGACAAGAGCAGTATTACGCTGCACGTCGCCCAGCATTTCAGACGTAGGAAACGTCAGAGATTTGGCAGAGGGGTGACGAGGCAAGAGTGAAACATGATGTTATACTGTGAAAGTTACATACAGAGTAACTCCGAGAAGTGGACAGCCATAGCGAGGAAAGTTCTGGAATCTGCTTCACCACGTCAGACGTGTCAGTGAGCTGCACAGGCCGGGCTCAGGCTGGACAGGATAAGAACGGGGTTCTGGGTCTAACTGTCCACTCAGGCCCATGACTTTAACCTCGACTGTGTCTTCACTGGACACGAGGCCCTGCCGCCCTGATACGCACTTGTCTTCGGGTCTTGGGTCTCGGGTGTTTAAGTGCATCTTAGCCCAGCACCTGGCCCACGTGGCAATTAGCTGTTTTGGTTGTTTTTTTTTTTTTTTTAAATCGAAGTGACATTCACATAACACAAAATGAACCACTTTCAAGTGTACAATTCAGTGGCATGTAATACAATGTTATACAACCACCACCCAGTCCAGTTCCAAAAGGGCAATTTGCTTTTCCTGATCTTAGTAGCTGTAACAGCCCTGTGCATCAGGTGAGTTCATACGTGAATGCGTGTTGACCCAACACAAGGGCCCAGTGCCTGCGCTCAGGATGTGGGTGTGTGAAAACACACTTGGCATTTGTTGCTATTATTCCTCAGAGGTTACAAATGTGAGTGAGGCACACTCTATAAATGGGGTAGGAGACCGTAGGAGAAAAAAATCTTTGTTCTATCTTGTTCTTTTTTCTTTTTAAGTTTAAAATAAAAAGGAAGATCTGTTACTTGACTGTCTCCTAGTGTATTCTAAACCGCTGAGAGGAGGGGCCCTTCGCCCCGTCTCTGCATGCCCAGCGCCCAGCACGGTCTGCTCATGCTGTCAGTGAAGTCAACCCCACAGCTGTGTGCACTGGATTTCCCCCATATTTCAGGGAAGCTCTGTTCTCATGTGGCTGATTTTGGGGTTTTTTTTGTTTTGTTTTGCTTTTTGTCCCTTAAAAAATGATATCTCTTACAAAGATGAGTAATAAGAAGAAACACTGTCAGGGAAAAAAGTGTTTTTAGATCTGCAGAGGTCCTGAGAGAACTATATCCCCTTAATTTACGCCTACAGAGTCTACAGAGAAGTAAAAATCAGGTCACCAGGAGAAGAGAGGCCCTCTGCCCACGTCTGCAGAACTCACCTGGAAAGTCAAAACCCCACCCACGGAGCAGAGCGCAAGAGGAAGAGGGGGATGGAGGGCGCAGAGGGCGCCCTGTCAGGAAGAAAGCCTCATCCAAGGGGTCCCCACCCGCGAGAGTCTCACTCGTTTGCGTGGTTACATCAGCAACCTTGCAAATGAAACTGAAAGCCAGGCAGGACAGGATGACGGCAGGCAAGAAGCCGAGGCTGGATGTGCCCCGCCCTCCTGCCCGCCGCTTTTCTCAAAGGGGGCGCCTCTGCTTGACCGCTAGCACAGTTCCACGGACTGGGGAGCTCAACAACAGAAATTTATTCTCTCAAAATAAAAGTAAGTAAATACATTTATTTTTCAGAAATTCATTTTCTTGGACTTTCTGGAAAGTCCAAGATTAGGTTGCCAGCAGGGCTGATGTCTGAGAGGGCTCCCCCTGTGGGCGGCAAACAGCTACCTCCTCACTGTGAGGAGAGGGAGAGGGAGCACTGTCTGGGGTCTCTGGTTATAAGGACACTAATCCTATCAGATTGGGGCCCCACCCCATGACCTCATTTAATCTAATTTCCTTCCTAGAGGCCCCATTTCCAAATTCAGCCACAGTGGGGATAAGCTTTCAACATACAAATTTGGGGCGGGGGGAACATGTTCAGTCCATGATGCAGGCATGCAGTGCTTGTGTGGCTCAAAGCAGATGCTCTTTCAAAAAGCAAACAAGAATCCACACTTCAGACCACAAAATGAACAGTTCCCAGTGCAGCCACAGTCCTGTAGTTTTGGTTGACCCAGGCAGCAGCTCGACAAGTTGGGTTGGGTTTGGATTTCGGTTTGGGTTTTTCTTTTTCTTTTCCTTTTCTTTCTTTCTTTCTTTTTTTTTTTTTTAACCACAGCACACATGCATTAGGAGGACCCAATGCCTTGTGTCCTGATGTGGGAGAGGTGTGGAATCATCTTCTCAAGGCCCTTCCACCAAATTTGAAGCCAAAAGCCAAGACTTTAGACACCAAGCCCAGGCCTGGAATTGTCTCAGGGAGACAGACCTCCCTCGTCCTGTGAAGTGCGGCTGCTGATTTGAGCAAGGGGACATCTGTACAGCTGGTAACTGTTCCTCCAGGTCCATGACACCTGGGCCCCACGGGGCAGCCCCAGGAAGGGCCAGAGACAATGGACATTGAGATGCCATTGCACTTGGTTAGAGCCATTTGGCAGAAGACTGGCCGGCAGTCTTTCCGGTTCACCAAGAGACAACCCTGACCTGACCCTGGCCCTGTTCCTGGAGTCCTTACCACACAGCGAGGACTACTGAAGCCATTATGGGAAGCTTGGGTGGTTCTAATTATTTGGGTAAATGAAAACCTGGAAGAAATAACAGGAAAGATGAAGAGAGCTGTGTTGACTCTCACGTGTATGTGAACAAAGAAACAGGGTCCCTCCATCCCTACCGAGGGCTCTCCACCCTCCCCGAGCAGAAGCATCTGGAGTCGCTTTCCTAGTCGTCCTCTGAGTCTTGGACACACACCTGAGAGGGAAGGATCATACCTTTCCTTCAGCAAACGTTCCCTTCAGTGCGTAATCCTGAGCTCCTCCCTCGGAGCACTGGATACACATCACAGACATTTCTTCACAAGCTCCTTCTCCAGAGCTGTTTCTACCTATGGACACACACTCTGGATTTTGCTCCCAGATCTGACGATGCTTTTCAAACAGCGGGTTGCGAAATGCATTACTGAATTTAGTCTCTCCTTCCTTCATAGTCTCTTCAGCCTTAAAATGAAAGCAAATCCTTTTCTTAGTCTTTTGCCACAATGGTCACATCTTTGCACCATAGAAAAGATGGTTCTCATACAGACACATTATTCTACTAAATATGAAAAATGCATGGTGACATCAAGTCACTGACTCGAAGACTAGAAATATGAAACGGGAAACATTTTTACAAAGGACTTTCGTGAAGAGCAACTAGTAAGATTCCACAGACGTTGAACATGTGAGATAGGATTAAATACAGGTTATGAGACCATGGACTTTGGAGCCACAGAGACCCGGGCTGAGCCTGAGCTATGCTACCTGGGTTCCTTCAGCCCACGCTGCACAGAACAATTGGCCAGGAGCTGTTACAAATAGAAGTGCCTAGGTTCCAGCAGTGGGTTGAATAATGTCCCCCCAAAACATATGTCCACGCGGAAACTGAGAACGTAAACTTCTTTGGAAAATGGTCTCTGCAGACACAATTAAGGTAAGGATGGAGACAAGAGCCTCTCAGAGTAGGGAAACCCCAAATGCAACGAGAGTGTCCTTGTAAGAGACGGAAAAGGACCCAGAAAGACACGGGGAAGAAGGCCATGTGGAGACAGAAGCAGAGGCTGGAGTGATGCGTCTACAAGCCTAGAAATCCCAGGAAGCTGGGAGAGCAAGGGGAGAAAGGCACAGAAATGATCCCTGGGAACCTCCACAAGGAACCAACCCTGTCGACACCTTGATCTTGTACTTTCAGTCTCCAGAACCGGGAGAGAATATATTTCTGTTGTTCTAAGCTGTCAGTTTGCTGTCAGTTTCCTGGTGATTTGTTACAGCAGCCGTGGAAAGCCCAGAGGCTCTGATTCAGTGGGATTCGACAATTCATTAAACACGGGACAGCGCGTGCCTGGTGCCAGCAACTGTTCTACGTCTGTGAGGGCTGTGACGCACCTACTCAGGGCTGCAGAGTCCGGGACGTGTGGGCCCTGGGAATGGAGATGAGCTACGAGTTTAAAATTTCAAGGATTTCAAAGACTGAGTACAGAAAGTAGAAAATAAAATATCCCATTCATACTTTTTATATTGATCACATGTTGAAATAATAGTAGTTTGAATATATTGGGCTAAACGATACGTAGTTTGGATGTATTTGTTTCTATAAATTAAAACGAATTCCACTTGTTTCCCTTCATTTTTTAGGAAACGGATAAGCACCGAGCAGCCACTTCCAACATCCCCTCTTCCATGTAGTAGTCACCAGGCCCCCTGGTGCCCTGTGGGAGAAGCAGCTTCTGTGCACCTGTTGTAAAGAAGGGGGAGCTCAAGTTCGGAGAGGTTTCTTCTTTACCAAAGTCAAAGCTGGGGACTGCCGACTTCTCCACTCTCACCTGGGACCGTCAGATTTGGGACGGCCTCCCTGACGCCCCATCAGAGAGAGAAAATGACAGACCACACAGCGCCGTTCAGGACAGCGGTCCTCAAATTGAAGTGCAGGTGCCAGCCCGACCCCTGCACCCAGTCTCCCCATCTGGTACTGGCACGTGGATAATTTCAAGGAAATCCATTTCCAACTCCTCAATTTCCATGAGTTTTCTCCTAAAACTGATTGGCCTGAGAACCAGCCTTTTTTTCCCCTCCTTTGCCATCACCACTGCCACAGTCTTCCTCCTTCTATTCTATTAAAAACAAAAATAAATAAAACTAAAAAACAACCACCACCAAAACTTACTGTGCCGTGTTGTTCCAAGTGTGACAACTTCCAGGGCACCAAAGAAACAATTCAAGACAAATAAATCCCTTTCCATACCATTAATGTATACATCCAGTTAAAAGTTTTAATTTTATGCTTATACTTATTTTTCACAATGTGTAAAACCTTCATATGATTGTGGTCAATTGTTTATTAATAATTTATAATAATACCTCAATCCCGAAGAAAAAAACTTAAGCCCATAAACTTAAAAATATACATATGCGCACACACATATACCTATCACAGAAATATATGAGAGTTCTCATAAAAGACAAGCACGAAAATGCAATACAATCGGATGGATCTTAAAGAGAAGTAGAATGAAAGTACAATGTCAAAGAGAAGCTATTGTACTTGTGTTTTTAAAATGGATGTTGGCAGGTATTAAATCATTCAACTGGACACATTTAAAAGAGCTAATGAGTTATGTTCTGAATTGTCAAATCGTACAATATGCCAGAAGTTACCTCCTCTGCCATTACTTTGCAATTACTTATGATGAAAAACGTATGGTGAAAAACTCTGAGGTCAACTGAACGATATGGGTGGGGTTACAAAGTTTTTCAAAATTATTTCAGAAGGTAGGTAAGCCAAAAACTTTATGGCTCATTGCTTTAGTATATTCTCACTCTCTGAAACCCAGTCATCTTTAAACAAATACCCGAGTGTTAACCACACCCACTCTACCCTTAGCTAGTCTGCACCTGAGTGAGCATGGAGGGAGGGCAGCTGGGAGCAGAGGGAGCTCACCTTTCACGAGGCCACACGGAAAACTCCCACCCGCTGGCAAGAAGAGCCCACCCCTCCCCCGGCCCCCGCTGCGATGCTCTCTTCCCAGGGGGCTTTGAGGCCGGGAATGCAATCATGGTGTGAGCACTTTCTCTCCATTGTCAGAGACCAGGGCCACTCCAGAGAGTGCCTGGCACAAACAATGCCTCCCAGGTGTATGGCCATGGATTCCACGCCCTATTTGCGAAGGTCTTTGAGGGACCCAATACCCTCTGAACGCAGAGCGCTCTTTATTATTCTACTCCATTAGGCGTGTTTTCTTTTGTTCTCGACAGGCACAGGGCTTTAACTTCTGGGATACTGAATTTCACTTGCTTCTGTCGCCTCCTTCCCCAGCTACTGAAAGCTGGTTGCTATCCTCAACTGCTCACCCCACCTCCCTGTTCTTCTCCTGGTCACGGTGAGTCTGGATCTGCAAAAGCCTTGTATCGGCCTCAATTATTTTTTGCTATAAGATAATATCAGCCTTGGCACCCAGGCTTGTCAGAAACACTGCCCTCTGCTTTTCCTGAATGAACTAGTTGCTCCTAATTACAGACCTCTCTTCTGTTGCTTTTTCAGCCTGAGTTCAGTCTGGTGTACCTGTTCCTCAGCCTTCCGGGCTCATGTTCTGGATGTTATTCAGAATGATCGCCTGCCTCGTCATTTCTTCTTACCAAATTCTGACAATAACCTGGAAACGGTTGTTCTAATAAACTGACTGAGTCCAGCTCTTCAATCATCTAGATTAGAACGGAGCTCCCAGGGGGCTGGGCACCTGAGATTTCCCCAAGCTGCCTGAGTGAGGTGCTAGTTCTGGTCTTGGTGGGGGAGGGGCCTTGAATGATGAAATCATGCCTTGTGATAGCCTGGGTTTGGATCCTGCTTACTCCACACATCAGCTGTATTATCTCGGGGCAGACTTCTTTGAACCTCAACTTCCCTATTCGGAAAATGGGAATAATAACTCCTACTTCTTGTGGATTAACCAAGATAATGTTTGTAAGTACCTAGCTTAGTGTCTGATATCAAGGAAGTGCCCAATAAATGGTGCCTGTCATTCTAAGAGAGTGTGTCTAACAGAGCAGTCAAGCCTTAAAAGGGTTCCTATTCCATTTAGTCAAAAACACTAATGGAACACTTTCCTCAGCCAGGTGCTGTGTGCTAATATTTTACCCATATTATTATGATTATTATTCTTGGTTATATTTTAAATTCTTGGCTGGGAGTCTTTTACATCCCTTTAAATTTGTTGCTTAGTGAATTTTGTGGAACCCCCAAATTAAACTCGCATCTGCTTTCTTTGAACTGTTCTAAGCAAAATCATTGGTTTTATTTCTGAAACTTGAGTCTCTGTTCCAAAGGCTAGATTTTGTTGATTCCCCCAGGTTCCTGGGGTCACCAGCCTTTAGAAATCACAGGACACACTGGTCATCACGCGCGTATTCGATTTTCAGAAGGCACCT
The DNA here is from genome assembly GCF_048564905.1 of Vicugna pacos. Lineage (NCBI taxonomy): Eukaryota > Metazoa > Chordata > Mammalia > Artiodactyla > Camelidae > Vicugna > Vicugna pacos. The sequence goes on along the minus strand of NC_133000.1, from coordinate 9,790,157 downwards.
GAGAAAGGTCAGTGTCAGAGATTGACGGTTCTCAGCTTTCAGCTTTGGTTTCTCTCAGCCTGAGGGCCATTTGGATATGGGCCTAAGAACATAGTCACACAATGTCAGAGTATTAGCATTAAGGAGGCGATGCCCCTCTCCCTGCCTCTCAGTCTCATTTAGGAAAACATGAGAAAATAAATCTGATCTCCTCATGGTTCCCTTGCACTGTCACAGCAGGAATACTGTATGATTTCAAGTTACTTATTAGAAATACTCCTGTGGGTATCATGTAGGGGATGACTTTCCTGAGGTTATTATAGTGCCTGTATCATTAGGAAAATGAGGTGTAATTCTACCTGCTATCTAATTCCAAGCGTGTCTTCTGCCTTTGGACAAAAACCAACTTCCAAGTCAAGAAGTGGGCCATTTATCTTCGGTCTCACTTTCGTCACATTTTGGATGACAAGCTGAGGGTGGGGGAAAAATCACTTTCTCAAACCATTTGCTTCTAATAATAGAGACTTATCTCTTCTTTCAAAGAAAAGGATGTGAACCCAGGGGGAGTTGAGCATTAGAAAAGTCCAGCGCCCGGAATGGAACTGTCAGACATTCGTACTTGCACTCGTGTCTGAGCAGAAAACAAGGAAAAATGCCTGTGGAACTGAGACGAGGAAAGGCAGTGTGGTCCTGATGGTCGGAGGACCGCGGTCACAGAGACTCTTTATGGGACACACCCTGGAGAACTGAATTCCTAAGTGACCTTGAGCAAGTCACTTCACTTCAAGTCACAGAACAGCCTTCCTTGACTCTCCCTTTGTGTATCTGCTGTAGGTGTGTATGTATCAACAATCTGCCTTTTGGTTTACCTGAGGCAAATCTTTCCGACGCACTGACAGCGCTTACCATTAAATTATTTCCCGAGTTGACAGCTCCCCCTTTCTGCAAGGAACACTAACATTTTAATTCCTTACTTTACTGACATGTAGATCCCTTCTAGTTTTCCCTTGCTTTCTCTGCAGCATCCACCCCTGCTGGCAGCCCCCATAAGTTACACTGCCATTTTCGCTCCAGGGACGTTTGAAAGGGCGATACGGCTTCTCCTAAAACCTTTCAGGGCCAGCAAGAAGGCCCAGTCTTCCTCCTGCCCCCCAGGTTTTACTGAGGTATAAACAAAAGAAGAGATAAGAAAGGAAACCTCTTTCTAGCTCCTTCTAAGTCAGTCTTCAAAACAAGATTCCTTGCTTTGCTGGAAGTGAATGTTCACAAATTTTTCAAGCATTGGAATTGATTAAAAGTGCAAACACATTACCAAACCGAATACCAGTGAGTTTTGAATAGCCTCCTCTTTTCCCGGCGCAGAAAATTGCGGAGGGACCTCACTTGCGTTCGCACATTGTTGTCCTCGGAATCCAAAAGCTATACTTGCTCTCTGTCTATGCAAACATGGCTGGGGCTGACCTGTCCAGAAACCATAAATCACTCCTTGAAAAGCTTTTGGAAAATCCGAAGAGATCAACAACATTTTTTGACTGCCATGACTAAGTCTCCTCCACTAAAACAAGTAAGAGTATTGCGCAATTACCTAGAGGAAATTTGGGGCCTTTGGGACAGTCAATCGTATAATTCAGGCAAAAGTGGATCTGGGGCCCTGACATTTGCAGATAATTGTGCAACTCTCAGCTGTGTGAGCCGGCCCTAGGAGAGTTCCCACCTTCAACTTGCCCGTTTTCTCCCATCCGGCTTCACTTTGTGCCTCTTGATTAGTAATAAAACGAATAAATCAAACAGACAAGACTTGGCTCTCATGAGCTATGCTAAGAGAAATGAATATGAAAACTGTAAAATACCAAAGTAAAGGTGTCCTCCCCAACCTCATTTCTCATTTAAAAAGAAAGAAAGAAAAGAAAAAAAAATCCACGAGACTCGTTCAGCAAATATGAGCTTCGAAACTAAGGCTCGGCCCAGATGTTATTAAGTATAAATATTTATAAGACCCATAAAGATCCTGGCTAAGCTCAGTTGTGCCTTAATGCGGCAAGTGTTTCAAATTCGACTCTTTCGCTGTTTGAAGGCTTTAGAAGGCAGGATACAGTAGAAGACGCATTACTGTTGGTGAGAGGAGGGGAGCTTCTCTTTTATGTTTTATGACCAGTTTTTCACTGAGGGGGTATTGCTTTTCTCAGAAGTCACTTCTCGAGGCCTGTCTGCCATGAAGCCAGAAGAAAGTACGTTTGCTGCAGCCGTGACTTCAAGGGCCACTGGGTAAGGCACACACATAGTGAAACATGCATCCTCGATGTGAATGGATGGAGGAAAGCCAGGTTCCCTTTGTTCTCTCTCCCATTTCATGAACCACATAGCAAGATCCTAATTGCCTCGATGTAGTCATCCATTAAATGGGTGTGGCACAATTCTAATAAGTGGAGCACATTTAGCTCATGTTTTTAAAATTCTGACTTGATTAACAAGGGTGTGCTTTTCCAAAAAGCCAAACTCTAAGCCACACTATGTAAATAACCCCTTTGGTAACTTTTAGAGGCATAAGCCAAAGAACTGTGGGCGTACAAACTGTAATTTTATGATGAAAGAGTTCAAACTACATGGTAGTCTGGGCTCTGGATTAAGAGTTTTGTCCTCCAGATTCCTGAACAGGGCTCAAGATCATTATTATTTTTAACTCATTTGTTTTATGGCAAGAAAAGTCTGCCCACCTGTCTTGTCTACCTGTGAACAATGCCTTGCTTTCTAAACACGAAATATTTCACATGAACACTTGACTGCCTGGCGCATGCATTGTAAAAAGATTACTTAATAGGATGATTCATCTATGTATGGGAATGAAATGGACCTTGGGTTTTCCCCTCAGGATAGGTCCTAATCTGTGAAATAATTCCTGCTTCTCTGGGAAAGTCCTGATGCTGTTTCAGAGCCAACTGGCAGCGGCGTGGGTCTGGACCCCCCCCCCCGACTCAGCGCTCAGAAATGGAGGCTGTAGCTCTGCCCCAGCACCTGGCTTTGACCGTTTCTCTTCAAGTTCTCCAGGCGTTACCCTGCCGGCCCCACCTGTTTCTCTACCCCTATTCTTACTGCTCAGCCCTTTTTGGCTACTGAAACTGACAATTAATGTTGACCCTGGGAACACTGATCTCCTCAGTGGAGGCCTTCATCCGCTGGACACATCTGGCAAGCGGTCCTTGGTGCTTACCTGGATTCCCTGATTAATGTAGATGTAAAGATTTTATCAGGGCTCCTGGCGGCCGGACTTCAAGAGGTAATCACAAAATCAATCCACATAGACTAACTGGGCTTAGACTCACTAAGAAGACATCCCACAATGTCAGGCACTTAATTAAGGCACTCTGGCTCCCCTGCCCCCGATTGATTCTTTTCTTTCCCTAACAGGTGATGTGGCTCCTCTGGGTGTTTGCACCATCCTCTGCTGGAGACCACCCTGCTTTCGGAGACTTGCAGTTTGTGGAAAGACCACCAGGGGGCACCTGTGCATCATCCCACTCCCCAGGGACCAGCCTGGGGTCCAGCACGATCCCTCTCATAGGCCCCCATCAAGCTTAAAGAGAACGTTAACTAGTCCTGTAGCATCTGTGTGGCTGCATTTCATTTGCTGAGCCCCATGGTTCTTCTCAGCTTCAGGCATCCTTGGAGGATAATCAGAAACTCCTCTCCTCCGGTCTATTTTCCATCCCACTTAGGGCACCAGCGTGTATGGCAGAGCAGAGTGGTTGTCTGACCCCTGAGCAAGCAGCCTGCTGCTTTGGCCTGAGCATCTGGGAACATTAGCCAGGTTGGCTCGCTTGACACAGATGGAAATTCAAAGACTTCAGAAATGGAGGTTACCAACAATATAAGCACCTTGTGAAAAGTAGTGCAGATCAGAGATGACCAACTTCCTGCCACTTGATGATGTCAAGCACGGTCTGGGCAGCACTGCCTGGCCGTCACTGGCCAGGCTCATCTGGCGTGACCTCAGCACATTATCGTTTAATTTCGCAAACACTGTCCAGGCACTGTGCTAGGGGCATACTTGTTGCGCTTTCGTGTTGACAGGACTAAAGAGGGGAGAGGGGAGAAAGTCAGCAGGCCATTATAAAACGGCGATTGAGCAAAAGCTGGGGGTGGAAGGCTTTCAAAATAAGGCATCTTCTGACTCAGTCGTGGAGGGTGAGTCACCTGGCCAGTCCCCTGTGGCATCCGGGTAGCTCTGGGCCAGAACCATCAAGAGCAGCTCTGGTGCCTGAGGGCCTGGCTGCAGAGGGGCAGACAGGCTCCAGAGAAGGTCAGACACTCATTCAGTCATTCAACATTGACTGAGCACCTACTATATGCCAGGCAACAACATGAACCAGGCTGGGGCAGCATTCCTCATCACATAAGGAGGTCGCTCACCTGGTGGTACCTACGTTGGACTCCAGTAGTCAGGCAGAATCCACCTGGTCCTGGCTGTAAGAGACAAATCATCCACAGAGGACTTCTTTGTCCAGCTCAGGTCTTTATGAAGCTGCCAAGATTTGTTTGAAACAACTGACCCACACTTTGGAATGAGAAGCAAGGATAGCCCATCATTTACTAGAGTTTTCCACGTCCTCATCCGTCCTCAAAAAGGAGGCTCCGCCAGTGTGGTCACCATGACTCTAACTCCGGCCGAGGTGTCTTCCCTCCTGCTGGTGCACGACTCTCCTGTTCTTCCTCTCTGGATCCAGGCCTTTGGCTGCCCTGAGGGACTGTCTCTGCTGGGCTGGCATCTTTGACACAGTCCCTGCCACTGTCACCAGACTGAGTCTCATCCACAAACGTGGTGGACAAAGAAGTATAAGTTTTTAAAAATTTCCTATAACTTTATTTTAATTTCTGCTTGATGGTCAGAAACATATTTCCGTTTATTCTGGGTTTCCTCTCCCTGTTTTCCCCAGGACTTGACGAGGGTTGAAGAGGGAAGTTGGAGGCGGTTCCATCCTTGAGTCTTCTGTCCAAGAGGGTCCCCTCTGAGGTGCCCACTGAGCCTGTCCACAGAGACCCTCAAGTTCAGGGTTATCTTTGCTGAGCAGATACGTAGCAATGAGTTCCTTTTGTTGCTCCCATGGGGCTCAGCCTGGCCTGCAAACTTTGTCCGGGGACTTGACTTCCTAGGACTCTGTCCGGAAAAATGGTCAGGGGCGCCACCCTGGGACTCCACTGCCCATCCTGCATCCTGGGGGGCTTTTTTAAAAAAAACATTAGGAGGGACATCTTTTTCCATCTTGAGCTTTTGTCTTTAGAGGAATTCCCTGCACCTTTAGGTTTGCTTTGGAGGCACAAAAAAAGCCCCTAATGGGTTTAGGCTTTGGGAAACTAAGATGGGTGTAGCTCTACCATCTGCCTTGCATGTTTTTCTAAAAGAAAGTGTTTATTTTCATCAACCTTATTTCCATGTTTTGTTGTAAGCGTCTGGGGAAGAACAGCTGAGACCCCTCAGTGGTGATTCCTACCCTGGCAGCAGCCTGAGCCACGGGAGTGGCAGACCCGTCTTCGGTGGTGGGCTGAAAGCTCTTGTCCTGAGCAGGGAGCCCCTGTGGACGCACTGAGGGCACCTGTCCCTGCAGATCTGTCTGTGACCTCGGGTGGAGTGGCAGTGAGCTCGGGAGCTGGAGCAATGCGTGCACACAGACGCTGCTCCTTGGTCACAGCCTTGTCAGCAGCGACCTGCTCTGCCTCTCCGGTCTCTACAGGATCTCCGTGGAAGTAGAGATCAGGCGTGACCTCCCATGGGTGACGCTGCCACGTGTGTGCTTAACTTCCCCGGTCAGCACCCACCACATCAGACCGGCTGAGCTTGCTCCCTTGCTGTTGCATGGACAGCAAAGTCCACATAGCACAGGGGACAGGCTGTGTCACACAGAGCCAAGGTAGGCAGGTTAACATAAGACGCCTTTGGGGGAGGCTGGTAGGCAGAATGGGGATCAGGAACCACTAGAAGTTATGGCTCCTGGAAGGCTGCCTAGACCTGGTTCAAGAAGGTTCCAGGAAGTGGCCAGCAACAGGGTGGCTCCAGTGGCAGCAGGAACTTCCACACAGCTTGCTGTCCGGTCTTCCTGGGGGAGATGACGCCGACACCAGCCAGATTTTCAATGGCAACAATGGCGCGAGCTGCTGAAGTTTCTCCCAGGTTGTCCTCAGATTTGTGATGTAGATGCCATCACCTTCCTTTCAAAGATGGACTGTTCCTTTTGGAAGTCAAGGTGGGTGCTGCTTAAGTGCATTCCTGCTGTGAAGAATTTGAGAACATCTTCCTCCTTCATTGGCAGGACATCAAGGGCTCTGGACATGGTGAAGATTTCCTTTTAAGTTGCTGTGGGAACCCAGAGCGACGCTGTGTGGAGTCCTCTCTGGGCAGCACGAGAGGGTGGCTTTGATATTTTTGCAGCTGTGCCACCCACCCCGCCCCATCCCCCCAGGCAATGCAGATGAGGGGACGTGAGGGAAGAAGAGGGATCACCAGGAGAGAGATTTTTTTCTAAGTGTTTAAAATATTAAACACATTTAATATCTCTGTTAAAATCTCAAGAATGTTCTCCTACCACATTGAAGTGTTCTTAGTTTTCATCCCTGCGTGAACGGCATTCAAGTTCACTTTCAGAACAGTCTTTCATCTGCTGGCTCAGTGTGGCTCTGTTATGTGCTCTGCAAGAGGTTTGCCCCCACAGTTACTTGTGCTCCTCCAACCCTGTGCCTCTCTCTCTAACGGTAAATCTCAGCCCTGCTCTGAGGCAGCAGAGTGGGTGTGATGTAGCTTGTTGGAGATCCCCCCATGAGCCCCAACTCCGCCACGCTTCTCTGGGTCAGTCAACCCCTACATATGTCCCGGGCTGCAGCCACTTGGGAACGTCGCTGGGTAACAGTTCCACGCCTCCCATGAGTGGAACTGCCTGGGCCCAGGGACACCAAAGCTGAAAGGCACAAACAGACCTGCCCTCAATGAGCTTACAGTACCAGAGAAAAGGACACAGAACATGTGTTTCAATGTAAGAAAAGGAGTTTAGTTTTGAACATGCACCGTTTTAGTGGATGGACTGGTGGAAATTTCTGGAGCTGGGGATGGAGCCATTAAGATGTAGGTGACAATTCAACACGGATATAGGACAAGACCGCCACGGATAAGAACTAACACATTGAACATGCTGTGTCCCTGGCCACGTGATATCCTCACATCTTCATGTACGTTTTCTCTCTGAATGAAGTTGCTGTTATGATTATCACCCAAGGCAAAAGTGAGAAAACCTTGTAAAAGGTCCTCTAAGGCCTTGGAGCTGACAAGCAGGGAGGCTGGGGGGTCAAGTTCAGCCTGAAGGACTCTGAGTTTGCACTCCCAGCCAAGGGGCCACACGGCTTGATCAGATAATAGGTTTGTTCCTTACGTGTCTCCACTACTCTGTTGGGAACAGTTAGGTGAACGGGCACCACCACTGGTCTCTTGGACTGTCCCAGAGCACGGTCCACACCTGGCATCTAGTCAGTGTCATTAATGGCTGACTTCCTAACCCTCTGTCTTCACCATGTGCCCGTGAAATATTATCTTAGAACTTCAATTCAATTCCACAGACTGCTGTTGAATAAAGAGTGTGGGAGTGAGGGTGGCATTCAAAGATGAGTAAGACGTGATCCCTCGCCTTAGGATAGTCTGATTTTTGTGTGGAAGGAGGGGGAGGGAGGCAGAGAGAAGCCAACACACCCAGCCCTGGGCCACAGGGCAGGTAATGAGAGTCCTCTGGGTACCAGACCGGTTGCAAGGCCACCAAGACCCACGGGGAGCCCCCGGTGGGCTCAGCACAGGGCTGACTCCTCCACTGAGCACAGCAGGAAGGGTACCTGGGACCCGTGATACTTTTTGGGGCCCCCAAACTATTTTTACTTTTCTTTTAAAATCAGAAAAAGAAAAAGAATAATAATCATGAGCCCAGCTTGGATTACACTTGTCTTATGCCAACACAGGCATAAACAACCCTGTATGTTTATTTACTTTTCTAGAGGTAGGAGCCCATGGAAGCAAAAGTGCCTGGGGCTCTCAAAGTCCTCACGTGGCTCAGCCATAATGGCTGAATACTGGCCATTCAATGCACACTGGACTTTATATGATACAGAGACCCGTCCTTGGCTTTGAAGTAAATACTGGAAACTTGTGGTGATATTTTTTTTATCAATGATCTCAAAAGGGGATCCAACAACATCAAGGTCCAAACGTGAGAAGAAAATGATTTTAGAACCATGAAACTTTGCCTTTATATGACCAGGGAAAGAAGCCCTAAATACCAACATCCACTTCATGAACCCCAAACAGCATCACTTTGGGTCCCAAACCCTGGAGTTAGTAAGAATCATCGCTAAGAAAGAGGCCTGGTTACTCTCCCTGCCGTGATGAGGATGCAAAACATCAAGAGCAAGAGCCACACTCTGAAAACAAGAAAGCAATCCGTGTCCTCTGCTGGAGACTCGAGAAGGGAGGCTGCACCATCGCACCTGCTGAAACCTCACTGCGTGTGGGCGGGGACAGGAGGCACGCCCCCCAGGTCATGACAGCTGCTGGCTGGGGAGACTGGCTCTTTTTTTTCCAGTAAGGGCCTCTGTGAGAAGGCTGGGGGCCCTCAGAGGAGGCACCAAAGCTGGAGCCCAGAGCCCTTCAGAGAGATGTGGAGGGCGGGGTGCAAACATCTCTAGGACACTGGTCCCAGAGGTGGTGGGAAAGACTGTCAGTGGAACCCAGAGATCCAGAACACAGCTCAGAGGGCTGCCTGCTCCCCCACCGCTCAAGGGAGGCCCCTGGGTTATAAGCTTCTCTCAAAGTCACTACCAGGGCTTGGAATGAGGGTGAGGGCAGTTTAGACAACACCGTGAGGGCTAAGATCAGACCATGACTCATGCTTGCAAATGCTGACCAAGTCTACCTCCTACCTGAAGGGCGAAGTGACATTTCTCGTCCTTTCCCCAAATAAATCTTCCCTGTGCAGCATTCTCCGAGGACCTCAAGTCCTGTCAAGGGCTTGGCCCCGAGCTCATTGAAACCACAGTAATTGCCAAGTTTTGCAGATGTTTGCACTGACTGCTTTATGTTTTGCAATATTCCAGAGCTGCTCCCAAGTGCCGCTCATCCATTCAGCAAGTTAATGCTTAATAAGAATGATCTACAAAGGGTGACAGCTCCGAAAAATGAGGAGGGGAAAACTGCCTCCAATGAGCGTGGATGAGCAAAATAAATAAATAAATACAGTGCTGTTCCCAATAGACTCAAGTGCAGAAAAGGGAACTTGTTCAGCAATTCCTAGGGGAAAAAAATTAGGAAAAAAAAAGGGGACAGCAACATTTATGTCTGGACACAGGCATGATTCTTTTTCTCAGAAGTGACGTAAGATCCCCAATGAGAGCCTCAACTGGGGTTGGGAATGCTCCCGCTGAACTCGGGCTGAATTGAGACGAATGTACAGGTGAGCTATATCTGAAATGTACAAGGCGAACTATACCTGAAAGGGACAAGGTGAGCTCTGATAGAAACCTGCATTGATTCCATAGCCAAGGAAGGGTTAGTTCCCAGGGCAAGGAAAGTTTGGTTAGCTCTTTAGGAAGACAGTGATCCCAAAGCTACAGAAATGGAATAACCATTCCTACTTTTTAACCTGCCTTTCACTGCAGCATCTCATTTAATGTTTGCAAAAATCCTGCGGGCACCAGTATTAGTATCTCTACGAAGAGAGAAAGGTTAAAGGATTTTTGTCAAGTTCAGTCAACAATTTAGTGGGATCTGGGATTAAAAGATGGGTCTTTATTTCCTCCCGGCATTTGTGCGATGAATAAGATGCTAAATTTCCTTTATAGCTGCGATATATTGCGTGTTTTGCACGTAGTACATCTAATCCTCACCTTGGTCCTGCAAACGTGGTATTATTACCTTCATTTAAAGATGGCAAAATTAAGGCTGAGGGAGAGATCAATCACGCAACAGACCCGAGGTCACAATTATTTCAACAAGTCTTAGGTTTCATTTTGTGCCAAGCTGGGGGCTTCTTAGTTACCAACCAGAGCAAGCACAATTCAGGAAAAACAATGACCAAAAGATGTCAGTCAAAACAAGTTGAATTTAGAAAAAATATATATTTTTAAGGGCAAGATAATCATCTGATGCACCACGGTTTTTGTTTTGTTTTTGTTTTTTCCATGCTAACAGGCTGAATTCCATGTAGGAATGGGAGAAATGCCGTAATTACATGGAAGGATTACAGATGTATGCAGATTTGTTTTATTAATTAAGCAGGTCTGGATGCTAATTCAGCGGCTATGCACCAGAGCTCCCGGGAAATGCACACAGAGGCGATAACTTTAAGGAGATTTGTGAATAATGCAGGTGGGAATTGTAGAAAAGGAGGAATGTGGTTGCACAACCATGTTGTACAGCATCGAATCCAGCAGTTTTAAAGTGATGTCCATGAACTGTGCTATCTCCAGCCACCCGCCAGCTGGAGGCCACGGGGAGGGGTACGGGGAGTAATTACACGAGTAAGAGAGCAATTTTTCTTTAACTGTGGACCTACCCTCTTTGCAGGAACCCCAGCCTGTCTCATTGCCCCCCTCCCCAGCTCCGTGATCATCAGGCCTGCGAGCCTCTAGCAGACTTGCTACCTCATGTTCGCACCAGCTCTCTGCCGCTCCAGTTCTCCCCTCGCAACTTCAGTCTCCGAACCTGCAAAGCTGCTGCTGCTGCTGTGGCCTGACATCGCCCTCCAGCTGGAGGCTGCCCTGGCTGACCCTCAGCTGCCCTGTCCCTGTCCTGCTCCAGAGACTGGCCTCAGGGGCAATCTTGTCTTTAACACGTGGCCTCCTCTGTTCCAGGGGTCACAGAAGACTGTGCCCAGAACTCACCACATCTTACAGAGATTTTAATGAAAGAGCTCTTCTATTTATTTGTGTTCCTGCCTCTGAGGCCCGGGGCCGTGACACCAGCCCCTGAGAGGGAAGGCTGGGGTTCGGGGGGGTGGGGCTCAGCCGGGACATCACACTTGCTGTCGCTTAGCTTAGCTCCTGACACTGACCCGCCATCCCTGCACCGACCCTATATCCTTCCCTCTGTTTTCCCAGGCCTGTCTGAATCCTGGGGTGAACACAGTTTACCTTGCACCCTGCGGCACTCACTAAAAGCAAACAAGTTTTCCCCAAGCGTTGGCAATTCCACCAGAAGAAGGACAAAGGTCAGTGCAGTCACATGGACTCTGATTAACACAAAGCCGCAGGAACACAGCCCTGGATTAAACGCTTTCCCAAGCTGCCCCTGCCCCTTGGACAGAGGAGCTATTCTCGCTGTTATGGAAAAAGGAGCTTTGCTTAGTTTGCCCAATGGGATGTGTCTAGTTCCCACATTTCAAGCTGGGTTTTCCTACTGTTGTTTTTAAATTATGTTGTTTTTAAATTATTTTAAGAATGATGCTGTCACTTGAATTTAAAAAAAATGGATAGAAAAAACAGTTTTATCATACAGGAATAAAAGGAAAAATGTCGCTTTTTAAACAAATCAGGCTTCTGGAGGTACGATTTATATGCAATAAACTTTACTCTCTGTTTAGTGTACGATTGGATGACAAATACGTATAGTTGTGTAATCACCACGATCAAGTTTCCACTTCTTCTACCCAAAAAGTTTTCTGTCCCTTTGCAGTGAACCCCTCCCCATCTACATCCCCTGCCCCCTGACAATCACGGATCTGTTTTCCTTCTTTATAGTTCTACTTTTCCTAGAATGCCATACAAATGCAATCATACACTGTATATAGTCTTTTGTGTCTGGTTTATTTCATTGAGCAAAACGCCTTTCAGACCCATCCATGTTGCTGCAGGTACCAGGAGTTCATTTCTTTTTACTGCTGAGTAATATTCCTTTAATGTGGTTATATTACATTTTGTATATCCATTCCCCAGTAGGTGAATATTTAGGTTGTTTCCAGTTCTTGGCTACTAAGAGTCAAGCTGCTATGAGTATTTGTTTACAGATCTTTGTGAAATCATATGTTTTCATTTATTTGGGGTAAATTGTGGTAAATACCTAAGGGTGGGAAAGCCAGGCATTTGTCAAGTATACATAGAAACAGTTTCGAAAAAGAGAGGAGTTTAAGAATGGTGCTGGATAGTTCCTACAAGAAGTAAAATATAAAGGTGATGAATTTTAAGAAGAGTCAGCTCAACTCTGGGCTCCGTCCCACCTTCCAAGGCCTTGAGGTTGGTCAGTTCACCGCTTAGTTGGTCTAGACACAAAGTATGGGGCAGATGCCTTTCATTACCCAGTGGCTCCACCATGTATCAATGGGCAAGTACTTACACTCACTGTGCTTTTGTTTCCTTTGCTGTAGAATGAGCATGAGCCTAGTGCCTCCTTCACAGAGATGCTGTGAGCCTTTTAAAAAGTATACAAGTAAGAGTGTAGAAAAATGCCTGGCATGTAGCAGGAACTCAATAAACACTACCTACTTAAAGTCTGGGGGGAAATCAGAACTAGCATTTAAACGGAATGAGATTATAGCAGAGATCATTTGTCTTCCTAGAAAGCTCTGATATTTTGAATCAAATATGCTCACCAGATGACGTGACAAATACATTCATTTATTTAACACATCTCCACGGAGTGCCTATTGAGTGCCAGGTGAGGAAAACAGGCCCAGTCCACATGCCTACGGAGCTTACAGTCTAGGAGAGGCAGGCAGAATGAATGGTGTGTATGGTACGTAATTACAACTCCAATGGGGGCAAGGGAAGAAAGGATGAAGGAGAATGTAGGACTATCAGCCCTGCCTTGCACTGGGATAGCCCTTTATGGCTTCTAATTCAGCTCAGTTGTTGACCCTGCCCAAGAGGACACGAAGACGGCCCCTCCTGCTCTCTCATTCATCCCCCTCCTTCATTCATTAATCACCAGCAAACATTCGCCTTAGAATCAGGCGGTGAGGACACACACAGACAGGAATCAGATATTACTTCTCCTGCCAGGGAGTTTACAGCATTGTAGGGGATGAGACCGCGATGAATCTACAGCGACAGCTCCCTTCCTGCTGGAACTGCTCTGATGAAAAGGATCATGAAACTTTGATGAGTCCACCAGAGGAGCAGCTAAGCACCATTTCCGCTGGCCTAGATTTAGCAGCGGGATGATGCCACAGGGACTAACTTGCTGCTTTGGCTGAATGGGACCCCAAGACATGGAGGGCCTTCTCCTCAGGGGCCCTATGGAGAGGTTAAAGCCCTGGGGGGAGGAGAAGGCGGTGGAGCAACACCAGACCCACAGTCAGTCCCCTCCCTGAAGCCAGATGGTGTTTGCCAGAGACTTCCAGAGGAAACAGTGTGAACAAGCAGTAGTGCTGCTGTGCAGATATGTAATATGTCTTGAAAAAACAACAACTGTTTCAGAAAATTGGGAAGGCACTAACCTGCTGAGAAGCCAGTCCTGATGTGCGGGAACCTGTGTGGGAGTTGCAGGGGCAGGCTTGCCCTTCTCTTGGGTCTCAGCCAGGCCCAGCCAAAGGAGCTACTGGACAAGCAGTTGAGTTAGTGTCACCTGTGTGTCCCACTCTGGTCCTTCCTTCGGCTTTCAGCTGTGCCTTCTAAGGGGTAGGCACGATGCTCCGTCCTATGGGGTGTCCAGGATGTAGAAATGGGCTGTGTTGGTTTTACAGCACCCCCATTCCTTTGGGCATCTGTTCCTTCCCCAGCCCAACCATGTGATGCCGTGGGGCTACCCATCACAGGTTCCTAGCCTCCTAGTCAAGAGATGGGCATGACATTCAGGCTTGATTTTCTGCCCCTTCCCTGTGTGGCAGAGGTTGGGCTTGGGGTGGTCATGTGGCCTGAACTGGACCAATTAGAGACTTTTACTGTGACTTGTTAATTTGCAGCCGCAGGTGTGATGGCTTTGTGGTGAACTTCTCTGAACTGCATTTCCTAGAATTCCCTTCCCAGTATGTTTTCAGACAGGGTGGGCTATAAGGGATATTCTCTTGGGGCCTGGGGGACAGAAGAGAAGCAACAGCCATTTTGTAGCACACACACACCTTCTCCCAGTTATTCAAACACTAACACAGGTGCTGCTGAGAAGGGATTTTGCAAAAGTACTTAAAGTCTCATGTGTGTGTGCGTGTGTGTGTGTGTCCATCTGTCCTATTGTTTCTCCTTGCCTGGTTGAACCCTGACTGGTACAACAGAAGACAGGGTTTTGTATGGGTGATTATTGCAGAACCTGCTAGTTGTCCTATGCATCTATTCTTTTCTATCTTTATACTAGAACTCCTGAATTTTAGCAAGGCTCATACAGCCAGAGGTTAAATTCAAAAGGTAAGTATTAACCCAAGAAAAATAAGAATATATAGCTGTAGAAGGATGTCTATGCTAATATTTGTATAATTGCTAAGAACTAGAAATAACCCAGTTGTCAGGTAGTGAACAGATATGTGGACCAGGAACAGCTGTGTAGTGGAGTATTATTCAGCAATAAAAAAGGAACAACTGCTATGCACGAAACACATGGGTGAATCTCAACATCATTCAAAAGCTGAAAGAAGTGAAAGAAGCCAGTCAAAAAAGGCTCCATATTTGTAAATCATATATCTGATAAGAAATTTGTATCTAGACTATCTATGTAATTCTTACACTCAAAAATAAAGAAATGTAACCTGATGAAAAAGTGGGCAAATCATTCTAATAGACATTTCTCCATAGAAGATATCCAAATACCAGTAAGTACATAAGAAGGATGGGCAACATTATTAGTCATTAGAAAATGCAAATATGAGATACTCTTTCATATGCACTAGGATGGCTAAAAGAAAAGAGAGATGCAATAACAGGTGCTGACAAGGATGCTGAGACACTGAGAATGGAACTTCTGCGAAATGAGGCCCTTCCCAAGGCAGAAAGAAGTAGGTTACCAATAGAGATAGGGAATATTCAGAGGTAGGAGATCCTTTACACTCCAGAAGAGGAAGGACTCTGGAGAAAATGTCCACGGGCAGCTGCTTCAGGTGTTGCCAAGTGGTCAAGGAGGATCCAGACCAGTAAACAAGGGCACGAACCAACCGAGTCATCAGTGTCCCCCAAGACAGCCCCACTGGCTATACTGTGCACCACCATGACGTGCAGAGTTGAGGGGACTGGGAGGGAAGGAAGAAGAGCGTGAAGAAGTCATAGAATTGAGGGAAGCTCTATAGGAAGACCTGAATGTATTTCTGGGAACAAAGGGCCTCCCCAGAGTGAGTGCAGTGGGAAGAGGCCAAGAGCCAGGAGGACGGGGTGGGCTGAATGGGGAGTAGGTCCCATGATCTTTCCCAAGCTACAACCATTTCTGTTCTTTCTCTGGTAAGAGTTAGTAACAGACATCTTTGCTCAGGACATTAGAAGGCTGAGATTCTCAGGATTAAAAGCCCTTTGGTGTAATAATAATAATAATTTGATTTATTAGAGATATGACTCACTGGGTATAAGAATGAAATGACTTTATTCCTTCCAATAACTTCCTATTGATAAGGTCCATACTGAACCCTCCTTTCTCACTAAGGGCCAGGTCTCTTCATCACACCATTTTGACCAGATTCCGTAAGTTTCCCTCATTCTTGGTTACTAAAACAGTTTAATTTTGGCATTTAAGATTCAGTCTTTATCATTAAAATGTCTTCATTCTTGATCTGAGACTGTTATGGCTTTGAAGTGGCAGAGGGGTATGATCTGGCTCTGAAACTCCTCCTCTCCAGTAAGAGCTGGCTCTCCCACAGCCAGGGCAGGAAGGAGGCAGAGCCTCCCCTGGTGACTGTCACAGGGACGCCCCCCGGCCTCATATGACTCAGTCTGGTTCTGTGTGCTCTGCGGGCAGCCTTGCTGTGGTGGTTACCTCCAGGTAGGCAGTATGGGGGTTCTTCCTGGAGAGCTGTTCAGTTTCACCTCCACCCCTGAGACTCATCCGGCCTCATCAGTAACGCCTGTTTCCCATCCGTTCTCCAGATGGGGTGTCCCACTGACCTTGAAACGCCCTTGGCTCTTGTGCCTTCAATCACCTCTGTGTTCCTTCACAGCACAGAAACAACTAGGCTCCCCTTCCACAACCTGTGAGGGCCATGAATGTTCATTCTGTTAACTCAGGCTTGGCTCCCTTAAGAAGCAGCTTTGTCAGACAAAAAATATTTGAAAATTTCAGAAAAACAATGCATAGTTTTTTAGTATAAGTATATCCCATGCAATATTGGGGATGTACTTATACTAAAAAATTATGCATTGTTTATCTAAAATTCAAATTTACCTGGGTGTCTTATAATTGCATTTGCTACACCTGGCAAACTGAGATGGAGACTGGCATGCAGGAAGTTTCTGGTGGGAAGGATCAGGGGGCAAGGGGGGTTGTTCTCAGGATCAACACCCATGACGGGGAGAAGCCAGCGGCACTGGGCAGAGAAAGAAGTTCAACTGTGATGTAGCTGCCACAAAGACCTCAGCCAATGCTCCAGGGAGCTCTGGAGCTAGGATGGTCCTTCAGAATTGCCCACATTGATGGGAGCTGGCTGAGGCTTTATCCTCCCAAACTGACTGTGTCACTAGCTGTGGGCTGACCCCGGAAGGAGGTATAACCTTGGGCAAAGCTGTGCTCTGCCACAGGAGCAAATCCATGCATGAGAGGCTCATCTGAGAGCTGTAACCTGCTCCATACTTCCCACATACGTAAGTTTCACCTCCATCACGTGGAAACCAGGTGCCTTTGGAACTCATCGCACAAAGGGTTCACGTAGATCAAACAGCAACTAGTGGCAGAAGAATTTGAATCATCACAAGGACAAAGGGCCAGAACAAAAGTAAGAAGAAACTGCGCTGCAGCACACTGGACCATATTCATAACAAAACTAATGATTTAGTTTCAGCGCACCACCCTTATCAGTCACATCATGGGAATAAAATGCATATGAGGACTTTGATTTATCTTAGTTAAAAACTGTTAAGTCTGAAATATTTGTAAGCAGGAGTTTCGTTACCTCTTTACACTGAACACTGGGGCTCCAGCAGAGTCCTCTCTCTTTAACAGAGGTGTGTGCTGAGCTCACATTTCAGAAGCAAGGCTGGAGACCACAGTGGGCTTCTCGGGGGGGGGGGTATTGCTTCCCTTTGGAAGTGTCCCCCCTCCCCTGCCAGCGCTTATTTGTCCCCACCTCTGAGCCTTCACCTAGTCCCCCTTCTGCTCCCTCCTCCCCCCTCCTCCTGTGTCAGCCCTGCCCTCTATCTTACTGGCTCCTCCGCCCATGGGCAGGATCTGTCTTCTGACACGCTGGACACAATTTTGGCTGCCTCTAGCTAAGGTCTCCGAGGTGAGGCCGCCCCCTCTGGTGTCCCGGAATGCCCTGCTTCACTTCCTACACCCCTCCTGTCTCCGAGAATTCGGCCACTCACACCCACAACCACACCCAGGTCTTGTCATCACCAAACAGCTCCTCAAAGACACCCCAGACGCCATCATCCCACCCACTGGCCACAAGCCCTCACTTCTCTCCCTCCCTTCCTCCCCAGGGCCTGTTCCTTCAGCCTGCGGCCCAGGGTCCCTCCCTAGACCACAACTCCTCACTTCAGCCACTCTCACCTCAGCCTCCTCACGCCCCTCCCTCCATCCTGCCCACCTGGGGCATCTCACCCACCCGTCAGCCTCAACCCTTCCCTGGGGCTGCTGGGGGCAGTGGGAGAAACACAGACCAAGGTCTCCCTGCAGAGTCAGAGCCCCCGTGGTTGGCTGCTCTCTGAAAGCCACTCAGCAGCCCTCTTTCTCCTGAGAAGCTCCCACTCACTCCTTCAAGATCCTTTCTGCCTGCTCCTGCCCGCCACCCCTCCCACCCCCAGGAGACGGCCTCACCTGCTGCCTCAGAGAAAACATGGAAGCCCTGGAGGGAGCCGCCTCAGCCTCCTGCCGCACATCCTCAAACTCACCCACCCCTCTGCACCCTAGCCTCCTCCCTCTGGCCTCAGAGGAAGCTGGGGCCTCCCAGGGTGAGATTCTGCCTTCTATCCGGACTCCAAACCCTCTCTCCTCCCAAGCCTTTGCTCTCCTGCTAATAATGATTTCCTGTCCTACCAAACCACCTCCTTTCTGCTAGCTCTGTGTTGTACAAGCATACTCAGGAAGCTCCATGGCTTTAAAACAAATGATCAGTTGACCTTAAGCTTCCAAGAAGTACCACCAGGCCTCTGTCCTGCTGGCATTGGAATTCCCTTAGAGGATGACAGACACTTCAAGTGTCCACTTCCCCATGTTCTATCTACAATCTGAGTCTTAGAATTATGCCTCCAGCCCCCCCCCTCCACTTCCCAGCAATGCCCAAATCCTGGCCCGTTTTCAACTCTGTCTTACTGGTCTTGCTCCAGTTGGTTCTGTGACTGTTCTGCCTTGAAACTCTTCTGAGGCTGCCCTTCCTCAGGTTTTTCCACGGCTGACCGACACCTCAGTGTGGTCCAGGTTTCTCTGCTCCATTTTCATTCCTCCTCTCTCTGCTTGTGAGCTCATTTTCCTGGGGCTTAATTATTCCCCAGCAGGCCCACGACTCCCAAAGTGTCATCATCCCCAGTCAGTGCTCTCCTAGGAGCTCCAGTCCAGGCACCTGGCTGCTTCCTAGACTCCCCAACTGAGCATCCCAGGCAGGGGGCATTTCCTTAACCAAGGATGGGCTAAACCCACAGACCTTCTCCAGGCAGGTCCCAGGCACAGTGTGTGCACCACCTGCCACCAACGGGCTCATCACCAGAAACCTTGGGAGAGTATTTGATTCCTCCCTCTTTCTCCTTCTGTATCCAGTCCAGACAGAAAACTAATATACCAGTCAGCTGGCCACCACCTGAGGGCAAACAAGATGACACTGAGTTTCTTAAGCAGTATTCTTCTACCATGACTTGCATCTGAACACTCATTGTAGGGTATGTTCATTCCTTTATTCTTTCCTTCACTTGTTCATCCAACCACAAACCAGAGCTGAGTGTCTTCCAGTGCTGGTACTGTGCTCTGCGTGAGCTGCTGCTTTTAGCGTCCTCCCTGCCAAGGGCAGAGAGACCTGGAAACAAGATAACTGTGTGTGTGGACAAGCGCGAGGGTGTTCAATGGACGTTGACAAGGGAGAACACCAAGGATAATGCCTTTATAGACTCAGAGATTAAGGGTGCTCTTCAAAGCAGAGTGGACAAATTGTCTTGTTCTGCACTGAGGTTTAAGAGTCTGGAAGACTGGCATGTGGTAGGTGCTCCTTAAATATGTGATGAGTCAGTGACTAAAAAAAGTGTGTGTGTATATGTGCGTGATTACTCTTAGTCTTGATTCTATCTTTGTAGTAAGTTTTAAAGTTGGGAAGCATGAGTTCTACAATGTTTTTCTTATTTTTCAAAGTTGTTTTGGCTATTCTGGGTAGCTTGAATTTTCATATGAATTTGAGGATCAGGTTGTCACTTTCTGCAAAGGAGCTAGCTGGTCCTAGAAGATAATACAGGAGAAAACCTACATAACCTTGGGGATTTTAATGACTCTCTAGATACACCACCAAAGGCATGAGCCATGAAATAAATAATTGATAAGCTAGACTTCATTAAAATTAAACACTTCTGCTTTGCTAAAAAAGCAAATGCCAAGAGAATGAGAAGACAAAAACAGACTGGGAGAAAATATTTACACAAGACACATCTGATAAAGGACTTTCATCTAAAATATCTGAAGAACTCTTAAAACTCAGCCATAAAAAACAAATAACCCAATTGAAAAATGAACCAAAGACCTTAACAGATACCTCATCAAAGAAGATATACAGATGGCAAATAAACATATGAAAAGATGCTTCACTTCCTATGTTACCAGGATAATGCAAATTAAAACAGTGAGATACTTATACATATCTGTTAGAATGGCTATAATCCAAAACACTGATGCCACCAAATGCTGACGAGGATGTGGAGCAACAGGAACTCTCATTTGCTGCTAGTGTGAATGCAAAATGGTATAGTCACTTTGGAAGACAGTTTGACAGTTTGTTACAAAACTGTACTTACTCCTACCATACTATCCAGCAATTGTACTCCTTGATATGTACCTAAAGGAGTTGAAAACTTGTATCTACACAAAAACCTGCACAAGGATGTTTTAGCAACATTATTAAGAATTGCCAGAACCTGGAAGCAAATAAAGTGGCCTTCCGTGAATGGATAAATAGGCTGTCATACATTTAAACAATGCATTATTCAGTGCTAAGAAGAAATGAGCTGTCAAGCCATGAAAAGACTTGGAGGAATCTTAAGTGCATATTACCAAGTGAAAGCAGGCTTCATACTATATGACAGTCTGGAAAAGGCAAAACAATGGAGAAAGTAAAAAATCTGTTTAGCAAGGGGTTGGAAGAATAGGGGTGGCAAATCATGAATAGGCAGAGCACAGAGGAATTTTAGGGCAATGGAAATTCTCTGTATGATACTATAATGGTGGATACATAAAATTATACATTTGTCCAAATCTGTAGAATGTACACCAAGACTGCACTATAATGTAAACTATAGACTTTGAATAATTATGATGTGTCAACGTAGGGTCATTAGTTATAACAAACGTACCACTCTGGTGAGGAATGTTGATAATGGAAGAGGCAATGTATGTGGGGTAGGAAGAGGAATATATGGAAAATCTCTGCATCTTCACCTCAATTTTGCTGTAAATCTAAAATGCTAAAAAATAAAGTCTTAAAAAAAAAAAAAAAGAAACCACGAGGGACTTGGTAGGTAGGTTTGCATTGAAACTGTGTATCAATTTATGGAATAGAAAGTCTTAATAATATCAAGCCTTCCAACCCATAAACATTTCCTTCCATTTATTCTCATCATCTTTAATTTTTTCAACAATGTTTTGCAGTTTTCAGTGTATAGGTATTATACTGTTTTGTTAAATTGATACCCTAAGTATGCTATTGTAAGTGAAATTATTTTCTTAGTTTCACTATCAGATTGGTCATTGCTACTGTATAGAACTGCAACTGATTTTTGTACACTGAGTACTTTAATGATGAAAGAGCATTGGATTTTGTCAAATGTTTCGTCTGTGTCTATTGAAATGATTATATAATTTCTGTCTTTTATTCTACTATGTGGTTTATTACACAGATTGATTTTTATATGTTGAGCCAACCTTGCATTCTTAGACTAAATCCTATTTAACCATAGTATATGATTATCTGTGTTGCTGGATTTAGTTCACTCATACTTTGTTAGGATTTTTGCATCTATAGTTGTAAGCAATATCGATCTACATTTTTTTTTAAACTTGTGATAGTTTCGGCTGGTTTTGGTATTGGGATAATTCTGTGGCATTCTTGCCAAAAATGCATAACTAACTCAATGATGAAGTAACATCAGACATTCAGAATGAGTCGGCAAAAAACCTTGCCAGGGCTCTTCAAAATGTGAAGGCCATGAAAGATAAAGGAAGCCAGAAAAAATGGTCCACAGTAAAGAAGACTAAACGCACGTAACAACTAAATGCAACATGTATTATTAGATTGGAAACAGGAACATAAAAGTGGCCTGAGTGAGATAATTATCGAAATTTGAAGTAGGTATGTTGATTAAATAATAATGTTAAATCAGTGTTATTTTTCTGATTTTGATAATTTCACTATTTGCGGAAGATGTTAACATTTGGGGAATTCTCTGTACTACTTTTGCCAATTTCTTATGTCTGAAATTATTACAAAATGAGGAGGAATAGCAGGGTGTGGTACAGGGAAGTTTGTTTACAGAGGTCTGATATGGGACCATGAGCTGAGGATGTGAAACCAGGGACATAGGTTATTTTTGAGGAGTTTGGCGAACGTGAAAGCAGGAACAAAAAGCACAGTCGGGGTAAGGATGAGGAGCTCCAGGCTGGTAGGAATGGACGTTCCCAAAACCTGCGGGAAGGAGCCCAGCCCTCAGCCTTCCAAGCTAACAAAAACATTGATGGACAAGTTATGGTCCTGAATACTTCTATCCTTACTGCTAAGACAGTCTACTATCTTCTGTTTAGATTCTTAAAGCTCTATAACCAGAGCACACAATGACCAAGTTAATTCTGAGCATTTTCAGGTCTTTTGTGTGGTTCCCTCTGCACAGTCCCGGATAATCAGGAAACAGAGCAATTGCAAGCATGGTCCCCAGAGATGGGATGAGATGACTCCCTTTTCTCTGGGTAAAGAACTTAGTAAGTCAGAGAAGGGCTGTTTCCAGAATAAAAGCTTTTAGTGTGCCCCTATATGGGCAAAACACCTTTCTTTCTCCTTCCAAACATCTTTGCCTTTTTTCAGTTGGTGAGGGCACAGGACAGATGTTTGAAAGATAATAGGATATGCAACGTCTCTCATTAATCAGGAGAAATTACAATTTGGCCTTGCCTTTCTGGGTTTAGTTTCTCTGTGCCTTTTAAAAACTGAAACAACTCTCGTTTTTTAGTTCTACGTTCCCTTCTCTTCCTCCCCAGGTTTGTTTCTCTCTCCTGTTCTGGGAGAGCTCTTTCTTGGGTTGTGATGGTCTGTATTGTAATTTCACCGTCTTCTGCTATGTTCTGCTCTCTGTATTCCAGCCCCTCCCACACACCACCCCCGGCCCCACTTACTGTTCTTTCCTATCCCTCACTTGGATAGGGAGAAGCCGCTCCCTAAATATCTGAGACCGTCTTCTGAGCAAGAGCCCAAGACACTTCTGGGGAGACCCCCGGAGTTCCTGCCTTCACTGGGAAGGAAGCCCCAGGCCAGCCCTGGCTCATGCCCAACGCAGACAGGGCGGCAACTCTCATCAGCCAGAGGCTGCAGAATCCCAGAAACACATTTGGGTCTGTCTTTGTAAAAGAAAATGATACTTCTGCAGGCAGGTGGTACTATTTTGGGGAACATTTTTATGTGCAATTTAGAGTGCACATTCTACACACAGCTCAGACAGAAATAATCAGTTTAATGTGTGTCTGCACCATCATGTGGTC
The DNA here is from genome assembly GCF_048564905.1 of Vicugna pacos. Classification (NCBI taxonomy): domain Eukaryota; kingdom Metazoa; phylum Chordata; class Mammalia; order Artiodactyla; family Camelidae; genus Vicugna; species Vicugna pacos. The sequence continues at coordinate 9,767,164 of NC_133000.1, read as the reverse complement.
AAGCTTTAGGTGAGAGCAGATTTACACACCGAAATCAAAAGGAAATAGCGGGAGCCGTCTTCTGCTACATTCCTTGACAATAAATGGTCACGCGATGGACGGCTGCCAGCCCAACTCTCCACTCCTTTTATTCCTTCCCAGAAAGTGCACGAGTTTGAAAGAAAATTAGTTTCCAAGGTGCTTGAGTGCATCTGTTAAATACAGATTTTATTAACAGGGGGCACATGTAAACAAAGTCTACATAAACAGAAAGACGCCTGGCAGCAACGGAGAAGTATGCTCAGTGTCAGGAGTTTTTCTTAAAATGAAGTGTAGGGAAGTTTACAGGAATTCTTGAGCCAGTGTTTCAGTTCAAGAAGACATCCTGCTTCTCTGATGTCTGCTACAGGAGATAGTCAAACCCAAGGCTTCCTTTCTAGGGCACTGGACATTTGATATTGCATGTTTTTGTTTTAAAAAAAAAAGCGATTTGTTCTCTGAGGGGCTAGGATGCTAGAGGAACCACAGTAAATGCAAAAGTAAAAACATAGTAAGGTTCACAGCATAGTTTTCAGAAAGTTCAATTTTCAAATGAAAGAATCGTAATGAGGATCATTTTCTAAGTAAAAATTCCACTGAAAGTGTCCACGTGTGAACACGTCAAGAAGCAGACGCTCCTTAAGTCAAGCCACAATGCAGATCTACACACAGGGTAATATTCAAAATATGTATGTGTCACTCTTTGGCTCCCCAAAGCATGAATCAGTGCAGACTCTTAAAAAAAAGCAGCTGCACTGAGTCTGCGAGTCACCTTGGCCACAGCCTTCAGAGTTGGAGAGAATAAACTTTGGAGATTAAAGGGTAACATTCTCCCTCTGAAATGGAATAATTGTGACACGGGATTTGCTTTTTTTTTTTCTCCCCCTTCCAGTTTTGAAGAAAAACAATGTTCTTCCTGCTGTGATGAATTCATTCTGAGGTTTGAAAGGAAACCCGTGTCCCGCAAGGAGGAGGGCCCTGAGTCAGGAGGGCGAAGGCCGCCCTTTCCGCACATGTGTTCCCGTTTATCAAGGGGCGGGGCTCGGGTGTGAAGGGGGAAATACCCAGGGTGAAAAGATTCAAGGGGATCAAATTATTTTTCCATTTGTCTCAGAAGGAAAGAAGGAGAGGAAATAAAAGGGCGAAGGAAAATCATTTCATTATGTGGCGCTCCAACGAAACCTGGGCCAGCAGGCGAGTGGTGACTTTATTTTTCAGAGAAGCTCTCTCTGGGGTGCCCCGAGCCTCCCAGGGCGCGGGCCGAGGCTGTGGAACCTGCAAGCAGCAGGAGCAGGAGAACAGAAGTTGCATGCATGTCCACACTTGTCATCTCGCGCATGACCTCGGGGCTACCATCCTTCCTCGCCCCGCCTGGGCGGATGGTTTCCAGGGGAAAGAGGAAAGAGCAAACTGTTACACTGAACGTTCACCACAAGCTAGGCATTTCACACACATGTTGTCCCTCCACCGTAAGTCTGCACAGTAGATATCATTGTCCCCATTTTGGAGGCAAGCACTAAATTTCAGATATTTCGTGGGCCTTGCTCAAAGGCACACGGCTGATAATGGCGCCAGCCTCTCTGTTACCAAACTCAAGCTCTTTCTCGTTCTGCCGCTCGCACTGCCTTCCCAACAGGTGGCCCTGATCTGTGAGCTGGAGACTCCAAGGCCCACTTAGCATCACGGAATAGAGGCCTTGACGACCTCCCTCCACAGCACACACCCTACTGAACAAGGGACATCAACAGATTCCATGAATGTACTCAAAGGGCAGGAGAGAAAACAATGCATCCGGACTCGTTTAGGGCGTGGGAATGTGCCTTCCAGCTGCTGTGGGGTAAGGCAGAACAGGCCATGCTGGGGACTTCCTAGTTCACTGTGGAAAAGATGGGGAGATTATTACTCAGTACCCACTGGTGATCAGCTCGGTGAGTCCCTGTCACTTGGTTGGCTTGGCTGTCCCATAATACTTGCTGGGGATCAGTTCTGCCAACGTTTGAAAACACCTGCACAGTGAAAAGCCCTGAAGCTTTTCAACCTGCCCGTCTCCTCCCTGGCCCCGTATCATGGCTGCAGGAGCCTCATTCAATGAACTCAGCCCTCCAAAATCTGCCTTGCAGGTTCTCCCGCAGAGCCAAAGACGCTCATGAAATTCCTGTTGACTGCCGCGACTTTCTAGAATTCCTAAATTGCGTCACAGACTGGGCTTCCCTCTGACCTGGAGCACAGGGTTGGGGAGAGATGTGCTCTGTACTCGGGTTCCCGGAAGAGAGGGTGAGAGAGTTCTCCAGGAGCCCGGGCCTCTGTGGCATCTTGAAACAGGAGTCTTCTTTGAAGTTTAAATGTGGTCCTATTGTTTTTTCCTGCTAAAGCAGGGTCAGGAGGGAGAAAGAACAGGAAGAGAAGGGAGGGCAGGCAGCAGTCATGTCAAAGAAAAAAGTCATCCAAACTCTGCTCTGAAGGGGCATCGACATGGCTCCGTGGCTGCCAGTGGCCAGGCCTCATCATGGGAGCAGATGTGTCCTGCAGGCCACTTCTAGCCTTCACCAGCTCTGGTCACCAAGGAGTGGATGGGGTGGATTTTGGAAAGAAAGCAGGAGAGTCCTGAAATGCAGTCGCCAAGGGATGGGGGAAACCAGATCCTCAACATGGAAGCTCAGGGCCTCCGGCGGAAGGTGACCTCTGCCGACCAGCCCACTGTGGTCAGGAGGTATCCCGGACCTGCAACAACTGACCACAAACCACAGGCTTATTTAGTCTAGAACCCTGTCCTCAAAATAGCAGAAATAAATTTTGGAAAGAAAGGTGAAATGAGAGTGGCAGCTGGTGACCTGGCTCAGCATGTGTCACGGCCAGCTGGCCTAGCAGCACTAGGGGGCCCTGGGTCGGGTCAGAGACAGAATCTTCCCGAAGGATGATGATGTGTGCCTGGCCTGAGGACACCAGGGGCCCAGGGAAGCAGAGCTGCTCCCCGGCAGCAGGAAGAGCAGGGGCAGCATCGGGGTGAAAGCTCGTCCCCAGAGCCCAGTGCTTCCCTGGGAGCTGGGAGGGGCTGTGGAGCCCAACACTCTCCGTTTATACATTACAAACGCGGTACTCAGGAAAGAGGCAGGCCTCAGTCCAAGACCTCCTGAATATTAGCCAGCCGCTTCCCACCCACGAACATGGAACAGGAGTCCCTGCCTCGGGAGACTGACGCACGGGTCAAGTGGGACAACGTATGTCATCACTTGAACAGTCAACCACCTTGTAGTTATTAGCTGTCATTATGCAGATAAAAACTAGCTAAGGAGACCCACAAAGGTAATAGCCTTGCCCAGTCCATCAGTGGAAGGTCTGGGAAGGTCAGCGGAACGCAGCTTCTAAGACGGCCCCCAAGACCCCCCTCCTGGTGCGCACACCCTGAGGAACCTCTCATGTTGTATCCACAGATACAGCAGTGACTTTGTATCACTTTGGAGGTGAGGATGTAACAGTCCGCGGCTCAGAGTAGAACAGTGGTTGCCAGAGCTGGGGGTGGGGGAAACGGGAGGTGTTTATCCATGGGCACAACGTCTCAGGCGAGATGGGCAGATTCTGGGGAGCTGCTGCACAGCCCGGGACTACAGCTGACAATACTGTATGTTATACATTTGAAATCTGCTACAAGGGTAGATCTTAAGTGTTCTCATCAAGACACACACACACACACACACACGCACATGCACATGCAAGTTTAATGGAGATGATGTTCATTAGCTTGATGGTGGTGATCATTTCAGTGTTTTTGTATACCAAACATCATGCTGTACACCTTAAATATGTGCATTTTAATTTGTCAATTATACCTCAGTGAAGCTAAAACACGAAGACAAACCCCAAAACAGCCTGTGGCTGCCATCTTGGGCTCTGCCTTGGGTCACCTGCTCTGGGGGAAGCCAGCCACCATGCCCTGGGGATACACAGGCAGCCCATGGAGGGGCCCACGGGGTAGTGAGGAGCTGAGGCGACACTCAATGTCAGCGAGGACTGAAGCCTGCAGCAACTACTAGAGTGAGCTCGGAAGCTGATTCTTCATATTTTTTAGCCCGGCCCAGCCAACAGCTCGCCTGAGACCCAGCTCTCACTTCCTGTCCCACAGAGACTGTCAAAAGAATAAACTGTAAATTTGGGGGCAATTTGTTACATAGTAATGGATTAATATCTCTCTTTACATTACACCTTCAACATTACTTTCCATTTATGTATTCTTTCAAAGAACACTGAGTATCTGATACATGCCAGGCTTCAAGTTGGGCGTCCAAAGGAGACAGAATCCTTAGAGGGCTGGCAGGCACCAGCCTAGGGAGGGGTGAGAAAGCTCTCAGGAAGGCTTTCCTAAAAGGGAACTGAGATAAAGCCTACAAGGGGGAGAGGGGAAGGCATTTGGGAGGAAGGGCATTCCAGAGAGAGGAGCCAGAATGAGGGGTGGGGGAGACTGTACCATCAGGTACGAGTGGGGGTGGGGGAAGGGGGAGAGATGACTCTGAAGGGGCAAAGGGGCAGCTGGACCCCTGTAGACCAAATGTGCTGAAGTATCAAGCCTCACACCTGACAAGCCCCACCCCAGACCTACCGGGACCGCAGGAGGTGATTCCATCCAACAGCCGCACCTGGAAGAGAGGCGGCCACAACAGCCACTCACCGCAAGGCAGAAACACGGGCATGTGCTGTCTCACAGCTCTGCGGGCCAGCGGTCTGGGATCAAGGTGCCAGCAGGGTTGGAGCCTTCTGAGGGCTGGGAAGAATCCGTTCCAGGCCTCTCTCCCAGCTTCTGGTGGTTTGCCTGCAATCTGTTAGAATCGTAGGTTACAGAAACATCACCCTGGTCTCTGTCTTCATCTTCACATGATGTTCTACCTGTGTGCGTCTGTGTCCGAATTTCCCCTTTAGAAGAACACCAGTCACACTGGATTAGCGCTCGCCCTAATGACCTCATCTTAACCCGATTACGTCTGTAAAGACCCTATTTCTAAATAAATTCACTCGCTGAGGTACTAGGGGTTAGGACTCCAGCAAACCTTTTTTTTTTTTCGGTGGGGCACACAATTTAATTCATAACAGAGATGCTGCAGATTATTGGGATAAACTGAAGGGAAATCTTTTAGAAATACCCAGAAGTCCACGAGTAATTACATAATGTCCAGACAGATTTTACAGTGTGCCCTGGGCAGTTAAGGAGGCAGAAACTAAGCAACTGCACTTGTTAGGGAGAGAAGCCACATTGCTCTCTCCAGGTTGGTGCTGGCAAGACAACAAGCCACCTTTAATCGGGACTGTGGGAGTGGTTTCCCTCAGCACCAAATTAGCTTGCTAGGGATGTCCTAACAAGATACCATGGGCCGGAGGGCTTCAACAACAGAAATTTATTTTCTCACAGTTCTGGAGGCTGGACGTCGAAGATCAAGGTGCCAGCAGAGCTGGTTTCTCCTAACACCTATCTCCTCAGCTTGCAGATGGCCGTCTCCCCCATGTCCTCACTCTGGCTCAAACTGGATTGAGGCCCACCCTAAGAGACTCATTTTACCTTAGTCACTTCTTTCTTTATTTTTTGTTTGTTTTGTTTTGGAGGCAGGGAAGTAATTACATTTATTTATTTACTTGGTTTTGTTTTTAGTGGAGGTACTGGGGATTGAATGCAGGACCTCGTGCATGCTAAGCACATACTCTGACACTGAGCTCTACTCTCCCCCAACTCAGTCACTCCTTTAAAGACCTTATTTCCAAATACGGTTCCGTCTCCTATACTGGGGGTTGGGACTTGAATGCATGAATCTGGGGGAAGGGAAGAGAGGGTGGGGACACAAATCAGTCCATAACATGTAGCTACAGAGGATGTCACTGTCCTGACCTACTGAGGAACAGGTCAGTAGTTTTGGGTTGTCTTTAATATGAGATGAATGGCTTTCCCCGCAACTCCCCAGCGGAGACCATGGGGTCCCAGACAGACACGTCGTTAATCTAGGCCATCCCAGGATGTCTCCTGACCTTTCAAAGTCCCATCCCTGCACCGCGGCCTTTCGGTGTGAGGGATTCCCTGCCTCGCAGGTTCCTGCATCCGCCCCCAGGTCTGGAGGGATGGCTCTGAGGCTGTTCTGCCTCCCCTAACAGGGTGGAGTGACTTCGGGCCCCTAGGGCCAAGCAAAGAGGACTTCTGTTTTGACTCTTCGTTTTCTCACATTTTCCTTTTAAACATAGCCTGTCTTATATCTCTCTTTCTTATTTTCGTTTCTAACCCCCTCTGTTCCTCTTCAATGTAATTTTAAAGTGAAAACACATGGCCACAAACCCACGTCTCCCCATTTACTCAGCTGCACCTACTTATTCAATTTAAACTGGAAGGCTAGTTTACAAACTTTCAAAAATAAGTCCTGAGCCAACGTGGAGAACTGTATAAACACAGGTCTAATTTCATTTCTACTTGTTTCTTTCTTTTCTTTTTTTGTTCTCTCTCTTGCAAATGACCTTCCTAGTATAAAAGCCAAAACATATGCGTACACACACATACACACTTCTTTCTTTCTGGAAGTTCCTCCTTGATTTCTAATTCTGTAACAAAATAAACAGGTCTTGAACAGAAATTGAGGGTTTTTAAGAGACAGTTTCCAGCAAACTGTCAATTAACATTAGTAACATCATTCAACACAGTATCAGTTTAAAGGGCTTCAGGACGGAGTGTTTGATTGTTAGAAAAATGACTAACTGAGTAAGTGAATTCTGCTTTCTCTCCACGAAAGACACATATACCCTAGTTTGTTTAACTGTTACTCCTAATCTTTTACCACTTTTGGAAGGAAAAGGAAGGCAGCTTTGGGAAATAGGGCAAAGGACATGATTTCTGGCTGTCTAGCTATTCGTATTTTGGTGCAAGGGAACCAAAATGAGAATATTAGTTAACCTTGAAAAACTCTTCAACTGCGAGTTGATTCAAGTCACTTTATCCTAAAACAACCAGTATTGTAGCTATATGAGTTCCTTATCTGACCCCACCCAATCACATTATTTTGATTGTACATTTCTGGAGCATAGAGAATGATCAAAAAGAGTCCCATTGAACTACAATGTGCTCGTTTTCTTCCATTTGTAGAGCTCAGGAGTACACACATTCATGTAGTAAGTGTCCCTCACAAAGACCCTGTTAAGGAACTTGCCAAAGATCACTTCAGCAGGTAAGTGGTTAGAAGATGCAAAGCCATGTCTTGTGAAGGCAAAGGCTTTTCCTCTCAGCTGGGAGGTATATACAAGTCTGGGGTTTTGTCATCTTCCCAAATGTCACAAGTGACCCTCTCCATACAGCAATATTCTTGATTTGCATGGAACTGTATCCTCCTCAAATTCAGAGGTTGAAGCCCTAACCCCTAATGTGGCTGTATTTGGAGAGAGGGCCTTCAAGAAGGTACTTAAGGTTAAATGAGGTCATAAAGGTGGCCCCTAGTCCAACAGGACTGGTGTACTTGTAGGAACAGGAAGAGATGCCGGAGACTCCCTCCCACCCCCACAACACGCAGAGAGGAGAGGCCACATGAGGACACAGCTAGCAGACAGCTGTCTACGAGCCAGGAAGGAAGTCCTCATGAGAAACCATCCCTCATGGCCCTTTGGCGTTAGACTTCTAGCTTCCAGAACTGTGAAAAAATAAATCTCTGTTGTTCAAGCCCCCCGTCTGTGGTGTTCTGTTATGGCAGCCTGAGCTGATTAGTGCAAAATGTGTTGAAGACTCGGTCTGGAGCTGCTTCCCTGGTTTTACCCTATCTGGGGAACAAGACCTTGCCCTTAATAGTGCCATAAATTTCTCTGTACAGAGGTCTTTATGCAAAACTTGGAGAATTTCTTGAATGTAGGACTTCACGTAAGAAATGAGAGATTAGATGGCTGGACCCACACTTAGAAATGAAAACCATAATCATGTAACGTAAAAAAAATGCTACTGATAAGACACAGTGGAATTATAAAATTCATCTCGGTTTCTTGCTTGATTTACAAATGTGTGAAAATCCTCCCCCAGGTGTGAGTTAGGGAATGAGACTGACATTCTGGCCACCTTCACCCCCTCGTACGGTCCCCCTGCTCTTGTCCCAGCCTGGCCCGTATTGCGATGGCTGGTCTGTACATCAGAATGTGTTTTCAGTCCCCAGTTGTGTAATTGTTAGGGTTCATTTTTAAAATGTCATCTTATGAACATTATTTCTAAGGAGATTTCCTCCCTGCTGTATTTTCTGCTGAACATCTGAAACTGGCTACTCATCATTCCCTTCGCCAGCAGCAGGACGAGTCTCTGCTCTTGCCTGTCCGTCGTCTGCTCTACCTCACCAGCTCTTCCGCACAAGGGCAATTCCTGATTGGGGTCCGTCAGAAAACAGACGCCCCTGTCTGAGCCCAAGCCCTCCCTGTGTGAGAGCATGTCACATCCCTCCAATGCAGACGTTCAGGGGTGGGTTTTTTTTTAAGCCATTATGTGCCCGTTCTTACACAGGCCACCCCCTGACGAAGTCCAGAAAGACAGCTCTTCATTCTAACTTCTGCTTTCCAAACAGCCGTGGAAAATAGAAGCCAAGGCCACTAATGCTTAGTCCCTGAGCGCTCTCCTTTCACTGGTCCTGCAAGGACTTCCCTCCATGGAGGCGGGTCTCAGTCCTCCAGTTCTCAGCTTAGTAACACCTGGAAACAGAGACAGGCCTTAGCAGGGTGAAGGTAACACTTCAAGTGTAACACCCATGAAACCTCTCGTGAGTTTATTACATCTAAGTTTTTTTTTCCTTAAGCAGAACATATAATGCATAACAGATGGCAAAGGGAAACCTGGGGTGTGAGCTTTTCAGCTAACAAACAAGATGGCATTAGGGACACAGTGGGTTGTGATACAGATTTAAATGGAGGTTGTGGAAGGAGATTCCCCACTGACAATCCTGATGGTTTACTGATCCAGGACAAATGTCTGGTCCAGGACCTGGTCACCTTTCCCCATCTGATCAACCACCTGAAACTGAACAAAGTCCCAAAGAAAAGAAATTTTGTATTTAGACTGTTTACTGGCTTGCTTGCTTTTTATTTTATTTTTTTAAAGAGTGCAACAAAAACCAGCTCTTGAATACGTCCTTGTTATAGCTCAGTGTACTGGAGACCGAGGGTGGGGTCAGGGAGAGTAAGGGGTGAGGGCTCTCCACGCCTCCAGGCAGCCAATGGCTCCTCTTGATGAGGCAGGGAGATGGGCCTGGTTTTGGCCGCTTGTGGGTCCCAAGAAACTGAGTCTCCTTGACTAGCCTTTCAGAAGACAACACAAGGATCCTAACCTGCTTTTACCACTGTGATGAATTGAACTGTGTCCCCCTCCCTAAAAGTCGTATGTTGAAGTCCTAACTCACAGTCCCTCAGGACGTATTTGGAATCAGTCCTTTAAAGAGGCAATTAACATACACGGAAGTCATTAGGGTGGACCCTAATCCAGTATGACTGGTGTGCTTCTAAGAAGAGGAAATTAGGACACAGACATGCACAGAGGGAAGACGATGTGAAGACACGGGGAGAAAGCCAACAAGCCGAGGGGAGAGATCTTGGGGGAAACCAACTCTACAGGCACCTTGATCTCAGATTTGTAGCCTCCAGCACTGTGAGAAAATGAACTCCTGTTGTTGAACTTCTGTTGTTTAAGCCACACGGCGTGCGGTACTTTGTTATGGGCCCTAGGAAATCAGTACAACCGCCAATCTTCCGCCTCCCCGCTTAACGAGAGCTTGATTTCCACCTTAGCGTTTACCCCTTATCAGTACTGTTTCGCTCATGTGTTTGCATTGTCCTTTCACAGGATTCCTTCCTGCACGTCACACCTTTCTGTCTGTGGTTCTCTCCCTTCTTCTCGAAGAATATTAAGTCTATCTGTGAAGGTCTATTGTGATTACGCACTCAGTTTTTGTTTACCTGAAAATGTCTTTATTTCATTTTCTGAATGACAGGTTTGCTATATGTATCATATATCATAGTTCATTAGTTGTTATTTTCCTCTCAGTATTTTGAAAAAATTACTCCTTTGCCTTCTGGTCCCTTTGCTTTTCCTGTTGAGGGGTCCCCTTTCTGTCTCATTGTTACTGTCTTGTAAGGCGATCTGTCTTTTTTCTTTTGGGATCTCCTAGATGTATCAAGATGTGTATTTATTTATCCTGCTTGTGATACATTTTGTTTCCTGCCAGTGCAGATTCATGTCTTTCATCAATTTTGGAAAATTCTCCATCATTATCTCTTTGAGTATTGCTTTCTTCCCATTGTTGGAACTTTAGTAAGACATATATAGAAGTTTTTATTCTATTCTCCATGTCTTTATATTTTTCATCACTTCATTCTTTGCTTTCTGTACTGCATTCTAGGCAACTTCCTCAGATTTAAATTTCAGTTCGCTAATTCTTTCTTTTGCCAAGTCTAATCTGCTGTGTAACTTATCAGTTAAATTTTATATTTTACTAATTTCTTTTTATTTCCTTGAGGTTTGGTTGGGTTGTTTTGGAAATCAGCCTGGTCTTTTGGATAGCGTGTTATTCTTTTTTATATTTATTCTCCTTTCCCCTTCTGGTGTCCTTAAAAATAACCAACAGAATTTCAGGATGTAAAAATACATATTAAAAATATAAAGCATATTAAATAGTTTTAACACACTTTGATTCTGACAGTTCCAATATCTGTAATATTTAGGAGTCTAATTCAGCGTGATTGATTCTTGCTCCTGGTGGCATTTTTCCTGCTGTGTGTGTGTGTGTGTGTGTGCCTGTGCGCATGTATTTCACACAAATTTAACCATGCGAAATTGCTAAAGACTAAGAAATTGTTTCTCCAGGGACTGGGGCCTCTTTGAATTGAAACCTTGGTTTGGGGCTTTCAGAATCATGCAGGTAGCAGGCTGGGCTATGATTAAGAATTGTCAACGGAGATTTTTTTTTTTTTCTTTTTCTTTCTCTACACTGAGCTAAAGCGAAACAGATAAATTACTTTGTTTTTTTTCAGGTCACTTTAAGGATAGCCTTTCACTTTAAGAATAGGAATTCTGGTTTTATGCTTTATTGGATAGGGGAGGGCTGGCTCTGTTCCAGCTCTTCACTCTGGTTCCAAGCTTTCTGTTCTGCACAGGGTCTTGGAAACTGGAGATTGGCAAAGGACCTTAGGGTAGTAGTATTTTTCATAAAATTACCTCTCTGGATTCATGACTCAGTTTTGTTTTTGGCTTCTAGTGACCTCCCTTAGGTTTTTGTCAACTCCAACATTTTAAGATATTTTGTAGTAGGATGGTTTTTGAATAGTTAAACCTCCATATTGCCCCCCCACCAAAAAAGAATTTAAACGATTTGTTCTGGTTTTTGCCAAAATGTTTACTCCTTCAATTATATGCTTTTCCTTATAAACTCAAAGTGTAGTCAACCCAGTTTTCTCAAAGGGTTACCCTGATATCCCTATGCCAATCTCTCAAGCCTTTCCATTTACTTCAGCAGCTTTCCCTCTAAACCTCTGCCAGTTTTCTCCTTAGAACTTCGGGTCTGGATTTCTCATCACCACATATAAGGAACAACTGGATTTCATTCCCAAATGCTGACTGACCACTTCCACACTGTCTTTCACCTACTGCAGAAATCCGACAAGGATAATGCAACGATGATTTGCGTTTCTCCTTGGCCTGTGTGTGGACCAAACATCTATGCCCTTCTAAAATCTGCATTTTATATACAAACATCAGTGTAGACACTCGTGATCCTCTGACTTTGTAGATAGATCTTTGAGATTCTGTGAAACATGGATTTTTTTTTCTACTTTTAGATGAACTGATTGGAGGCCCCTCTGTCAAATCAAATAGGAAGATGATATTCTCCTATTAATGAATGAATTGTGAGAGTTTTGATGTTGAAGTCTCTCCAATAAGTAACAGATACTGTGTAAGGGAAAACTGGAGCTCCTGGTCCCAGTGGGATTGTTCATTTTCCCAGTGCTAGTTTGTTGTGCTTCCAGGGGCAGAACCAGGGGTATGGTCTTCGGTTTCAACGAGGTAGTTTTTTTTATAACAAGAATAGCAAAGCAGATCTGTCAACTGAGACAGGAGGGAAGAGGGCAGGACATGGCCATTAAAAGAATGACACAGCAATCAGCCCCAAGATGGCAGAAAAGCAAATTCCCAGCAGACCCTGAGGCCCAAGATGGCGGGAGGTTTGCCCTCCTGTGGACCTTGAGCTACATTATATACACTGTAATGTACTAGCATGATGAACGACACACCCACAGGCGCCATGACAGTTCCGAGGCTGCCCATGAAAGATCAGAGAGAGGGCAGCGGCCCAACTCCTGGGAATCCCTGCCCCTTCCCCAGAGTAGCTGGGATAATCCTCTCACTTGTTAGCATATTAAAAACTAGCAACACCACACCTTGCAGTCTCAGTCTCTCTTGCCTTCTGAGATGGCCCACACTCTGTCTGTGGAGTGTGTTTCTACCTTTACTTTAACCTTTACTGTTACCATCTCCATCCCCCCAACCCTCGGACATCTCTCTAAATGAACCTACTTTTACTCAACTATGGCTCACTCTTGAATTCTTTCCTGCGTGAAGCTAAAGATCCTCACTTGATGGGGCACGTCCTAGGGATTCGACTGGGACCTGGGACACCGTCATCCTCACGGTCCCCCAACTCTTGTTCCTGTATCACAACCACACAGCAAGCTCCCTCAGAAAGCTCTGTGCTCAGCATCCCTACAGGACCGGGGCGGAGGTCCCTGTCTGGAAGCCGATAAAATCCATGCTAGTGATGAGGAGGAAAGCAGGCTTTCATAACCAGAAAGGCATCACTTGTTCCTTCTTCATTAAAACATACTTGCGAAACTTAGGAGTTAGGAAACCCACGACTCACCACCCCACACAGGCGGCTACGTTTTCCAACACTCATTTCTGAGTCCATAGAGAAAACCCACATGCTCAGAGCTGGGGGACACAGCAGAGACTTCACTGCCTGGACCAGATGTGCTGTGGGATGCCCCTCAAGTTCTGAAGGGCGGAGTGCGCACTATGGAATATCCACTTCCAGAATCATCCAATTGGAGCCACGCCTTCTGGGCTGTGCACTCGTTCTTCTAAGAGCTAAGTGCTCGCTGAGGAGCCCGCCTGCTTTGTCTGCCGCACTTTCTGTGTGAAACCATGACACCGAAGGAGCAGCAATTCCCCCAAAGCGGGAGGTCACCACCTCTTCTCCCTCCCATCCTCTTCTTTCAGGAAGCTTTCAGGTCGCAGCTTCCTGGCACCACCTCTTCCAGGCAGCCCGCCCCAGCCTCAGCCCTAGGCACGAGTCCCCTCTCTGCTCCCTGCGCTCAGCCCACCACTGTACTGAAGCCGTGACCACAAGATCGGCTGGCTTCTGGCTTACCATGTGCTATTTAAGAACAGGGTTGCTGGTACTTCTGTTGATGCAATACTGACTTCTCAGAGTACAATCTTGATATTCACTTACATAAAATAAAAACATAGCGTCTTTAGTCTCAAGTTGAACAAAGGTGCACATGTTTAGAAAGTGCTCTGGTCACTTCCTCTCTCAGTTTCAAACTCTTCCCAGAAGACCTCCATTTAATTCCCATCTTTTTAGTTTTTTCATGTCTCCTCCAAGCAGTTTTAGGTTCTAACCTACTTTCATAGGCTGGAGAGTCAGAATGAGGGTGGGGCAGAAAGACCCATTAAAGCAAATGGGAGGAGGGTGTGGTGAGGGGATTAGGAGTGAGAGGACAGTGGAGGGAAGGGGAAGAGGAAAGGAGGGGATGAGGAAGCAGGGAGGGAGAGGGGAGGGGAGCGAAGAGGAGGAAGTTCCCTGATCCAGTTCCCAGCCCTTTAATTGGAGCCAGACCCTGCCCTTCTCCCAGAAGGGGTCCATCCCCTCCCCTCCCTCCCCTCCCTTCTCAACTCCACCCGTCAGTTTTTCTTCAAACTGAAGCCAGTCCCTGAGGCCCTGATCTCTCTTGCTTGGGACAATTTATTTTAGCCTAGACTCTCTTCCCTGATCATCCCGTGTGAAGAAAGCCCCTGAAAGGACAGAGGAGCCTCACGCTGGACCCTAGACTTCTCTTAGCAAGAACAGAAACTGCGGACTAGTTTGGAATATGTTATTTAGCTATAGTTTGGTTGTAGCTTATTTAAGAATAAAGTATCAACATCAACGCAGCTTTTGTGGTATTGTTAGGTAGTTTAGGTAGAAATGAGCACTGGGAGGGGGAGAGGAAGGGGAAAGGGAAAATCCAGAACACAAGGAACCTGAGCTGTCCATTCACCAGAGCACAAGGAACCTGAGCTGACAATCAACCAGAGCGCAGGGAACCTGAGTTGTCAGTCAATCAATCAATCAATCATGAAACCAGGATATAAAAACAGGAAAAACAAAGGAACGGTGCCATTTTCCCTCTTAGATTGGCCCGCTCCGGATTCTCAGAAGTGTACCATCTTTCACTATTTTTTTAGTTCACCAATAAAAATCTCGTTTATATCATGCTTTTTGTCTCTTGTCAAAAATTCTTTTTTTTCAGGTGACTAAGAATCGAGGCAATTCTCATTTCCCTTTTCTTGGTAATGGTATTCCACGCTGTAACACCATGGAATGGAGACCTGGATCACCCAGTTCCTGCACTCCTTACGGCCATCGTACTTGGGACTGAAGTGAGTGGCCCCTTAGTCTCCCCACTGCACTGTCACCCCTGAGGAATTTGCTTGCTGCTCTGAACCCAGAGCCTCGCACAGAACTTGGCTACTATAGGAAAAGTAAAATAAAAACTGCATTTTCCTGTGCTGTAAAAGCATTGAGCCTTAGATTTCTCAGTGTCCCATATATAAAGAGGAATTAATTTCAGAAACTTTTGTGTGTTACTTTCGACAAGACCCTCAGCCTCTCTGGGCCTCTGTCCCCTCTGTGAACGACGGGGATGACGGTGCCTACCTTGTGTGGCTGTTGTGCATTTCAGTCACAGCAGCACAGGCGCCCAGCAGGCCCTCAACAGGGCTGTTCCTGGTCAGTCACTGCAGGTGTGGGCGAGCGTCCCCGTTTTGTTTTTCCCTGGCGCTGCCCAGAAAGTTAGTGGATATGCATTCAGTCACAGTAGCCATGGTCATGATTTTGGTTGGCATAGCTGCTTTTCTTTCTTCTTCCTGTTATTTTCCATTTTTAAAGCCCTGCAGTATGGATAGGTGTTTTGTGAATGTTATCACCCTCACCCTCGGGCCCTGTCGTTTCAACAACCCCATCTCTGTAAGGAAGCCACAGGTCTCCCATTTTCTCACACAAAACAAAACAAAGCAAGAACAACAAACCAGCACCCCGACAAAACCCTGCAACGCCTGTGTCCTCGGGCAGAACTACCGCTTGCTGGCTCCTGGGCCTCTGGGCCACCCCCAGGCCCTGGGCATGGCTGCCTGGTCATCTCCTTTCTTCCAGAAACCACCCTTTGCAGGAGACCCAGGCTTCCACTTGCCCTTGGTGCCTACCTCTGGGGGTCTTTCCTTTGGTGCCAGCTCAGCAGTGCACTTGCACTACGGTGTTCATATTTGACGACACTGGGAAGGGAGGTCCCATCCGGCCTGAACTGGAGGAGGCTACCCGGTCCCTCCCACAAATCACGCTTCTGTTTCAATTACCCAGAACTCCCTCTGCTCATAAGTAAGGAGTCTGCAGATGGAGGGGACACTTCTCCAGGACACTTATGTGTTCCTTCTCCTTCTGTGACCCTGGGAGGGAAGTGAGGGCAGGACTTGCCTGCGGGGCCAGGATTTGGGGTGCTTGTACCCCCTCCATCCTGGCTCTGCAAGCCCTTTCCCTGCCTCTCAGGACTGGATGGGGGTGTGGACAGGGAGCCCTCCCAGGAGCAGCAGGGGATTTTTAACGGAATCTATGTTCGCTGCGGGTGAGGCTAAGCCTCCAGGAGACAGACATTTGGATCTCAGTGCTGCTTAACCATCTGCTCAGAAAGGAAGCGTTGGTTTGGTTTGGTCTCACGCTGGGCAGAAGCTGGCACCCCTGGCTGGTGCCCACTGTGCCTCTGGCCTCTTCCGGACTTCAGGTCTGCTCTGCTCTGCTCCTGAGGGCAGAGGTCAGGGCTGAGTCAAAAATGGGTTTTGGGATTTCAGGAAAGAGCTTCTCAAAATTGTTTCAGCTGCTAACTTTATTTGACCAAGGACATGAAAAGTGATTGTCTACAGATTCCACAATTTCCTTTGAAAGGAAATGTTTAGCATAAAGAAAAGGCATCACCTGAGGGTAAGAATATTTGAGTGACTTTAGCTTTAGGACAAACTCAATCTCTGGCCTTTGATTTTGCTTTGGACCAATGGCATCTTCATCCTGGGCCTTCAGATCAGGCACAGGAAGAGCTAGTCTAATTACATGGCAGTGGGGGCAGGACATGAGGCCTGTCATCTCCCCTGCCCTGTCGGGGAGACTGACCATGGTCACCTGCAGCTGGTGACACTGGCAGAGTGCCCAGGGCCTCCCTCATCCCAAACTCTCCAGCCCTGGGTGTAGGATGGAGGGCAGGGGAGCAGGATGGGAATCCACGAACTGTGTGGTCAACTGAGGGAGAGGTCATGACCTCTCTGGCCATCAGCGTCCAAGCAGGACAAAGGAGATGAGCAGACCAGCCCTTCGACTGTGAAGGAAAAACCGGGCTGATCTAACAAGATAACTCTCAAGTCTAGAAATGTGAAGGAGAGGCTGGGCTGGGCTAACAAGATCACTCACAAATCTAAGTATTGGAATACTGATCTGAGTTCTGCTAGACTAACTTGTAAATCTAGGTTGATTAGTGTTGGTTTGCTGTTCATGTTTTTTTGCTAGCCAGCTGGGTTTTCAAAGATACATATCTGTCTCCCTGCCTCCACTTTTGTGATGATAATGCTGCTAAAGCTGTTCCATGCCTATTGGCTGAATACCCCAAGCTTGTACTTTACCCTATAAAACCTCATGTGCACATCTTGAAGGTGCTCAGAGCTTCAGAGCAGAAGCCCCTCTGAGCAGAAGCCCCTCTGAGTACATCTGAGTACTACAACCCTCCGAGTGGTGCTTGTTTCTTGACTGGCCTGTCATTTCCGTAACACGACAACAACCCCAAGGGCCCAGGGCCGGGCACCCCAGCTCTCCCAGGCCTGGAGAGAGAGTTTGATTCTTCCTGAGGCCACTTTCAGCCGGAGGGGTGCTACCTTCAGAATGGCCCCCTGGGGACTCTCTTGTCACCAGAGCACCCGAGGGGAGGGAAGTGAGCACAGAGGTGTCCGAGCTTCTAATTACAGCTTTCCCTACCAGGGTTCTGGCCCTAGATGCAAACAGGAAAAACATCTCATTATCTGAGAGAACGATCACTCAGAGAAGGCCCTGCTAAGAAGCTGGCTCCCCCAGTGACGCTGAGTGGCCCCCTGTTTTTGTTTCTGTGTGATCGGGAAGGGGCACCACAAAAGAACAGAACCAAACCAAACAAAATCTTTCCTTCTTACTAGGTGCTGATCAGAACCGAAATCCAGATTTCTGTCTGCACGCGGTGGCGGGAAGCTGTGGCTCAGCCTCTCCCACAGAGAGCACAGATTCCAGCAAAAACCAGCCGCAGCCCCTCCCGTGCGTGCGCTTTGGCCTTGTCAGAAAAACACTCGACCTAGTGCCTGAGGGCTTCATTGTTCAGGGGTGAGACCTCACCGATAGGCAGTGCTTTGTGATCTGGAAAGCACACAGCCTGCACAGGGCTCTCTCTTTTGCACACCTGAAGAGCTGAGCCTCAGAAAGTTTTGACAGCCTGCCCAAGGTCCCAGAGCTCGGGAAGCAGGGGAGCTAGGGCTCAGACCCAAGTGCCCAAGTCTCAAGTTTACCATTCCTTTTTCTCACATGATTCATGCATTTACTTATTCATTTGTTTTCATATTTTCAAGGGCTTAGCATGTTGGTTCACAGTCCAGTGGGAAATACAGACACATAAATGACAGTGACAATGTGGTTTTGTGCTAAATGTCTGCAACAGCTAAAAGAAAAATCCTGGCAGTTGAGTTGTCATGTAGTGGAAGGGAGATGTGTGTCAGTGAGCAGTGAGGATACACGGAGATGGTGCCAAAGGAGAGGTGTGTGCACGCAAACCCGTGCACAGAGAGACGGGCACCAACTCGGTAGGGAGCAGGGGTGGGGAGGGGGGCTTCCTGGAGGAGAAGGCGTGGAGCCAAGGCTGTCCTTAGAAGAAAAAGAGAGCTCATCAAGGCAGGGCAGCCAAGATGGCAGCCCTAAAAACCACAGGGGAAAAGAGCAGGTGGTGATGGTGGTCACTGGCTCTGAGAACAGGACCAGCTCAGGGGTAACAAATTCAGAGTGGTCACAGGAGCCAGTGTGAGGCAGGGCATATTTTTAACTTTTAAAAGTACATGTTTTAATTGAAGTATAATGTACACACAGAAAAGGACACACATCTTCACTGTACTGCTCAGTGAATGTTCACAAAGTGAATGTACCTGGATCACACACGCACCTCATGAGGAGCCCAACACCCCAGGCCAGAACTCCAGTGCCCAGGAGCCCCTGCGTGGCCCTTACCAGTCACTATCTCCCGCCAGGGGTAATCACTATTCTGATTTCTAACAGCATGTATCAGTTTCACCAGTCTTTGTACTTTATATAACATGGAGTCTGTACTCTTCCGTGCTGGGATTTTAAATCAACACCTACATTTGGTTATCAGGAACAAAGCTGCTGGTGGGGAGGGTATAGCTCAAGTAGCAGAGTGCATGCTTAGCATACACAAGGTCCTGGGTTCAATCCCCAGTACCTCCTCTAAAAGTAAATAGATAAAGCTGATTACATCCTTCCCCTTAAAATAATAATAATAATAAATGTAGCAAAGCTGCCAAGAGCGTTCTTTTCCTATGACTTGTTGATGGAAGGAAGCAGGCATTTCTTTTGGATCTTTACCTAAACTGGGATTGCGAGGTCATACCTAGGCTAGGAGTAGGCTTAGCTTTACTACCACATCTGGTTTTGTCGCAGTTTTCTTGGCAGACCTAGGGAGCTGAGGGCAGGAACTGTATTAATTAAGGATGCTTTGATTTGTTCTCAAGCTCCAAAAAATACAGCTTGGATCAACTTAGGGTGGGGAGAGTATTCACTGGCCATTGACTAAAGCAGGGGACCAGAACTGGGACATCTCTAAGAACGAAGGCAGTTTGGGTGCCTGGGCGCTCTGGCTGGCAGACACGTGCTCCTGTTCCATCCGTCATCTCTCACAGCTTTATTTTCAACTATTGTAAATAGGCTTTCTAAATGGAGTAATGGAGAACTGGTTGCTGACAGCTCATGGCTTCTCAGTGACACCAGAGGAAAGAGGCTTCTCTCCATCACTTCAGAGTATAAAAAGTTCAGGGAAGGTCACTGGTAGATCTACCCTGAACAATCACTGAGGTCATCAGAGCGGGGGTGGGGGGAGTCACGGGGGAAAGAATGGGTCCAGGAGGTCCCAGGGATTGGGTCCCAGTAAAACAAAACAAAACAAAACCACATGACAGGAAGGGGAGGAAAAGTTAACCCAGAAAGATACATAGCAGATAAACAGGGCAAGGGATGCCAAGAAGGCGAAAATGAAGCACGCCCACTAGACTCTGGAAGGCGATGGCCACATGCTGAGCTCTATGAAGCCTGACCTATGCTATAAACAGCACAGGGCAGGTATTACTGTCCCCATTTTCACTGAGGAGAGAACTTAAAAGTTACTTCGAGTGTGGAGCTTAGTTAGAGGGCCCCTGCCCTTCAGTGGCTTGAATCGGCCAGAACAAGAGAAGCTCTTACCCCAAATCATCTGTCAGCTCCTGCTTCTTCCCACGGGATGAAGGTGGGGAAAGAGAAGCCATTTAAACATTTAAATGTTCCGTCTTTCGTAGCCTTGGGCATTATTATAATCGGTGACTCGCTCAACCTTGATGGGACAGGCCCGCGGCTGTGACCGTCCGTGTTGGCCGTAAACATCTCTGCCGCAAACACCTTCCTTACGGCACTAGTTGGCCGTAAGGCAATTTGGCCGTAAAACATAAACGAACTGGTTGGCGGTTTGGTTTGACACACATAATACAAAAATTGTGACAGGTGATGACGATGTGCCCAAGGGCTGGTTTCTTATTTTGAACCATATTACATCGGAGGAGAAAGAGGCTGAGGACCTGGAAGATGTGGAATTGGACCCACATCTCCCATAGAACTTTGTAAAGTCTATCGACAGACGTGGGACATGTGACAATGTGCTGAGAACACAGAGCAGCGTCCACGGCTTTCACTACCCTTGTAACAAAGCTCAGTTTACAAATATGCATCCTCGTACTTGGCAACTGATAGCTGATACATCTTTTAAGGTAGGAAGACACTTCAGCGAAAAACTGCGGAGCCAAAAGAGGGGATAAATCAACGAGCAAAAAAAAAAAAGTATAAAAAACTACGAATGAGAGACTTAAAATCCAAGTGTTTAGGTAAAACCTCCAAAACAAAATCAGGTATTTGAGCAGTATTGCCATGAATCTATGAACGTTTTAAATGTATTCAAGTATCTGTGTTTCGCAAGTCTTTTAAATTTTGTTAATGATAGTTCGTGTTTCATTATGTCCTTTCTAATGCCGCTTTTTATTTTTCATTATCTTCTATGGCAAAATTGCCTTATGACCAATTAGTTACGTGGCAAAAACATCCCTGGAAAAGATGTTTACGGCAAATAAGCTTAAGGCAAAAATACATGGAACCGCCTGTGGTGGTAAATGGAGAGTGGAGCTCTCTGGAAGGGCCACAGTGCAGGGCAGGACAGGGCAGCCTGAGGCTTCCAGTTATCAGGGCAGTGGGAAGAGGGTGGGCCCTTGAGCATTCCTGCCTACTTTGCCCAGGGATCTGGTATTCATCTGTTTATCCATAGATTTAGCAAATATACATTTATTGACAATCTACTCTGAATCCAACACTGTCCTAAGGCCACAAGATAGAAGAGTTACATTGCTAAGAAGCTCACAGGAACGAGAGGCAAATATGCTGCGACAATGCACTACTCCTCAGTGACAGGGACAAACCAGGTGTGAGGAAGCTAACCCAGGGGTCAGGGGAGGCCTCGCAGAGGAGGGCTGGGGCCATGACAATCGTAGAAGTGTTATGATGTAATTTACCAGTATAGACAATGTGACAGTATGTGTTAATGGACTGCATGCTAGGGGCCAGCCAGTCGCCCTAATCAGAAATCTACACTCCAGATCATTTAATCAGTAAAGTCAATGTGAAGTCAAGGACCAGGGCTCCAGCTTCCTTATCTCAGAGGAGACTAGAAGTGTTACTGACTTATGGTAGTGAAAGCGAAGACTGAGTATTCAGTAGGGAAATGACTGGCTTCTTAAGTAGCACCACTGATGAAATTAGTGGTATTTAATGTATGTGAATTCAATACACACAGGCTGCAGTATTGTAGAGACCTTTCCCTTCTCTCCATGACCAAGGTGTAGAAATCTACTGAGGTCCCTAGCCTGTGCTCGTGGGGTGGTGGCCAAGGCTTGATGCATAAATGACTGGGGTGGAGGATTCCGGCTGCTGGTGGCATTACAAGGCTAATGGGACCCTGCTTCTAGAATATTTGTGCATGTGTTTTCAGTGTGTCTTCTATGTAAACGGTTGTCAGATCACCTAGAAAGACACTGGTCTTCCCACGCTCACAGAAGGGTTCTATGAATGAGCTCATGCTTGCTTCCTAAAATGAGTTAGATGAAATGTGTTCGATGAAAATATCTCCAAATGTGGCAGAAATTGGACCTGAAAATTGTTTTCCTCATAAAATAGTGAGGATGTGGGGTTTGGGGACTTACCTTTACCTGCCAAATAGATTGTGTGTGACCAAATTGGTTTAGGTCAATTTGCAACAAGGAGTTCCACCAGGTAGTGCCAGCAAAAAGGAGCTCTCTGGGCGGAGATGAAACTAGGGACCAAGGCACAGGGTGGTGCTCAGCCACGTGTAAGGAGGTGGGTTTGCCTGAGGTGCAGGGTGCCAAGGGGAGGGACAGGTGAGAATGTTTCCTCTACTGAGTTTGGACTGCGCCCCTCACATTGTCATTGTTGACAGTGTGCCCAGGGTGACCCATATCAGAATCACCTGGGGGATGGGGCCCTAGATTCTGCTCTGAGAAATAAGCTTCCCAGGTGATTTTTCACCCACCAGAGTTTATGAACACGTGCAAGCCACTGCAGGGTGCCTGGTGGTGGGATGACGGGGCTGGGGTGTAGCCACACCCTGCAGTAGCAGTGTGGAGTGTGGTGGGAGGGGTCCGATGTGAGACCCAGATTCTGGTCAGGAGGTTTTGGTGTCAGTCCAGATGATGGTTCTGGAAGAGGGGCAGTCGGTTTAAAGAGATTTTTAGGTAGTAACACACCGATGAGTGGCTGATGGGCTGTAGGACGGGCTGGGATGAGGGAGCCACCCGGACTGGTGGTGACTGACAGGTGTCTGGTCTGGGGATGGGATGGAGAGAGATGGTAGCAAGTCCTTCTTAGGCTACTGCTGGTTGTGTCCTTCTGTCCCGAGAATGCGGATGGAAGCTCACCTGCAGTCTGTCACGCCCTGGGCTGGCCTGGGCTGCTGTGAGCCACCGAAGCCCCCTCCGCACCGCTCCTGCCACCCGCCTGCTTCGGCCTGCAGCTGCTCCCATCCTGCCTGCATCATGCCTGGTCAGTGATCAACTCTAGAAAGCATGGCTCAAATGAAAACAGCATTACTGGGTAACTTTCACTTTCTTTACACCCTTCACCTGCATTTAGTTCCTTTTACATGAAACAACCCCCCAGAGTGGGCCATGCAGAAGAAACAACAAGGGATGCTTCCCTCTGGTCAATGGTGCCCCGAATCCCTGCCAGATGACCAAGCAGAGCAGCTCATGTTTCAGCAAATTACAGGACCTCATTAGGACTCTATTTCATGTTCTTAGATGCTCTCGGCCTTTATACGAGGTGACGCTGATTTCTTAAACTTGTATGACAACATAATGAATGCATGGAAGTGAAGTGTCCAACGAAATGTGAAACAATCAGTGAATTCTTTGCATATTTTATTTTTCTTTTTTTGATTTCCAACTCACACACATCTGGCATATTTTACATCTTTGCAATAAAACATGGTTACAATAGCTTAAGGAATTTATATATCCAAAATATTTCACCATGATCTCGAGATGAAATGAACTTGTCTTCCAGATGTTCATTATCCTCCCAATTCTAAGCTACAAAACTCAAGATATTGCTTACAGCCTGGTGATGAATAACTTAATCATTACGCCGATTCCCCCAGAATTTCAGAATCTCATAAATACAAACAACAATGAAGAAGGAATTCAGTGCTAAAACTTACTAGTACAAGGTGGATAACAAATAAGTAATCACATCAATAAATAATGATATGTTTCTGGTGCAAAGTGCCAATACAAAGAACCCATTATCTTGTTTTATCTTTTTAAATAAAGGACTGCAAGTGAGTGTAAATTCTGAGAAAATTACATTCCTGTAACATGCCTCATAGCCCTACCGACACAATATGTACATCTATGACGATACAGTCACCAAATATACAAAGAAGAAACATGAATAAAGTGTATATACCCCTGGGTGTGTAACTTGATCAGTACAATGTATGGAAAATCATTTGACAGCCATCATTGTATATCATAAAAGATGAAGTGCCTTAGGCTTAAGAATGTGGCGTTAGGTGAGAATTTCACAAGAACCTAAAAGAATAACTTCAGTTATTGTTATAATAAAGTCTGACTTATTAGTAAAGAAACTAAGCTATTCATGAACCAAAGAGAGAGAGAGAGGAAAAAATAATAGCAAACAAAAGTTAGCATCAGATTCTCCTCCCCTAATGTACACATACTAAGCCAGCAGGATGACTCTGGAAGAGTTGTCCAGGAGTTAGAAAGTCATTACTACAGAACTAACGATCGGGACTCCAATTTATACAACAAAACCAGGACCTCATCCCTAAGCCCCCTTTCTGCTGTGTCTTCAAATTATGAAGGGTAGGGCTGAATTTTCTTTGTATAAAGTACCCCAAATGGCAAGTAATGGCTTAGTATCCAAATGCTTTATGAGCAAATTTCACTTAGAAGGGATGAATTTAGATTAAAAAGTACAAATCATATTTTGGTGAAAATGTCAACAATTACTAACTGAGTCCAAATTCAATCCTTTCATACAAGCTGTGTCCTTGGACAGATCTTACGATTTCCTAGCATGAATGCACCTGTTCCATCAAGACATCAGGATTAAAGAACATGCAAGTTGTAACTCCACAATAAAATTAAGAAACGTTTTGTTCTTTATACAAGGTTTCACTTTTACAAAAGTATCCCTTTAAATAAGATGCATCTGATGTACAAAGTATCAAACGTGGGTTTTTTTTTTTTTCTTCTCAGCTTGAAAAGAGGCTGGAAATGGGATGCCGGTTAGGTTCAAAGCTTAAACTTTGTGACAACTGGACACAAGGTTCCTCAGAATTGTCAAAAGTCTCTTGTGACACTCCTACTACCTTTTCTCAATAAACAACAATATATGAAATAATTACCAAAACATCTCCTAATTCATATAATTTACATGATATAAGCTTGCTTGATAGCAGCTGGTGTTCAGTTGTGAAAAAACACACAAAGTAAAATGGCTGCTGACTACAATGTACAGCTATTGCTGGGTGGGATGGAATGTACAAACGGAGGTCGATGTAGACGAGTTTTTTCCACCAGAGATATTGCCTTTCCTCACAGCACTTGTGCTCTCAGCTTGAACTTGGCTTTTGGTTCTTCGTTTGTCTTCAGTACCTGTTCTGATGCTCATAATGCCACCGATTAAAATCTATATTAAAAGCTACAATGCTCCCAGAAGCCATGCCAGTGATCAGAGTCCTGGAAAAGCAGAGACAGTAGTTAAGAGAGACACAAAATCCCTGACGTGGTTCTGCTTCCCACTAAACAACAGCATGATCTCAAAGTTCACCAAGTTTTAATCCTGTGCACTGAGAGAGGATGAAAATTTACTCTTGGTTCTCCTGAGAGAGGCTGAATCAATCCACCAACACCTGGACAGCCAGACCAAGTGCTGATTAACTTTCGATCGGACAACTCTTCAGATAAACACTTTTTGAGTAGCCTCACCATATGTTGCTCTGTCAATCTGTAACTTATGTGCATGTCATGTGCTACTGTTCCAACATATATCAGGGACATCATAAAACAGTAAGAATGATTGAAATTAAGGATGAGATTGAAAAAGAGATAGAAACTTGGTTAGTGTCTTTCCTCACTCCTCTGGAGACTGCTAGCACGAATGAGCTCTGCCTACCATCTCTCCTCCACTCTCTCCCCACGCCGAGTGACGGATAAAGAGCTTATTACAAAGACTTTCCTGCCCTCCGCGCCCCTCAAGAAGACAGAATCACTTCCTTCTTTTGCTCCTGCCTCCCTCATATACAGTCATAATGAGTATTTGAGCTCTTCGGGTCAGTAATCTTGTTATGTACCCTCAGGACTGTGCACAGTACTTAATCCGTGATGGTAGCAGCAAACGTTTGCCATGTGAATATGGGAATGAATAAGACTATCAGGGAGAATTTTTAAACACACGTAATTTCAAACACCTTCGAAACACCCCTGTATACACAAGTAATTACACAGCAAACCATTCCCCTTTATTCATGAATATGGACAACAGCATTTTGGAACACTCTAATAATAAACTGCTTAAATTTTCTTTAAAACAGGCTGGGCTGCAGATCAAATATCCCTTCCCCAAACTAATTTAAAGTCCATTGTTTCTCTCGATGACTTCAGTACCATTTTACTATATTGTGAAGATGCTTTGTTAAATTTATTATATAAGCCTTTATATTTATAATATTTTAAAACCAGTACTCTTATAAAGAATATACAAATAGTGAAATAAGTTGGTTAATAAGCTTTTCTTATTTGTTAAAATATAGCAGAAAATGAGAAATTACCATATTCAGATTATAGTTTTATTTTTTAAATTAGAAATTTTAGACTTTATAGTCCAAATACTCTTTTCACTTTATAATAAACCCAAAGGCAAATTTTAGAAAATAACAAACTCCTGTTGAAAACTGAGGAAAACTGGAAAATCATACCACTTAGTTAACATCCAAATCAACTCCTCCCAAGGAAAGATTACAGTGTATTAGGGAAGCATGTAACATACCACCCAATCACATAAATGAGAGGTACGTGAGTAAGGGGCTGTTTCAAGTAACGAGCGCCTCCTATTTTTAAAAGCAGAGGCCAGATGTGGTCTGCGCTCTGCCTTTGGCTGAAATTCATTAGTCAGACTTATGCCTCAAGCTGAGACTCACTTCTGCTTTAAAAAATGTGTCTCTTCCACATAATGTAAACCAAGGAGGCCTGTCTGAGCCCAGGCAAGGATCTGAGGACAGAGCAGCTGGTGGGGATAATTTCACATTTGGGACAGCGTCTGGCTGTGCCTGGCTTTCTTCAGACCCATTTCTTCCCCCCCCCCCCATTATTCTCTTCCTCTGTTCCCTTCTTACCAGAATCCCTTCTTAGGGTACTTACTCCTCTCCTCAGTTTACCCTTTTCTGCGCTTGTCTTTCTTTCATCTGGATGCTGGATTCTTATTCACAGCACGTTTCACCCTGGGTAAAATATAAAGAACTTCCGAAGACAGTTCTTAAGTGATCACATTCTCCCCGACGTGGCTCACCTCTGGTCATGGGATAAGTCCATTGCTCTAATGCCAGCGTCACATCCGGGGTAAATGTACAGCTGCTTGAAGTCACAGGCCTGCCAGACCTCCACCACACCATTGTCTCCTCCAGTCACCAGGTTCTGGCCATCGCTACTCAGGAGAATGGCCTTCAGACAGGGCAGAAAAGCAACTGTTTCTCTCCGTGGTTCCCAAATGACCAACGGTCACTACTGAAATGCACTTACTACAGGTCCCTTGTCATTATTATCTGCTTTTAGCCATCCCAGTTTTCTAACAGACTTTCCAATGTGCAATTCATCAAAGTTCTTACGTAAACAAAAGATCTTATTAAAACCAATTTAGGTTATAAAATAACAGAAGTCCCAAAGAATACTAACAACATCAAGACTTTTAGAACAAATGGCAGAAGCATATTTCAAAACAGTTTTTAATAATGATAAACCAGCAATTAAAATTCATTTGTGCGTCATGGGTAATTGGGTACGTAATTTTGGTCTAGGTTTCAAAAGATAAGATTCATTGACAATAAACTAGCTTTTAATGTCAGGGGGTGCAGTGCAGGAACTGTTTGTAAGAGGAGCCTAAGAAAGTCTCCCTAAGTCAGACCTCTAACCAAACAACAGCTGTCATCTCCAAAGTCTAATTCATTGCGTTAATTACTTGATATTAAATGAGCTTTGAGTTTTTCAAAGCATCCATCCACATGAATCTATATGCTTTTACAAACCACTGCACATTTGTCTGGACCCCAGAGAGATGTATTATGAGTCGTTAAGTGTAAAACAGCCGCGTCTCAGCCCGTGGCCCCAGCCCCGCGCCGCGCGCGCGCGCACGTACCCGTGTGGCGTCGCTGACCTCCATCTGGGCCAGGAGCTTCCCGTTGATGCTGAAATTGCTGAACCGCCCGCGCTCGTAGTAGATGATGCAGTGGCCTTCGCTGGAGACGGAAATCAAGCGCGGGAACAAGCAGTTTTCCGGTCCCTCGAGGGCTCTCAGCAAGTCTCCAGTGATTGTGTGGACGAGGCAAGGGCCCTCTGCAGAGCGGGGAACATCAACGGGCACAGTCACGGGCGATGACCGGGCACATCGAGCCCGCACACCGCACCTGGACACGCACTCAGGTTTGTCGAAAGCGGGCGGAAAAGAACAGAACTATGCTGGCAAGAGCCAAGCGCCGAGGTTACATTTCATCAGAACCAATCAGTACAAATACTGTTCCGTGACACACACGTATCCTCCAAGTGTTTACCTAGGTAAAGACTTGCTTTTTCCCTTTATGAGAAAATATTCACTAAAAAGGATGTAGTTCATACATTACATGGGGATAAAAGACTGTATGTCCCAGTTTTCTCTTCATCTGTTTTTAGAAAATTTCCTTTAGAAAGTTTAGGATGATTTTCAAAAGAATTGCTAATTTTCTTTAGTATCATCAAAATTTTCACATTGTACCACATACATACATTACTAACAAATAATAAGTTTTACCTTTTCTATAGTCTATGCATAAAATGTAAAAGGCAAAATTAAGAAAATTAAGTAATTCAGACTGTAGAAACACTTCTTGTCTTTTAAATAAACGAAGAGTGAGGCAGGAATGTGAAAGTAGTCCGGAGAGTGACTTACTCTGCTCCAATTGTTTTTTTTGCCAGGTAGAAGTTGTGTTAAGATAAAAGATTTATTAGTCAAGTTCATATAAATAGTTGGTTGATACAGTTTGGTATTATCTGTCCCCCTCCCCTCTCCCCCCAAAAAACTCCACAAAAACTATGTATGAATTACATTCTTATTTTTCAATAAATTGATTTAAGTAAATACATATTTTACAAAACAAGTGACATGATAATGCTATACATAAAATTCTTCCTGATGACTAAAGTAATAGGTATGCGTTATAGAAAATACAAAGAGTTAGAGAAAAAACTAGCAATCACCTCTAACATCAACCATCATCTACAGAAAATTGGTTTTTTCTTATATGTACTATGTGTCTTTTATTTTCCTTTCCTTTTTTTTTAGCTTTACATAATAGAATAATACTAGACATATTATTACCAAAACAGACATTAAAAGATATTTACTGAGATTACCCTGTGTGTCCATTCCTGGGTTATTGACTCTTAAATACAAAAATGAAGAACACAGTGTCCTACCTTCAGACATGATATCCATTATCTATCAAGCAGCCAGAATAAGCTCCTAATCTGATCATCTTATCACCTTGCTAAAAACCTCAGCGGTTTCCCACTATACCCAAAGTAAAATACAAATTGCAGATCCTCGAGCCACGGGCCCCACCTCTTCCGCTTTCTCTCTCCTTAACTCTGTGGTGTCCTCACCTCAGCCCCTTTGGTTTCCTTTCAGTTTCTCCTAAGCATTAGGCTCCTTCCTGCCCCAGAACTTCCCATGGAGAACTGGAATCTGAGCCAGAATTAGAATCCAAGTTCCCTGACTTTGCCCAAAACAATACTTCTACCACAAAAAGTCAAAAGAACTAAGTAATCATATTTCCTTTCCCACCTACCTCTACACAGCCCCAGGCCTTGAGAAGATGACTCGTGCAGCGAGTGGATCCAAGGCTGTATCTGATGCGCAACCTGACCCCCTCGTGATCCCCCCACCGCCGTGACTGCCCCCCCGTGTTCTGGGTATCTTTCCCTTATCTTTTATATGTTATTTTTAATGACTGCATCATATGGATATGCTGCAGTTTAATTTACCAGTGTTCTGGCTAGAGTGCTAGTGACCACAAGACACTACATAAAATTTTATGTGTATTTTATGTTAGGACTAGCAAACGTTAATAATAAAACTGAACAGCTGTAAAGAACCTAGGGATTACCTTTGTCTAGGAAGAGCCTCCTAAAGGAAATAAATCATAAATCACGGTTACCTCATGAGAATAGTACGGTTTTTAAAGGCCGAAAATGAAAGAACTGTCTTCTGACCTTTAGCACCACTGATAACAAGTCCAAGTTCTGCACAGACAGAAACACAGACAACTTCATGGTCGTGGCCGGTGAGGACAGCTCTTGGGGCAGGATAGTCACCTGCAAGGGAACGGCAGCAGTGAGTCACTACAGACCAAGAGCAGAAATGAAGAGCTACACCATTAAACCAAACATTTAAAATAAGAGTCATTAATGTTTAGTAAGGGCACTTACTAGCTGTGTGACCATGGGCCCGTTACGTAACCTCTCTGCTGCTTCCTCATCCATAAAAATGGGGACGACTCCTCTACCTCTTACACAGGTTGCTTAGATGACTGGGTAAGTCAACAAATGTGATGTGCTTATGACACCATGATAGGGGTGAGAGCTATTCTTTTCTTCCTGATTATTGTTAAGAAATAGAAATCAAGCCTGTCAAAGCATTTACATGAGTAATCCCATTTAATTACGAGATTCATATGAGGACGGTACAATTATTATTTCTATTTTATAGCCTAGAAAGCCACGGCTTTGAAAAGTTAATCAATTTGTACACTTTCATAAAGGAGCAAGTGTTAGAACTGAACTCAGAGCTAGGTAGTTTTCAAACCTGTGTTCACATCCATTTAAAAATGCTCCTTAAAAATCTTCAACAAAACGGGCTGTGGTGCTTTGCCTTTTGGTTGGGGGAGGGGAGGAAAGCAGTGAAAGGAAGAAGAGATGATTACATGATCATCTTAATTCTCCACTTGACCTTATTGGTGTGAACGTAGCTCAGGAAGTCCAGCTGCAAGCATTCTGCCTGCCACGTGCTGTCACCTCTGTACTAAGTGCACGCCTTTGAAGTGACAGGCGTGCTTCTCAGCGGGCTAGGATTTGGAACCCATGAAACAACCAAAGGACATCTTCCACAGGCTGACCACCAGAGGCACTCAACAATGACAAGTGTGAAGAACAAACGTACATGCACAGAGTGTAACAGGGATCAAAAAACCCGCATACAAATGAACAAGAAAAGCAGAATATTGGTGAATAAAATGCATGCATGAAAGCCTGCAAGAAGGATCAACAAAGCTGAAAGGACACATGCTCAACACTGTCTTATTTGGAGAAGCCACTTTGAGATGGAGATGAGGGATGGCTACCATCTTGGGGTGCAAAAGTGTGGAGGAAAGAAAACAACAGAAAGTCAGAGAGAATTCTGGAGGTGCATGGGGGGTGGTGCTAGCCTGCTTTGGTAGACGGGAAAAGAACGCCAGCACTGGCCATACTGGGCAGGATATGAGGGCCTGAAAGACTCTGAAGTGAAACTCCATTGAAGGCGGGTGATCGCAAAGAAGGACATGAAATGCTTATTTACAATGTCATTTGGACCTCAACCACTCAGATCAGATTCCACAAATATTTATTAATACCATGTTGTACCCAACTATTTCCACTTTCCATTAACAACATCACACTTATCAATGTCTTATATTGCCTATTTCTCTTTCTCTTTTAAGTTTTAAACAGTTCTAGTGGACTCATATTGTATGACACTGGTTTATCTGGGATGTAATTGTTCAGTTGATTCAACAATATCATCTCAGCAAAGAGCAAGTATTAATATATAAATATATAAATATGCCCTTGTGTGTATATAAAAATATCATTATTTCATTTTAAGTTGCCAGTATCACTGACCATTACTTTTTCTGCTTGGAAAGGCATGTTGTAACTTGGTCTGGTGACTACAACTCTTCCAGAATTCTTCCTATTCATCAAATTATGGCCTATGTACCCTGGGATCTGTGGATATTTTCTTGGGGGTGAAAAGTTCTATGAAAGATGTTACATTTCAGATTTGCACTTTGATGATACTCTACTTTTAACCAGTTGTAAAGATGAAATCTCTTTGCTGTCAAAAATCTATGCTGTGGTAATTTAAAATGGAAATATACTTAAAAATGAAGAAAAGCTAATTAAGTCAGTGTTTCTCAAACTAGATCCAAGGAGTCCAAGAACACATTCTAAAGACTCAGAGATTTTTTTTTGGGGGGGGGGGTGTGGTTAATGACAATTTTGTTCTCTTTAAAAGGGGTCAGTGTATTACTCAAGTGTGAGACACATTATTATAGACTAATTTATTTTTTATCGAAATTCACAAACTCAAGTTGGCAGCTTCCACACCACTACCTGTATTTTCCTGTTTTTAGAATTAAATGATAAAAAACATTAATTACATATTAAATATTTATAGCACATATAGAAGACTAAGCGAACAAAATGAACTCCCTTGTATTCACCCCCTAGCTTAAGAAATAACATTACCAGTAACTTGAATGCCCCCTTATATTTTAGAGAATATTATGCTTTAAAAAAAAAAGTTCTGTATTTTTCTTTTCTGTTCATTCTGCTTGACCTGGTTGTTGAGTTTGTGATTTTGCCTGTGTAGTGCTTGAGTTCCTGCATGCTGCCTGTTTTCCTCTGTGAACTCATGTTCTGGATGGGGTTGACACCCCCCTTCCTCATCTGATCTCTCAGAGAAACGCTCTATGCTTTCTGAGCGCTGCTTCCTCTTGCAATCCCGTGGCCCTCCCTGTGGAGGGGCAGTGGGAGGAGAGAACGTTTGAGGGCTGGCACTTGTGCCTGCCTCCTGGGCAGCCCCTCCCTTGGCACTGACATGATGCACAGCCCTGAGCAGCTGGATTGGTGCTCCAATTCCCTGCCCCACAGTGGCAGAAGCAAAGGCAACAATAGGTCATGGAAAATTCTGGGAAGAAACATGTAACTAAAGTGCCAGGCGAGGTACCCACCACTCTTCCCCTCCGGTCCGCCAGTGTCTCCTCCTGCAGGCGAGGTACCCACCACTCTTCCCCTCCGGTCCGCCAGTGTCTCCTCCTGCAGACCCACTGGTCTCCTGTCTGCTCGGACCTGCTCACAGTTTTCTGAGTTTTCTCAGGTGCATCAGCTTCCAGTTCGCTTTTGGGGAATTTCTTATTTGGATGGCATGTGGGAGGGAGGCTGAAAGCCCATGTTAGTGTGTCGTCTTATTCTAAATTTATGCACCTTGTTAGACTGTGTTTGAATATTGGCAGAGTACCCACTTATATTTGTCAGCAGTACTGGATTTGTCTGAAACATATTTATATAATTGATAAAATTATGCTTCAAAGATGCCCTGAATTCCCCAGCAAAATGAAGATTAACTATCGATAATATTTTATGTGTAATATTATCCTTAATTTTTCTAAGTGATTATTTTACCTTGGAGAGACTGATGAATTAAAAATCCTACAATATATGCTTAATAAAATTCATACAGAGTTTTGTAAAGCTTTCCCTTATACGCTACAGAAAAAGTAAAATGCATCTAGTTCCACTGCAGGGAATTTTAAAGATGTGTAAAAATATTTCTTATGCATGTAATATATTTTCTATAAGGAAATACATTTTTCAAAGGCTTCTCTCTGATTTAGAAAGTTTAAAATGTTTAAAGTTTTCATTACAATTTCCCCAGATCATCTGAATAAACTGTGAAACCTAGGGGATTTTACAGGGCCTCTGAAAGCATTGTTTCCCTCTTTAAACTATAGAAAAGTAAACAAAATGTTATTTGGGGGTTTCTGACTTGGGGAACTGGCAGCAGGGAGAAAGCATATTTCCTGCATTTCATTTCACTGCCAGGGACAGATGTCACACACCCCAACAATCATTCAAAATCCTAGGAATATTCTGTCACTGTCACATCACAATTGATGGATGTAGCTGAGGGTTAAAGGGTCCCGCGCAGAGGGAGGTGCAGGTGAGATCTCCCCTCCAAGGACCACAGCATCACTGCCTTCCTTCCCCAGCCACTTCCTCAGGAGAAGAGCTTTCTGTGTGATGGAATTACTATACATGATAAAGAACAAACATGTCCAATTTTGAGATTCCTTACAGGCAAGCATTTGGAAGCCCCAGATGTAAAAGGCTTACAATACGCAGATTCCATCTCATTTTTATCATAAGCCATTTCAGTATTTTTAAAATGGATGATGAGAAAAGTACAAAGGTATTAGATGCTGCCCTTTACACAGAGCTGACAAGGAGAGCTTTTTCCGCGTGATTGTCTATGGCGTTCAGAGAAATGATCAAAGTAAAGATTACTCATGGTTCTTATTATTTTGAACCTCATTTATGGGACGACTAATGCGCAGGGGAAGCTTTGGTCCTTCTGAATTAGAGATAAACAAAACCAGCAGTTTTTCTATAGTCCTCAGTGCGGTTCCGCTGGAGTCAGAAAATGAACCTCTTGATGATATACGACATTCAGATTTTATCTATGACCTTTGCTGAGTTACTGCAGAATCACTGCAGAAGGTATTTTCATTCATGTTTATACCTACGTAAAAATGATGGATTTTTGACTTGAAGTCCCAAAATAAGAGATTTCAAAGGGTGTGGTAGTCTCTTCACTACTCCAATTTCAAAATTTATTTGCAACAAATTATGTTTGACACTTGCTGGGATAGCTCAGAAGAACCCCATTGGTAAGGAGTCCCTTACTGAGATGCTGGTCCCCAGCCACCTGAGGGCTGTTGCAATGGTTTCTGGCCCAAGTACCAGAGACGCTGGGGCCTGCATTTTCCACAGGTCACAAGCTAAGCCACATAAAAATATTCCACGGGTTGGAAAATGTCCCATGATGTGGTTTCATTTTATTGTACACTCACAGAGTGCTTGATGAGAAATACGAGATAGAGATAAACCTATTTATTCATTCACCCTAAGTCGTTTTTTTCCTTCTTCAGAGAGGACACTGACCACACCTTCCTCTGAGCACTGTTGTTTCAGGGCAGATCTCTTTCCTTGAAGACCTAAACCTGGATCCAGGCCACAGTACATTACTGCTCCACCTTTTCCACCCCCACATAATCAACAGTACAGTCTACTTGCCTCTCCCAAGGAAGTAGGGTTCTGCATGATGCCGGAGAGCCCGCCGGCACAGAGCTGAGGCTCTCCGATCACGCGAACATACTAGCCACTCTTGTTTCTTATACTGCTTCTGATCCAGGACAAAGACCCTTGGAGCCTTAGTTCCATAAGAGGAAAAGGAAAGCAGAAACTGAGTGGCAAGCAGCCCCCTTCTTAGTCAGGAACTCTGTAGTCTCCCACGTGAAGCCGGGGGAATGGGCGGGCTGAGGGGTATCCTGTGGAGCGGACCCGTGCTGGGGATGCTACAGCACAGACGTTATCAGAAAGCCCTGCGAGGTGTGAATTATTACACAGCTGACCACGCTCCCTCTCAGGGTTAATGAGAAGATGGTTTAATGTTTCCTAAACCTCAGCTAAGAGCCTTTGCTCTGAGAAGTGAGAGAAGTTAATATATATATATATATATAATTAGTATCTCTAGGCTGTTCTTTGTCCAGGCTTTCTTCAGCTCCTGTAACACCACTAGTTAGTGGTGGCTGTGGAGCTGGGCACCAGGATGGTCGTTTTAAAAGAAGGCTGGATGCAGACAAAGCAAGGGATGCGATTTGGCAGATGCTCAGTGACAGGTTGTGGCTGGCGGGAGGGTGGGTGTCCGGAGCTGAAGCGCACACAATGGGAGCCCAGGGAAGGGGTGTGTGCACAGCTGGAGTCTCCTTCGCCACAGGCTTCCCGTTTCAGAGCTTGCATAATGCTCACACAGGAGCTAAAAGACTTGTTTTCAAAAGTGAAATAGGAAAAGCACGACAACAACGCCTTATACATACTACTCAATGAACATTCGTCGGTTTGGTATGAAGAGATGAACAGTAAATTCTCTTTCAAAGTTTCCTGCTGCAACGACTGCAAACATTTTCAACAAGCTTTCTATCAAGCACCTCGCATCTGGTATAAACGCTCAAACCACACTCTTTCAGTGCAGACTGGATTTTGAGCTGAGGTCCCCATGTATTTTAAGCGTCTGTTGAGACGATGTTGACTTGCCCCTCTCGTGACTATCTGGTTGGAAGCTACAGCACGTAATGAGAAATGTCAAGTCCCAAGATCAATGAAATTTGGGGCTCTAGGGATTCAACAGGAATAGCATTGATCCTTTTAAAGAACACCAGTCAGAGATGGGCTGTAACATATTGCAGAGAAGGGCTCAGGAGGATAAGCGGCCAAGTCCAAGATACCTGCCTGACCAAACATTCAATCAGCTTTTAGCACAAAGTGCCTGCTCTGCTCTCCCTTCTTTCATGCGAGAGCCTGCTTCCAATTAAAGTGTGCGAATGAATTTTTATCACTTCCAAATTAGTTTCAGAATTTGTGTAGAAGTCTGTTTCAGATGAAAGCGGCTGTCCCTCACATCTCTGCAATTCTCTTATCTAGTTGGGGACCCTATTTCAATCTACAAGAAAACTGTCTGTGCTCAAATCACAAGTCTGAAAGAGTAACAATGAATATCTGCATTAAATATATTAGTAAAACAACTATAATTCAACTGGAACCTACGCCTGACAGCTTTTGCTTATTTCTTTTATGGTCTGAGACTCTGTGTAATAATTGGTTTACACGTTCTTATTGTCTTTGCAGCAAATTCATTAACACTATAGAAATAATTAGAAAAAGGCTTATTTATGACATGTCTAGTTAGTGACAACAATATGTTTGACACAAGGAAACCATAAACTCTATGCCTATCTAAAAAAATTCACAAACATTACTTATTTTTTTCCCCTCTATGGCACTAATAGAGCTACCTGTTAAAAAAAATAATAATGACAAGGCAAAAGAAACGTACATATATTAAAGCACTTGAGTTTATCTCGGGAAAGTTTCAGTGATGTGAACATAAGGTGAGTAATGAATCCTATCACGTTATGGTGTTGTGCTGAATATATATGATTCAGCCCCTGACACACAAAGTGAATTCAGTGTCCACACCAAGACCAATTTCTGAATTCTAACAGCTACGAGGATTATGTTTCATGCTAGGACTTCCCCCTTCAAGTCTAGGTTAATGTATACACCCCTCAAAACCTAAGGGCATTGTGTCACACACTGTGATATGA
The DNA here is from genome assembly GCF_048564905.1 of Vicugna pacos. Taxonomy (NCBI): domain Eukaryota; kingdom Metazoa; phylum Chordata; class Mammalia; order Artiodactyla; family Camelidae; genus Vicugna; species Vicugna pacos. The sequence goes on along the minus strand of NC_133000.1, from coordinate 9,730,450 downwards.
ATTTAGACGTAACTAGCTTTTTTGGTCTTAAGTAGCAATGCATTATGAGATAGAAAACACGTATAGCCTGATTCTCTGACCTGTGAGTTGGTAGCTAGAATAGATTAAACTGAATCAGGAAAAAAAAGAAAAAAGAAAAAAACCCTTATTCTCTCATATTATGAGTTTTCTGACGGCAAGGACTAAGTATGTGTTAACACCCAGGGCTGATCCCCGATGTGACGGTCAGTTCAGCGTGTGCTCTGACTGCCTGTACAAAAAGTGAACTGACCAATATATATGGTCTCTAGGCAAGCACACATGTGCTGCCAGGTGGGCCATTTTAACAGATTAAGTGACTCATCAATCAGTCGAGTCAAAGCCATACTAAATGTGACTAATTATTTTTTACTATTACGCTTATCCGTATGATAAAAAGCTGAAACCAGTTTTTACATAATGTTCAATTTGTGCCCAAGAGGTAAGATTCAGCATTTTGGGGATACCCAAAGATCTTATGATACAAAATATTATCTGATAGCAATTCATGATTCATGTAATACTCAATACAGTCAGCACTTCCAAGCAGGAAAAGCAGTTTTGTGCTCATTATAATATAGACTTTGTGAAGCCCAGAAAGGCAGAGGATTTCACTACCCAGCACTCCCAGCTGCTAAGACAGTACCAGCACACAGCAGGCATTCCACATGCTTGTTGCTTGACTAATACTTTAGGTACCCATCCAGTTTGTTCTAGAAGAGTATTTTTTCCCTTTATGTTAAGGATAATGGATAAAATGGAACCATACTACACATGCCCACATTAAACGCCCAAGGAAGTCTTGGCAGGGTGGGTTTTACGGAAGTCCTTTAGATTCATAATGATGACAACAGTTTTTGATAAAAAACAAGTTCCTATAAATGGAGGTAATACTTCATGGATAATATTTTGCAATAATTTCTTAGGGATAATCTTGTCTTTAAAGTTTAAATGAAATGCTACATTTAAATAAATCCAGTATTCATAATTCTGTTCTTAAGCATTAACATAAACATTTCCATTTCCAGAGCTCCTGTTTTAAGGGACTTTAAACACACTAAATATTACTACATTTTAAATTTCTTGCTAAGTGAGGGAATATACCTACAATCAATTGTTAATCATCATTTGGCTTAAAAGATCATTAGAAAATAAAGTAGTTAACAGATAATTACTATAATTGACATTTTTCTTTAAAATTGTTTACCTCATAGCAGTACATTATATTAAGTATCTTCTCTGCTACCAGCTGGTAGTTTTTAAGAAATGAATTCTCTTTTTGGAAATATCATTTTCATCATTTCTGAGGTTCACTTTGAAGATGTTTATTAATTGGATTTTAAAAACTATTCTGTTTCTTTAGAAAAAGTTTTTCTATCCGGTAACTTCTAACTTTTGTCAATAACAGATGGAAGATACCACACAGCCCTGGTGCTTAACTGAACTTTTCTTCTAATTCTAATGAATGCTACACTACTCTGGAAACAGAAAATTTGGAAATATGTAAACATACATTTAGATAAAACACATGTGATAATGCACCATGCTTGAGAATAATAAAGTCAACACTGGTAGATCAAATGTCTTTTACAAACACACATACACAAGAATTCTACTAAAAATGAAGTTTCTTTTTTTACGGCTATGGTTTAAAAAAAGAGTAAATTAGGAGGTTAACTTATCAGTATTCAGAGTATGATGTTTGCTATAACATATAATTGGTAGCTAATTATTTGACTTGGTTGGAAATCAAGCAACACTGAATATGTGTTTTCTTCAGACTAATACCAATCACATCTTAGTTCACAGCTCAGAGCAGAGGCTGAAACGTACAATCCACACACTTTCTCTTATTCAGTAACCTCACTGTTAAGAGACACCACTTCCATACTGCACTTTTAGTTTCTTCATCTACTGTTCCTCCCCTCTAGCTGTGGGCAACAGGCATGAAACCTCACACATCACCTGGCCACCTAGCTCACTCTCTCACTACCTTCGTATGTGTATGTATCATACTCTTCAGGACCTATGATAGGGCCTTTACTCCTATCAACTGAAAGCCATTTATTTCTTTTTCAGTATTCCTTTCAAAACACATAAGAGCTGGGGGTGGGTGGGACTTGAAGGGTGGCTGGACAGCTCGGGCTCCGCGCCCAGCTCTCTCAAAGGCTGAACAGACCAGCCATGCAGTTGCGACACGGTATTTTTGTCCATTTCTCACCTACTCTTACAAAGTTTCACTGGCAGATACACAGCATTCCTGGGAAATTTCTATCTCTGTTTTGTCATCAATATGTCCAAACTTATGTTTCAGTTTATTCTGGAGCATCATTGAAGCTGTGACGACTGTATGAATTACGATCAGAATAACCCTGGTGTAGGTATTTGCTATTATCAACACTTTACAGAAGTCATCCTCTATTTTACAGGAAATACGTGCATTTGAACTATTGACAGTTTGGTCATTAAAAACAGTAATTATTTCTAGGAAATCTCATATGTAGTTCTTTGGTCATTTCACCATATTTACTGAAAACATATTACGTGTGTCTCTGTGCCGGGCACCAGAGACTTAAGACGGGAAGAAGAGACTCATGGTCCACTTCTGTGTTTCCTCAGAATGGCAGCTCCAAGGAATAATAATGGCTCTTCCATGAACAAAATGTTCCATGGAAAACATGTTTGAGAAGCTGTGAGCGACACAAATGTCAAAAGATTTACTTGCGTACGATGTTCAGAGCTCACCTTGAAGGCGAGAGTGTGTGGAGTGTTTTCTAAAATTATTTCACTCTGGATTCCCTCCCATTTTTTCCAACAGCACATTTTAGGGAGCACTTTTGAATAGGAAACACTCAGGAAATCATCCCAAGCAAAGAAATCATCATATTCAGTTTTTGCCTCCCCAACGCTTAATCTGAAGAGGGTACTCAATCATTGCTAAATAAACAAACAGAGATATTTACGACACCCCGTGGTAGAAAGTAGTGAGTGTCCTCACGGAGGCACAAATAAAATCTTCCAGAAATTCAGAGAAGGGAGAGACTATACTCAGCTGAGAGAAATCACAGGAAGTTGAACAGACTAGGTAACACGGAAGGAAATTTCTGGAGGATGAGGACATCTGGAGATTGAGGAAGGCAGCTGAGCAGAGGGTCTGTGTGAGGGGATGTGAGGGCTTCCTCAGGCGGAAGGGCATAGAAGTTGCTCTTTTTTACACTTCGGACATAGCTACATTCCAATGAGATGTTTGCCACTTTAGCTTTCATATTTTAAAATTCTTACAACCCCTGGGAAAAACTATGAGGGGAATAAAAAAGGCAAAATATATTTAGATGAATTTACAGTCTGAGAGGACAATTCTAGACAAATACTTACTGCTGTTTGGGTTGTCTCCTATGATATGGTGTCGCCCACTCCAGTACCAGAGGAGCAGGGTCGCATCCCGTGACCCAGACACAATGTAGCAGTCCCCACCGATGTATGACTCAGACCTGGCCAAGCACGTGACCACATCCCAGTGACCAAATACAATCTGAGTTAGCTTCCCTGAAACACAGAAATGGCAGGTTGAACTCATTTGCTATTTTTCATTAAATGGTAATAAGCTTAACTTTATTTTAGATTTGTGAAAAGTGATTCTATAGACCAGTCAACTTATAAGGTAATTCAAATCTAGCTACAGATTTGGTTTGTTGAATGGCTTCTAAAAAAATGATACAAGAATGTCACTTGGGATTTTTTTTTTAAGGAAAGAACTTATAAAATAACACAATCATGATTCGTGATTTTTTTCCCCAGGGCTTGGGCCAGACTAAGGGGAGGTTTAAGGTCTTTTACTGGATCTGATTTGGGGAAGGAGATAGCAGTCCCACTTGTCCTGTGAACTCAGGGCTCAGCTCATGCTAAAGTTCACAGTGGATGGAATTGTAAGTAGTCAGTTACTTACAATGTGTACATTTAATTTGAATCTTGGCACTCAAGATAAAAATACCTACATTATTAAGTAGGATTTCATATGAAGCTTTGGGTGTAAAAGTGGGCATTTTGAAGAGGATAAGGTATTTCCTGCTTAAATTTACCTGTTTCTGTAGAATAAACTCTGAAACTCTTATCCCAGAATCCACAGATAAGAATGTAGCGATTATCTGCTGTGACCACAAAACAATGGGCATTGATTTGTATGCTCTGGTCAACGAGGTCTGTGATCTGCCGCTTGTTCACGCCAGAGTTATTGGCTAAACATAAACAGAAAAAAGAATTCAAGGAAAGACCCCACAAGAGTCCCAATAAGCTCTTATAGAAGGAATATTTTTATGCTTTATTTATCTAGAAATGGGTTTTTAAGGCTAGAAGAGTTGTTAAGATCTTACCATTTCCCCATGAGGAATATAAACTTTTTAGTAGCAGTGATTATTTATGAACCATATTATATATTTAGAAATTGTTGGAAGTTTAAGTTTTTCCTTCACTGATAGGAATTTGAAACATAATAAAAATATTAAAATGCCTTTAATTCAATAGATGTTCACCATGCACAAGTTCAGTGGTGTCCAACAAATTCAATCATAATGAGGAATAAATATTGTATGAAATATGTTATAGAAGGAAAAAATGTCTTACTATTTGCCCCCACCTGTCATTTTCTGATGGCATTTACAATTCATGTGAAAAGAAGAAAGTAGGGGTTTGAGCAAGGGGTGTGTTATGTCGGCAGCCCCTCAGGGAGCTTTAGGTCAGCAACTTTAAAGATCTGGATTGTCAACAAACAGAAGCCTTTCCAGAACGGGCTGGCAGGGGAGGAGAGGAGTAAGAAAGATGGGAGAGGGACTGGGGAGCAAAGACAGGCAGAGAATCAGCGGGTAGCCCTGGGATTGAATCTGAATAAAGTCAGGAACTCAGAGACGGCCGGCTGATTTCCCTAGTGCCTGTCTGCATGCCAGCCTGTCCCTTACTCCACGTCGTCCTTTCACGCTAAGTCCCTGGGCTGAATTCTTAAACAGAAAATGCAGATGTAGGAGATCACCATCGCTTTCTAACACCAATTAAATCTAAGTGCTACTCTGTGGATATCGACTGACAGTATAATAATAATTACTAGAGAAAGTAAAAATAAAAAATTACTTAAAAAAAAAAAAACAGCAAAGGAAGAGAAAATGAGAGGTTCCCGAGTCACTGGAGAACTATGTCATTGGTCCTTGATTAATTAGAGAACACCTATTAATTTTTCCATGGTTACAGTCAAGCTGTATGTGATTGTTAACGTCTCTTCAGCAGAGGAACAGCTAGACTCGGCTCTAAAAATATTCCTTGTCCTGAGGGTATATCCTCCCAAAGGCATGTAAATGCTAGTTTGTGTAGGAGGATGAGTAACCAAACTGCCTCTCATCTTACTTCTGGGTTCAAAGAGGAAGGGTGAATTAATCTAAGAAAAAATACCATAACTTGTATATGGCTTTATAATTTTTCATGCCATTTTCAATTTCTTTCTAATTTAGTTCTCTCTATGAGCCCATGAGATGGGCAGAGCAAACATCATTAGCAACCATCTCGCAGATGTGAACTAAGGCCCAGGAAGATGAAGGTGTTTGCTCTGAGTCGTCCAGCTAATAAATAGGTGTGATTATTCAAAAACACTTGGAATATCTGCTGTGACGAGTTACAGCTCCTGAGTTTACAATTCATATGAACTCTAAGAAAAATGTTTAGCCCTATTGAATGGAGATTTCCACCAAATATATTCTTCAGCATTAGTTTTCTCTAATAATAGCTTTGAGTCCTTACATAGTTCAAATAATATGAACTTGTTAAAGAAGAGCTGAGGCTGGGAGAAAGAACACTTTGGAGTTCTTTGCCTAGTTTAGTTTGCCAACCTAAGTGACCTCCTAAAATACCAAGAAAACGCCACAAATAATTGTCTTAATACCACAGATTTCTTAGATAGCTTCTTATGGCTCCTTGATGGTAATCTGACGTTCTTTGCACAAGAATTTTGTGGCAGAAAAAAACAGTATTCAACTATCACTTGTGATAAGTAACCACACAGGAGTCCGTGGCTGGGCAGCAGTATGAAAATGCACTTTTGTTGTTAACATACCAATGAGCGGATCCATTTCAATGGGAAGATGATGGGCCTGATCCAAGGAGTAACCCGGAGCTCCTCTGAGGCCTGACGATGAATTAAAAGAGAAAATGACCATAAAATTCTCAGGAAGGAGAAATTTCCTAATAAGCAGTGTTTTATGATTATGCAAAATACAGATTTGCTTCAAAATTATTTGGTAAGTTACTGTAAGAATGATTCAGTCCCACGACATGTTTTTGTAGACGGTCTTAAGCAAAAATCACAACAAGACTGCCAGTATGGTTTTCACTTAAGATGCAGAAAGCTAGGAAGAGTGCTGTTATCCTAACAACAAGAAAAGCTATATAAAATGGAAGAATGTAACATTTCTTGAACCCATCAGAGACCTAAGGCTGCCGGGCAATCAGTGAGCCTGAAATCTAAGAAAAGGCCATGCCTGCAAGTAGGTGGATGAAAGCACCTGCCCCCCTGGGCCAGGGGGAGGGGAACGTGGGGAGCCCAACCAAGCGGACTTTCTTTCAATAGACGACAGGTCAACTGAAGGTATAAAACTGAGCTACACTTAAAATCTTAAAATAAAATCTACGTTCGGAGGATTAATGTTTAGAGCTTGATTGAGTACACTGATCATAATTTTTTACATGTATATGCATATGTATAACGTATAACACTTTTGACCAATTTTAAAGAAAAAAAATTAATTCTTTCCAGCTTTCTCTCAATGTAAAATGTTTTTAGAGGTTAAGATTCCTGTGAATAATAAAGTCATACTTTTAAAAGATGCCTGCTGCATATTTCTGATAGAATGGAAGTCGTTCTACTTCATGTTGAAAATATCACCAATAACCATAAAATAGGGGCATTTAGAAACCCTTAGGCGATTAATCTACAAGTCACTCTATTTTTCAGTGCGATGCAGAAGTCAGTAGAATAGAAAGATTCAGGTTAATTCAGCGTGGCTCATCCACTCAGTCTTAGAGACAGTGGGAGTCCAGGGGTTCCAGGGAGACTTTAAGTGGTGAACTGGGCCAACTAAGTCATTTAGTCACATTCACTCCTGTCCTGGTTAAACAAGTATCAACATGTCTAATTTTTATGACAGAATTGTATCACTTCAAGATGTACTGGCTGGAAACTTCAGGAATGAGTTCGGAGAAAACACACGTGAAATCACTGAACAATTCTGCTTTTGTTTGTTCTCAAAGATTCTAAGCTCTACAAAGAGAGAGATGCTGTTTGTCTTGTTTGTTGCTACCCTCCCAGCGCCCAGGACCATTTGACACAAAGTGGTCATTCAAATATTTGCTAAATAACTTAATGAAGTGGATGAAAGAGGATTCGAAATCGTTATCTAGAAAATCCAAATTCAAACTCACTTTTGTTTAATATGTCATAAAAGTATTTGCTCTTTTTCTTTTTCCTGGGGGGTTAAGCACTCAAATAGGGTAGGGAGACCTGAGTTATTTGTAGAATTGCTTCAGTTGATCAAATATTTATTTGATTCTTAACCATTAGCCAAGCGTCCTGTGAGGCACTAAGATACAGCAGCCATGAATAAGACAGACTGGAGGTGTTTAGTTAGGTTTAGCAGTTATTCACTCTGCTGCTTTTTGTAGCTAATTCGGCAAACTCGTGAGCTCCCAGCACACTTATCTTCCCTTAACTTGATCCCAGCTTTTAAGACCCTGTTAGCAAGTGACTCGCTCAGGCACACTTACCTACTGTGTTGTGCCATCGATTCACCGCGAACAGTCTGCTGCAGGTCACGGTCACCACCGCAGGGATGGTCAGGTGGGGGAGGGTATTGGCTGCCACATGGGTTACTGGAGAATTTGATGGAAACTTCAGCACCATGATCACATCCTGTTGCATCTGATCTTTAAACATGAGTGGACTCTGTGGAAGGAAACACTGTTGAATAGAAAGGGAAGAGAGCAGGAGAAAACAAAAGGAATAACACAGTTAGTGAAAGCTCTGGGAGAACGAGGTTACAACAGGCTAGCACGAGCACAAACAGAGCGGAGCCATCGGAACGCTAGTCCTGAGGACGGCGCAGAGACGTGAGCAGGGACTCTGCGGAGTCACTGAGAGAGGACCCCCGATCATTAACGACCAGCCGCGGTTTAGCTTATAGATATGTCCATGTGATGTCGCATAATCACTCAATGCAGTTACAACATCATTTTGGTGAAAAAAATCAGTCCAGTCAGTTACTGACACTGTGTACATGAAATATAAAGCAAATTGATGGATACTTTCGTTTTTCACCTGGTTGATCCGGGGTGGGAGCTACAAGACGGAATAATTCAAGTACCAGAGCCTGCCTTGCAGCGCTGTGCACACGCTTCTGCTGTGGCTCTGAGGACTGCGGCTTAGGCTTCCTTTCCCCCTGCTAGACTGTCAGCTTCCTGAGGGTAACACTTCTCCTCTTTTCTCTTCTAATCTTTGTTTCTCAAACATCTAGCGTACGACTTGATAGAAAGTCAATACTACACACACTACTATTAAGTACTATAAAGCACTAGAAAGATCCTCACACAAAAGACACAAAATAGGGATGCTGGGAACAACCATTATTTAGCTTTCATGCATGTTTTGTAATTGTTGGAGATATATATTTATTTATGAATTCTGTTACATGAACTTAAAAAGCTTATTTTCTTTATGAACAGTTCCATGCCAATTTAGTCTATGACAATTTCCCCTAGGAAAGTAATGAGTCCTGACTGGGCATTTCTCCAGGATAAATATTATTGTTATTAAACAGAGAAACTGAATGCAGGAATAAAACTCTTCTGCCAAAGCATTTCATAAAATAAAGTGTAAGAGAGAGTCTCCTGGACAGTTGATTAAAAACGCTCCATCTCAGGTCTGGAGACTCCAAGGCCACAGCTGCACGTCACTGTGTGCCCAGGGGTCTGAATGGGGGCGGTGCACTGGGTAGAAGCCTTCCGCCTGTTCCCACGCGAGGACCCACTTCAAGCAGCAGAGCCCATGACTGACTCATCAAGGGGGCCGAAACTGGCTGAGCTATTGTACAGGAAAAACATGCTTTCAAAACATATTTAACTTATGTGTTTCAGTAGGTGTCTGACTACCAGTTCCTTGAAGGGATGGAGTAGGCATCTCCTCTGTGTTGCCGAAACGTAGTGTCGTGCCTGGTGCACAGAAGGGGCTCAGGGCAAATTTGTTAAGTAACTGACAGAATAAATGAAAGGTGTGAACAATACCTCCATCATGAAACAACAACTTATATATTTGTTCCTGCATTGCTCTCGAGCGTTTTACTCCAGTCCCAGGGTAGCTGGTGCCTTGATGACTGTCCAGAAAAACCGACTGCTGGACTCTAACTCATTTTGCAAACACATTTTTACTTCCTAGCATTTTTTTCCTTCAGTAAGAAATCTGTCAAAAATTACAGTTTAAAAAATAAATTCTAAAGTAATTTCTCAGAAAAATTTTACCTTCTCCAGATTAGGTAAAGAGGGAAATGTTTACTACTTGCTAAAAACTGAAAAAGGACGGTTTTGTTATGAAAATAGATTTTTAAAATTCAGATTAAAATGAAAAGAATATTGCCTTTTCCCTTGCAAAATGAGAATAAAAGTTTTTATATAAGGAGTTTAACCATGATGGTGATGACACCAGCTAAGATCTACCGAAGACCTGTATGCTAGGGGCTGGTCCAAGTGCCATGCACAGTGTTGAGTCCTCATGTTTTCAGAGTTGGTACTATTTTTACCCCCAGGTTATCCATGCTGAAATGTAAAGAGAGAGTTCAGATGCCTTGCCCAATTCATTCATTATTATGAGGTCCCTGCTCTTAACCCCTCTTCTCAACTGCCTCCCTGCAGTGGCTATAAATTATCTTTCTATTTCTTTTCTTTTCTTAAAATGAATTGCTCTCCCTACCTGTCCCACCTTGCCCCAAAAGATTAAATTGGGCAGCATCATATAGTGTTTATATTATATTTTTCATTTTGACTTATAAATCTATTCTAATTTTGGTGCTGGCATGTGTCTGAAAGGTTGTATGTGTATGGAGTTCATGCAGAAGCATATATTGTCAGAGAGGATGGCGATTTTTGTGAATCCAAAATTGGACTAGCTTAAGCCAAACTAAGAGGTAAGAACTGTGTTATTCTCTCTCCTGAGAGTGATCAGTCTATACTTAGGCTGAAGAGTTAACCAATAAACTGAGAAGCCTTTTAAAATGCTGCTAAAAAAAAAAATCACTATTTGATTTGATTTATACTCAGGTACAAAGAAAGGGAAAAATGTTCCCAAGCTGCGGTGTCTTACCAGGTGCATGGCAGAGCTCCGAGGTGGATGTGGCTCGATAAGCAACTGAGATGGCGTTTGTCCAAAGTTCTGTATCTGGGCCTCCATGGCCTGCGGGGGAAGGAGAGTGACTGTCATAATCAATATGCATCAACAAGAGAGGTCAACGCACTCTTTGACAGCGCAAGTGTATCCCAAGTCAGCCATGAAAAAAGTCCAGAAAAATTCACCGGGCGCTCTTCTCCCCGGGTGCAGAATCATCCAAGTGTTAGTATTTTGTAGACAAGCTTTGCTTCTCCTTCCAAACATGCTTCCATTAACCAAGTCACTATTCTTATTTAGAAGCTGAGGTTAAATGTGTAAATGTTAACCTGTGCGTACATGCATGCAGCTAGAAACCAAAGAATATTTTGAACACTAAATACAACACATATACCTTAATAAAGTCCTTTGTAAGAAGGAACGTATGGGGATCTCTAATGAAATAAGCTTCTGGAATCTTAACGGGAAAAAAGAACGAGACGTAAAGTCCACTAAGAATACAAAACAAAATTAAAAAAAAATCACGTTCTAATCAATTCAGAGGGCAATCAGTAGAAAGAATACAAAGACTTCTGTGTAATAATTTAATACAGCAAAACTCTCACTACAAAAAATGTATTTTACTGTGCCAAGCTACTGTAAAATGATTCTGGAATCTTATTTATAAGGTATGAATTAATTTCTCTCGAAAATTTTCTGAAATTTTTGAGAGAATTAACCCAAAGAGGAAATAATTCTTGGGGCATCCTGAGCTATGCAATGTCATTAAAGTCTATGCAGGTGGAACTATTAATGTGGTTTTGTGACTTCAGTGAATAGAAATAATTTTAAATCTCTAACTGTATAAAGTGTATATAATATGCCTTTTTTGTGTGTAGGTCAAAGAGGTAATCTCATAAGAGATTTAAGTATTTCCTCTATACATAAATTTTACAGATGAAATTTTTAATATCTTAAGCTAGACCAACAAATATTTTTCTGAAATATTCTAAGTATGTAATTTAAGTCAACAAGGAGAAGCACAATATTTATTATGATTATTACTCTGTAACCTGCTAATTTTTCCCCTAAAATTGTGTGCTGTTTGGTTGCACATAAAAGTGAAATATGAAACTCACTGCTGAGTACTTGGGAGTGCAGGTAAGGTGGCAGATGGCTCTCGACACAGCACTGCCACCAATAGCATCACCATCTACAAGTCTCGTTTATAAAGTCCTTAAATTTAACAATCTGTCCTCCTAGACTGCATTTCAAGAAAATGTTTACCAATAAAAATGTGAATTTTCAAATTTATTAGCAATATTAAACATGAATGCATCATTATCTGCCATATTTTAGCAACTGCATAAACGGGGGTTTTGTTCTTTTATCTGCAGAGGCTACAGGATGAATTATTGACTCTCTTTAAGTGCTGTCCAATTTTAATGTATACATTTATCTGCATGGTATCCATTCATACGCAAAGGGTGACTACTAAACTAAATCATACTCATGTAGATACCATCATACTTTATCTCCCCAGTGCAAGATTTATGATTAGGAAGGGGAGACACCATTTCTGGTTAGGTTCACATTATAAACAGTAAACTCTTGAGAATTATATGAGAAACACACAAACAAAAAAGCAGTAACTATATTGTTAAAGCTGCCCGGGTTAGAAAATGTCCAATATCTAGGTTAATGTACCATAAACTAAATCTCTCCAATAGCAAGTACTACTGCCTGTGTTTTTACTCCTCCAGACAGAGGGCCAGGGTGGTGGTAGGGAAGACAGAAGTAACATCAAACACATTTAAATTTCTACATCAGTGCCTTGCACTTAGTAGGTAGCCTTTAAATGTTCACAGAATGAATCAGCAAACTTGGTTTGCTTGACTTAAATTATTTTCTGAAAAGGAAATAAAAATATTAGATTCGAATATGTTAGGAAATGGATTTAATTTCCAGAAGTCTCTACAGTTCTCTTTCGTGGGTCCCGCCTCTGATCCTTTTGGACCGAGGCAGAATGTACACCCACATATCTTAAATGACTCTCAATGGCATCAGAGTAAATCTTAAATTGTGCTCAATCTCACAGTTTCATTAAGACAATCTATTCCCAACATTCAACTTTTATTTCTTTTAAGATTAAACTGAATCCCTCTTCCTTGTGATTCACATCACATGCTTTCATGACCTAAAGGTTCTTACTCCGATATTTATCTTCTAGCTACCTTGTAACACTGCCTTCCAATAAGTCCTTACCCTCTGATGTTAAACTGTACAGGTCTTTCTGATCTTGAAAAAACATGCTGCCTTCCAGAAGTCTATTACAGTGTTTGAATGGGAAGGGAGTACCTACTGATTTTCTTGACCGGTTCTCCCTGTCATCTGTTTTCTGTGCTCCCTCACTTTTAGAACCCATCAACGTGTTCTTTCTCATCAAGAAGGGAGGTACTTTGTACGGGAGCATGCCCGGGGATATACACAGCCCATTCTGCGACCTATGAAGCGTAGCAACTGAGTAGATGTTCTGATGTAGGAGGTAACACTTCCCTTCATGCTAACCTTGGGCAGGGTTCTAAATCCTTCCTAGATGCCCTAAAATCATAATGAATGTTCTCCATATTCTCACAGGATATTTTCCCCCTTTTTCCATGGAATTCAACAAGTAATACTTTACATGTGTCTGTTTGCTCAGACTGTGAACCTCTGCCAGTCAGGGCTGTGATTTAGCCCTACAGAGTCCAAAAATGTTTGCTGAATATAAATGTGGGGAAATGGTGGGGCATTTGGGCAAAATTGAAAGGCAGCCTGAAAAAAGAAAAGCATAGTAGCAGAGAAAACTTCAGAGTTCTTTACTTTTACAATTCAATATCACAAAAACAATTAAGTCAACAAACATCTGTTGAATGTTAACTCTACGCCAAGGGATACAAAATCAGGTATCAGACCGCCCTCCAGACGTTTTCAGCCCATAAGGACATGGGATGAGTACATCGTTGCCCACGGCAGGTAGGACCACGGTGGAGGCCAGCCTGGAGTGCCTGGGAGCCTGGAGGAGTGATGTCTAAATCAGACTCAGAGTGGAGGATGGGGGGGAGTGTAGGGCCTTTAGGGAAGAGACTTCCAGAAAAAGGACATGAGCTGAGGTTTGAAGGTTAAGTAGAAATTAGCTGGTCAACAACATGAAAAGAGTTTTTGCTATATGGACTTCTTTGCCGTATCATGGAATTTTTCCATTAATACACTTTTTCCAAATATATTAAGTTAAAAAAAAACCCAAACTACTTACAGTTACTTATAAGGTGGATTTTTTCCTGTATTATCAGAAATAGGATCTTAAAAATTTCGACATCTTTCTTTTTCTCTATATATTCTGCATGGACCAGAGAGACCATGTTATTTATAAAACATATACTTATTGAGCACCTACTATGTACCCAGTACCGTTCTAGATAGCTCTGATACTCACCAAACAAACAGATAAAGATGCCTGCTTTCCTAGAGGTTATATTCTAGCCAGGACACCACAGGGCTTACACTCAGCCAGATGTCACACACTGGAATCTAGAGTCATCTCACAGACATGAGTCTAGTGGCCAAAATTTATGTGTCAGGAAATTTCATATGGTAAATTGGATTTTTTGGCTTCTCTTGGAAAAACCAGAAGATCTGGCATTAACCCCATCAGCATTCCTGCATGCAACACATGTCTGGAACCAAGGCACAGAGACTCTTTTTTCATGCCCACCACTCATGTGACCCATGCATGCACTGCCAGCTGGCCTGCTTCCCTAATTCACTCCCTGCCTGAATCCTATAGACTTCAGTTTGTGAATCCTTTTAAAATCTAGTACCAACACTTCAGTTTGTGTTATAAGAAATCTATTGCTTTGTGTATCTATTGCACTTTCCAGTGAAGAAAGAATGAACTAACATTGTGTGTGTGAGAGCCCATGAATTGTGTAATGCGTATGGCAGAAGCCTCAATCTGGGGAAATAGGTCTGTAAAGATAGCTTACTTCATTGAATCTAAGATGTTATCCATTATTAGAAGCATCATTATTTTGTATACTCTCAAGAAGTGAAAAAAGTTGCCAATTAAACAACAATACATCATTGACTGTAAGACACTGGGATTTGGAATACTGAGATATAAAAATGACATACATCTTAGAATCAGTGAGTTATAGTAATTTTTTACATATAATAGACAGTGATGTTACAAGTCACATATTTCATACAAATCTAACATAGGCTTAAAACACTAGAGTTCTGAAAACAAATGTGACTGACAAAACCTTTGGTATTTTACAAATATGAAAGACCATGTATTCATTACTAGGTAACCCTTTGGTAGGATAACATCAAAATATAAATCTGCTTATACTTAAATAATAACCTTGTTTCACAAGCCATTGTAATTGCTGAATTTGCTATCTATTTTTTGAGGTTTAAGAAAGATAAAGTTCATGAAGTACACTAATCTTACGTGTATAGTTTGGTGACTGTATAGGTATGTGTGTGTGTGTTTGTATCTTTTTCGCCTTATACCACCACCCAGATCAAGACAGAGGGCTCTGGAATGGAACTGGAAGGTTCCATATCTCGACCTGGGTGGTGGTTACTGGAATTGTACATATGTCAAGATTGCCTCTTTTCCCGCCAGCCACTTATTCCCACTCCTCACCATCCGCCAAGCTGATCACTATTTTGATGTTTATCATCATTGATTATTTTTCTGTTCTTGAACTTGTGATAAATGGAATTGTATAATATCTTTATTGTATCTTTTCCTGATCAACATAATGTCTGTGAGATTCATCCTTCCTGCTGTGTGTCAACAGCGTTTTGTTTTTCTTTTGCTGTTCAGTATTCCATTATGTTAATCTGCCACAACATATCAATTCTCCTGTTGATGGATATTTGGGTTGTTAATTATGAATAAAGCTGCTTAGAAAATTCTTGCACATGTCTTTTGAGAGAGGTGAGAAGTCACTTCTGACAGGTGTATACCTAGGTATGGGGTTGCTGAGTCACAGGGAAGGAATTGTTCCTAAATTGTTCTTCAAAGTGATTGTGCTGATTTTGAGTATTTGTAAGTATCCGTGAATGCAGTATGAAAAAGTCAAAGCTGTAAACAGAGCAATGATTTAGGCCGTGTGGCCTTTCAGGGTACTGATATGCTGAAACTCTTACGTATCAAACTCAGTGGTGTCTGATAAAATAATTATATAAGGAATACTGCTTTACTTCTTCACCAAGAATTGTTCAGATAGAAAGGACAATTAAGTTAGTTTATTAAGAGATTTAAATTTTAATTGTTATATCAATTCTTACTTATTCTTATAAAAATTTTGTTGAATATTTGTTGAGCAGTCACCATATATTTGGCATTTATTTTTCTTTCCAG
Source organism: Vicugna pacos (assembly GCF_048564905.1). Lineage (NCBI taxonomy): Eukaryota > Metazoa > Chordata > Mammalia > Artiodactyla > Camelidae > Vicugna > Vicugna pacos. The sequence goes on along the minus strand of NC_133000.1, from coordinate 9,714,632 downwards.
CTAACATCTGTCAAGGAGTAGGTAGGTTAAGGGAGGGAGGGATAAATTAGGAGCGTGAGATTAACAGATACACACTACAATATATAAAACAGATAAACAACAAGGACCTGCTGTATAGCACAGGGAACTATATTCAACTTCTTGTAATAACCTATAATGAAAAAGAATCTAAAAACAATGTATAACTGAGTCACTCTGCTGTACACCTGAAACTAACAGAACATTGTAAATCAATTATACTTCAGTAAAAAAATAGGTAGGTTATAAAATTAGAGGGGGAAAAAAAGACCTTTTCAACCCCTTGGGGGAAGTTTTAAAACATGGAATTCTGTAGGGGAAGGTAGAGAAGTGAAGGAAGATGTGAACTGAACTATGCTTAGGAGAACAACGGAAGTACATTTGCACAGTATGTGTGGTTTTCAAATTTCATACACAAATAAGACCCACGACTCAGTTTTACCTGCTTATCTGTAATACAAAGTTCCCACTAGGGAAAGTTCCTATTAGGACAGTTTCCTTCTTGTCCCTTCCCTACTTTCTGATCGTCCCATTCCTTGGTCTTGTTAGGCTCTCTTTGACAAATCCTCCAGGACACACCTGCCAAGTTCCAAAATTACCCATGCCTTCATCCAACTCTCCTCTCTTCTCACTTATTCTCAGCAAGCTCTCTCCAGTCTTCCATCTTCCCCACAGGTGAGGGCCACTGTGTGGCTGTGTCACTGATGCCATATGCAAAGGTGCCCGGTTAGGGGGCAAATGAGTGATGGAATTGACCCCAATTGCCAGAGGAAGCAGCACCTTTTAAAATTCATCCTCCTAAAGAGAGTGTCTTTTTTTAGTTTGCACAAAGAGGCCATATGTGTTTGCTATGCCTGTGACATGTGTATGCCTTATTCCTCTGACCTGTTGCACCTCTTGCTTAATTGCTTTTTTTTTTTTTTTCCTTCTTGCCTTCCCTCCCAAGAAAGTTCTACCTCCTCTATGAATAAAGATACAAGTCTGGGATTAAATCTTCAGGAGAGGAAGTGAACATGCTGTGGTTTATGTGTCTTATTTGTCTGCCCGTTAATGCAAAGACTTCACAGCCAAGGTGAAAGTAAACATAGCAGCAGCTAAGTCATAGTTTAGAATGACGTTCAAATTAATGATACATTCAAAATACTCCAAAAGAAAGAAATTACTGTTTAGGTGAACAAATGTGCTTTCTCCTTCCCTTTGTGTAGCCTAGTTATCTATTTACACTTTCTCTGGTATGCGCCAGATTAAAAACTTAGATTAATCTTGTCTTTTCCTCAATGCAGGTAAATTTAACCCAGGTACTTTTTTTCTCCCATAGAATCTTCACAACTCTAGTCTTTTTTGCAAATGCAGTTTAGTATTGCCTTTCAGATGAAACACCATCAGGTCTGAGTGCCATGGGAGACACAGTGTGAGGAAGCTAATGAGGTAGGCTGTCAAATGACCTGCTTCATCCACTTCCCTTGGACTGTACAATCTTTTAAATGGTTTTCCAGAAAAACTGGCATTTATAAAGCACCACAAGCTACACTACCCACAATGCAAAATACCAGACTCTGTCCAAACTGTGAGTCAGTTATCGACAATTTTCTGACAATTTAAGAAAAAAATAGTAAAAGCTTGGGAACACAGAAAAAGATTTTCAAGAACTGTCCTTAGTATTGTGTTTAATCTCACTATGCAGTTCTTACTTATAATGCTTTTATTTTAATGCTTGAGAGTGGGTAATCTTTTTTTTTTTAACCAGAAAAATACAACTTAGACATGCAACTAAAAAGCATATGTGATTTTTTTTATCATCTTTCTGTTCTACCTCCAATTCTACCAATTCTATACCAAGTAGGAAAAAATATGGAATTTTGAGAAGTCTGAAATGATAAAAAGAAAGATTACTTAATGGAAAAATGTATTTTAACTGATAAGCTTTTGCTTCTGGTTTATTGTTATAATAGAACAAGATCATATAAAGCATTACTTTTTAATGCTGGGGAAACAAGCAAAATAAATCAAGCAAATAACAGCTGTACTTTATTATTTCTTGCCTTATAAACATTTAACTATATAAAAAATTAAAATGCTATTTTATTTTCAACTGCTTCTAGTTTTTCATAGAAACTACAAAACAGAAGAACCAGGATGTTTCCTTTGTTTTAACAATCAACTGCATTAAGGCTGCAAAATTATTTTGCATAGTATTATGCAAAAATTGTTAGAATATTTAAGCAAATATTTGGTAATTCAAATGAAAAAGAGTCACATTTCTTTAGCTATCAGATGATGTCAGACCATACTTGAGGAAGGGGGTTTGGATTTGCTCTTTTACCTGCCTGAGTGCTTGGTTGTATTCTTTTGGTATAAATCTAAAAAAAAAAAAAAATGAAGACGAGACTTATCCTCCTGCTGATTCCTATTTCCTCCTTGGAATGATGAAGCGCAAGGATATTACGTAATTGACTAACCAAATGAATGTGAAAAAACAAGCACCATATCCTCTACATATGAGAAGGGTCTGTCCGGAACTTTTTTTTTTTTTTTTTAAATTAGGTCAGTGCCATTGGTGGCCAGCTCACTCAACCTTTCTACCTAAAAATAAGTATAAGTCAAGTCAGGTTGAAAAAGCACATGTATTTTAGTGTAGCAGGTAGTGGCTGTCCTTCCCTGGATGCCTTAAGTAAGTCTGCTCATCCTAGAGTGGTGACTAACTCAGAGGGGCAGAGAAGTGAGCTGGGTCAGCATCCTGGTTCCCAGGAGCCTGGTCTCCATGGACTACATCACTGGTTCTCCCTCCCCCTCTGGCTTCCCACTGGCTTCAGCTGCTGAGAAGTCAGGACAAAAGAAAGGTGAATTTTTATGGTGTGTCCCTCATTGCCAAGTCCCAGTTTGGCAGTGGCTGGGCTGCACTTCTCTACCTAAGGCCACCGGTCCTGCGGGGTGACCACCTTCCAGGGCTACTTCTCCTGCCAAGCTCAGCCAAAAGCTCCCTCCCCTTATGTCCTCAGGCCTAGGTGTGGTACCTAGCTGTTAATCCCTGGAGGCTTTGCCTTCCTCCATCATCCACTTTATCCTGCCCATATTTCTGTAAATAGGACTATAATTAAACTTTTCATTATCCCTTTAAAGTTTTTTAAAACTGCAGTAAAATACACACAACATAAAATTTATCATCGTAACCATTTTAAGTGTACAGTTCAGTAGAGCTAAATACATTCATACTGTTGTGCAACCGATCTCTGGAACTCTCTTTATCTTGAAAAACTGAAACTCTGTACTCATTAAATAACTGCCCATTTCACCTTCCCCTATCCCCTAGAAACCACCCTTCTACTTTCTGTCTCTATGATTTTAACTGTTCTAGGCACCTGGAACCATACAGTAATTTGTCTTGTTGTGACAGGTTTATTTCTCTTAGCATAATATTCATCCTCCAGGTTCATCCCTGTTACAGGATGTGTCAGAATTCCCTTCCTTTTTAAGGCTGAATAATACTCCACTGTATGTATATGTCACATTTTGGTTATCCACTCAACTGCTAATAAGGCCCTCGGGTTGCTTCTACCCTTTGGCTATTGTGAATAATGCTGCTACGAACGTGGCTGTACAAATTATTCTTTGAACTCTTGCTTTCAATTCTTTCAGATATATACCCAGGAGTGGAATTGCTGGATCATACGGTAGGTCTATTTTTCATTTTTTGAGGAACTTCTGTACTGTTTTCCAGAGAGGCTGCACCATTTGACATTCTCACAGTAGTGCCCAAGGGTTCCAGTTTCTCCACATCCTTGCCAACATTTGCTATTTTCTGTTTGTTTGACGGTAGCCAGCCTAATGGGTATGAGGTTGTAATCTCACTGTGGTTTTGATTTAAATTTCCCTAATGATTAGTGATGTTGAGAATCTTTCCCTGTGCTTGTTGGCCATTTGTATATCTTTTTTGGGGTCTTCATTATCCCTTTGAGAGAGTAATGTGCTGAGACCCTGATTGATACAAGTAGAAATGGTATTTGTATAATATATAATAAAAATGCTGGCTAGTTTTTAACTTCATTTCCAGGTAGGACTGTACAACATATGATTATATCCAAGTCCAAGACATTTCACTGAGGATTTAGAATATTTTGCAGGAAAACACGGTTTTAAGCTTCTTGGGGGAGGCCATGAAGTCTCTTTGCCATGTATACTTGTTGATCCTCAGGAAGAGAATTAAAACACTCTTTTCTAGATGATTTAGAGACTGACGTACCTGAAACAAGGGTTTCAGCAGATGATCTCTTAAGGATGCTTCCAGGTTTTTGGTTCTTTGCTCACTTTTGGCTTGATCACTTACTAGTACATAAGCAGAATACTCAACCCAGGAATGCTTAATGGTATGTGAGAGGAATCAGTATTATGTCCCTGCCAGATTCTCCCTGGCTGAATGGATTTAGATGAAGCAAACTCTATGCCGGCTGATGCAGGAAATGGAGGAGGGACTGAAGTTGAGGAGAAGGCAGTGATGGAGGAGGAGGAATGAGAGAGAGGCAGAGTACAGGTGGTGACCCTTCTTCACTATATGAAATAAGTTCACTTGGAATGTCTGATCGTGCAAAGAAGATAATAATGAAAATAATAAAAGCTGAAATAGATTTGTTTGGTATGTGGGAAGACATCAAGACAAAGGTTCACCAGGTGCTGGCATAAACATTACAAAATGAAATCATGCACTTTTATTAAAGTAAATTCAAATTAAAAATAGTATTGCATGTATTTGGCAGATCAAAATGCTCTTCTTTAATTTGGCATAAATGGGAAACAATAATTTAGATATACTATATTGAGATCAAATGGCTTTAAATAGGCTCATTATCAATATGTTTAAAACCTTTAAAAATGAGTCCTAAACATCTAACTGAAATGCTTAGGTACTTAGCTTGAGTAATATCTGCTTCAACAATATGAAGCACGCAATGTGTTTTGAATCACTGTTAATTTATGCTAAGGTAACAACTGTGTAACATAGCTGAAATCTATGTTAATAGAAGATAAAGAAATTCCTTCCAGCAATTTCTACTACAAACAGCAGGCTGCAATTGTCATCCTTCTTCCGTGCGTAAAATATGACTTTAGATGCTTGCAAAAGCATTTGCTGTTAATTTCTGAAAATCGATAATTAGCACTTCTCAGCACCAAACAATCAAAATAACACAAAGAGGAGAAAAAGCACACCTCACATAAATGACACACATCCCACTTTGACTAGCTGCATTATTTATGCTTTTCTATGGACGATTGATGACCATGGACTAGCAAAGGACGGCAGTAATTAGGAGGAGAAAAGATAAACCTAAATTAAGGATTTATTCACTAATCAAAATTAAATGTGTGTCATTAATTTCCTTGATACTAATTCCTACGTAGAAACTCCATTCGCTGAATCACCCCAATGCATGTCTTCCTGCTGGACGTTAACAGGTACATTTGAACATATACTCATTAGTTTTAGGGGTCATAATACTCTTCTTGTTCCCAAAATGATTCTTTAAATTCAAAGAATACCTAATGTGTGTTTCCAGTCCTATAATTTAAAATATTGGCTTTTCCCTTCTGTTTTAATTTGGCTTTTGAATTTGTTAGCATTTTTAGCTCAGGAAAACTTCTACTAATTATAAGGGAAAAATTAAGGTGGTTTTAGGAAATCTTTATCAGCCTTTCTGTTGATCAACTATTGGAATCATGTCTCAGAATAATTGCCTAGGAGAACATCCCTCCTTTGAAAACAATTCGGTATCATGGCACAGGTAACTAGACTACACTGTACAACTGCCCACTCAAATGATCCAAAAATGGGTGTTCATATTTTTGGTCAGTTCAAAGAAAGAAGTCAGAAACAGGGAAAGGAAAAGACCAGAGATGACAAATTCACAGAAAGAGTAAGCAATGACTGTAGAGGCCATCAATGTTCTCACTACAAATACCTTCACTTACATCACTGGGACTTTTGTGGGTCAATTTTTTTTCCTTATAAATTTTGTTAAGTTCATCTTCTAGGAAAGCCAGCATTGCAGCTGTTTTTGTTAAAGACACATCTGTCTTGTTGGTTCTTGACAGCCCTATCATGTCAGTTCTCTGTAGTAGCAAGGAATGTTTCAGCAAGAAAATAAAAACTGAAGTGATCTATTCTGCTTCGTATGGGCATATTTTTACCATAGCAGAGCCAAAGGAATGCTTTGTTATCCCTGTCAGATCAAAGAATGAGACAAATGAAGAAGATATACTCCAAGACTAAGAAATATTAGTAACAGAAAATTAGACTAAGAATACCATATATTTATGACTATTGGCAACATTGAAATGTATTTAATGTTTTGATATTCAAGCATAAGTTGATAAATGTGTATATGCACATAAATAAATATTGCATGGCCCATATGTCTGAATAGCTTGCCAGCCAAACAGCCTTTTATGGTAGGCTTCTGTGTATACCTCTTACAGTCAAAGAGAAGTCATCTAAATCGTATTTCGGTTTGGCAGTGTCAACTATAGACAAGACAATACAGAGAAATAAATTATTAAAGCAGAAGTTCTGACAAGATACTTCATTTAATTATGTTTTGGGTAATAACACGCAATGTCTGTGTAATGCTTTCAGTTTACAAAGCATTCTCACATCGCTTTTCTTGTATGGTCCTCAAATACAGCCCTAGGAGTTAGGTATCATTTCTGTTATCATATTTTAGGTGGTTAAACAAAGGTACATAAAAGAAAAGCGACTCAGTGTCACTCAAATAATAATGATAGGGCTGCGATATAACCTATTATCTGATTTCCACATTTCCACCATCTTTTATTGCCAAGTATCCTATAATCGTACTCTGAGGCAGACAGGCTTGAGTTATTCTATCCATGATTGTAAGAGCGATAATTTTTAAAAACAATTTTAGAGTAAAATATTTTCACCCCTTATAAGCGTACAGTAAATGATTTTTGTGGCATTTAATTTGTAATCTCTACTAACCAAATACTAACTATGGCATAAACCCCTAGTGCCTTTGGAACTCTCAAAGACTGATAAAACCTACATTTTCTGGGATGTGATTAAAACAAATGATAAAATAAATGGCTGATAAAGGTTTCTTAAAGCTATCTTAAAATTTTCTCTGTAATTACTGGAAGTTTTACTGAGTTGAAATTTTTAACAAATTTAAATGCATAAACAAAATAGAAAGACAACCTTACGGCTTAAGTTAGTAAAATGGAAATGCACGTTATATGTCCCTTACATTTTTAAGAATCATTTTGGAAGTAAGAAGAATATCATCTCTAAAACCAATAAGCATTAGTAAGTATTCTGTTATTTATAAATTCCTAGAAAATAATGGGACTAAAGAAACCTTGACTTGAGAGCCAGGAGACCTCATTCAACTCTTGCTTTGATGCTACGTATCTGTGTGTCCTTAGAAAAATTATTTAAAAGGGTGTTAGGCTAGATTAGTGGTTTTCAACTGGGATTTGAATTGTATATAAAATGCCTGGAGAGAATATTTTTTTCCAAAATAAACCTGACTGAACCCTCTCCCTGGATATTCTGAGATGCCCATGGGATACAGGAGGGGGCGGGGACAGAGAGTTGGATGGGGCTAGATGGATGTGGCCTGGGGATGTGAAAATAGAAGAGAGGGTAACGGTGAGGATAAAGATCCAAGAAGAGTTACAATTTTTGAAATTGGGTGACAAGTGCATAGGAGTTCATTCTGCCATTCTCTCTACTTTTGTAAGGGGTGGGAAAAAAAGCATTCTAAATCATTCTAACACATGTTTAGTAGAGGGCTCCTTAAACTGTAGTGTCTCAAACAACTCACCTGAGGATCTCCTTAAATGCATGTTCAGATTTACTAGGTCGGGGAGGCCTGAGAGTGGAGTCTGAAGTTCTAACAAGTTCCCAAGTGATGCTGATATTGTTGGTCTATGGACCACATTTGAGTCGCAAAGAGTTAGAAAACCATGGGGCCAGATTCTTACAAGCCAGAATAGCCTGCTTCCTAAGCAGGTTATAGGATGGAGTTCCTTCATCATCATTTGGTAGGGAAAAACATAAAGTAAATCAAGTACTTTTTATTAATATGTAAAAATGGATAAGGAAGATACTCATTATCATGCTTAAAAAAACACTGCTCAAATAGTCAGATGAGCTTGTCTACAAGAAAAGTGCCTAGAAGATTATGATATAAGCCAAGACTTAAGACAATCTAAATAATATCTAATATCCAACAGATCTAGTGTTTATATATTATGAAGAGCTTTGTACCAGAACTGTTCTGTCATGTTTCTGCCCAGAGGCTGTCATGAAGAAGTTGATTATCAATTACTGCTTTACAAGTATAAAATAAGTTAAGCTATCATATTTTCCTCAGCCAGAGATCCTAAACTGTCAAAGAATGTCAATTTTAAATCTGACAAAAAGAAGAAAATTATCTGTTATTCTGACCTCTAATTTCTTGACATTTTAATGCCATAATTGCTGTGGTTAGTGCTGCTTCATGATTTCACCTGTCAAGGGAGAATGAATCAATAACCTTAAGCTATTTCTCAAGTTTTAGCACTACCTTCAAAGCTCAAAGTTCTAGGCAGATTGTGGGATATATGTATACACATTTACAAAAGTGACATACGTAGATTTTCAAATAATATTTCTCCTTTAAATCAGTGTTTAATTTAAGCATTAAAAATTCATCTTCCTAAGGCTAGCTGGAGTTTAGTGTAAGACAACTGTAGCCTTCCTTTGGTTTTATCTTTGTGAGATATAGTGATCTTCACATTTTAAAAATACTAAAATTAACATTATCAAATAAAAGGAATGCACTGAGCTCAACAAAAGACTTAACACTGTGAACCCTGCTTTTTTCAAGAGCCTCTGTCTGATCATTTAGGTAGATATTGACTCTCTCAAGTCATAGTACCACAGGGTAGAGCTCTGGGAAAATGCTGATTTTTTTTAAAACATTTTTTTGTTGAGTTATAGTCATTTTACAATGTTGTGTCAAATTCCAGCATAGAGCACAATTTTTCAGTTATACATGAACATACATATATTCACATTTTTTTCGCTGTGAGCTACCACACGATCTTGTATATATTCCCCTGTGCTATACAGTAGAATCTTGTTTATCTATTCTACATGACTGTCAGTATCTACAAACTTTGTACTCCCAGTCTGTCCCTTCCCACCCCCCCGCCCCCTTGGCAACCACAAATCTGTATTTTATGTCTATAAGTCTGTTTCTGTTTTTTATTTATGCTCTTTATTTTTTTTTTTTTTAAGATTCCACATATGAGCTATCTCATATGGAATGCTGGTGTTTTGATAGAAAGTGCTGTGCCTTACAGACAGCCTTCTCACGGGGGGATGCATATGTAAAGGGGCATAAATGACAGCCAAATAACAAATATACTATATACTTCATTTCGCTTATCCACAGAGTTCTTTTCTGTGACAGAAGATGCTAAATGCTTTTATGCTGGCAAACATATGTTCTGTGTTATCCCTCCTTTATAGAGAAAGCAGTGGAGGTAGAGGGACGTTAAATGAGTTGGCCAGATTAGAAAGCTCACAGGATTCAGATGGGTTCTCATCTTTTGCAGGTTCTTAAATGTTAATGCAGAACTTTTTTTTGTGGAAATACATTAGTCATGGGGTGGAGGAGGTCAGGGTGGGGTATGGAGAGAGGGAGAGTTAACTTATATTCCTTGCAAGATCATTTAATCTATTAAGCCTACGGCATACTAAGTGGTTCCCTCCTGGTCTTAAGGAAATAAAGTATCTTCATAAACAATTTTGAGTTGACAGAGGTCTACTGGGTCAGGACGAATGTCTCTGCTTGTGTGTGCATGAGCCCATGCTGTCTGGCGGGAGAAGGTGACAGTGTTCCAGGCGGGAGCTCTCTCACCTCGTATTCTGAGAACTGGCAGAAGAGTGTTTAAGTGAGAGAGGCAGGTGAGGGGTTTAGGAGGGAAGATATACATGTCACAGAATGACTCTGGAAGTTTCTCTAGTGGAAACTCAGCATTCAGCAATCTGTGCCCTCAGAATGGGAATGCTGGAAGGAGATTCCTTAAGTAGGGCAGTCAGTCTGCATCACAATGCGGTAATCGGAGCAGCAATGTATTACTGTGCAGATTGTCTATATAATAACAACATAGTGGTTGAACCACTCCTACCCAACAAAACATTTTTAAATTACACATTTTCATGTAATATTTCATTAGGAAGTCCTACAGTTTGACGATTAAGGCCTATACATAGTTTTTGTCACTGTCCAAAGCAATAGTATAATATATTGTAGGACCAGGTATTTTTATAGGATTCAAGTACACTATATGCATATAAAGAAAGTCTCAATTCTAATCCTACTTTCTCTCTATTCTCCCATTTATATCTTTATTTACTCTCATTTAAATGTGAAAAATCTGCTATTTTTCTGTTAAGTTTAACGCTGCTTTGTACTTTCATTATATGCAATATATTTAAAATATTTTCATTTTGCCCAAGAGGATTAACTTGCCACTTTCTTCATAAGGACAGCACTTAACAATGGACAAAAAAGTATAATAAAATATTCAGAAGCAAAAATGTTTATGATATTTAAAAGTCAAAAAACAATTTGGAGTTGGTCTTAGAATAAAAGGGTAAGCTCTTCCAGGAGTTTTCTTTTTTTTTTTTTTCCCTGATTCTAAAGGTATTAGTTCTGAGAAAAAAAATGTAGTTTGTAAGACATTTATAGATGTGGCATGTATTAAGCAGAAGTAGATGGTTAAGAGAACAATTAAGCTCAGAATTAGAATCCCAGTTGTATACAAACCAATCAGATTATTCTGTAGAGAAAATCCTTTATTTCACCAACCAATCTTACAATATCTGGCTTCTCTCTCATTCATTCATTCTCTGTCCCTGTCTCTTTCTCCCAGCTTCAGGCGATAATCCCATTTACTGGTGCATACAACATGGGATAACCCTGCACCTAATAACATGCTGGCAATGTGTTCTCGCAGTATTTAGCCCTAAGGGTCCAATGATCAGTGATCATGAGGCCCTTCCCTTCCCTTTCCTCTTCTCTGCTTGAGGCCATACAAATGGAGTCATTTTGTTTTTATAGACGCCTATAAGAAATAACTTTATGGATGCAAATTTTTCTAGTAGAGCTTTATTTCCCAAATCTATGAGTTTTCCACCTCTAAAATTAAAAATAAAAAAATAAAAAAACATTCCACTGACTAGAAATGTAGAAATGATGACTTGTTTTGCATAGAGCAGATGGCAGATGTCTGGTAGAATGGAAGACTAGGGTACAGCTTCCTTGAAGCAAGACTCATCTAGCAGCTGTTGCATCTTCACTCTTTTCACCTATCTGAAATAATTTTGCGCAATGCGGAAGTGATTTAAATAATATATTTTGTGAATACTTTCACAAAAAATACTTACAACACTTACTATAGTATATAATTTCCAACTGTTAGCTATAAAATTTCAGGATGGGAATATACAGGAATTAAATACTATAACCTCATCTATTTTACTGATACATTTTGAGAACATACTAGAATAAAATATTATAACCTCATCTATTTTATTGATGCACTTTTTGAGTATTCTGTCTAGAAGGTTGTAATTTTGCTTTTATTAAAAACCCAGCTACTGGCAGATTATTTAAATGTGAACTATTCATATCTAAATACTCAAGTAGGTTTCATTAATTAATAAGATACATAAGGCATTAAGCGTCTTAATGAAGATGCTGAAGTAAAACAAATAAACAGGGATGCTGAAGTGCATTATGTATGTCCGCAATTCAAAAAGGAACGACATGGTGTTCTCATTATTTGTTTATGACATATAACACTAAGTTATCCACATTTGTCAAGAATGTGAATTCTATGTTTTACATAAAAATTTACCTCGAAAGGAAACTCATACAGAAAGAGATGGAAAGCCACATTTATGTTTACGAGATGACAGAAATTTTTTAGAGTGACATGCAACTTATTACCTACCTCCCTCAGCACAGGGTCAGTGATACTGTCCAGGTTCACAGAGCCTTCGTAGGTCAAGTAGTGAAAAACATTCAGAGCACGGACTGCTTCTGGCCCACGCTGCTTATAGCCAAATATAAGGTCAATCCACTGATGAAGTTGGCAAGAAACAAATTCACTTTCCAGGGCCTGAAATGAGGCAAGATAGAAATAAGAGACCATATAAACTTAGTAAATCTCTCTTTTTCTTACTTTGATATATTCTATATGAATTAGTAGAATGTTCTTTGCATTCCTGCATTTTATCTGTAGGTATGAGACCTTCTACTCTTAGAAATGAGAAAACACAATTTCCAATAAAAATAAAAATAGACCAAAAAGAAAATTTTCTTTCTACAATACTTAATGTTCTCTTGGCTTCACTGTGTATGTGGTGTGAATTTTAATATTAAATATATTTCTCAAAAAGACACATTCATGTTTAAAAGAAAAATAATCTGAAATGCCTGTTTTTTTAATGCCATTTACAATAATTTAATTTCTAATTTTCAAACATCAGTTTGAAACTAGACACTTCTATTAGAAGCTTTGATATACACTTATTTTTCTGCCTAAAGTCTTCAAACTTACTTCTAACACTACTAAAGGGAACGCCTTCCTTCTGCTATGAATTAACTCTGCTATTGTACAGGTTAGGAACCACTGGGTAATTTTAGATGTTTGCTAGCCAGTGGGAAATGAATGTAAATTACTAAGAGTCAGCGGCCATATGAAGCTTCCATAAAGAGTCAGGAAAAAAGAGGTGTTCTCATTTCCTAAGAAGCCATCATAAGCTTCCTAGAGGTGCTATGACAGGTAGGCACAGAGTTCTGCTCACAAGTGTGGTATGAGCAGTGACCATCACGGTGTGGCTTACTCTGCCTTGCGCTGCATTCATTTATCATCAATTTCTTATTCATTTCAAGGGCACACTGATTTCAGCAACATGAACAAAAAGCTGCAGAGCTAGCTTCTTAAATTTCAACTACGCAAAGCTGTATGAAACAATTTTCGAAATCACAGCTGTAACTGAATATGTGAATGAAGTCATTCTCTAGCTGCATGTCCCTGATTTGTAAGGTGTTGAAACCAGCTTGGAATTCACTTAATTAATACATGATTTCTTAAATTAGCCCTCTGATAGTTATATTTCATTTTTTTTAATTTACAAAATATCTGAAGGGTACTTTTCAACTTTTCCCATAATCACATTTGACTAGTAATTTATTCCCCTCAACCTCTTTTTCGATTTACTTTTCAAAAATTTTTTGGTATTTTATTTACATCAGTTATTTGTGGGTGTTTCTCATTCAAAAATATAAACTATTAGATTTAATGAAAGGATAGTTTTCATACTAAAACTAAACAGAATTTCTATACTCTATATCTCATTGGTCTTGACATAATAGTCCAGACTAGAACACAAAAAAAGGGACTAAAATACAAAAGAGATGTTGGTTCAAATTCTATAGTGCTTATGTCCATCATACTGGTTTGGTCAATTTGTATAAATGGAAAGTCAGTCACTATTTAGCACTGTTTTCAGTGCTTGGTGCGCTAAATGAAAGGATGAAAAAATGAATAAGTGGCACTTCATTATAGAGTAGGTATTGCCCAAGTCTGTTCACTGGAATTCAAAATAGTAGTGAAATCAGATACATCACTTAAAGGGAGGCTTTACCAACGTAACACATAATCAGCTAAGAGCAACCATTTCAAACCAATCTTATAGATACGACTAGACATATTTGGAAAGAAAGGGTCAATGAAATTTACTATTAAATCTGTTAGAATAAAACAAATTACTGAACTAAATGCCTAATGCAATTATGAGAGTTGGAAGGAATGATAACGTTTCACTAATTTGAGTTTTAAAACATTTATTTATTCTTTTATCTCCATCCACTACTTTGATTTTCCTCTGCCGAGGGCAATGCCTAAAATGTGTTTAATGTTTCTCCTTTTGTTTGCATGTGTTTTTATAAACCATTACTCATGTAATGTATTTTTGCGTATATGCATTTTTGATTTATGAAAATGGAATACGGTTACAGATTTCACTTGTTTCTCTCTTTTTTTCACTTAACCTTGCTTTTTGGGATCTACCTATGTTGCTATAGGCAGTCCATTGCTTCCAGTGGCTGCTCAGAACTCGCCCAGTACAGAGCACTACTCTGTCTCGAACTCGCCGTGACACAGTTGTGTGATTATGAATGTCCATTGCTCTTTGCCCATTTTTTAATGAAGTTCCTTGTCTTTAGTTGTCTGTCTGTAGAAGCTCTTCATATACTTTAGACAGCAGTTGTTTGTTGGTTTTAAATATTGCAAATGCATTCTCCCAAATGTCACGTGTCTATTAACTTTATCCATGCTGTTCTTGGTTGAACAGGAATTCTTAATTTTGAGGTAATCCAATTTTTTTCTTTATGTTTATGCTCTCGGGATTTTGTTTTGAAATAGCAAAGATAACTTTCTATAATCTGATGCATCAGCTTTATATTTATGGCTTTACTTTTCATATATTGGCCTTTAATCTATCCAGAGTATACTTTCACTCATGTGTGGTATAGGTAGAGATCCGGCATAATTTTTGTTATGTATAAGTCAGTTTTTCCAAAACCATCTATTAAAAGTACACACTTTACCTCAGTGACGTGTGCTGTTATGTGTAGTGTGTGAATATATATTTGAAATAAAGATATAAAACTGCTATTGTTACAGAAAATATAAGAATCTACCTACAAAAAGCAATACAATCCTTCCTTCCTTCCTTCTTTCCTTCTTTCCTTTCTCTCCTTTTAATCTTAATATCTGGTAGATTCGTAACCGAGCAGGACCCTGCGGGTCTTCCCAGGACAGACCCCTACCGCCATGTCCTCTGCCTGACTCTTGTTTGTAGAAAAGCTGTAGTCTTCCAGGCCTCCCCTGAGTCACAAAAGCCTGACTCAAGAATTAATAATTGAAAGGATGTGAACATGTAGTGACAAAAGCAGCATTTGGGCCAGGAGAACTGGTAACAATTTAAACAGTAAATTATGGCAGTCACAGAAATCTTTAATTCCTCCCTGAAGTATCTAAATAACAGTTTCTGATGTGCATTCCCTGAGTTGTTTCACAGATCCTAAAACTCCCACCACATAGAAGTTAACTATTTAATTGTGAGCATGTGGCCCCCAGACCTACTGGAGCCGGATGGTTGATAATGTTAACAACCCCTGCAACACTGCTCTGTTACCTCACCATTAACCAAGCAGAGAATTGTGCATGAGCTGATCACACACACCTTTTGACTCCCCTCCCTCACTGTGCCTTAAAAAGTGCTTCCCTGAAATCCATCAGGGAGTTTGGATTTTTTGAGCATTAACTGACCCAGACTCCTCTTCCGGTGTCTTACAATAAACACTGCACTTTCCTTCACCACAACCTGGTGTCAGTAGATTAGCTTTACTGCCAGCAGGTAAGTGAATCAAAATTTGATAACAGATTTATTTTTCTTTTCAGAGTCAATTCGACTATTTGTGGACCTTTATTCTTCCCTGTAACTTTTACAGTAAGTGTATAGATACATAAAAATAATTCTGATTGAGATTCCAATACATTTATAGACTAATTTAGGAAAATGGAAAAAATGGACATTAGGTTTTCTTATCTAAGGTCTCAGAATGTCTCTTTATTTATATAGATCATTTTCTCTGTACTTTATTTGAGTTAAAAATTAATATAGTCTCCATAAAGGACATTGGCATTCTTGGTTAAGTTAATTCTCAGACAATTCATAAGTTTTGATGTAATTATAATATTTGAAAATTACATTTTATACTTGGTTACTGATGATGTAGAAAATGCTATGCTATTGATGTCTGAAAGTTGACTGTGATCTTGGCGACTCTTATGAGTTAACTTCTTTATGTTTTTCTTATAAAATTGTTTTCAACCTTGAAAACTACATAAAACAACAGTGGTGATATGGAACATCCTTGTCTTTCTCCTGATCTTAAAAGGGTTGGTCTAGATGCAATACACACAAATACACCATTCTACACCCATATCCACCCTCCCACCGCCATTTTATATATAACACTGTTGGGTTGTTAGATAACATTTTATTTAGATTTTTTTTTGTATTGATATCCATCCATGAAATGGCCTTATTTCTTTTTTCCTTTTCTTTCCTCTGGAAACATTTTTTGATTCTTTGGAATCAAGATCATACTAGCTCCCTAAAGTGAGCTGGATTGCTTGCTAGATTTTCTAGAACAATCTGCATAAGATATGAATTCCTTATTGCTTGAATTTGGTAGAGCTCATTTGTAAAATAATATAGTTTTAGATATTTTTGGGGTTGGAAAATCTACTACTTAAATTTCTTTAAGGCTTTTCTCTATTTCTTCTGGTGCAATTTTGACATTTTATATTTTTCTCCATTTAATTTCAGTTTTAAAACCTATTAGTTTATAGCTGTTTATAATAATCTTTAATTAAATTAAAAATTTCTATGTCTACAGTTACTCTATTCTATTCTGTGTTAGGAAGAAGAGTGAATCAATAAACAAACAATCAAAAAAATAATTTTGCCTCAGATTTTTTTTTGGAACGGGTTATAAAATTAAATGACAAAGAAACAATAAGGTAGTAAATTAAACAGATAGTCTTATAGCTTGTCTTACTAGTTACTGCAGAAAAAAAAGAAAATCCAGTTAAAACATTTAAAAGCTAAATCTGGTTCTAAATCAAACGCATGTCTAAGAATTGAATTTTGGATGTCACATAATTAAAGCATGAAGACCTATCTGAAGCTGAAGCCTGACACTGAACTGAACTGTACTCTTAACAGTATTAATCTGTTACTAAATACATGCTATCTGCTTATTTGTTCTTTCTAAAACTATGTTTTCATGCACAAACCCATTTTGCACTTTGAAACAAGATTTTACTGCAAATACTTACAACTGAACTTTGAAACAAGATTTTACTGCAAATACTTACAATTGAAAAATATACAGAAATACTTGATTACTAAGCTATTAAGGTTATAATGGTCTTAATAGCTTGCTTTACCCTCTACTTGAATATCTAAAAGCAGAAGCAATTGCTTTAAGCCGGGATAAACCAATTCCCAATCCATAATTCTACCCTGGGGATCTGGGAGGAAGGAAATAAAGAGTGAGATTTTAACCAGAGAGGATATCACTTAAATGAATAATAGTTACCTAATTCTAATTTCCATATTGTCCCATGGGCATTAGATCGAAGAGAATTCTTTTTCTAACAGGTTTAGGATAAAGCAGCTCGGAAACTTATGAAAAAGGAAACCAGGTTAGTGAAATTAACTGTGATGAGAGAGAATGTTTATTTTTCTCCTGAATTCTTTTATTTAAGAACAGTGAATATCTCTCTCTTCTTCTAGACTAGACCAAGAACTTTTCCGAGCCCTTTCTCTTATTGCCTCAAAAATCTGCTTCTGATACTGAAAAAATTCTCCAAACAGAGTTGCATATGTTCCAGGGGACAATTAGAAAGTCATGTTGCTGCTTGTCTGTCGTGTCTATGCTGGTTTCTTTCCATGATTAAGTTGAAGTTATAGATACTACCCAATGAAAGATTTAATTATTTTAAACAAAGGTAACAGTTGTTTTAAATGTTTATTTGGGGGGGCTTAAATTATTCTATTACTCGATTGCTTCTGGAGGATTATTTTCCATTCCCACCAGCACCGTCGCAGTCTCAGCTCCCACTGCTCTCCACGTGGGTGACTGCAATGGACTCTGACCTCTTCCTCTAGCCCAGGTCTTGCACCCTGCTGCTGGAACAGACTTCTGAAACCATCATGCTTGTACTGTCCAACTCTGCTTCAAATCTGCCAAGGTTCCTAGTGGTATAACTTCACTTGCCCCCTACAGCCTTCCAAACCTTGATCCACCCTCCCCCTACTATTTCATTGTGCTTCTTGATACAAATCCTTGGCTCCAGTAGCATAATTTACAGCCCTGGCACATAGCAACTGTTACGACCTCTGAACCTTCATTGTTCCTTTCTCCTTAAGGTGAAAACACTTCATCAATGCTTCTGCTTCTTTCTCAAGTTCTAGCCATCCTCACTCAAGTCCAATGTTTGTCTCCTGAGTTCTCCTGTTCACACCCTATGAGGTCCTCTATGAATGTCTATGCCATCATCAGTACTCTCCTGTTTACTGTATACAAATTCACTTGTGAAAACCAATTTGCATATAAATTATAAAGTACTTGACAAAGGAATGGGGTTATTACCAATTAGCACTTAATTGTTTTAAACTTGCCATACTGTATCCTCAATTGGAATATAAGCATTTTAAAGATAGGGACTATACCTAAAGCTCCTTTAGCATTTCCCGTAGCTCCTAGATAATACATGTTTAATAAATATTTACTGGTTGATTAATTACACAGTGGGAAGATGTGTTGGTCACAAGAGGAAGGAAGAAAAAATGTCAGGAAGTGAGGATGGGTGGGAAAGAATTCATTCATTCATTCATTCATTCATTCAACAAATGTTGATTGTCCATCTGCTAAGTGCCAGACACTATTCTAAATCCTAGGATTACAGCGGTGAATAAATGAAACCAAAATCCCTGTCAGAGACTTTATATTGTAGTGGTTTTGTACCGACAAAACCCAAGATAATTACTAATATAGAGAATGCGCCCGAAGGTGGTAATTGCTAACGAAAAGAAAAGCAGGAAAGTTAAGGCATATGGACAGATGCGGAGGGGACTGCTAATTCAGAGGAAGCAGACAGAGAAGGCTTCCTAGAGTTTGTGACAAGTAAAGACCACAATGAGGAAGTGAAAGGACATCTGAGAGAAGAGGATCCCAAACAGGGGGGATAGTCATTCATTAATTCATCATTCATTCATTCATTCATTCACTCAATATGGCACACCTCTATGTGCCAGGATACATTCAAGGGATACTGTGCTACGCAAGACAAAATCTCCGCTCTCCAGGAGCACATCCCACTAAAAAGTAAATATACAAGTCAAACAGCCTAATCTCCCCAAATTACTGACCACCTACCTACAACATTGTCAGACTCTAACCCTACAGGATATACAGATGCGTAAGTATGCCATGTCCTCAAAAAGATCACAATTTGGTGGGAGATAAACATGTTGACTTGCGCTTTTCCTGCTGCTAGAATTTCCACTGAAAGTCCAATATGATGATCAGCACTAACACCACCTTCCCAGCTCATTCCTAGGAGAAATGACTGAAGTGTAGTGGATCTGCCTCTGGGCTCCCACCATCCCCAGTCTGCATACTCGCCCCCACCCTTTCTCTACCTGGCTCTGTAGGACTAGGGATATCTGAGGGAAAACGGTCACTATCAGGATGCTGCAGAAGGAAACCGCTGGCTCTAACTTTAAAATGTATCTACAGTCAACTGATTTCTACTACCTTCACTGCTACCACCCTGGTCCGAGCCCCCATCATCCCTCACAACACTTCCTAACAGATATGCCTGAGTCTACCCTTGTGCCTCAACAGTTCTTCCCTAGCACTGCAGCAGGAATGAGACTTTCAGAACACAAGTAAAAACAGAGTACTCTTCTGCTTAACGCACTGCAATAGATCTCCACTTCACTCGGAGTGAAAATGCAAAGTGCTTCCGTTGGCCTTCAAGGACGTACATGATCTCAGTCCTCTCCTCCTTCTGCGTGCCCCATTTTACTCTACCCCAGCCCACTGGCTTCCTTGGCCAGCACATCCCTGCCACAGGGCCTCTGCTCCAGATGTTCCCTCTGCCTGCACTGCTCTTTTCCCAAGAGAGTCTCTGGTTCATTCTCTCACATCCTTAGGTCTTAGTTCACGTCTCATCTTCACAGTGAGGGGATCCTGACCATCCACGTTTGTATTTCTGATCCCTTTACTTTGCACTACTTCTTTTTTCCACAGCATTGATTACTGGCTAACACACTAGATACTTTACTTATTTACTTCCTGTTTATTGTCTGTCTCCCTTTGATCAAAAGCAAGCTCTGAGAGGGCAGGGATGTGTGTCTGCTCACCCACCGGTATGCGGCAGGGAGGGCACTCACACACGAGACACCTATCTCAATATTTCAAGTGGCTGCCGTAGACTCCCAACAATTCTTGTGTTACGCTCTTTGCTTAAGCTTCTTTTTTGAGCAAGGTGTTTTTCTTTTAGTACAATATACCCCAAATGCAGATTTTTACCTATCACAAAAGAGACTTTTCCTTTACAAAGTGACGATCTCTTAAAGGATGTAATACCAGTCAAAGCGCTGTGCCCTGCTCGGCAGACTGAGAACGTTCTGCATTTGGTCCAGCGGCACCAGGGATGTGCTGAGCTGAGGGCTGGGGGAGATTATCGGTGCACATCCGTGAAAGGCCTTTTTCTAAAACAAATTTTTAAAAAAGGGCAGATTATGATGGATGAACCCAGCATTAGGGTAATGCTATCACAGATACTTTGTATTTCTGCCCTTTGTGAGGAGGTCAGATTATAATCATGTTAGAACTGAACACAGTGCTTTATTAATGTTTCATGAGTGAGTCGATGCAATCAGCCTAGCTTCATGTGGATAAATTAAACCAATTCTTGATGTAGGAACTCAATGCATTGAAAACTTATTGAAATGTCTACTAAAAGTGTCTATATCACTTTTCCAGGTTTGCTAATGAGACCAAATTTTGAATTTCACAGTTCTTCAGTGAAACACAATCTTTGACACTGTATTTACAAAATACGAATAACTCTAACCAGTGACGTATATTATTGTTCATAACTAAAAAAACAACGAACTAAAAGAAATATACGATTAAAAAATCAAAGCACTGTTTCATTTTAAAAAATGAGAAAAGAGAATGAGGTTCTCAGCATGTAAAGGCTTCTACAAATGCATCAAATGCCTTTTTAACTGCTGGCATGGAATAATGAAACCGATCATTTATAATCAATGATCTCATCCCTTTTTATAGCATTATTTTTGTCTTCTTTGCCTTGAATTACTTAATGACAGTTTGAGAGAAGAAGGAGGAATATGCCTTTGTATGGATACAGAATACTAATCTACACAGGAGATGAAGGGTTTTCTACCACTGCAAATGTCATTTCTTTGGGATATACGATATTTTCATTTTATACTTTAGGCTCATTATAAAGAACTCCTTCAAATAACTGAAGATAATCCTGGCCAAATTAGAAATATACTACAGCACATTTTCTCTAAACCTGCTTCATAAGCACTAAATCCTGTATGAGCTACCCAGCCAGTATGAAGTTGGAAACTTTTAATGTTACAAAATAATATTGAAAAGCGGATGTTGTACTCGTGGAACTCATGGAAAACTTAAGGAAAATTTAAACACTTCCATATTTTATATTACCACCCAGGCTTGTATATTACAGAAATATTCATCAAAAAATATTTCTCCAGCAAAAAAAGAAGAAAATAGGTAGATAATTGGTCACATTTTCTATTTTTAACACAGATGGCTGACCTTACTTCCATGTGGTATCTGTATGGTCATTTCTTAACAGGATGATGGGACAATAGACCAGAGGCTGGAGCAAAGGAAACTATGAACAGGGTGCTGTGAAGGAAAACTTCAAGTTGAAGAAAAGTAGTACAGGAGACACTGAGACAGGAGAACTATAGACAAACACAGCTACATTTTGTAAGTTGTCTTTTGATAGCTCTGATGCTTTAAGACTCTTCCCAGTGGCAGCAGCCTGGGTCTGCCCTTTCGCTCAATTTCGATGCACCAGGAATGGCGGTTCTAGGTAAAGAATCCTGTTGATACGCATGCTAGCTTTCCCTTCCTGTTATTGTGTAGAATCCCTTTCAGGAAAACCCAAGGAAAGAAGATAGAAAGAATAAACACTTCTCAAGCCACCAATTACGTGTTGACTAGGCACTTCCTACACAGGATCGGTTTAACCAGGCACTGCGTCCTGGTGCTGCAGAGAAGCAAGACTGGGGAAATTTGATTTTCCCAAATAAGCAGAATTTTGTGGGAAGCCTTTCATTCCATGAAGGAAACGTTTAGTTCACAAGTCTTACCAGATTCATTTATGTCTATAAGATACCAAGAAACTGGTTTTGAATAGAGGAAAAACCCAGTGCCTTGAATTTTATGATAAATAACATTTTGGGGGGAAAGATTCATTAGGTATACCCACTCTACAGATGAGAAATATGAGGACCAGAGATATTCCATAATTTACTCCAGCCAATGAAGCCAGCAAATATCAAAGCTCAGATTCATGAGCAGAAAACTTTTAAACTCCAAGTCATAATCCTTCCAATATAACCACCTGGCATTTATTAATTATTAGCACATTAGCACATGAAAACCTATGCTCAATCAGTTGGGTTCAACAGCATGAGCAAGAGAAAATTTGGTTCAACAGTTTTTGGCTACTTTGCATTCTGTTTCACTAGCTTGGACCTAACTAGACACCATGATGAAATCATTAAGATTATTACCTCTGTGTGATTCATTCATTCACTCAGCAAATATTTAATGACTAACTACTCTTGCCAGGCCCAGTTCTACACTCTAGAAATACACAGTGGCTGATGTGGCTGAGAGACACAGCTCAGTCACTCAGCCCAGACACAGCTCAGTATGTAGGGGTCTCTCGGGCTGAATCTGTAGGTCTGGAATCCTGACACTGACATTACAGCCAGTACTCAAGTGTGTTAAGGATAGTCTGGTAACGGACTACCAATTCTAAAAGTCAGTCTAGATTTTTAGAAGTATGCATTATTAAAGGATAAATTCTTCAAACTAGAAAGATAAGTTGAAGAACTAATCTGTTTTTCAAGGAGACTGTATGAAATTACTCTATAGATCTGAAAGTGCCAAGTTACAGATTGAAAAGTGCGAGAAATCGTACATAAATGTATGTAATACATGATGTTACCTCGGGGGAAATGAGATTGCAGATTATCTCTACAGAACCTTAAACATAGGTCTACTGGCTCACTAACAGCTTTCTAAAATAAAGGGTATTGAAAGTAAAATATTTCTTAGAGACAGAAAACAGAGCCTTGAAATTGAAGGAAGCATGTGACTGACAGTGAAAAAAGAGACACAAAATCAGGGGTTTGAGGAAAGAACCACATATTATATGATTCTATTTACTTGAAATGTCCAGAATAGGCAAATCTATAGTGACAGAAAGCAGATTAGTGGTTGCCTAGGGCCGGTTGGGGAAACAGCGAAAAACGAGGGGAGACGCTAAAGGGTACTGGGTTTCTTTATGGGGCAATAAAAACGTTCCACTTGATTGTGGTGATGGTTACATGACTCTGGGAATAGACTAAAACCCCCTGTTTTGTTTTTTTTTTTAATTTTAAATGGCTGAATTGCGTGGTATGTGATTTAGATCTGTGTGATATATGTGCATTATACAGCTCTTAACAGAAGGGACTAAGGGAGATGTGAAGTCCATTGTGATGTGGACCTTATTTGGATTCTGACTCAAATAAACAAGCTGTAAAAATTAGAATAAAACATTTATGAGACAGCTGGAAAAAACTGGGAGTAAAATAGGGTTAAAAACATATTTTGGGTCATTGGCTTTATTGATATAATTCCTCACTTGGCCAAGAACAACAGTACACTAGAGAGGCAGTTTGGTAAAGTGGTTCAGTTTCATATACCATAACCACATTGAGATTAAAATCTCCTTAAAAGTGGATAGAATATATTAAAATCTATAAAATAACCATATGTAAACGTTCTATTTACACATTTTTTATTTGAACACCCAAGCATCTGTCATACAGATTTAAAAAGTAATGACATTTTCTTCCTATGAATGCTTACTAGATGGGTGCTCTCTTAAAGTCAAGTATATTATATTTTAAGGTATGTTTCACAGTTTATATTCTCCTACTTACAAATATATTCTGAATGTATGTTATTTTATTTTGAATATTTTATCAGTGAAAAGAGAGTGCAGATTTAGCCAGCAGACAAAAATAAGGAATAGGCATTTATTTCAAGCATTTTAGAATGCTGTATTCGTCAACAGATGCTCATTTGATTTTTTCCTAAGGAAGCAAAAATAACTGAGTTACCATTACTTTATTGGTCCTCATGAAAGGAAAATCCACTCTACAGTAGAGAATGCTTTAAAAGCCATGCTTTTTTTTTCTTAAAATTTTAACCTTGCATTTACAGATGTTAAAAACAAAACAAACCTATGGAATATTTTTTACTTCCTTGTGACTACTCAAGCAAAAACAAAATCTCTCTTACCATCCTGTTGATCCGTACAAAGTCTTCAGGTTTCTTCGCCCAAGGGGGAAGATCGACATCATTTACCACCACTTCATCTTCTCTGACTCCAAGATTATATCCGTTACTGTTGACAAACATCTCTGGTAGGTAATAGAACTCTGGAATTAGTTCCTGCCAGGAATAAAAATGGAGAATATTAAACCACTTTAAAAATCAGTTGAAAAAAATACTAATTTATAACAACTTATAAGCAGAATTAATTTCTTTACTCAAATCCAATATTTTATTACTTAATTCTATTCTTCATTTAATTTTCCTTAGATAATAGTCTAGGAAGAGAAGACAAACATTTTTCTTGAACATTATGCTTAACAAATCAATTTATAAGATTTTCAATCTTACTTTGTCACAAATTAGTTATAAGAAATGGGTTATAGGATCTATAGGATCAACAATAGTTCCCAATACTATTAGTAAACAAAAATATAAAGCTATATCTACAAGTCTATGTTGTTCAACAAACTTTTCCAAATATTACTAGTAAAATACCTAAATTAAAAACACTTGTTGCCAGTATTGGTTAAAAATCATGAAATCTCTTCTACTTTTCTTTTTTACTCCATTGGCAATTATAACACATGATTTTTATGAAGAGATTCAGTTTCATTTTGTAATTTGGCAAAATAAGTTATTTTTATACCTACCACTTAGCATAATTAAGAGATGATATGTAACAAAACAGGTTTTAAATATGTGATACATGCCACCTAATAATAAGTTCTTAATTTGAATGCACAGACAACTTGTGCTACTTGTATGTAAGTATGGTATTAATAACTGGGTTCAAGACAAACTTGTGTTTGATGCACAACGTCTAATACATGGTTTATATAACTTTAGAATGAATATGATATAGAAAAGAACTGATTTGATGACCTTAAAATTTTTATTTGTTCTCAAATTAAATGAAAAAAATGAAAACAAAAACATTAGTTTTATACCATCAATATGAAAAATACTGATCTTTTCAGACATCAAGATAAGGGTTAAATTAACTTTAAATTATATTGTGAAAAGCATAAGAACATTTATTTGTGTAACATTTCCAACACTGATGGCATAGAACCTCAAATTTGAGTCTTACTGTGGGATACATAGGGATACAAAAACTTAGGGGAAAAAAAAAAAAAGCCAGACACTGAGGTCTTCAAATAAACTGGATTCTTCAGCCCAAGAAAAGCATACACAAGAGTTTTGCTTTATGGGTTCTCCTACTAAAACCAATGTTTATTTGTTACAGCATAAGTAGGTGTTTATCTAGTAATACTCAGTGAGAATTTGATCATTATCCATTCTTTTGATGATAAATGTGAACCATAAGAAGAATACAACAATGTGTATTTTCTCCAGCATTATGGGAGCGTGAACAGACTCATGTAAATGAATTTTCTGGATAAACGGAGCTTAGTTTTTTAAGAATCATCAGTTTTCTTCTATTTAAACCATTTAAATAGAAAACTTTCTAAAATCCATTGCATAAGTCGCTGATATTTATTTACTCATGTAGTAGAATTGGAGTACCAGGCATTGTGATGGGTACTAAGAAAACAAACAATGAGCAAACATGGCCTTACTTTTGAGTAACTCATAGTTTCGTCTATGGGGCAGATGTGTAAACAGATGATTATAATACACAACAATAATAGCTGTGAAAGAACTATAAACAAAGCACAAGGGAGCAGAGAGCACAGAGCAGGAACTCTGGGCAAGTCAGAAGAGATTTCACCGGGGACTGGACAGTGAGTTAGACCACGGCTAAGATAAAGATGGGAAAAGGGGCAGGGGGACCATCGGGGAGTGGTAAGAACTGAGTACAGGTGGAGCGCAGGACGTATTAGGGGATAGATCAAGATGGGGGAGGGAGGATGAGACGGTGGGAAGTACATGGAGTCAGAGGATGAAGGAAGTTTTATGCCAACCCTAACCTGTCTGGATTTTGTTTTACTGATAATAATTTTAAAGAAGAGCTACTGATATGTTTTAAAGCAAGATTTTGGGTGTCAAAGTAAAGGATGAACTGGCGAGGGGAGAGACTAGGTATATGTGTTGGAGGCAGGGGGAAGGGTCCCCAGCAGCAGCACAGAGGATGGGAGGGGAGTGGGAAGGACAATGGCTGGTTGTGTCGAGTAAGGGGACCTAGTGTTGGACTGCACCAAAGAGGTCATCTGCAACACACGTGAGGATGAGTGAACAAAGATGTGGATCCAGTGATGCAAAAGTGAGAGGGAAGTGGACGGCTCACACTGAGAAGCAAATATATATTAACAATAAACTGTCTGCAAGACATCAAGGGCACAATGAACTGTGGGAAAGAACTACAGTGAAATTAATATGTTAATGAAAAGTTTCAGTGACTTGACTGTGAAAGTGGAAGTTGAGAAGGGGCTGAAAGAAAAGCTAATAGGTAAACAAACATCCTTATTTGCAAATAACAATACAGCTTAGTTGGTTGATAAAACAGAAGCTAAAGGGTGCTTTAGCAATATTCTACCAGCAATGACTATGATGAGTGTGATTTCTGGGCTGGGTAAGCATGAATGTACACCATATTGCACTGAGAGGGCAGTCTGGTAAAGGTGTGTGATCACTGATTAGAAGGCAGAAGTAAAGAATCATAGCCAGTCTCATTTATTTGGAGTCAACCAGAAATGTGTATTTGTTTCGGACTGAATATTTCCATTCCTCTAAAATTCAAATGTTGAAACCCTATCCTCTTATGTTGTGGTATTAGGAGGTGGGATCTTTGGCAGGTAATTAGGATTAGATGAGGTCATGAGGGTGGAGCCCCCAAGAATGGGTTTAGTGTCCTGATAAGAGTCCTAAGAGAGTTTGCTTCTCCTCTTTGCCATGTGAGGACACACAAGAACACCACCATCTATGAGCAGGAAGCGGGCTCTCACCAGACACAGAACCTGACTACGTGGGCACTTGGATCTCGGGCTTCCAGCCTCTAGAACTGTGAGAAATAAATCTCTGTTATTTATAAGTTACCCGGTTTATGGTAAGATATAGTAGCCCAAGCTGACCAAGAAAACAACAACAAAATTTTCTTTTAATCTTGCTCTCACTGTTTGGGAAAACATGGGAAATTAGTGCAGGAGATAGAGAAGATAAAGAGCACTGCTGTTTGCACACTGCCTGTTTTACACATGACACTGTGCAGCAACGGCATCCCAAATGGTCCAAAACCGGGAAGGGAATGCAACCCCAGCTGCTCAGTGTGGAGGGTGGTTTATATGTAAGAGGCTCACGTAAGCCGGGGATTTCCCTTCTGCCTTTCATTGGTCGTTTGTGTTTGTGTTCTAGCTTTAGAACTAGACTATGTAAGCTTCCTTGAGGATGGAGAGGGGCACGTATCCACACAGATACAGCAACATGGACTTTTCCTTTTTTATTTAAACAGCCCAAAGAGCTTCAGTTTATCTTCAAGTGTCTTGGTGCTCTAATGTTTTTCATATATACTCCTTCCCATTCTTTCCTGTGCAATAGGGTCACATAAAATATGTGGTTATTATTAACCTACTTGTCACTGTAATACTATTTCATTGAATGTCATTAAATCAGATTCACAAAGGCATAAGAAGCCCAGGATGTTACATTATTAATAATTTGGGCAAAGCAGATTTTTGAGCCTGATTTTATGAGGTTTATATTTTGTTGAATCCCCCATAGCTCTTGGTGCTGTACTTTGTATGCAGCAGGTGCTCATTAAATATTAAACTATTGAAGATTTTAGATAAAGTTATTTTAATATCATTAGAAATCTTCTGGGGAGTATGCAGATGATTAGACGAATGCTTCAAGATAGGAAAAGAGCCAATGAAGTATTTTATTAAAGAAACTGGAGGAACCCAGAAATCACATTTGTACCTTTTGAGAGGAAACTTTTGCAGCTTAAAAAGCATTATCTTGCTTATTCTAGTTATGTAAAGAGGTTCAAAAGTGTAGAAGAGTTCAGTTTAAATTTAGAAAATGTTGGTTTTAACGTTTGCCAGCAAAACTGTACCCAAACTGAGGAAGGGAAGGAAGCAGTTCCTCTTCATGTTACTTTAAGCACTCCAGAGAGAAGAAAGTCGGCTGCCACGGAGGAGAGCACAGCGAGGCTGAGGAACCTCTGGCCTGAGGGAGGGGGGCACTTCAGCAGGAACATTCAGGAAAGCTTGAGTCAGAGTCGATCATGTTTAAGTGGGATTATCAGGGCCTTCAGGATGATCCTTCAGTGAGACATTTTCTTCACTCTGGTCCTCACCTGGCCTACCAGAATATGGTCATAAATCAGGGTGCTGATTAAGATGTTGGTGTAAACTGTTGGAGGCTTGATGTTTGAGGGGGTGAAGAAATTCTTTTAGGCTCACTCTATCAATATTTTTGGATTTTTCAGGATGTAGATTAAAAAAAAAAAACCCCACAATTTTAAAAGAAATACGAAGGAATTCCTGAAGCACAGTATATTTGCAAAGCCCCTTGAAGCTTCAAAAGCCCAGAGTTGTCTGAACCCTAAAGTCCTGAGCTGTGGAAGTTTAATGCTTTTTGTCTTCTTGTTTTTTTTTTTTTCCCCATGAAGAGGAGGAAAGAAAGACTAAAATCATCAAACATCAAGGGAGAAGTTGCCAAAGCAGTAGAGTGGGTGTAAGTTGTTATGCCTCAATTTAATGTTTTAAAATCTTGTTTCAAATGGTATTTTTAAAGTTAGCATGTAAATACAGGGTGTTAGTTTATAATTTATAGTCGCAGTTTTGTTATTTAAAAGATTTGCTTATTTAAAAAAATTAATGAATAAGAGAGTTTCTTCTCTGAGATTCAAATGTTAGGTCCGAGAAGATGACAATTACTGTGTCTGGGCTGCAAGACAAGGGGCCAGCTGAAATGTCACATCTGGCCCTTCAATCTTCAAACAGCAGGGATTATTTGTCTCTTCCTGTGTCATGGCGCTATTCTAAGTACACTTTAATCTTCACAAAAATGTCATAAGTAGGTATTCTCATCATTACCACCTTAAAGACATGAACACTGAGGCACAGAGAGGGTAAGTAATTTTCTAACAACTACACTGCAAATACGTAGTAAGCCAGAAATCAAACCTAAACACTTAAAAGACAGGGACTCTGCTCTTACATTCTCTGTTTTTCCTTTTGAAGCAGCAACCCAGTCACTCTACATGACTTTATTATTTTAATTTTCTGCACAGTAATTCTTCTTTTCTTTTCTTTAAATTTATTTATGCTCCTGTGTCTCACTGCAGTGGAAATCCCATGACAGTAGCGATCTTGTCTATCTTGCTCACTTGCTCACCACTCACTTGCTCACAGAATGGGGCTTGACATAGAAACAGGTACTCAATACATATTTGTGGAATGAAAAAATGAATCGATCATTGCTATATATTTATTGCATCCTGAATTTCAGGCATGAGATAGTGATAAAAAAATATTGAAGGCTATGGTTTTCAAACTGTGTTAGTTGAAGGAGAGTTACTTCAGGGCTACCAGTTTAAGTTGCAGTGAAGGGGGAGGCTGGCTGGCTGGCAGTTTCAGGATTGTCCCTTCTACCAGGGAAGTGCTACTTTCTGTGCACTGGAATCAAACAGTCCTGAATTGAAACCCAGAATTCTTGCTAGCCTGGCAGGTTTCTTAAGCTTTAATCCCCATAAAGGGATTCCAAGAATCTTAGAAGCATTATAAAGGGCATCCTAATCACAGCCTGAAGTAGGGAGGACCCTGTCCTGGAAGAGCTTGTGAGCACGAGTTTTTTCTGATAGTGAACAATAATGTGATCATGGGAAATCCACGTATTTTTAAAGTTTCTGTGTGAACGTGGGCAAAGGAGGCCTTGGCCTTGACTTTCTATGATGAGGAAGCATGTGGAGGAAAGCTACTCAGTGGCTGCTGTGTACCTGCCATACTGCCCACTTTTGAACAGACAGTGTGTTGAGGTTTACCCGTTTCTGTCTTACCACTGGGTGCTGAATATACACGGGACAGATAACTTGTCTTTTGAGCTTCCAGGTCTCCAAATTGGGAATTTATGCACCTCGTCCGTATCCGGACCTGTTACAGATTGTGACATACTAGATTTCGAGCCTGATACAATAATGTGGGGAACAAGCTGAGTACATTTTGCTTGTAGGAAGAATGTGAATTGTGACCAGAGGGCAGACTTGAGTAGATTGTTTCCAAAGATGACCATGCAATCCCTCCAACTTCCATGTCCTTTTGTAATGTGCCACTTGCCACTCATATCATCGGGGAGTGGAGTCCATTTCTCCTCTCTCTTAATTTGGGCTGGCCCTGAGACTTGCCTTGACCAGGAGAATGCTGCGGAGGTAACACTATGTGACTTTCAAGCCTAGGCGTTAAGTGGTTTTGCAGCTCTCACTTTTTTATCCTCTTGGTAGGCAGACACCTTGAAAAAAAATTGTGATGATCTTCCCAGAAAGACTACAAAGAGAGAGAGGACCAGCCAGTCTGCAGCTGTTCCAGCCACTGGTGCTAGGGCACTAGACGTGTGAATGAAGCCATTCTGAATCTTTCAGACCCAGACAGGCCACTCCAGTTGACCCCATATGGATCGGAGACAAGCTGTACCTGATGTACCTTATTCTGATTGCAGAACCCTGAGAAAATAAATGGTTGGTTTTTTTTTAAACCACAAATTTTTGGGGTGGTTTGTATACAGCAGTAAACGACTAGAGTGTAACTTGATGGGTCAGTTATTCCAAACTAGTCAATGTGGATCTGATTGTGAGATCATGAGAATTAAAGCAGAGAAACATCCAATCGATAAAGCCCCGAAAAGAACTGAATAGCTCTCAGGGCTAGCTCTGGCTTCCTCTTTACTTGCTGTGTGAACCTAGGCCAGTCATTCAATATCTGTGAACCTCCTTTACAGAACAGGGGTAATGATCACTGTCTCATGGGGCTGTTTTTGAGAACCACATCAAATAACCAAGAAAAAAGCAGGTTTGAAAACTGTTGAGAATTATTCAGGAAGAATGAATTCTACTATTATAACTCATAAGTGTGCTCCTACAGAGGAGCTTCAGGCACTAGCTTGCTATTTAATATAATAGCTCTTGGGTTTACTCTCTTCCCGTTGATAGATTTCTGTTAATCAGCTTCTCTTTAAGGAAAGAGTCCAAGTAGTTTAAAATTTCCTAAATGGAAAACAGTGCAGGAAGACACCACGTATTATTAAAGAAATGGCAAGATAAATATTATAACAGGCGTTTTGTGTCTGTAAATGTGATTTCTAGTTTATTTTAACAGCTATAGCAAAACCCCACAGTACAGTTAATAGTATTATACGCGTCCCGTCAATAATAGGAAAATATCCTCAAACACAATTTCTAATTTACAAGCTTATGACAAGTTCAAGCTGCTGAGAAATTGGACTTGAAAGTATGTCTTAGAATGATAGAAGAGCACTATTAACACTATCATAATTGTATACCTATTGCATCAAATCTGACATTTCAGTTTAATATATTTTGCTCAGAGAGCATACCATTTTATGGCTTCCTAGTGAAATCAAATCCAACCCAGACGTTTTCACTTTTCTAATATAATTCACTGCAAGGTTTTAAAGCTGCCATCTCTTTTCTTCCTTTTTTCAAAAGATTGATGCCCTGGCATTCGTTAATGCCACAAGAGCTCATAATGGGTCAATGAGTCAGTGGCGAGCACCTCCATTAACTGTATTAATTTACACTATGTCACCTTAATGACATTTTGTCACAGCTACCTTTTCTGACATCTACATAGCTATTCAAAAGTAATATAACAACTTTTGAAGGCATTAAGGAAAATTAGCGTAAGAACTTTAGTGAGTTGAATGTCATTGTTACTAAGACGATGCTAGAGGAGAAAAATAAAAAAATAAAATAAAGTAAAAACCAACTGGTCTGACTTAACTCGGGAGACCTCTCTCCTGAAAGGTCATTTCACCAACACTCCTGCTCTGCCCAGCTTGAATTCATTATCACAGGAACAGACTGACGTTAACAAAGAGAGACAATAAAACCATCTATTCTGGTCTAGTTCCCTCTTACATGAGAATTTATCTGACAAAGTTAGTAGATATTGCAGAGATAGTTTTCTTCAGAAATATAAAAACATTTCATTAAAATTATATATCAAATGCTTTAACAGCTTAGGATAAGAAATCAAAAGCTTAGGTTTTAACACACAGTAAAACCACTATTACTCTTGGTAACACATTCTTCCCTGCTTAATCAGGTATTATTGTAGAGGGAAAAGATACTGTACATGTTAATCAATATATTTAAACATGAATTTAGAAAATCTCAAGTTTAAAACCATCAGGATTACCCAAAACTTTTAACATTCCCTCAGTGATGACCCCCAAATCCTGATACTGTATAGAGAAAGAATGATGCATTTGGACACACACACACACACACAACCACAAAAACATAACTGAAACATAGCAAAGCTGAAAGACTGAGAAATCATACTTGCCATGCAACTTTCTGCAATTTCAGAAAAGAAAGATCTTTTTCACATTGATAAGACAAAGACATATGACCCAATTGAAAAACAGGCAAAAGATATGAGCAAGCTAACAGGTCAATAATTATACGGAAAATGCTCAGCTTCACCCATAATTAATGAAATGCAAGTCAAAACAAAGACAACTCCATTTTTCACTCACCAGATTTGTACAAATTACACTGTTTATAATACAAGTGATGGTTGGAGGGTAGGGAAGGAGGCATCCCCTCACACACTGCTGTAGGGAGTGAATTAGCAGCTTTGGGAATGATGGTTTGGCAATATCTTTCAAAATTAAAGATGTATATAGCCCTTGAGTCACCAGTCCCATTAACAGGAATTATCTTTTACATATACACACAAATTTCCTCAAGATGTCTGTGCAAGGATGTTTACAGCAGCCTTGTGTTTAACAATAACAAGCAGAGAGAAAGACTAACTATCCATCAATAAAAGATTGTGTAAATAAATTATTGTGTATATATATATATATATATATATATATATATACACACACACACACACACACACACACAATGTATAGCCTTCAAAAAGAAGGGGTCTACATGGGAGGATATTCAAGGTATGTCATCACAGAATATGAAAAGGTCAGGGTGGTGGTGGGAGAGAACTGAAAACGAGAACAATCCATGCAATATCAGGCTGAGGAAGTGAGTGTCCTGAGAACCAACTAAGGGGGTAATCTGGAGGCTTGGTGCCTGTTTGTATTAAGCACAGCTGCCTGGGATTTAAAATAAAAACCTCCCAAGTTAGTGACAGCCGCACTGATCTCTGTCCTTGACGATGCGCTCCCAAGAGCCAAAGGAACACAAGTAGTAACAAAGTGTTAATGTTTCTGAAAAGTTTCAGAACAGGGAAACTGCTGGGAGAGATTTGGGAAGAGCCTGGGATGGGCATCAGTCAGTCATCAGAGACGGACACTGGCAAGGTATCTGGTGATCAGAAGCATCAATAACGTTCTCAGGATAGAAAGTACAGCCTAAAACTCTGTCTACATACATAGATCAGGATGACTGCCTCTGTTGCACGTGTGGGCTTGTGAGGGTGAGTCTTTGAATTCAGCTGAAAAACCAAGTTTCTGTTTTGTGATGATGTCGAGAGTGAACAGGCATTTTCACTTGAAAGAGTTGGATATAATCCGGATACAGCTCAGAATTAAGATATAAATAATCTTATATATGATAGGAAGCCTTAAAATACAGACGAGACTATTTAATTCACATACGAAATATTTACTGAATGCTTTTTAAGAACACTGTGCTAATTCTAGAAGCCTATGGACTCCCTATTTTCTGTTAATTCTTAAATAAGAAATGGACCCCCTCCTTGATTTCACTGGTACTAAATGAGTTTAAATGATGGTTTATGGATCTTTTAGAGTTTCATTCCTCAGTGAAGTTATAAGTTGATTAGGAGAAAAATACGGGCCTTAAGAGTTTTACATAGTAAGAATGCATGTTAAATTATCTTATTTCCAAATGTGAATACATTGTATGTATAAATTAATATTTATTTATGCAAACTTTGATGGCGATGGAAAAAACACATAGATATGCTTACACACCATTTGGATTAATTTCCTTTGTTTTTTGCTTTGAAAAAGAACAGAATAAAAGTTGTATTCATCCAATTTCTTACACTTCAATAACACTGTAACTGCCTTTTAAAAATGTTTGTAATAGCTCAGCATAAATATGTAAATGACAATTTTGACTTTAATTCACTGCCTTTTGTTGGATTAACACCCTAAATGAAATGATACCATGACATTTGTATATTCAATACTATGAGTGGCAGTGATGGGAAAAAGCTGAAGAAAAGGCATTAAAATAAGAAACACATATACCTACATAATAACCTGATCATAAAATTTTTTCTTAACAGGAAAAAATGGGAAAAATGAGAAAACAAATGTATTTTATTGTTTTGAAAACAACCACTTTTAAAAACAAAAGCCCAAATAAATGAATAACAAATCTTTATATTTAACAATAGTTAAGTAGTACCAACTGTAAAATTCACTCTGCTCTCAGGCTGTTCCTGGATATTGTGTGTGTGTTGGTTTAATCTAATGTGCATTGTTGCGTATTATCCCCAGGCACAGTCAAGTAAAAGCTAAGGCTGTACAGAAAAGCCTACATTTTAAATGGGTCTTGTCATTAATGCTTTATTAATTGCCCCAGGCTACGTAAACCCAAAGCTGGGCAAGCTATAACAATATGACACATTAAGGTCAAATCCAATTCCTGCTGTGTTTTATGGAATGGGCCAAATATTGAGTTAACAGCAGGAAAGGCAATTTATGGGTTTTTCTTTCCATCTTCTGATTATTCGATCTAAATTAGTTAGGAATTTTTTGAAATAAGAAAAACACCTTAACTGAACAATATAAAAGAATCCTGAATCATTTTCTGCGCTGCTCAAAATTCTTTCCCTTAGTTTTCTTTTAGGTGAGATGCACCACGTAACCTTAAAATAAGATGGACCAGAGCTGCAGAATAAATTGTCTTATACACCTGTTTAATTGAAACAAATCAAAATTTGACATATTTTGAAATTAACAAATATCAACAAATAAAAGAGCCCACCTTTACATCTGAAGTATCTCTCTGACTAGTTCTCCAAGACCTCGCGACTGATGAGAAGGTTCGATTAGGATGATCAAATTTTCCGTCATTTGCATTGAGGAAGAAGGTTGTGAAAGGTTCCTAAACAAAAACAAAAGCAAAAACAAACAAACAAACAAAAAGAATTAAGGATATGACTCTTCTGAACACAACTGCTCTTGTTCCTTTGTAAAATATGACTTTAAAATAAAAAAAAAACCCTCTGAGGGAGAAACGGTGCAGGGTCCTGGAAGGATGCCACACTGAGTCAGGAGGTACTGGTCTGGGCCTGTCTGGGCGACTGGGTCACCTGTCACTCTGCAACCTTGGCAGATCATTTTGCTTCTTGGCCTTTAGTCTTCTGATTTGTAAAACGATGGTGACTTTATGATAAATGATTTTGCATTATTGTCAATATGTAACTTAGAGTTTCTTTCTCATAACTAAGGCCATACATAGTAACACTGTAATAAGAAAAGGTTTAAACTACTTAATTTATCTTAAAAGAGCCCGAATGATCTAGAATCTGCTAAACTCTCATCTCTTACCGTCCTTAGCCCTCAACTCCCCCAATCCTGACTTGGTTAAGTTCTTTTTACCCTTTAAGTCTCAGCCAAGATGTCATTTTTCTCTGAAAGGCTGTCCTTCATCTGCCAAGCTCTCCAGGGTGCTCAAACAGCAACAGGTATTTCCTCAAACACACCACTGAAGCATCTGTCACACTGTTGCTGACTTCTAGCCTATCTTCCCCACTGCATGAAGAGGTTCCACATCTAACATAGTCTCTGTTTGATGTCCAACACTTAGAATAACTACCTCCTGGTACACGGAAGTTGCTTGATGTATAATCTACTGAAGCAATGAATGAAATAAAGTTAGCATAAATCAGACTAGACAAACTCTAGTCCTTTTAGTTTTCTGTGACTATTATCTTACGATAACATGGTATAACTACTACCTTACGATAACACGGCATCTGTCACTGAGTGTATGTTCCCATAGCAGGAAACCTAGGAAAATAACTTTATTACAGGGTCCTTATGCATTTCATTTTAACGCTTTTTCTGTAGTTTTTATGTTAGGAGAGAAGCATTATTTCTGATGTCATTAAGTTTGCCTCCAAATTTAAAAAGGATTAAATAACAGTCATTCTTACTAAGGATTTCTTAGAAAACATCAAGTATAACAAAGATGAACGTATATTTCCTTTCCCATGGTTCAATCCTTCTCCCTTAAGTCTAGGATAAATGATGTGTCACTCCTAGGTTCAATAATGCTAAGAAATCTTTCCTAAATATTTACTTTTTTTCTTTAATATGTAAACTGTTCATTCTTTTATATCCATAAAACATTATTTTGCCTTTTTAAACTACTCTTTTTGCCACTAGTCATGAGGTCCAGCTGACAGGCAATAGCTACAACAATTCATCTTCTCAGTATCTTCCTAAAATTTAGTGTGGCTAGATGTCATCAACTTTATAAGTTTGTAATGTATCATCAATTTTCATGGTTAGTGTTGAATGACAGAAAAGTATGATGAAAGAGATGAGATGAAGGATGATGTAACACTATTCAGGTAAGGGGGGCATTATTGATTTATCTGAAACTCAGATATGCATCCAGGAAGTTCATACTGTTGTTTAAGATTTTAAGTGATACAAGAGACAAACAGATGTCACCGAAATTAAGTTAGAAAAAAATTATGAGATGTCTTTCACTAATTAATTTGCTTTGCAGATTTTTGACTCACTATTGAACATAAGGTAGTTCATGCAGCATATCTTCTCACACTAAATTAAATTAAAGTAACAATTCTAGAAGTAGCAAGGGTAAATCGAATGAAATATGGCAGATCTTGGTGGAACCATTTACCTTTCTTAGGCTAGTTACTTAACCTCAGGTAAGGAGTGGTGTTCAGTAACTGTATCTCAGTTCCTTCATCTACTTAATTGGGAATGACAATACCTTGGGGGTAATTATGGGAATTAAATAAGATTAAATTATTTTGAGAAAGCTTGAAGTATCTTACCCGACACAGAGTTATGAAGATGGCTACCAGCCTCACATACTATATCAAGTATTCACTGCTGGGCTCCACCCCAGACTACCAGTTCGCTAGACCCCCAACCAGACTCTAAGGTCTTTAGGTCTTACTCACCCCTCTATTCTTAGTATCAAGCACAGTGCTTGGTTCATAGTTAGTATTTAATAAATTTCTGTTGAACATACCTAAACATAGAAGGTACTGTTGGGAGAAGGGGTGTGGTTGGATAGGAGTAAGATAAAGTTTTTCTTGTCAGTTCTTTACCACTAGTTTGACCAAAAAGTTGCATCTTCAGAATCTACTTCTTCATTATTCTAGGATGCTGATGACATTTATTTATTCTCTGTAGTTGGTAGGCAGAGAACAATTTAGAGGGACCAGACTTGTCTCTATGATTTTTAAGCTATTAAATAGATGGGAGTAAAGACCTATTCATACATGCAAAGCCTTACTTCTTATCATCAGCCATTAAAAGCTGATCTTTACCTCAATCTAAATGATAAAATCCTTCCTTAGTTTTCATGCCTTAATGAAATGCCAAGAAAATTGCAGATGGGCACAGAAAATAAATCTGAAATTGAAGAATTACTATTTCTGGTCGTGAAGTTTATGAATTTGGTGGTACCTAAAAGCAGAGAATAGTGAAGAATTCCAGAGTTAACTGTTTTATGTAGCTTTTAAAAAGATCTGACTAACAGCTGTTTTAGAGTCCCCAAATTACTTTACTGACATATATTCTCACTATTCCTGAAGGCCTCCAGCTGCTACAGTGGTAGAGAACTAATAGAAATGGATAACCTATTTGTTTATAAGTGGGTATTGATCTTGCAAGCTCTGATTACTGTGGAGATTACTTTTTTCCATGTATTTTCCTATTACCTTCAAGGCATATGCAAAGACGTTCTGTTGCATTTGACTCATGCCTGACTAACACAGAGGGTCAAGAGCTATATTAAGTTTAAGAAACTTTTATATTTATTCACCTGACATATGTTGATAAATCGTTTCCTCTGTGTACATTACCACATTAGATATTTCATCATTCTACTAGAAGAGCTTTTGGCTTAGGAGATAAGATAGACGAATACATAAATATTAAACAGAAATTTCAGAAATTAAAATACTTACACTCAGTGGGCTTTTAAGAACTTCAGGTTAGGCCCTGCAGTATGAATGGCTGATGGCAGACTTCCCTCTCCTGACTAGATCTACCCCAGCCTTCGGATCCTGAGTGTTATTCATCCTGGGCAATCAAAACCGTGCCTCCGACCCTCTTCTCTTTAGCCAATGCCTTTATTCT
The DNA here is from genome assembly GCF_048564905.1 of Vicugna pacos. Taxonomy (NCBI): domain Eukaryota; kingdom Metazoa; phylum Chordata; class Mammalia; order Artiodactyla; family Camelidae; genus Vicugna; species Vicugna pacos. The sequence goes on along the minus strand of NC_133000.1, from coordinate 9,675,780 downwards.
TCTGTCTTTTATGACTTTGGCTCAGTCATCTCATAAGACTCTCTTCTTACATCCCTCTCCCCTTATAGTTTTCTTCTTTTCTTTCTCTTCATTTCATTTGAAACAACCCCATCCATGAGTGATAGGTAGAGCTTGGGACATAATTTTATTAAAGAAAAGATGTAAACTTTGAAGCATTATGAAGCACAATAAAGACTAACGGGATGGGAAGTAAGAATTACTGAGCATCTTTCTATGCTCAGCACCTCATTATCTCAGTTCACTCAATCCTCACTATTATCCTTCTAGTAGGTATTAATCATTCCTGTTTTATACCTGAGAAGGATCACATTCTAGGAAATAGAGGAACCATTATTTCTACCATGCTTAGTCTAACTTCAGAAGTTTATTTTGCTTTTAAAAGAGGCCAGAAGTATCTTTTAGAATCTTCAGAAAGTCTCCATTGACCTATGTACCTACTATACACCAGTCCCTTGGTTAAGAATCTTTCATCTTCTAAGCAAACATGCATTGTCCATAAGCATCAGTGAACAAGAGAAACGTGACCACAATATTTCATATTCAACAGCATTATCTTTTCCTTTTAATCATGACACCTGCAAAAGTGTTTCTACTGTTTTTTTTCATTACAAATATATACTGTCAAAGATCTATTATGGTTTAAACGGGCTCTTGGGTAGGCTTTCAAAGCAATCTATAATTTATAAAGTCCCAGATTCTAAACAACTGATTTATAAATTAACTTTTGCTGTACAACCTATTTAACTTCCTAAGAACTATGATCAAATGTTTGACAAATTTTGAATCGGTATTTTGAATATACTGAATTTGGAAGGTGAATAGGTTACTAAAGATGCAAAGGTCAGAGAGTTAAGATTTAATTACTTCTGTGCATATGTTATATATTCAGGGTAGGATTTAAAGCAAAAACATTCCAAGTAAAATGTGTTCTTTCATACTAGTTAATATCTGAAGAAACTCTAAACTCTGCTATAATAGCTTATTCATCATTTGTCCAATGGCAGCTAGCAAAGAAACAGCCTTTTCAGAGTCTTGTAATTTAGACAAGTGACTCACTGGTAGTGTGTCTAAAATAATATTTTTAATTTAAAGTAATGAGGTATGTAGTTAATTCGCATTTTAAATCAATTATTATTATTGTCATACTAAATATATTGACTGAAACTCATAATGAGTTTAAAGACTGTGGGTCTAAAAGGCTTGAAAGGTAAAGGGCAGATACTTATTTTAATCTGTATTTTGTTTTTATGAACAAATTCTTAGTGACAGAAATTTTAATGCATTTTCTACTTCATAAACTCCTTGGGATGGGAGTGAGGAAATCACAATTCCCTGGGCCATTAGGTTAAACACTTAGTAAGCTATTAGACCACGATACTTCTATGTATAACAGCATGACATAAGATGACATAAGACGTGTTGGCTAAATGAATCCCTATGAAAGCAATCCTATAGATCTGTTCTGTCAATAGAGTGGCCATCGGCCATGTGTGACTACTGAGTACTTAGAATAGAGCTAGTGCAAACTGAATTCTGGATTTCAGAAAATTAATATCTAAACCATCTAAAACATCTCATTAATAATCATTCTGTTGATTACATGTTGAAATTATAACATTTTGGATATACTGGGCTTTTTTTTCTCTTTTACCAAAGTATAGTTGCTATATACTATTATATGTTACAGGCATACAACACAGTGACTTATAGTTTTATACTCCCTTTATAGTTATTATAAAATATTGGCTATATTTTATGATATGCACGTGTTGTACAATATATCCTTGTAGCTTGTTTTATACTTAATAGTTTGTACCTCTTACTTCCCTACCCCTATGTCGCTCCTCCCCGCTTCCTAACAAATATATTTATAAAATTCATCTCACCTTTTTCTTTTTACTCTTAAATGTGACTACTAGAACGTTTAAATTACATACATAAGTGGCTTGCATTAAATTTCTACACAGCACCACACAGACAATACTAAAAGGGCATGTGTGGGATAAATATGATAGCATTTCTGTCCTGCTCTTTAGAGTTTCAAATTTGTATTCCTTTTCACTGGAATAGGCCATCAACTTAGGGATGAATTATGATTTATTACTTATAAAATGTTTAACTCATCAGGGATAGGAGAGTGTTCATGTAAATCAAGTTGCTGATAACAAGTATATGAACTCACACTTGAATTCTTATAGATCTAACTCCAGACTAATTTAATTACACAAAATCCATTGAATACCATTTTCTATATATATATATATCATGTAACCCACTTGATAATGTTTTTAGGAAATGGTTCTGACTTTTTTAATCCCCTAAAAACCCGAAAAAGGTGTCTTACACCCCCTGACCATGGTAGCTCACTATAGCAGTGATTGTTTTTTGCTTTTAGTTTTCTTGTCAGTCTCTTTGTGAGAGCAAATGAAATAAGAATGTATTTTATGCCCACGGTAAAGGACATCAGCTGTTTCAGATCCTGACTGGGGAATTTTTGTATTTAGTTTTGACCTGTGGCTGAAACTGCAGGAGAGAAGCTATAAAGTTCTCTCTATGTACGTGTGTCTATAATTCAGAAACGCCTTTCTCTCTTGCATGAGTGTGAAGTATTTTTTTTATCTGGAGAGTACTAATAAACTATTCCAACCCATAAACTACAGGTGCTCTGCTCTGATTGGCTTATAATGGTAAACAGGCATTTATATAAATTTAATATCCCCCCAAATTAACAGAAAATAAAGAAATAGAACCTCTTATTCTTTAAAAGTGCTAAAGTTAAAAATATTTCCTAAGAAACTGCTAGCTCAGAAACATTTTTATAAAAGAATCCAAGTTGACATAATTAAGGTGAGTTTCTGAACAAATCAGACCAGTAACTTTTGCCTAAAAAAGAAAGTTTTATGTCTTTTCCTTTCATTTACAGAGTTTATTTTTTTAAATAAGATTTGAGTTTGTTTTCTCACAGGGTAGCTAATCTAAACTTCTTTGATTTCTTATGTTGGTTTGGGATTATGAAAATATAAAATATATGTTCAATTAAACTGAATCATAATTCTGACAGTTTTTCTGATAACAGTAATTGATATCAGTGATTTTCAAGTTACTTAAAACATACACATACCACACACTGGCAGTAAGTTCAGTTTCTCTCCACTGAGGAGAGGATGCTTGAGCAAGACCTCCAAACCAAAGCTGTCATTCAGGCAGTGGGAAAAAGTACCTTGGAAAGCAGGAGGTGCCCTCCTGTGTATGCACGTTTTCATGGATGCTGCTTATCAATGTGTTTCTGAGGCAAAAAAGCCCCATGCAGCAGAGTGGTCTGAAGTTGTTTTGGTAATAGGTGAAAATATTGATGGTATTGATTTAGAAATCTGATTTAGCATTCTATAATACTTCCCAGTTGCTCACAGCTTTACAAAAACCAGACCATCTGACTCCAGTAGTTGCTCTCAACTAGGCTGGACTGGAGAAAGCAAGACAAAAGGCAAACAGATTTGCGAAGAGCTTTTGTAATTTCTAGATGAGAAATAATGCGAACCTGAACTAAGGAAGTGCCAGCATTAACAGAGAAAAGGAGTTGGACTGTAGTTGGTAGGACCTATCTTCTGTGATGTCGGATTGGATTTAAGGGGCTGATAACCTAGAGAAAATATCTAGGTCAGGTAACTGGGTGTGAGATCACGCCGACCATTTAGGTAAGAAATCGGTAGGAACCCTGGCAGGAGGGAGAGGGGTTCATTTTGGAAATGATCTTTACGGTATTATGAGATGTCCAGGTAGAAAAACCCAGTGGGATATAGACATAAACAAACAAACAAACAAACAAGACCTAGGTCAGGAGTCCAAGAGAAATGTCTGCAACGAAGATAGAAGCTGGAAGTCATTAGTTTTTAACCGAATGACAGAGTCTAGATTAAAGGACATGGAAAAATCCTTAGGAATCGAAATACTGAGGAAAAAGACATCTGAGCATGAGACTGCGCAGGACAGTGAGCATCACAGGAGGGAAACCGGAAGAGGATATTGTCAGAGGAGCCACAAGAGGGAAGAATTTCAAGTAGGAGGAAGCGAGCAATGGTGCCAAATGCTTCAGATACATCATGGTACGAAGTGGGAAGCTCTGTCACATGACCTTTGACCTCTACAGGGACAACTCAGTAAAGTGATGGGTGTGGAACCTAAATCAACCAGGCCAAAGATCTCATGGGAGGTGACTGACGAAGTAGAGACAAGCAGAGCAGAGCAGTCACTGCAGAGTGGGCGGGAGCTGCAAATTGTGCGTATGTACATACATTATGTATGTATGTATGTATGTATTTAAAAGATTGAAGAGACTTGGATATAGTTATGTTTCAGGAGAAAGAGAAAGTAAATGAAAGTAGTCTTCAAAACCATTTAGAAAACTGTTTTTAAAATATACTATCCAAGATGCAAGGTTGAGAGGGCTAAGGAGACTGCCAGCCTGTGACAGTGGGAAAGGAAACTTCAGATATTAAGGATGCACTCCAGGACTTTGGTTCCTTTTATAACTGGTTCAGGTTTAAGAAACTAACAATAATCTACCTTTCTAACCCGACTTTGCAAATAAGACAACTCATTAACAACAAGGATTCAGGTTCTGCTAGAGGTTGGAATCTCTCATTTCTACTTCACTGGCCTCTAATCTTTGTTTAAAACAAATAGCAAGTATACTTGATTTCTATTTAATTTACTTATGTTAAATACTTCAAGATTTAAGGCAAACCGTAACTTGATGAAGACACTCACAATTCGAACAAGCCAGGATAAGGTGGACGTTGCTGTTGAATAATGTGTGTTATAATGGTAGGGTGGACTTTGATCATCTTCCCACGTCTCGTAACGCTCTGCGTAAAACACAGCTCTCTTTGGGTTCAAAGCACCAATTGGCTGAAAAAAAGAAAAAGCAGCATTCTGTTTAATACAGTCATATTAGCTTTTCTACAGTATGACTCTTTACCCGAAAGTATTTACTGTTCATTCGTTTAATTATAGAACATAAAGAACTTATTTTGTATTACATTTTTATCCAGTTCGGTTCTGATATTGCAGTCAAATGCTCTACCACTGAGCTATACCCACTCTGCTTGGCTCTGATACTGATATTTGATTTTGATAACCACTACACTTGCTAAAAATCACTCAAGATGATTATTTAGGTATGCAAGGTTTCTAGGTTTTACTGAAAGTTTCAGTAAAGTAGATTACAGAGATGATCTTGTATAAACCGTTAAGGCAAAATCAGTATTTGATGTTATTTTCCTGTCTACTTAATCACAACCATAGTGAACACTTAGCTTGATCATAGGAAATACAGTGAGGAGAAAGTGAAGCAGTTGACCACATGACAATCACTTTGGAGAAAACCTTGTCTTAATAGCCTGTCATCAGGGTGTGAAAGACAACAATCACTCCTATGGAAACCCTGTCGGAATGTTAATCCCACTCTGTCATTATACAGATGACGTAATATCCTTTTTATGAAGTTAAACTGCAAACCTAAGGCTGATGGGAATAATCCAGACAATTCAGATTCCCTGGAAAGCATTCTGCTAAGGCCACCAAGACTTGTTCCATCAATACCATCACACCACCATTATGACATTAATCCCTTTAGCTGAGCACACAGTAAAATGCTCAGGATACAATATATGTATTTTTTTTCAATAAAGCATGTCTTAGTTGAATCATTGTCTCAAACTGCCAGCACACATCATTAAGAATTTCTAGCATATAGTCCTCATGATTTCAAACAGCAAATTGCCTTAGCTTAGGTTTTTGTCTGATTTTGGTTTAATGACATATGGAATACATTCATATGATACCTAATAGCAACATTATTTTGTTTTGGAAGGCATACTATAAAGAATAAATGTTTCTATAGAGAAGAAAAGATGAATACTAAATATAATATATAATCTCTTTACTTCAAAATTTAGTATTACTGGTTAGCTATGAAGTTCCCCCAAGGCTTAATTTTAACATGAGAAGTAGTAGAAAATTAGTGTTTCAATGAGACAAATAATATTACACAAGAGAGAAAGATTCATTTATAAATTGCTTGCAAGCTTTTTCTTTTGGTCCCAGGGGACTAATTCAAACAATACAGTGATGTCAGCAATTGTTAGTACTTTCCATGATAAACTCTTATTTGCAAATATTCTTATTCTAAATATTAAAAGTATTTACAAATTATGTTAATTTTCCTTAAACTTAATTATGACTTAACAAAGACTAAATTATTGAGATACTTAATTTTTTAAAACTTTGGTTTAAATATATTTTTAAATATTCTAAGGCTTAAACTTTATTCTGTGTTAAATGTCACTGATCATTTTTCAAATGTTATTACTTGCATATAAAAAGGCAATGTGATTTCATTAAATGTCACATAAAATGTTAATAATATTTAAAACAAATACATAATTACTTTTTTGGTAAAAGAATAATTACTATAATGAAATGAATGTGAGTTCTGTTACTGGATTGATATAGTAAGTTTTTCATTTCAAATGGCCTACATATTTTATACTTTTCTACATGTGCAGACATTTGCTCTTCTAACTCAATATTATTAAGTATATTTTTTCAAAGCATTTAAAATGTTTAGTGCTTCATTCTGTGCTGAATACGCTCGAAGATCCTTCACATGCATAAAATGTCTGCACAATCCCTCAGGACTGCCCTTACCTGATACTGCTTGTTCTGTAGGACCTCACAAAACCAAAACCCCAAAAAGGGCCTCATGGCCCTTTCTCTTAATCTTTTCCAGGCTTCTCCTAAACTACTGGAAAAGGGATAAAATAAATATTTACAGTTTTTATTTTACTCAAGTTTCATCAAAGTCATTTTATTGGAGTGTTTTACAGAATAACACATTGTAGGAAACAGCTGCCCTGTATTAAAGTCTATGTATGCCTCCAAGAGTAACTCCTTAAAATACATGTCTAATTTTGAATTTTTATCTAGTGCATTTAAAAATAAATTTTATAAAACAAATGTAAACAACTTGGTTTGTATTCAATATTTTTCTATTATTTTGATTTGATCAAGTAGCAATAAATCATTCAAAGGAAAAATTCTAAAAAATACCTATTTGGGAAGTGAGAGTTGCATCACAGATGACATCTTTCCTTATGAGATCCAAATAGATGTAATATCTAACCATCTACCTACCTATCTTATCTCCTACCTACCCTAGTAATTAATCATCCACCTATCTACTTAACCTACATATAAACTGATAAGGTTATAAGTTTGTTATTATTTTAAAAACTAAGCAAATAATACAATGTCAATACCATCTGGATTTAGTAAATAAATAAGGTAGAATTCTGGTAAAAAAAAACTAAAACTACACTTAATGAAACTTATATTTATTTTGCAATCTTTTTAAGTTTTTATTTCAATTACTGTAGCAATAATCAGTTTCATTTTCGTTTTCGCTAAAACAGTAGGCATTCAGACACAGCCACCTCTGTACTTCCAAAGGCTCCCACGTGAAGAGTGTAACTGCAGGTTCAGAACTTGCTATTGGATTTGCTGTTATTTTGTCCTTGTGAGTTTGTATGTTACACGCTGACACTAACAGGTAACAGAAAATGATGCAGATAGCAATGCAAAATTAAAAAAAAATTCTACCTTTACAATGCTTTATCATTATAATTCAATTTCTAAAACTGCTATAAAGCTTATATAGATTGCAAAAAGCTCTATTTTCAACATAAAATTGATGGAAAATTACATGTGTAACATTACTATATCTACATCAAACTACTGAATTTATTGAAGAAATGATGTTGAGGATTTTCTGTTATCAGCTGATTTCTCCTTTTCGAATACAAATACGTTTGTCTCTGCCTTAAATACCACAAATAGCTTTGTTTTCCTGATAAACTGTGATTTTATTATATGGAACAAAAATCCTGATAGATGTTTATGGAGATTTACATTATATTAAAGGTTCGGAAAAATATTATTGTAAACAGCATTATTTCTGTTCACTCCAGTGTTTATCTGTCTGTCTGTCTGTCTGTCTATCTATCTATCAATCTATCTATTTTTACTAGACCCTCATTCTTCCTTTTGTTTTCCTGTTAACATGCCATAGAATTAGTGTTTCTTGTAATGTCCTTTGAAAAATTCTCATTAGAATCATAGTTTATATTTTTGAGTGTTAAGTTTTTCTTTGGTTTCATTTTCCTATTTTCTTTCCCTTTCCGTTCTCTTAGTTTTGATCTATCAATGCTTTTCTATTTAATAAAACCATCCACGTTTTATCAAGTCTTTTCTATGGGATAGGTATATAAATTAAATAAAATAGGTAAAAAATGAGCAATAAAAATTATTTAAGAATACTTATTGGGTAAATGGTACTATATGAGACACTAAAAGGACTCTAGAAAATATCAAAGTCTGAGCATAAAGTTGGATTGATTTGAATAAATCAACAAAAAATAAATGCGGACTGATCAGAGGTATGGGCAATGCCATTAAAATAGATTAAAAACTGTAAGAATAAAAAGAGTTTTCAAGGAAAAATCAAAGGTCCAATTAAATTAATAACACGAAATTCTAGCACATCAAAAAACTTGAAACTATGATATTCATGGCACTGGCATTCTATTTATATACATATAATGTTTAAGAGTTCACTATTGCTGCTGCAACTGCTAATGATACTAGATATTTGTGTAAGATATTGTCCACAGCCATTTTCTAGATTGATTTTCAAAAGTCTGTGAGGCAGACACAGCATTCATTACGAACCTAATTTCATGATGAGGAAACAGGAGGTAAACCTGAGTCTCTACTCTTTCCACAACACTGCACTGCTTTTTCACTGCTAAATATGAAATTCTGATCCTATGTCATTTTTTTCTTCTGTAACTGCCTACAAGATTCTTCATCCATCATGGATCCTCAGAAATGGAACGAACTTTACAGGTTCAGCTCTCTTACATTTTAGATAAGGATAATGAAGAAAAGGAAAATCAAATCAAGATCACAGTGCTGGTTGATGGCTACACACGTTACAGAACCAGCTGAGGCTTTGTATAGCTGCTTAATTTATTGTTTGACTTCTAAGGATTGCTTTTAGTTAGTTAAACACCCACTACCTCTGAGCTTCTAAAATATCTAAGTTATCTTGTTATCTTGCATTATAATAACAAGGGCTTGGAAATCCTTAGAAGATGCTTCAAGAATTCTTGCCTTTCAGTTATGACAATACAGAAATCATACCTACAGATGCTTCTGTGCTCAAGTAGATTCCCTGCTTCTCTTCTTATCTGACTGGGGAATTTCAACTCATTCCTCTGGAAGCAGCTCAAATACCATCTGTGAAGCTCTACATGTCACCATCTGGTGATAGTTAGGCAAGTTTATAACTTTTTTTACCCAGTAGACAAACCCTTCAAGGCAAAGCCTTACATTTTGTTCATCTCTGTACCCTCAGTATCTGGCTCTTTTTAGATGCATCATAAATCCTGAATGAATGAAGACTGATTGATCTGATCGTATAATACTCTAAATTTCCACATGGAAATTTTAGACAACATTTTTAGGCAAAATCAAAAGACAACACGATGAAAAGTATTTATAGCACATAAGATAAAAGGCTAGTTTCCTTAAAAAAAAGAGCTCTTACTATTCAATAAGAAACTAAGAAATGTTCTAATTAAATAAATGAGCAAATGAGATGAATAGGGAATTCACAGAAAAAAGAATGCAGATTTCCAACATGTGTAGAAAAAAAATTACCAGCTCATACAAGGTACTGGGTATCTTGTTTTTCTGTTCAGCATCCATTATTCCTTCTTCCTTTATGAACCACTCCTTCTCTACTCTTGGTCTACCTGGTTAGGGTGGGCTGAATCTATCTATTTTCAGACCTTTTTGGTAGACATGTGATCCAGACCTGTCAGTCAGCATATTCTATTCATATGGCCACGAATATCGTTACAGAAATGAGCATGTGATTCTCGTTATTCCAATGTAACCTTGCTGAGACAACCTGGGAAAGAAGCATTCTCTGTGTCTGGTGGGGTTACAAAGGCATCACTGCTATAACATAGGGAAGCCTGCCTGAGAATGATGCCAGTGCAGAAAAGTAACAGCGATGTGGCATCCTATGACACTGGTGAGCCCTTGGACCCAGTTTTCCTGAACTGACCCATCCCTGTATTTCTCAGTTATATGAGCCAGAACAACTTTATATTTCAAATTAAACCAGTTTAAGTTGATTTCCTGTAACTTACAACCAAAGATCAGAAGTACACTCAAAATGTGAAAAAAATTATTTTTATTCATTAGATTATCAAAAATGATTAAGTTTCACAATATTCAGTGTTGGCCAGGGTGTAGCAAAACATGACATCTCATGATACTGTTGGTAGGAATACAGCTGGTATGAATTTCTTGTGGTAATACTTTTTAAAAAATGCATGTTTTTGATCTAGCAATTCCATTTTGAGGAATTTACAAAGTGGAAAGAATAAAATACAGGGATACTTTCACAGACTTGCTTCAAAAGGCAAACAAAAACTGGAAGTAGTTTAAATTTCCAATAGGGAACTGGTTACATAAATGATGATACATCCACACTACTGTATATTATTCCACTAATCAAAAAGGCTGGTTAGAAAAAAATTCCAAGATAAACTGCTTTTATAAATATTGAGTACCTACTATGTGTCAAAAATTGTGCTAGACCTTAGAATAAGACAAACGAGGTTGCTGTTCTCATGAAGTTTGCATTCAAATGCATGTGTGTGCGTTTGTGCATTTAAGTGTTTGTGTATATGTCTGACTGCCTGCCTGTAGAGACAGAGACAGACAAAATCTAAACAAACAATTTGGTAAATGAGAAAATACCAGAGATAAGTGCTCTACTGACAATTAAAACAGTAACAGGATAGCAGCAACTGGGTGATAGGGAAGGCATCTCTCAAGAACCTCTGGGAGAGACATGAATGACCAGAGAAAGCCAGTCATAAGAAATTCTGGAGTAAAAGAATTCAAGACAGAGAAAAGCTAGTGCAAAGGCTCGAAAGGGAACCTGTGACATGTTCAGGGAACAGAAAGAAAAGCAGTGTGACCTGAGCATAACAGACAAGTAGAAGACTTTATGAGACGAGGTGAGAAAGCAGGTATTGTTATATCATATGGCTTTGTAGACCAGAGTGATGAAATACATTCTATGGTAAGTGCAGTGGAAAGTCACTGAATGGTTTTAAGCAGGAGAGAAACACGATCCGAGTTAGGCTTTAGAAAGGTGCCTCCATGGTTCTGTGGAGAATGGATTATAGATAACATTAAATTATCATGACTAGTACCAGGATTGAAAAAAGTCAGTTGCAAAAACAGCATCATTTAGCATTATCAATGTTTTTTTAAAAATCCTATGGTATATATGTAATATATTTTTGCTTAAATATTGAGAAAAAATTTTGAAGAGTATACATGAAACTACAACAATAGTTGTCTCTGGGGAGTGAAAATAATGAAGATTTTTAGGTTTTTGTCACCCTTTTATTTACTGTTTGGTTAAGTATTTGGTTTATCACATGTATATAATTTTAGATGGCTCTTAAAATTATATGATCCAGAAATACCTTTCAAATGTGAACACTGCAACTTTCATAAATTTTAATAAATTATAATAACTTTGTATTTTAAACAGAAAACAATAAAGATCATATATTTCCAAATATAAATTCCTTTCATCCATCTTCACTGATATTTGCATATATAAACCATATATCAAAACTTTAAATGAAAATATAAAGAAGAACGACAAATTCAGAAGGTGGGATATTCTACAGGAGAACTGGCATGGTTTCTTCAATCAGTTAGTATAATGGGAAAAAAAGGGTAGTGGTTAGGAACTATTCTAGCCTAAAGGACACTTAAGAGACATAAGAATCAAACATATTGTGCCATCATGGGACTTAATGAAAATTTAAAGCTTTTGTATAGCAAAGGAAACCATCAACAAAATGAAAAGACAACCTTTAGAATGGGAGAAAATATTTACAAATGGCATAACCAATAAGGGGTTAACATCCAACATACATAAACAGCTCATGCAAATCAATATCAAAAAGAAAACACCTCAATTAAAAAATAGGCAGAAGATCTGAAAAGACATTTTTCCAAAGAACACATACAGATGGCCAAGAGGCACATGAAAAGATGCTCAACATCGTTAACCACCAAAGAAATGCAAATCAAAACCACAGTGAGATATCACTTTATACCTATCAGAATGGCCATCATCAAAAAGACCACAAATAATAAGGGCTGACAAGGATGTGGAGAAAAGGGAATCCTTGTTCACAGTTGCTGGGAATGTAAGCTGGTGCAGCCACTATGGAAAATAGTATGGAGATTCCTCAGAAAACTGAAAATGAAAGTAACACATGATCCAGCAATTCCACTCCAGGGTATATATCCAAAGAAAATGAGAACACTAATTTGAAAAGATACATGCACCCCAATGTTCACTGCAGCATTATTTACAATAGTCAAGATACAAAAGCAACCTAAGTGTCCGTTAACAGATGAATGGATAATGAAGATGTAGTACTTGGATGGAATACTACTCAGCCATAAAAAGAATGAAAATTTTCTCATTTGCAACATCACAGATGAACCTGGAGGGTATTATGCTTAGTGAAATAAGTCAGACAGAAAAAAACAAATACTGTATGATATCACTTACATGCGGAATCTAAAAAATAAAACAAAAGAATGAACATAACAAAACAAACAGACTCACACATACAGAGAACAAATTAATGGCTACAAATTAATAGTGAGGAGAGGGAAGCAGGGAGAGACAAAATAGTTGTAGGGGAGTAATAGGTACAAACTACTATGTATAAAGTAAATAAACTATAAGAATATATTGTACAGCACAAGGAATATAGCCAATATTTTTATGAGAACTTTAAATGGAATATAATCTATAAAAACTTTGATTCACTATGGTGTATACTTGAAACTAATATAATTTTGCATATCAACTACAATAAAAAAGGAAAAAGATAAAAATGCTTATTTAAAAGAAATGTACTATGTGACCCTTGGCTGAATCCTGGCTTGAATCAATTTTTAAAAACATATGGCAGGTAACTGAGAAAACTGATTATGGGTACAGTGGTAGATAATATTAGAAAATTGCCATAAGTTTTATTAGGTGTGATGATGGTATTTCATTTATGCAGGAAAATGCTTTTTTCATATTAAAGGATTTAGGGATAAAGTATGATAATTTTAATTTACCTTAAAACACTTCAGTAAAACAAGCCAAAAAAGCTAAAATGTTAGTAATTATAATATCTAGATGTTGGGTAAGTGGGTATTAATTCTTGTTGGTGCTTTTCTTCTGAAAATTGTTATAATTAAAAAGTCAAAATAAAATGGAATGTAAGAACAAAGAAAAATCTTTCAAATTCCAACTAAAACATAAGGTGCTTCAGTTCTAGGTTGTTCTTGTTGGTCAGAATGCTTTTAACTTGGAAATCTGTGTTTGTAGAATGTGTGAAAAATTTGTTCTTTTAAATAAATTAAACCTCCCCTCTGCAACTTTACACACACTATTAATTTGCTTAATATGGATTTTCAGCATCAAGTGAACTTCAGCTAACCTTATCACAATTTCCACATGTATCCTTAAGAAATGAAACCTGAAGTAAAGAAGCACGAAGAAAAGAAAGTTTATATTTTTATATAAATCATATATTTATATTTTGTTTCTATTTTACTGGCTATATAATTGAGTATATTTCTTTTTATACTTTTTCACTGAGTGAATAAACACAATTAATTAGATTCTGAAGAAACTTCGAGCCAAAGTGGCATTTTGTATCTTGTAACAACCTCTAATGAAAAAAATATGAAAACAAAGATATGTATATATATGCATGACTGGAACATTGTACTGTACACCAGAAACTGACACACTGTAATTACTGTACTTCAATTAAAAAAAGAACAAAGTGGTATTCTGATAAGCAAAATTTAGGATGACAGTCATAGGTAAATGGGACAGAAGTTTGCCTCTTCTGCTCATATCTGACGTGACTGTCCTTAGGGAAGGGCATACAGGAATGGTGAAGGGAATCTAGAAGATAAGCCAATCACTAGGCTTCTAAAAAATAATATATTCTACCTACCTATGGTAGAGAGATAATAGGTAACAAACGAAAGGAAATACAACCAGTGCAATTCATCAGAGTTGTGAGGATAAAATGAGAAAATCTATGTGCGATGCTTAGCACGACGTCTAGCATAATAACAAGTCAAATGTTGGCTGTTATTGTTCTCATTATCCTAGAATTATTTATAAGAAAATTGGTTTTAAATATCTTAGTGAAAAGTAACTGTTTTTACATAAAAACAATGGAGATATAAATAAAATATCTTAAATCTTCTCGTGTCAGTTCTAAAAGCTTTCTAAGCATTAAGTAGCAAGATAATGAGCCTATGCCATCAGTTTCAAGATCGTCTCTACTGAACACTTTGTTTCTGCTGGGAGCAAGGTTAAAAGAGACTGACTTCAGCCTAATTTTGCCACAATAATGCTATACTTTCGGTGTGTCATGGGGCTGGTGAAATAAAAGCGTATGGGGCAGGCTCTCTTCTCCTTCCCCAGGAGTATTCTCCCAAGAGCACACGCAAGGAAAGCGCTCCCATTCTTCCCAGTTCCTTCTTTAACAGCTCAATGTTTGTCAAAGCGGGACAAGCTGCGGTATTTTCATCCCTCTAGCCCTCTTTCTGAAAGGCTGGGACGCTTGGCTAAGTGGGACGGCACGAGAAAAGAAGCTAAGCAGACACTGCAGACAGGAGAAGCAGGACTGGTTCGGGACGTCTGTGTAAGTCCTCGAAGCTCCCGGCCACCCTGTTGTGTGTCTCCAACAAACACCAGTGGAGAAAAAAACCAAACAAATAAAAGAAACTCACTATTTCTGGTTACCGCAGAGAATGTGGATCAACTTGTTCCTTTGCACTTTTGATTAGAGACAAAAGAGCATAAAATACCCTTGGAGAAACAAAAAAATGACTGTAAACCCCTACAGATAGGGGCTAGTTCTTACCGTCTTTCTCTCCTGTGCCTGGCACAGAGTAGGTGTGCAATAAATGCTTGTGTGATGAAAGAACAAGGGAAAGAGAGAATACACTTCCTAATTTAAATAAACCCAGTCCTGAAACTGGTGCCCTTCTGCACTTCCCCCTTGCAATTACACCCTCGGCTGGGATTATTCCGTGAGTTGAAAACGGTACCCAGATTCTGCCACTAATACCTTGTCTTAAAATAGTACTCATCCTCTGCACTGCAACAGAAGCCAGATTAACAAAAATGATTTTCAAATTGCATTACATGTTGAGGCGACCCTCAATATACATTTAGAAAAAAATTTCATATTTAGTAGGATTTTTGGCAGATGGTAAATAATTAAATTAAGACATTCACATTTTGTCTTCTAATAAGTTTTGTGTCATCATAGCTACCAAGGCACTTAGTAGTTTTGCCCATTTTTCACATTTTGTTGCTGAAACTCGAGCACTAGGTAGATTATTACTGAAGTAAATCAAACTAATTTCATTTCAGGTATTGTTACTTTATGATGAAAAAGCTGTAGGAACTTGCGCCATATTGCCGAGTTGAGCATTCCCCACCCTAACCGCTGAAACTCTGTTCTACGTGGTACGTAGACATTTGGCAGTATCAAGGGTGGACGGTTGAGAGTTTTCACACTTCAGTGCATTCATTTGCATTATCATATTTCGAAGCCGCCAGGCATTATCACTTCCTCTTTTAAGTGGCATAATAATTTGGGAAAATGGTTATGCTTATCATCATCTGTCAGTCAAACAACTCCTGTGTTAACAAAATATATTTTTTCTACTCAGTGAATGTGTGTGTGATGTCTTACGCTCATGTCAATATTAGTAGGACTTGGCCTTGTGATGAAACTACTTCATTTATCAGAGGGCATGACTGGGAAATAGGAAAATTCCATTTATACTTTAATGAGCAGGGGCTGTGCTTCATGTCAAAGTCATGTAACCACTGTAATTTCAGAGCAAAGTTCACATGAGTGTATGTAAATAAGTGAAGCAGTAGCATGTTTCATGTTTTAAGATAGATTTCACCACAATGTCACATCTCCATGAGGAAAATCTATATAAACTGGGGGAAAAACCTCTACACCCACTGTTGGTTGGGTATTGAAAAGATAAGTCGATGACAGATTGTTTCACGAGCTGTCCATCATGTCAAACAATACACATGACCTCTAACCTGGACATGTAGTGAGTAAAACTTGAACCTGTGATGTCTAATCAGATGAGGGGGGGTCTAATAAATTTTACTGATAAGGAATTTTCATTGCTTCTGTGCTCTTCAACTGTTTGGTTAAGTCAGCTAAGGAAAGAGTAAGAATATTATAAATATAATAAAAGATTTCATCTAAATAAATGTGCATCTCAAGTTTCCATAAACATTTAATTTAATTTCAGTTATTTGATGCTTAAGGTTTTGGTAATTTGGTAATTTAAAGAGATGAAAAAGCAATTATTTATCACATGAAAAATATTATATATTTTATAAAAAGTTCTTGATTTTTATTTTATTAGAACAAAATTAAATAAATCTTTCACTAGATTTTTTTCAATCACACCAAAGATGGTGAACCCTCAACTGACAATTTTGGAAATCTTCTGTGTAGCTACCAGTCACTGAATGCCCCTGTGTGTTGGGCGTTATACCAGGTGACTCACCTACATTAGTGCATTTAGTTCTCTGTTATGTAAATACTATTGTGTTCATCTTAAAGAAGGGGAGACAGAAGTTCAGGGAGCTTAGGAAATAAGTCTAAGTCTGCCCAGTACGCAAGAGAGCTACATCTGAATGGAGCCTACATTCTCTCCATATTCTATTTACTACCTCTCATTTTTCCCCTCTCAGGTTTAATGCTTATACAAATAAAGAAAAACTGAAAAGGTCTGATGATTCCAGGATTAACCTTTCCCAGCATTCAATACAGAGAACAGAAACCTCCAGGATTCAACTTTCTCTGTGACTGAGAGCTGACTGCAGCACAGACTTGGTGAAGAGCAAGACAGCCAGCTCCCGCTCACTCTGTAATCCTGTCCATGTCATCTAAGCCCCAGGGAAAGGACGTCTGGACAGGGACACTGTTTTTATTTACTTTCTCATTTTTGGTTCTTGCTTGCATAATCTTACACAAATATTGTTATTAATTTTTCCATCATGCTTTTGTTAAATATTAGATGCTACATAAAAATGAAATAGAAAACCACTGTTTTGTCAATATTGTCAGAACACTTTGAGGAAGTATGTAAGAAACACATGTAGAAGTTCAATTATGGACCTAGATCAGATGTGGGAAGAAACAGATCCCGGTGTACCTGGATGTTTAAAACCCTTATGGATCCTCTCATGTGCTTCAGTGAAGCATCCAGGCCTCCTCAAGAGATAGCTCGTTCCTTTGCACTGAGGACAGATTTGGGTTTTATGAGATAAGCAATTTGCAGGAGAAGGGTTATTTAAGAAAATGAACATGAGACTATAAACATAAAATTAGGGACAAGGGATAAAAAGAAGCCCCTGAAACTTGAGGGGCTTTGAAGCTTAAGCTTAATTAGCTTAATTAATCATGGTAAATTTACTTTGACTCCACTGAACGTCATACATTATAACGGTACATATGTAATAATCAACCTGCTGCCTATTGTTTTTTTCCCTTAATAAACAATGATCATTCCTTGAGGGTCAGTACTATACTTCATCACCCTCTGAGCACTTTGCAAAGCTCCTCTTACATCATAACCATACATATACAAACCTGTAATTTATTTGCTTTTCTCTAGATCATATAAATTATAAAGAAGAAATGTTCAGATATAGTATATTTGACACTTTATAATAATAGTTGTTTGTTGCCCATCAACCAGGCCCCCTTTCTTCAGGAAACAGGAATCCAAAGTTCCTCTGGCCAACTCTCAGCTTCTTGTCTGATCATGACTCTACTTACAACTCCAACCATGGAAAATAACTGGCTTGTCTCCAATTAATAACACCCCGTCCCTTGTAAGCTGCACTAACCACATATGAGGAGACAATTTCTGGGATTGCTGGGAAAGAACAGTTTCTTTGTCTTTCATGAGAGCTACTTGGGGAGATGCTCTCTTTCTCTGGATGGAATGATGTGAGTTCTGAAACTTGCAGCTATTTCGCTCCTAAAAAGGGAGTGCGTGGAGCCATCCAGCAGAGGGTGAGTATGAAGCCCACAGTGAGGAAGGCAGAGTAGAATGGGAAGAGTGGAAAGAATCAGGTGTTTGGTGGCACTATCTGCATTACTGGAAAAATCTGGCTGAAAACTAAGCCTTCCTCTGAATTTTTCACTTATAAGAACCAATAATATTGATTTATTATTCAAGCCAATTGTTCAAGCTGGGCTGTCTAAAACATTCATTTAAAAGCCCTGATAGAACACATAATTTCATAAAGCCAATGTAATGCGGGGGTATAAAGAAAGAAAATAAATTATTAATTTTTTTTAGGATTGCTCATTTCATAGGTTCTTAATTTTTTATGCAGTAAAGAATATAAAAATTATTTGGGGCTCCAAATGTTGTTTACTGAAACAAATTCTAGAATTATTCATTGCTAGAAATTGTTACCTGGGTCCCAATCTCTGTTTAGGAACAACTTCTCTTGTTGTTAGAGATCTTCTAGAATGTTTCTGGTTAATTATATCATTCAAATATTCTAAAGGTTCCTTGAGCTTTTGAAGAATGAACAAACTCTCCATTAAAATTTTAATTTGTAGTACTGATTACAGCTACAAGAATTTCATGTACTTCTCAGTGGCCATCTCTTCACTACAACAATAGTGTGTTATTAGCAGTTTTCCCTTCCAATTATATTATTATACTTCAAATGTCATTTTCCCATTAGGCATATAAAATGATATATTTTCACACATTAAAATCTTGTTTATTAATGATTTTTATACAGCATAGTCTTGGGTTTCTAGCCCATTTGTAAGAAGTTCCTATTAAGAAATTCAATGAAGCACAGAAACAATGCAAGGGTAATTTATTAACATATCAAGAGGCTTTAATTCGCTACCATTTTCCTATCATGTTAGCCTGATAGAATATAAAGAACAAATTGCTAAAGTATGGAACATAGTAGAATTTGGAAGAAAGAGCTATCTTTTAAGAACTATGAGTTCAAATGTTCACAACAGGAAGGACTCTGCTTGCAAAAGTACAGTCAGTGTTCACGCTGCCTAATTTATTTGGGCTGTCTGTTTATCTCTTCTGTTTATCTAACACTAAACAAACTTAGGAGAGCACATGTGGGTCACAAAGGGAAAAGTTCTCCAAAAGGAATACAGATTAAATAGATCAGCTTTAAAAATTTGAAGAACGTTTACATACTCCAGTTAACTTAGAAACAATGACTTCCTCATTTATCTCATCTTTTCCACGTGGATAAACTAAAAATCTATAATTACTAGATAATATTTTCCCGTATACCTTCTATAATCCATATTAGTCATAATGGAAGGCATGTTTTCTTTGGGAAAGTGTTTCAGGAACATTTGAGTCCAAATGTCTTCGCGTACTTGAGCTTGCAACTTCCAATCTGCTACAGTCTCCACGTACCTATTGTCGTAATGCTGGCCTCACAGATTTCTGGTAACCGAGTTTTCATCTCAGCTCTAGAAGGGACTCTACCCAGGTGGCTGAGACCCTGTTTTAGTAACTGCCGTCCCCTCTCCCACCTAGTACAGTGCTTGACATACGCATAGTGAGTGTGTGGTAACTAGTCGTTGACTGAATGAAGGACTGAATGAACACATGAGTGGAGGAAGGAAAGGAACTCTGGTCTATAAACTTCCTTTTACCAAGATATCTCAGTTGATTTCAAAGGAAAAGGATCTTCTTTCCAGTTTAAAAAATAATCCAAAATAGCCATATTAGTAATCAGTTTATGATATTTTAACACTCTTTTTTCTGCCACATGAGAATTTACACCATACATTGTTATTGTATATATGTTTTACAATGTCTAATACACAATGACCATTCAATTAATGTTGACTAAAACATATGTAGATAAGCTTTTGTTAAAGAACTAGTTTAACAGTTTTCACCCTCATTTTAATAAGTTAGTTTGGTTTTGCTTCACACCCAAAGATTCCACCTCAGCCTCAGCAAGTCATGTCAGAAATGCATGTCACTCAAACATTCAAATTCCAGTAAGGATGTAGCAGCATATATTTATCATCATTATTTGAAAGACAATTCAGTCTACGGCACACAGCACTGATTTGCTGCATTACCTCTACATACACGTATTAACTAGCGCTGATGCCCCAGGCATTCTGCTAAGTTCTTCACACTCAGTAACTTGTCAAAGTCTCACTACAATCCTATTATTACTGTCCTCATTATACAGGTGAGGAAACTGGGCAAAGTGAAATAAATAGTGGTTTGAGGCCCTGTTAACAGTAGTCTAAGGCAGGATTAGGATCTGAATTCAGGCAGTCCAACTCCAGAGTTCCCATTCCTAACCACTGGCTGTTGTGCCTCATGAAGTTCTCTAATGTAGTACGTTCTTAATTTTGCACAGAGCGATTTCATCATTCAGATAATCTGTAACCAGATTCCCTTCCGGAGGGCGGGCCTTGTGAATTACTGTGCTTCTACCTCCCTGAGCTTAAATACTCACTCACACGTAGTAAATGGTTAAAGAGTTTTGTTCAGTTCAATTGTACTGCAAATAATTACTATATTTGCAATCATACTGAAATTCAATTGCTAGCATTATTTTTTACCAGCTGTGTGACTCTCAGTAAGCTGTTGGCTAATTGATCTCTTAGGTCTCTTGAATACCTATAATATCATATGCTAAAATTAGCAATGAGCTAGCAAGTTTGATAAGGAAGTCACATAAAATATAAGAACCAGAGAGTGAATGACAGATAAGAATATGCAAAAAATTAGTACACAGGCTCCAGAAACAAGCTAAGAAGTATCCCATGTGTAACCAAGCTAATATTCACGATGTGCTCCTATGTTGCAAGTACTGTGTTATGTTCTTTAATTGCACATGCCATTTGCTCTTTACAACTGTATGAGGTTGGAGAGTATTATTATTCTCATATTATAAATGGGGAAACTGAGGCTAAGAGAAACTGGCTTCTGGTCACACAGCTAGTGAAAAGTGGCATAGAGAACTTCAGCTTAGGTAGAACTAGTTTTCAAAGGCAGGAAAAAGGCAAGAGAAGGTGTGCTGAGTTAAAAACCATCTATGAGATTAATTTTAAGTTGGTTTCACTGCACGCTTCCCTTCCTTGCAGGACTTACGCTCCCCTGTCTGTGAGCTCCTCAACCCACCGCGTTCCAAAACCAAACATACATACACCTGCCCACGTGCCTTTTCTCCTGCTGTGGAATGCTAAGCCAGCTAACCAACTATGATAGAAAAAGGAACAAAATGTGAAAGGGCTGAGGCTTCATATGGCTCAAGTATTACACACTTCAGGGCCTGGCTCTGACATTGGCTGAGGCTACAGAGCAGCTCTGGGGGCTTTGTTCCTAATTCTTCACTGAATTTCAAAGAGTTTAGTATCCCACTTAAACTTCCTCTCAACAAATAAGGTGAACTAACCAAAAATCTGCTTTCTATTCTTATCACCCATTATGTATTTTTTTCTTGCCATTTTTGGGCCAAATCTTCTCTCATCTTAGCAGACCCTTGATAAATTATTGTGGCCTACTTTCTTTGCAGTATTAAGCTCCCCTACAGTGTGTGTGTGTGTGTGTGTGTGTGTGTGTGTGTGTGTGTTATGGTCAAGATAAAATGTCAGATGACCTAAGAAGTACATGGCAGAAATTATTCGCCATCATATTTATATTAATTTCAAGTTTCTTGCCTTGCCTTTTAAAACCTAGGATATCAGAGCAACCTCTCCCTACATCTGCTTTTTCTCAACTATCCATTACATTTTGCCTATATTGGTGCTAACTTATCTTCTTGTAACTTGATTCTTATGCTAAGAATTGACAAAATTTAGATGCTGACTACAAAAAGAGAAGTCATCCAGGTTTACTTTCTTATAAACATTCATTGACTATATATACTCTGGTAGAAATGCTTTTAGAATATAGCCTTAACAAAGAAAATTGACTTCTATGTATTTAAAAGTTACCTTTGATAGATCCCTGAAGTTTCCCGGAAGAGTCAAATCCAATTCTTCTGATTCATAGTTTGTTAATACCCATGGAAACACGGGGTATTGGTTTAGATCATTATACGTCCGTCCTAGTAAAGAAAAAGAAATGAAAATCTGTGTACTGACTGCTTGTGAAAATAGTTCTACTCTTATAATAGATAAGGCAATGATTGCAATTCAGAGGAAAAGTAACTCCTTTGTTTATTGAAGTATGTCTCTTTGATCAAAAGCACTCTCATAACAATGTGTTTCAAGTGAATTCACTCAATAAAAATGAAGATGTGAGTAAATTAATTTTTTATGATATAAGCTTGTGGTAGAGATTGCTAGCTGTTTGTCATAGTCAGTTTCTCTCCATCCTGAGCTGGCTCACACTTCTCAGTCTTAGTTCTAATCTACAGAATGTGAGCAGAGATGACATCCGCCCCTGCAGGTTTGGGCCCCTGCAACTTGCCACACGGGTGCTCCAGGCTCCAGCTCCCTTTTGCTGAGGATGCTATCGCCACCCTGGAAGCCACGCCTTGCAGGCCAGTGTCCCTGAGAGCGATGGTGGAGGAGACTCCCCTGCTGGCCCGAACACCTGCAGACTATGTGATGGTGTCCTACTATGATGAGTACGTATCTAGAAGTTACACTGCCAGTATACAGACTACAACATTGTGCTTCTAATAAGAATCAATGGAGAGAATGTTCAAGTTACCAGAAGCCAGCAAGAAAAAGCACGGACGCAGACGTCAGGCACATTTCTTTCACTCCCTCAAGTTCATGAATTTTCCTTTTGTATCATGTTGTTTCAGTTGAGTGGAGAGCTGCTGGATCTTAGGTTGACTTTTTTTTTTTTCTGTTTTTTGTTTGTTCTGACAGAATGTTTAAGCTTTATGGGTGGGATACTGAAGGCCCTGGGACTGTCGAAAGCTTAGAGAGAGCACAGCACTGACTCACCCTGATAAACTGATACTGAAATAACACATGATCAGAAGAAATTAACAGGGACACTATTAAAGAAACGGGGTCCAAAGGTCCAAAGAAAACTTTCTTTGGACAAGATTATTTTTATAAAAATGTGTTATGATCTGATCATAGGACTTTCTAAACTTCTATTGAAATCCGTGCAAATAGCTGTTTCTCTGATACTCAGTGATGTGGATTTCACCCTGGAGGCCTTGCTGCGCAGACCACGTTAGCAGAGCAGTAGCATAGATATGCCTACGTTATCGCATCCGTCACTAACAACTGACCTTAAAAGATACCTATGCTTGTAGCAGTTGGTAAACCTGACTATGAAATTGAAAAAAAAAACAACCATAATCTGAGGAAGGCCTAAATCCATTATTACAAATATCAAATCAAATTAATTAATTCATTGAGGAAACATTTTATTGGTTGACTATTTTATCTGTTTCTTACAGGAATCTGTATTTTACCACAACGTTACATACTGTTTTAAATGCATAAACTAATGTAGGCATGTATTATATATGCAGGTAACTGATAGAAAGCAGGATGTTGCTTCCACCTTGCATTTCCCGGAATGAGGTGAGAGCAGGGTTAGTGTTTGCTCTTTGTTCTCTCGACACAGCACGGCTGCAGACGTGCTACAGCCGATGCACAGCACCGTTTCCTTCCCTGCCTCTCCACTAGTCTGTAAACTCAAGAATGGAGGGTCTGGGCTTAAAAAAAAAACTCTGTGTATTGGCACATTCTCTTTGCCCAATAGATGTTTGTTGAAAGAGCGAACATATACGTTTGTTGAAGGAATGAACACATATGTGAACATACATACTACATATGTGATAAAAATGGGATAAAATGAGCCAAATTTTGAAAGATGAACAAACAATGGCCAAATAAAAAAGGAAAATTGCAGGATAGTCTCTTTGGAGGATGAGGACTAGGCAAAGGCACAGAAGTGCGTATGAGAGAGCATGGCGTTGTCAATGCGCGCAGTAAACCGCCGGAAGGAAATATCTGCAGCTCGACAGCTCAGCCAATGACTGCACCTGCTTTATGTTTGTAAGTCTATTGTGAAGAATCATAGTGATGAGAATAAACAAGAATTTGGGACCTTTCAATTAAAGTCTTTCATATATGAAAATATTCTGCTAAAGCAGTATCATTGTAAAATATACAGCATAAAATTCTAAAATTGAAAATTTATCACTGAGGGTCACGTTTATGTTAATCTAGGACACCTGATTACTCTCAGCACATACACAGAGAATCAAGGTTGGCTATGTAAAGCTATTTCTGGGATTCTAAGTAGGTCCATGGCATATTCTGTGCTCTGCCATTTTCTGGGTTACCATTCTACTTAAAAAATTTATAGATTTTAATGATATATGTGTATTTTTTAGAGAATAACTTGATGTTATTTATATAACATTTATATTATTTCTATAAATCAATTAATAGCTGAAAATTAGATACCATAATGGTTTTTAAAATTTATGTAGTTTTATCACTTGTATAGTAAAGAAAAGCTGTCAAAATAAAATCAATAAAAAATTAGTTTACATTAATTCAGTACTTAAATGTGTAAGTACAAACAACGTAAAAATAGAGACCATACTGGAAGATACCAGCCTTTTACTGGACGTCATTTTCTAGTATAAGAAAAGATATAATGCTATTTTCAGAAAACTACAAAGAAAAGAAGGCATCATCTTTAAAACACACAAACAAATTGATTGATGCCAACAGTCACAGCTCATGGCAATTAATCTGTCCCGCATTTTTTGTAATTCATTTTTAGTAATCTTTGGAATGTTCATTAAAAATAAATGCTTAGGAAAATTTAGTAAGTTTTAAATTACTAAAACTTTATAGCATATTTTAATTCTAATAAATACAATAAACTATATAAATAGATGTTCTGACATAGTTACATTAAAACCTTTTCTAAACAAAAATTTCCACATAAAAGCTTTGCCACATGGACAGTTATAAATGTTTTTGATTTGAATTAAAAATTCACAATGTACTTAAAAATCACGTGGATGAAAAAGAGTAAGTAGTGGTACTCTGGGATTTTGCATTTATAAGTTTCAGCCATGAATTAGCATTATTAATTTAATTATTTTACTGAACACCTCTGTGAAATGAAAAACAAAATCCTGCTGTTTACTAACTTACCTACTAACAAAAAAGTGAAATATTTCCAAATACCTGTTAGGTTCTGGCACATGGAGGTACTTATTTATCGATTTTTAAATTTAGGATAATTGATATTTAGTAAATAATCTTGTGCTGTAATTGGTAGGGTTTCTTCCTTCTCCAGCAGTAATAAGTGCAGAATTCTTTTTACTTACTATACTTATAAGGATTTATCTTAGAAGATGAATATTAAATATTGCAAGCCTGTGACACTAATCTACTCAAACAATAAAAGTGAAGCACAGTAAATGAGATCTCAGAAACACCAGATATGTTTCTTCATTTAAAAAAAAAAACCTTTTTAATTAAACCATCCAATTTAATGTTTTTATATGGCACTTTAGTTTTGAAGGTAAAGTGATCTAGAGACAGCTGACAAAGAAATTATAACTGCAATTCCTTGGTGAAAATGTTAATGACAGCAAAATATTGTTTAATTAGATGATTGCAGCATCTGGATTAACACTCTTTAAGAGTGATGTTCCTGTGCTTGTCTGCTTCTTCACACTTTACAGACATTTTGTCATCTCTAGGTCATTAGGAAAGAATTTTTAATGATTTTTCTAGAAGCAAGCAGTTCAAGTTACATCTAATTAGATGACAATAATAAGCCCCACACATGCAGTAGCTAAATATATACATAATTAACCAGGGAGGGCTTGTACATCACAGAGTAAAAAAGTGGAAAATGCTAAACAGGAGAAAAAGGTTGGCGTTGGGGAAGTTGTACTGAATTCATTAGCTGATCATATGAAAAACAACTCAAAAAACTTAAAAAAAAAAAAAAAGCCCCCAAACCCAACGGGATCATTTACACGAAGCTAGTAAGCAATCACTCTAAATTTTTTTTAAATGCTAGAATGCCAGATTTTAATATCTTGTTCATAGTATTATTTAACAAAGTATAAAACGAGGCAGAAGTTGTATCTTTTGGAACACAATGAATAGAAACCAGGTCAATCTGGGAATCAGAGGTTGAACCCATATATCTAAATCAAACTCTTAAGCACCATTAAAAGTCTTCCAAAACTTAGTGTTCTTTAAAAATTAAAGATCAATTGTTTCAGAATAGATAAATAAATGACACCACAGTCCTAAGCAGATTTTCATGCAGTTTTAAAGGTCATGTTTTCAAAGAATATTTAATGGGATGAAGAAAAGTAGAATGTGAACCTGTATATGTAACAGATTCCCAAAGACTGTCACACATAGGGAAAAAAAAAAAAAACCAAAACAGAAAAATCACCAAAGTGTTAACTGTGATATTTACGGCTAGAATTACAAGTGATTGGGTTTTTAAATTGTACTTTTCTATGTTTCTAATTTTCTATCACGAGTATTTATTGAATTTATAAATACAACAAAATAAAGGCCATGAAAGCATTTGTTGGCCTTTACGTGTCTTTTAAAAACAGTACGTTTTCTGAGTATTTGACAAGCTTCTTTTACTATGTAAAGTATCTTTACAAAGCTTACATACATATAGGAAAATGTGTCTATTTCTATGTAATTTTGTATATATACACATGTCACATGAGGGTCTAAAACTCTACATACTGTATTAATTCTAGGACATTGCTGCTGTGTGCTTTATGGAGAGTCTTATTTTTAAAAGCATTTAGAAAGGAGGAAAAGACAAATTGACCAAGGATGAGAGACCTCAGAGGAAGAAATGGGTCACAAAACGTACTTCACATTTCATGTAAATCTGAGAGTGTAAGAGAAATACTGAATATCTTTGCAGAAAATGTGAATTTATTAGGTCACATTGACCTATATTTTTAAAAACATGAAGCCAGAAAGGGTTGTTTCATCTTTTCAATCAGACTGTATTTTGCAACTCTTCTTTTTAATCCAGGAAATTTAAATTTAAATTTAAATATAGCAATTCTAGTCAACTCACATAATAGACCACAAAATCATGCAAACATAGAGCATAAATATTAAATCAGTTCAATCTGACAGGTATTTATAGTGCAAAACTTTGACCTCATAATCCCAATGGAGAGAAGAAGACATAAAATGCTAAGGACACATTACTATAAGTGCCGACACGTGTGGCACATACAGTGCTGTGGAAGATGTGAATGCTATGGGAGATTAACACAATTATTTTAAGGTGTGTCTTTTAAAGAATATAGGTATAGGGCAGTGGTTCTCAAAGTGTGGATCTTAGACCAGTAGCATCAGCATCACCTGGTGACTTGTTAGAAATACAAATTCTTGAGCCCCACTCTAAACCTACTGGATCAGAACCTCTGAGGTGGGGCTCAATGCTCTGTGTTTCAGCAAGCCCTCCAGGTGATTCTGAGAACTACTCTATCCTGGATGTTGGGTTGGTGGCTGAGTTGCTCATATTGTGGCTGGTGGTGTTCTCTAGGAGCCGCCACCATCAGGAGAAAGCCCTCTCACTCAAGATCCTTTCCTTCCCAGGAGTCTGCATCCAGTGACTGCAAAGTGGAGGTAATGAGGCCGGGTACCCTTGCTGCAAGGGTAAGACATCTCTGAAAGGTCATCTCAGCTCTTGCTTCCCTGTAAGATCTGCTGAGGTCTCCACTGCAACTACTTTGAGGTTCATTTTTTCCTTCTGCTAAGTTCTACTTTCTTTACTCCCCCACAGATGTTGATCCCAAGGACACTCTCCAATAAACTTCTTGCAAGCAAGTCTCTGTCTCAGAGTCTTGCTTCTCTGGATCTAAGATCTCGCTGAAAACAGTACCAGCTTGTACATTGGAGATGATAATTCTAGACCCAGATCTAATGGTAGAATATTCCTGTGTACAAAAGTCATAACCATAATAAAAATGAAAATAATTGTCTAAAAATAATTAATTGTTTAGGTCTTAAAGCACTTGATAGATTAAGGCTGGTGACTGGAGGTGAAACTGAATGTCGCTGTGAATATCCAGAGGCAGTATGCTATTGCAGTTGAGTGAAGGTCTATGGCCAAACTGCCTACATTAGCATCCTGACTTCTCCACGTACTAGCTCTGTGGCTTGGGCAAGTTATTTACTTCTCTGTACTTCATTTGCCCATTGGTGAAATGAGAATAAGAACTTTTGGGTTATTGTTAGGATTAAATGAGTAAATATGCATAAAACACTTAGAACCATGCTTGCAACATTTGGAAATCGCTCAATAAGTATTATTATTTATCATTTGTTCCCAATGTTGATATTGACATTAAAGAAATGTTTCACAAAGAAATAATAAAACTAAGCAAAAATAATAAAAATATTATTTTTCCCTGAACCTTGATATTAAGAAAAATTAAAGAAATTTCCAGCTTACATATTGCCTATGAGAAGCCTATGAAAGTACTATGAGAAGCTTTTCCTGTAAATGTAATGCCTTCTGGATCTATGGCTTCAAATAGCTTTGTATATTTTCCTACTAATAATTGTGACTTTTTACTGGAATTGCTGGTGTATGTATGTCTGTTTTCCTGACTATACTATGATCTCTTCCAAGGCAGAAACCATACTTTGCTTTCTTCTGAAGTGTCAGTGCCAAATAGAGTGTGTGGCACATAGTAGAAGCGTTCAGTAACTTTTTATTAAAACGAGAAACAAGTCAATTTCATATCTGAGTCCTGTAATGCTCTCCTAAAAGCTCCCCCCAACTTTAGGAGATCTAGTTTCTGATTCATGCCATCCATAGTTATCAGTTTAAATTTCCTAAAACTCCATACTACATTCTATTCTACTATAAAACACTGATTCCTAGATTCAGGCTCTTTACAGTCTGGTTCTTACCTACAACTCCAATATTATCTCCTATTATTCTCTGCTGTAGCCAAGATATGATACTCATGTCCACTGAATGCATAACACATATCCAACTGGCAGAAATTTGTAAGGCTCTGCTCTTTTTTTGTCTCCCCAAAAACATTCTTAAAATTCTTCCACCCTGCTTAGCTCTTGTCGCATTCACTATTTATAGCACTCATTCAGCACTTACCATCAGCTGTCTCAAAATGCTCTTATGTATATTTCATTTACTCATCCAGTTGTAAGTGCTCTGAATTTCGAGTGTCTATTTATACTTCTCTTCATCCCACTGTCTACAGTAGACAGACTTTAATATTTAGTTAGAGTCATTGTAAAGAAAGTACCCAATAAATTCTTCTAAAATACTCCCAGTGGTCTGTACATTCTTTGCGACACCAAATAAAACAGACCTCAATTATTCAAAAAAAGATAGAAAGACACTCAAATTCTCCTTACAATCTGCATGCTCTGGCTCAGAAACCCGAAGATTATCCCAATCAGAAAAACAGCTGTGTCTATATCACTTAGGGACAGTTTTTAGGGATCACAGTGTTATCTCTATCCAGTCTGCAATCTTTCTACAGCTAGACAGAGAAACAAACTCCCAGAAAGTAACAGGCATGAAGTGGGTGGTGGTTACAGGTGGAACTGAACCACACTGTGGGAAATGTATCTGACATGAGTAAAATGCAGAGAAGAGATGAAGACCAGTAGAGGGGAAGTTATAGCTCACTGGCAGAGCATGTGCTTAGCATGCACAAGATCCTGGGTTCAATCCTCAGTACCTCCATTAAATAAATAAAAAATAAACCTAATAGCCCCCCTCAAGACAAATAAATAAAAAGAGTCCTTCAATACAATAAACCAGATAACGTTCCATCCAGAGGACAGAATCCCATCGTAGAACAGAAGAACCTTTCAGTAAGCATACCAGCTCAACTGGAAACAGAGTGAGATCACCCTGTCCTTCAGTTTTAATTCCAAAAGCTCCAAACAGGGAGCACAGTCAAGGGAAAAAAAAATCACGCTTATGTACGATATATGGTAGACAATGACTTGACAGATCTTTCAAGGACAATAGGAGAACCTAACTACAGGAAACATGAAAGAATACTGCAGAAGAATGTAAAGAGAACACTATCCTGAAAAATCAGGTAAAGATCCATGTTGCTGAAAATAACATACTGCATTAATGAGAAGAAAATTTTAATAGAGGTGAAATCCTTCCTAAGATGTAAAAATATATGGGCTTCAAAAAATAAGTGTTTAATAATAATATGGATTCTGGTATTAAATTATATTGATGAAGATAAGCAATAAATGAGAAGTAAATTGAGTTAATGTTCTTATTTTGCATAGGAGTGATTAAAAATATTGATTCATTTTTGAGTTCAAAAGTAAAAGAAATATATTTTAGAAGGTTAAAAAATTTAAACATATTAATTCTCTAAGAAAATTAATAACAAAATAACCTATGTTCTGAATCACTAAAATAGTGGGCAAAATTTTATTTATATCCTGAAGAAAGACAAAACAATACGAAAAGCAAGAAAATATTAAAAGCAATGATATAAGAGAAGATTATATAAGACCAAACAGATTAGTTATTAAAACAGATGCAAACATATCAAACATGGCTATTGAAAGATTTAAAGTCCAAGACAGAGTTAAAACCTGCAATTCCACCTATGCCCTAGGACATAAAGTTGGCAGATCTGGGATTCTATCCCCTTCACCTTGGCAATGAAGCTTATGCTACATCATGCTGTTTACCTAAATATGCTAAGGAAATTAGGTTCTTTACATTTCAGATGTTTAAGTTCATTCTATCTTTATATGTAAGTAATGTGTTAATTAAATAGCATAACACATTTGTTTTATCTTCAAGGAAGTAAGCAGGTCTCTTTAAGATACGTACACTGTATATACTGGCATACAAATACATATGAAATATGTCATAAAGGTATCTTGAAGGTATAGTTATATAGTGGAGATATGTGTGTGAAATATAGAATAACATTTAATACATGTAATAAATAGTTCTTTGGTTGCACTTCTAGTATACTATTAGCAAAGGCATTAAAATTACACTGTGTATTAAATAATTAAAATGCAAAACCATTTCTAATCATTTCTTATCCCTTTTTGCTGACAAATCAAGTTCTCTTGTCTATTTAATATATATCTATATCATTCATATTTTTTATATATGCCCATAGCATCCATATTCACATGTATATGATAGATTAAAAAAGACGAATATTACACAGTTATCCTTTAACCAAGGAATCAGAGTACAAGGTTCTTAAACTCATGGTTCTGAGTATTCATTCATGAAAGAACAATAATCATAGGTAAGCATATGTATTTAAGTAATTATTTAAATTCATCTGATTGCAAAAAGTTTTGGTGGAGCTTGGTTTACAGAAGTAAATTCTTTGTAATTCAACATAAATTAGGGCTTTGGAGCTTAATTCAGGAAAAAAGAAAGAGCTACTTAAATCTCATAGACACTGTACAGCCACTGACAACCACTGATTTAGCTGAAAAACAAAGCCACTACCTTCTTTTAATTTACAAGCCTGGTACTGCCGAGGCTGATGGCAGTTACTCATCATTTAGAAATGTAATCTGATTTTATATTTTCATTGGAAGATTTAAAAAAAAAAAGATCCTGTAACCCAATCATGCCATAATCCAGGTGACATCTGTACTAGGCAGAATCCTGTTGTTATTCTCCTGTCTAGCTGCTACTGCTGAGAATGACAAAGTAGTGAAATTACATTTTCCCATTATTATTTCCAGACACTCTCTGGCAATGGTTTGTTGATTCTAATAAACCTTCAGACAAAGCTGTCAGCAAAGGAAATGGCAGAAGGAGAGCAAGGAAAAGCCTCTTCAACAATAAATGCATCTAAACCTTGGTACTTGCTTGTGTAGTCTCTGATAACAATTTAATGTGAGTACTTCAATATTTATTCTAATGCTGTATTTGAATTCCAAGGAGAACAATGTACTCCATCAAGTCACATTACCAATGATTTTGATGAACAGAAACAGATTACCTGATTAGAGAATGAGATGTCTTCTTACCTGCTATAGTGTTAAGAAACATCAGATATTCGAAGTTTGAAATTTCCCTTCTTTGCCAACGCTGAGTCATGTTGGAAGATTTATAAAGCTGTCGAGGAGTGGCCAGTGAGATCCTCCTAGCAATTAAGCAAACCATAACAGACAGTCTCTTTTAACACATGACTTTTACAAATTCAGAAATAGCTAATATAGTCATTTGATTTTATTCAACTTAGAATAATTCATGGTTTTGATAAATGACAAAATATATTTTGATTGTAGATACTAGTAATATTTGAAAATTCTATTATAGAGAAGATACATTTAGTTACTCAGGGTAAACCACGGTGAAAGCTTCTATTTGGATGATATGGCTTCAAGTGGGTATTTTACAAGTCAACAAGAACAAAAAAGGTGAAACATTACTCAAAATAAGTCAAAGTAGCTTTTAAACAATACAGCAAATCTGCTGCATGCTAAAAAGCTAGGTAGACAGTCAGGCACCAGCAATATGAGCATTTGACTTAAATCTTATATAATAATGCTGCCACTGAACTTTTTACATCTGCCCCACGCACAGAGTGTGCGCATGTGCGCAGCGTGTAACCACATGAGACACATCCCTCTTACGAGGTAAAAAACAAACAACTGGGAACTTTGAAAATGTATGAATTCAGAAGAAGGGACTTAGGAATAGCTTAAAGGAGTGAAATCAGGAAATTTTGTATAAATTATGAACTTTTCAAGGTTCAATGTGTTTATCTAAAAAATAATGAAAGCTGACTGTATTTGTCAAAGTATGATAAGGCTAACTGAGTTTCCAAAACCATCACCACTTCAGACAGAGATTCCCAAACTTTTCCAATTTACGCCACCCTTAGGGTCTCAGGAATTTCTTCATGGTGCCCCCAGCCCAAGAGAAATACCTAACAGTCCTGTTTATTAAGTAGTTAGGCCTAAATAGATTAATAAATACTTGAGTCTTAATAACTAAGTAGCTGTTTGAGAATATATATTCATAAAACGAAAAAAAGTATTTTATTTCATTCTTAAATAACCACGATTGGTGGGAAGGTAGAGCTCAGTGGTAGAACGTGTGCTTAGCATGTGGGAGGTCCTGGGTTCAATCCCCAGTACCTCCATTAAAACATTTAAAATAAATAAATACACCTAATTACCCCCTCAAATAAATTTTAAAAAGTTTTAAAAAGTGGCTTAAAAATAACAATGATTACTCACTAAAGGAATGTATTGTCCACCTATTGGGCACTGCATAACTTCTTAAGCCTCAGAATCATATCTGACATCACCACCTTCATTTCCTGTTTCTCATTAATTTTCATGCAGTGCTTTTTTTTTTTTAAATCACCAGCAACTCCCTAAAACTTACTTTCACAGGCTAAGATGTCATCAAAAAGAATGCAGTGCTAGCACACATTGAAACTTAGAACCAACCTAAGAGTTTGAGAAGCGTCTGACAGATACTGCTGTGTTTCCCTAAAAAATATAAACCACCCCGCAGCAGCCCTGAGATGTTTACAGTTGTGTCTCAAGGCTCTGCTTCTGCTTGATTTTTCTGTCAAGAAGAATCATCTTCCAAAAATCAAGGAGAGACGAAGTGTGGTTAAAAGGAAAATAATGCTCATAATAGGTAAGGAAAATAGTAAAAGAGCTTCTGGTTGTTTTCAATGAACTCAGGTCCCAACAAGTTCAAGAGTACTGAAGGAAATTACACATGCCATTGAGAAAACTCTATTGGTAATCTCCGAAGAACCATGGTCATTGAGAAATATGCCAGGAGGCAGAAGATTACTTTTAAAAAGGAAAAAGACCTATCAGTGAGTTCTTAACGTCAATTCCTGGAAAAATTCTTGAATTGATGATTAAAAGATTTGTAAGTACTTAGGAAAGGAAGTAATGATTACTATGAGTCAGCTGAGATTCAGTAAGAACAAGTCTTGCAAAACTAACCTCATTTTCTTTTTTTGATAGATTAAATGCATTTTTCTTTTGACCTGTATTTTATATAAGTACCTCATTATCTACAAATGTCTTAATTTAATCTTGTCATTCAACTAGCAAACATCCTGAGCATGTGCATACCTGACAGTGAATTAGCCTTACCCTGTAAGCTTAATAGGAGAACAGATACCTCACAATGCAAGGTAATGCTAGTCGAGCAGCACTTAAAAAGCACCTTTGCAATTAGGCGGTGTGCTAGGTGTTGTAGATTAAAAGATAAATAAGACACAGTCCCTGTCTTTTAAATGTCTGTAGCCTATTTAAGAGAAGATAGACAAAGATTAGTTTTCCTTTCCATGCATGCAGTGCTCTGCAGTGATTCCCAGGGACATAATGATCTGTGTGGAAGAAAGTGTTGCTTGTCTGCCCAAAGCCAATATCTCTTTCCTCCTGAACAACAGAAAATATATTTTGTCCAGGAAGGAAGGGGCAGAGAGTTCAGAGGTATATTTTCCCTTGAATTCTAGGGGATGATTTCACATTAGTGTTCAGTGATGATTCTAGGGGCAGAAGGGTGACCCCCATTCTGGCCAGAAGGAACTGCAGTAAAGACTGCTGGAGGCGTCTAGATACATTCCTTCTTAAAACACAGATGTTCAAGGAGAAATCCTTTGTGTATTTTTCCTACTTGAATGTAGTTGTGTGAAGTTGTGGTACCTGGAGCAGTAGTGGTTATTTTGTGAACATGAGACCAACTGAAAGTTCTGACATCACCAAACCTCTGAGTCAGTACTGGCAACTCCTCCTTAACTCCACATCTTTCATAAAACAGAACCGCCAAAGCAAAAAAACCCCTATTGTTTAAGCTACTTTTAATCAGGTATTCAGTTACTTGGAGCCAAAAACTGACTGACATTAGTGATACACATAATTATTGGCTATGTTTTCTCAGATTAGTATCTTTCAATGAAGTAAGATTTCAAAATAATGCTTTTAAAAATACCAAGATGAAACAATTAGGAAATGGTTAAAATCATACCATAATTAATGACTATTAATCTCACTAAATTCTGAGAATTTTACTACTTTAATGAAGAAGCACTTATACATAGCATTTATAAAAAACAAGTTATACGCTACCACACAACAATTAATCACAAACATCATGAAGCTTTTGGTGTTTCTTGTGAGATCTTCAGCAAAAATGTCTTAATTAGGTGTTAGCTATAAGATTCTATCAATTTTTTAACTTCCTCATTCTATGTGTTAAATAAAATTATGCCCCATTCTGTCATCCTTCAAATAGCTATTTACATAACCTCCTTCCCTACAAATGACTTGCAGAGGAAGAAAATTCCTTGGTTCTCAAAATAATTATAATGTTATAACCCTATTTAGATTTCTGTCATATTGAGATTGAAATATGTTAACAAACCATAGATAATGTGTAATGTGATATAATTACCTGGCTTGTGGCAAACCATAGCTGGTCCCTACTCCAACCCGAGGCAAGCCATAGACAACTTTTTTCACTGTTGCTTGATCAGGGAAATTAAACATAACCGAGGCTGTGGTAGGAAGAAAAAACATGATTTAGAAAACCACAAGAGAGCTAGCCATCAATTTCAGAAATCATTTTCCAGAGCCTTTCATGATTTATTTGTAAGGGCAATGAATCAGCATGGAAAATCAGCTTTCTGTGTAACTTTATCCATGAGAAATCTAGGCTTAACTTTTTCAAATTAATTTTTTTATTTTTATTTTTGTTTTAGCGAGGGCAGATCAAAGAGAGAAATACAGCCAAAAAAAAAAAATCAAGACAGTATTACCATGTAAAAGAATAACATCCAAATATAAGTACATTTTCTTTCAAAATATTCCAGGGGACTTACTTCGGTTTGCCATAAATACTTCCAAAGCAGTATTCTGTAGAAGATAACGTCTTGAAAATACAGCCCGAATCTCGCTGAACATCCATTTTCCATGCAGTCCCTCAGTGTATGCGAGAACCTAAAATGAACAGTTGAAAGGGAAGTGTCAGTTAGTTGAATATGTGTTTCAGATTCAGTCTGATTTTGAAATGGGTCCTTTTTAGGGGGTAATTTATTTATTTTATTTATTTACTTTTAGAGAAGGTACCAGGGATTGAATCCAGGACTTTATGCATGCTAAGCATGCCCTCTACCTCTTGAGCTGTGTCCTCCCACCTCAGACCCAGTCTGACAATACCTTAGACAGTGCTGTATAAAAGTGAGTAAATTAGGGATTTTCTTCCTGAACTCATGATGTATCACAATATTGTCAATCATCTGATTCTGAATATTTGCAAAATCTCTACCGTTCTGAATTTTCTTAGTTGGCTCATGAAGAAATGAAGGGACAGAAAAGTTCTATGTTCAAGGTGACCCTGTGACTTTAAAAAGAAAACGTACTACAATTTTTTGGTCTTGTATATGATCAGCTAGATCAGGTGACCTGACATACTGTTGGTTCTTTTCCAGTATCACTTTTCTTCCTTATTCTTTGCTTAATGGAAGACCAGTGAGCCCCGAAGTGCCCACGTGGTCAACTTCAGGTGATGGGTCACGACTGATCTAAACGTGGTCCAGGGGTCAATGAACATTTTTGGTAAAAGGCCAAATAGTAGGCCATCTGTCCTTCTCACAACCACTCAGCTCTGCCATCATAGTGTGCAAGCAGTCACAGACAATGTGTACACACCCGGCTCCCACAGTGTGTGATTGTGTTCCAATGAAGCTTTATTTACGACAACGGCCTGATTTGCTCCTGAGGCCAGAGTCTGTCTGACCCATGGTCTAAGCCAATCATGAGAAAGTTATTCCTTGTTTTTCCCAAATTCCCTTGCAACTAGCGGTAAGGACATTTGACCCAGAACTGGCTAATGAGAACAAAACCAAAGTCACTCGGGACTCGGGATATTTCATAAAAGCTGATAAAGTGAGTCATGTGTAGCTGGTACACTTCTTTATCTTCCTTGCTTGAATGGAGATGAAATGGCAGAAACTGTAGCAGCAACTGTGTAACTGTAAGAGGAAGGTCAAGGGAATGTCAGCAAGGTCGGCCCTAATGTTGAGCTACTGAAACAGTCTCAGCATCTACTCATATCTGGACAACTTCTTCCATAATGCAGACAAATCCATATTTGATTATGCTACTGTAGTCAAGTCTGCAACTAGCACATTCTTTCCTGAGACACCAAGGTATATTAACAATTCATAAACACATTTTCTACTTGCATTGGTGTACCCTGTATAATCTGCTACACGTATATTTGCTTTGGTGAAAACAGAAACTAGTTATTGAGTTTAACGTACATGATATCCATGAAAACAAGTTATGAAGTCCTTTTTCACATTCCCTTCCTCTAGGAAACATACACACACACACACACACACACACACGTATCACATATATATACACACATATTATATATATATACACACACACATAAATACACAGTATATGATCTATTGGTCTTTTTATTTTTTGAAAATTCTATTTTCTAACCCCTTAATTCAGTTTTTGTCTTTCTCCAGGCACTGGAAGGTTTTTGGAGCCAGTCAGACATCTATTTAAATACTGAAGGATTTTGGAGCCAGTCAGACTCCTATTTAAATTTTGGCTCTGCTATTTACTAGCTTTGGAACTTGGAAAAATTATTTACCTCTATCTAATTTTTGTAATCTGAAGAACAGTGATAATAATACTTATTACTGGTTAAGTGGAGACAATGAACGTAAAGTGCATGGCCTAGCTATTATTTAAGTTCTGTTTATAAGTTTATGTGTCCTTGCTACTGAGCATAAAGTGACAACTGCTTTTCAGATTCTAAATGCAAAACTTCTTTTTATACATTTCACAAAAGGATTATAGTGACTTGCCACAATTCCTATTAATACAGTCTCACTTCGTTGCGATGGTTTCCAGATATGAATTTCACAGACCAGCACATTTTTTTTTTCAAATGGGAAGAGCAGTAATACACGGTTGATAACTCTTATTTTGCCAAGTAGGAAGAATTTTAAGACACATTAAACAGCTACACAACAAAAACTATCTTTCACTAAAATATATATATAAAACCCAAAGAATAAAATGAGCATAATCTCAGAAAAAGGGAGAGACCTTCCCAATAAACCTGTGTGCTGTGTTGACACCCTTATACTAAAGCTGGTATGCCAGGAGGATGGTGGACATTATGTATATATGTGTGTGTGTGTGTGTGTGTGTGTGTGTATATAATATGTGTGTGTATATATATATATATGTATATACACACACATACACGCACAAACATACTAATATTTTTACTTATTTTTCTCTTTGGGAAACATAATGTGATGAATATTTGACCAAGTATTCCCTTCTGTTAAGCATGTTATCAGTTTATCAGCAGGCAGGTGGCTCACAAACACAAAGAAGTTGGCTTGACTCTGTATGTGCTCAATGCAAAACTGTCTTATCAACTGTGCCAGTTATCACTTTATTGCTTCCTGGCTCCAAATTCACCCTTAATTGCTTATCCTGTGAAAATGAATCATGCCCTTTATTTTTCCTTTGCTAGTGGACATGATGCCACACTCTATCAGGAAAGGACATTGAAGAGATGGTGCAGAAGAAAGGGGTTTTCTTTCTGGTTCTGGCGTGCTCAGCCAGCAGGTCCCTGCAGAGCGCGGGGCTTCTCCAGTGCCCGGCT
Organism: Vicugna pacos; assembly: GCF_048564905.1. NCBI lineage: Eukaryota > Metazoa > Chordata > Mammalia > Artiodactyla > Camelidae > Vicugna > Vicugna pacos. The sequence continues at coordinate 9,636,783 of NC_133000.1, read as the reverse complement.
CCCGCAGTGTGTGATGGCTGACAGCACCCAGTGACTAGCAGTTTTCTCCAGAACTCCCCTGTCCCAGGCAGTTTTGTAGCAGAGTGCCTCTGGTAAGAACCCTCCCATAAACAGCTTCACCAGCTCCATAGAGGGTGGTTTTCTGGAAAGTTCCAAAGGACAGAGCTCCAGCAATCTCTCCCAGCAGGGCACCAGAGTGACTCTGCACCACTCAGGGAGCTACAGCCATGCCCTCCCCAGTAAGGCTTGAAGGGGCTCTTCTTGGGTTCAATGTCGGCTCAAAGACAGTGTCTATATACTGTTCCCCTACTCTGAAGAGTTGTTTTTATTTTTTACTAACCATTCCCTTGTTACTCCAATATCCTGTTATAATTTATAATTATTTCTGCTTTTATAAATTATAACACTTTTCCTGTTTAAATTGCTGTGTGGTTTCTTTCTCTTGACTGGCTCCAGAATGACACATGAACCCCCCTCAGTTCTCCTACCGCCGTTCTCTTAGCTCCAGGCTGGCACCACGAGAGTCCTCAGGGACCCTCGGGAGCAAGAAAAAAGGAAACCGAGATAATCAGAGGAAAGCAGTAGAGCCTGGAGGCAAAGAGTAAAGGGAGAGAGAATAAAACAAAAAGAAAATTATTTTGTTAGTAGCTAGTAAACAGTTCAGGAGGCAAATTCCAAAAGACAGACCCAAAGGTGCAAACTATTTTGACAAGGGCAGCATCATCCGAATGAGCATACAAGGGGCCATGGGAAGGAAAATTTTACTTCATAGTCACACATGTTATATTTGAGCTTTTGAAATCCTTAAAAGGGGCGGATAAAAGACTATGTACGCTCTGAGCTGTCCATAATTCCCTGCCTGGAAACCCAGCAGAGCCTAGAGTCCTTTTTTTCACAGCAAGCCACCTCCTGCCTTCTCTTCTTATTTCCTTCAAGATTGATTATGGAACAAAACTCTCCTAAAATTTTTAATTAATTTTTTTATATCCTTTCCTGTGAACTGATTTTCCTGGCATCTGATTTACAGCTATCATGTACTAACTCCAGTATCTCTTCCATTATACCTTCTATTATAAACATTTTAATTCTGTGCAAGACATTTTTTTTGGTCTGTTTTTTGCCTATCCCCTCTGTGACATGAAAGTTCCATGAGAGAAGTGCCCTCATCTATTTTATTTTCTATTCAAAACACAGTGCTTAAAACAGTGCCTGGCACATATGTGCTCCATACACATTTGTTTGTTGTATAAATCACTAGGAGAAACAGACAGAGATACTACATACGGGGAAGGTTACAAAGAGATCTTATGAAGTAATGCATATCTGAAGCCTTTGCTGAACTGGAAAAAGCTTTCCGGTTTTGCCTTCAGACTACTCATGTTTATTATCCTAGTGGGGGAGCCGCCAGAGGTCTCTCCTGACTTTAGATTTAATCAAGATCTAAACGAGCAACCTAAATAGAACAACTGGTTTCTCTTTTCTAGTAGCTTAATTTGCACCCACAGGCAACTCTAGACGGGGTTACACCCCATCGTGAAAGACCTTGTCCTACATAAAAAGGGCTCCTTCACTCTAGAGGCGTTGTGGACGGTCTTCAGGCGAAGAAGTTTGACTATGTTTTATAGAGTTGTGCCTCTCACTTAAGACAATGTATACTGAGGTGTGTCACAGAATATCACTTGGCACCCGTCTGGAGCATCAAGCTTATTTCTGGTGAGTAATTACAAAGTTTCTGTAGTGAAATTAATACAGATAGGATGAAAAAGAAAACGTAAAAAAATGAACTGTTGAGATAAACCACTAGCATTCAAAGAAATTTTCTGGCTGTCATAGCTGCCTGGGACTGTACCCCAATCCCCTTTGCTCTCCTCTGCTCATATGCAACAAGAAAACGCTGGAACTCAGCATGAGGGGCGCTGAGGTGAGTTTCCCAACACACACACACACACACACACACACACACACACACACACACACACACACACACACGCCTGGGCTCTCGGAGGGTGAAGTGGAAGGCTGTGAGACTGCAGGCAGAGGGAGCAGTCAGGATGCTACTTCAGGTGAGTGATGAGGCGTTTAACCAATCTGCATATACTTCAAAAATGCAAAGAGTATCATTTGAAGCTGATTCAATACTAAGTTTATGGCGTATTTCCTTAAAAATCTGGGCATCAAGCCTAGGTCTGAAATGTGACCCGAGACTATAAAATTGCCTGTATTTTATTTCTACCTTTACTAGTTACGTAGTGTTCTGTAAGTTTCAGGACCTTCTATAATAACGCTTTAAGTTAGTTTTTCATAGTCCAAGATATTTTTCTAAACCATGTAAGTACTTTCATCTATACTTGAGGTTTGTGGCTTTGTTTTCTTTCCTGAGTCAACCTTTCCAGATCATCTGGTTTATGCTTGCCGGCTTCTCCAAATTATTTAATATACTGTGAAATCTAATCAACAAATGCTGACTAGCCTATTCAGTTTCATTTTCTGAAAGCTGAATAAACATAACTGTTATTACATCATTTACATCATAAATAAGAACAGTAAGGTGTCTTGGTCACAATTAGTATGGAACTTTGTGATTTTCTTAAGTGACCACTGAACTGTTCTGAGCAAAGGACTTAATAGCCAAAAGAAGTGAAGGGAGAAAGAGATCATGCTGGCCTTACACTTTGAGGTCTTCCCCACTCACTTATGAACTGAAACACACAGGACGCAACATAAAACAAATGTAATGGCGACCCCTTGTAAACCACCTGGCCCAAATGTGTGCTTAACACACATTACTTGATAATCGCGGGGAAGGAAAAGAGGGTTGCTGTGCACTCATGTGTATCAGACATGCATATGTTGTCAGAAACATGGGTATAGCTGTCAAATCAGTTTCGTCTTTTTTTCCTTTTAAGGCAGTTAATATTGTGTGACCTCAGAGCACTTGGTTACTGATAGCTTTGCTGATCTCAAATCATCTGACACATACATGAGAACAAGTATTTGGATATGAAAAAGACTAAATTTTGCTTCAAGGTCTATTATCTGTTAAGAATTGATGAAAACGCTGTGGAGGGCTGGAGAGATGTGGCCTGCTCAGTGTTTAGGAGGCCGTCACATCCAACAGACACTTGCAGCTTGAGCAGTTTAATTAAAGGGCTGTTAGTGCAATGTAAAGCTGTATGTCCACATTACTTTTATAAATCTGTACAAACTATCAGTGATTCTGGGTGTAACAAATATATTCAAGATGGAATGGTTCCAAAGTAATTTCTGGTTTACATGCATACACGATCATCCATGCTCTTTTCCCTTTTGTTGGCTGAATGGAGAGCATTCTAAGGCCCAGAAGGACAGCAGAAGCACAAAACGGAAGCAGCTTGGGTTCTAAAATGACCGTGTGGGAGATCATCTCTGACTGGTGACTGCTGTCATGGTACACGGGCTGAGGATGTGGGGAGTAGGAAAGACAGCAGGATGTCTGGAACTCCCTCATCCCAGTTCTCATCATGTGTCTTGGGGATGCTGTTTCCTCACCAAAGGCATGGAGAGTAGAAGATGGAAAAATAATTAGAGGTGTATGGAAAAACAGAAATAGCAACGCAATGGATTAGGCTATTTTAATTGGGCAATGAATAACTTTCCAAGAGGTAAGTTAGGTATGCATAATTTAAGGGTAAGTTTCCAGATTCTCAACTGCTTAAAATCTATCTGCCTGAAAATAAACATGAGAGGGAAATACAGGTTCTCTTTCCCACCTACCTTTTCCCAGTGCCCTTCTCCAATTTAGGAAAAAAAAAAAAAAAGACGTGGGGAGGGAGCTCTCGCTGGTGTATTATCTGGTGTATAAGATCTGTTGAGGGGGTAGAAGCCTCAAAAAGGGACAATTCAAAATACTGATGAAAGTGTTGGAAAAGGTATGCCCTCAATGACTGGATTAAAAAAGAAACACTTTTTGCGAGTTAAATTGTTTCCCAATTCTTTACTTTCAAAGAGCTGAAGTTAGATTTAACTGAGCTGTCAGTTGAAAGGAATTAAAAATAATTTTTGACCACAGATCACTAGATGAGTTTTAGCATACAACTTAGAAGTGGTACAAAAAAACTGTGAATGTTGCCGTAATAAAACATCTTTCCATTTATTTACAATTTATAATTATGGACAAGATTTTTCAACATATTTAGAAAAAAGAAAGTTAGGAGTAGCTTTAATATCGACCCCCTGTATTGTTCTAGCAATCAATAATATTCATATGTGGATGATAATATTTGTAATAGTAATTTGTTCCTGAATAAAAGTGTTAAACACTTAGAATTTTATGGTCTTTGGAATTTAAAATGTTAATATTTTAATTCATTTGTGTACATGCTTTTTGCAGATTAGAATATAGTGACCAATATAAGACTTCCAAGAATAAAATATTTTTAGATAACTTTTGGAAAGTGAATTAAATGGGAATATTAGTTGAAAGAGAAAGAGGAATTATATAAAATGTCCATTTGAAAAAAAGAGATTATTTGTACGTTTTAAAATAGAAGATAATAGTAACCAAATCATTATTCTTTTGGATGTATTTAATTCTACTGAGTACATCTGAAAAGTGTGTAAGAACTTTATTTTAAAATATCAACAGTTAGAACATACTAGACAATACATCTTTAAAAAATTGTAAACTTATGAAAAATTTCATACGTTAACTTAGACATTAGTAATATGGTATGTAGTTTTATAAAATTATTTTATGGGGCAGGTGAAAAAAAAGTTAGAGGACATTTCCATGGATCGGCCCTGCACAATAAAGAAAACCTCAAATATCTGATGGAGAAGTCTCACTTTATCCTTTTATTCAATTAATAATGAACATTTTATCAAAATAAAACAGTCAGGGGTAGGCACTGTAATCAGTAAAATCTAATATGAACCAAAAACTGATCACTGAGTCAAATCTTTTCATTAAAATTTACATGAAAAATAATTAATCCTGATGAAAATAAATAATTCATGTAACATAAAAATGAAAATGAAAAAAACTGAAAATGACTCAGTGAAGTAAATGAAAATGATCAGGAAATTAAGCTGGCAAATGATGGTTTCCAGGAAATGCATTTTCAATGAAAATTAAACAATGTTGTTACACAATGTTGTTATACTTCTGAGGTTAAATAGTCACAAATACAGCCATTATCACTATATGGGTTAAAACTGCCAGGTCAAATAGCCGATAATTGGGGGAAATTTAGGCAGCCTGCGTATAGGGAGCTTTTTATTGAGCAACCTTACATTTTGCTCTAGTTCATCAACTTAGGCACCAGCCTCTCCTAGACTTCAAGCCTCCCTAGGGTCTGCCTCTCTTACTGTGAGACCTCAGGCAGTTCACCTTCTCTTCTTCGGCTCCCTTATAAGATGGGGGAACTGACAGTACCTAACCTCACAGGATAGTTGTGAAGGTTTGAACAAAACAACTCTTAAAAAAAAACCCAGTGCCTGCCAAACAGGAAGTGCTTAATAAACGTTAGCCTCCTACTGCAGTTATTGCCGACTTCCCTGTGTGCATGTGTACAGACACACATGTCCACACACTCAGCAGATCTCTGGTTTTAACCTTCATTAACGACACTGCCACAAGGGATTAGAAAACTTGGACACAGCTATTGTTTCCTTAATGGAAGTTTGCGTTCTGGAAAATTTCTGAAATCACAGGACTAACCTCAAACTAGGAAGTTCAGCTATTTGGGACATCAGCTCCCACTCCCACTGCTAGTACTGACAGCTCCAGGAAGGCTTCTTCCATCCTCAGAAACAGCCTACACTTAAGCCAGCTCTTTGCTACCAAGCTTGTCCTCATGATTTATCAATTTTATTATTTTTTCCATAACTTTCATTTAACAAATATTTATCAATTGATCACCGTGAGCCAGGTGTGAAGAAGAGAGGCAGAGTCCCTGACCTCAAAGAGTTCACAGTCTGGTGGAGACTCACCAACAGTGGGGGAGGAGGGAAAGCAGGGAAGGAAGAGTGTGCCAAGTGGAAGGAACACGTATGCAAACATGGTGCTTTGGGGAATAGGTCCAGGCAGTCTGGAATATATACTGTAAAGAGGAGAGAGGTGAAAAATAACATTAGACTAATAAAAGGTGGGCGGGGAACCAGGATGTGGCGCTACATCATGTAATTCATTTTAAAGAGTTTGGATTTCTGGTCTGAGAGCGATGGAGAGCCCCTATGTTAAACAAAGAGGTGAGATGATTAAATCTGCACCTTAGATATCACTGCTGTGATAGACTGCAGTGTAAAGGCTGTTTTGATGGGAGAAGGGCAGTGCTGTTCCAATAATCTATGCAAATGTTATTTTATGCTCATTAGCAGAAAACCATGAATGCTTTCAAAAGAGTATTTTCATACCTCTCCAATAGTATCTCTCACATGATGGGAAGTATTTTTAAGCTGATGTATTTTATTAACTATATTCCCCTAGCTGTAGCATTCATGAGGGTGGAGACCAGCTGGTATTCTATTTTGTATTCCTCATAGAACCAGCACATGGAAGGAACTCGATCAATTTTTGTTGAATAAAATATTTTAAAATTTAATCTACAAACAAACTTTAAGATGCAGCTGGAGTCCTCAGTGCCTACTTCATCTTCAAATGCATGTAAACTCTCAAAATTAGAGTCAAACTCTCAAAATTAAAAAAAATGACATTGGCAAGGCTGCTTCATTTTTGTCCCACTCATGAATGTCCCCATGTGTAAATACTGTATATTTGGCTGTGTTTCCTCATTTCCTCAAATTTGGCAAACTCTAACATCTTGTGTTTGTCCCTCTGCTGTTATTTTACAAAGGGATGGGATGGGGGAGGGAGAAGTCCACATTACTGGAAAGAAACTAATTTCTAGTTTCTAGTATTCACTTTCATTTCCACATGGAGTATGTGAACTTCTGCTGCATTATTCTACATACTGACAATTTTTAAAGTTGTTATATTTATACATCTTCGAGGACCCTGTTCATCACAGCCATGCTATCATGGATGCTGGCTGGCTGACCCCATCAGAGAATCTTTCTCAGTGATTTCAATGTGAGATATTCTGAGACAACTGTAGCAGGAGGGTGGGAAGAAGCCAAAAGGCAGAGAAGGCAGTCACCAGAAACCACAAGGCAGCAGGAATTCTGAGGAAGCGGAGGCCAAGACGTAAAGAGATGAGTCTAGTGGTAGATGTAACCAACTCCTGCTCCAGACACATCTGGAACCACTGTGCTCTTCTGGCAGTCCCACTGCTCTTCCAGTCCCTTGTCCATACCATGTTGTTTCCTGTCACAGAGCCAAGGTACAGATCTCCCCTCTCCGGAAAGAGCTCCCCTCCCTTATTTGCCTCCTTCACTTCTACTCACCCTTGAGCTCTCTTTACTTTGTTTTCTTAACTGACCTCTCTTGCTAGGAAAATTGCCCCATCACTCCCTCTCATGGCACCATCCACAAGAGAAGTTCTCCTCACAGCATTACTATATGTGTTCTTTTGCAAATTTATTATGTAATTTATTAATATGGTCTCCCCCACTCTTTGACCGTTTGTTTCTACTCATTACTGTATCTCTACTGCTTGGCACAGTGCCTGCCACATTGTAGAAACTCAAAAATATTCTGATGAATGATTAAACTTAAGGTACATTTAGAGGCAGCCAGTTTGTAATAGCAAAAATATAAAGACAGAGAGTAACTGGTACTGTAATGTTAATGGATGGCAATGACTGAAGGGACATTTAAAAGATGGGGTCACTGAACTTAGATGACGTTCCAGTTTTTCAGAAGACTTGATGAGAATTCCCCATTCATACTTTACTGTGCTTTCCTACCATAAACCCTGTAGTAGATACTGCTTACCCACTCAGAATCCACTCCTGCATTCCCCTACCCTCCGCCTTCCTGATTAACTGACCCCTGACCGTTCAGTTACTGACTTCTCTCCCCTGCACTTCTGAGTCAGGGCACACTGACCCCATGGCCAGTTCCAGAGATAGATCAGGTTTGGAAAAGTGTCCCCAGTCTTAAGAGGGAACCAATGGAAGAGATGCTCCCTCCTTCCTCTGGACATTCCTGTGCTGTGTTGTTTCAGGGAGTGCTGAAGCCACATCGCTATTGGTGTGAGGATGAGGACAAACGTAGGATGACAGAGTGAAGATGGGGAATGAACCTGGGTTCCTGAAAACATCCAGAGGCAGCTGAATCAACCAATCCAAGAGACTAGTATAATTCAGGACTTATACTATTTTATGATGTACACACATAAACATATATATATAAAGCCATTAGAATTAGGGTATCTGTTACTTGCAGCTGAAAGTTTTCTGATGCAAACTTTTATTACCTGATGTAACTTTCATGCCTCTGTTATCTGAAGAAGGAAAAAGCCTGATTAATACACACACACCCACGCTCCAGAAATAGGAGCTCTCTGTACTGTCTGCTCACATTTCTGTAAACTTAAACTAAACCAAATTAAAAAATAAAGTCTACTAAACATTTTAAAAAATATGCAGGCATTAAACATTTCCATACTTTGTATATGTTCTAGAATATCTTCCCTTCCTTGTCTGCCTGGTAAAGTCCTACTATGTATTAAAAGCTTACTGCTCAAAAAACATTTCTTCAAAAGATATTTACCATTCATCAAGTATCTGTCAGGTAGGTGCCAGGCTCCTCAGGAACCAGAAGACAATATGAATGTAAATCATTTTTCAAGTTTTAAAGATGTTTCTTTCTCAGTGAAAATCAGGAATGGAAAGCTATTTTCCTACAATACCAGTTCACAGTTCTCAAAGTGTGTTTTCAATTGAAAACCTGAGTACTCCTGGGCACTCACAGGTGCATCCTTGGAGTTTATAAGAATTTGTTTTTCTTTCTCTTAAAGCTAGAGCTCTTCTCAAATCTCTGTTTCCCAAAGAGCAGCTCTATAATGAAGCCCAGTCTTCATGCAGGGAGGATGCATTCATAAAGTCCTTCAGATTGGGTCTTATTTAATGTGTGTCTGCTCACCACAGTGTTACCCTTGACACATTTCTTCACACTACCAGTACGTACCAATACGTGCGCACTTTATTAGCATTTAGTTTGGTGGACTAAGATAATTTTTTTATACATCTCTATGCCACGCTGGAGTAGAAAGAACTTGGACTTTAGAGTATGAAAAGACAGACTGATGTCTGACTCAACCACTCCTGAGCTGGGTAACTTGGGGAACATTTCCCAACATAACAGATACAATGTCCACCTACACGGAATGAAAATGATCATATCCATTGTACACAGCTGTTGTATTAAATGAAATAACCCATGAAGTGTCGAGCGGAGAGGCTGGCACAAAGGTAGTGCTACCTAACTGTGTTGAACTGATGAACTTACAACCTTCCCACCAGGACCCTAGTGAAACCCAGAGTCAGGAGTGACGAGAGCAGTTCCTGCTGTGGTCTTGGCACAATAGCCTTTTCCAGGATGCACTGTTCTCTGATCCAAACCCTGCTTCTGTAGCTCATGTTGGTTCAACTAAATCTGGTTATTTCCAAGAATCTGTTCTTATATACCACTAGGCTTTGAGTGTTTTGTCTGCTGTGTTTGTAGTTTAATCTTTAAAAAAAGCAATTCTTACTGCTTCAGTTAAAGACAATTCAGCGACTAAATTTCTTGGGGTATTTTTACTTCTCTCAAATTTCTATATTAGGGGATAGTTAACAGCTCTCCAAAAAATGCAACTCAGTTTAAATGTAAACAGCTCAGTAAACACCGCTTGCTTGTACATGAATGTCTTCCACAAATATCTGTAGTTGCAAGTAAAGACAGGTTTCAGAGACCTCCCAATGTTTGCAGGCAATGAAAACAGTATTTATAGAGTGCAGCATCCCCAAAAGACTCTTCTACATCACCGTAATTCCCCAAGACTGCTTTTCTTTCCTCTGTTTACTTTACACTCCTTGTTCATAAAACTGTTGATTTGTAGACAAAGACCACTTTGGTGAGAATTTGCCATTTATCTGTTCTACCTGAGCATTTTGATCAAGTACTCTGTCCCCAGGCAAAGGCTGTTAGCATCACATATCATTTGTTCATCAAGCAAAAATTTAGCACCTACGGTGCTCCAGATATCATGCTAGGTGATGGGAATACACTGTAAATAAGACAAAGATGAGCTCTCCTTTTATGAAGCTTATACTTCCTATTCATGTCTTTATAATTGATTGATTATAGTAGTTCTGTTTTACTGGGATGTTGAAAAAAATTAAAAGAGTTACTGTTTTTAACAAGTGTCCCCACTATTAGTACTGGAGGTCACCTTTCAATAGCCAAGAGGCTGTCCAGAGCATCCCCTGCAGAGGATTAACTGAGACATTGATTTTAAACTTAGTGCTCAATGAATGAATGGTAGCTCCTCTGATGACAGTGATGCCACTGAGGCCACTGAAAGGAGAGTAGTTAGAAAATGAAACCTGCACTTTAGAAAGGCCCCTCTGGAAGCAGTGGAGGAAGGACCTGGAAGGGTGCTAAACTGGAAATGTGAATTGTGCCAATAGGAAGTGAAGGGAGTCTAAGAAAGCTGCCGTAGGTAGGAGGAGAAAGGGACAGAGTATCAAGATAATTATGAGAGAATTAACAGGACCTGAATATTTCTGTTTTGTTTTCTGTTGAGGTAAAGAAATGAAAGGAATTAAAGCTGTTGTAAGAGTTTCTGACCGCAGTGACTAGGTGAATGGTGCTCTCCACTATATTCTGGGCTTAGGATTTCTGGCAGACGACAAGCATTGTGAAAAAGATAAGAGGTACAGTCCAGACTTCAGATGTGACACCTGCTCGTTACCACCTATATAAACATAAACTTGTGGGAAGAAAATGTGTTAACCACAAAAGCAATTAACCCATCTACACTAGGCTAAAAAATAACCAGTGAATAAAAATAAAATTAATAAATTAAAGTAGCTAACGTGTTATTAAAGTTTTGGTTCCTACTAATAACATAAATAAATCTAACAACATTATTTTCTCCAGATACGGAAGTTATTTATAAGTTTCAGTCTTGAGCCCACATTCACGTTGAGTGTTTCCCTTGGTGCTTGCTTCCATAGTGTCTGGGACACAGTAAGTGAGTGTAAGTCCATGGATGCCACTGCATGTTTCTCCAATATTCTTTTTTTAGTAAGTAAATAAAATTGTATACTAGAGACATCCACATAACAAACTAATTTATAAAGAAGGTAGCCTTTATGTACAGAATTCTACATAGCAAATACAAAGCGTTACTATACTTAGCTAATTATAAGTGTTAATATATTTAGCTTATTATAAGTATTAACAGTTTTTTTTATGCCAGAGCGGAAAGATTCTGATTGGGTAGGTAGGTTAATTTAAAAATTAATTCTTATCCTCATGACTAATGCCACTAAGATTTGGCGGGGGTGGTGGGGGATTCCGTAGAGGAAAAACAAATTAATCTAGATGGGAGGTAGGGAGAAAAGGAGATACAAACACATATATATAATTTTCATAATATGTAAGTCTCTATGACATCTAATACACAAAAACAGATACATGAGACAAACTATTATTTATCAATAATCTCCTCTTATAGACACTATGATACAGTAAAATTCTGCCTAAAAAAAGTCAAAGAGATAAATCACAGAAAACATTATATTTCTTGATTAAAAACATGATTAACTTCACCCAGAACAGAACTAAAACTATATGAAGATATTATTTTTATTCATGAGATTGGTAAAAATCTAGAAGTTTAATAATACTGAGTTTGCTGTGAGGAAAACAGGTAATCACTATATTGCTGGTGGAGTGCAGGTTAGTATAACTTTTATCAAGGAAATTTTGTCATTATCTATCAAAAATTTTAAACACATATGCCCTTTGACCCAGCCATTTCATTTCTAGTAATTTATCCTGTGGATATACTCCCGGGAAAGCAAGGTGAAGTATGTAGAGATTATTCATTGTGGCGTTGCTTTTAACAACAAAAGAATGGAAGAAAATGTCCATCAGTGGGAGGGAGGGGCAAGGTGCTAATTTAATAAAGTAAATTAAATAAAGTATGGAATAAGCTTACATTATTTGGAATGCCTTTTTTAAAGAAAAAGAATACAAAGTTACAAATAACAATTATCTATGTAAATGAATAATTATTTAGAATGAGAATAAAATGACGACAAATACTGACAAGTTAGAAACTTAGTTTTTGTTTTTGTTTTTTTTTCCCCATGAGGTCTGTTAAGGCAGTTGGGTAAAGTGAGGCCATCATACAAATCTTGGCAGCTCTGATTTCTCACAAGGCCCTGTGGAGGAAGGGGCCCTAATGCTGAAGCTTCGTTGGCTTGTAGATTCCAGTAAACCTACAAGTAAATCTAGGTGTATCTATGATGACGCATGTCCTCAAACTAATATTTAATTATTATCATAATTTTACTTAATTTCTCAATATGTATTTTTGATTTCTTTTTTAAAATGTGCCAATACAAATGAGAAATCTCAGATATATCCTAAACACGTAATAACTTCCCTGAGTTCACCACATCTATAACAAAGCAGAGATATCCATAAGCATTATACTTGGTGTTCACTTAATTACTTTAATAAACATTGTGTTTTTATTTCATTTTTATTAGTAGTAAAATACCTGATGTATGTTTAACATTATACTTCAATGTATTTAAAAGGTCTTTGGATATGCATGAAAAAATACCTATTTTCTTCCCCATTAAAAAAAAAAAAGATTAATGCATTCTCCCCTAAGGATTGATGTGCCTGTGTTCAGCTGCTTTAAACTGGCTTTGCCTGAAAGGTATTTTTCACATTTTAATACATTATGAAATAAAAATTCTGACCTCTAAGAAATACCTGAGCAACTGAGTATTAAAATGAAATTCGGTGGTAAATCAAAGCTAAATAAAAATTACATTTCGTTCAACTTTTTAGCTCCAAGATACGGTTTTACAAAGTAATATTAAAAAGGAAGTTTAATATACGATAGCTGACAATTTCAAACTAATCCGTCCTCTACTTTCTTTTTCTTTTCTGAACCGCAGAAGCAAAGTCCAACAGACAGCATTAGGATGAATCTCAGGTCCAGTACAAGCTTTTCAAGCCTAATCAAATGGGTGTAAAAACATATATAAAAAGATGAAAGTGCTCTGCTTTTACACAAGGCAAAATAAATCAGCGAAAGGCTGAAAAAAGAAGTGAGATGTTCCATAGGGGCAGGTTAAGTCTGATGCTAATGCTTACTTAAAATGGTGACAGTCTGGAGTGGTGAAGCCTTGCTGGGCTGCTTTAATTTCTCCCTGGAATAGCTCTCTCCCAACCTTCTGCAGCACATCAAAGTCTCAGGAGCTCAATTAAAATTGGATTATATTGAAATGCTCTATCTATGGGAACTGTGTGCTCACTAACACTTTTCTCTCAGTAATACTCCAGATGACAGTTGCCCATCCCAATTTAAACAGTTGTCATAGAGACGGGGAACTAATGCAGCAGAAACTAACAATACAAAGGAAAGGTAAGGGCTAAGATTTCTGTGAATGAGGAGCTTGCTCTTGTTTTCAGCAACACTGTTTATTAACACCAACGACAAAGTACAAGACACACAAATAGTATTACATTTTGTGTCTTGCATGGGGATGGGAGCACTAAGATTACGTCAACATATACGGCCAAATGTTTTCTACCTGGGCGTGTTATACTTACTAAAAATTAAGACTAATTGTTTCTCCCAATGGAAAGCAGCTATCAGACAATATGAGAGTAAAGAGACCATGGCCAGCAAGTCTACAAAGTAAAGATGTCAGTATGTACTTTTTAATTGTAGGTACAACCCAGAAAGAATAATTTCTTGGCTAAGGATTTTTTATTTCTTTTCCAAAAACACAGTTTTCAAAGTTTAAATTTGGGGTTGAAAATGATAAATCATGACCTGTAGGCATGTATGTTTCAAATGTACACCAATTTCTGGCAAATTCAGTTACCTTTAAAAGGGGCCCGATCATTGACAAAGAAACATATTTCTGAATTTGATTTTGGAATTATTTCTGGCTTTAATCAGCTGGTATTCTATAATCGCCTATCATTTCTCTTTCTGACATCAATGCCTAACAGCACAGGGCGAGCACTCTGTCAGCTCCCTAGAACTCCGAGAATGAAGACAGCTTACATTCCTGGCTGTTTCGCAGAGCGGTGTCTGTGAGTGTGTAGACTGCTGGTAATGATGCTGTGTTCTCATGTAGATGGCTTGTTTCTGGCACTAGAAAAACTCTTAACCTTTCTTGTAATTGGCTTATTGCAAGTCCCAAGGTTGCTTTTCCAACCAGTGTGCAGTTGCCACGGAAATAAACCAACTATCGCTATTGTACAGAGGACTGCGCTGCGCTTTTGCTTTTCAGATCTCAGTACCTGTGGTTCTTTTTCTATTGGGAGGACTTTGTTAGGATTTCGAAGCAGCAGCAACAAAGGCAGAGGGCACATAGTGCAGGCCAAGGGGGAAGGAAACAAAAATGTGTCAGAAAATCTAAAAACCGCACAGATCAAAATTTGTCAGAACAAGGCCCTGGTTTAAACCAACAAGAAGGGCCCCTTCAGCTTGGGCCTGGACAAAGCACGGGTTTATTTATTTATTTATTTATTTATTTATTTATTTATTTATTTATTTTTAGCCCAGCTGTAGAAAACACCATCTAATGAACCTGTCTGGGGCGGCTGTCCCCATCCTGTCAGGCATGTCAGGAAATGACAAGCACTGGGGACAGGCCGCCGCCAGTCATAGACAGGCCTGCCAGCTGGAGAGTTCAGCCCCAATCTAATCACACCACCAGAAAATAACTTTCACGCTTTCAGCTTGACAGGATGGACTCGAGGAAGAAAAAAATTAGAGCTGGAAACAGTGCTTTTTGTTTCAATTACATATCATTTTTACACAGTAATTAAAAGGAATCTAACAGACGCAATCCGTGTTTCTCCATTTTAATGCGACGCAGCGTAAATGTCATCATTACAAACAAATATGAAGGTTGCTTTGATAATATGGACACAGAAAAGGGAAGTAAGACAATCTCTGTCTCCTTCCACATGTAAGCTGTATCACAGCGGAAATTCAGCACTGGTTTCAGCTCAGTGTATTGGTTTCATCATCAGTTATCTTCAAAGAATTTTCTTGGAAGGATCATCAGGTAGCGGTAGTGCTGGTTTTCATTTTTGTGTTTTGAGGCCTAATCTGTGTGAAGAGAGTATAGGATGAAACTAGCATCTCCACATGGCAGTGAGACTACTTACTGCATGTGAGCTGTTGGGGAAAAGCGCCGTTATGAATAAACGCGACCCAGTGAGGGCATTACGACTTGATTGTGTTTAAATTATGTAACTTGACACCAGGGACTAAAAAGTGAAGAGTTGTGATAAAAATCACACTCTGATTAATTTCTGTGAATTGGGTGGCTGTTTCAGCAGGAGGTAGATCATCATATAATTATGTACACTTTACACGTGACTATTCAAAGTTACACATAAAATGTGTACGTCAACACTTTGTTCATGATATGCACACATAAAAATAAATGATTATATAATAAAATATACTTTAACACTCAGTAATGTTTTTTCACTCACATTTTCCATAGGGTGACTGCAGGTATTGGCACTGAAACCAAAAAAGCCAAATACAAGGTTCTTTGTGTGTTTGTTAGTATATAAATGCACAGAACAGGCTGAAAGTGTTACTCACTCTCATGGCCAAAAGTAGACTCCCATTTATTTTTAAAATCACAAGTTGCCAGATTCAATATAAATGGTAGCAATATTACACCAAATATATTTGAAATATATTACTGAAAATGTCACTACTAAAAATATGGAGTTGCATATACTAGCTGCCACTTACTAGTTTGGTCAATTTGGTCAACTTAAGTAACCTCTCTGAGCCAGTTTCCTCGTCTATAAAATGGTGAAAATGGTGTCTGCCTCACAGGGTTGTCGTGGATTAAACAGCGGGCACAGGGCATCTAGCCCAATGTCGAGAACACAGTACATGATTAGCCAAGTTACTACCACATTTCACCCAAGAGAATCCAAAGATCAGACAATTCAAAGTTAGATTTACACCCAGTCAAATAATACTCCCTCTGGAGATCATACGGGGCTGGATATTGCTTCTACTGTACAAAGAACAAGTCTTTCATAATAACCCAGGCACACTGAAATCAAGGTCAGTAAACAGAATGCAGCAACCAAGACGGGAATATGTCCAAATCCTGGTTACCACTCCTGCTCCCCCAAAAGGACCTTGAGAACCTAAATGAACAGGAGAGAATAGGAACTTAGTTTCTCTATCCTAAGATAATTGAGGTGAAGTGCACAAGCATTTAAAATTTCATATTTTCGGTGGGAGGAAGGTATAGTTCAGCGGTACAGTGTGCTCACAGTCCTGGGTTCAACCCCCAGTACCTCCATTAAAAAATATTAATTAAAGCTAATCACCTCCTGCCCCAAATACTAAAATTTCCTATTTTCTTATACATATACATGTTTCTACCATATAATTTCACTTAAGCTTTCATGTATAATTTTGTCATTAGCTTGCACAGTACTGCTTTCTTGGTACATTATTTAATTCATTTCAGTCATGCAGGAGTAAGGAGAGCTATGGCCTACTGACCTCAATTTTCACTTGAAGAAACAAATTTCCTTTTTGCAAACTAAGACAATTTTTCTCCTGTCAACCTTGTTTTAAAATATTAACCTTATTCCCATTACAGTAAATATTCATATTTGTCATCCAGATTTGCTTACAACTGCAACTTTAATCAAGTTGTGAAATTGCTTCTGTTCTTAGTTTATCTATCCCAAAGAAAAGATGAAAAATCAGTATTTTCAATGAACTATCTTTGTGTAAATACACTTCAAAGAATGCCTTCTTTATGTCTTTTTGGCATCAACTAACATCTAGAAAGAGAACAAAACAAGGCAAATAGAGTCGGATTATAGGTTTTCTTGATGATGACTAGACAGTGTTTCTGGAAATACGTGGTCTGCCATTCTGTTAAGAGCCAACATAATGGGTGTACTCATTCTTGGAGTAAAATTGTTGGTTATATGAAAAACTGTGAAAATTCAGTAGGAGGTCTAAATTGAACATTATTAAATTACTATAATGTATCCATAAAATAATGCAAAATTTCTAGGGAAAGAGGGAAGAGAATGGAACCATGGTAGAGTATAACTTGTGTCTGTAATGTTTTATTTCATAAAAATGATCAGAAGCAAATATGGCAGGATTTTATAGTATGTTAAAGTTAGGCATTGGGTACATGGCACTGGTTATGTTACTCTGATTTTTTTCTGTCGATGTGACTATTTCATAATAAGATAATTTAAAATATTAATAAAATTAAACGTACTGAATATATGCTGTTATATCTATATCTCCATAGGTTCGCCAACCATTTTCAAATATTCAACTTTATTTAATTATCACAAAGTTACTGTGTGATGGGTAGGGACGGAATTTTTGTCCCCATTTTACCAGTGAGAAGGAAAAGACTTGGTGATGTTGACTTACTTCCATCAAGGTTACAGAAAACCTGACTGCTGGCAGAGCTGAGACTAGAACCTACATACCTTGTCTCAGAGCTCCCGTACAGAGTACACTTTCCCATAAATGTGGGCAACTTTGTTCATTTGTTTCATTAATGCAGGAATTTTACCAATGATTCCTGCAATCAATTAATGCACAGCTTGGTAAACATTCGATGATCTGATATACAAGGCACTAAAGCAAAGTAAGTAAATATACTAAGCAGTAACATTTTATGGGCTTTGACAGTAACTCATTTCTGATAAGCATTAATTTGCTTTAAATATCTTCTCAAACATGGTAGGACATGAAAAAAATAGAGAAGAATAAATTTTGCGATTTGTCGTAATTCTAAATAAATGACATCAATTTTAGTTCTCTAGATAAAAAAACAAAACATAACAAAACAAGTGCACATCAAGGATCACAATACATTGTACTCTGCCTTTAAAATGCTGTCTAGATAAAACCCTCCTGATCATTCATCCAGGTAGGCTGTTCCGAAAATCTTACCTTGCATGCTGACTAGGAACCTCCAGACATGTGCCTACAGTTTAAACTCTAATATTGTGTAAACAAACCTTTATAAGCAAGGGAGTTGTTTTACACTTTTCTATGACATATAAATCAATAATTTTAATTATAAAAATCACATTTATGTACACTAATTAATGCTATTTTTAATAATATAAAATAAAATCCAAGTGAGGTATTATGGCATTTGTGTTTTCCTTTGAAAATATTTAGCTTTATTGGGTTTGCTGGCTATGTATGACAAACTCAGTGTAATGCACCAGGTTGAAATAAAAGAATTAAAAAATGACAATATTGTTCAATGACATAGCACCTGATACAGAATTTAACTGGAATAAATAATCTATGAATTTAGCACGTTGAGAATGGTCCAATAAATGGAGTTTATAGGAAATACTACTAGGTATTTGAGACAGTGGGAGGAAGTGAGTAATAGGAGACGGGAAAGGGAAGGGAAGGGCTTTGGGGGCGCTCAATGTACCCCTTTCCTCACTCACATTACATTGTTCATTGCTGACTAGTTCTTTGGAACATATCCAAAGGATTTGATTTGTTCCTTTGGAGCATATTCACAAGAAGAAGGATCTTTCTCTCTTTTCTAACCTCTAGCACAGTTCCTCCTCATGAATTCTGAGGTGGCTGGGCAACTGGGTTGCGGACCTGCAGGGAGCAAGTGGGGCTCCCTGTTCTCCTTCTTCCGGTGCCCCAGGGAAAGAGCTTATCCCCAAAGACATCCCACCAGTCAGGTTCATCTGGGTGACTGTCACTCTTTCAGGAATGAGCCCAGAAACAGATCATTTAGGAAACAACAAATATTAAAACATGACCATGGAATGTGATGAAAACATACTGGTGATTTAGGTTTATAGTTTTACATGTTTTCATCTACCAAAAAAGAAAAAGAAAATGCATGAATCGAGCATTCAGTTTAAATCTTAAAGAAAGAACATTTCAAAGGAAAACAAGCAGAAGGAAGGAAATGTTAAAATAAAAATAAAATAAGTTAAAAATGAAAAATTTTGAAAGTCTTAAGAAAATGATTCTATGAAAAGACAAATAAAGACAAATCACTGGTAAATATCTTTTAAAAAGAGGGAAAAAGTATACAAATCTAAAAAGTAGAGCTGTAACAATGGGTACAGAAAGACGCTTAAAGTTAAAAATGAATACTCTGAAAAACTGTATGTATTTTAAAATAATTTCTATTTTACAATGTTAAGCAGCTCCAAGGAGAGGCCAGTGTCTGCTTTGGATAGTACCTAACTGGGTTTCCACGTCTGGAGGGATTTCCTCCACCTGCACAGTTCCCACTTAAAGCGACCATCTCTCCAATCTGAGGGGCCAGCCCAGACCTTCCGTTAAGTCACAGACCCATCGCCCACCGTCCACTAGCCCTCTTCAGCGAACTGGCTAACAGGAAACTCAATGCAATATGTCCAAAATGAAAATTAGGTTTTCCTTAATACTTGATCTTTCTTAAGGAAAGTAAACTTAAGTGCTCGATCATTCTGAAGTCAGAAAGAAATGGGTGTGAAAATTAACTTTGCACTTTATGAGTTATGTGAGTACATGCAAAGTATCTAAATTCTTGAGGGCTTGTATTTCTTATCTATAAAATAATGAAAATAATATAAAATTCATAGTGACGTTATGATGATTAAATAAAACAATGAACAGGAAGGTCTTCAGCACAGTGCTTCTGAGTAACGTAATTACTCAGAGCCAGTGGTTACGATGGCAGTGGTAAATGTCCATTATTATGGGGAGTGGCACCACTACTCATGAAGCAAAGAAAGCTGAAACTTTGGGACTTACTGTAAACCTTCTTGCTACTTCACTCCCTATCTCCAACTGGTGGCTGAATCTTGATTCTAGCTCCAAAATACATTTCAAACTTGCCCTTTCCTCTCCATTTCCAGGGCTCAAGCCCTCACCTGGCCTGATGCAAGTCTCTTCACTGGATCTCTCATCTGTTCTAATGTAGCCTTAGCAACGCTGCAGCCTCCAGGCTGTCCTGGCCCCCACCCCTGGCACGGCTGACATCCCATGACTCTGCTGCCGCTGGATGTCAGCTTCCTTCTCCAGGTTCCCCGCAGGCCCCCGCTTCCCGCGCTCCACTGAAGCTTTGTGGCCTCAGAGCCCCCTACGCATCCTGTTCCTTCTATCTGTACAGAATATCCTGCTCTGTCTGACCTCCTGTTGACTGGTTCACATTTGGGAATCTTCCTGTCGTCCTCCAAATTAAGAGGGTGTCCCTTCTTTCCTCCTGTATAGGATACCGAGGGAAGGAAGCAACAAAATAGTTAAAAGAGAGAGACGTTTTGGAGTGTTATGTCCCAAACGTCTCCCTTTTCTCTGAGAAGTTCCCCCTATTCTCAGGGGGTGTACCCTGCAAATGATGTCTATGGGTGCACCCCCTTCTCCTTCATAACGGCTGATTAAGACCAGGGTGAACACCTGTTGCAGGCGCTAGCCAATCATATTCCCTCTCTTTGAAATTTGAAACTGAAATTCTAGCTGGTATTGGAGTGGCACTGAATTGTAGGGAGCCAGAGTGGCTACTTTTGGGTTTGGAGCAGAGAGATTCAGGGAAATCTAATCTGTAGAGAGAAACAATGATGAAGCAGAGCAGCGACAAGAGACCATATGGCCAAGAAAGGGAGAAATCAAGACTTTGCAATTCTAGAAATTTTAGGTTTTCCAATTCTCAGGTCTGAGTCACTTGTTGAGTTCCAGTTGTTCCTGTCACTGGATTCTATGAACTACCCCTAATGGCTTAAAATGAATGGTCTTTCAGATTGAGCTAGCTGGAGTTCGATTTCTTGCAACCAAGTGATTCCTGAAAGTCCAGACCTGTGGCAATAAAAGCTGCAGGTTTAGAACTTGAGGGCAGCACCTGCTGCTGAAACTCCATTGTATCCCATTTTCCCCCGCAGGGTTCTCAACTAAGAAAATACACAACCAAATGATAACAATCAGATGCAAAACTAAGAACTTTAAAAAACAGTATCCTCTCTCGTTGCTCGGCTATTCTGACAAGAGTTGGACTGAAGAATTTAGCGTGGATTTGAAGATAAAACAAGGCCTCTACTACCCAGCGTGAAGACAGCTTTGGGGGAATACATACCTGGATACCCCTGTGGGGGAAAGTGGCTGGGCTTCAATAGGGACCTAATTCAATGTGATGATTCTACAGAAGAAAACAGGCTGGCACGCCTACCTTGCGGGATCAGTTCTGTCCAGATTCGTTCACCTCCTGGGAGCACTGACAATTTAACGTTATACTGCCCCTACCAACAGTGGATTTTTATGGGCCAATGAATACTTCAAATTCTGGAAAATCAGAGTAGAAATTCCTTTCCCGTGGGAAGAACAACTAAAGCTTAAGCAGTAGCTTCTTCTCTATGGACAAAGCAGAGACGTGAGGAAATAAACAAAAGGATCTCTCCTCAACAGAAGTCTCATCAGGAAAAATTGTCAGAAAAGAAGTTGAGTTTATGGTGTGTCATAAATAAATCATGAGTTTCAAGAGCAAGCTCTCCAACTGAAGTAATGAAAACACTTAGAAACTTCCAATGGACTTTACTCTGGTTTAAGGAAGAGGGGAATTGTGGGAAGTAGGAAGACTGTGTTCTTTGCCTCTCTGGGGTCAAAAAGGAAAGAAAACTAGGGTGAAAGTGACAGACAATAGTATTGGAAAAGGGGCAGCCAGTTCCCAAGCTGTCCGGGGAAAAAGAGGCAGCTGGTCATTTGGTCGGTGTCCCTGCGAGTCCTGTTAGGATGTCCCAGGCTGACTGGCACTGCGCTCTTACAAACCCAGATGCGCTCACTTACTCCTCCTTATTGTCACCATTGGCACATCTTTCCTTCCTACCTCTTCCTACCTTATTCTATTAAAACTCCCTGTCCTCAGTGTCACCAGAGCTAAGGGGACAAAATGTTCCAGTCTCACTGTTATAAGGAGAGACATGCTACCTGCTGCATTTTTAACACTGAAGCACCATAATGCATGGTGATTTAGCCACTGGAACACTGCTATACACAGCGACTGTATCACTGTGAGGCACCCGAGGCTTGCCGACTACCCAGCCAAACCAGCAGATTATGTCAAGCTCTTCGCTTCCTCCCTGAAGCACATGGACTCCTGTCTGCATTATACTGAGTGCTATTTAAAAGGCTGAACTTATCTTTCAAAATAAATGAAACTAACATTTCATTCATGGATGCCTAGGAAATCTGAAAGTTCAGTGAGATAACATCATTATCAAAAGCTCTCCTATATAAATATTTGGGAAGGCCACTGTGATGGGCACTAAATAAAGCTGATTAAAGAGACGTGAGTGATCCTACCTTTAAGAGATTACACATTGAAATATAAACTAATCTCGTAAGTGCAAACAGTTGACTAAAACTAAAATCTTAACATATCTGATACTGAGGAGCGTCATTCTGTGTGCTAGTAAGTCGACAAGAATTTTGAAATTTGGGTAATGTGAGACCATGAGAAAATGTCAACATTTCTTCCCCTCCCCCCAAAAGACTGGATTCAAAAACAGCTTATAAGAAAAGACAAAAGAAGCTCTGATAGTTAAGGGAACTTTGAATTTAAAAAGAAAGGAAAATAAATCCAGGCAGTTTGAGAGGCTATAGTAGAGCTGCACTGCTTAATCTGTTGATGTTCGTTCCCATCTCCACAGTCATCAAAACCTGCTCATTGTACAAGTGAGACAGGAGCTAATTCTCCTTCTTTTATCATCTCCTATGCTTGATTTGGGCCAATGGTTACTGAAGAATTGCTCTCTTAGAATCTTTCGAGTGGCAGCATGTGTAGTGGAAAGTGTCAGGCTCCGTGGGCCATCCCACAACATCCCCACCCAGATGCAGGATACAGGATGCATTCTCCCTGACTCAAATTACATCAGTAGTTGGAATCACGTGACTAGCACTATCAAGCAGGGGAACCACGTGTGCTCACCCTGCTTGGGCATCTGTGCATGAAAGTAGTATGTTGTTCTCATTCCTCTCCTAAAACCACAGGGATGTGCTTTCTGTAAGCTTAGTAAGTAATACTATTCTACCCACCATCTGGCGTAATTATGACTAATGCTTCCCACCCTCTCTAAACTGAGGCGACTGGATAAACACATAAGTCAAAGTTAAGATGGCCTGTCCTATAGCATCTCTCTCGCTAAGTCAAGGACATGTAGAGCCACGTGGCACAGTGGAAAGTCTGGACTTGGGCATTAAATAAACTTCAGCTCCACTCCTGGCTCTGTCACTTTACTGCTTTTGTGCTTTGGAGCAAGTAGTTTGGACTCTAAGGGTCTGTTTTCACGTCTGTAAAATGGGGGTTAAGTAATACTGGTTGTTACGAGAAATAAATAAATATAACATAATAAAGTGCTCTCTTATATTTCTCTCTTTCCTTATACACCATAAATATAACTGTAAGAGAATGCTGACGTGTTTAATACATTTGATTTAAATGTCATTTGACAAGAGCACTATCCTCCCAGCCAACCACACAGGCAACTTCATGAAGGCAGGGACCTGTTCGCTTCTTTATACCCAGGACAGAACAAAGGGCCTGGTTCACGAAAGGCACACAGTAAGAGCAGGTCCACGAATGGTGACTCTCTGATAACGAACTGGAATGGACAAATGTAAACTAAGTAAGAAAAAATGCTCTGAAATGTTCAATAAATAATCAAAAGGTTAACATTAAATTTTGGCATGGAAAAGTCAAAGCCCAGTCCTGTCTAAGGAAAAATGATATAAATTAAAAATACTTGATTGAGATTGTTAGAGAATTTGATTTAATTCAATTCAACAAATATTTATTCAGCTTCTTGTTAGGTTTCATCAGCTTTGGCGCCAGGAAAACCTGGGTACAAATTAAGAGTTTGGAGACTGAAAGAAGAGAGAAATACATACATTTGATGGGTTTGGGAGAAATTTCCTTTTAAAGATGGTATTTGATATGGGCCTTGAAGAATGGCTGAAGTGCAAAAGATGGAGAGGGAGTGGGGGATAGAATTCAGCAGCCTAAAAAGACAGGGGAGGCTTTTAACGTCAGATCCAAAAATGGCAAACTAATTCAAATTGGCAACAAGACCTAAGTGATTAAGAAGAAGAATGGTTTCTTTTAAGGTCAGGAAGTTAAGAGAAAATTTAGGAAGAAAAGGAAAATGGTAAGTTTGGTTTGGGGTAAGTAAAGCATCCAGAGAGGGCTCTTGAGCAGAGCAGGCAGCTAAGAATATGGAGCCACAGAGAGAAGACAGGACTGGGAGATATTTGGCATTATCTGTCCAAAGAGAGTTTAAAGCATGGAAAGGGACTTTGGGTATCTCCATTGGGTATATATTTCAGCTTGTAATTTGATCATAGGATTTTCCTACCAGCTCAGTACACAGAAATATAGTATATTTTTAACGTTTCAGCAACATTTAAGGTTAACTCTGCAGCCGGAGTCAATTATAATCAGAAGGGAGTTCATGTCCCCAAAGGTTTCTTAGATTCCAGCAAAACACCTGTGTTACTATTCTGCAACCAGGATAGTGGTTGCTGTATTATAGTTGCATCTTACTGTGTGTGATGTAAAGTGTACTTTGGAATAACTGGCTAAGTGAGAAGTTACAAGGAACAGACGAAAACGTAAGTGAAGACATAGTATTTAAAATTTTCAATCACTTATGCCTTCATTTGATAAAAGGAAATATGTTTATTATTATCTAAGAAAAATAGGTGAAAGGGAAATGTGCTTAGAAAATGGGAGGAACAGTTAAACTTGATTATAAAATGTATAGTTTCCTTAACCTAATGATCTCAGGATGATCAAAACAACAGTCTGATGGATTTGGAAATGTTTCATCACTTAATGTGAGTCTTTAAATTTAAAAGAGCAATTTTGGGGGCAATGCATGGGAAAACGTATCTTGATATTTTATAATCTTAGTTTTTTAAAGGTACATCTAATAATGAAAGCTGCTACAGACTAAAAGAAAAAATAGTCTGCTGGATTTCTGTTGTGGCTTCAGAACATTCAAGAGGTAACACTGATTATGTGGTTTTTGATAAGAAGGGAGGTGACTAAAAAGTGCCTTGTCAGTTTTCTACTCCTTGCCAGCTACATTAAAATGCAGCTCTGAGCACCTTTTTTTCCCCTCAGTCTGGAATTTCAGGAGCAGAGAGTACAAAAGAGCTGATGAGCAATGAATGCTTCACCCTTCCTCAATTAATCTTGTCTCTCTACCTTTGCTTTTGCTTTCCCTCTACATGAAGGTAATAATGACACCCTCATCCATTATCCTTTTATCCCTGTTATTCTCGTGAAATTGCTTAATAATATGTTACAGATTCGTCTTCACTCACATAATTCTTCCTGTCATTTGCAGTATATCATCCTACAAACATACAGCCCACTTTCACTGGCCGTTCTTTGAAGATTATTGTCAGTGACATCTTCAGGATGCGCTTGGAATCTGGAGCATCATTTCCGTTGCAATGGGGAATTACAGTGACTTATCTGTCATTGCCAAAAGCACAACAAGCAATTCAGTGTTAATGCAAAGGTAACACAGGTTTTTATCCTGCTGCCAGAACAACAGCCCTTGTAAATTTATGCTAATACGGCCCTTTTAGAGTTTAATAACCTCTTACCCTACTGGAAAAAGACCCCCCCATACACAAACACATATGAACTCACACTCCCATATAGCGGAAGGATGGCTGATCAATGGGTAAATATTTATTTTAAATCTGTTCTTCAGACTCATGTTAATTTCACTTGGAATATTATATAGACATGCTACAGAAAATAGCAGGAATGAAAAGATTCCATTTCAAGCACTCACACGAAATTATTTTTGATGAAAAAATATTTTAACCTAAAGAATTGGTAAAAGTTCCTCCACGACTGCTGTTTTAGGTAGCTTTTCTATCAAGAGTTCAAGACCACTACAAATGAGCAACTTTCCCTGATTGAGGGTGGCATTCCAGAGGGACCCAGGCAGTCCAGTGTGCGTGCCAAGTCTGACAACACATGACAAGCTGGTCGGCGTGCAGTAATTTGACTAATTATACCGGATTAGAGCATATTAATGCAAGCTGTTTTCTCCAGAGTTAATGACCTGCTGACTGGGTTCTGTTAGGCCCCACTAGGTCTACAGGCAGCTAAAAAACAAACCCTGTTTTGTAAGCCCTCGTCATTTCACATCAGCAAATGAGTATATCAAACGGTGGAGCAGCAGAATGTAAAGCGACATTTCGTCTGCTGTAAACTCAGGCAGCCTTCCCTAACTTTCCACCTCAAGGGCTTCTTTTATATAAATTTGATGTCAGTTGTCTTTTTTTAAAAAAGGAGTAGCCGAGAAGTAAAGTCTAGGAGAAAAAGAAATAATTTTAGGAGTATGTTATCGTTGGAGGGGTAGAAGCTACTATTCTGAAATAGGGTTTATGGGGAAACAATTTAAAATGTATATTAATTTTATTACACTGCTACCTTCTCCATGACAACAGTATGTTACAAATAATTATGATGAATTAAAAAAAAAGATGAATGTATAATAAAATCTTTTCTATCTGAAACTTTATTTGAAAGATATTTCCATTCCAAAGGGATTTTTATGTTTTAAAAAAGTGGCTGGTTTAAAAATTACATAAATACAGAAACATGGAAGATATTAACATTTTCAAATTATTTGTCCATTTCTTTAAAATTAGGTCACATTTAACTAAAAACTAGGTAGGAACTTTAACAAGCCCTTGAGTGTGTTAACATTTATATATATAAACTTTGCTTCTGAAAAGATGTAAAGTGATTTACAGAAATGTATAAAACATTATTTGAATTAGAAATACATGAAAAGAGAAGGTCAAAAATGGAAAATGGATCTAGATGTAAGGTTAATAATAAAAATGAAAAAGCACAACAGAGTCATTTAACCTTCCACTGTTTGGGCCACAGATTTGTAAACTCTCAACAGTCAATGTGAAAAAAAAAGAAGTAATAAATTCACCATAAAGTTAGTAAGACAAAAACAAGCAGTTCAGGAATAATTACACAATTATTTCTAATCCTAAAGCTAGAAATAAATTAACGCCAAGGCTTTTCACAAAAAGGGCGCTGCATAGTGCTTAGCAGAGTTTCCACAATATCCTCACACTGAATTTGAGGCTTCCAGTATTTCCCAAAGCACAACTCAAAAAAATGACTCCCACAGAGAGGTCGTGTGAGAGCCACCTTTGCCTTCTGAGAGAAAAGGGCTCATCAGTGTTTCCGTGCAAGGGGCTGACTTACGAGGACCAGGATGCGCCTCCTCCAGGAAGATCCATAGGTTTGCCAATAATCTGCGGTTTGGCCTGGCTCAAAAAATATGAGCTCAGTGAATTAGATGTCTGTAGAGAACCGGAAATAGTAAACGCAGAAGGAACTATATAACTGGCAGTAGGAACTGAAGCCAAAATGTCATGACGTAGTGAAAGGCCAGCGGAGCCAAAATGAGGTATGCGCAAGCTGCAAATTCAAGTGGAGCAAAGTTATGAACAAGTCCAGGAAGCTTATGTGTCGAGGGAGAAGAAAAGAAGTCTAGAAATTAGCAGACCAAGTGGTTTATGAAAGAGGGACAACAGAGCAGTCCCTAGAGTTGACTGAGTTCTTTACTTTTAATATTCCAGACCATAAATACATTTTCTTTACAATAAAGTCCCTATTTCTTGAGGTAACTTGAATAAAGTCTATTTCATGCAATCCAAGAGTTTAACCAGAAAAGAGGTCAACATGACGGTTCAGGTTCACAGTTTCTGCTAATCAGGTTTCATCCAGGAGTACAGAATATTTAGGAATGAGTGGACTCCTTAACATTCAGGCAATCTTCTATAAATACAGTTTCACCCAGCCAAATTTTTAATTGATATTGAGTGGTGTGTGAAGATTTTGCTTTCTGTCATGTCCCTGTAGTTGTGTTAGAAACTGAAGGCGAAACCATATGCTTTCAGCAACAGTTCAAGACAGGGGTGAATTTGGCTCTTTTGGAAATCTAAGTTTTTTAATGCCTGCCTAAATAGAAGACCATCTCATTTCTGCTATGGGTAACCAGGAACAGAGCTAAGATAGTTTTGGGAAAATAAGTTTTGAGTCCCCTCTAATGCACAGACTGATAGAAAAATCTCATCTTCAAATTTTCACTCCATAGCTAATAGTCATAAAATTCTTTGTTTTAAAAAAACTAATGAATATCAAACTAGAGACAGATAAAAGTATCAAAATATCTATGCTGGGCATTAAGATAATTTTCACCAAGGTATCCACAGATGGTGCAATTTCAAATATTATTGCCTTTTAGTCACCCTATGAGAGTAACTATTTACAAACACAATCCTTTAGGCAACTCCTATTCAATGCCACTATTTCAGATTAGGCTGCCCAAAACTCTTTTGGTACTGTTATCTTTCAATTCATTCTCATAGTAAAGTCAGAGTAACTATTATTTGGAAAAGTAAATCTGCTTAAAATATTTTAACAGCTTCTTCTTCCCAATGCTTGACAATAAAGTATAAACTTCTCAGTATGGTCTATAATCTCCCTCAAAATTTGGCACTGCCCTTTCTAGTCTGATTCTTGCCAGCCTCCTATCCCTCATACCCTCCCAATATACAGCTTCTTTCAAATCCTTGAATGTATCATGGTCCTGCTGATCTCTAGGCCTCCCTATGTGGTGGTCCAAGGATGAGCACTGAAGTCAGACAGATCTGAATTCTATTGCCAGTTCTACTTATTTTTAGGTCTGTAATTTTGAGCAAATTGCTTAACTTTTCTGAACGTCTATTTCCTCATCTACCAGTTTGAATAATAATGTTGATCTCTAAGAGATTGTGGTGATGAAGTTGAGTAAGTAGGTGCTCAACAATCTAGAGTCACTATAATTACTTTAGTGGGGATACCGATCTATCGGCAATTAATAGTACAAAACATCAGGGAGTTTTGGTTGACTATATTCAACATTGTGATATATATACTAAAATGGTCCTTGCAAACCTAGGATAAATTGTTACGATGGAAAAGGGATATCACTGTAATAAGTTCAATCAGGCCATCTCTGAACATTACACGGTAAGAATTCCATTTAACATGAAAGAATACCCAGAAGAGGCTAGCCCATGTGATAGTTGCGGAGGTGGTGAGAAGAGGTCAAGTTATGGATATATTGTGAGGTAGAGATAATGATTTGCTAAGAGGCTATGTATGTGAGGTATGAGAGAGAGAGAGAGAAGAGTCAAGGATAACTCCAAGGTTTTGGCTTGAACAATTGGATCGATGAGGTTATAAGAAACTTAGATAAAAAGACCATGGGGTAGAATATTTATTTTGGATCAGGGGCAGAAGGAAAGAAAAACAGGAGTTCAGAATTGGATAAGGTATGTTTCATTTATCTACTAGACACCCAATTAGAAATACCTAGTAGCCAGTTGAATATAAGAGTCTGGAGTTCAACACAGAGATCTATGCTACAGATACACATCGTGGATCTTTCAGCACATGATGATATTTAAAGCCAGGTGACTGAATGAGATTACCACGGGAGTGACTGTAAAAAAGGAGAAGTCCAAGAACGAACTATTGGGGTTCTCCAAGGTAGGACGGTTGAGGAAAAAAAAGAAGACTCAGCAAAGGTGATTGAAAAGGAGAGATGAGTGAGGAAAGAGGAGAATCAGAGTAGGGTGTTCTAGAAGCCAAAGTAAGAAAGTGAGTCAAGGATGAGGACGTGAGAAATTATGTTGAACTGAGCTGAGGCTGGCCTCCAGATTCAGCAAAATTGAGGTCACTGGTGACCTTGAAAAAAGCATTTTCAGTGAAGTGGTGAAAGCAAAAGCCTAGGTTGAGGGGATTTAAGAGAGAAAGGAAGAAGCCGCTGGAGACAGTACTGTAAGGGGGGAAAGTGTATAAGCAGCTAGAAGAGGGAAAACTAACGGGAGATCCTTATTGCTATACATATTCAAAATGGCTGGGGGGATAGTAAGAAATAGAGTCCTGCAAGGTGAAATTAGGCCAGATGACTTACAAAGTCCTTTCCAGCTCCATCGCAATGGTTCTATCATTTGAGAAATTTGAGTTTTTAACTTCAATTAGCTGGCAACATTCTATAGCTGAGATGGTCCACATTCTGATTTTGTAATCTAAAATAGTTCCTTTAAAATGAATACTCATTCAGGACTGTATATAAAGAATGTGACATATCCCAATATCCAATTGAATATTCTTATTTGTTGTCTTCTTCCTACATAATATAGTTATAATATACATCTTCCCTGCTCTTTAACTGAAAGTAGTCTCATTTCTTTACTTCAAATGTTCACATTTTAAATTGGTTCTTGTTTCTTTCTCTGAGGGAGTAACTATAATTGGACAATGTGTCAACACTTCACTGGACAATTTCAAGGTTAAATCTATACAGTAAGGAGAAATTTTAAAGATTTTAAAGTATATCATTAAAGCCATCTGACAACAAATCAGTTAACAAAAATTAGTAAGAATGATAACATCTGAGATTGACAAGGGAGCAATGACATGTATAGTTGTAATGCTACTTTATACATGTGCATAACCTTTCTGGAACAAAGTTTTGAAAGCAGTACACATGAAAGCTTCAAAAACAAAAACAAGATAAACTCTCAATACCAGCAACTCTACTTCTAAGAGCTTATGCTAAAGAAATCAGTGAGCAAGTGTACAAAGGGGTATTTACAAAATTATTTTTGTATGAACAATGAAACTATTCATTGTTTAAAGTAGAGAAAAATGTCTATTTATAGGTGATTGGCTATTATATTATATTTATGCAATGAATATTAATTAGGTACCTGCTAAAAAGAATGATGAAGATTTATACTTAATGAAATATGTCCATATTACATTGTTGCGTGAAACAAGTTACAAAATTATTTGCATACTAGCATCTGTAAAAATACGTCTACCTATAGGTGGATACATACGCTGAAAAAGTATGGTGTTATAAATGTTAATTTTTATCTCTGGGTTGTTGGATTATGGGTAGTTTTAATTTTACTCTTAATAGTATTCTAAATTACCTACATTTTAACATTTTGCAAATATCATGTACAGTAAAAGCAATAAATGCATTATTAGCTTTGAAAGCAAAATAAAAATTTGATTTATTATAGAGAAAAGATAAAGTTTGATAAAAGTCATCAGTCCAAAGGCTGACAATATACCTTTAAATTTATATTGTCTACTATTACACTGGAAACTAGTAAAGATTTACATGCAAAAGAGAATTATTTAAAAAAGGGAAGCATCACTGAATCCATGGGTAAGAGTTGTTACTCATTGTTATGTTAAAAGGTAACTGATATCACTAGCTGAATTTTTATACACTAAGAAACTGAATTTTGTTAACTGTAAGTTTTATATGCTCATAAAACTTTAAATAATTAGAAAAATAACCTAAAACTTGACTTCATGTTTTCTAATTTCCACTCCCAGTTCCTATAGAGGAATAGAGGGAAATTTTAAGAATCTATGGACTCTTCCCAAATCTATCTGTAGGCCCAGACCCCAAGAACTGGATCAGATATAACCAAGAGTATGCTGATAAAGCAGCTGGGGTGGCCAGGCTTATCTGCAGGGCCTGCCTCTCCTGTTGTATAAATCCTCACACAGTGGTGGATTTCAGGCTCCCGAGGCGTGGTCACTGGTTATGTAGCTGAGAAGAAATAAGCACATGTGACTCTCATAGCCTGTAGGAGCTAGCTCCAGAGAGCCGCTGGTTCCACACTGGAGATTTCCAGTCTGTTCCTACATGGTAAGCAGATAAATCATGTAATACACCTTGTGGGGAGAAGAAACAAACAAAAAACATCGGAGAAATGTAACCAACAAAAGATAGAGTTCTAGAGAAGTCACTTCACTTGCTTGTTTCCCAGCCATGAACATAGCCTAAAACTAGCCTAAAGTTTTCCTTTGATATTAAAATTATTTATAACTCTTTCCAGATGACTTTTTTCTACATGTTCTATCCCTTAATGTATTATCAGTAGAAACTTTCATTATGGTTGTAAATTTTGAATCAGAAGTATATGTGCAAATATGTTTAATTCTTTGGAATAAAAATAAGTAAGTACAAATTTTTTTTTTTTTCATAGCAATGTGTCTTCAACAAGTCAATTCAAAGTCACTTTCTCAGGAAAATCCTCCCTGAACTTGCTGGCCAGATCGCATTCCCCAACAAGAGTACATTCACTGATCATAAATTTACATGTATTTGGGTGCTTATTTGATTTCTTCCTTTCTCCCCACTGCAGGAAAACTTCAAAGGGCAGGGAGGTATTGTTTTAGCTCTCTCTACTGTTCACCAGCACAGTCTCTGCATTAGCAGGGGATTTGAAATATTTTTTAAAATAAATACATAAACATGTTTTTATAAACACATTTTTCCTGTGGGAAGATATTTACATGTATATACTGATATACGTGAGCATGAACACACACTGCCCTTTGGAAAATGTGAACATTAAAATTCAGTGAAGGAATCTGGAGTTTAAAAGAATCGATAGGTTTTTTTTTTTCCTTTTTTCTTTTTCCTTATATTGGAGGCTCTGTAGATGTACGAGAAATCGAGGAAATGGAACTTGGTAGGGAAAGCATGGGTCCCGTAGTAAATGATTTGTAGACAGCAAGAATTACATTCACCATCTACTACGTTTTAAGAAAGACGTGCATTCAAAAGCTACAAAACACACAGAAAGGGTAGAGTGGGTTGCTAGTGCTGGAAGCTCTGTGTTTTGAGGCCCTTGTGGTCCAAACATAAACAAAGATGTAACCAACTGCATATAATCTAGCCTGATTGCTATTTACCAGGCTGGCTCTTAATTTTTAGCAAATCAGAGATAAAAATACAGCTTTGAAAATTATCAACATTAAGAATACACTTATAATTGAAAAATTAATGGAGAACCCAAAACAATGTTCTTGAGGATGAAGAATTACACCTCCCTGACAAAAATTTTTTAAAATTAGAAAACTGTATTATTAGAAAGCAGCAAAATGGTTCACATTAGACACTCTACTAAACGTTTAACTGGAATTTTCTGCACATTGCTCCAGTGAAAAAGGGTAAGCAGTAAAAATGTGCTTCTGAGAGTTTTAAACCATATTGTACAGAAGTCACATCAAATTAATACTGAGGACCATTTAGAGCTTTTATTCTGAAAAGCTTTTGAAAGGGGATTAAACTATGAAAACTCTCATGATACTAAAGTACCTATTAATGGGTTGAAGAGGTAAGAAAGGAACAATGAAAGTGTTATTTTTAGATAAATCTTCACTTTTTGTGTAGCAGCACAAAGCTTGGCTGGAGAGCAGAGCAACATTCTCTAGCAACGTCCCACGCAAGCAGGCGCTGACTAGCGGGGATCCGTGGCCTTTTCTTTTTAGAAATGGGTCATTTTCTTTACAGTGACGTAATATAGTTAGAGCACATTAACAAATATAAATGTAACTCGATGGTATGGACAAACCGAGACAAAAAGTCACTCTAAGCATCGCAATTCTGAGAAGACTCTCACAGGCTCTTTATTTTCTTGAACAGCAGGGAGCTGATCTTTGCAGGGCCTCTAACAAGCCACTCCCCTACGAAATGAGCTTCCACTCTCTCTGATAATATTTTACAGAATGAACAATTATGTTTTCAAAAAAAAAAAGAGAGAGAAGAAGCAGGAAACAGCTCCAAGGAGTGAGAACATGAACCTAGACAGTTGTCATCTCATCAAAAATAATGAATGCGCTCAAGAGGTTTCAGCTTCCTGTCTTCCCAGCCATTGGTCCAAGCACAATAGGCTGCCCGAAGAGAAAAGAGTAGGCGAATACACAGTCTTCCCCCTCCGCCCCAGCGAGCACCTGTAACCTCCAAACAACTAAACACCAGCAGGCGTGACAAGGCAGCAACCCCAAAGACAACTGGAAACGTCGCTGCTGGCCCGCTGAGCCTCCATCAGTGGGCGGCGCAGCCCCGGGTGGGTGACGGCTTTGCACCTGTCCCAGCCGCGTGCAGTTTTCCCCCTCTTCCCTGACACACAGTCTTGCACTCACATAACAGTCTTACGGCTAATGATGCAAACATGAAGTGTAAAGTCTCCTTAATTTGACCCTTGTTCAACTCCTAATTGGATTGAAGCAGGCTCTGAGTGGAAAGCAACCCTGGATTATTCAGGAAAGCGCTTACAAAATGAAGCCCAAATGACAAAAGGTTGCTCTGGCTGCAGGACTTGGCAAAGAATGGGCAATGAACTGCAGCTGTCACTTAAGTTAAAAATCTAATCAATTGCTTTTTTGAAACAGGTAACTTTTAGAACAGTTTCTTCATTGTGATGCTCTTCAGAGTCCGCTTGACCCAAATTTAATAAGCTGCTATTACAGCAGAGGAGCAGCTGTAGAGCAAACACTGTCGAATGATACTGTGCATTCAGAGCCTTAATGATTTTAAAATGACTACAACCATGGCTTCATTCATGAGGAAGAAAGCTCAGGCTCTCTGCTCCACAATGTCTTAACACAAACTGTCTGAGCAGACAGCGTTCGTTTGTCCCCCGTGAACCCCCGAGGTCAGCCGCATTGCTGAGGATATCTCAACAGTTTAATTGTGTTTCTTCTGCAGGAAGATGGAGTGGAGAAACTTAGGATTCCTTGTGTACGAAAACTAGCTTTTCTGCAAGGAAATATACAGCTTCAGGACAGAGACAAGGGGGTGCCTGATATGCAGACAGGTGTAAAACATGAAGTAATTATAGAAGCTCAAATTAGTTCTTAGGCCTGAGGCGAAAAAGAGAACAGTGCCTTGACAAAAGGGAATAGCAAATAAGGGTAGCAAACAAAAAATGGCTTGAATGTGTAAATTAGCAAGAAAAATGAGACAGAAAAGCAGCTTTACTCTACTATTATTCCCCACATGAGAACAGAGCAGCTGAACATGATCAAGAGAGCTCTGGCGGAGAGAGGCAGGCATCACCACGGACTGAAGCCAAAGAGTGGCAGCTCGGAGCTCTCTCGTCAGTCGCTCATTATGTGCTGAAGTGCCCGTGAGAAGAGCCTCGTATACTTGACCTATCATATTACTTCTTCTGTAAACACATAATCCCTGCTTGTTAGGTGGTGTCAACACTAGCATTCATTCATTGTGGTCGTCTTTTTGTGAATAGACACTTTAGAAGTGCTGCCAAAACCCAAGAACTGACACCATAATAAAACAATTTGAATTTCAACCAGGTAAACAGATCTTATGCTTTTCTGTAAAAAGCAGTGTAAAGGGCATTACATCAATTTTCTCTCATTTGGGGAAAAAAAAAAACAAACTAAAACAAAACTGCTTGCTTATGGCAAGACTTTTTTTTCCTACAAGTGATTATGATTCACTCGGGTTACAGATCCAAACCAGGAATCATACCTACTCTTAAAGCGCCTGGTGTGGTCACATAAATTCCACAAAATTCTCTCTTTACACAACGAAACAACACACAAATCTCAACTGAAAGGTCATGAACAACTCATTAATAATATCAGAAAGGTGTATGTCTATATGTCCTTTGTACCAGGTGTGGCTGACCATAAGGTATTAGAGGAAAAAAATTAGAGGAGCATTTGGCATGCTGTGTTTCCATGAGTGAAGACAAGTATTAAATTCAACTATAACAGGAAGTAAACATTTAATGTAGCTAATATATTTTTTAGTATTTTAAATATAAATATCCTTGTGGAGATTCAGATTTGAAGCAAAAATATTCTCAGGGTGTATTTGCATAAGTTAAATAGTCAAGGAGAAAGTACAATTTATTAAAGAGAGATCGGAGCACTTTGTTTTTGAACTTCTTTTCTTCAAATTATCTTGAAGGATGTTTCTTAAAAATGCTAAGTGTAATCTCTGCTCTCCTAGTGCTTTAAGAAAAGTATTTCATCATCTAACATTGCTACCACCATATCTGAAATAAACGAACCGTGATGTCTTCCCGTGTACAGCAGTGATGTGTCACTGTAGCTTATTTCACCGCATCAGCACCAAAGACTCCTGCTTTGGCCCCTTTACTCTAGGTGCTAGATAGGAACCAACCTGCCTGGGGGAGGAACAGACTGAAGGGTAACTAGCGATTATTTGCCATACCTCATGGAAGATATTTTGGTAATTTTTACTGGACACATAAAAGACAAGATTAGTAATGAAAAGTTTTCAAACCAGGCAGGCCTGGGTGTTACAAGTTAAGTATCTAACTTCTACATAAACAATAAATATCCATACAAGCAAGTAATTCTTAATGACCAGGGGAAATGTCTGCTTAGCATCTCCAACGTGTTTCCTTCATGAAATCTTATGTATATGACCCTCAAAGAATAGAGCTTTTGTACAAATCAAAATATGCTAAGATCTACAATGTTATAAAGCTATTATTAAATAATTTTGTTCCTAAAATAACAATTGTGTGCAGGAGAAAGGGTGCAAATATATAAAACAACATATGCAAGGTAAAAAATGAGCCAATCTTACAAAAGGAAGTTTAGTAAGCCATAAACATAAATATTCATTTCAAGTGAATTTTATTTTAAAAGCCACTTCTCTTTAAATATTTGGTAGAAAATTAATGGAAAAGCATACATTGTTTATATAATATTAGGTAATATCATAAATAACCTGAAGTCTCCCAGATATATCTAAGACTTCAGATTTTCTCTTTAGAGAAATCTAACTGCCCATCATTAAATGAGACAATATACCATTTGTGAGGTTCAGGATGCTATCTAAATGGATGGACCCATATTTAGAAAACAGAAATGACTTAAAGATGCTACACCACAGATTTATACTCATCTTCCTGGTATGTAAGTTAATCTCTCATACGTACACCAAACAATTTGGAAGCTCATTTCTTCAGCATGCAAAGGACATCAAGCAGTCACTGGAACAAAAGATGCTAAAGGAACCCCAGGGTAGAAAAGGATATGTCCAACTCACTTCAACAGTGTAACTTACATTCTGGGAGAATATAGTAAATGAAACAATTTTTATTATTAAAATCTTTTGGAAAATTCTACTTCTCAGTAATAAAATACATTGTCTTAATGAAGAAAAACACAGAAGTTAAATATGGCAAAACAGACCCCCACTTTTCAGTCCGTTTGTGTGTATGCGTACATATACTCACACACAGAAGGAGCACCTTCTCGACCCCCTTGCAGAGGGTTCTTCAGAATTCTGACTGAGTAACTTTGAGTAACCATGTTCACTACTTACGAGGAAACCTATTGCAGGTGATCTTGGTCTTTCATATTGTTACTTTCTGTACAATTTGCATTTTGAAGATTTTACATGAACACACCTGAATAACTTATTTAAATAATTCACAGTCTTAATAACTGGAATACAGACTCTCTAGAAATTTAGGTAATTAAGGACTGGCTTGATAAAGTTCAAGAAAAGTTCCAAAACATGTGGAAATTATACAAGAATTTATTTTTAAATCTGTGAAATTTGTTTGGGGGGGCATATTATTTTGAGAAGGATGTGAAATGGGACAACTCAGGTTCTAAGCTCTACATCTGACCTTGGGAGGAGCAGAGGCTGCCTGCTACTAAGGATTTTCTTTGACTTTTCGAGAAAAGACGTTTTGCAAGAATCATACTTATGTAATGCTTTAACCTTTCTGAGAATGGAGTCCTTTTTAAAGCACTGTAATAAATTATTGCTTAACTTTATGATATAGAGCTTTTAAAAACACATTTTAAGGGACACAAGATACAAAAGTATAACACTGTCTATGTCTTATTGAAAAGTACTATTAGAATATTCTTCCTGCACTGTAACTTCCACCCACTGGTTCTCCTGTGTCCTCTGGAAGATCAAATATAAATATACTCCTTATTATAAATGACAGACTTTTTAGAGGAAGCTTCTATGTCCTACCTGTCTTTACCATACAAATTAGTCTCTTATTACATAGGCTAAACTAGCCTCAGTTCCTTCAAGTCACATGATACGGTTTTCATGTAATTTATGACTTTTGATGTCATGTAAAGTATTCACTAACTCAGGTTTGTGTCACCTGTAGATTGATTTTTAATTTGATTCCATTGTGTCAGAGAAAACTCTTTGTGTTATTTAAATCCTTTTAAATTTAGTGACTCTTTTCTTATGACCTAGCATATGGTTTAGCTTGGAGAATGTTACATGTGCACTAGAGAAGAATTCAGCTGTTGGGTGGAGTGTTCTGTAGATATCCATTAGGTCTCGTCTATAGTGCTGTTCAAACCTGTATGTGGGTTAATTTACTGTCTAGTTAGTTGATTCATTATTGAAAGTAGAATATTGGAGTTTCCATTATTGGTCTGTTTCTCCTTTCAAAGCTGTTAGGTTTTGCTTCATGTATTTTGGGCTTTGTGTTAGGCACACAGACATTTAGAATTGTTATATCTTCTTAAAACATTAACTTTTTTATCATTATAAAATGTCTCTCTTTATCCCTAGTAAGTTTTTTTTAAGATTTTTTTTTTTTTGGTATAGTATAGCCACTGTAACTCTTCTATGGTATGTCTTTTTTCACCTTTTTATTTTCAACCTATCTGTATCTTTGAGTCTAAACTGGGACAAGGCATATAATTGACAACATATAATTGTATGCAGACAGTACATAGTTGGATCTTGTTGCTTTAAAAAAATCAGCCTGACAGTCTGTTTTCTGATAGGATTGTTTAATTCGTTTACATTTAAATGTTATGATGGGTATAACTGGATTTACTTCTGCTATTTTACTTTTTGTTTTCTATATGTCGCAGGTCTTTTTTCTTCATCTGTTCCTCCTTTACTACCTTCATTTGCATTAAATAGTCTTTACTACAATATTATAATTCCTTTAATGATGTTTAAAACTATTCATATTTTAGTTATTTTCTTAGAGGTTGCTCCAGGCCTGCAATATACATCTTAACTTTTCAGAATACAAATTTATTTTTTAAAAATTTAGATCCTATTTGGTTACCAAAAGGATTTGAGACACCCTTAAGTTCTTCCCCTAAGTCTTCATCACATCTTTGTTAATAATGTTGAACAAGAAGGTGCCAAGCAGAAAATTTCCTAATATTTTACCCTTATCTGGTCTTCTGACACATCTCACATTCTCTATAATTTCTCAACAATGATTGGTTTTTCAATTAAACTTAAGTTCTTCTAGTATCCTGAAGTCATGAACTCACTGAAAGTGATTAATTCACTTTCTTACTATTTTCTTACTTATCATGTTTTGTTTTACTCTTAATCATATTCATTACATCCTTCCTAAAAGTATAAAGAAAATATATAGGATTCTGTTTTATAAAATATTTAATAACTAAAGGTTTAATTTTAAAATTATACACTGTAAAGAAATAAAAGTATAGAACAGCAATTTCTCTATAAAAGAATCATTATAAGGGTCCTTGAAGAATAAACTCAAATAGATTTGAATATAACTCAAATGATAAAAATGTGATTTACTGGGGGTTGAGCCAAGATGGTGGAGCAGAGAGACTCGCAGCTCGCCCTCTTCCACAAATACACCAAGAATTATGTCTACAAACTCAACGAATCGCACAGAACATCTACTGAACTCTGGCAGTGTCTCTCATTTCAAAATACAGGAGGATTCTCACAAAATCCGATAAACAACAAATTTATACTGTTTAGCAAAGGAATCTATATTCAATATCTGGCAGTAACTTACAGTGAAAAAGAATATAAAAATGAATACATACATGTTCCCGT
Source organism: Vicugna pacos (assembly GCF_048564905.1). Taxonomy (NCBI): domain Eukaryota; kingdom Metazoa; phylum Chordata; class Mammalia; order Artiodactyla; family Camelidae; genus Vicugna; species Vicugna pacos. The sequence goes on along the minus strand of NC_133000.1, from coordinate 9,596,855 downwards.
ATGACTAAAGTATTGTGCTGTATACCAGAAACTGACACAACACTGTAAACTGACTATACTTCAATAAAAATATACTAAAAATACGATTTACTGCTAACTTTTCAGGAATATATATGATAGAGTATACCTTCAAAGATCTGCTGATGTTTTGTGCTGATTTCAAAATTAGTTAAAATATAGAGAACTGAATGACTTTGGAAGTGAATGGGTATAAGAGGCTTTAGAAATCATCTATTCCAATGCTCTCATTATACAGGGTAGGAAATTGGACAGAGAGTTAACTAAACCCATTAATAAAGGTCAGATAGTTCATCTGAAAAAGACCAAGCCCTAGAACCCAAGTGTTCTTATTCCTAGTCACTCTACTGTGAAATTAAACGACATTATGTGATAACCAAAGACTTAAAGGAAAAAGTATCTGGGGGCAGTTTTACAAACCTAAAATGAGCAAGATATGATTGACTCCTATAAAAATATCCTGAGAGACACTTTGGTAGTACTGGAAACAGATATGACTAGTGGATTAAGACTTGGGTTGACCCCCTAAATAGACTTTCATATATATCAGGGTCTTTTAAAAGCTATGATTGCCCTGGCTATGGGAATACATTTAAATAAACTCCAGTATCATCAGCTGTTGATAAAACTTTTTTTATTAAATATCTTAAAAGTATTCATAGCATCAAACCAGAAATGATTTTGTGAAGTTGACTTTGGCTTCCAATATTCCTGCCACTCTTCTTGGGCTCATTTATCTCCTTCTCTATAGCCTGTTTTTCTTGCTATTCACTCATTTTATTCCTTGTGTATTTTCTTTCCCAAAGAAATTCATCCAAAAACTTTTCATCACTTTTAAAGAATTCAAGATTCCATATACTCAATATTCAATACATTCCGAGTTTAATCTTGAAATTCCTTGATTTCTCTGAATTCCAACAGTCTCTATCTATCTATCTATGGTCATATTCTGTTCCATGACCTACTTGGCCTCCTACCTTTAAACTATCTCATTAAGTCTTCTACTGGGGAATCTTCATCTACTGCTCATACTCATCTAGGGTTGCCAGATCAAGTACAGGAAGTTTGCTTAGACAGATAATGAAATGTTTACCTGAAATATAAGTTTAATTGGAAGTGCTGTATTTTCATAAGCTGAGACTTTGGGTGGAGCTGGAAAGAAGAACCTTCTCCTAAGCTAAGTGAGAGTCCTGTATTTCCATATGTTAAACCCACCCGACTTCCAGTTTCTTCATCATTCTATTTACTACCACTTTATCAATCTGACTACTCATTTTCCCCTCCAGTTGAGAACCAGTAGTCTATCAGTCTAATTGAGTAAGTACCTTTGATTGTTTCACATGCATATCCTTCACCCATTAGCTCTCCACAAATCCTCATCCCAATATATTCTCTAATTTAGTTTCTCCCCTCTTCCACATCTGGATGGCTGAGTGCTATGGATGATTTTGACTCTATGTAAACTGATATCATTACAAATTCATGGTTTCTACCATGGTGGACCTTGAATGTTCCTCTTCAATTTTTCACTTGTTGGATCAATGTATTACCACCATTCCCTTCAGTGATGATATAAATATTCTAATTCCTCCTCAACCCCTACCTAAGTCCCAGTGCTCTCTACTGCCCAGGGAAAACTGAAGCCTAATTTATTTACTCCATCAACTGTTTAAGCCACCAGCTATAAACTTCTCTCTCTTCACAATTACCCTCCACAATGCAACAGCTTCGTCCTCATATATTTCTAGACCTTATCTGTCCATCTCAAACCAACACCCTCATTCTCCATCATCATTATTATATATGGAATATAGAAAATGCAATGCAATATTAATAACTGTGCAGAGTTTACCTTCAAGGAAAACTGAGCCATCTCTCAATTGCAGCTTCAAGAGAATGATCCCATTTCCTGCTGTTAGTGTTGGAGCTGGGCCTCCGTGAGTTATCCCCCTCCTTCTTCAATTTTAACCTCTCTTCTACTTCTCCTCTAAGTCTTAATATGTGCAAATCTCTCTTAAACTTTATCCTCCAGCACTCCATAATTGCCACCATATCTCTTATATTTCATTTTTATCTAATTTTCTTGAAAGTGTATTTTACACTTCACTTCTTCCCACTTACTCTTCAACCCGACTGTAATCTGCCTGTCTCTACAACTCCACTGAAACTGATGTGAAGAGACAAGAAACTTTTCATTTTATGTGACCTCCATGTGGTAGCTAAACTGTTGTCCACTACCTTTTTATTTAAACTCTCTTGTTTTTGGCTTTTAGGACAGTCTTATCTTTTTGTTTTCCTTCTTCCTTCTCTGAACATCACTTCTCATTCATCTCTCCTGGGTCATCTTCACCAGTTGGTGATCCTGAGAATAATGTCATTGCACATGTTCTCATTCTGTACTATCTCCTGGCATCTTTCAAGTGCTCATGCTTCTAACTATAAGAAATATGATGAGTCCTAGATCTTTCTTTTAAGCTTTAGAGAAAGCTTCTATGTCTCTCTCTCTACATATGTATGAACTGGCTTCTTTACTCTTCCACCTGGGTAACCCAGATTTCTGTGGTTAAACCTAAACTCATCATCTTTCCAGAAAACCTGTTCTTGCTCCAATATTTCTGTATCTCAATTGGTAGGGCTTCTGTACACCAGTCACTCAAGGTAGAAACTTGAGAATCATCTCACGTGTACCCAAATACTCTTTTATGATTTCTCTACCTTTCTCATATAAATGGTTTTCACAGTCGAAGTATGAGCTAGATATCCACTGTATTAGTTAACACAATGCTTGAGAACTGGATAGAAAGAGAAAAAATGCTAAATAAATGTTTGGTGACAGGACCAATATATTCAACCTTCAGTTTTTCAATCAGAAAGACTTCTTGGATTGCATTTACATGCCCCTCCTTTTATGATCCCTAGTAAATCACTTAGTACTTAGCCCCCAGAACTGTAATTGTGTGCTCAGTTGATTATAATCTCCTACTAGCCTGAAAGCTCCATGAAGGCAGGGAAGGTATCTCCAGGGCATAGTAGAGAGCTCAAGAGATACTCAATAAATACCTGATAGTTGAATGATGTAAGAAGTTCTTTGCCTGAGCCCTCTGCAAGGAATTTTAAAGGAATGTTTTCCACATTCCTGATGTAATGTTTAGAAAGCATTACAACTGCATTTTTCTCCTGTGCATTCAGCAGCCCAATGATTATAACTGTATGATTTTCAAATTATTGCTTACACATATATTTATACTTGAGATATCATAATTCATGAATTGTTAAGATATTTATTTCAAATCTCTTTAAATTCTCCTGAATGAAGACACTTGAACAATTCACCTGAATTGTTTTGAGGAATGAGTGTCTTCAGGAAAGACTCTTTTTTTTTTTTAATGACAAAAGAAGGTTCAAGACCACCACTTGTGGAAATATAAGGCAGGAAAGAAATTCAGGAATGTCAAGAAGCCAATATGATTTGTGAATTAAGAGGTTATGGAACTTTTAAGTACTGTTTCCATAGCATTATTACAAACATAATAGTCATCAGAATTAAATGATTGTCTCCTTTGATTCTTTCCTTCTTTCTAGTTTCTTCCCTCTATCCATCTCTTCTTTCCTTCCTCCCTTCCTTCATTTAAACAGGTATTTACTGAGCACTCATTTTAAGCCGGGCACTGTTTTAGATTGGGTATAGTAGCAATGAAGAGACCAAATCCCTGCCCTCATTAAGAGTTCAGATTTAAATTGTGGGAGAGAGACATCAATCATGATAAACAAGTAAAAACATATGTAACACAGTGATATGTGGTAGAAGAAAAGAAGACAGAGAGGGGAACACAAGGAGTGCAGGTGGGGTGCTGCACTTTAGGTAAGTTAATCACCTGGGGAGCACAAGGGAAAAAGTCATGTAGATCCTGGGAGCAGAGTTCCACGCAGAGGAGCCAGCACACACAGGGGCCCTAACGTGAGTGGGTGCCAGTGCGCCTGGTGAAGACACTGCGATGATGACATCAGCAGGCAATGAAGTCAGAAAGGTGAGCGCGGAGCAGTAGGGTGGGAAGTGCTGACTGTAGAGCCAATAAGTCATTTTAATGATTTAGACTTTTACGCTGATAATGGGAATTGTGAACTTAAGGGTGCCACCTGAGACAATCCAATAAACTTGATGTTTAGGGCAGTGCTCCCCCGCAACAACAGCAAAAAACTAACTGATCTGACTTCCTTTTATTTTTCATGGATCTTTCTGGCTGCCACGTCGAGGAAAGAGTGTAAGGGAACAAGAGGAATGGGACAAGGAAGGAAACCAGGACACTTGTCGGATAGCTAACAGTACACAGAAGCGATGATGTAACTTCAGTAAGACTGAAGCTATAAAGTTGGTAAGAGGTGGTCAGATTCTGGAGGATTTGATTCTGAAGGATCTGATTCTGGAGGATTTGCTGATGTCGCTGGCTGTGGGGCACAAAACAAAGAGGAGGCAAGGATGGCAGCCAAGTTGTTGGCCTCAGCAACTGGGAAAAAGGAGTTGCCATTTACTGGGGTATAGATGATGGCAGGAGGGGCGGGATGGGGTTGACGAGCAGGGGCTCAGTTTGGATATGTTACATTTGACATGCATCCTGCTTATGTAAGAAGATGTGGAGGAGACAGCCCAATGAATGAGTTTGGCGTTGAGGGGAGAGGTCTGGGCTGAAGCTCTACATTTGGGAATCATCAGTGTATGTTCCAGGGGAGCACAGCATGAGTAATCATCCACTCATTCAGCCACCATTGAGTATCTGCTGTATGCTCTCAAAACCACCAGCAAAATTAACACATTCTGCCATTGGGAAGTACTGGACAGATGATACTCATTTAATTATTTATTCAACAAATATTCACCTAAGTACTATGCTAGCTCAAGGGTCTAGAGGCAAAAAGAGCTGAGCTTGAAACCTAGCTCTTCAGTTCCCGTACGGACTTGGGTAATACGAGGTAAAACTACCGTAAGTTTTTTACATGTATTAATTTGTTTAATCTGTGCACCAAACCTACGATGTAGATACTATTATCCCTGTTTTACAAAGGAGAAAGCAAACTGAGGATAAGTTTAATGTGAGACTAAGAAAGCGGGCTCCAGAGTCTGTATTCTGAAGGGCTGGCTGAAAAACCTCAGCTCTGCAAATTCCTAGCTCTGTAAACTTGGAGGAGTGATTTGACTTCTGTGTGTCTCCGTTTCCTAGCAATGAAACGATAGCAGCAGCAGCCACCCCTGATGCCGCGGAGAGGATGAAGGTGCAGCACCACAGATCGCGGACCCAGCACAGTCCTAGTGTATGATGGGAACTCAATATTAACTAGCTTTATCAACTCATTTTCTGTCTCTCTTACAGATGTAAACAATTAAAAAAAAAAAAAAAGATGTTCTTGAAGCCCAAGCAATAACAATGAACTGCAACTTTTCCCTTCAAGGTTCCAGAACATGCTGTTTGAATGTTCAGCTGGCTTCCAGGCAGATGGTTAGCGATAAGGAAGACTAATAATGCCTAAGGTCAAGGCACACAGTGAAGACTAGAATTTACAAAAGGCAGCATTAAATATCTTGTAATGAGTTGCAGGGAATCTCCAACTGGTTCCTAGGGTAGCACTTAGGCAGCAGAGTTGGTTGGTATTTGAGGTATTTCGGTACATCTAATCAAGTGGTACTTGCCCTTAAGGTATTTATTATCTGGGCTCTAGAGTATGTTGAATATTAAAGATCAATAGATACAAGTAAAAATTCTTAAAAACAAATTCTGCTACAGTTTCTAGAAAACGAGAGAATGAACAGAATATAGGCTACACGAACTACCTACCTGAAGAGACTTGGGTATTGCATTTACTGAGTGTGAGGCTTTAATAAAGCTGTAGCCTTCTTGTGTTGGCAACTGTGTCTGTCCTCATTCTAGTGTGCCCTCGGTAAGCTACCAGATCTTAACCTGCACAACAAAAGTGCCACTCATTGAAACAGTTATAACAGGAAAGGAAAGCAAGTTGATGGGATTTAAAGTGTTACAGGCCACTGAATCACTGACTACTTGGTGAGGGCATGTGGAGAAATGTCATTCTCAACAATGCGGTACAGTGAAGCCATAGCAATGAAACAGTTTTGAAACTTGAAGGCTATTCATAAGGATTTTAAAAAAATCTTCCGATTTCCTTAGGAAATCTAATCCAGACACTGGAATCTTCCATTACTGATTTTCCATTATTTTCTGGGTGGGTTTTATTCCCCAGTGGTACATTTTTTTAAGAGGCTCTTATCTCTTGATGTTTTCTCTCCTATTATTTACCTACAGACACCACAAAAAGTCTGAGATAAAAGCAAAAACAAAAAATGGCCAAGAAAAGGGATTCCATTCAATGCTGGTGACTAACAAATAATATAAACATTTACTATGAAATATGTTTCTCAGCATTTCAAATACCTGATTTATTTAATGCCCATCAAACAAACATAGAGTAGCTGCATCAACATGATGCTAGGAAAAAAAATAAGCAGCACAGATTATGATTTGGAGAATCTTTTGGAATCAGACAAAAGCATGAGAATAAATCATTTAGAGAATTAGCTGTGTTCCAGGCTTCATTAGTTCTAATTATCCCCCAAATATGCTCGGCAGAATGCACTTGGGTCAGCTGGGACTGACACACAATAGAGCAGGCAACTTATAAACTCCTCAAAGCACAGAAAGAGTTCATAAAACAACTGCTCGTGCATTTAGATTCATGTGATAACACCTCTTATTGCATAAGCCACCAGATGAAACAGATGGGGCAGCTCTGCACTTGAGAATGTTTCCTTTGTAAAAGCACTGGACTTTCTTATTCTCCATTCAAGACTCAAACTGCAAGAGAGCTCAATCTCAGGCAGGCTGTCTTTGTGTTTTACTGCCTAGATGTCACAGCAATAGTAAGTAAGGTATTACTAAAATACCCTCATTTAGGGAAAAAAAAGTTGGTAAACAAAATCATGTGCCTACACTTAGAGAAATCTAAGGCTGTAAAATAACACGCTCACCCAAAAAGTTAATAGATTTTTTTAACAACCCATAGTGAAATAAATAAAAGAAAGATATTTTGTATTCTATCAATTACTTACTTAAAAAATTTCTTAATATTGGTTGCCTTTTACAACTTAATCTTCTGAATATGGTTTTCCAGCAATGTATTCACTATTTAATGGAGGCTTCTTTACTCGGTATGATATTCACCAATTCACTGCGGCTTACTGTACATTCAGTTACTGGCACTGCTTTTGAAGAATGGTTTCTGACTGGTGAGACTACTTTAGCTTAAGTTTTCACATTGAGTTCGACTTGTTAAATACTTCACTTTTAAAAAGCATTTTCCTCAGCTTATGGTAAATTATTTAGAAATTATTGCTATCATCAAAAGGTAAATATATTAATGGATAATTATGAACATTATTCCAACAATATTGTAAGACTCTATGAACATATTAATTTACATTTAAAGTTCACTAGTTTTTCTGTGCATTGTTTAAGCATATGGGAAATTTGCAGATTTCATTTGTAGACAAAAAATCTGATCACAGAGCAAAATTGATGAATATGTCAAAATATACAAAGTGTGCACTTCATACCAAATGAGGCTTAGCTATGTATTTTGATAAGGCCATGAAAACTAGTATTAGAATTTCAGGTGTTTGGCAAAAAACTATATAAAGGCTGTGAGTATTTAATCTATTAATCTGCTACAGACCTTATTAAGTAGTAAGCCTCTTAGTATACCTCGGCTGAGCAAAACCAGTAAATTCACTGTAGTTAAATTCTGTTTTGCTATGAATGTTCTGCATGTAGCCTATGACAAATTTTAAGAAAGAACTATTATGCTCATTAATGCTTATTCAAAAGAACAACACATAACTTACAAGTCAAACCATGGAAAAATAGCTAAAAATAGTAAGATAAAATGAGCTGGGAAAATAAGAAAAAAGTCATTTACTTAGGACCCCAGTAACATATGTTTACACAAATGAGACGGTTGTTGACACACAGCTCTGCATCTGTAAACAGAGCTACAGAGCTTCCCCCCAAAAAGGGAATGTGGTCATGTTTCACTTAATAGGGGTCTCTCTCTACTCTACCTCCCCCAGTCCACTATGGGAGTAATGAATTCTAGGCACCATACTTCAAGAAAACGATGTACGAGAGTGGATCCTGAATGATGAGTTGACACAAAATATGCTACAGGTGTGATGGCTAAGGCCCGAGTGTATTCAACTTGACATTGTAAATGCTAATTTAAGGGCTTATTTTTGTTAAAGGGACAAGACTATAAAGAAGGCACCAAAAGGTAAAAGTGCCAAGAAGAGAGATTTTGGGTTCAATATTAGAAAAGCTTTCTAACAATTAGAACTGTCTGTAAGTGCAAGTATCCGTCTGAGTAGGTAATGAACTCCTCATCAAGGGGATAAAACTGGAGGCTGGATGACCACTCCTTAGGAATGCTGTAGAGAAGCTTCAGACAGTTAACGAGGAGGGTTGCATAATATAATTATTCTCCTTGAAAGTTCTCTCCTGCCCTGATAAAAAATGTCTACTTATGAGGCAGGATTCCTTTCCTCCTTCCAGCACTAATTGCAGGGTACGTTTTAATAAAACACTCACTGTAAATTCTATATAATTTTTATATACAGTGGAATACTTACAACTTATTAGGCATTAGTAGTGACTAGTAATTATAAGTAATTCTATAATTAAAATACATGAGGATAGAGCATTTATAACATAATCAGATATATCACTGATAAAAATCCTGATACTGTAGTATCTGTACCAAGAAAAGTTTAGTGAGGAATAAAAACAGTTGGTGTTCAAATAGCTTTCTTGGAAATGATTGCATTTAAATTCTCGATAAAAGGGAGTTTTCAATGTGTCTTGAACTGAAAGATGTACAATACTGTGGCTTGTATAACTCATTGATGTCACAGAATAAAACTATATGTATAAAAAAGTATACAGATACTGTATTTAAATGTATTAGTAATTATTTCTCACTTGTCTAAAGGTATATCCTTTTAATCTTAGGTTTTACAATGAAGTGATACTTTTGGTGAATTAGTCCAATTTGATATTCATTAAGTAGTATATACATCTCCTAAGTTTGTCCCTATGAGGCAGATGGATATATTATCATAAAATAAAAAATTCATAGCATAAAAAGTGTCTCAATATTTACTTAATTAAAAGCCTCCAATAAAGAATGCAATCTTTAAAACTCATCAACTGTATTTTTAATGTAAACGTAAGCCTGTAGTTTCTTTTCAGAATAACTCTTATATCCTAGTAGCTGTCGCTAAAACTATATCTGGGTGCAGACAGGACACGCATGCGGGCGTTCAGGCACACACACTTAACATGTATATGTAGCTCCACGATGCACAGTATACACACTGTGGTGCTGAGAGCAGCTGCAGTCAGACAGACTTAGTTCTGTAATGACTTATGTGACCCTTGGTAAGACACTTAAGCTTTCTAAATCTTAGTCGCTTTATTTGTAAATGGGACTTAATATTTGTTGCAAAGATTGAAAATAGAAAAGACTGTTGCAATTGTAAAGTACTATCTCATTTAATAGCCAACTTATTCCCCTGAATTACATTATGGTTAATGGTGCTTATTATTGTTCTGAATAATCTGGGTGGGTAAAGTATATGGATCATAATATAATACATTTTTATAGCGCAAATCAACAACTTAAAAGCTCAAGTTTGAAAGTACAGAAAACAATCATCAGTAACAATTATTATCTAAGTCACTTTGGAATAATCCATAGAATTTTAAAGAAATAATATAACCATTTATTTGGAACAGGCCAGGCCCATATACACAGTGAGAGAATAAAGGCTTTCACCATACAGGTGAAGAGAAGAAAAAAAAATTACATTTGCCCTAAAAATTTCACCAGCCTATTTTCTGGCCTAAATATTCTGGATGATTTTCTCAGGGATCACACTACCTGAGTTGAAGGCAGGGTTCAAATACACGCTCTAGAGTATCTAGACTTTCTTATTTAAGACTCACAGCATTCAAGGGTAAAGTAGTATAAATTATACAAAAGTTGTAACATTTTTTCAAAAGTGAGTCAGTGTAATTTGATATTGTTCTGATTTCTTGTTTTTAAAGATACAGATATTGAAACTATCACAGCTGATAATTTCATTCTGACATGAGTTTAAAAGGTTAAGTTACTATCTGAAGAAAGGTAATCTGCTTGCCTTTCACGGCAGCCTGCAAACTCGGCAATCTGCATAGAGAGGGGCATTTGTCATCATTAGCTGAGCTGTGACAGCTGGCACCCAGGGTGTCCCAGAATCAAGGAGTGGCAGAGACACTCTTGGTTTAGGCTGCCGTTAAGTCTAGTAGGTTTCTCGAGGATCAAGTACACTTTATGAAAAGCTTTGTGATATAACTAACAGCAGTGAACATATTTGAATTTTCCGTAACATGGATAATACAAGATAGCACGTAATTAGCGGGTTGCCTCTAGACAACAAGATGCCAGATTACAAGATGAATAAACATCTACTGCCTGCTACTTAGAGAAGGAGAATTGTTTTCAGCACTCAAATTGCTCCAACAGTGTTTTTTTTTCCCAAGGCTGAATTAGGGTGATCAATTGATTAAGTATGTTTAAGGAAACAGATTGAAGGTAGAAAAAATCGTTCTCAGATTAATTTTAAAATTGGTTGTAAACAATGCATAATGTCTCAGGAGTGAGCTCAACTGCACACACCCAATAGACTACCCATCCTTTGGATAACATGAATATCAAAATTAAAATCATTTGCACAGATGCAATCCTCCAACCGTTTGAGGCGTATGCAGTTGATAGTTAAGTATTTAAAAATATTCCTCGGCTAAAGTTTAAAATCAGAATCAATTTACCAAATGAGTGCTACGAACTCTGGTTCTGAAACTGTTGTGGTTAATATAGCTAGAAAATAATTTTTCAAATTTTAACATTTTATAAATATGTTTGTCTTGTATAATGCAAAAGTATATAAAGCAAAAAAAAGTTCAAATTAAGAAATAGGTTGAGCAGACCTTTGAAAAATAAGAAGACTAAGATCCCTTTAAAAAAAATCATCAATGCTTGGAAACATAATCAATAACACTAGGTTTTATATTATTATGTAAACTAGTTTTCCACAAATAAAACTAATTTTTGTGTTAATGTAAAATCTATGCAAATACATGCAGTCATTTATCAGGAAAGCTGACAAGCATTCCATATTGGAGGGGGAAATGAAACTGCCTCAAGAATAGAGGCAATTAATTATTTCTGTATTTTTTCTTCTTCTGTCTTGAGGCACAAAAGTTATCCATCCAGTTAAAACAGCAAATGAAATAAAGAGATTTTTTTTTTATTTAAACACATATGGCTTTTGCCTGCAATACTGATCACCACAAGGTCTACAGATGCCCGTGGCTAAATTGTACACTGGCAGATGCACTCAGGGGAAAACTGTGCTAATGCAGCGTGGAGAGCAAAACAAATGAAGAACTGAATTTGCTAGTAAAAAGGGAAAAAAACAACAACAAGCCCCCCCAAACCCTCCTTAACCAAAAAAACCCCCACGTTCCCCTCCCCAGTGAGTTATGCAATATGCTTATCAAATACAGGTTCATGTTGCAAAAAACTTAACCTTGGTCTGTTGCAAAAAAGTGAAAATAGTTTTAAGTAAGTGCAGGTGTTTTTATGTATATACACACGCATGATGTATGTGAGTGACTGAGTAATATATTTTTATTTATATGGACAGAATGGCTAGTAATCAACTGCCCTAGTATATACTACCTAAACTGGGATAATAATATAATAACTGGATAAATACTATTGGAACTTCCAGTTGTTATTATTTTAAAAATCCATTTAGCTGCAACCTCTTAAGGTATTTTTTAAAACTGTAAGGGTTGTTACAGAACAATCTTGCAGATGTGATATTAAATCCTCCGTGGTGACAAGAATCCTATACTTAGTGCCTGTTTTCCTTTTAATAGGTTAACATAAAAAATGTACAGAGACCAATTCAACCTTTTACTATTTGAAACACTGGAGTGGTGTGTGTGTTCGTGTGTACGTACGTATAGTCTGCATGCATGGGCTATTTTGCAAACCATAAAAAGAGTGTACTTCCTAAAAATGGTTTAAGATTATTAAGAAAGCAATAACTTGTTTCTTAATAGGCCTGTAAGCATGCATAACATTAAAACTTCTATTGTAATTGCCAAATAAAAATATCAAGCACAAAGTATTTAAATAATTTTATGTCTTGGGGAAGAAAGAGAAGACTAGTTGTACTATTCCAAGTTGCAAAAAGGCAAAATACTTGAAAGGGGTATCATTATCAATGAATATATTTGTACTACTACAATTTAATAATTCTTTGGAGTATTTCTAACCATCTAAATTTGAATGATAATGCATATTTATACAAAATTAGAATTTGAAGCATATGTTCCAAGAATGTGTATATATCAATTAATATTAGCTCTAATAAACTCCTTGGCCTCATCCCCTACCACTCAAAGGGAGGATTAATCTACCAAAAATGCAAAGTAAAATGTAATTCAAATACTTAGAGGAGATTTATTTCTCTGATGACATAAAGCTAGTAACATTACATATATGCCTCAAATCTGCTATCTTATAAGAGGAATCCCTGTTTCTTATACATATTTTGATGAGCCACTGTAAACTATATTCCTCAGTCTAACACATATATTCATGCTAGCATAACAAATATTAGCAGTTCCCTTGAAAAATGAATCCTTTACCAATGTCACACATTAAAATTAAATAACTTTTATGTAAAACAAAAATTATAAACCTATTGCTTGTATATCTGAAATAGCATTTTTTATCTTGCTGCTATTTTGGTGCTCTCTGACTGAACTGGTCTTAAATTAGAAGCATAAAGAAATAATAAATTTTAGAGGAATAAATAAAGGTGTTTATAGTCTAAGGATTTTTTGATATAAAATCAAAACACCCAATTTTTATAAATTAATCATAAATTTTGCAAGTTAAAAAATAAAATAGGGGCACAAGGAAACTTCTTTTGTGGCCAAGGAAATGTTCAATGTGCCAGATGTTATATGACTGTATATATTTGTCAAAGTTCATAGAATGGCACACTCATATGGAAAAATCATAGACTAGAACAGTAATGTCTGCAAAATATACATAATCAACCTGACTTTAATAATAAAAATAGATTTCACATAAAAATAAAATAATAATGCTATAACTTTTTTTCACAGGGTCCACAAGTTTTTATTAAGAGACACTACATCTTACAAATGCCTTATGCTCATCATGCTTTTGATTTGATGTAGGTGGCTAGATAAAATGAATAAACATGTAGATTAAAAAGTATTAATAACTTCTTAGTACTTTTGATCTGACATTTTTGACAAGTCATATGGAAAAATTGCGCTTTTAAGAAGTAGTACACATAGGTACACTAAAGTGTATATTATTACAACAGTGAAAATAATTACATGTAAGTGGAAATTAAATATTATTTAGGTGTTCTCATCTCAGAAAATGCTTATAATCTATTTCTATATGTAAACCTGTAAATTCCTATTCATAAACTGATTTCAATTTTTTCTATAAAGCATTTGTTTTATTGCATATAATATATGTGATAAAAGGTAATAGTTTTTTATTTAATGTGATTATCCTTTTAATTATTACTCCAGTTACTGATCATTTAAAAAATAAATCCTAGTTTAGAAGAATTGCTTTACTCATTAAAAATAAGCTCCAAAAATTAGGAATAGGAAGTGTTCATGCAATCACTGGAAGTTGATTATCTACATACCATACCCTAGTCTCAAGGTAACATTGCATATTTTCAGTGGTTTAATCACACATGGTCTGAGACAGTAATGAGAGCTGTGCAGTCCTGGATGACCCACTACAGATGTACAGATTAACAGACACTAATCGCATTTGATTCCATTGTTTTCTTCAAGTGTAATAAAACTGCAGGGTACTAAGAGTACTAAGGATGTAGTCATATACGCAAATGTCTATAAATCTACATTAGTTATGGGTTAAGGAATACCTAGTTTTCATACATTCATTTAGAAAAGAATCACATGAGCCCATTTATCCTGTCAGAATATGTCTACAATATCCAAATTAAAAACATAAGATGGAATCTTGTAAAATGAATTTAAATTGTATAGATTATAAAGATAACAGTGACTTTCTAAAGGGTCTATGAGGAACTGGAATCTTGGAATCAATGCTTCTGCCATAGTACTCAATAAATGAGAGATTAACCCCCAAATCCTTAAATGTTTGGAAAGGGTTAGAGACCACAAATGATTGTGAACAATAACAAAGTCTTCTGGTTGATAACCCTGCCTTTCAAATTTGGCAGTTGCAGATGCAACTTAAAATATCCTGTACCTTTGTGTATACATTCAAATGAAATGAGGAAATTGAGACAATTATGTAAATAACCCAGACTTGAAATGTCTTTTTTCTACCAAAAGAAAGGTTTTGGCCAGAGTTATCCAGAGTTAACCTCAAATCTGCAAATCTAGTAGTGGTGCTAATTCTGGTAAAGTACACTTCCAACTTCCATCTTTAATCTCAAAGTTACTTTCTTTTCAACATTTTTTAACACCAGTAACAAATTTACTAAGCAACACTGTAAGATAAAAAAGTATTCCCCACTACCAATGTGACTGTATGATCATGTACTAGAGGGATGAGGAAAGCTGAGGCAAAAGCCTTGAACATCAAGTGAAGAACTAAGGAAGTAATTTTTAAAATTTAACCACAATCACTAGGATGCTCTGGTTAAAGGAATAAAATAGGATATTGTGCAAACAGTGACCTTAATTCTCTACATTGTCATAAGCCTGATACTAAAATATGATATAATTATTTTAGGAAATCACTGAAACTTTTGAAGCTCTCAAGCTATTTTGTTTCAAGTGTTCTTATACAAGGAGTCACAACAGGAAGAAAGGTATAGATGCCATCAAATTAGATTACCAGAAAAACTCTCTCTATTTTACTTTATTTAATGTGACACATAAAGAAAACCCTGCACAAATATCTGTCTTTAATTTCTCTGGTGTAAAAAAAGAAATATATTGTGTCTGGCAGAATGAAACAGATGAAATAGCCTGGGTGCATTTTAAAAAAGAAGGGGGGGGGTCTAGAAATCAGACGCATACAATGAGCCTTCAAAGCCACTCCAGCAGTAGGGATAAATAATTTAATAAACTCAACTTCATATTCTTTTTATCTCCCCAGTGTAATAAGCACATATTAAAAAAAAAACTTTAAATTCATGAATGCTTGTGAACAGAACAGCAGCCAGTAGATAATGAAAAAACACAAAACAATATCTATGTGAGCATTTAACATGTGTATGCATATCCTCTAACAGATATATTTTTCCAGATGAAAGGTCACAATTGCTTAAATTTATGAACATGTAATTCAGATTTAAATTAGGTTTTCTTTTTAAAAACACAGAAACCTCGCATTCCTCCATCTCTCAACATAATAGAGTTTTCCTTTAAACCTAATAAGGTGACTATTTGCACATTACTTTGTGTATCTCATAAAGTTAAGTAGGCTTACAGAAGGGAGAATAAGTTACCTAGGAAACAGAACTTCAGGAAAAATTATTTTGCTGTTGTTATTTTGAATGGTTGGAAGTGTTAAGGATCACAATATTTAATTATTATATATTCATTAATAGTCCTAAAATTTATGATAATGGTATGCTTGTGACTTTCTTCAACTTTTTTCATAATAACACATTTTAAAGTAAGGCTGCCTAGTAAATTAAGTGAAATGAAAAAGTCAAATCCCTTAGACTTAAAATTCCAAATACCATTCAAATGCAAGCATCTCAAAATTGTCATTAAATCGTGAGATTCTTGTGGTTTTTTTCCTTCAATTAGGTCAGTTTTCTTCAATTATCATTCTATTCTTGGCTCATGTCAAAGATGTCTGCACAGCATACCAATGAAAACAATTAAGCATTTATATCCTAAAGCACAGGAAACACACACAAGCTTTTATTCTAGTACTAACTACTATGATTATATTTATAGTAAAAAAAATAATACAAGTAAGATTGGTGTCATTAGAGTTGTTTTATGAACTTTTCACCTAAGCAAATCAATTTATTTTAAGCTATCTCCATGTATTACACAATCACATGAAATAACTAGTTCAATAGGTCAATTGATAGTTTTAAAAATTACCATAAAATAGTTAAATAAATTGCTCCCACAAAACAAATCTATCTCCAAAGCCTGGGTGAAAATCAGCAGAATTACAGAAAAATATACTATATATTTTAAATTCCTCCCCATAGGTCATTTCAATAAAAAAAAAATTAAGGGGTAGAAAACACTCCTCAGAATAGTTTAATTTTTCCCTTTAACAATGAGAGGTGTCTGAGATCACTGAAAGGATCAGCTACAGAAGGCAATTCATTTCACGTGTTCAGTGTAATAGAAAATCACTGTGTTGCAGCAACAAGAAGTACTTGCGCTGGAGTATTATTCCAGGGCGCCCAGTTCACCCACAGTGATAAGAGCGGATGGGTGAATCCTCTGTTATGTAAATCACTGTCAGCTCCCCGCTTGAAGGGTGCTGAAGGAAGCAGCTCAGAAAACAGTCTGGCGTCCTTGAAACCGAATGACTTCACTTCCCCGCAACACTCTAGGACTAACGAGTTTCTTAGCCCTTTTCTCACCATCCATTTTTCTTCTTCAAAGTGCAAATCGTTAGTGAAAAGGCCCTGGTTATACCAATTAGTTTGCACAAAGTGCTTCGGCGTTTAGCTTCGCTTTAACCCAATTAAGCCGCACAGTGAGCCCCGAAGATGCGCCACCTGCGCGCCTGGCTCCAGAGCGGCTGCCCGGAGCCCCTCGCGTCCTTCGCGTCAGGCCCACCCGGACGGCCGAGCCAGGGTCCCCCAAACGGCCCCGGGGCCTCCGCCTCCCAGGCTGCCTCACATTCTGGACAATCGGGGGCATCTGCAGGTAGCCCCCCCAAATCGAGAGACCAGGTCTCAGCCAAGCAACTCTGAGCTGAACGCGAGGGAAAGCCCACTGGGCGCAGGGGCCGGCGACGGCGACCAGGAAGCGCGGGGCTCGGCCGCGACCGCACGTGGGCCCAGCGATTTTCGGGCGGACGGGCGCCGGGGCAGAGAACGTGGCCTAGCGGCCGTGGAGAAACTCCCGACACCAAGTAAGGTTTTAAAATAACCCACAGGCGCGCGCGCACACACACTAAAGCCTGTGGGACACAGAGCAGAGAGAGGAAAGAAGGATGGCCCGGGAGTGCGGAGCAGCGGAAGAGAGGCACAGGGGGAAGCGCGCAGAACCTGCGCTGGGTGGGGACAAAGGTGGCTTTTCCTCAGAGACCACGGCACATCTTCGCCTTCGTGGCCGCAGGTTCTGGGGCTCTGATTTGCCTCCTCTTCCTTCTCTTCCAAATGCCAAAGGGTAGCAGTGCGTTCACCCGCATCGCTGGCAAAGTGAGGACGGGCTGGCGGGTGCTCCCAAGCCCTGCTCCTAAGGGAATGAAAGGTTCTTGGGGGACAGAGTGGATAGATGCTATGAGCCCCGAGTCTAATGTACTATTTTAAGCTAAATCGGAATCTACCACTCTTGGATAACGAGAAAGTATGATGCTCTATGGGTGCAAAGAAGGAAAAAAAAATCAAATGCTTGAGTAAAAAGTGGAAGCCCTAAACAAGATCTTATTACAAGTGGCTCTGAAGGAAAGTACCCACAAACCGGTTCCAGGAGTTATAGGATTTTGTTGGTAAGATTCTTAATTTGAAAAAGACAGCATCTAATTTAAAGGTAGGCAATTAAAAATCTGCCTAGGTTTAAAAACCACTACAGAATCCCTAAGTCGTATTTCTTCTATCTCCTGTACATTAAGGAAACAATCGGTACCACCAGGAAAAAAAAATGTTCCACATAAATCCATTTCTCACTCCTGGTTCTAGGTTCCCAAATTTAGAAATGATTTCTTTCAAAGGTTTCAAAAATGATATTTAAATTAAAAAAGCCCTGGATGACTGCAAATTAATTTTCTTTTAAAACCGCAACCATTTTCCTGTAATCAAATCTATGAAATAATATAAGATTAGAAGTCTACTGTCAGGTGACCACTAAGGACACTTAGGAGAAGACATATAGCCTTAATTATATATCTGTAAACAAGCCAGAAAGCCCAAACCTGCAAATTTTCAGGTTATCTGCCAGTAGGTCTCATCTCTATGATCTCTCCTGAATGTTTACCTATTAAATACAGCTCACTATGAACTCACACTAAAATAATCTCTCGATCACACAGATAGTTTATTTCTCAAATATTTCTGCCAGTGCATACAAAACTTCATGTCCTGGTTATAATGTTGGGCACGTCTATCAAAGTACAAAGAGGACTGCAGATGGGGGGAGGGGTGTACTAAACATTTTTTAAACATCCTAGCTTAAACTGGGGTAGACAACATTTAACAGCAATAATTGTCATATTTAACAACTACAAATGAGGAAAAAACAAATTAAACACTGCATAACATAAAAGAAATCATTCTGGTATCAGAACATCCAGAAAAATCACACAGGTATTAGTAAGTCCATCTAAGCCAACTTGCATATACATGAAAGAGCAAACTCCCAACCTACATTCAAAAGGCCCTCGAGGATTAACAGACATTAATTATCTTACTCTAAATGCAAGTTAGTGACTTTTGTTTCAGAAAACCCCATCTAGTTCACCAATTGATGGATGAACATTAGTACACCTGTATTTGCATTTCATCGGTAAAAAGACAAGCAGGGTTTTCAGCACAGAAGAGAACCACTTTGCCAAGTCTTTTCAAAACGTCAATATGCTTCAATTAATACCAAAGCTGAGAGATTCCTCTTGATTTCCAAGACTGTCTAGGTGGCCTGGGTGGTTTTCTGCCGGCAGCAGCCTCCTACCTTCAGTTTGTGTGCCTATATCCATGAGGGGGATTAATTAGCCGGGTTGGAGCTCACGGAGGCTGTCGTGACGAGCCCAGTGGCGATTGGCCGCCAGCCTGCCTGGCCCTGCCTTTATAATTTCCACACGAGTGCATCTGGGCTCTTAGACAAACCAACAGCAGCTTCTTCTGACACATACACACGCACACTCACCCCCGACACACACTCAGCACACTTTTCCTCCATCTGATTAACAGTCCTGCACACACAATGATTACAGGAATGCGTAAATAAATACGGAAAGGGTTGATTATTTTGACTACTGGAAGAGCTTTGCTGGGTCTCAGCGCAACTTTTGTTTTTATTACTGAGAAGGTGATCTCTCCTTGCGTTTCTCTCACACAAGGATTCTTTAAAAGAGGAAGAGAAACAGAGGGGGTAGAACAATCTTTCACTTTAAGATCGGCTGGGCTCAAAGATAAAAGGAAGGGGAACGCGGCCGCTAGGAATCCACCCGCTGCAGCACTTCGGAAAGACGTTTCTGATACATTTCTGAGCGCGGCGGCCCGTTTCTCCACCGAAGTTGGCTCCAGCTCTAGCAGCCGCATTGGATCCCACAGCTTACTGCGAGACTCCGGTGTACAATCCGGATCTCTGCCCCAACATGATCGCGGCTCAGGCCAAGCTGGTCTACCATCTGAATAAATACTACAACGAAAAATGCCAAGCCAGGAAAGCTGCCATTGCCAAAACTATCCGGGAAGTCTGCAAAGTAGTTTCCGACGTCCTGAAGGAGGTGGAAGTGCAGGAGCCCCGATTCATCAGCTCTCTCAACGAGATGGACAATCGCTACGAGGGCCTCGAGGTCATCTCCCCCACCGAATTTGAAGTGGTGCTTTACCTTAACCAAATGGGGGTGTTCAACTTTGTGGACGACGGCTCGCTGCCCGGCTGCGCGGTGCTGAAGTTGAGCGACGGGCGCAAGAGGAGCATGTCCCTCTGGGTGGAATTCATTACCGCCTCCGGCTACCTCTCGGCGCGCAAAATCCGGTCCAGGTTTCAGACGCTGGTGGCTCAAGCGGTAGACAAATGTAGCTACAGGGATGTGGTAAAGATGGTGGCAGACACCAGCGAAGTGAAACTGAGAATCCGAGATAGGTACGTGGTGCAGATCACCCCGGCTTTTAAATGCACCGGGATCTGGCCGAGGAGTGCTGCCCACTGGCCACTTCCCCACATCCCCTGGCCGGGACCCAACCGGGTGGCGGAGGTCAAAGCGGAGGGGTTCAATCTCTTGTCCAAGGAGTGCCACTCCCTGGCCGGCAAGCAGAGCTCAGCCGAGAGCGACGCCTGGGTGCTGCAGTTCGCGGAGGCAGAGAACAGACTTCAGATGGGGGGCTGCAGAAAGAAATGCCTCTCCATCCTCAAAACCTTACGGGATCGTCACCTTGAACTGCCAGGCCAGCCCCTGAACAATTACCACATGAAGACTTTGGTTTCCTATGAGTGTGAAAAGCATCCCCGGGAGTCAGACTGGGACGAGTCTTGCCTGGGTGATCGGCTTAACGGGATTTTGCTGCAACTTATCTCCTGCCTGCAGTGCCGGCGGTGTCCTCACTACTTCCTACCAAACTTAGATCTGTTTCAAGGCAAACCTCACTCGGCTTTGGAGAACGCTGCCAAACAAACGTGGCGACTGGCAAGAGAGATCCTAACCAACCCGAAAAGTTTGGAAAAACTTTAGAGGACAATGTAATCGAGAGCCGAAATGTGATGACTATTCTCAAAGTTCTCACTGAGTGTAAACTTCCTGTTCGATTCCAACCTAGTGTTCCACTTGACAGTGCAAAGAATCTCTTCCTTAAAAAGGAGTACTCATACAATGTTGAGGCATCATCTCACCCACCCCTCCAAGGGAAGAAAAAGAAGCAGGGAAAGCGGATGGAGAAAACCCCAAACCCACAAGTATTAGAAGACTTCTTTACAAAGGATTTCATATCTCCCTTGAAAAGTACACAGTAACACCCGGAAAACAGCCTGGCTGTAATGCAAGACCACAATGAACACTGCCTAACTATCAAAGGATTATAGCAATCCTGGTGATTTAGATGCATCTGGCTGTGAGTAAACACGATTTGGATATGCCATCTGAAGGAAAGTGTAATGTATATTTTGATTTGTAACAAATATTGTGATCTCACATTGTCTTTGAAAGTGTGGATGTTGGTGTTTTGTGATTTGGTGAACAGAAGTTAAATTGCCATTTTGGATACTTCCAGACATTTTCCACTAACAAAGATTTAAAGGTAGATTTCCTCCTGGTACTTTGACCCATCTTTGGAAGTGTCTGAACTTTAAAAAGTTTACATTTTGTTTCAAATATATTGCTTGTTCTATTTCTAACATTCCATAAATATACTTGAAATGTTATTTAAATATATTCAAAGAAAGTTGAATTCAGCTTATATAATAACGCTTGAATATCTGAATTATATATTTGAAAAATGCACTTGAAATACACTGGATAATTACTTTTGTGATTTAGATTTTAATTTCTGTTGCTGGTTTTTATTTAATTAGAAGCTAATAAATGAAGTAAAATAAAAGTTGTTGTGTTTCACTTTAAATTGTTTTTCGGTCAGAAGATTAATGTTTCATTTTGAAAACTGAACCCACTTGACTATTTTAAACATT
The DNA here is from genome assembly GCF_048564905.1 of Vicugna pacos. Lineage (NCBI taxonomy): Eukaryota > Metazoa > Chordata > Mammalia > Artiodactyla > Camelidae > Vicugna > Vicugna pacos. Next base: position 9,575,124 of record NC_133000.1, on the reverse strand, counting down.
GTGAGAAATACGCTAATGAAATTATTAAAAATAAAATCTAAAATATTAGAGAAAAGCTTTTTATATAGCTCCAGAAGACAATGATCTACTGTCAGTTGCTGACTTTTTATGAGACTATTTCATGCTACAACAGACACAAGTTAAATTTATCTTTGAAAGCTTGCTCTTCTGGGCTAATATTTCTGAAGAATTTTTGATAAATATAAGGATGAAATATGTCATGACAGTCAAGGTTGCTGAGTTAAAAATCATACTAACTCAGAGAAAATGAACTTAACAAAGTTCTAATAAAACTTCTGAAATTTGTATATGAAAACTAACTATGCTAATAAAATGAAGATAATTTCTGACCTATTTTATGTCAAACCTTATTTTATGCAGGAAGGGTTCCACTGGCAGGATAAATGAATCAGAAATCCAAAATTACTTTTTACTTCATAGAGCAAGCCAATGATAAAGGCATAAAGACAAATTTTAAATTATCTAAAATCAAATATATTACATTTAAAACTCATTTTCAAAATTCAATTCTTTTGGATCCAGAAGTGAAAGAAGTCCTGTGACTGTCCTTCAGAGTATTTTAATTGTCAACAAGTGCAGGAAGGACTAATCACCTATGGGCCTTAAGGTAGTTAGTTAATTCAGGTGGGGGTAAATTTTAGAATTTCAATTGCTATTCTACAAATAGTGTTTTATGCTGCTTTATTTCTCTATATAAATTAAATATAAATTATACACTTCTGGATCTATGGCAGCATTTGTCTTTGACTAGTTTAGAATAACTGCCTCTGAAAAATACTTTAAAGGAAGATCTTTGTAAAATGATGCTTGAATATCCAGCATGACACGTTCTCTGAATTCTTATTCTCAGGAAAAAAAGTTTACAAATTGCACAATAACAAAAGTTAAAACAACAGAATTGGTTTTCAGAAGAGAGTGCAGAGTAATAGAGCTGCCAAAACCTCACGTTTTAAAAGTTACACAATAAGATATAATAAACATTTATGCATTTCAAATCATCCAAATATGAATTGCCTGGCATTACACTCACAGAAGAATACAAACTAAACATCTGAGTGCCAGTATATACTGTGTATACACATTTTAAATCAAAGCTTCTCAGAAAATCAGTTTCTCTTCCTTTTAAATTCACATATAAAATCCACTTTTATTTCAGGAGGTGAAAAAATGGATGTAATAAGGGAGATGAATTTATATCCAAATCCCTGCCCTTTTTCTTATAACCTTTCAATAAAAAATAAGTCATATTGCAATGCACACTTTTGGAAATCAAAAGTGATCTTGGTAAGAAATTTCCAGAGACCTTTCCCAGTCTTCCCCAAGAGCTGGAGATGCTGTACCCCAGAGACTTGGGACAAATTGGTTCAACTATCAAATCTGACCAAGTGCACACAAAGGCACTCATGGACAGACTGTTAAAATGTACAAAATGTGCATGATCTGGTAATACAAGATTTTAAATCGCTAATATATTCTTCAATCCCATGAAATAGAACATGTGTGTTATTTCATTCATTTTACTTTCTGCAAGAAAGATGGGAATGTGCTCCCCTCCCCCACTGTCATTTAAAACCAAGCAAAATTGAAAACCACTTCCTGCCACAAAGCCACCAGCACTGCAAACGAAATTACTTTAACTCACTTTCGTGTCGATCTTCTTGAAGGCAGGATCATCCTCATCTACCTCGAAGTAGATTTCTGTCGTGGTGATGGAGAGAGTCCCTTTGGCCACCACCACGGGAGCGATGAGCTGGGCAGGGGTGCTGAGAACTACTGGGCCTGAAAGAGAGGGCACTGGAGTCAGGCTGCGCTTCTGTGCCCCTGACACTCCCTCCCCGAAGGGTACCACAGGTTTTGATTTTTAAAGCTGCACTAAAAAAAAAAAGTTGTCTATATTATGCGGCAAACTCCTTTCATGTGAGATGGGTCTGCTTTGCTTTTTATGCATTACCTTATAACGCGACTAGAGATAAATAATTCTATAAAACCCCAAAAGGTCAGCATACCGAAAATGTGGCTCTCAGCAAGCGGGTCTGCACCCGCCGCCTAGAAGTCCTGTATGGTTGGTGAGGCGCTGCCATTAGCTAACTTAAAAGTGCAGAACAGACTCTCCAAGGCCCCAATTCTCCATTGAGCGCCAGCCGCGTTTCCAGAGACCCTGGGCAGTCAGCGCTGGCCCCCAAAACCACTCGTCGTGTAAAGCCCGTCAACTGGGCAACAGCATTCCCCCAGGATGGGCGGGAGGACGTGAAGGGGTACAGGGTCTAAACACATAAATTCCACTGCACTAACGGGTTTGCATCTTGCAAGAAAAGGAATACCGGCGTCCTAAAGCGCACTGCACATCGACATACGCGCAAACATGGACATCAAATATTTCTTAGGCACAAAAGAACGAAAATTGTAGCACTTATTTTTCTCACCGAGAAAAAGTCAAAAATGATGAAATTGTAAGACGCCTGAACAAAACGATGGTCAGAAAAGCATTAGAAACGTGCTGTTCCTCAACTCTTGGGACTAGAGGAACTAACCTTCCGTAAAAGATGTTCAAAACGTGTGCATACTAAGGTGCTTACTTCGAATTTCCACTTGAATTAAAATCGAAAATTACAAATTTCATTTATTAGAATATTAATTCAAAGAAGGATTACTTAACTGCCCTTTAAAATTTCCCGAAGGGGAGGCATTCTTTTCTATCATAGACTTAAAATTCAAACTTAGAAATCAGAAAAAATGTATTCGTTTTTCAGCAGCAAGGGCGCGTTATACTCCCTTCCACTTTCCCCCCCTCAAATGCACACAAATGAGTCACAACAACAGCAGGAGAAAGGCAATGAAAACGTATGTCCCCTGCGGCCCCTCAGGCCCGGGCCCCTCGGCGGCGGCTCCTCGCGGGGAGACCGGCCCTCGCCGCCGCCGCCGCCGCCGCCGCCGCCGCCACGGCCGCCTCGAGCAGGCCCGGCCCGGCCGCGCGGGGACTGCGGCGGACTTCGCGTTTCCAGGGAGCAGCACACACCGAATCCGCGACCGTCCAGCACAAAGCCGGGCGTTTCTGCTGCAGGAGGACCGGAGAGGAACTGGCCGCTTCTGTCGCGCTTAAAGGGGTGGCTATGAAGCACACTGTGTCAGTCTGCACCCCTGATCGTGACCGCCCGGGTCAGGCTAAGGCTAAGGCCCAGCTTTTATTTTACTGCTTTCTATCCCGGAGGAGCCCGCACTGGGGTGCCCGGGCTCGGGGCGCGCGGATTCCCGCCTGGGTCTCGGGCAGGCAGCTTCCGCCCGAGCCGGGCGGAGTCGGGGTCCACCTCGGCTCCATAAGGTTTTTCTTTCCAAAGGGCGAGGCGGTCGATCTGAAGCGCCACTTTAAAGGCTCATCAATCTTAATCTAGGTTGCTCAAGTAATTATGCCCGAATCTCTTGTACGATTACAAGTGGATTTGGGTTTCTATTCCCCAGGCCCTCCTTTGTGTTTATTGGAGGGTCTGTGCGCGCGCTCGGCGGCGCCTCCTGCCTCCGCGCCCTCCTCCGAAGCCCCCAACGCTCGGGCCGGTTAGAACCGCTCCCTTAACCCTTAAGCCACCGGGACGCTCTTCTAGATGCCACTTTTCACAGTTCCCTTCAGGAGAAATCCAGGTTTACTTGTGACTGGGGCGAGGTGAGAAAGAAGGTGACCTGATTCACATCGGAAACAAAGTGTCTTCTTACACATCGCTGAACCTTGATAAAACCTCAGAAAAGTCGTCATTCTAAACACAGAAAGCTAGTGATTGCTGGTTTAACAGAGATTTCAAGCATCTGGAGCCAAGAATGGCCAAAAACATTAAACATGGCGAGCTGCTTCTTTCTCTTAAAAAGTAATTTAACATATCCAAACAAATTGGGAAAGAATTTAAAAATCACGATACAGAAACATACAAACTGATTTACCGAAATATACAGTGTTAAGAATTTTAAGTACACAATTCCGTGAACTTTTAACAGGGAACACATTTTCTCTACCTGTTTTTCTGCGTTTCTGAAAGGCGAGTGCGTTTCCTTTTGATTTGACTCCAATTCTCATTCTATTGAATGGACTTTTCTGGGGGTTCATACAAGGGCTATGAACCGGTCTTTCTTTAAGAAAGACACTCATGAAATATTCAGCCTTAATAGTGTGTCATTTTTACCCTTGTCCTTTGGAAATCTCCAATTACAACTTCCAATTCCATAGCATGTTTAAGAGCGCTGAGTCTTTTTGTTGTAGCCTTCAGGGAGCAACCAGCCGCAGAGAGAATAGAGTTAATCCACTACAGCAATACAGAGAGGGGATTATGTTTTAATCCCCTTTGGGGGAGCCTCTGGATCTTAGGGATCCGATATTAAAATGTTTACATAAGGCACAATCACAAACCAAAAAAAAAAAAAAAAAAACCACCTTGGATCCGTTTCCCAATAAAAATAGTTTAGAAAGGGCAGCATGTCTGGATGTCAGAGAGATGATGATCTGGCAGATTCTGTCCTAGAAGATAACTAGGTACAAATTTAATCTCCTAACTTTGTTTCATGTAGTGAGTTTGTAGATATATTCATTCTAATGACTTCTATGGCAATACAAGGATAAATTATATCAATGTCTTTAAGTACATACAGAAGTAAAGTGATGGTTATTAAAAGATAGTTAAACAGATGGATGGAACAAAACCTCCTCCCCTTGTACTGCTGCATACAATGGTTTAAAATTCCACCATCTAACGTGGTAATTAAAGGAAAAAATAAATGTCATTTACCTTTTGGAATTGGCACTGTAATGTTTAGGAAATATTGATCCATTCCTATATTTGAAAGAAGGATAGGGATATTACTTGCCATTAATTTAAATGCTAATTTAAAATCTGAACTAGAGCAAAAATCACTCAAACATGATGGAAAGAGTCTTTAGAAGAAGGAACGTCTCTTTAGAGCTATGGGATCTTTAATCAGTTGAGATGGTAAATGTAGAGTAGAAAATACATATGTTTTATATTTGAGAAGGGAACTGTTCATCAAACATATTTTAAAACTATAATGTTAAAAAAATACTTGTGGGTTTGGAGGATTCTCCTGACAACAAAGTTGTAAGTCGAGAAATCTTAATAATAATCAACTTTTAAATAGAACTTTACAGTTCACAAAGTTCTTTTACATTTTTACTTAACTACTGGTTCAGTATTCACAATTTTGGACATATGGATGTGTCAATACCCTCCCGCCAAAGACCACCAGGAGCACAACTGCAGTTGAGAAAGTTGGGTTTATTGCTCAATGCAGTGAGGGATATATTGGAACTTCGGGGCGACTGAGTGTAAAAAGGGACTTATTGTAGGGTCTGGGCTTTGGTTAAGTGATTTGGGGAAGTATTCAAGGACGCAGGGCTTGACCGGGCTCTGTCAGGGAAGAGCGGTAATTCTGTGACCTGGTGTCTCAATAAATCTTATCTAGGACTAGACCTAGGCTAAAACTACCTGGCAAAGAAGTAGCAGTCCTTCGTACAATCAGGAGAAAGGGATGTTAATATTCAAGCAGTGTGTAAAGAGACCTTGTTTTTGTCTGTGCTTAGACAAAATTAAAAAGTTGTCTTTTGCCTCACATCATCACGTGACCTCGTCTGATGCTGATGTTCTGTGAGGTTGTTTATGTCCAACACGAGAACACCCTTGTCAAGCTGTGAGCCCCAGGCCAGCTCCCAACAGTACCGAGGCCTCCTTGTGAGGGTCAGGCCGGTTTCCTGAGGTCAGGGGCTGCTTTTCTTTTTCTCAGATACAGGAATTAATCATTTTTTGGGGGGGTGGTCAACAGCTTTCCTGCTATTAAAAGGCAATTATGGTGATTAAATTCTCAAACAATGCTAAAATTCTTTTCAAATTTCAATACAGAGTATGACAAAGAATATATATAGGGACAAGGAGTTGAAGTAATTAAAATTGGCATTGTTACAATTATTTGATGAACTTTCAGTTCGCAAAAACTATATTTACATGAAATTATGATGTATTATAGAGTCACCTGAATATTTGCTAAACTTAGTTTAATATTAATGAAAGTTTTATTAGCTATATGGATTAACTCCAACCTCAAGTACTTTGAAACCACATGTTCAATTTGCTTTTGGAACATGAAAAAGACCACTATTTTGGGATAATAAGCATTGACTAATCTTTGTAAAATTACTCAACTTAAAATCCTGAAATTATTTAGAAGAAATAAAACTAATTTGAAATCCTTTGTGTTTAGTGAAAAAGGCCATTATTCCAAAAAATCTTTAAGACAGAAATAAATAAATTTTTACAATGACTCCTATAATGTGATAAAATTTGTAGGAAAATAACTCACAGCATGAGTGACTGAACATATCTAAAATATTACCACTGCTTTGAACTTTAAATTAATAGTTCCATACTTAAAAATAATTTAAGAAAATGTTTGCCCCACAGAATTAGAAGAGTAAAATGCTTTAATCTCAAAGTAATTTAAAATAAATTATTGAAGAATATGAGAAAGTTGGAACTTTGTTTGGGATTCTAGGAAAACTTCAGGCATTAAGAAAATGGAGAAGTTTGTGCCTAGGGGAGAGGAGAGTTCGGGGGAAAATACTGCAGAAGATCTTAGATTCCCTTTATCCAGCACAGTTCCCTGGGTTTCAAGCATTTGAAATGCCTCAAGAAAAAAAAGAAAGCATAACAAAATCTCTACACAGTGCTGCTTTTCTTTATGTAAAGAGAGTATTTATAGTGGTCCAAATACATTATCAGAATAATGATCCTCTGAAATTTTCAAAAACTTCTTGCAATGAAAATAGTTACAGAATATTTTAGCTTGACTCAGAAAAATATAACTTAAACAAGTAATAGAATACATACTCCAAGAGTTATAAATTTAACTTCCAGCATTGTTACCTCCTTCCCTAACGCACACACACATACACACACACACACACACACACACACACACACACACACACACACACACACACACACACACAGAAACTACCCATTATAAATACTCTAGAAATCCAAATTTTATACAAAGCTCACCATGCCCAAGAAGTGACCTCTTTACACTCTTTGGTGACTTTTTGCATAATCTATCCTTAGATTGAGATTAACAATAACCAATCACTCCCACGGTACAGTGGTTTCCTTAGACTACCACCATACAAAATGAGACAGGTGCTTAAGAACACATGTGAATCTTTTCAGACCTGAGCAAACCTACCTCTGGTAAAACTCAGCTTACCAGAGTCTGAAACAGGAATAGAAAGAATGGAGCCCTCTATATAAGAGCAACTGAAAACTGCATTTTAACAAAATACCTGTTCATCATGGTAGAACATCTATTTTTGCATGAATAAAATCTCATTTAATGTGTTGATAACAAATAATTTTTAAAAGCCCTAAAAGATAATCTGATAGGCTCTAACTTTAATGTACCATTTGTGTTTTTTAATTCCTTTGTGGAACAAATAATTCTTTATGTTAAAAAGAAACCAACAAAAACTAGTGCATTTTCTGCATAGGCAATTTTATGGAACAAAAAGCTTACAAAGCATATATATTTTAAGTAAAATATTACTGAGTTATATATACTAAATTATATATATATATATACATATATATGTATATCTTAGTATATATATGTATATATATACACTAAAAAAGAGGGATGTTTTTAATGTTCATTGTGGTAATTTGCTCTGCCTTTTCATTTGCTAGGTGAGCCAGCTGAGATTTGTGTTTCTAGTTATATCACATTTAGTTCAACATGTGGAATCCATTTTTCACTTTCTGGAAGGGTATTGACTCTTTTATGGCACTAGGATATCATTTAATGATAAAGAAGAGTAAGTTCCTCCTAGACTAGATGAGTGAATAAACCAGAGGAGATGATTTAAATCTACCGGACCAGGAGGACTTCATCTTTGCACCCCTGGTTGGACTAGTGCCTTGTCTTTATGTTCCCATGGTTTCCTTGGCACATCTTTATTGCAGCACTTACCGTATATTGAATATATGTGTTTAGAAGTTTGTTTCTCCCATTTGGCACGAGCTACTTGAAGACAGGGGTATTATCTTCTTCATCTAACACAGTTTCTGTCACACAGTATGCAATCTGTGTTTATCGAACTAAATATAAAAAACGATATACACCATTGCTGCATTTATATGTCATAGTAAAAAAGGCCAATTAAAATAAAAGATTACATCTTTTATATTTCTCTGGAATTGATTTCAAATTGTTCTTTAAAATTATGAAAGACACTGCATTTTGTAGAAAAGATAAATTAAAAAATATGCTGAAAACCAGTAAGAGTTATATAATGTAATTGGTCATTCCAGCTATATCACAGGCATGCTATTATTTTTTTAAATGGCATACTTTTATAACCGCCATATCTTTCCTAGTGTGTAAGTTGTTCCCTCTTTGTAAATTAAATGCTTAGAGAGATATTTAACTCGGCATTCTTCATTCATTCATTCATGTAGTCAACAAAAACTATTCATGTTTTTGTGCACTAAGAGATAACACAGTAATGTGTAACACATCAATTTTTCCCACAAAGAGCTTATAATACAAAGTAAAGATAGAATATACAGGGGTAAGTATGCCATTTGGGAGAAAGGGTTTAGCTAATCATTATTAAAGCACCTGACATATGTTAATCTCATTTACTTCTCGTAACACTCCTATGAGATCGGTACCACTATTATTTCCATTTTATAGATAAGAAAGTGAGACTGGGTGCTGAAGTAACTTAGGGAAGGTCACACAACTAGTAAATGGTAGAGACAGGATTCAAACCTGGTTATCTAACTCCCAGGTATTTACTGTTATGTATACTTCCTCCCACCAAGCGAGGAGAAGAAAAAATTTCTATAGTCACAGAACTGTGATGATTTCCAGTCTTTGTTGGGCATTGGGGGCACGAGGTGTAGTAGGGACTGGACGAAGCAGTGGCATTTGAAGTGAGTTGTGATGGGTAGGACCTGGAGAGATGCATGTGTGGGGGAAAGAGTGTTGTAAGCAGGGAGAAGAGTGAACAAACAGACAGATGCAGGGGATGAACAGGAGTACATAAGACTGGTCAGCAATTAGGATGTGCAAAGGGGAGCAGTGGGAGATGAAACGGAAAAAACACACGAAGCCTTGAATGTCAGACTTTTTAGGTTAAGGAACCAAAGATGAAAGCTCAGGTATTATAGTATAAAGTAGTGGTGTTTACCCTTTTTTGTGCTCACACATCTCTTGGAGAAGCTGATTAAATATATGGCCCCTTCCTAGAAAAATTCACATTTGAACATTTGCCCATCCTGACTGTATAACAAATGAAGCATTTATATTTTGGGGACAATTAAATTTGGTTATTTATTTTGATGTCTTCCTCCATCTAAAGACTTTTCTGCCTCTGCATTTATTATTATCGCTTTTTCTCCAGAAAACATATTTTTCCTCCTGTTCAAGTCAGTTACTCACTCTACCTGGCTTTCCGTCCCCTACTTTAGCTACTCTCTGACCTTGTACTCCCCTCCTCTGTTCAGCTCCTAGACTTCAGTGCCCACCTCTTAGTCCCTCGCTCCTTTGGCTCCCCCCTCAGCCTCAGCCCAGGTGTTAGGGAAGTACATGTCAATATGCTGAAGGTTTGGAAGAGTCCTTGCATCAACTTAAATACCAAAATCTGCGTCATATTTTATTTTTAAACCCAGAATTTTCCAAACACATTTAACTATACTTTTTCCCCTTAGAATATTTCAAAATAATTGTTTTCCAAGGGGTATCAGGTTGAAAAATACTGAGCAAGAGTTCCTTGATTTCCAGGGCATGCTACAGACATAACTTGTTTTACTGCACTTTGCAGAGTGTGTTTTTGTAACAAATCGAAGGTTTGTGGCAACCCTGTGCCCAACTCTATGGGTGCCATTTTTCCAACAGCATTTGCTCACTTCAAGTCTCTGTGTCACATTTTGGCAATTCTCATAACATTTAAAAGTTTTTCACTATCATATTTGTTATGGTGATGTGTAATCACTGATCCTTGACACTACTACTGTCATTATTTTGGGGCACCACGAACCCCACCCATAGAAGGCTGAGAACTTAACTGATAGACGTTGTGTGTGTTCTGGTTGTTCCACTGATCAGCCTGTTCCCCTGTTTCTCTGCCACTCCTGGGGCCTCTCTATTCCCTGAGACACAATATTGAAATTAGGTCAATTAATAAACCAACACTGGCCTCTAAGGGTTCAAGCGAAACGAAGAGTCACATGTCTCTCACTTGAAATCCAAAGCTAGAAATGATTAAGCTTAGTGAGGAAGGCATGTTGAAAGGCAAGACAGGCCAAGAGTTAGGCTTCTTGCAGCAAAGAGTTAGCCACGTTGCGAATGCAAATGAAAAGTTCTTAAAGGAAATTATGGGTGCTATCCCAGTGAACAAACACATGGAAGATAAGAAAGGGAAACGACCTTGTTGCTGATATGGAGAAAGTTTTAGTGGTCTGGATAGAAGATCACACCAGCCACAACTTTCCCTCAAGCCAAACCTAATCCAGAACAACACCCGAACTCTATTCAAGTCTCTGAAGGCTGAGTGAGGTGAGGAAGCTGCAGAAGAAAAGTTTGAAGCTAGCAGAGGTTGGTTCATGAGGTTTAAGGAAAGAAGCCATTTCCATAACATAAAAGTGCAAGATGAAGCAGCAAGTGCTGATGGAAGACTGCAGCAAGTTATGCAGAAGATCTAGCCAAGGTAACTAATGAAGGTGGCCACGCTAAACAACAGATTTACAATGTAGATGAAACAGCCTTCTACTGGAAGAAGATGCCAAGTCGGACCTTCATAGCCAGAGAGGAGAAGTCAATGCCTGGCTTCAAAGCCTCAAAGGACAGGCTGACTCTCTTTTTAGTGGCTAATGCAGTTGGTGCTTTAGGTTGAAGCCAATGCTCATTTGCCATTCACAAAATCCTAGGGCCCTTAAGAATTATGCTAAATCTATTCTGCCTGTGCTCTATAAAATACACTAACAAAGCCTGGATGACAGCACATCTGTTGACAACATGGTTTACTGAATATTTTAAGCCCACTGTTGGACCTACTGCTCAGAAAGAAAGATTCCTTTCAAATTATTACTGTTCATTGACTATGCACCTGGTCACCCAAGAGCTCTGATGGAGATGGACGAGGTGATTCATGTTGTTTTCGTCCTATTAACACAACATCCATTCTGCAGCCTATGGATCAAGGAGTCATTTTTACTTTTAAGTCTTAGTCTATTTAAGAAATGAATTTCATAAGGCTATAGTTGCCATAGATAGTGATTCCCCTGATGGATCTGGGCAAAATAAATGGAAAATCTTCTGGAAAGGATTCACCATACTAGATGCCATTAAGAACATTTCTGATTCATGGGAAGAGGTCAAAATGTCAACACTAACAGGCATTTGGCAGAGGTTGATTCTAACCCTCATGGATGACTTTGAGTGGTTCCAGACTTCAGTGGAGAAGTAACTGTGGATGTAGTGGAAATGACAAGGAACTAGAATTAGAGGCAGAGCCTCAAGATGTGACTGAATGGCTGCAATCTCATGATAAAACTTGAATGGTTGAGGAGTTGCTTCTTTTGGATGAGCGATGAAAGGGGTTTCTTGAGATGGAAACTACTCCTGGTGAAGATGCCGTCAAGACTGTTGGAATGACAACAAAGGATTAAAAACGGTACATAAACTTAGTTGATAAAGCAGTGAAAGGGCCTGAGAGGACTAAGCCCAATTTGAAAGAAGTTCTACTGTGGGTAAATGCTATCAAACACCATTGCCTGCTATAAAGAAATCGTTTGTGAAAGGATATCTTTTTAGGATATTGTCACAGCCACTCCCGCCTTTGGCAACCACTACCCTGATCAATCAGTAGCCAGCAACATCGAGGCAAGACCCTCCACCAGCAAAAAGATTACAACTTGCTGAAGGCTCAGATGATGTTAGCATTGTTAGTAATAGAGTATTTTTAAATTAAGAAATGTACATTTTTTAGACATAATGCTATTACACACTTAATAGACTACACTATAGTATAAACATAACATTCTATGCACTGGGAAAACAAAAAATTTGTGTGACTTGACTCACTGCAATACTTTTGTTGTTGAGGTGGTCAGGAACTGAACCCGCAGTATATCCAAGGTGTGCCTGTAATTCTCTCTTGTTCTTTTACTGCCTGACTTCCATCTTGGTACCCCGAGGAGCTCTCCTTCATTGGCCAATTAAACCTTGTTCTGCAGGAGATTTGACTTTGGCCTACTGATCTTTCCTTTCTATTTTGTCCATTTCCTTGGGTGATCTCAGAGGTTTAAATTATGAACTCCATGCCGAACTTGGCTCTCAAATTTCAAAACTTTATATCCATTTGAACAATCTGGATACCCAACAGTCCAAGCTGACTTCATTCCTGTCTCCCCTAAAGCCCAGCATCTTCACGTTACCAAACATGTTTAACAGCTTCTACATCATTTCTTCTCCCAGGTTAGACCCTCCTCGTTCTTACTTCTCACAACCAGTGAATCATCCTGGTCCTTCACATTGTATCTCCTAAGTTTGTCTGAAGTTGCCCCCTTCTTCTCCTTCCTGCCACTACCAATTCAGTTCAGGCTCCCATCACCTCTGATTTGGTCAAGCACAGCCTCTTGCCTCAAGTCTGGGCATTCTAAAACCATAATCTGAACACTGGGTGAATAATTTGTTTAAACATAGAAACTGGATCTTTTCATTGCCATACTTAAAAATCCTTCAACTCACTGTACTTTTCAGGATAAAATACAGGCTCCTCATGGCACAGAACACTCCCTAGTAACACTGTCAGTCTCAGCCTTAGAGATCTTCTGCCTCATGCTTCTACCTGAGTAATTCAGAACTACTGTAGTTTCACGCAGAAGGTGGTATTTTAGCATCTGATGTTTACCATTGTCTGTAACAACTCCCAATCTTTCTAAATATTTTTACTTATGATTCCAGACTCAAGACAGGAAACATCCATTCTAGGAAGGCTTTCTAGAACCCACATGGTGTATTTTGTGCTATCATGGCTTACTTTGTATATCTAGGATTTTTTTTTCTTTTCATTATCTGTTCTCCATCCAGATTATAAACTCCTTAAAAGTAGGAACTTTAAGCATGTGTCTTTTTACTCCAAGTACCCACATTAACATCTTGCATATAGTAGATATTCAACATTTGCATTTGTTTTGCTTGAATAACCACATCCAGTCTGAGTCAAGCTGGGATCTGGCAGCAGAGAATAAGGACCCAACAGGTCCTTCCAGTTCTTACCTTTATTATGTGAGAATTTTGACATTTTCTATTTGAATCTTTTCTCTTTTATTTCATTTACAAATAATGCTGGTCATAATCCAAGTAACTGATATGCTAACCCTCCAATGGGTTACAATTTAGAATTAAAAAAAACCGAACATGATGTAGTGGAATGAACAAGGGCTTTTGGAGAAAGACAAGTGGGTTCACATCTTGGCTCATGTCTTCGTTATGTGATTATGAATAAATACCCCAATGTCTGACCTTAAGTTTCCACATCTTAGAATAAAGTATAATACCTAATTCATTGAGTTGTAAAGTTGTCAGTCTGCAGAACTGTTTTCTGTCAATAAATATGGATTATACCTCCTGGCTTCATCTGCCCATCCAAACTTATCTCTTTACTACGTGTATAGTCAATTCCCCACCCCCACCCCCAAAACTAGCTGGTGTATGAAGACTTATCCTCACAACCCGATCTTTGATCCCAGAATTTTTTTTTTTAAGTTTTCTGTGCTATTGGGTTCTTAGTACTCCTGTTTTAGATACAAATTGAACTGAAATAGTACTGCAACTCTATTTAGCTGCTTCACCTGTTAGTAACTTAAAATGAAGGAAAAACATCAACAGAACTTTTGAACAAAAAACACACAAGACATTACAATCAGTCATCTTCTGATCAATAAAACATTTTATCTGGAAAGAAGATACTTAAAAATATTCAGACAGCAAACTCAGTCTGACTCTTCTTTTTAGCTGATAAAAAGTTCTAGATCTGTACCTACTGGACGGATGATTTGAACTGATGAAACAGATTCTACTTGAATAACTGCTTAAAAAATGGATTTCCCTCTAAAAACTTGCCCTTAGTGCTGTTTAAGTACCTTCTGCAGTTTCTGGGCTCTGTAGCACTGAGCCATTGAAACAAAATAATTAAATAAAAAAATATTTTCGACATGCAGAGACTTATTTGCCTTTCTGTATAGCACTGCTCTAAATGTAGTGGCAAAAACCAGCTTTTCCGTTAGTTGCGAAAGAGTGCCGAAGTCTCTGAGAGGGGCCACCAGAGCTCCCGGCGGGGAAGCGGTGATGCCAGGATGCATCCTCACCCCTCCCTCTTCTCTAAGTTGCTGACACCCACAGTTTGGCACCGGGAAAACGGTTTTGTTATCTCACATTTTTTTTCCTCCAAGTATGACAAATGAGGTGACCCATACATTTTCCATAGGTGATTAATATCCTTCCTCACCCATATACTTTTTAAAAAAACACGGCATATGAAAATTTAGCTCTCTACAAGAGGAGAGAGATGGTCTATTAATAAGTGAGTCAGGCTGTTCACTGTCCTTATTTTTCAAGTTGGTAGGAAGTATAACTATAAATCTTTAGAGGGATTACTTTGTGAGAAACTTTCCGTACAGAGAAAAAAGTGAAAACTAAAAATGGGTTTCAACTAGAACATTTTATTAGAAAGAATCAACCTCATCATTGTGGTCTGTGAAAGATTTGCAGTATAACAAAGAATGGCTTATTCTTAAAATAAAAAAGATGTAAGAACATTATATATGATTTGAATCATGGTTGATGTCTAATAAACAAGACTAGAATTATGTCCTTTTATTTATTATATTCTAAATTTGCAAAGTTTGGTTAGCAGGGACGTTGCTATACTTAAAAGTATCTTAACGTTTCTACAGACTACAGAATCCTTGGTTGGAGGGGAAATACATTTTTGGAAATACAGAAAGATGGACACAGTAAGATATTTGCAGACTCTAAAATGGTCTTGTAGACATTGTAAAAATAATGAAGATATGCTAAAAAGGCTAAATATTTATGGTGAAGCTTTTATTGACTTTCAAACTCTTCAACTGAATTAAAAAATTAAGGTAGAAATTTAAATATTTTAGCTTTTGTAAGAAGTGGGCATGTGGTAATGTTGTCTCTAAGAGCTTTGTGAATTCTGTTTTTGAAGCTGCACATGAACCCTTTGAGTATACTATTTATGACTGCAAAGCAACTTCCTAATTCAAAGAGAGAGAAAAAAGACTTATAAAGGCTCATAAGGCTTTTTCAACATCAAATAGCTTTTACTAAACAACATTTTGATGAGTTAAGTGTGAGTGAGTCAGGGACATATGGATTAAATTTCCCTTAAAATACACATGGGTTTAAAAATTAAGGGGAAAATCCTGAGCAAAAGCATTTCAGAGAATCCAGAATGCTTAGATATTTTCCCCTAAATACTAATATCAGGTTGAGGCCAGTTTACTCAGACTTTGTAATTAAAGGCATAAATGTGGAGGAGTCTTTAAAAAAAAAAGCTAGATTCGCCAGGAATAGTATATTCATTAACCATATTAGAATTGTGTTGTATGGAATAGTTAGGCTTAACTTAAGCAGACATGATCTGAATCAGAGTTTATCTGCATCTATGAAACACTGACCTTGGTCGCTTCTATAGTATTTATTCTTTTATTCCTTTAAACAATTACAATAAATATTTTCTGTGCTTTTGGCTCATATTCTTTTTTCTTTTGAAAATAACCCATTTCTCTGAAAACCTTAGCTTTTAGAATTCTGCTGTTCTTTTAATTTCATTATAATTTCCTAGACTCTTGAGTTCTCCCTTCTTGTATGCTCTATATATTGCTTTATCCTCCTTTCTTAGCTGTTTTTAGGTAACATTCACTCTCTATACAAACAACTTTGCCTCTGGTATCCGAACATTCTAAGTAAGAACATTTAAAAGACTAAATTAAGTGATCATCTTAATTGTCTGCTTTCATTTATTACGGTAGACATGTTTTCTGCCATAATTTCCTGGCTATCTGAGTTACTGAGAGGTAGTGTTAGCAGAGCTAATCCTCCTGATGACTTTTTTTTTTCTATCAGTCTCTGAATCCTAGAGTTCTATATATTCACTAAGTATACAATATATGTTAATGAGTAAGTAAATGACTATGTGAAATGTAGTCAAACAGAGATTTAGGGAGGTAGGAATGGTCAACCTTGAAAAAATTCTAAGCAAATGGGTGCGGGGGTCAACTGTACAGTGACAGGTGGTAACTAGAACTGTGGAGGTGATCACTTTTTAGTGTGTACAGATGTTGAATTATAATGCTGTACACCTGAAATTTACATAATTTCAAAAAATTCTAAGCAACGATTTCCTTCCCTGCCCCCATCATTTGCTACCTGCCTTCACTTTGGATTGGTAGAACAAAGACTGTACAAAATGCAAACAATTTGACCAGTTAACAGCAAGAAAGTCTTCAAAATCATGTCCTCTAAACATCAGAGAAAGTGCACCTGGGAACTATGATGAGCATTAAAGGTGAGTCACAAAGGGAAGGTGACTGTCATTTAGGAGAACCTCCCGTTCAGTAGATTCTGCTTCTCTTGGTAGACCTTCTCCTTATTTCTATATTTTTCTCATTCTTAAATTCACATAATGCATTTCTTCAAAGTTTCAGATTCTTCACTTCAATTAGAGTGTGCATGTGTGTGCATGTCTGTGTAAAGGACTGTAAACCTACCACTTTGAAAAACCTACACACACAAAATCAAAATCTTATATTCTAATAGTTTTTCCCCTTGTTGCCAGTTTCCTATACTAATTAATCTTTTTAAAATATTCAAAATAAGATTATAATCCATTGGCTATAGGACATCTTTTCCACATGACAGAGAAAAAAAATTTCTTTTTGGATCAAGAGTCACAGTGGTATCTCAACTCTAAATATGGGAACCTTAAAAGATATTTAGTTAAAATGACACAACTAGTGCAAGTTGGAATGAGACAAAGATTAGCTAACTTTAGGTGTTCTTACCATGGAAACGTTGAGTGATGAGTAATTATCTGAATAATTCAATCATTATAAACAGATGATCTGATAATTCAAGCACCCCAATACTTAATTTCAAGAGGTCAAAAGATGTTTTGTTTTGTTTTGTCTCCTGGTTTTGGTATAAATTAACTAGATAATTATCTCAGCTCTCCAGTTCACTTTACCTACATGAACTTTTTCAATGGGAACCTTTTAAGGGCAAGTAATTGTGTTAGAAGACTTCTTCATGGTTCAAAGGTATATGGGATGTGCTTGCTAGCCTTAGGGAATTTACAGTCTAAAAGGAGAGAGAAAACAAACAGAAAAGCATCTACAATACAAGGCTTTATGTGACAAGTGACTTAAGAATGATATAGTTAAAATTTTATAGGGTGGCTATAATAAAATAGATAGAAAATAACCAGCGTTGTGAAGGATGTAGAGAAACTGGACCCTCACATGCTGCTGCTGAGAATGTAAAATAATCCAGCCACTTTGGAAAACAGTCTAGCAGTTCCTCAAAAAGTTAAAAATAGAGTAACTATTTGACCCAGCAATTCCTGCCTAGGTATATACTCAAGAGAAAAAAAAATATGTTCACATAAAATGTTGTATATGAATGTTCATAGCAGCATTAATTATTAATTATAATAGACAAAAGGGAGAAACAAACGAAATGCCCATCAACATCTGAATAGAGAAACCACAGTGAATGGATAAGCAAAATATGGTACATTCATTAAATGGAATATTATTTGCTATAAAAAGACATACATGTTACAATATGAATGAACCTTGAAAACATTATGCTAACTAAAGGGAGTCACAAACGACTACACATTATATGATTCTATTAAGATAAACTGTCCAGAATAGGCAAATCTGTTGAAACAGAAAGTAGATTAGTGGTCCTCTAGGGCTGTGGAGGGAGGATGGGAAATTTGGGGGGAACAGCCAAAGGGTGTGAGATTTCTTCTAGGGGGTGATGAAATATTCTAAAATTGTGGTGACAGTTGCATAACTCTGTGAAGATACTAAAAATCATTAAACTATGCACTTTAAATGGGTCAACTGTATGGTATTGAATTATATGTCAGTTAAGTTGTTACCAGAAAAGTGTTATGGGGTAATAAGACTGGCCAGTGAGTATTTCATAAAGTATTTTAAACAGGTAGAAAACACGGGTAGAGGATGAGATGAGGGAAACAAGGGAGGAGGAGAACAGAGATGTGGAAGGATATTTCAAGGAAAATCAGAAGGCTGGGCATTGGCGGTGTGGGCTTGTAGAAAATCTTTTATCTGACATTAAAAATTTGGGTGGATTGTTGGTGATAACAGTTTATATATACATAAAACATTTGTTTACAATTTACAGAACTGATAAAGCATGAAGGACCATCATAATCAATATTAACTTAGAATTCCCTAAATTATCAAAATTACTAGCATTTAAAGTGAACAAAAAAGGAATCTAAGAATTCTGATTCTATCACGTAAACTATTTCTATTGTCACTCAGTGTATGTGACAGAACTACCTCTCTAAAAGAAATGAAATACATTTCATTAGTGGAACACACGCTTTTCATCAATTGAATTAACTCATTCACTTGTCAATTCACATAAATTTGAGTTAATTTCAAAATTTTAGTCAATTATTTGAAGAGACAATTTGCCAAGCTAAATTGCAAATTAAAATAAATAACTGAGATTTTAGATCAAAATCAGTTGAATTACACTAATTAATTTTAATGTTTTAAGTAACAATATTATTAGTAAACTGGTATTTTTAGTTACATGTGAAATCTTAGACGCTAATTCACTGCAGTCAATCATTACAAAATAAAAAAAGCAATTGAACTGAATTAAGTTAGGTGTTATCAATATAATAATTACTTGATTGGCATAGTTCTATATTATAATCATTATTAGCCATTTGTTATAATACATAATCAATTGAGTAATTAATAATCACACACATTTAACTTGCCTCTTGAGATGAACAGCTTGGGAAGAAAAGGAACTAAAAGTGAAACAGAAAATTGTATGACATTTAAAGTTGTAGAACTTGGTGGAACATTTTATCTTTATTAAAACTAGAAAGCTACAAAGAAAATGGAGAAAACACGAGAAAGGGCCAATATTTAAATATAATTGTGTGAAAAAATATTCTATCAGAATTTAACTTACCAGATGATTTGGGGGAACACATATATAAAACTAAAATTAATTATTATGCTTATTCATAGGCTTGCAAGTATAGTATAGTGGAGCCAGTGTAAAAATTGAGTTATAAACTGAAGATGTTGTTTTTACATCATTTTAGAGGAATTTTTAAGTATATACACGTATTTATTTAAAGATACTATTTGGTATAGTTTAGTACAAGCCATATACTATGTATTTTTAAGGAAGTCTTTTACATACTTCTTAATCTTACTCAAGCTCCTTAAATCTCTCTTGGCCTCTATATCTTCATTTGTAAAATTAAGGTAACAGCAGTATCCACCTCACAGGGTTGCGGTAAATATTAAACAGGCTGCTGCACATGAAGCACAAGGAACACTGTGGTTCCTAGCAAGGCACAATGGCTGTTCTTCCTCTTTCTCTTCTTTCTCTAAACAGAAACTGATCCTAAGAAAGACACTATTACTTTACAAATTTTATTTTCTGAGACAGAGATAGCAATTATTTGGACAAGAATTTGTTAGAGCAACAAACAAGTTATACATGAATGTGCTCTAAAACTTTATTAAAAGCTGATTTTTTTAAACCTAAGAATACTAGCTGGTAATTAACTCACACAATTTTTTTTATGCGACACTGTCACTATCTTGACAGTCTAGATTAATAAACAGACTTCAGCATTTACAAAATGACTCTATTAGAAACCTTCATATTATGTAGACTATTTCTGTGATCTCTACTTCTCCTGCTAGAAAACGCCCACACCCTACTTCTTTTCTGCTGTATTCCAAGGGTCACATTTGCGCACTGCTGATTTAGAAATGAACACTGCAGACTAATATTTCAGGACAGTTTGTAAGATTTTTCAGACATGAGAATTCCACAAAAGAAGTGTGAGTTAAGACTAGGTAGAGAGGAAAAGGAGCAAATGTGCTCAAAGAAAAATCTGTGTAAAAGACAGAAGTTGGAGGAGTACTGATAGAGTGAATTGATTAAGAGCAGCACAATTCGATTCCTAAACGATTTATTTCAAGCATACTTTCATTGTTCTTTAAATATTTTAACTTAATGTTTGAGAATTTTGCCTATAAACATAAATTAATATGAATAATTACTCTAGTTATCATTGTAAGAGAGAAATACAAAGAAGGTACCAATCTTTATTAGATTTTGCCTCTGGTATTACTGGACAGATCTTATTACAATAAACTCCAAGACACTAGTCAAACTTGATCAACTAATGAATTTCCTTTAGTGGAAATTACAGACCAGAGATTCTGAACTAAATTGTGTAATTATTGGACATAACTGTTAGGATATGTGAATTGAGGAAAGGCAACACGTCATCTACAAAGGCCAGGAATTATGTTTGTGAATTTCCTCTAGTTCTTTAGGATCAAGAATAAGACCAGAAAAAGAGAAAACAATCTGTGGCAAAAAGAAACAATGGACTTCATTTGTCTAAACTGCCAAATAGCCTCAGATAAAAATCTCTGAACTATTAAAACAAACCACAAAAACAACAAAACCGAAACTTGAATATTTACTTAGGAATTTGAGGCAAACATTTGTTCATAGATATAAGATTAGTTTTAAATAGGAAAAATAGATTTTACGATACAGTAATGCTAATAACATTGGCATATCCAGGAGCCTGTGTTAGAATAAGCTTATTAAACATCTTCTAGGAGAGGGAGGATAATGTGCCATCTCTAGTTTACAGTTAACAATAACAACTAGTCATTGGTAAAATGACAGATTTCTAACTGGTAGAAATATCGTTGGAGGCTTTCCAAAAGCATGCCAGGTAATTTTCAGCACACTTCTGGAAACAGGAGTGCTATTTTGTAAACAGAATAATGAACAGAAGTCCACTTCTATAATGCCATCTGCTACCCCAATGTTGTATGGGGTGAAAATGCAGAACAGAGGTAAGACTCAACCACTTTTTGAGACTCTAAAGCAGGAGTTTTTAACCTGAGATCAAGGATATGATTCCACAGACTGGTTTCCAGGGGTCCGTGAACCCTCTGATATTATGTACAAAACTGTACGTGCACCTTCCGGAAACAATTTGCTTTCATCAGATTCTCAAAAGTGGTTTAAAAATCAAAAATGGTTATGGGCCAAAATTCTAAGATATCTATATCCCATCTGGCCACTGCAGATGCTGCTCTGAATTGACCACAGACGAGCACCAGGACAAAGTGGAAACTGAGAGTGGGCAGGTGAAAGAATGTCTCCTGACACTGGGGATTAGCAGTGTGCAGAAAGAGAAGAAAACCAGGAATTGGGAGGGACTTTCCCAAGAGTGACAGCAGGAAGGAAATGGTTAATTCAATGGTCACCTGGCTGAAGTGGCTATTTTTCATAGCTGTTAGCATGTTAAAGTCACATGTAAGTCTACTACACCACCCCCCTCAGTTATTTAGGCAGTTAAATGGGAACAATTTATGCTAACCATTATTTCTACTGTATTAAAAAGTTGCTCTTCATTACACAAAAAAGTAGATATTATTCATTCATTGTTAGTTTGATATGTATTTTCATCTTTTCCATACTAGAAATGAGATAAAGTCAATTATTACTGTTCACAGGATTGAGCATTGTTCCAACCACTGGCACAAGCTTATTTATCAGAAGATAGATTTTAAATTCGGTAACTTTTTGTGCATTTATCAGTTACAACAAATAGAAAATATTTAAAAACTTACCCGCAAGATTGTCGATTTCTTTCTCTTGGAGCAGACTGACTGCATCGTCATCTCCTTCCAGCATAAGTTCTGTCTCTGCATTCTGATTCACTATTGCCTGACTTCGGAACGTTTTCTTTGACTTTACTACATCTTCTTCAGTGCCTAATCACAATCAAAATATAATAATTTAGGTCACTGTGATTGTTTTGCTTTCAGTGAGTATCAGAAGAAAAATCTATTGCTTTCTTATAAATATAAGCTGCATTTACATATTACTTTCAAGTTTAGAACATTTTTACCTTCTTTATCTTGTTTGGTCTAAATAACTGTGTGAGAAAGACAAGGGGTATAATCACGTATCCTTATGTTACAGATGAGGAAACGGGCTGAGAAAGCAACATGCCTTATTGGGGAACCTAAGACTTGGCTAGCAGTAGACAAAGAACTCTGTGACCCATGTCTTGGGACTCTAAGACCACTGCACTTTCTACCCAAAACCTGCACTTCACCACAAACTTGGTTTTCTGATCCATAAAGTTATACACTTTTACACAATCATACTTCAGTGTGAATTAGATAATCAGATGATCAGATCATTTTTGAAAGTACGTAAGTACGAAGAAAACAAGAAAACATTCACATTTCTGCAGCCCTGGTGCCTGGTACCAGCGGGTGTGCCACAAACCCTTGCTGAACTGAAGTTC
Organism: Vicugna pacos; assembly: GCF_048564905.1. Taxonomy (NCBI): domain Eukaryota; kingdom Metazoa; phylum Chordata; class Mammalia; order Artiodactyla; family Camelidae; genus Vicugna; species Vicugna pacos. Next base: position 9,552,380 of record NC_133000.1, on the reverse strand, counting down.
AAGTCTACCCACCCTGGGTTCCTGTCTCTGATTTCTTAAGCTAGGTGTGCTCTTTCTCTTATGCTTCCACCACATCTCACGAGTCCTGCTACTAGAGAAGTTGTAGGTATTATCCCTGTCTGTGTGCTTGTTACCTCTGCATGGCCAGGAAGCTCCTTTCTTGATGACTAGCAACATCCTTCTGCCTTTGTACTCCCGGTTCTTAGCTTACTGCCTGGCACAGAGCAAGTCCTCATAAATACTGACTAAATGGATAAACTGAGACATGAAAGTCACCTCTGGATATCCCTTAACCTGAAGATCCCAGGATAGCTCAGAATTTCTTGGTGATTTACCTTCAGTTTGAGGGTAAACTGAAGAATCTATGTATTCACACAAAAAGGAACTTGGGTCTTTACATGAAATAGTCAATAAAGCCCTTTATGCATGAGTCAGTCTAATAAAGCAAGTTTTTTTTTCTCATATCACAACCATGTTCTGCTTTGTCTTCCAAAAAAAAAAAAAGCTTTACACTACCCTTGTGTTATTAAAATTAGAATCTACCAATAAAGAAAATGAATTCAAAGGAATGTAAGCTCTCAAATGTATATTAAGTTTTCAATTTTATCGCCTCTAGTTTTAAAGCAGTAAAACAATTATGTCTTTAAAAGATGTACAGTAAACAAATCCCTATCAACACAATGAACTTACTGTCCATGTTGCAGTGTTACCAGTTAGCAGCTCAGTAAACTTCCTGATTTTATGGTACCGCACCAAACATTTATCTAAATTAAAGTGTACGAGATCCAAAGGTGCTTTTCAATCACAATATCCTTTATGAATTAGAGTTTCATTTATCAAAATTACAGGCAAAAAGAGGTAAGGTCTCAAAGGGCTGTCTCATTACAAGGCTTATAAACACTGTCCTTAGAATTGGTTTAACACCCAACAAATCACAATCTGATTGGGAAGAGAATTTATTTGAGATCATCTATCTTCAGAAGACATGTTGGACTGAGTGCACTTCTTGGCCTCTTTAGCCATTCATCAAGAAATTAACAAGTGAGTACCACAAACCACCAGAACACCTTAGACTTGAAAATGTGAATTATGTGTAAAGCCGGACAGGATAGACATATATGCTTATATGCTCAGAAAACATTAAAATGTCATAAAATTTGAAAGGTTTCAGAATAAAGTAATTCCATAAAATTATAGATTAATGAAGCCAAATCTAAAATTGCACTTACGTTATTTTTCACATCATGTTACAAATAACAATACAGGAAAGCATCCTATGCATATTAGATTTCCTTAAACAACAAGGACCTACTATATAGCCCAGGAAACTATATTGAATAGTTTGTAATAACCTATAATGAAACAGAATATGAAAAATAATATATATGGGTATAATTGAATCACTATGCTATACTCCAGAAACTAACACAAAACTGTAAATCAACTATACTTTAATAAAAAAAATGTAAAAAATAGATTTCTTAGTAAGTATGCTTGAAGCTCTGTATGTGGAAATGTTACCTAGTATAGAAAATTGCCTTACATGAACCTTTTATATAAAGCTTCTCTTTTATAATATTTCTCTTAATAAATAAGGATCCATGTAAAACAAAGTATGTTTTAAAAGTGAACTAACAAAAAAAGCGAAGTAACAAGAAAACTAAAGTGCTTCTATTTTTAGTAGTTACTATACCTTAGCATTATTACTACCATAATTATTATTATTATCATTTTAAATTTTCATTGCTATTTCAAATAGATATAAATTAAAATACAAAAATGACAAGTTGGAGACATTAACTTATCTTAATAATATTCAGAGAATATGTCTAATTGGAGAGTCTGGACAATCAAGGCAAAGAAATTATTTCATTTGCCCAGTATGTCCTTTTGGATTGATAAATATAAACCATTAATGTAAAGAAAAATATTATGCAGTAGTTTATTTCTGTTTAAGAAATTATTCTATAGTCAACTTTAAAACATCTATACCAATAAAGAAAAAAATTATTTATAATAATAGGTAAGCCATAAATCATGTCTGTGTGACTAATACACAAAGAGAAAAAATATAAAACCATAACAAGCCAATTTTAGTGTAGCACAGCGTAGTGTACTATATTACTTATTTTGTATTGAGTATGGAAATATGGCTTTAATTTTCATTTATTATAAGTAATATATGAATGTATACATGTATCTATCTATCCACCTAAATTATATATATCTACTATGTAAGAATATATTTTCAATGTTATTTTATTGGTACAATTTAAGTACATGGGCCATGACTCACAATTTGGCCCTGCTTATTTAATCTCATTAATTTACCGACTTTGACATTTTCACACATTATAGTCCCCAAGAGCTGAATGCTTTTGTTCCCAAACATGCCACACTGTTTCAAAACTTTAAGTTTGACAAATGTAATTTCTTTTACATGGAGTTCTCTTACTTGCTCTGTCCTTTAGGATTCAGTTTAATTGATTACTCCTTACTGTATAATTTTTGAATCTTGTAAGTCATAATATATTATCATTATTTTTTCATATTTTTGAAGTCTTTTATTTAGGTATTCTTGTATTAGACTTTAATTTCCAGTGTATCAAGTATCAAAAAAGTGGCCATCAGTAAATATTTGTTGAGTGAGCACTTGAAAATATAAAGATAATTCACATATTAATCATTTTATATGCACAGTTCTTAAGTTACTTTTTTTCATTATGTCCTTTACAGTTTCCTCATAAATGAGCAAGGTGGACTGCATATTTTGCAAGTCTTACTTTATTTTCCCTGCAAACATCACTTAAGAATATATTAACAAATATATCCAGACCAATCTCCGTTTCCTCGCATGTTGTAAGAAGACTAAGAATTTATCAACTGAACTCTCACAGGATTATGGCAATGTTAAAATGAGACAATGGATGCTAAAATACTTTTGAAATGTATGAATATTATTTATATAGTTAGCTCTCAAAAATGTGTGTTAAAATGCTGATAAAATAAATTTAAAAAAAAAACAAGAGTATTGAAAAAGTTACTTTAAAACTGAACAAGAACACAGCCAGTGCTTTAGTGCTTACAATTACACTTCTAAAGATTTATGTAAAAGAAAAAAAGCAGGCTGATGTCAGGATTAAAAAACTCAAGATAATGAATGTGTCTAAGGTCTCATTAGCACAATACTCAGTCAATGATGGGTATTCAACAAATAATGGTTTCCTTTCCATCAGTTGGGATTAATCTTCTTCCCTCCACCATGCTGTCTTAACACTGTTTAAACTCATTATAAGGCAGTATGACTCTGACTCCTCCACTAGACTGAATGCTTCCTGAAGACAGCAAGGATAGCACGTTGGCAGGTGCCATAAAGTGTCTGTAGAGTTGAATGGAATGTAACTAGCTTACATTAAAAACTGTTTTCCCTCAAAAACCATATTATTCATTTAAATATATTATTAAATACAATTATATAAGTATTAATGTATTTGATATGCATTTTTGATTTTGTATATAGGCATCTTAAGAATGTAAATATTCTTAACATCTTAGATAAGAAAAAGAACTGCTTTCTCAACAAAGTTGATACCATAATTTGTTTTAGAGGATTATAAAGATGATCCATTGAATATATACTTTCCTTTCATCATTGGAAGGAGATGGGAAGAACGGAAATTTAGTTTCACTTTAATTTTATCTAAATGTAATATTAGGAAATTTTAATGTTTTTAAACATCCTAAAATCAATTTAAGGTGGCATTCTTTTTTGAAGGAGAAATTCTTTTCAATATATACCATTTCACAACATTTTTAGCTTGGAAATGTGTTTTGACAAAATCTACCCCCGTGTAAGAAAGAGAAAATACTGCAACTCACTTTCAAATGTAAATACTTTCTCTTGGAAGTATTAATGACACATGAATACCTTCGGAAATTTTTAAATAAAGATTACTTTTTCTCATTAAAGCTGAAATCAGAGCAACAAATACCTTTACAGAACAGTGTTTTACTAACCCCAAATGATATTATTTAATTTCCACTAAAAGGAAAAGATTTTAAGAATAAAAAAGAGGAAAGAATGCTTTTTATTATACTGAGAAACCTACCATTCAAAAATATTTTATGTCAATCTCAATGTGAGATAAAAGCAGTAGATACATACATAGAACAACTTTACTGTAACAATAGAGGTTTACTAAAAAGTATTTTTCTTTGTAAAGAATTTAGATTCAAAATTAAATTTTGCTTTTGACTTTATACCACAGACACAGTATTTCCTTTCTTAAGGAACACAAAGATGATGACATAAAAGGAAAGACCTTCTGAAGACCAAGGACTGAAAAAAATAATCTTCTGTATGGAACAGGATTTTTTTTTTTAAACAGACTTTGTAATAGAAAAATCCTAATGGTAAAAACTGTTAGTGATACTGAATAAAAACACTATTGTAAAGAATGACTGGAAATCTCAAGTCTCATTTTCCCCTCTTTTATACGTGATGCTGAATCAGGAGCCTCACTTCAATATAAATTCATTTTGTGAAAGCAAGTGTTTCCATACATGAAATAGACTGTTTCTACTCAAATAGTTTCTATTTGCTGTTTCAAACACACTTTAAGTAAAAATCTGAATAGTTATTGACCAAATTTAATAAATACAGATTAAAAAACCTAGGCTTCTTAGATATTAAATTCTTTCTTAGTTGTGGGTATTTTAGTCTGAATGCACTGGATTTAACCACGGTTCTCACTTCAATTCATTTCTGTTGACAGAGAATATATTTTATAATTCAAAATAGATATTATCTATACCATAAAATTACCAAGATACCAGGTTCACATTTATAATGGATTTGACTCAGGTATGGTAAGCCTTTTCTGAATCAACAATTGATGTTACTATTTACGATCCATTTTAGCATATGATTATATCACATAAAATTAGAGCACAGCATCCTTTGTGTTTTTGCCAATGAAGGACTTGTACTGACTTTTGATTGTTTTAAACTAGACGTCAACATTGTATCTGCAGCTAGGCTGTTCTCTGAAAAGCTCGAGGGAAATATTTCAGTGGCAGAGTAAACTTGCAGAATTAGTAATATGGGCATTAATTAAGACGAAATGTTCACAGATTATTATTCTAAGTGGTAAATTCTTATTCAGATTAGTTATGCTTGTAAATGATTTACTGGACTAGAAGAAATAAAAGAAGATGGCTACCCAGCATCAACAGTCATTGCTCTCTGGGAAAGGGCATCAAGGACACTTGCAAGTAAAAGAATTGGATCAATATTAACGTGATTTTCATTTCATGCTTCCCCAACTCCAGTAAGCTGACAATATACTCTGATTATGTGAACTGCCTCAGAGTAACACAGAAAAGGTTATTAGAGCAAGAGGTGGAAATGGAATGCACTTTTTATATTGACAGGCCTGCTAATAGAGTATACTGATTTTCAAAGACATGCAATGCATTTTTACAATTTGGTTCTGACAGCAAAAACAGAATTTCATTTATTCTTAATTCAAAATATTCATATGTAAGCAATATTTCTTAGAACAGACCAACAAAGGGGATATTCATAAACAGCACTTTTAAACAGAGAAAAATGCAATTAAAGAGGTGCAAGAAAATGTTATTGAATTTAAGTGCACCCCTATATACGTACGAAATGCTAACTTAATAATCTTCTTAATGGAGTGGATGTAGAAAACTGCATTCTATGCTTTTTAAATGAAATTTGATAAGCCATATTTTAAGAATATACATGATGATAAATGTAGAATCTCTGCATTTTATACTGAATATTGCGTAGTAGGATTTTGATTAGACATTTAGTTCGGGTGATTTTAAAATATTTTAAATAGGGATTTCATTACACTAAAAATCACATGGCACATTTGACCTGTGGAAAAAAAATGCTAAAACATATCAAAAACTTGGGCCAGTTTGGACCCTTTAAATATCATAAAGAGCAGAGATAATGCATTATTCATCTTTGTGACTGTTTGAGTACATAGCATAGCATCTGGTCCCTAAGATTAAGTATGCTTAGAAAAAGACTAGCAAGAAACAAATACATCAAAATGATAAACCAGCTATCTTTACATGGTTGTCTATAAGTGACTTTTCCCCATTTCTTTAAAAATTTTTTTTTGGCATTTTCTAGATATTCTACAATGAACATGTTTCTTTTCAGGAAGGAAGGAAGAAAGGAAGGGAAAAACGAACAAAGGAAAGAAACCTTTCATCATGAGTCAAGAGGGGTAGATGGTGGATGAGCAGCAGAATGGAAGGAAGGATGTTTTGGAATTCGTAGAATGAAAGTAAAGATGAACTGGACAACTTGAATGAAGGCTGACTGGGTGGGGACACTTCTCTGAAAGTGGATAGCATTAACCTGGGGAATGATGCTTGGTGCTTCTTTTTAAAGCCTGTTGCAATATTTAGTGTGGAAAACTTACTTTAAAACTCTGAGAAATGGGGGTAGGAGATGTTTTGGATAGGTAAGCAACCAGCTCAAAGACATGGAAGGAAGGGGTAATTGACAGGAATTTATCTCTCATGATAAAAAAAAATAGAAGAGTTAAGAGATGATGCTGATATAGGATATCTAAAGCACTCAAAACACCAAAAACATTTACAATTATATTTTTATAGATGGCGTTGAATGCACATTCTGTGAATAACACTACATTCACCTGTACTGACATAACCCTGTGGCGGACAGGCTATATGAGTGGGCTAAAATTTATCAGGTAAACTTTAGAGAGGGGACATGTTCACTAATGCTCTTGCACTTAGGAAAGTTCCAAATGTATCTGTATGTACAGGAGGAGAACGGTATTTAGATTGACTTTCTGTTCTACCTACCATTTATTAGTTATCATGCCACTTAGTATCTATGGTCTGTCACTTTCCCAAATAACAATCCTTAATGGCTTTGTCTATTGACAAATCCCTTTATGGTATGGCTCCAGTCTTTGCAGCCTTATCTTTGTATGATCTCCTCACACTATCTTGTGTTCCATCACACAGCACCATCTTCCATTCCCCGGACATAGTGTATTATGCTGTGTGGTCCCTTTCTCTGCATTGCCACCTTCCCACTTATGGGCTTGGGAATGTTTCCATTCTTCCTTTCAAGTCCAGCAAAAATTCATTTCTTCAGTTAGGCAGCACCCTTCACTGAGCTCACATAGTATTTTTTAATACACCTTGGTGAAAATACCTATCAATCATACTGTATTGCAAATTTTAATAAATGTAACATTGTGTACACTTCATAAAAAATTACTCTGAAAGAATATAAGTAAGGATTATGAGTAGTTCTGTGCCCTAAGTAATAGACTCATTAATATAATTTTGTTAATTTCTTATCTTTAATAGCTTTTGGTGCTTTAAGTAGAAATAAGTACAGACATAAAAAAATACTTCAGAATTTGAAAATACCATACTTATAGACCTATTCCATGGAATATCATCCTTCAGTGCTGCTACTGCAAGAGATAGGTGAATGTGGTTAAAATACTGTGTGCATACCTTGAAATGAACCAATTATCAATTAAATAAAAAACATCAACCATAAAAGTATTTAAAAGGGTATAAATGTGGATTCTCTAAATGGAATAGATGGAAGGGGGTGGGGTACAGCTAAGTAGAAGAATGTATACTTAGCTATGCACAAGGTCCTGGGTTCAATCCCTAGTACCTCTGTTAAAAAAATCCAATTTAAATGGAATAGATGAAAGATATGATTCCTGCCCTCAAGTGTTTTTCCCTTTATCTCAGGATATGAAATGTCTAAAATCAAAATATTTTGTGAAATCTCTACAAGGTGACCTATAACCAAGTGCAAAATATTGAGGCCATTCAAAAAAGTGAGTTTAGGCCCTTTTATGCCTCTACGTCTTGGTAATTTCTGTGAAGTCAACTGCAATGCGCTAGGGCCGAGTTAGTCCTCTTTCCCTGTGTTCTTTTATGCACTACCTCCCTCTACGGTAACTGCTTACTTCTTTCCACTAGACCAGGGTTTCTCAACTTTGGCACTACTGACATTTTGAGCTGGATTTCTGTTGTCATTCTGGGGAATGTCCTGTGAGTGGCAGGATATTTTAGCAGCATTCTTGGTCTCCACCCGTTAGATGCCAGGAGCACACTCTGGCTTTCACCCTTGTTGAGAAGTACTACCCGAAACTATGTGCTTTTAGAAGGTAGAAACTTTGTCTCAGTCTCCGAATCCAACATGCAGCACATGCATGGCATGTAGGAAATATTCAATAAATGCTTTTAAATTAATGAAGCACTTGATTCCTCTGAATCAGTTTAAAGCCTGCCATCTGAAGTTTCAACATAAAAACAGAGGAGTGATTAAAACCTTTGTTGGTATGAAAATGCTGTTATATAAAACCTGTAAAATGCATTTATAAACATATTTCATAACTTAGCATTTATATAATCCATTTTAATCATTTTAAGAAGAGTATAAGACCACAGGGTGAAGACAAGACTATGATATAAAAATACCACATGCATCAAAAAGAGCTGACAGATGACTCCCTGTATGTCCTCTCTCTTAAAAAATTAACATCATTAACTTTTCAATATATTATTTAACAATAATCAGATCATCTATTTTATTTCAGATATGAAGATGTAATTAATAATACACCAGCTAAAATGGATTTATCAATGAACAATAGTAAGATGTTTGCTAGAGATGCTACATGGTACGAATAATAGATTATTAAGGAAAAAATCAAATCATCTTTCCCAAATATGATAATTGTAAACTCTTAAAAAATTGAAGGCAGAGAAAAAATGAAGTCAGATTATTTCAAACTCCTGTCTCAACTGTATATAGCTGCATTAGTAATTTTTATTCTCAGTGCTTTTCTTATTTCTTGATGTCTGCAAGTAGCACATTACAGTAGCCATGCATATACCATCAAAACTAATTTAATTCCAGATTCATTACAGAGCTGCTTTTTATTCATCAAGGTCATATCTTGATGGCTTCACAAGCTTAGATAATTCAGGTGTTAAGCAGACACATCTCTGAGGAACCTAAGGATGTTCTCATTTGCAGTTCTCAGCATATCTTATTATTTATTGCCAAAGAAATGACTGCTTAACTTTGTCATCTTTACTCCATGTGTTTTCTTCCCTCCAGCTGAAGCAGCCTGCCCTCTTCTGTGATGCCTGATCAGACCTATTTAAGGTGTTGTCTTTGATCACAGACATGGGGGAGCTTGAGATCTTAGCCTTTGATGAAACATTGTTCCACTATAATTTCATGGAAGGGAAACAGAGTCCTAAATGATAATTGACATTCAACAAAAACAACCAAACTTATTAAGACTTTATACTATTCTTTGACAGCATAATATTTCAGCACCAGAAATGCACCAGAATTTAACTAGTCTAGGTTTTATTTAAACATACAGACAAATACAAAACCCTCCTTTTCAATCATTTCCTATTAGCTAATTTGCCTTGAAGAAGAAAACCCTGCAGGTCAGAAGATGAATTTATGAGCTTTAAGACATTTTCTTTATATTCTTCCATTGCTGTGGTCTGTAAAATTCCTGGTAATCAATTAAATTTGCACTTGTATGAGATTTTACTATTAGAAAATACCTAAACAACACATTCAATACACATGAAATTACAACATTAAACATTAGGAAAAAAATTACATGCCTCCAGGTTTTTATTAATCACATTCTAACACCAGAGGCAGAAAGTATATCAAATCACACCAAATCTTGTGCACATGACAACCTCATAAATTATTCAACTCATTAGTATTACTAAGAAGCATGAAAAACTCCATCAGTGTTAAGGATGTTTTGCAACTGAAAAAGGTCAACCAAAAGTTTTAATAATGAAGTGGAACAGAAAGCTTTTCAAAGTAAATATGAAATAAAATAATTGTCCTTTACATTTCCTTGAAAATATTTCCAATTCTGATTATTTGCTCATTTAAAAGAAAGCATTATTAATACACTTGTTTTGTGGCTCCAAATAAATTGCCTAAAAAGAATGTCACGAAATTTAAATCACAGCTAAATGTTTCTGCCCATCACATGAAAGTTTGAGTATAAATAATCTAAAATGTTTGAATTGAGGGAAAAGTCAAGTGATTCAAAACATTTCTATTAAAACACTAAATTTGCAAATTCAGTTTCACTTCGATTACATTAACAGGCTCGCACTCCTGAAACATAGTGTACTACAGGAACAGACACACATGACCAGTGATCAAACCACAGGGATGGTCATGTAAATATTCCCTATTTAAGTACTTATAGGTTAGTCCCTTGTACAACTTATTTAAAATTCTGAAAACTTTAATTACTGATTCAAATACTTCTAGCCATACTGAAAGTTTCATTCAGAAAATATTCTTTTGTTCCTAAAACAATTTTGTTGCCATAATATAGATGAATAAAAACATTTTTGACCAAAGACTATAGCAGAGTTTTTATGCACTTAATGTTTAATTTTCAAGATAGAATCTGAAATACAGTAATTATTAAAAATAGAGGAAGGAATACATTGAATTTCAATTTGTTCTAGAAGCTCTCTCAAAATGTATCGGTTTGTGCTATAAATATACTCTTCATCTACGTCTACACAAACCAAAACATTAAGTCATTCGGATGTTAGTCTACACACTGTCAGACTTTAAGGTACTTAAAACACATTTCAATGCTTCATGGCAGGCGGAGCGGCCAGATGATGGGCTGAGTTTTGTTACTTTTATATGAATGTTCTGGCGGTATGTGAATACAAAAGTTTTCTCTAAAATATACAAAATATGTTTTCAATTAAGTCTTTCAACATCTATTTTTATTGAAGTGCCTTGTAATAATTACTGACATTTACTTCCTATTTCTTCTGAAGAAATACTTTATACATAGGTTGGAAGGCACATTGAGAGTCTGGAAGAGGAGAACTACAGTTTTTCTCTTGGTCTGTACTTCCTCCTTCGGCTTCTACATACAGATCCCTCCAGGGAGCGCTTTTCACTCACCTCTCCACATCCTCCATATTTCACTCCCTACTCTCTATCCACTTCTGAAAGTCCACAGATGTGATGTTGAAGAGGTGTGCTCTGGAATTGCTTTTGGAGGCAGAGTTGTTTGAGTTTTCTTTTGTCCTCCACTACATGACTTTAGCCCTGAGAATGACCAAGGAGTAACTCCAGCATAGGTACCATGTAGATTTCCTGAATACTGTATGGCATACACGCGGTCTTTGTTCTAAATATGCATAAACTAGAAACATACCCTAGTTTCCTGTTATCAAAGAATCAAAATCAAGAGGGATAATAAGTTCTGAATACTGTTGATGATCTAGTATTTAAAGTCCAGAAACCACTACAGATTGTTAAATACATTTATATCACACACAAAGGATGTCTAGTATCACCTACATCTTTCCTCTATTTCAAAATTAAAATATTCTTTTTAGTTTAAGTTCATTAACTATGGTTATTGCATTTCTAAAATATGACAATCAGCCTTAAAAAGATGTTAATATCAAATTTTTAAAAACGTGTCTCTGGTAGGCTTTGACACTGGTTTAATTAATAGAGATACTATACAAATTAAACATACAAAATATGGCATCAATTTTTATAGAGAACCAAAAGAAATATTTTTCTAACAGATCCTTTTTAAGATAGCAACCTGCAGAATGCCGAATGTAGTATAATATGGATCCGACATAGTTAACGTTTTGGCAACTCAGTATGACTAATGTATCATTCTTGCCTGACCTCTGTTACAAATTGCCTCTAGATGTTTCTAATTTCAAATGAGATGAATTCAAGATGAATTGGCAAAAAAGCCTAAATTGTTGGGTGTAAGAAATGTAGTTTAAAAAACTTTAAGTTCATCTTATAAAGCACGCCACTTTATGTAGACAGTTCTAAGAATTTCTTCTGTAGACCATAAATAAAATAATTTATTTTAAGTTGGTGTGCTAAAATCCTGAAGTGTTTTCTTTGAGTTGATTAAAGAAACCCTCTACAGTATAGGTCAACTGCATGTTTTTTTTTTAGCACATCCTCTCCTGTACCTTCTTTTACTGTATAAAGTTACTTTGAAGCTTTACCTTAGGTATAATAGCTTGATATGAAATCCTCACCTATTTATGTTTTGAGCCTTATTAAATTATATCAATTCACAGACTGTTTACATAGTAAATTTTAAAAGCTGTGTACATCTTCTTTTCACTAGGATTAAATATTTTCCCTGTTCAATCCATCAAGAACATGAATGGCATTCTATGTTATAAACTATGGTAAATTTCAAAAGATATGGCTCAATGATTATCCTCAAATAAATAAAACTAACTTAAAAAAACCCAAGTCATTGTGAGAAGAGAAGCAGTTAATAACAAAAATACATGGACAGTGTTCATCAATGGTATTTTCCAAGTGTATTTGGTATATAAAATGTTGATATGATCAATGAAGCTGAAACTTGTTAAGAGCATTTAAAAATAGGTGAATTATGAATTCATCTTCAGAACACAAACAGACTCGCAGACTTAGTAAACAATCTACGGTTACTGGGTAAAGGGGGTGGGAAGGGATAAATTGGAGAGTTTTGAGTTTTGCCAATGTTAGCCATTATATACAGAAATAGGTTTTTAAAAAGTTTCTTCTGTATAGCACATGGAACTATTCTCAGTATCTTGTAATAACCTCTAATGAAAAAAAACTGGAAATGAATATATGCATGTATATGCATGACTGGGACATTGTGCTGTACACCAGAGACTGATGAATTGTAACTGACTGCACTTCAATTAAAAATAAAACAACAACAACAAAAACAGGTGAACAGACAGACTAGTCCTAAGCATACTTCTTGGTGGACAGCAATCTAAAGTAGTGGCACTTTTAATAAATTACAAAAAGTTTTTGACATTTACTATTTATTGTACATTTTATAAAGGACAATATAGGGTACAGTTCTACTGCAGTGTGACAGTTGATGGTACCTTTACCATGGGATAGTCTTTTTCAAACTTTATTTGCAATCCATTGTAGGGCTGGGAACTTAAATGGGCATGTTGAGACATGACTTTTAATTTTTTTTACACTGAAAGTAATAGAATAGAATAGGGTTAAAATAGAAAGTGCCATGTAATGAGATTATTAATAAGACATTTGTTTCAGTTAAATACACTAGTATGTGCATATGTATGTATATATACAATAGTATACATACTTGTATATATATTTCATGTCTATATGTATAGTCACGCAGTGTACATACACGTGTGGTTTGCACACATTTACACACAAATTATACATACAAATGTGTAAGTCTGAATATGCAATTACAATTACAATATGCAATTACTTTTTTTCACTTTGGTTAAAAAGGTTTAAAAGATCAAAGTCTGAAAGACACTGAACTGATTTTACTCTTGTTTTATGCTGTATGAGAAGGATGTTGGGTAATAACCTACTATGTAGAGTCTTTTAATATATCATGAAGAAGTTGAAGAATCTGAAATACATCAAGTGGGGGAAATACTGGACTGATTAAGTGTAACCTAAATGATGCGTTTGAAGGTTAAGCAGAACATAACATTTTTGACTTATTACACGGGGAATTTTAAATGCTAGTGAAACAAATGAATTATCAACCACAAAGAGTCACCTCACGTCCAGGAGTGTTCGGTACTCACCATACTCGATTGCAGCTTTGAGCAGTGCTTCAGCATGAGTGGAGCCAAATGCATTACGGACAAACCGCCTCCTTCGACGAAGGTCATCTTCCCAGTAATCCAAACGCCAGAAATCATGCAACTGGCTAAGAATGGGAACATAAAAAACAAAGTAACTATTAGTAATAACATATGACTGGAGATACATTTTTCAAGTTATATCAATTCACAGACTGTTTCCACAATAAATTTTAAAAGCTTGGTACATTTTCTTTTTATTAGAATTAAAATTTTCCTCTATTCAATCCTTCAAGAACATGAATGGCATTACCTATTATAAACTATGGTAAATTTAAATATTTTACATGAATAAATAATAAGATTAAATCTGTATTTCTTTGGTCTCATTGGAAAATTAGGATTATTTCTGAGATATTTATATTTTACAACCATGTTTGTATACATATGTTTCCTCTACAAATGAACAAAACTTAAAATAGTAACATTCTCATATTTTACACATTATAACATTCAGCTCTGCTCTCTTTACAATGTTCTTCCTTCTACTAAAAACATTAATCGTTGAGAGTTTGGTAACAAAAGCATCATCAAGTTACAAGTATTAATGGCACAGTTTGCATTCTTTTACACTGTTTTTAACAAGGCTTGTAAATCACAGGATAGACCTCACTCCAAACAGTTTGCAATTTAATGACCATGGTTTCTTAGTAGACTGAATTAAGAACTATAAAATATTGCCCACTTGGATTTGGTGGAACAATGATTAAAATAATGTACTGAAATATTCATTGAAATAATTCCCTGCTGCCCACAGCAACCTGAGAAAAGTGCAATTTTATCCATTATTAATAATACTGAATTAGAGCTGCAAAAAATTCCAGTATGTGGTAATTGTCTTGGTAAATTATTATTCTAACACCAGCAGAGTTCTTGGATGATTTTACGGCTTTCGGCTAATATAAACCATTAACAATCACGGCCACCATTGGGTAACATTGTCTAAACCACGTTATACTTTAAACCAATATTAAAAATCTGTGAGATATTTTAAAAATTACTGAAATATGTTCATTGAATATCAATGGAACATTTCATGGTATCATTTTTGTTTTCAATTGAATTTTAATAAACATTAGTGACAAATGCTACTTGAGAAGTCTGTTTTTCTCTTTTGGCGTAATATACTCAAAAGATAATATTTTAATTTTTCTGAGTTGCACTATTCATAAAAACATATAAAATGCTTTCAAAGAAGATTGAATTCATTACTTATTTTGGTATTTTATTGCAGGAGAACACCATGTTTGATTCAGGCAGAACTGTGTATTTTGTTCATCAATAGACCTCTAGCACAATGTATGGCACATACTGTTTTTAATAAATATTCAATGAATTAATTATAATACTTTTTTTACTTTGAACATCTACAGATATGTATAGTCACTGAGAAGAATAATTTATTTTTGAAAAGTTTTTAGATTTTATGTCTATCTAATTTGTTTTCTATAATTCAATTGTAAAAGAACATAGCAATGTAGGGGATATATAAAAAAGAACATTGAAATCATAATTATTTGAAATTTATTTTAATATACTTGCTTTTCTAAACATTATAATTTAATTTTTCTGTCAAAGTGATTACCTGGTGATTAACTGCTACAAGTAGTGTACCTCTGTCATTAATTTAAAACAGAATGATTTCTATCCCTACAAATACAGAATAATCCTAGTGGCTTAAGGAAGATCAAACTAAAAATCTTAATACAATGATTTTCTTTAAAAGTATATTAAAATCAAGTAGCTGAATTCACCAGGAGAGACCTAAGATCTAAGGTTTTCTCAAATTTCCAACCACAGACATACTTTCCTCTATTCCTCCCAATAAGTACAACTGGAAAAATTCGGACACTATACAGAAAACAAACATAACAAAACTCTGAAAGTGGAGAGCAGAAGGCAGACCGGCTAAGGACCGGCAGTGAGTTCCTTGGGTTATCTTTTTGTCTCATGTATCCTAGATTTGGAGGCAAAGAGGCTGGCAACCCAGATAGGCCAAAAGGTGAACACCTGTTTCTCTAGCCAAAGGACCAGGAAAAGGGCATCCTAGGAAGACAATTACTGCACTCCAGCCAAACACTACAGATAAACTGTGCCCCCTGCCCTCCCCCTGCCCAACACGCAGTAGTAAAGGCTGAGTGGGAAGCCGAGATGTGAAGCCTCATGAAGATGTAATGAGGTGTCCTAACGTCCTCACTGGGGTGGTTCAGAGAAGACCAAACAGGGAGCCAGGACTTTAATCTCTGCTGGCTGGTGATAAGATGCTCCACTCTCAAGGAGTCAGTGGAGACCATGTGGAGAGCCTGGATTTCCATCCCCACTGGAGGCATCCCTCTCTCTTCTCACTGGGGTGGTGTCAGGAGGAAGCATGGTAGAGAGTCAGGACCTTTACCACTGACCAACAGCAATGAGGACACCCACCAGTGGACCTGACAGGGTGAGTTGGCACTCCCACCCCTGCCAAGCAGTAATGAGGAGCTGCCCATTCCTTGGATGTCAATGGAGGGAAAGTGGAGAATCTAGATTTCTACTTCCACCTGGCAGTGAAGAGACAGTGCTCCTCACTTCTCCTGGTGATCAATGTCAAGAAAGTCAATGTTAAAACAGAATATTTAAATGAGATTAAAAAAAAATCAGAAAATAATTTTTATAAGTCCAGATTTCAGTCTCAAATCACTTGTCATACCACGAACCTGGAAGATCTCAAGTGGAATGTAAAAAGATCATCAATAGATGCCAATGCTGAGATGATAGGGATGTTAGAATTTTCTGACAAGGATTTTAAACCAGCCACAATAAAAAATGCTTCAGTGAACAATTATGAACATGCTTCAAAGAAGAAAAAAAGAGGCTCAGCAAAGAAACAAAAAGTCTCAGCCAAAAAAAAAAGAGAGAAAAAGATGTAAAGAGGTACCAAATGGAAATTTAATAAATAACAAATACAGTAATCAAAATAAAAACCTCAGTAGATGGGCTCAACAGCAGAATGGAGGACAGAAAAAAGAACTCGTTAATTGGAAGATAGAACAATAGAAATTACCCAATATGAACAACAAACAGGAAATAGACTAAAAAAACCGAACAAAACAAAGCTCAGAAATTTACGGAGAATAACATCTAACATTTGGGTTACTGGAGTCCTGGAAAGAGAAAGAGAGTGGGACTGAAATAGTGCCTGAAGAAATAATGGCTGAATACTTTCCAAATCTAGCAGAAAACCATAAGTGCACAGATTTAAGAAGCTGAGTGAACTCCAACCATGATAAACCCAAAGAAATTCATGCCAAGACATGTTATAATTAAACTTCTGAAAACTAAGAGCAAAGGAAAACCTAAAAAGCAGCCAAAGAAAAATGACATCTCACCTACAGAGGTAAAACAATTAGAATGACAGCATATTTCACACTCAAAGCTATGGTAGCCAGAGGAAGTGCAAAACTTTTGTTTCAAAAGAGAAGAACTGTCAACCCAGAATCCTACAGCCAGTGAAAATATCCTTCAGGAATTAAAGGAGAAATAAAAATACTTTCAGATGATGGAAGAGAAAGTATTTGTCACCATTAGAGCTAGTCTAAAAGAATGGCTAAAGGCAATCCTATAAATCATAAGGGAAGCAATAAAAGAAGGAACATTAGAGCACCACGAAGGAAGGACACAAGCAAAATATCAGTAAATATAATAGGCTTTCCTTTTCCTCTTGAGTTTTCTCAATTACGATTTGCTGCTGAAGCAAAAATTATAACACTGTCTGATGTAGTTCTAAGTGTGTGTAGAGGTAACATTTAAGACAAATATAAGTGAGGGAGGATAAAGGGATGTAAAGAGGTAAAGTTTCTATACTTCACTTGGATTGGTAAAATGACACCACCAGTAGACTGTGATGAGCCTTGTAGATATCATGTAATAATCAGAACAACCACTAAAAATCCTATACAAAGACATATACTGAAAATCATTATAGCTAACAAACTATCAGAAAGAGAAATTAAGAAAAAAATCCCATTTACAATTGTATCAAAAAGAATACTATACCTAGAAATAAAATTACTAAAGAGGTGAAAGACTTGTACAATGAAACCTAAGACACTGATGAAAGAAATTTAAAAAGACACAAATAAATGGAAAGATACTCTGTGCTCATGGATTTGAGGAATTGATACCGTTAAAATGTTCATACCAAAGCAATCTACAGATTCAACACAATCTCCATTAAAATTCCTATGGTATTTCTCACAGAAATAAAACAATCAATCCTAAAATTTGTATGAAACCGCAAAAAACCTAAATAGACAAAACGATTTTGAGAAAAAAGAACAAAGCTGGAGCAATGCAATGCTTCCTGATTTCAAATTATATTATAAAGCTATAGTAATCAAGACAGCATAGTTTGCAATTAAAAACAGACATATAGCTTAATGAAACAGAATAGAGAACCTAGAAATAAAACTATTATTTTTATGGTCAATTATTTTAAGACTAAGGAGCTAAGAATACACAATGTGGAAAGGACAGTCTCTTCAATAAACGGTGTTGGGAAAACTGGATAGTAACATGCAAAAGAGTAAAACTGGATGAATCTTATACAACACATGAAAGTCAACTAAAAATGGGTCAAAGACTTTAAAACCTAAGTCCTAAAAGCATAAAATTCTTAAAAGAAAACACAGGCAGTAAGCTCCTTGACATTTGTCTTCGCAATGATTTTTTTTTGATTTGACACCAAAAGCTACGGCAAAAAAATAAACAACTGGGAATTTCAAACTAGAAGATTCTGCACAGAAAAAAAAAATCGACACAATGAAAAGGCAACCTACCAAATGGGAAAAAATATTAGCAAATTATATAACTGATAAGAGGTTAACATCCAAAATGTATAAAGAAGTAAAAAAATTCAATAACAACAAAAAACCCAAACAACCTGATTAAAAAATGGGCAGAGGATCTGAATGGACATTTTCCTAAAGAAGATATTAAGATAAATGAAAAGGTGCTCAACATCACTAATCATCGGGGAAATGCCAATCAAAACCACCATGAGATGTCATCTCACACCTATTAGAATGCCTATCATCAAAAAGGAGAATAGATAACAAGTGTTGGTGAGGATATGGAAAAAAGGGGACCCCTGTTCACTGTTGGTGGGAATGTAAATTGGTGCAGCCAGTATGAAAAACAGTATGAAGGTTCCTCAAAAAATTAAAAATAGAACTACCATGTAATCCAGCGATTCCATTTCTTGGTATTTATCTGAAGGAAAACAAAACACTAACTTGAAAAGATATCTGCACCCCCATGTTCATGGCAGTATTATTTACAATAGCCAGAACTTGGAAGCAACATGATGGATGAATAGATAAAGAAGATGTAGTAAAAATAAACCAAATCAAAAACCAAAAAAAAAAAAAAAAAAAGGAAAACAAATCCACCATACAGACACAAAAATAACCCTCCAAATTCACAGATACAGAGAACAGAATGGTGGTTGCCAGAGGTGAGGAATGTGTGGTGGGTGAAGGGGATCAAAAGGTACACTCTTCCAAACATAAAACAAGTAAGTCATGGGATAAAATGCACAGCATGGTGACTACAGTTAATAACTCTGTATTGTGTATATATAAGAGACTAAGAGAGTAAATCTTAAAAGTTCTTCTCACAAGGAAAAAATTTTGTAACTAGATGGGACAATGAATGTTACTAGAGTTATTTTGCAATATGTATAAATACTGAATCATTATGTTGTACATCTTGAAGCTGTATAATGTTATATGTCAATTATATCCCAATAAAAATTAATTCAAAAATAATTAACAAAAATTTTGCTGAACATTTAATTCTGATTTCAGGTGAATAATTTTATTGATTCTCTTTTGACTTTTAAAAAGGAACTAATTAAAATTATGCATTTGTTAAAAATTTCTACTATATTAGCACCTAAAGAAGAAAAACCATATGATTAAATAACCAATATAGAAAGAATCTGACAAAATTCAATGCCCATTCATCATAGAAAAACATTTTCAAAAAAATAGGAATTAGGGGCAACTTCAACTTCATAAAAGCATCCACAAAAAATCTAAAGCTAAAATTATACTTAAAAGTGAAAGACTGAATTCATTTCCCCTAAAACTGAGAACAAAGCAAAAATGTCTGCTCTCACTATTCTTATTCAATATGGTACTGGAATTTCTACCCAATACAATAAACAGAAAAACAAATAAAATGAATATAGATAGCAAAGGGAAAAATTAAACTGTCCCTATTTGCAGATGACAGATGACATAATTGTCTATGTAGAAAATTACAAAAAAAAAACTATCAAAAATTCCTAGAACTCATTACTGAGTTTAGCAGGTCACAGGATACAAGATAAACACACAAGTATCAATTGTGTTTCTATATGCTAGCAATGAACACATGGACACTGAAATAAAAATACAATTTAAAATCATTCACAAAGAGAGAGAGACTTAGGTATAAATCTAACAAAACAGTACAGGGCTTATGTAGTGAAAACTATACGATGTTGATGAAAAGAATAAAAAAATCAAAATAAAAGGGAAAGGCAGACTATACCATGTTCATGGCCTGGAAGACTCAATATTGTAAAGATATCAATTCTCCCCAAATTAATATATAGGTTTAATATAATTCCTATCAAAATTCTAGCAAAAGTGTTAGTAAATACAAACTAGATTATTCATATATAATAGAAGGTTAAAGCAAGAAGAACCTGTCTATCTGATATCAAGACTTAATATATACTTACAGCAATCAAGATCTCATGATTAGGTCAAGGGAAGGACACATAGATGAATGAAATGGAAAAGAGAACCAAGAAAAAGACTCACACCAGTATGCCCAGCTGATTTTAATAAAGGTGTGGGAACCAATTAAATGGAGGAAGGATAGTTTTTCAATGAACTGTGCTGGAACAATTGAACATTCACAGGCAAAAAATAAACCCTGACCTAAATCTCACATTTTACAGAGAAATTAACTAAAATGGATCAGAAACAAACAATTCTAAAACTATAAACGTTTTAGGGAAAAAAGAAGAAAATCTTTGGGATAGGGTGAGGTAAAGAATTCTTAGACTTGACACCAAATGCACAAGCCCTCAAAGGAAAAATGGATAACTAGATTTCATAGAAATTAAAAACATTTGATTTACAAAAGAACACGCTATACTTTACAATAACTTTCTATGGAACATATCGTATGAAAATATCGAATTACTATGTTGCACACCTGAAACCAATATTGTAAATCAAGTATAATTCAATAATAAAAAAAACATTACGAGGATGAAAAGAGTGAGTGAAAATATTTGCAAACCATATCTGACAAAGGACTAGTATCTAGAATATATGAAGAATTTTGAAACTCAACAGTAAAAAAAGCAAACTATATAACTGGAACATGGGAAAAGACATGAAGATACATTTCACTGAAGAAGATATACTGATGGCAAATATACACATGAGAAGATGTTCAACATCATTAGCCATTAGGGGCAGGCGAATTAAAACCATAGTGAGATATCACTATGCTTCTATTCGTATTACTAAAATAAAACATAGTGATAATATCAAATGCTGGCAAGAAAATGGAGAAACTGGATCTCCCATTCATTGCTAGCGGGAATGCAAAACAGTCACTCTGGAAAACAGTTTGGTACTTCCTAAAAAAGAAAAACCATGTAACTACCATTTGACCCAGTAATTATGTACTTTTTTATAAATGGGCATTTATCTTAGAAAAATGAAGACTTGCGTTCACACAAAAATATATACACAAATGCTTACAGCAGCTTTATTTGTAACAATCGCCCAAGCTGGAAACAACCCAGATGTTCTTCAATAAGGTCAATGGTTAAACAAATGTGGCACATCCATACTACGGAATAGTTCCAAGAATAAAATGAAACAAAATATTGATACAGCCACCTGGATGAATCTCTGACAAATTATGCTGAGTGAAAAAATAAACAATAACTTTGTATTTAACATTCTTAAAATGACAAAATTATAGAAATGAAGAACAGATTAGTGCCTGCCAAGAGTTAAAGGAAAAGATGCAGTCTTGAGGGGGATGGATATAGCTATAAAAAAGCAATGTGATAATGGCAGTGTTCTGCTGTCTTGACTGTATCACTATCCTGGGTGTTATATTTTACTATGGTTTTGAAAGATGTTACCATTGTTAGGAACTGGATAAAAGGCACATGGGATCTCTTTGTCTTATTTCTTAAACTGCATGTGAATCTACAATTATCTTAAAATAAAATTCAATTAAAAATGTCCTCATCCTATCAGAACCTCAATATATGTAAAATTTCCTATACTCACATATATAACAAAGTCATACAAAATAAATAGTTAATTTCCAAATTCAGCACTCTATACTTTCATGATATTTACTTTTAATGATGAAAAACGAGTATTTCCTTCACTATTTATATTCCAGAAACCACTCTGCATAAATACGAATCTTAGATCCTTAGTCCTAGGGTTACTTTATCTTAATTTGGGTATCAAATCATGTACCAGTACTCAGTCAAGCGGCAATATTTATGGGCACTTATGGTAGGGAATACTGCCTATGAGACAACTGAGGTCAGAGAGGTTACTGGGGGAACAAATGATAAGGGATGCATCACTTTCTCTGTGTTTGTTTTGGGGAGGAGGGTGCACAGGAAAGCAGTCAGTTTGGACTGCCAGCTTATTCCCTCCTCTGCTGGAGAGACACATGACACTAAACAGCTATTAGCCAAATTCAATGAATAAATGACAGAGTAAATGATGCATCTCAATGGAAGTCATTCTTCCCTCGAATATCATAAAACTCTTCTAAACTGTGATTGGGAAACACTGTATTCTATCATGTCTACCTGAAAGAAATCATCACTGGTAATGTTAAAATCTACCAGTATCTTGTTCATCTCAAATGTATTTTCTATGTTTTGTTCTATTTAAAATATGTTTCTCCTTTACCTTTTAGACTGAAAACAGTCTTTGTGTAAATTAACAAGTAAATGATACACTTCTTGGTTCATAACACAAAATCAGATTTAAGCAGAAGTAACAATGAAAACTCTTCATCTGTAGTTTCTTTTTTTAATCTTTTATGGAGGTTCTGAGGAATGAACTCAGGATCTTGAACATGCTAAGTACATGCTCTACCACTAAGCTATTATCACTACGCACCATAGTTTCTAAAATCTGAAATCCATCGTCCTGTTTTTTTTTTTTTTTGAGGGGAGCAGGGATTGGAAAATTTAAATATTGTTCTCTGATTTCTTCTTCTGGTATTTTCTCCATCATCTATGTGGAAATTACCTTAATATTACTGATATCAGGCTTTGGTCTTATTTGGGATTTTCAATATGCAAATAGACATAAACTTAAAACAAAAAGCCCACACTTCTGTTCCTTCCAATTCATGCTTGTTTTTCTGTTTACAGTTTAAAGATAGCGGGACTGAGTATAGATGAAATAACAATAGGTATTGAGAGTTGTGCTATTTTTGGATCATCTTCTATAATGACTGTTAGTCCCCAAGCAGTAGGCCAATCCCATGGGTATCATTCAGCTAGACAGATGGGAATGGTGTCCCCGAACTTAAAAAAGTATGTCAGCAGTACCCTTCTTGTCCTCGTTCCACATCTGCTATCGTGTGGGAGGAAGTGGTTTTCCAGCCTCTTCACCACTGTTCTTTTTTCCTTCCCTTCTTCAACTCTAGTAGAAAAAGGACTATTTTTCCTTTTTTAAAAAGTGTAAGTAGGTACTGAGAGATAGTACTAGCAAAAAGAATACTGGTTTGTTTTATAGATGCTCCATTCTCATGAATCTGAAAATCCTAATAAACCAGGTCCCTAGAAATGTGGAGATTACAGCGATCCAAGAAAACTCTTCCAACAAGACACTGGTGGAAGCATCTCTGTGGCTCTAACCTTTATATAATCCTGGAGGGTAGAGGAGAAGGCAGAGGGTAGAAAAGAGGATAAAGACTAGGGACAGATGGGACTAGAGGATGTTCATGAGAGGTTGATTATATGAGCTAACAGCATACTTTGTAGGAAAAGTAAAGCGATATTTTGCACCTGTGCACTTTTTGTGGCCTCCTGGATCAATGCAGGGGGAGAGTGTGTTGTCCTGGCCATTGTGGGACCTGATGAAGGAGTTACATTAGTTTGTATACTACAACTTAGCTCATTCCAGGTTTTGGTCTTTCTGACATCTATCTCACAGGTTTGTGTTGCTCCTTTGCATTTATGCTCCTCTTGACATTTTTCTTTTGTGCATGTTTTTCACTCATAATAGTTTCCTTTTTGTTGGCATTTTTCTTCTATTGTATTTTCACAATTTTATTTTTAAAACCTGTCATAAACATTGAAAGTTATTTTTTGTTGAATTTTTGGTCATAGAACTTGTACGTTTTCCCCTTGTTTCCAAAATCTGCTTTCCTACATGATTTATATCTAGCATTCCCATTACTGAAAAAAAAGTGTGTGGTAATTTACTCACCACTAACTCATGGATGAGTTTTATGGGTCCACACAGCTCCTGAAGTGGTATGCAGAATTTTGTGGGATATGTAAATATGAGAGGGAGAGGTCCACAGTTTTCATAAAATTTTCCTCAAAACAGTTTATGGTCCAAAGATGTTTAGAAATACTGTTAGAGTATATAAATAATTCTCTCTTTGCATCCTCATTTTTTCTGATGGATAATACTGTTTATCAGCAAGTAAAGAATTATCAGAGGTTCTGTAGGCAGAATGATATGCCTACAAAAGGCTTATGTTCCAACACCATTATATCAGCATCTGTGCCAGGTCACCAAGCTAGGAAATTGTCATTCTGTTTTCTATTCAAACTCTTAGTCATTTATTTCCTTCTCTTCTTCCTTCAATGTTTCCATTCAAAAAGATATATACTGAGTACTTATCATGTGTTAAGCAATGCTCTTGGTGCTGAAGATACATTCTAGCAGCATAATATACATAACAAGATAAATTCCTTTCCTTTTATTCTTACTCACATGTTCTTCACTCTGCTTTCCCACTGAAACTCATCAGTATATAAGCCCGCAAACTCAAACTAAATTGCTCCTCCATCACTCCTCCTATTTAATATTTCAGTGTAATAAGATACACCTTACTATATTCTTCTGTAACATGTGAGCCATTGCAGGAAGAAAGATAATAACAGAGATGACTCTGAAGAGTTTTTAGTAAGTTTAAACCCTAGATGCAATTCTTATTAATAATTTGTAAGCATGATCCAGAATTTTTAGTCTGTGATATGCCTATTTAGGTCAGTATATTGAGTACTCTAAGAGTTTCTTTAAATATGCTAAGTTAGGTTGACAAGTACTTCTTTCCATGAAGGAGGGCTAATTTAGATTTCCTGTCCTTGGAGAGCAGCCAGGTGGACACATCCAGGAACCACTAGGCCATCACCTCCATGGTTGCATAGCCATGCTGCACTGAAATTCTGCTTGGAATTGCACGTTTATAGCAGCTAATCTCACGTGTGATACCTCTGATGATGTCAGCCAGGAGGGTGAATGTACTATCATATGCACTGTTTCTCATTATTTATTTATTTGGGTCTTCATAGCTTTGTTTTTGACCTTCATGGCTGAATTACACAAACACTGAGTATCATATGTATGCTTTGTTCAGGAGTGTGGTTTTATAGGTACAGTACATAATTGCAGGAAAAGAGTAGGTAAACAGCCAGTAATTAGTACAGGGAGGGTCCCCAATTAGGTTGTATTATGATAACTGATACTACTATTGCTATAATGGTGTTCATTAATTGGAATTTGGTGTTATTTTAGTATAAATAGGGTTCAGGAAATCATAATTTTCCTCCAAGAAATTTTTGATAATTACATTTTGGACTTAGGAGAATGCACTTAATTTTCTGAAAAGGGATCCCTCCTGCCCTCCCAGGATCAACCACCTTCATAAGCCAGGGGGAAAACTCGTTTGCCTGGTAAAGTATGACTGAACTGTTCACTGGTTACTTGATATTTGATAACAAAAACTATCCAGTGGTACAGAAAAAAGCATGAAGGGAACAAAGGATCGTTTTGCTGAGCACACAAAGTGCAGTGAGAACTTGAATTTCTGCTTGACTAAAGAAACAGTGGTGATCGCTGAGGTCAAGACTTCTGTGCATGACTACTAATCCATCTTTGTTCTGAGATGGAACAAACACACAAATGCTAACTGACAGACTAATAGTTAAAAATTGTTATCCTCTCTTCTCTGGACACATGCAGACTGTACTTCTCCATCTGTTTTGAAATAAGGCATGCCTACGTGACTTTCCTCAGCTAATAAAATGTGAGAAGTGAGTCACTTCCAGGCACAAGTTTTAAGAGCCAACGAACAATCTGCCATGTTCCCTTTCCTCTCCCGCAGCAATCCAGAAAATAAGCACTGATGTGCAGCCTCCACCATTTCGCATCCCTGAGTGACTCTGATGGGCAGAGCTTCCCTGCCGTTGAAAGCTGAATATGGGTAAGAGTGAGAAATAAACTTTTCTTGTGTTGAACTTCTGAGATTTGAAGGTCACGTGTCACTGCAGTATACTCTAACCCCAGAACTGGGTAAATTCCTAGGATAATAATACTTACAGAAGGGCTAATATTACTGAGAGCTCACTGTGTTCCGGGTACTTTTCTAGGCATGGTGAATGTGTTAAGTCGTTTACTCTCCCAAAATTCCCTTTGAGATAAGTTATCAACTCATTTTACAAATGAAGAAATGGAGGTGCAGGGAGGCTGAGTAACGCACCGGTGATTAAGTAACCAGTAGGTGGCAGAAGCAGCCCCTGTCCCCAGGCTGTTGGGCTTCCAGCTCACGCCACACAGCCTCTCACTGTAAAGAAAGTGACCAAGGAAATGGACTATCTTGAGGGCAGTACACTGAACACACCAGCACAGCTCTTTCCTGTTTCTCTATAACCAGAACTAATTATTCTGAAAGAACAATGATAACTGAACTATGTAGAATGCTCTGTGTGTGTTGTGTATGTTCGTTTATTTAGTCAACACATAGTTACTGAACACCTGGGAGCCAGGCTAAGTACTAGCTATGCCTGGATGAAGAAACTGACATGATTCCCGCCTCTGTGCAGCTTTCAGTCTGTTTCACAATGGAAATAAATAAATGTGTAGTTAAAATTTTTGTGAGTGTTAAGAAGGAAAGAGATGAGATACAGTAATAAAAATGGGGGAACCAACTTACTGCGTAAGTAAGTGTACCATACACAAGCGTGAAGATGGTTATGAAACAGGATTACCAAGTATGTTGGCCAAACCAATTCTGTATTTACTGACGCTCGTAGTTCTCCTCCATAAGAAAATCATCAGACTTTTTTTTTAACATGACCTGTGCTACTTAGTCAATTCCTAGTGATACACACTACCTAAATGCTGCAAGTACATGTCTGTATACGTACTCTTATCTAAAGTATACATCTACACATATACATTTGACATATGTCTTAAGCCATTAATACTGTTCTGACTCTCCTGTGTATTACTGAATACTTCTTCCAAAGCCTTCCTTCTCTGACACTCTTATGTCCTCTCTGCCCTGAGATTGTATCTGGTAATTTAAATGACAAATTGACTGGTAAAGCTCCTGAAAAATGCATCCTTCCTACCTTTGAAAAGTGAGTCTCACTTCCTGAAACTGTAAAGTCATAGTTCACAAAGCCAAATCCTAGTCCTCAGTCCAGTCCTTTAAAGCCAGGCTAGTTTGTTCTCTCTCCCTGTATTGCTGAACCTGGAAAAAGGGACAGGATTCCAAACACACCACTGGGAATGCATTCCAACCATCTGTCTATATCGTTTACTCCCATGAATATCAGTGGGGAGTAGTTACTGGGAATGATGATTCTTGAGAAAAGTCTCTGAAACAATTTGGATTTTCAGAGACGGAGACAGTGATTGATGAATGTATGTGAATTAAATGGGGTTTCCAATTAAGCATAATGAAATTTTAGATGAAAAAACAGTGAATGTTATTAAAGTGTATGTTACACTGCACAAGCCCCACTTAATAGTGAGAAATGTTTTGTTAGCAACCAAATCAAACACCTAAAGGTATGAAAAAGAAAGCGGATAGGAAAATAAACTTTCTGTCTAAAATTCGCTTCTTATTTTTGCCTGAGTTATGATCTACTTTTTGTGTCTGTTCTCTCTAGATGGTCCCATGTGTAGCTTCTGCTACCTTCTGCCCCTCTTTCTCCTTGTACTGTTTACGGCGGCGACAATCCATTGTACTCCTTTGCATCCCTTATGCTCATAATTTACTTTTTTATCAGAAAGAGGAAAAGGTAATATTCTTTGGTTAAAGTTTGACAATATAATCTTAGTCATATAACATGAAAGGTAAGTCCTTTCAGCACAAAACTACACAAGAAAATTCTTAGCTTATTCAAGGTGACCTCGGAAAAACCATGTTGATGCTGTCCAGTAATTTTTAAAGAGGGATATATTTATATTGTAATTTTGAAGGCAGATACATGCCTATTTGATAAAAGGCAGAGCAAATCATTCAAGAAAAAGCTTTCATTTTGTCCTTAAAATAATTAATCATATTTCTTATATTTCTTTTTTTTAATGTTGTGGGAAAGAGGGCTTTTATTTCTTTTTTGTTTTTTAGTGTTGCAGAAAGAAAAGTCTCCTAACAGTATTTGATGTCTTATTTGCACTTTCTTTTCTTTTCTTTTTTTCAGGGAAAGCAGTTTTCTGAGGACAAAAAATATTTCGGTGACTCCTTTTGCTTCGTGGTGCACCACCACTCCTTCTGAGCCTGGCTTTTTGGCAGCGTAAGGAATCCAGTGGTTTTATAGTTTTAAAGGGATAGTTTTCCATGTGAAAATGAGAGATGCGAAAAATAAGCCCATAAGCATCTGGCCGGGTTCTATATGACACCAGCACAGTTATTTTAAGTGTGTTACCCAGGAAACAGGCTGAGTTCTTACAAAATATTTATTTACAACGTTTGTAAATTCTGAATCTCAACTAAAAGAAGAGGAACAAAATTAGGAGTTGAGTATTCAGACATAGCAGGGGAGTTGGATCCTGAACTTCATCTAGAACTGAAGAGGTAAGCACCTCCCCTCCTGGGCCAGAGCACTAGCTCGTTTCTTGTGAGGGTTATATTTCCTAAAGGGGTTGCCAGGTGAAGCTGGGAAAAAGTTTGGTTCCAGCAAATGGAAAGATTTTAATGATAAAACAGTTTAAGGGACATTTTCATTTTTACAGCTTTCACGTTTTATGCTTTTTCACTTCATTAACATTTTCAAAAAAAAAAAAAACAATGGTTCCAGCATCATTAACAATTAAACAATGAGGCAGGGCTGCAGAGTAGAAAAGATGGTTTCTAAAAAGAAAAAAAAAATACATTCAATGAGCTCTCCATTACCCACATGATTAGCAAATACTGAACTGCATTTTCACTCTTTGCCTTTGCATCTTTTTTTTTTTTAAACTAACCATTCTTCTGACTCAGTCTTTATTTATTTACTTATTTTTGGGCAGTAGCATACCGAGCTTTTTAGTGCATGTCTACAATCCCCTCCTTTTTTCCCTCCCTTTTCCAGTGAAGCTGGAGTCTCAATTTAACGCAATCTTAGGGTAGGAATAATTACTTTGATTTTAATTAAGAAAATTATAAAATTACTTGTGAAGCATTTAACTCTATACAGCAATTATCCTACTGGAGGAAAACAGATATCCTTTAATCCTGACGATTACTGCTATTGTGAATAGGCTTAAATATTTTTAGAAATTATAATTAAAAATTTCCCCATAAGGTTTTTGTCCTTTCTCTTGTTGATGTGATGTATTACATTGATTGATTTGCGTATGTTGAACCAGCCTTGTGTCTCTGGGATGAACCCCACTTGGTCATGATGTATTCTCTTTTTTATGTGTTGTTGGATTCTATTTGCTAAAATTTTGGTGAGGATTTTGGCGTCTATGTTCATCAGTGATATTGGCCTATAATTCTCTTTTTTTGTAGTGTCTTTGCCTGGTTTTGGTATCAGGGTGATGGTGGCTTCATAGAATGAGTTTGGGAGTATTCCCTCCTTTTCTATCATCTGGAAGAGTTTGAGAAGGACTGGTATGAGTTCTTTGTATGTTTGGTAGAATTCCCCGGTGAAGCCATCCGGTCCTGGACTTTTATTTGTAGGGAGGTTTTTAATTGCTATTTCTATTTCCTTTCTAGTGATCAGATTGTTCAAGTGTTCAGTTTCTTCTTGATTCAGTTTTGGTGGACAGTATGTTTCCAGAAACTTGTCCATCTCCTCTAGGTTATCCAGTTTGGTTCCATATAGTTTTTCATAATATTCTCGTATGATATTCTGTATTTCTATTTTGTTTGTTGTAATTTCTCCATTTTCCTTTCTTATTTTGCTAATTTGTGCTCTCTCTTTTTCTTCTTTGTGAGTTTGGCCAGAGGTTTGTCGATTTTATTTACTTTTTCAAAAAACCAGCTTTTGGTTCGGTTGATTTTTTCTATGGTCTTGTTAATCTCTATTGTATTTAATTCCTCTCTGATCTTTATTATTTCCTTCCTTCTGCTGCTTTTTGGGGCTTTTTGTTCTTCTTTTTCTAATTCATTCAGGTGGTGGGTTAACTTGTTTATTTGAGATTGTTCTTTTTTGAGGAAGGCCTGTATCGCTATAAACTTCCCTCTTAGCACTGCCTTTGCTGTGTCCCATAGGTTTTGAGTTGTTGTGCTTTCATTATCATCTCAATCGATGCAAAAAAAGCATTTGATAAAATTCAACATCCATTTATGATAAAAACTCTCGCCAAAGTGGGTATAGAGGGAACATATCTCAACATAATAAAAGCTATATATGACAAACCTACAGCCAGCATAGTACTCAACGGTGAAAAACTCAAAAGCTTCCCACTAAAATCTGGGAAAAGACAAGGATGCCCACTATCACCACTCCTATTCAACATAGTCCTGGAAGTCCTAGCCACAGCAGTTAGGCAAGAGAAAGAAATAAAAGGGATCCAAATTGGAAAAGAAGAGGTAAAAGTGTCATTATATGCTGATGACATGTTACTATATATAGAAAACCCTAAAAGGTCCACAAAAAAGCTACTAGAGCTGATCGAAGAATTCAGCAAGGTATCAGGTTACAAAATTAACGTTCAAAAATCAGTTGCATTTCTTTACACTAACGATAAATCATCAGAAAAGAAAGTAAAGAAACAATCCCCTTTAAAATAGCACCCAAAGTAATAAAATATCTGGGAATAAATCTAACCAAGGAGGTGAAAGAATTATACACAGAAAACTATAAACCATTGATGAAGGAAACTAAAGAAGACTTTAAAAAATGGAAAGATATTCCATGCTCCTGGATTGGAAGAATCAATATTGTTAAAATGGTCACACTGCCCAAGGCAATCTACAGATTTAATGCATTCCTATCCAATTACCCAGGACATATTTCACAG
Organism: Vicugna pacos; assembly: GCF_048564905.1. NCBI lineage: Eukaryota > Metazoa > Chordata > Mammalia > Artiodactyla > Camelidae > Vicugna > Vicugna pacos. The sequence goes on along the minus strand of NC_133000.1, from coordinate 9,521,097 downwards.
AACTAGAACAAATCATAATAAAATTTATATGGAACCATCAAAGACCTAGAATTGCCAAAGCATTACTGAAGAGAAAGAGGCTGGAGGAATAACTCTCCCAGACTTCAGACAATACTATAGAGCTACAGTCATCAAGACAGCATGGTATTGGTACCAAAACAGACATATAGACCAATGGAACAGAATAGAGAGCCCAGAAATGAACCCACAAACTTTTGGTCAACTCATCTTCGACAAAGGAGGCAAGAATATACAATGAAATAAAGACAGTCTCTTCAGCAAATGGTGTTGGGAAAACTGGACAGCAGCATGTAAGTCAATGAAGCTAGAACACTCCCTTACACCATACACAAAAATCAACTCAAAATGGATTAAAGACTTAAACATAAGACAAGATACAATAAACCTCCTAGAGGAAAACATAGGCAAAACATTATCTGACATACATTTCAAAAATTTTCTCCTAGAAGAAATAAAAACAATAATAAACAAATGGGACCTAATGAAACTTACAAGCTTCTGCACAGCAAAGGAAACCAGAAGTAAAACAAGAAGAAAACCTACGGAATGGGAGAAAATTTTTGCAAGTGAAACTGACAAAGGCTTGATCTCCAGAATATATAAGCAGCTCATACGACTCAATAAGGAAAAATAAACAACCCAATCCAAAAATGGGCAGAAGACCTAAACAAGCAATTCTCCAAGGAAGACATACAAATGATCAAAAAGCACATGAAAAAATGCTCAATATCACTAATTATCAGAGAAATGCAAATCAAAACTACAATGAGGTATCACCTCACAACAGTCAGAATGGCCGTCATTCAAAAATACACAAATGACAAATGCTGGAGAGGCTGTGGAGAAAAGGGAACCCTCCTACACTGCTGGTGGGAATGCAGTTTGGTGCAGCCACTGTGGAAAACAGTGTGGAGATTCCTCAAAAGACTAGGAATAGACTTACCATATTACCCAGGAATCCCACTCCTGGGCTTGTATCCAGAAGGAAATCTACTTCAGGATGACACCTGCACCCCAATATTCATAGCAGCACTATTTACAATAGCCAAAACATGGAAACAGCCTAAATGTCCATCAACAGGTGACTGGATAAAGAAGATGTGGTATATTTATACAATGGAATACTACTCAGCCATAAAAACCGACAACATAATGCCATTTGCAGCAACATGGATGCTCCTAGAGAATGTCATTCTAAGTGAAGTAAGCCAGAAAGAGAAAGAAAAATACCATATGAGATCGCTCATATGTGGAATCTAAAAAACGAAAACAAACAAACAAACAAAAACAAAGCATAAATACAGGACGGAAATAGACTCATGGACAGAGAATACAGACTTGTGGTTACCAGGGAGGTAGAGGGTGGGAAGGGATAGACTGGGATTTCAAAATTGTAGAATAGATAAACAAGATTACACTGTATAGCACAGGGAAATATACACAAAATGTTATGATAAATCACAGAGAAAAAAAAAACTTCCCCATAAGACTTCAAAAATTGATCACTATAAGAAATCACACAGAAAGCAATTTACTTAACTTTGAGAAATATCCTCATGATAAATTGTACAATTTTCAATTATCTTAAAAATTGTATCTATTACTACAAAGTAAATTTTTTTTCAATAGCATTTTAAATAAAAGGTGTCGTATCAGTTATATAACATATACAAGCCTGGTATTATTTAAAATTAAGTTTATGATTTTCACTGTTGCATTTTCTAAACCTCAGTTCCTTCATGTATAAGACGGGAATAAATAAAACCTATGTTAGAATTGTGAGGAACGCATGTAGTGTGTTCAGCCCAGTACACGGGACACAGAAGTGAGCGCCAGTGGCAGGAGGCAAGGGTAGTCAGAAACAGGTTCAAATCCCAGCTCAGCCATTCACTAGGTGAATGACGACTTGTCTGAGTACTCGTTTTCTTACCTACATGGGAGTAATAGTTCTCATTAACGCTCCTTGCTCTGTGCTTGCTACAAGTCTGCCAGCTGCTATACAAATTCAAGTGTATACAGTCGTGCACTTCTATCAAACTAAACAGGAAGTTTTCCAGAAATTCAGATATATTTTTTACAAGCCTAACATTTTTTTAATGCAACATCTGACTGAAGTGACAGACATGCAGAAGTAAATCTTCTGTCCTGCTTTGTGTGGCCCACTGAGTGGCCCTCTTTCCAGTATCATCACCCCTACTGCATAATTTAAAATCTCTACTCCCCTCGACTGTCCCCCAGATTTGTTCTGTTCATTCCTACTGATGTGCTGCTCCTCTCATGGAAATGTTCATGCTTATCAATTAGCATGCATTACTCTTTGCTATGTTTCTATGTACGTTTTGTATCACATGCTTTTTTTCTTCTCTCTAAAACATCCTTGCTTGTAACTTTGGCAATTAAACATTTGACCATGTTCTGGTAGATCTCGATTTTTCATTTAATCAAGGATTTATGCCTTGACTCTCTTACTAGATTGGAAACAAGAGGCCAGGGTATGTGCTTTATGCAGCTCTGCAACCCCACAGTACTTAGAACAGTTAGCAAATAATACGTATGCCACAGCATTTGTTAGTTTAATTGTCCTCTCATGGTGTTTTCATGTAATAAAATTAGAGTTAACTCTTAAAATGAAATTATGACAGAGACAAGTCTTGAAAGGCAGAGCAGAGCTACTAATTATTAAACATGCTAATAAATTTTAACAAAGTCATATATGGCCTATTTGGCTTTCCCACTGATTTCATATTAAATGGGCTGGAAGTAGTTTTCAAACTACTGATGATGGAACTAAAAGTATCACTTTCTTAGCAGCTTATCCTGCCTTTGTAGAAGGGAATGAGTTGCCAGTAAAATATTTAACCCAAATAGTTTGAAAATATAACAACAAATTAAGAACACAGTGACAATTTATTCTGCCTTTGTGGAGTTTGCTTTAGGCAAGATGATCATTTCAGTAATCAAATGCAAGCTGGTCCGTTTCTACTTGATTCTTTCTGTTATTTATGAGGTATGCCAAAGAAAAATATTTCCATCCCAAAAAAGTTATCTAACACATTTATTTTAAATTAATTGAAAAAGTATGCTTACTTGTTTCACAATTAACTTTCTCTTTATAAAGGCTCTCAATGCTTTTGGCACTTTCAATTTTGCCAATTCAGAAAAACAACAAATCCTACACACACTCCCACCTTGTTTTTTTCCCCACAAATATGAATCCTAAAAGAAAGAAAGCCATTTTTAAAGGTAATCCCCCACTCCCGATTTATGTAATTGTCACACCAACAGACAAGAACGAAAGTCCCCCACTAGTTCAGTACCCACACAGCAAACATTTCATGATACGTTTACCCCCTAATTCTCATTAATGTAGTTAAATACTTTTAAAAAACTGTATGTACAATAGAGGAATGATTTTGTGATTATTTTAAAACTGATATTTAAATGTAACATTTCATTTTGAATTCATTTTCAAGTGTTCAGGTATAGAATGTTTTTCCAAAGGTAGCATAACACGTGCTTATATAATTTAAGTATATTTAAATATTTACTTCAATATTCATGCCTCAGTTATTAGATTACATTTAAATTAAGTTTTCTAGTAAAATGTGGTATCTGAAAACTTTCTTGTTCATTTTTAGGATGGTTTTAAACTACCCTCCCAATTTAGACAAGTTTCATGCATTAAATTTCACTTTTGTTTATTTTGACTCAATTTTCAAAATTTAAATATTTCAAGTAAATTTAATAATTAGGACATATTAATAAAATGAGATGTTCTATGCATCCTTTAATTACAGATGGGCGGTTTTTATTCAATATTTAATCAGTTTCATACTTCCTCTTTTACACAGAGGCAGCTTATATGCTTAAACCAATGACATAAAAACACGAACAGAAAACTCAGCACACAGTTTGCAATTCATCAATCCATGTCCATGGATTTGATATTCAATGGAAGTTTTCCTGAATCGAAATGTAAATAATGAGGATAAAGCGATGTACAGTTTAGCTAATAACAAATGACCTCTGTCTTCTCTGAATCCTTTCTAAAGCAATACAGATATGACTGATTAATGATCTATTTAAAGACAGCAAAAACTTCGCAAAATACCAAGAAATTTTTCTCTTACAATTGCCTCAAAACAGAGATAGAGACTATTAACAAATGTTTTAGAATACCCTCCCATATAGAAAAACTCAATAAACAAATACTTTTAGGGGTTCTAGTGAAGAATTTTCTATGTAAGTGTAAACCTGCATTAAACAAAACTGTTTAATTTTCTTTAATTCAACATCCCAACTCACATCCCAAACTCATCTGACCATGTAATATACGCAAATGGAGTCCCCAAAACAGAAAGAGTGCAGCAGAAAAATATTTAAAGAAATAATGGCCCCAACCTTCCCACATTTGAAATGATATAAATTGACAGATTTAAGAAGTTGAGTGATCCTCTACAGGGTAGAGGTAAAGAAAACCACACTGAGGAACATCAGGGTCAAACTGCTGAAAACCAAAGATTAAGACAAAATCTTGAAAGCAGCCAGAAAGAAGGACACATTGCATACAGCAGAAAACATAGAGCACACAAAACAGTGGGACTATTTCTTTAAAGTGCTGAAAGAAAAATAATACACTATCAATTTAGAATTTCATATCTAGTGAAAATATCCTTCAAGAATGAAGAGAAAATAATCACTTCTGTGCAAAAGAAAAAGTATGAGAGTTTACTGACAACAGATCTGCACTATTAGATATGATAAAGGAAATTGTTAGTCTGAAGGAAAATACCAGATGGAAACTTGAACCCGCTGAAATGAACAAAGAGCATTAGAAATGGTAAATGTAATATAGATAACATATTTCTCTCTTAATTTCTTTAATGTATATATGATTTCAAAGCAAAAATTATGATATGTTCTTGTGGAATTCCTAAGGTATGCAAGTATAATATATATTACACAAGAAATACAGCACAAAGGATTCTGGGTGGGGAATGTGGCAAGTAAATGGATCTATATGGCTACAAGGTTTTTATATTTTGTATGAAGTGGTAAACTATTAAATCTATGTAGACTGAAAATTAAGATGCATAAAATAACCCCTCGACCAACCAGTAAAAAAATTAAATGCACAGAGGTAAAGCTAAAAAACCAATATAAAAATTAAAATGAAATTCTAAAAAATTTCAAATAATCCAAAAAAAGGCAGAAAGGGGGAACAGAGAAACAAACAAACCAAAACATAAGAGACACACAGAAGCAAATATTAAAATTACAGAACTAAATCCAATCATGTCAACAATTACTAATTATTAAGTGCTCCAACTGGAGAGTAGAGATCAAAATGGATTAATAAGCATTACTCAACTAGATGCGATGTATAAGGGATGTACTGAAAATACAAAGACATAGATGGGTTGAAAGCAAATGTATAGAAAGGATATATAAACAATAAACATAAGATACTGGAATGGCTATATTATTAACAGGCAAGGTTTGTGTTAAAACAAGGAATATTACCTGAAATAAAGAGGGATATTTAATCTTGATAAAGGAGTCAATCGTTCAAGAAAACATAATATTCCTGTGTATTTAGCTAACACCAGAGCCTCAAAATATGTGAAAAAAAACACAAAAGGAAGAAATGGATAATCTCACAATATTACGGAATTCTACCACCCCTCTTTCAAGAGACAGAATGAGTAGACAAAAAATCAGTCAAGACACAGACCATATGAGCCACACTATAACCACTTTGACCTAATTTAAATTTACAGAACACTATGCTCAATGACTTGAAGAATGCACATCATTTTCACATGCACATGGTATGTTCCCCAAGATATGCCATATATACTGGGTTGTAAAACAATCTTTAAATTTAAAATAATTGAAATTATATGGGATATATTCCTTGATTACAATGAAATAAACAATAAGATATCTACAAATACCCCAAACATATGTAAATTGAACAACATACATAAATAATACATAGGTTATTAAAGAAATAGCAGTAGGAAATATTTCAAACTTGATGATAATGAAACAAATGTGAGGTGCAGCCAATGCAGTGCATAGGAGGAAATTTACAGCTTTAAACACTTATATTAGAAAAGAAGAAAGGTCTAAAACCAATAACCTAAGCTTGCATCTCAAAAAACTAGGAAAATAATAGAGAAATAAACCTAATATGAGTTAAAAAAAAGAAAATAATAAAGGTAAGCGCAGAAATCACACATTATTACCTGGCAGAGAATCTGTTACTCTAGTTAGACCCAAGTCTAGCAGGGGTTTGCAAATCTCCCAAGACTGAGTCTGTGTTCTGTGTTTATGTGCATGCATATGTATGCAGAGAAGACATCAGGATCTAAAACACTAGCACAAAGAAAATGTCCATTTCTACAGCAAGTTTGGTTAATAGAAGCTCTTGCGTGCATAGCAAGAAAAATAAATTTATATTAATCTTTGAGTTTATTGGTAAATGGGAATCAAACCACTTTTCATTTGTTTGGAAAATCTTTATAATAACAACTTAAAAAACTCAAAGTTTTACAATATTATAGCTTTACTGTGATATATACATTTTCATCAGTGATTATATACATACTTCAAGCTCTACTATAAGACCATAAAGAAGGAAGGAAGGAAGGAAAAATGAAGGAAAGAAAGGAGGGAAGAAATGAGAATATGGAATTACGTCCTCCCTTGTGTCCTGACAAGATGATCCCTTTCTTCAGAGGTAAAGAAATACATAAATTTCTGTTCCTAGAAGCAGTGCTTTCAGATCTGTATAGTGTTCCCCTTAAGTGCTCCATCATACGGTAGAGAGAGACCAATCCACCAGGGATGGGGAGGAAGATAGAAAATAGTTAAGACAATTTCTGCAATCAATTCTCTCGTCCTTGGCTATACAAAGACACATGCACAAGTTAAACAAAGAATCTCTTCCTTTTTAGAAGGTCAAATGTGCTATTTCCCTACAGTTAATACGTCTGCCTAGGTGTGATGATATGAAACAGTTCAAGTAGGAAGGTAAGCCTTCGTTACCATGATATGCTGTATATGACATTAGAATACTTACAATGGGCTCATGGTCTGTAAGATAAAACTCCTGGCAGCAAAAGTGGTAGGTATATGGTTTAACAAATATCCACAGGGACCATGAGCCACGTAAGAAGACTTCTAAAGGTGCATAGGTTTGCACTAACTGAAAACAAATCGAAATGAAAGGGAGGCAGAATTTGAGGATAGACAAGGTATTTTTATACCTGTTTCCTATAACTTTGAAAAAGAGATTAAAACTGTATTTTTAGTTGTCTCAGTGTTTTAGTGACTTCAAAGCTGCAAATCAGCATTTCATTGGTAGAATTTATATATAAAATTTTCAAACGAGGAAAATGATATTTTAGAATTTTCCAAAACTGCTTGAATCTGAATCAACAAAAAGGACATCTACGTTTAAATTATTCAAATATGATCATCAGAAAGATTTCTGAAATAAACAATTGTTTTAATGATACTTTGGATTCCAATTTTTTGACTAAACATGTTTCAAGAGGAAGTGTCCACCACTGCAACAGGTTAATGCTCTAAGGTGCTGTGCAGGGCTCAGTTACCAGCCGCAATGACCATCTTTCAACTGGACAAACTGTACTGATTAAATACAGTTTGAAACCAATCGGTCATAGTGACAGGGCTAGTCTATGAGGCTGTAAAGAAGCAGCTTCTCAGCATGTGTGCTATCATCACGAATGGGACTCAGCTAGCAGTCCCAGCTAACTAGAAGTACTAGCTCTGGAGAGTCAACCAGTACAACTCTGACAGGAAATAATTCCCAATGAAATGCTCAGTGGTGACCTGGAATGTCAGTAACAGTCACAATGTACCTATTGGGACTCCCCCTTCTGAACAGTGCTGACTTACTGAGTCTTTAACTTGAAACATCTCTGGTTATGGGCAAAGTTACCATTGTTAATTTGAAACTATCTAGGGAAATCAAAGTTCCATTTATCCAGACACCTAACTTTCTTATTTTCATTCTGATCTCTCCAGGTTTCACGGCAACTTTAATCTGCTATTTGCACTGTTAGTATGGTTCCTATCTACCCTTGGGATTGAATATGTTTCCAAACCATAGTTTTCGGGATGTTAGAAAAGTAGTATGGTGCAGTTACTTCGCATTGCATATCTCTCCTGGTAGCATTTGGGTTAGTATTCCATGATCAAATAAATTAATATTTCCATAAAGAAATGTGTAAAGATTTACACTAACTTGGATGAATAAAGACAGTAAGTAGCCACATATTAGTTTAAATTAAGTTTCGTCGGCAAATGTTTTCCACAAGAATATGAAAAATTTATAGTTTTCATGGCTTTCAAAAGGATTAGACCTGTAACAAATCCTAGATGTGAAACTCTTATTCCCATTTGGTCCACATGCTAAGCAAATGAAAAGTATCTTAAATTTATTTTGTTTTTCAATATTACTCAGTTGCCATTTTATAGTCTTAGTAGGTGAATGCAAACCTTAATTATGTGTGCTTTACTTTACAAATGACAAAATCATAATCTTATTAGCCTACTTGAGTTCCTCTAAATGAAATTAATAAAAATATAGGATATAAGATATGAATGATGGCATTTGCAGAAAAGTTCGTTTTTACTGATTTGGTATATGACATCCGAGAGAAACGGTGTGCTTGTGATGCCTCCTACCAAACCGATTGCTATTGTCCTAACGTCTCTCCTACATACAGATTCCAACACCAATGATGGCTAGAGTCAGAGCACTGAAAGTGGCATCAAATTTACGTGGATACATTCGAGATCTGCAGAGAAACTAAGTTCAGTCATGTAGAAAATTGATTTACAAAACGAACAGATTTAATTATATTTGAAAATTGGTAAGAACTAAGAAATAACTTCCTGATGGCCCAGTTTGACAATTAATGACAGAAATAAAGTCTTCAACTAATACGTGTAAATTTCTTGATTTCATTTTTCCGGATGTTTTAAGTATAATTCTTACAAAAATTACGGGAAGAACAGAAATTTCCTTTTTGAAACTCTTTCATGTTCCACATTTCCATAACTCTTATATATTTATCTGTATGCACCCCATGCACCTACAATTTTTATTTATCTGTATAAATCTATGTAAAATATTAGTGCACACACATAGATACACATAATATTCTTTAAAGCAAAGCTTAATATTAAATTAAAATTGAGCTAAATAAAAAAACAGGGTAAACTTGTAGAATGTATAATGATTTTGTACATTTTTAACTATCATTATTCCCAAAGTCTTTCTACATTATGTCTCTCATTTATAGCTCTAGAAACCTTCTAACTAGACATAAAGCTTTTTATGGTATTTAACAAGTGATTTAAGGTTTTTCAGGGAGGTTTCAGGATAAAACTATTGTTCCAACTTTGTATAGCAACAATATTAACAAAATAACAATATGAACATTAATAACATGGGATATAAAAAAGTAGAGATAATATGATTTGAAATTCTTCCAATAAATCTAAAATCTAAAATTTAAAAAGTGGTGCTTCCTTTGCTACCTTGATAAAGAAAATTTTTTTTTCTAAAACATATTCTTGGAGACCTATTATGATCAAGATATGTATCAGTACAAGGTAGTTGCCAGGTTATTTTTGTTTTTAGGAAGTTTGTAATCTCTAAAATAACATAACCACCCCTTCCCCCAGTCTCCTACTTCACAAGAATGAGGTTTCCTGAACTTCAGCCTTCTCCCTACCCTGGCATCTCATTTAGTGCCTTAGTGCCTTTCCTCTGCAGGCATGGGTTCCCTAATTGCTTACTCTGGTATTTTAGCAAATATTGTAGTTTTACTAGTTGCTAGTCTGGAAAAGGACAAAAAAAATCTAGTTTACTGTATTTTTGCATCTTTCTAAATATTCTGTCTTGCATTTTTTGCATCACGCTTCAATTGCACAAAAGTCTCAAAAGAAAGAGTGTTGTTAAGGCCCGTAACTTTGCCTCTGAGGAATTAGGAAAGATCGAAAAATACATCTACCCTGAGTGCTAACTGTATTGATTTTGATATAAAGATATTAGCACTGAATAGGTCTTAAATCTGACAACTCCCTAGGTATTTATTTCATTAAGATAGTTTCTACTGTAATTCGAAGAATAAATACACATGAACTAAAAGCAATAAATTAATGGACTCATACAGCAATAGTTTTAAAAATAAAAATATAGATTAATAATAAAAAGCCATCTAAAAAGAGATACTGTACAAATGTAACTTCTAAGACAAAGACTGTATATCCGAGTATTGAGTGCTACTGATTTGTGAACCTTCCCTCTTTCAGAAAACACACACACACACACACACACACAGATCCTACAAAAGACATAAACCATAGAAAAGACTAGAGGACAGGTTATTTATCAGAAAAAATTGTACCCTCAGTCACAAAAACTACTAAAGCAAATGAACTAAGATAGAATAATAAAATTAGTATACTTAGCTAGCAGTTGAACCATTTACCAAAAAGGATCACTTTATCTGTGTTCTTTTCTTCTGCAGAATCCAATAAACTGCCATTATATTCCTTCTAAATGGTTCCATTACAAGGATTCTATAACAACAGCCTAATCTCTTGATAATTATAATAAATGCTTGTAATCAAAGAAGGAACCATTTAAAATAGGAAGGAGAAAGGCTGTTTTCCATCAAACTCATTGTAGTTCTGTGACCTTTGAAGCATTCAGCTACAAAACAGCTTCTATCCAATCTTGTTCAAATAAATATTTAAGCAAATACTAGCTCGATGATAATTTGGATTGAGGTATTTTAACATTTTTTGTTTCAAAATTTTAAAATGTGTTAACATTAAGAATAAAGAGGCACTTTTGCTTAGAGTATAAATTTCCAGACTTTAAATGATAAATAATATGGTTAGATTTGTATTATTTCCTTTGGGGGGACAAAAGCAATAGTTATTTTAGAAAATATAATGAGCTACTCACAATGCTTATGGCTTTAAGGAAGTATTATTTTCCTAGAAGACAGCACATCTCAACACAGAAGTTGGGCCTGTATTTACTTGAATAAACAATGATTTCCAGAGAGCACATAAGTAACTGAAGGCTGATAAAGTTACGGGAAATGACTATATATGATCAGAATGGCTTTCATCTGCATTTTGTTAGACCAAGCATTGATTTCACTTTTCAGCTGTGAACAGCAAGAGGCCAGCTGTGGCCAGAGTGGGAGCAAACTGTACACCAGGGTTACACTAGAGGGGGAATTGTTTAAAAAAAAAAAAGTAACACTTTTTAATAAGTCTCAGCAAAAAACTACTCGTTTTAAACGTTGGGAGAAATATATACAGGGGCTTCCACACACTGTCAAAAGTGGTGAATCTAATTTATGACAAATGAAACCTTTGTGCTCAGTTGTGGGAATAAACAGAATTATGAGGAGAAAATAAACAAAGAGAAGGAAAATATAAAATATACTGCCTTCAAGGCAGAAACAACTCCATTTTACTTGGTATTCCCAGATGTGCTAAGAGGAAATTTATGACAGCACACTGAAAAGCAAGATTCCCTTTGTGAAACCTTTCACATTTATTTAACTAAGCACAATCATTGAAAATGACCTTTATCCAAACCCTTCACAGCGGTCTTAAAATGATCTAAAATGACTGCCAGATATTCTTTAAATAACATTACTTAAGTAAAAGTCATTACCCAAGGGCAATATTAAAGTACTGGCAAGTAAATACAGATCTATTTTCAGCAAAATATAACATAGGCTTAATGAAAAATTGATAGCACATTAAACATCTTTGTCAAAAAGCTAACAAATAACACAAATTATCTCAGTTTTTCAGAATTGGTAGGGAATATATGCTTTCCATCTTTTTTGTCTCTTAATGAAGACAAGCATCATAGAAAACGAATCTAAAAAAGAAATGTTGTTTAATACTTGAAGTTGTAAAAAATAAGCATTATATCCAGAGAAGGCTTTCCAAAACATGTTTTAACTAAATAAACTAAATTTTTGTATTTGCCAAATGTTGAACACTTCAGAAAACTAATAAAGGTATTTATTTAATGATTCTTCCTGTTATCAAAAAAACTGTAAGATGTCTTGACCATCTCTGTCCTTTTCTTTTTAAGTGTACATTCAATGAAAGATCACAGGCTACCTAGTAGACTGGGAATGGGCGGATGAGTAAAGAAATAGGTCAGGAATAATTGACAGTTGATTAAAAGTATATCTTGTGGACCCTAAAACATGAAAACAATTCCAACGTTTCATAATGCATTTCTGTTTCAAAATACTCGACATACTCTGGGGAGGGGGAGAGCATTCCCTTTATTAAGAGGATGATTAGTTCAGTAAATCATGGCTTTGAGATAAAGATGATTACTGTATCTCCTTGATGGGAAAAGGAGAAGGGTATAGGAGGTTCATTTCACCACAAAGCAATTATGCTGAGCCAGAACGTTACCATTTATCATGGCTGAAAGATGACACTCACTGTCAGCCAAGGGAAACTGCTACTTACATGCTCCCATCTAGATCAATATGCCATGGTTCTTTTTTTTTTTCCTAGCAAAAAGTAATTATACAACAGAAACTTCACAATCAATACCTTCTCAGGCTAACTTAAAGTCGCCTATACAGGCGTGAAGGTATGGCAGTGTCAGCTGTCACTGAAGTCTACCCCATTAAATCCAAATTAAGTCTGTTTTTCTGTGTTGCTAATCGAATCTTTCCTAGTGTTATTTCAAGTTCTCAATACTGGTTCCTTAGAAATAAAGTCTGGTCAGGTTTTGTTGTTGTGTTTTTGTTACAAATGCATACCAAGTTACTATTGGCCACATAACAACATAGGAGGGTTGCCATTAATTAACCCATTAGTACTTTCCAAGGAAATAAAAAAAAAAAACAACGAAAGAATGAAAGAAAGGAAAAATCAATTCACTGGGTAAAAACAATCAATGTCCCTACTCAGTGAAGACTAAAGTACCTTTCTGTAAGCATGTTTCCTAATCTTGCAGTTGAGGTTCTAACCTTTGAACTTCTGAGATCCATATACAGCACAATCTACAATTTTATAACATGCAATTGAATTTTTTCAAGATAAACAATCTTTGCAATTAGAGAGTTAGATCACAGATGAGTATACATATGCTTATTTTATACACATGTATAAAAATAGGTGGTATAGTATTTGAAAATCTATCCAAATGTCAATTTGACAACTGCCTTCTGTAAGATAGAGCTTAGTCTTATAAACCAATCTAATATATCAGAAAAGGTTAAAGGGCATGGAAAAATCACTCCTTCGTTGAAAAAAATTTTGACATCCAATTTTCAAGCTGATTTATCAGTGGAAAGCTAAAATTGATAGGTTGCCATTACTGGGGAGTAGCCTGTCTAAGAAAGCCGTTACAAAACCTCTCATTTTGATTTAGCCACATTAATCAATACAAACCTATACTGTTTCAATTTTTAAAACATTGATCTTCTGCTATAAGCTTAGTGCAGCCACATTTATCAACAATCATAAAAAAACTCAATATATTTTTAAACAAAGGTTCAGAAAATAAAATGATCAAATGAAATTCAAGTTTACTTGACTTGTTCTTTAATCACTGTTACCAAAAAAATTGTTTAATCTAGTCAATCAAGATACTGAGTTAATTCTTTTTTTTATACTTTAGGAAATAACTATTACTTTTGTTCTTTGTTCTCAATTTTAACTAGTCCAGTAGTATCTCCTAGGGCTCTCAGTGATTTAGTCCTAGTATCAGATTATCCTAGAATTATTCTGTTATTCTAAATATTTACAATTAAATAGAGATAAAAATTAGTGTGACTGAGTAATTATTTAGTATAAAGATAATATTATTTGTTAATCAATAGCTAAAAGTGACAGGAGAGTGACAAAAAACATTTTGAAAGAATTTCAGACTGAGTAGTAGAAATATGGGAGCATAGAAGACAAATATTTCTTAATTTAAAATTGTATGAATGAAAATTCTGCTAGTAAAATGGGAATTTTGCTCAAAATCAATCATTGTGTTCTGGAATATATAAAATAGAAAAAGTAAAAATCAATATGCTTTGCAAACAAAATGTCAGTATTTGCTGTCATTTTTACTAGTATTATATTATAAGTGCTGTTAAGAATCTAGAGAAAATGAGCAGAAGGAAATGTTATTATGGAAAAATCCTTCCTTTAAAATTTTTTCCAAAATAAAAGCATTCAAACTCAAGTTACAACATATATTTTATAAATATATTTATGTTTCATGCTTAGAAGAACATATGTTCTATTTTATATTTAGAAAATACATATTCATCTTATAAACTTGTCATATTAATGCAATTACTTATGCATATATGAAATACCATCACATTTACTGTGGATCTCTATTGAATAAAGTATACAAGACATAATAAGAAAAATGGAAAGGAGTGGGAAGTGATCTAAATCATACATGCCAACTGTTATTAGGATCTCCTTTCCACATGTGCATATCATCGTGGTGAGTCTTATACTAAGTCAGATAAATGGATTAAGTCCCTGCCTATTCAGTATGAAACCAGTAATATCACAAGAGATTTTACTGTATTAGACACATATATCAGATAAAACATGTCCAACTAACATGTTAAGTAAAGAAAATATTAATGTCTTGAAGTTGTTAAACCCAGAAACATATGCTTTGTATTTTTTAACTAGGTAGAAGTAAAATGGTTAAATAAAAAAGCAAGACAGAAAAATCAGTTACTATAAAAAAATTGTAAAATTAAAACAAAAATATTTAAAATTCACACCACAGATAATAAGAAACTACTCTGTAGATAATATGTAATGAATGCCATGCTAACCTTAATTTACCAAAGTGTAAATTAATAAAGCTGACCCACTGTACAACCTGTTAAAACTTTAAATACAGCAAAGACTCAAAAATGGTTTACCTAGAGAACAAAGAAAATGCTTGAAGAAGAAAAAAAATGTAATCTAATCAAAGCAGGCTTTCAAATCTAGGATATCTGAGCCAACAGTGACACTTTTTTTTTTTAATGAAGTATACCTGATTTACAATGTTGTATTAGTTTCTAGTGTACAGCATAGTGATCAGTTATATATATATATATATATATATGTATATATATATATATATATATATACATATATATATATATATATATATATATATATATATATATATATATATATGTATGTATATATATATATATATATATATATATATGTACACACACACATATATTTTCATTACAGGTTACTATAAGCCACTGAATATAGTTCCTTGTGCTATACAGTAGAACCTTGTTGTTTATTCTGTACATAGTAGTTTGTATCTGCTGCTCCCTAACTCCCAATTCATCCCTCCCCCACCTCTCTGCCCCTCCCTGTAACCATAAGTTTATTTTCTATGTCTGTGAGTCTCTTTCTGGTTTTTAAACATCAACTTATTTACAAAAAAGTATACTTCTGAAAGAGAAAGGTAAAAAAAGTGGGAAAAATAAAATCTTCAAATTGAATTCTATTTGGTGACCCTTAAGCTAGCTCATAATTAACATTAGGAATGGTGCAATATTATATTCCTATTACTCTAGAAAAAGTAGTCCATTTGCAAAAGCAGCTCAAATTGCAAAAAATGAATAGGTAATTTTAAAAATTTACAATTCTAGTTTGTAGGTGCTAAAATACTCTGATTTGTTAAAAAGCATAAGAGAGGATTGATAAAAATAGGCTGAAACCCGCTGAATGACTAAATTATCACTTCTTTGATTACATATCAGGCACTTTTGGAGATGCATTACTCTTACATATATCAAGGGTACTACTTAATGCTTCTGAGATGTAATGTGTACCACTCAGAAATTTTTACTAAAGGCAGGAAGAATCTATTTAGGCATAAAAGTCTAGAATAAGTAAATACTCTTTAGAACATGACAAATGATTCAATAATAAAGTGCTAATATAACATTAACATTTAAAATTGATACTCACAATGTTCATGGTTTTTCTATTTTCTGGCCTTTTCTTTGGTGTTAATGAATAAGCCACTGCATGCTTTTCCCAATCAGTATGTTTCTGACTGGGTCTGGGTATTAGAATCTCTTTTCTTTTCGATCTTTACCTTAGTTCTTGAAATCACCTGGGCCTCTGTGCTAGATTTACCTTCCCAGATGGGACCGTCATATGACCAGCCAATCACACCACAGGCCAATACCTATCTGCCTGGCTATTTCATTACTGTCCCAAACACGGAAGAAAATATCTATTTATCTCCAACGTAGGAGATATGCTTAAACATGCACACACGCAAATTTGTATCTTCTCCTGAAATTATTTTCTCCAATTATCATTTAATACACTAATAGAAATTTTATCATCGTTATTTTTGTCATTAGGTCAAATTTTATTAATACTTTTAGTAATTTTCCACTTTTAAAACTTTTATATATTTACCAGTCTCTTTCCAAGTCTTTTTCAGCAACAGAGGTATGTAAAAGATGTCCTGTTCACTGCCCATTGTCCCTGGGCTAGAAGAATGCCCATAGTGAGGCAGGTCATAACTCCTGGCCATCCCTGACCTGCTCACCTGCAGTGATCTCTCAGTGTTTTTTCCCTGTCTTTTCCAGTCAGCCTAGAAGTTCACTTAAAGGTCTTCTTTTCAACCACACACTCCGATGACTGCCCTGAGCATGCGGAGCCCTGTAACTCTCTGAAGTAGACTAACTTCTTACTTCTGCTTTAAGGAACGACCTCTGTTTTACTTCCTCATTCCCCCTAAGTAATGCTATTTATAGTTTATACACTGATTAGGCATAACTTGTTTATGACTGACATTATTTTATTCTGACTTTAGACAATATATTTCCTTTTATTCCCAACTGTGATTGCTCTTAAAAATTCTACCAGTCCTCTAACCTCCCTCGTGTTAAAGTCACCTAATTTTCCTAATTAAGGGAGTCTTTCTAGGTGGGCAATTTTGATGAATGCTTTACTTGTCTCTTCCATAGGCTATGTTTAAATTTCTCTTCTACTGAATTCTTCTGGAATTCAAATTTTCCCAAATCTCTAAGGTACTCGTATGTATGATCACTTACAATGAGATGCATATTCTGACAGTATTACTGTGTTTAAGGACAGAAGTCTAAGCAACTATATTATGCATCAGTATCTGCTGGTCCCCAGATTACATAAAGGCAGATGGCACAAGAGAACCATGTGCTAAGGTGGCATTGTTTGTACCAGACTGATGACTCATTTGTTTCTAGTACAAGTTCAAATTTGAAATACAGCCCATAGAAGTCTAATCTAGGAGCTAAACTGAACTAAATATTCCCTTGTTGCCAAAGTTAAGCATTTTCATTTTCAGTTTAATTCAACTTAAGAATTTTTAGTTCATGTTATAAAATTTAGATATTTTTATTGTTATAAAAGGGATAATATTATAAATAACCATAACACTTTCTGAAAATGTAAGTGTATTACAAAGTTGAGAGTGAATGAGAAAAGAATAATGCCTTATTTATTTCCAGGCTTATGAAGGAATGATAATAACAATTCAGTTACTTTATACATTGATTCATTCATTTTACAGTCATCTATTGACCATTTTTATGTGCACTAGTGTTTTCTGAAATACATAATTTACCACCCAAGAGCCATTATGTTACATAAAAATGACAACAAAATTATTAACTCCAAAATCCACTTAATATTTTTTTCTCCTTTTATGTTTCCTGTACTTCTGACTATAAATTAAGGCTAACCCTTGTGGTGCTTAAATATGTTAAAGAAAATAAAGATAGATGATTTGCTATGAATATTAAGATAAAAAAGACAGTACAAAAAGGGAATAGATAATGGCATTTTCATCATTCCCAATGAAACTTGTGGCCATTTTCCTCTTGTTTAAGGAAGCATTGAGCTAATGGTGTAAAGAACGCATCACGAAGAGATTCTATAGGATTCTGGTATCATGACTACTACAAAAAAACCTTGTTATCATGTCACCAGACTTTTAGCACTAAGTGATAAATATCCTGGTTAGTACCCTACATAAGATGTTTTCCTCACATTCATCGGCCAGGGGTCCTATATGGCTTGTTTCCTTTTCTCAAGTGCCCTGTGACCTCATTTGAACATTCAGTATCATATGACATGAATGCCTATTATATTTGTCATGGCTAAAGAATAATTGTTTTTTTTTTTCCCATTTCTCATCAATTTAGTTTTACAACGGAATATAATTAGACATAGAAGAATATAATTTAAAAAAGACAAGGAACAATATTTTATGAGTATAAAGTAACACCATTGTAATAATTAGTCAGAGAAACTAGTTTGGAAGGGGTAGAAAATTTCATTAAGGATCAAGAAAATTACATTCTTTTTCTTATGAACTCCAGTTCTGATTTTATATCATACACAGGCAGGTCATGACCTTTCAAGACATTTTCTTATCTGTAAAATTGAGTTGCCTACACAACCAGGTCTAATCTTTAGCTGGGCATTCAAGACCTTCCTCGATTGAACTTGAACTCTCTTTTGCAGTCTTATCTTTAACTACTACCATTCTTACACTTTATTCTGGAAAAGTTAATGTAATAAAACAAGCCTGGCTGTTTCAATCTTGTGCTATTCTTTGGGACTGGAAAGTCTGAATATTCATCTATTTCTTTATAAAGCATACAATCCAGTTAATGGTTCACTCAAATATTATTAAATATTGCTTTATGTTAATATTATAATTACCTAAGAATTGGTATGATCTCACAAACTAGACTATAGCTCCATGGATCTTTTTCATTATGATATATGTACTTTTCATATATGTCATACTTTAAAGTTAAAAAAAATTGCTAATTCCTCTCATGCCTTTTGTTTGCCTTCTTCTCTCGTGCTACAGTAATCTATGGTTCATTTCACTGTTTATTTGAAATTTAAATCTATCAACTTGATTTACCTATAAAGTAAAATCTACCCTAGAACCCAAAATCCTTACCTTAACTGCATTCTTTACCAACACCCAAAGATGACAAAGCTAATTTTATAAGCAGAGGATGTTAAAAGGCCAGCCAATGTCATGATGTAGTTTACATGTACCAGGAAATCTCCAAAATATACTTAGAATGATCAATTGCATTTTCTGGAATTTGACTGCAGACATTGATTCCTGTAAGTTATAAACCTTTCTCTATCTTTTAGCTTCCACTAGCAAAACAGACTTGTGTCTATGAGGGAGAGAGATTTTACTGAAGTTTTGTTTTTCAAAGGCCATGCCAGCCACCTCCGAAATATAAGTTGCAATGAAACAAAAATAGATTGACCTTAGTTTCTGTAGGTCTATTCCTAGATACACACACAAGCACATTCCTCATTCTGTATACCTAAATTCCTTTTTTTCCCATGACACTAAGATTCAATGATATATCAATTCAAGGCTGATATATCATTATCAAGATTATCATTATTATTGATACAATATCACTATACCATAAGAATGAAATTTTATCCTTCTAATAGTAAAGCTACACTGTAATCAGAAAAACTATGATGGTTCTTTGGAAAAAAATACTATGATAGGGCATTATCTCTTCTAAGTTGCTTTCTTAAAGTGATTAGTAAAGAGCTTGAAAAGGCCAGAGTAAGGATATAAGATTTCAATGAAAAGACCCAATTCAGTGTTTTTGTTTTTGGTAGGGAGTGAGATTGTGTACTTGTGTATGTTTGTGGTGTATTTATTTGTTTTGATTGGATAAATTAAAGACAGGTATAACAAAAGTCATAAAGACAGAACTATACCGATGGAACGTATCAGAATTTAAATGAAGCAACTATGAAGGCAGAAGTCAAATGGCTTCCAAGCATTGGGTCCAGAAAACAATTCAAAATCAGTTAGAGACAACTGGAAGGCTAAACAGGAGGATGGATAGTTCAAAGACCAATGGAATCTGAGCTAGAGAATTACTCATTGGAAGAGGTAAATTTTAACAAGGTTATGAAATGAGAGGCAGCACCTTGCTGCTTCATGACAGTTATATGCTTCAGATGCAAAAGTTTGGAAGCATTTATATTTGGGGAAATTAAATTAACCATCAAAATTACAGAAAATAAAGATTACTATTATACAAGAGGGATAGCCTGGCAAACCCTAATCCCCAAGGGATAATTCCTTCTCTCCGCCAGCCTCATCAGTCCAACCTAAATGGACCTTTTAGTCCTTCATTGGCAGGGGACTGGGTTCTTCCATGTGTCTTCCTCCACAATCACAGATCAATATTTTAATGAGCTTCTTTTTCTACCCGATGTTTCACCATATCTGCTGCTGGTCCTTACTGTTCATTAGTTTGATTCTCTGTTTGATCAGCATCAACATCCTGCTACCACTGCAGCTCACTCCCATAGTTGGTAGGGAAGTCTGTCTCTTCTCTTAGTCTCCATGTAGTAAAAATGCAAAAACAAAAAGAAAAAAAATGCACTCATGCACACACACAAAACAACCACAAGACAAAACAACTCAATCTCAACTTGGCAACAAACAAAACATCTCACAGCATAAACGTGGTTCTTCTCAGCTCTTTCCCTATTGCTTAGCTCTTTAAAGAAACATGAAACAAAGGGTATTTGATTGTCATAGTCTTTTCATTACCATGGAATTTATCTTCTCACCAGGAAGCAAGGAGGCCCGAACATTTGCTAGGAAGAAACGCTGGACAGGGCTGAGGGGAATACAGGAACTCCTCAGCCTGCTCACTGGGGAACCACACCTGTAACACTAAGCAGGCTAACAGCAGCTTTTCTGCAGTCTCCCTTTCCTGGAGCATGTGCCCACAACTTCACAACCCCTCTTCCTAACCACAACTAAATCCCCCTTCTCTTTCAACAGCCTAACCATCCAGAAGGGAGGGTGCCCTATTCCTTCCATCATCAGTCTCCCCCTAAGAGTCTAACCTCCTGGAGACCATTCCTCAGGTCCCACATCATTCTAGACAACTGGGATAATTTATAGAATTAATGAAAACAAGGGGAAAAAAAAGTAAAAAAGAACTAAAGGACATACGTGACAGTAAAGTATTTGCTTTTTTCCTAAAATAAGATTTGTCTTTTGCAAATCTGGATTTTATGAATACGAGTAACACTATAATTACATTGTCATTAAAGTGACAGAAATTCTAAATAAGGAAAAAGATTCAGGCTTATAAAAATGTTTACAGACACTTAAACCACAGCAGTGAAGTGAAATTTAAATTCAAAATGAAAGAAATAACATTCTTAAAAAGTGACGAAAGCTTTCATTCTGGAATGACTGCAACATTCAAATACAGCAGCCATATCAATGAACAAATGCCAGACAGCAAGTTCATAATGCTTAAGGGCTCTGTACTTTACAGCAGTCCGCTTAATGGAAAAGTTAATGTAGCATTGAATACAAGTGAGCTGCTCAGCTGCTGCACTAAAACCTTCAGATCATGGAAATAATGGGTCATTTCTCTTTCCCTATTCTTGACCAGAAACAAAAGTTAAAAAAACCAAAAGAACTTAAAAAAATAAAAAGTAACAACAGCGGGGAGGGTGTAGCTCAGTGGTAGAGCACGTGCTTCCTATGCATGAGTCCTGAGTTCCACCCCAATATCTCAATTAAAAAAACAAGAAAAAGAAGGAAAAAAAAGTAACAATAACAAACAATAAAGATTTATAGTTTATACTATCCAATTAGTCTCTGACTAATTATATCCCAATTATATATATTTCCCCTTAAAACACTTCTAAGGTAAAAATATTTAACACAGAAGTATTGCTTTTCAAATATTCAAGAATCAACAATTTATTAAGTAACTGGAAATAACAAATATTCATATTAATTCAGGTAACTATGAATAAAAAAATTCACTTAGGAAACATGTCTAATGGTTTTCCTAAATTTCTTAATTTTTATGAGTTAATATATTCCAGATAACTTATTACTGCAAAGCCAACATTCTCCCATTAAATATAAATTTCAGCCTCCTAAGTGTTATAATCTCACACAGTTTCTGAGAACATAAGTTAACTTGCCACCTTTCTAGATATTTGAAGAACACTGACACAATATGGTATTATATAAAAACACTGTTGCACATGCCTTTTATGTAGTGGAAGTAAAGAATGAAACATGAAAATGTGTGTGCTTAACTATGATTCACTTAAGGTGGAGGGAGGAAAAACAAAAAGTCAAAGTCAAGAGGATGAGGCTTGACATAATCTCATTCTTTGAATAAATAGGAGAGGATTTCCTAAGTCTTCCATTTTTTTAAACAAGTACAGAAAAATATCATAACCATCTTAAACGTCACTTGGCAAATTTAATAAAAACTTGCCGAACAAGTAAAAGAGCATGACAAATGGATATGAAATGGCCTAGAGATGAAATGGCATGACTGACAACTCTTGAATCAAAATAGATGTTTCAGGTTCTAATTCAAAATCAAAAGAAATGAATGTACACCATGAATTTTGAACCAGATTTTAACTAGGTAAACAAACACCATCTAGGAGAAGTATCTGAAAGTTGTATATGCACTTTTTTGAAAGGCCAGGAAAGTCACACCAAGGTGATTAATAATAGTTAATTACCCAGAAATGAAAAAACAAACCTAAACACATTTTAAATTTAATAATTTTTAAAAAAACTGCCCAAAGGTTTTAAAACCAAAGGCTGAATATCTGACTTTACAGCACTGTAGGTGATACTGTTTTTCTTGGAAAAAATTTACTAATGAACAATACTCTGCTACAACTTTATTTAGGAAAGTTATTTCTACTAAATATTCTAGGCATGTATTTCTATATATTTGTAGAAGTGCAATGCCAATTAATAATTGCTTTCATTTGGATAACAGTGAGAATTATAAAAGAAGATCATAAGGTAAATTATTAGAAATCAGAACAGTAAAGATACTATTAAGCTTATACAGATGTTTTGAGCTTAAAATATGCCGATGAATATTCCAAGAATTAAATATAATACGGTACATATTTAAACTAGAAAAATAAACCAGTAAAGATGCCAATAAGTTATTCCTTAGGTTTCCTTCTACATTATTACCAATTTGAAGTACTCATTTATTTAATATAACAGCTGATGAAACTGTAGGATTTTGTTTTCTAATTTATGTTCCACAATTCTATAAAGTACTTATTATGCCATATTTTACAAATGAAAAATATTGAGGCTTGGAGAAGCTTAGAAAACTTACCAAAGCTATAGAAATCTGAAGCTTTGGAGACAAAAATTGAATTGAAGTCTGTCAGAATCCAAAGCTTGAATATAATACTATCCATATAGTTACCTAATACTTATAATTAATGTTAATACACTTAAAATTTACACTTATCAATTTAATTTACTTTTCTTATGTTCAAAGTTTTCCAAATGATGTAATGAAAATTAGAATTCTACCAAATACATAAAATATTATAGTTAATATATTCAAAATATTCTGAATAATAGTATTATTCATTCTTTCCATATCTCAAGGTTAAGCAGAAAGAAGTGGAGGCAGAAGTAAAGTGTATTCTTATTCAGTTCCTTATCCAAACTTAAAAATTTCTGAAATGTTAGCAAAAATACCTAAATAGTATTATTATTCTTTTTTGGTACATTTGCTAATGTTTCAGAATTTTGGGGGACCAGTTACAGGTACTTTGAAGTCTTGCGTTCATTCATTTTTTCATTCATTCACTTTCTTACTTAGTAATATTTATTTACAGACCACCTCTTACATGTCAGTCACTAAGATACACACTAACAACTTCAACTCCTGAGGAACACAGAGTTTGGCAGTAAAAAGAATAAATATACAATATACAAATAAACCAAGTAAGAAAGTATTAAAGACAGAGAGAAGGAAAGGGCTAAACCAAAAGTGTAACAAGGTCAGCTTTATTCACTTTAAGACCTCATAGGATACCTGGTTAAAGACGTCAAGTAAACAGTTGTAAATTCTGATCTGACCATGAGGGATTTTAACAAACTTCAGCCAGTGGACATCAAGTATGTGCCTTGGATGATTCAAGTGTGTTTGTGTTCAGGCAGAGCTGGGTTAGTGGACTTAACAATGCTTTTCTAACCCCAGCATCCGAAACCCAAAACACACTGAACTGAGTTGATACAGCACACTTCAAGTGTAATTTAAATACTTTTGGATTTTTATATAGTTAAGAAGTTATCTCTTTGGGAAATATAGAGTAAGGAGTGATATATCATAAGGTTATAATGACTAAGATCTGCACTTAATATGTTTTTAATCTTCACAGCCTACTTAAGAGACGTGTACTGTGTATTAACAATAATGTAAATTTTAAATGTTAAAAATATCATCAGAGAGGTACATTAAAATATCTGGAGTTGTAGATTGTTTCAAAAATGAAACAAAGAATACTGGTGTTAATAATGATAAAGGGATTTATAATAAATATCCAGAATAGAAACAAGTAATCTTGGGTTGCAGGAACATAAGTGAGACTGTAATTGGCTTCAACTGGGACAGAATAGATACTGAAGAAATTCAAGAAATATAAAGTGACAAATCTGAGGCATTTTACTCCTCTAGGTCCTAGATTATACACCAGTATTAGAAAAGCAGAGAGCAGCCACAAAGTTTGAGTCAGGAGAGTATGTAAGGTTGTGAGATGACTGAATTTATAGATGCAATCTGAGTTGGCCAAAGTTGAAGTCTCACGAAAATGATGTGGAGAGTAATGGGTTAAGGCAGAGCAGAAAACCTTACTTTTGATACAGACTGAAGGATCTATATGTGAAGAGAATTACACAAAAATGAACTAATTTATCAATTTTACTTTAAACTAAACTAAGTATGTGTTCCTTCAAGGGGACAGTCACAAGGTTCTCCATCAATTAAGTGCCCCTGGACTAGAAATACTTGAAACCAACACTCACGTAACTCTGACCATGACACCATCAAATCTACTGGGAGGTAAAAATTTCAATTATCCACTTAATTATCAAATTCATAATGACTGCTTCTAAAGTTAACAAGGTATTTTGCTAGCTGTATTTTTTCATGTTTATTTATTTACTGCTTAATAATGTATCTTACTGTGCCCTAGAACACACTCAGCTTCTCAACTGGATGAATCTAGCTTATAAGATCTAAAAATGCCTATGTGATAGTTTATATTTGGCATATTTTATTGCCTAGACCTCAAAAGTCTTTCTTCATACAAAAGCCAGGTGTACTCAATTTTTAAGATTTATGTTAAGACTCGAAAGGCATAAATGTCCTCCTCATGGAAAGCCCTAGTCCCTGGCACTGAACAGTATCTTCATCTGTAGTGTTTGACTGCAATTTGGTTAACTCTTAACTGAATAATGATAACAGAAAAAAATCCCACTTAAAAAAAAGTTTCTGTCTTAACACTGTCCACAAAGAGACATTACAATCTGTAGCTTCCATAAAAATCATATGAATCAAGTTTTTAGGGCTTATATTAGCTTGAAAGGCTATTAAAACAGAAGAAAGTCTTCTCAGGGCTCAGTTGTCTACATCTAAAGTAAAGGAGCTGACCATTCACTTCATGATACACATCAACCTTCTCTTCATGGAAGACCGTTTTGCAACTTGATGCTAGTGGTCTAAGATTCAATTAGTAAAGATACATGATTCATATTATTTTTCTGGGAACTTGCATCATATTAGTAATTGGTCTCCTTTGCTGACAGGCTTCAGAGTTTCACTTTCTGTGTTTCCTGCCTGGATTGCCACTAAAAATGCTTATGAGAGTATGTTTTACAGATTTGTTATGTTTCTATAATAATCTTTGTATAAAACCATAAATATTATAATCTTTCCCATAGATTCTACATTTTACTGCATACATTTGGTGTTTAGAATTTATTATTACCATGCAAACTGGATTAATAGTAGCCAAAGTATGAAATCCTGTTTGAAAAAAGGATTAGAGGTTTTGCCACACCAAACAAAACTGACAAAAAGTTTTATACGTATGGAAATTGGTGGGAAACAAATGTAACGTGCTTTAAGATCATTTCATCCTATAGGTCTATTGTCGAAGCAACAAGAACATTAATAGCATTTACTTTTACAAAATGTTGAACCAAAGTTGGATTTTCTTCCAGTTTGTGGAGATGGTCTCTGGCATGTAAGTACAGTGACAAGTGACCGTCAGGTTAGGTTCTTTCAGCTTCTTCCATTAATTTATCCTAATGCTGCAGGTTATTTATTTATTTTTTCTTGAGTGCCTCAATGCCCTCAATTTTTCCCCCAGAATACCTTGCTTACAAAAAGGGTGGGGTTAAAAAAAATACTGATGTTAAGACTTTAAGCTTTAGGAACTACATAATCTTAAATATTAAAAAGAGTGCATACATAAAAGTTAATACAGGGATGCAGTACAATGAAAACATAATATAAAGTAAAGCTACAGTAAAATATCCTTGTAAAAGCCAACATAAGTATGTCAAAAAATTGAAACTGCTTTTAAAAAATAGTCACATTATGTATATTATTTGTATCTATTTTCTTTCTCTTAATGACTATTAAAACTGCAAATACTATCTGAAAATAGAATATAAATTATAACAAATAATTATTTTCTAGTATTATTTGTTAGAAAAAGGGAGAGGTAAAATGCTTCTGTAGTATTACTATCTGGGCCATATTTACTCCATCACATAGTTAATTCCTAAAGCTGAAACAATCATTACATTCTGATGTTCATCTGTTTTACTGAACTACCCACAGGGAGATTTATGGGAATGCTATCATGTCAGGGTCACAAGATTAAGTGAACAGTGATGACAGTAAATAAGCCATTTCTCTATATTCCAAAGGGTTTAACTCAGTTACTTAAAATGCCATAAACATAAATAGTCTTCCTT
Source organism: Vicugna pacos (assembly GCF_048564905.1). Classification (NCBI taxonomy): domain Eukaryota; kingdom Metazoa; phylum Chordata; class Mammalia; order Artiodactyla; family Camelidae; genus Vicugna; species Vicugna pacos. The sequence continues at coordinate 9,494,117 of NC_133000.1, read as the reverse complement.
CTCTACATTGTATCCCTGACAGATGACTTCAGAATACAGCACTCTAGGGCAATGGTGCTTTCCAACTAAACAGGCAACCCTTCTTATTGACAAAAGACACTACACTACTTGTGAAAACAAATATAAAAAAAATTTCACATCCTAATGCATAATAGTTTAGTGTGCATATAATACAGAGCAATATCATTGTAATGAATTTATTCATTTCATTTGTAAAAACAAAAAAGGAGATGTTATAAAAAGAGGATATAAAAAGAGGAAAAAGAAAAATACTGCTTCAATTCAAATTCCTAAATGTTTGTAATGTTTTCATGACTTTCGATAAACTTCAAAAGGTCAATGAGTTGAACACATTATTTCAGGGAGTGTAGTGATATTTAAGTAAAAATGTCTAACCCAAAAAGCAAGCTTATAAAAACAATCATATCAAAGGAGCCCGGAGAGTTTTCTCAATAGCCTAATAAAGTACTATCTTCAGTGATTCCAACAAAATTGCCATCTGCCAAGATACCAGATGTTACTGCTTGAAAAACATTTTCTACAGTTTGGTATTTGAATATTTTAATTAGCAGCCAAATAAAGGACTGAGGGACTGTGGTGAACTCACTTTAACTCTAGGCACTTGTTGCAAATGGTCAAAAATTTTAAATTTTATGCCATTTGTAAGCCAAGGAGAAGTTTCACTACTGTGGAGATCCAAAACACAAATTTTCATTTTAAAACTAATGATTTCCATGGCTGAGAAAGTACTCTAATTTTTGTGAGATTTATTGTTGTATATGTGCATATTGATTTTCTTCATTATCATCGTTTGTGTATTTTAAGCATTTTACAAACTGTCTTACTTTGGAGAGACTTACTATAATCACACTATTTTTTAAACCTAATTACCTCCCCCCAAATATATAAATATAATCATACTATTTTTTAAAAATCTATATATTTTAGGAAAAACGGCAGCAGAAATGATGTTGATAATCATTTGGGTCATAGAGGGTTCATCTCGTCCACTTTCACATCCAAATAACAGGCATTTCTGGTCCTCATCCATGCAATCCCTATTGATCTAAAATTACCCAGTCCTTTCAAATTATTGCACTTACCTTTATGACCTGCATTAGAGTTCAATCAGGGAATATGATCTGACGGGGGGCTGTTAAAGCTTTAAGACCTTGTAGTATATTTTCTACACTATTCATTTTTGGACCTGATATATATATATATATATATATATTTATATCTCTCTATATATAATATATATACTTTTTTTTAACAGGAAGATGAACTTTGAGACTCCTTTAAGGCCCTTGACGAATCTGAGCAATGCCACTTTTGTCCCTTCCCCATTTGGAGTACTCTACCAGCCTCCCAAGCTGTTCCTCTTATTTACTGAAAAATTAGATGTTGACAATCTTCATTTCCATCCCAAATACTGGAATTATCTTGCGTAATTCAACATAAGTGCCACATGCAAGATTCCATCCTGTCAGTTTCTTGACCTTTACTATGATTTTCAACTCAACTCCACTTAACTATTTTCATGACCACATTCTGGATTTGTCAACTTTGTACTAATGTATTTGTGAACTTTTAAATTCAAACATCCTAGAACTTCCATCCTTTCAGTTCACTATTTCTGTTTTCTTGACTCCATTATTGTCTGTGTATCAACATCCTTCTTTCTTTACTTCCCTTCCTGAATTATCTTAGATTAAGTCTACCACTTACTACTCTATCACTTCAACCACCTTCTTACTTGTTATCTTAATATTCTGGCTCCTCTGTCTTGATGAAACTATCCAGTATTACATAATCCTGGAAGAATTCATATTCTAAATATTTTCAGTGTTTGGAAGAATTAAGCATATAGATGTATTCCTGACAGGAACTAGTGAGGGACAATTTGTGTATGTGTTGATGGGGAGAGGGAAGGCTGAGAGAAAGAAGTAAATCAAGGAATAGGAGAGACAAAATTTGTTAGGGACTGGAAAAATATGTTCTGGCCATGTCTAAGGTTAACACAGACATAAGCAGTGACCTGCTGTCATACGGAGCTCTATTTCCTTCTTTCTGATGGACATTCCCACTAGAATATGCCCCAGGCAAGGCAGACTCAACAATCATCTTTCCATCTACACCACTTCCTTCAACGTTTTTCAGTTCTACAGATGGTACCACTATTCCCCCCAAGGACCGATGACAGCAACTTGTGCAACATCCTTATTCTTTCCTCACTATTTAATCATCAGGTCATAAAGACTCTACCTAATTTTAGACTCATGTTTTCCATTAGAGCAGTTAGAACTAATAACCTCAATCAATTAGAACACAATGAGTTGAACGTCAAAGATTCGAATACCCAAGGAGAAACAGAACCTGTTCCATGGTTATAGAACCTACAGATCAAACAGATATCCAGGATGACTGCAGAAAGGTTTGGGCCAAGTAATGAAAATGGATCAGAGAAATAAGCAAAATCCCCACTAAACTCTACACCAACTTCTTCAAAACAAGCAGGGTTTTGAATCTAGGCGATCTGACGCTACCCTAATCTTTTTAGCAGATGAGATATTCCCTTTAAAAAGTAGCTGAATTATCCCAGGAGAGATGATGGACATAGAGACTTGAGGGGTAAAGAGATTGAGATATCCAGGGTTTGGGTAGTTTATTCCAAAACGAAGAAGATGATGTAAGAAGAATGTCTTGAAAGTGGACGATACATATACTTTCAATGAAATGAAGTAGCAGGAACACGTATGGCTGGTACCCTAGGTACCACAGCTCCTTGAGTTAATGTAGAACCCAATGCCTAATTTTGCCCAGAAATATCCCTGCCTTCATGAATCAAGCATATTTCTAGAGCCCAGAGGGAAATGAGGATCCTGAGCTTTATATTAATAAGATTACTAGAATCTGTGTGTAATCCTGAAGTGTGTGGGAGGGTTCCTATTAATAACTGAGATTGAATTTTCTAACAACCCCATGGAGGGAACTCAGGGCAAATTAAGTTGGACTTAAATACCTGAGTACAGTGGTTGCAGTTCATATCTATTACAGAAGACAACAGTGACTGCTTTAAGATAAAGGAAACAGAAATGGAGCCAGGAAGTGAAAGTTAATATGATCATTTCAGAATATTCCAAATGTAGAAGTCGTTTCAAAAGCCACCCATTTTCACTTCATAACACTACGTACTCATTCATTGCTCTATGTTTCAGTGTTTAAATTTATGGTACTTTAAGTTATTATTTTGTGTTTGTAACACTTATTTTGTATTATTTTATTGTTTTGACCTTAAATTCTTGAAACAGTGAACAGGTGAACTCTTGTTTTGAAGTGTAGAATATCAGATTGAAATCCAATAGGTACGTCATCTCATTTGAACCTGCTGTTTATTTATATAACTCTTACTACAGTAGAGCATTCTACGAAGCTTCACGGCCATTAAATTAATATGAGCTATGATACATATATATTTAATTTCTATGCAGGTTTTTTTGGGTCCTCTTAGATCTCACAGTGCTGACGAGATCACAATTAGTAGATGATTTAGTGTACCCCAGTAACTATCAATATACGTGGTAACACAAATTGTAACAACCACATTCATTGAGTATACAGCACATTCCTAACTTAAATCTTGACACTTTAAACTACTTGAAAATTGCTGTAAAAAACTTTCTTTTTCTGCCTCTGAGTACTTCATGATCTATGTAGAGAACAGTATATTTAGTACATTTACATATATATTTAAAAAATACATGTAAAATTAATTCATTTACAAGTAATTAGTTGTAGGGAAATGCAATTTTGTTCTGCAGAGTATATGACAAATACACTTGTGTTAGCATGGAAATAACTAAGATAATGAGTTGTTATATCTTTAGCTTTTACATAATAAATAATATTTGCTTGTAGTTCTCTATAGTAAAAATGTAAGTTTCTTAAATATTAGTATTAATGGCTCAAGAATAATCTAAAAAGCCTTCTCTAGCCCTTTTTTTAAGCTTTAAAAATTTTATGAATTTATATACAGTAAAATTCAGTCTTTTTGGTGTACAGTCCTATATATATTGATAGTAGCACAGAGTCATGAATCCCATACCACAATCAAGATACACAACAGTTCAACCATCCCTCAAAGACTCCCTCATGTTGGCACTTTCTAGTCAAATCCTCCCTCTACTGTTAATCCCTAGAAACCAACAATGCGTTTTCTTTACCAAAGTTTTTGCTTTTTCAAGAATGTCATGCAAATGGAATTATACAAGGTATCCTTTTGCGTCTGGCTTCTTTTATTTCGCAGAACACATTTGAGATGTATTCAGACTGTTGCATTATCAACAGTCCATGCCTTATTATTGCTAAGCAGTATTCCACTGCATGGATGGGCCACAGTCTGTCACCCACGCACCAAGTGAAGAACACTTGGGCTGTTTTCAATTTTTGGTAATTATTAATAGAGCTGCTATAAACATTCGCACACAAGTTTTTGTGTAAACGTAAATGTAAATGTTCACTTCTCTTCGGGTAAATACCTAGGAGTAGGACTGCTGTGTCATATGGTAACTGCATGTTTAACTGTAGAAGAAACTGCCAAACTGCTTTCCAAAGAGGTTGGACCATTTTGTATCTCCACCAGGAATGTATGAGAGTTCCAGCTGCTTCACATCTTTGTTAGCTCTTGCATTACCAGGTTTTTGGTTTTTTTTAGTTTTACTCATTCTAATGGTAGTGGTATATGATTGTTTTAATTTTAATTTGAATTTCCTTAATAGCTAGAGACATGGAGTATCTTTTCATGTGCTTATTTGCCATCTGTATGTTATCTGTGGTGAAGTATCTGTACAAATGTTTGCTTGCTTTTTTACTGCAATGTTAGTTTTCTTATTAGGTTTTGAAAAGTCTTTTATACATCCATATATACATATACTATATACACTTACACTTGTATACTTTATACTCATAAGTAATTTATAAGATATGTGACTTGCAAACACTTTTTTCAGTCTGTGAATTTTTTTAAAATTTCAGATATTACATTTAAATTTTTTAATTTATTTTTATTCAGATATTACATTTTTCATTTTCATTCGGTTCTTTTTTATACTTTCAGTTACTCTGCTGAGATCTTCTATCATGACATTCATTTAAAGAATACTAACTTTACTTCATGGAAGATGGTCATAATTGTTGCTTTTAAATATTTATCTAATAGTACCGACATCTGGGTCATCTTGGAATTGGTATCTGTTAGTTGTCTTTTCTTGAGAAACATTAAGATTTTCTTGGTTCTTTGCATATTAAATAATTTGGAATTGCATCCTGCTAATTTCCTATGGAGAATGTCTATTTGTTTTTCTTTTACCAGTCAATCAACCCTGTCAGGTTCAGACTGCAAGCTATATATCATGACCTTTCTGAGCAGGAGTTCCAATGTCAATTTAGTTTGGGTGTTGAACTTGTAAAACATTGAATATATTTTCTGAAGCCCCAGATTTTTGAGTCTTATTCCTGTTCAAGAAGTTCTTTTATTTCTTTATCCTAATTTATAATTTTTATAATTAATACAATAATTAGTAAGTAATTTCAACACTGGAATGATCATGGGCTTTAGGGTTAGATAGATTCAGATTAAAATCCTGTCCCTACTATTTAGCTATGTAACACTGGGCAAGCTATTCAACTTCTGTGAGATTCATGCCTACTTTACAGTGTTGTCAGAATGAAAATAAGACATTCGATGGAAAGTATGAGGAGTTACTGCCAACACATAACTGCTCTCAATAAATGTGAGTTTCCACCAACATTCTATCAGAAAACAAATCTCAGTAGTAATGTTTATACGATAATGCACACCGAAAATTGGGGAAACATGTGTATGTGTGTGTGTGTGTGTGTGTGTGTGTGTTTTACTAAAGAGCCTATTACAACCTCTTGATTTTAATTTAAGTTGTTATGGCTTATGTAGCTTTCCCCTTTACCCAGTTTTATTGAGTTCTAATTGACATACAGTACTGTTCAAGGTATATGGCATAATTAAATTACTTGACTTAACACATACTGTAAAATGTTTACCACAAGTTTAGTTAACACCCATCAGCTCTGATAGATACAGAAAAAAAAAAAAAACAAGGAAAAGAATTGTTTTTCCTTGTTACAAGAGCTCCTAGGATCTACTCTCTTAACTTTCCCATATACCAATCAAGAGTGTTAACTGTAGTCATCATATTGTACATTACATTCCTAGTACTTATTTATGTTTTAACTGAAGTTTGTACCTTTTGAGTGCCTTCATCCAATCCTCCCTGCCCCCAAACGCTTCCTCTGGTAATTATAAGTCTGATCCCCTTTTTTTTTCTATGAATTTTTTCTTCTTTTTTTTTGGTTCCACATACAAATGAGATCATATAATATTTGTGTTTCTCTGTCTGACTTATTTCACTTAGTATAATATTAGGTCCATCCACATTGTTGCAAATAGCAGTAAGTCCTTGCTTTTTGACTTGTGAATAATATTCCATTGTATATATGCAGACCCACAACTTCTTTGTCCATTCATCCACTGATGAACGCTTAGGTTGTTTCTATGTCTTGGCTATTGTAAATAATGCTGCTATGAACATGAGGGTGCAAATATCTCTTTGACATAGTACCTTTGTTTCCTGCAGGTATATTCCCAGAAGTGGAATTGCTGGATCATATAGTAGTTCTATTTTTAATTTACTGAGGAACTTCCATACTGTTTTCCATAGGGGCTACACTGATTTACAATTCCACCAGCAGTGCACAAAGTTTCCATTTTCTCCAGGTCCTCACCAGCACTTGTTATCTCTTGCCTTTTTCATGACAGCCATTCAGACAGATGTGAGGTGACATCTCATTGTGGTTTTGATGTGCATTTCCCGAATAATTAGTGATGCTGAGCACATGCACATGTACCCAATGGCCATGTGTATACCTTCCTTGGAAAAATGTCTATTTATGTCCTTTGCCATTTTAATATTTCCTCTATGTAGTTTAAGGAACAGGAAATATGACCCAAAAAGATAAAACAAATAAGGAAACACTGTTTGTAAATACTAAATATCATGTAACAAATTTAGTTCGTGAATATGCATTTTAAAAAGCTCTCAAATCCTACTTTTTCCTCAGGGAAGAAATAAAGGTCAATAAAATTCAAAAGCTAAAATATGTTACAGCCAGCAGCACCACTGAGTCAAAAGATAAAAGCAAAAGGAATTATATGTTAAAATTAAACACTTTGTTGTAAAACAGGAAGCCGAACATTATACAGGTGAAATTCTTCAGGTTTAACATATATTTGTTGATAGGGATGTAACTGTAAGTACTCTTTAGCCCCTTCACTTAGGAAGCGACGAGTCTACTGGAAAAGACAGGCACATTCACATAGCTATAAAACATTAAGTGATATATCATAGATAGCTGCAATACAGATAATAACAACAAAACACGGGGACGTAGGCTCAGGAAAAATAAAGAACCCAGGAGATGGTATAGAAAGGGTGACATCTGAACTCAGCTATAAACAGGGTGATTGTACTTTCCTATTTCTTCCACTATATGTCTTCATAAAGCAGCCAGACTAATCTTTTTAAACATAAATCAGATCATGTTACTCTTCTGCTCAAAACCCTTCACTGCTTTTCATGCCACTTAGGATAAAGTCACAAATCCTTAACATGACCTACAAGACTTTAAATCATCGGACTCATACGTTACCCCCCAGCTTCATCTCAAGCCACTATCCCCACTGCTCACTGAGCTCTAGACATAACTACACCCTTCCTGTTCATTTAATTATTTCTAAGCTCCGAGTCTTTGTAATAATTCTCTCCATAATGTTGGACACCCCAGCGTTTGCTGATGATCTTCTCATCCCTTCAGGACTCAGCTTAAATCCATCTTCTTCAAAAAAAGTCTTCCCCAAATCCTTAATTTAAAATAAAGATCCTCTGCTATACTCTCTCTTTCAGAGTACCCTATATTTTTCTTTCCTAGCATTTGCCAAAGTTTGTTATTAACACCTTTTATTTCTACAATTGTTTAATATCAGCCCCTTCTACTAGACTATAATTATGTGAGGGCAGAGAACAAGTCTGTTTTGCTCACCACTAGGCTAGCACAAGTAAGAGCTCAAGAGCGATCTATTCATTAAATGAATGAAATAAATAAATTATAACTATATATTGCAAGTTAGATGGTGACTAAGTGGCATGCGAAATTACTTAAAAAGACTTTGGAAGGAGAATAAAAAAGCTGGAGGACTAGTGCTACCTGACATAAAGAACTTAAAACTATTGTATATGTACTGCACAATACAGCTACCATAACCAGGACAAAGGGGTGAAAGATTAGACAAATAGGTCAGTGGAGCAGAACAGAGAGCCCAGAAACAGACTCCTATAAATAAGTCAACTGATCTTTGACAAAGGAACAAAAGCAACACAACAGAGCAAAGACAGTCTTTTCAACAAATGGTTTTAGAACAACTGGACATCTCCATGCAAAAAAATAAATCTAGACACAGACTTTATGCCCTTCACAAAAATTAACTCAAACTGGATCACAGAGCTAAGTGTAAAATACAAAACTATAAAGCTCCTAAAGATAACACAGGGGAAAATCTAGATGAATTTGGGTACAGACCTCTTAGATACACCACCAAAGGTATTTTCCATGAAAGAAATAATAGATACGCTGGACTTTATTAAAACTAAAAGTTTCTGCTCTACAAAAGACACCATAAAGAGATAAGTCACAGTTTGGGAGAAATATTTGCAAAAGACATATCTGATAAAGGACTATTCTCAAGATACACAAAGAAATCTTAAAACTCAAAAATAAGAAAACAACCAAACCTGGTTAAAAAATGGACCAACACTTTAATAGACACCTCACCAAGGAAGACTAATAGATGTAAAGTAAGCATAGGAAAATATGTTCCACATGATAGGTCATCAGAGAAATGTAAACTAAAACAACTAGATACCACAACACACCTATGAGAGTGGCCAAAATCTGGAACACCAATAACACCAAATGCTGGTGAAGATGTGGATGACAGGAATTCTCAGTCATTGCTGATGGATTCACAAAACGCTTGCAGCCATTTTGAAGACAGTTTGGTGTTTGGTGGTTTCTTACAAAATAAACATATTCTTACTTTACAAACCAGCAGCTGCACCCCTTGGTATCTATCCCGAGGAGTTGAAAACATGTCTATACGAAAACCTGCACATGGATGTTTACAGCCATTTTATTTGTAACTGCCAAAACGTGGAAGAAACCAAGATGCCCTTTAGTAGGTGAATGAATAAATAAACTGGGATACATCCAAACAATGGAATATTATTCAGCACTAAAACAAATGGGCTATCAAGCCATGGAAAGATATGCACGTTACTAAATAAAAGAAGCTAATATGACAGGGAAATATACACAAAATGTTATGATAAATCACAGAGGAAAAAATGTGACAGTGTATATGTCCATGAATGACTGAAAAATTGTGCTGAACACTGGAATTTGACACAACACTGTAAAATGATTATAAATCAATAAAAAATGTTAAAAAAAATAAAAAAAAATGTGGCTACTGGAAAATCTTAAAAAAAATACTCAAAAAAAAGAAGCTAATATGAAAAGGATACATACTATATAATTCCAAGTATATGACATTCTGACAAAGGCAAAACTACAGAGATAAAAAGGTCAGTGATTGCCAGGAGTGGGATGAGGGGAAAGATGAATAGCAGAGCACAGAGGATTTTCAGGGCAGTGAAAATTCTCTGTATGAGATTACAGTGATGAATATACGTCATTACACATTTGTCTAGACTCACAGAATATACAACACCAAGAGCGAACCTTAAGATAGACTATGAACTTTGGGTGATGATGCCATGTCAAGTTAGGCTCCTCCTTGGTAAAAATGTACCATTCCAGTGAGCGACACTGGTAAGGGTGGAGACTATGCATGTGTGAGGGAGGGAGCATATGGGAAATCTCTGTACCTTCTTCTCTATTTTGCTTTACTCCTAAAATGACTCTAAAACCATAGTCTTAAAAAAGGCTCTTTGCAAACAGCTAACATAAAAAGAAAAGAGAATGACAAATATGAAACATCTACTATGTGTCAGACACTGTGCTAAGCATTTTGCATATAACATCTCATCTTACCATTAAAATAACCCAATGAAGTAGAAATTGCTCATTGCATTTTCTGGACGAACTTGACCTATCATTTCATGCAGGGGTAAGTACTTTTTGTCATTTATTAAAATTATTTCATTTAGAATATAAAACTGTCCCAGACAATAGACTAAGTTGTTTTTGTATTCCACTATCAGTGTCATCACTGTAATTAAAGGGTATATACACCAAGTACTCATTTATTAACTTATTCAAAAAACATTTATTTAGCACCTACTGTGCATCAGGCATTATTCTAGCTGCTTGGGATACCAGTATCAACCTTAATAGAGATGTTCTGAAGATTAAACAAAATAATCTATGTAATGTTCTTAGTATGGTGCCTGGTACACAATAAATATTCAATAAATGCTAGATGTCCTGGTATTGCTATTACTATAAGAGACAAATACTGAGCGTTGACTATTTTTAAAGACATGACGTTATAATTCTACTTTAAATTCAAATAATACAGTTTGCTTAAATTGATCTTATATTTGAAATTCCAGGACAGTTGGTCAAATACTATCCTGGCAATATTCTAGACATTCTTCCCTAACTAACAGAATCAATTCTACCAGAATTCTTCTTAATGTCCTGTTTACATTTAACCAATCCCTAAACTCTGCCAGTTTAGAGTGTCACTGAGATCAAATAAAATGAAGATGTATCATGAAGAACATTAGTAATCTAAATACAGTGACCTCCTTCACTACTCTTTTTCTAAAAAACTTTATTGTGAAGGAAAAAAAACCAATTTTATGTCTATAAAACCCTAGGAAGAAAAACACTTGTAATGCAAAAACAACCAATTTTGGCTTTATTTGTATTATGAAACCACAGATACCCTAATTTGAGATGAAAAATTCTCCTGACAAAGACTGAATAGAGAAATATAGAAGAAAAATTTTTAAAAGAATGTATTACTTTTCCATCGTGAATGATTATATGATTACTACCTGTGTATAAGAAAAATTAAGAATGATATAAATTTAGTATGTAGAAGAGCTGACTCTGAAAGATCAAAAATGAGATAGTTCTTATAACTAACACCCATGTGAGTTATACGGGTTATAGGAGAGATAGTAGTCTAAAATACTTGCCTAAACAAATTTCTTATTATTTTACATATTATTACAAACTGGAAATAATTTCCATTCGATTGTTTCTAAACGTTTAGATTTTCTTCTAAACCGTTCTAAAGAGGCACTTTTAAAGATTTCAGGAAAAAATTAAGCAATTTTTTAATACTTTAAAATCATAATTTCTAAGTAATTTTTAAATTTATAGCTTTTAAAAACATAACTATTACAATTAACCTGTTAAGTTATTATTTACCTGCAGTTTTTAACAACTCACCTATGAGAAACGGCTCCCCAAGCACCATGCTTATTTGTGAGAATGTTCAAGATCTTCTGTTTCAGCTGATTCGCAGTCACGTGGTCTCGATGTTTTGCAGCACCAATGAGGTGGTCACACATCTTTTCCTCCTCTCTCCTGTCAGCAGCATACTGGGCACACTGCGACTACAAAGAAGCACACACAATGCATAATAATCTACCTCTACCATGTGTAAGAGTGGAATGATAGCTAACCTTAAGTTCAGGGTAATAAGTATCAATTTAAATTTAAAAACTCAGATAATGTAATCTGTTGAAAGTTTATTCTAAAAAAAAAAATATATATATATAGTCACCTTTCAAACTGGTAAAAATGTATTCTTTCTATGTTTATATATAAAGTATATGTAAAATAATTTGGATGTTATTAAGTAATACTGTTAAGCAATTAATGACTTTTAAGGTTCCTTCCATTTCTGAAATTCTGGTTTCAATATATTCTAAAAATAAGTATTTTAGAAACAAAATGGCTTATTAAAAATGTAATTCTATTTATTATTATAACCACTATCATGTATATCTCACTTAAAATAAGAGTTATGTGGAATATATGTATACGTATTATACATAAGATAATTATATATAGATCAAAACTTGCCATTTAATTTACAGTTTTCCAATGAGGTGTAGAAGAAAAAGCAATGGTTTAGGAATTTAGATTTGGATTTAATTTCACACCTTATACAAATTTTACTTTTTCCATTGTATTCTTTTATATTTGTTTAATGAAGGCCTATGACAAGCTTTTCTCTGCAGTGTCCCCCAGCTCTAGAATTTAATATGTTCAAAGGTTCTCATGATAATTACTATCTTAAACTTATCTTCCCTAATAATCAGTTGTCCTGTCACCTATCTGTATTCATGCTCATTGGCATTAGCAACATTGCTAATTAATCTCACTATGTATCAAAAAAGTTCAATACAAACATGAAGATGAACATTTCTTAAATCATAAGCTTGATTTTTTTGTATGATAACTTTTGTATAGAATAAAGTAACTGTAAATTTTAATGTTACCAAGTATGAAATACAACTCATATAACTAGGAAGAAAAGAGTTTCAGTCATCTAAAAAAATACATGTAACGAGTTCACATTCATATTACAAAGTAAAAATCTGTTTCATGGAAAGTGTGGACATATTCCTTCCATCTAGCTGTTGACACAGACTACTACCACTAGTCATCTATTTCAGGGAAATAACCCTACAGTAACCTAAGAAGGATTAATTCATCTTCCCATTTATCTTTTTGTACAGGGAATCACCAATTAGTACAATCATCTGCCTCCATAATGAGGTTAATATTTCATTAGCTCATTGGAGAGTAAAATTAAATTTTCATTTTTCTTCCTTAACAGTTACAGTGGTTAACAACAACAACAAAAAGCCAAAAAACAAAAACTTAATTGTGAAGTATCCATCTAAAATTAAACATACTTTTTCTCTTAGTTACAGGCTTATGCAAGAGACAGAAATTCCTCAAAAAGTCCTAGTATAAAATGTCATGACTTCTGTAATATCTTTGTAATTTAAAAGCAATAAATGTGTGGTAAAATACACAAATCAATGTATTCATTAACATGGATTTAACCTATAAAAAACAAAGAGAAACACTTGGCTTTAAAAGTGATGCACATTCCTTAGTAACAATGGTAATACTCTCAACATTAGGTGTATATTAGTATTTCAGTATGTGTAACACAGTGTAAAAACCACTGAGTCTTCATGGTCCTTTCACAGCGTCTCTATCTCCCTTAGCTGTGCATCCTCAGTAGGAGTCATCTCATCCCCAAGGGGGTGAACACTGGCGTTAGGGGTGTGTGAAAAAAATCTTACACTTAATGTATGAAACACAGACGCACATTCAGTACACAAACAGATATGCAGCAAGCTGGCGGTAATAGGATTTCAAGGCAGCGGAGCTATTAGGATGACGACTATCTAAAGTTTTTTCTCAGGGGGGCAATAATTTTTTAAAAAGTGGAGAAACACTGCTCTTAACTTAATATCATCTTGGTTAAATATACGTTAGAGCTTATAACTAATATTTAGCTGCTTGAAAATCTATTGTAAATGTTTCTGCATGACAAATATTGGTCTGCTTATATTGCCACAAAACATCTTGATTTTCTTAGTAGAAATATGAGTGACTGAAAACTGATTCTTCAGGGAATTCAGTTAATATTCTAAATCTTATTTACTAACAAAAGTTGAGTTACTTGAACATTCTTATTTTGTCTAGAGTTCTGATATATCTTATACCTAAATGTATTATTCAAAGAACAGGTAACTCAGTCTCTTCTTGACATCCAGATCACAGCATGGTTCCCTGATAAATACCCGACATTATTTACAGTTGACGGGACACGAAACTTCACTTTGAGAAATGCTCAATTACTGAAGTACTTTTATCAAAGTTTAAAATATTTGTTTTTGTTTTTTTTTCAAAGTAAAGTTGCTGCAATCCCATATGACAAGTGTGTGCTGTCTCATCTGACAAACCAAGCAGAGGTCACGGGTATTAAAGCAACAACAGCTATTTCTCTGCTTCATGCTTTTCGGCTAGTCAGGTCAGAGATCACGAGACCCAGGACATCAACCTGCATGGCTAGGAGAGCTGCTACACCGAGATAACAACCTCATCAAAACCGAAACTGTGGGCTCTCGTTTCCAGCCACGCCACCCTTGTTCCCATGCTGCATCAGGAGAATAAATTGGTGGAGTTATTTATTATTTTCAAGGCCACTGAAGCCCAGCCTAAGCCAAATACCAGGTTACCTAAATATTTCTGAAATCAATTTTGTTGAACTAAGGCAATAAATATAATGGCAAATAATTATTGACATGTTAGAAATATAAAAAAAATATTCTTAATTTAAAAACTATTAGCATGTAATAATACTACAACATCCTTTAGTTTTTGAAATAGAAAGGTAGTTAATTTGTTCTTTACTTAAATGATAGTTAACTTGTACTTAGGATTTTTAAACTATTATATTCCTACATATACATATAGATCTACATATATGTCATATAAGCGCATTGCTTCATTTGTCAATAAAATATTAATTATAAAAATGAAATGTAAGCTAAAATGATCTTTGGTCACTCTGAAGATGGATTCATTAATAAATAGTACATTACTGGATGTTTGGTAAAACTGAGTTTCTTCATATAACCCCTGTGATACCCGTATCTAATGGTGTGTAAAAATATGATTAAAAATAACTAACATAGTTGCATTATAAAATTGTATTTGCCTTCAAGAGTAAGTTAAAACATCAGTCTACCAAGTGGTTAGGCACATGGCAGGAGGGATCTCTTCACACTGCAAATAAGGTAAAAAGAAAAAAATGCTCTGTGTTTGACACTTAATAAAGTTTTTAAAAACAACTGAAATGCCTTCAGTGAAATTTTCTTCTTAAAGAAACTTTTTGTAAGGTTATCATTGGTGATGACTGACAAATAATAGAAAAGCAGAATTTAATCCACTCCCCAAAACCTTACCTCAAACTCTGCATGTTTATGTACATCCTCTGCTCTCTGTCTATTCAAAATAAATTCAGCTTCATTTGCAACGCGAACTATATGGTCCTTCATGGCATGGCATAGCAATCTAAAAAGGAAAATACCTTTGGAATTATTATTCCTCATAGCTTTGCTTAATCCAATTTTTTTCAATAATCAAATTTCAGTATGGCAAATTATTAGTTATACATAAATTTTAGATAAATTTAGCTACCTTATACAATTTATATAGTTTAAATCATAATTCATTGACGTTTGAAATAAGTAAGTGTGCATAAGACCTTACAGCAACGTCTCTTAAATACAGTATCTTGTGAACAGATGATTCTGTTAATTCAATAAAGGTAGTTAATGCAATAAAAATCAAGGATTTTTGACACTGTTTTAAAATGATTAAAACAACAGAATTCACTATCATGGAAGTAAATTTTCACACAAAAACTGGATGACCATACATTAGGAAATCTGTAGACTGAATTCTTTAATTAGCACAGATGACAGGACTAAATGACATCTGAAATTCACTTCAATGCTAGGATTCTTTAAGACGGCACTGCCTTGAAGCAAGTTCTAAGCAGCACTGATTTCAGGATTGCTCTCAGTAGAAATCTTTCCAAAATTGATGTCTGGTCTGACATAGATTTTGTTACTCCATGATGAGATTTGGGTTAAATTATGACTCTCACTCTTGGACCAGCAGGGGCTTCCTGGCAGTATGACAGAGGCACCCCTAAAATCTTGCAGAGCATCAGGACAGGTGGAGCTATCACTTGGAAACATGTAGCAGTAGTCTCTCCAATCACATAAGAGGTATGTGGTCACATGCCAAGGGGACTGTTGTCTAGTTTTCAGCATGCAGTTTAACAACAACATAAATTATTCAGAAAACACGATGGTTTGGGGAATCTGCTAGAAACCACAATGCCTGGAAAAAAGGCTAAAACTCCTCTGTAAATAATGTTGGAGGGCAAACAATCACATAGATAGTCTTAAACTTAATTACTGAGGGAGCCTCAGAAAAATAAGCTGAAGACTATAACTTAGACTCCAAATACTAACTTCGATGACATCATTAGTCTATATGTTATAGATAGGCTTCAAAAGAGAAAAGAGCATGAGATATAAGAGTATTTCATTCAGTAGCTTTGTCTGGTGCATGAAGGCTGAAGAAAGCCAGAAAGAAATCTAATATGTGCAAATTAGTGCAGATTACAAAATTTAAATAGATTAACAGAAGACAGCAGGAAGGGAGAGACTCATGGTCTGGCTGGTTAATAGTAACTATTGCCAGGATCGAAACAGTGGACTGGCAAAGCCAAAACACATGGTGGCAGAGGAGGGGTTGGGGTGGGGGAGATTCATGTCTCAGAAACACAAGAGAAATTGTATCAATTGTCTGAAAGTCTGTCCTAGCTCTGACACTTACGAGTCATAGATCAACTAATGTGTGATGTTTTATATCCATGTATCTTCTTACCTGACTCTTAAGAGTGATTCTCGGTGACCTCATTAGCCATGTGGAAAACCATTCATCACGATGCCTCACAATGCCCTGATCTTTTTAAGGGGAACTACAAATCCCTAAATCCAAGATTCCTTGTAATCTTCATTTCTACCTCACTTCAGGAAATTATTCTACTGGCCATAATCAGCTTCACTCCTTAAATCTTTAAGTCCCCACAATCTACTCTCTGGTTACAATCTCCTACCCTCACAGCTCTCTCTCCTGTTCAAAATTATTACAATAAAAACAAAACAAAAATAAAACCAAAAAAATCCCCATGTCTATTAGCAGTTAGTCCCAACTTCCTCTCCTTCCTTCCCTTCAATCACCTGGCAACCAATAATCTACTTTCAGTGTTCACAGATTTGCCTAGTCTGGACAGTTCATATCAAAGGAAACACGCAATATGTGGCCTTAGTTTCTGGCTTCTTTCACTCAGCGTGATGTTTTCCAGGTTCATCCATGTTGTTGCATATATCAGTACTTCATTCCTTTTTATGGCTAAATATTTAATTGCATGTTTATATCATATTTTGTTTATTCATTCATCAGTTGGTAAACATTTGCTTTTTCCTACGTTTTGGCTATTATGACTAATTCTGTTATAAACTTTTGGGTACAAGTTTTGTGTGCACAGATGTTTTCAGTTCTTTTAGGTATATACTGAAGAGTGGAATTGCTGGGTCATACAATAATTCTATGTTTAACTTGTTTGAGATTGCCAAACTGTTTTCTATTGGATGTATCATTTTCCACTCCCACCAACAACTGTGACAATTACAGGTTCCAGTTTCTGCACAACCATACCAATGTATGTTACTGTTCATTTAAAAAAATTATACATTCTAGTGAGTGTGAAGTGGTATCTCATTGTTTTGATTTGTATTTTCTTAATGACTAATGATGTTCAGTACCTTTTCATATGCTCATTGGCCATTTGTATATCTTCTTTGGAGAAATGTCTATTGAAATCTTCTGCTTAATTTAAAAATATTTGTCATTTTATTGTTGACTTGTAAAAGTCCTTTATATATTCTGGATCCCAGACCCTTATCAGCACATGATTTGCAAATATTTCCCCCAATTCTTTGGATCATCTTTTCACCTTCTGATAATGTTCTTTGATGCACAAAAGTTTCCAGTTTTGATGACTATCAATTTATCTTTTTTTTTCCTGCTGTTTGCTTGTGATTTTGAGGTCATATCTAAAAAAAATTACCTAACCCAAGGCCACGCAGATTTTCACCTATGTTTCCTTCTAAGAGTTTTAAAATTTTAGTTCTTACATGCAGATCTGTTACATATTTTACATTAATTTTTGCATATAGTGTGAGGAAAGGGTCTTGACTCATTCTTTTGCATGTGGGTATCCAGTTGTTCTGGTACTATCTGTTGGAAAGACTATCCTTTCCCCATTTCAGTTAGTTGGCACTCTTTTAAAAGTTGATTGACCATGAAATGTATGGGTTTATTTTTGGACTCTTAATTCTATTAAATTGGTCTGTTACATATATCCTTATTCAATATCACACTGTCTTGATGACTGCAGCTTTTCTAGTAAGTTTTGAAATCATGAAGTGAGTCCACTGATTTTATTCTCCTTTTTCAAGAATGTTTTGGCTATCCTGTGTCCTTGGCAATTCCATATGAATTTTAGGATATGTTGTAAATTTTTGACAAAAAAAGATAGCTGAAATTTTGATAGGATTTTATAGAATTTGTAGATAAATTTGGGAGTTATGACATCTTAAACATTAAATTTTCCAATTCAGTAACATGGGAGGTCGTTCCATGTATTTATAGCTTTTTTTCCCCAAAGATATTTTGCAGTTTTCAGTACACAAATCTTGAACTTCTTTGGTTAAATGTACTCATTAGAATCTTTAAAAAAAATTTATAACTAGTCAAATAACATAACATACAATTTACCATCTAACCATTTCTAAGTGTGCAATTTAGTGGCATTAGGTACATTCATATCGTTTTGCTATCATCATCATCCATCAATCCATTCATCATTCATCTTGCAAAATGAAAACTATGTACCTATTAAACAATAACCTCCCCATTACTCTATCTTCCACCTCTATGGCCCTGGCAACCACCATTCTGCTTTCTGTCTCTATGAGTTTGACTATTCTAGGTGGCTCAAGCAAGTGAAATCACACAGTATTTGTCCTTTCATGACTAGCTTATTTCATCTGGCATAATGTCCTGAAGGTTCACTAACGTAGCCCATGTTAGAATTCCCTTCCTTTTTAAGGCTAAATAATAGTTCATTGTATGTATACGTCACACTATGTTTATTCGTTCATCTGTCAACAAACAGTTTGCTTCAGCCTTTTGGCTCTTGTAAATAAATGGGTGTACATAGATCTTTTTGAGTCCCTGCTTTTAATTCTTATGTGTATATAATCAGAAATGGAATTGCTGGATTATATGGTAATTTTAATTTTTTGAGGAATTTCTGTATTCTTTTCCATAGAGGCTGCTCCATTTTATAATCCTACCAACAGTATACAAGGGTTCAACATCTTCACAAACACTTGTTATTTTTTGTTTTTTGTTTGACTGTTATTTGTTTTATAATAACTATCTTAATGGGTGTAAGGCGGTATCCCAATGTGGTTTTGATTTGCATTTCTATGATTAGTGATGTTAAGCACCTTTTTATGTGCTTATTAATATTTTTAAAATTTTGTTATTATAAACAGAAACATTTTCATAATTTTATTGAGTCTATTTTAGCACTGTTTATGTTTCCAAAAATTTTATTTCATCTAGATTACTTAATTTGTTGGCATATAATTATTTATAATATTCCTTATAATCCATTTTTCTTTTTGTAAGGTTGGTAATACTGTTCCCACATTCATTCCTGATTTATTTATTTTGGGGTCATCTTTTTTTTTTTTTCCCTTGGTATTCTAGCTTAAGTTTTGTCAATTTTTTTGACCTTATCAAAGAACCAGCTATTGACTTCATTGATCTTTTCTATGATTTTGATATTCTCTACTTTGTTTATTTAAACTGTCATCTTTATTACTTCCTTTCTAAAGATTGCTTTAAATTAGTTCTCTTTTTCTAGTTTCTCAAGGTGGAAGTTTAGGTTACTGATTAAAGATCTGTATTCTTTTTAAAAAGTACTTTACAACTCCAAAATTTCTAAACTCTACACTGATGGATTATATGGTAATTTTAATTTTTTGAGGAACTTCTGTACTCTTTTTAATAATTTCTATTTTCACTGATACTCTAAATTTGGTTAAATAATGTTCTCATATGTTCTTTTCTTTCTTTAGATATATTTCCTTTAACTCATGGAATATATTTTAAATAGTTAATATCCTTGTCTAGAAAGTCTACTGTCTACTTCCTTAAGTGCAGTTTCTGTTGATTTTTTGAAAATTTGACATTTTTAATATTATAATATGGCAACTTTTTAAATCTGATTTTTTCCTCTCCCCAGGACTTGTTTTCTGTTTTTATGTGTTGCCTGTTTGTTGAACTGACTTTTCTAAACTAATTTTATTAAGTCTGTATTCTTATTCATGTGTGGTTACTGAAGTCGCTTTTTCATTATCTTAGTGGCAGCTAATGATTAGGCAGAGATTTCCTTTAATGCCTAGATCCAGAAATGTCTCCTAGACTTTCTCCAGGAGCTGTGTATGTGTCTGGACAGCCCTTGAACACTCAGCCATGCAGGTTTCAACTCTACCTTTGCATTTACTTTCTGCTTCCATAGAGTCCCAATGTCAGCAGAAGGTGAGAGTTTATAGAGCCTTCTCGGGTTTTTCCAAAGCATGAACAACAAAGTTAAGCATGTGCATGGCCCTTTAGATTTCCAGGAATATATCAGAGCTTTTCAAAGCACTTGGGTACATCTCATTCCCCTGTTGTTCCTCTCAGGTTTTTTGGATTGTCTATCATTTGCCTCAACTGTTATCAGCTCTGGGAGTGGTAACCGAAGACATTAGCCTGTAAGTATTTTCAATAAATGCCCTCAGGATTTTTTTTTTAAACTATAGGACAGTTCTAAGTTAGGCAAAATAAGACAAATCTTTTTCTGGCGGGGAGAGGAAGGTAATCAGGTATACTGATTTATTTATTTTTTTAGAGGAGGTACTGGGGATTGAACGCAGGACCTTGTGGATGCTCGAAAGCACTCTACCACTTGAACTATACCCTCCCCTAAAAATAAGACAAATCTTTTAAGCCATTCTTCCAGGGAGTCACCAGACAGATCAAAATAAGTAAGTGATTAAAATTCTTTGCTGATGATGTCTCTTTTGCTCTCTCTGGTACAGTGCTTGTAATGTGTGCTATTTTTTATGGTTTCCATTGAGTTGAGGAACAAAGGATGGGACTAGAGTAAGTCAAAATGTCACAAAATTACTCCACCATCATCCCTCATAATTTAAAAAAAATTTCTCTTGCATATACAATTACTGAGAATTCTTTTTTTCAACACTTTGAAAGTAGTAAGTTACTTTCTTCCAGCTTTTTTGGTTGCTTTTATTCTAATTTTTTCCTTTTTATAGATGATCAGTTCTTTCCTTCTGAGAGCTTTTACCTCTTTATCTTTGGCATTGTCCAGTTTCAGTATCATGCATTTAGCATGGATTTCTTTGTATTTATCCTACTTGAGGTACATTGTGATTCCTGTATCACTATATTCTTGTTTTCAATCAGCTCTTAAAAATTCACACCATCTTTTAAAGTATTGAATTTCCCCTACTCTGTATTTTTTGCCTTCTCAATTCTGATGATTTGTAAGTTAAACTTTCTTACTCTACCTCTGTATCTCTTAATTTCACTTTCATTTTTCCTTTCTTTCCCTTCCTGCAAACAGTACTTATTTGAACAAGAGGCAATATGTCCAATTGTTTTTTCCATTATTTACTATTTCCTGTTATTAAAAATGCTGATGAGAACTTATTAACTTGATTTTATGTCCTATAATTGGTCAAGATAATAGTTTAAAAAATATTGGTGAGAAGAATCCTTCCTTTTAGCTTAACCATAGGCCAAATAATCAAGCTCCTAGCTTAAGTTTGAGAGTCTAATTAAACAGCTCAGAGTTGTAATGTCCAGGAGAATAACAACCAGCACTAAGAGCTATACAAAACTCTGAGAAGTGATGGAATAGGGATTGTGAGTTGAGAAAAACTGGCTCAAAATCAGAGATGTGGCAATGACTAAAGAGAAGAAAGCTGGCTAAAAGCTGTTTTATTCTAAAAGCCAGTTTACTCTATTTAACTTCTAATAATAGGAATGAAGAAACATGCATTAATTATATGAAAAACATTTTTGACAAAAATTTGGAAGCAAATGAGACATAACATCATAAGTAGCCACAATAAAGCACAATGATGCCAGGAAGAAATGTGTGCTCTATGACCTTCTCTTTGATTAATTTCCCAAGCTCTTCTGTGCTCCTTCAATGGTATGGGTCCTTTTCCAAGGGAAAAGGACAAGAGTGTTGCAAATACTATAAATACAAGTCCCAATAAGAGCATTTTCCTTGATTAAGAAATACAATTTCTACGGCTGAATCTACCAGTATAAATTCTAGGAACTAGACTGTAATGCAATCTAAAACACATTTCCTTTGGAAAAGAAAGGGGACAATAAGTAACACATGGCTTTTATCTTAACTTTTTCCACTTGTAAGTAGTGCAATGCCCTAGGAAGCCTCTGAACAGGTCATTATCACCACTCTGTCCTACTACTTGTGTGCATGTGTCTGTTCTGCATAAAACGTGCTATAGACAGAGGGAGCAGTGACACACTGTATTGCGAACACAGAAGACTCACTGGTGCTCCTAATGGGATGTGTAAAGTAATCTAGTTTCTTCAACCTCCTTTGTCCATAGCCTTCAAAACCCAGCCCAAATGCCACTTAAATAAATAATAATCAAGGCAAATGTTCATTTCTTGAGTCCTTACTATGTGCCAGGAACATTGAGAATTATTTACCAGACTAAGTGCATTATAGGTATCATTTTATTGGATTATTCCTTCATTTGATATCTTATTAGATAAGCATAATTAGACCCATTATACATACGAAGAAACTAAGGCTTAGAGAGATTAAGTAACTTGCCCAAAGTCACACAAACAGGCAACTGTGTTTAACTTGTTTGGGAAATGTGGCTTCTGACAGGGCATTCCAGAGTGAGAAAAGGCAAGGGACACACAGTTAGGCAGTCATTCACTCAACAATATTTCATCGAGGGCCTTCTTTGTGGTGGCAAATGACAATGGAATGTAAGCGTGACATAAGGGTACTTTAGCAGTAAACAGAGGGTGCCTAGTTCAGTGTGGGGAGATAAGGAAGGCCAGGTAAGCAAAGGCCTTGCAGGACTTTACAAGTAATGAAGCACTACTGTAGGGTTTTGTTTTGCTTTTTAAGTCAGGTTTATTGAGGTATACTTTACATATAATAAGGTTAACTCTTTCTAAATGCAGTTTGATGAGTTTTGACAAATGCATATTTCAGGCAGCCATCACCAGAATCAAGAACATTACCGTTACCCGAGGATATTCCTTTGTGCCTTTTATCTGCCATTCACAAGAATGAGGGGACTGCTTTCTGTCCCTGTGATTTTGTCTTTTCCATAATGTCATATAAATGGAATCATACAGTATGTCTTTGCGCTTTGGCTTACTTAGCTTCACATAATACTTTTAAGTTCCATGTATGTTGTGTGTTATCAGTAGCTCAAACCTTTTTATTGCTGAGTAGTATTCCATATAATGATATACTTTTATCAATTTACCAGCTGATGGACATTTTGGTTATTTCCTGCCTGTGGCTATTATGAGTAAAGCTGTTATGAACACTCACATATAGGCCTTACTGTGCACTTATATTTTCATTTCTTTTAGGAAAATACCTAGACTTGAAATTATTAGGTCACATGCTAAATGAATGTTTAACCTTATAAGATACTGACAAACGGGGTGTACCATTTTGCACTCCCACCAGCAAGGTATAGGTGTTCCACTGGCTCCACATCCTCACCAAGGCTTAGTGTTGCTGATCTATTAAATTATCCCAGTGTAGTAGATACATAATGTTATCTCACTGTGGTTTAAAAGTGAATTTCCCAAGAGAAATATATGTGGAGTATCTTTTCATCTGCAGATTGGCCATTTGTGTACTTTCTTCAGTGCAGCGTCTGCTCAAATCATACACCCAATTTATATTGGGTAGTTTGTCTTTTTATTATTGAGTTGTAAGATCATCTCTCTTCCCTTCTATTGATCTATTTGTGTACTTTTACAATAATCCTCCAACCCTGTTCTTTTTCAATTTGTTTTGGCTGTCATAAATCCTTTGTATTTTCACAAAAATTTAAAAATCAGCTTGCTGGTTTCTACCAAAAAAACAAAAAGCCTGCTGGAGTATTGATCAGGTTTGAGTCTATAGATCAGTTTGCGGAGAATGAACACTTTAATCCTATTGGGTCTTCTGATAAATGTACACAATATATTTCTGTATTTATTTGTTTTTAATTTTTTTGCAGAAATATTTTGTAGTTTTTAATTGTACAAGTCTTTCACATATTTTACTAAGTACATCCCTAAGTATTTCATGTTTTTGATACTATTATAATGGTTTTATTTAAATTTCCAGTATTTCACATATATTATAAGTGTTACAATTTATTTCTTAATATTGACCTCATATCCTGTGGCTTTGTTAATTCACATATTAGTTCTAGTAGCTTTTTTTTCAGGCAAGTTAGAATTTTCTACTTGCTTGATTTAACTTGCTAAGACATCCAGCCCGATATTCAACAGAAGTAGTCAATAAGAACATCCTTGACGTGTTTTTGTTCTAGAGGGAAAGAATTTAGTCTTTCACCATTGAGTAGGATGTTAGCTGTATGTTTCTTGTAGATACCATCTGTTGCATGGAGAGAGTGTAATTTCTAGATTACTGAGAGTTTTTATCATGAATAGATGCTGAATTTTTCAAATGTTTTTTCCTACATCTAATAAAATATCCATATATATTTTTTCTTTTTTAGTCTGTTGATACGGCATTTCACATTGATGAATTTTTTTTTGATTATCAAACCAACTTTGCATTCTTGGGATAAACACCTCTTGCTCATGATGTAATATTTTTCATATATTGCTGAATTTGATTTTCCAAATTTTATCAAGGATATGACACCTATATTTATGGTTTGTATTGGTCTGTAATTTCATTACCTGTAATGTCTTTGGTGTTGTTATCAGGTCTCATAAAATGATCTGTATAGTGTTACCTACTCTTCTGTTTCTAGAAGACTTTGAGTGTAATTAGTATCATTTCTTCCTTAAATGATTGGTAGAAATATGTATATTTTTAACTTCAATCTGCTCTTAAGTGAGTGAAATCCATTGTTTTTCTTACATTGTGCTAAGAATGAAAAAATCTGAACTTTGGAATAATGGACTGTTTATTTTGGAGTCTCATTTTTAAGTATGAGCAATTCTTTTTAAAAAAATATGTCAAAGTTCCATATTCTTTGTAATACAGAAATAAACTCTATAAAATAAGCATTAATAAGAAGAGTATTGGTCATCACTTAAAAATTAGGAAAACTTTGACTCTATTTAAATAATATAAAGCTCAAAGAGAGATTATAATATTAGTTTAAAATAAAATTATGTCCATATTTGCTTTATTAGATAATAAAGAATATAAATGTATTTTCTATTGTTTTAAATCTTAATTTTCACACAAAAAGCTAGGGTTGTTTTTTTCTTAATCCCACACAGTGTGTCTATACTTATTTAGGTCCTGTCTCCTAAAAGACGCCTTCCACAATCATTGGTGTCCACTGAAACAGGTCCTTCTAAAGTCAATGCAGTTTTTATATCACTATTTTGTACTTGGTTATACATTGTCTATGACATTTTGAACTGTTTAATTTTTTTCTGCATGTAAATCCTAACTTCTCAATTACAAATTACTTGGAGATGAAGATCAGATATAAAATGTATTTGTATCACTGCTAAAACTAATGAATATTTCATTAGTATTTTTTCAGGGTTTTATTTTCTGTATGTACCGTAATTACATAGGTGTTAAGTACTTCAGGAATGCCTGTACAGGTATTACACTACCTTTGGTAATTAGAAAATAACAACCATGTCCAGCTTGGACTGTGACTCTTTATAACAGTCATGTTATAAGTAATCTGATTTTTCACATGTTGGTCTGTACACAGCAATTGAGGGCTATAAATCATCTGTGTATCCTTACTTTACCAACATGGGAACTAAACAGCCTATAATCAATGCTTCAATTCTCTGGAAACCTTGGTAGGAGTTTCTAGACTTATGGCTCAGGCCATGACTATATTCTTGTCTTATCTGGCTTGCTCAACCAATTCCTTTACCTTTCACCTTTAGTGTATGCTTGGACTGACTACATACACCATACCTTCATATTAGCATTGGTTCTCCTGTTAGTTTACTTCTCCCTGTATCTGTTCTTTAAACAACATACCAGCCACCCAATGCAAAGGCCAACTCTACTCTCCTCGTTGCCAACTGATCCTGGTTGTGTCAGAATGGTGCAGAAAGTAAATTCAAGTTTTCTAATAAAGATATGGATCATTTGAATCTCAGCTGGCATTTGCTTGCAATAATAAGCTAAGAAAAACAACAACAACCAAAAACCTTTATGTCTCTAAGAAATGAGGGAAATAAGGCACAGAAATTATTATACCAAAGATAGGGTTCTCTCTGCCCTTTTTTTGTTCTTAAATGCAAAGAACTATGAGTGTTTTATAAAATATTACTTAACTCTCACCAAAGTTAAAATAATGGTGCCCTGAATGAAACTATATATTTAAAGTTCTCAGAGAAAGAAAAATCTCAATACACATGCATATGTAGTATATTTTAAACATGGTTAAAAACGTAATTCAAATAAACTTACAGTCACTAATTTTGAAATGTATTTCCTTTTTACTTGAAATCTAGCCATTATCAAATGGGACTTGTTTATTTTAGTTTTAGGTAAATAGCATTTTATTTATTATCAATGTCTAAAATTATAAAAGTCTATAAATTAGCAATTTTGTTTAAAATCTATATAATTAATTTTGTAAAAGCATAGTTTTTTTTAAACCTATTTGTTTAGAAAACTTAACATGTTTAATAACTTACTAAATGTGTAAAATGAGTAACATAGTAGTAAGGAAAAGGTATAGATCAAACATTTCATGAAAAAAATACAGAGGAAACTGTTTTCTAGGAGTTCCCAGGTTTCTTGGTTCAAAATTTAATCAGAATCTCAACTCTAAGAAAAAAGTTTCTTTATCTTTCAGTTTCGGTTCTATTTTTTCAACACAGTTTTAGTGAAATCAAGTTGAAACAAACTCAAGGAATCCAAGCTTATTTAATTATTAAATAGCATTTGTTAAATTAAAGAGGATATTCAAGTTTGGGCCACATGATCACTGAAGAATTATACTTGGATGCACAATGCTTCTCTTCTTCAAAACCTAAGAAATTCAAGGTATATATTTTTCCCTATTTTAAAAGACGAAACAAAAAAGTGTTTTCTTGTGAATCACAGATTAAATTCAGTGCTACACAAGAATACATTCTGGCTGGTTATGAATATTCATTACTTACATCCTATATGCTTCCATAAGAGTGATAAAGGTTTATTTTAGGCAAATGATTAATTTATTTCCCAAGATCTCTCAAATTCCATAATTTAAAAGTCTTTCTTATTTGCTTTACAGTTCAATTCATATTTTAATAATTTAAAATCCAATTATTATTGCCAAGATATTATAGGCAATTTTACATCCCATTAACCTTGCTTTGTTTTAATTATAAAGATCCTTTGTTAGATTCCTCTAAATGATCCAGTTTATAATTTCAGCCTGTCCTAGGGAGTACTTTAATTCAGCTGCACATTCATCAACTGTTTTTGTCCTGTTAATTGTAGACAACTGCACAATTGCTTTCTCCAGCTATGATTGATGAATTATATTTGCGAGTGTAGCTGTTAAGTAGGATAAACATTTATAACAATTTCCACTTAAAGATTTTTATCTTCATTCCCACAAGGACAAATTAAAGACTGATATTCTAACAACCAAGAGGAATATTTTTTATATATTACATTTTACACTATTAGAAAAAGTTAAGAAAATGTATGTCCATACAAATGAGATAGAAGTGTGTGTAAAGAATCTAATTTGTTTCTAACACAAAGTTGGCATCAACAAATAGAAGCCAGATAAACAGAGTAATGTGTCTTTACTGTAACTACACTCCAACTATCTAAACATGGTATTTTTTTTTGATCTGGAATTCCCAGTTCAAATTTATAAAGAGAAGGGTCTAAACTGAAAGGAAATGGACTAAGGATGAGAGTTAGCAAAATCCTGAATATAAATTATATGCAGTAACAAAAAATAACCAAAAGCCTTCCATTTTTAAGTGTCTATATTGTAGCAGTTGTAATCAATGTCATACATTACTTGCAACCTTCACAGAAACAGGGCAAAATGTGAAACGATGTCAGAATGAGATTGTGTTACATGCCCAGAGTCTGACAGTTTATCAACAGAAGAACGGGTATTTGAACTTGGTGCAAATAATATACATATGCTACATATTATAATAGGCACTAAGGAAACAGCCTTAAAAATACACTATAAATAAACAGGCACTAACACTGACATTGTTTCACAAATTGCCTCATTTCTCTGAAGGATGGAAGTAACATAAGGGTTTGGACTAATGTAAAACGACACGTATCCCACTATTATAGCACCATACAGAGTAGATTCCCTGCCCTGAAAATTCTCTGCCTAGTCATCCCTCCCTCCCCCTAATCCTTGGCAAGCAGTAATCTTTTTACTGTGTCCACAGTTCTGCTCTTTCCAAAATGTCAGAGTTAGAATCATATAGTAGCCTTTTCAGATTGGCATCTTTCATCTAGTAATATGCAGTTAAAGTGACTCCATATCTTTTTATGGCTTGAAAGCTCATTCCTTTTTAGTGCTAATTACTAAATATCCCATTATCTGGATGAATCACATCAATAAATATTTACTTACCCATTCACCTACTAAAGGGCATCTTGGTTGCTTCCATGTTTTGGCAGTAAACATCCACGTGCAGGTTTTTGTGTGAACATAAGTTTCTAACTCCTCTGGGTGGATACCAAGGAGCACAACTACTATATCCTATGGTAAGAGTGTTTAGTTTTATAAAAAATCGCCAACCTGTCTTCCAAAGTGGCTGTACTATTCTGCATTCCCACCAGCAATGAATGGGAACTCCCACTGCTCCACATCCTCACCGGCATTTGGTGCAGTCAGTGTTCCGGATTTTGGCCATGCTAATGTATGTGTAGTGGTATCTGACTGGTGTTTTAATGTACATTTTCCTGATGACATGTGATGTGGAACATCTTCTCCTATGCTTATGTTTCATCTATTTACCCTCTTTGGTTGGGAGTTTGGTAAGGTCTTTGGCTCATTTTCTAATCAGATTGTTTGTTTTCTTATTGCTGAGGTTTAAGAGTTCTTTATATAAACAGTCCTTTATCAGATGTTTCTTTTGCAAAGATTTTCTCCGGGTCGGTGGCTGTCTTCTCATTCTCTTAATATTGTCTTTTGTAAAGCAGAAGTTTTTCCTTTTAATGAAGTCTAGTTTAGCAATTCTTTCTTTCATAGATCATGTCGTTTGAATTATAACTAAAAAGTCATCACCAAACACAAAGTCATCTAGACGTTTTCCTATGTTATCGTCTACGAGTTTCATAGTTTTCCCTTTTACATTAGGTCTGTGATCCACGTTGAGTTAATTTTTGTGAGGAGTATAAGGTCTGTGTCTAGGTTACTTTGGTGCCTATGGATGTCCAGTTGTTCCAGCACAATTTGTTGAAAAGATGATCTTTATTCTACTATATTGCCTTTGCTTGGATACACATTTTGAAAACCCTGATAATCCCACCAATGGAAGAATGCACCCATCCAGACAAGTCTAAGTGCCCTGCCTTCTGCTTGCTTTAACACCTACCCCAGCTCTATCACTGCACCCTTGTGTTACTGTAGGTGCTGGTCTAATGTTTGTCTTTGCCTCTAAATTTAGAAACATATTTGTCTTATTCACTTCTCGATTCCCAGCTCCTAGAATAGTATTTGGTACGTAGTACTGAATAGATACCTGCTATGCTAACGTACACATGGTATGTTCTTGTGTATTTACAGCTAACCATATTTCAGTATTTGTTTCAAAATTATCTTTGTTGGAGTAACTATTAGTATAAAAAATGAAAACAAATCTAGAATGGCAGAAGGAACATTATGGTAAGCATTTTTGAGGCTTTTATGAATTATTTTTTTTAATTATAACTCTTTTCTATAATTCCAATTTCTTTCCTAAAACAAAACAAAATAAATCCCAAACACTATGACTGAACAACAAAACAGTTTCAAAAGCTAAAAAATCTCTGTTGGCAAATTTTTCACTCATCTCCTTTTCCAAGACAACAACTATAATCTTAACCTTAAATGCTGAAGGTTCAGTCTGCTAACTCTTCAGGGTTACTGATGACAACAAAATTTTTGTTTTTTACTTCACAGTTGAAATAAATTAGCAAAACTAGCATGTATGTGAAGTGAGAGATTTCTATATGTCAATGAGCTAGCTGCCTGGACAAAAAAACCTTTTTTCTATTTTTTCATTGCCTGAAGAGGGGTAATAATAATTATCAATTCTTACCACAATAAAGTTTTCTAAGAACTATAGGGTATTATTATTTTTTATTTATTTTATTTATTTTATTTTTTATTTTATTATTATTCTTCCTGTTATAAAAGAAAACTGATATTTTCCTGTATCATTTTCTTGGCAGTGAATGCAAATTTATTTTAATATATAGAGTTATAGTATCATGATTAAAAATAATTCAATCATGAAATATCTAAATAAGAAATACAAAATAAAATGAATTGTTATGAAAACAGAGACTATTTCTCAGAATATAACGCACTGATGGAAAAAATACTAAATTGCACTTAAGTTAATTTTTTAAAATAGGCTTTTATAGCATATACAGATGGAGTATCTTGCAAAATATTCTTTCACAACACCTCCTTTGAAAAAGATTAAGTTTTATGTAGAGCAATATTATTTCCTTATAAATTTAATTAAACATGGTTTCAAATAAGAAATAGATTATGTCAAATCTTCTGTCATTATTTTCCAAAGAATGCACAATATCACAGAAGAAACTCAAGTTTTATAGGATGCAGGTCTTTCGCTATAGAAGCTGTACATGTTACATGTCAAAATGGTGACAGTAACATCTGTCTTAATGTATCCATTGCCAATAAATTATTAGAAACATCACAGTGAACAACAGTCTATCATAAAGTGATAAATGCAATAAATAGGTTCAAACATAATTCCACCTACAATATCATTTTAACAATGGTATAAATAAATTCCGAACCAGACATACAGTTCCTATATTTGCTGTCCCTCACGGTTTTAGTTGGATCCCAGCTAGCATGACATGTTGGAAAACTATTTCACATGAACTGAAATGGGCTGAGGGAGCAAAGATGGAGTACGGCTCTGAAAACAGATGGGGTGGCAGATGGGACTGCAGACTGGGTTCACTTGATGCGTAGAACAACTTTACTACTTGGTAAGACGTGGCTCAGATCTCATATAAATCTTATAAACTTTGTCCCTTTATTTCATACATGCTTTCTCCCCAATAAATATGTTTAACATTTAAAGCTTTGTTCCTTTAAACTTAAGTTTCTGTGTGATAAATTATTTAACAAAAATATATTTTCTTACACATTTTGGGAACAGATGGCAGGAAAGAGCAGTTGCCCAGTGGAATAAAATGTACACTGACTAGTTGTCTAAAAATTGTAAAATTAATTACCTTCCTTCATTGATGAGTTCAATAAATGCAAGTCCTGCATTCTTCTGGATAGAATTTTGCCATTCCTAAAAGGAGAAAGCAAACCAAGTGTAAGAAAAATGAGCATGTACATGAAAGTAACATCTGGTTTAAGGATCATGTTGTTGCTAATAACTTCCACGTGATAGTATTTATAAGTCTTTCTAAAAAATTTTTAACAAATGTTATTTTGTAAGAAATCACATTTTTAAAAGCAGCCCCGTAATACTTAGTTTAAAAGGTGTTTTCTGAATTCCTAGTAAATTCCAGGCTTGATGCAGACTGAGATAGAAAGAGGGCTCTCAGCTCAAAGCTTCCTTCCAGAAGAGACCAAATGATCAGTAATGGAATGACCCAGGGACCAGAAGCATTTGGGATGGAAAACTCTCGTCTCTAATACAGAGATTTTTCTTGTGATTATAAGATGAAAATGAGAAATATAAACAGCGTATTTAGATTGATTTGGCAATAAAAGATTCCAGTGACATGCATTCCAAATGACTTAAGAGTACATAGAAAAAATGTTACAAATTAATTCTTTTGAAATCTGTTAAAAAAAAAAGAAAAGAAAAAACTTAATATTAAAATTTTATCCAAATGCCATCTCTCTTTGCTGATTTAGATTAAAATGTATTTGTGCATCTGGCAGTTTCCTAGTTTCATCCTCATGAATACAAGTGACTGTTATAAAATGTTTTGAATTAGGAAAGTATATTGCTCAGTTTACACTCATTCTATGGCATATTTAGCATAAGTTTTAAACAATTTTTTGTTATTAATTCATTATAGTGATTTCATTTTTGGGGTCTTTTTTAATTTAGCTGGTAAATCAAATTTTTTTGGATTAAAACATATCCCTTTCAATAGTACTATAAATAAAAACTTGCTTACTACATTTTATTAAAAATCCTTCTTGATCACTCATGCCTCATCTATAGACTTTTTCCTTCATGCTTTTCTACTAATAAAGTGCTAGCCATGAATTTATCTTCATGAAACACAGTCTCCATGTCAACCCGTCACTCTACTCCTGATCACATTCCCTTTGAAGGCTCTGCACACGTGCTGGGAATAAATGTGGTTCCCAAACGTAGGTACTTGGTAAGTAAATAATCCCTGTTCTAAGTAAATTTTTGAAGAAATCAGAAGAACAAATCCCAAATCTACATTTTCCCAGGAAAAAGAATCAACAATTTGGAAAAAGGGATGTGGTATTCTGGGGACAATAATGACCTTTAAAAAGGCCTAAATAACTCTGTTTTTAGCAAAACCATAGTGTTTTAGCTACCATAACTTTGACCTGAAATTAATCCAAATGACAAGATCATTACTGCATTTTACAGGGCTTATTAAAACTTCCAAATAATTTCTGTTAAAAACAATTATTAACAAAAAAAGAAAACAATTATAGGCAGTACTTTTCCCCACATTTTAACAAAGTAACTTACTACCATCCTCATACGTTTTGTATATTCCCATTACATACGATCTGTTTATTGAAAAACAATATCCCACACAATATGCAAATTTCTCAGGAATACTTGACATTAGCTATCATATTAGCTAAAGAGAAAACTGATTCTTATGTAACAAGAATCATGCCACTCTGAAGAGCAGACTTTTTAAACATGATTTTCTTTATGATGCTGTTGTACACCAAGTCTCTTTTATCAACACAAACTTCTCACGTGAATAGGATTTTCAAGAAGATATTTCACAAAGGACATATTCAGGTATGACATACCCATCCCAAATTACTCTGTGTCTAAAAGATCACAGTCTGACATGTTTTAAAAACCTCTGTTCTGATCAAAAAAAGCTGTGGCGGTGCCTTCAGCCCATGAGATGCTAATCTGAAATTGCTGATAGAGGAACTTGGAAATAAGCATGAGCTAAGTTACAGGTACTAGAGGTTAAAGAATGTGAAAGCCAATGGAAGTGTATGACTGCAAGACTTCATTCAAGAAATTAGTTTTAGAAGCAAAAAGAGGAAATAATAGGAGACTATTTTATGTATCTTTCCAGAAGAGAGACAACAAGCACCTAACCTAGTATTCAAGTAGGGAAATGGAAAGTAAGAGACATTACAAAGGAGAGAGGCCAGACTGGATGAGAAACCAGATTTTAGGGCTAATGTAGAAGACTGGAGTCTCATGAGGTTACTGTGGTTTTAACATGGATGACTGGGAGAACGGGAATATTATTATGAAAATATTCAAGAAGAAGGGTACACATTTGGGAAAAATTGTAAGGCTGCCTTAAGTTTATGTCTCTTGCATTTAGAATGAAGTCAGCATACCAAAGAGGACTGTAGAGTTTGGAATTACTGACAGAGAAGTATTAACCGAGGCACAGCATTAGGCAAAGTCTTCAAAGAACAACAAGCAAAATGAGGATCAAAAGACCTAGGCTGATTCTTGGGAACCACTCACGGTTTTAAGATTAGAGAAAGAAGCAGTTGAAGGGGATAAGAAGAGATCTAGCCATATTGAAAACCAGATGCAAAATATTACAGCATTGTTCAGAAGAAAATAATCCACGTGTGCATACTGCTTGGGAAAATTTTAAAAATGCAAGAGTTTTAAATCTCTAATATTATTTTCTTTTTTATTAATGGTAAGAAGTAAAAATTTTAATGTAACACCCCCAAACAAGGCACATCATCAGAAAATTTTAGAACACCAGGATTAAGGAAAAGGCTAATAAGAAGAAAAATATTTATACAAAACATCAAGAATCAGAAAGACACTAGACTTCTCAACAGCCACACTGGAAGACAAGAGAAAAGAGAACAACGCCTGCAGCATCACGAGGAACGTAACACTCAGTACGCTGTTTCCAGCCAAACTATCCATAAAAAATGAGGACAGAAGAGTTACATTTTCAGACACGAGTAAACATTTATTTTTCACCCACTCTGTTTCAAGAATCTACTAATGGTATGCTCTGCCAGAAAAACGAGTAGATCAAACAGGAAAGACAAGATTATGTTGTGACAGCCCCCCAAGTCTCAGGGGCTTAAAAAACAAAGGTTTGTTTCTTGCTCTAGGTCCACGTCCACTGCCTGTGTTCAGCTCTGCTTTGCCATCACCCTCGCCCTGGGAGCTAGACTGACAACGTGACCACTGTCTGCAACACTACAGGCAACCTAGGTGGAAGGGAAAGAACATGGATCAAGGGTCACTGGCTCTTGTAGCTTTTGCCCAGAAGTAACACGTGTCACTTCTCACATGTCTGGTCAGAGAAAGTCACATGACCAAGCTTCAGTTCAACGGAGCAAAGGAGTGCGTACCCACCAAGCGCTCCAGGTATAGGAAAGAACCAAACATGGGAACAAACCTAAACATGAGTCCAAGGGAAGGTATCAGATGAAAGGCAGACACAGATCTAAGAAACAGTTCACAGAACTATTGTAAAGTTAATCCAGTTTCTGTGAAGAATCAGGAGAGACCTGGACTATATGCAGACTAACAGACTGTCAAAAAGGAAAAAAAATTTATCAGGTTACAGAGAGGTTTTGAATATGGAAGACATCTTTTGAATGAAAATTCAGCATTGCAGTAGTGCAGATCTTTTTTTTTCTTCCAGAACTAGTTTTGAAACTAAACAAGCAATATAATTCTTAAATTTCTTTGGCAGCAATGTGATGCTACTGAAAGGCTTTGTATTTGAGTTCAGTTCCTTCCTCAGAAGACCTAAAATTACAGAACCGCTCTTCTCTCAAAGTTTCTTACCTAAAGAAGAGCTTACATTAGAGAGGAGGGCTGAAGTCTTGCCCGAGAGAATTTTCTTGAACCTTTTTGTGATGGTGAGACTGTTACTTTCTCACTTTATTCTCCCAAGTTGTTCAGATTTTTTTTAAAAAAATAAGCATTCGAAACCAATCACGCTCTTTGCACCTTATTACACTGTCAATTTCACCACCTGTCAGAAAGGTCAGGTATGACGAAAACACAAGAGAGTTCCCT
Source organism: Vicugna pacos (assembly GCF_048564905.1). Taxonomy (NCBI): domain Eukaryota; kingdom Metazoa; phylum Chordata; class Mammalia; order Artiodactyla; family Camelidae; genus Vicugna; species Vicugna pacos. The sequence goes on along the minus strand of NC_133000.1, from coordinate 9,458,543 downwards.
GTCTTTGGTGACTAGGATGCAGTGGGTGGAAGCCTGATTGCACTGGGTTGGTGAATGAAAGGGAATTGAGGAATGTACTCTTTCAAAGAATTCTGTGTGAAAGCTAAGAAAAAACAGGATAGGAGGCTAAGAGAAAGACAGGTTCATAATTTTTAGGGTAAAGAGCTGTAGATTACAGAGAATGAGAGAGTCAGAGAAACACTGATTACAAGAGAGAAATGGTGACAGGGAAATCTTGAAAAGGCATTAGAAAATGGGGTGTCTTGGAAAGGAATAAGGTCAGTCCTCACTTCAGAAAAAGAGTAAAATCAGTTGTAGATGAAGTTTTTCTTTACTTGTTCACATAGAAAGTAGTCCACATTAGTATTCAGGAAGGGACTCTGACTTAAGTAATACAATTGTCAACTGTTCAATAATTGTCTTCTAAAAGAATGCGAACTCCTTGGTCTTTCTGCTTTGGTCTTTTGAAGTGAAACGTGGTTTTAAATCCTAATATTTAATTTTTAGCACCTGCTACAGCATAAGACACCTAAGTACTACTCACTAAATACAATGATTAGTGATTTACTGGGTGAGCTACAATTCATATGCAATTCACCTCTCGTCATTATCAGAGATGTGAGGCCATATGATAGGTAATAAAACCTCTTAAAATGTTCCTATGAAGGACGCTCATAACTAACTGAACATAGTGTTTCCCTACACCTATGGAAGCATGATCTAACTGGGTTCTTTTTCTGGGGAGACCTGAGAGAGCATTCTAAATGGCAAAAAGAAAAAGGGATCTCTCTCTCTCTCTCTCTCTTCCTCCAACCATAGGAAGAGAAGATACTTTCTGTTCTCTGAGCCCAGGCAAGAAAGTTTACAGGCTCTGTGTATCCTGTGCTTCTGCCACCTCTAATACACTGCTTTTCCTTCCTCAGACCTAAGTAGTTTATCTAACACTTATTACAGTATGTTAAGACAACAAAAAGCTGAAATACCAATTCTCCAATAAAAGAGTTTAATTTAAAACTTGCTAGCTTAACAGTATTTTCCACATGCCTCTACAACTTCACTTTTATGTTCTATGCCCAAATCATACTATTAGATTTTAGATACTGTAACTTTGAGGGAAGAGCTGTATTTATTCATGTGGTAACCACAGAACCAGAAGACAGACGATGAAATTTTCAGTGACTATACTACAGCATTGAGGCAATTAGAGTGCCATTCTAGAAGTTTAGTGACATTAGACTGAAAACAGAAAAAAATTAAATTTTATCCTGATATATAAAAGTTAAGAAATATCTCCTGGTATTTTTTCTTGGTTCTAGTAGCTATTTGCTTGCCAAACATGAATATTTTCTTTTCTACCACAGAAGCCTTCTGGGTATGCTTTACGATGTGAAGGCTGGGTGGACACGAGTAGTTCCGCAGGCCTGGACCTAAGCAAAGATCAAAGTGGATGCCACCTAAGTTAAAAGAGTTTATGTTATCCTTAAATTAGTGGGTTCTCAATTCTGACTGAACAAAAGACTCAATAGGAGTGTTGTTAAGAAGCACCAGTCGTATCAGAATAATCTCTAAAGATGGAGCCCAGACATCAGTATCATTTTAAAGCTCCCCAAGTAGTTCTGATGTGAAGTCAGTGCTGAGAACCACTGAATCAGGTCACTTCTCCCTCTCAACAAGACCGCACACACACAACCCTCAGAGTTCCTAACTTGCCAGCATGGCGTAATTTAGTGTTATGAAGCAATGTGTACATTTCTCTTTAAATTGTTCAATTACTTAAATTCCTTCTACTCATTTGTAAAATAGTATACTACAGCATTATAATTACATCATAATTATTGAAGTATCCACATCTCCAAAATAAGGCCATTACTAAAGTTCTTTATAGCTCTGACATGCTATTTCATTTCTATAAATGGCATTTTTGTAAGACTGAAAGTGCTACCTTATAACAAAGATGTAAAAAATGAGTAATGAAAGGTTACGCAGTGATTATATCCCTTTGCACTGATACACACTTGTTTTTGCATTTCAAAAAGTATTTCTTAAATGCATATTACTATGTAACTGATTCTAGGAGTTCAAAAGAATAGTTAGGTAAAATATTGAAAGGGGAGTTACACAAAGCTTTGTGACAGGACAAGTGCACAGCACAGAGGAGGAACTGAGTGTATGCTGAGAGTTAAGAAATGGGATATAGCTGGACAGGGAAAGGATACTTTAATCACTGCCCTCGCTCCCTAACAATTCTGACATGTAGACTTAGAGAAATTACTTAAAACAAGGCAAATGGATACATGAGAATGTATACAATGCGATAATAATAATAATTTATCATCATTTCAACAAAGACAGTCTCTTGGCAATGACAGGGAAAAAATGTATATTTAAAAACCTTATCTACAAATCATTCCAAAGTCTTTTTTCGCCTCTTGAGAAAACCCACAGACACACACATACACTCACTTGCTCCACTACTGAAGAAGATGAACAGCCATACGAAAAGGCGTAAATTAAATGTAGCCATCAGATTTTTATCTTCATAGGGAAACATACTAAACTGGCTTCGAATGCCTGCAGAGAGCTGCCAAGTCTTTAGACAGTTTTGTCACAATTTTTAACTCTTTTACATCGATGCATAAAATTTCCTCAAGATGAAGGACTTTTTCAGAGAATTGGATATCAAGTTAAGGACCCTTTGAAACTAACACTTTGAAGACAAATAGGTTCCAGAAGGATGACAATGAAATCCCTATGTTTTCTTCATAATCATTTTATGGTAGTTAGATAACCCAGTAGAAATATTAGACCCAGCCCACAATTTTTCCCCCACCAGTTTTTCCTCTTCTATGTCAGTTTAATGCACATTTCTCATTCCCTTTTGCTTTGTAGACAGTTAAGTAAACCAATGTAATGTCCTTAAAGACTTAATCCTTCTCATATTTTTTGAAAACACAGAAATATTTCAAGGTAAAAATGGGAGGTCATATTGAGATCTTAAGTCTTCTGGAACTCCATAATCATATTTTATTTCCTATATCCTTAATGTCTACTTATCATTAATTGCCACTAATAGAAGTAAGTACATTCCTCAAAAGGGTTTATACAAATGTTCATTATAACTGGCATGTTTATAAATTCTGTGCAATAAATTAGAGAAGTTAATAAGTACAGGGACTGAGGCAAATAATATTACGCAGAGCAAAAAACAGGGATGAGTAATGTTTTCAATGTATGCAAAAATAAAAACTAATAAAAAATGAAAATAGTCAAAGTATGATTTTTTTCACTTTCATTGCTTATTTTTATAAACATCTTACTAAAAGCACTGTAGGAAAAAACTAAATGTAAGAAATGAATCATCAATGATCGGTACAAAGAGATTATCGATACAAAGGTCAACCATAGAAAAATGATTAGGCAATAAGCAAATATACCTAGTTGATTACTAAAAGATGAGTTAGTGCATCACATAAAGATAAACATAATGAGGTTTCCCAGGATCTCGGTAGATCTTTAAATTGTGTAAATAAATTTAACACAATTTTTTATTGTGCATATTCTTATGAATATATAACAGATACACATATATTTATGTTTGTATTTATAGTGAAAAATAATCTAGGTTGTTTTACAATATATTTTTTAAACAGAGCATTTTCTATAACTATGAATATATACAACATATGAGCATATTTATATTAAATTGAGCTGTTGAGAATACTTCCTTTTTAAGAAAAACTTGCTACTAGAAATGATCAGAAGAAATCAAGGAAATGATAACTTTATTAAGTAAGAAAATAAAGAAAATGTTTCATGTTTTAAGATCTATGTAGGTAGGAAAACAGTAAAAGCTGGAATAGGGTTTTTTAAATGTAGTTTTGAAGAAAAAGAACTTTTAAAACTTAAAAACAATATAACAAAATCCTATTCTAGTCTATAATCAGGGAAATAACAAAGACTGTTTTTCTCTAATTTCTATGATTTATCATGAAAAAGATAATTTACATTTGTTTAACTGAACACATTTCTTAAGACTTTACCATGTATCTGAGTCATGACCAACGTTCAACTACTTTGTCTTAATTTACACTGTACTGCTGGTATCACTCTTCATGACGGCCTTTAAATGCCGTATTTTTCTAGAGCTAAGACCAGGTGTATCAACAGAATGATACTCAAAACTTTATAACTTAAGTATAAGACACAGTAAAATATAAATATAAGGAAACTATACCATTAGCGTCAAGAACTCTAGCCTATATATAACTATCACAAAAGTGCTCAGTATTATTAAACTATTATGCAAGTTTAGCTTGTCAAAAAATGTCCATAGATAACCTAAAGAGAAAATAGACATTTAATATTTCTCAAGATGTACTTTCTGACACCTTTTATGTACTAATATTTTGTGGTTACTGCAAGAAACAAAAGCAAGAAACCATTATGAAAATTGCCTTGTTTTCAAGAATAAATAGGGAGGAGCCATGCTGCATCGAGCTGTTGATGCTCTGTTGTCTGCTTGGCTTATTCACTCACGTCTACCAAATCTGTAGCACAGGTGATCTCAATGATCTTGGCAAGTTAAGTTACACCATGCCACTTATCTATGCTACCATTTAAGACTACAAGAACTTACAGTATTAAATCTTGAAAGTTAAGACCCTGTTGTGCTTCATTATCATGAAGCAGAATTATGTGCAGTTACATTAAAATATTTTACATTAATTCATGAACAATCATGCAGTTATAGGTGTATAAGCCAACATCAGAATTTTCGTGTTATAGAGAAACTTAGATATTGTTGTTTTCAACCCAGTACAAGAAGTATGACGCACAATTAGCTGATTTTGCTTGAAGACCTACAGTATTCTGGGCTTCAGGAACACCTTGTTTACTTTTAGACTATATTAACATTTATAAAAAGAGAAGCACAGATGTCCATACATGGAAGAAAGAGCTGGGCTGACCAATACACCATCTACTAATCACATGCTGCTATTACAAGCACTTGAAATGTGGCCAGGATAAACTGACATGTGCTCTAAGGATAAAATTTATACCTGAATTGCAAGACTTACAACAGAAAAAAAGGAATGTAAAACATCTCATTAAATAATTTATATTGATTACATACATGTTGAAATTATATTTAGGTTAAATAAAATATATTATGAAAACCAATCTCACCTGTTTCTTTTTTACCTTTTAAAATGTTATTAGAAAATTTTAAATTGTATGTGGCTCCCATATTTTTATTGGACAGTGCTGCTCTAGACTATCAATCTAATAAACTATTGCTGTTGTAACAGAAATTTTTGATTATACTAATAACAAGAAAAATAATTTTGTATTTATGTGTACAAATATATTTTGAAAGGATACATATTAAATGACTACTTATTATTACTTCTAAGTAGTGAAAATATGAAGTAACAGGAAAAACTTTATTTAAACTTATAATACATATTTTTAAATTGTTTTTCTTTTAATGGACCGGAACTACTTTTGCATTAAAGATCATTGTGGGCATCTATGCTCAACTGATTTCCAACAAGACCATTCAATGGGAAAAGAATAGTCTCTTCAAAAAATGGTGCTGGGAAAACAGATAATCATTTGCAAAAAGATGAAGTTAGATCACTATCTCATATCATATATAAAAATTAACTCAAGATGGATCAAAGATCTAAATTTAAGACCTAAAATTCATAACACTATTAAAAGAAAACATAAGGGAAATCTCTATGAACTTGGATTCGGCCATAGGTTCAAAATTATGATACCAAAAGCATAGGTGACAAAAACAAAAATGGATAAACTGGACTTCATTAAAATTCAAAACTTTTGTACATCAAAGGACAGTATCTAGAGAAAGAAAATAATCCACAGAATCAGAGAAAATCTTTGCAAACTGTATACTTGATAAAGGTTTAATATCCAGAATAAATAAAGAACATATTCAACTAGATAACAAAAAACCCAGCCAAAAACTGGGAAAGGCCTTGAATAGGTAGGTACATGAAAAGATATGCAACATTATTAGCATTAGGAAAATGCAAATCAAAACCACAATGACATACTACTTCACACTCACTAGGAATGGCTCTAATTTAAAAAACAACAAAAATAAGCAAAAGAGACAGAGAGAGAAAGAAAGTAACAAGTGTTGGAGAGGATATGGAGAAATTGGAATCCTTGTTCATTCCTCACAGAAATGAAAAAGGGTGCAGACACTAAAAACTGGCAGTTCCTCAAAAAGTCAAACATAGAACTACCAAATGGCCAGTAATTCTACTCAATTATTTTAGTTGTATAAGCCTAAAAAAAATGAAAATAGATTCAAATAGATATTTGTAGGCCAATGTTACTAGCAGCATTATTCACAATATTTAGAAGGTGAAAACCCAGTGTCCATCAAAAGATTAATGAGTAAACAAAATGTGCTATGTACAGTACACACAGAATGGAATATCATTGACCCATTGAAAAGAATGAGGTTCTGATACATGTTATAACATGGAAGAGCCTTGAAAACATGATATTAAGTGAAATAAACCTGGCACAAAAGGACAAATACTTTATGATTCCACTTAGGTGATACAGAGAGAGAATAAGCAAATCATAGAGACAAAAAGTGGATTAGAGGTATCAGAGTCTGGGAAAGGAGACATGGAAAATTGCTATTTAATGGGTAAAAAGTTTTGGTTTGGGGTGTTAAAAATTTTGGAAGTAATTTTGATGATGGTTATACAACATTGTGAATATAATTAATGCCACTGAATTCTACACTTAAAAGTGGTTAAAATCGCACATTTTATGTTATATATGATTTACCACAATAAAAATAAATATATCTAATCATCTTGGGGACACTCATGAATTAACTCAATTAGTAATGAGTAAATATCTATACTAAGTGCTGGACACTGTGCTAGGTGTGGATGACATAGTGAGGGCAAAACAGAAGACATCACTGGCAACAGAAAAATGAAATGAATTTTGTTTTGGTGTAAATCTTAGTAAAATTGAAATGAATAACACTTATAATGTGACCTTGAAGACTCTAAGGCTTTGTCATCCTTAAGTAGTCTTTCTTTTTGGATAGTTTTAAATAAACGTTGTATAATTCAAAACTCACTTAATTAATGTTAAGCAACTGATGAGACTATACAACATTTATTTTCTCATTGGCTAAATGAAATGCTTCAAAAATGGAGGAAATACTTGACATGATGCTTACTCTAATGGAAATTCCAGTGTAATGGATAAAGACAATCATGTATTCATCACCTGTAAGAGCACCTAATTAAGTGTATAAACAGGTACCTATATTTACTATCTAGATACATGGACTTCAAATGCTAAAGGGAAAGATGGAGGGATTATAACCATATCATAGTAAGCCAGAAAAGCCTCATGAAAGAAGAGAGTTTGAAATAGTTGGGAAGATGAGAGGTAACAGCAAGAATTTTGTATTTTGATAGTAGTAGTGGTTACATCAATGTAAGGAATGAAACTGCATTGATCCATATACACAAATGAATGCACATACAATAGTGAAAACTGAACAATATCTGTATCTAGTTAAAAGTATTGTACCAATACCAATTTCCTACTCTTGATTCTGTATTACATTTATATAAAATAGTATTATTAGAAAAAGTTGGGAAAAGGGTACATGGGACTCTATGTATTATTTCTGCAGCTTCTTGTTAATCTGTAATTAGTTAAACAACAACAACAAAATCACAGGAAAGTGTCTGAAGAATTTATACAATATAAACATAGAAAAATAAAAATAGGGGGAAAACAAACAAACCAAAGTAACTGGGAAGACAGGAAAGGGGTGGGCATTGTAGCAAAGGGTGGCACGGGTCTTAGGGCAGGAGATGGTCTGCCTGTGATGCCGGGGAGTCTGTTTACCTCAGAATAGACTACAGGCCCTCTCCTCTGCCACAGAAACCGTGGCACTCTTAAAGATTATCCACAGGTGGCCAAGGCTTACCAGCTGCTTTTTGCCCAATTTTAGTAGAATTATGAGAATTCAGACATAAGAAAAGGCTTATTGTTTCTCCTATATATTTTACTATTTTCACACAGATGAGCTCGGAACTTTGGTTCACCCATCATTTTCTTTCTCTGTTTATACATTTGGGCTGGATATGAACTAACTAATACAAGGATGAAAGTGCTGTAACATGTATGAGTAATACACATATTAAGGTAGCAATTTTATAACACAAAAATGATTGACTCACTAAATCTATTATACCTGCCGATTTCTCCAGAAGTTGAAATAAAGAAATCAATACTAAGAGGCCTCATGGAAGTGATCAAAGCAATTGGAGTTACATGCTCTTTAAATCTTGGATTAAATTTTCATAGGGGGATGGTGTAAATAATCACGTAGATAGCAGGTACCTGAGTCTGCTCCACTGCTGCAAATGTTCAACAGGCATTCGCCCCAAGACACTTTAAACAGACGTTTTCTGATTATTTCATACTTCCATCTTCTTTTTTCTTTAAAATACGTACATTTTTACTGTATAATTTACTCCATATTTTCTAATAATTTAAAGTCTTTCTTATCACCCTTGTTGAGAATAATCTCTATGTGTCACAACATTTTCAATTTCCTGCTTTACTTTTATTTATACTTAGGATATATTACAAAATTTCTAGCAAGAAAGATGATATAACCGTAGCAACTCCAAAAAACTTTAAATGCATAATTTGCCCCTTTAATTTTGAGATGACTTATACCACAGATGAGAGTTGAGGTCAGGCACTGTCAGAAAAAAAGGCAGGGATTTCTTAGATAGTTAGGAATAAAACAGTGGCTTTATTCCTTCTAAAAACAGGAAGAACCTGTAAAAGCAAACACCATGAACTACTGAACACGATTTGCAAGTTAGAAATTTCTTATCAATTTCAATTCTTGGCTATTAACATACTATAACATTTATCTTAGAAAACACCCTTGAGGAAGTATTGTTTCATGTATTACCTGGAAATGAGTAGTTCCCTGCATCACACATAAACCCAAATAAATATATTGTCTGGCTGCTTAATTACCGATACGATCCAAATGAGGCTGGTTACTGGTCTGAGCATGTAACAGGTTCACCTCTCTCCGGATCTTTGCTCAGACTGAATCTCCTTCCCTGCTTAGGCCATGTAGAAAGTCTATTAGCTTCAAGGGGTCCATCTTTAGTTCACCTTAATAAAACTTTCCATGAAAATCTAATTTTTGATTCACAGGGTCAATTTTCTGAACCACACATGGTTAGCAATTGACTGTATTCAATTTCAAATATCATGCCACAATTTTTTATTCTTCCTCAATTTCAAATTCAGTTATACAACAGGCAAGTTCCATAGACAACATCAGATTCTTTAAGAATAAATCTTTAGGAAATACTACAATGCTAAAAATAAAAAGCAGTCACTAAATAAAAAGTAACATTATTCCATTATGATAATTAGGATTTCGTATTTCCAAAGATGCTTGAAAAAATTTAGTCCATTCTTAGTTTTCTTACATTTACAATCTTTCTATTTTAAACACTAAAAATCCTTTTAACACTGAGTACCTATTCTTTAGCAGGCCTCCATACTCATCTTACGTATGTCTTTGTGTTTCAATCTTAGATTTATTATAGTTAGAAGAAAAGCATGCCTTTTTCTTTTGTACCATCTTAATAAACTGTATCAAATTGGAGAAAAATGAAAAATTTAAATGTTCAAAGGCCAAGTCATTTGAAAAAGGAAGACTGTTCTTCAGTTGTGGTTCTTTTGTAACTGTTGTGTTTAGAAGTCCTGGGTTATGGCCTTGATCACATCACTGAAGTCACTAGAATCCTTTTTATTTAACTATATGAAGTATTTCAAAAAGCATAAAGGCAAGCAAAACCGCGAAATAATTCATGTTAGTAACTTCATATACAGATTCTAAAGAGACATGCAAGGCTGACTTCTATTTTATGTTATTTATATATTTTTAGGTTTTTAATGAGAATAAAAATGATTTATTAAGCACACATTTGCTTAATCAGTGCTTCAAGTCAGAAAGTCTTTAAATACTGAAAGACATTATTTTTTTTACATAAAAGTTTCTCAATTTATAAAACATTTTTATTGACAGATAAGGCACAGAAAAATGCAAGTGACATCTGCTAAGCTTTACTTATGAAAACTTAAAGAAATCCTATGGGATAACATCACTCAATTTTTCCTGGATTACCTCTGATGGAGACTTCCTAAAAAAAATCTGGAAATAATTAGAAACTATTATAGTACCTTAAAAAGTTTACTTGAAAACGAAATCTGCTCTTCATCAAAGAGCACAATACACTCAGAATAATGTAATGGAAAAATAAGGTACACATACAGGATAATGAAAATCACCTCAACCACATCTGATTGTAAAACTTAAAAAAAAAGTCAGAGGACAAGAGCTGACCTGTGAGATACTCAAGAACTCTGGGGGAAACACTGTATTAACTGATTAAGGACTGATTTTTCAAAACACTATATATTAGTTATTTTGCTTCAGTTCACTTAACTCCTATTAAAAAAAAAAAAGATACTACCAAATGCATTTTCATACAAATTGAAATGCAAGAAGAATAGTTCATCCTAAAAATTTATTTCTATGTCATAAGATCTACATAGAAAAGAAAAATATCCATACACAGTAAAAAATGCTTTGGGTATTTGTGGAATAATAAATGCAATATAATGATAATGCTAATAGCATCTTAAAACTTAAAATATGTTTTCCACAGAAACCTAAAATTCCACGGGGGGGGGCGTGTAGACTGGATGGCATGTCCCTTAGAGTTTAAAAGACTGTCCATATGAACTGAATTATCCTTGACAAGTACCTTCAGACACTTGTAATATGATCTCATGTAAATTTAGACCATATTTTGCACACAAACCACTGGCAACAGTAAGTTTATTCAGGAGCTCAGATTAAAAGGAAAGAAAAGCTGATATCCTTAATAATATGTAGTAGTTAACATGAAATTTCCGAAATGAAAAGCATAAAAATAAAAGCATTTAATGTGCTGTAGCAAATGAAAGAAAAACAAATTCTGCAAGAAATGGTGCATTTTCCTTTCCTTTTTCAACTCTTAGCTACCTCTCCAAACAAAATGCTATCCTTCTATGTTTTATCCAGATTTAGAAAAAGAGGACATTTTAAGCAAATGAATAAGCCAGAAAATTCCAGTTGTACTGAAAACTAATTTCAATCAAGAATTAAACCAAGATAATATCTCAGTTCTATTTCCCACTGTGGGAAAAATATATACAGTTCATCAAGATAGTTCCTTATTCAGAGTTTCAGCTATCTTATTAGCACTAAGAACTGCTGATCATAATAATATGGAGGTATCAATAGTTACAAAGGACTGACTGTAGACTAAAACAAAAAGACCACTCAAAACTCTGCATCTTAAAGATTCCTCAGCACTGTGTCTGCCTTGGCACGAAGGCAGCCTACAGAACCATGCTGAGTCCACGGGGACCAGCTTCACTGTTGGAGAGATGCATTAAGGCCTCTAGAAGAGAACTCAGCTTTGGAGGGGCTGCTGTGCCAAGCGATCTTCTCAGCATCAGCAACTGTACGGGTTTCTATTTACTGGAAGTCTACTAGTGCTATGGTTGCCTGGCTGATGGGTGGAAACAGGATATAAATCACCACGAATCTGCGCAGTGGAGAAAAATGACAGATTATTTTAAGAAACTTTCAAGACACGTCCATTTTTTGTGTGTCCTCAAAACCAAGGTTTTATATATCTGTGGAACAATTAATGATCTGCGAAAGATGTTTTTATAAGCTAATTTAAAAGGAGAATAGTAAACTCCTCACACCTATATTGCACTGAAGGAAGACCAGTCATTTGTTTCTTTAAAAATATTTTGTGGAAAGCAAAGTTTCAGTTTGAATTGAAAATAAAACAACTGGAATTTCTTTGTTTTTTAAACAAACACTTTAAAAGTCGCTTAAATGAGGTATATTTAATCAATTAACCGCTTGAATATTTAAAACACGCTGAATTATTTTAAAAACTCAACTTAAAAATCAAATTGAGAGACATGTTTATAATACTGCTCTGCTGAAACACTGAAAGAAAGTGCACTGCACAGAGAGCTTAAATTTCTCACTCTTCCTTTCAATCAATATCTGAGGCAAAGTTTCATCTCTAGGGCCCTTAATGGCAGGAATTCCTGGAGCCAGCAAATGAGTAATGTTAAACCTATGATTAGATGATGAGGCCATCAAAGACACTAAACCCTAATGCTACATTCTTCTTTATTTCTCTGAGCTGCAGTGAAACCAAGAGCTAAGGAAGAAGCAATTTCACACTACTTTTTTCCCCCAAAAACCATTTTTTTAAAAACAGGCATCATCAAGAACCTCAAAGGTCCAGAGAGTGCTCACAGAATGTCTTCTGAACTCAGGACTCTGGCATTAGGTAACAATTTTCAAACGCCCTGCAGATGAACTCCTGTTTTCTCTAACTTCTTCCTTATTAATATTCTTCCTGGATGAAAAGGGGAAAACGGACCTAATGATTTCCTTATGAATATATTCTTGAAGAAAGCAAACCTGAATACTGAAAATCAATAGGTAAGTTTTTGGTTGTTTTGTTTTTGCTGATGCTTTAAAGGGTCAATTGAAGCCATATTGTTCTTTATTTGGAAGTTAGTTGTGGTTTTAGCCAGACCTTGGGTCAGTAACTAGAAACGGTACCTCTCTACTGAGGAAACTAGGGATAAATATAATAACTACTTATTACAAACATACATAGAATCTTTTTTCATTCTCATATTACAAAATATTTAATACTTATGTGAAAATCAGCATCACTAGGAGACTGGCAAAGCTGGCAAGAAGAAAGACGATTAGGTCCCCATTTTAGTTATCAGAAAAATGTTACATATATACAGACATATGTATGGTTTCTTATAATTGCTTTAAAAGTACCCAACAATTACAATTCTATTTTTAATTCTGATTAGTAAAGATAAATGGTATAAGATTTTTAGAATTTAAACTGAAATGTACAAATTACATTAAAAAGGGGAAAGCAGTAAGGAATTATATCAAAAACCACTCACTAATGAGTTGCATTTTATACTTTGGCTATTGCATAAAAAAACTCTTGTTTTCATTATCTCTAATAGTGAAAAAGAAACCATGAACATCAATTTTATGAGTATCAATGAATATCATTTATATGAATATTAATGAACATCAGTTATAAATATTACTGTATCATTTATAAAAGGAGGGGTGTAAAGAAGGGTATCAAAATATCTATAACAAAGTACATATTTTTGCAGACATTAATAAATAGGGAACAATAGAAGGCTGGGTAAAGTGGGTAAGAATAAGATAACTAAAGAAGTGGAAGGGAGAGGGAGACTAATTCAGTATTTGCGTGGTAAGATCATCTGCATAAAATATACCTCAGTGTGATTTGTTTTATCTATGAGATGATAGATAGAAATGTTTAAAAATATATAAACACATAGGTAGATATTCATGTCCATTCTCTTTGTGACACAAAACAATCCTCACGTAGCGTAATGCAATCAAGCAAATGAGATTTCGTACCTGAGAACAAAGCAGCATGACAAGCTCGACCACAGACGTGCTGGACTTCATGCACACAAGGCCTGCAGCAAAGACAGGTGGAAGAAATGAAATTACAATGGTAGAAATCATCATCCAAGTCAATTCATAACATAGTTTTAACTTATAAAATCTTACTTTAAAATAAAATTCCTAAAATAAAATGAATGGAAACATTCAGTAAACATACTTGTATAGGAACACATTTTCACACCATTGATTTCCAAATATTCAGATACTCAAGAAGATGTGAAGAATACTAAAAAATTGACTTCACGCTTGGATTATCTATTTGGTGAAGGCATTTCCTATATTTAAACAAGGTGAGGGGAGTTATCAGAACTGATGAGTTGGTTAGAGCTCCTTTTAATTCCAATGGCATTTGCTATATGATTGTCTCTTGGAGTAAGAACAATAGTCACTGAAGATCTACCTAAATTTTCTTCCAAAAGACAAAATTAAAAATATTTACAAACAGGTAATCCTTCATAGGCTGTCAATTGTTAAATAAATTTTATAATATTAAAAAAAATTTCACACACAATTAACATATTATGCAATGCTTTATAAAATCTTCCATTGTTCTGCTTCCAAAGTCTCTGACTAGACATCAGAAGAAAAAAGAATTAAATGTAATAATATATACATAATAATGGCTGTGACTCACTGATAACTTACTATGTGCCTTGTTAAGTGCCTTATGTACAAGAACTCATTTAATTCTCATTTACATTCTGTCACCTACTGTTATTATTTCCATTCTACAGGTAAGAAAATACTCTTCTTAAAAACATTTTAAACACTGATTATTCATCAAGACTTTTTCCAATTAAAAGGATGACCACTGTATAACACATAATAAGAAGGCAGATCATGATGAGCAGTATTTTTAAAGTGCCAACGTAGAGAAAGCTGTAACCAAGGATTAATAACAATCTCTGGAGGAGAGTATGTGAATCACGATGTTTGCTAATTTATGATTTTTTTAAAGTTTTTAACTGTTTTTTAAATTAATAGACTCTTTTTTCTTTTTATATGAAGACAAATACAATCAGTAAAAGCACTGTATAGTAAGAAATGCCAAAATCCTACATTAGCTGTTGCTAAATGGAAAGTTGAAGCAAAACCAGTTTTCTTCTTAAGGTGATTTCAATAAAGAGTCTCAAATGTCTTCCAGACACTAGCATGTATATTTATTGTAAGGAGTGAATAAATACCCTTTTGTGCCCATTTGGCTAATAACCCTATCCTTAATGTACAGACCCACAGAACGAGTTGTAAAAAGGCACTAGTATCCCATCTTATCGGATCTTTGGGCAGACAGTTAACTAATGAAATAAGAGGCAGATGTGAAAAGCTCATTTAAGAGACAATTGTTGTAATTGATCAGCAATTCTCTTGCTCAGGAGTTAGAGAGTCAGAAAGATTAATGGGACATTTATCACCTGTTGTCTAGTCAACTATTTGAAATTCTGACAAAGAAAAACTAAGCAAAAGGCCAAAGGCCTATGCACAGCAAAAGGATCATAATTAAAATTTGTAGTCCATATCAATTTAGATTTTAGACTGTAAGGCTATATGAAGAATGATTAGACTACATGGCTATACAATTTATGACTATATAAAGAATTATTCACCATATATTCTGTGTACTAGAGTTTTTCAATACATAACAACTTGAAGTAAAATTTAGAAAAGCACAATTACATTCATTTTTCATAGACTATTTCTTAAATGAACTTCTAAAAAACTGCTGTGTTGTAAGAATATCTGTATTTTTTCCAAACACTGTCATTCCATCATAAGGAAAACAAACAAATGCTTCATCAATGCTTTGTTCAAAGAAAGTGACAACAAAATGATAGGAGAGCAAAACTGCATTTTGCAAACAGCACTCCAGGTACTTTTTTTTTGTTAATTCTTTCTTTCTTTTTTAATTGAAGTATAGTCAGTTTACAATGTTGTGCCAATTTCTGGTGTACAGCGTATAACAGTTCAGTCATACGTATACATACATGTATTTGTTTTCTTATTCGTTTTCATTATAGCTTACTACAAGATATTGGATATAGTTTCCTGTGCTATACAGTATAAACTTGTTTATCTATTTTATATATAGCAGTTAGTATCTGCAAATCTCGAAAAAGGCCATCATGATTTCAACTCAACAGACCCTTCACCTTTAGTAATGTGATTTGTCTGATTAGTTTTGAACACAACGAATGAATGATAATCTATCCTCCTCAAAAAACAAAATGAAACAAAAACAAAAAAACAAACGACAATGAGAACACAAGCAGAGACGATTTTGGAACACTTATCAACCTTCAAAAATAATCATTCTGGTTGGAACTATTTCTAAGTGTTAACAAAAGTATTACTAAAACAAACAGATTTTTTATTTGAGATATAAGAGATATTGAAGATATTTAGAGATATTAGTGATATTGAGATATTAGAGATATTGAAAATACAAGCATTATCTGATGAAACCACCTTTCACATTTCCAAATAAAAAGGCACATACATTTAAAAATTTAAGGTGTAGGTAATATGATTAATGTGATTTTGTATAACTTTAATCTTGTAAGCTCAAGAAAGCCAAATTTATCTAGTGATGCTATAAATAACTCAGGCTGTATATGCAAAAGACAAATATCTTACAAGTGTATATCTTATCTTAAATAGGTTGACTTTTTCTTTTTTGTATCTAGCAAGAAATTCGTAATCAAATCAATTTATTTGATAGTTCCTCGTATGAGTAAGGATAATGTGAGCACTCAGGAGTTTACAGCAATGAGACATTAGCTTCACCTTCCCAAGTGCTCCACTTTTAATTCAAATCTAAGATTATCTAACATTTACACAGGGCTTTATCATGTACAAATCACTTTTATATATGCTGTCTCATTGGGATTCTCTTAACAACTCTTTGAACTAGTTACTATTACCTCATGTGACATATAAAAAATGAAGGGATTCAGTGAGTAGCCCAAGGTGTTCATTCAGTAAAAGTGGTGGAACTGGGACGTGAACTCAAGCTCTCTCACTTGAAAACCCATTTCATGTTTGCTGCAAAGCTACTTAAATAATTTGACATTAATAGGATGGCAATATGTGACTACAAGAAAGGTCATAATGGTTTATTCCCAACTTGGGTCATTTTGACTGTTTTCTTGGAGAAGGTAGCATATGCTGGCCAGATGTGGGGACAAAAAGCACTAACTTAAGCAAAAAGTACAGAGGCAGCCGGGGACCAAAAGTCCCTGAAAAGACTTTTATAGCTTGGGGAATGTATGACTAGAATATAGGGGGTATGTGAAAGTAGGACTAGAGGGCTAGGGTAAAACTCAAAGACAGATAAAGATTAAAAGGAATGAAATTATATATGTGTTTGAAAGTCAGGAGGAAGAATGCAGAGCAGGCTACACAGTGGGAGAAAGGATACTACGGATCAGTTATGGCATTCCTGCTCCATGAGGACTTGTCCCACCTTGTCAATTAAGAAGTAGCCCCTGAAGGGACAACACATATGTGCCCCTCCAACAAAAATCAGTTAGAAGTGTTGGCCAATTAATAAAACATTTTCACTGGCAAATACATATTCACCAGGAGAGATATTCTGACTAGAGATACTAATCCAATTCTGTGTACCATACTAGCTCACCAGTATAAGATAAACCCATGGAGTGTAGACAGTAAATATGTAAGAGAAAGAGGCTTGAATATGCAGGAGGTGCTCTGACGGTGAGGAGACTGGCTAGCACAAGATTTTGAATATATTATGAACTATGCTGCTGAAAGATAAGGTTGGCTAACTGACTGCCCAAGATACAAGCACCTGAGAAGATGAATTAGGCGGACGGATCTGAGGTGGTCCAGATCCAGGCAGCAAACACAAACTGGGAACAGATGAGTAACCCACCATCCAAAACACTGGCATTTTTTTTGAGTTTCCACTTACTAGGGGTAAGAAGTCAGTTTCTACTTGCAGAACTACATTCCCTTGCCAATAAAACAAACACATAACAACAACAACAACAACAACAACAACAACAACAACAACAACAACAACAACAACAGAAAACCCCACCAAATCCCACTAAATCCCACTAAACTGTAAAATGAGCACGAAGTTAAAAGTTTGACCTTCGGAGTAAAACTATCTTTCTTTAACACAAGGAATACTGAAAGGTATTATGATGCTCTTTTAATACAGAGCCATTAGACTTTTGATTCAATGTGTGTGAATCTGATTTGATATACCTATAAGGATCAGAAGATCAAGTTAAAAGACCCTTTACACTTTAAAATAGTGTGGAAAAATTCCATCTCCAGCTGGGTGCCCCTTATGCTGGAGGTTAAGGGTATGAAGGGTTACATTGACAAGCAAGGAATCGTACTTAAAAGTTGCTGAGTCCTGCCTCTAAGTAACATCCAAGCTCTCCTTCCGCAAGAGCCCTCTTCCAAGAGAGGAGACCATACAACACACTGATGACT
This sequence comes from Vicugna pacos, assembly GCF_048564905.1. Taxonomy (NCBI): domain Eukaryota; kingdom Metazoa; phylum Chordata; class Mammalia; order Artiodactyla; family Camelidae; genus Vicugna; species Vicugna pacos. The sequence continues at coordinate 9,440,395 of NC_133000.1, read as the reverse complement.
AAGGCAGGGCTCTGAGTACATTCTCCATACATTTTAATTAAATGAGTAAATCTAAAAACTATCATTCACTGAGTAACTACATAGTTGATATATATTTATACAAATAAATATAGTTGACAGAGAAAAAAGATTTTGAGAAAAATTTAGAGTATTTTTTAAGAACAAGAGCCCCATTCATTCAAAAAGCATTTGGTGAGTATTGTATCTTACGTGCCAGATCCCATGCCAGGTGCTGAGTTTAAAGAGAGTGAGGAAAGTGGGGCAGTTTATATAAACAAATATTCATGACATAGATCCTAGGAGGTACACTGAGATTACAAGGTGTCAGACACACAGAAAGTGGGGTGAGCAGCTCTGCTGAAGAGAATGTACAGGGAGTGTGACATCTGAGTTGGATGATGCCAACCCTATCTAGGGGGAAAAAGGGAAAAAGGAAAATCATCTGAGGCCATAGCGGTATTAAGGCTTTATAAGCGGTATAAAGAGGCATGAAATAGCCAGTAAAGTGCAGGTGGAGTGTTACACTGTGTAGTGCAGAGGGTGGAAGGGGTGAGTGGAAATGAAGAGGAAGGTGACAGGAAGCAGAGCCATATGTGGCATCTGGTTCCTACTGGCAACAGGGAACAGCTGAAGGATTTCAAGCCCCAGGGTGGGGTGGAGGGGGCAAACCGAATTCAGTCTATTTTGGGAAGATCACTTTCTGTCAGTGGACCAGGAAGAAACCCTTAACTGCAAAATCTAGCCACGATGATGAAAGCCTGAACTGAAGGCAGTGGCAGTGTGAGCAGAGATAGTTTGAAAGACATCTTGGAGTAAGACAATAAAACATTTTAGGCAGCCGAATTCTAGATTAAAGGACAAGGTAAAGGAGCAAAGTGTGAATGATGAAAACTCTGAGACAGGCAAATACATGAAGAAGCAGGTTTGCAGAAAGAAAGTGAGTTTCATTCTGGACAAAATTAGGAATATAAGGCAAAAAAATTAATTTTGAGCTTTAAGATTGTTTGTTTTTTGGGTATAGATATTATAAATCTAACAAATTTGATATAAATAAGTGACACAGATAACATGGCACTGAAGAAAATATAACTGTGGAGCCCCACTAGCAGACAATCAGTACTAATCTTACCAGTACAGTTTTAAGATTTAGTTTTTTTACTTCTCCTCACAATGAAATATGCTAATTTATTTTCCATCAAAAAGGCATGACTATGCTGATAATTTGAATTGGAAATATCAAGTCTTCCCAGGATAATTTAGTTTTTAAATGAGTTTCTAATGATTTTAACTTTTTTAAAATTCTAAAATTAGTAGACATTAATGGCACTGAAATAGTTGAAACAGTCTCATTTTAATAATAAATGCTAAATAAGAACCATAGCCCTTGAAAGACATTTTGTATGCTCCCTCTTCTTCATTTGCTTAAGTTTCAGTGATATGCAGCTGGTAATTTGAATTTCTCTGCTTTGTAGTTTTCACTTTGTGTTAAGAAGCATTCTAAGACACAGTATATCACTATAAAGTGTATATCTCATGACTTCTGCAATGCTTACACAACTCTATCAGCATAATAGCAATTTCCTGTGTTTTTTAAACCTTTCTTTTACTTTTTTATCTGAAATGTGAAATTTATTTTCCTATTTCATCAATGTGATACTGAATTTACTTTCAGTATTACCATTTAAGACATTTCAATTTATTAAAGTCAAAAACTTCAAAATTAGCAAACAGAAATTAGTGTGGCTTTCTAATTTAAAACTAAAAAACCAAAACCAAACAAAAATCAATAAACATCCTTTGAAATAACAGTAATGTTTTAAATTGTTGTTTTTATTATTAAAACTAACATTAATATCTGTATGGGCAGTATTACATCCTATTTTGATTGGACATTTCAAGATTTCCCTACACATTGTTTCAGATACTTTAATTTAAAACTGCACTACAGACAAAAACAACTGTAATGAATCTTCAGGAACTAAAATAACATTAAGTTCATTTACTAACACAAAGCTTTTAAAATGTAATTAAATCATTATAGTTTATTATTATATTTAGATTTTAAGTTTTAACTGAAAAACACCTTCAAAATATTGCCGAGATAGGATGAGTTCATTCTTTCATTGATTTACTTTAGTTGACTAAACTAGGTTATCACAAAGTTACGGCAGTCTCACTGTCTTTAGAAAAGAACAGAAATGAAGTCCCTGGATGTATCGTATATATCAGGGGTCAGCACACATTTTCTGTAAAGGCTCAGATAAAATACGTTAGGCTTTGTGGGTGGGGGCCAGAGGACAGCGGTAACTTTCTGTCACAACTACTCAACTCGGCCATTGTAGTGCAAAAGCAGCCAGGTAGGACATAGACAAATGAGCTTGTCTGTCTTCCAGTAAAACTATCTCCTCTTCCCAAGGTGTGTGTGTACATGCACATATGTGTGTAAGACAGAGAGAGAACATATACATGTGCACACATACTCACATATACACATCTACAGATTTTTAAAACAGTAGGGGAATCATTTTAGATGTACGTCTATGATACTTAATAATTCCAAATCCAAAAAGCTCTGAAAAAAGCTTTCTTGTACGACTGTCGTAAATTCCATCAGCAAAATTTCACCTAAATAATGTATGCTATTCACAATCTTTATTCTATGTAGTGTGACTATCCCAAAGTATTACTGTAGACGTATAACTGTGTTTGAGTAATGAGCTATCCTAGACTCCCCTGAAGATGCAATAAAATATACATACAGGCACATATTACCTTTCTTAAATCTCCAGATATCTGAATTACAAAATACATTGGGCTCTAAGGTTTTGAATAGGGATTTTAGGCATTTATTAAAATAAAAGAAATGTGACAGCTTCTAAAAGTCAGAAATTAGCGGTATTCTCTCACATGAAATGCTTTGAAAGATTAAGAATTTAATACTAATATAAATTATAATCTCAAAGTAATTGGATATTGCACCTTTTCCCATGGAAATTTCGTATGTTCAGAACTAAAAATCTATTTCCATGTGAGAATGGCTGGTTAGGTGCTTTTAAATTGTAAATCAAGAATATTTAGATAGCTCACAAACAAGATTAACTGTCACTGTAGTCACATAATACCCTGAAGTTTTGACTGATTTACTAAAATAAACTGTAAATTCATTTTGTTTTGTTTTGTTTTGTTTTTGTTTTGGATTTTGGTCGTTCTACTGATATAACCTAGGAATTGGCTCTGGATGGTTTTTCTTTTTTAGTTTTACTTCTGCTAAGAATTCTTGTGCAGTGGTAGAGCTAAAGTTCCTAAGACTCTTTAGTAGGTCATTTTTCCACAGAATGATAGATTACAATAAAAAATGAAGCTACAGTGATGGTTCCTAGATGATATTTACTAGTGCTTTGACTGTGAATGAGCTAAGCTGAAGAGAATATTCTCGTGGCATTATTATTAACACCTACTAAATGTGCAACACTGATGTAGATTTACTCTTTTTAAACTTCTGCTTTAGAAACCATGTTTGTGCTAGTACATCAAAAATGTCATATCAAGGGAAATAGTCCAGCAAATTCTTGGTATTTAATTTCACTTTTTTTTGTCTCTATGTGACTTTCACTTCCCTTTGCACATTCCATGGAAATATCATTTTTCATTTACATACACTGAACAGTAAATTAAAATTTCCAAATCACTTGGAATTAATTAAGTTTTGAGTTGGCTGTCTCTTGAGATATTTTCATTTAAATAATTTAAGGAATTCTAAGTAAGCCACTGCTATATCACACAGACAACTCTGTCTTTGACGTCAAGGAGCAAAAAGCCCTGTTACAAAAATTTTAAGAACAGAAATACATATATGAAGGTGTCCAAAGAGAGTATAATACTGAAGAAAATTACAACAAGGCATTATGCCTCTAAATAACTTTAAACAACTCCTGTTGAGGTTTTCATTAAATACTTTTATCCACAGTATTTGACTCAAGTTTCTAGTACAGAATGATTGACCTGAGTGTCTTGCCCTTTCTTTGACTTCCTGATTTAATCACAACAGCAATGAATAAGGATGAAATAAGGGAAATAAGAGACATATTCACTATCATAAATCATCTGGATCCCTCAATTCTCTTTGGGTTAAATTTAATTATAGAATCAATTGTTATTCCTGTATCACTCTCCTGCACCAACTTTCCTCTCTTCTCCCTGTGCTCCTTCAAATTCCAAAAGCCTCAATTAAATTCTAAAACTACTAAACTGTGTCTGATTCAAATTTTGACATTATCCAAGAAAGACTCTGATACTGAATAATTTATTAAGAATTAGATATGTGTTTTAACTATGTATTTCATTTCAAGAAATATTAATAATCAAAAGAGAAAATATATACCAAGATAGTCATACAATTAAATCATATGAAAAGAGTTGAATAAAAGTGGCTATACTAAAGCCTTCTTATTAAAAATAAAACAATGATTTATATTCTATAAAACATGGGATCTTCCTTTTAAACACAGTATGTATAAACGAATAATTGGTATAGTTATAGTTCCAAACTATCCAAATTCTGACTTCCATTTTTTTACAGTCTCAAATTAATATATTTAATAATTTTAAGTTCTCAGGTTTGAGTAAACTTAAATTAAAAATTGCTTTTATAGTAATATACATCTTTAAGTTTTTTTATTTTTGTATTCAGAAAAATATTGCCTCTTTTTCTTTTAAATAATGCACAATGGAAATACTATGTTATTGCTTTTCTTAACAATGCATTCATAAAGTCAAAGATAAAAATCTAAAAACATAATTAGTAAAAGGAAATTATTTGGTAAGTATTGTGATTAGGGTATAAAAAGCAAAAAAAAAAAAACAAGGCTACAGGTTAAGGTAGGCTCAAGTAGAGGTCAGACAGGTGAACCTCACTTATTTTCAGGAGCACATTAACTTTTTATCCAATAATTACAGGCTTAAATTGTTGAAGCACTCTGAGCATAACAGCTAGACCTTCAAAAAACTCCTTATTCATGCGCAGAGCAGTAAGTTCTCCAATCTGACCAAGCAAGAGTTTTCTTTACTGAATTCTCCACTTAAAGCAAAATGTTAAATAGAGATGAGTCATCAATCCATTTTTTTTTCCATTCTTAAGAATGAAATAGAAAGTTTTTAGAATTTGGAAGAACTTGGAAATTGCTTCCATTTTACAACATTGAAGATACTGTCAAAAGTGACAGAAATTATTATAAGCATATATTCCATCTAAGCATTCATTTATAGTGATTCTATGTCAAGGATTATATAAGCAAAACAGTATAGATCACTGAATTAACAAGATTACTTTGTCTATCCTAGAAAACTTTATATCAAACATACAGCTATCTGCAATTCAGAGTGATATCTGTATCAAATTATATGGTTATATATGTACCAGAATACTATCCAATAATGATACAGTAGAGAGTCAGTATGTGAATTGGTTTGCAATAAAAAATAACATTTCAGCATAAAATATTAGCCCTATTTATAAAAGTAAATGGTGCTTTTATTGCTTCTAATTCTTGTTGTAGTAACAGACCTATTATAAATAACAGTTTTATTTTGAAGCATATGAACTGGGAAATCTACAAAATGGAATCAAATAAATGGTCATAAAAAATGTCTGACAAAAATAAGGAGCCAGTCATTTCCAAGAATTAAAGACATTTAATGATTCAGTTCTGAAAACAGCATTGCATACTTCCTGTACGCCAGGGCACAGATTTGAAACAGGTATCTTCCATGTCCTAGACAAGTCTGCATTCTAATGGATGACACAGCACATAAACTGATAAGTTTAATGTGAAGAGAAGATGTGCTATCTCAGAATCATTATAGGATGACTGGTAAACAAGATAAATAATTTCATTAAAGGAACATGGTAAAAGTAACAACAGGAAATATTTAACCTGCAATAATGTTGTACAGTTACTAATTTCTTGGGAAAAAGTGACTGATCACTCCAAGATCAGCAACCACAAATGGTATTTCAATTTGTAAATCAGAATCTGTTTGTTATTAAAAAAAAACTATCTCTACCGAGGGTATCAAGCCTCAAGATTTTTCCATATAGCAAAACAAATACATTAACTGAAAACACAAAGTGAGAATATTTTCTAGTTTAAATGTTGCAAAGTACAGCTGTTGAAATAACCTACATAATGTTTTTGAGTAACTATTTCAAAGTCAAGATAATATTATTAATCAGAAGATTATCTTTGGTTGGACTTAGTATAATTAGAACAACTCTACTGAGTACAGAGAGAACAACATTTCAGGAATAGGTAATAACATGTACGTCATATTTTCATATGGAGAAAGAAAAGAAAATAATCCTCTAGCAGTTAAAACTGGCATTATAAGTCTGAACTGGAGATTTCATGGATTCTATTACACACAATAGAGTTTATGTTTATTTAATATGCAATCCAGTAAATTTTGTTACTGGATATTAAGCACAAATAGATCAAAAGCACTGATTCTACATGCAGGGGCAATGTATATACAAAAGAAAGTAGTGGAAACAAAGAATTTATCCAGGAAAATAAACTTTGAAAGAGACACAGGGGGAAAAGCATAGTCCTCTGGGGAAAGTCCACAAAGGTAACAGTTCTACACACTGACTTAAAAACAGTTGAAATGGAAAAATATTGTTAGTTGATCAAAATCTCACCATGTTTAAAAAATTAAACAATCTTGGCTTGCATATTACATAGGAAAAAATTAAAGAAAGAATCATTATTGCACTGTCCTTTGCAATAATGGGACCAGAAATAGTAGGTCAATGAAGTACTACAATTTCCGAAGGATATAATGAAATAGAGTCTATCTGTAGGAAAAAAATATCAGGATGGCAGAAGGTGAATTCTAGGAAATACAGGAAACCAAAGATGCTCACTTGGCAAGTGAGAAGGTTTCTGAGGAAAGAGTTACTGCAGAAAGGGCTTATTTCTCTTGTGATCCAGGGTCCACCTAAACTGTGGCAACTCTACCTAATTAAAGGGCATCTGTAACGTGGAAAATTGTGTTTTGATACCTGAGAAGGACAGACTGGAGACTGATGGTCAAGGTTGACATGCCCTGGGCCTGACCTCAATCTCTGAAACTAGAGACAAGGAACAACATATCTGGACAGCAGAGATTGTGGGCCAGGAGAAGGCTGCCTGTGTGTATTCTCTTTAGTTGTAGTGGTGTTTAAAATACTATATACGCGGATATTATTAATTATCTGAATGTTAGTAACAAACCAGTTAGTTCTTACAATTTTTTCCAAATATTTTAACACTAGGGTTTAGCCTGAGCCCTCAGAACTAGGCGACTTTATCCGCATTACAAAATTCTTTATTCCGGGTCTAGGATTAAGTTGAAGAAGCTCTAAACTGAAAATCTGAAGACACGGTTTTAGTATACAAACTAAACAGCTGTGTAACCTTGAGCTAAGACACTTGCCTTTCTTGACACCAAACAATCTTTGCTGATAAACAACAGGTTAATGATTTTGAAACTTTGTTTTTACCACAACCTAAAGCAATACATTTTACATCATGATCTAGTATATCTAATTAAAACAAATGTTTGACAAAACAGCACTTCCTCTCACCGCGTGCAGATATTCCGGCCTACTCTATGCTATGTCGTGGCATGCTTTATTGACTACACTGTGTCATTAACGGGTCACAGTCGGCAGCCTGAATACCACTAGAGCCGGCCAGCCTCCTGGCTCGAAAGCTAACAACAATAGTTTTTACATTCTGAAATGGCTGAAGTTATAGGAATGAAAAATATTTCGTGATACTTGAAACTTATAAAATACTCAAATGCTGAAAAATCAATATTCAAATTTCATAGTCAAGCTCATTCCTTTACATATTGTCTGCAGCTGCTGCCTCACTACAATGGAAAATCTAAGAAGTTATGACAGAGTCAAAGTTGAGAAGCCTAAAGTATTTGCTTTTGGCTCCTTAAGGAAAAGGCTACCGACTCCTACACTAAAGGACACCTATAGTTCTTTCTTGCTTGCATATCCATGATTCTGAGTCCTTCCTTCACGTCTTACTGGGCTAAACTGGGACCAGATGAGTAGTTTGCATGATAGTGGGCAAAATGATATGGAAAATTATGGGTTCTTGGTCAGTTATTTAGGCCTGAGATTTCTACTTCATCCTGTACTTGAAAACAAGAATGAGAAGTGAGTAATCTGACGGGTAGTACTCGGTATTGGTATAAAGATTTAAATCCTTTACAGTTTATAGGGCTTTAACTTACAGCCCTTAAGTTATTTTATAATATAAAATAAAATTTTATATTATAAAAAAAATTTTATAATGGGCCTAGTAAAGGATGGTAGTTGTTGTAACAGGGATTAGTTTTACACATCAAATGGACAATTACGCTGCAGCTTTTTGGTATGTACATGTCAAATTCCCAAAGACAGAAGAGACACTGAGTAGAGAAAATGAAGCCAGAGGCTTTTATATACTTCATCTGAGTTGAAATTGTCTTTCAACCGTCTTTTTGAAAATTTTTGGTTCACATTAGAATTTCATTTAAACCCTATCTTTATTCAATAAAATCTTATTTGCTCTATCTGCCTCTAGACTTTCCTATTTAAAACTTGCTGTGTACAACTGAGAGACTGTATTTTAATCATATTAGATTTTTCTTTCTGTTCAAAATCCTCCCATGCATGTAGGATCTAGGGTTTTTTTTCTGTCTAGAATATATGTATTTGGCAAAGTCAGTGTCTCTGCCTTTCCACAATTTTCAATAGTAGTCATGAACAAATATGTCTTCTTCTGGCCCTGGTGTCTTCACTTTCCTTACATACATGGCTCCTTTGTCAGGTTTAAACCTGACCAACGTGCACCCAAAGTTGTGTTTTGTGTATGTTGTACTGTTATTTCACAAGATTTTGCTTTACGAATTTAGTTGAAAATAAAGCAAGGATAAATATCAGCTTTTTAAGGCTATACATAAAACTTAAGAGTATTGTACTGAAATATATTATTTCATGGGCAATATTTAAAATTGGTTACTATCACCATCACTCATGAAATCCTCAGACAACACTGGAATAAAGTAAACAAGGGATTTTTGCTTTTTGCTTGCTTCAAAAAATTAGACCCTTCTCTTTTATCATTCACACCAATTACTGAAAGCTACTTGACTATGGAAAGCAATTTCATTTGTTCTGCCATCCACTTACCCACCCACAAGTGTTCTTTGGATACATAATTAATGCCAGGCACTCTGGCAGGTCCTAGAGTCCCTGTGGAGGTTAAAGGCTGGTGGGTGACAGAGACCAAGTAATTACACAAATATGGGTTACCAATTACAATTTTCATACATGTTCTGAAGAAAAAGTATACTATGTTATGAAAGGTTTAACAAGGGAAACTAACTTAGTCTAGGACATCGGGTAAGTCTTCCCAGAGGAAATTTATGATAGAAGAATACAAAGCAGTCAGCCAGGCAAATGAAGGTAAATAGAAAGCATTTATGATCATTAAAAAAGAATTCAATTACGTAAAGACTTCTCTGAATTCCTCATATTCTTCTATGACTAGAAATAAACTGATTTCATTGAATTTCCTAGCTATAACGTATAAAACCTATACATCACTAAGGGAAAATTCTAATTTATCTGATACATACATATACAAAGTATTGCTGAAATGCATGTAAGGCTTTACATTTGTTGGTTCTATAATTAAGTAAAATGAAGGATTGTATAAATAATCCATGAATTAACTTCTGTTTCATTACTTGGATCAATCATTCTACCAAACAACACACAGGATATGTACATGGGGCAAGCACACTGTCCCTGTATTGCTAGCCCCATTCCCAGATGCTGCTGTTCCATAATTTAAAACAGCAGTCATTTGTTCTTAGGCAGGAATTTTGTTCATAACTAGTTGAGTTTTACACACAGGTGTCTCCATCTTCCTCATATATCCCTGACACCATGGGCTACAGAAGCTTTAGTTCCACTGTAACTACTGGGAGTGCATGCTTTCTACAAATCTATTAAAATAGAAGGAAACAATAAGTAATACTCAAGTTTGTTCTCAGTATGTAATTTAATATTCTAAAATTTAAAAAAAATTTATAACATAGTTCATACCTAAAATGATCAGAATTCAATTTAAAAAAATGTGGATTTGCCTTAGAGCAACTTAAGGAAGGACAAAGAGAGCTGTCAGCTATTAAATACATTCAGGATAATCTACTTTTTTTTTTAAACTTCTGTTTTAATCCAAGACACAAAGATTATGCACTACATTTATTTAGTTGTCATCTTTTTAGTGTCCCTTGATCTATAACAGTTCACAGCTTTCTTGTACTTTAAAACTTCCTAATTTAAGTATCCAGGGTGTGTTTCTTCCCCAAAATATTCTTCTACATGTTTAAAAGGTGTCCCCATGTTTAATCTCGGGCTATATGTTTTGGCTAAGGATACTCAATTTCCTGGTCTACTCTTGATTTATACACTGTTATTCATATCTCCTATTTCTGAAGAGATGCATTCCTGTATGCTTTACTTCTAATTTCTCTTCTGGGAGACGAGGGGATGATGTGTTACCTCTGACTGTATTTCTACAGTATACCACAGAACACTTAATGTAGTATAGTATATATACCAGTATCCTTGACTTACTACATCTACTATATTAAGTAAATCCTTCTAGTAAATAAGGTTTCTCTGACTTTTCATCAGTGCTTGATTTTATATTAGACTGCCGGAATACAGTTCCAGCTCAGTTGGTCAATGAGTATATGATAAGAATCATAATGATTTTATGAATGAAAAAATAACATTGGTTTGAGGGCGTTAGTAAAATCATTCTTCTTGACGGATCATGTTCTTGTGTTAATCATCTTTATTGGCTCAAAGGAGATTTCCATATTGAAATACAAACTGTGCAGTTTGAAAATGTTTTATTTATGATGAAAAAGTAAGATTTCTACTTTTAGAGGATATTGTTTTCATGTTAGAAGTTATCTGTGATGGAAAAATCTTTGTTAACATCTATCCTTAGTAAACATTTCTGAGTTTTTTTGGACAACTTAACTTCCACTTATTTGTAAGGAAGAAAGTAATTTGGACAAGATCCTCATCAATTAGGTCAATACAAAAAGCTATTCCTACTCAACCTTCTCTATACCCCTAGACCCAGACAACCTCTGTCCTGTACTCTACACTATAAAAAAGATTTCTTCTGTGACAGTGCTTTATAAAAATGAAATCATACAATATGAACTCGTGTGAGCCAGGCTTCTCTTGCAAAATGTTTCTGAAATCCATGCGTTTGGCTATGAGTATCAGTAGTTTTATTTATTTATATTGCTGGGCAGCAATCTGTCATATGAACATAAGCATTTGTTTATCTTCTCATTTTTTGATGAATGGTTTTTCCATTTTGTGGTTATTATGAATATTGCTGTGAAATTTTGTATAAGTCTTTACGTATATATATATATATATATATATATATATATATATATATATATATATATATGTTTGCATTTTCCTTGAATAATAACCGTAGTGGAATTTCTGGGTCAAATTTTAAATGAATGTTTATTAATTATAAAACATTGCCAAACTAGTTTTCAACGTTGTACCATTTTATGTTCTGAACCAGTAAAGCATGCGACTCTTAGGATTTTCCACATACATGATAATTTCAACTGCAATTAAAAAGTTTTACTTCCTCCTCTTCAATCTGTTTCTCTTTTATTTTTATTTCTTGCCTTACTGCAGTACTTAGATCCTCCAGTAAAATGTTGAGTTCAAGTGGTGTGAGGCGTAATCCTTCCCTTACCCCCAATCTCATTTGCTTTTTCATTAAGTATGACATTAGTTTTTGGTTTTTCATAGATATAAATTTTAGGTTAAGTTTTGTTCTCTTTGGGACCTATTTTTCTCAAAGGCTTTATCATGAATGAGTATTGAATTTTAATAAATGTTTCTCCTGCATCAATTAATAATGAGAAAATATTTCATATGTATCCATATATTAACTATTTTTTGCAACCTCTTTTGTGTGAATTTAAGTTTTCAACTAGTATCATTAACCCCCTGCTTAAAGGATTCCTTTTGACAGTTCTTAAGGTTCAGCTGTGGTGGTAATGAATTTTATCCTCTTTTGTTGTCTGAAAAAGTCGTCATTTCCCCTTCATTTTTGAAGAATATTTTCACTGGATAAAAATTTCAGGTTTAAAGTCTTTTCTATCAACACTTGAAAGACATCCCATTATTTTCTGGTTTGCATAATTTTCGACTAAAGGTTGATGATAATTTTATTTTTGTAAGTAATGTATTTTTTCCTTTGACAGCAATTTAAAATTTTTAAATTTTAAATAATTACAAGTGAACACACTTTTTTACTTTGTGAACTCTATGAGATTTAGCACATGTACTGATTTATGTATCATCATCATCCCAAGGAATCCCTTGTACTATTCCTTTACAGTGACACCCCCTCCTGCCTATAAACCCTGGCCACCACTGATCTGCTTTGAAAATGTCCCCAAAAGGGAAACATAACAGATACCACCCTTGATATGAGCTTTTCTTCCACACAATAACGTTGAGATTCATCCAAGTCGTAAGGCTTATCAATAGATTGCTCCTTTTTTCTGCTGTCTGAATGCACCATAGCCTATTCTTTTACTCACTGAAAGACATTTGAGTTTCTCCAGCTTTGGGCTATCACAAATAAAAGCTGCTATGAACATTCAACTACAGCTTTCTGTGAGAAGATAAGTTTTCATTTCTCTAGGGAAAATATCAAGGAATGGGATTACTGGGTCACATGGTAAGTGAATGCTTAACTCCATAAGAAACTTCCAAATCATTTTCCTCAGTAACCGCCATTTTGCATTCTCAAAGCCATGGATGAGAGTGCCAGTGGCTCCAAATTCTCTTGAGCATTTGGTAGTAGTATATATTTTGTTTTAAAGTTTAGCCATTCTCATTTGTTCGTGATGTTGAGTCATGATGGTTTTAATTTGCAGTTACCTACTAGTAATGATGTTGACCATCTTTTTCTGTGCTTGTCATAGTAGTGTGATCTTTGGTGAACTATCTGTTCAAATCATTTTTAAATGAGCTGTTGCCTTGCTTAACGTTGCTGACTACTTTTTGAGATTTTTCTCTTGAATGCTGGTTTTGAACAGTGTAATTATGATGTTCCATGGAATTTTTTTCTTTGTGTCAATCCTGCTTGCAGTTAGTTGAATTCTTGGATCTTAGGATTTATAGTTTTCAAGTTATTTGGCTATTATTTCTTCAAAAAATACTACACACATATTGTCTTAACCTCCTTCTTGGACTCCAATTCCATGAATGTTAAACTACTTGATTTATCATATAGACTCCTGTGCCTCTGTTATCTTTTTATTTATTTAATTGGTTTTTCCTACTTCAGTTTGTAAAAATGCCATTCTATACCTTCTAGTTCACTGTTATTGTCTTAATCACTGTATAATAAGCCATTAAATCCATCAAATGAATTTTTCAATTTAGTTACACTTGGAGGGCAAGTCCACTCCATGTTATTCTATCATGACAAAAACTGGAAAAATAAATCCATTTACTAAGGAAAACCTTGAGAATAAATGTTCCTTCAAAACATTATGCCACTACCCCTTAATTCCTGTTCCTGTTAATAGCCTATGCAGACATCATATTCAACCTAGATTATTAAAGAAATGTTACTCTTGACTAAACACTCTCATCATCTCATGGATTTTAATTTGATCTCCCCATTTTTGGAAGCATAGAGAAGGCAAATGGGATCTTATGCATTTAAAATAAATCCTTAAACACATACAGTATACTGTGTAACAGATATTCAAGGATGTTCTGTTCTTCACATTAGATTGTAATTTTTATATAAAAGCCATCTGGCTGTCACAATTTGTAAAGCACAGACTGTCATGATGAGTCAAGTGATATAGCTAATCAATCAGGCATCCCTTTTCCACTCTGCTGATTCATATGAAAAAATGCTTTTTGAAGATGTCATTTCTGAAGGATTGTTTCTTTAGTTAAACTTATGTTATACTACAATCTGTTCACATTCTGACAACCCAAACTCAAGTATCTAAAAATCTTCAGCAGCTATTTGAAAATTGTAATGAGAGCCTTTGATAAAACATCATTTAACTATCATATTTGTAATAATTCAGGTGATCATCTGTTTATATACTAACAAATACCTCTAAAGAATAATTTAGAAAGATAAAAAATTTTAAATTACACACAAAATATTTTACTTGAGTAAAAATGGTTGATTATAAATTCCTAAATTTTTTGAGATTTAGCACAGTATGTGAAGTATTTTCCCCCTAATGCAAAAATGTACCTATCATTTCCAAAAATGTGGGATGTGAAACAAAATATCACTGGTACACGTTTGTGAACATTTTCTTAAAATAACATCACTAGTAACAACTTTATAAACTAAGGACACACAGTGCTGCTTAGGCAAAATTATGCAAAAAAAATGGACAACGGTTCCTAAGTGGCAGTTAAACAAAATTTACCAAAAGTAATCATCAAAAACAGGAAAAGAAATGCTTTCTGCAGTCAATATAGATCAATCTTAAGCAACAGACCATTGAATCATGGTTGGTTGGAAAATTATACCAGTTGAGCCTGGTTCGCAGCTAAAAGAAATGAAACCTATTGTTTTAAACAAAGTTTTCAAGGAGAACAGGTATCCAGGATACCATGCAATGAATACAATAAGAGAAAAATGTCTTCCTATAACCATTTGCTAAGGAATACCTTGAGAGTAATTAGTATAGAAAGGAATTACCGATACTATATGAGACTTTCAACTTGCACCATCATATAGAAAAATAACCACAGTCACTTAAGTGGAAAAAAAATACTACTGTTATCAGTAGTATCTAAATTTAATTGTTCTTTTGATGATGCCATTATCTCTTAGTCTACACTGGGGTGGCAAACTACAGCCAGATACAACCTGCTGCTTTATTCTGCATGGCCAGTAAGCTAGGAACAGATTTTACACTGTTAAAGAATAGTAAAAACAAAACAACACACAAAACAAAGGACAAGTGACAGAGACTGTTTTTTTGATCCACAAACAATCTAGATTTTAAGGAGAATGTTTGCAGAACCTTGCTCTAGAGTACTTCTGGATTTAAGATAAATCCAGAGAGCAAAGAGAAATGCTGAATTCCTTAAAACAAAAATTTGCATTGTATACAAAATTCACTAAAAATAAAAATATTAAGTATGAAAATCTGTAGAAGTTGCTCATAATTCAATTTTGTAATAGATAAAACTTGAGAATATAGAGCTTGTGTACCTTCCTGCATAAGGTAACTGGTGTTAGACTCTTAATTCACAACTTGATGTTAGGTAGCAATAATTAGTCAAATGTGAAAGAAATGGAGAGCACCCATTTTACATGGTAGAGTTTATTCAATTCTTTTTTATTAATCAGGTCTCTGTAAAACACAGAGAAAACTGGTATTTATTCATGTTAGCATTCAAAGGGCCAAATAACTCAATGAAATATACAGTTGGAGTGTGTCACATTGAGAACTACATTTTTTTTTATTCTTTAAGAATGAGTTTCAAATTATGGTTAACTCCTTATGTACAATTTCTCCTAAAGTGTTGTTGTTGTTGTTGTTGTTGTCAGATTATTCATCTATGCCTAGAGTAGGACTTACCTAAATTCTTTTTCTAATTCCTTAAGGTGAGACCATCATCTTGTGCATTAAAACTTAGTTAAATTTGTGTAAAAATTGAAACTTTAAACACACAAAGTATTTTTCAATGTCTCAGGTAGTCACTAAACATAAGCACAGTTATCACGTCCATTGCTACTCTTATAATGAAGTTTTGACAGCAGTGACTTTTAATAGGTGACTACTGCTCTGTCACCTCTCAGAAGTGATATGGAAATTAATCATATATATAGTATTTTAAATACATTCATTATAGGATACTGCCAGGAGTTAGCAAGACTGAAACTGAAAAATCAGAACTGTTAGCATAAAAAATATAATATTTTTACATCAATAATCTTTAATGATCATTTGACTCACAGAATCCAGTTCATACATTTATTCTTATTGATTAGAAATTTAGGATGTAACACTGCCATAGCACCATATTTTCATGGATGAGATACACTTATTACATCAATTTAAATAAGAGAATTTAGACTAAAAGTAATTATTTCAACACTTATGAGCAAAAGAGATAATATAAAGATAGTTAACTAAACCGTTATTTTTTATTTTGAAAAAGTGATTTGTTAGTCTGATTTCAAGAACAGAAAAAAAGCCTAAGTATTATTTATATTAACACTGCTTTCAAAAGTAAGGAATAAAAGTTATAGAAACTTACATAGTAAATATTTTTGAAGACTATAATATAATTTTAATTGTTTGAGAATTTTATAATAAAAATACCACCCTTGAAGATTTTGGCTAGAATTGGAACATCAACCAAATGCTTCTATACAAGGGTCAAGAATTTTGAAAAAAATCTGGAAAAAATTTGACCCCTCTATAAAAACTGTTTGAAAAAAGCCACCTGTCCCAGTCTTTAAGAACTGTCTTTGCATAGGGGAAGACGGTCCCTAACTAGCCAGGCTTAAAGGCTGAGAGTCCCTCAAACCTTTTCCCATAAATTCCTGCTCGCAATCACCCACAGGTCTGCAGGCCTCCTGCAGCTCTAATAGGTCACGCTGCCTGCCATTTCTTTCAGCAGCCTTTAATCTAGCATGGAAACTCTGCCTCCATTCTTATTAGTACTTTGAGATAGGCAAGACAGAAATTAGTCCTGCGGGCAACCAGTAGGAAACCTAGAATGCTGCAAGGAACTTGCACTTTATCCCTTCCATTCCAAGGGAGGAAGTGGAAATTCAGTGATTTCCTCCTGACCAGGTGTACCATACTGCACTGGGGAAGTGATGGCACAAGGCAAACAAAATGTCTTAGAATTTCCAACCATTTTCAGGGTTTGCCTGTTTGCTGCAGGTTCTTAATTTGTTTCTAGAGTTTTAGTAAAGCTCTTTTTTGTCAATATATTGTGGTTTATTCAGTATTTCTGTGGGGGAATGAGGGTCTGGACCTTCCTAATTCACTATCTTGCTGACGGCACTACCTTTTCACTTTTTAATGGTTTCTTTTGATAAACCAAAATAATTTTAATATCAGATTTATCAATCTCTACATTTTATGCTTTTGTATCTAGTTAAATATTTCCTGTCTCTGGCAGTACAGATATTTTGCTATATTTTCTTTTTCTATAACTTTTGAAGTTTTGCTTTTGCAACCATTTCAGTAGTGATGTTTTACGTATTAAGGAAGGAAGGAGTTCCACTTTTTCTTTTTTAATTAACAGCATGAAACCCAATTAACCTATGTGCACTCATCCCATTATTTCTCTCTCTTTGCAATGGCAACATGATCACATGATGTTACTGTGTGTGTGGGATCTGGATATTTATTCTTACACAGTCATCTGTCTATCTCTGGGCCATTACAACACTTTTTAAATTACAGCAGCTTGTCCAACTTCAAAATTATCTTGGTTATTCTCAATCTTTCATTCAACTATAGAAATTTAAGAGAAAACTCATCAAGTTCCTTAAAAATAACCTGAGATTTTTTTGAAATTAAAATTTTTTGGAAATTGATGGGTAATCATGGACAGAATCTACTTCTTTGTGACACCATCTTCCTATCACGAACAAACAGTTCACCATTATTTATGCCTTTAATGCCATTAAAGTTTTTATAACTTTCTCCATAAACACATTAAAAATAATTTTACAAAATGTAACACAGATATACAAAATGTGTCTATATATGTATGTATATCTGTAGAAGCAGACATATAGTCAGTCTGGATGGATGATGGTGTTTTCCCCATCTGATTGTCTAGTGTCTCTCTTTCTGTGATGTTAGCAGCAATTGATGCCATCTGTTAATTCCTGAGTGGATGCTAAAAGGCACTAATACAACTCAAAAATCCCTCCACCATTTATCGGATATATTTATATTTCTATAAAGAGAAAGCATCCTTCACTAGTTTCTTTTTTTTGTTATTTTTATTTAGTTTTTTTTGTGGGGGGGGCAGGTAACTAGGTTATTTAATTAACTTTTTTTTTCTTTTATGGAGGTACTGGGGATTGAACCCAGGACCTCATGTATGTTAAGCATGAACCACTGAACTATACCCTCCCCTATCACTAGTGATTTGATAACAGAAATGACGGAGCTTACACAGGAATGGCAAGATAAATCTTTCCTTTTATTGATGAGTTTTCAAAATAATGAGTTGGTTCTCTATCCTTGAAATTCAAACAAATCATTTAAAAACCTTTTCTTATGATTCATGGAATTAAACATGTCATGAGTTTAATGCATTGCAGTTACTATACTCGCTGATGCTCTAAATGCTCCATCTTTAACTAATAAGAGCATCTTAAGTTAGCCCCTGAGTCTTTTTGACAGTATTTGATGTCTTCCTTGGTTTTACGGTATCACCAAGTGTTGCAAGCAAATCATGAATACTCTTGTCTTAGCCTTGAAATCATCCATTTCTCCAACGAGCTCTGGTTTCTCTCAGTGGTAAATGATATTTCAAGACTACAATCTGGACTGTAGGTGTGCTCACTGCTATTGACTTGGTCATCGTTTCTATGTAAAACAGTAGACAGAGCTAGAGTATATACGTGAACGTGTGTGTATGTGTGTGTGTGCATGAATGTACATAATAATGCAGCTTTTATAATGTTCAGTTCAAATTCAGAACTAAATGCTTTCACTTAATCTTTTCTACTTTACATCTGGACCTCATTTGTTCAGTGAGAATCCTGATTTCAAGAACATGGGATAAAATAATTAGAATATCAGTAATTACAAACTGATTTTACCCATCATTATGCAATAGTTTTATAAAAAAAAGTACCAATAATCACTACAAATATAAATCAAGAAAATGGAAGGACATTATTTTAGTATGTGTTTTAAAGGACACAGACAATATAAACTAACAATAATTAATTATTCTGGAAGAAAAAACAAATGGATACATGTGTAAATTAAGAAAAACTAAATATAAAACTACAAATAAAGATGCAATTCGAATACATTTTATGATTACTTGAAATTAAGAGTAATTGCCTTCTCTTCTCATAAGACATTAAAATATCTTCAGTTACATAAATCCAGTTTTGTTCCTACCATACGTAAATGTATGATAGAATCAAAAGCAATGAGATTTGTTCATCAGCAGCACTATTTTTAAACAGAAATATTCCACAGCTAGTGTAAAGATATTTTTCTCATGTCAATCTCCTGATTCTTCACAACAGTTTGACAATTTTTCTTCTCAGAGAAGAGGAACAGTGTATCAAATTATGGAAAGAAGGGAAATGGAGCAGAGGGAAAAAGAGAGAATGATCAAGAGTACACGTTCAAGAATGAGAACATGACAGGATATGTACTTCCAGAGGGAGGGGTGGAGGGCAAGAATGCTCCTAGGATGAGGACAGCAGCCAACTCATGGGTATGGATGATTGACCAATTTGGGGAATTTTCACCACAGAACACAAAAATTTTGCCTATCTCCCCTTATTTTCAAAACTTACCTCTATCAAACATCATCAGTAACACAAATAATGTTTTAGTCAAGTACAAGGAAAAAATACTCAATATTATGTACCAGAATCGAAGCTAGACAATGCTAATAAAAATGATAAAAATACTTCCTATTTATAAGTGAAAAATAATTTTATTAATATTGTATTTAAAAAATGGCACAGGAGCACAGAGGAGAAGGCATTAATTTAGCATAAGGAACCTGAAGCCGGACTCAAAGGATGAGAATAATTTGGGCGAGAGAAAAAAGGAAAAAGATCCAAACCAGAAGAAAGAGTGGTACAAAAACAAAGAAATGTGACAACGCATAACATCACGTGTTAAAGGAATGTCTTCTATAGCAAGAGTCTGAAGACTAGCTGAGTCCAAAAAGGAAGGGTTATGACTAAATTGTGAGGGATACTGAATGTCGTTCTAGTACACAGCTGAGGTTTCTAGATTTTTGGACTGTATGGCCTCGCAAAAACTCAGAGGACCATATCCTAAGGTTGTCAACTTTCTATTTTGCCAAGTAATGGCATTTAAAAAACAAAATTCAAAACCTAAAAATCAACCATTTGCATCATCATTGTATTAAGAAAAGTCATTTTAACACAAAAAGAAGGGGTATGAACATTACATCAACATAGTTTTAAAAACAGGTTATGTTAAAATTCTTTGGATGCAGAAAAGTGAAAAAAATTAAATTATATTCTGCCAAGCAAACATAAAGTGAATTTTCAATATATAACTGGTTCTACTGTTTCATTTTTAGCATAGAAACCTTGCTAAAAATCTAAGAGGAATATTTTTAATTCTCTTTGAACTCAATTCAGAGTATTTGAGGCAAATTTAGGGAAGCCCAAGAACAATAGTTCTCAATCACCAGGCTATTTCTCCTGCCTTCTCTCTGCAGTGCTGGGAAGAAATAAACAGCTCAGATGTCTGGCCACGGAAAATTTTGGAAAGAGGGTTACATATGTGGGATTCTGACTGAGCAACACAGAACAGTTAAAAAGTCATCTGACAGTGAATCCTTAGAATTTAAAACTGTCACACAAACAATTTTCAAATAATTCCTTCCTTGGTTTTGCTGCTGGAAAACTTAGTGCTGAATTTGTGGCCCAGTTTTAGTAACAGTACAGGAGCCATCACTAACATCACTACATTACTAACTTTATTCCGTGTTTATTTTAGCATGTCTCTGTTCACTACTTATGAATTTCTTCTGTAAATCTGTCAAATCATTTCTGGAAAATATACACATAAATATAGGGAAAAAAGACTTTTAGGGAATAAGGCAATATTTGAGATACTTTTTTTGATAATGTTTATTGAATTTTTCTTATTATAAAGGTAGCGCATGCTATAGAGTCACTGCAGTAACCACCCTCTTGGTCTTCTAGTAAGCTGTATGGCTCACTTCCTTTAAGTCTTTGCTGAGATGTAACTTTTACTATTGGTTTATTTAAAATTAATCACCAACCCTGCCATTTCTATAATCCCCTGTGTTTTACTTATCCTTTTACCTAGCATTTATCATCTTCTAACATGCTATATAATTTAATTATTTATTTTGCTTGATGTTTGTTTACGGTCTCTGATAGAATACAAGGTTCCCAAGGCAGGGATCTTTGTTATTTACTAATATATTCCAAGTAGCTAAGATAGTGCTTGGCCTGGAGCAGAAACACAGTATTAAGAAAATGGATAGCCCACCATGTGTCACTGTTCTAAGAGCTTTCTATGTATTATACCATTTAATCCTCACAAGAACCCTTGGAGGGAGGTATTATCATTGACATATCTTACTAGAAACTAAGCTACAAAATGGCTAAGTAACTCACAAAATTCTAGAACTAAGAAAGTAATGTAACAGGGATTTAAATTCAGGTTATTCATTATTATTGTCTCCCCTAACAGAAACATATTTGTAAAAGCAGTTGAGAAAATAAAAGAACAGACACAGAAAAATTTCTACAGTAAATAGGAAGTGAAAAACAAAAAATACATACATATATATATATATATATAAGGGTGCTAAATCCAAGGAATGGCACCTAAAGCCATTACTTACAGGCTCATCTAGATAGTGATCACCCCTTTCTGAAGCTCATGATTATTTATAAAACAAAACTTCTTTTTAAAGAAATAAGGCTTCAGATAATCATTTTCGAAGCTCCTAATACAGGTGTATATATTAAATCTTCACAACAGTTAATTTATCTTCTTTGCCTTCTCACTCCATTTAAGCTGCTATTGAGTGGAGGATAACAGTTTCATCAATTCCCAGATCAGTATTTCTTTACATGCTCTCAGTTAAGGATTCTCACATTACACGAGTTATGTGTGAATAAGAAAAGTCACTTAAAGATGCATGGTTCTTAAGTTAGTTTAGAGATCACTGCTTAGTAAACATGCCACCCCAATGAAGGATATATAGCCCACCTAACAGACTGGGATTACAAGGGCCAGAGCTTCCCATTGCAACACTTGTTCAAAGTTCTTCATTCTGTTATTAGCAATGACTGTGCAAATATGCTATTTTTAAAAAATGAATAAGGAGAAAGCATATATGTATATGTTACTGGAATTTGTGGAAGCAATGTCTTTATATTCTTTCGGCAATACATATTCCTCTAGTAGCACAAGTTATGCCATGATTAATAGATACATTATAGGAAACTAAAATAATTAGAATAGAGAGAGAAATCATACCTTCTATCAATAGCTCTTGTCCATGACTGCCAAGAAGTGTACGAGATAGGAATGGGGCAAAGTCTACAAAAATTTCACGAAGAAGAGGAGCAACTTTTTCTAAAGCTCTTTCAAGTTTTGCAGTGATGCTGTTGAAATTAAGACATAAAGACTAGTAAATATGGTTCCATAAAAAAATCAAATAAACTTTACTTCTAAATTAAACCCTTTAAAAATCATAAATGTCCAGTTCTAATCCAATGAATAATAATAGCTTCATGTAGAAGGGACACTGTTCAGATTCACATCAGTCATAAGACTACTCAAAGGACTGCAGTTAAATCACAATGATTATCCTGTGAAAAGGAATCGGGAGCCTGTTACCCACAAGGGCCACAGATTCTGTCCGTAACTCAAGAAAAGAAGACCTTGTACATCCTTCTACCCACTTACTACTCAAGTCACTGTGCAAGTTACAAAGAATTAGCTCTTGTTCTCAAGAGTTCCCTGAAAATTTCCTTGCAGGACAAATAAGGGAATAACTGGAATTCAGTTTGATACAGTCAAATTACTTTGCCGAAGCAGGCATTTTCTATCTCATAAGCCCACTTACTTTTATTTACCAACCACTGCATCATTATTTACATTGTTGAATATCAAATTTCAGGTTATATGGCCTTACATTCTTGAAAGTACCTCAAGTAGTAGATGTAAAAGTAAAAGCATGGATAGAGAAAATAATTCTGCTCAAATAAGTAATTTGGTAACATCTAACTGTCTCTGTTAGAAGTAAGTACTTTAGAGTAAGACTGCTCACTCTGGAATGCTTGCTCTGTCATGTGCTACCTAGATGACCTTGGGAAAATCAGCTTCCTATGCCTGCAAAAGGAAGATGATAATAGTACCTTCCTGGTGAGGGTTAATGAGCTAAGGTGGTCAAGTGCATAGGAAACTACCTGGCACACAGTGAGACGTCAACAGTGATAGCTCTTGTAACTGCTACTTTGAATAAAACAAATCTATATTTACTGTTACAAAACGTGACTCTGATATATTTAAACAGAAACAAAATCAATATAATAATCTTAGACGAGCACACATTCTTCTACACAGAAGACAATATAGTCAGGAATTAAACACTTCAACATAAAAGTTCTGCAACAATGCTAAGTAACATTTTTGTTATATATGAGGAAAACATAAATGACAAAAAGGCAATTAATCACAGAATAATTTGCAATATAAGACTAATATTTAAAACTAAACTATTCCATGTTTTTAAAGCGATTAAATAGGGATTAGGGAATAATCTAGGGTACCTTCTTTCCTAACTTGGAAACAGCATGATCTAAATCCTTTGTGCACACAAAGCCTCAGCATTAGCACTTCAATTTGTCTACTTCATCTGGGTCAACAGCATTAGAGAAAGAACTCAAAAAGGAAATTGAAGTTTAGGAACTTCCACAAACACTTAAAAAGAATATTCTGGAGGAATTTTATTAGGCAAGAAAAAGGGAACTGGGTAGGCCTTTGCAGACTTGCAATACCCTCTCCCACTCTGTTACACTTCCAGCAAGAAACCTACATTAAGGTAATGGTTCTCAGCCCTCAGCATCACCTGCAAGACTTGTTTAACCCCAAACTGCTAGGACCCCAGCCTCTGAGGTTCGGCAGGTCGGGGTATACTGATGGAGTATGCACTTCTAACATTCTCAGGTGATCCGATACTGCTGATCCAAGAAACACAACTTGAGAAAAAACTGTTTCCACTACTAGTAAGTTGTAATAAAAGAGCTAGCAAAGGAAAAGATACCTGAAGTCATAAGCATCATCATAATGAGTTAGCTCTGAATTTTAGTGAATACAGATAACTTCCTTTTTAGATTCATTATTTCATTCATTTCTTCTAATTTCCAGGATCATGTCTGATCAAGCTTCTCAGCTTAAGTAATCCTAGTTATACTACTGGATTGTAATACACACTACTATCTAATTAAAGCCAGAAGCATTTTCCCTAGTTTAAGATTTTTCCATATTTTACAGGTTTCTGTACAATTTAGAGGCTTCAGAATTGTGTAAATACTGTTCTTGGAGATTAAATTTAAATTAAATAGAAACTTTAATTAATCTATTCAACTAATTACATGTGTATATGTAAATATTTACTGATTACCTTTACTCAAGAGTAATGGACCAAAACAGACATTTCTCAGTGAGTGAATCCCTATAAGATATTTTACAGCTCTTTTCTTATAAAATGTAATAGAGCACTAAATGATGCTCTTACACAGCATTCTGCAACTATAATTTAAATATTCTAATAAAGGGCAAAAATGTAACATTTTAACCAGCAAGACATCAAAAGTTTTAAATACAAAAATCATTATCAAATAATACTGCTAGATTTCTCCATCAAACAACAAAAATATTCTAAACAGAAAAGTTTTGTTGCTACTTTTTTACAGTGAAGAAAATGGACGTATAGATTCCTCAAAATGTGTTTTAAAGTAAATTTGTATAAAGTATGTGATCTTCATTCTTATACAATTTAAATTCTCAAAAGAAATGATATAAACATAAATCTTAGCTTTATATCCTCCTCTCTCACCTGGCAAATAACCACCAATTACAAAAAAAAAAGCATACTATGCCTGTATTGCTAATTCAGTTCTCATTTAAAATAAACACACAGTGTAAAACTAATTTATTAAATTAATTTCTCAGTTATTTGAAAGTTTTCATTTATTCAAAAAACATTAACTTAGTCTAAGACATTTTGTGCAGAGAAGTAATACAAAGGTAGACAAGATGGAGAATTTGCCCTACATAGTCTCAAGTGAAGTTTATAATCCTAACACTCTGTCTAGTAACTTCTTAATATTCTGAAAAGTTCTTGGTGCCTAAATAGAGAATTTCTCAACTCTAGGCAGAAGTGCATTCTCTCAAGTGACTCATTCCTCTCTTCCTCCTCTATTCTTTCTCGTTCCTTTCAGTAACACTAATTATAATTACGACGCTATTTTGACTTTGGCTATTTTTCTTGATAGTAAATGCAAATTCTTTTAAGAAAGAGTTATTTATTTCCATGAACAAAATTACAGTTACAACTTGGGAAATTTATCAACCACTCTAACAAAATGACCAATGAAAGGAAAACAAAACACTCAAAGGAAATAATAATGCTTTAGATAAAATCCTATAGCTGCAATCTGTGGATTAAAACAATATAACTTAAAACACAGAGTTTATTATTTTGGTTTAAAAAACACAATTATGTATTGGCTTTTACTGATATTAAGGAAGTCACAATTAGAAAGATTTAGATATTCTAAGAAATTTATATGAATAAAAATATAAATAATCCATGAGAGAAAAAATATATGAAAATTCATGGCTGCAAGTATCGAATTTTACCAAATGTAACTGACCTTGATACATATCCAAGGCCAAGGCAATTGCAAATACATGAATGAATAGGAAAAAAAGTAAGATTTTTGTCTCCTGTTTTCTAAATGAATCTCCTTTAAAAGCATGTTTCACATCCAATTGCTGATTATTTTTATTTTAGAATTATTACTTTAGAATTATGGAAAAAAAATAATTCTTTTATTTAGGACCCTCCTTACAGAGTAAGGGGATGAAGAAGTTTAACTGGATGAGATATTAGGAGTTACATTACATTTGACAAATTATTTATAACTTAAAAATTATAAGAAAACTAAGTTTTCCCATGATGTAATTAAAGGACAGAGTAAATAGATCTGAGAGTTCAGTTGAAAGAAGTGATTTATAAAACTAAGCATTTCAATGCCTATACAAATATAGGATGGTAAGCAAGCTAGCTATATAAAATAATTTGGATTGCCACCTTCAGGAATAGGTTGATTCTCCTGCTAACAACAACTAAGAAAGCTGGATTAAAAAAAAAAACCCAAACTAAAACATATCTCTGAGGACAGTGGAGAGTTAAGACAAAGATCAATTGATCTTTACAGAGAAGAAGTCCTAAAGAGGTGATTTGGTTATTTGAGCCACTTTTCTCATATGGACATTGGAAGAAGCAGTTCAATGAATAAGCAGTTGGAAAAAAAATTTTAACAAACTTATGGCAAAAAACTGACATTTAAGGTTTACTAAAAGGGAGGAAAGCTTAGAAAAACCACTGTGATTCAAGTTGTAACTCTGTAGAACTACACCCTAAAGTAATGATGAACCAGAAAAAGACCAGCCGTATAACTTTGACTGCATTATGGTCATCCAGGATTGCTACTGCCTACCAAAAGCAAATGCAAATTTTTTTTCTGGGGGGAAAAAAGCCACCATTTTTTACCTTTAACATCTTTCATATACTAGGCTGTTCACACTGTAATAAAAGCAAAAGATATTAAAGAAGACAAGAATATATTACTGAACATCAAGAGAAACACAAAATCACTGAGGTAGGCCTAAGAGAAGCCAAATAATGAAACAAAGACTAAAATATCTCTATCTCATACATATATGAGATTTTATATATATATATGAAAGTTAAAGACAATACAGAAAACTGGAAGAGAATATTATAATAAAAAATCAAATGTAAATTCCAATACTTACACAAAAACTGAAATTAAAAACTCAGAAGATTAGAAGCAGCTAAAAACAGAATCAGTGAAGTGGACTAAGGTTAAAAGTAAATACTAGAATACTGGAGAGAGAATATAGATAGATAGATGAGAAATACAAAGAGTGTCTAATATTTGTGTAATTAAAGTCCCAGAAAAGTATAGACTGGTTCTGAAGCAATATTAGAAGAGATAATGGCTAAGAATTTTCCAGCCACTGATGAAAGTCATCAAATTTCAAAAATGAAAAGCTCTACATATCCCAAGCTGGATAAATACAAAGAAAAATCAAAGGGCCTGAGTGTATCATAGTAAGACTGCTAAACACCAAAGACAGAGAAAATCTTAAAAACAGGTAGCAGGGGTAGAAAAGGCAGGAGAGGAACACAGAAACAGCAATAAGACTAGAAGTCACCTTTGTTTAAAAAAAAAAAAGGCAATAAAGGAAAGAAAGCACCAGAAGAAATGAAAGGCAAAAGAAACTAAATAATATCTTCAAAGTACTAAAAGAAGTATCTGCAAACCTATACACTATATTGGTTCAAAACATCCCTCAAAAAATAGAGGTGATTTCAAAGATTTTTAGCCAAGTAAGAACTGAGAGAATTCATGAGTGGCAGGCTAAATAAAATACTAATGGTGTTCTTCAAAAAGAAGGAAAATGATAGCAGATGGAAGTCAGACATTCAAAAAGGAATAATGAGCAACAAAAAATGATAAATATTTGGGTAAATCTAAACACATGTTAACCAATAAAACAGTAACCACACTCTCTCGTGGCATTTAAAATTTTACATGCACACACGCATATATACGTATGTACGACGAGTGTGTTTGCAAAATCTGGACTAAATGAAGTTAAACTATACTAAGACCCATGCAGTGCCTGGGAAGAGGACTTATACAAATCAAGAATTAATGTTGCACTCTAGAAGATGATCACTTAAAACATTATTTCTCAAAGTGTGTTCCCCAAATCAGGAGCACCAGGATCACTTAGTGTAACGGTTAATTTTATGTGCCAACTTGACTGACAACAGGGTGCCCAGATATCTGATTAAATATTATCCTGAGTGTGTCTGTTAGGGTGTTTCTGGATGAGATTAACATTTGAGTGGGTAGACTGAGAAAGCAGACTGCCCTCCCTAATGTGGATGTGCCTCATGCATTCAACTGAAGGCACGAACAGAACAAAAGGCTGGGTAAGAGGGAACTCCTTCTGTCTAATAGTTGGTCTTTGCCAGCCTTCAGATTCAGATGAAACATCAGGTCTTCCTGGGTCCTGCGCCTGCCAGATTTCAGACTGGAACTTACACCAACTTTTCCTGATTCTCAGATCTTTAACTGGAACTACATATTGCCTTTCCTGGGTCTCTAGGTGCTGACTGCATATCGTGGGCCTTCTCAAGACTCAGGAGATTCACTGAGTCAGAACTCTGGGAGTGGGACCTAGCAATTTGTTTTAACAAACCTATGTAACTTTGCTGCATGCTGATGTTTAAGATCCACTGCACTAAGGAAAAGATAATAAGGTATAGCCTTCAACCGAACAATGGCTCTAGTGAATGTTTGTTTCTTAATGGGAATATGAATAAAATTGATTAGTCACTGCCAAGAATTAGAAGGAAGGAAAGAAGAAGGAAGGAAGGGAGGAAGGGAGGGAGGAAGGAGACATAATAAATATCAGGAATATAAAGGAGGGACTTTCTTTCAGATAATATGAATGTTAAAAGAATAAGAGAATATTATAAGCTACTTTATGCCAATAGAATCTACCAAAACTGATACAAGACAAAAACAAAATCTGAGGAGATCTGTAACTCTTAAATTGACATTTTAATTCAAAAACTTTTCTCAAAGAGGAAATTCAGGATCAGATGTCCTTGCATGTGAACTCTACCAAGAAGTTTAGGAAAAAACAAACACAAACAAACAAAAAAACCCACTAATCTCACATGAGCTCTTCACAAGATAAAACAGATTTTATATCACAAAGAAACTGGATTTCTTCCAGGAATTAAAGGTTTGTTTAGCATTTTTAAAAAAGTCAGTATCATAGGTCATGTTAGCAGAAAAAGGTGAAAAACCACATGGCATCTCCGTGACCCTCACAAAAAAGAGATAAAATTCAATACCCATAATGACTGCAACTCAGTTTATTATAAGAACATGAGAATTATTACATTTGACAAAAAAATATCTCTAGTCAGTAGACAGGAAGCATCATAGATAATGATAAAATGTTCAAAGCTTTCCATCTGAGATGAAGAAAAGAATGCCGTTCTAACCACTTCTATAGAAAATTGTATTGGAGGTACTAGGCGATACTTTAAGTCAGCAAAAAGAAATAAAAAGGTACAAGGATTTGTGTAATGGGCGATTTAACTGTCAATATTCACAGAGCAAATAACTAACTGTCTACATACATGTTTATTTAGAAAGTATTATAGGTAAGTTAGGAACAATAAGCAGTTAAAGGTTTCAGGATATGAGCCCAATATATTGAAATGAATTATATATACCAGCAAACAATGAAAAATGAAATTTATAAAATAAAAATTTGTAACATTAAAAAATATCAAATTCCACTTTTCACCTTGACGGGGTAAGATGGTCTAGAATTACCTACTGTGCTAACAACTAGAAAATTGTACAAAATAACAAGAACAACTATTTTCATATAAAACACTCAGTAAAATATCACAAATTCCAAGGAAAGAGAAACAAATGAGGTGAGTTCCACCATCACTAAGATTTTCTACCTGAGGCATTTCGCATATTAGGGCAGATACAGAATCCAGCAACCTTTCTGAGTCAACAAGACTAAAACTGTAGTTCAAGCAGGCCAGGGTGAATAGAATTTGGAGATACAGTACCCAAGAGGAAGGCGCTACGGGGAGAGAAACAGTTCTAGTAATTTTTGGCTCAATAACAATCTATGTATGTGATACCTGAAAGGTCCTAAGGGGGGAATAAAACAACTTCTGAGGAAAGAACAATTTTGGAGAAGTTGTAACAGACATCTGCATCTCACGCAGGTTCAAGAATTGTCTGTGTTCCCTCTGGCCAAAAAAGAGAGGCCTCGTTAGATACACTGAGCATTCAGGAGAAATTCGGCACACTTTCTCGGTGTGGCAAAATTAGCCCAAGAAGAAAGGCCACCCTACGTCTGCCTTAAAAGATCTTAAATATACTTCATGAAGAAGAATAGTCTTTTGAACAAACGGTACTGCAGCAACTGTACACTGAAAGGCAAAAAAGTAAACCTGGACTTAAACCTCACACCTTACATAAAAATTAGCTCAAAATGGAACCTTGACTTTAAACTACTAATGAA
The DNA here is from genome assembly GCF_048564905.1 of Vicugna pacos. NCBI lineage: Eukaryota > Metazoa > Chordata > Mammalia > Artiodactyla > Camelidae > Vicugna > Vicugna pacos. The sequence continues at coordinate 9,410,086 of NC_133000.1, read as the reverse complement.
ACCACAGAACTCTGCAGATGACATAGGAGAAAATCTTCAGGACTCAGGGTGAGGTGAAGAGTTCTCAGACATGACACCATGATAAGTTACATTACAACAAAAATGCAAAGTCTTCCTCTGCCAAAGACTCTATTAAAAGGAAGAAACACACAGGCTACAGTCTTGGAGCAAATACTTGGAAACAGCAATTCTGAAAAAGGACCTGTACTTAAAATACTGAATTCTCAAGGCTCAAAGTTAAAAAGCAATCTAATTATAAAATGAGAAAAAGACATAAGCAGACATTCACTGAAGAGAACATACTAATGGCAAATAAGCACACAAAAAGATGTTCAGAATCATCCATTAGGAATCGCAAATGAAGACCACGATGAGATATCACTGCATACCTACCAGAATGGCCTTAAAAAAAAAAGACAGCACCAAATGCTGGCAAAAATGAGGAGAAACTGGACTATTCATTCATTGCTGGTGGGAGTTTTTTTTTATAAAACTAAATAGGTACTTACCATATAAGCCCAGTAATTTCACTCCTGGGCATTTATCCCAGAGAAATGAAAACTTACGTTCACATAAACAAGCGTTTATTGCAGCTTTTTTTGGTAAGAGCTAAAAATTGGAAAAAATCTGAATGTCCCTTAGTGGGTGAATGATTAAACAGACTGCCATACATCCATACCATGAAATGCTACTCAGAAATACAAAAGGAACAACACATTAATACACACAACACTCGGATGAGTCTCATGGCATTATACTGAGAAAGGTCAATCTCAAAATGCAGCTTTGGAATACTTAGGGATCAAAGAAGAAATTGTAGAGAAACAGAAAAAATACTAAATGAGAATTAAAAACAATATAACTAAATTTGTGAAACACAGCTAAAACAGTGCTTAGTAGAAAACTTATGGATTTAAATGCTCCTAATAGAAAAGAATAAATCTAAAATCAAAGATCTAATCAAGGATTGGCAAATGTTTTCTATAAAGGGTATGATACTAAATATTTTATGATTTTAGGCCATACTATCTCTGTTGTAACACTTAACTCTGCCATTGTAATGTGAGAGCAGTCACAGGCAATATATAAACAAATGATGTGACTGTATTCCAATAAAAATTTATTTACAAAAAGCTTACATATAAAGTTTATGATGGCAAGCAGATTTGATCCCTGGGCTGCTGTTTGTAGAATCTTGATCTAAGTTTCTCTCTAAGAATCTAGAAAGAGAAAATCAAGTAAAACTGAAATAACTAAAAGGAAATAAAAAGAGCAGAATTCAATGTAATAGAAAACAGAAAAAAAAATTTAATGAAACCAACACCTAATTTCTGGAGAGGAAATTATAACACTGAAAAATCAATAGTTATTCTAATAATGCTAAAATGAGAAAAGGCATAAATGAACAAAATCAGGAATGAAAGAGGGAACACCATTAGATATCCTACAAGCATTTTAAAGTAAAAAAATTATGAAAAATTTTATGGCAATAAATCTAACAACTTAGATAAAATGGCTGAAATCCAAGAAATCACAAATGACCAAAACTGATGCAAAAAAAGAAAAAAGAAAATCTGAATGATCACTTATCCATTAAAAAATTTTAATTTCTAAAACTTCTCCAGTAAAAAAATTCCAGGAAGAAGATGGCTCCAATGGTGAACTCTCAAACATTTAAGGATAAGTGACACTAAAGCTACAAGTAACATTATCTTTCACTAGATAATATTAGTATGAGTTGAGAAAAGTCTACCAAGTCATAGCTTTTGGCACGATCTACAATGGCTACTAAAATTAGGTGGATTAAGCAAAGTTGCAAGATATAAAATCAATATACATAAGTCAATTGTCTTTCTATATAATATCTTTCTATATACTAAAAACACATGATTAAAATCTTTCCTTTTTTCTCAGTTCTACTGAGATATAATTGACACAGGCAGTCCTCAATATGCTCTCTGTTAAGAAAAATTTATTGGCATATTTTATCATTTTATACAAGTGGAAACATACAGAATTTACTCATTTCTGTTTGGCTTCCAAGTAAAATGCTGAATTTAGAGAATCATCAAAGAGATGAAAAAAATAAATTAAAAAAGACAAAACTAAGCACAAGACCATTACAGTGAAAGTTATAATGAGCTGCTGAAAGAAATTAAGAATCTTAATGAATGGAGTTACAATGTTTGTAGATTGGAAGACTCACTATTATTAAGATATCAAATCTCCCTAAATTTAATTAAAGATTCAATATAATCTTAATTAAAATTTCAACAAGATTTATTTTTTAAAAAATTGTCAAGCCAATTCTAAAGTTTATATAAAAATGCAAATTATCTAGAAAAGTCAAAGCAATTGTAAAAAAGAACAGAGTTAGAGGGCTTATTCCACCTGACTTCAAGATACGCTATCAGCTATAATAATAAAGTCAGTGGAGTATTGGCATAAGAACATCCACATAGATCACGAAATAGTATGGAGTCCAGCAACAGGTCTACACAAAGACGGTCAATTGATTTTAAACTAATGTGCGAAGATAATTCAGAGGAGTTGAAACACTGGTATACATACTGATTAAAATAAACCCCAAACTTTACCTCATCATACACACCAAAATTAAGTGAAAATGGATCACAGGCCTAATCATAAAAGTTAAAACTACAAAGATTTTAGGAAAAAATATAGAAGAACATCTTTATGATCTGGGGGTACGTAAAGTTTTCTTAAGACATAAGTTCACAAACCATAAATGAAAAGACTCTTCGAAACAATGGACTTGGTCAAAATTAGAATCTTCCTGTTCTTAACACTTTAAACAAAATAGAAATAAAGCCTCGGAATGGAATACCTGACAAAGGACATATATTCAGGACACATAAAGAATGCTTACATTTTATAAGAGAACAACCTTATTTAAAAGAAAAAAAGCAAAAGATTTCAACAGTACATTAACACATTAAAGAAACATTCATCTTTAATCATTAGGAAAATGGAAAATAAAACCAAATGAGATATGATTATGAAGCAAAGTTTAAAGTACAAAGTTTTAAATTAAAATATTTGACAATACCAAGTGTTGACAAGAATGCAGAACAAAAGAAACTTCACACATTGTTGACGGGAATATAAAATGATAGAACCACTTTGCAAAACAGCTCAGCAGTTTTTATAAAGATCATCCTATACCTCCATTCAACCAGCAATTTTACTCTCAGTTATTTACGCAAGATCATATGTATGTCTACACCAGACATGTACTCAAATGTCCATAGAATCTTTATTTATAATAGCCCCAATCTGGAAAAAAACCCAGATGTTTATCCACAATTGAACAGAAAAATAGTGGGACAGCCATATAATAGAATAACACTTAGGAATAAAAAGGACTGGACTACTCATGAACAGAAGACATGAATGAACCTCAAAATCTCAAAAGTTGAACAAAAGAGGGCAGAAACAAAAACAGTATATTTTATGATTCCATCTATGTGAAACCCTAGAAAAGACAAATTTAAATTGATATTAAAAAGCACATAAATGTTTGCCTGGGGAAGGATAGGGTGAATTACATATGGTGCACAAGGGAACTATCTAGGGTGATGGATATATTCTACATCTTGATTGTGGTGGTGGTTATATGGGCACATAGACTGATCAAAACTCATTAAAGTGTACACTCAAATGAGTATTTTTTATTGAGTTACAACAATATAAAAATGGTCTCAATAAATTTAATTTGGAAACTACAGAAATGAAGATACAAACACAAAATAGTATAGTTCTGAGAATACACCACATAAGGAACATGTAAGACTTTTACATAATAAAATAAAAATCATTACAGGGAAATGTTTTTTTAAAAAACTAAAGAAATGGAAGGAATATAAGATTTTTATAGTCTGTAAGTCACAATATTGAAAGAGATCTATAGATGAAATATAATTACAGTTGCAATAGATTTATAAATTCCATTCCTTTCCAAAACCCCAGCAAGTTGTTTTTAATATGGACACTGACAAACTGATTCTAAAATTTAAAGGGAAATGCAAAGTATCAATAAAAGCTCAGGCGTTCTTGGGAAGAAAAAAAAAAGAACAGTATGGGAAGACCTTACTGATTCAAATACTGATCCATATTAAACCTCAAGCTAATGATGACAGTATGTCACAAGGGTAGACAAACAGACAAACTGGGCAGAACTGAGTGGCAAATCAGAATCTAGTACACAGGGACATCGGATTTGTGACAAAAGTGGCAAAGCACTGGAGACAGAAGAGTTTTTCAAATAAATGCTGCTGGGTCATATTGACATCCATCTTCCTCCTACCTTCATAAAATGCACAAAAGTAAATTCTAGATGAACTATATAGCTAAATATAAAAAGTAAAAATAAAGCAGTCATAAGATGAGGTAGGGAAAATGTAGGAAAAAATTTCATCTACAACACTAGAAGCACTAGAAAAACAAAAATTTGATAAACTGAGTCTAATTAAAACTTACAACTTCTATTGATCAAATCAGATCATACAGATAATAAGAAAAGCCACAGAATGGGAGAAGATTTACACATGGCATATAATTATCAAAGGGCTCATTTTCAAAATGCATAAAGAGCCTTTACAAATTAAGAAGAAAACAAATAACTCAAATTTTTTACATAAATGAGAGATTTCAACAGGCAAATCACAAAAGAAGAAAGAAAAAGAACAGTAAATAAGTAAGAAGGTGCTCAACCTTGTTAATTATTAGGAAAATGCAAACTTAAAGTATAATGAAATGCCCCTACACTTCCACCAAAATGGCTAAAATGTAAAAGTGACAATATTAAGTATTGTTAAAGAGATAAAGACTTAGGCACTCTCATCTGCTGCTAATGAGTTAGTAACCTTACATTTAATCACTTTGGAAAACAATTTGGCATTATTCAGTAAAACTGAGCATGCACAAACACTATGAATCAGCAATTCCACTCCAAGTCATTTACCCAACAGGTATGCACACAAAAGTGTAGTACACCCAAGAGTAATGTACAAGCAGCACTGTTATGTAAGAAGCATCATTATTTGTAATAGCCCCAAATGGGAAAATTCCAAATGCCTGTTATCAGCAAAATAAATTAATAAATTGTAGTATACATCCACTAAGGAATAAAAATGAACAAAATTACTGCTACATGCAATACAGATAAATTTCATGAACACAATGTTGAACAAAAGAAGTCAGAGACAAAAGGATACATACTGTGTAATTCCATTCACATAAAATTTTAAAAAGACAAAACTAATCTAGTATTAAAAGTCAGAGTGATGAATTTGAAAATGAGCAAGAATACTGACAGAAAAGGAGCACAAGGTGGGGACTTTAGGGTACTTGCAACATTCTATGTCTTGACTTGGGTGATGGTAACATGACTGTGTTCATTCTTTCATTACGTTTTTACACTGTAGTTGTGTGATCCTTCAATTAAGAATGTGAACACACACACATACTATGTGTATGTGTAATTTAACTCCAAGAATGTGGGCCAATCTTTTATAGGAATGCTCTTTGATATGCTACTACAAATCACTTTTATCTATTAATTACAATAGAAAAGATAATGTTTGGGTACTTAACTTCCAATTATATATGTTATATATAACTTTGCAAAATTATTTTGAAAGTGTTTACTTTAAACTTTTCATCGCCACCCTAAAGTTGCCTAATTTTATCATGGTGTCATGTGTGAATGTTTTTAACATTATAGGAAATGGTAACATGTGTTATATGACAATGGATTATAAACTCAGGAAAGTCAGATCTTGAAAAATCTTTCAAGAGCTCTTAGTTTATAGACTCTGAAATATAATAAATAATTTTTATATAATGAATGCTAAAATATCAAAACAATGAAAGTATGAGATGCAATCACAAAACACATAATTAAACATTCTGAAGAATTTCTTAACTGTATCTTTGTATTTATTGTATACTGTGTTACTATTTTTGAGGGGGAAGGAAAGGGGTTAAATAAGTGAAAAAACAAATAGTTATATATACCTCATGTTTTCAGCCGAATCTTCTGGCATTGGAGCAACAGTTTGCACAGCTGGAAGGTTTTTGCTGGTAGCACCATTCACAAAACTAGAAGAGGAGGAAGAGGAGGAGGACCCTGAATCCACGGCACCTGTTTCCAAAATAATAATTTTTAGCCTTAAATATATTTATTTAAAAATATTTTCATTATATCATTATTCTCTAATTTTGAAATAAAATCATCCAAATTTCAAAATACCATTTGGCAATTAAAAAATCATATGGCCATTGGTACACTAATAACTCTATATAATTATAAATAATTGTTACTGCATTAAAATCCAGTTTATTTACTTATATTACTCTAACAAAACTACATATTACAAATGGAGTATAAATAAAAGACATCAACAAATGAAAATAATTTTAGATAAAATGAGGCTGATAAAACAATGCAAATTTAGATGTGAAAATTTATCCGTTTTTACTGCTATGTTGTAATATTTTTAGTTTTCATCATCCAATATATAATTTACAATAAACTATCTCAGCATAAATTTGTGGCACTGCAGCATCAAGTGCTTGTTTTGATAAAATGCTTGTTCAAGGAGGGCTATAACCAATACAATTGTACCTGACTTTAAAATAAGGAGTTCTCCTCAACAATATGAAGATGCCGTTTTAGAACAGATTTTCTGTAATACACCACACTTACATGGATATGAAATAGCCATGGAGTTGAGGGACACCTAGTGTTCCTAAATATTATCTTTATCTTATCCTACACTAATTCTTATAAAACTAGGATTTCCACAACACTTATACAATGTGTATGTGCCAAAATCTAAACTAGTCTAGGTCCCAGTTTACATGTTGGCCCTCAATTTGTGTGTGTGTGTGTGTGTGTGTGTGTCTGCATGTATGTATTTTTAAGGAGAACGTTCATTACTTACATTTTTCATTATAATATATGCTTTATACTATCACTTGCTACCACCACTTCCTGTATCTATTACTAATTCATAAAATAGAAATTACAGGAAAATATTATAACTTGTTCCAAATAAAGATAAAAAAGAGATGATTTGCTTTTTATTTACTTATCTTTTAAAAGTTAAGGATTTAGTCAATAAACATCAAATGTAGATTTTTTTCCTATTACATGCACATATTTTTAAAATCTTAACACTTTTTTGAGTATACATTTTGGTAAAAGAAAAACATTTTGACTCCAATTTCTAGAATGCGAAATAAAGAGTAAGACTGTAAACAGGATAGAAAACACTTTATATAAAGTCTTCAGACAGGTCAGATACAAATATTTGTAACACATATAAATCAAGGATTATTTATATTCTTTAACACAATTCTATTAATGATGTTTACTTGCTAGTATAAATATGTTTGATAGTACATTCTACTTACTACACCCCATATATATGCTGTTCATGGTATGTCAGACTCAGGTGGTATGATAAACAAGATAAATACAGAAAGTACAAAGAAGAGCTATGAAATTAATAAAAATGGGAATAATCTAAGTAATGATATTAGATGGAAAAGTTCAAGGCTATACAGTTTGGAGAAGAGAAGGCTACTGCTACTATAGTCAGGGAAGAAAAGTCAGGGATCATCTTGCGTTGTATAAATACCTAAAATGGAATCACAAAGATTTGGGTAAGGATTTATTTAGCTAATAATCAACAGGAACATTTCTGGAAATTTACAAAAAAAGGTTATTTTAGGCAGGCTTTAAAAATTTGTAGTGATTTGGAATTTTTTGTTCCTAGAATCATGAGGAAAATGTTGGACAATGAATTGGATATAATCGTAATATAAGTATACAAATTAATTCAGTGGCAAACAATGGTTCTTATTCACATGCACTTTTATCAAATTGAGGCTGTAGCATATCATCAAGGTTCTTAGGGGAGCTTTGTAAAAAATATACATTAAGTTTCAACCAGTAAGTGTCACTAAATTTATTTTCTCTCATTAACATATTCAGTATACCTTGATATTCTTGATACAACTTATTAATTTCTAGATATCAAATTTCAGTGTTCAAATGATCTTTTGGTTTTGCTCCCCAAATATCTCTCAGCAATCTGAGTTCAGCCTGAAAGTAAACAGCATTGTGTTTTGAGAAGACTCAAAACAAAACCCATTGTGTTCTTAAAATGACCAAAAAGTACACCCCAGAACTAAAGACAAATTCTGAAAGATAACATGAAGAATAACCTTCTTAAAGATTAAGATAATCTCATATGATCAGGGTATTTTTAATTTTGAAGATCAAAAGCAGAAAAAAAATGAAGATATAGAGAACAAAGAAAAAGATGAGGTATCACAAAAATAGATAAGGACAATACCTGTTGTATTAATCATACTTTTTGGTGTAGCTCCAGTAGCAGCAAATATATTAGAGGCACTGCCTGTTGGCAGCCCACTCCCAGCAGCAGTGGCTCCTACAGTGGTTACAGCTAAACTACCTGGAGGTGGCTTCTTAACAGGCACAACAACACTCCTGCAAAGAAATGATTAAAAAAAGAAAAGAAACTGACACATTGTAATTGATCATACGGCAATAAAAAATTTTAAAAAAAGAAATGATAAAAAAATAACAAACATAAGGGCTAAGATGAATTCTAACCCTGCTATAGCAAATAATCAGGATCATATTTTCTTTTCTTTCTTTTTCCTTTTTTTTTTTTTAAACTCCTGATTCCAACTGCATTGGTGAAAAGGATATGGACTTTAAGGATAGAATGTAAAGTGTATTGACTACTATAATTCATTTGGCAAACATCTACGTAGCATTTGGAGTTTGCAGACCTTTCTTAAAATGACGTGCGCTATAATCATGAATCCTGGAAAACTGGAAAAATGTGTGCTCAGGTTAGAGTATTATCCATATTCATATAAGGATTTTTGTGCAAACTGTATATAAAATGTCCATCTTATCTGTATTATACTCTCCATGTGGAAAACAATCATAAAAACATAACATTTGAAAGCCAAATTCTGAAGCTTCTTTATAGTAAAGCTAAATACTTTAAAGAAATATAGTAAATATAGTAAAGAAATACTGATAACATCTACTGGCATAATATAATTAAACTTTGTTTTCCTGAACAAAATCAAGTTGCTTTTCATGGTAGGAATGCTATTACAATGAAAGACTGAGAGGATACACTAGATACACTATACATTTTGTTTAAGTTCTATTTAGCTTTTATACCTTGACTTTGTGAATCTATGAGTTGAACATTTTCCCATGTTTCTTTAGCATATTTAAATAAATTTCATAAAAATATTTCTGAACTTAATATTGTGTTATCTTTAAATAATAAATCGGTGTGAAAAGTAGTCAATTTAAAATAAATATTTTTATTTCCTTTCAGTGAAGTTTTATTTTTCTCAAAATTTACAGCACTCCAATTCCATCTTTCCAGCTTTACTCAACCATCATTGAACTTATCTAGAAAATAGATGTATGAGATATACTTAAGTTCAAATGTTAGTTACATCTGAAAACTAGTGACTGACAGTAAAAAATATCCAATCTAAACTAGGTTTTTAAAATGTATCTATATTTTATAATTTTCACATTAAAATCTCTACTTAAAGAAACCTGTATCAATGGCTCACTCTCAAATAAGTCCATGGCTTAACCTTCCTTTATACTAATAGTTTTTTTTCAAAGAAACACTTTTCTGAATGTCTTCAATGACTCCATTAATGTCAAAAATCTAAATTTATAAGAATTATTATGTTCAATTTTAGGAGTATTAGAACTTTTTTGTGACCAAAGTAATTATAATCTCAATTTCACTCATACCAAAAATATTCTTCATTCTCTCTTTCTGGATACTTCCTTTTTTTTTTTTTATGAATGGAGTCAAATTTATTGGACTCAACCATGACCTTTTAACTATCTTATTAAATTTTTAAAAGCATGCATTATGCTTTTTGCCTTCATTGACCATTCCTCATTGAATACCTTCATTTATTTCATTGAGAAGTGGTGTGGCCATATGGAGAGAATACAGGATGTGAAATTAGAAGATGAAAGCTTGAGAACTAAATCACTCTCAAGCTGTGTGATATTAAATTGCAGTTTTTCAGTAAAAATGGCAAGACAAATGGTACTTATTTCACATATAACTGGGGAAATTGAATGTGACTGTGTTTAAAAAGACATCGTTAATTATGAGATGCTTTATAAATGTTAACAGTTGTTACCACTGCCTAAAGTGAAATAATTCTCTGCTCACAAGATAAGGTATTTAGTTATAACGATCTACATCAAAATCAATAGAAAAAAACGTAACATTTTGGGTTTATCATCAAAATTCTTTCCTAAACTTCTAAAATATTTCACTGACTAGCAAAACAAACAAACAAATCCAAATTATCAATTCTTAATTTGAAAAGAAGTCATTAGTAAAACTGTAATTTTTCCCCCAAATCTCTCATTAAAATCGTTATGGATAAAATAAAGAAACACAGGCTGATTGACAGTGCTGCAAGACTGAGAGACAAATTTCTAGATAGTAGAAAAAACTATTACCAAAGGTTCCTGATTAACAGATCATTACAAATTTTGGACAAAACCTCTCTGTAACAGGTTACTACAGCCTTCTTGTCAAGTACTGAGGGTATGAGATATGTATTACAAAAACTAGTTACATGGATGAGGGAAAAATATTTTCATCTCAACAACCTGTAATGATGACTTGTAAATAAATGCAAACAACATTAAATGCCTTTCTACTTAAAAAACTTCTGAAAGCATCTGATTAACAGCAATTGATGTGAAAACCTCCAGACACTTCACTGACAGCAAACTCGGCAGTCTGATAGTGCAGCATGGAATATAAATAGAGGACACAGTGGCAAGAAGTCCAGTTTTTAATGTTAGATAGACCTGAGTTAGAATTCTACCTCTAACAATTACTAGCTGTGTGGTATTGAGCAGGCAAAACTCTCTAAGCTCCATTCTCCTCATATTTAAAATAAGACTCCTAACAGTTTGTACCTCATAAGATTGTTATAAAGATAGAAGGATATACTGCACATAAAGTGCTCAGCACTTTACCTGGAATATTGTAAGTGGTCAATACATTTTAGCTATCATTAGCATTGCTATGGCTCAAGGAAACAAGATGAAACTTCCATGTATCTCCAAATACCAGATTACGATCAACAGGAGAAAGAAATCTCTAGTAATTTTTATGAGCTCCAGTTTCCAACCACTGGTATATCCAAGGGCTAGGGCAACCATGTCACAAGAGTGGTGTTGAGAAAAGCGGGAAGCTGGATATGACTGATTTCTGAGATTCTTTCTCAATCCACAATTCTATGCATTTGTAAGAACTACTATCTCCCCTTTGATTACTAAGGCCAAATTGTTTATCTAGAATCAGAGGACTGTCTATATATTTTTGTCCTTAATATCATTTCTTTACCAACACTACCTATTCCTTAACAGCTCAAATCATTCTCTCTCCTAAGCAATCTATTTTACAAATTATTTGTTAATTATCAATATGTGTGGATAACACATCAGTTATCTTCTGGAATGTTATTATGTATTTGCAACTACTTATATATGAAAGTAAAAAAATTTCAACTCTTACAAAATCTTACTCAACATTTCCCACCTGCTTACTTATTCTACCTACACCAAAAGGCTTACTCAGGAGTCTATGTACCATAGGGTGCATAAATACACAAAAATCTTTAGAGTATATATAGTGTGAGCATATAATTTTTATGTGGCTTTCAAAAATATAGCCACAGAAAAGTTAAAGAGCCACCAGTCTAAACTATTCATGTATTCCACTCTTCTACAAGATCTACTACTTGTACTGATGGAGATCTAGAACACTCTATGCGTCACACACTTTAAAAGCGCATTATTATATTTTAAGAATATTCTTTCTGTATTTTCCCACACAGTTTCACACTTCTGTCCCACACCTTTTAAGACTGAAAACTGTAAGGAACTGGATAACTTTGTAATACATATAATCTATATATGCTTCAAGGTTGTAAAGGTTATCAAAAAAGTACAAGCCAGGAAAATACTCAGTCTAATTCACTTCAAACAAAATGTTTGAGTGATTAACTGTATGCTTTATAATACCCTGAGTGATACAAAATACATGTAAGTGTAAATTTTTCCATCACTGAATTGATCCTATCTCAAAGCCAGAGATATGGCATGTGATCTACAGTTCATTAACAAATATTTATCAAGCACTATGATGTGTGAGGCATTGCCATAAATTCTGAGATATAGCAAGGTACAGAACAGACAAAATATCTTCCCTCATGAAACTTACATTCCAAAAGAGAGAGACAGAAAATACAATAACATGAATGCTTAAAAACAGTACAGCAAATGGTAAGTGCTATGAGAAAGATAAGCATGGACAGGATAAGGAGTATTACTGGAAAGGTGGCTAAAAGTTGACTCATTAAAAAGGTGGTATTTGAGGAAACACTGACAGGGGTGAAGCTAGGAAGGCATGAAGGGAAGAGTGTCAAAGGCAGAGGGAAAAGAAGAAGGCTAGTGTAACTTTAGAAGACTGACTGAGGTGACGAGTTCTAAGGGACAAGATGAAAGAAGTTACAGGGCTTCAGATCCTTGCAGTCCACTGTAAAGACGTTGCCTTTCCCTCAGAGTGGGATCAGAAGCCATTAAAAGCTTACGAATAGGGGAGGAACATAATGCTGGCTATAACAGGATCACTCTGGCTTCTATGTTAAGGATAGACAAGGGAAAAAGGCAAGTAGGGGGAGACTGGTTAGGAGAATATCACAACAATCTAGGCAAGAAATGATGGCAGTTTGGATCAGAATGGCAAAGTGAAACTGGTGAACAAGTGGGTCAAATTCTGACTGTACTAAGAAGGCAGAACAAACAGGACTGCAAAAGACTGGATGTGGGTATAAGAGAAAAATCAAAGATGATGTAAAGATTTTTGCCTTAATCAATTTGAAGGACAGAGAAGCCAACTACAATAGGGATGGCTGTGGTTGGCGCAAGTTTTTAATAACTGTTAAGTTATTAATCATCCCAGTAGTAATGCTGAATAAGCAATGGGATAGGTGGGTCTTTAGTTTAGGGGAAGGGTTTGGGCTGAGATATAAATTTTGTAGTAATCTGCCTATAAGCTATTAAATGCCAGGAACGTGGATGAAGTGAGCAAACAAGTGAGAGCAACTGGATGGAAGAAGTGGTCCAAAGGCAGAGTCCTGGGGTCTTCATCAACTAGTTCTCTGAATTTTGGGAAAATGACACTACTTTATCTGTATACCTTAAGAACTCCTAAGTATAAAGTGAGATACTGAAGATAAGAAGTGGCTTTTAAATAGTGATTCATTGAGATAAATGAGTTTTATAATTTCTCATGGATCTTATAATAATTTTTTTCTTCTTTTCACTCCCTCCCCCTTTCCTGTAATACTTACTGAGCACCAACAGGTCAAGAGAATACAACTACAGTCACAAATTTGGGGGATACCAAGACAAATAAAACATAACCCGTGCCTTAGAGATACTTGAAGGAAATACAAGAGATAAATAAATTAACTGTGCAATATATTTCAATGACTGCTCTGATTAGAGTTATACACAGGACCTTTCACTAACCAAAAGGATGTGCATTATCAGGGAAGAATGAGCTGAATCTAAAATGATCCATGGGAATTAGCCAAGAGGAGAAAAGTTCAACCGTAAAAACTTCATGAGGCAAAGAGACGAAAAATCATAGAAGACTAAAGGACTGCAAATAGATAGTTATGGCTGATGAGAGGTGAGAAACTTCTATTCCACACTAAGAAGTTCGTCCTTTATTGTCATATAACGAGAAACTGTTTCAGAATCTTCTGAATCAGTTTTGTGTTTAAGAAAAACCTCTATGGCATTAATGTGGAAAATGCATTTGGTGGGGGGACACCTGGAAACAGTGAGGCAGTTAGGAGGTAAAAGAAGGAATGAATACACCTGAGAGATGCCAAGGGCCTAAAGTGAAGGGACAGCTTGGGGACTGGGCATGTTGAATATTTTCTGGGATTCAGGTCTTTTAACCAAGTTCATAACCATATGCTACTTTTTTGAGGTTAATTATAAGGCCATTTCATTTATGATAGGATTTTGGAATTTTATGGGCCTTTTTAGAAATAATGCATTATTCTATATGTTGGGAAACTGAGTCTCAGAGAGACAGAGAGAATAGATAAGGGTCACACTAATTACAAAGAGACTCACTAATAGCCAGCTCTCCTAATGTCTAGATCATTACTCTCTCTCTAACAAGACTTACTGATGTCAAACATTTATCTTGAAAGAAACAGAAGCTTTGGAGAAAAACAGTTTGTTTCTGATTTTAAAGCGACATTACAATCTACTGCAGCCCATCAGAAATCACAAGTTTATTTATGATGTTTTCACGTTGCATGAGTCACTATTTTGTAAAATATTTAGAAAAGCAATAGAAAAAAAAAGAGGAATTATGAAAAATAACTGAGTATTTCACTAATCTTCCCTTTAAAAAGAGATGCTTTTTTTCAGCTCCCTGAACTGTCTGTGGAAAGGCCAGGAGAGACAAAGGCAACAACACTGGGGAAATTACGACACAGAAATGCTGAGTCAAAACTGCATCTTCTGGCAATTGGCTTTAGAATACAATACCTAGGACATTTGGAGCATAATAAAAGTGGGGATTTCAGTGACGAGATAACATAGAAACTTTGAACAGCAAAGGCTGGCAAAGTTTTAATCAATTTGGCTTACATTTACTTGCTCATCTTCTAAATGGTAGAATCAGAACACTTTTTTAAAACAAGTCATAAACTACAAGAACAGAAATGGAAGTACTCAGCAGTAATTATAAATTTTTGCATTCTTACTTAATTCTAAGCTTAAAGCCGTCAATGTAGGAGGGTTCCATCATCTCTACTAAACATTATTTATACTAAACTGTCATCTTTAGCACTAATGTTAAAAAAATTAATGCTAAAAACTAGAGAGAAAATACCTAGACTGAGCTTATACTTCAGGTTTAATAATATGAAAGTTACAGATACACTGATTTTTAGTCCCATAATATTTGTAAGATCTTTTTTTAATTTCAGAGATTTTCTTTTTCAGAGAATGAAACTCTTGGAAGCAAGAGTATTAAAAGTCTGAAGGGAAAAAAATACAAACTAATTTGCCTGAATATATCAAACCCAGTAATTTGAACATAACCAGGTTTGTAAAATCAGAAGAGTTAAAGTATAAATCATAAGACTGATGCTTGTTAGCCATAGAAGCAACACAATTATAAACTTTTTATGATATTCCAGACTTAAAACAAGTTTCTGAAATATAATAACAGTTAAAATGTATGGAGAAGCATACTGTCTTCTGCCTTTTTTTTTCCCGTCTTTTATCCAAACTAAAGGGGTGTCTCAGGAATCCCTGGGGAATAAAGACTGAGCTAAAACCACATGTATATATCAAATTCTCAAAAGAGTAAAAGCATTTGGGTCTATAAAATTAAATTTTAGTTTCAAAGGTATGCTAAAGCTTAATTGGCAGTTTTAGAGAAAAGCGCCCCCTCAAACTAAAGGTTACAGTTACTAGTATGTAAAAACCACAGCTCAGCTAGAATACTTTACAAACCATACACTGACACAGAAATCTATCACAGGAGACAGTATTGCTGGGGAACTTTGCAATTAGATTTATAAATTCTATGATGAGATTATTAACTCTTCTCTTGGAAATAAAACCATGATAAATATTTCCCTTTGTTTCATAGTAACAGAATAGTAGAAAAAAAGCTCCTATAGTTTTGTAATTATATTTTCTCTCTCTATATAGTGTCCTCACTTTAGAACAGTACTAGGGGATGTCTAGCATTTTCAGTGCTTTACAATTCATAAATATACATTTGACAGGGTCACTCAGTGTAATCAAAGACAGATACTTAAATTTGCACAGATGATGACTGGAGGAAATGAAAGAAAAAGAATCAGCGTGTTCCATAAATGTAGATGAGAATATTTACATAATATTTCATAATACAACCTGAGAAAAGACTTAATACTAAAAGAAAAAAGGTTTATTTTATGCATGTCTAAATGTTTCTAAAATTTGATGTGGCAATATACCTAGTGAAAATGGTATTACAAACTTCCAAACACTGAAATTCATCAACGCTCCATGCTAAGCGGAGAGAAACTCCATATGTAAAACATAAGTTAATATAACTAAAATGACGTCAGTTGTTTTAGGAAGTTATTCCCAAACTTACAATCTAGAATAAGTACAAAGAACACATTGTTAGCTTGTTTTCAATAGAACCAATGAACTATTGGCTAACAAAAATAAAATCCTAGGTGATTTCCACTGGGATTGGACGATATTATTATGTATGATTTAGTTACAAAGAATGAGCAACTGAGTTTATAGCTGTTCTTCAACTAAAGATAAAAATGAAAAATACATTACTGGTAAAGTAAGACCCATGATAATTCTGTGTTGGAAACTGGCAGCATTCAGGACTTTGCTTCTAAAGCCTGTCATCGTGGATCCACTTTTCAAGGAATTCAATCTGATGGTAAAAGACATGTCATAACTTGGATTTCAGATTTTAGTGCTTCAGAAATATGTTTATATACCTCATAATGTAATTACAGCTACCTTAAGACAGATAAGGCAAATGGTAGCAATATATCGGAAATATAATTGAAAAATGCACTTGTCCAGAAGCACTTGAGGGGATGATGTCTCTGAAAAGCTGCTCAAAGCTCCAGAGTTTGAAGTTAAATTTTTGATGTTGTCACTCTCAATCTATTGAATAGCTGACAGACAATCAAACCCGTCTGGCTGGCTGGCAGCTCATTTTGCTGGCAGGTGGCAAACAATTAGACACACCAATTTGTGCCTCCTGATGACATTAAAGCATGAAACTAAGTTGTATGCAGGGCCTAGTGATTTGTGTGAAAGCATTTCAAAAATAATACTCTTTGCCGTGGCAACTCATTTCAGACTGCCACCTCCCATTATGGCTTTGAGCAGTGAAGACGACAGACTTGAGTTACGTGCAGTGCAAGGCCGCTTCTGTTCAATCCGTCATCAGCGCCCCCTGAGACCTCAATCCCCTCCTTTCATCAATATCACCTCATCATTTACATTTGATAGTACTTGAGCTACTGCATATATTAACTACACTGGAGACCCTTCTCCTAAAAAGAATTGAAATATGCTTTGTGCTCTTTTGATTTCATTTCTACTTATGTAATTTAAAATAATGATTCCACTCCCATTGCATTTTGCACAAATGCTACCAGGAACAAATCGAAAGTTCTGTTTTTTGTAAAACAATATTCTCAAAAGTGTAATAAATTTTTAGTAGCTAGTAATGATTGGCACTCAGGTGACTGCTTTGTTGAGTTTTAATGAAAAACTGTTCTAACAATAATCCAAATTAGAACAGAAGTATTTTACTTAATCTTTATTTCATTGGATTCTCTTATGCAAATCACAATGATTCTCTGTACTTACTGTTTTATATTTTAACAAGTTAGATAATGGAACTTAAAAATTAAATGGAATGTAAAACTTCTATGACCCCAAATTAAATTACTGTAACATTTACCTATAATGATTTATAAATATATACAGTTACAAATACTTACAAACTTATGCTTATGTAAACTTATAAACACATATATACATATCTCTTGGGAACACAAAACAAATAAGAAAATAGAGGACATCAATACGAAATGGCATAAGGAACATCCAAGGAACTATATTAATGAACCTCCAAATATAATATTAACACAAACTATTGAAAAAAAGAAGTAATTTCCTAAATTTTATACCCCTTTTTTTAGTTTTTAAAAATTTTTGACACTTAACACATTTTATCTTATATGATAATAATTTGCAAACATTTTATCTCCTTTTACTACTTTAAGTTCAGAGAAAACAAAACTGATTTTACCTACCTTTACATTTGATATTACTAATGCAATTTATATTTCACAATACATTTTCAAGAAATAACTGTAGCACACTGGTTAAAATGTTTATCGGCAAATTTTAAATTATACTCATGTTTGAAAAAGACAATTCATCCTAGCTGAAAATAGCTTTATTGCCAAACCTCAACCTCTAAATTCTAAAAAATTACTGTCTCTAATTCGGACAAAGCAGTTTGGCTATTTTAGAGAAAGTAATATGGAATAGATACTACATTTTGACTATATAGTTATTTTGACACTCCAGTTTAAGGAACATTTGTTTTCCTAACGTGATCTTTTCTCTCTAAAACAAAAAAATGATTACTTGCCATTTACCTCATACATATATACATATAAATGTATATAATATAAAAAACATATATAATGACTCTCCAACGTACTGTAGTCACTTGATGACAGATGATAATCAGAATCTGCATTTTCCTGTTTCCAATTCAATGTGCTATCCCCCATTTCATACTGAACTCCTTTTTGAGATGTATTATTAAAATGCCTGACTATAAGGTCAAGCAGGTTGGCCTGTCACTTTGATAGGCTTTGTAGTAAGAATCTGCAGTAATAAATATAATGTTTTCAAGATCTTCCTAATATTTTTAAATTAACAGACTCTAATTTTCTTCTATGCAAAGAGTACTCTGAATAACAAGTTCAGTATTTACCTGTCAAAGGAATGAAACTGCATAGGAAGAATAGCTTGAGCTTCTCTCTTCAGTGCTGGATCTGGGTACGGGATAGGTTCAGGGCCACATTCTGCAATTTCAACTGGGGCAGCCACAAGACTTTTCAGTATTTCCTTGACATTGATGCCTTTGGTTTGACTAATGCTAGATATGGACGGTGCAGGCTTCAAAATTTCATTGGGGTTCTCAGTTAAGCTCTCCTGTGATTTTTTTACTTCAGATGACAAAGTGGATAACAGTTCACTCATGGCATCGGGGCCTGTGGTAGCCTCTAACTCTGCCCCGTTCAGGATGCTAGCCACTTGCTCCTCTCCAATTCCTGAATCTGTATGAGGAATGGAACTTTCTAGCTGAATATCTTCACCAGGGGTTGGTGTTTCTTTTTCCTTTACTGTGTCTGGAAATGCAGCAGGTGATTCTGTAATGAAAGAATGTGGTTTAAACAAGAAGCTTCACAGGTGAAAACCCAGTATTATTAATAAAATATACTCACATATTAGCACAGAGGAAAGAAAACTTGTAAGAAACAAAAAACCTGCTAAATGGATGTGCATAACAACACAATTGGGTTAAAACAAATCACCCATATGCACCTGTTGTTTTGTTCAGTAAGCATCAACAGAACCCTGTTTTGTTTTTTTTTTAATAAATCACCTGGCATTTCAAAACTGATGCCTTTATAAGCATGGAGAAATAGTTTCTACCATGATTTCTCATAGCAGCTTATAAATTATTATTATATAAAGCCCCCCCTTTATTTTTTCATTGTTAGTCACCAATCATGCAAGATAAATCCTTACACTTCTCTAATATTTTCCTTAAAAATATGAAGTCATTTTAAAATCTTTTTTTGTACTTCAATAACCAAAATGAAATGTCTAATTGAAATAGTTAAACTAGTTAAAGATATTTTTATTACATAGAATACATAAAATTCTAAAGAGTTAATTTCAAAATGTCAAATGATTAGCTCAAAAAGGTAAATGCTTTTTTTTTTAACTTTTTTTATTGAGTTATAGTCATTTTATGGTAAATGCTTTAATAATAGAATAGTGAGCCCCCAAAATTTAACCTGTATGTACCTTTAAGAACAATCATTTTGGATTAAGCATGCTGATTCTTTCAAAATTAATATGTTTCAACTTGTTAAAACTGAACCACAAATGTGTATGTATCAAATACATATATAATATTACCAATTAAAATACATAAAAAGAAAAACATCTTTAAAATGTTAAATTCCTATCAAATCTCATTATACAAAGGTTACTATAATAAAGTTGTCTATGCAATAAAGTGTTACCAAATTCTAAATGATACTCTTGAAAAATTTATCTAATGTAGTATAATGGGCATAATAACAGCTTTTAACTTAATAAAGTGACACTGAAGAGGAAAATAAGATACTACATGTAAATTACTTGCAGTTTTTGCATAAAATAATACTTAGTAAATCATAACTATCTGTATTAAACAGTTATTCTTTGTAAAACAAGAAGGGCAAACTAAATTATTTCTATTATTTCTTCATAATTAACATCTGTAAGTTCTATAAAACTGCCCTGTGGAGTCTTTTTTGTCGTTGTTGTATGTTTCTTTATTTTGAAATGTTATTAGGACAGGAAACAGGGGAACAGGTTATTTTGATTTCAGCAAGACATCTCTTAAAACCTTTGGTGAAATTTCTAGTGAAAACACAGAGAAATGTTGTTTGGGTGACACTATTGTTGGATGGGATCACAGCTTGTTCTGTGTTTAATACACAAGTGCTAAAGGATTTAATAATATTGTAAAGGGATTTCTTTAGTAACAGGGCTCAGTTCTTAGACTCTATTAGACAGTTCTGCTAAATGTAGAGTAACGTCATGACATCCAAATTTACAGAGGCTGTGAATTTATTATTTTCCCCCTGGTAAATGTAACAATAATTTTGTCATTTTCAAAAAAAAGAAAATTCCTTTTCTTTCTTATGATTCTCCTTTCCTTTTGATCCAGATTATATCTATAAATTAATTTAGAAATGTCTTCATTTATTCAATCTTCATAATATACAATATTCATTTAAATTGACTAAAAATATACAGCTCTCACAAGTCAGTGTCATATTGTGGTTTTCCTCATATTTCATTAAATAGGTCTTAGTTTTGCTTATCTGGGCAAGGATGTTAGAATTGAATGAAGAAAAGATTACTCTGTAGAACATGATAATAATATTCAAACACTGGATGAACAACATAAAAAATAGGGTAGACTAATTCTTAGCTGTTCCCAAAGCTAAAAATTAAAACAAATGCAAAAAGTTTTTTTGAGAAGACAGAAAATTTCAATAATATTATTCACAAAGCACTACAGAAGGAAAAAGGTAAAAGGTAAAGATAACAGTGTGGCTTTTTTTAATAAAACCTTGTGATAGAAGATTAAGACTTTTATTAGAATAATAGCATTAAGAATAATAAGAAAGGGAAAAAATCAAGATGCCTCTGGAAATTCTAGCTTAAGGGAAAAAATAAAAAAGAACGCTGATACGCCACTAATAGAAGAAGAAAGCTAAAAAGAAGCAAGTTTGTTCAGGAAAATAATGAATTAAATTTTGACTCAATTAAGTCATCAGAATCTATGGGACATTTATATCTAAGTCAAGGAAACCACAGCCATATAGTTGAGGATCATTCAAACTGAGGTGATAATCGAAACTTTGGAAACTGATGGAATTAATTACCTAGCAATACAGAATGAGAAGATAAGATGGCTAAGTCAGTTATTTCCACTCTTAGAGATACTACTAAATTTTTTAAATGCATATTTAATCTATAGATAATATCCCTTGAAGAGAAACAAGTATAGCAGAAAAATCAGGAGAAAATTAAACAGCAGTAGCAACATTTCTATGACAATAGGACAGAGAACCTAAATATAGGAACAAAATAACTCTAGTATCAACAGAATATCACAGTGCAATAGTTACTAGCATAGGTTAACTCTTCTTACAGAGTTTAATTTTCAGACGGTATATAGTCAAGCCTAGGACTTAGTCTAAATTTAGCTAATTTATAGATTTGGCCTACAGATTTGGCTTTCCCTAATATGATATCTCACAATCATTATTTATGGTGTGTCTTACATTAAGAGCTACCAAAAGAATGTAAACTTTTCAAGTTATATTAGTCAGAAATGTAAGCATTTTGCTAGTAAATAGAATATCTAAGAAAATAAAGTATTTGATTTGTGTTCACAAGGCACCACATGAAAAGATTTTTTCTACCAACTCTACAATTTTTTGCTTTTCTGTTCAATTGACTCTTTCAAACAGACAAAATCTATATGTGGAACTCCAATATAAATGTTGGCCTTGGTTATAAAACACAATTAAAAGTTTATTAAACTTGAATATTAGAGTATTTTCAAATGACTCATCAAAAATATTTATACAGTATTAAAACCTTAATTTTACGTTTACTGTGAATGACAAAGACATTTCATAAAAGCAGTAATTTTTATATTTCAATAAAAGTTCCATTCAAATAAGCAAGTTCTGTAAAGCGTACGCTGTGATCTTACTTACATAGAAATAAACAACGAAAATTTTTATAATAGTAACTGTAAATAGAAAACACATCAGTATTCAAAAAACCTACCTTAATATCCCATTATGCATTAACCTCTTTTACAGAACATGCTCTCAGATGATAGCATAAACTCCAGTTTAGATAATTTACATATTTCCAGAATACTTCTTTGTAATACTAAAGTACTTTCAGGACTTAACCCAAGTGACTTCAAGGAAAGTTAAGCATGAACAGCAGAGAAAGTACAAGTGATTGCATCTGTGCAGGTTAAATTACTGACAGTCAACTTGTAACTTTTCAGTAGTTTCATCAGTTTTTGTGGCAGCAGGCCACGTCAGTACACAAAACAGAAACATTACTAGCCTGAGTGATCTTAACCTTGTCAGAAACAGGCAGTTGGGTGCCAGAAGCCTCTTTTTCTTACTGTTTTTCATTGAAACTAATGAGTTCATCTAATGCATTTTGGGAAAAATATGGGGTTGTGTTCAGCAAATGACATGATTTTTACATGGTGACCTCATTTATCACATTTTTTCCTCCAAAAATCTTGTTTTACAGTGATTTATGAAGTGTTTCAATATTTCTTACCTATTAAATTACTCAAATTGTTATTTTCCAAACTATCTTAATAAGAAATAACATGAAAGGAACATACAGCTCCTTGTTAGTATAGCTTTAAAAATTATAGTAAGATTAATTATTTGCTCTTCAAATAGTAATATTAAGCTAACTATTCACATTAAGATAAACATAAAAATCTGTATATAAATAACTTGTATATCTTGTTTATATTAAATGCAACTTAATTAAATTGCAAAAAATTAACCATAAAAAGAACTCCAAATAGAAAAAAAGCCATGCATAGAAAGATTTAAAATCATTAATCTAGCATAGTTCCACTCTATATATTTTGAATATCAATTAGAAATTGTAATGAAAATTCACATACATATTTTGCCTTCCTCTTGCCCTAGCTTGTATTTGCACTTTTTTCTTCCCAAAGTTAAAAAACAAACAAAAAACTACTTTTCCTACTGAAATACAGTGTGCATTTCAGTAATGTTATGGAGGCAACTATTAAAACCAGTAACACATGCCTAAATTTTTTTCTTAAGTTGCAGGAACAAAAGTATGGTATCACTCTGTTAATATCAATTAGATAAGCCACAACTAGCATATTACATATGGTTAACAGTTCAGGCTTTGAGATTAAGACTGACTTTCAATCAAGACTTATTTACCACTTATTAGCTTTGTGATGTGGATAAGCCATTTAACTTTTCTCAGCCTCTTTATCTGTAAAATGGGCATAATAACAGTACATACCATACATTACAGAGTTGTTGTGATAATTAAAGAATATAATTCATGAATAGTGCCTAGCACAAAGCAATCTTACTATAAATTCCTATGCCTCCTGATCCCATTATTAATTTTACTGTTATCATTACCATCATCACACCATATTCCTAAAAAGTACAGAGCACAACCAGTCTACTAGTTATTCTTTCTACCTATCTTCAATTTCTGTGTCTTGGCCCAAGCTCTGGCCCCCTTATCTGCAGACCAACACATCCTATCCTAAAGGAACAACCTCTCACTCCACGTCCCTTTATATTGCTAACCCTTAAGCTACTTTGGGTATTTCTCCTTCCTTTCTGAAGAAAATGTGTCATAATGGAAAGATCATGGGAATGTAATCAAATTGATCAAGATTCCAATTCTGGCTTCACAAGTTTCTAGTTTTCCATGTTTTCTTGAACAACTTAGTTAAGTTTTGAAAAGCTGCAAAACCTGCCCTAGAAAAATGTGTATCTTAAGTGTGCTATGAGGTTTAAATGTGGCAGGCTATCACTTGTAACGTGCTTGCCTGATTCAGCTTTCCAAAGGCTTAGAAGATTTCCACAGACATTTCAAAATTAACACATCTAAAATGGAAGTCTTGGTCATCCTCTTCAAATAATCTACCTCCATTCTTGTTTGCTTTCATAAATGACGATTTTATCATCCCAGTACTTCAGACCAGACAGCCAGGTGTCATCTTTGAAAACTTCACAGACCCTTATGCCCTACATCCAATCTACCACCATATCCTGTTAGTTTTATTTCCAAAGTATGTCTCTAATTTACAGAATACTCTTAAAATTGTACCAGGCTACGATACTTATAGCAGGCAGAAAAATGCCCCCTCCCTCCCAATTGGGTCCACATCCTAATCTCCATCACCTGTGGATGTTACCGTACATGGCCAAAAAGGAGGTTAGACGTGAAGGCGTTGAGGCGGCTAGCCTGGATGATCCAGGTGGTCTCAATCAAACCTCAAAGCAGAAAGCCTTTCCTAGATGTGCTCAGAGGAAGATGCTGACTACAGACGAGTAGTCTGAAGGACATGCAATTCTTGCTTTTCAACACAGAGGAAGAAGGAAGAAGGCCACAGGCTAAGGAATATGAGTGGCCACTGGAAGCTGGAAAAGGAAAGGAAAGTGGATTCTCCTCTAGGGCCTCCAGAAAGGAATGTAGCCTTGAGGATGCCTTGACTTCAGCTGGGTGAGCTCCATGTTAGACTTGTGATCTACAGAACTGTAAGATAATACCTTTGTGTTGTTTTAGACTAGTAAGTCTGTTGTAATTTGTTATGGCAGTAATAGGACACTAATACAGTAATCCTCTGCTTAGTTTAAAGACCAGATCCTTAGGCCCTACAGGATTTGGTTCCTGCTTACCTATCTACGTTTATGGAATGCTTCTCTTTCCCTTGACTCTTACATTCCAATCACACATGTTCCCAAAATACACCAAGGAATTGCTCTGAATGTGTGGCTACCAATTCAGGAATGTGCTTCCACTGTCCCGATTCTTTTCCCCAAACTAACAGAATTCATCCTTTGGTTCCAGGTTTAAATGTCACTTCCATGAGGCCTTTCTCAACCCCCAAATTAAATTAGGTTTCTTCTTCTGTACTTTCTCATAATAACCTGTAATTTCATTTCTTAGAATTCATGGCTTGCAATTTTATATTTATATTCTGTAATTTCTCATAATAATCTGCAATTTTATTTCTTAGAATTCATGGCTTATGTGGTTTCTAAAAGTCTATCTCCCTCACTAGAATGTTAATTCATAAAGAGAGGGACTTTTTGCTCACCATTATACCTCCAGTACCTAGTATGTAATAGGAAACCATTAATTTATTTGGCAAATATATATTTAATGAATCATAAGGTAAATTGAAAGACTAAATTAGAAGATGAAAGAAAAAAAGAGAAGAGGGAGGCTTCTGTTAGTACTTTTACTAAAACTGAGAAGAGACATTTATTTTAAAGTTTTTTAAAAAAAATATTTGCTAGGAATAATTGGGCATCAGTTTCACTTGTAATTAATTAAATATATATTTGACAACAGTAGCCAATAAGAATTCTATAAATAATATATTAATGATAGTATTTTAGAGTACTTGCAAAATAAATTAAAATTCCCCCACATAACAGATTACAATGAATCCATCAAAAATGACTCCAAAGCAAGAGTAACAAATGTACAATATTAAAAACCTTAGTGTTTAATTATGTGAATGTAACAATTTAATAAATATTAATTTTAGTTCTAAGTATGCAATAAATAAAAACTAAGTGGTGAAAAATATTTGTATATAAATTATCGGTATATCCCTCATTGTTTCCTTAAGATACAATTCTAAGAATAAAGTCAGTAGATCAAGGATTATGCATATTTTTATTCTGTTAAAAGTGCATGTTTACATTCTCATCCTTCAATTCTGCCCAATTTGAAAGTTATGATACTTTTTTGTTTCAATATAAATTTGATTATTAGTAAATTTTTTAAAATTTACCTTATTTGTACTGTATATTGCCTTTCTTTTGTTAGCTGTTGGGTATTTTCTTACATTTTACCATTACTGCAATACATCCTTTTAATCGATTTATAAGTTATTTATTTATTAAGGCTACTGACTTTTACATAATATAAATTTTTCCTGTTTGCATTTTTCTTTTAATTGTGTTAATATTTTAGACAGGTAGATATATAAAACTTTATATTTAGTCACATCCTTTACTTTACAACTTCAGCCTCTGATGTTATGATTTAAAGCATTTTCTTATATAAATAGTAATTTTAATTTTCTTGAACTATGTTGTCTAATTCTTAACTTTAAATTTTAATACATGTGGAATTTATTTGACATGATACATGAAATAAGGATAGAATTTATTTTTTTTCAATTGGCTACCCCATTTGGTAATCCCAATACCATTTGCAAATACCTCCACTTTCGTTTGACTAGAAAAGTTATATTTATTATATATGAAATACTCATACAAATGCCAGCCTGTTTATAATTTTTAATGGCATATGTCTATTCTTATACTAATACATTATCTTAATTATTTCCTGTGTACATAATTCTTTTTCCTGACAATAAAGTTTTAGAGGAAACTAATATACCATATATTTATTTGTAAGTTCACCTAAATATTAACATTCTTCTTTTTAAATGTAAAATGAAATAATTAACATAAAGCTTCTACAGCTTCTAGGACAAGTTACCAAGAAAAAATTATTTTCTCTGTTTTTAGGATGTCTATTAATGAGATACATTTTATGGCTACCATGAGTACTCAGCTTTTTAAAAAACTGTTTAGTTTTCTCACTGTCTTACTCATTTGCTTAACAAATATTTACTGTATTTACTTCCAAGTGGCATGCTAGACAGGGCCACCTTCTTGAAGTATACATTATAATAAATGAATAAATAAGTTGCATGAGTGCAAGAAAGGAAACGAAGTTAAACCTAAGATAGAAAATAAGGTGGTTGGGGGGGTGGGAGCTACTTGGCTGTAGTGGTCAGGGAAAGCCTCTGTGTGGAGGTGACCTTTAACCAGACACATGAAGGATGAGCACTCTCTAGTCATACAAAAAACAGAGAAAAGAGAGAGTGAAAAAACAGGAACAAAATACAAAGATCACGAGGCAGGAAAATGCTTGATTTAAGAACTAAAAAGTTGTCTGACTGTAGCATAATGAGCAATGGAAAAACCACGTAAGATGAAGCTGGGAAGGTAGTGATTATTTTACTCTAAATGTGATGAGAATATTTTACTTCAAAAAGGGACATAATCTCATTTATATTTTACAATAAACTGCAGCAAAACTACAAAAAATAGAATTAAGATCAGTAAGTCAATTGGTGAGGAAATCCTTTCCGAGGCAACAGTAGTAATCCTGGTGAGTTAGAGCTAGCGCAGTCTTGCCACTATTAAGTTAAGACATTTTAACTTTGTTCCCCAAATTATAGGAATCCCTTAGAGATCTTCAGAAAGAAAAATTAATTTATTACATTTGCTATAAAATATTTATTATATGAATGTATTATATTCAATATAAATTATATTCCATTACTTTATTATTTTATATATTAGTGTTATTTTAAAAACTGTCATCAGTAAAAAACTAAATGTTTAGAGACAAGAAGTCCAACCAAGAAACTATGCAATACTCCAAGAAGGGCTATGACTTTGAAGAACTATCAAAGATTAAATAGAACAAAGAGGACAAACAGCTACTTTAGGATTTTTAAAAAGTCTCAATAAGGAGCTGAAAGAAAGGAGTAAAGTGTCAAGGAGTTGAAAAGTAGTCCAGATCAGTCTTATCAAACTATTTGTAAAAATTTACTATTTTTTTCAATCCATCATTAAATGACATATTTTGATAATGAAATAAAAACAAATTATTGAAAAAACAAAAAAAAATTGAAGTACACAAAATAAAAGCATAAAAAATTTAATTTGCCTCCATAGACATAGAATTAAATTTCAGTAAATATAATCAGAACAAAGGTAACATTAGGAAAAAATTACAAAAACTGTCCACATTATCCACTGAAAGTGTGTGTATAGATGATCAATATACACATATGTTATTACACTTAGAAGTTTTTTTAGTACCTATCATAACTAAACAAAAAGTTTTGAGCAAAGGGTGATTACCCAAAGGAAATGCCTACATAAATATTTTGAACAAATACTGTGAATATGAATATTTAAAGTTTATAGTGTGATCAACTTTTGCCTATTAACTTATCTAATCCAAGTAGAAATGGCAATACTACTACTCAAGGGAGTAGCATACAACTAACCTATTTTGTTTTGCTTTATTTTGCTTTAATAACATGCAGAGTGGAGGAAGCCATGTCACAGAGGTACGCTGATAAAATGAAAACTTAGAGAGCTCAGAATATGTATTCATTTTACACTTTTATCCAAAATGAAACTAGAAATGCTATATATTCAAAATATACCCTCAATATTCATCAACGCTCAGCTCCAGTAATTTATCCTATATAGTTATAATCAAATATTAATTTTATTTTAATGGAAGAAATAGATTCCTGTTCTATTAATTTTTTATATATGAATCTTCTTTTAATCTTCTTTTAATAAAATACAAAACATTCTATCAAGTATCTGAAATGATAGGAGACAACTTTTCAAGGCTAAGCCAAATCAAGATCATTCTTAAAGATCATGATACTTCATAAAAATAACTATTAAATAATAAATAATATTATTAAACAATAATTATTATCAAATTATGAAGCATGTCATAGAAACTATGTTCTTTCAAGAGTCTAACTTTTTTTTGTCCTTTGATCTTTTCTGCCACTAAAAATACACATTGCAGTACTTTCTTGTTGGAAGTACTGAATTCATTTGACAAATTTTATATGTCTGACAAAGAAGCTCATCCTATTAATCTTTAAAGAGTGGAATGAAACTGGTTTCTTATCCTGTAAAAACACTAAGAGTTGACTGTGTATTTCCAACATCATCAATAGAACTTCTCTCAATAACCACTGCATCACAGCGTGCAGTAACAGTTAGCATCACCTTCCACACCACCACATAATAAAGAGAATAGGAAATTTACCACATCAGCCTTAAAGTCATTCAAAATTTATTATACCATGAAGACCACTGTATTGTTCAGCTAAAATTGTTTCATGGTAAACCTTTCTTGATAAAAGCAGTGCACAGATATTCTGATGCACGCTCCTTAATCTGGTTAACTACTCCACAGTATATTCCAGTCACTACAGCTAAGCTCTTGGAACACACTTCTACATAAAACAAACTCCAGACAACATGTAATTAAATCGAACTGAATCAAACTAAACTGAATCAAATCAAATTGAATCGAATTAAATCCTTCTTAGTTTGTAACAGCTGAGAGTTGGATGTGTTTGTAAGCAATAAAGCTAAAAAGAATTTGTCTTTCATTTTATCATGACGTTCAAAGTTTGCACATTTATACAAAATATCTATGCGTTTATCAAATTGTAATAAAAATACTTTGCTGCTTTATTTGTTCTATTAGTTGGCCTTCCATATCATTACCCAGTGTAGGAAGTACACTGAACAGTGGTTATTATCTGGAGCTGAGGGCCCTCTCTACACTTACTTCAGTCATCGGCAGAATTCAGTTACTTGTTGTAGGTTTAAGTCCCCCCTCTTTCTTGCTGAACATCAGCTGGGAGGTGCTGTCAGCTCCTACAAGGTGATCTCAAGTCTTTGTTGCACAGTCACCTCCGTCTCAGAAGTGAAGAACTTCCTTGTGTCAAATCCCTCTAACACTTTGAGTCTCTCACTTCCTGTTCTAAACTAGCCAGAGAAAACCTTCTGTTTTTACAGGGCTCATGTAATTGGGTCAGGGCTACTTGTATAATCAGCTTTTCTTAAAAGCAACTGTTCTGACATATATAACTTAGTCACAAGAGTAAAATCCATCATATTCAATGTCCCAGGAATTAGGCAGGGTGCGTACATGGGAAAAACTTGGGGTGGAGGGATGGGAGCATATTTTGACTCACCACAATCCTGTGTTCTGCAGAGACTAATCTCATGTTAACATTACCCAGAGATATCATTATGGCTATTTTATTTTTCATCTCTCAAAGTTCCAATTGGTTCTTTAGAAGAAAACAAATCCTCCATTTTTCTCATTATATTCACTTTTTCCTTTAGATTGAAAAACATCCTAAACATACTTAAAATAGCTGTTCGGGTGTCCTTATCTGACAATTCGGCTATCTCTATCCTTTCTGAATCTGTTTCTATCGACTAACATTTTTTCTTCGGCTTATGCATCATATTTTCTTGCTCCTTTGCACATTTAAACATTTTTATGGAATGCTTAATGTTGAATTTTACACTGTTTGGTGAAGAAATTTTTGTATTCCTTTAAAAAGAGCTAGAACTTTGTTCTAACAAAGCTAAATAACTTATAGGTCAGTTTGATGCTTGCAAGGCTTGTTTTTAAATTTTTCTTGTGAGGCTACAGTGGCCTTTATTTTAGGACTAATTTAGTCCTGCTAATATAAAGTGGGACTCTTCTGCAATCTTCAGTGAATGGTACCATTGTATATATTATTATACATATAATTAGGTATCCTTAATATGCAGATGATACTTAAATATGATGGGATACAAATATAAAATCTCTATTTTGCTCTCAATAGCCAGGTATAAACACAGTGTATCATATCTCCATGACACCTGAGGTATATACTTCTTTATAAACAATTACATTATGGATGTTTATTGTATAATAACTGATGAAAAGGTGAAATAAGAATACCCAAACAGGTCAGGAGATGAGGTCAATATTACCTTTGTAAAATGAGTGGGCAAAGCTCTGCTCAGGAATTAACTTGGCAAGGAATCCATGGTTCAGACTTGGATGAGGGATAGATGGTATGACCACAACTGTGGAGAAAATCATGGAGTCAAATTTGAGCCAGCATGTAACAACCTGCAACATGGTCCACTGAAGATCCAAGACAATTCTATATCACTGCAACATGCAAACAGTACTAGCAATAAAGACTGCATCTCTGGAGGAAGGAAAGAGGTTATGTATTAAGAGAAAGGAAATAATATACTTGTTAAGTAGAACAATTTAAGCAACATACACAGAGACATACAAACACATGAGAAAACCAGAACTAGAAGGTTCACTAAAATATTGCTTGTTTTATACATATATGACTGTTATGAATGCATTAAAAATGAAGAACGTTGACTAACATATAAAGTCTCAGTGTCTTAAATGGTCAAAAGACATAAACTGGAATGGAAGGATAACGTTTAATTTGAAGAATAAAGTTCAAAGTAAAAGTATACTCCAAAGAAATAACATCATGCTTATGTACTTAAAATAAATACAGCATGCAACACCACAGTATTATAGTTAAACATCTGTATTTCCACAACAGTAATGAAATGTAAATGAAATATGACATGATTATGGATGATAAAATGCAGAGATTTGACCACTAATTTCTACTCATTTTTAAAAATATTCATTTTATTTATATATCACATGAATTTATTTAGGAAAGGTAATTTTATTACAGATTAATCCAGTGGCACAGGAAATAACCACTGGTTATTACGGTTACACTGCAAACAACAGAGAAATAATCTTGATGTAAACACCTGGCAGGAAATGCAACTGATAGAAGGAACCCCATGATATTAAAATATTAATTGCCAGAAAATGTGTTAATCATTTTCAAGTAGAGGAGACAAAGCTAATAATACAAACTCCTACAACATGAACATCTTTTATAGGTGAGAAAGACATGACCCAAGATTTGGGGTCATTGTTGTCTACAAGTCTTTGTTTTGTATAAAGTTTAGAATATATGTTTAATTATGAATTGCTAATGTAATATTTAGATGCTGAAATAACTATACACAGTGAAAGAAAGGGAAAAAAGGAAGAAAGAAAGAAAAAGAAAGAGAAATGCTATCTTTGAACTTGGCTGTAAAGATCTCTATTTTGGCTTATTGTTGGTCATGAACTAACTACTCTGTTAGGACTGTCTATTTGCATATGTTTATAATGGTTAAAAATAACATTTAAAATATATGAGTTATTTTCATGATAAATGGGAGTATAAATGATTTGTATTAATAAACGGAAAACTTAAAACCAAAAATCTCTGAACAAATGAGAATATAGTAAATATTATGGAAATATTCATACATTTTTATTAATTTAAAATACCAGACTGGCACTTATATACCACCTACTTTATAAATATTTGAGGTTATTATGACTAGGACCAGTTTAAATCTGGATGTAAAAATGAAATAAGAGAGATAAATGATGATGAAAATTCAAATAATTAGACAAATATTAAGTACCTGTACTTGTTGGCGAATTTATTTCTTGTCTGATGTTTCTACCTGGCTGGCTTCCAGCTCTCGCAGTCTCTCGCTGGGGCTCCAAAATGTCGCGATACTTGGAAACCATCAGAACGGAGATGAAGTAAACGACAGCTAGCGCTAAGAACTGCGCCTGCTTGCTATCGTCCTGCGTGAAACCAAAGGGCAGCTTGACACTCAAAATTTTAAAGTATAAATTCTAAAGAGTACAGAAAGCTATTCCTGTTTCATTTTCTGTATGGAAGCAAAATATGACATTTAACTTTTATTAAAACTTGCTAGGTATGTATATATATATTACTGTTTAATAACTATCACTTAAGTCTAGATGCAGAACTCCAGAAATATATTCTCTGATAGGCTGAAATGTAACTTCAAAATATGAGAATGTTAAAATTTTGCTGAATGTGCCACAAAATTTTATTCTTTGTCCTCTTCACCACTATTATCCATTACTTTTGTAACAACCGAGAATGAATGTTTATGAAATACGCAGATGTACAACCTTGAAAAGAATAATTTAATGGCTGGATAAAAAAGTCAAGAGTTTCAAATGTTATAACAAAAAATTAACAGAATAAAATTACAATGGGAATACACATACAATTCTAACATCACTATTTGAGCAGGAAACAATATGCGTAAAAAATAGGAAAGATAAAAATGGGGGTGCATAAAACATGAATTTTATACAAGTTCAGTATGAGCTAAAAGTGTGATATGGCAGCTTAAGAAAAAGTTAACGCAATGTTTGACTATATAAACAGATAAAAAGAAGTAACGGTCCCAAAATTCTGCACTGGAAACCTCTAAAACATTGCCAATATTTGAGGATCCCAATTTCAAAAGCTTAGGGACAAATGGAGTTTTTCCAGGGGAGAACAGCAAAGTGTAAAAGGTCTGAAAAAGATGGGCCAAGTTAGGATAAAAAGAATAGTTTTAAAAAAGCAGGTTGCAGTCTAGTAAGGAAGATATTAAGTATGCTTTACAAAAATATAAAGAGCTGCATATAACCTTGAGAGCTCTATCCATAAAGCCTAGACAATCATCCTACAGGGAAAAACTGTTGAGAAGGCAAATTTAAATGATTTCTAACACTACTTCCAAATTAGACCGTATCTAAGGAATCATACACAAATGGCTATTAAGCCTGTTTTCTAGGCTAGGTAAAAGTGATGCTTCAAACCAAAACAGCAAGTAATTACTGTGGCCCATGGATAGCAGGCAAAAAATAGTATGCTGGGAATAAGGAAAACAAACACACATTGATACCTAGTGTCTCCAAAACAGGCATTTTATAATTTTACATCATTTAAGCACAATGTGAACAAGATTCAAAATTTATATGCAGTTGTCAGAAAAGAAAGCAAATGAGAAATATTTACTGATGATTTAATACTATGAAGCAGAATTAGTACAGCTAGTGGAGAAAATGACCAAAGTAGATTAATTTTGTTATGAAATATTATGAATTTAGTATTTCATATTCTGTGGGTAATAGACAGCTTTTCTATATACATATACATCACATATTATACATAGTATATTTTCCTTAGAAATCTAGTTTTTGATCTTATTTGCTTTTGAAATTAAGGCAACTAAAAATGACTTGATTCATAAAAATTTCAAAAGTCAAGGAGAAATCTGAGTATATCTACAATTGACTCTAAAGTTTAGCAGTTGTAAATTATATTTGTTATATGAATTTCTGAATTTCAGAGATTATTTACAATGAAAAAAAGAAATGTGTCTTAGATTTTAAGAAGTATGCTTTGAAAAAATCTACCTTGGGATTCTGACTTGATCTCACACTAGCTGTGTCACCTCAATGTTTCTGAACCTTAGCTTTCTCTTAACCTTTTACTGGAAGCTTAGGATAATATATATTGTGTCTCATACACAGTATAAACTCAGTGAACACAAGTTATGTTACCTTGATCATGTGGAAGGTACCACTGGGAACACTACTTCCCTTCCTTCAGGGAGAAAGGTAATAAGCATCACTGCTTGATTATCCAACATAGATAAAAAACATGTATGGATATTAGAATAATTATCATAATCTACCTCAATAACCCAATGCAGAATTTACTAACAATTTAAATGCAACGTCACTCTTACCAAAAACCCCTTCTACATTAGGTCTGAGTGAGTCTCCTGGAGATGAAGAAGACATGCTCCTGGTTTAAATCATCCTTCATTTAAAACAAAAAAAATTCTTTCCATAACACATTTTTTTCAGGATAAATAATTCCCATTTCTAAATGGTTAAACTGTTAGTAAATAATTCTCTTCCACGTCCGGATTCAACTCCAGATTATGGAGAGTTTCTTTCTTACATCATGGTTTTTATGCTATTATGTGTTTTATCTCCTATTTTTAAAAATTCCTTTATTTTTTGCTAATTACAAAAACAGGTTTATTACAGAAAATTTGAAAATACGAAAAACCTACCAAACAAAAACTGTTTACCTAGAGATAATAGCTGGTAACATTTTGGTGTATTTTTCCTAGACTTTTAAAAAATAAATAAAGGTGCACATGTGCATGTACGTCCACTTAACATACAAATATAGCTTCTGTGTAATATAAATACTTTGTATAGTGCTGCTTTCTTTTAAAATATATCATAAGCATTTTACATGTCACTAAGTTCTCCTCAAAAATACGATTTTAATAGCTGCATGGTTTCTTGCTAAATGAATATACTATGATTTATTAAGCGCTATGTTAGATATTTATAATGTTGTCAATTTTCCTGTAGGCAGCTCTGATGAGCACATGAGGTTAAATAGCTTGAGTAGAACCACTGGTCATCAGCATCAATATTTCTAAGATTTTAACACACATTGATAAACAGCTATTCAGAAAGTGTATCCAGTTTATACTCCTACCAGTGATAAGTGATGGAGCATGTTTCAGTGCACTCTTGTAATAATAGATATTATTATATAAAAATTTTTGTTTATTTAATAGTAAAAATATCTCACTGTTGTATTAATTTGCATTTCTTTGACTACTGGCAATATTAGCTTTTAAATCATGTGTTTGTTACCTTATTTTTCATATTTTATGTCCACTGCCTATTCTTCTGTTGGTATGTTTCTAAATTTCCTAGTGATTTATAAAAACTGTTATATATTTAAGAGAGTGACAATTTTTTCTATCCCATATACCATGCAGCATTATGCTGTTTTTAAATATATTTTAACCACTTTCTCATGTATAAAGTACTCCATCCAATTTATTGTTAAATGTAAATTTAAATGTAACATGTAACATGTTACATGTAAAATGTAACATGTTAAATGTAAATTTAAAATGTAAAATATAAACTTCCTTCTACGTTTCATAAATCATCAATTAAAATAAGATAAACAGGATCCAAAATGGCTAGTAAATAGTAACCAGATTAAGGAGCACTGCCGATAATGAGTCTGCTGTGAAATGCTTTGTATGTTTCTACACAACTTGTGGAAAGGCCAATTTTATTTTTACTTACTATGAATAAGTGATCATATATTGGGAGGGTTCCATGCAACCATTTCTTTAAGCTTTCTTTTCCTTAAGCTTTATTAAGCAACTTAACTCAAATTCCCGTTGATAAGTATATTTTTAAATGCAGATTCTTCTCTCAAAAGTAACTGCCCCTCAAAGTAATTGCCAATAACACCTTAATGAATTAATTCCTTCTATCCACAATACAAGGAACATCGATAACAATACATTCAGTATCTAGAGATGGAGCAAGGAATTCCAAAAGACAGGAGTAGCAGATTCAAGATAAAGTCAATTATAATTTGCAAAGTTATTCCATTTCTTAGTATACATACAAATGAAACAACATTGTCACATCATTAAAAAATTACATATCAATAAGTTTTCAGAGAAAGCTAAACACAACCATTTTACAAACAGAAGTATGTTATAAACCTACAATCCCTGACACTAGGGCATTTAGTTTTAACATGCAGCTTTCTTCTAAATTTTAAATTATTTTACACAAATGTCAGTGGAAAGCTTTCTTCTGGAAAATCAGGCGGGCATAACTTACCACATCCCGAAAGACAACAGCACGAAGGCGGTTGATATCCACATCCTGAAGAAGTCTATCAGGATCCTTAATCGGAGACAGGTTACCTGTAACATTCTCCAGGGGAGTCTTGAAAAAAGACAGAATTTTGAAAAAATAGTATACTGTAGAAACTTACATAGCAGTATATTTTCTAATCTCTTTAATTTAGGCATTAAGCTGGCCAGATTCTTCCCTTCCCCTCATCACTGAACACTCACTGACAGCCATGCTCTATTACCAAGCACTTTCCCTTTCCCCTCTACTCTTGTCCTGCTTTCGCTTCCTAGTGTTCTTCCCGTTCTTTATCAGCACAGCTACCACTATAGACTCAGAAAGGCTGGGAGACTGTGGCAGAAGAAGATTGATCTTATACTCTGGGCTCACATCTCCGCCATGTGACCTCAAGCTTGTTACTACATTTTTGTGAGCTTCACATTCTGTACCTCTAGTTAATAAATCTCTTTGAGTCATCGAGTTCATTTATCCATCATGCTTTTATAATGTATGAGATTATTATATTACATTATTACATGAGCTTTCATGTGTGTAAGCATTTCATGACCTACAAAAAGTTAGAAACGGTAAGAAAAAATTTTAGTTGCAGCCTTAATATTAAAGCTGAAAGACATTAAAGATAATCACCTTAAAAATCCTTCCTATAGTTGAAGATACAAAAATCCACAAGTTTTAGGTAATATGTCACACAGCAAACTTGTGAGACAGCCAGAATTCTGAAACCCAACCTAGCATTTTTTCACTTACAAAATATGTTAAAAATTGTGTGGATTAAATTAGATGATATATGTAAAGTACCAAATACAATTCCTACACATAGAGTAACTTGTTACTCTAATTAAAAATAAGTAATAAGCCTCCTTCTATTTCTCTATAAGCCTCAATTATGCTACTTCACTCTTAAATTAAGACGTTTGATTCCTTTGCAGCACAGCATAGTGGAAAGAGTATGGTATTTGAAGGTTGATAGTTATTTGGCTTCCTTCACAATTCCATAATTTACCAGCCATATGACCTTAGGTGAGATATTTAACCTCTCTGAATCTCAGCTATATCTAAATAATAGGCTAATTATCTTTATCACAGGATGATTAAAGAAATAATACACTATTTATAGCATAGATGAAAAATTTATATAATTTTAATTTATACACTATTTTACAGTTTATAAAGTATTTACATGTCCATAATCTGAGACTTTTTTTTATAGGAAAAGCTTATATCATTGCTCTTTTTTACAAAGTAGGAAAAATGAGGCCTGATGAAAATGTGTAGTTAATGCAAGTCCACACAGGTTAGTAACACACCAAAATTAACTATGAATTTACTTACTCAGTTGCCACACTAAAAATGCACAAAAACAGGGAGAAAAACCAACTAGGTTCACTGATTCTCTATTCTGAAAAGTGTTTTCGTACCAACTCAAATTTTCCCCTAGTATTTCTATATCCATCACTTATCCATTTTTCATTGCCAAAGTCTTGCTAGAGAGACACTGAATAGCTCAACAAAGTTACTATGAATTTCCCTCTCACTGAGCTTTTCTGTCCATTTTCTATAATCATCAGTGTGATGCTTGATTTGACAGACTTGAAAAACTCCCTATTGTCCACTGACAGAAACCTTTAAAATCTAAGTTCACAAAAATACTAACTTATTTATTCACTTCATGAGTATATATATATGTAGTAGCTAACTCCTAGAGAGAGGAAGGGAATTAGTATTAATTGACTTTTCACTGCATTTCTGGAATTACTAAGTACTTCAACACATTACTGTGTTTTATTTAATTCATACAAATACCTTATAAATTAAGATATATACCAATTTTAAAGACTGGAAAACTAAGGCACAGGAGACTAAGGAATTGGTCTTGGGTCACAAAACCACAAAGTGGTAGAGCCAGGGTACAAAGTCAGAATTGTCTGATTCCAGACTTTGTGTTCTTTTGATAAAGTACTCATAGGGCCATACACGTGTATATTTATAACTACAAATGTGTATAAGATATGGACAAGTAACATACGGTCTCCTATCCCTACACAAATAACATGAAGCGTTACTGCTGATGTGTTTATATTTAATTTTCAAAGCAACGGAGAACCTTGTCAGCAGTTAAATAATATATGGCCTAATTATTTCAGGAATGTTTCTCTAAACAGTGATGAAAAAGTGAGGTTGCAAAACAATTATACTAAATGTGTGGTTGTTT
The DNA here is from genome assembly GCF_048564905.1 of Vicugna pacos. Classification (NCBI taxonomy): domain Eukaryota; kingdom Metazoa; phylum Chordata; class Mammalia; order Artiodactyla; family Camelidae; genus Vicugna; species Vicugna pacos. Next base: position 9,371,225 of record NC_133000.1, on the reverse strand, counting down.
TGCTTGAAAACTGCAGAAATTTGAAGCCACAGAACTTTTAATGAATTAAACTTTTACTTCATGCCTTCACTCATTGAGCAAAAAACCACTGTGTCGCTATCAAACATCTAATACAAATACAGCAAATGATAAGAGACCTATTAGATTTTAAGAAAATATCAAACAGAGAAACCTCCCCTAGCTTGAGGTGCCAAGGAAGCTATCAGAAAACGTTTCCCTCAGAGAGTTAAACTTAAGCTAAGGCCAAGAGTGGAACAGATGCAATGGAGTGAAAAATAAGGATGGACATTTCAAGAAAAGCGAAGCTATGCCAAAGTCTAAAGATTAAAAAAAAAAAATTCTTCTGATGAACTGCATGAAGTCTACAATGTGACTAGAATGGTAAAAGCAAGGGTCAGGAGATCCAAGCTGTAGCTGAAGTTAAGCAAGGGTCAGTTATGTAGGACCTAAAAGTCATGTTACTGCAACTCTGGAAGTGATGCAAATGGTCAGCTAAACATACAATAAAGAGAACTAACAGAATGAGAACCACTGAGGCATTCCAAGATACTGTAAACCATTCATTCATTTTACGAGCATTCAATACATTTTTGTTGAATATTATGGGACTTTTAACCCCCAAAGCATATCCATTTAAAAAGTACATTATTCACAAATTGAACTCTGTGAGAATATATGTAACTGTTAAAAATAGTAATAATTAAAAACTCTTCAGTGCTATGAATATAATCCTTGTAAGAACCCTACGAAGTAGAAATTATCAATATCTTCATTTAGTAACCACAAACTACCAGTCTCAGAGAGGTTAAGTAATCTTGGTAACAATTCTGAAGAGGAGAAGCCAGAACCGGACTGTATAGCCATCCGATTATCAAGCCCTCACTCTTCCATGAAGTGATACCATGTCACTTTGTTTTCATAAACTTAAAAAAAATTATAAATTATACTGAACAGAGAAAATGTCTAATTACCTTGGAAGCTGCTGTGGCAGTCACACCTTGGGGAGCTTCTTGAGGTTTACTGCTTCCATGGGAAGGTTTGGTCCCCCTGTCTCTCTGTCTCTGCCGACATTCTAAACAGTTTCTCACAGCAACACAGCAAACTTTTTTAAAAAACAAAAACATTTTATTAATATAAACTATTGACTTTGACACGTTTTAATTTTTTTTATTTTATTAATATAAACTAGTGACTTTGACATATTTAAAAATTTTTTTTCTTCCATTTTCTCCATCCCATTATTCTTCTTCAAATCAATCAGATTAATAAATGTTTTTTAATTATAAAATGCAGTAATAAAAAGTACATACAAAACATTCATGAAGTCAAAAAATGAAAACAAATTACCCGTAAACTACTAACCAGCTGAAGAAACAGAATTTTACGAGGGCCTCTGAAGTTCCCAGTATATCCTTTCTTACTCTATCCCCTTCAACCCTTCAAAATTCTGGAATTAATGGATCAATAAAAATTTTTAAAAACTTACTCACATTTGATAATTTTTTAAATAATAAGGATATTGTCCTTATTTGACTATCTTGGTGACCATATAGGGTACAACACTGCCAAGTCAGGCGGTAACTGTCAAGTCTCACAAGTCTCAAAATCCACCTGTCTTCATGGTAAGAAAGCCTACGGCCTTTGTCAACAAGCATTCAGGAAGTACAAGCTTTTCATTCACTGACTCATTTTAAGAAGCAGTAAAGCATAGTAATAAACAGTACAAATTTTGGAATCAGGCCATCTGAGTTTGAATCCTGGCTATGAGTTGTGTGGTCTTGGGTCAGTCGTTTAAACTATCTGTGCCTCAGTTTCCTCATTAGAAAATGAGTATACACTGATTAACTGAATCAGTATATGAAAAATCCTTAGATAGTAAACAGTACATATCGATATATAATTGCTTCATTATTATTCACTTACAAAACTTGACTGTGGATGATAAAAATTAAATCTGCTAGGAATCATTACAACAAAAATGAAATCAGCAGTAAAGCCTTGGAATATATTCAGAAATAAAGGTTTAACCAAATAAATGCTGTTTTCAAGACATTGAGGCATTTAAAAATATTTGTCTTTCTCACAAAGTTCAATCTGTCACCTGTTGTTAAATATCAACAGAAATGCTTGTGATGGCCCGCTGTAAATTTTCCCACACCCCCTGGTTGACAGAGGGATCTCTATGTGGTCAATCTCTCCCTTACAATGGATAGGAAATGGTTCCTCTCAGGAAAATACAAAAATGCAAAACAACATAAAGAGCATGTTTCATTCCATTATTCTTTAAGCAAGGTCTTATTCCTTCCTTGGTTGAGAAACAACCTCTCCCCTGAAACTACATACGTGTAGATTTTTACAGTTTGTTAAATTATGGGTAAAAAGACAACGTATCAAGGATGTTGGCAGAGTCAATTTTATCCTTTAGCATTACATGTATAAAACTATGTCATTAGTTTTCTAATAAGCTTGCAGGCTCAGGACAGCTATCCTCTGTTTTAGTTTACCAAGAAAAGGATTCATAAATGGATTTACATTAAAATCACTTCAATGAAAAATGTTATAGTCCTACTGTGTTTGAAACAATTCAAAATATATTTGACTTTATTGCAAATTATAATCCATTAAAGATCAATCCCATAAAATCTCCAATGTGAAGATACTATGATTTTTCAATTTAGGAATTCTGAAGAATTACAAGGTAATCTTTACATTACATAATCATCAAAGTATATCATTAATACTTTATGTATCACAGAGCATTAAAAAAAATAACCTGTAGGTTATTATTTAACATGTGGTGTTATTCTTAATAGACTTACCAAGCCTTAGGCACTGTCGCATTAAACCTCCAGAAGACATGTTTTTTTCAGCTTCAATCTCACTAAAATTTAGAGAGCTAGCAAATACAAGTACATCAACCATGGCCATCAATCGGCTGAGGAAAGTCACTGCTGTCTCAGCTGACATGCCTTGCGTCACTTCAATATTTTCCAATTCCGTCTTTAAGAAAGTAGAAAATTAAAGCCTTGTTTAAAATTTGGAAAATACATGTATATACATACTTCTGATTAACAGTAGTTAAGTATATTTTGTAAACAAAATAAGTTATAAATCATAAACTAATTCCATGTATCACAAGAGCTGGTTATCAAATTTAATCAGTTTACCCATAAATTATCCTTAAATAAAAGAAATGTCTATTTTTAAAATCAATTTTATATTTAAACATCATTACTTATAGAAACTATGTTCCAAACCTAAGATCATTTCATAAAGATATTTAGAAATAATCACGTGCATGTATTTATACCAGTTTTGTTCTATTTTTTTAGTTAACAAAGACAAAAAAATTGATAATTCTTTCCTAAAATATCACTCTCATTTATAAAATGATATGAGCTAACTTTTCTTTCCCATAAATGTATGATGAGTAACAGGAAAGATAAATGGCACTTTCACTTGGCATCAAAATGAGACAACTGTCAGATCAGAATGTATGACAACTTCTTGTCCATTTCAGAATGTGAAGCTACTAGGTATCTTGCATGTATGGTAAAAATCTAAGGTAAAAATACTCAAGAAGATCATTAATTCCTCTTCTGATATTAATTTACAACCTATACAAGACACTTGCAATAAGAAAAATCAGTAGCGTTCTAGATTGGTGAAGCTGTACTTTCACTAAAATATAGTCTATAGTAAAATATAATTTCCCGCTTTGAAAGGGAATGGCACAAAGTATTCTGTCTCATAAGATGTCCAGCTTTGTCTTTTATAAGCTATAGCAACATTTCTTATTTTACTTTTCATTGTGAACTATAGAACAGTTTAATTATTTTGGTTCATTGTGATTAGGCCTCATTTTCTCAGTGCCTCAAAAACAGAGAAAAGTAAGGAATGCCTTACAAATAAAAAATATTACTTTTTAAATTTTCTTAAAATGGGCACACTAGCCGTATTGATTAACCTTACTTCTGCATCCAATGATAAATTCAGCTATACAGTAAGCATATTCTATAGGCTACCTGCTCCTATTTAAGGTCTCATTTTGACATTATTTATAGTCTTCATTCTACTTAAACATATTGCTGTTCACATTAGCATGTGTCAGCAGGAACACTGAGTTAAAACACACACAAACACACACACACCTCAAACATTTCTTGTGTACAATGTGAATAAGAAAAATGATAGCTGACTCCACTGCAAGCACTATATAACTGAACTCAATTATAAGTGGAGTATAAAATGTAGTCTTTCTCCCTTCCATGTAACATCAAAATAGTGTTACAATCATTCTCTCTAAGAGGAGCTTGAAAATGGACAAAAATTTGTTTTCAATTGTTGATTTACATTATGCCAATTCGGTATCCACGGCCTAAATAAATGATTAATTCATTACTTGGAGTTTAAAAAATAAAGATCCCTTATTTCCTAGTACTTCACTGATATGCAGCATCATTTCATAGCATGAATTAAAAATCTGTGACCACGACACACTAGTATATAATAGAAGTCAAAAAATTAATTTTATATGAAGCCTTCTTTTAAACATGTTATCAATATAAGTGTGTTATAATGGGCTGGAAGTCCGGCCATTGCTTAGGTCTATCAAACATCCTGAAAATTTTTCAAAATACTAGAATTTTAGGATATCTATACATGCATTCTTAGAGAAATTCTTCATCATTTTGAATTACTAAAATTATGAGAAATTTAACTCATTTTACTAATTAATGATCTTATTTTTAAGTCTTTTGGGGTCTACAAGGCCTAAGCTTCAAAGTATTTTTTCATTTTTAAATGAGTAAATTATAAACAGAAATTATGAACAGAGTTATTAGTCAACCATGTAATTTGCCAAATTGTTATTTTCGACAAGCAAAATAAAATTTTAAAATAAAAAGCATTCTTAACACAACCAATAACCTAAAAGGGAGTTCTTATTAATTCTATGTAAAAGTAAATTATAAATATGAAGAAATGTTTCATAAATATCATAACATAGGTTTAATAACAAAGATTACCCACTTATGATTACTACTAAATCTTAACTTAATATTCCATCCAATTTTCTTTCATTGGAACCAGTTAGCACTTGATTGTACATATGACTGAAATACTGTTTTCACTATATTACAATAGTTTAGTCTAAAGATTACTGTGAATAAAGAATTAATTCATCAGTGCATTGAAAAATAATCCTCCTACTGAGTCTTTTACATACATCAAAGTATATTTAATGTTAAAGATGGTATGGAAACTCAAAGTATAACCAAGTCAAAAATTTCATAAATAAGCAAAAATAAAATTTAAAACTGAAAACCTGAAAATTACTTAAGCAATACTAACCTTAGAACCCTGGACATGCATTAGACAAAACAGACAACAGACCAAAAAAGTACAAGAAAAGGAAATTATTAAATTTAAATGAAAATACAATGTAAAATTGAAACACAAAATAATATACTAAAATTATATTTGATTATTTCATTAAAAGCAAAAATTCTCAGAAGAGATATTCATTTTATAAATTACATATGATTAAAAGTAAATATCAAATAGACTTATATTTATTTTTTCATTACGGTAACTGCCCAAATAATATCTATGTAAATATAGTTCATATACTAGAAATTATGCATATTCTACTTTACAAAATAAATATCTTTTCCTAGAAGATGACTAAGGAAACATTTCAATAAATAAAATAACAATGTCTCTGTAAAAGCCCTGAATCAGTACTGGTTTAAGCAGAAATGACTTAGGAAAATCAACTATACCACCTTCTAGAATTTTCATTAAGGAATCACGTCATTTTGTTTCTTAACATATTTGGAACCTTTTCTATAGACCAAAACCCCCAGGAGTTAATAACATAATAAAATATTTAAGTGATTCTAACTTAAAAACTGCTTTCCCTTGCTAGAAAAGAACTTATTGATACACTAAACAAGGTGGCATGTGAACAAAGATAATTGCATAGATATCGCACTAAGTTTCAGAGTCTTATTAAGAATTATATTCAATATATTAAAATTTTGGATAGAATTAAGTTTCATAATAAAAGTCATCAACGGTTTCCATTCTCTGCTTTTTGACAATGTACATGAGCATAAATTTCAAAATACACTATTTTCATGGTACATTGTATAGGAAAACATACAAAAGCATCCTGAGAATACTGAAGTATAATCAGTGTTACAAGATAAGCAAACAAACAAAAAATACTAGTTTCTCCAAATCTATTAGCTACATATCCTGATAATGATAAGAAAATGCAAACTAAAATTAAGACCTTGTCATCATTTTTGACAGAAAAAGTTGCTCTTCTTTCTTATGATTATGAAACTATTAGGAAAACCAGAAATATCAGTCTTTATTATTTGTCTATAACAGAGAAAATGAAAGCATACATGACACCAAATTATATTCTAAACATCCAGTGTTCTGGATGGTTGACCAAAATGGTCAACTTAAAATGATTCTGCAATTTGTAGTTAATACATGTTCTTTGCTTCTCTTTATTTTTTTCTCTAATTCCTTGCTTTCATTCATGACCAACTTGATCAATGTACAGAATATAAATGACGATTCAAGTGACTAGTCATAGAAACATTAACTTCAAAAACTCAACAAGAACAACAAAAATAATACTTCTTCCCCAAACCAAAGACTTGGTCAAACTACACACTAAAAGGTCTATTTTCCTTCCCCGACTACTGAAGTTATTAAAACTATTGCTCTAATTTAGAGACTTGAACTATTTTATTCTTGTAATTTATTTTCTATGCAATATAAGATTTTCAGTAATCTAGGTAAAACTGAAACTCCAAAAAATCCTACTTCTTCAATGAATTTTAAGTTCGAGGTGTCATTATAATACAAATACTGTATATCTATACTCTTTTTTCCGTAAGGTTTCCATTGAAATATTTCCTTACAAGTTAGATTAAGCAGCTCAAAATTTCTCACATAACACTGCAACAGCAATACACAAATGTTACCCTTAGCACAGATTACTGTATTTATATAAGGTCCAAGGGCAGAAAACAGACCACTACTATGCCAATCCCATGGAGATAGCAGATAAAAACATCACACCACTTTAGTCTTTTGCCATCAAAATGGAACACCTATAATAACTAAATTTGTCTCAACTACCCTATTTTAAATTTCAGAATTCTGAATGGGACAGGCTTGTTGCATAAATAGGAAGATTATTCTATCATGATACAAATCTGAATAAAAGGTTCCAAAAGGAAGTGAAGGAGGGAAACATTCAGTAAAAGCCTTCTCCATCCATTGGTGTTAACTTAATTTTCACAAATTCTCTGACGGGTAAGTAAAAGTAACACCATTAAAATGAAGAAACTGAGGTTGAGGTCACATCTAGTAAGTAGTAGAACCCAGGCTAAAATATAGATTTACCTCATGATAAAACCTATATGCCTTCCATTAAATCATAACTTCAGAAAAGTCATGTCTAGGACTCACTGATTATTGGAAAATAATTTTGTTTTTGATGAAAAGGAGTATATGTCTGAGATCCACACTTATACTGAGAAATTGGAAAGACATTTTCATGGGTTGAATTTTTAATAGAGAATTATAAAGAACATTTAACATTCTACTTACCCTTTCAAAATTAAGTACAATTTCAATGTTAGATGTGTCAAAGCTAAAAAACTTTAGTATGGCTGCATGCGAAAATGTTACACACCTTCTAATAAAACATAGTGACCACAACAATCAGTAAAATTGTTTTAAAAAGGTAAACTACAGTAAATGATCATTAAGTCAAATGCAAGCTCTTGATTAACAGGAAATAATAAATATATCTTAAGCTCTAAATACTGAATTTTCAATGGTCAGCAATAAGTAATAAAGTTTCATACCAAAATAAAATTTAATTTAAAACTAAAACTATACTGCGACATTTGCATTTTATGTGAAAATGGTACTGTAAGTCAGTGGTCAGCAAACTAGGACCGACGTGCCAAAGATAAATAAAGTTTTACTGACACACCCACACCTGCTCCTCTACGTGATGGTGTATTGCTGCTTTTGCAAAACTAGCAGATTTGAGTAGTTAGGACAGAACATATAGCCCACAAAACTGAAAATATTTACTATAGGATCCATATACAGAATAAGTTTGCCATCCACTGCAATACCATTATTACTTTTACTTATTTGTCAAATACATATCTGTATATAATGTATAAATATTTTGAAAAACTCCACACACCTAAACAAAATTACAGATCAAAGGTTAGTTGCAAATGTTTGTATCTCTCATTACATATCTAGGATTGACATTCTAAAGGCATCTACATGACAGTGTTTCCCTTTGATAATCTGTATGCTGTCAATGTTTCCTTTTTCACTCATTCTATATAAAATCCTCTTTTGGCTTTTTATATTTTAAATCTAAGTCAAAAAGTTCCCTATCTTCCATTTTAACGTCTTTTTTTACTCAACTTCCCCTTCCTAATTATTTCCCTCTACTACATTACAGTTTTTAGCAAGAATATTATACAACCAAGTAATAGAAAACATTACTCAACAGTCAGCACCAACTATATTTTCTACCAGTATGAAATGGGAGGAAAGGGTCTCATTGTTTCTTTTAGGGACGCAATTTATCAAAGAACATAAAATTAGCTATGTTGCACAATGAAGCATCAGTACAATTAGTTAACGGACCAAAATAACAGATTCTAGAGACAGAGACAATGAAGAAAAGTTTCTACAATTGAATGAATTCCCAAGTCTGTTGAGAACAGTCTAAAAAATAAGTAAAACAGTTTCAAATTCCAAACTACAGTGGTTAGAACTGCACAGGTGTTAATTTTGGAAGTCAAACCTCAAAATGTCATTATCTTTACTGTATTTATTAGGAGATAAAAAATAAGTAAATTTGGGTAGCAATATAGTATTTAAATCATAATGTTTATTGATATGTTATTAGATTAATTTAGTATTTATCTTAATAGAGAGCTTTTAGTTTAAAACTTTGGAATACTATTTAGTAATGTGAATATTTCAAATCTAGACACATTTTAATGTCTACTGCTAATTTTATATGAAGATCATTTTTGTTCTACAGAATATCTTAAAGCAATACTATATTTTAAAGAAAATTTCAGTATAAGCTTTAAAAATTTCCTGACAACAAATTATAATTTATAAGACATAAAACAAAATTTATACAATGAAGAAAAATGCCAGGATGAAACATTGATTAATTTTATTTTCAATGTATAAAAGAGAGGGAAAAAACCCCTCTTTCTGCCCCAGTATTAGAATGCATTCTTTATATATATTTTATTATTAAAGTATAGTCAGTTTACAATGTTGTGTGATAGAATGTATTTTCTTAAATTATACACAATTCTCAATTTACCAGAATTTGATACATGTCACGAAAGGAAATCAGAGATTAAAGAGAAGGGTTGGTATGTTAACCTTGCAGGCTATCTGCACTCTTCACACACCATTAACTATTTTTCTTCCCGCTTCCACTTCCTTGGTCAGTTACTAATTCCATTAAGTCCGTAAAGAACTGTTCTGGGGCTCTCCCTCCTGAACTAGCCTTCTTGCCTTTGGAGATTCTTTAATAAATTCATGGATGAAATAGAAGTATGTATGCCTGTGAAGGGGAGGTGTATTGAGGATACATTCTTTTGATGCTAATATTTAAGTTTCAATGCTGCTTTGGGGATGGTGGCATTGACAATGGGACAGTGGGAAAAAGAGTCAAGTAGGAAAAGCTTGTTAATGATGAAATAAAGCCAGAGATCAATCTGGAAGGACTGTCTCATCAAGTAAACATCTTAACAAAACAGTAAGTTTCTCTCAGGAAAAAGGATACATATGGGCTAACGGATGAGTTTCCAACATGACAGCAAGAACACAGTTAATACGGGAAGCCGGATTCATGTTGTTTCCCAGCTTAGCAATTAGTGGACTGTGTTCTGTTTTGTTTTTTAGTATGAACCAGAGATATTTTTTAAATGACTCTTGAAATATAGTTATTCTTATTTAACTATTATACTTTAAATGACATATAAATAACATTAAATGCCTTTTAAACATATATATTAATGTACTTTAATGTCTTATATGTAGACAAGTCTATATTTCTAAAAAATATATGTTGAATCAATAAATCAAATCAGATGAAAATGCTGTAAGATGCCATATGACAAACAAAAGTTTGTGAGGTTTTTAAGGATTATGAAATTTTTCAAATGCAGAAAAAATGTTATTTATACTTAGCGGAAGTACCTAAGTAAAGTTTTAAATAAGAAACACTTTAAGAACTCACTTGATATCCTTTTTGAAGCAAATTAATGGCTTCAAGATTAAAATCTCAGAGAACAGAAACATACAACTCCTATATATAGTTTAAAATAATATTAAGTTTAAAAATATTTCAAGTAGTTTATATCAGACTGCATATCTAATTATACCTTTTTCTAAATTTAGATTCAGGACTGTGATTATTCTACAACAACCACGTACTTTAGAACTTAAAGATCTACAGAACTAGGATTTTGACAGTTGATTACAATGTATATTTGAAGAGATAAACAATATATAGAAAATAAAGCTAAATCCTTTATGGTCACAGCTCTTCTGAGAAGTATTTTTATAAACAGACATAGCTGGAACCCAACACTGACAATTAAAAGAGATAAGAATATATATATATATAATACACACACACATATATATATCTGAATATATATATATGAGATAAGAATATATATATATACAATTTTAAATTATATGGTTTAAAAGTTTCCTTAGGTGAACAAATGTTAAAATTCATGTTTACAAAACGTACCACCACTGACCTGCTCTAGAGATGTAATTATAAAACATAACCACTAGATGGAGGCAAAGTACTTACAGTTGGTGATGTAGCAGCTGAGAGCAAAGGTAAAATTCCTCCACAAGCAATGATGATGTTGTCTACCATTTGGGAAATGAGGTGAATTGTGTTATGTACAAAAATAATGTTTTCATTGCTATTGACAAAATCCATTACAGACTTTGTGGAATGGCTAAAATAGCAGAAAAACAAAACACAAATTAACATTTCTTTGGTTTAAAAAAAAAAGTTTAGGCCACATTTTATAAAGATATTTTTCAAGTAAAAAATAAGAACTAGGCAAATTTAAAATAGAGTTATTAGAAGAGAAAATAATTTACAATTAAGATATCATATTACTAAAACCTTAGCATTCATCTCTGCATGGATTTTTTGTGTATGTACCCAAGTACATTAACTCATTGTTTTGTTTCACTTAAAAAACCCAATGTATTAACTAGATTCAAAGACATATGACTATGTCAATAAATTTGGCTAGAAGAATATATTTTGTTTTATACTGAAAGGCAGAACAACTGGATAGTTAACTGACAATTTGATCCAGCAGCAGAATGCAGCTCCTGCTCTGACCAGCCATACTGAAAGTGTATACTGTTGGTCACAGAAGAGATGTGATAGGGGAGTATAAATGAATGGGTAAAAATTCAAGTACTTACTGAATAAAAAAGGGAAAAAGATCTCAAAGGTCAGCAGTGAACCTCTGCTACACAAAACATACAATTCCCAGATGCCCAGAGAAATACACTGCTTCAGTTTGCTGTCAGTCAAGAATATGAACTATTTTCTAACAGAAAAAAAAAGATTACTCCATGATCAAATTTAAGTCAATGATTCTCATCTTTTTAGAACTGCAAGATATCATCTATTGTATCTTAGATCTCAAGATGTTATCCTGTCTTAAAAATTAAAGTGCTATCTATCTTAAAATTTTAATTACATAGAATTCTATTTGGGAAGTTTCATGAGAGCCCATGAAAGAAAACACAGAAAGACACACACTATGTTAAGGCAAGGAAAGCTGAGTATCAGTCACCTGGGGGCTACTGGTATTGTAATTAAAAATTACACTACATTTCTCCATACTTTGATATTCATGTTAACATGAATGTATTTCACTGTATTCCAGTCTCCTTATTTACCATCACCAGGTAATTAAGCACATCAATGGAAACACCACTGCGACTATCATTGCTTCTGCAGACTAAGGACAAACTGACCAAATAAAATGAGAACTAAAATCTTTCTATGCCAGACACTGATTGCTTCTATGATAGTCATTCCTGATTCCATGTTAAAACAATCTAGATTGTGTTCTATCATTGAGCTAGCTCAGGTATAGGAAAGACTGGCTTCACCATAGCTACTAGGTTTGTAACCAGGACTGCGCTTATGTAGGCCTGACTGACTCAAGAAGAGCACAGGATCCTGCTGACAAGTGAGACCTAACAGGGAAATCTCTTGAGGGACTTCTTTTAGGAAAATAATAAAGAAGAAGAGAAGAGGAGGAAGAGGACAAGAAAGAGGAGAGAGAGGAGGAGGAGGGAGAGGAAGACAAGGAAGAGGAGGAAGGAAGAAGGGAAAGAAAGAGAAAGAAGAGTCCTGGCTTGGTAAGTTTCCTGTGTTGAACTGAAGCTGGGAGCAGAAGCCTCCTCTGAATCTTAAAAGGAAAATAAGGAGAAGCAGAGAGGTGCACTCGCTGATGGGGTGGGGGGGTGCTCCAGTACATACAGCCACCAAATCCCTATTTTATCTGCATGAACGTGTAAATGACACAGTCTCAAAATGATTAATTTATTGCATATTTGCTGTTAGAAAATTAAATTGAAAGTGAGGTAAGGTAATTTTTTTAAATTATGTAGAATTGTTTTGTTTTAATTTAGTAAATTTATTTAAACTAAAATAAAACAATTGAACTATGTTTTTTACTTTGTTTTCTTTAAATGAGTATATTTGAACTGATACCCACGTGCCACTTAAATGGTATAAGTTCTAAAAACATGTGATAAGGTGATTTCAAATTTTATTTTAACATTATATGTTATAATCTTATTACCAAAAGTATATGTACTATATAGTATTAATTTTAACAGAAAAAGATAAAAATGTGGAAATTATTTTGAACCAATACTGAACCTTTTTTTTGGTTAAATCTCTTTTTTATATAGAATAGGCAATGCCGGATTTTGCTTTGTAATTGTCTTAAGCCTAAATTCTTGGATACCTTTTAATTTGAGATACCCAGCCTTACAGCCATTATGAAAATATCTATGTTCCCATAAAAATTTCAATGTTTGTTTATTTTTGATAGATTTAATTTGTGAGATTTTTAATGATACGTCTCTTTTAGTCGATGCTGTTCATTTAAAATATTCATTTTTTCAAGCGAAAGCAGTCATTTATAGAAAAGAAGTGTTCCTACCTCCTCCAAACATGTACATCTGTTTCTAACGCAAACAGCAGATCGGTGAGCAGCCGCTGGTGCATGGGCGACCATTTAAACTCAGGAATACGGAACATCGTTGTGCGTGGGCCTGGGCTGAACTGGCGCCGCTGCTCCTCGGTCATCGGCATTCCTCGAAATCCTAGATCCACTCGGAGATCTCTGTCTTGCTGTGCGACAGACCGACCCTGAACAGCCTAGAGACAGACGAGGTGAACGTGTGTGGAATGCAAAAGAAATAGCTGATTTCAAAATGAAGACGGTGAGCACAGTTAACTGGGAAAAGCTTCTGTATCTGACGACACTAGGTTAGTATATTTTACATATATTATGCACCTGGTGATTCCCTGCAAATAACACTTTTTGAGAAGAAAAGGCTACTATTACTATTTTTACTTTGCCACTTCAGAAACTAGACAAGGTAATTAACTACTTAAGCTTAACACCACAGTTCTCATTGCAAACCGGATCCTCCTCGGTCCTCTTAATGCGTCCTTACATTAGACCACGTGTCCTCCTTACGAAAGTGAGCATATACGCAGGTGCAGGATACTGGGTCCATGTCACCAACTAGTTCTAATCAGAAACACAAGACTAAAAGAAATATTACTTGAACAGATTCCAGTTGACTTCAAAGCCTACTTTACTCACAGTATTTCAATTTAGAAAAGCACACACATTTTATAAGTTAGAAAACCAGACAAATGCCTGTGAAATCTGAGTGAAAACCAGGCAAGTCTAGCGTTTACTATGCTCAGTAAACAATACACCATGCTTTCCATTGTTTTAAACCTGCCCTTAATTCAATATCCCTATTCCCTGCAAAGTATCACTATAGTACAACCGCCACAAAATGGAAATTGGAAGTCGTTAATAGAGAAAAAAGTAAAAATACCTTTTCCACACAAAGAACATATTGTCAAAGAATCTTATTAGAGCACAAAGACACCAGTGAGGTGTGGTTTACTCTCCATGACATAACTCTAATGGACACATGTTAAATTCTTCTTTGATGACATTAAAAGGTGAATGAAAAACCCAGACAACCAACAACAAAAAATAAATCGTTAAGGGTTAAGTTTTCTTCAGCTCTTAACCATAATTTAGCCTAGAAAACAAGTAAGTAGAAACCAAAAGCTCCACAGTTATATCAACGTCGGAAAACCCCGCCTGTTTTTAGCTTTGGCATGCTGAGGTCACAACTACAGCACCACCATCTCCTCACCACCTAAGTCTTTAGTTTTCTCATACTGATACCTATCCATGTGGTTGTAAAAGAAACTTCTCACTGCTAATATTCCAAGTTTTCTCAGCCATGTTACCGACCTCACAGGGCTGTTGTCAGGATTAAATCTGAAAACATACAGCACAGTGCCTGGAACACGGGAAGCACCTGAAAATAACAGTCCCCTTTTCCCTTCCCCTTCATTTCATTTACCAGCTCCATCTGGGCTCCAAGTCCTCTTTTCTATAATCCACAGAGTAGGGTTGGGCCTGAAGCTTGAAAGGTTAAATTAATCAAGTATTCAGAATGAAGATCTCGAGTACAAACGTGTCAACGTAGTCACAGAACCATAAAACGTTACAAGTGATAGAGGCCTTAAAGGTCATATTTCAAGCCGGTACAACCTCTTGTACCATTTTAAAAAATTCAGGCCCAGAGAGGTTGAGCAAAGTTACACAGACAGTATGCGACAGTTGGATATATGATTCAGATATTTTAGGTTTCTTTTACCTATACCAACCACCACACCACTCCATTTTATACATTACTATTACACCACAATTACACATAAACACGGTGTAACTGGTAAGAAACCACTCTGCTTTGGCGCTGACAACTCCATATCTACTCAGTGCATTTTTAGAATGCAGGTAGGATGACTTACTTGTGTTGTAGCAGTGGTCTGGATTTTTCGGATTTCCTTTCCTGATTCTTTGCCATCGTCAGATCTCTCAGTGTCTGAAATTATACTTCCTGCATCAACATTAGGTACAATTTTGCTGCCAGAAGATTCAGTTTCCAGAGTCGTAGCAGTCATTTCAGCATACTCTAACCCTTTAGATGATGATGCCAGATCTCTTTCAGAAATACTGCTCATTCCATCTGAAGTTGTATGGATTTTGAACTCTTTTTCTTCTATTATACTTGATGTACAAGTTAAGTCTACACTACCGGTCATGTGAGCAAGTAATCCAAGATCGTCACCAACACCAAGATGTACTTGTGTGTCCTGAATATTTGGAATGATGTGATTGCTGGAAAGTTCAGGAAGGAGTTTCTCCTCCTGTTTGGGTATTTTATCAAAAAGAAATGATGAGCTACTGTTGGGAATTTCATCCTTCTCATCTGCTAACGTTATCAATGGACCATTATCCTTTTCTTCATTTTTTTTAATGATACCAACACTTCCATGTACATTGTTCTGGAGTTTCTCAACAGCAGCACTATATACATTATCCAACAAAGATTCAACCTCCACGAGAGCACCATTCTCTCCACCTACTAGAGTCTCTGGTGATAAATCCATATCATCAAGCTTTACTTCTGTTGCTTCCACTTTCTCTGCTTTTATGTCAACTAAAAGATCATGCACTTCCACATGCACACCACTTCCCGGTCTATCTGCATTTCCAAGAATATCATCCGACACTTTTGTTGACATGAGCAGGTCTCTAGTATCTGTGCTGACAGGGTAATCTGTCTCACTTTCTGGGCTCTGGCTTTGTGAAAGGTCTTCTATCTCTCGAATTTCCATTCCACCTTTTGCTCCTGTTGTCTGTGATGAAAGACCAGAGATGGTGCTCACATTCCCTTTCTTTCCCTTTTTAATGTTTTCCTCCTCTTGTCTCTGATATTCCTCGTACATTTTGGCTAGGTATTCCTTATGTGCTTCATAAGTGACCTTAGAAATAGGTAAAGAACACATTAAGACATTCTGTATAAATTAAGAAGAAAAAAAATTATACAAAGAAAATCATCATAATAGCAAAAATGGTGCTAATAATTTTAAAATTTCAAATACAGTACATATTAATCCTAAGACAAATGCTTAGTCTCATCAAGAACTGGAATATCATCAAAACAGTCATATATGACTTATTATTTGACTTGGCCAAAGAGACACAGGTAGGTAAATTAGCAATATTAAAGTTATAAATAAAATGATCTATTCTTTTTGGTTAAGTATTTCAATGTTAAGCTAGTTAATATGCCAGCTGAACTTCTAAATATTTGAGTTATCTGAGCTAAAATAGAGAACTGGCTACTAATATACAATGTCCAAAGGACTATTACTATATCAGTTTTCACCATCTATTACTCATATGTGTGCCTATTGCAACAAATGAGGTAAAAAATAACACATATCTATAAATAAATACATTTATTAACTGTTAAAACATTATAATTTTATCTTTATATAGTCTACTGTAATTTGTTACTTTGCATAGGCTTGTTTAGGGATAATCAGGATATACATTTCTTGCACAAAGATTTACAATAAGTTTTCCTATAAAATACTATTTTCAAGCTTATTAATGAAATTATAAAAGTAAGGTGCCAAGATATTATAAAATGTAAATATGTAACAGAAATAAAAGGTCTTCTAAAATTTAAAAAAACTTCAAAATCCTTCCTTATAGACACATATGACATTAATTTATATTTAAGTGATAGGATGACAGAATTTTAGGTCGAGGGACATTCCTCTGAAGATTGTCTTAATACAAAACCCTTTATTTTATGGAAAAGGAAATCAAGTTCCAAAAACAGGGGCTGGCAAACTATGGCCCATGAGTTATACCTGCTTATAACCTGTTGCTTTGTAAGTAAAGTTCTGTTACAGCCACGTTCATTCCTTACATTTTGTCTGTAGCTATTTTCACGCTGCATGAGAGCTGAGTAGCTTCATCAGAGGCTGTACAGCCCACAAACCTAAAATATTAACTGTCTGTACCTTTAGAAACATTTTTCTAATCCCTGCCCGGAGGACTAAATCACTTTCCCAAAGCCAGCAAAACTGAATTGTGGCACACACTGGAGCAAAAGCCAACTTCTGACACCCGGGGTCTTTTCATGGCACCACATGATGAGAAATCTTAACTCTGAATTTCCAGAATCTAATGTGTACATACTGTAAATTTTAATTTACTACTTCTTTTTATAAAAAATCAGACAATATTTAAAATATAAATAAACATATAGATTCTTAAGATTAAAAATAAAGATAATGCAATGAAAAACAACACTAAGCTTGAATACTTTAAACATATTATTCACTTAGAAATAAAAACAATTTCTGATTACTTTTAAAAGGCTTTATAAGTATACTTCAGATTCTGTTTCATGAAACATTCTTTTAAGAACTAGTAGGTTTGTTTTAGTTAAAAGACTCAAGTGTAAGTTCTCAGATCTACTATAAAACATATGTATGACGGTCACCTTTGGAAACTAAAATTCCTAATTTATATACTCAAAGTTTCAATTGTATGATCTTCAATTATATGATACTGCAAGCTTTAAAGGTGTATGAACCCAGGAAGAAAAACAAAAACAGAAAAGAAAGGAAATTGGGATAAAGGAATAGGCCATAATGCAAGATGCCCACAAGATGGCGCCAGATGAGTGTTTACAGACATTAATCCATTGCTGAAACCCCGATGATGTAAAATGCTAAATCGCTTGTTACCTTGGAATGGGCTATAGAGAGCGTATCCACCCAGACTCTCCAGCCTCCCCATTCATATTTTATTGCGTGATACAAAAGAATCCGGAAGATATTGTAGACCATCTCCGTAATCTTCTGTTCCTCGGAATTTTTAGGATTGATATAGCCAAGAGAAAACATCCAGTCCTGCCACACTGAACATTGCAATAAGCATCTAGTGGGGGGAAAAAAAAACTCATTAAAAATTCCTAACTTATATTGGAATTTACTATTTTCAAGTTGAGATAAATAGTGAAAATATGTTTAGACTTAAGTAAAACAATATATACAGTCATTCAGCACATTCAATATTCTAAACCTAGAATGACTTCCCCTGTTTTTCTACGTGGAAAAACCCACATTAATATTTAAAATTGCTTTCCCAACTCTTCCAGTGAGATTTAGTTACTGTTCAGTTCCCTCAACACATGTAGCACTCACAATGCACTTAACACATTATGAATTAATCACTGCTTTATTGTTATCTTTCCCACTAAATTGTACTGAGACTATACAATAACAACCTGTGCAGCACAGTGCTGCTTTATACACAGCAGACACTCAATCAACACTTGTTAAATTTAAGGCTCAGGCAGTAACCACGGCTTCAGACTGAACCTCATATCCTACTAACCAGCTTAAAAATGCATGACAATAATCAGCTATCAGACCAGCGCGAGGAAAGCACAGATGACATAACGCAAATCCAAGACAATTACATTTAAAGTACTGTTGGTGGCAGCCGGGTATCAGGAAAAGGAATAGTGCATTTTAAGTAAGGGTTTGTGGATTTGTATATTCATATATACAATTAGAATATAACATCTACATAATCAAAATCATACAAAAATAAGTAGAAGTATAATGAATGCAGGTTATATCAAAAAGCATAAACATCTTTTTTAATGATGAAAAGTACCTAGCAATAGGAAAGATTTGAAAATTTTTTCTTTGAAAGAGACTGAAAACAGAAGAGAGGAAATAAGATTAGCTCTGGAATAAAGTTTTATTCAAGTATTCAAACTGCTTACCTTCTATTTTCTCGGCTGTTACTGAAAAGTTTTATCATATCAGATAAAAATAAACGACGAACTTCCATCAGTTCTGCACTTGGTGTAGAGTTTTTTAACAAGGTTGCCACCACCTTAAGAATCACTGTAAACAAACAAAGTACAGTAAAGGTTTGCATTATATCTTCTTCTCAAAAAGTATTTCCTGATTTTTAACTAAATGCTTAGTACTATGGTAGGTGAGTTATAAGTGTCATAACTATGTAAACACCAGACTGATTAGGAACACCAGACTGGTTAGGAAAAGTTTTGATTTCGTCTCACGTGTTACCATGTTACTATTGCGTTACAATATAGAATTGTTGTTTGCTCACTTGGATTCTGAATTTTCACTGTAGAATCTGGCTCTGGATGTGGTTTGTGTACAACTTGAGTACATACTTGCTCTGTCAAAATCTGAAAGATGAAGAATTTGAATTTCATTTAGAAAATAAATTCATAGTTGCAAATTATAGATATACAAAGAATCTGCAAAAAATGTCAATTTGTTCAAATCAAAAGAAACGTCTCTTCTAAAGGGTCTTCTAGTGAATTCCACATGCTTCTAAACTCTTTCTAGTCTTCAATTTTTGTTTGTTATAGGTAAAGACAAAACCAGGACCAATATCTATAGAAGGAAAGATTAATTAGGAATTCTAAGAATTAATTCTGCTTGAAATAACTTTTTAGTGTACAACTTTAATACATTAAAATTTGTGAATTGCCAACATCTGACTGCTACTTCATCATTAATGAAAAAACTTAGAAAATAATTTAAAGAAATAATGTCTGAGCCTGGGTCCTAAATTCAAATGAAGTGTGATAAGGGGAAAATCTTTATTAAAAATGTGGCTCATTCACCAATGATTTTTTTAATTTCTTTCAAATAACAAAAAATGACAAAAGTTGACCAAATAAAGGAAAGACAGAATTCTAAAACATTCACTAATTTTTCCATTAACACCCAAACTCTATGAGTGCAGGACTCTTATACATCTTTTTCAATGTTACATTCCTAGCAATTAGCACCGTGCATAACATACTGCCAGCAGTCAATAAATATCTGTTACACTTAAGAATGGATTCATTACATACAAAATATGGATATACGACTGTTCATTGTATTTTATGCTATAGCCTAAGTTTGTCTATTCTTGCATATATTGAAAGATCCAATGAGACTATACTTAATAAATATACCATTTTATATTGTGATTTAATTTCCTGTTTAGTTTAACATGCTAAGCTCTGAATGAAACTTTTTAAATAGTTCAACCTACAGTACGATGCAAAAACTTTGAAGGAAACCATGAAAGGTGGCTGAGAGCCCAGTTATATGTAGCTATGTTGTAAAAACTGGGATGGAGAATAAATTAATCATGAGACAGGGATGATCCTTTCTGATTAGAAAAAGATCATGACATCCAGCAGTGGCATTTTCTTACCTTTGTTCAGACTTTAAAAAAGAAGAAGAAAAAGATAGAAAATTTACTTAGGTATTAAGAATGTATATGAAGGTATTGACTTGAAATAAAAAGTAACCTACTATTATTAAAATGACAAATGTAGGGCACAAGTACCCCCTCTTCATGCTCATACTTTTATTGAAATAAACACTTTGTTGCTAGAACTAAACAGTGCCTCAAGAGTTTTTTCAACAGAGCACTGCAGACATGCACTACTAATCAGACGGAGCTGACAGATGGGATTAAAAATTTCTTTGAAAACCACATACCAAAAATCAACTAGTGGTTGGTACCTGCCTATGAGGAGTTTCACACCAACCTGCCCAAAAGGCCCTGGTGTAGACCTACAGCCCAGCAGAAAAGATCCCAAGAATTCTGGTTACAAACAGATGCAAAATAACTGCAAATATGTTTGGAAAAGACTAGGCCACTCTCTTCCATGACAGAGGATAGCCAAGACTTTCTCATTCCAAAAAGTAGGAATCTCATTGCACAGAAAACAAAATTTACCTCAAAGAACCTCCAGTTTTGTATTGTCCTTTCAAGCCCCTATTTGATCATCTAACACCAACAGTCCTAATCGCCTTGCCTACCTAATAAAGGGGCTTGGAAAATCAAATAGGGATCTGTATGTGAAAGTGCTTAGAAAACTGTATGTCACAGTTTTATTTAAATACGAGTTTTTATTTAATTACAAAAATACATTTAGCAATTCAATTCAGGATGTATTTATTAGGAACCAATTATGTGCCAGCACTCTGCTACACATTTGAAATGGGAAACACAGTTGTTAGGTGGAACTATATTTTTAGAATAAATTATTTAATTAATATTCCAGAGACAGGCACAAATCCATGCCCTTGTGGTACAGTGTCTGTCATGAAGAACCTATGTGCATTTTTAAAAGGGAGGGGGATAAATAAGGAGATATAAATAAGGAGAGACAAATACGGATGTAAACATTTAATGAAAGGACAGGATTCAAGATGGGCCATGAAGTTTGACTGGACTTGGGCTCAATAGCCAAATGTGACAAGTGGCTATCATGCTGGACAGGGCTGGGAAACAACAAGGAATTAAAAGCATGGAGGTAACTTGATAAACATGCCATTTATAGACATAGATCTGAGCCCAGCATTATACATTTGTTTTATTTTATATTTATTTTATAGATGAAATAACCTCATAATTCATGGGTCACAGAGAATTTTAACTTCGCAGCAGAGGTTTTATAGATAGGTAAAATAGTAAAAATTTTAGCATTTGTCGGCCATGTGGTGTCTCTCACTACTCCACTTTGTCATTACACTATGAAGTCACTCATAGGATAACTAAACTTAAATTAATAAGCATGGTTATGTTCCAATAAAATTTTTATTTCACATCACAAAATATTCTTTACTCCCATCTTTAAGAATGTAAAAACTATCCTCTTCTTACAAGCCATGCAAAAACTAGAATTGAGCTACATCTGGCCGAAGGCTTACATAAAAAAAAAAAAAAAGTCGTATTAGAGGAGTCTAAATTTGTCCCATATTAATTTAAAGTTGTAGTACAATTCCATTAGAATCTCAGCATCTGCCATCCTCAAAATCATTTCATTTTTAAAAATTTCTTTGAAAAAAATCTGCATAGATGAGATATTGTTTTATATTTTCCAGCCATTGTTTTTCTGAGTTAGGAATATTATTAAGAGTGTTTAATCTAACAATGCCAATAAATATTCTTTTAGCATAATGAGAGTGTCCTTGTGTAACAGACACAACGCTTTACCATCTACATCTGTAACAAAATAATCCACACTGCACTGTATGTTAAAGTGTGAGATCTGAAGTCCACTTTTCTCTTATTTTGACATGATGGATATGCACTGGTATCAAAATGAAAAGAAAGTTAGGTTGGGCAACACAGGCGGTGTGTGAAACATTGTCTAGTTACTGAACCGAGCAGCAGTGCAAAGGGATCCCTGTTGCAAATATTCAACACTGCTGTGGTAACACAAATGCAGCCACAGGCAGTGTGTAAGGAAGTGAGCCTGGCAAAGTTCCAACAACACACTGATGGACACTGAAATTTGAATTTCATGTAAGTTTTACATGTCATATATTCTTTTTCTTTTTTGATTATTTTCAATCATTAAAAAATATAAGCACTATCCTTAGCTCGTGGCCATACAAAGGCAGGTGTTGCTAGTTTGCTAATCCTTGAACTAGAGAAAAGAAGTAGGACCTCTGAACATTGGTTACAGGAAAACAGAATTAAGGTCAATAAAAGGGAACATTCCTAGTATTTTACTGGTATTTAAAATGAGAACAGTAACTCTGGGAAGTAGTACAAGCATTTCATAGAAAACACTGAACCCAAGTTGTATTAGAGATAATTAAGAAAAGAATTTCTGAATTGAAATGATGAGATCTAAAGCTTCTCCAGACATCATTTACAAAAATTCTTACCTACATTTTATCCCAGTCTCAACTCTAGGTGATTGTTGACAGTTGCCACATATTAGAAACAGAGAAAGAGAAAAGGGGAGAGGGTAGGGGCAGGGAGAGAACAAATGTATATAATACACAATGGGTGTGATTTATGTGAGAAAAACTCTTCAAAGCCAATCAGCTGACACATACTCAACGAAAAGGCCTAGGACCAACATAAGAAGACTGGCAAGTCAATGTATGAGAATATGTTTTAAAACAAAATTTTTAAATGTAAGTATGTGTTCATCTTTTTTGAGGATTATTGCCTTTTTAGATAAACTGACCAACTACTATTCCAATAACATAGGGTGTTTCCACTGCATACATTTAAAATTATCATCACGCATTTTACAAATTTTTACCTCATAAAGTGTGTTGTAAGTGGTGACAGTCACGGTGTTTGTATGCAACATCAGCCTTTCTCCAAGAAGAGTGAAAAGACTATGTGTGTGCATAATTTCAACTTTTCTCCTGGACAAAAAGGGGGAAAAACACAGTATTATGAAACACATTAGATTTTCTAATCACATGACTTTAGGCTAAGTAAGTAAAATCTATACCCAGATATAGAATCCTATAGTTATTTTTACTAACTTCTATCTATAAAAAGAATTGACAATTTATATAGCACAGCTATCTTCCAAAATGCCAAGATTACTATTTAAACACTTCTCAAAAAAAATCTGCAAAAACTAAAACGTTGAGATACAAATTAGAAAATACTATATAAATGTTGACAGCTATTATTTTCAAATTTCTGGTAACTATTTAGGAGTTACTTTATTAGGTTAAAATTATGGGTTTCCCTTAACACAGACACCACAGAATTTTTCAAATCCTTTCTGTCCAAAGTCTGTGAAATAATCTATGTAAAACTTGAATATCAAAAACTTAAAATTATAGTTAAAAGTAAGTACAATGCAAAATAATGTGACAAAAGTAAAGAGGGCTCGTTACTGCTTGTGTTTGTGGCTCATTTAACTGCTGGCTCGTTTGACTGCTCCCCCACCAAATACATAATTCAGACAGAAGGCTCTAGTAAAGGCTTCCTGGAGCACTGAGCTGTAGCCCGGGAATCACTACACGCCTCTCATTCATGTCACTTCCTTTCAAGATCTGGATCTTCTCGGCTCCCAACCATCAGTATTTCATTTCTTACCTTGACTTTCTATTGTTCCCTGTTTGGCAACTGTGACATAAACTGACTAGGCCACCACCAATCTTCTGTTCCTTTCTTCCTGCCTCCTCCACATCGTTCTCCACAGCTATAGGATAATTTCAGCCTCTCTTACAGCATGGTGTGGCATTTAACTGAGTTCTAGCCAATGGAATGTGAGCAGAAAACTCGTGGGACTTTTTTAGTCCTGGCCTACAGAAAAAGCACTCATACACATCTTCCATGCTCTTTGTCAAGGCATGGCACCAAGAACACTCATGCAGAAGTATACATGTGAACACATGATGCCATTTTTCTTGGGCAGACACCTAAGTGTAGAAATGACAGGTTGTGTGGTAAGTGTTTGCTACATTTTTTTAAGAAGTCAGAAAACCCTCCTGGAACATGGCTGGAGGATTTTACATTCCCATCCGCAATGCATGAGGATTCAATTAACTGTTACGTGTTGTGGTTTTGCTTTTATTCAAATCAAATAATTTTCTATTTTTCTTTGTGATTTCTTTTTTGACTCAGATGTTACTTAGAAGTGTGCTGTTTACTTTCCAAATATCTGGAAATCCCTCAAATCTCTTTCTGCCTTTGATTTCTAATTAAATCCTGTTGTAGCCAAAGAACATATTTTGTTTGATCTCAGTTCTCTCAGGTTTACTGAAACTTGTTTAACCTATTACAGCCCAACCTATAATGTATTCTGGAGAATGTTTGCAAATGCACTTACAAAATAATGATGACATAAAAAGATACAAAGATGTTTCACACCCAACTCATACCCCTTTCTCCTCATTCACACCCCTCCAATATAACTACATATTTTCTTACTTTCTTATTTCCCTATCAGCTTCTACCCACACACATGCTTTTAAGCAGATTTTAATTTTTAGAGCAGTTTTAGGTGCACAGAAAAATTGAGTAAAAGTTGAACAGTATAAAGATTTCCCATATACCCCTGGCCAGCTCCATGTCTGCCACGCACATATCGACACCTCCCAACAGACTGGTGCATTTGTTACTGCCGCCTATCAGTTCCAGCCTCCCCAGCTTTACTGAGATATAATTGACATATAACAACATAGCACTAGTTTAAGGTGTGCAACATAATGATTTGATGTATGTATATAATGCAAAATGATTACCACAATAAGTTTAGTTAACACTGTGATGGTTACATAGCTGCAAAATTTTTTTCTCATGATGAAAACATTTAAGATCTACTCTCTTTGCAACTTTCAAATATACAATACAGTATTGTTAAGTATAGCCACCATGCTGTATATTTCATCCCCAGAACTCATTTATCTTACTTGCAACTGGAAGCTAGTCCCTTTTGACTACATCTGCTCATTTCTCCCATTCTCTACTCCTCAGCCTATGGGAAACCCTCATCTGTTCTCTGTTTCTATGGGTTCTGTTTTCATAGATTCCTTATGTAAGTGAGATGATACTGTATTTGTCTTTCTCTAATTGATTTCACTTAGTATAGAGCCCTAAAGGTCCATCCAAGTTATGGTCTATGACAGGACTGTCTTCTTTTTTATGACTGAATAATATTCCATTTTATATATAGAAAGAGAGAGATCTACAACTCCATGTTAATTGTAGGATTATTTACAAATAGCCAAGACACCGAAACAACCTAAGTGTCCAAATGTTCTTAATCCATTCATCCATCAATGGACACTTAGGTTGTTTCCATGTCCCAGATATTTGTAAATAATGCTGTAATGAATATGGGGTGCAGGTATCTCTTTGAGATAGTGATTTTATTTCCTTCAGATATATATATTCCCAGAAGTGACATTGCTGGATCATATGGTAGTTATATTCTTAATTTTCTGAGGAACCTCCATACTGTTTTTCATACTGGCTGCACCAATTTACATTCACACCAACAGTTTACATGTATTTCCTTTTCTCTACAAACTCACCAACACTTATTATCACTTGTTATTTTTGGTACTAGCCATTCTAACAGGTATGAGGCAATATCTCATTGTGGTTTAGATTTGCCTTAGTACACATTTTCATGTACCTGTTGGTCATTCGTATGTCTTCTATGGGAAAATATCTCTTCATATCTTCTATTTTTTATTTGAATTGCTTGTTTGTTTGCTGAGTTGTATGAATTCTTTATATATTTTAGATATTAATACCTTATAAGAGATATGATTTGCAAATGTTTGCCCCCATTCAGTAGGTTGCTTTCTTATTTTGTTAAGTTTCCTTTGCTGTGTATAAACTTTTTAATTTGACATGATCACTTGTTTACTTTCGCTTTTGTTGTCAAATCCAAAAAATCATTGCCAAGACAAGGAGCTTACCCCTTATGTTTTCACGTATTATGTTTAAGTCTTTAATTCATTTTGAGTGAATTTTTGCCTAAAGTATAATATAGAGTTCCCATTTCATTATTTTGCATGTGGCTGTCCAGTTTTCTCAACATCATTTATTAAAGAGACTATTTTTCCTCATTGTATATCTTGGCTCCTCTGTCATAAAGTATTGACTACATGTGCATGGGTGTACTTCTGGGCTCTCTATTCTGTTCTACTAATTTATGTTTTTTTTTTTTATGCTAAGACCATCTGTTTTGATTACTGTAAGTTTGGATTACAATTTAAAAATCAGGAAGTATAAAGCCTCCAGCTTTGTTCTTTCTCAAGATTGCTCTGGCTATTCAGGGTCTTTTGTGGTTCCACACCAATTTCAGGATTATTTGCTCTATTTCTATGGAAAATGCCTTTGGAATTTTGATAGGGATCACATTAAATCTGTAGATCACTTTGGGAAGAATGGACATTATAACACTATCACTTCTTCCAATCCATGAGCCTGGTGTATCTTTCCATTTATCTGTGTGTGCTTCAGTTTTTTTCATCAATGTTTTACAGTTTTCAGTATATAGATCTTTCACCTCCTTGGTTAAATTTATTCATAAGTATTTTTATTCCATGAACTCTTTCATTCTTTGTCTATATCTTTAACCCCCTTTCCTATTTGTCATCTTTGTCTCTTGGTGCTGCTTCTTTGTAATTTCTTCATTACTTCCAGTTCACGAATTCTTACTTAAATTCTATATAATCTGTTTAATATGCCCATGGAGCTGTTAATTTTAGTTAGTACCTTTTCATTTCCAGAAGTTACTTTAGATTTTTTATTAAAAGCTGAAAGATTTGTTTCAATATGATCTTGTTTCTTAAGAATTATGTCTTCTATTATGTCTGAAATTCATTTTTGGCACATTAGACTCTCCCTTACTTTTGTGTACCCAGCTATACATCTGAAAGGATTTGTGATTTTTCTAAGTTTTTAGTAGTACAAGTGTTTCAGGATATCTTGTTTCACCCATCATCTTTCTTCTCTAAGAATTTGTATTAGTTACACGTTAAGTCTCCTATGCCTTTATCTTTACTCTTATTTCATGTTTTTGGTCCATGCATTGAGAGGGTTCAGTTCACTAATTCATGATATCATGAAATAAGAGGCAGAATATCACCTTTGGTGCTCTACTTGAATTTCAAATGCACTTTTCAAAAATAAAATTTAAAGGTTCCACCACAGCCTCCACACTAGTTCTATCTCACTGAGTACCTAATTTGATGATTCTTATCTTGTCTCTGGTTGCCATGCTCCTTCAAACTAGCTATTTTTCATTTTCACATTGTTGCACTCAGATCTTTCTGCTGTGAATTTTACATGATGAGATCCCTGCAGGCACTGTAAGGCAAAGATTCCTCTAAAAAACTGACCTGTAGTATAAAACTTAGCATGCATGCTTTAAGTCCTGAAGCCAGCATCCCAGCATGCCAATATCCTTATACTCCCACGAGTTCAAGGACAGGGAAATTCACCTGGCTTTCCAGTGGTAACTTACATAGAAGCCAATGTTAAGATTTCTCAGAAGGCGGAAAGCAGGGGAGAGGGAGAGAATAGGAGGCAGGGATCTCTGAGATCAAAACATCCCTCAGGATTTGGTGCTTTTTATAGTCTTTACCTTGGCCCCTAACATAGTTCTTCAGCTGACTGTCATTCCCATGGGAGAAAGAACCCTCATCAGTTGTCATATTTCTCTGCTGGTACCACAACAGAACATTGAGACTCATCTGTCTTGAAAAGTTCTGATTTTATCAAAACTGCACTGAGTGTACCTCTTACCTTTCTGTTAACTGTTCAGATTAACACATGGCAATATACTGTGACTTCTTTACATCTACTATATCATTTATCCTTAAAATTCAATGTGAGAGGCAGAATAATTTTATTCATTTATAGGGTAAAAACTGAGTATCAAAGAAGTTTCTAAGACCACTCAAAAAACATGTAGTAAGCCAGGATCCAAACCTAATGTGTACTTCATTGGTTCTCCAACTTGAGAGCCATGAACTACGTGTATTTTAGTAACCAATTATCTCATTTAACCATCAAGCTGTATATGCTTTCTTTTATGTGTTATTTTTGAACTAAATTTAACTTCACAATCATATTGACAGGAATCATTTGGACTGTGTAGCTAAGTAGTTAAATTAACATTTCAGTGTTAGCCTTAGTCCTTTTGCTCCATAATTGCTCCAGTAGACAACTCTTCATTGATTTTACTCAATCTGACTCCATTAATATATAATTACTGAAAAATTTTCCATGATTTTAAGTTGCTTTTTAGTTTTAATATTTGTAGTTTTTTTAAATAATGTTTTTGTTGAAAAATTGTTTCTACAGGTAACATTCACATGATTAAAATATTAACACAATCCACATCCATCTTCATTTCTATCAACTTCCCATTAGAAGCCACTACTCTAGATTCTTATTTCTTATGAATTCTACTAGACTTTCTCACTACAAGTATTATATTCTCATATTCTCTTTTTTATACAAAATAGCATCCAATACATACTCATTTATACTAGTTATTTTTAACTTTTAACAATAGAGTTGTGATACCTATATATAAAGAATTATCTCATTGGTTTTGTTTATAACTGCATAGTATTCTATTTTAAAAATGAACTATAACTTATTTTTAACAAACCCCCTATTAACTAATAGAAATTTAAGATTTCTGATAACAATTACCACTGTAAACAAAACAACATTGAATAAATCTTAATAGCCATCATTTCACATGCATGCAAGTGATAAACTGCTGGATTAAAGAGTACATGTGTTTGTAATTTTGACAGACATTGATCAAAATTAATACACTGTACTCCACATAGGGTTATACTAATTTATGTTTCACTTAGCAATGTGTGAGATGCTTGCTCTTCATTCAACCTTGCTAACAGAGATGGAGGTTGAATTTTGAGATTTCTATCAATCTAATATGTGAAAAATGGTGTCTTTAGTTTTAGATTTCCCTTATTACAAGCAGAATTCAGCTATTCTTAAATGTTTATGTGCCATGTATATTTTCCCCTACAGACTATTCATTTACATCTTTTGCGTATTTTTTCTCTGGTTGTCTTATCAATTTCAAGGGAAGGCTATGCAAAGTTATCATGTAAGATTCTTTTAAGTTCCTCAGTTTCTACACTAATTATGAAGATTATCACTTATTTTGTACATTCATATTTTTGTCCTTTTTTGACTTAATGATGCTTTATTCATTTCTATCATGATTTTTAAAAATCAGATTTTTAAATGATTTTCCAGCTTCTAAATAATTCCTACTTTCCTATTATTTTCTGTTTTTGTTAGTATTTGTCCAACTTTTACATTATAATTCTTTTTTTCTGTATTTCTTTTCTATTTACCCAAAGCTACAATATTCCTCTAAGCACTTCTTTAGCTGTATCCCACAAATTTTTTTGAAGTTGTTTTCTAAAAATTCTGCAATTTCTATTTGACACAAAAGTTTAATAAATTTTAAATGTCAAGGTAGAAGAAACTTTGCTGTCTGATTTTGTTCCTATTGTCTAATTTTTTTGCATATTAATAAGAGAATTTTGTCTGCTTGTTTCTATATTTTGGAATTTTTCTTTGATGCTTACTACACCATGTCAAATTTTCATGCAGGTTCCATGAGTATTTGAAGTTATATTCTTTATTAATATGGTATTGAGTTCAAACTATATTAATTAGATTTATCTTATTATTTAGATTTCTCTCTCCCTTGACTTTGTATGGGTTGGGATGAATTAAAGTTTGTTTTAATGTTTTAAGTTATCATTGATTGTGTATTTCTCCTGTAATTTCTGTTTCATCAAAGTTTCAACCTTTAATATTATAAAGTGCCTTTCTTTATAATGTTTTTTGCATTTCAGCTTGAATTCTAATTTACCCAATATTAGGATCATGATTCCTGCTTTTTTTCATTTGTATTTACATAGTATAACTTTTTACTCATCCTTTTATTTTCAGACTTTCTAAATCACTTTGATTTTTAGTATCTTTCTTGCACTTAGAACTGGGTTTTATCACTGTGATCAACTGTGATATTTTTCTTATCAAAAAACTTCACATTTAAAGTAATTAAAAAACTTCTACATTTATTTTATAGCAGGTATGTTTGCTGTTAGATATGTCACATTTTATGTTATGCTTCTTGACTTTTATAGATTTTTAAAAACTTCCATTACATGCATTGTTCTCAGTTTTATTCATACCCCCCTTTTTGTTTTTAATATTTTCACAGCATTACAGTTTTGTTTAACTGCTTATCTTTGGAACTATAAAGAAATAAGAAGTCCTCTATGTGTTTATTAGGAAGTATATTTCCCTACTATGAGCAATGATAAACTCAGTATATTTACTCTTTATTTTTCCTCTCTCTTAAACCATCAAATTTTATTCAGTAGGCCTACATTTCTAATATTACATTTGTCAGCTTATATGGATATCCTAACTCTTTGAACTACTCTCCTTTCCCTAATCTTTTTCCAATTGATTATAATAATGGCATTTTTACCTTATTAGGGCATATAAAAAGGAAATTCTGGTATGTCACTCTAACTCAAACATTTGTTTTAGCCTTAGTTTTACTGTTACATTAATTCAGTGTTCACCAGTGGTACTTAGCTGCACTCTGTCCAGTCAATCCTTACTGGCTGAACTTCATCCCCCAGCAATTTTCTAAAGAATTATTCAGAAAAACAGTTCCTCATATGGTTAAAAATTGTTTGGCAGCACCTTTTTTACATAAAGGATACCTCGGCTTCCATTTTCTTCACTTGAGTATCTTATGGTTGTTGCTCTACATTTTCTATATTGAAGGTCACTGTAGAGAAGCCTAAGGCCAGACTCAAATTTGTCCCATTAATTTGTGCATTGCAGAACAAAGGATTTTTTTAAAAAACTTATATTTAAATCCTGTATTTTCATGCTGTCCATTCCAGGAAAATTTTTTCTGGTACATTAAAAGGGCACAAAAGTACACCTTTTAATACAGGTGGCAAAGTCTATATTAGGACCTCCATGAATTATAGCTTTAAATATTTACTTTAGTTACACTTGCACTTTTCTTATTTGGAAATTTCATTTATGCTATTTTTGGAATTTCTGTGCTTTTTGTATCAATCATTTGCTCTTTAATCCTTCTGAACCCTTATACATTCATCCACACACATTATTTGCTTTGTTTTCATTTTTATCTTCTGAGCATCTTAGTATACTACCCGCAGAGTTTCTCTTCCTTGAGTTTCTTCCAACTTCATTTTTATTTGCAAGATAGTTTTTTCCTCAAAGTTTTTCAGAAGTTTTGTTAGCTCATGACTGAACACTTCAATGTCATTCTATCATTTCTTCCAACTTCTTGAAATTCTGTTTAGTAGCTGCCCTTCATCAGAAGGAATTCACTTATTTTTTACTTATGGTAAAAATTTAATTCATATTTATTATGTATTCCATGGGAATATTTTCCAGTGAGTATTCTTCATGTACTAGTTGGTTTTGTTTATCTTTTCCACATTTCTATATTTTAAAGTGTGTTTTCTTGACAATATTTCAAAAACTTGTACCTAGGACTAGAATCCTCTATTATTTTTCACGCAATTTCCTTTACTTAACAGAGTTAAATGCGTGATCCTAATCTCTTCACGTTACAAGTGATATGCTCTTACTCTCAGTATTCTACCACCTAGTGTATTTACAGGTCTGCATATACACATGACTCTTTTCTACAACCCTGGACTCATTGTACTATCCCCTATAATATCTTTATTCTCTTTTACTTGACTATTGATTTGATACCAAAATGAAAATAACATCTATTCTTCTAGACAATTTAGCACGTTAGAAATGTTTTATCTGAATGTAGTGCAGTTTTCAACAGTGTCATCAGTAAACTCTTGGTAACTCAAAAATACCAAAAAGAACTGGCAACAGTAAAGTTCTGAGAGAAACCCCACTGATCAATACTAAATGGCAACACTACCTTCTTGAAGTCATTTGTATAGAGAATGGATTTAAACAAGACTATTCATGCACAGAACAACACAGTATGAAAAATACTTACTATATCAGCAGGTGGTTTTAAAAAGTTATCTAAATTCTAGACTTTGGTAGAAAAAAGAGATATTGTAGGATCTTCAAATCACAATAAGCCTCAACGTTATAAAAAATGCAAATAAATATTAAATATTTACTTAGCATGTGAGCAAAAGAGCAGCTCTCAGGGAGACCTCAACACACATACACGTGTCAAGAAAGTTTTCATTGAAATCATATCCCTATGTGCTTTGTTTTATTTGATAAAATATTTTATTATATCCTTAAAGAACAACACTTCTTTCCAGCAGGCAAATAGGAATAAACTATATTACTTAAATGTAATTTTGTCCTATAATCTACTATTAAAAACATATTATTTTATAAAACATTTTTAAAACTTCTACCACAAGAAGCTATTATTTTCCATTGTAAGATAATTCCAAATTCATATTTACATTAAATACAAAACTAGTAAAAATGCAATTTAGTAGATATTCCTATAATTCATTATGAAAAATACCAACTTACTTGTGACCTAAATGCTTCAGAAAGTATCCCAGAACCTTCAGAGCTTGAACCCAAATACTTTCACTTTTAGAGGCCAACAATTTGTAGATTACCCTAAAACATAGAGGTGAATGATCTTTTAAGCACTTATAAATATTAAAAACACAAGCACTGTATACTTTACAAATAAATTATAAACACACAAAAGAAAATATCTCTCAGGATTTTAAATTTTTTGGAGAAGTTAAAAATAAGCACATTAATTTTTCTTTAAATTTTGCCTTCAAATAAATACTCAAAAGGACAATGTGACTGGTTGTTCTTAAGTATTGCCTTCCAGCACAGTGAACAAAATTTTCAATTTTAAGACCCATGCTTAGTTAAGTCACATCTCTTCTTCCATTAATTTCCCCTGACATATGCACGTGATGATCTTTTTTCTTGGTTATGGCTAATTAGACCGTTGCTTTTCTGAGAATTTGGAATGAGTTCTGAGAAACAATATCTAGTCTTTGCTAGGCTCTTGAATTAGGAAATGATTTAATATAGGAACTATAGGACACCCTTGTTTTGTTCACAAAGGCGTCTATACACAGAAGGAATAAAGCACTATACAGAAAATAGCAGAGAAAGCAAACATGATTCCTCACAGCTTTCCAATTCCTGGTTCCTACCCTCATGTGTTTCTATAATAAACACATTATTCTGATTTTACTTAAATTAGTTTGAGAAGTTTTCTGTTACACTGGGCAAAAAAGTCTCTTCTAACACATGACCTAACCTAATATACACAGTCACTTCAAATTCTATATGAAAGCAGGGTCATATTCATTATAATATTTAGAAGTACATTAGAAATTTTATCCCATAGTTTTTCAAAAAAAAAGCAAATATTTTTTTCTATAAAGTAGAAGGGAGCAATAATAACACTATATTCTCTTGCGACTAATTCTATAATTTAAGAAGGTTCTTAGAGGGTGGCAGTGGTTGAGTATTATTCTATTAAATACTTTTACAAAATAAGACAAGTTTTATTCTATTAATGTCTTTTTTAAAAATGTCATTTATACTTTTAAAAAATAAAACGTCATTTGTATTTTGAAGGTGAAGTAATCTAGGCTGAACAAAAAAAGCTCATAAAAGAAGATGTAGTATAATTTTCCTATCATTTCAGTGACATTAACAAAGGGGAACAAATAATTGAAAGTTAATGACATCTATTTTATATTTATCAGTATCTTATACTATTAAAAATATTATTGATAATGCTTCTCTTTTTTGTATTACTCTACTGAAGAATAGACTATGAGAAGAAGTAAACTCAAGAATGATTATTTCTTTTGGAAGATAAATTTTTTGAAAGCCTCAGACTTCTAAATGAATATATATTTATACTGAAATCTATTTTCAGATCTTTCAAGGACCAATATCAATAATGAAAAAAACACAAATATGAGGATAGAAAAGTTATACATGTCAAAAAAGAAATATTCAGGAAATCATAAGAAAGAACATTTAACAGCAAAAGTAATCTTGAGAATCAAAGTAAAACCTCACAGCCTAAAAATGTGGCTATATTCGGATATATAATAAGACACTCGCACAGAATTCCCATTCTCTAGGAATAATTTTGAGTTAAAAGGATCAACAGAAACCATGATTTAACATTTAAAATATGAAAACATCTAAGGCCATCAGACATCTATGCTACAAAGAATTTTCTTCACAACTAGACAAGTGTTTCTTACAAAACAAGTTACAGAATGAATAGGAAATTTACTGACAAGTCAGTTAATGACTACTTATTTATGATAAGATAGGTCAATTCTAACTCATTTGCTCCAGATTCCTATATTCAAGTCAGAAAATGATCTAAACTATGTGAAACCAGAAACTGTCTAATCTTTTCTTTAAAGTTTTTCAGATATAAAAACATCACATTTTTTAATATTCAGTTCAGTGTTGTATTATCACAAGCTCTTCCTTAAGTCCAGTTAAAACAGCACCAGAATAAAATAAGTGCATGTGTATGAATTATATAACTGTTACCCTTTAATATCTATTTTCTAAGATAGAATTTTAAATATTCTATCTAATAGGCCAATTTTTTCCAACTGTTAAACTAGAGCCTACATTCTTCACATTGTTTTGAAGTGCAAAAACTGAAGGAGCAAATTTTCCATCTTTGTGACTGTTCTGAACACCCTGGTAACAATGTGACATGTTCAGCTGGTGCCAACCATGAGTAACAAGGCCTTTGTATTCATTGTCCCTAATCAATTCTTTTATTTTATACATTTAAAATACTATTTCAGTCCTCCTGTAAGATTATTACTTCCAGTGTGTCAAAATAATGCTATTTCTGCACTTCACAATTATTAATCAATCTAAAGTTAGTATCATCTACAAGGGCGATGAGTGTATTTTCAATTGATTCTTTAATTGATCAGTTAACATAAATAAAGCGGTACTAGATCTAAGTTCAAGGATATACTATGTGTTCTATCTAAATAAAATTTAAGAATGAGTATAATTGTATGTGTGTATTATATTATTAGGCTGAACAATACGAAATTACCATTATTTGGTAAAATCAGTTAAGTGTCAGCAATTGCATATAGTTTAACCACACAATAATAAAATATTTGTAGTTGTTAGTAATTAAATGTATAATTCTCTTAAATAAATAACCCATTGGTTATAAACTCAAAGGTAATAGTGATGTCACAAACTGAATATCCATATAGAAATAAAGTGATTGCTTCTCTGATTTGAAAAGGAAGTCCTTCTAGACTATAAAGTTATTATTTGCTGATATAAATGGACAAGTAAAAGAAGCACTAATAGAATCCCTCCACATTTACTGATATATTATTTCCAAACTTTTTATAACCTGTGTAAGTTCACTGAGGCGCACATGGCATAACCTAGATTTCTTCTTTATTCAAATAACTCAGACTCCAGAAAAATAAAAAGGGAGAATCCCTACGGGACTAGGTTATAGGTTTAAGTTCATAAAAATACTAACCAAGAAACTATGTTTTACTCATTTACATAATTACTTTACAATCACCTAGTTCTCAATTCTTTTGATTTTGGCTTCTTGTTCCAAAATGCTTTCTCTCCATTATTCCAATTGCACTGCTACTGCACTAGCACATCCTCCCATTTATCCCACTGATAAATGAAATACTCTCTCTACTGATCCTGCTACATCAGTTTTGTCCCTTTCCAACTCATTTTCCACACTGTTGATTGTAAATCTAGCAAAATGGAAATCTGAGCAAATCTTTAATTTTCATCAACAACAGAATGAAGCCTAAACATCTTACTATTACATAGATCTTCCAAATTTGGCCACTATCTAACTCTTAAGCCTAACTAAATTCAGAATATTCTTGAACTCTCTTTTGCTGAAATATATCATGCTCTCTCTTGTCTTCTTGCAAAAAATATCTGCTCTTCCACTACTTGAAATGTCTTTACTATAGCAACAACAATATAATTACCCTTCTTGAGACTTGAGACCCATTTTCTATTCACTACATCAGTTTCCTTGAGTATCAGAGAATTAATAACACCTTTCTTCCTCTATACCCTTCTTATGTGTAAGATTTTGCTATATTTAGATAAAAGTTAATTCAATAGGGGTTATTGTAGGAAGCACAATTGTACTTAAAGTCCATTAATAACACTAATTATTATAATCATACCTTATTCCATTTCTTTGATCAAATGCTGGTATCATTGAGGCTGGGTGTTCTGACATTAAAGCCACTAGTAACTGTAACACATCATGAATATTTTCATCCTGCACAATAAGGATCATCAATATTTATTTAATTATAAATGTTTTCTAATGCATTGAATGAAATTGTTAAAACAGAAGACCCAAGCCATGTCCTACCTCATGCATCGTAAGTAGGTAATTTAGTATACTCTGAAGTTCATCTTCCTTGACCCCTCGATCCTAATTTTTAAAAAGAATTACTTAATATAAATCTAAAATTAAATTTTTAGTTAAAGACAGGCATCAAAATGATCACTTTAAAAGAAAATATGAATAAAAGTAGTGTTTTAATTAAAATATCTAGATATTTCATAATTCATAGGCTATATTATTATAAGTTAAATAAGTAAATATTTAGAAAATTGTATCTATTCTAACATTGCTAATATTTGACTGACTTTCACTTTCAAAAATTATTATATTTTGATCATTTATTATATTTATATTACTACTTTCTAACCATTCTTTTCTTAAAATAATGCAAATTACCAGAAAGCTTTACAATGTCAATTGCTGTGTACTTGCCTTTACTTTCTATTTGTCTTTATCTTAATATTTTAAAAATCCTACTGTGACAAATACATAATGTAAGCCTTCTCAAACAGGGACACAGGTCATTTTCTAAAATAAAATCTATATGCTCAATTTTCATGTATATGTTCCTCATCCATTTCTGCTACACCCATATGAAGGATCTCAAAGATTTAACAAAAAGTGAAGCTCAACAAAAGTTAACACTCAGATTTTGAAAGCAATTCATGAATTAAAGGTAGTTACTACTAATTTTACAGTAATGATTTAAACTATGCCAAAATTTTCTTTTCACTTAATATACTGTAATTTTGAATTAAGTAAAATCGTTTTACCTTTAATATAAGCTGTTTCAGGAAAAGTAGCATAAAAGCACGTAGTGATATAATTTCTTTTTGTGATGGCCGGGGACCATCTAGAAATAAAACAGAAAATAAAAGGAAAAAAAAAACTGCATTTATTATTACTATTTAACAATAAGCTTAATGTGATTATGTTGGGATATCATGGAATTCTTTAAGTTATATTCACTATAATTACACTTATTAGTATTAATTCTGTACAATTTCAATACAGAGAACATAAATATTATTTTCAGATTTTTGGCAAGTAGTATGATCA
This sequence comes from Vicugna pacos, assembly GCF_048564905.1. Taxonomy (NCBI): domain Eukaryota; kingdom Metazoa; phylum Chordata; class Mammalia; order Artiodactyla; family Camelidae; genus Vicugna; species Vicugna pacos. The sequence goes on along the minus strand of NC_133000.1, from coordinate 9,333,131 downwards.
GCAGTAAAGAAAGAAATGGGGTTGAGGAGGTGACAAGGGCTATTCAGAGTCAGAGCTGAAGAGTCAGAGCCAATTAGCAATGTCAAAGCTGAGAAGGTGATGGGTCACATGTCAGAATATTGGTTTCATAAAGTAGAATAAGTAAATATATAAAAATATTAAAGATAATAGGAGCCAGATTTCTCACTTTTGAAGGAAGAAAGCTGTAAACATAGTAAATTTGAAGCTAGACTGAACCATGGGTTTTGGATTGGAATTGAAGATACTGGTATGAACTCATGGTTATTAACACAGATCAGTTTAGATGTGTGTGTGTATATATGTGTATATACATATGTATATATGTGTGTATATATGTATATGTGTATATATGTGTGTGTGTGTGTATATATATGTATATGCATTTAAACTTGTATTTTCAGGATCTGCCCAACAAGAATGCCTAGAAGCAATGACACTCAAAGAGCAATAAACACAAGCAATAAACACCTAAAACCCAGACATTCCTTGGTTTCCAAAAAAACATATCTACAAAACAAGCTTCTTGGAAAAATGGCTAATTCCAGAACTGAGATAAGAAAAATATAAGATGAACCAAAAATATCTTGCACCAGAAAGCAAGCAAGTACTAAAAAACTATAGACATTTGTCATAAAGGCCCAAGAACTCAAGTGAAGGAGCTCCTAAGAGATGAAGCCAGATCTCATACAACTTGAACATCAAAATAATGATCCAACTGAGGGGACAGACATTGCACTAAATCCTTGCAGTGGCTTGTTTTTTAAGTTTCACTGGAACAAACCACACCCATTCATTTACGTACTGTCTGTGGCTGTTTTTCCGATACAGTGGCAGAGCTGAACACAAGTAGCAGAGATCTATGGCTTCCTAACCCTAAAATATTTACTGTCTGGTCCTTTGCAGAGAAAGTGTGCCAACTGTTGATATAACATACCAAATAAAACAGAAATCCATGAAATTTACACTGAGACTAAACCAATAAACAAATAAAGTAGTAAACGAAGGAGAAAAATAAATTCCTCCTTATGGCAGAATCCAGAATAATAAATATCTTAGATAATGTTGCCATTTGACAACCATCACAGTAAAAATCAATTCTGACAAGAGTCATCAAGATCTAAAACCAGCAGGTAAAAGTTTGTTGAAGAAAAGGATATTTACATAGTCTCCATGTATTTTTCCACCTAATACTTACGATTACAGAGGAGAAAGTGGAATTTCATAGTAAAGAAACCTGGTAGACACCAAAAGTTAACATCCCTAGTGATAAAACAACTCAACATCATGTGCCTTTTGACATGGTAACAATGACACAGAACTAGTATGACTTCTGTATGATTCCTTCCAAAAATGGAAAACCTGAATCATCATCAGGAAATATCAAATAAATTCAGATTAAGGGACAGTCTGAAAATTTGCCAATATTCCTCAAAAACATCAAGGCTATGGAAGACAAGGACTTACAAAAAGAACTATTCTAACTGAAAAACATTAAGGCGACAAGACAACTAAATCCCATATGATCCTCGACTGGGATTCAGGGAAAGAAAAAAAAGACTAGAAAGCATATTATTAGAATAATTGGTGAAATTTGAATGGGATTTTTGGATTAGATGATAGTAGTGTATTAATATTAATTACCTGATTTTAACAGTTGGCCTTCATTATCTAAGACAGTGCCCTTACTTTTTATTTAGGAGTAAGAGGGCACCATATCTATAATTTATTCTCAATTGATTCAGAAAAAATATGCATATTTGTTTATATAAAAGTAGAATGGTTTCCACATGATAAAATGTAGAATACTGAGAAATATGGTGGGGGTATGTAAGAATTCTTTGTATAATTCTTGCAACTTTTCTGTAAATTAAAAATTAATTTTTTGAACCATAAATGAATATGTGTGAATCTATGATTTGTCTAGAGTAGAGAAAACTCTATCAGAGTGTAATTTTTAAAAACAGGGCTCTGAATCAATAGACATGATTTAGATTTTAGATCTGTTACTTTGTATCAACTTTCAGTTTCCTAAGATACAAAATGGGAGTGATATTTACAACATAATTATAGATAGATATGGTCCTATGTGTATTTATAAATATGTTTATGTATATATAATTATATTACACATAAATGATTCAAAAAAATTAACATGTAGGGTACTTAGCATAGATTCCAACTCATGGTAAGTATTAAGTTAATTTCAGACATTATTAAATCTAGAAGCAATGGATTGGGAGTTCGAGATTTGCAGATACTAAGTACAGAATTTGCAGAGAACAACATATAAAATAGATAAACAACAAGTTTATACTATAGCACAGGAACTATATTCAATACCTTGTAGTAACCTATAATGAAAAAGCATATGAAAATGAATATATGTATGTATATGTACGACTGAACTATCATGCTGTACACCAGAAACTGACGTAACACTGTAAACTGACTATACATCAATAAAAAATTTAAATAAATAAGTGAATAAATACAAGCAATGGAAAAAGCCATAAATGACAGAATATAGATTTGAGTGTAAATAACACAATTTTAAAAGTCACATCGATAAAATGAAAGACATAAAAGTAATAATAAGTGAATATTAAAATAGTGAAATTTGATTTTTCCTTATCAAAAAAATTTTTATGAAATTGTAATTTTCAATGCTATTGTGAGTATTCTGAGAAAAGCACCCCAATGTACTGCTGGGGAAAACTGTAAGCTAGTACAGTATTTCTGAAAAAATTCACAATATTTATCATGAAACCATTTCTCAGTAATTGTAAACAAATTAAAGACGAGGTGAATAATTACAAAGGAATAGATCACTGAATTATTTATAGAATCAAAACTTTAGAAACATGTAAATGGTATATCCTCTTAGATTACTATGTAGAGCTGAGGAAAAAAACACAAGAAGAAAACAAGAAAATTTAAATTCTGTGAAAAAGTTTAAATATTTCACATGTTTATGCAACAAAGAATAGGAGAAGCACATACACCAAACTTGTAATAGTAACTGTTTCTGGGGTTTGGGTTATGAATAATTTTTCTTCTATATTATTTTATTTTATATGAATATATGCTCATATATTTAGGAAAACTGGCAATATTTTTTAAACAACACAATACTTTGAAGAATTAAATTAGATTCTACTACACTTGGAACAAAGAGTAAAGTTTGGGGAAAACATATAAAGAAAGGAAACAATCCCAAAATGTTTAAACAACTGTATTAGAACACATTGGCCATGATCAACATCATTCATCTGTTTTTAATATTATGTTATCTTCCTGAATCACAACAACCATATAGGCTATTTATTTTACCTACCTTTATTCCAAAAAATAACTTAATACCAAAGGTATAAGCTTCTTCACCACAATAAATTCTCAATATACCAGTCTACTACATAAGAAAGACAACAGCTCAGAGTTAATTTCATAACCATGCACATCTGTTCACTGTAATAGCACTCAGGATACAGAGCAATCACAGTACAGTGTAAGAAGTATTGTACTTACCTAAACCTTTGGGTGTAATGCCACTACTGTCAGCAGGATTAATGACCCAGTAATAATATTTTAGTGTGTGCATTAGCTGTAATACTGTTCCTACTCTGCGTATAGTGGTGTAAATGGTAGCAGTTCCAATAAATTCAGCAGACAAATAAGTGTACAGGGAAAGCTGAACCTAATACAGAATATGAACAAAGCATTAAAATAAAGTTAAAATGCCTGAAGTGTTTATATTACAAATATACCTTCTATTCTAATTTAAATGCAAATTATTAAAGGCCGAGAATCATTTATTATGAGATTAAAAATAACTACATACAAAATGTTATTTACATTAAAAAATAATCTACAATCAACACATTATAATAAAATTTATTTTAATAAAGGTAATCTAATAATTATTAATAAAATAATGTAAATGATTCAATAATTCCAGTGAAGTATCTGATATATCAAATTATTTAAAAGGCCAACTAGACTAAAGAGATTAATCAAAGCACAGTGCAGCAGTTCAAAGGAACAGAACTTAATGTTAATCAGCTACATCATACTTAGAATATACTGTTGTCATAGATCCTACAAGTTTATGTAATTTCAAATTTTCTTAATCTATTGCCACAGTATCAGAATCTAACCATGTAAATAAACAGAAGGCAAGTTTAAACACCTTGTTTAAAGAGTGAACAAATTTCAAGTTTGAGTTTTAGCACAATTACTATGACAAACTTTATTTAAAAGTAAAACTTAATTATTATTTAATCAAGGTTATGTGGGAGATTTGAAGATTATATGGCAGCTCAAATTCATAAAAAATGTCCCTCATTATTGATTTCTACCAGAATATAAAAGGTCTAAATTTAGGTATGCAAAATAATAAAAATTTTGTTGATATTTAGAAAAAAATTTATGTATATATTTATGTTAAAACAAATACTTCTACATATCATGATATAAACTCTATATTCACAATACAAGCAATTTTTCAGCCATAATAATGACAATTATCATAATATAACTAGTTACCTATTATTTTCTCTTTTCCTTTATTTAATAACCAGTGTATCAGATTCTCTTTCTTGGAAAGGTATGAATCACATCTAATGACTTCAGAATGCAGTCATTACATCCAATTATTTTTTACCCTTTTAGAGTTGATTTTCAAGAGTTCCTTGTCTATTATGAATTTTATTTATTGATATTTTCTCCAACTTTTTATTCTGAAAATTTTCAGACTAACAAAAAATTGTTTACATCATAACAAATTTACCAACTGTTAATATTTTTCCATATCTGCTTTATTTCTATGATATTATATATAGTTGTATAAATATATTCTGATGAAATGTTTCAAAGGAAGTTGCTGACATTCAGACACTTTATTACTAAATACTTCAGTGTAAATATCCTAAGAATAATGACATTCTCCTACATAGACCATAATACAATTCCTCCACTCAATTTAACTCTTTCACAATGCTAAGGTCTAATTTAGCGTTCATACTCAACGTTTCCCTTTTGTCCCAATAATTTTTGACATCGTAAAAAGCACCTCCTAACTTATCATCTGTTTATTAACATTATCTCTGAAGGTCATTTAACAAAATCTTTCATTTTGATATCATCAAATGCATTAATTTTTTCCCCTAAATAAAAAGGTTTTGAAGGTCATATTTAAGAACTTTTTTACTATCCCCAAACTGCAAAGATATCTTTCAACAATTTCTCCTATTAGTTTTACAGGTTTTAACTTTTCAAATTTAGGTCTTAAATTTAAATAGGGTTCACTTTTGTACAAGGTAAGAAAGAAGGCTTCAACTTTTTTTTTTCCTTTTTATGAGCAACCATTACCACTATCTAGTTCCAGAACTTCCTCATCACCCCATAAGGAAACAATTTTTAACTATAGTTTCATTTTAATTTATTATTTACATATTTACCATTTTGATTTTGGGTACAGCCTAATACAACTGCTTTTTTTTTTGGTTCTGCAACAAAATTTATTATACAAAGAAAGAATACTTTGAACAAATAGACCCTAGATATTTCTATTAATAGTATTTGACTTATTTAAAGGGCATTCTGGTTGACTATCAAAAGAACTGAAAAATCCAAATATTTTCTTTTTTTAAATTTTTCTTTTTTTTTCCTTTTTCGAGCAGCAATTAGGTTTGTAATATATTTATGTAATAACTTATATTTATGGGGGTACTGTGGTTTGAACTCTGGACCTTATGCAAGCTAAGCATGTACTCTACCACTGAGCTATTACTTCCCCCAATGTTTTCTACTGTATAATCTAGGTCTAATATCTAGAATTTATATGTATAATTTATAACATTACACTAATATAAAATGAATGATAATAAAGTGTATACCTTTGCAGGTGTATGTATCCAGATGGCTGGGTTGAATAAAATGTGATCACAAAGCTGCTTCAGCAAAGGTGCTCCATGAGATAAACCATCAAGGTATTTTGCAAAGGATAAAAATTGCTCCAGGACAGCTCTAGTTATATGAATTCTTGATGACTAAAGAAGAAAACAGAAATTCAAGCTGGATATATACAGATTATCAAACTGTAAAACTGCTAACTTAGAACAAGTACATACAAATTTGTCATACACCTTTCTTAATACTATAAATAGAAAACAGAACATTCTATACTTTCTTTGCTATTCAAAATTTAATTAGATTTAGAAACCTAGAATTTTAAGATAGTTCTCTAGATGATAGTTTATTATTTGAAGCTCTTTCGAGGACAACTGCACATAAATAACTCAGGTTAAATAACGCCACTCTCAACTCAAGCTAAAGAAATAAAATAAGTTGCAAATAAAAATGGTTTCATTCCATTTGTGTAGAAATTTACTAACAAGTAAAGATCTTAGACAAAGAAAATTAAAATGGAGTGGAATTACTATCATGATAACACACACATACAGAGAACTTGGGAAAGAGAAGTGCTTTCATTAGCTCTAAACCAAAGTAAAAATAAAGTGACCCTATCATTCCAATAAAACCTTTCTTGCAAAAGATAAAATTGAGCTGCACAGGGATGAACGCAATGCATCTGGCTTTGCATAAAACCTCCCCGGCCTTTCAAATCCATTATTTGAAAAAGCAGATCTCACTCTCCTAGAAATACTGTCCTTCCTTGGCATACGTGACCCTCATATTACTCTTCAGCATCTTTTGTTTAAAAGATGGAAACTACTGAAGATTATTTCTTTGGCCTTCTCTTCATAAATACACTCTCCCTAGATTATATTTTTATGCTTCTACAGCTTTATATAACCCTATCTCTAAGCTAAGTACTCTCATCAAGAATTTTCAACTACCATCACCAATATATAACCTATCATCGATGGTAGTTAGATAAACAACAGATTTCCCAAAATTCAAACCAAACCTTCAAGCTGCACTGTCCCATACAGTAGCCACTAGCCAAAGGTGGCTACTGGGCCCTTGACATGGAGCTAGTCCTAAGTGATATGTGCTGTAAGTGTGGATGCACTGGATTTTTAAGGTTTCGAATGAAAAAAAATAATGCAAAATATCTACTATTCTTTTTGTTGTTAAGTTTATGTTGAAGTGATAATATTTTGGATATACTAGTTTAAATAAAATATATGATCAAAATTGATTTCATCTGTTATTTCTTATCAGAAAATTTTAAATGACATATAAGGCTTGCATTATATTTAACTAGACAATGTTACCCTAGTGTATAATTTCAGAGAAAATATTATAGTGGAACTGCTCTTTATAAAAACTAGTAATTCAAACTCAAATATCAAATATATCTTCCTATGAAAAAATTCTTTTTTGTTAGCTAGTGATCTTTTTGTAGTATCACCATCCTCCCTAGGGTAAAGAATCACCTACCACTCAACCCTAAAGCACAGGTAACATCCCATCTTTATCTCCAAGATCCATGGATTAAAGTCCAAGTATCAGTATAGGATGAATTAAGATCCAAAAGGGACTAAATTGTCTTACCAATTTTATTTCCCATATGACCTGTTTACATTCATCATGCTCATAACAAGGGCAACTCAATAAAATTGACCTACACGTGCCACGCATTTACATACCTCCACATAAGGGGTCACAAACTCAAATGACTACGATATGCAAGTGGTTAACAATAATGTATGAATTAGGACAGGAGACAATAAAGAGTAGTGAGGCCTGCCTAAGGTACTTAAAGGAAGTAAAATTCAAAACTAAAACACTTTTCACTGAGTCAAACAAAATATTTCTTTGGGCCAATTTCATGTGCACACCAGGCTGCTTCACCACCTTTCTCTATCATGCTCCTTCAACTTGTAAAACCCTCACATCCATTTCCTTTTCTTTAAAGGCAGAGTTCAATGCTTTTCATTTAGTCCCTCAGAAAATATGCATGTTGAGCACTTAGTATTTGCCACGTACTCTCCTTGGCATTGTAAAAAGAGCAGTTAAACAAAACTGAGGAAAAAAAATCCTGTCCTGGTAGAACTGACATTCTAAGCAAAGAGACAGTAGAGAATTACAGCAAATAAATAAAAGGGCAAAATATGTAACATATTAAATATGGTAAGTGCATAAA